>NC_091287.1:119541536-121984036 GCF_032444005.1 Ranitomeya imitator
AATATTTAAAATAACACAGGTACAACTACAACTTTTAATAATCTTTTCATTGTCCGAATCGGACAGGTGCACAAGTGTGTGTGATGCCTGCTAATAGTGTGTGTGAGCTATATTTGTAAACTTTAACCCTGCTGTTCTGTTGGTCAAAAATGACCGACTTTGAACTTCAATATTCTTTAAAATATTCAAGATGCGGCTCTGAAACCCGTGGCCGACCGACCCATCCTCATTTAAGTCAATCAACCACAAGTTTCAGAACCGCATCTTGAACACCCCAAAAAATACCAAAGTTCAAAATAGGTCTCCCCAGACCGAACAGAACAGCAGGGTTAAGTCACCGGCCTCCTTTCACCTCACTGTATGGAGATGAGGCTGGATTACCCCTTTAGGGCTCATACTCACTTGCGAGAAACTCTGATGAGTCTCGCACGTCAATACCCGGCACTCAGGAGCGGAGCGTACGACTGCATGTATTCCTATGCGGCCGCATGCTCCGCTCCTGAGTGCCTGGTATTGACGTGCGAGACTCATCAGAGTTTCTCGCAAGTAAGTATGAGCCCTAAAAGTGACTCTCTTAGGCTTCTTTCACACTTGCGTCGGTACGGGGCCGTCGCAATGCGTCAGCCCGACGTACGTTGTGAAAATTGTGGCAGCGGATGCAGTTTTTCAACGCATTCGCTGCCCATTCTATGTCCCGAGGAGGAGGGGGCGGAGTTCCGGCCGCGCATGCGCGGTAGGAAATGGCGGATCCCTCGCTGCCCTATTCCAACCCTTTTGATACAGCTGGGAAAAAAATTTGATAGTGCAGAGAAGAAAAAAGGTTAGTTATACTAGTCCCTGCAATACAGAAAACGGGTAACCAAACAGGTAGCAAAAAAAGATATAAGCATATAAAATCATCCAATTTCATGAAAGAAACTCCATAATCACAGCAATTTGCCAAATAATACTTATGACAGAATCAGGGCTCAGATATATCTCCTAAAAGAGGGATGACCATGATAAATAATTTTGAGGAGTGCCTAATAGCATCAATCAAAAAACCCCCCTTGCATTCACTTTTGTCTATATGTTTATACTTCCCACAAAAAATATGCCATATCGACGAAATTCAGCCCAGACCTAATCTAGTTAAACATGATAGCACAACCAAGAATATACTCAGCATGAAATGGATGCATCCAAACGCGTTTCCCCGTCAGTAACACTGTTCATCAGGAGGTATCACAGAATAGATGTCGGATGCCATGATGGATGATAATGGCCAGCGGGTGGATTTAAATAACCCCCGCTATGTTTGTGCCACAATTAGCCCCGCCTTCATAATACTTGGCACACTTTACTAAGTTAAAGTCATAAACTCCATACATACCGCACAAAGACTCTCTGATAACGATAGCAGTTAGAATGCAGGAAAGCACGCCCTTGCGGAGGAGCACATGTGCGTCTCCATCGGGTTCCATAGCATCACTTCCACTATGTATAACACAAGCGTCATTTCCGCCAGCGCTCATTGATCTAAGAGCGCCCGGGACCTAGTGCTTCCAATCAACAGACACATTATGCGCTCCAACCTGTGGAACGCAAACAGGTACCCCTCTGCGCCACACCACTTTATATGGTATGCTTCAAAATGGAGAAAAATATGACACTATAATAAGCAGCACATCAGAGAGGAAAAGAGAGATAACATAAAATGAAACTTCTATATCTCCCTCATTTCACTACATATAGGGCTCATCATTTCAGCGGTATTTAACATTTTACACAATAGATAATTTATGCCACTATTCAAAGGTTCTATTATAACGGATACATCTTCCCTAATATTTGCCAAAAATATTTCAACGGAGCATTGACCAAGGATAGAGTTTAGAAAAAAGAATATACTAATACAGTGTTCATTATTTAAAATTTAAGATAAAAACCCCCAATGGGGAACATGTAAAGACATATATAAGTATGAATAAATGAATGAAAAACCTGGCGTGGGTTCCCCCCTACTTTATTTAACCAACCAGGCAAAACTTACAGTTGGGGGCTCCAACCCTCAGCTGTTGGCTTCAGCAAGGTTGGATATCAAGAATAGAGTGGTCCCCATGCTGTTTTTTTAAATTATTTAAATAAATAATTTTAAAAAATGGCGTGGTGTCTCCCCCATTTTTTGACAACCAGCATTGCTAAAGCTCAAAGCTGGGGGGCTGGTATTCTCCAGCTGGTAAGGGGTCATTTATATAGCCCCCCAGCCTAAAAATAGCAGCGTGCAGCTGCCCGGAAAATGTGCATCTATTAGATGCGCCAATACTGGCGCTTTGTCCAGCTCTTCACACTTGCTCTGTAGCAGTGGCAAGTAGTGCTCATATTTTAAATACTAGAGAACATGGAGTACAATAAACACCAACGGAATGAAAAAATAAAACAATCATTTTATTAATACACTTAAAATTATCAACAATAACAGCCAAATCAAAAGGCAGAACACAAAAGAGAGGATGAATACAAGGAACCTGCTAGCACAGCAGGAGATAAGGACCAATAGTGCAAATATAGGAGGTTAAATAGAGCAAATCCTAAAAAGAGGGTATAGGGGGATGGTAAGATCTTAGTGGATAGACAAGATCTTAAGAACATCTCTGGATTTGTGCACAATGACAATCTGACAGCAGCACAGAGACGTGCTCTGAGAGAATTGATACTGTGGTTTTTAAACCAGCAGACAAGGGGGGAACGTGGTCGTGTGGCCAATCGACCAATATGAGAGAGAGGCACTTCGCCAGCTTAGGTGTTATGATCAGGTGACCTTGGAGCAGCATGAATAACTTTCACTGGAGTAGGTGGTAACTATACTGACCGCAAACCCTGAGCTTAACACCGCAACTAGAAGTAGCCGTGGGGTGTGCCTTCACAAAACCTAGACACCTCGACACAGCCGGAGTACTAAATACCCCTATAGATGGAAATAGGAATTTCTACCTTGCCTCAGAGCAGAACCCCAAAGGATAGGCAGCCCCCCACAAATATTGACTGTGAGTAGTAGAGGAAAAGACACACGCAGGCAGGAAACAGGATTTAGCAAATGAGGCACACACTAGCTAAATAGGAAAGGATAGGATAGGATACTAAGCGGTCAGTATTTGGAAGGATTAAAAATCCTTCCAAAATATCCACAGCAGAAAATACAAAAACTCCACCATCTAACTAAAGATGTGGAGCGTATATCTGCAACTCCAGAGAATCCAGCAAGACTGAGAAAACACTGACACAGTCTGACCTGGACAAGAGAAAAACAAATGAATTGCACAGAATATAAGCACACTGCATGTGTGCCACAAAAACAAAAACCAGACACTTATCTTTGCTGAATTGGCAGCTAAGCAGGAGAAGCCAGAAAGTGATCCAACACTTCACAAGAAACATTGACAACTGGCAAGGACTAATGAATCCTGCACACCTAAATATCCCAGTCAGAACTGCAATCAGCAGATACACCTGGCCAGGACTGCGACTCAGAGACAACTGCATTCCCACCTACAACCACTGGAGGGAACCCAAGAGCAGAATTCACAACACTTAGGGATAAGAACACGTATCGTTTATTATCACAGAATCCCTTGGAGATTTTTTCTGGCCAATTGGAGAGTATCATCTCCAATGCCGACGAGCTAGGTCTGGCCCCCAGGAAGGTCCTTAATGGTCTATTACCTAAATATCCTAAAGTGCCAACCTTTTACTTGTTACCTAAGGTGCATAAGGATCTTCAGAATCCCCCGGGACGACCCATCGTCTCTGGCATAGGAGGGCTATGTGATAGCGTGCGTAAGTACATTGACCACTATTTGAAACCATTAGTGGAGACGCTGCCCTCCTATGTCAGAGACACTATGGATATATTGACCCGGGTAAATGGACTCTCCCTTGAGGCAGGTATGCTCCTAGTCACGATTGATATCGAGTCACTTTACACTTCCATCAGGCATAGCGATGGTCTCCGGGCAGCCCGCTTTTTCCTCGAGACTACCAACTGGGATGGCCATTTTTCTGATTTTATTTTGGATTTATTAGAATTTATTTTAACGCACAATTCTTTTGTTTTCAAAGATCGGTTTTATTTACAAATTCAAGGTACAGCCATGGGTGCGGCGTGCGCTCCGTCATACGCTAACCTGTTTCTCAGCTTTTGGGAGCGACAGGTTTTCCAGTGTGACGGATCGCACGCCGCCGACCCAGTGGTAGGCTGGTTTCGATACATCGACGATGTACTCATGATCTGGAGGGGTGACGAGACCAGCCTTTCTCAATTCATGCAATATCTCAATAACAATCTTTTTAATTTGAAATTCACATACAAATTTCATGCACATTGTATTGATTTTCTTGATATTACTTTGTGTGTGAGGGAGGATGGTAGCATTGAGACGGATCTATACCGCAAAGATACTGCGGTTAACTCTCTGCTGCATGCCTCCTCTGCACACAGTTATTCTACTATTAAGGCCATCCCAGTTGGTCAATTCCTGAGGAACAGGCGGGTATGCTCTACGGAGACACGCTTTGAACAGCAATCAGCCACACTTAGTGACCGTTTCAAAGAAAGGGGATACAGCGGCCGCTGTATTAAGAGAGGATATAGGCGAGCGAAACACATGAATAGGGAGGATCTTTTGGTGCCGAGAATTGCGCCCTGAGAAACATCAAATAAGATTAGATTTATTTCCACCTCAAATTGCCGCTGGGAGCAGATCCGTGGGATCTTGTCGAAACACTGGTCAGTTCTCCACACTGACAGTGTCCTTGCGGCACATTTATCGTCTGGCCCCCATATGACACAACGTAGGGGGGAAAAACCTGAGAGGTTATCTCGTTAAAAGTCATTATGTTACGAAACCACAAATACTATGTGGTTCGGGTATCAAGAGAGTTGGCTGTTTCCCGTGTGGGTCCTGTGTCGCCTGCCCTAATGTCCTGCGTTGTGGCACGTTTAAATCATCGGATGGGAGCAGGGAGTTCAAGATTTGTGGTTACATATCTTGTAACACCACACATGTAATTTATTATGCCACCTGCCCCGGCTCCCTCATTTACATTGGCCTGACGTCAAGGGAGCTTAAAGTCAGAACACGTGAGCACGTGCAGGACATTAGGGCAGCTCGAGACATTGGCGTCTCTAAAGACACTTCCTAAACACTTTAGATCTTTTCACGGATCTGATCCCAGCGGCTTAAAGGTGCGGGGAATTGATAGAATCCATGGTGGTATTAGGGGTGGTAATTTAAATCAAATCCTAGCACAACATGAGTGTCGATGGATTGCCACTCTGGACACTATGGCCCCTAAAGGTACCGTCACACTTAGCGACGCTGCAGCGATACCGACAACGATCCGGATCGCTGCAGCGTCGCTGTTTGGTCGCTGGAGAGCTGTCACACAGACAGCTCTCCAGCGACCAACGATCCCGAGGTCCCCGGTAACCAGGGTAAACATCGGGTAACTAAGCGCAGGGCCGCGCTTAGTAACCCGATGTTTACCCTGGTTACCAGCGTAAAAAAACAAACAGTACATACTTACATTCAGCTGTCTGTCCCTTGCCGTCTGGTTCCTGCACTGAGTGCTGGCCGTAAAGTGAAAGTGAAAGCACAGCACAGCGGTGACTCACCGCTGTGGCTGTGCTCTGCTTTCACTTTACGGCCAGCACTCAGTGCAGGAACCAGACGGCAAGGGACAGACAGCTGAATGTAAGTATGTACTGTTTGTTTTTTTACGCTGGTAACCAGGGTAAACATCGGGTTACTAAGCGCGGCCCTGCGCTTAGTTACCCGATGTTTACCCTGGTTACCAGTGAAGACATCGCTGAATCGGTGTCACACACGCCGATTCAGCGATGTCTACGGGGAGTCCAGCGATGAAATAAAGTTCTGGACTTTCTTCCCCGACCAGCGATCTCCCAGCAGGGGCCTGATCGCTGCTGCCTGTCACACTGGACGATATCGCTAGCGAGGACGCTGCAACGTCACATCGTCTAGTGTGACAGTACCTTAAGGGACTTAATGAGAAGCTATCCTTTGCTTCTTTTTTTGTAGTAAATGAGATCCTCCTCTTCTATTGACTGTAGTCCTTGTGTTCCTCCTTTGTCCTTGCTCGCTGTGTAGCAGAAATCCTGTTTCCTATATTTTTCTGATAGCTGTTCCCACCCTATTTTTTAAATGTTCTTGTTCAAATTGTTGTGTTGTTCTTTAGTTTTTAGTGGTCACACATTCTCTTGCCCCAAGTGCTGGCGCACGCTCCTCGATACTGCTCTCTCCCTTACCGTACAAGATGAGCAATAATGCTGATGTTCCATTATGCTCGAATATTCGACATGGACTTACCATATATCCTGGGAGTCGGTATACGTCATTCATTATAACAAGATCATCTCATATTGGCTGCATATTACGATTCTACAGGCATGGTGTTCTTCAGGACGGCTGTGTGATTCTTATGTTTATTCATACATATATTATGTTATATGTCGTACTTTGCACTATGTCACTTTATTATCTATATCCCAGTTAGGCATCTTTCCCATGTATACATGTTTTTAATTTTCTCAATGCTTGTGCGCACTTATGTACCCCTGCGGGTTTTATCATAAAATTTGTAGATTCCTTTTCTCTCCAAAACGAACCTATTGGGTAATATTTACCCTTATTCCTAGACCGTATACCGTTCTATGTCACTTGTGAGCACACCAACCTATGGCTGCCGCCTATATACTTTTGCTAACCTGGCCGCCATGGAGGGATGCGCACTCCGATCTGCGTACTATTCACTGATATCTGACGTTAGGTGTGCACGCCCCTATTTGTAGGCGTGGGTTCCCTGACGCCACTACTAATCCTCACTTACCCCTCACGTTCATCTAAGGTATCGTTCACTTTCGTCACCTTCTATCTCACCCATCATGGTCGCCGCCTGGATCTTCAAAAACATGGATGCCGCAGTGCGCACGCGCATTTCGACCTGCGCACCGGTAAACCATCCCTGTGGTTATCTTATGTGACGATGTGCGCATAACCCATGACGTCATCAGGCAAGATTTTGCCGCATGCGCACACCTGCTTACGGCCGCAGTATGAGATGTTTATTTCCGGTACGCACGTCTCGATGCGCGTGCGCCACACCTGTCGGCATTTGGGGGCATTGTTATTTAAACCCAGGGGACACAACACACGCTACTCCCCTTCTTGAAGAAGCACTTACGCGAAATGCGTGTCAAGGGGTCGCAGCAGGAGGACCTTGCTGACATTGTTCACTATGGGTGAGTGATAGCATTCTATTGGGGCATGTAGGGGTAGTGGGGATTTGCCCTTTTTGGCAGTGTTTACAGGAATCTATGTGTAGAACCTATATTGTCTATCCACTAGGATCTTACCATCCCCCTATACCCTCTTTTTAGGATTTGCTCCGTTTACCCTCCTATATTTGCACTATTGGTCCTTATCTCCTGCTGTGCTAGCAGGTTCCTTGTATTCATCCTCTCTTTTGTGTTCTGCCTTTTGATGTGGCTGTTATTGTTGATAATTTTAAGTGTATTAATAAAATGATTGTTTTATTTTATCATTACGTTGTTGTTTATTGTACTCCATGTTCTCTAGTATTTAATATATTTTGGGAGTAGTACACTATTTATTATATCTGGCTGCATATATGCATTTACTCAGGGAGCAGGGCTATTGCTCTTCTCGGCCTTGGTATTCTCTTATATTTGTTTTGATCTTTGTTCTAGTGCTCATATTTGTGGGGTTGATGTCACCTTTGTATTGCCAGATGACATCAAGCCCAAGGCTTAGTAATGGAGAGGCGTCTACTGAGCCTCTGCTGCTATGTGTCCTACAGCACACGATACCCCGATACTGAGCCGCTGCTGCCACCTCAGCCCTCACAATACCCCCATCCTCTCTTTCACCCCCAGTGACCATGATATATGCCACTTACCAAGTCTGCAATCAGTGAGGCAGGTGTCATGATAAGGTAATTCAGTACCACAATGGACATTGAGGTCAGAGCACATACAGTGACCTGACAATAACCCAAAAACATAGAACGAGCTCTGAGACGTGGAAACTCTGCTGACCGCAATCCCTAATCCTCTCCAACACACTAAAGGCAGCCGTGGATTGCGCCTAACGCTCCCTATGCAACTCGGCACAGCCTGAGAAACTAGCTAGCCTGAAGATAGAAAATAAGCCTACCTTGCCTCAGAGAAATACCCCAAAGGAAAAGGCAGCCCCCACATATAATGACTGTGAGTAAAGATGAAAAGACAAACGTAGAGATGAAATAGATTTAGCAAAGTGAGGCCCGACTTTCTGAACAGAGCGAGGATAGGAAAGGTAACTTTGCGGTCAACACAAAACCCTGCAAAAACCACGCAAAGGGGGCAAAAAGACCCTCCGTACCGAACTAGCGGCACGGAGGTACACCCTCTGCGTCCCAGAGCTCCCAGCAAGCAGGAAAAAATTAATAGACAAGCTGGACAGAAAAAAACAGCAAACAAAATAGCAAAGCGGAACTTAGCTATGCAGAGCAGCAGGCCACAGGAACGATCCAGGAGGAAACAGGTCCAATACTAGAACATTGACTGGAGGCCAGGATCAAAGCACAAGGTGGAGTTAAATAGAGCAGCACCTAACGACTTCACCACATCACCTGAGGAAGGAAACTCAGAAGCCGCAGCACCACTTTCCTCCACCAACGGAAGCTCACAGAGAGAATCAGCCGAAGCACCACCCGTGACCACAGGAGGGAGCTCTGCCACAGAATTCACAACAGTACCCCTTCCTTGAGGAGGGGTCACCGAACCCTCACCAGAGCCCCCAGGACGACCAGGATGAGCCATATGAAAGGCACGAACAAGATCGGGAGCATGGACATCAGAGCCAAAGACCCAGGAATTATCTTCCTGAGCATAACCCTTCCACTTAACCAGATACTGGAGTTTCCGTCTTGAAACACGAGAATCCAAAATCTTCTCCACAATATACTCCAACTCCCCCTCCACCAAAACCGGGGCAGGAGGATCAACAGATGGAACCATAGGTGCCACGTATCTCCGCAACAATGACCTATGGAATACGTTATGTATGGAAAAAGAATCTGGAAGGGTCAGACGAAAAGACACAGGATTAAGAACCTCAGAAATCCTATACGGACCAATGAAACGAGGTTTAAACTTAGGAGGGGAAACCTTCATAGGAATATGACGAGAAGATAACCAAACCAAATCCCCAACACGAAGTTGGGGACCCACACAGCGTCTGCGATTAGCGAAACGTTGAGCCTTCTCCTGGGACAAGGTCAAATTGTCCACTACATGAGTCCAAATCTGCTGCAACCTGTCCACCACAGTATCCACACCAGGACAGTCCGAAGACTCAACCTGCCCTGAAGAGAAACGAGGATGGAACCCAGAGTTGCAGAAAAACGTCGAAACCAAGGTAGCCGAGCTGGCCCGATTATTCAGGGCGAACTCAGCCAAAGGCAAAAAGGACACCCAGTCCTCCTGATCAGCAGAAACAAAGCATCTCAGATATGTTTCCAAGGTCTGATTGGTTCGTTCGGTCTGGCCATTAGTCTGAGGATGGAAAGCCGAGGAAAAAGACAAATCAATGCCCATCCTACCACAAAAGGCTCGCCAAAACCTCGAAACAAACTGGGAACCTCTGTCAGAAACGATATTCTCTGGAATGCCATGTAAACGAACCACATGCTGGAAGAACAATGGCACCAAATCAGAGGAGGAAGGTAATTTAGACAAGGGTACCAAATGGACCATCTTAGAGAAGCGATCACAGACCCCCCAAATGACTGACATCTTTTGAGAGACGGGAAGATCTGAAATAAAATCCATAGAGATGTGTCCAAGGCCTCTTCGGGACCGGCAAGGGCAAAAGCAACCCACTGGCACGAGAACAGCAGGGCTTAGCCCGAGCACAAATCCCACAGGACTGCACAAAAGTACGCACATCCCGCGACGACAGAGATGGCCACCAAAAGGATCTAGCCACTAACTCTCTGGTACCAAAGATTCCAGGATGACCAGCCAACACCGAACAATGAACCTCAGAGATAACTTTATTCGTCCACCTATCAGGGACAAACAGTTTCTCCGCTGGGTAACGATCAGGTTTATTAGCCTGAAATTTTTGCAGCACCCGCCGCAAATCAGGGGAGATGGCAGACACAATTACTCCCTCTTTGAGGATACCCGCCGGCTCAGATAAACCCGGAGAGTCGGGCACAAAACTCCTAGACAGAGCATCCGCCTTCACATTTTTAGAGCCCGGAAGGTACGAAATCACAAAGTCAAAACGGGCAAAAAACAGCGACCAACGAGCATGTCTAGGATTCAACCGCTTGGCAGACTCGAGATAAGTCAAGTTCTTATGATCAGTCAAGACCACCACGCGATGCTTAGCTCCTTCAAGCCAATGACGCCACTCCTCGAATGCCCACTTCATGGCCAGCAACTCTCGATTGCCCACATCATAATTTCGCTCAGCAGGCGAAAACTTCCTGGAAAAGAAGGCGCATGGTTTCATCACCGAGCAATCAGAACTTCTCTGCGACAAAACAGCCCCTGCTCCAATCTCAGAAGCATCAACCTCGACCTGGAACGGAAGCGAAACATCTGGTTGACACAACACAGGGGCAGAAGAAAAACGACTCTTCAACTCTTGAAAAGCTTCCACAGCAGCAAAAGACCAATTGACCACATCAGCACCCTTCTTGGTCAAATCGGTCAATGGTTTAGCAATACTAGAAAAATTGCAGATGAAGCGATGATAAAAATTAGCAAAGCCCAGGAACTTTTGCAGACTTTTCAGAGATGTCGGCTGAGTCCAATCATGGATGGCTTGGACCTTAACAGGGTCCATCTCGATAGTAGAAGGGGAAAAGATGAAACCCAAAAATGAAACCTTCTGAACACCAAAGAGACACTTTGATCCCTTCACAAACAAAGAATTAGCACGCAGGACCTGAAACACCGTTCTGACCTGCTTCACATGAGACTCCCAATCATCCGAGAAGATCAAAATGTCATCCAAGTACACAATCAGGAATTTATCCAGGTACTCTCGGAAGATGTCATGCATAAAGGACTGAAACACTGATGGAGCATTGGCAAGTTCGAATGGCATTACTAGATACTCAAAATGGCCCTCGGGTGTATTAAATGCAGTTTTCCATTCATCGCCTCGCTTAATACGCACAAGATTATACGCACCACGAAGATCTATCTTGGTGAACCAACTAGCCCCCTTAATCCGAGCAAACCAATCAGATAACAACGGCAAAGGGTACTGAAATTTAACCGTGATCTTATTTAGAAGGCGGTAATCTATACAAGGTCTCAGTGAACCATCCTTCTTGGCCACAAAAAAGAACCCTGCTCCTAATGGCGACGATGACGGGCGAATATGCCCCTTCTCCAAGGACTCCTTCACATAACTCCGCATAGCGGCGTGCTCAGGCACAGATAAATTAAACAGTCGACCTTTTGGGAATTTACTACCAGGAATCAAATCGATAGCACAATCACAATCCCTATGCGGAGGTAGGGTATCGGACTTGGGCTCATCAAATACATCCCGGTAATCAGACAAGAACTCTGGAACCTCAGAAGGGGTGGATGACGAAATAGTCAGAAATGGGACATCACCATGTACCCCCTGACAACCCCAGCTGGACACAGACATGGATTTCCAATCTAATACTGGATTATGGACTTGTAGCCATGGCAACCCCAACACGACCACATCATGCAGATTATGCAACACCAGAAAGCGAATAACCTCCTGATGTGCAGGAGCCATGCACATGGTCAGCTGGGTCCAGTACTGAGGCTTATTCTTGGCCAAAGGCGTAGCATCAATTCCTCTCAATGGAATAGGACACTGCAAGGGCTCCAAGAAAAACCCACAACGCCTAGCATACTCCAAGTCCATCAAATTCAGGGCAGCGCCTGAATCCACAAATGCCATGACAGAATACGATGACAAAGAGCAGATCAAGGTAACGGACAGAAGAAATTTTGACTGTACCGTACCAATGGTGGCAGACCTAGCGAACCGCTTAGTGCGCTTAGGACAATCAGAGATAGCATGAGTGGAATCACCACAGTAGAAACACAGCCCATTCAGACGTCTGTGTTCTTGCCGTTCAACTCTGGTCAAAGTCCTATCGCACTGCATAGGCTCAGATTTAAGCTCAGGTAATACCGCCAAATGGTGCACAGATTTACGCTCACGCAAGCGTCGACCGATCTGAATGGCCAAAGACATGGACTCATTCAGACCAGCAGGCATAGGAAATCCCACCATGACATCCTTAAGGGCTTCAGAGAGACCTTTTCTGAAAATAGCTGCGAGCGCACCTTCATTCCATTGAGTGAGTACGGACCACTTTCTAAATTTCTGACAATATACCTCTATCTCATCCTGACCCTGACACAGAGCCAGCAAATTTTTCTCTGCCTGATCCACTGAATTAGGTTCATCGTACAGCAATCCGAGCGCCAGGAAAAATGCATCGATATTACTTAATGCAGGATCTCCTGACGCAAGAGAAAATGCCCAGTCCTGAGGGTCGCCACGTAAAAAAGAAATAATGATCCTAACTTGTTGAACTGGGTCACCAGAGGAGCGAGGTTTCAAAGCCAGAAATAGTTTACAATTATTTTTGAAACTCAGAAATTTAGTTCTATCTCCAAAAAACAAATCAGGAATAGGAATTCTTGGTTCTAACATAGAATTCTGAACCACAAAGTCTTGAATATTTTGTACTCTTGCCGTGAGCTGATCCACACATGAAGACAGACCCTTAATGTCCATCGCTACACCTGTGTCCTGAAACACCCAAATGTCTAGGGGAAAGTGGGGTTAAGGGTGATTGATATAGTCAACAAAATTGTATAAATGTGTGTAAGGTATCTGTGTGTGTGTGTGTGTGTGTGTGTGTGTGTGTGTGTGTGTGTGTGTATGTATGTATGTATGTATATATATATATATATATATATATATATATATATATATATATATATATAATGTGTATATATATATATATATATATATATTAATATTATAATTTTTTTTTTAAATTATATGATGGTGGCCCGATTCTAACGCATCGGGTATTGTAGAATATGTATGTAGCTTATTTATGAAGTTTTCAGAATAATGCAATTTATACACAGGATTCGGCCGCAGCGACCAATTAGCGAAGTGTGGTTCAAATTCCACGCCAATTTGCGGGCGGACTGCGCCTGTCGCTGATTGTTCGCGGCCGGACGTGACCAATCAGTGAAGCCAGGGCCGGATCCAGGTTTTTGAGGGCCCCGGGCGAAAGAGTCTCAGTGGGCCTTCCTCTTTAACACATACCACGATTCATAATGCACAGATACAGCAGAGAAATATAGCACAGCCAAGTAGTGTATAACACAGCCCACGTAGTGTATAACACAGCCCACGTAGTATATAACACAGCCCACGTAGTATATAACACAGCCCACGTAGTATATAGCACAGCCACGTAGTATATTGCCCAGCCACGTAGTATATAGCACAGCCCAGGTTTTTGAGGGCCCCGTGCGAAAGAGTCTGTGGGCCCTCCTCTTTAACACATACCACAATTCATGATGCACAGATACAGCAGAGAAATATAGCACAGCCAAGTAGCGTATAGCACAGCCCACGTAGCATATTGCCCAGCCAAGTAGCATATTGCCCAGCCATGTAGTATAGAGCACAGCCATGTAATATATACCACAGCCATGTAGTATATAGCGCAGCCCACATAGTATATAGCACAGAGATGTAGTATATAACACAGCCCATGTAGTATATAGCAATGTGGGCACCATATCCCTGTTAAAAAAAGAATTAAAATAAAAAAGTTATATACTCACCCTCAGTCAGACCCCTGGATCCAGCCCAGGCGTTTATCGATGCTCCTCGCGACGCTCTGGTCCCAAGAGTGCATTGCGGTCTCGCGAGGAACGGTCACCGGTGTGTCGCGAGGAACGGGAAAGGCCTGGGCTGGATCTGGGGGGCCGACGGAGGGTGAGTATATAATGATTTTTTATTTTTTTAATTATTTTTAACATTAGATCTTTTTACTATTTATGCTGCATAGGCTTTGAATGTTAGGGTTGCTACTTCCAATAGGTGGCACTAGAGTTCTAGTCCTCTTCCTCTCTGAAGAGACAATATGCACACTCTTGGCATTCTCTTGATGAGCTTCAAGAGGTAGTCATGGGAATAGTTTTCACTTCACAGGTGTGCCCTCTCGGGTTGTGTTGTGCAGAAGTCTGGTGGATACACAGCTGGTAGTCCTACTGAATAGACTTAGAATTTGTATTATGGCAAGAAAAAAGCAGCTAATTAAAGAAAAATGAGTGGCCATCATTACTTTAAGAAATGAAGGTCAGTTAGTCCGAAAAATTTGGAAAACTTTGAAAGTGTCCCCAAGTGCAGTGGCAAAAACCATCAAGTGCTAAAAAGAAACTGGCTCACATGAGAGCCGCCCCAGGAAAGGAAGACCAAGAGTCACCTCTGCTTCTGAGGATAAGTTTATCCGAGTCACCAGCCTCAGAAATCGCAGGTTAACAGCAGCTCAGATTAGAGACCAGGTCAATGCCACACAGAGTTCTAGCAGCAGACACATCTCTACAACAACTGTTTGCAGCAGGCCTTCATGGTAAAATAGCTGCTAGGAAACCATTGCTAAGGACAGCCAACAAGCAGAAGAGACTTGTTTGGGCTAAAGAACACAAGGAATGGACATTAGACCAGTGGAAATCTGTACTTTGGTCTGATGAGTCCAAATTTGAGATCTTTGGTTCCAACTACCGTGTCTTTTTGCGACGCAGAAAAGGTGAACGGATGGACTCTACATGCCTGGCTCCCAATGTGAAGCATGAAGGAGGAGGTGTGATGGTGGGGGTGCTTTTCAGGTGACACTGTTGGGGATTTATTCAAAATTGAAGGCATACTGAACCAGCACAGCATCTTGCAGCGGCATGCTATTCCATCTGGTTTGCATTTAGTTGGACCATCATTTATTTTTCAACAGGACAATGACCCCAAACACACCTCCAGGCTGTGCAAGGGCTATTTGACCAAGAAAGAGAGTGATGGAGTGCTATGCAAGATGACCTGGCCTCCAGTCACCAGATCTGAACCCAATCGAGATGGTTTGGGGTGAGCTGAACCGCACGGTGAAGGCAAAAGGGCGAACAAGTGCTAAGCATCTCTGGGAACTCTTTCAAGATTGTTGGAAGACCATTCCTGGTGACTACCTCTTGAACCTCATCATGAGAATGCCAAGAGTGTACAAAGCAGTCATCAAAGCAAAAGGTGGCTACTTTGAAGAACCTAGAATATAAGACAAATTTTCAGTTGTTTCACACTTTAAGTATATAATTCCACATGTGTTAATTCATAGTTTTGATGCCTTCAGTGTGAATGTACAATTTTCATAGTCATAGTGCCTCTACTCTGTAGGTCAGATGCTCTGCAGCACAGAAGAATGTCGGCGAAAATTTCCTACGCAGAAAATTACCCACAAGTTTATTAAGAACAGTTTATTAAGGAGGTCTAATAGCAATAACTTCAGCTTATTAAACAATCATTACACACCTGGGGCAAATTATTAGCCACCTGGTGATACTGAACAGGAACAGTTTATTAAAGAGGTCTAATAACAATAACAATAACTCCCATTTAGTAAACAGTCATTGCATACCTGCAAATTAGCCATTTTACTGCAAATTAGCTATTGTCGTTAAGTATGACATGCATTGTGTTGCAGAGACCTGTCAGGTCCCTGCACTACCATACATGCTGCCGGCGCACTGGCTGTGAGTTGACGTCGGAGGTGTAGCCTCTGTATGACAATGGCGCACACTCAGATGTCAGCTGCCGGGCTGTTTGGTGGCTACAAAAGACACTGCGCGACGTGGGAGCAGAGGAAAGGAGAGTAGAATGTTTTTGTTTTTAATTATGCGTTAGGGGCAGAACGGGGACACACACTAGGAATCAATAGGGACATGCATACCTGGATGGGGACCATATATACCAGCATTGGGACATATACAGTGTCGGACTGCAGCACCTTGGGTCCACCAGATAAAATCATTCTTGGGGCCCACTTTGTAGTTACATAGAAATAAATACAAGACCACCAGTTGTGTGGTAAAACACGCTAATATCCGGGTATAATATAAGGTAGTACACATCTTAACTATGCAGTAGGGTTTGGGGTAGCCCCCCTCAAAGAATATAATGCAGACTCCTCTCATAGAATATAATGCAGCGCCCCACAAAATATAATGCAACCCCTTATAAGGTATAATGCAGTCCCCACCATAGAATATAATGTAGCACCCTCATAGGGTATAATGCAGCCCCCCTCATATAGTATGTAGCCCCCCAGAATATATTGTACTCCTCTGAGAGAATAATGTAGCCCCCCCCATACAGTATACTGTAGCCCCCTAGAATATAATGTAGTCCAAAGACAGAATAATGCAGTCCTCCCACAGAATATAATGCAGCCCCTCTCCACCTCCATCATTGTTCTCCCCTCCACCTCCATCATTGCCTTCTCCCGCACAGCCCCCATCATTGCCCATTCCACCACCATCATTGTCCTTTACACCACAACCATCTTTGCTTTCTCCCCCACCACGTACATCATTGCCCATTGCAACACCCCCATCAATGCCCATTTCAAAACCTCCATCATTGCCTCCCCCACCACCATCATTGTCCTTTCCACCACAACCATCATTGCCTTCTTCCCCACCACCCCATCATTGCCCATTTCACCACCTCCATCATTGCCTCCTTCCCCACCACCCCCATCGTCCTTCCCCACCATTGCCAATCTCAATACACACATCCAATACACACACACACACTTGCATACGCACACACACACACACACACACTCTTTCACACTCACACACAAACACACAGCACAGCACTGCATCGCACCACATACACACAGCACCGCTCGCCTCTCGCAGCACATCCTGGCAGCCTCTTCCTCGCCGGAAGCTTTCTGTCTGAAACAGCCACGCACTGAATGATGACGTCTTCCAGCTGCGCTGTCTCAGACAGGAAGCGCTGGAGAGGTGGGTGGTGCTGTGTCTCTCTGTGTGTGTATGTGGTGCAGTGCTTTGTGTGTGAGTGTGAGAGAGTGGTGCGGTGGTGGTGGGGCTTTACATGCGGGCAGTGTTAGCTGCAGCCTGCGAATAACGCTGCCCGCTATTAAAGAGAAATGGTATTCACTCCTCTCCATGCCCTTGGGGGCGTGGGGAAGTGTGAATATTCATTTCTCTTTAGCAGCGGGGCAGGCGTGGCTTCCTGTTACCCACTGCTGCTCCACTGGCACAAGGCGGGCCCCCTTGACTCGGGCCCCATAGCCACTGGCTGGGGGTCCCTAGAGAAGAGAGGGCCTTAGGCAGCTACTGGCCAGTATGCCAGCAGGTGTCAGTGCCTGGGCCCACCGGAGAATTCTCCAGTGGGCCAGTACGGCCCTGGACATGTATACCAGGATGTGGACATATTCACCAGGATGATGGGCATATATACCAGGATGGTGGACACTACTACATAATGAAGGGGGAGGGGGCAATTTATAAGTCCTTATAGAGTTTAGAATGCTACAGGGGCCCATATATCTGATTGTGTGTGTGTGGGGGGGGGATGTCCGTATTTCACACTGGGGCCCATCGGACTCCAGTTACACCACTGCAAAAACATCATACATTTTCAGAAAGACACAAGGTGGTACAAGTGGCAGAATCTCACTTTTCTGCTGTGCCTTCTGGGCTTCCAGGACCAACTATCTCTGCCAGCAGCACCCTGCTTTTGGTGAGCTCCCACTAAGATGATAATGTATTAGATGTGACCTGCAGTGCCATGTAACTCCACAGATAATACAGTGATACTTTTGTGAGTACTGATAGCAGTGATGGCTCCTCTGGATCACACTGCTGCTGGCTCTACACGTGCTGCTGTTTTGGGCTGGTGAGAGGAGTAAAGCAGATTCAGTGAGAGATGAGAGCAGACTATAGACTATATCTATTGCTGATAATGACAGACTGCTACAAACCACAGATCGTCATCATTTTTGTAGTTTTGCACTACGTCAGCTGTAAATCACAAGTTGATCACATCATACGAACATCCTCACTTTGCACCTCAAATATCATAGATATGAAACTTTGTGATGCTGCAATTGTGCAATTTTCCATGTGGGCAATTTTCCCTGTGGGCATTTTTCCTGTGGGCAATTTTTCTGTGGGGATTTTTTAAGGAACCATCTAGATAAGCTTCCTGAGGGTCTAGTTTCCAAAGGGGTCGCTTGTGTGGGGGGGGGGGGCGGGGGGGTTTCCACTGTTTAGGCACAGCAGAGGCGCTCCAAACGCAATGTGGCGTCCGCTCATTATTCCAGCAAATTGTACATGTAAAAAGTGAAATTACACTTCTCTTTTGAGCTCTGCCGTGTGCCCAAACAGTAGATTTCCCCTACATGTGGGGTATCTGCATGTTCAGGAGATATTGCACTACAAATTGTATGGTCCACTTTCTCCTGTTACCCTTGGGGGAAAAAAAGTCCAAGTGTGGTGAAATTGCAAAAAAAGCGGATTTTTTTTTCTTTACCAGGTTAACTACCGTAAATGCTAAAACTGACCAGCCATTATGACTCTCCAGATCATTACGAATTCCAGATACCAAGCAAGTATATATTTTTTTTATTTAACCCCTTTCTACCATTGGACGTACTATTCCGTCCTTGTGGGGTGGGCCCTACTTCCTATGGACGGAATAGTACGTCCAGCACGATCAGCCGTGCTCACTATTGCAGCTGACATCCGGCACTATGGCACATTATCCCCCAGAACGCTGGGATCAAAGATGATCGCAGCGTACCGGCGGCACAGGGAAGCATCGCACAGGGAGGGGGCTCCCTGCGTGCCTCCCTGAGACCCTCAGAGCAACGCGATGTGATCGCGTTGCTCCAAGGGTCTCCTACTTCCTTTTCCCTGCAGTTCCCGGATCCAAAATGGCCGCGGGGCTGCTTCCAGGTCCTGCAGGGAGGTGGCTTACCAGCGCCTGCTTAGAGCAAGCAATATTCATATGTGTAAAAAAAAAAATTAAAAAACAAAAATTCCTAAATAAAAAAAAATATATTGTTCCAATAAATACATTTCTTTATCTAACTAAAAAAAGCAAAAATACACATATCGTCGCGTCCGTAACAGCCCGACCTATAAAACGGTCCCAATAGTTAACCCCTTCAGTGAACACCGTAAAAAAAGGGCAAAAAACAACGCTTTAACATACCGCTAAACAAAAAGTGGAATAACACGCGATCAAAAAGACTGATATAAATAACCATGTTACCGTTGAAAACGTCATCGTCCCGCAAAAAACGAGCCACCATACAGCATCATCAACAAAAAAATAAAAAAGTTAGTGCTCAGAATAAAGCGATGCAAAATAATTATTTATTTATATAAAATAGTTTTTATCGTATAAAAGCGCCAAAACATAAAAAAATATAAATTAGGTATCGCTGTAATCGTACTGACCCTAAGAATAAAACTGCTTTATCAATTTTAACAAACGCAGAACGGTATAAGCGCCCCCCCCAAAAAAAGAAATTCATGAATAGGTGGTTTTTGTTCATTCTACCTCACAAAAATCGGAATAAAAAGCTATAAAAAAAAGTCACGTGCCCGAAAATGGTACCAATAAAAACGTCAACTCGTCCCGCAAAAAACAAGACCTCACATGACTCTGTGGACCAAAATATGGAAAAATTATAGCCCTCAAAACGTGGAGTGTCTTTTATTGTGTGACGGCTACCAATCATAAAAATCTACTAAAAAACACGCTATAAGGCTGTGTGCACATGTTGCTGTTTTTTTGCGTTTTTTTTGTGTTTTTTCCTCGATAAAAACGCTATAAAACCGCAAAAAAAAAGTATACAATAAGCATCTCATCATTTAGAATGAATTTCGCACGTTTTGTGCACATGATGCGTGTTTTTTTTCTGCGAAAAAAAAACGCATTGCGGTAAAAAATGCAGCATGTTCATTAATTTTGCGATTTTTTTTTTTTTTTTTTTTTGTGGATTTCCCACTACAAAATGCATTGGGAAATTTCCAGAAAAAAAACGCGGCAAAAACGCATGCAGATTTCTTGCAGAAAATTTCAGGTTTTTCTCAGGATTTTTCTGTGAGAAATCCTGAACGTGTGCACATAGCCTAAAAGTAAATCGAACCCCTCATCATCACCCCCTTAGTTAGGGAAAAATAATAAAATTTTAAAAAATGTATTTATTTCCATTTTCCGGTTAGGGTTGGGGCTAAAGATGGGGTTTGGATTACATTTACGGTTGGGATTAGGGTTAGGGGTGTGTTTGGGTTGGGGTTTCAGTTAGAATTTTGCGTTGAAAAAGTAAAACAGTGCTCCTTCCCTTCCGAGTTCTCTCGTGCGCCCAAACAGGGGTTTACCCCAACATATGGGGTATCAGCGTACTCAGGACAAATTGGACAACAACTTTTGGGGTCCAATTTCTCCTGTTACCCTTGGGAAAATACAAAAGCAGGGGCTAAAAAATTTGTGTGGGAAAAAAAATATTTTTTATTTTCACGGCTCTTTGTTATAAACTGTATTGAAACACATGGGGGTTCAAAGTTCTCACAACACATCTAGATAAGTTCCTTGGGGGTCTAGTTTCCAATATGGGGTCACTTGTGGGGGGTTTCTACTGTTTAGGTACATCAGGGGCTCTGCACATGCAACGTGACGCCTGCAGACCAATCCATCTAAGTCTGCATTCCAAACGGAGCTCCTTCCCTTCTGAGCTCTGCCATATACCCAGACGGTGGTTCCCCCCACATATGGGGTATCGGCGTACTCGGGACAAATTGGACAACAACTTTTGGGATCTACTTTCCAAAATGGTGTCACATGTAGGGGGTTTCAATGTTTAGGCACATTTAGGGGCTCTCCAAACGCAACATGGCGTCCTATCTCAATTCCAGTCAATTTTGCATTGAAAAGTCAAATGGCGCTCCTTCCCTTCTGAGTTCTGTCTGCCATGTGCCCAAACAGTGGTTTACCCCCACATCTGGGGTATCGGCATACTCAAAACAAATTGTACAACAACCTTTGGGGTCCAATTTCTCCTGTTACTCTTGAAAAGTAAAACAAATTGGAGCTAAAGTAAATTTTTTGTGAAAAAAAGTTAAATGTTCATTTTTTTTTAAACATTCCAAAAAAAAGGGTTAATAAACTTCTTGAATGTGGTTTTGAGCACCTTTTGGGGGTGCAGTTTTTAGAATGGTGTCACACTTGGGTATTTTCTATCATATAGACCCCTCAAAGTGACTTGAAATGTGATGTGGTCCCTAAAAAAAAATATGGTGTTGTAAAAATGAGAAATTGCTGGTCAACTTTTAACCCTTATAACTCCCTAACAAAAATAAATGTTGTTTCCAAAATTGTGCTGATGTAAAGTAGATATGTGGGAAATGTTCCTTAATAAGTATTTTGTGTGACGTACCTCTGTTGATTTAAGGGCATAAAAATTCAAAGTTGGAAAATTGCGAAATTTTTAAATTTTTGTGCCAAATTTCCGTTTTTTTTTTTTTCACAAATAAACGCAGGTAATATCAAATAAATTTTACCACTATCATGAAGTACAATCTGTCACGAGAAAACAGTGTAAAAATCACTGGGATCCGTTGAAGCATTCCAGAGTTATAACCTCATAAAGGAACAGTAGTCAAAATTGTAAAAATTGGCTTGGTCATTAATGTGCAAACCACGCTTATGGGTAAAGGGGTTAAGTGGTGACAATAATGTAGAGGGGAAAAAAAATTTCTCGGGTTGGGTGACGGCATACGGAGACATGGCCGTATTGACGGAAAAATAAAAAGTTATGGCTCCTGGAAGATGGGCAACGAAAAACACACAAAAACGAAAAAGGGCTCCATCATGAAGGGGTTAACTTTTTTTCTATTTTTAGCTTGCTTCAATAGTGTCCTTAGGCGAGTTGAAGCTGCAAGCAACCAATTGCTTGTGCTAATGCCCTGCTACGTGTAGCTAAAATCATCATATCCTATGAATGCCGGCCACAGGCTGCCGTTCGTAGGAGATCTTCAGTGACAAGCACAGTGGTCTTCTACAGACCCTCAATTGTCATTCCAATTATGTGACAGACACCGATGGGCAGGGTTCGTGGCGACGCGCTTCCGACAAGCGCACGTTAACAATTCCACCCGCGGCTGCTAAAAGCACATCACAGCTGATAAAATCAACTGTCATGTGCCTGAAAGAAACAAGCTCAGCGCCGGAGCCTGCAAGTCCTGGTACACAACGTATGATGTACCTATATGTCATAGGTCGTGAAGGGGTTAACAGTCTTATGTAATGAAATATCCCATATAATTATTTTGTATCTCAATTTATAGACTTAAAATGCTATTAAAGGGACTCTTTAAAGCCAGAATTCTACTGTAATTAATTATTAAATGTCAGAAATTAGAGACAATCTGTCAAAACCAAAGTCATATATTCTTAATCAGCACCATAAACTTAATAATATAAAACCATGCAGAAATCGTTGGCACAAAAATCACTGTATACCAGTGTTATCATTGTGCATGGTAAAATTAAAGGTACAATAGCAAACTATCAATCCTGAGCAAGCATTCCTAGGAGCAATTATTTCCAGTTCACCACCTGACAGCACCATTGGAGGACTTCCTTCTGAGGCTGGAGTCACACTAGCGAGTTTTACGGACGTATGAGTGCAGAAAATATGTCCGTAAAACACGCCTATCAAACGTCCCAATTATTCTCTATGCCCCTGCTCCTATCTGCCGTATTTTACTGATCAGTATTATATGGCTTTCTACGGCCGTAGAAAATCGCAGCATGCTGCGTTTGTCACCGTATTGCGCAAAAAAAACGCCAATGAAAGTCTATGGAAGCCAGAAAAATACGGATTACACACGGACCAGCAGTGTGACTTGCGAGAAATACGCAGCGGTGTTAGGCTACGTTCACATTAGCGTTGCGTCGGCGACGCAGCGGCGACGCGCCCCTATGTTTAACATAGGGGACGCGTGCGTTTTTTGGGTGGCGTTTTTCGCCACGTGCGTCGTTTCCGACGCTAGCGTCGGACGCAAGAAAATGCAACAAGTTGCATTTTCTGTGCGTCCGATTTTCGTGGGGCAAAAAAGTATTTAGTCAGTCAGCAATAGTGCAAGTTCCACCACTTAAAAAGATGAGAGGAGTCTGTAATTTACATCATAGGTAGACCTCAACTATGGGAGACAAACTGAGAAAAAAAAATCCAGAAAATCACATTGTCTGTTTTTTTAACATTTTATTTGCATATTATGGTGGAAAATAAGTATTTGGTCAGAAACAAAATTTCATCTCAATACTTTGTAATATATCCTTTGTTGGCAATGACAGAGGTCAAACGTTTTCTGTAAGTCTTCACAAGGTTGCCACACACTGTTGTTGGTATGTTGGCCCATTCCTCCATGCAGATCTCCTCTAGAGCAGTGATGTTTTTGGCTTTTTGCTTGGCAACACGGACTTTCAACTACCTCCAAAGGTTTTCTATAGGGTTGAGATCTGGAGACTGGCTAGGCCACTCCAGGACCTTGAAATGCTTCTTACGAAGCCACTCCTTCGTTGCCCTGGCGGTGTGCTTTGGATCATTGTCATGTTGAAAGACCCAGCCACGTTTCATCTTCAATGCCCTTGCTGATGGAAGGAGGTTTGCACTCAAAATCTCACGATACATGGCCCCATTCATTCTTTCATGTACCCGGATCAGTCGTCCTGGCCCCTTTGCAGAGAAACAGCCCCAAAGCATGATGTTTCCACCACCATGCTTTACAGTAGGTATGGTGTTTGATGGATGCAACTCAGTATTCTTTTTCCTCCAAACACGACAAGTTGTGTTTCTACCAAACAGTTCCAGTTTGGTTTCATCAGACCATAGGACATTCTCCCAAAACTCCTCTGGATCATCCAAATGCTCTCTAGCAAACTTCAGACGGGCCCGGACATGTACTGGCTTAAGCAGTGGGACACGTCTGGCACTGCAGGATCTGAGTCCATGGTGGCGTAGTGTGTTACTTATGGTAGGCCTTGTTACATTGGTCCCAGCTCTCTGCAGTTCATTCACTAGGTCCCCCCGCGTGGTTCTGGGATTTTTGCTCACTGTTCTTGTGATCATTCTGACCCCACGGGGTGGGATTTTGCGTGGAGCCCCAGATCGAGGGAGATTATCAGTGGTCTTGTATGTCTTCCATTTTCTAATTATTGCTCCCACTGTTGATTTCTTCACTCCAAGCTGGTTGGCTATTGCAGATTCAGTCTTCCCAGCCTGGTGCAGGGCTACAATTTTGTTTCTGGTGTCCTTTGACAACTCTTTGGTCTTCACCATAGTGGAGTTTGGAGTCAGACTGTTTGAGGGTGTGCACAGGTGTCTTTTTATACTGATAACAAGTTTAAACAGGTGCCATTACTACAGGTAATAAGTGGAGGAAAGAGGAGACTCTTAAAGAAGAAGTTACAGGTCTGTGAGAGCCAGAAATCTTGATTGTTTGTTTCTGACCAAATACTTATTTTCCACCATAATATGCAAAAAAAATGTTTAAAAAACAGACAATGTGATTTTCTGGATTTTTTTTTCTCAGTTTGTCTCCCATAGTTGAGGTCTACCTATGATGTAAATTACAGACGCCTCTCATCTTTTTAAGTGGTGGAACTTGCACTATTGCTGACTGACTAAATACTTTTTTGCCCCACTGTATATATTATTACTTCATACAGCGCTAGATAGCTTTAAAGCGAGTAGTTCAATTGCCGGATTTTGCTATCTCCTTCCTATACTTGACATGATATGAGACATGGTTTACATACAGTAAATCATCTCATATCACTTTTTTTTTTTGCATATTCCACACTACTAATGTCAGTAGTGTGTATATGCAAAATTTGGCCGTTCTAGCTATTAAATTAAAGGGTTAAATGGCAGAAAAAATTGGCGTGGGCTCCCGCGCAATTTTCTCCGCCAGAGTAGTAAAGCCAGTGACTGAAGGCAGATAATAATAGCCTGGAGAGGGTCCATGGTTATTGGCCCCCCCCTGGCTAAAAACACCTGCCCCCAGCCACCCCAGAAAAGGCACATCTGGAAGATGCGCCTATTCTTGCACTTGGCCACTCTCTTCCCATTCCCGTGTAGCGGTGGGATATGGGGTAATGCTATTGTAAGGTGACATTAAGCCAAATTAATAATGGAGAGGCGTCAATTATGACACCTATCCATTATTAATCCAATACTAGTAAAGGGTTAAAAAAAACACAACCACTTTATTAAAAATTATTTTAATTAAATAAAAACAAACGTTGTTGTAATATTTTATTCTACGCTCAATCCAATCACTGAAGACCCTCGATCTGTAACAAAAAAAATAATAAACCAACAATATCCATACCTTCCACAGATCTGTAACGTCCAACGATGTAAATCCATCTGAAGGGGTTAAAATATTTTGCAGCAAGGAGCTCTGCTAATGCAGCGCTGCTCCTTGCTGGAAAACCCCGGGGAATGAAGGTAAAGTAGGTCAATGACCTATATTTACCTTCATTTGCGGTGAGGTGCCCTCTGCTGGTTGTTCCTAGATCGTGGGAACTTTCCTAGAAAGCTCCCTGGCTCGAGTTCATATGAGGACAACCAGCAGAGGGCGCCTCTTATGAACTCGAGCCTTTAATTTAATAGGTAGAACGGCCAAATTTTGCATATACACACTACTAACATTAGTAGTGTGGAATATGCAAAAAAAAAATGGTGATATGAGATGGTTTACTATATGTAAACCATGTCTCATATCATGTCGGGCTTTAGGAAGGAGATAGCAAAAACCGGCTTTAAAGCTATCTAGCGCTGTATGAAGTATTAATATATATACATGCATGTCTACTGATTTTTTTTTTTTTATATATATATATATATATATATATATATATATATATATATATATATATATATATATATATATATATATAAATATATACCATATATATATATATATAGTATATAGTATATATGTTTGTTTTTGTTTTTTTACACATGGATCCCTTGTATAGCCGTATGTTGGTTTTGCAAGCCTGCGAGAAAAACACGCAGTACGGATGCCATACGGATTACATACGGAGGATGCCATGCGCAAAATACGGTGACACCCTGCCTACGGAGGAGCTACGGACCACTTTTTTGGGGACTTTTCAGCGTATTACGGCCGTAATATACGGACCGTATTGTCTTACGCTGAGTGTGACTCCAGCCTTACCCTCAGTGGGACAGGAACAACAAGCCTTTAAAAGGACCCTCCTCTTACCACCGACCAGTGTTTTTCCTGTCCCACTGTGGATAGGAACTGCAAGCCTGGTCCTCCCATGGT
The DNA here is from genome assembly GCF_032444005.1 of Ranitomeya imitator. NCBI lineage: Eukaryota > Metazoa > Chordata > Amphibia > Anura > Dendrobatidae > Ranitomeya > Ranitomeya imitator. The sequence continues at coordinate 119,568,088 of NC_091287.1, forward strand.
GCTATGCAGATGTTGGTGATCGGGGGCTTCAGCCTTTCCCTTCCCCACCGCAAGATATCTGCGACTGATACCTGCGATGGGGGGTCCCTCAGCCTCCACAGTGTAGCGCTGCTCCTGGGGTCGGGTCCGCTTCCTCCACGTCGGGGGCTCTCGGTCCCGGCGCCAGCTGCTGGGGGTGTATCTGCCACTTCCTGGATCATGGCGGCCGCATCTCCTAACCAGGCTGCGTCACTTCCGGCCGACGAGGCACTCAGCGTCTGCCGGCGGGTAGATTCCAGCGGCGGCCCAGGGGAGGCTTTTCAGCATCGTCGCACCTCGTGGACGCGGTGAGGAGGGCAGGATCAACCAGGTAACAAAACGAATAAAAGGGATAATGGGACTGCATATGCCGCCGGCCATCCTGATAGGGAGCACCCGGTTAGTATACCTTCCTAATGGAGGATACAGGCAGACCTAAGGGCCCAGAGCAGACACGTGAGTAGCTACTGTAAGCCATAGCACAATGCCACTCCTGATTCCGTATGTACTCAGAGGTAATACTGAGATCTCTTGTGTGTTATAGGGAGAGCATCCCACCCCTGCACCTGAAAAGAAAAACCTGGGAAAAGTAAATGTCCCATTTGTGCGGCTAGGTTACCAGAGAACTGGCGGAAGCCGCTTTGCAAGTCATGCACGTCTAAAATCGGCGAGGAGCAGACTTCATGAGAGCAATGATACGTCAAGAGGTTCAGGCTTCCATCTTGAGTCTGAATCTTCCTTAGTCCAGCCAGACAGAACTGCAGACATTGCGGAAGAGACCGAGGGAGTCCAGCTCATCTTCTGATGAAGAAGATTCCGGAGAGTCAGATCAAGAAGAAAGAGAAGACTCTATACGAAGAGGGAAGAAATATTTTTTCTCGGTTACAGATACGGATGAGCTCCTGCAGGCAGTTCATAACACCATGCAGTTAGAGGACACCCGAGAGGAAACCTCGATCCAGGATGAGATGTTTGGCGGCATACATGCCCATGTTACTAGAGTTTTTCCGGTGAATAATCACATCCGCTCCATGATATTGGAAGATTGGCAGGAAGCAGAGAAGAGACTAGTGGTGCCTATAGACTTTAGGCTCCGTTTGCCCTTTAATCCAGAGGATATAAAAGTGTGGGATAAAGTTCCCAAGATAGTTGTGCCATTCGCTAAAGTGGCGAAAAAGACAGCGATTCCATTTGAGGACTCCTCTGCGTTGAAAGAACCAATGGATCGCAAGGCGGATGGGCTGCTTAGGAGAACTTGGGAATCCTCAGCAGCAATAATACGGGCAAATATAGCAGCAACCTCTGTTGCCCGGTCCATGCATCTATGGATGGACGATTTGGAGGAACATCTTAAGGCAAAAACCTCTAGAGATGTCCTCTTCAAGATCTTGCCATTACCAAAGCTTTCAACAGGATTCATGGTGGACGCTTCAGCGGAGTCGGTGCGATGTGCCGCCAGACGCGAGTCATTGTCCAGTGCAGCCAGAAGAGCTATCTGGCTAAAAACTTGGTCAGGGGATATTCAATCAAAGAATAAACTTTGTGGGATACCGTTTTCAGAGGGTAAAGTGTTTGGGCCAATTCTAGATGACATTTTTAGAAAAAGCCTCAGACAAAAAAAAAAGGGGTTCCCTGGGGAAAATACAAAAAAATACCAGCCCTTTCGTAGGTCCCGACCCAGTCAGAAGACAGACTACAGGGGTAAGGGGAAAGCGGGAAGATGGTCCTATCCCAAAGGGGGAAAAGGTAGAGACCTAATTTTCCCCGGTCCAGGTTCAGGGAAGCCTAACAAATTACATCAGAGTGGGAGGTCGGTTACAAAAATTTCAAGGGGGTTGGCAGAAAATACACAAAAATCCATGGATTCTTCAAGTAATCGGTCAGGGTTGCAAGCTAGAGTTCACCAGCCTTCCTCCAGAAAGGTTGACAGTAACCAGATCCTATCCCCTCTTAAACTCCTCTATGTGGCCAGACATCCATGAGTTATTAAAAGTAGAGACAATTGTCCCAGTACCCATCCCGGAGAGAGGCAAGGGTCATTATTCAAACCTCTTCTCAATAAAAAAAAAATCTTGACTCCCGGACGATTATAAATCTCAAACCCCTGAATAGGTGGATAAGATACATGAGATTCCAGATGGAGTCTATAAAATCCACAATACCTCTGATAGACAGGGACATGGTGATGTGCACCTTAGATCTAAAGAGTGCATACTACCATGTTCCAATCCATGCTTCCTACCAAAAATTCCTGAGATTCGCTCTGATGAACAAGGGAGTAATTTATAATTTTCAATTCAGATGTCTTCCCTTCGGCCTAGCCTCTGCCCCAGGATATTTACCAAGCTGATGTCAGAAGTAGTGGCCTACTTAAGGAATGAAGGTATTTCCATAGTGCCTTACCTGGACGACGTTTTAATAATGGCGAAATCCGAGAAGCTCCTCAAAATCGATTGCAGTTTCACACTCTCCATCCTACAAGAACTGGGTGGATTGTGAATTGGGAAAAATCAAATCTAGTCCGTCATTCCAGAATAACATTTTTGGGGGTCATGTTAGATTCCCACACCAGAACATCTTTTCTGCCAGAAGAGAGACAGGTGGCATTAATCGAGTGTACGCTGGTTCAGAGAAAACCCTGCCTCTATAAGAGAGGCAATGAGTATTCTGGGCTTAATGACGGCCTGTATTCCCTGTGTGAAGTGGAGCTAATTTCACTCACGGGGATTACAAAAGGACATTCTGAAAATTTGGGACAGAAAGCAAAGTTCTCTGGAAAAGAGGATGACTTTCTCCTTCACGAAGGAGATCTCCAACCTGGTGGACCATCCTGAAGAACCTGAAAGTGGGAGTTCCTTGGGTCCTTTATCCCTGTGTCACCTGTTGTGAATTCTGTTGTCGGGCTCCCTCCTGTGGTCATGAATGGTACTTCGGCTGGTTCTGTTCATGGACTTCCTCTGGTGGGTGTTTCTGAGTTTCACAGGTGACGAGGTTAATTCGTTAGCTGCTGCTCTATTTAACTCCACTTAGATCTTTGCTCCATGCCACCTGTCAATGTTCCAGGATTGGTCTGTTCACTCCTGGATCGTTCTTGTGACCTGTCTTCCCATCAGAAGCTAAGTTCCAGCTTGTATTTCTTTGGTTTGCTATTTTTCTGTCCAGCTTGCTATTTAATTTGTTGTCTTGCTTGCTGGAAGCTCTGGGACGCAGAGGGAGCGCCTCCGCACCGTGAGTCGGTGCGGAGGGTCTTTTTGCGCCCTCTGCGTGGTCTTTTTGTAGGTTTTTGTGCTGACCGCAAAGTAACCTTTCCTATCCTCGGTCTGTTCAGTAAGTCGGGCCTCACTTTGCTAAATCTATTTCATCTCTGTGTTTGTATTTTCATCTTTACTCACTGTCATTATATGTGGGGGGCTGCCTTTTCCTTTGGGGAATTTCTCTGAGGCAAGGTAGGCTTTATTTTTCTATCTTCAGGGTTAGCTAGTTTTTTAGGCTGTGCCGAGTTGCATAGGGAGCGTTAGGCGCAATCCACGGCTATTTCTAGTGTGTTTGATAGGTTTAGGGATTGCGGTCAGCAGAGTTCCCACGTCCCAGAGCTCGTCCTTATTATCGGTAACTACCAGGTCATTCCGTGTGCTCTTAACCACCAGGTCCATTATTGTCCTGACCACCAGGTCATAAGTCACCGTTACCACAGATGCCAGTCAGTACGGATGGGGTTGTCATATAGGAAGAACATACTACCAGGGAAAGTGGAGTCCAGAGAGGATAACCAAATCATCGATTTTCAGGGAACTTTATGCGATTTGGAAATTGGTTTACTAAGCCCAGTCACATGTCAGAGACAGACACGTAAGGATATTGTCCGACAATGTGACAGCAGTGGCATTTCTGAGGCATCAAGGAGGTCTGAGACATCCATCTCAAGTAGATCTCTTTGCCACCAGGTCAAATGCAAAGGCCAGAACATTTTTTTTTCTCTCAATCCCCTAGAAGGAGCTGCGGGAGTCGATGCTCTATCTCAACCTTGGGGAGAAGGTCTTCTGTGCGCTTTTCCACCTCTTCCTCTGATCCCGAGAACACCCAGGAAGATACGAGACGAAGGAGCAACAGTAATCTTGGTGGTTCCCTATTGGCCGAGAAGAAGCTGGTTCTCCCTATTATCCAGAATGTCGACAGAAAAACCTATCCTTCTACCGAAGAGACAGGATCTACTGCAACAAGGTCCGGTGTTCCACAGCAACCCAGACTCACTCCAGCTATCTGCTTGGATCCTAAACACCTGACCCTAAGATCGAAAGGCCTCTCAGAGGATGTGATCACCACACTCCAGGCAAGCAGGAAGCCGGTGACCTCACCGATCTATAATAAGATCTGGAAGCGTTTTTGCTCCTTTTTAGGAGATGTCCCAGTCCCAGTAGATACTTCAAATCCAGACATCCCTAGGATACTTGACTTCCTACAACTAGGTTTTAAAAAAGGCCTCCGGCCTAGTACTCTAAAAGTACAGATTGCGGCCCTTAGTGTCTTCTTTTACTCTTCTTTGGCCTCCCATCCTTGGATAGCAAGGTTCTCTAGAGCCACACAGAGAATGAGACCTCTTGTGAGAAAATCCTCTCCACCCTGGGACTTAAATTTAGTCCTCAATGCCCTGTCTAGTTCCACATACCTGTTATCAGAGGACATGGATATAGCCAATCTCTTTTAAAACTACCTTTTTGGTAGCCATCACTTCAGCCAAGAGATTAGGGGAATTGCAGGCATTATCCATACAGGATCCATACCTTCAGGTTTTTGAGGACAGATTAGTTTTAAGACTTAACCCGGCCTTCCTCCCCAAAGTAGTCTCGTCTACAAATATCAACCAGGAAGTAATACTTCCCTCGTTCTGCCAACATCCTAGAAACTCAAGAGGGCATCTATCATGACCTGGACGTTAGAGAGACGGTTTTAAAATATCTAAGGGCGACTGAAGGTTGGAGACAAGACACGAACCTGTTCGTACAGTACGGGGGACCAAATAGAGGTTGCAAGTCAGCAAAGTCTACCATTGCTAGGTGGATTAAAACTACTGTAGACCTAGCGTATAGAGCCCAAGGGAATGATCCCCCAGACATCCTTAGAGCCCATTCAACCCAAGCTATAGCTGCGTCATGGGCAGAAAGGGGGGAAGCTTCAGCAGAGCAGATCTGTAGGGCAGCGACTTGGACCAGTCTATCTACCTTTGCTAGACACTATAAGCTAGATGTCTGTTATGTTTGCTAATGACAGGTGTTATGAAGGCAATCCAGAAACACAGTGTGCTTAGCGATCAGAGCGCACACAGTGATCTGACAAATACCCAAAAATACAAGAACGAGCTCTGAGACGTGGAAACTCTGTAGACTGCACACCTGATCCTATCCTAAACACAACTAAAAGCGGCTGTGGATTGCGCCTAACAACTACCTAGGCAACTTGGCACAGCCTAAGAAACTAGCTAGCCTGAAGATAGAAAAATAGGCCTGACTTGCCCCAGAGAAATTCCCCAAAGGAAAAGGCAGCCCCCCACATATAATGACTGTGAGTAACATGAAAAGACAAAACGTAGGGATGAAATAGATTCAGCAAAGTGGGGCCCGATATTCTAGGACAGAGCGAGGACAGTAAAGCGAACTTTGCAGTCTACAAAAAACCCTAAAGCACAACCACGCAAAGGGGGCAAAAAAAAACCACCGTGCCGAACTAACGGCACGGCGGTACACCCTTTGCGTCTCAGAGCTTCCAGCAAAACAAAAGACAAGCTGGACAGAAAAAAAGCAACAAAAAAGCAAAAAGCACTTAGCTATACAGAGCAGCAGGTCACAGGAACAATCAGGAGAAGCTCAGATCCAACACTGAAACATTGACAAGGAGCAAGGATAGCAGCATCAGGCGGAGTTAAGTAATGAAGCAGTTAACGAGCTCACCAGAACACCTGAGGGAGGAAGCTCAGAAGCTGCAGTACCACTTGTGACCACAGGAGTGAATTCAGCCACAGAATTCACAACAGATGTCTCATCAGAGCAGTTAGCCTTTGTTAGAAAGGTATTGCATACAGTAGTCCCACCCAGGGGTGTATTTAGAGTTTCTGCTGCTCTAGGCACTTTTAGTGCTGCCTCCCCCATTGGTGAGTATGACACTATCGGCATAGACTTTGGCAAGAATCGCTGATGTGAAAGTAGCCTTTTGCAGCAGATTGGGCAGTTTTTATGCATCTGCCGTGTAACTGATCACTTACGGCAACACTGCGTTTGGCCTCATTCATTCCCCATGGGATTTGTGGCACTTTGCCGTGATCTGGTAAATGTGATACCATACCTCCCAACTTTTGAAGAAAGGAAAGAGGTATAAAGTTTGCGGCGCACATAGTGCGCCACGGCAAATTTTCGGCCACGCCTCTGACCACACCCATTTCACAACTAGTCACAGCCATATCCACGTCCCAACCACACCCATTTACACTGCTGAGCACACTGTTTCATATACAATAATTATAAACAAAAATAAATATGGCCACACAGTGCTCCATACTGTATAATGGCCACACATGATGCTCTATACTGTATAATGGCCACACATGATGCTCCATACTGTATAATGGCCATTGGCCACACATGATGCTCCATACTGTATAATGGCCACACATGATGCTCAATACTGTATAATGGCCACACATGATGCTCCATACTGTATAATGGTGCTCCATACTGTATAATGGCCACACATGATGCTCAATACTGTATAATGGCCACACATGATGCTCCATACTGTATAATGGCCCCACATGATGCTCAATACAGTATAATGGCCCCACATGATGCTCCATCCTGTATAATGGCCACACATGATGCTCCATACTGTATAATGGTGCTCCATACTGTATAATGGCCACTGTTATGGCAGGCAATCAGGCAACACAGCGTGCCGTAATCAGCGCACATACAGAGATCTAGCAATAACCAAAAACAATAGGACGAGCTCTGAGACGTGGAATCTCTGTAGACTGCAGTACCTGATCTATCCTCACACAACTATAAGCAGCAGTGGATTGCGCCTATCACTACCTATGCAACTCGACACTGCCTGAGGAGCTGACTAGCCTGAAGATAGAAATACAAGCCTGACTTACCTCAGAGAAATACCCCAAAGGAATAGGCAGCCCCCCACATATAATGACTGTTAGCAAGATGAAAAGACAAACGTAGGAATGAAATAGATTCAGCAAAGTGAGGCCCGATATTCTAGACAGAGCGAGGATAGCAAAGAGAACTATGCAGTCTACAAAAAACCCTAAAACGAAAACCACGCAAAGGGGCAAAAAGACCCACCGTGCCGAACTAACAGCACGGCGGTGCACTCCTTTGCTTCTCAGAGCTTCCAGCAAAAGTTAATAGCAAGCTGGACAGAAAAAACAGAAAACAAACTAGAAGCACTTATCTAGCAGAGCAGCAGGCCCAAGGAAAGATGCAGTAGCTCAGATCCAACACTGGAACATTGACAAGGAGCAAGGAAGACAGACTCAGGTGGAGCTAAATAGCAAGGCAACCAACGAGCTCACCAAAACACCTGAGGGAGGAAGCCCAGTGACTGCAATACCACTTGTGACCACAGAAGTGAATTCAGCCACAGAATTCACAACAGGCCACACATGATGCTCAATACTGTATAATGGCCACACATGATGCTCAATACTGTATAATGGCCCCACATGATGCTCCATACTGTGTAATGACCCCTCATGATGCTCCATACTGTATAATGACCCCACATGATGCTCAATACTGTATAACACCCCCCTACCATCTTGTATGTGTGGCTCATCTCCCTCCCATCCCATATGCATGGCTCATATTCCCCCCCCCCTCCTCCTGTATGCATGGCTGATATTCCCCCTCCTCCTGTATGCATGGCTGATATTCCCCCCCCCCCTCCTGTATGCATGGCTCATATTCCCCCCCCCCTCCTGTATGCATGGCTCATAATTCCCCCCCCCCCACCTCCTGTATGCATCTGTGTCAACAAGACCTGTGATTCTATGTGTGCTGAAAGATCAATAAGAATTCTTAATGAGAGGTCTGTCTGTATACATGGGTTTATTAAGTGATCCACAATTGCTAGATATTTCTCTTTCGGCGATCATTTAGTACCACTTGTCCGTCAGTGTAAACAGACCTTCAGAATAAGTTTCCATGATCCGCTATTAATGTTCAGAATTTCTGCACATTTTGGGTTACTTGCATTTTTTTTTTTTTACATTTTGGTTTGCCATTAAATATATCTGCTTTGTTCTTGGTAGTTGGCTTTGACATACAGTAATTCTATTGTTGGCCATATGCGGATTAACTGCTTTTTTAGTCGGTTTCTACAACGGAAATGCATTAAGTGCAATGCAAACAGAAAACTGCGTATTTAAGAGAAATGTACATGTTGTGTAAAAAGCAGTGGACATAACCTTTCTGAAATCACATCTGCTTTTCCCAAACTGTAAGATGATGCATTTTTAGTGCAGCACAAATACAAACTGGCCAAAAATTAATTGTGAGAATGTAATCAGTCGTTTGCAATCTAAACATGTGGTTTTGTGACTAATAGTTTAGATTTTATTACGGTAGTTAGCTTAGACTCACAAATACTCAGTGTCAACTTTCTCGCCTATATTCCTTCTGCTTTTACGACCGCCTTAAAGCAATACTAAACCTAGAAATAAATGATAAAAGTAAATGGAAGATAAAGTCATCCACATTTGTCAACCTGCAGGATTCTAAGCAAGTTCTTGATGCAGTCTTGTACAAAGCATTAAGAGAAAATGGTTAATTCGTATGTGTGATTCTTGGTATTTTTGCCAAAGACACATCTGTTTTACATTTAACCTTTTCAGCAAATGATCCTCATGGTTGGACTGTGTTATAAGCATCCATTGAAGTTGGAGAGTTGATGTCATTGTAGAGAATGGGACAAATGCTATTGTCTCTAAATGAGTATTGGATCACTTTTTACATACATATATTGTGTGTTTGTGTGTTTGTTTGTGTATATGTATATCTATGTGTATATATGTATGTATATATATATATATATACTTTATAACTGTCTAAGGGTCACTTTCGTCTGTCCTTCTTTCTTTTTCTTTCTGTCACGGTTATTCATTCGCTGATTGGTCTCGCCAACTGCCTGTCATGGATGTGTAGGACCCATCAGAGGGAGTTCACCTTGCCGTGGTTGATGGGCACACATGAATTGGCCAATTTATACGCTAAGAATCTTCATTTTATCTATAACTGTAAGTTTTATGAAAAAAAAATTTTTTAATTTTTTTTTTCTATGAAAAATATTTTTGAGAAATATAATTCATATCGAATATTTGTCTGTGTTTTCACATGGCCTAGATTCATGTACATGTGCTGCTGTGTTCTTCTTTATCTATATGATGCAGCTTGCAAGTGTTCACATTAGGAGTGCTGGTTGTTTTTTTTTCTCTCCTCTCTCTCTCTCTCGATCTGTGTGTGTATATATATATATATAGATATAGATATAGATATAGATATAGATATATAGATAGAGAGAGGGAGATAGACACACACACAGTTATATGAAAAAGTTTGGGCACCCCTATTAATCTTAAGCTTAATGTTTCATAAAAATTGTTTTTTTTTGCAACAGCTATTTCAGTTTCATATATCTAATAACTGTTGGACACAGTAATGTTTCTGCCTTGAAATTAGGTTTATTGTACTAACAGAAAATGTGCAATCTGCATTCACTGGGCAATATACTACGTGGGCTGTGCAATATACTACGTGGACATGCATATTCTAGAATTCCCGATGCGTTAGAATCGGGCCACCATCTAGTATAATATATACTATACTACTATATATAGTACTACTATATAATTATATAATATATACTACTATATAATTGTCTAAGGGTCACTTCTGTCTGTCCTTCTGTCTGTCACGGTTATTCATTCGCTGATTGGTCTCGGCAGCTGCCTGTCGTGGCTGCTGCGACCAATCAGCGACGGGCACAGTCCGGAAGAAAATGGCCGCACCTTAATCCCCGCAGTCAGTGCCCATCGCCCGCATACTCCCCTCCTGTCACCACTAACACAGGGTTAATGCCGGCGGTAACGAACCGCGTTATGACACGGGTAACGCACTCCGTTACCGCCGCTATTAACCCTGTGTGTCCCCAACTTTTTACTATTGATGCTGCCTATGCAGCATCAATAGTAAAATGATCTAATGTTAAAAATAGTAATAATAAAAAAAAACCTTATTCTCACCTTCCGCCGTCGCGTCCTGTCCTCGGCACTGCAAGCGGCAGGTTCCGCTTCCAAAGATGCTATGGGAGAAGGACCTTCCATGATGTCACGGCCATGTGACCGCGACGTCACGGTCATGTGACCGCGACGTCACATGTAAGGTCCTGCGCTATACTACGTGGCTGGGCAATATAGTATGCGGCTGGGCAATATACTATGTGACTGGGCAATATACTACGAGGACATGCATATTCTAGAATACCCGATGCCTTAGAATCGGGCCACCATCTAGTGTGTGTGTGTATATATATATATATATATATATATATATATATATATATATATATATATATATATATATATATATATATATATATATATATATATATTATAATTTTGTGCTCAGACTTTTTTTTTTTTTTTTGCTTGTTCTGGTTGTGTCAGATCTTTGTTCTTTGGCTGGAAGGCGGTAACTAGAAGTTCTCCTAGATTGAATTCTTTAACTTTTTTTCATCTGTAAAGTGTTATTTAATTCTCTTTGGAGGACTTATTGATCTAACTTAATAGACAAAACTACGGAATGGTGAAGTTGGGTTAAAGTCTCTTTGGTACTTAAGTTTTGAGCTTTTGGTTCCTTGGGTGTTCAAGTTGCGCTGGATTGTTTAGAATTTGATTGCATATTTTAAGCTCATAGGGAGTTCTTCTTAAATTCAATTTGCAACTTGCTAATTATTGAATTATGTTATTCTGTGATTGACACTGACATTAGAATGTTTTCTGCAAGGTTCAGCTATTTAGCATTTGGCCTAAGGGGCCTTATTTCAAGGTAAAAATGTTTGCAATATCACACTGATTTTAGATAGTTTTGAACAGGTGCAGTTGTTGGACTAGGACAACGCCTTCTTAATCTAGATGTTTAGCCCTGATGGAATAAAATAGCTTATACTCTCCTCCCGTGATGGCACTGTTCCAGAGGTGTCAGCACTCTCGGTCCCGGGGCTCTCATTCGGTTGTTATGACACAGGAGCCTGATTCCCAGTCAGTGCTCTCATCGCTGTCTTTGCTTTCGTACGAATTGAACATGAAGAGAAAGTTAGGGCTGCAGCTGCTCTCGCTTCATCTTCATGTTCAGTTCAGTTGAAGGCGGAGACAGTGACACCAGCGCTGACTTGGCACAACAACCGCACAAGTACCCAGGACTGCAAGTGCCTGCACGGGAGAATATAAGATTTATCAAGGCCAAACCTTGAGATCAAGAAAGGGTTATCCTAGTAATGGACCTTTTAAATATTATCCATTGAACTGGGATATTGTTTGGATCTTTCCTTCAGGTGTAAAATCTTACAATTGGTGTTCCCTGCCTATCAGTGTTCCTTTGCTACCCCCTCACAGGTGATGTCATACGTGATTGGGGGAAAAATAACTACATTCAGATTGTCTCTTCAGAGAGGAAGAGGACTAGATCTATAGTGCCACCTATTGGAAATAGCAATCCTAACAGTCAATGTTGGCCCTTTAACGAGCCTTGTCACATGACTTTAGGATAAAAGCCAAAACAGAATCTCAATTTGCAGACACTGTGTTTCGGGGTACTGCCCCTCGTGAGTGAAAAGTGGAGATCTGGTTTGGCTGAGTGAGAGGCGTCTGACCGGGATCGAAGAAGTATCATTTCTCCTTGCGGAGAGTGACATGCTTAACATGTCACTCTCCACAAGGAGAAATGATGATACTTGGATCCCAATTACATTCCAGTAATTTGATTTTTCACAAAACGCATCAGTGGAGAATGATTTTGAGTGAGTATATAAATAACAAGGAGGATGATGGTAATTAATATGGGTGACTCCTATTTGACTATTTGGAAACCAATGAAGGAGGAAGTGGGAGTTGCCTTTTTAATTTGTGCATTTGGCTTCCTGTCCAAATCCCTCTCTCATGGGTGCTGTCATGGGTTTCTGGAAAATCAAATTGCCAGTAAGCAGAGTTGCCAACCGTCCAGAAATTAGAGGACACTCTGTAAAAATAGCCACTTTTTGCCATGTCCATAAAAAAAAAAGTGAGCCCGTGATTTTTTTTTTGTAAAGTTAAAATAGCCTATATACATTTTTGCCTATAAAAGATTTATATTTGTGCTAAAAGACCGCATATTTCAAAAGTACCCCAAAAAATATATACCGGTAAATGAGTGGGATATACAAATTGGCAAAGTTTATACACCACCACCACAAAAATAAGTGTTGAATTACCTGTACTTGAGAGGATAGCGCAGGGATGATGGTCCCGAGTAGAGGAGGTTCTTGCCATATGCAGGTATAGTTGCTTGTGCGTAGTTGATTAATGCAATATTGTTTTTTTACCACACAGTTCCATGGAGCAAAATAAATTCCTTAGTGATGGGGCGCTGTCCTGGCCGGTGACAGCCGCCCCTGTTAGTTTGTATCAAGATACCGGGTACAGGCAGTATCGGTGTAGAACCGGCATGCAGCCAGAAAGATGCAGAGGGCTGCAGGACCTTGCGTGATGTCACGGTCACGTGATGCTTCACGTGACTGGCTATGGAGCGCCCGAAGGACCACAATCCAACGCATTTCGGAATACGCTGATTCCTTCGTCAGGGATGGTCCGATGGGCGTTATGGTCGCTTATATAGCGTGATGATCCTGCATTATATATTAAAAGCAAATAATTCAATCTCACTATTTAGAACATTGGGTATTAGTGTTCATTTGAAAAATCCTCCTACCTTCTTCCCGAGACATCTGGTGGATAAAATTGCCTCTCCTCCAACTTTTTTTTAACAATTGTGATTCCAGTAACTTTGATGCCTTTAAGTGAGCCACCATGATGCTTTAAAAAATGTTGGGATAAAGGATGGCCCATAAATTTGTTACTGATATTGCGTAGATGTTCCCCAATTCTTATACTCATTAGGGAATAGTGCGCCCTATATACAATTTACCACAAGGGCATGTTAAGCCATAAATCACCCCCTGGGTGGTACAAGTAATGAAGTCTTTGATATTGGCTTCTATTGACTGGGCTATAGACAAGTATCATTTATAATAATAATTTATTATGGTTTCCAATGTGTGTCCGTAAAAAATATTATCTATCTGCGATTTATTTGATGAGCTGTCCAGAAAAAAAGGCAAGTTGGGAAGGCTGATGATTAGCAATTGTAATTTTTTTGTGCAATATGGATTTTTTTCAACATTTTAAAGCTTTTAATCCAATTTTTTTGCATAAATGTTTGAATCTGCCTACAAATCTTTATTGAAGTGTCTTTTTTTTTTTTTTTTTTTTTTTACAAAGGCCGGTGTTCAACAATCATTGCTCTAGGACTAGGTCAATCAGTGGTCATTTACATGCACCAGTGATTGGGAAAGGGAGGGGTCCATAGAAATGACCATCTATGCAATTGTTCACTTATGCCTCCTTCACATGTTAAGTTATTGTTGGCAGCACATTTTGATTTTACATGAGGATTTTCTGCCATCCAACAATCCATTTTATGCCAGCATAAAATATCCAATCAAAGCACAAACAAGCGTTTTTTCATTGTAACGCCAGGCAGGTTTACACTGGGCAATGATCAGGAACAAATGTTCTGCTGTGAAAAAGGCCCTTTATTCTGTAGCAGACACTGTTTGTAACTGGCTGAAATGAGCGGATATACTGGCATTGCACTGTTTAGTTAGGAGAAGCTGAAGAACCACCATTTATCGATGGGAGCTTCACAATACCCGCTACAGTTTGAGAGTCATTCATTCGTTCATTTTGTGTATACAAGATAACGAGGTCTGTATGAGTGCCCCTCACTTCTCTGAAAGCATTCTTGTTCACGTGCCCAGTGATGATATCATGACTTTGCTCAATGGCTCTGCAATGGGCACTAGTTACCGTTCTAAAACTTCTTGTCATAACCTTATAAAAATGACAGCTGCCTCAGTAATTTGAGGTTGGTAATGATGGTCTTCAGGTTACCTGAGCAAAGCAAAAAATGAATTGCTGAAATGTGATCATTCTAGTTCATTCTGCCTGTTCCTACGTTATCTTGAATTTGGTGTCTATATACAGACATAAAGTAATTCAATGGCTTCAGTAATGACTGTAGTATGTATATAAGGTGTTTGATAGAGGTGAACAGACTCCCGCAGTCAGTCCAACAGAGCTCTACAATGTGATTGTTGGATGCAGCTAGGGGACTTATTGGGGGTCCCCAGTTCTGCTGTTAGTATTTGCCCTTTTAGACTATTGCTGTTTTTTTGGTTTTAATAAAACTAAGTCCAAATAAGTCCAAAAATGATATGTATACCAGAACTCCTACATACACATGAGCAGTTAGCTTGTCTGAACACCTATATGTTTTCAATGAGGGAAGAAATGCGCTACCAGACAAGATGCTGCCACAAAAGGAGCTGGAATAGAAATTCCAACTACCCGATCCTGCTCTACCTTCACATCGCGAGACTCTGGAGGCCCCAATACAAACCAGAAAGTTTACCAAAATTGGCGGATTTAGGAGGCCTTTAGATAGGGAATTATGTAATGACTGGTTCCCTATAGACTACTGTACCTCCAGTTCTACAGAAAAAATTCTAATAGCGCCGGAGCATTAAGAATCGTTTCATTATGGATTCTGGTCTAAATGCCGGGAGGATTCTCTGAGGAGGCGTGATTGGGCCTTCTTAGGTCGGCGCCGGATCTGCGGCTGGCGTGCCATCATAATGTCCTCTGTGGGGGATATGGAGCACCTACCAGTGCTAGAGGTGCCCGAGCAGCGCAAGAAAGGCAGCGGCGGTGGTAGCGGTCGCTCTAGGAGCAGGACTACCAACAGCAGAGTGGAACCGGTACTCCACTGAACAAGCTTCGGGTTGTGAGTGTTAAATCATCACCTAATGGCTGAATTTTCCCCTTCTGTGCTTTATTTTAGATTAAAAAGTCAGCAAAAACTAAGCACAAGCAGTGTGCTTTATGCACAGTACCCCTGCCTGACAGCTATATAAAGAAGCTTTGTCAGGCCTGCATATGCCAGACCCTGGAGAAAGAGGCTCCCCTTCGTACATCAGACTTAAGGGCTGTCATCAGAGAAGAGATTAAGATTTCCCTTAAAGGGAGACACCATGAGAGAGCTGCTATGGAAAGATTAAGCTCAAGATCTAGTCCATCTATAGGGGAACAGCAGGATGAGCTCTCAGAATCCTCATCATTATAATCCTCGGACGAGGAAGGTAGACCATGTTTCCCGGTAGAAAATATGGACATGTTAATAAAAGCAGTGTGCATCACCATGGGGGTCACGGATAATAAAGAGCCCAAATCGGCCCAGGACCTCATGTTTGCTGGTTTGTGCCAGAGAAATCGTAAACCATTTCCAGTGAATGACAGTTAAAAATCTCATTAAGCGGGAATGGAATAAATAGGATAAGGGTTTCTTACCATCTGCCGCAAAAAAAAGATACCCATTTGATGATGAGGAATTGGCTGATTGGGTAAAAATCCCTAAAGTGGACGCAGCTGTGACTTCCACATCAAAGTCAGCTGCACTACCCCTAGAAATTGCGGGCCTTGTTAAGGATCCATCTGACAGGAAGGCGGATATGTTCTTAAAGCGAGTATGGGAGTTGTCGGCTGGAGCCTTAAAGCCTGCAATTGCAAGCACCTGCACTGCCAGATCTATGATAGTTTGGGTGGATTAATTGGAGGAACATTTACGGTCCAAAGTCCCTAGAGATAAACTATTGGATTCCCTCTCTCAGATCCATGAAGGAGCACATTACCTAGCGGATGCATCGGTGGATTCTCTAAAATTGTCCGCTAGGTCGGCGGGCCTGTCAAATGCTGCGCGACATGCACTCTGGCTGAAAAGCTGTAAAGGGGATGCTCGGGCTAGAGCAAAATTATGTGCCATTCCATGCCAGGGTGAGTACTTATTTGGCCTCGTGCTTGACGACATTCTTTCAAAGGCAGCGGATAGAAAGAAAGGATTTCCTAAATTATTTAATCCTGCTTTCAGAAAAACCTTCTTGAGGCGGATGTCCTTCTGGAAGAGATACTCAGACCGGGATTTGGAACCGGCGGAGCCAAAAGAGAGGTGCTTCCTTTGGTGGGGCTTCAAAATCCAAACGTAGACACAACTATCGTTAGGGCTGTCCTCCCAGTGGGAGGTAGATTAAGTCATTTTTATGACTAATAGGCTAAGGGTACCGTCACATTAAGCGACGCTGCAGCGATATAGACAACGATGCCGATCGCTGCAGCGTCGCTATTTAGGTCGTTGTGTGGTCGCTGGAGAGCTGTCACACAGACAGCTCTCCAGCGACGAACGATGCTGAAGTCCCTGGGTAACCAGGGTAAATATCGGGTTACTAAGCGCAGGGCTGCGCTTAGTAACCCGATGTTTACCCTGGTTACCGTTGTAAAAGTTAAAAAAAAAAAAAACAGTACATACTTACATTCCGGTGTCTGTCCCCCGGTGTCAGCTTCCCTGCACTGTCAGCGCCGGCCGGCCGTAAAGCAGAGCACAGTGGTGACGTCACCGCTGTGCTCTGCTTTACGGCCGGCCGGCACTGATACAGTGCAGGGAAGACATCGCTGGACACATCGCCGATTCAGCGATGACAGCGGGTGATCAGCGACACACGCCGATTCAGCGATGACAGCGGGTGATCAGCGACCAAATAAAGGTCCTGATCATTCCCCAACAACCAACGATCTCCCAGCAGGGGTCTGATCGTTGGTCGCTGTCACGCATAATGATTTCGTTAACGATATCGTTGCTACGTCACAAAAAGCAACGATATCGTTAACGAAATTGTTATGTGTGAAGGTACCTTAAGATTACATCCTGTACCTGGATCCTGGGAATTGTTTCATCTGGGCTGAAACTGGAGTTTCGGAGAATCCATCCGAGCTCCTTCGTGCTAACAACTTTGAATGCCCCGGACCAGCGGCAAGCCCTGGAAATAGAAATTCTGCAGTTGAGGGAAAAGAAAGTTCTGGTAGAAGTCCCTAAAGGCCAGGAAGGAAAACTATTCCATTCTCCCCTTTTTCTAGTTTCCAAGCCTGATGGTTCAATTAGAACCATTATAAACTTGCGGAAACAGAATAAATTCCTGCAGTATCATACCTTTAAAATGGAATATATTAGGTCTGCAACTGAGCTTTTATTTCCCAGGTGTTACATGACAGTTCTGGATCTAAAAGATACTTACTACCATCTGCCTATTTACCAACACCACCAGCAATACCTCAGAGTGGCGATAAGGCTAGGCGACCAGGTGAGACATTTTCAATTTGCGGCTATGCCATTCGGGCTGTCTATGGCACCACGGGTATTTACTAAAGTAATTGCGGATGTGATGGCCCATCTCAGGGAACCGGACACCCTGGTTATACCTTACCTAGATGATTTTCTAATAGTGGGAGGGTCGGCCATCCAATGTAGGGCCCGCCTAAATTGTATAATATCATCCCTGCAGGATCTCGGCTGGTTAGTCAATTTAAAGAAGTCAAGGCTAGATCCCTCAACACGTCAGTCATTCCTCGGCATCCTTCTGAACTCTGAAGCCCAACATTGTTATCTGCCGGAGGACAAATATTGAACATCGATCACAGGTTCATGGGAGTAAGAAGCGAACCAAGTCTGACGTTAAGAGACTCTATGTCCCTGTTAGGTTCCTTGACATCTTGCATACCAGCCGTTCAGTGGGCTCAGTTCCACACCCGCATGTTGCAGACAGAAGACTTCAAGGCCGCCTGGGAGGAAAATTGCGACTGTCAATTGCCACGCTCGACAATCTGGTCTGGTGGTTGGACCTGCAGCACTTGTCAAAGGGGGTACCGTGGGCAATAAAACCAGACAGCATAGTTACGACCGATGCCAGCCCCATGGGGTGGGGAACCCACATGGGAGACAGGCTAACCCAGGGGAAGTGGTCGGCCATAGAAACTCAAACTTCTTCAAACTTAAAAGAGCTCACGGCAGTGAAATATGCACCACTTCAATTTCTACTGTCTCTGTGGGGTTCGCACGTGCGTATACACACCGACAGGACAGTGGTAGCCTACTTAAACCATCAAGGGGGGACAAGGTCGCAATCAAATCAGGGGTGGGGACCTCGGGACCTCAGGCCCCAAGGCCATTTACGGCACTCGATGACCTTTTATCAGGCCCTCGAGCAGATTTTCAGGGACCGCATTCTTGGGCAGGGAGGCATATTTTGATTACAACCATCTCATTAATTTCTTCTTGCTCTGTTAGTGCACACACACTCAGTGTTCACTACTGAACACTAAAGGCCATGCAATGAAAGATTACGTCCTGAAACCAGTGCCACAGTTATGATAAACTTTGTGGGCTGAGTTTGTACCACCCCCGAAGGATGGTATATATATCCAAATGGCCCTTGGCAGAAAAAAAGATTCCCCGCCCCTGGTTTTCATGGACTGACCAGTGGCATGATACGACCGCCGATTGGTAAATGTTTGTCATTTAAATGTGTGCATCATTTACTTTGATTTGCTGGTGTAAACAAAGTGATCTACAATAGACCGCTCAGTGGGCATAGGCTGCCATGGTTCTTGGCAGTGTGAGTCCAGATTACACAGGACCATGCACCGCCAAGAACAATTATCTTTAGTGCTGCACAAAAGATCATTTCATCTGATAATAAAGTGTTTTGCTCATAAGGTAATCAGCGACCTGGTAACATGGCAACATAATCGTGAAAGTAAGGTTTTTAACTCTGCTCGTTCACGATTTCCTGCAATGGAAATTAAATTTTAGTCCCTTAGTTTTCTTACATAAAATCTTAATTATTTCAGATTTGGAACCATTGAAACTGTTTTGTACATTTTTACATCACCTACTGTTTCCTGATTCAATAACCATGAACTCGAAGAAAAAAACATGTCAATGGGAACTTTCTGTAATTGATGAAGTTTTCATCACTAACGGTATTGTACAGTATCATCATAAAAAAAATTAAAAACTGTAGAGTATTAATTTGTATGTAAACTTATTTTTTATGGTGAAAAATTAGTTCGAGATTGTCCACTACTTTAACATTGATAGCCTATCCTTAGAATTTGTCATCAATGTCTGATTGGTGTGGTGTGACACCTGGCATCCCCACAGATCAGCTGTTCCCGGAGTCATCAACGGCTCTAACTGACCAGCTATGGAGCTGCACAATGCAACTCCGTCTAGTGTATAGTGGCCGCGGGTGGGTACTGCATGTCTGCCACTATTTATATGAATAGGGAGCAGATGTGCAGTACCTGGCCACAGCCACTAAACAGTTGCTGGAGCTGCTCTGTGCAGTTCCCGCTGACATCGGCAACAGCTGATCGTGGAGATTCTGGGTGTCGCACATCCACCAATCAGACATTGATGATCTATTCCAGGGATCGGTCATCAATGTTAAACGTTAAAGGGATTCTCCACTAGTTTTCATTTTTTTAACTTTTAAACACTAGGGGGAGCAGCTTCAGAGATGTGCTATGAAGTGTTATGCAATCTAATTGCATATTTCTAATTGTACTAGCCACAAAAAAATCAATTAAGTAGATCAAAATGTCCTATGTACACTAAAATTATATTAATAATTTTGTCAAGCAACATAAATACGAAACGGCAAAAAAACCTGTGAGAAATGCATTTTTCACCATTTTATCATATGTCATCATATTATTTTCGGTACATTACATAGTATTGTGAATAGTATCATTCAAAACTACAACTTATTCTGCAAAAAAAAACAACTGAGATAAAATAAAAACGATAAGTTAAAAAAATTGAAACATTTCCTGTTAATGAAAGAGTTAGGCCGCTTTCACATTAGCGTTGCGGACGGCTGTGGACTTCCTCCGTGAAGCCCCGCCCTCGGGTGCACCTCCGCCGCTAGCTCCGCCTGCTTCTGCATGCAGCCTGCGTACCTATCTTTAACATTAAGATATGCATGCATCGTTTTGACGATGCGGCGACCAGCGTAGAACGCAGCTTGTAGCAATTTTTTTTTTCTCCACATCGTCAAAACGACGCATGCGGAAGCATCCGCATACAGCGGCATGACCTGCGTACCTGATGTTAAAGATAGGTGCACAGGCCGCATGCCTGCCGCATGCAGAAGTAGGCGAAGCTAGCGGCCGAGGGCGGGCTTCACGGAGGAAGTCCGCAGCTCCTCAAAACGCTAGTGTGAAACTAGCCTTAATGGGTAAAAAAAGAATGGGGTTGATTAGCTATATTGAGATATATAAAATGTGCAGAGCGTACTGTAGCCAATGATGGTGATCTCACTTCTGCACTGTGTAGAGGCAGGACTAGTAAAGCCTCATTCAGATGTCTTTTTACGGACCATAATGCATGGACTTGCTGCGTCGGTCTCCTGACCTGAACCTAACAGCCTCATGTAAATTTATGAGACTATCAAGTTCAGGTGAGGAGATTCGTGACCAGTTCCTGCATCATTGTTTGTAGACAGACCATGATATACAGACATGTGAGGCTATAGCAGAGCTGAGACATTGTTCAGAGCTGAGACTTTGGCACCCATTTTGCCAGGCTGTTGTCACTGCTGGAAGAAGTCGCCACTATTTACAGTGATGAGAGCAGGCAGCAGTGGTGACTTCTCAGTGGTGAGAACAGGTTAGTGCTATGGACTTAGTACAACGTGTCATGTATCTGTTGTCAGATTACACAGGACAGGGACTCCTTTCCTGTCCCTAATGCTAGGGGCACCCTAGCTATCCCTGCTCCCCAGATTGCTTCTGATGGTAAAGATGCTGGGGCCACGTATCTTGCTGATCTGCTGAATCAGCCCTGATCTGTCCCCTCCCCCACCCAAGAACGTAGGGAGGAATAGTATATGTAAATGCACAAATCAGACAAACAAGGAAGAACTTACAGGGATAAATGAAAATACCAAACATACAAATATGCCCTCACAGACAACAGAGGGGAACACCGTGGAGAAGAGTTGGGGAAACTACATAAGAGAGGGCGAGGAATTGCACACAGTTGAAACATGTAGCAACAGTCAAAGATAAACTCTCCAAAACGCCTGTACCAACAACAGACTCCTCTGCTCGTCACCAGGCAGTGCAAGACTTAATACTGGCAATCCAGATTGCCAGAAGGGAATGGCCAACACTGAACAGCTGTGGTTATCCAAGCAGGCAGCTACAGAGACTTCTAGCTGCAGAGATTAACCCTTGCACCGTTTAATATGAAGTGCTTCCTGAAGTGCAGGAGTATGTGAAATCAGACGCTGCGGTCTCCTGGCACTCCTCTGTTACGGTAAACACGTGACACAATGTCAGGGTGTCTGACATGTTCTCACCACTGCTTCTGTTTCCTGAATCTGCTGTCATGGAGGAAAACTGCAGCTCCGTGCAGAAGTGCTGGGTTGCTATAAGATGGTGTCCGATTCCCACACATCTGTTAATTGTGCGTGTTTGGATCATGCATTGTTCACATCTGATGTAGCCACACCATGGGAGATGCGGTCAGTGTGCAACTGTGTATGCTATGCATAAATGTCATGTTCTGAAACATAAAGGGCAGCAAATAAAAATGGCAGCCCCCAGTGCCTGGAAAAAAATACAATTCTTACAAAAGTTATATTGAAACTATTGAAAATGTAATTATTAAAAAAGGAAAAATTACCTTTAACCATAGTACCTATTTTAAGTCGTCTTTACACTGCGAGATTTTAGCGAAAAGACTTTTCTAGCAATGCTCGTTTTACAATGATTGTGCAGTCTTAATAGGCTGCATATGCCTGTTCCTCAGCTGAAATGATCTTTTCTTTTGCACAAAAGATCATTGTTCTCAGCAGTGTGTTGTCCCATGTAAAGTGGACCTGCGCTGTCAAGAATAATGGCAACCTATGTGTAGTGAATGATATGCTACCAATCGTTAATACAGTGGTCATCTGAAGTACGGCCTGCCTATGTAAATGGGCTAGTTATATCGGCAGTCATTTAGTGCCTCAGGTCAGCTGGTGTAGATAGACCCATGGGGCCCATTCACACAGGCTAACTTTGGACCATCAACATGCTTTGTTTAATTATAGACACATTGATCGGCACCTTTTATATCTTTAACAGTCTGGAACACTAATATGAGAGCAGGACCTTAATGCCGTTGTTTTGTCTCAATACTCCATGCATATTGGCAGCACACCTCTGCTCCAATGGATTATTGCGCTTCTTGCATGATTATTTAATGCCCCGCATAAACGATCTAATCAGCCAACGAACCAGGGTTTTGCTTGTTCATCAGCTGATTAGCAGCAGATTAGCAAAACCCAATAAGCAGTAAACCAGAATTTATAAAAGTGCTTGTTCTCGATCATCATCTCAAAAATGGGCCTGAGCTACAGTAGAACACCAAGATGACAGGGGGCGTCACAGAACATTGATGGAAGCCGAAAAGCGTGTTCAGCGATTCGCGTTACATTTAAGTATCGCTGTCAGAAACGGACTGTGGCATGTAAATGGTTAACAGCTGCAGCCTGAGCTCCTCTCCGGCCACGGCTCTTAGAGACAGACGCTGGCTATTTAATATAGTAGGCATTTGTCACGTGTGGAGAGGGCTCAGCTTGACTTTTTAAATTTTTCTGGACAGCTAACCAAAAAAAATCACAAGCAAAATGGACAATTTTTTTACGGACACATTGGAAAACAATAATAAATCATTGATTTATAAGTAATACCTAAAATGAACCTTCTTTAGTAACACTGCATATAATATAAATATGATGTTTTGTCCACTAAAAGTTACATCACATTTATATTACATGCAGTGTTACTGAAGAAGGTCAGTTTTAGGCCTGAAACATATGTTTTGGATCGCTTGCACAAATATCTACTGTTTTCACATCAGTGTCAAGGTTACTTTAGGTTTTTAAAGGGATAGGATCCTACTGGGGCACCGAATACAGGAATACCGTGCATTATTCTTCTAACCTATTTTTGGGGGCGTGTTCTTTTCCTAGTGTGTTGTTGCTTGCTTATCGTTGGTCCGCAGCAGACAGTGGAAGAAGTACACACCCCCAGTTAAAATCTCTTGTAGTGCACATTTGGATAAAAAAAATGGACGGTTTTAGGTATCAAGTAGTGATTGCTAGGAGAAAAAAACGTGGATTCTTCCCTGCATCCACGTTTATACCTTGTGTCCAGTTAACTACAGGTCCTTCTCAAAAAATTAGCATATAGTGTTAAATTTCATTATTTACCATAATGTAATGATTACAATTAAACTTTCATATATTATAGATTCATTATCCACCAACTGAAATTTGTCAGGTCTTTTATTGTTTTAATACTGATGATTTTGGCATACAACTCCTGATAACCCAAAAAACCTGTCTCAATAAATTAGCATATCAAGAAAAGGTTCTCTAAACGACCTATTACCCTAATCTTCTGAATCAACTAATTAACTCTAAACACATGCAAAAGATACCTGAGGCTTTTATAAACTCCCTGCCTGGTTCATTACTCAGAATCCCCATCATGGGTAAGACTAGCGACCTGACAGATGTCAAGAAGGCCATCATTGACACCCTCAAGCAAGAGGGTAAGACCCAGAAAGAAATTTCTCAACAAATAGGCTGTTCCCAGAGTGCTGTATCAAGGCACCTCAATGGTAAGTCTGTTGGAAGGAAACAATGTGGCAGAAAACGCTGTACAACGAGAAGAGGAGACCGGACCCTGAGGAAGATTGTGGAGAAGGACCGATTCCATACCTTGGGGAACCTGAGGAAGCAGTGGACTGAGTCTGGTGTGGAAACATCCAGAGCCACCGTGCACAGGCGTGTGCAGGAAATGGGCTACAGGTGCCGCATTCCCCAGGTAAAGCCACTTTTGAACCATAAACAGCGGCAGAGGCGCCTGACCTGGGCTACAGAGAAGCAGCACTGGACTGTTGCTAAGTGGTCCCAAGTACTTTTTTCTGATGAAAGCAAATTTTGCATGTCATTCGGAAATCAAGGTGCCAGAGTCTGGAGGAAGACTGGGGAGAAGGAAATGCCAAAATGCCTGAAGTCCAGTGTCAAGTACCCACAGTCAGTGATGGTGTGGGGTGCCATGTCAGCTGCTGGTGTTGGTCCACTGTGTTTCATCAAGGGCAGGGTCAATGTAGCTAGCTATCAGGAGATTTTGGAGCACTTCATGCTTCCATCGGCTGAAATGCTTTATGGAGATGAAGATTTCATTTTTCAGCACGACCTGGCACCTGCTCACAGTGCCAAAACCACTGGTAAATGGTTTACTGACCATGGTATTACTGTGCTCAATTGGCCTGCCAACTCTCCTGACCTGAACCCCATAGAGAATCTGTGGGATATTGTGAAGAGAAAGTTGAGAGACGCAAGACCCAACACTCTGGATGAGCTTAAGGCCGCTATTGAAGCATCCTGGGCCTCCATAACATCTCAGCAGTGTCACAGGCTGATTGCCTCCATGCCACGCCGCATTGAAGCAGTCATTTCTGCCAAAGGATTCCCGACCAAGTATTGAGTGCATAACTGAACATTATTATTTGTTGGTTTTTTTGTTTGTTATTAAAAAACACTTTTATTTGATTGGATGGGTGAAATATGCTAATTTATTGAGACAGGTTTTTTGGGTTATCAGGAGTTGTATGCCAAAATCATCAGTATTAAAACAATAAAAGACCTGACAAATTTCAGTTGGTGGATAATGAATCTATAATATATGAAAGTTTAATTGTAATCATTACATTATGGTAAATAATGAAATTTAACACTATATGCTAATTTTTTGAGAAGGACCTGTATGAAATGGGTGATGAATGCTTTTGGCTGAAATACTTCTAGCTGTACTTGGGGGATCCAATAAGACCTTATTCAGATGCCCGTGTTTGCTCACATATGCAATTAAATGGTATGCGTGTCATCAGTGTTTTGTATCCCAGTTTCATCAGTCTTTGGTCCGTGTATCAGTCTTTACCATGGGTGTCAATGTACTTTAAAAAAGATGCAACGTATCCGAGAAACATTTGAACGGTTATATAAACTCTATTTTATATACGGTAATTGATATTTGCCCCAATTCTTGACCGATAATTCTAAAGGTGAATGTACAATGTAAGGGTCAGGCATAGAGGGCAGAAGGAAAGTGTGTGCAAGTCCTCTGCTGTCCAAGAGCCAATACATGAAGATTGTCATAGTGTGTCATTATTGCTTCTTAAATCTTTCATTGGTTTGCCAGTTTCTATTGTTGGTAGTAACATTAGTAATTTTTATGGTAGTGTTAGCTATGTATAGATCTGTGAGGTATCTACTGTATATCTCACTTTTTGCCAGTTGGAATCAAAGATCTTACTGCTCTTTGGATTGGCTACAAGCAAGTCTTCCTACTGAAAGAAAACGGTGCTTCAGCTTTTTGCAGTGGATCTGTCACCTGAATATGTTGCCTTGTGTACAGGCCGCTTCTTACAGGGACAAGTCATATTTCCTGTGTGCCATTTAGGCTAATAGGAGAGGACTCCTCCATCTATTCAATCAGTGACTGACAGCTGGCTGCAGTTTATGCAGAAACACATCCGCCTGTCAATGACCGTGAGGAAGGTGGAGGAGGGCGCTTCTTGAATACAGCGAGCATTTTTAAATGCCATTTGGGCTAATGAGAGCTGACGTGTCCTTGAATAATGATGGGCTTACGTAGAGCAGCTTAGTCAGGTGATTGATGTACTTTGATAAATTTGAAAGCCTTCATGATTCTTAGTTATGCATTAATACTATACTACATCAGATTTGTTATGGCATGCTACGAATCTGCTACATCCAAAGACTGTTTCCTCTCTGTGCTGTCTACAGATAAAACATGCACATGTAAAGGGTCCTCTACTATAAGAGGAAGCTGCATGATAAACACAGTGACCCAGGAAATCTGTGGGATACAGTGGCGAGGACAAACCAAGCTAAACTTGGCATGTCCATGATGGGCAAGTAAGAAATTAAAGGTGTTTGCCCAGTCCTGCAGAGAAGAGTCTGAGAAGGAACAATCAGAGAGGGGGAATGGTTAGACTAGACATATGGGAGGGGTGGCAGTTGCAGAATAAAGGTAGAAGAGAAGACTTGTTCCCAGACCTAGGCCAGTCTGTTTCCTGGCAGGGCACAGTTCCTGCTGTGGTCGGCGGCGGGGATTTGGAAGTTACCAAGTTCAGGGGCTATTACTTTGAGACAGGGGATGGCAGTATTCCTGGCTGATGCTCAGCTGACTGTAATACGTATTGGACCAGTACTAGATGATATCTTGGGACATGCAGGTGACAATAAGAGAGCTTCCCTAGTTTTGCACGGTAATAATGATCCTTGTAGGGATTCTCTCCCAAAGATAGGAGGCATTAGTTGGCGTTCATACAGCCAATATCCGTTTGGACCAAACAAGTGCAGTTTTATTGCTTCCTACAAGTTGCACAGAGGTCATAAACATAACATTTCACATCTTGTCCAGGCTCTTAACTAAACAGGACAGACCATGACTACACATATACATCTGAGTTAACCCCAGTTTGATAAAACAAAACAGCATTTCTCCATAGCAATCACTGATACTTGTGGTTCCCTGCACACAGCCTGTGCAAACTCTGCTCAGGTGGTGTCTCTATGTTTAGCTCCAAGACACATCCAGTCTGCTTTGCTTTCCAGCAGTCTCACTAGGCTGAACACATAGCCTGCTCAAGTGCAGAGCTCTCCAGGTGCCCCTAATCAAAACCTGTTCAGCTAGGATTTAACCCAGTCCTACCTGGGTTTTCAACAACCTGAAGGGGTTGTACAGATTCCTGAGAATTAGATAATTTAAGATGGGGTCTATAAGATCGGCTATTAAACCTCTGGTTCCAGATTGCTATGTGGTAGTCTGGGTTCCAAATCACATGAAACACCACAATTCCTGAGGATAGTTCTCAGCATGAGATGAGTGTAACGGGGTCTACCAAGCTGGGGTACCTCTTTCAGTACCACCCTGTGTTTCAGGAGGTCCACTCTGCTTTGGCTGGAGTCTGAAGGACACTGGCTGGAATTGCTTGGTTACATGGGCGCATATAAAAGATCACTGCTTCTCCACGTATTTCCAGTCTGACAACACTTTACTCACAGGACACAGAATATATCACACAGATACAGAGGGCAGGCCAATAGAAAAGCAGCAGGCCAGACATACATTACAATAGCCACAGGTGGCCGGAGACTGCCGATATTTACTGTGGGAATTACAAAGGTGGGGGCGGACAAAAGGGGAATATCGTGTCCTCTCTGCCCAGGGGCGCAGCCTGTGGGCTGATGCATTAGGGACATGCATCTCACATGGAACCTATTATACATACATATAACTGCACAACATATTCTGGGTGCTGAGTGGTTCCGTAACACGTAACAATGAGAAATCAAGTTTTCAGTTTGGTTCTTTCCCTTCAGTTTTCAATGTGACCTTTTGGCTTTATAGAGAATATAGTAGTAATGACTGCTCAACTATGGAAGGAAGAAGCATTGGTGATGCCTTAACTCAACTATTTCCGGATTATGGGCAGACCCGTTGGGCACTGCAGAACTCAGTTGGCAGAGTTGGGGACCACCTTGATGGGGTTACCTTGTCTACTAAAAACAAAAATTAATAATTTTTTTAGAACCTAGGAGGTCTTCCCTTGTCTTCTCATAAACTCAATGAGTCAAAGTTGTCTCCCAAGGGAGAAGAAGGTGTCCTGCGAAGTGTCAAAATTTAATGAGCAGTCTGGGCACAACTCTAAGGGTACCGTCACACAGTGGCATTTTGATCGCTACGACGGCACGATTCGTGACGTTCCAGCGATATATCCATGACGTTCCAGCGATCTCGCTGTGTCTGACACGCTACTGCGATCAGGGACCCCGCTGAGAATCGTACGTCGTAGCAGATCGTTTGAAACTTTCTTTCGTCGTCTAGTGTCCCGCTGTGGCGGCATGATCGCATGGTGTAACAAAGGTGTGCATGATATTTTATAAGATGTGCGCATAGTAACCAACGGCTTCTACATCGCACATACGTCATGAAATTATCGCTCCAGCGTCGTACATTGCAAAGTGTGACAGCAGTCTACGACGCTGGAGCGATATTGTTACGATGCTGGAGCATCACGGATCGTGCCGTCGTAGCGATCAAAATGCCACTGTGTGACGGTACCCTAAGGAATGCAATATTGCTGTTGAACACTCTAGCCTCCTCTATTCTAGTAGTAGCATGGTCACACCCATGTATTACAGTGAAAGATTCGGTTCCTCTAACCTAAAGAAGCTTTAGGCAGCATATAACAAAGCTCCTTTCATCTATAACAATGTCACAGTGTAAAGGTCTTGTCCTACAACAGGTTAACTCTAGTTTACATAAACCATTGGGGGGAACTCTGCCAAGATCCCTAATGGCACTGCCTGATCAGATTTTTCAGATTGTGGAGTCTCAACTTTTATCTTTAACAGCACCTCATCTAAAGGGGGAAGAGAATTGCAAGCAAACCTTATTAGCCGCATACAACTGAAACCCTGTCCAACCTGCATTTAATAAGCATGGAATTTGAAAGTGAGCTTTGGATCTAGGCCCATTTCCAGTCCAAAGATGGCTCCCTGGAATCTGAATCCAGTGCTTACGGCTCTAACAAGCCTTTGTTTGAACCCATAGATTCAATGTCTTCACACACTAAAGACTATCATTCTGGCGGCCCTGACTTTTGCATGGTGTGTTGGTGACATTTAAGCTTTGTCTGTCAATGCTGCGGGATACAAGCATTGGACTCTATCTTGTGAAACTATCTTTAGTGATTCAATTCTTTTTTTGTATTCATTAATATTTCTGAGTCAAGGTTCTACCATTAACACCAAAAGCTAGCTATCAATACTAGATTTCATGTATCACCTACCCATATAAGGCTGGGTTCACACTGCGTTACAGCAGCCCATTCAACACATACGTTAAACGGGCTGCTGTAACATCGCTAGCGCAGATGGAGCATCTGCTACCTCCATCTGCACTAGTGGTGACAGACCCGGAAACGCTGCAGGCCGCGTCTCAGGGTCCGTCACTCAATGACGGCACATGGCTAGTGCACGCCCATTGTGGGCGTGCGCTAGTGATGCGTCCGACATTGGAGTCAATGGCGGCGCTAGCGGACTACGTTACACCGTGTTATGCTGCGGTGTAACGTAGTCCGTCTAACGGACTGGGGAAACGCAGTGTGAACCCAGCCCAACTGGCTACCAACTGACCCGGTGGTCTCAGCTCTTGTTCACATTGCACAGCATTCACATTAGACCTACATATAAGAAAATATAATACTGTTATTTCTTTAATTACAGAGGAAACTTGTGTATTATCTTATTTTGCAATTGCTAAAAATGCAGCATACTTTGAGCTGCAAAGGAGAACTTGGGGAAAAGCAATTGCCTTGTGTCCGTAGGACCTTATAGGTGAGTGCGGTCATGTCATATATGACATATAGGAGGCCAAGAGTGGGGATGTATGTATGTCATATAGGTGGGCGAGAGTGCTGTCTATACGTCATATAGGAGGCCATATCGGTTACATTCAGTCTTCTATATGACGTATAGACTGCCATTTCTGCCTACTATATGAGATAAACAAAGGGGGGGGGCAGTCATATAGTTCAAAATTATATAAACCTTTATTAATCTTTCTGCAGTCTGATTGCAGTTAATAATAACATTTATTTTTATATAGCGCTAACATATTCCGTAGCACTTTACAGTTTGCACACGTTATCATCGCTGCCCCAATGGGGCTCACAATCTAAATTCCCTATCAGTATGTCTTTGAAATGCGGGAGGAAACGGGAGTACCCGGAGTAAACCCACACAAACATGGGGAGAAGATACAAACTCCTTGCAGATGTTGTCCTTGGTTGGATTTGAACCCAGGACTCCAGTGCTGCAGTGCTAACCACTGAACCACCATGCTGCATTTCCTTCAACCCATGTATATTTGTTGCCCGACATCTCTCTCAGGCAAAACTAACAGGTCAAACAAATTCTTATCCTCTTTTGCTGACAATTTTATCTTCCTAAAGGTAGGAGAGAAAACAAGGGGATCTACTACCTTGGATCTAATCGTCATAAACAGGGAGGAAATGGATGAGGAGGTAAGAGTGGCTGGGTCTCTAGGAGGTAGCGACCATGCTATTTTAGAATTTTGGATGACTAGAGGAGGAAGACCTGTGAAGACTCAGACGTCAAGGTTAGATTTCAGAAAGGAGAAAGGCAGATCCAAAGGCTGGATATCCTTAATGACAAAAATGTCCAGGAAGGATGGGAAATCTTGAAAAATTAGATTCTCAAAGCACAATCGTTAACAATTCCGAAAAGAGGGAAGAATAGGAAGCATTTAAAGAAACCAGGATGGATGAACAGAGAACTTAAACAAATTCTAAAAAGGAAGAAAATGTTTATCAAATGGAAAGAGGAAGGCATATCTAAAGAAGAATATAATCTGTCTACAGAACCTGCAGGGCACAAATCAGGTTGAATTAAGGCTTGCAAGAGATGTCAAAAACAATAAAAAAGGATTTGCGGGATATGTCAAAAGTAAAAGAAAAGTCAAAGATGCTATAGGATTTTTATAGGATGAAAATGATGAAATTGTAAGAGATGATGTTGAGAAGGCCAAACTTTAAAATTCCTACTTTGCATCTGTTTTCTCTCAAAAAGAAAATGTAACATCAACTGATTTTCACTGCCCTATTAAGGCTACTTTCACACATCAGGTTTTTTGTTTCAGACACAATCCGGCTAATTTTATAAAAAAAACGGATCCGTCGCAAATAGTGAAACTGATGTGACTTCCTGTTCCGGGGTGGAGAGAGAGAGATGGAAAATGCATGATTTCTGTTAAAAACTGTATCCGGTCGCCGGATTCGGCCATTTCTACCTGCGTTTTATACGTTGTTGGCCGGATCAGTTGTTGTGCGGTTTTCTGCCAGACAGAAAAAACGTTTTTCTGGACGTTTTCTCCGTCCGCCGGAAAACTAATTTTTGACGGATCTGGCAAAAACGGATGAAACGTTGGGACATCAGGCGCAATCCAGCGCTAATGCAACTCTATGAGAAAAAAAACGGATCCTGCGGGAAAAAAGGATCCGTTTTTTTAAAAAAATTCGCCGGATTGTGCCTGATGCAAAAAACCTGATGTGTGAAAGTAGCCTAAGGGAATAGAAGGAGCATTGCTGTACCATATATCCTGTCAGTGCTGCAGACACAAGTTAGATAATGTACTGCGCATGGTCTATCTAACTGGTTAGTGCCTGGTGACGACATCGGGTCACTATGGCATCAAGCGGGACCTAGCGATGATGTCATCACGGGGTCACTGATCCAAGAGCAGAGGGGCTATCTTCTGCATGCTTGCTAAATGCTCCGATCGCAGCATTTAGGGAGTCAAAGTGTGAGGAGCGGTGTGGGCACCCCTCCTGACACTGAGTCGGGTGTCTGCTGTCAGAATTAGCTGACACCCGTTGGCGATCGGGCAATCGTCCATGCACAGCCCACTGTGCACGAGCGATCGTCATGACATACAGTATATAGACTGCATTGGTCAGGAAATCGTACCCGACCATGACGTGTACGTGTGTTTTGTGTACACTGCAAATGTCAGGAAGGGGTTAAGGGGTATTCTCATCAGATTCTATTCCAATATATAGCAGGTGTAATAATAATGTTGTTGGCAAATGCCTTCAATTAGAAATATTGTACAGTTCTCCTTCGCTATTCCACTTACCCAATGTGTAGACATTGCACTAGCGTAACTATCCAAGGTTACAACTACTAACAGCTAAGTGTCACTATATGAGTGGCTTTAACCATGGATATCTAAGCTACTGCAATGCGCTGCACATGGGGTAAGAGAACGCGAATCAGGAGAACTATGCTACATTTCTAATTGGAGGCATTTGCTAATAATGTTATTACTACACCGGATCTTAGAGATGGGAATAATTTTTTAATGTTTTGATTATGTTAAAGAAACCTCATTTACTAGGTGATGTCAATTTAAAATGGATGATCCTAAAATATGCCGGCTTCATCAAACATAATGAACTACTATGATACTGAAAATTTGGGCTATTTTATGACTGTCGTTAGTTTGCACTGTCTAACAAGAAATGAGCTGGAACAAATGCTGATATACAAGTGCAATATATAGGTGCACATTCACTCTGTGGGGATTATATAACATAACCTTTGGATTAAAGGGTTTTCCTACTATCACGTAAGGTGGTAACATGATCAGTGGGGGGTCCAACTGCTTGACTCACAACGATCTCAAACAGAACCCCATCTTGAATGGAGGGAAGGTGCGCATGCTCAGGCTCCACTCTATTCATTGTCATTAGGACATCTGGGAATAGCAGAGCATTTTTCTCTTACGCCAGCAGTCCTTTTTAGACAATGAATGGGGTATAGGTTGAACATGCGCATCTTGCCTCCATTCAAAACTTGTCACTGCAGAGCTCCTTTCTTGGGGATTCAGAGGCTATAGATAGGGCATAATTTGTGATATTGGGGAAACCTGTTTAATTGCAATTCATTGAATTCCAAGTTGGATCTAAATAAAGCGGTTTCTTCTAAAGGAGGTCCTGTTTAATAGCAGCCCACTATTGTAAGAACCAGAGCTCAGTGATGGATCTTCTGGTACCCAAGTTGGTTAGGTCCAAGGCTTATTGCTAGTAATGGCATGACTGATATTGACTAACCAATTATTAAAAACATGAGGTAAATTTACTTCATGGGATCGCAATCTTCTGGAATTAGAAGGTTGGCACACAAATAACTTTCACTCCAACACAGTAGTTTAATGTTCTAAAATGCAAGCATACTAAAGCTATCTACATGACAGTGCAAAAACAAATCCTAGGCCGTCTGGCCACTGGGAAAGCCATTTGTTTCATTAATCTATACTGGGGGAAGTCTCACTGCTGAACACCACAAATAAGTACAAACCTTGCACATACCTATTCGCATGATGGTTCTCACAGGCTTACAGTGCCGGTCTCCTCTAGCTGGCCTTACATATTAGATTGCTGCCAGGCGAGCAATGGGTAGGCCGATTGGTTGATAATCATCCAAGTCTATTCTCCGATACACACGTGTGATCATACTTGGCTGTGTACTTCTATGTCTTCCATTGGTAAATTGCCAGCTGACACGTTGGCCATCTGCTTATCTCAAGGAGAACAATGTGATCTGCAATCCGAAAATAGACGTGCGTGATGGACATCTTTCCCTCAGTCAGCTGACCCCCTCGTTTACATTAGACCAGCGGCATACCCTAGGGCTATATTGACACGTCGATTCTTTTCTGCATCCAAAACCTGATCTCTTAATTTGCTTGGTTTCTTTGCTGCATTTTTCAGGGTCCCAAAATTTAGCTTTGCTTCCAATATACAAGTATGAACAAAGGAAGATGTTACGGCGAGACATATGTGAAACCATCAAACATTTCTGGAAAAAATACAAAATTTATCAAATTATTAAGTGGAAAAAGAAGTTTTATGTCTGAAAAAATAGTGACTATTCTGAACAAAAAAAGTTCATGAGAAAATACATAATTACAAATGTAACAGCAGAGGGGGAGGGAGGTTGATTTTGTCTGGAATAATTTACGTAAGACATGTTTGCTCTCTCAGCACCGTTATAGTCTATGGGCCCATCGGCACATACATCCGAATCCCGTTTTGCAGGGGGGTAGGAAGCATGCCCTGACAGGTCCACCAAGCGTGTACTAAAAGCAATGTTAAAGCCCCCTAACTTCATAAATATGCCGCATTGTACTTGGCTCACAACCTGTTTCTCACTGGCATGCCTTGCCTTGGTTACTTATTGGCAGCTTTTGACTCTCCCCTGTTGGGATCAATTAGAATCATTTTGATTGAAATGGCTAATAAAATGTGTAGAGCGATACTTTGCCATGTTGGCTATTTTGCTTGTCTAAATTACTGAAAATCCACTGAATATTGCTTACACTAACGCTGAACCATTTGCATCAGTGTTGAAAAGAATTTAATTACTTTTTTTTTTACAGATTCTATTTTCTTTTCTCTAAAGTATAATGAAGCTTCTTGTATTGCGGGGCACATGCTTAATTGCTCGATTTGACTGCTTAATCTTTCAGACAGGCGTTTCATTGTGTAACTCTTGAGCAGTACACTCCTCGGCACCAAGAAATTAGCACGGCTCAGTAGAGAAGTATCACCCACCACAATTATTGATTTTGCTTTAAAAAGCTGTCAGGGAAATATCTTCTGTTCATACAAATGTATTTTGTAACCTGCTGCTAAGGATTAGTATAAAGTCAGTACAGTCTCCCCTATAACTACTATTTGCAGCTTGGCTTCTTTGTGAAAAATGCAATTGATTAAACTTAATGATCATTGTTTTGCTTATTTTTGTTTTGTTTTTTGTAATTTATTTTAGTAAGCCACAGCACATACCATTGCAGAAGTCTGTATACAAAATTATAAAACAAATTATAATTATTGCTATTCAAAATCCTAAGTGCCATAAGAAGGGGGAAAACATATACAGTTAAGTCCATATATATTTGGTCAGAGACAACATTTTTCTAATTTTGGTTATAGACATTACCACAATGAATTTTAAACAAAACAATTCAGATGCAGTTGAAGTTCAGACTTTCCGCTTTCATTTGAGGGGATCCACATTAAAATTGGATGAAGGGTTTAGGAGTTTCAACTCCTTAACGTGTGCCACCCTGTTTTTTAAAGGGACCAAAAGTAATTGGACAGATTAAATAATTTTAAATAAAATGTTCAATTCTAGTACTTGGTTGAAAACCCTTTGTTGGCAATGACTGCCTGAAGTCTTGGACTCATGAACATCACCAGGCGCTGTTTTTCCTCCTTTTTTGATGCTCTGACAGGTCTTCACTGCGGTGGTTTTCAGTTGCTGTTTGTTTGTGGGCCTTTCTGTCTGAAGTTTAGTCTTTAACAAGTGAAATGCATGCTCAATTGGGTGGAGATCAGGTGACTGACTTGGCCATTCACGAATATTCCACTTCTTTGCTTTAATAAACTCCTGGGTTGCTTTGGCTTTATGTTTTAAGTCATTGTCCATCTGTAGTATGAAACAACGACCAATCAGTTTTGCTGCATTTGGCTGGATCTGAGCACACAGTATGGCTCTGAATACCTCAGAATTCATTCGGCTGCTTCTGTCCTGTGTCACATCATCAATAAACACTAGTGACCCCGTGCCACTGGCAGCCATGCATGCCCAAGCCATCACACTGCCACCGCCGTGTTTTACAGATGATGTGGTATGCTTTGGAT
The DNA here is from genome assembly GCF_032444005.1 of Ranitomeya imitator. Taxonomy (NCBI): domain Eukaryota; kingdom Metazoa; phylum Chordata; class Amphibia; order Anura; family Dendrobatidae; genus Ranitomeya; species Ranitomeya imitator. The sequence continues at coordinate 119,603,748 of NC_091287.1, forward strand.
CATGAGCTGTACCACGTCTTCGCCATACTTTTATCTTTCCATCATTCTGGTAGAGGTTGATCTTGGTTTCATGTGTCCAAAGAATGTTCTTCCCGAACTGTGCTGGCTTTTTTAGATGTTTTTTAGCAAAGTCCAGTCTAGCCTTTTTATTCTTGATGCTTATGAGTGGCTTGCACCGTGCAGTGAACCCTCTGCATTTCCTTTCATGCAGTCTTCTCTTTATGGCAGATTGGGATATTGATACGCTGACCTCCTGGAGAGTGTTGTTCACTTGGTTGGCTGTTGTGAAGGGGTTTCTCTTCACCATGGAGATTATTCTGCAATCATCCACCACTGTTGTCTTCCGTGTGTGCCCAGGTCTTTTTGCACTGATGATTTCACCAGTGCTTTCTTTCTTTCTCAGGATGTACCAAACTGTAGATTTTTCCACTCCTAATATTGTAGCAATTTCTCGGATGGGTTTTTTCTGTTTTCGCAGCTTAAGGATCGCTTGTTTCACCTGCATGGAGAGCTCCTTTGACCACATATTTACTTCACAGCAAAACCTTCCAAATGCAAGCACCACACCTCTAATCAACTCTAGGCCTTTTATCTGCTTAATTGAGAATGACATAACAAAGCGATTGCCCACACCTGTCCATAAAATAGCCTTGGAGTCAATTGTCCAATTACTTTTGGTCCCTTTAAAAACAGGGTGGCACATGTTAAGGAGCTGAAACTCCTAAACCTTTCATCCAATTTTAATGTGGATACCCTCAAATGAAAGCTGAAAGTCTGAATTTCAACTGCATCTGAATTGTTTTGTTTAAAATTCATTGTGGTAATGTCTGTAACCAAAATTAGAATGTTGTCTCTGTCCAAATATATATGTACTTAACTGTATCTGAATTTAGAAATGAATGAGATATACATGTGCTATATAGTATGTGATGTGAACATGGCGTGTATAAAAGAAAAGGATCAAATAAATGGAAGTCACGGTTGACACTGTGCCTACCTGTGTAGACTGAATGAAACGCGTGGAGGATGCTTGTCAAATCTTTGGGATGGTACGATTGTCGTTAAAAGGATAGGTCCGTGTAGATCCGAGGTAGGTATATGAGTGTTGCGGCATATAGTTCTGTAGAGTCATGGATAGATTGGAAAGGTCAGAAGATCGCAGCGCATGGTTGTCAGCGTTCCGGCCGGTAACGCTGTAACAAACGACAAATACACTTCAAGGAGAAATGAACTGCCGCTTGCAGCAAATTTCTCAACAATTCTAAAACCCTCTCGGAGCGTGCTGTATAATTAAGGCTATGTGCACACGTTGCGGATTAGGCTTAGGAATTTCTGGTGCGGATTCTGCCTCTCCTGGCAGAAAACGCACCTGCGGATTTGTCGCGTTTTTTGTGCGGTTCCGCAGTGTTTTTTGTGCCTTTTTGCTGCGGTTTTCTTGCGGATTTGCTGCGTTTTTTACCCCTGCCGTTTTCTATAATGGAATGGGTGCAAAAACGCTGCAGATTCACAAAGAAGTGACATGCTACTTCTTTTAAACCTCAGCGTTTCCGCAGCGGATTTTCCGCGAAGCGTGCACAGCATTTTTTTTTTCTCATTGATTTACATTGTACTGTAAATCAGTTGCGGATCTGCAGCGTTTCTGCACCTCAAAAAACGCTGTGGATCCGCAGAGAATCCGCAACGTGTGCACATACCCTAAGATTATACTGTGCTGATTTGTTTTTGTTTTTTACCTTTATTTTCTCACCCCAAATATCACAAAAAGTATGCATGGACTTTAAAAAAAAGAAAAGAAAAAAACTCCTTGCATCACCTAATTTGGTGGGTTTTTTTTAATGTGTAGTATTATGTGGGGTTCGTGATTATGACAAATTGTGGCGAACATGAGCATATTTCATACTTTTGTGCTTCAAAGAGTATTGTCTGGCAGGTAATGCAAGAAATATTTTAAAAAGTTGAAGGAGAAAAATGTATAGGTTGTGTGCTGATGGGGATGAGAACTGAACTTAAAAATTAAGTAAAAAAAAAACTATACCAAGTTGGAGTGTGTGAACCCGGTTGTACTGTACTAAGGCTGTAGATCACTAGTATTCAGCCCAGCAGGCATCGTGATGGGGCAATAATCCCTACCTCTTATATTAAGAGGGGCGAAGAAAAACACTAGTTTATATACAAATAATTGTGCGTAGAAGCTACTCATTGATTAAACATGTTTATATTGGTTTAATATAATTGTAATGTATAAACAATTAAAATCACTTTATTATCACAAGCTCAGAAACCCAAGTAGAAGTATGTTTTCTCAGTAATTAGGTTTTTTATTTCAGTTTAATATTTCCTCTTGGAAGAGATATTTGTGGCAAAATGAAAGGGTATTGTCGTAGTGTTCTCACGGGTAGGCAGTTAGTTTATTGTGTATGTTGCAATTATTGTTTGTTAATGGCCTTCCAGGTGCAGGGATTATTATAAGTATTGCTGGCTCTTCTGAATGTGCCCTCAGGAGTATAACAAGCCATGCATTATGCGCTCATTCATTTTAGAATGGTAATAAACTGCGTGGCTGGAACACTGGGTATTGAATCAAATATTCAGGTAGTGCATATTTCAGAAATAGGAGTACCACAAGACTTTGATGTTTATTCTGATAGGGTGGTATAAAATACAGTGCAGCATTTTTCTCCACATCTAAAACATCTGCAAAGTAAAAATCCTTTAAAAAATGGAAGCATTAAATACTTACCAATTAACAAACTACAAAGTCATTGCCCAAAAGAGAAATCAAATCCATATTTTGTGTGATCAAAACGTCATCAATGCTTCTAGGCATACTTTCACACAGTTTTTGAAGAATGTCAGCAGGTTGTGCCAAACATCTTGGAGAACTAACCCTAGATCTTCTGTCTTTTCATGTAATCTCAGACTGATGCAATGATGTTGAGATCAGGGCTCTGTGGGGGCCATAGCATCACTTCCAGGACTCCTTATACATTAGGATGAAGATAGTTCTTAATGACATTGGTCATATGTTTGGGGTCTTTGTCTTGCAATAGACTAAATTTGGGCTGAAGAATGGTACAAAAACGAGTGTCTGAATGTCTGTCTGAAGGCCTGTAGACTGAGCCCTCGCGGGCAGGGTCCGCTCTTCTTCTGTATCTGTTAGTGCCTTGTTTTTGCTCATGTTGTTTGTCTATATTTGCCCCCTTTTCACATGTAAAGCGCCATGGAATAAAAGGCGCTATAAAAAATGTATAATGATAATAAAAAAGGCCAGGCAACAGTCAAACATGGTGGTCGGGATTAATGGTGAGCTCAATGCTGAGAAATGCATACATATACTTAGGCATCATGTAATCTCATCAGGGAGGCGTCTGATTGGCTGAAAATGTATTCTGCAACAGGAAAAAGCCCCCAAGCATACAACCAATGTCACTAGGAACTATCTTTAGCTTAAAAAAAACGGAGTCCTGGAACTGATGTAGCCCCCACATGGAATACAAAAACAGGATTTGTGCAAGCCTACATCTGCAAAAGATCGATGGTTAGTTTTCCCAAGATGCACCTAGTAGAATTGATGCTGTTTTGAGGTGGGGAGGGTGTGACATTTTTATTTTATTTCCCTTTTATTCTTTTGATTTGCAGCTTGTTTACTTGTATCAATTAAAATTTATCTTTGAGGGCACTCCTACTCTGTGTATGCATATATATATATCTACTATATACGGTAATTGTGTAAGGGTCACTTCCATCTTTCTGTCCTGTCTGTCTGTCTTTCTTTGTCACGAATATTCATCGGCCTCTGTCTATCATGGAATTCAAGTCGCTGATTGGTCGTGGCAAAACGCCCACGACCATTGCCACGACCAGTCAGCGACGGGCGCAGTCTGGCGGCAACATGGCCGCTCCTTCCTCCCCGCAGTCAGTGCCCGCTCCATACTCCCCTCCAGTCAGTGCTCACACAGGGTTAATGGCAGCGCTAATGGACCGCGGTGTAACGCACTCCATTAACGCTGCTATTAACCCTGTGTGACCAACTTTTACTATTGATGCTGCCTATGCAGCATCAATAGTAAAAAGATCTAATGTTAAAAATAATTTAAAAAAATCAAAATCATCATATACTCACCTTCCGGCGCCTTTCCCGCTCCTCGCGACGCTCCAGTAACCAGTCCATGCATTGCGATCTCGCGAGATGATGACGTAGTGGTCTCGCGAGACCGCTACGTCATCATCTCGCGAGACCGCAATGCACTCTTGAAACCGGAGCGCGCGAGGAGCGTCGGTAAATGCTTCCTGGATCCAGGGGCCAACGGAGGGCGAGTATATAACTATTTTTTGTTAATTCTTTTTTTTTTTAACAGGGATATGATGCCCACATTGCTATATACTACACGGGCTGTGCAATATACTCCGCGGGCTGTGCAATATACTCCGCGGGCTGTGCAATATACTCCGCGGGCTGTGCAATATACTCCGCGGGCTGTGCAATATACTCCGCGGGCTGTGCAATATACTCCGCGGGCTGTGCAATATACTCCGCGGGCTGTGCAATATACTCCGCGGGCTGTGCAATATACTCCGCGGGCTGTGCAATATACTCCGCGGGCTGTGCAATATACTCCGCGGGCTGTGCAATATACTCCGCGGGCTGTGCAATATACTCCGCGGGCTGTGCAATATACTCCGCGGGCTGTGCAATATACTCCGCGGGCTGTGCAATATACTCCGCGGGCTGTGCAATATACTCCGCGGGCTGTGCAATATACTCCGCGGGCTGTGCAATATACTATGCGGCTGGGCAATATACTATGCGGCTGGGCAATATACTATGCGGCTGGGCAATATACTATGCGGCTGGGCAATATACTATGCGGCTGGGCAATATACTATGCGGCTGGGCAATATACTATGCGGCTGGGCAATATACTATGCGGCTGGGCAATATAGTATGCGGCTGGGCAATATAGTATGCGGCTGGGCAATATAGTATGCGGCTGGGCAATATAGTATGCGGCTGGGCAATATAGTATGCGACTGGGCAATATACTATGTGGCTGGGCAATATACTACGTGGCTGGGCAATATACTACGTGGACATGCATATTCTAGAATACCCGATGCGTTAGAATCGGGCCACCATCTAGTGTGTATATATATATATATATATATATATATATATACGTACGTGTGTGTGTGTGTGTATATATATATATACATACATACATACATACATACATACATACATACATACATACATACATACATACATACAGTGGGGCAAAAAAGTATTTAGTCAGTCAGCAATAGTGCAAGTTCCACCACTTAAAAAGATGAGAGGCGTCTGTAATTTACATCATAGGTAGACCTCAACTATGGGAGACAAACTGAGAAAAAAAAATCCAGAAAATCACATTGTCTGTTTTTTTAACATTTTATTTGCATATTATGGTGGAAAATAAGTATTTGGTCAGAAACAAAATTTCACCTCAGTACTTTGTAATATATCCTTTGTTGGCAATGACAGAGGTCAAACGTTTTCTGCAAGTCTTCACAAGGTTGCCACACACTGTTGTTGGTATGTTGGCCCATTCCTCCATGCAGATCTCCTCTAGAGCAGTGATGTTTTTGGCTTTTCACTTGGCAACACGGACTTTCAACTCCCTCCAAAGGTTTTCTATAGGGTTGAGATCTGGAGACTGGCTAGGCCACTCCAGGACCTTGAAATGCTTCTTACGAAGCCACTCCTTCGTTGCCCTGGTGGTGTGCTTTGGATCATTGTCATGTTGAAAGACCCAGCCACGTTTCATCTTCAATGCCCTTGCTGATGGAAGGAGGTTTGCACTCAAAATCTCACGATACATGGCCCCATTCATTCTTTCATGTACCCGGATCAGTCGTCCTGACCCCTTTGCAGAGAAACAGCCCCAAAGCATGATGTTTCCACCACCATGCTTTACAGTAGGTATGGTGTTTGATGGATGCAACTCAGTATTCTTTTTCCTCCAAACACGACAAGTTGTGTTTCTACCAAACAGTTCCAGTTTGGTTTCATCAGACCATAGGACATTCTCCCAAAACTCCTCTGGATCATCCAAATGCTCTCTAGCAAACTTCAGACGGACACGTCTGGCACTGCAGGATCTGAGTCCATGGTGGCGTAGTGTGTTACTTATGATAGGCCTTGTTACATTGGTCCCAGCTCTCTGCAGTTCATTCACTAGGTCCCCCCGCGTGGTTCTGGGATTTTTGCTCACCGTTCTTGTGATCATTCTGACCCCACGGGGTGGGATTTTGCGTGGACCCCCAGATCGAGGGAGATTAGCAGTGGTCTTGTATGTCTTCCATTTTCAAACTATTGCTCCCACTGTTGATTTTTTCACTCCAAGCTGGTTGGCTATTGCAGATTCAGTCTTCCCAGCCTGGTGCAGGGCTACAATTTTGTTTCTGGTGTCCTTTGACAGCTCTTTGGTCTTCACCATAGTGGAGTTTGGAGTCAGACTGTTTGAGGGTGTGCACAGGTGTCTTTTTATACTGATAACAAGTTTAAACAGGTGCCATTACTACAGGTAATGAGTGGAGGAAAGAGGAGACTCTTAAAGAAGAAGTTACAGGTCTGTGAGAGCCTGAAATCTTGATTGTTTGTTTCTGACCAAATACTTATTTTCCACCATAATATGCAAATAAAATGTTAAAAAAACAGACAATGTGATTTTCTGGATTTTTTTTTTCTCAGTTTGTCTCCCATAGTTGAGGTCTACCTATGATGTAAATTACAGACGCCTCTCATCTTTTTAAGTGGTGGAACTTGCACTATTGCTGACTGACTAAATACTTTTTTGCCCCACTGTATATGTATATATATATGTATATATATATAATGATGTATATATTAATGCACACCACATGGTTATCGTGAGCAAATGTTCCTAGTTGTGGTTTTTTTTTCTCGATGATAGTGCTGTAGAAATAGACTGATCATGCGATGAACAGGCATAAAGCTAATTTTGTTGTTTTGTTTACCAGAACATCAACATTCACCGCAGCGCATCATCCTGTGTAAACAGGACCAGTGCTGATGAGAATGTGTATCAGAAGCACAGTTGCCTGTGTAAACCAACTTTTAAGTGAGCACCAATCAGCAAATCAGTAGCTGATGAGCAATCATTTAGTACCACTAGTCAGCTAATAATTTGTCCACAAATAAAACTACGGTAATCTAACTATCTGTTAAAAAGTTCTACACATGAAAAACCACCATGTTGAGTTCTCAACCATGTAAGTCCCTTCACAGCATCCCATAAGTCTCTTTTGTTTTCCATAAAACATGAGTCCAGGAAAATGGGAAGTGAATTGCTCCGGGAACCATTTACGGTAGTCCTATTTGCACAGTGGTATGATATGCTTCTGTTCACCTGTCCAATTGTCATCCATTTGTAAGGGAGCCAGTATTTGTAAAAAAATAAAAAAATATAAAAAAAAATCCCTTACATACAGAACAAAAATTGGTTTCTGTATTGTATGTTTTTTGTTTTGTTTGTAACGGACCTGTTTTTACTAGGTGTCTCAGAATACCTAGCATTTTGGGGATAAGCAGTGCTTTAAAAAAAACAAAAAACAAATCCGTTGGGAAATTATTTAACCTCATCTGTTTCTTGTTAGCTTCAGTATTACAAAAAAAAGTTGCTATCTGGTTCTTTGACCGGACTAAAATATTGTGATGCAGCTTAAAACAGATTGCAGCTGGATTGAACAATTAAAGACATTTTAAAATCTTTCTGACCCCATTAAATTGGATTCTTTACCGGATCATTTTATTTGTGTTCATCATACCAAGATGGATCAAAAAAATGAAAATGTGAACATAGCCTAAATAGTGGCAACACCTGCAGATGACTCCACCAGAACGCTTTAATGCAGGTGTTACTTGGGCTAGAGTAGAAGTGAAGGTAGTCAGGAAAGTAACTTGCTGCTCAGTTACCTTGGGTACAGCTCCATGTACACAGGTTTATACAGCTAGTATTGAGTTCACGAATACTTGTTTTAAATCTGTGTGCCGTAAGCGAAAGCAGTGGTGGATTTAGGCAGCAAGAACTTCTATTAAACCTAATGTCTATGTAAATGGAAAGCAGGGCAATTGGAGATCTGTAATAGTGAACAGCACTCCAGCTATGTAAAGATACAATAGGAAATCTGAAATTAATTTTGGACTGATTTTAGATATAGTGCTAAAGTGTACCTGTAATTCCATATGGATACATGATGTTCAGTCAGTGCTCTTGTCCGCTAGCCTTGATGTCTTTAGAAAGATCATACGGGCCAGGGCTCATGCCACTGACCGCCCATACTCCAACCCCGTGGGCAGAATACTACTCAGACAACACAGGATTAGGGTATCACACTTTGATAAGACTTTATTGACTCACCAGCAGTCAACATCATGTAGTATATTCCTAACAATTAAACAAGATGGTACAAATGTATCTTCGGGGCATCCAGGGCCAACTACTCAAACCAATAGCACCCCTTTTTGGCAGACACCCACAGAGAAGAGGTATCCACAAACTCAGGAATCTGACCCTGCACAGCCAGGTATGTGACCAGGTGACCTGATTGTCCCAACCTGGGTTCTCCAAATGGCTAAATGGACACATAGATGGTCAATGCAGCAGATCTGTATTCCACTAGCTGGAACCGCGGTTCCTGGGCTGACACCCTGTAGAGTCACACCATTGACAGGAGCAGGGCCCTTTTATATCCCATAGCTCTCATTTCAGTGTATTGTCCCACAGGATTGGGGAAAGGTGTGGGAGATAATCCCTCATTGTTCTAATGTTTCATTAGACTGCATATTTGTCCTTCAAGTTGTGCAGACTGGAACACTGGATGGGGTCGATTCAACATGTAATCAGTGGGCGTTCCATAAATTAACATACCATGCAGGTCAATGGACAGTCTTGTATGAAACAATGGGTCATGTCCCTTTACCTACTGAACAAATAAATAGTATATCTGGCAAAATTAAGAATAACTCACCCCCATACCAGTGGCCAAACAGTTGTCGCAGTTTCCACAGTATTCACCATATTATTTGCTAAATGTTTGTCTTTAACAATGGGAACATATCCATGAATACTTTTTCTTTTTTTTATGGTTTGTTTAATTTAACATCACAATAGTCTTTGATAATGCAGATAAAAAACAGCTAGAATTTCAAACTACGGTATGTGATTTCTGAGGATGCATCCCTTCAAGGTTCTTCTTAACATTGCCGATGGAACTTACATGGTTTCTATTTGACCCATACAATTACATTTGTACAAATAATTGAATAGAAACAAACTATTTTAAGTGACTAAACAAATAAAATAGCTTAAAGCTGATCACTCACTGTCTGTTTTACCAACCTAGTTGTTTTGCTGGAAAACAACAATTTCCGGACTTTACTGCAGATGAATTTATTCACTATTTTTATTTGATTCTCAAAATACCTGTCATCATAGTAGCAGATTAAAAACTTATTTTCTGTGAACAGACTGGTAAAATTGCTAGTTGTACTGGTCATGGATTCTACCTCCACCAACTACACCTTCCATAACATTGTGATGTTAAGGAGGTTGGCCTCCACTTTTTCCATCAATGGCCTGTCCTTGGGGTAAGTCGTTAATATCTGATCGGAGGGTATTATCAACATCGGCGGGTAGTTCCCTGAAGCTGCTGGAACACGGCAGCGGAACCAATTCTATAGCTGCCACTGCAGAGTACTGCAGATCCATCCACTATTCAGATGATTGAACTACTATGTTCCGGCAGAATTAGAGTACTTAAAGCGGCAGCCAGTAACAGTTGAGGTAGTCAACAAAAAGTAGGGACAAACGCCTACAGTGGGTACGAAAAGTATTCAGACCCCTTTAGATTTTTCACTCTTCGTTTCATTGCAGCCATTTGGTAAATGTAAAAAAGTTCCTTTTGTTTCACATTAATGTACACTCTGCACCCCATTTTGACTGAAAAAAACAAACTGAAATGTATAAATTTTTGCAAATTTATTAAAGATAAACTGAAATATCACATGGTCATAAGTATTCAGACCCTTTGCTCAGTATTGAGTAGAAGCACCCTTTTGAGCTAATACAGTCATGAGTCTTCTTGGGAATGATTCAACAAGGTTTTCACACCTGGATTTGGGGATCCTCTGCCATTCTTCCTTGCGGATCCTCTCCAGTTCCATCAGGTTGGATGGTGAATGTTGGTGGACAGCCATTTTCAAGTCTCTCCAGAGATGCTAAATTGGGTTTAAGTCAGGGCCTCACAGTTGTTCTGAAGCCACTCCTTTGTTATTTTAGCTGTGTGCTTAGGGTCATTGTCTTGTTGGAAGGTGAACCTACGGCCAAGTCTGAGGTCCGTCCAGAGCACTCAGGAAGAGGATTTCATCCATGATATCTCTGTACTTGGCTGCATTGATGTTTCCTTGGCAACCAGTCGTCCTGTACCTGCAGCTGAAAAACACCCTCATAGAATGATGTTGCCACCACCATGTTTCACTGTTGGGATTGGGATTGTATTGGGCAGGTGATGAGCAGTACCTACTTTTCTCCGCTTAGAATTATCACCAAAAGGTCTATCTTCATCTCATCAGACCAGAGAATCTTATTTCTCATAGCCTGGGAGTCCTTCATGTGTTTTTTTTTTTTTTAGCAAACTCTATGCGGACTTTCATATGTCTTGCACTGAGGAGAGGCTTCCGTCGGGCCACTCTGCCATAAAGGCCCGACTGGTGGAGGGCTGCAGTGATAGTTGACTTTGTGGAACTTTCTTCCATCTCCTTACTGCATCTCTGGAGCTCAGCCACAGTGATCTTGGGGTTCTTCTTTACCTCTCACCAAGGCTCTTCTCCCACGATTGCTCAGTTTGGCTGGACAGCCAGGTCTAGGAAGACTTCTGGTGGTCCCAAACTTCTTCCATTTAAGGTATATGGAGGCCACTGTGTTCTTAGGAACCTTGAGTACTGCAGAAATTCTTTCGTTATCTTGGCCAGATCTGTGCCTTGCCACAATTCTGATTCTGAGCTCCTTGGCCAGTTCCTTTGTCCTCATGATTCTCATTTGGTCTGACATGCACTGTAAGCTGTGAGGTCTTTTCTGTCAAGATGGGGTGCAGAGTGTATATTTAATGAGAAAAAAAAGAACTTTGTTGAATTTACCAAATGTCTGCAGTGAAACAGAGTGAAAAATTTAAAGTGGTCTGAATACTTTCCGTACCCAGGGCTGGAGTTCACAGGAGGATCATGATAACCGGCACGTGGGACTTCAGCAGAACCTCAGCTGTCATGATTACCCTTTGACTCCCTTCGATCATGTGACTGGCATGCTGATGGGTGGGATTAATGACTCGCTTCCTGCAGGAACATGGCCGATGACGTAAATATAAGTCTTCAGTCGTAAAGTGGTTAAGGAACAGAATGAAATATGGCAAACATTAAAAAGTTACATTTTTCTTTATACATATTTCTGCCTGGTTAGTTGTGCAACAACTTATACATCTCTTATGATTCTACAAGGAAAACATGTAGATTGTAGAATGGCTTTTATTGCTTTTGTTAGTTTTTGACTTGTCTGTATGAGGTCATGTAAAATGTGGTAATTTGAGTTATGAAAAAATTGTCACTTATTTTAATTTCGTCACACACAAGATTTTGTGCTGCTAGAACTGATTTTATTTTTTTGTTTTAATTATGAGAAAATATAATTGTCTTTAGGTGAACAAGTACTTAGAGAGGATGCTCTTTAAATCTGCTTTTCAGTTTGGCCAACAATGATGTGAATGTTTTTTTTTTTTTTTCATATTTGTAAGTTTCTTTTACAAAATATGATCTGTTTGCTCCCCCTAGTGATAAAACATGAAAGTGTAACTTGCACATCTTTCTGCTGTAACTGATGGAAACAACCGGTTGCTTTTACTACACGGACGTAGTCAGGTTGGCCTTTTGGCTGTTTAGGTACTATTGTGCAAGATTATTTGGTCACCCCACATAAAATTCTCCTCCCCTTCTACAACTATCAACCAAGAAAAATATAAATGATCCGTCCATCTTCACTACTGCTCTTTCGTCCCACCCTCCATCTTCAGAAAGATTTTACATTGTATAATTTGTTTTCTGTTCAGTATTCTTCCCTTCGTACATTTTAACAATAAAATGGAAATACGTTTTTGTTTTTTTTTTTCATTTTTTCAAACTTCACTTATAATAATTTGTAAAAGATTACTAAGAATTTTCAATTGTACAAATGCAATGGTTAACAAATGCAACATGGCAATGGGAGAATTTACTTACCCAATGCAGTCACAATATACAGAATGATTAGGCAAGTATTTTGACTAGATAATTTTTAGGCAGACTTTCCATCTCCAAGCTATATAAACTTGGATTCTTATTGGATGAAGCAGATCAGTTGATGTGTATTCCTGTAATGAGGACGGTTAGGCCTTAAGGATACAACAGCCTTTATCGAGGTGTGCGGAATTATTAGGTAGTTTATCTTCCTCAAGCATGTCATGTACATGTACGGTTAAAGTCTGGTCTCCCTTTTGATGTGGGCTCTGTCTCTGAGCCCACATCTTTTCCAGCACGACAGCTGATCTGCCCCTAACAGCTGTGGATGGAATTGCGATCCACCCGCGGCTGTTAACATGTTAAATGTCGCTATCGATCTCTGAAAGCGGCATTTAACACTAGTGCATCACTAATTCCACCCATCGACCCCCCGTGTCACATGATCGCGGGTCGCCAATGGGTTGGCATGACAACCCGGGGTTTGCAGCAGGCCCCTGTGGTTGTCATAGTTTGTATGGCAAGTGATCATTTCTGTTACACAGAGCAGAGCTGAAGCCCTGCAATCTGTAGCACAAGTGATTGGATGATCTTAGATTCTGCCTCCAATGGAGACTATTAAAGCAAGTGAAAAGTTTAAAAAAAAATAATAATTTGTAATAATATTAAACAAAATAAAAAATATAAAAGTTTAAATCAAATAAAAAAAAAAATACACATTTGGTATTGTCACTTTCACAATCGCCCGATCTATCAATATACTAAAACAATTAGTCCGGTAAATGGTGTAGTGAGGACAAAAGTCAAAACACCAGAATTAAGGTTTTTTTGGTCACCGCAACATTGCATTAAAATGCAATAACGGGCAATCAAAACATCGTATCTACACCAAAATGCTATCAATAAAAAATGTCAGCTTGGCATGCAAAACGCAAGCCCTCACCCAGCCCCAGATCCTGAAAAATGGAGACGCTGCTGGTATCGGAAAATGACTCAATATTTTATTTTTTATTAAACTTTAGATATTTTATTAATTAATAAAAAAAAGAACCGTAATCCTAATGGCAGGTCAGTTTTCGCATTTGGTGAACATGGTAAAAATAAAACCCAGAAAACAATGTGGAATTGCACTTTTTTTTTGCAATTTCACCGCACTTGGAATTTGTTTCCCGTTTTCCAGTACACTATATGGGAAAACCAATGGTGTCGTTCAAAAGTACAACTCGTCCTGCAAAAAACAAGCCCTCACATGGCCATATTGACAGAAAAATAAAAAATAAATAGTTATGGCTCTGGAAAGGAGGGGAGCGAAAAACAGGAACGCAAAAAAATGAAAAATGGCTGGGCATGAGGGGGGGTTAACAGATAAGTGAAATGGGGAAACTGTTTATTTCAATTAGTTACATAACTCTCCACACAAGTAGTTGCCCAATAATAATTCATACTTCGATATTCTTCTAAGAAAGACAAATACTAATTTTTACTTTTTTAAATATTCGGGTTAATTACCATGTATCTACATGTATAAAATATTTTTACTAGGCTTTTCCTAGATTAATAGATATGGATATCAATGATATGAATAATATATACTACAGTAAATATCAACACTAGTATATGTTCACCAGTGAGGCTGGGAGATGGCGGTGAGTTGCAGTAACACTAAATGTCTGGATCTTTAGAACTGGCCATTCGGACATATTATATTGTCCGGTACTTATGGTGTCTCAAAATGGATCTTGGATCTTAAGGTACCGTTACACTAAACTACTTACCAACGATCACGACCAGCGATACGACCTGGCCGTGATCGTTGGTAAGTCGTTGTGTGGTCGCTGGGGAGCTGTCACACAGACAGCTCTCTCCAGCGACCAATGATCAGGGGAAAGACTTCGGCATCGTTGAAACGGTCTTCAACGATGCCGAAGTCACCGGGTAAACATCGGGTTACTAAGTGCAGGGCAGTGCTTAGTAACCCGATATTTACCCTGGTTACCATTGTAAAAGTAAAAAAAAAACACTACATACTCACATTCCGATGTCTGTCACGTCCCCCGCCGTCAGCTTCCCTGCACTGTGTAAGCGTCGGCCGTAAAGCAGAGCGGTGACGTCACCGCTGTGCTCTGCTTTACGTCCGGCGCTGACAGTCAGTGCAGGGAAGCTGATGGCGGGGGACGTGACAGACATCGGAATGTGAGTATGTAGTGTTTTTTTTTTTTTTTTTACTTTTACAATGGTAACCAGGGTAAATATTGGGCTTAGTAACCCAATATTTACCCTGGTTACAAGTGAACACATCGTTGGATCGGCGTCACACACGCCGATCCAACGATGACAGCGGGTGATCAGCGACCAAAAAAAGGTCCTGATCATTCCCCAGCGACCAACGATCTCCCAGCAGGGGCCTGATCGTTGGTCGCTGTCACACATAACGAGATCGTTAGCGGGATCGTTGCTACGTCACAAAAAGCGTGACGTTGCAACGATATCGTTAACGAAATCATTATGTGTGAAGGTACCTTTAGATGTTGATGGTTTAGAAATTAAATGAAAGGGGAACAAACTGTATTCAATCTTGAGACAAATACTTATTCCATGTTGTGGTTTACGTGTGAGTTCTCTCCTGGAAGGATCAGAAGCGTTGTGACTAGTGAGGATTTGCCATTTGTATAGAAGATTGTGAGTGTATAGAAAGCATAATGCCGTACCTGGATTAAGAAGAATAGTCTTATTTAGCAGCTGAGAAATGAATTAGAATACATTGTGCCAGAATGAATAAGGGTACCGTCACACAGTGCAATTTTGATCGCTACGACGGCACGATTTGTGACGTTCGAGCGATATAGTTACGATATCGCAGTGTCTGACACGCTCCTGCGATCAGGGACCCCGCTGAGAATCGTACGTCGTAGCAGATCGTTTGAAACTTTCTTTCGTCGTCTAGTGTCCCGCTGTGGCGGCATGATTGCATGGTGTAACATATATCGTATACGATGTGCGCATAGTAACCAACGACTTTTACATCGCACATACGTCATGAAATTATCGCTCCAGCGTCGTACATTGCAAAGTGTGACAGCAGTCTACGACGCTGGAGTGATATTGTTACGATGCTGGAGCGTCACGAATCGTGCCGTCGTAGCGATCAAAATGCCAGTGTGTGTTCTTTGCAGTCTGTAGCAGAATTGCTTGTAGAATGGGTCTAATTTATGGATGGGTATTGGATTAAGATAACCTTTATAATGAAAAGTGTGCGTGGGTGTCATTGTTATTCTTTTCCAAGTCCCATGTAGCTACTTATTTATCTTCTGGGCCATTGTATCCATTCATTGGGTAGAAATGTAGTTTAAATGGAGATTCTTCATTTAATTAGATACTTGTGAATTTGAACCAAGTATCGTCCTGATTGCTTGTTTGCAACATTGAAGAGTTTACCTGTGAATTGAAAATTGAGAATGAAATATCAGTTGAGGAGAAAGAAGCAGATTTCTCTAATAATATACTTCAAAGTTTCTTATTCTCTCGTGTACTATTGATCTTCTGAAATAAAAAAATTAACTGTTTACTTTTTAAAGTCACCCAAACACATTATGTGAAAGTCAGCTGAAGCAGCCTGCTGAGTCTAATAAAACGGAGATGATGTGGGGAACAAAAAAAAGGTAGCATGTTCTCTTTTAATGTAGAGCAGAAAATCTGTGAATTGAATATCATCAATGAATTGTAGCTCCTGGACACCAGCAGCACTCATGCAGCACCGCATAAGGACACTGTCACCACCATGTTTCACTGTAGGCACCATGCATTTTTCATTTTTACTCCTCACCATTGCGGTGCCATATAGTTTTGAATCCATCAGTTCCAAAAAACATTTATCTTGGTGTCATCACTCCAGAGTATAGCATTTCAGTACCCTTCATCTTTTTCAGCATGGGCCATAGCAAATTATAGTTTTTTTTTTTCTTTTGCATGAGCTTCAGGAGAGGCTTCGTTGAATACACCCATGCATGCCATTCATCTGCAGTGTACTCTGTGTTGTTGCGTGAACCGCTCATCTCAGTTTGGATTTATTTAAAAAGATCAACTCTTCCTATTTTTTTGTGTATTTTGGCATTTTTTACATGATCTATGTTTTTTTTTTTAATGGCATTTAAGAAGTTATTTGCAATTTTATTATGATCACTTGTGTCATTCACATTTTTTCTTGGTTTATTTATACATGTGCATTTCGATGGCTTAACCTTGGACTTTTTTCATTTAAAGACTTGTATCACTTTACTATTTTATATAATTTACAATTTAAAACTAGATCAAGACAATTATCTGATACATTTTACTTTCTGTTTCTCCATTTTAGGTGTTTGGATTATTGGTCTGGGCTCTAATAGCAGGCTCTGAATATTTCCATTTTCCTGCCTTTGGCTGGGTGATGTTTGTAGCTGTATTTTACTGGGTCCTGACTGCATTTCTTTTCATTATACATGCGACAGGAGCACATACCAGAATCCACAAAGTTCCATGGACAATAGTAGTAAGTGTATTTCTTATAATGATTGCTGCATTAAATGTATAAGGGTATGTGCACACTGTCAGTAATTAGCAGCGCTTTGGACGTAGCACATGTCTGCTGCGTCCAAAGCGCTGCCGGCTTTTGAACGCAGGTGATTCCTCATGTGTTCACCAAACCGTGCGGATTTACCGCGTCCAATACATTGTACGGGTGAGATTTATCTTGCGGAGGCTTGCATCTCCGCAAGATAAATAGACATGCCGCGTGTCTGTCTCCGCATGTGAGCCATGGGCGTCTCTCGATGCATAGAGGACAATGCTGTAACATCTAGCCGATGCAGGTTGGACGCTGCACATGTTCACTGCGTCCAACCCGCAGTGATTACTGACCGGGTGCACATACTCTTAAAGGGAACCCCTGGTGTTTTTAACTAACTTTGTGCAGCACTATTGCTGCATTCTGTGAAGATGGCTTTTCTTTTTGTGCTCCCTTCCAACGCTGCAATATTTTTATAATTTTCGCACCATACCTTTAGTTTTTCTGGGGGCCACGTCTTTTCCTCCGGACACAACCGCCTCCCAGCCATCATTCAGCCCCTCCGTGCACCGCCTCCTGTCTTCATAGACTAAAGGTATGGCATGAAAATTATAAAAATTTAATATTGCAGTGTTGGAAGGGAGCACAAAAAGAGCCACCTTCACAGAATGCAGCATTAGTGCTGCACAAGGTGGCTCTTTTAGTTAAAAAAAAACAAAAACGTTTCCCTTTAAGATTTGTATACGTATTTCTATGTCAAACATTACAAAGTGAAAGTTATATTTTGGGCTATTACAACTCCGATTCTACTTATTTGTCACTTTATGCTCTGAGCATTTCACATTTATGAAATATCCTGGGGGCTCTGAGAAAAGTAGTGAGACTGGAGCATTATTTCTACCATAAAGTGTACCACAACTCGTCATGCATTAGACTAGTTGTGGCGTCACTCCCCCGTCTTACATCCATCCTGCCCAGCTCGGCATTTTGCAAAAACTTGTGACCTTCTAAAGCGATTTACACCACAATTCTGCCATAATCACTTTGATGAATCGGGGAGATAACGTCTAAACTTTGTAAAAAGTCAATCATAGTAAGCTGCATGCACAAGATTGTGCAGCTGCAATAACTAGGAGCCCCATAGAGAAGGCGGAAATGGTTTATTACATCTGCCTTCCTGATTGCTATATACACAGCATTGAACAAGCGCTATATAGGAAGCACAAATATACCAGTCTCATTTATCCGGGAAAGTGGCAACCAAAATATATTACAATGATAAAATGCCCCCACAATCACCAAGGTCTTTTAAGAGATATGGGCACAGTGTGCGAAAAAAAATCACTTTTTTTAAACCTGTTGAATGAAGAAGAAAAATGTAAGAATAGCATAAAAATGAAGCTCCAT
Source organism: Ranitomeya imitator (assembly GCF_032444005.1). NCBI lineage: Eukaryota > Metazoa > Chordata > Amphibia > Anura > Dendrobatidae > Ranitomeya > Ranitomeya imitator. Next base: position 119,622,023 of record NC_091287.1, read on the forward strand.
ATATTGTGAAAAGAAGCAAAAATTGTTTGAATATTGAAACGAGAATATTTTTTAAAGCTGTTAGAAGCCCATCATATATGATGAAACTAAAAAATGTGCCCGGTCCTGATCTACTCTGAAACGGTTAAAGGTATTGTGATTGGTTGCCATAGGCATCAGTCAAATAACATTGTTAAGTTTGCCATTCACATAAACACTACATCAAGGACATAATATCTGTTTACTCTTATTATAGGATGTCAAAATTAAGGGGGGGGGGGAATGCCCTGAGACTACAAAAGGTGTCATTCCTGACACCTCCACCTGGTGAGCCAAAGGTTCCAATCTTGTGCAGATGATCTATTGTGGCCAGGCTGGGCATTTACTATAAAAAGAGAAGTTGTTGGAAGAAACATGGTAAGGTGCTGGACACTAATTGACCTACAATCCAGTTACAGACCTGCGATTTTAATAATGCATTATAGGCCTTCCTGGAAACTAGCCCAGGACCAGGCATATAAAAAATGGACTGAACAGTGGAAAGGTGTTTTCATGTGGGGGTTGGTCTAAGCTGAATGTGATCCATAATTTCTCTTAAGTAGCAGGCACACATGACTGCCCGGTGACTGCGGATGACACTGTGCAAGGAATGCTCACTGTCCTCAGTGCACATAGCCCCAGCGTGCAGTACAGAGCGGTCTTCTGCTTGTAAGCAGTGCATGACGTCCCTGCCATGCGCTGATTACAAGCATAATTCAGCTGCTTGCATCGGAACAAGATGCTGCAAGGAAGTGCAGGGACGGTAAGTAGGATGGTTTATTTTTTTTTATGTTTTTTTTTTTTTTTTATGGGGGCCATGCATACAAGGATAGGAATAAGGAGCCATGCATACCAGGATAGCCATGCATACCAGGATAGGGATGAAGAGCCTTAAATACCAGGATAGGAATGAAGAGCCATACATACCAGGATGGGGATGAGAGGGTCATGCATACCAGGATAGCCATGAGGGGGCCATGCATACCAGGATAGGGATGAGGGGGCCATGCATACCAGGATAGGAATGAGGAGTAGGGATGACCACATACCTTTGGATAACTTTATCCGAATAGCTATAGCGCTTAATGAATAGCTGCATCGGAAACCCGGATACCTGGAGCGCTCCCAATAATCAGCTGTTCGGTGCCTCAGCTGCATCTGTCGCGGCTGTGTGACGGTCACAACACATGCATGGAGAGCCTGTTTGTTGTCACAACTGCAACATGTGCAGCTGCGTTACCGAACAGCTGATTAAATAACTGAAAACTTTAGTGTCCATAGCCATTCACCCCCTTAAGTCAGTACTTTGTAGAGCCTCATTTTGAGGCAATTACAGCTGCAACTCGCTGAGCTTTCCACATCTTGCCACTGGGATTTTTGCCCATTCCTCATGGCAAAACTGCTCCAGCTCCTTCAAGTTACATAGTTTCCTCTGGTGAACAGGAGTCTTCAAAGTCAAGACCTTAATCCAGTTGAGAATCTGTAATCAGACTTGACTAGGCCACTTCAAAACATTTAAATGTTTCCCATTAAACCACTCGGGTGTTGCTTCAGCAGTATGCTTTTGGGTCATTGTCTTGTTGGAAGCTGAACCTCCATCCCTGTCCCAAATCACTGACAGACTGAAATAGGTTTGCTTTAAGAAAAATCTATCATCAGGATTTTGCTAAGGAAACTACAGACACTGTCAGGTTGGTGCCGTTACCCTGATTAAAATGATACCTGTGTTGAAGAAATCCTTCTTGTGGTTGTTGTTTAATCTTTTGTTTTCTGTTTTCAGTTACTAAGATTCTCGTGCTTTGAGGCGGTCTGTGGGTGTGTTTAATTTGGTGCTCTATGGCCTCATCTTCATTTTTTGTGGCTTCAGTGACAGGTCACTAATCCTTCAGTGACCTGCCTCTTAGTCTACGTTCACAGTAGCGTTCCGCTAATGTGCGTCGCTGTTGCGTCCGCGACGCAGCGGCGACGCGCCCCTATGTTTAACATAGGGGACGCGTGCGTTTTTTGGGTGGCGTTTTTCGACACGTGCGTCGTTTCCGACGCTAGCGTCGGACGCAAGAAAATGCAACAAGTTGCATTTTTCGTGCGTCCGATTTTCGTCAAAAAACGACGCACGCGTCGCAAAACGCAGCGTTTTTGCACGCGTTTTTTGTGCGTCGCGCGTTGCGTCGCCGACGCACCGGCGCGCAACGCTAATGTGAACGTAGCCTTATTTTAAATATTGCAGTTGATATTGTGGGCTTCGAAAAAAAAAATAAAAGTTTTACCTCTAGCAAAATGGTGGTGGCGCCTGCGCAGTAGCATCTATCACTTATCGATAAATGTTAGTGCCAATGTGTCCCCGCCATCTTGCTGGAGCCATTTTTTTTTTTTTGCTCCAATAAAATGGCAGTGTGGTGCATGTGCAGTAGCTAGTAATCTGCGCAAGTTCCGGCTGCAGCAACGACAAGACTGATTCCTTCAACCCAGGTATCATTTTAATCAGTGTAACAGTGCCAACATGAGTGTCTGTCTGTAGTTTACTTATCAAAATCCCGATGACAGGTTCAATTTAAGATTATCCCTGCATATTGTACCATCCATCTCCCCCTAGGACCATTTTCCCTGTCCCTGCAGCCAAAAAACATCCCCCACAGCATGATGTTGACACCACCACGTTTCACTGTGGGAATGGTGTTCCTGTCTCATCTGACCACAGTGGTGAGTCTCTCACATGTCTTTTGGCAAACTCAAAACGGTCTTTACAATTTTTGTGTGTAAGTAAATGCTTTTTTTCTGCCCAGTCTTCCATAAAGGCCACCTCTACGGAGTGTACAGTTTATTGTGATCATATGGACATATACTCCACTCCCTGCTTGGGAACTCTACAGGGTTATCTTTGATCTCTGCTGCCTCTCTCATTGATGCCCTCCTTGCCCGAGCTAAGCATTTTCGTGGGTGGTCCTCTCTTGGCATGTTCTTTCCATTTGATAATGGATTTGATGGTTCTCCGGGGGATTATCAGAGATCGGGATATATTTTTAGAACCCAACCCTGACTGGTACTTCTCCACAACTTTGTTCCTGACTTGTTTGGAGATCTCCTTGTTATTCATGGTGGTGTTTGGTTAGTGGTGTCTCTTGATAATGGTGCATTAGCCTCTGTGGACTTTCAGAAAAGGTGTGTGTATATACTGACAGACTATGTGACACATAGATTGCAGACAGGTAGATTTCCATTCACTAAGGCTGGTTTCACACTTGCGTATGGGAGGGCTGAGTTTTGACGCTGCACCGAACGCAACATGTTGCATTTTGTTGCGGTCGGCGCAGCGCCAAAACGACGCATGCGGAGGCAACCACATATATTCTCATGGCCTGCATACCCAATGATAAAGATAGGAACGCATGACGCATGCCGACATAAGCGGAGCTGAATGGAAGGTGCGGCAGTGGGCAGGATGAACTATGCAGCCCTCCCGTACGCAAGTGTGAAACCAGCCCAAGCATGTGACTTATGAAAGTACTTTTTGTGCCAGAAATTTTTAAGGGGTGAATACATATGCACATGATGATTTTTAGTTCTTTGAGCCCATAAATTTAATTTATGCCTATATTTTTCTCACTTCGCTTCACCAACTTAGACTATTTAGTGTTGATGCATCACAAACAAATCAGATTACAAAAATATTTACACAGGTTGTAATGTAACAAAACGCATAAAAAGCCAAGGGGGTGAATTTTTTCGCAAGCCACTGTATGTTTACATGCATATGAAGCTTCTCTTTTTAGCTTTGCACTTAAGTTCTAAACCTATGTTTTTGTTTCGCTGATTATTGTATTGCATGTGTAGAATAGTGTTTTTTGTGACTGTACAGAAGTTTGTCCATATCTAAATGCAATTTGAAGTTGTGAATATGTACATGTATTGCGTTATTTGCCTTTTCTTATAAGACCACGACAGTTAGATCTGGGGAGAAGATGGTTGAGTGGGATTTTCCAAGTCATCCAGCACTCAATTCTCATCTCTAATGTAAAAGAATTAGCTGTGGTGCTTCAGGCCATGACTCATTTGATGCATTATTTTTAATAATTCACACTCTGAGTCTAAGCTCTTCCTACCCACACAGAAAATCTGATTTTCAATGAAAGCTAGAGAGTGGGTTGTTAATTTTAAGGAAATGTAAATTTAATAAGTGTCATCTTTTTTATTTAAGATTTACATACTATATACTTGAATTTTTCTATCCTCTTAAAGGGAAAATGTTAGTCAGTTTAAGGCTATGTTCACACGTTCAGGTTTTTTCACGTTTTTTCCGCGGTAAAAACGCTATAAAAACTCATTAAAAATACATACATTATGCATCCTATCATTTAGAATGCATTCTGCATGTTTTGTGCACAGGATCGCGGTAAAAAAAAGCAGCATGTTCAGTAATTTTGCAGATTTTCTGCGTTTTTCCCGCTATTCTATGCGTTTGGGGGAAAAACGCGGTAAAATCGCGGTAAAAACGCATGCGGATTTCTGGCTGAAATGTCCGTTTTTTGTCAGGAAAATTTCTGCAAGAAATCCTGACGTGTGCACATACCCTTATACATATAAGATTGCCCCAAACTGGCTTTCCCGATGTGGGTCCGTCACTCAGCTAATCATATGTAGAAGACCCATATATTTAGGGATACTTTTAAAACAAACACAACTTGGTTGAACACCCATAGAGCATATTTTTTTTTGTACCATTTATAAAACTCTTCTAGTATTAAAGGGAATCTGTCACCTACTTTTTTGCATATAAGATACGGCCACCGCCATTAGGGGCTTATCTACAGCATTCTGTAGTGCTGTAGATAAGCCCCTGATATAACCTGAAAGATAAGAAAAACAAGTTCGATTATACTCAACTGAGGGGGCGGTCCGGTTGATGCGATGACGTCCTCTTCCTTGCTTCCTGTCGTGGCTCCTGTTCAGGCGTACATTATCTGCACTGTTGAGGGCAGCGCAAAGTACTGCAGTGCGCAGGCGCTGGGCTTCTTGGACCTTCCCTGGCGCCTGCGCACTGCAGTACCTTTGCTTTGCCCTCAACAGGGCAGGTAAAGTATGCCTGTGCAGGAGCCGCGACAGGAAGCAAGGAAGATGGGAGTGCCAAACCTGAACCGCGACGCCCATTGGACCGGACCGCCCCCTCAGGTGAGTATAATCTATCCTCTTTTTCTCATCTTTCAGGTTACATCGGGGGCTTATCTACAGCATTACAGAATGCTGTAGATAAGCCCCTGATGGCGATGGCTGAAGCTTATATACGAAAAAGTAGGTGACAGATTCACTTTAAATCTATTTAATACCATGTACAATCTTCTACTTAGCCTTGAACTGTTGTGATAATGGGTAAAACTATTTTCTCTAGCCAGTTTTTTTTACTGGTGTGTTTGTGATTTTTTTTTTTTTTTGTTCTGGTAAATACTGTTTTGTTTTATATACCTTTTAGAAATGTATACTGCACCTTCCACTTAGGTTCACCAACATGGATGGAATTAAAAAAAAGTTGGAATGCCTTTAGTTTATAACGTGATTTGTGCTTAGTCTGTAACATCAGTATGGTTTGAGTCCACCCTCTTGGACTCCTACTGATTTTTAAGAATATAAAACTGGAATAGATGTGTGGCACCCCAGGAGTCCGGTTGCCACAGTGGCATTGCCTCCCTCACAGGGAGTAATGTCATGCCTGGAAGCAAGGAGGGGTCCCCTTACCAGGTGTCAGTAGGAGAGTAGTGCAGAACCTGGGGAGTGGGCTGTGATTAAACTCGCCCCAGAGCTGAGTGCTAGGAACCAGATACCGGAGTCCGTGGTTGTGTGGGTACTGAAGTCCCAGCAGCTAAATCTGGAAGGCAGGGGCTCGTGTCTCCCCTTTTCCTCATAGTTTGTAAGCTTGCGAGCAGGGCCCTCATTCGTCCTGGTATCTGTTTTGAACTGTATTTCTGTTATGCTGTAATGTCTATTGTCTGTACAAGTCCCCTCTATAATTTGTAAAGCGCTGCAGAATATGTTGGCGCTATATAAACAAAAATTATTATTATTATTATCTAATATCCGGCGGCACAGCAGCATACCAGAGCCAGGAGCTGACACAAAGGAGCGGCACCTGTGATAGGCTCGAGCTGCCTGCCATGCAAGCAACGGTTAGTTTTTAAAAACCGAGAGAGACAGCAGCAGGAGGACGAGCGGTGAGGCAGCAAGGAAAAAAAGACAGCTCAGAAAGAAGGGCTCTGTACTCACCTGGCCAGGTGTATCCAAAATTGCTTGCAGGGTGCCTGGCTCTCCATCACGATCTGTTACCAGTGCCCCTGTCTGTACGATCAACCATCAAGTAAAGGAAAAGAAAACTACAGTCCTTGTGTCCTCCACTGATCTCTTGCGTCCTGAGTCCTGCACTACAAGGTACACAAAGTCTGACATAAACAGAACCGGTAGCCCTGGGGCCCCGCTCCACCTATGGGGAGCCGAACCATCCCAGCTGTGTCACCATCAGCCCCAGCGGTCTCCTTTAGCAGCGTCGGCCATCTGTTGTCGAACACCACAGGTGGCGTCACGTTAAATCCCATATACATATTCCCCATTTTACGGCACAGCCAGGGCCACGGAGTTAGGTCACGGCCCCGTGACATTCCCAAAGAACTGTCCGAACCTGGTTCAAAGTACCCCACGGCCCTAGTTATATATATATATATATATATACAGTGGGGCAAAAAAGTATTTAGTCAGTCAGCAATAGTGCAAGTTCCACCACTTAAAAAGATGAGAGGCGTCTGTAATTTACATCATAGGTAGACCTCAACTATGGGAGACAAACTGAGAAAAAAAAATCCAGAAAATCACATTGTCTGTTTTTTTAACAATTTATTTGCATATTATGGTGGAAAATAAGTATTTGGTCAGAAACAAACAATCAAGATTTCTGGCTCTCACAGACCTGTAACTTCTTCTTTAAGAGTCTCCTTTTTCCTCCACTCATTACCTGTAGTAATGGCACCTGTTTAAACTTGTTATCAGTATAAAAAGACACCTGTGCACACCCTCAAACAGTCTGACTCCAAACTCCACTATGGTAAAGACCAAAGAGCTGTCAAAGGACACCAGAAACAAAATTGTAGCCCTGCACCAGGCTGGGAAGACTGAATCTGCAATAGCCAACCAGCTTGGAGTGAAGAAATCAACAGTGGGAGCAATAATTAGAAAATGGAAGACATACAAGACCACTGATAATCTCCCTCGATCTGGGGCTCCACGCAAAATCCCACCCCGTGGGGTCAGAATGATCACAAGAACGGTGAGCAAAAATCCCAGAACCACGCGGGGGGACCTAGTGAATGAACTGCAGAGAGCTGGGACCAATGTAACAAGGCCTACCATAAGTAACACACTACGCCACCATGGACTCAGATCCTGCAGTGCCAGACGTGTCCCACTGCTTAAGCCAGTACATGTCCGGGCCCGTCTGAAGTTTGCTAGAGAGCATTTGGATGATCCAGAGGAGTTTTGGGAGAATGTCCTATGGTCTGATGAAACCAAACTGGAACTGTTTGGTAGAAACACAACTTGTCGTGTTTGGAGGAAAAAGAATACTGAGTTGCATCCATCAAACACCATACCTACTGTAAAGCATGGTGGTGGAAACATCATGCTTTGGGGCTGTTTCTCTGCAAAGGGGCCAGGACGACTGATCCGGGTACATGAAAGAATGAATGGGGCCATGTATTGTCAGATTTTGAGTGCAAACCTCCTTCCATCAGCAAGGGCATTGAAGATGAAACGTGGCTGGGCCTTTCAACATGACAATGATCCAAAGCACACCGCCGGGGCAACGAAGGAGTGGCTTCGTAAGAAGCATTTCAAGGTCCTGGAGTGGCCTAGCCAGTCTCCAGATCTCAACCCTATAGAAAACCTTTGGAGGGAGTTGAAAGTCCGTGTTGCCAAGCGAAAAGCCAAAAACATCACTGCTCTAGAGGAGATCTGCATGGAGGAATGGGCCAACATACCAACAACAGTGTGTGGCAACCTTGTGAAGACTTACAGAAAACGTTTGACCTCTGTCATTGCCAACAAAGGATATATTACAAAGTATTGAGATGAAATTTTGTTTCTGACCAAATACTTATTTTCCACCATAATATGCAAATAAAATGTTAAAAAAACAGACAATGTGATTTTCTGGATTTTTTTTTCTCAGTTTGTCTCCCATAGTTGAGGTCTACCTATGATGTAAATTACAGACGCCTCTCATCTTTTTAAGTGGTGGAACTTGCACTATTGCTGACTGACTAAATACTTTTTTGCCCCACTGTATATATATATATATATTTTTTTTTTTTTTAAAGTTTTGTGGCATAATTTCCTTGCCCAGTTTGCCTTTTTTTCTGGCTTGTTTGCCCAATTCCAGGCTAAAAATACTAGCCATCAGCTGCCCCGGAAATGGTAATTCTTATTTGAAGCACTTGGCCCAGGCTCTTCCTGATGCCCTGGTGTAGTCCCATCGGGGTAATAGGAATAGGGGTTGGTGTCAGCAGCAGTTGCTGACACCAAGCCCTAGGTTTAATAATGAAGAGGTGTCAGCCAGACACCCTCAATACTAAACCTGTAAGTGAAGAGTTAAATAAACACACACAAAGAATAAAACACTTTATTTGAAATAATCATTTAAATTAACCCAATATACTCACCCCAGGTCCAACGATAATCCAAGGGTTGTCTGCAGCCTATGTAGGAGCTTTCACAGAATGAACCTATATAGACTGTAACCAAACAGCAACTGGCAGAACTCTGCGCACTTCGTGACACACTTGGAGTTACTAGAGCTCATACTCATCTGCAAGAAAAGCAGACGAGTGCAGTCCAATAAAATGTCATATTGCACTCTGACCAATGTTAATATAAGTCACAGCTTCACTTCCTTCCTCTTCTGGCCGGGTAGAATCTAAATGATGCAGGTGGCACAGTGAAGTCATCACATCACCAGTCATAGAGATAGCGGATAGATAGACCGTGAGATAGTAGGGGTCAATGAGGAATTAGTTGGGCTGGGATATGCAAGGAAAGTAGGGAGCTGAGTAGGAGTAATGTGCTAATAGTATGAAATGTCTTCTGGCAAATGCAAGAAGTCTTGCAAACAAAATGAATGAACTGGAAACTCTTATGATGGTCACAGAATACGATGTGGTGGGCATTACAGAAACTTGGCCGGATGAAAGCCATGACTGTAACAAGTGTGGAGCGTTACACTACATTTAGAAAGGATAGGAAAGACAGAAAAGGTGTAGCGGTGTGTATTTTCATAAAATCCAACTTAAAGCCTGTGCTCAATGATGACATTGGGGGGGCTATGACAATGAAGGGTCAGTATGGGTAAATGTACAAGGGGATGGCAATGATGGACATGATCTAGACATTCAATGGGACATAGAATCTTCTGGTTATGCTAAAAGCTGCAAGTTCTAAACCACAGTTTAGGACGATTTCCTCCCCTGGTTGGTTCATCTACCAACTGAAAGAGGTAATCTGCTGCATTTGGTCCTCTCCAATAGACCAGATACAATTTCAGATCTATAGGTCAAAGGGAGCATTTGGGAAGAAGTGACTTTAATATGGTAAGTTTCAATGTAATTTTCAATCAAACATTCAAAAAGGATAAATGCAAAAATCTGGAACTTTAGGAAAGCTGATTTTAAGAGAAGAGCTTAATCAGGTAGACTGGGGCCATCTCATAGTAACTGGAGATACTGAACATGAATGGGGTATGTTTAAGGAAATACTACTAGAGTCCTGTAGAAAACTTATACCCTCAGGTATTAAAATGTCAAGGATTAAAGAGATAGCAGTATGGATAAATAAGTCACTACAAAATTTAATCAGACTAAAACAAAGAGAATTCAAAATCCTAAAGACCGAGAATACAGAAATAGCATTTCAGTAGTATAAAGATCTAAATAAGAAATGTGAAAAAGAAATCAAGCTAGCAAAATTATCCACAGAGAAGCGATATTAAAATACCTAACATTTTTATAAATACATCAATGCGAAAAGGAAAAAAAACAGATGGTATCAGCCCCTTAAAAGACAATAATAAGATAATTATAGAGGACAATGAAAAGGCTGAGATATTAAACAGGCACTTTCATCCGTGTTCACCAATGACCTATCTGTTCCAGTGATCTTTCAACAAGGCAAAAATCAAAGTTCACGACCCGATATAACTAGTTTAACATACAAAAAAGTATGCCTGTGTCTGAGCAAATCAAACATTGGCAAATCCCCCGGAACAGATGGCACTCATCCACAGATACTGAGTTAATTGAGTTCAGAAATTGACATACCACTGTATCCCCTATTCTAAAGGTACCGTTACACTAAACGACTTACCAACGATCACGACCAGCGATACGACCTGGGAAAGAATTCAGCATCGTTGAAACTGTCTTCAACATATGCCGAAGTCCTCGGGTAACCAGGGTAAACATCGGGTTACTAAGTGCAGGGCCGCGCTTAGTAACCCGATATTTATCCTGGTTACCATTGTAAAAATATAAAAAAAAAAACAGTACATACTCACATTCCGAAGTCTGTCACGTCCCCCACCGTCAGCTTCCCGCACTGACTGTCTCCGCGCTGGCCGTAAAGCAGAGCACAGTGGTGACGTCACCGCTGTGCTCTGCTTTTCGGCCGGCGCTGACAGTCAGTGCAGGGAAGCTGACGGCGGGGGACGTGAAAGACTTCGGAATGTATGTACTGGTGTTTGTTTTTTTTTACTTTTACAATGGTAACCAGGGTAAATATCGGGTTACTAAGCGCTGCCCTGCGCTTAGTAACCCGATATTTACCCTGGTTACAAGTGAACACATTGCTGGATCGGCGTCACACACGCCGATCCAGCGATGACAGCGGGTGATCAGCGACCAAAAAAAGGTCCTGATCATTCCCCAACGACCAACGATCTCCCAGCAGGGGCCTGATCGTTGGTCGCTGTCACACATAACGAGATCGTTAGCGGGATCGTTGCTGTGTCACAAAAAGCCTGACGCTGCAACGATATCGTTAACAAAATCGTTGTGTGAAGGTACCTTAAGACACTCTTATAACAGTATTGGTGCCACAGGAATGGAGGATGTCTTTTGTGGTATTGATATTTAAGGAAGGTAAGATGGATCCAGGTAACTACCATCTGGTAACTCTGACATCAGTAGTGTGCAAAGTTTTTGAGGGCATCATAATGGATGACCTACAGAGATAGGCCGGCCTCACACTAGCGTGTTTTACGGACGTAAGAGAGGTGCTGAAAATACGGATTGCATACGGCCCAATGCTTCTCTATGCCTCAGCTCCTATCAGCCGTATTTTACTGATCCGTATTATACGGTCTTCTACGGCCGTAGAAAATCGTAGCATGCTGCGTTTGTCACCGTATTGCGCAAAAAATACGCCAATGAAAGTCTATGGGGGCCAGAAAAATTCGGATTACACACGGACCAGCAGTGTGACTTGTGAGAAATACGCAGCGGTGTTCTATAGAAAAGCCGGCAATTCAGCGCGGTGTACAGTAAAATCACACTGACAGCTTACAATAGAATAGGTAGAATAAATGTGTACACATATAATAGGAGTGTATATATATATATATATATATATATATATATGTATGTATGTCAGTGAGACATATATATATATATATATATATATATATATATATATATATATATTTATTTATTTTTTCATACGGCGCTAGATAGCTTTAAAGCCGGTAATTCAATTGCCGGCTTTTGCGATCTCCTTCACAAACCCGACATGATATGAGACATGGTTTACATGCAGTAAACCATCTCATATCCCCATTTTTTTTGCATATTCCACACTACTAATGTTAGTAGTGTGTATGTGCAAAATTTGGGCTCTCTAGCTATTAAATTAAAGGGTTAAATCGCGGAAAAAATTGGCGTGGGCTCCCGCGCAATTTTCTCCGCCAGAGTAGTAAAGCCAGTGACTGAGGGCAGATATTAATAGCCTGGAGAGGGTCCACGGTTTTTGCCCCCCCCCTGGCTAAAAACATCTGCCCCCAGCCACCCCAGAAAAGGCACATCTGGAAGATGCGCCTGTTCTGGCACTTGGCCACTCTCTTCCCATTCCCGTGTAGTGGTGGGATATGGGGTAATAAAGGGTTAATGTCACCTTGCTATTGTAAGGTGACATTAAGCCAGATTAATAATGGAGAGGCGTCAATTATGACACCTATCCATTATTAATCCAATTGTCTGAAATGGTTAAAAAACACACACATTATTACAAAGTCTTTTAATGAAATAAAGACACAGGTTGTTTTAATATTTTATTAGACTCTTAATCCACCTGAAGACCCTCGCTCTGTAACAAAGGAAAAATAAAAAAACAACAATGTACATACCTCCCATTGATCTGTAACGTCCCACGATGTAAATCCATCTGAAGGGGTTAATTTTTTTTACAGGCAGGAGCTCTGCTATAATGCAGCTGTGCTGGTGCCTGTAAAACCCCAGCAAATGAATGGAAAGTAGGTCAATGACCTGTAGTTACCTTCAGTTGCGGTGAGGCGCCCTCTGCTGGATGTCCTCATATGAACTCGAGCCTGGGAACTTTTCAGAATATTTTCCCAGCCTCGAGGTCATATGAGGACAACCAGCAGAGGGCGCATCACCGCGGATGAAGGTAACTTCAGGTGGATTGAGAGAGCAATAAAATATTAAAACAACCTGTTTGTTTATTTCATTAAAATACTTTTGAATAATGTGTGTATTTTTTTAACCCTTTCATACAATTTGATTAGTAATGGATAGGTGTCAGAATTGACGCCTCTCCATTATTAATCTGGCTTAATGTCACCTTTCAATAGCAAGGTGACATTAACCCTTCATTACCCCATATTCCACCGCTACACGGGAATGGGAAGAGAGTGGCCAAGTGTCAGAATAGGCGCATCTTACAGATGTGCCTTTTCTGGGGTGGCTGGGGGCAGATGTTTTTAGCCGGGGGGGGGGGGCAATAACCATGGACCCTCTCCAGGCTATTAATTTCTGTCCTCAGTCACTGGCTTTACTACTCTGGCGGAGAAAATTGCGCGGGAGCCCACGCCATTTTTTTCCGCCATTTAACCCTTTATTTTAATAGCTAGAGACCCCAAATTTTGCACATACACACTACTAACATTAGTAGTGTGGAATATGCAAAAAAAAAAACGGGGATATGACATGGTTTACTGTATGTAAACCATGTCTCATATGATATCCTGTCAGGTTTAGGAAGGAGGTAGCAAAGCCGGCAATTGAATTACCGGCTTTAAAGCTATCTAGCGCTGTATTAAATATTAATATATATACATATGTGTCTCAATGATATATATATATATATATATATATATATATATATATATATATGTGTGTGTGTGTGTAGACAGTATATGTGTTTTTATCATTTTTTGAGAACATGGATCCATTGTATGTCCGTATGTCAGTTTTGCAAGCCTGCGAGAAAATCTCGCAGTACGGATGCCATACGGATTACATACGGAGGATGCCATGTGCAAAATACACTGACACACCCTGCCTACGGAGGAGATACGGACCACTATTTTGGGGACTTTTCTGCGTATTACGGCCGTAAATTACGGACCGTATTTTTATACGCTGAGTGTGATGCCGGCCATATATTGCAGAGAATCTAATAAATGACAACCAGCACTGATTCATTAAAGATAGGACACGTGTAACCAACATGTTGGATTACTATGAGGCGGTAAGTGCAAGTCTGCATGTTGGTAATGCGGCTGATGTGATTTATCTGGAGTTTGCAAAGGTATTTGATACTGTACCACATAACAGCCTTATACTGAAGCTACAGAGGAAAGGACTGGGGGAAACTATATGCAGATGGGTAAGGAATTGGCTAAATGACAGGAAGCGGGGTCATCATAAATGGTACATTCTCTAAATGGGAAATGGTCAGCAGTGGGGACCGTAGTGATCTGTGCTAGGACCAATTCATATTAACCTCTTTATTAATGACCCTATAGATGGGATTGAGAGTAAAGTGTCAGTCTTTGCTGATGGCACCAAACTACGTAGGATATTAAAATCTGACCTTGACGTTACAATATTGCAAAACGATCTTGATAAGATGTCTGAAAGGGCAAACACTTGGTAAGTGAGGTTTAATGTAGATAAATGTAGAGTAATGCACCTAGGACGGAGTAATCCTATAGCTGCATATACATTATATAGGAGTATAGTCAGGACTACAGAAGTGTAGAAGAACTTGGGTATTCTAGTTACAAGATTTGTGGTGTATAAAGAGAGCGAAAATCCCGCGATCCCAACGTATTGTTACCCCTTTATGAATCACTTGTGAGGCCACATCTAGAATATGGGATCCAATTTTGAGCTCCACATTTTAAAAATAATATTCAGAAGTTAAAGTCAGTTCAAAGGCAGGCAACTAGATTATTTCAAGGGATGGAGGCCTCACATATGATGAGAGGTTGGAAAAGTTGAGCTTGTTTAGCTTAGAAAAAAAGACGCCTCAGGGGAGATCTCATTTACATGTATACATATATGTGCCATCAGTACTGAAGACTGGCACATGACTTATTTCTTCCAATGACCATACTAAGGACCAGGGAGCACTCATTATGGGTAGGAGAAAGGCGATTCTGACCGCTTAATAGGAAAGAGTTCTTTCCAGTTAGAGCAGTCAGACTGTGGAGTGCCCAACCTCCAGAGGTAGTAATAACAGATACTATCACAGCTTTTAAAAAGGGCAGGATGATTACCTCGATAAACATAGCATTGGGGGTTATAGTTAATTTATTGACAAAGTGTACAATTGGTGGAGAAAGATTCAACTTGATGGACCTAGGTCTTTTTGTCAACCTATGTAACTATGTTAAAAACTGCATTTTGTGTTTACTTGTTATCTTTGTCTAATATTTAAATTTGTATGTTGATCTGAAACATTTACATGTGACAAAAGTCCTCAATATAGTATAATGCGCCCCCATAGGCAGACTTTAATATAATGCACCCCCCAGGCAGACTCTAATATACGGCTGCCCACATAGTATCTATAGTATGATGCACCTCCATTTAAAAAAAAATAAAAAAATCCAATACTCACCTCTCTTCCTCCTTTTTCCTGCCCTGCTCCGAGCTCCCTCTCATCTCCTGACAGCAGGCGCCGGGTAGTGACATCATCACGCCCACTGTCAGTGTCGGCGCCGGTGGCACCGGGCCCTCCCCCGCCTTTTCAGTGGCCCCGTATCGGCCAGGCTCCAGAGTAGGGAGATTGAATGTAACTGTATCGGCGCACTGTGCACACTGATGCATTTACAGTAGCGAAGCTCCGTTTGGGCCCCCTCAGAGCACAGGGCCTGGGGCGACCGCCCCCCTCTGCCCCCCCTCCCCCGGTAGCTGGTCCCTTCATGTGGTAATAACTCGGAACGCTTCAACACATCCCATTGATTTTGAGATTTTTTTTTTTTTCGTGACACATTGTACTTTATGATGATGGTAAAGTTATGTCCATATTTTCTAAGTTTATAAAAATGTCAGAAATTAAAAAAAAATAAAATTAGCAATTTTTGAACCTTGATTATCCTTGTCAGACCACACAAAAACATTAATAAATAATATTTCCCTCATGTCCACTTTACATCAGCACCATTTGTAAAAAATATATATTTTTTAGCTTTTTAAAAGGTTTAAAAATGTAGCAGTGATTTCTTTTTTTTTTTTCAAGGAAATGTACAAAACATATTATTTTTTTTTTTAAGGACCTATAAAATTTTGAAATAACTTTGAGGGTCCTATGTATTGGAAACTCCCAAAAGTGAAATCATTTTCAAAACTGATAGAAAATCTGTTCTGTAGAAGGACGTAGATCTGGGTATTTATTATGATGGAATATAGGCTGAACTGGATGGACAAATGTCTTTTTCGGCCTTACTAACTATGTTACTATGTTACTATGTAAAACGGCGCCCCTCAATGTAATCAAAATTGCTTTCAGGTAATTTATTAACCCTTCAGATGCTTTTCAGGAATTAATGCAAAATGGCATTGTTTTCACCACCTAAATGTTGACCTCTTCTGAACAGGTCACTGTAGTCAGTAGACTTTAAGGCCATGAATTGCCATGGCAAGCACCAGGACCACATGATCAACATGTCCAGGTGCCGATGGGGTTTAAAGAGAGAGCTGCCACTCTATTAACCATCTACATGCTGTAATCACTATTGACGGCAGCATTTAAGGAGTTAAACTACTTTGGTCAATATCTATACTGGTTGTGGCTGATGCAGCAAGTTGTCAGCTACAGTGTACAGCCGACAGCTACAGGATTGTCACCTGTCTAGGGATGCTATTCTCTTATTTCGCAGGTCAGTAAAAAGACATATTGGTGGTCACTAAGGGGTTAAATGTGATGTCATCAGTGGTGTTCGTGACAGGGACTGAGCTGTTCTTTGTTCTGCGTTGGTTGCCAATTATGATTCATGCTCAGGATGTTCTCCCTCTTCGTCGTAATCGCCTTATTGGGCACCAAATTACTTATCGAAACAAATTCCCTTATCTCATCCAAAATCTAAAAATGTGAAGGCGTCTGTTTTATTGCCAGGTTCTTTGTTTTGCTTTTTATTTTGAGATTCTGAGACCTTTTGTAAATTGTGAATTATTATACTCGAGGTGGAGAGGAATTTTGTATAAATGTGTATACACAGAGCAATCATAACTCGTCCATTTTTTCTTTTCATTCCAGAGTCTGTGCTTTAATGGAAGTGCATTTGTTTTTTACCTTGTTGCTGCTGTAGTGGATGCAACTTCAATCACCAAAGACGCTCACCAGCATCACAACTACAATAGTTGGGCAGCATCTGCGGTGAGTAACGTCACCTAATGTAATAAATTCTAAACTAATACATTAATTTGTTTTGCGGTGAAGAGATAGCTACTGTACTTGAGTAAGGCATAGTTTTTATTAGTTTGCTTCTTCTCCCATCTTCCTAAACCTCACCCAATACTGGTGTCTATCAATCCAGTGACGCCCATTGTCTGATGTCACCGCACTAATCTGCAAACTGGTAGATTTAAAGGGTACGTCTCATTTTCAGTCTTCAGGAGCGCACCATTCCCCAGCCTCCCATCTTTCTGCTTGTCCGAGGACTATGTGCTTCTGATGATTAATGGTACAGTCCAGCAGAATGGTTGGACTGCTGGCTTGGATGTACACTATCCTGTGCTGCAAGGAGAAGCAGCATTGGCTCTGTAGCATGGAGAAGTGCCAGGGCATAGATGTTCACTGGATCTGGCTACCTTTAGAGCAGTGCTTGCAAACCCTAAAACAAAAAGTTTGTAACCGCGCGTTCCTTGCCTAGCAAACCAGACACATCCAATACAATGCAGTTCCACTCTTGAGAATGAATGGAAAGCATTTTTAATGGGGCAAATTTTTACAAGCACTTTTACCCACTTAATAAGTGGCAACCCCTGTATAAAACTTAATATATTTTATAAATCTAGTCTTACTTTGGTTAGTCACAGGAGGGGTCCAAAGCCATGTTTACATGTTGCGTTTTGGATATGTCAAAAAAGCAGGTTTTGTTTTTGTTTTGTTTTTTATAGCGTTTTTTACGGATGGATGTGTCTCTTGTGCATTGTGATAAAAAAAAATCCCCAGAGTGCAAAGTACATTCAATTAAATAAAATATGAAATACTTGATTAAAAATGAGTTTTGGGCAAATATTCTACTTTTAATTGGAATCAGGCCTAGCCTGTGTGTGTGAACTTCTATGCATGTTTTATTTAAAAACTGAATATTTCCTTTTTTTCTCTTTTATCTTCACAGTTTTTTGCATTCATGGTCACAATGTGTTATGGCATAAGCACCTATTTCAGTTTTCAGTCATGGAGGACAAGGAATTAATACATTTTTCTTGCTCACAAACTGTCAAGTCCTTCATATTGCAGAAAGCCGACTTCGTGTAAGCCGCACTATAAAGTCATTTCAGCTCCATAATATTTAGTGTTTTAGATTTACAGAGTAGTTATTAATATACAGACGATGGAATTTGAGGGCATAAATATTTGCAATACTTATTCCCTAAGCCTAAAGAGTGTTTGTAAGATGGATTTCTTTTTTAAGTTCTGTACTTTAACGCCTAATGTGAAAAATTACTTGGTTCAAATATTTATTGTGCCACAAAAAACTGTAATAAAAGAACTTGGGGGGAAAAATGGCGTGCTGCCACTTGTTTTTTTTGTGTTCATATTACGTATTTAAATTTTATTAACTGGCATGGCAATGACTGTACCACTTGGTTAAGAAAATATTTTAATTACAATAAAATAAAGATAAATATTTCTGGTAAATAGTTTTGATTATTAGAAGGCCAACATTATCAAGGTACTGTAATTTGAGTCTCACATAATAGCTGTGAATATGTATTATTTACTAATACTATGCATTCAATGTAGGATTCCTTGCCTTGATGCAAAGGCGTGTGTGTGTGTGTGTGTGTGTGTAATATGCACCCTGTTAACCCCTTTACCCCCAAGGGTGGTTTGCACGTTAATGACCAGGCCAATTTTTACAATTCTGACCACTGTCCCTTTATGAGGTTATAACTCCGAAACGCTTCAACGGATCCTGGTGATTCTGACATTGTTTTCTCGTGACATATTGTACTTCATGATAGTGGTAAAATTTCTTTGATAGTACCTGCGTTTATTTGTGAAAAAAACGGAAATTTGGCGAAAATTTTGAAAATTTCGCAATTTTCAAACTTTGAATTTTTATGCAATTAAATCACAGAGATATGTCACACAAAATACTTAATAAGTAACATTTCCCACATGTCTCCTTTACATCAGCATAATTTTGGAACCAATTTTTTTTTTTGTTAGGGAGTTATAAGGGTTAAAAGTTGACCAGCAATTTCTCATTTTTACAACACCATTTTTTTTTAGGGACCACGTCTCATTTGAAGTCATTTTGAGGGGTCTATATGATAGAAAATGCCCAAGTGTGACACCATTCTAAAAACTGCACCCCTCAAGGTGCTCAAAACCGCATTCAAGAAGTTTATTAACCCTTCAGGTGTTTAATAGGAATTTTTGGAATGTTTAAATAAAAATGAACATTTAACTTTTTTTACACAAAAAATTTACTTCAGCTCCAATTTGTTTTATTTTACCAAGGGTAACAGGAGAAATTGGACCCAAAAAGTTGTTGTCCAATTTGTCCTGAGTACGCTGATACCCCATATGTGGCAGTAAACCACTGTTTGGGCGCATGGGAGAGCTCGGAAGGGAAGGAGCGCTATTTGACTTTTCAATGCAAAATTGACAGGAATTGAGATGGGACGCCATGTTGCGTTTGGAGAGCCACTGATGTGCCTAAACATTGAAACCCCCCACAAGTGACACCATTTTGGAAAGTAGACCCCCTAAGGAACTTATCTGGATGTGTGGTGAGCACTTTGACCCACCAAGTGCTTCACAGAAGTTTATAATGCAGAACCGTAAAAATAAAAAATCATATTTTTTCACAAAAATTATATTTTTGCCCCCAATTTTTTATTTTTCCAAGGGTAAGAGAAGAAATTGGACCTCAAAAGTTGTTGTCCAATTTGTCCTGAGTACGCTGATACCCCATATGTGGCAGTAAACCACTGTTTGGGCGCATGGGAGAGCTCGGAAGGGAAGGAGCGCAGTTTGACTTTTCAATGCAAACTTGACAGAAATTGAGATGGGACGCCATGTTGCGTTTGGAGAGCCACTGATGTGCCTAAACATTGAAACCCCCCACAAGTGACACCATTTTGGAAAGTAGACCCCCTAAGGAACTTATCTGGATGTGTGGTGAGCATTTTGACCCACCAAGGGCTTCACAGAAGTTTATAATGCAGAGCCATAAAAATAAAACAAAATTTTTTTCCCACAAAAATTATTTTTTAGCCCCCAGTTTTGTATTTTCCCTAGGGTAACAGGAGAAATTGGACCCCAAAAGTTGTTGTCCAATTTGTCCTGAGTACGCTGATACCCCATATGTGGGGGGGAACCACCGTTTGGGCGCATGGGAGGGTTCGGAAGGGAAGGAGCGCCATTTGGAATGCAGACTTAGATGGAATGGTCTGCAGGCGTCACATTGCGTTTGCAGAGCCCCTAATGTACCTAAACAGTAGAAACCCCCCACAAGTGACACCATTTTGGAAAGTAGACCCCCTAAGGAACTCATCTTGATGTGTTGTGAGAGCTTTGAACCCCCAAGTATTTCACTACAGTTTATAACGCAGAGCCATGCAAATAAAAAATTTTTTTTTTTCCACAAAAATTATATTTTAGCCCCCAGTTTTGTATTTTTCCAAGGTTAGCAGGAGAAATTGGACCCTAAATGTTGTTGTCCAATTTGTCCTGAGTACGCTGATACCCGATATGTGGGGGGGAACCACCGTTTGGGCGCATGGGAGGGCTCGGAAGGGAAGGAGCATCATTTGGAATGCAGACTTAGATGGATTGGTCTGCAGGCGTCACATTGCGTTTGCAGAGCCCCTAATGTACCTAAACAGTAGAAACCCCCCACAAGTGACCCCATATTGGAAACTAGACCCCTCAATGAACTTATCTAGATGTGTTGTGAGAACTTTGAACCCCCAAGTGTTTCACTACAGTTTATAACGCAGAGCCGTGAAAATAAAAAATCTTTTTGTTTTCCCACAAAAATTATTTTTTAGCCCCCAGTTTTGTATTTTCCCAAGGGTAACAGGAGAAATTGGTCCACAAAAGTTGTTGTCCAATTTGTCCTGAGTACGCTGATACCCCATATGTTGGGGTAAACCCCTGTTTGGGCACACAGGAGAGCTCGGAAGGGAAGGAGCACTGTTTTACTTTTTCAACGCAGAATTGGCTGGAATTGAGATCGGACGCCATGTCGTGTTTGGAGAGCCCCTGATGTGCCTAAACAGTGGAAACCCCCCAATTATAACTGAAACCCTAATCTAAACACACCCCTAACCCTAATTCCAATGGTAACCCTAACCACACCTCTAACCCTGACACACCCCTAACCCTAATCCCAACCCTATTCCCAACTGTAAATGTAATCTAAACCCTAACCCTAACTTTAGCCCCAACCCTAACTGTAGCCCCAACCCTAGCCCTAACCCTAGCCCTAACCCTAGCCCTAACCCTAGCCCTAACCCTAACCCTAGCCCTAACCCTAACCCTAGCCCTAACACTAACCCTAGCCCTAACCCTAGCCCTAACCCTAGCCCTAACCCTAGCCCTAATGGGAAAATGGAAATAAATACATTTTTTTTTATTTTTCCCTAACTAAGGGGGTGATGAAGGGGGGTTTGATTTACTTTTATAGCGAGTTTTTTAGCGGATTTTTATGATTGGCAGCCGTCACACACTGAAAGACCCTTTTTATTGCAAAAAATATTTTTTGCAATACCACATTTTGAGAGCTATATTGTTTTTTGCGGGACGAGTTGACGTTTTTATTGAAAACATTTTTGGGCACGTGACATTTTTTTATCGCTTTTTATTCCGATTTTTGTGAGGAAGAATGACCAAAAGCCAGCTATTCATGAATTTCTATTGGGGGAGGCGTTTATACCGTTCCGCGTTTGGTAAAATTGATAAATCAGTTTTATTCTTCGGGTCAGTACGATTACAGCGATACCTCATTTATATCTTTTTTTATGGTTTGGTGCTTTTATACGATAAAAACTATTTTACAGAAAAAATAATTATTTTTGCATCGCTTTATTCTCAGGACTATAACTTTTTTATTTTTTTGCTGATGATGCTGTATGGCAGCTCTTTTTTTGCGGGACAATATGACGCTTTCAGCGGTACCATGGTTATTTATATCTGTCCTTTTGATCGCGTGTTATTTCACTTTTTGTTCGGCGGTATGATAATAAAGCGTTGTTTTTTGCCTCGTTTTTTTTTTTTTTTCTTACGGTGTTTACTGAAGGGGTTAACTAGTGGGACAGTTTTATTGGTCGGGTCGTTACGGACGCGGCGATACTAAATATGTGTACTTTTATTGGTTTTTTTTTTTTATTTAGATGAAGAAATGTATTTATGGGAATAATATTTTTTTTTTTTTTTCATTATTTTGGAATATTTTTTTTTTTTTTTTTTACACATTTGGAAATTTTTTTTTTTACTTTTTTACTTTGTCCCAGGGGGGGACATCACAGATCAGTGATCTGACAGTTTGCACAGCACTCTGTCAGATCACTGATCTGACATGCAGCGCTGCAGCCTTCACAGTGCCTGCTCTAAGCAGGCTCTGTGAAGCCACCTCCCTCCCTGCAGGACCCGGATCCGCGGCCATCTTGGATCCGGGGCTCGAGCAGGGAGGGAGGGAGGTAAGACCCTCGCAGCAACGCGATCACATCGCGTTGCTGCGGGGGGCTCAGGGAAGCCCGCAGGGAGCCCCCTCCCTGTGCGGTGCTTCCCTGCACCGCCGGCACATCACGATCATCTTTGATCGCGGTGTGCCAGGGGTTAATGTGCCGGGGGCGGTCCGTGACCGCTCCTGGCACATAGTGCCGGATGTCAGCTGCGATAAGCAGCTGACACCCGGCCGCGATCGGCCGCGCTCCCCCCGTGAGCGCGGCCGATCGGCTATGACGTACTATCCCGTCCAGGGTCAGATAAGCCCAGGGCACCTCGACGGGATAGTACGTCTAAGGTCACAGAGGGGTTAAAATGCATAGTTTTCGACATGTAAAAGAAAATCCTACCAAGAATAATAATTTGAGAAGTTTTTCCACCTTAACGTCACCCATAGTCTGTACAAATCCATTGAGAAACACAGTAAAGTAATTTTGAGAAAGGGAAAAAAAATGACAAGACTAAAATAATGTGGTTGCATAAGTGTGAACACTGTCTTTTATAATTGGGGATGTGGTTGTGTTCAGAATTGGCTAATCACATTGAAACTCATTAAATAGTAGTCGGCACACAGCTGCTACCATATGCAGTGATTTTGATTAAGTCCATATAAAGTTTAGTTCTAGTAGGATTTTCCTGACACTTTTTTTAGTTCAATTTTACAGCAAAATCTATGGCCCATCACAAACTTACAACACAGCAAAAGGAACTCATTGTTGAAAGCTATCAAGTGAGGATAAGGTTATAAAAATTTCTATGGCATTAGATATACCATGGAATACTATGAAGACTGCCATGAAAAAGTGTCTTGAATTTGACTTAAGTGACCTTACCTAGAACTGGACATCACTCTAAAATTGATAGGCAAGAAGAAAATTGGTCCAGGAGGCTGCCAACAGTCCTAAAGCAACATTAAAGGAGCTGCATAAATTTCTGGCAGGTATTGATTGTGTACCTCATGTTACAACACTCTCCCATATTCTTCATATGTCTGTAAGGTCTTGCCACCCTGCTCCACTGGCCAAATAAGAACCTCAGCCAGACAAAATCCAGAATCAGGAACATGGTAGATGAGGGCTGTAAGAGATATGTCACTGACTGGAGAAACAATGTCAGCATCTCACAGAAACTAACCGTGTACAGGAATCTACAGAGAGACTACAGACTGGCTCTATATCTGGAGAAGCTCTTGGACCTCAGAGACAGCCATATCCTGAGCCGGTATAGACTAAGTGCCCACAATCTGGCCATCGAGTCCGGCTGGCACAGACAGAGCTACGGTACAAGCCCAGGGAGGACAGTCTGCCCACACTGTGACCTGGAGGATGAGACCCACTTCCTGCTAGACTACACCCTAGTAATGATGAGCGAGTGTACTCGTTGCTCGGGTTTTCCCGAGCACGCTCAGGTGGTCTCCGAGTATTTGTAACTGCTCGGAGAAAAAAAAAATACTCAGATCACCCGAGCGTGCTCGGGAAAACCCGAGCAACGAGTATACTCTCTCATCACTACACCCTAGTGCAGGGGTGTCAAACTGCATTGCTCGAGGGCTGCAAACATCATGTTTTCAGGATTTCCTTGTACTGCACAGGTGATAATTTAATCACCTACACACATAATGATTGCAGCACCTGGTGCAATGCTAAGGAAATCTTGAAAACACGCATGGTTTGCGGCCCTCGAGGAATGCAGTTTGACACCCCTGCCCTAGTGTACATGTGCTTTGGCAAAACTGTTTATTTGGTCCTGTCAATAAAGCTTCTTTGAATTTGAATTGATATGTAGATACTTTATGGTTTATACGTATGTGTGTGTATCTATATATATAATTGCCTAAGGGTTTTTCCGTCTGTCTGTCTGTCTGTCTGTCTGTCCTGGAAATCACGGCTCTCTGATTGGTCGAGGCCGCCAGGCCTCGACCAATCAGAGACCGGCACAGCATCGACGTAGAAATCCCGCGTCTCTGATTGGTCGAGGCCGCCAGGCCTCGACCAATCAGCAACGGGCACAGCTACGATGATGTCATAAAGGACGTAGACATCCCGCGTCTCTGATTGGTCGAGGCCGCCAGGCCTCGACCAATCAGCAACGGGCACAGCGACGATGATGTCATAATGGTTGCCATGGCGACGATGATGTCATAAAGGTTGCCTCGACCAATCAGCGACGGGCACAGTCAGCCGCGAATTCTGGAATCATCATTGTCCATATATTACAGGGACATGCATGTTCTAGAATACCCGATGCGTTAGAATCTGATTGGTCGAGGCCGCCAGTCTGATTGACACTTCTATATTGATCAGTCCTCCTGACACTTCTGTATTGATCAGTCCTCCTGACACTTCTGTATTGATCAGTCCTCCTGACACTTCTATATTGATCAGTCCTCCTGACACTTCAATATTGATCAGTCCTCCTGACACTTCTATATTGATCAGTCCTCCTGACACTTCTATATTGATCAGTCCTCCTGACACTTCAATATTGATCAGTCCTCCTGACACTTCTATATTGATCAGTCCTCCTGACACTTCTATATTGATCAGTCCTCCTGACACTTCTATATTGATCAGTCCTCCTGACACATCTATATTGATCAGTCCTCCTGACACTTCTATATTGATCAGTCCTCCTGACACCTCTATATTGATCAGTCCTCCTGACACTTCTATATTGATCAGTCTTCCTGACACTTCTATATTGACTAAGGGTTTTTCCATCTGTCTGTCTGTCTGTCTTTCTGTCTGTCTGTCCTGGAAATCCCACGTCTCTGATTGGTCAAGGCCGCCAGGCCTCGACCAATCAGCGACGGGCACAGCATCAACGTAGAAATCCCGTCTCTCTGATTGACACTTCTATATTGATCAGTCCTCTTGACACTTCTGTATTGATCAGTCCTCCTGATACCTCTATATCGATCAGTCCTCCTGACACTTCTATATTGATCAGTCCTCCTGACACTTCTATATTGATCAGTCCTCCTGACACTTCTATATTGATCAGTCCTCCTGATACCTCTATATTGATCAGTCCTCCTGACATTCTATATTGATCAGTCCTCCTGACACCTCTATATTGATCAGTCCTCCTGACACTTCTGTATTGATCAGTCCTCCTGACACTTCTGTATTGATCATTCCTCCTGACACTTCTGTATTGATCAGTCCTCCTGACACTTCTATATTGATCAGTCCTCCTGACACTTCTATATTGATCAGTCCTCCTGACACTTCTATATTGATCAGTCCTCCTGATACCTCTATATTGATCAGTCTTCCTGACATTCTATATTGATCAGTCCTCCTGACACCTCTATATTGATAAATCCTCCTGACACTTCTATATTGATCAGTCCTCCTGACACTTCTATATTGATCATTCCTCCTGACACTTCTGTATTGATCATTCCTCCTGACACTTCTGTATTGATCATTCCTCCTGACACTTCTATATTGATCAGTCCTCCTGATACCTCTATATTGATCAGTCCTCCTGACACTTCTATATTGATCAGTCCTCCTGATACCTCTATATTGATCAGTCCTCCTGACACTTCTATATTGATCAGTCCTCCTGACACCTCTATATTGATCAGTCCTCCTGACACTTCTATATTGATCAGTCCTCCTGACACCTCTATATTGATCAGTCCTCCTGACACTTCTATATTGATCAGTCCTCCTGACACTTCTATATTGATCAGTCCTCCTGACACTTCTATATCGATCAGTCCTCCTGACACTTCTATATCGATCAGTCTTCCTGACACCTCTATATCGATCAGTCCTCCTGACACTTCTATATCGATCAGTCCTCCTGACACTTCTATATCGATCAGTCTTCCTGACACCTCTATATCGATCAGTCCTCCTGACACTTCTATGTTGATCAGTCCTCCTGACACTTCTATGTTGATCAGTCCTCCTGACACTTCTATATTGATCAGTCCTCCTGACACTTCTATATTGATCAGTCCTCCTGACACTTCTATATTGATCAGTCCTCCTGACACTTCTATATTGATCAGTCCTCCTGACACCTCTATATTGATCAGTCCTCCTGACACTTCTATATTGATCAGTCCTCCTGACACTTCTATATTGATCAGTCCTCCTGATACCTCTATATTGATCAGTCCTCCTGACACTTCTATATTGATCAGTCCTCCTGACATTCTATATTGATCAGTCCTCCTGACACTTCTATATTGATCAGTCCTCCTCGACCAATCAGCGACGGGCACAACGACGATGATGTCATAAAGGACGTAGAAATCCCACGTTTCTGATTCAGCGACGGGCACAGTATCGACAATGATGTCATAAAGGTTGCTTCGACCAATCAGGGATGGGAACAGTCTGACGCGAATTCTGGAATCATCATTGTCCATATACTACGGGGACATGCATATTCTAGAATATCCGATGCGTTAGAATCGGGCCACAATCTAGTATATATATATCTATGGATGGATATCTATGGATGGATATCTATATCTATACAGATATACAGAAAAACCAGAACCCTCGGAGCAGCCCAGCCAAGCCCAACCGGACCAGAACACCAATCACAACAACCTGACAAAAGTCGGAATTAGGAAGATGGCAGACGAAGGCCAGGAGAGGTATGTTAATGACTGGAAGAATGATATCATCAGCTCACAGA
The DNA here is from genome assembly GCF_032444005.1 of Ranitomeya imitator. Lineage (NCBI taxonomy): Eukaryota > Metazoa > Chordata > Amphibia > Anura > Dendrobatidae > Ranitomeya > Ranitomeya imitator. Next base: position 119,649,158 of record NC_091287.1, read on the forward strand.
AACTGACCATGTACCGGAGCCTACAGAGAGACTACAGACTGGCCCCATATCTGGAGAAACTCCCAGACCCCAGAGACCGCCAGATCCTGAGCCGATATAGACTCAGTGCCCACTGTCTGGCCATCGAATGTGGCCGACACAGGCAGAGCTACAAGCCCAGGGAGGAAAGACTGTGCCAACACTGTGATCAGGAGGCCATAGAGGATGAAACCCACTTCCTGCTACATTGCTCCAAATACTCAGCAGTGAGGGACACTCACTTCAGGAGACTCTCACATCTCTTCCCAGACTTCATCACCATGAAGGAGGAAGAGAAAACATATATCCTGCTGGGAGAAGAAGAGAGCGCAGTGGAGATAGCAGCGCGGTATGTGAGCGAATGTCATAGACTGCGAGAAAGAGAACTATGATGCCATGGACTATAGCCCCCACCCTGGATCTGCCCCATCCACCTCCCCTATGCCATGGACTATAGCCCCCCACAATGGATCTGCCCCATCCACCTCCCCTATGCCATGGACTATAGCCCCCACCCTGGATCTGCCCCATCCACCTCCCCTATGCCATGGACTATAGCCCCCACCCTGGATCTGCCCCATCCACCTCCCCTATGCCATGGTCTATAGCCCCCACCCTGGATCTGCCCCATCCACCTCCCCTATGCCATGGACTATAGCCCCCACAATGGATCTGCCCCCATCCACCCTCCCTACAGCTCCTACCCAACATCCCCACAGTCCCTATCCCTATTGCCTTTATACACTTGCTTTGGCAAAACTGATGTGTATTTGGTCCTGCCAATAAAGCTTCTTTGACTCTTGAATATATATATATATATATATATATATATATATATATATATATATATATATATATATATATACAGTGGGGCAAAAAAGTATTTAGTCAGTCAGCAATAGTGCAAGTTCCACCACTTAAAAAGATGAGAGGCGTCTGTAATTTACATCACAGGTAGACCTCAACTATGGGAGACAAACTGTGAAAAAAAAATCCAGAAAATCACATTGTCTGTTTTTTTAACATTTTATTTGCATATTATGGTGGAAAATAAGTATTTGGTCAGAAACAAACAATCAAGATTTCTGGCTCTCACAGACCTGTAACTTCTTCTTTAAGAGTCTCCTCTTTCCTCCACTCATTACCTGTAGTAATGGCACCTGTTTAAACTTGTTATCAGTATAAAAAGACACCTGTGCGCACCCTCAAACAGTCCGACTCCAAACTCCACTATGGTGAAGACCAAAGAGCTGTCAAAGGACACCAGAAACAAAATTGTAGCCCTGCACCAGGCTGGGAAGACTGAATTTGCAATAGCCAACCAGCTTGGAGTGAAGAAATCAACAGTGGGAGCAATAATTAGAAAATGGAAGACATACAAGACCACTGATAATCTCCCTCGATCTGGGGCTCCATGCAAAATCCCACCCCGTGGGGTCAGAATGATCACAAGAACGGTGAGCAAAAATCCCAGAACCACGCGGGGGGACCTAGTGAATGAACTGCAGAGAGCTGGGACCAATGTAACAAGGCCTACCATAAGTAACACACTACGCCACCATGGACTCAGATCCTGCAGTGCCAGATGTGTCCCACTGCTTAAGCCAGTACATGTCCGGGCCCGTCTGAAGTTTGCTAGAGAGCATTTGGATGATCCAGAGGAGTTTTGGGAGAATGTCCTATGGTCTGATGAAACCAAACTGGAACTGTTTGGTAGAAACACAACTTGTCGTGTTTGGAGGAAAAAGAATACTGAGTTGCATCCATCAAACACCATACCTACTGTAAAGCATGGTGGTGGAAACATCATGCTTTGGGGCTGTTTCTCTGCAAAGGGGCCAGGACGACTGATCCGGGTATATGAAAGAATGAATGGGGCCATGTATCGTGAGATTTTGAGTGCAAACCTCCTTCCATCAGCAAGGGCATTGAAGATGAAACGTGGCTGGGTCTTTCAACATGACAATGATCCAAAGCACACCGCCAGGGCAACGAAGGAGTGGCTTCGTAAGAAGCATTTCAAGGTCCTGGAGTGGCCTAGCCAGTCTCCAGATCTCAACCCTATAGAAAACCTTTGGAGGGAGTTAAAAGTCCGTGTTGCCAAGCGAAAAGCCAAAAACATCACTGCTCTAGAGGAGATCTGCATGGAGGAATGGGCCAACATACCAACTACAGTGTGTGGCAACCTTGTGAAGACTTACAGAAAACGTTTGACCTCTGTCATTGCCCACAAAGGATATATTAGAAAGTATTGAGATGAAATTTTGTTTCTGACCAAATACTTATTTTCCACCATAATATGCAAATAAAATGTTAAAAAAACAGACAATGTGATTTTCTGGATTTTTTTTTCTCAGTTTGTCTCCCATAGTTGAGGTCTACCTATGATGTAAATTACAGACGCCTCTCATCTTTTTAAGTGGTGGAACTTGCACTATTGCTGACTGACTAAATACTTTTTTGCCCCACTGTATATATATCTGTATAGATTATATATATATATAGAGAGAGAGAGAGATCATTTAGGGGTTATGTTTGTGTATTTGTAGATACTTTATGGTTTATGCATTGTTAGGTGGCAGCTGGACAGGTTGTGGAATGGAAGAATGTGTCCCCGACAGGGTCAAACTGCGGTGTCTGGGGCCCACAGGGGGAATGGACTCTCTACGGGCGCACCGTACAGCAATATGCAAATATCTGTTAGTCGTTATTTCTGTAATAGTGGAACATCGACTGTAAAATACAGGAGACTCCTGCACATCTACTGTGCACCACCATAACTGGGGTGTACAATTACGGTATTTTGCATTAAAGGGGTTCTTTGGGTAAAACAAGTTATCACCAATCCATGGGCTCTAGAGGATAGGCGATTGCTTAGTTCCGACCATTAGAAACTGTACCGATCAGAAGAATGAGGAAGTTTTATCCCTCATAGGACACTTATCCCATTTAATAATGGAGCCGCAGGTGGGATGTCTGCAGGGCTGTATTTGCCACTAGGCAAACTTTTTTTTTTTTTTTTTAAGTCCGGGGTCGGCCGCCCGCCCGCCCGCCCACCGACCCACCTTCTTGAAGACCTCATACTCACCCTCCTCCAGCGGTGCCTGCAACTCAGCGCCGGCAGCTCTTCCTGTGCTCAGCGGTCACATGGTACCGCTCATTAAGGTGATTAATATAGATGCATCTCCACTCACGTAGGCGTGGAGCACATATTCATTACCCTAATGAGCGGTACCAGGTGACCGCTCACACAGGAAGAAAATGCTGGTGCCTGGAACAACAGAGAGAGATGCAGGGATCGCACGAGGACTCTGAGGGTGAGCCCAGCCAGAAATGTATCTAGGGGTGCAGCCAGCAGGGGGCGCAGTCAGGCCGCCTAATGCGGCGATCCGCAGTATCTCCCCCACTGGCTCTGTCCTGCTCCCTGTCCACGCTTCCTCTCACACAGAAAGCAGCACCGCTGGATGACATCATTATTCAGCGGCGGCTGTGCCAGAGAGGAAGGCGACAGAGATGCTGCGGCAGAGTGATCAGTGAGTGTTTGTGTGTGTGTATAGCACTGCGGGGTAATGTGCAGAGAGGTAAATGGTATGTGTGTGTAGGGGGGAAGAGAGGGCAATGATAGGGCTGATGGGGAGAAGGCAATGATGGAGATGGTTGGGGAGGAGGGAATGATGGAAGTGGTGGAATGGTCAAGGATGGGGATGATTTGGAGGAGGAAATGATGGATGTGGTGGAAAGGACAATAATGGGGGTGGTGGGGAGGAGGGTATGATGGAGTTGGTGGAATGAGCAATGATAGGGGTGGGGGGACGGAGAAGGCAATGATGGAGGTGATGGAATGGGCAATGATGGTGGAGGGAGAATGCAGTGGTGGTGGGGGAGGAGGAAATGATGGAGGTGGTGGAAAGGGCAATAGTGGAGGGGGGAGGAAATGATGGAGTTGGTGGAATGGGCAATGATGGGGTGGGGGGACAGAAGGCAATGATAGAGGTGGTGGAATGGGCAAGGATGGTGGTGGTGGAAAGGACACACTGTACTCTCATACTGTGTCCCCCCTTTATGGGCCCAGTATTTATACTGTACTTTCATCACATGCCTCCTGCTTGGTATACTGTCCCCTCCTGGCTGTGCCCTTACACTGTCCCTCCATCTACGCTCCCACTACTCAGTTTCCATTCTGTGCCCACTCACTTTTCTCCCCCGATGCTGTCTCCTCTCACTATTCCCCTCCCTCCTCATACTGTCTCTTCTCACATCCCGCCTGTTCACCATACTGTCTCCTCATATATTTACCCCCTCACTTTCTATGCTGCCTGCTCACCTGACTCCACATACTGTCTGCACACATTCCATCACCCTCAATCCTTGTACTCTGTCCACATACATTTTCACATCACTACTCATACTGTCCACATGCATTCCCCCGTTTGCTCCCCATCCTGCTGCACCCATCCCCCCATACTGTTAACTCATATATGCCCCCCATTCCCCTATACTGTTTCCTCATACATGCCCTTATTCCCCCATACTGTTTCTTCGTACATTCCCCAGTACTGTTTCCTCATACATGCCCTCATTCCCCCATACTGTATCCTAATACATGCCCCCGTTCCCCTGTACTGTTTCTCATCCACAGCTCGTCTCTGCAGACTTCCATCTTCTCCGCTCTTTTGCAGAAAATCTCCACATGATGCCCTTAAAGATACAAGTGTCATTATAATGCTTCTGAATAAAAAATTGCCCCTCACTATATTGTCTGCACAAAATAAGACCCCCACACTGTCTCTCTTTCGTTATATGCTCTTTACACTGACCTTTCCTTTTCCAGACCTCATAGTGACTGAATAATACCATATACAAGAAACACCCCACCCCATGAACAGACCATATAGTGACCAAATAATACAACATATTACAAGTATATAGCGACCAAATAATACCATATACAAGGAGAAATAACACCACACCATAACTAGACTACATATTCCACCATATAATGACCGAATAATACCACATGCAAGGGACAAATAACACCACACTGACCAGACCACAAATTACCACCACAAAGTGACCGAGTATCACCACATACAAGGGACAAATACCCCACACTGTGACCAGACCACAAACTACCACCACATAGTGACCGAATAATACCACATACAGGGGATAAATACCGGCACACCCACCATGACCAGACCACAAATTACCACCACATAGTGACCATATACTACAATATTAATCATGTATACAAACCACAATACTAACAGCACTGTTATAACCACTAGTAATATTATACACAAGAGCTCTGCATATAGTGTTAGTGTACAGGTAATAGTTATCACCAGATACATTATAGACTGGGGCTCTGTATACAGTGTATAGTGTACAGGTAATACAGTAATCACCAGTAACATTTTACACATGAGCTCTGTATATAGTATACAGGTAATACAGTGATCACCAGTGACATAATACACAGGAGCTCTGTATACATTGTCAGTGTATAGTGTACAGGTAATACAGGGATCACTAATGACATTATACACAGGAGCTCTGTATATATTGTCAGTGTACAGGTAATACAGCGATCACCAGTGACATAATACACAGGAGCTCTGTATATAGTGTCAGTTTACAGGTAATGCAGTGATTATCAGTGACATTATACACAGACGCTCTGTATATCGTGTCAATGTACAGGTAATACAGTGATCACCGGTGATTATATATTGCATAGTGCTTTTGTACATGTAATACATTGACTCAACAGTGACGTCTGTAGTTGAAGTCCTTCATCTTCGCTTTTCTTCATCCAGCATTGACCGCAATCACTTCTCCAGTCAGGACTTGTCACGATTAGTGATGAGCGAGTGTACTTGTTGCTCGGGTTTTCCCGAGCACGCTTGGGTGACCTCCAAGTATTTATGACTGTTCGGAGATTTAGTTTTCATCGCGGCAGCTGAATTATTTACAGCTACTAGCCAGGCTTAGAACATGTGGCGGTTGCCTGGTTCCTAGGGAATCCCTACATGTAATCAAGCAGGCTAGTAGTTGTAAATCATTCAGCTAAAATTAAATCTCCGAGCAGTCATAAATACTTGGAGGTCACCCGAGCGTGCTCGGGAAAACCCGAGCAACGAATACACTCGCTCATCACTAGGCACGATATATAAAGGGACCCCTATGGAGGGGGTTGGTGAGGGGATGGCACAACACACCAACACCGGGATGGAAAAGGTGGGAGGAAGGCCCTAACAATAGGGAAATGCAGGAATGATCACCCCTAAGCTCAAGCCTGAGCCTGTCCCTGCACTCCGTTAACGCCCTAAGTGGGTCTTCCCCCCCCCCCCCCCCCCCGCCATCAGGATACTTTGTCCCTGTCGCCTAACTCTGCCCTGCCTAGTGCACTGGCCGGCGAAGAGCACTAGCCTCACCTTTGCAGATATAACCACATGGGGGAAAGTGACAAACACGAAAGGGACGAGGAACTAAACACTTAGCTGTCCCTGCTGCAAAGCACCGCACAGCAGAATAAAGGCACCAGGATAATGAACCTAGCAGAAACACCACTGCACCCAGAGAGCTCACCAACAGCCAGCAGATGCATCAAGTTACACCAGATTGCCAGGGTGGAAACTGACATTAACCCCTGATGGACTGAAAGGGAAAAAAGCTACATTTAAACAAAGTGGAACCAGAGCTGCCACAAATCCAAAAATGGATAGTGACACAATAGCTGATCACTTTCAGAGCACATTCCCCACTTTTTCCCTGACTTCTACACTACATCAGATTGAGAAAAAAAGTGACGTAGTGCCGCCCTGCACAGTAACAGGACCTCCCTTTTGTTCCCTCCATGGAAGTTTCCCCTCCATATATCCATCCTGGCCCTTCCATATATCCATTGTTGTCCCTTGTCCTGGCCCCTCCCCATAAATCCATCCTGGCTCCCCTATATATCCACTCTGGCCCCTCCTTATATCCATCCCGGCTCCCCCAACTATCCATCATGACCCCTCTATAGATCCATCCTGGCCCCTCCATATATCCATCTTGGCTCCCCCATATATCCCCTCTGGCCCCTCCATAAATCTATCCTGGCTCCCCCCATATATCCATCCTGGCTCCTCCATATGTCCATCCTGCCCCCTTCCATATATCCATCCTTCTCCCTCATATATCCATCCTGGCCCCCCATATACTGTATATCCATCCAGTCCCCCCATATACTGTATGTATCCTGGTCCCTTGTCCTGCTTCCCCCATATATTTATCCTGGTCCCCCATATATCCATCTTGCCCCATACATATCAATCCTGTCCCTCTATATATCCCTCCTGGTCGCATGCACAGAGAGAGAGAAAAAAATAAGATTCCTCTTGCCTGCCTGTGTCGGGTGGCATCCTTGTCCTCTGCAGATCCGGCATGGTCATATTAAAATGGCCACTGACCTAGCAGAGGCCGGCAGCTGAATGTGTGCTCCCGTCGCATGTGGTGCATTACATTGACGTCATACGCTTGTGTCAACAGGCGCACACTCGTCAGTGTTGATCGTGCGCTGCGGTGTTTCAGGTAATGAATAGTGATGAACGAGTATACTCGTTGCTCGGGTTTTCCAAGCACGCTCAGGTGACCTCCGAGCATTTGTTAGTGTTCGGAGATTTAGTTTTCGTCACCTCAGCTGAATGATTTACAGCTAATAGCCAGCCTAAGTACATGTGGGGGTTGCCTGGTTGCTAGGGAATCCCCACATGTATTCAAGCTGGCTAATAGCTGTAAATCATTCCGCTGATGTGACGAAAACTAAATCTCCGAACACTAACCTACTCGGAGGTCACCCGAGCGTGCTTGGGAAAACCCGAGCAACGCGTATACTCTCTCATCACTAGTAATTAACACTGCATGCGCACGCCCCTGCACATACTTGGCCTTCGCTTTTAAAGGGCCTGTGACCCTAAAAACTGCAGACTATTTTTTTCTTCTTCCCACCGCCATCTCCCTGGTCCACTGCAAGGGCCCACAGGGGATTTTCTCGACAGCCCACCAGGCCAGTCTGACCCCGGTACCCGAGGTGCAAAGCCCCAGTGATGTAGGGCCTGGAGAAACAAGCTCTAGCACACTTAGTGCTCAAAGGTGTTTTAATGAGCCTAGATTATGGGTCCAGGTTTTACGAGCAGCTTAAAGAGCTACTCATTTACTTCCAGTCCAGGTCTTGGATAGTCTGATTTAACCCCTTCCCAACATGCGCCGTGCATAATATACTGCTCTGCTTGAGCTGCGATTCCGCAGAGAGAAGTATATGTATGGCGCATTGATCGCACGGCCTCACGCTTTGTGCAGTGGCGTGCTGGTGCGGGTGTCAGCTCTATGTGACAACTGACACCCTGCAGTAATTCCCATGATCAGTGCCAGCACCGATCGCAGGCATTTAACCCATCTAATGCCGCTGTCAATAGTGACAGCGATATCGAGGATATCGCACAGGGAGTGGGTTCCCTGTGTACTTCCATCAGCTCAATGCGATGCACATTTATCCTGTGCTCTGCACTGAGCACTTACGTAGGGGTTTCCGTGTAAATCTCTAAAATATGTGATTGTCAGGACCTCTGGCAGAAGATTCCCTATAATGAGGCAGATGAAGGCACTGTAGACGCTGTCAGACCTGTCATCCGGCGGTGTCTTTTTAGGCAGGCATAAAAGTGCGGTTGACCACAGTTTTGTGCACTTCTGAATAGAAGGACACCACTGAACAGAGGCCAGACAGAGACCAGAGTAATTCTGCTGCCTCATTATAGTGAATGGATCCCTCGGTTTCATCTGAATCATGTCACTCGGAGATTTAGATGGAAACACCAAAGTAAGCGCTCAGGGTAGAGCGCAGTATGAATGTGATCCAAATGTTATGTAAATGTTCCCAATAAAAGCTTCAACTAAATCCACAAAAAAAAGCAAGTCTCCACTCAGGTCCATCATCTGTTAATGGAAATCTAGGGGGCTTCCGTGTTACTGGTAGCACAAAGGCTCTGGAAAAGCAAGAATGGCTCCTCGTCCCTCATAAGAAATTCAGCAAATCAAAATGCCCCCCTTCCTTTAGAGCCCCAGTGTGTCTAAACCACATATAGTGCCCACATGTTTGGCATTTATGTAGTTCTGAGAGCCTGCCTAATTTATGGGTGCATGTCTGCAGAAGCATGAGCTGGGCATAATGTACTGGTCACTACAGCGTACTGGTTACTACAATGGCAGTTTGCAATTTTTACTCAGCAACATCCACTGCTGCTTGTTTCTGGAAAACACCCATGGAGTCAGTCATCATTACACCTGTAGATAAATTCCCAAAGGGGTATAATTTCCAAACTGTGGTCACTTGAGTGGGAATTCTGCTTTTCTAGCAGTTAGGGGCTCTGTATACGGAGTCTGCAAACCAGCGGCGGACATACCGCTGCACAGGGGTCCAGAGGTGGAGGGGGGCCCCTGCAGGATGGCTAATAATGAGGGCAATCTGGCCCCCAGGAGCCCCTGGCCAGATTGCCCTCATGTGAGGTAAGCTCCGCTGCCTGCAAAAGAAAATGGCAACGGACGGAGATGCAGTGATGAGTTCTGCTCCCTTCCTGCGTTTCCTGTCTCTCACACAGCGTTGCTGTGCCAGAGAGAGGAAGCTGCCAGCAACGGTGATCCCCAGAGAGGCAGGTGTGTGTGCAGTCTTCTTCCCCCCCTGTGAGCTCCTCTTCCCCTCACTCTGCTCTGCAGCACACTAAACACCCGTGATTGCTGACTTCAGACTAGATCTGCAACTTCACTTCAACTCCACAAAGCTCTTGCTCTGCATGTGCTGAGCTGAATCAGAGGACAGTGAAGTCACATTAGTAGCAGGAGAATGTGCTGGGGTGAGGTAAGGAGAAAAGGGGGGATCCTCCCTCTGGATTCACTTTACTGAGCATGCAATAACCATACCTCCCAACCGTCCCGGATCCAGCGGGACTGTCCTGATTTTGACAGTCAGCCCCACGATCCCGGGCGGGACATTAATTGTCCCGCACTGGTTGGGAGGTATGTGATATTACCCGGTCAGCTGAGAGCTCCGATTCCCTGCACCCGGCCCGCACAGCAGCACACCACATGATGGCTGCTCTGTGCGCACAGGACATGTGATGAGGTCACAGGATGGGAGGAGTCAGGGGTCACATGATCGGGAGGACATCCTTGTACAGGACTCTGCTGGTTGCCATGGGCGCCGGAGGAGGGTAAGTTAATGCGTATGTGTGAGGTCAGGAGGTGTTTACAGTGTGGATGTAGCACAGCCGTGTGTGTACGAGGTGTATGGATCAGAGCAGCGTGTGAAAGGTGTATGGAGCGGAGTTGTGTGTGTAAGAGGTGTATGGAGCCGTGTGCATGAGGTGTACGGAGCGGAGCAGCATGTGAAAGGTGTACGGAGCACAGCCGCGTGTGTACGAGGTGTACGGAGCGGAGCCGCATGTGTACGAGGTGTACGGAGCGGAGCCGCGTGTGTACGAGGTGTACGGAGCACAGCCGCGTGTGTACGAGGTGTACGGAGCGGAGCCGCATGTGTACGAGGTGTACGGAGCGGAGCCGCGTGTGTACGAGGTGTTCGGAGCGCAGCCGCGTGTGTACGAGGTGTACGGAGCGGAGCCGCATGTGTACGAGGTGTACGGAGCTGAGCCGCACGTGTACGAGGTGTTCGGAGCGCAGCCGCGTGTGTACTAGGTGTACGGAGCGGAGCCGCGTGTGTACGAGGTGTACGGAGCGGAGCCGCGTATGTACGAGGTGTTCGGAGCGCAGCCGCGTGTGTACGAGGTGTACGGAGCGGAGCCGCGTGTGTACGAGGTGTTCGGAGCGCAGCCGCGTGTGTACGAGGTGTACGGAGCGGAGCCGCGTATGTACGACGTGTTCGGAGCGCAGCCGCGTGTGTACGAGGTGTACGGAGCGGAGCCGCGTGTGTACGAGGTGTACGGAGCGGAGCCGCGTGTGTACGAGGTGTTCGGAGCGCAGCCGCGTGTGTACGGAGCGGAGCCGTGTGTGTAAGAGGTGTATGGAGCCGTGTGCATGAGGTGTACGGAGTGCAGCCGCGTGTGTACGGAGCGGAGCAGCATGTGAAAGGTGTACGGAGCGGAGTCGTGTGTGAGAGGTGTACGGAGCACAGCCGAGTGTGTACGAGGTGTACGGAGCGGAGCCGCATGTGTACGAGGTGTTCGGAGCGCAGCCGCTGTGTACAAGGTGTACGGAGCGGAGCCGCGTGTGTACGAGGTGTACGGAGCGGAGCCGCGTGTGTACGAGGTGTTCGGAGCGCAGCCGCGTGTGTACGAGGTGTACGGAGCAGAGCCGCGTGTGTACGAGGTGTACGGAGCGGAGCCGCGTGTATACGAGGTGTACGGAGCGGAGCCGCGCATGTACGAGGTGTTCGGAGCGCAGTCGCGTGTGTACGAGGTGTACGGAGCGGAGCCGCGTGTGTACGAGGTGTACCATATGGGATAGCTGACGCACCACTGCAATATGCAGATATAATATATAAAGGGGGTGCAAGACTGATGGCTAATAATGCAAACTAACAAAAGCACAAGAAACAAGAGCCATCAAAATATCTGCACACCACCAAAGTTATGATAAAAATAATATAAGCTTTATTGGGAACATAATTAAAAACATCTAAAATCACACATAACCTCCGTGCAGATGCCCCTGTGAACACTGTATGCCAAAATATACATAGATATATAAACGTATGAAATCTTCCAGACGTGTCCCTGCCCTCTGCACTTAATATTATTAATGTAACTATATATAGTCAAAATTTGAAATGAACACGCTGTATACAACCATATAACAACAAATATGCACACAGTCAAGTATAATACAAGCCACACAGCATGCAAATAGCATGCAACACCCCACCACAATATGCAGCTTCCAGCAAAAAAAACCCCTATGGACACAGAGGAGCAGATAAAATAAACTGCCCTAGATATCCAAAGAAAGGGACCGGGGAAGATGTCCAAATATGTACACAGAAATACCCTGCATAGTCTGATCCTAGGAGTGGTCAAAAGGTGAAAATAGTGCTGGAGAAAGCACCATAGGATAAATCCTGCTGCAGGAGGCTGTGAGGCTGAATAGTCACAGGGCAAATGCGACCGGAGGAGAAGCCCGTACGAGGTGTACGGAGCGGAGCCGCGTGTGTACGAGGTGTACGGAGCGGAGCAGCATGTGAAAGGTGTACGGAGCGGAGTCGTGTGTAAGAGGTGTACGGAGCACAGCCGCATGTGTACGAGGTGTACGGAGCACAGCCGCGTGTGTACGAGGTGTACGGAGCACAGCCGCGTGTGTACGAGGTGTACGGAGCGCAACTGCGTGTGTACGAGGTGTACGTAGCGCAGCCGCGTGTGCACGAGGTGTACGGAGCGCAGCCGCGTGTGCACGAGGTGTACGGAGCGGAGCCGTGTGTACGAGGTGTACGAAGCACAGCCGCGTGTGTACGAGGTGTACGGAGCACAGCCACGTGTGTACGGAGCGGAGCAGCATGTGAAAGGTGTACGGAGCGGAGTCGTGTGTAAGAGGTGTATGGAGCCGTGTGTACGGAGCACAGCCGCGTGTGTACGAGGTGTACGGAGCGGAGCCGTGTGTGTACGAGGTGTACGGAGCGGAGCCGCGTGTGTACGAGGTGTACGGAGCGGAGCCGTGTGTGTAAGAGGTGTATGGAGCCGTGTGCATGAGGTGTACGGAGCGGAGCCGTGTGTACGAGGTGTACGGAGCGGAGCCGTGTGTACGAGGTGTACGGAGCACAGCCGCGTGTGTACGAGGTGTACGGAGCGGAGCAGCATGTGAAAGGTGTACGGAGCGGAGTCGTGTGTAAGAGGTGTATGGAGCCGTGTGTACGAAGTGTACGGAGCACAGCCGCGTGTGTACAAGGTGTACGGAGCGGAGCCGTGTGTATGAGGTGTACGGAGCAGAGCCGCGTGTGTACGGAGCGGAGCTGCGTGTGTACGAGGTGTACGGAGCGCAGCCGCGTGGGTACGAGGTGTACGGAGCGGAGCAGCATGTGACAGGTGTACGGAGCGGAGTCGTGTGTGTACGAGGTGTGCGGATCAGAGCAGAGTGTGAAAGGTGTATGGAGCGGAGCCACGTGTGTACGAGGTGTACGGAGCGGAGCCACGTGTGTACGAGGTGTACAGAGCAGAGCCATGTGTGCGGAGCAGAGCCATGCGTGTACAAGGTATACGGAGCGGAGCAGCGTGTGCAATGTGTATAGAGCGAAGCCGTGCGTGTACGAGGTGTACGGAGTAGTGCCGTGTGTGTACGAGATGTATGGAAAGGAGCCGTATGTGTATGAGGTGTACGCAGCAGAGCCGTGTGTGTGCAAGGTATACGGAGCGGAGCAGCGTGTGCAAGGTGTATGGAGCGGAGCGGTGTGTGTACGAGGTGTATGGAGAGGAGCTGAATGTGTACGAGGTGTATGGAGCGGAGCTGAATGTGTACGAGGTGTACGGAGCGGAGCCGTGTGTGTATGAGATGTATGGAGTGGAGCCGTGTGTACGGAGCGGAGCCGTGTGTGCAAAGTTTACAGAGCGCAGCCGCGTGTGTTAGGAGTAGCTATGTGTGGCCATTATACGGTACAAAGTATCATGTGCTGCCAATATACAATATGGAGCATCATGTGCGGCTATTATACAGTATGGAGCATCATGTGCAGTCAATATACAGTATGGAGCATCATGTGCGGTCATTATACAGTATGGAGCATCATGTGCGGCCATTATACAGTATGGAGCATCATGTACGGTCATTATACAGTATAGAGCATCATGTGGGGTCATTATACCGTATGGAGCATCATGTGTGGCCATTATACAGTATGGAGCATCATGTGCGGTCATTATACAGTATTGAGCATCATGTGTGGCCATTATACAGTATGGAGCATCATGTGCGGCCATTATACAGTATGGAGCATCATGTGCGGCCATTATACAGTATGGAGCACTATGTGTGGCCATTATACAGTATTGAGCATCATGTGCAGTCATTATACAGTATGGAGCATCATGTGCGGCCATTATACAGTATTGAGCATCATGTGTGGCCATTATACAGTATTGAGCATCATGTGCGGCCATTATACAGTATGGAGCATCATGTGCGGCCATTATACAGTATTGAGCATCATGTGTGGCCATTATACAGTATGGAGCATCATGTGCGGCCATTATACAGTATGGAGCATCATGTGGGGTCATTATACCGTATGGAGCACTGTGTGGCCATATTTTTTTGTTTATAATTATTCTTTATGAACAGTGTGATCAGCAGTGCTAAATGGGTGTGGTTGGGACGTGAATATGGGTGTGGCTAGTGAATGGGTGTGGCCAGAGGCGTGGCCTAAAATTTGCCAACACAATGTGATCATTCTTGCAGGTCCAAGAGAGCAATTAATGTATAATCGGACAATCTTGCCTTGCGCAGACGTGTACTATGGAGGACAGAGAATGAACTTCAATCCAATATTGCAGCCAGCATGCAGCCGGCGGGTAAGGAAAGGGTGAATCAAACATCTGAAAACCCCGCCCCTATGGCTGAAGATTGTTCCCTCCAAATTCAGGTGACAGAGTCCCTTTTAACAGAATGTCCTTTCTGCATATACTTCACCAGTTGTGGGGAAAAGGCAATGATGGTGGTGGTGGAAAGGACAATAATGGGGGTGGTGGAGGAGAAAGCAATGATGGAGGTGGTGAAGAGGGCAATGATGGGGGTGGTGGGGAAGGCAATGATGGAGCTGGTGAAAAGGGCAATGATTGGGGTGGGGGAGAGGACAATAATGGGATGCGGGGGGAGGAGGACAAGATGGGTGTGGGGGATTGGGATGGGAAGAAGGGGGATTTATAATGAATTTAGGAACAGGGAAGGTGGAGGAAGTATATAGCACAGTCCCTTAGTATATAGCGTACTCGCTTATTATTTTATGATGCCGTCCCATATTTTATAGCTTCCTCTGCTGTTATCTACAGTGCTGTCTCTTACATAGTGTATTCTTGTTATTTTTGTTATTCACAGCGCCCTCTTTTATTACATAGTCCCCTCTCTTGTTATATGTAAAATGACTGCTGATGGAGGAGTCGGTGACCAGACGACCAGTCCATCAGCTCCTCCATTAGAAAAGAAGCATTCCCATGCTCCATCAGCCATAATTACATTATACAGCTAACAAGACAGGACAGTATGTAATAAAAAACAGGGCTCTATATAATCCAATATGTAAGGGACGGTACTGTACATGACAAGAGAGGGCACTGTATAATAAGGGACGGCAATATACATAACAAAGGAGACTATGTAATATATATACATGTGTGTGGCTATATATATATATATATATATATATATATATATATAATGTAGCTTTGTCGCCATAGAAGGAGAGGGGCCCACAGACACATTTCTTGCACAGGGGCCCCAAGCTGTCAGTGTCCGCCCCTGCTGCAAACTATTCTAGGAAAATATGTGCTCCAGGAGGCAAATAGCACTCCGTCCCTGCCAAGTCTCCCTGTATGGCTAAGCAGTACTGCATAGCCACATATGGGGTATTTCTACATTCAGCAGAAATTGTGGGACTAATTTTCGTGCCATTTTTACCCATTTCCCAGTATGAAAATGTAAAATTTTGGGCTAACACACAATTTTGGCAAAAATGTAATTATTTTGTCTTCACTGCCAATGGTATAAAATTCTGTGATACACCTGTGGTGTGGTGTCAAAAATAGTTTTTACCACATATGGGAAATCTGTGAACTCAGGAGAAATTGCTCAACAAATTTGGGGGTCCATTTTCCCCTGTTACCCTTATGAAAATACAAAATTTTGTGCTAAAAAACTTTTGTGGGAAATTTTACATTCAAAAAGTCAAATGGCGCTCATTCCTTCCGAGCCCTGCCGTGGACCTAAACAGTGGTTTTCCCCCACATATGAGGTATAGGCATGCTCGGGAAAAGTTGCACAACAAATGTTATGGTGCACTTTCTCCAGTTACCCTTATGAAAATAAAAATTGGGTCTAAAGGAAAATTTTTGTGAAAAAAGTTAAATGTTTATTTTTTCCTTTTATTTTTATTAATTTCTGTGAAGCACAGAGTTAATAAACTTCTTGAATGTGGTTTTGAGTATCTTGAGGGGTGCAGTTTTTAGAATAGTGTAGGTTTTAGGCATATTCTGTCATAGGTCCCCCCAAAGTCACTTCAAATGTGATGTGGTCCTTAAAAAATGGTTTTGTTAATTTTTTTTGTAAAAATGAGATATCACTGGTCAACTTTTAACCCTTATAACTTCCTAACAAAAAACTTGTGTTTCAAAAATTGTGCTGATGTAAAGTAGACATGTGGGAAATGTTATTTATTAACTAGTTTGTGTGATATGACTCTCTTATTTAAGGGCATAAAAATTAAATTTGAAATTTTCAAAATTTTTGCCAAACTTTTTTTTTCGCAAATAAGCACAAGTCATATCAAATAAATTTTACCACTATCTTGAAGTACAATATGCCACATTTTTTCAAGCTGGTGTTATAAAGTATTCTAATTTACAAAGATAATGACTTTTGGGTTTTCATTGTCTGTAAGCCATAATCATCAACATTAACAGAAATAAACACTTGAAAATAGATCACTCTGTTTGTAATGACTATCTAATATGAGTTTCACTTTTTGTATTGAAGAACTGAAATAAATTAAATTTTAGATGATATTCTAATTTTGTGAGATGACCTGTATATATGTAGATATTATAGGGTTTATGTGTATCCTTATAAATGTAGATACTAAAGGGTTTATATCGGTTCATATATTTGTATATGTAGACACTTTAAGGTTAATGTGTGTATGTATATCAGTACCGTAGGTAGCTACGGGGGGGGGGGGAGGGCAGAGGGGGCAGTAGCCCAGAACCCTGCACTCTGAGGGGCTTACCTGGAACTACACTTCTGTAACTGTATTGGCGTGCTTAGTGTGCCCATACAATTACATTCTGCAGCAGAACAGAGAGACTCGATCTTTATGCACCGGCACTCGACCACTATGGGGCCCATGACATGAGGTAGGGGCTCACGCTCCCTCTTCCATCAATCCTCAACTGCTGTAATAAACTTAGTGCTAAGTGCAGTGGAGATCAGTATCATGGGTCAGAAAAGAGGCCGAGAGACAATAGGTTAAGAGTTCAAGAATATTTATAATGATATGCAGGTAAACAGCTATGACACAGCAGGTTAGTAGCAGACAGAGCTGGATAGACAGTAAACACGTGTACAGACCGTAGAAGTCCAAGTATGTCAGGTCCAGGGGCCTGGAGACCAGACCAGGCCTCCTAGCAGGGAGCAGTCCAGCGGCAGAGACGAGTGCAGAGCAGATCCAGGGAAACAAGTCTTTGCAAAGAAGAGATGTAGAACCGGAGACAGACGGGGTATCCCAAAGTAACGAAGAAACCAGCAAGTTAGCAGTTCTTCCAGCTTGATCACAAGTCAGGAACAAGATACTCAAGCAATGAGTATATATATACAAAACTCCCTTAAATACACCACAGACAGGAACAAGGAAAATCTGACAGGAAACAAGATGGCCCCAGTGAGGCCAATGACTCCATCTTAGGTAAGGGCAAAAGTAACTGAACTGAGGGCAAACAGAAACAGATATACAGTCCAAGTCCTGACATCTGCATCTGACGTCAATGACACAGACACTGCATGATGATATTACTTGGCGCCCGCTGTCCTGAAATGCGCTCGGAAGCAGCGGTGGAAAAAGGTGAAGAGGTGAGTATTGTATTTATTTATTTTTATGGGGAGTTCATTATACTGTAGAGGCCTATGGGGGTACATTATACTATAGAGGCCTATGGAGAGTGTATTATATCATAGAGGCCTATGGGGAGTGCATTATACGTATATATACTTATTGGGAGTGCATTAAACTATAGAGGCCTATAGGGGTGCATTATACTATACAGAGTCTGTCTATGGGGTGCATTATACTATAGAGACAATGTGGAGAAACCAGATTGTATCTTAATTACCCAGACAGCTACATACAGACAGCTACATTTTGCATAAACAAAATAACTGTTTTGTCATCTGTATATTGGCTTGTGAATTTAAGTGTTTATGTCTGGTGGGTCAAAAAGACAGACTGCCCACTGATATACTATCTAACATACTGTGTAAGTCTGTAATAGTGACTGTACATTGAGTGGGTTAAGCTTTGTTTATTGATGTGTGCTTATATGCTAATAGTGCTACTTAATCCCATCACCATTGTTTGCCATATCTTGATGTTGAACTAAAGGACACTGGGTAATTCTAAAAATAGCTTACATGCCTTGGGTATAAAAAGACTCAGAGTTGACATCCTGGGAGACTGAAGTACATAGAGCTACCAGCCAGACATTCTGCAAACCACCCAACAGACAAGAGAAAGGACTGCAGCCAATTCATCATGGCACCATCACGAGGGACACTGATCTTTGATTCTATAGGAAACAACCTAGGGGTTTTCGGCTCCGGTTGGAAGGACACAGATCTGATCCAGTGACCATCTCTGAACCATGGATATGTTTGGAGAAAGCCAGGTTTGGGACCCGCTGGTCGCCTGGTTCCATGGAGATGGTCAGATAAGCCAGGTGGTGACTCTCGTGTCAACTGGCTTTGGACCTTGTATGGACTCTATGGACAGTTCTTGGTCATCTCCCTATGCTTGTCGCTGCCCTTTTCTGTGCGTTCATCCACAGATGGAGTAGCGACCTTGGGAGTTCTGACATCATGTCAACTCAACTGGCTTTGGACCTTGTATGGTCCCTATGGGACAGTTCTTGGTCATCTCCCTATGCTTGTCGCTGCCCCTTCTCTGTGCGTTCATCCACAGATGGAGTAGCGACCCTGGGAGCTCTGACATCATGTCAACTGGCTCTGAACCTTGTATGGACTCTATGGACAGTTCTTGGTCATCTCCCTATGCTTGTCGCTGCCCTTCTCTGTGCGTTCATCCACAGATGGAGTAGCGACCCTGGGAGCTCTGACATCATGTCAACTGGCTCTGAACCTTGTATGGACTCTATGGACAGTTCTTGGTCATCTCCCTATGCTTGTCGCTGCCCTTCTCTGTGCGTTCATCCACAGATGGAGTAGCGACCCTGGGAGCTCTGACATCATGACCACGCAGAGTGTGCAAAAAGACCTCCGCACCGACTAACGGTGCGGAGATGCCACTCTGCATCCCAGAGCTTCCAGCTAGCAAGACAAAATCATAATAACCAGCTGGACAAGGAAACAATGAACAAATAATAACTATCAGGAACTTAGCTTCTGCTGGAGAAGACAGGTCACCAGAAAGATCCAAGAGCGAACTGAACAAATGCAGGAACATTGACAGCTGGCATGGAGTAACGATCTGAGTGGAGTTAAATAGAGCAGCCAACCAAAGGATAAACCACGTCACCTGTGTAAGGAACCTCAGAAGCAGCAGCTTCACTCACAGCCACCAGAGGGAGTCCATGGACAGAACTCGCCGAAGTACCATTCACGACCACAGGAGGGAGCCCGACAACAGAATTCACAACAGTACCCCCCCCCCTTGAGGAGGGGTCACCGAACCCTCACCAGAGCCCCCAGGCCGATCAGGATGAGCCAAATGAAAGGCACGAACTAGATCGGCAGCATGAACATCAGAGGCAAAAACCCAGGAATTATCTTCCTGACCATAACCCTTCCACTTGACCAGGTACTGGAGTTTCCGTCTCGAAACACGAGAATCCAAAATCTTCTCCACCACATACTCCAACTCCCCCTCGACCAACACCGGGGCAGGAGGATCAACGGAGGGTACCATAGGCGCCACGTATCTCCGCAACAACGACCTATGGAACACATTATGGATGGCAAAAGAAGCTGGAAGGTTTAAACGAAATAACACAGGATTAAGAACTTCAGAAATCTTATATGGCCCAATGAAACGAGGCTTAAACTTAGGAGAGGAAACCTTCATAGGAACATGACGAGATGACAACCAAACCAAATCCCAACACAAAGTCGGGGACCAACACAGCGCCGGCGGTTAGCGAAACGTTGAGCCTTCTCCTGGGACAATGTCAAATTGTCCACCACATGAGTCCAAATCTGCTGCAACCTGTCCACCACCGTATCCACACCAGGACAGTCCGAAGGCTCAACCTGCCCTTAAGAGAAACGAGGATGGAAACCAGAATTACAGAAAAACGGAGAAACTAAAGTAGCCGAGCTGGCCCAATTATTAAGGGCGAACTCAGCCAAAGGCAAGAAGGACACCCAATCATCCTGATCAGCAGAAACAAAGCATCTCAGATATGTTTCCAAAGTCTGATTAGTTCGTTCGGTTTGGCCATTAGTCTGAGGATGGAAAGCCGAAGAAAAAAACAAATCAATGCCCATTTTAGCACAAAAGGACTGCCAAAACATCAAAACAAACTGGGAACCTCTGTCCGAGACGATGTTCTCTGGAATGCCATGCAAACGAACCACATGCTGGAAAAACAATGGCACCAAATCAGAGGAGGAAGGCAATTTAGACAAGGGTACCAAATGGACCATCTTAGAGAAGCGATCACAAACCACCCAAATGACCAACATCCTTTGAGAAACAGGGAGATCAGAAATAAAATCCATGGAAATATGCGTCCAGGGCCTCTTCGGGACCGGCAAGGGCAAAAGCAACCCACTGGCACGAGAACAGCAGGGCTTAGCCCGAGCACAAGTCCCACAGGACTGCACAAAAGAACGCACATCCCGTGACAAAGAAGGCCACCAAAAGGATCTAGCCACCAAATCTCTGGTACCAAAGATTCCAGGATGACCAGCTAACACCGAACAATGAACCTCAGAGATAACTCTACTAGTCCATCTATCAGGGACAAACAGTTTCTCCGCTGGACAACGGTCAGGTCTATCAGCCTGAAACTTCTGCAGCATGTGCCGCAAATCAGGGGGGATGGCAGACAAAATTACCCCCTCTTTAAGAATACTCGCCGGCTCCGGAACACCCGGAGAGTCAGGCACAAAACTCCTTGACAGGGCATCAGCCTTCACATTCTTAGATCCCAGAAGGTATGAAACCACAAAATCAAAACGGGAGAAAAAGAGCGACCATCGAGCCTGTCTAGGATTCAACCATTTGGCAGACTCGAGATAAGTCAAATTCTTGTGATCCGTCAAGACCACCACGCGATGTTTAGCTCCTTCAAGCCAATGTTGCCACTCCTCTAATGCCCACTTCATGGCCAACAACTCTCGATTGCCAACATCATAATTGCGCTCAGCAGGCGAGAATTTTCTAGAAAAGAAGGCACATGGTTTCATCACCGAGCCATCAGAACTTCTTTGCGACAAAACAGCCCCTGCTCCAATCTCAGAAGCATCAACCTCGACCTGAAAGGGGAGCGAAACATCTGGCTGGCACAACACAGGGGCAGAGGAAAAATGACGCTTCAACTCCTGAAAAGCCTCTACAGCCGCAGAGGACCAGTTGACCACATCAGCACCTTTCTTGGTCAAATCAGTCAACGGTTTAGCAATACTAGAAAAATTAGCGATGAAGCGACGGTAAAAATTAGCAAAGCCCAGGAACTTCTGCAGGCTCTTCACAGATGTCGGCTGAGTCCAATCATAAATGGCCTGAACTTTAACAGGGTCCATCTCGATAGAAGGGGAAAAAATGAAACCCAAAAATGAAACCTTCTGAACTCCAAAGAGACACTTTGACCCCTTCACAAACAAAGAATTCGCACGAAGGACCTGGAACACCATTCTGACCTGCTTCACATGAGACTCCCAATCATCCGAAAAGACCAAAATGTCATCCAAATATACAATCATGAATCTATCCAGGTACTCTCGAAAGATGTCATGCATAAAGGACTGAAACACAGATGGAGCATTAGAAAGCCCGAATGGCATAACCAGGTACTCAAAATGGCCCTCGGGCGTATTAAATGCTGTTTTCCATTCATCGCCCTGTTTAATTCGCACAAGATTATACGCCCCTCGAAGATCTATCTTGGTGAACCAACTAGCCCCCTGAATCCGAGCAAACAAATCAGACAGCAACGGCAAAGGATACTGAAATTTGACTGTGATCTTATTAAGAAGGCGGTAATCAATACAAGGTCTCAAAGAGCCATCCTTCTTGACCACAAAAAAGAACCCTGCTCCCAATGGTGACAACGATGGGCGAATATGACCCTTCTCCAAGGATTCCTTTATATAACTCCGCATAGCGGCGTGCTCTGGCACAGATAAATTAAGTTTTACCTGCTGAAGCCTCCAACTGAATGCACCAGCAGGGCGCAGCGGACCCGATAAATGATGGCAAACACACAGGTGCAAAAAATACCGATGAAACAACCACTTTCAATCCAGTGTTGGCTGTTTGGCATTAGTGCACAAAAAGATAAAAGATACTAGTCTGTATATGGCATAATTCACACACGCAATGCAAGGCATCTGGTTTGCAGCCTATTAGTAACGCACATACAGGCGGGCTGCCCAGTGCTACAAAATGCATGCTGTGTGAACAGAGGCCAATAGTTTACAGAGCCATCATGGTCCGACTGCGCCCTGCAAGATAAAGTGCAAAAAGAAAACCACATATCAATGTATGTAAGGTATTAGTTTATATTGGGGCCTCAATACGTAAGCTGGCAACCCACGTCACGGGTCCTTACAATTTGCCAGTCCTAACGCTAAACATTGAATAAAAGCTCACCGACACAAAAAGAGGACTTACAAATCCTCCAAAAAATTCAAAAAAGTCACAGAAAAAAGTCCTCTTTTTGTGTCGGTGAGCTTTTATTCAGTGTTTAGCGTTAGGACTGGCAAATTGTAAGGACCCGTGACGTGGGTTGCCAGCTTACGTATTGAGGCCCCAATATAAACTAATACCTTACATACATTGATATGTGGTTTTCTTTTTGCACTTTATCTTGCAGGGCGCAGTCGGACCATGATGGCTCTGTAAACTATTGGCCTCTGTTCACACAGCATGCATTTTGTAGCACTGGGCAGCCCGCCTGTATGTGCGTTACTAATAGGCTGCAAACCAGATGCCTTGCATTGCGTGTGTGAATTATGCCATATACAGACTAGTATCTTTTATCTTTTTGTGCACTAATGCCAAACAGCCAACACTGGATTGAAAGTGGTTGTTTCATCGGTATTTTTTGCACCTGTGTGTTTGCCATCATTTATCGGGTCCGCTGCGCCCTGCTGGTGCATTCAGTTGGAGGCTTCAGCAGGTAAAACATCTCTGCTTTTTTCTGTGACTTTTTTGAATTTTTTTGGAGGATTTGCAAGTCCTCTTTTTGTGTCGGTGAGCTTTTATTCAATGTTTAGCGTTAGGACTGGCAAATTGTAAGGACCCGTGACGTGGGTTGCCAGCTTACGTATTGAGGCCCCAATATAAACTAATACCTTACATACATTGATATGTGGTTTTCTTTTTGCACTTTATCTTGCAGGGCGCAGTCGGACCATGATGGCTCTGTAAACTATTGGCCTCTGTTCACACAGCATGCATTTTGTAGCACTGGGCAGCCTGCCTGTATGTGCGTTACTAATAGGCTGCAAACCAGATGCCTTGCATTGCGTGTGTGAATTATGCCATATACAGACTAGTATCTTTTATCTTTTTGTGCACTAATGCCAAACAGCCAACACTGGATTGAAAGTGGTTGTTTCATCGGTATTTTTTGTACCTGTGTGTTTGCCATCATTTATCGGGTCCGCTGCGCCCTGCTGGTGCATTCAGTGGGAGGCTTCAGCAGGTAAAACATCTCTGCTTTTTTCTGTGACTTTTTTTAATTTTTTGGAGGATTTGTAAGTCCTCTTTTTGTGTCGGTGAGCTTTTATTCACAGATAAATTAAACAGACGGCCCTTAGGAAACTTACTACCAGGAATCAAATTAATAGCACAATCGCAATCCCTATGAGGAGGTAGGGCACCGGATTTGGGCTCTTCAAATACATCCCGGTAATCTGATAAAAACTCAGGGACTTCAGAAGGAGTGGAAGGCGAAATTGACAACAATGGAACATCACCATGTACCCCCTGACAACCCCAGCCGGACACAGACATAGATTTCCAATCTAACACTGGATTATGGACCTGTAACCATGGCAACTCCAAAACGACCACATCATGTAGATTATGCAACACCAAAAAGCGAATATCCTCCTGATATGCAGGAGCCATGCACATGGTCAATTGAGTCCAGTACTGAGGCTTATTCTTGGCCAAAGGCGTAGCATCAATTCCTCTCAATGGAATAGGATACTGCAAGGGCTCCAAGAAAAAACCACAGCGCCTGGCAAACTCCAAGTCCATCAAATTCAGGGCAGCGCCTGAATCCACAAATGCCATAACAGAATAGGATGACAGAGAGCAAATCAGAGTAACGGACAAAAGAAATTTAGACTGTACCGTACCAATGGTGGCAGACCTAGCGAACCGCTTAGTGCGCTTAGGACAATCGGAGATAGCATGAGTGGATTCACCACAGTAAAAACACAGCCCATTCCGACGTCTGTGTTCTTGCCGTTCAGCTCTGGTCAAAGTCCTATCACACTGCATAGGCTCAGGCCTATGCTCAGAGAACACCGCCAGATGGTGCACAGCTTTGCGCTCACGCATGCGCCGATCGATCTGAATGGCCAAGGACATAGACTCATTCAGACCAGCAGGCGTGGGAAATCCCACCATGACATCCTTAAGGGCTTCAGAAAGACCCTTTCTGAAAATTGCAGCCAGGGCACACTCATTCCACTGAGTAAGCACAGACCACTTTCTAAACTTCTGACAGTACACCTCCGCTTCATCCTGACCCTGACACAAAGCCAGCAGGATTTTCTCTGCCTGATCCACTTAATTTGGTTCATCATAAAGCAATCCAAGTGCCAGAAAAAAACGCATCAACATCACGCAATGCAGGATCTCCTGGCGCAAGGGAAAATGCCCAGTCTTGAGGGTCACCACGCAACAAAGAAATAATGATTTTTACTTGTTGAACAGGGTCACCAGAGGAGCGGGGTTTCAAAGCTAGAAACAATTTACAATTATTTTTGAAATTCAGAAACTTAGATCTATCCCCAGAAAATAAATCAGGAATAGGAATTCTAGGCTCTAACATAGGATTCTGAACCACAAAATCTTGAATGTTTTGTACCCTTGCAGTGAGATGATCCACACAAGAGGACAGACCTTGAATGTCCATCTCTACACCTGTGTCCTGAACCACCCAAAGGTTTAGGGGAAAAGAAAGACAAAACACAGTGCAAAAAAAAAATGGTCTCACAACTTCTCTTATCGCTCTATTGAGATGCATTAATACTTTGGGCCAGCTGTACTGTTATAACCTGGTGGTTAGGAGCACCCGACACGACCTGATAGTTAAACTCACGCAGGACAAGCTCTGGGATGTGGGAGCTCTGCTGACCGCAGGCCCTAATCCTATCACAACAACTAGAAATAGCCGTGGAGCGTTCCTGACTCTCCCTAGACGCCTCTTCACAGCCTAAGAGCTAGCTAGCCCTAGAGATAGAAAATTAAGCCTACCTTGCCTCAGAGAAATTCCCCAAAGGAAAAGGCAGCCCCCCACATATATTGACTGTTAGTAAAGATGAAAGTCACAAACGCAGAAATGAAACAGGTTTCAGCAAAGGGAGGCCAGACTTACTAAACAGACAGAGGATAGGAAAGGTATCTTTGCGGTCAGCACAAAAAAATACAAAAGACCACGCAGAGTGTGCAAAAAGATCTCCGCACCGACTAACTGTGCGGAGATGCCACTCTGCATCCCAGAGCTTCCAGCTAGCAAGACAAAATCATAATAACCAGCTGGACAAGGAAACAATGAACAAATAATAACTATCAGGAACTTAGCTTCTGCTGGAGAAGACAGGTCACCAGAAAGATCCAAGAGCGAACTGAACAAATGCAGGAACATTGACAGCTGGCATGGAGTAACGATCTGAGTGGAGTTAAATAGAGCAGCCAACCAAAGGATAAACCACGTCACCTGTGTAAGGAACCTCAGAAGCAGCAGCTTCACTCACAGCCACCAGAGGGAGTCCATGGACAGAACTCGCCGAAGTACCATTCACGACCACAGGAGGGAGCCCGACAACAGAATTCACAACACATTATACAGTGTGGGGATTACAATGAAGGGGCCATCACACAGTGTTGGGGCCATCAAGCAGTTTGTGGGCTTCTAAGGAGTCAGTATACTGTGTGGGGGTACATTACGGTGAGGAGGCATCATGTTATGTATGAGAGCATCATACTGTGTAGAGGGGAGCTGTACAGGGGTGGAGACTCGGAACATTATTCAATGTTAAGTGGGCACTTATTGTTATAGGGGAACTCAGGTTAATGTGACTATCAAAGGGGCACACAGGGCATTATTACTTTCTAGGGAGCAAAATGTGGGCACTGTTTTCTAGGGCACTTGCACCCGGCATTACTATATTCTAGAGGATTGCTTTAGAATTTAGAAGGGACAGTGAAACACACAGCAGGTGCAGTAATAGGGATACATACGGCAGCAGCATTGGGGTACCAGTAGGATGAGATGTTTGTGCAGGTTGCGACTAGATGGTGACGTGCTGAAAATAAGAGAAGTGAAACGTGTCTTTGTTGTAATCTCTGCAGACAAGTCCTGTGTGTAAGAAGTTGTGTCAGTCTGGGCCAGATGGAAAAGACTGGAAAAGTGAACGATTCCATCAGAAAGAACGTCAGCGGTACGTCACCATCTGTAACTGTACTTTGATCTGTTATATGTTCTGCAGGGCTCATATCTACCACTGACCATATGGCGGTTATATCAATGTTGCTCTTTGTATAGAGATTATTTTCAGCAACATCACTGTCATCTGCTGAGGTTCTCCTCTACTATTAGAGTGCGTTACCCAGTTGTAATCAAGGTTACCTGGTTAGGGGCCCTGTTGTGAATTCTGTTATCGAACTCCCTCCTGTGGTCATGAATGGTACTTCGGCGAGTTCTGTCCATGGACTCCCTCTGGTGGCTGTGAGTGGAGCTGCTGCTTCTGAGGTTCCTTCCACAGGTGACGTAGTTTATTCTTTGGCTGGCTGCCCTATTTAACTCCACTCAGATCGTTACTCCATGCCAGCTGTCAATGTTCTTGTACTGGTTCAGTTCGCTCTTGGATCTTTCTGGTGACCTGTCTACTCCAGCAGAAGCTAAGTCCCTGCTAGTTAATTATTTGTTCATTGTTTCCTTGTCCAGCTGGCTATCATGATTTTGTCTTGCTAGCTGGAAGCTCTGGGATGCAGAGTGGCACCTCCACACCGTGAGTCGGTGCGGAGGTCTTTTTGCACACTCTGCGTGGTCTTTTTGTAGTTTTTTTGTGCTGACCGCAAAGATACCTTTCCTATCCTCTGTCTGTTTAGTAAGTCTGGCCTCCCTTTGCTGAAACCTGTTTCATTTCTGCGTTTGTGACTTTCATCTTTACTCACAGTCAATATATGTGGGGGGCTGCCTTTTCCTTTGGGGAATTTCTCTGAGGCAAGGTAGGCTTAATTTTCTATCTCTAGGGCTAGCTAGCTCTTAGGCTGTGAAGAGGCGTCTAGGGAGAGTCAGGAACGCTCCACGGCTATTTCTAGTTGTTGTGATAGGATTAGGGCCTGCGGTCAGCAGAGCTCCCACATCCCAGAGCTTGTGCTGTGTGAGTTTAACTATCAGGTCGTGTCGGGTGCTCCTAACCACCAGGTCATAACAATAATGGTCCCCTAGATGGCCTCCATAAAGTATAATGTGCCAGATAGTCCTCAATATAGTATAATACATTCCCCATAGGCCTGTATAGTATAAAGCATTCCCCATAGGTCTATTTAGCATAATGTACTCCCCATAGGCCTGTATAGTATAATGCAATCCCCATAGGCCTATATAGTATAATCCACTCCCTATAGGCCTGTATAGTATAATGCTCTCCCTATAGGCCTATATAGTATAATACTCTCCCCATAGGCCTGTATAGTATAAATAATAATAATTGTCTGCCCCCTGACGAAGCCGACGCGAAACGCGCGTTGGGGCTGCGGCGGTGACTCCTGGAGATAGCAGATTAACTATATGGGTAAGAGCCACTAAACCGGTTTAAGTATGATATAGGCCGTTTTTTTGATTAGCGGCTCCCCACTTGGGGTGATTGAGGTATTTACCTGTAGATTTCCGGATGCGGTGGCATCTTTACCTTAATAATGTGCACTTAATGGCATTCTTATTGTAAAATGGTATTAGCGGTTCTCTGGGGTTTACCGTTGCTGTGACTTTTTCAGTGCTATCCCGAGTCTCTCTTATTGTATGCTCTGTATGTAGTATGACTTTGTGGTTTTAAATATTGTGAAATAAAAACGTATATTTTTATATTTCTAAAAATGGGACGTGTACTCCATGTGTTTTTTCTCTTGGGTTTTCTATAAGCTGTAAAGTATAAAGCATTCCCCATAGGCCTATATAGTTTAATGCACTCCCCATAGGCCTATATAGTTTAATGCACTCCCCATAGGCCTGTATAGCATAATGCACTCCCCATAGGCCTGTATAGCATAATGCACTCCCCATAGGCCTGTACAGTATAATGCAATCCCCATAGGCCTATATAGTATAATCCACTCCCTATAGGCCTGTATAGTATAATGCACTCCCCATAGGCCTCTATAGTATAAAGCATTCCCCATAGGCCTATATAGTTTAATGCACTCCCCATAGGCCAGCAGAGCTCCCACATCCCAGAGCTTGTCCTGTGTGAGTTTAACTATCAGGTCGTGTCGGGTGCTCCTAACCACCAGGTCATAACAATAATGGTCCCCTAGATGGCCTCCATAAAGTATAATGTGCCAGATAGTCCTCAATATAGTATAATACATTCCCCATAGGCCTGTATAGTATAAAGCATTCCCCATAGGTCTATTTAGCATAATGTACTCCCCATAGGCCTGTATAGTATAATGCAATCCCCATAGGCCTATATAGTATGATCCACTCCCTATAGGCCTGTATAGTATAATGCATTCCCTAAAGGCCTGTATAGTAAAATGCACTCCCCATAGGCCTGTACAGAATAATGCACCCCCATAGGCAGACAGTATAGTATAATGCACCCCCATTAGGCAGCCAGTACAGTATAATTGTCACGCTCACGCCCTGACTGGTGGGCGTGAGCTCGGGGGGGTTGTGGCCCCACTGTGCCACAAACCAGACTACCCTGGAAGGGGCGTGACTATGACAGCTGCCTGGGTTTTCACTGGAGCCTCTGATGGTGAGGTCAGGCTTGTGCAGCAGGTAGCTGCCAGGTGCTACTCCAGGGTTGTGTCTGGCTGTGGCCGCTGATCCCACTTGGAGAACAGGAACACTAGGACAGGTGCAGGCATCACTGGCAGAAGAGCGCGGCTGACACTCAGACAAGTAGGCTGGCACGGCTGAGACACAGGACTGGCAGAGACATGGCAGAGAACACAGGGCTGGCAGGCATGGCAGAGAACACAGGGCTGGCAGGCACGGCAGAGATAGGACTAAGTTAAGACAAGGTAATGAAACAAGACAAGGGACAAGAACAAAGACACAAGGACCAGGATATACTGCCTCCTGGAGGGCGGACAAAAAGATCAAGGCAAGAACACAGCAAAAGACCACTAGAGAAGGAGTAACACAGAGCAAGGCCTGGCAAACTCAAACGCTAAACATAAACTGAGCTAACACACTGCACAGGCCCAGTCCACTGGGTGGAGCTGCACTAAATACTGGAGGCCTCTTGGTAATTGGTCAGGAACAGATTAGACAGGTGCACCTGATTCCTATAAGAACCAGAGAGTTCAGGCGCCGCCCCCCCCCCCCCCTATACACACAGCCAGGAAGCATGCAGAGGGCAGAGGCACAGAATATGGAGCTGGCAAGAAATAGAAACCTCATCATGACCTGGAGCAGTGGGTAAGATAGTGTGAGAGATGAGAGGCCATGCCGTGATGCCAGCAGAGTTGTTACAATAATGCACCCTCATTAGGCAGCCAGTACAATATAATGCACCCCCGTAGGCAGCCAGCATAGTATAATGCACCTCCCATAGGTAGCCAGTAGTTTAATGCACCCCCATTAGGCAGGCTGCATAGTATAATGCACCCCAATTAGGCAGCCTGCATAGTATAATGCTCTCCCATAAGCAGCCAGCACAGTATAATGCACCCCCATTAGGCAGCCAGTACTGTATAATTCACCCTCATTAGGCAGTCTGTATAGTATAATGCACCCCCCATTAGGCAGCAAGTACAACATAATGCACCCCCATTAAGCAGCCTTAATAGTATAATGCACCCCAATTAGGCAGCTTGCATAGTATAATGCACCCCCATTAGGCAGCCAGTACTGTATAATGCACCCTCATTAGGCAGTCTGTATAATATAATGCACCCCCATTAGGCAGCAAGTACAATATAATGCACCCCCATTAAGCAGCCTGAATAGTATAATGCACCCCCATTATGCAGCCTGCATAGTATAATGCACTCCCATAGGCAGCCAGTACAGTAAAATGCACCCCAATTAGGCAGCCTGCATAGTATAATGCACCCCCATTAGGCAGCCTGCATAGTATAATGCACCCCCATTAGGCAGCCTGCATAGTATAATGCTCTCCAATAAGCACCCAGCACAGTATAATGCACCCCCATTAGGCAGTCAGTACTGTATAATGCACCCTCATTAGGCAGTCTGTATAGTATAATGCACCCCCCATTAGGCAGCCAGTACTGTATAATGCACCCTCATTAGGCAGTCTGTATAGTATAATGCACCCTCCATTAGGCAGCAAGTACAATATAATGCACCCCCATTAAGCAGCCAGAATAGTATAATGCACCCCATTAGGCAGTCTGTATGGTATAATGCACTCTCATTAGGCAGTCTGTATAGTATAATGCACCCCCATTAGGCAGTCTGTATAGTATAATGCACCCCCATTAGGCAGTCTGTATAGTATAAAGCACCCCTAGGCAGCCTGTACAGTATAATGCACCCTCATTAGGCAGTCTGTATAGTATAATGCACCCTCATTAGGCAGTCTGTATAGTATAATGCACCCCCATTAGGCAGTCTGTATAATATAAAGCAGTAGTGTATAATTGGGTGGTTTCGTCAAACTCAATTTGACAGGTGGGCCCGCCCCTATCAGAGTGTATCAAAATGTGTAACCCCTCCCAGCCCCTGTCAGCCAGCTGTCCCTGTGTGTCTGGCTGACTTTCCCTTTTGATATAGTTTGATAATGTTAATTTGATCCAGCGATTATTATCCCAGTATTTGTTTTCATATTAGATTTTTATATGTTGTTGTTGTGAGATTGCATTCTGTAATCAGAGCAATGTATTTTATTACCAATGAGCACATATAGTGCAGAATTGTGTTTTATAACACACCATGCTGTTTATTTTATATCTTATTAGATTTTCATATTATATGTAGTTGTTTTGTGAGCTTGCAAGGTTTGATTGCCATGCTATTATTATCATGTTGTTGTGTACCACAATGTATTTTATCCTGGTATATTATGTATGTCTCTATCAAAATGTTAAATGTCACTATCAAAATGCGACTACTTGGTCATTATATGTTGTATTAAGTTTACTCTTATTTGATAACCCGATGACAGGAAAAATGAGCCTGTGTTTCTGCACCGTTATTTGATACTGGTATTCTCATTTTATGTGTTTTATAACACACCAGGATCAGATGAGCCTGTGTTTCTGCACCATTAGTTGATACTGGTATTCTCATTTATATGTGTTTTATAACACAGTTTCTCATTTTCAACATCACGCCTACATTATATGCAATGCTTAATAGTGTGTGATAGTATAATTCTCAATATTATGAAAAAAATGACAGTCATTGTATGAGTTTAAAAGACTTTATTAAAGTATGTATCAGACACAATACATTGTATGTGGATTACAGCATGATATACAATAATATACAGCAGGGGTGAGTGTAATAAAAAAATACGAGCCTTAATAATAAAAAATGCTATCCAGCTGTCTGTTACAAGCGCTGCTCAGGGCGCTGACCACTGCACATTTAGAATGAAGCAGCGACAGCATAATTTTTCAGCGTGTCCAGGGGCTGTGTTAGGTGTGATATCCAGCTACATGCTCGGTGTGGGTAACAGATAAAATAGCCACAAGCACAGAGACGCCTCAACCTGTACAGATAATGACCAGTGTTAGAATGACGCAGTAATGTGGTCAGCTAACCACAGTCACACTTTGCAATGTTAGCTAAATCTCAATTCTATCTAGCTAACAGCATGATGCTGACAAGTGCATCTTTGCTGAATCTGATAACTCCGGTCAGAACAACGGTTTAAGCTTGAACATTTTGATGACATAAAATCTGATACAATTCTATCATTATTCTGCAAGTCAGAAGTGAAACACTGTAAAAGCTTCTTGAAGGGTAACCCGCGCGCTAAATGGTATAATACATATATGCAATATTGGCCACATACACTACTATACAAATCCTGGATTTGCGCGTTCTGATAACAATAAGAGTCACAATTCTTTTTCAGGAATGTCACAAAATCGTGTTGAAAGATAATATTCTCCCCACGAAAGCCATAACTATCAAAAAATATGCCCGTCTTATCATCACAGAGTACGATTAATACCCAGTGGCGTTCAGCTTGATTCGCCGGGTCTGTATTCACGATATATGCCGCGGGTCTCTGAGTCACTCTTTCTTCCGGAAGCAAATCACACGGAAACACACCGGCGAATATGCTCTCTGTATAATTATCGGCCCTCACTACCGCTGTAAGCTGCAGACTGTCCATCGTTACTTAATTAAAATCGTACAAGATCTCTCGCCTATTATTAATTTCCAGAATGGTGTGGTTGACTGCAAAAACATAGTAAAAAACTGACTGAACAGCAATCTAATCTGAACTGGTGCATAACCAAAAAAGTCATATAGCAAATAGATTAATGGCTGCACTCAAAATTAATCTGTGCTAGAGCAAGGAAATGTGCGATACATGAAATGGGAATAGCATAATGGCTTGTGAAATATATGAAAAAACACATTAGATTCTTAGCACAAGATTTGGCCAAAAGTTGTGAGCCCATCCACCAATCGTCAAGGTAATCTCAGAACGGATGGGTACCTGAGCTGACTGCCTAGTGTGAACACTTACCTATGGCTAATAACGTGGTAAAGCCTGCTTATATAGGAAGCTCAGAACCAACTGTGTTAGGATGTAATTAAAATCACAGCATGGTGAAGGGCGGAGCGTTCAAGTCAGAAATATATATTTACTATGTACTATTTTTTCTGACTTGAACGCTCCGCCCTTCACCATGCTGTGATTTTAATTACATCCTAACACAGTTGGTTCTGAGCTTCCTATATAAGCAGGCTTTACCACGTTATTAGCCATAGGTAAGTGTTCACACTAGGCAGTCAGCTCAGGTACCCATCCGTTCTGAGATTACCTTGACGATTGGTGGATGGGCTCACAACTTTTGGCCAAATCTTGTGCTAAGAATCTCATGTGTTTTTTCATATATTTCACAAGCCATTATGCTATTCCCATTTCATGTATCGCACATTTCCTTGCTCTAGCACAGATTAATTTTGAGTGCAGACATTAATCTATTTGCTATATGACTGCAAAAACAATCATATTTATCGTGTGGGGTGTCGCTAGCGCAAAGCGGACTTCAGCACGCAGGTTACCTGTTTTAATGAGCGAGAAATGGCCTCCAGGCTCTTGATCAGGCGATAAATCAAAAGCAAATAGCGTGAATCCAGCCATAAATTCTTCATGATCTATCGCCATGGCACAATCAGCCTTTTGCTTGCCAGATATATGGGCAAGCGCCTTATACTCTCTGATGGCTAAATCATCATTAAAATTAGGATTATAAGGTCTCGCGGGTATCTGTTGGCCATCCAGATATAATGCCGCGTGGTTGACGTGGTAGTGGTGGAAATCCAATGGGTTTTTCGTGTAAGATCCGCTGAACGCCTCATTATCTACAAACCCCAATATAACAGTTTTTGGTATCTGGCCTAGGAAGAGGTTCTCGTGGTTCGTGATCCGTGTCCCTGCGGCGATGCTGTACACTTTCAGGCATGTTCGGTCAATAGCGTACTTGGCTGTTGCGGATAGGAGGGCCTGGCTGTGACCGATTCGGACAGCCAGAGATACCTGCACTCTTTTCACATAGAGAGCCGCCTGCGAGATTTGCATCTTCAGCGGCTTGGCTTCTGCGGACATGAGGCAGAAAGTATCCTTATTTCTTGATAACTTAACCTTAAGGTCAAGGCCATTCAATATTAACTTTGGTTGGTTAAATATATCCCCAAAAATGGGCCCCAACAGGTCGACCGGCTTTGAGTGAGAAGTTGCATTGGCTCTTTTGATAAACCCTGCATTTGCGCCATCCAAGCGCCTGTCATTATGATGGCCCGCAGTGTCTTTATAGAACAAACCGGCTGTAAATTGTGATGACAGCGTCTGCGAGCTGTAATTTAAAAGGGTCTCTATGTACGCTGTATAGCGGTAGAGATTGTCCGATTGTGAGATAAGCCGGTCTCCCAGAGTAATATCGACCTGGTTAAAAAGAGTGGCTAGAGGGTAGTTTATGAGCACCACACGCGCACCATCGGCTATAGCCGTATTATCATGCTTCACGATGCGACAGCTTATGTACAGCAGCGTGTTGTTCAGATCATAATAATAATCGCCGCTCCCAGATATGTAAAATTCCAACGGTCCATTGTCTGACAGAGCCGCAACCGGCTGTACTTCTACAAATAGAGATTTCTCTATACTTGTTTGTGTCGGGGTTACGTCAAAAATATCCAGTTCAGATTTTGCGCACTCTACAGAAGCGTTATGCAGGAAAGCCATGATAACTGATTAGAAGATGTCGTCCACAGAGCGTCTTACTCGTTTCTGACAGGTGCGTCTCTCGGTTGTAGTTTTATTCATGAGCATCGGCGGTAAAGGCGGGCAAGCGCGCCTCTTTCTTTTTTGTGCTTTTTTAGTGACATAAATTATCCCAGATCCGTCTTGCTGAGGTGGTGTATTTATCCGCTTCATAAGGGCCGTTGAGGCTGTCGTGACGGCGTCCGTCACGATGTTCCGGACCGCTGTCTTCACGTGCGGTTTTACTAATTCTAGGCCTTTTCTGAAAAGCGGCACGGTGCGGCGAAATAGGCCTTTAAATATCCCGGCCAGGCCAGAGCCATACATGTACTCGCTCCCGCGGAACCCCCCTTTGAGACACCATTTTATCGTGTCAATACTGTCGAGGTCTAAAATGTAATCGCACTATACACTTTCCGTATCTGAATTTAACCGGCGTACCCTGGTCCGACATGACTGTAACGTTTATGGAGTCAAAGTGTTGTTTGCACAGCGGTATGTAATTGGGACGCGAGTAGCGCACCATGAAAATATCATTATCATCGGCGCTAACTTCTACGGTTCGTAACAGTTGAACGTAACTGTCCCCTACAAGCTGATGCTGAATTATATCAGTGTATACAAAGAGCGAATAAAAAACAGCCTTTGAATCGGGGTAAAAGCGGCGATTCCACGGCATTAAAGCAATGGGGGAGTCATCGATGGTCTGTAGGCCGAAAATAAATTTTAGCTTAGTACCCAGAGCAAACTGTATAGGGGCTGGGTCGGGCAGGATCACCTCTCGGCGTAGCTCATCATACCGTATTCTGTAGGCAGGCATGGATAAATTCAGCGCTTTTATTCGGGCATTGACCGCGCCAACCAGCTTATGAATGTTCGAGTAAAATCCTGATTTTATGTGATAATGTTCTAACGGCTCGTCGTGTTTAGCCGCGTAGAAGTTCCCTTTAAAAACCTCAAACGTGTTCCACGTATGGGGGTACTGTATTTCCGTTAACGCCACTTCATAAGCGGCTGAAAGATGAACGACCCTCGCTAACTTGGTATTGTAGCTCAATATGGTGTTTTCGGGGTAGATTTTGATTGAGGAATTGCTGGGTAATGTGACGAAAAGCGAACCAGCTTCCATGGTTATATATCTGTCAACGCCGAAGCCGGGATCCAACTATTGAATTTTTCGGGGTAGCCCAGCCATTTGACAAAGCTGTGACTCACACCCCTGACACGTTTTTTTCTCAAAATCTTTTCTACTCTTTAGACACGATTCTCATCCATAGGTATTTTTTGCAGCTCTTCCTTATAAAATGACCCCTCTACAGCCTCGCCGGCTAAATCACTGATTTTATAAAGAGGTTTATGAAATTTATTGGAGACGGCGGTAATTAAAAAAAATCTCTTCGCTGTATGATTTTTTTATAGGCCTTACAGAAGGGCCCTTTATAGCGGGAAATTCTGATATGATCCCCAATCTTTAAAGTCGGTTTAATAGGCTTATTAGTAATAGTAGAACTGTAAATATTTCGCCAGATTTGCAGAGCGTTTTTCTCTGTCACAGCCGCGGGACTACAGCTTATGGTAGGATGATAAGTATGATTGTAGCTATGCACCAAATCCAGTAATATATCAATATACCTAAAGGTATTATGCTGCGTTAGATAGCGCCACATACGGGTTTTTAATGTGCGATTAAAGCGCTCTACCATAGCGGCCTTTACATCATTGTTGGTAAAAAAGTGGTGAATATTATGCATATTACATAGTTGCTTAAGTGGTGAATTTATAAATTCTTTGCCGCGATCCATCTGCAATTTCTTTGGTATGCGCTTATCATTTTGAAATATTAATTCGAACGATCTGGCTACACTCGCACCGGTCTTGTTTGATAAGGCCACGCACCATGCGTATCTCGATAGAGTATCAATCACCATCAGGATGTATTTGACATTGTCATTTTCCCTTGAATAATCAATTAAACTTACGAGATCCACCTGCCACTGCGCATCAATGTCCGAGACGTAAATTTTATTTGTCAAAAAGCGTTTTCTAGCAGGCTTGTGTAGCGTGTAGGTGTCTTGTTTATTCAACCAGTCAGCCACATCAGATTTCTTTATTCCGCCGGCTCTTGTCTCTCTAAATAATTTGTCAATTCCGCAGAATGACCCGGGTGCTTTAGGGGTAAAATATTGTCTCTCTAATATTTCCTGATAGGCATTAGACGTCATGATTGAATAAAATGATTGTGTGTCGATAAGCAATAACCGCCTGCTTCTTTCAGAAATTCAACTGTATAAAATTTCCGGTTTTAATCCGACTATATCATGCTTGAGTTAATACAAGCAATAATTGTATGGGTGTGTTCTGGGTGTTAACAGAAGGCATGTGGTGGGGCGTAACTGGGTGTGCTTCTGGGTGTTAACAGTTGGCTTGCTTTCTGACAGTCAGAATAAATACAACTGCCTGTAGCCCTGTAGTACAGTACACGGCCACCAGAAGCCAGACCAGACTAACTGCAGAGCTATTCTAAATGTAAGTATATACAGAGTGTCGCATTATTCTATTTTGTCTTATTATTCACAAATGCTTAATTATATTTAACTATGCATCTCTAAAACCATAATTAAAGTTGTTATTTGTTTTAATAATTTAGTATTATATTGATGGTTAGCGGCATTATTTGTTTCAATAATTTAACTGTATATTTATTATGACATAATTTGGGTAATACAATAGTTAATAGCTGTTAATACATCATAACTAGCGTATTCAGCGTTTGAGGTATTTAACCGTGTATAAAGACTTATTACATATGTTTTGCATGACATAGACATATTTATGCCGTAGGCGCAAATTTAGATGCGCTGTATAATATAGTTTAACTGTATAACCCGTATTTACAGTGTAAAATTAATATAGAAAGACTTATCCGTATTACATATGTTTTGCTTAGTATAAACATATTTATGCAGCAGTCGCAAATTTATTTGTTACAGTATATAAAATGTGTTTGTCTGCGGTGTAAAATTAATATAGATAGCACAAAAAAATTTTTTACACAGATAATTTATATTAGATGGAATCCCAAAATTTTTCGGCTTTTTCCGACCTAGTTGAGGATTCGCTATTAGGTATGTTTCAAGCTTTATATAAATACAACTGTTAGTGTGCCTTTCTAAGTAATGGCTGTTTTGTATATAATTTTTATATTGCTTTATTCTTGTTTGAATTTATGAGGACCATCCCCGATGATGTTTTAAGCTCCTTCAGCGTGTCTGCTCTGGAGTGTGATACACCTGGAGCTGAGTATACTAACACTAATGAAGCTGACGCATCGGTATGGGATTTGCCGCAAGACATCATAGGTGCGTTGTGTGTCTGTGTGTGTATATATCTTTTAAGTATTTAGATGTGTAAATATATATTAATTCTTTACAGATGTCGACCTGTTTCTAGAACCAATTACCTTGGAACACAATCAGATGCCCGCTGAAGACCTGTTGTACCAGACCACCACACCGAGAAACAGCCCTGTTTCTAGAGCCCCTAAAAAACCGCGAGGGCCTGCGAGCAGGAAAGGAAAAGGTAGCAATCGTATGAAAACGTGTTTTTGCACAGCCGCTCTGAGAAAATCTCCAATCGCCTCTACTAAGTCCTATATCTTTATAGCTTGTAAAGTGAAGCCTAGGAGAATTGTATACACAAAAGAGAATATACCGCAGCTAATGAAGAGCCTCACAGAAGCTCCAGAATCCGCCACGGCAATCATCCACCCCACATCGCTAGCCCATAAGTGTATATTTTGATATACATGCACAGTCTCTGTACAATCAATGATACACGTGCTTCTCCAATGAGCTCCTGGTTCCACACATATCTGACACATATCTGACACATGTATAATCTTTCCAGCAGCTAAGCGCAGAGACACGCGGTGGTCTCGCACATATCTGACACATGTATAATCTTTCCTGCAGATAAATGCAGAGACACGCGGCGGTCTCGCACATATCTGACACATGTACTGTATAATCTTTCCTGCAGCTAAATGCAGTCATGAGAAAAACACCTCCAGCACCTCTACAGCCGCTACAACTCTCCGAGAATGACGCGTCAACAGTGTGGCCTGCAATACAGTCGTCTAATGTATTTGGGGGTCACCATTAAAGTACTGTACTATAGTCAGGGTGATTGGCGTTACTTTCAGAGCGACAATATAGCTAATGGTAAAACCGTATTCATATTGTTCCATGATAATCACTACTACGGTATCAAAAATATGAAGGGTTTTATCGGTGCTGATTACTTTTGTGAGCTCTGCAATTCAGTGTTTCACCACAAAAACAATCACTCCTGTCAGTATTTTTGTAAAACCTGTCAGAGAGAGGGTTGTGTAGAAAGCAGTGCCAACCAGCAGCCCAGGTGCCCTGTTTGCAGAGTTTATTGCCGCTCGAGCGAGTGCTTAGATTATCATACACAATTGGGTGTAGACGACATAGCCTTCTGCAGACTTAAAACATTTTGTGATAAATGCAACCGTTTTGTTCTCAGAAATAGCGAGACTGAGCATAAATGTAATGGTTTGCGCTGTCCTGTATGTCGCAGACATATAAATAAATTTGATGCCCATCTTTGTTACATGCGGAAGTATGTAGCGCAGGTGCAAGGTGCAAGACATGATGTCCCAGATGTGTTCAATCGGATTCAGGTCTGGGGAACGGGCGGACACAGCAAACCTTGCCACAGCTCACATTGATGTGCCATCCTGGATGAGCTGCACTACCTGAGCCACTTGTGTGGGTTGTACAGTCTGTCTCATGCTACCATGAGTGTGAAAGCACAACCAACATTCAAAAGTGATCAAAACATGAGCCAGAAAGCATTGGTACTGAGATGTGGTCCCCACCTGCAGAACTGTTCCTTTATTGAGTATGTCTTGGTAATTGCCAATAATTTCCATCTGTTATCTATTCAATTTTCACAACAGCATGTGAAATTGATTGTCAAACAGTGTTGCTTCCTAAGTGGACAGTTTGATTTCACAGAAGTTTGATTTACTTGGAGTTATATTCTGTTGTTTAAGTGTTCCCTTTATTTTTTTAAGGCCGGTTTCACACGTCAGTGGCTCCGGTACGCGAGGTGACAGTTTCCTCACGTACCGGAGCCACTGACACACATAGACACAGTGAAATCAATGCATCTGTGCAGATGTCATTGATTTTTTGCGGACCGTGTCTCCGTGTGCCAAACACGGAGACATGTCAGTGTTCGTGGGAGCGCACGGACGTTGTCCGTGTGCTGTCCGTGTGCCATGCAGGAGACAGCGCTACTGTAAGCGCTGTCCCCCCCACTGGTGCTGAAGCCGCGATTCATATCTTCCCTGCAGCAGCGTTTGCTGTAGAGAAGATATGAATAATCGTGTTTAAAATAAAGCTCCATGTGCCCACCCCCCTCCCACCCCCTGTGCGCCCCCGCACCCCCGCGGTTAATAAAATAATCACCCGGTCCCTCGCTGGCTGGCGCTGCTTCCTGTCCTGGCCACAGCTTCTCCTTTATGAGCGGTCACGTGGGGCCGCCCATTACAATCATGAATATGCGGCTCCACCTCCCATAGCGGTGGAGCCGCATATTCATTACTGTAAATGAGCGGCCCCACGTGACCACTCATACAGTGCACCAGCCAGCGAGGGAGCCGGGTGAGTATTTTAATAACAGCGGGGGGGAGCACAGGGGGTGGAAGGGGGGTGGGCACATGGAGCTTTATTTTAAACACGATTATTCATATCTTCTCTACAGCAAACGCTGCTGCAGGGAAGATATGAATCGTGGCTTCAGCATTAGATGCAGGGGACAGCGCTAAACTTTAGCGCTGTCTCCTGCATGGTGCGTGTGGTACCCAGTGGGCACACGGGCGGCACACGTGTGCCGCAGGTGTGCCACAGAAACGCACCGGCACACGGACACGGATAATTCCGGTACCGATTTTTCCAGTACCGGAATTATCTGGACGTGTGAGACTGGCCTAAGAAGTATATGTTGATACTTTAGGGTTTATGTGTGTGTATATGTAGATACTGTAGGGCTCATGTGTATATATATATGTAGATTCTGTAGGGTTTATGTGTGTGTATGTAGATCCTTTAGGGTATATGTGTACTTATATATGTAGATACTATAGGGTTTATGTGTGTATATGTAGATACTGTAGGGCTGATGTGTACATATATATGTATATTCTGTATGGTTTATGTGTATGTAGACTCTGTATGGTTTATGTGTACATATATATGTAGATACTTTAGGGATTATGTGTTTGTGTATATGTAGATACTGTAGGGTTGATGTGTACATATATGTAGATACTGTAGGGCTGATGTGTGTATATATGTAGATTCTATAGGGCTTATGTGTATATATGTAGATACTGTAGGGCTGATGTGTTCCAAAGACATACTGATAGGGAATTTAGATTGTGAGCCCCAACGGGTACAGCAACGATAATGTGTGCAACCTGTAAAGCGCTGCGGAATATGTTAGCGCTATATAAAAATAAACATTATTAAAGATTATTATTATTACATATATAGGTAGATTCTGTAGGGTTTAAACCCTCCGTCAGGGGCAACTGATCTGACAGGCGCAGCTCACTTAGTTTCATTTCTCTATTTTCAGTGGTTTGTCTGGGAAACACCATCCTCCCAGTACCTTCATAACTTTAAAGGCTGTGTGAAACCTGAGAAGCCTCTTGTGCTGCAGAGCTGCAGGAGATCAGATACCAGTGTTTTGGCTTCTCAGGCCCATTGCCCCTGAATGCGTCACACCTTTGACGATTAGAATTTGCTGTTTTATTTATCCCAATTGTTTTTTTAGCTTGTTTTATGAATAGCAAGTGCTAAATTTGTGGATTTGTCATAGAAGGTTTTGTTAGAAATAAGAGTGTGCTTCTCAGGCACATTGCGTCCTAACACATATTCTCTCTCTTGCTTCTGCTTTTCTTCTGTAATGGCGAGGAGAATATTGGACTTGTCCAATGCCCTTCATGTTGAGCAAGTGCAAAATATACTGCTTGATGATGAGACAGACCCCTTACAGCTAGAAGATTTAGGGGAAGAAAGTGACATTGATTCAGAAGATGATGTGGAAGAAAGTCCAGATGTGTCTGATACAGATCAAGATGGAGAGAGTGAGGAGGATGCTCAAGACATAGAGACATATTACTTTTCTGGTTATTAAACATTTTTTTCCACCTTATTATGTGTATTCTCATTTATTACAT
Organism: Ranitomeya imitator; assembly: GCF_032444005.1. NCBI lineage: Eukaryota > Metazoa > Chordata > Amphibia > Anura > Dendrobatidae > Ranitomeya > Ranitomeya imitator. Next base: position 119,691,465 of record NC_091287.1, read on the forward strand.
TCCTATTAAGGTAACTGATCACTTTTAGAGCATTGAAATATTTTAAAAAGGAAAATATAACCAATTTTCTAGCCTGTGCCGGAGAGGTGCAATGCCCCTAAACCCGTTATGAAACATATTGCCCCTGACGGAGGGTTAGAAGTGTTATTAGGAGGGACGTGCCACTAGGAGTGTTATTAGGAGGGACGTGCCACTAGGAGTGTTATTAGGAGGGACGTGCCACTAGGAGTGTTATTAGGAGGGACGTGCCACTAGGAGTGTTATTAGGAGGGACGTGCCACTAGGAGTGTTATTAGGAGGGACGTGCCACTAGGAGTGTTATTAGGAGGGACATGCCACTAGGAGTGTTATTAGAAGGGACATGCCACTAGGAGTGTTATTAGGAGGGACATGCCACTAGGAGTGTTATTAGGAGGGACGTGCCACTAGGAGTGTTATTAGAAGGGACGTGCCACTAGGAGTGTTATTAGGAGGGACATGCCACTAGGAGTGTTATTAGGAGGGACGTGCCACTAGGAGTGTTATTAGAAGGGACATGCCACTAGGAGTGTTATTAGAAGGGACGTGCCACTAGGAGTGTTATTAGAAGGGACGTGCCACTAGGAGTGTTATTAGGAGGGACGTGCCACTAGGAGTGTTATTAGAAGGGACGTGCCACTAGGAGTGTTATTAGGAGGGACGTGCCACTAGGAGTGTTATTAGAAGGGACATGCCACTAGGAGTGTTATGGAGGGATGTGCCATTAGTAGTGGTATTAGGAAGCTCAAATACAGACATTACAATAGCAGACACATAATTACTGCCCTCATATTTCTGTTTGCCTTCATATTATGGCAGTCATGGATCATAAAAATGAGAACTCTCATATATAACTACCTGAGTGTTGTATAAAATAAAGACATAAGGAGACCGATCATTTATTTTAAACATATTTTATTAAATACAATCTTTACCTCTACCTAAAGCCAGTGATCCAGAAGAAGGCAAAAAACCTGAACACGTTCAGCCAATGTGTGTTACAGGGAAAAATTCCTTCATGACCCCGAGAAAAGGCGATCAGTTCGAGAACCCTGGACCAAGGCCATACTACAACTAACTAACTGATATATATATATATATATATACAACGATATTCAATATGGTGACTTGTTTCTGGATAGCAGATCTTCTTTGTCCTGGTAAGTCGCCTCACCTTTCCTCGTCAGACCAGACCCTGAAGCTCATAGCTTGGCTATGTTCATCTTCCCTGTAAAAAAAAACCAGAACAATACCCCCCACAGAACACTACCCCCCACACAGAACACTATCCCCCCACAGAACACTACCCCTTAGTATACAGACATAGGACTGTTGCATCATATCAGGACCCTTATACAGTTGGCAAACAACTACATGCTAAAGCATGTAAATATATATATATATATATATACAGTGTGTATATATATATATATATATATATATATATATATATATATGTATGTTCTACTCCTTATACAGTTTGGTTATATAGCAGACACCTAAACAATATGATGTCATGATGCACTGTTTCCAGGATTAGATCCATACAATCAGCATATAATGACATCATAAGACAACAAATATAATGTACAGACATATTAAATGATTAAAACTAAACAATCGTGTGGCTCTCTTTAGATTCTTCAGTCTTCCTTCCAGGATCCAGATTCTCTCCCTGGTAAGAAAAAAAAATAATATGAGGGGAAGTATCAGTATAAAACCTGTAGAAAGCGTCATAAATATATTGTACTTTATGCCAGATAAACAAGCCCCCTTTTCTCTCCATTTTTAAGTTTTGACGTAAACACTTAAAATGGTGTAATAAATTTGTTTAAAAAAAAAAGTTGCAAATACAGTTATATATAAGTAAAAAAAATAAAATAAAATAGGAAAATAAAATGGTAAAATAAATAAATAAAAAGAAAGTAAAGTAAACAAATAAATATATTTTCCCCCAATGTATGTACACCAACCTCTGTCCCATGTGGGTGAATAATGGTACAATTTTTGCCCCAATAATCTTATATTAAAGTGACAGAACCACCAACAATCTGTGCCAGCCACAGATACAACTTCAAGTGTCACTGACCATAGTAGCGACAGTGGTGTCTCCATCCAAGGTGAAGTCTTTGAGCTTCGAAACGCGTTGAATAAACCACCCGAACACATTAACAGTATATCTGGATCTATTATTTGTCGCAGCAGCGCGGATGTAATTAACATGTTTGCTGCATAGAACTCTGTGTCCAACATGCCGGTGTGTGACCTCACATAGAACCTTCATCACCCAAGTCTAAAGATTCTACCAGCAAGGACTGAAGAAATCTAGAACCTTACAGCCACAATCTGTAGACTTGGAGGGTCCATGTTGGCGCTAAGTTCACTAACTTAAATCCCTGAAAGGTTTCTTATTTACCTGTATCCTCAATCCAGAGGATTGAAATGAGAGTCTGTGTCCTTGATCCTGGATCCTCCGCTCTCCTCGTCTTCATCTCTTGAAATGACAGTCTGTGTCCTCGATCCTGAATCCTCCGCTCTCGTCGTCTTCATCTTCTGGAATAAGATTCTGCCCCCAGAACACCCGTTTGTATAGAGCTACAGTCATTGTGACATCATGCTGTGAGGTAACAATGACCTCCTGTATTTGATCATGTCACATATGACTATGAGTGAAATCTCCACAGGTATTAATTAATATTGACAACAAATAGTAATAATATGGCACATCACATTGGTTACCATCAAGGCAGGAGTAGCCGGGCGATTAAAGAAAAGTTCCCAAAAGTACAAAGCATTTACTGCGTCTGAAAAAAATAAAGGACTTGATAATAATTTACCTCAAACGTAATTAAATTCTAGGCCCTATGACAACACTTCCCCCTTTTTACAGCATTACACTGTTACCATAGGAGAACCGCATTTACAAAACTATTAACAAAACTTTAGCAATTGCCCATAGCAACCAGTCTGATTCCACCTTTAGTGTATCTATTATTATTATTTATTTATATAGCGCCATTTATTCCATGGGGATGTACATGAGGAGGGGTTACATACAAGTTACAGATATCACTTACAGTAACAAACTAACAATGACAGACTGGTACAGAGGGGAGAGGACCCTGCCCTTGAAGGCTTACATTCTACAGGATGGAGGGGAAACACCTTAACCCCTATACCCCCAAGGGTGGTTTGCACGTTAATGACCGGGCCAATTTTTACAATTCTGACCACTGTCCCTTTATGAGATTATAACTCTGGAACGCTTCAACGGATCCCAGTGATTCTGACATTGTTTTCTCGTGACATATTGTACTTCATGATAGTGGTAACATTTATTTGATGTTACCTGCATTTATTTGTGAAAAAACGGAAATTTGGCGAAAATTTTGAAAATTTCGCAATTTTCCAACTTTGAATTTTTATGCAATTAAATCACAGAGATATGTCACACAAAATACTTAATAAGTAACATTTCCCACATGTCTACTTTACATCAGCCCAATTTTGGAACCAAAATTTTTTTTGTTAGGGAGTTATAAGGGTTAAAAGTTGACCAGCAATTTCTCATTTTTACAACACCATTATTTTTTAGGGACCACATCTCATTTGAAGTCATTTTGAGGGGTCTGTATGATAGAAAATACCCAAGTATGACACCATTCTAAAAACTGCACCCCTCAAGGTGCTCAAAACCATATTCAAGAAGTTTATTAACCCTTCTGGTGCTTCACAGGAATTTTTGGAATGTTTAAATAAAAATGAACATTTAACTTTTTTTCATAAAAAATTTACTTCAGCTCCAATTTGTTTTATTTTACCAAGGGTAACAGGAGAAGATGGGCCCCAAAAGTTGTTGTACAATTTGTCTTGAGTACACCGATATCCCATATGTGGGGGTAAACCACTGTTTGGGCTCATGACAGAGCTTGGAAGCGAAGGAGCGCCATTTGACTTTTCAATGCAAAATTGACTGGAATCGAGATGGGACACCATGTTGCGTTTGGAGAGCCCCTGATGTGCCTAAACATTGAAACCCCCCACAAGTGACACCATTTTGGAAAGTAGACCCCCTAAGGAACTTATCTAGAGGTGTGGTGAGCACTTTGACCCACCAAGTGTTTTACAGAAGTTTATAATGCAGAACCGTAAAAATAAAAAATCATATTTTTTCACAAAAATTATCTTTTTGCCCCCAATTTTTTATTTTCCCAAGGGTAAGAGAAGAAATTGGACCCCAAAAGTTGTTGTACAATTTGTCCTGAGTACGCTGATACCCTATATGTGGGGGTAAACCACTGTTTGGCCGCATGGGAGAGCTCGGAAGGGAAGGAGCAACGTTTGACTTTTCAATGCAAAATTGACAGGAATTGAGATGGGACGCCATGTTGCGTTTGGAGAGCCACTGATGTGCCTAAACATTGAAACCCCCCACAAGTGACACCATTTTGGAAAGTAGACCCCCTATGGATCTTATCTAGAGGTGTGGTGAGCACTTTAACCCACCAAGTGTTTCACAGAAGTTTATAATGCAGAGCCGTAAAAATAAAACAAAAATTTTTTCCCATAAAAATTATTTTTTAGCTCCCAGTTTTGTATTTTCCCGAGGGTAACAGGAGAAATTCGACCCCAAAAGTTGTTGTACAATTTGTCCTGAGTACGCTGATACACCATATGTGGGGGGGAACCACCGTTTGGGCTCATGGGAGGGCTCGGAAGGGAAGGAGCGCCATTTGGAATGCAGACTTAGATGGAATGGTCTGCAGGCGTCACATTGCGTTTGCAGAGCCCCTAATGTATCTAAACAGTAGAAACCCCCCACAAGTGACCCCATATTGGAAACTAGACCCCTCAATGAACTTATCTAGATGTGTTGTGAGAACTTTGAACCCCCAAGTGTTTCACTACAGTTTATAACGCAGAGCCGTGAAAATAAAACATCTTTTTTTTTCCCACAAAAATTATATTTTAGCCCCCAGTTTTGTATTTTCCTAAGGGTAACAGGAGAAATTGGACCCCAAAAGTTGTCCTATTTGTCCTGAGTACGCTGATACCCCATATGTTGGGGTAAACCCCTGTTTGGGCATACGGGAGAGCTCGGAAGGGAAGGAGCACTGTTTTACTTTTTCAGCGCAGAATTGGCTGGAATTGAGATTGGACACCATGTCGCGTTTAGAGAGCCCCTGATGTGCCTAAACAGTGGAAACCCCCCAATTATAACTGAAACCCTAATCCAAACACACCCCTAACCCTAATCCCAACAGTAACCCTAACCACACCCCTAACCCTAATCCCAACAGTAACCCTAACCACACCTCTAACCTTGACACACCCCTAAACCTAATCCCAACCCTATTCCCAACCGTAAATGTAATCTAAACCCTAACCGTAACTTTAGCCCCAACCCTAACCCTAACTTTAGCCACAACCCTAACTGTAGCCTTAACCCTAGCCCCAACCCTAACCCTAGCCCTAACCCTAGCCCTAACCCTAGCCCTAACCCTAGCCCTAGCTCTAACCCTAGCCCTAACCCTAGCCCTAATGGGAAAATGGAAATAAATACATTTTTTTAATTTTTCCCTAACTAAGGGGGTGATGAAGGGGGGTTTGATTTACTTTTATAGCGGGTTTTTTAGCAGATTTTTATGATTGACAGCCGTCACACACTGAAAGACGCTTTTTATTGCAAAAAATATTTTTTGCGTTACCATATTTGAGAGCTATAATTTTTCCATATTTTGGTCCACAGAGTCATGTGAGGTCTTGTTTTTTGCGGGACGAGTTTACGTTTTTATTGGTAACATTTTCGGGCACGTGACATTTTTTGATCGCTTTTTATTCCGATTTTTGTGAGGCAGAATGACCAAAAACCAGCTATTCATGAATTTATTTTGGGGGAGGTGTTTATACCGTTCCGCGTTTGGTAAAATTGATGAAGCAGTTTTATTCTTCGGGTCAGTACGATTACAGCGATACCTCATTTATATCATTTTTTATGTTTTGGCACTTTTATACGATAAAAACTATTTTATAGAAAAAATAATTATTTTTGCATCGCTTTATTCTGAGGACTATAACTTTTTTATTTTTTGCTAATGATGCTGTATGGTGGCTCGTTTTTTTGCGGGACAAGATGACGTTGTCAGCGGTATCATTGTTATTGATATCTGTCTTTTTGATCGCGTGTGATTCCACTTTTTGTTCGGCGGTATGATAATAAAGCGTTGTATTTTGCCTCGTTTTTTTTTTTTTTTCTCTTACGGTGTTTACTGAAGGGGTTAACTAGTGGGCCAGTTTTATAGGTCGGGTCGTTACGGACGCGGCGATACTAAATATGTGTACTTTTATTGTTTGTTTGTTTTTTTATTTAGATAAAGAAATGTATTTATGGGAATAATACATATATTTTTTTATTATTATTTAGGAATTTTTTATTTTTTATTTTTTTACACATTTGGAACATTTTTTTTAAATTTTTTTACTTTGTCCTGGGAGGGACATCACAGATCGCTGATCTGACAGTTTGCACAGCACTCTTTCAGATCACCGATCTGTCTCAGAGCACTGCAGCCTTACCAAGCTCCTGCTGTGAGCATGACTTTTGGATATGGGATGGACCCCACTCCTTCTTAAAACCACCATAACTACTGTAAACCTAGGTACTAAAATAAATACACAAAACACATTATTTTGGTTGTCAAAATGGCCACAGCTTTTATTCAAATCACAGGATTAAATAATCACAGTAGGAGTCAGGTGGAGTGCTAGTACATTGGGATTCACAAGTACTGCGATATCCCCAGCTGTCTGACATACAGCACCAGGACAGACAGCCATAAAGGGGCGGCACGCACTGGCTTGCCATTCAAGCAGAGCCAGTAAACATTCAGGGCACCAATGACCCTATTATCCTCACCCTGTGCTTAACCACTGTGCCCGCCCCTGATTGATGTTACCATTACAACGTCCTTGAGGCTGGCCACCAAAGCCGAGCCTACTCACCACCATGAGGTTTTACATCCTCTATTAGTTAAAATGAGTCCACCTTAACTTGTCTGCAACTTCCACCTGACTCCTAAACCGCAAAGCCGTGACGGGTTATAAATTCCAAGTCTCATTTGACACCTTTTTTTTTTTTTTTATAATTAAATCATTTTTGCAAACTTAAAAATTAGGAGTCCCTGCAAAAGCATTAATGGGACTAAACTTGGCAAACCCCCGACTCACAAAGAGTCATCCTACAGCGCTCAGGAGAGGAAAAACCCCCTGTGGAGGAAACCTCCAGGGAACCATGGCTGAAGGATTGCCCTTCCCTTGGGCTTAGAAGGTTGCCACAAATAATAACTCTTTATAGCCAATATACAATTGAACCTGGTACAAGATATACAATGACAAATTCAAAAATACAATAAAGCATTTATCATTATACAAGCAATAATTAAAAAGTGTAAGGACAGAGATTATAAACAGGGCGGGAGGGCGGGTAATGTTTCCTCCTGTCCATCGTGTGAGAGAAAGAGGGAGAGCCAGAGTTGCCTCCCCTATATAAGCCCCACCCTCCTCACAGTAATACACCAGGCACAAACATCTAAACTCCTTCCTCTTAAAGCAACACATCACTCTTGTTTAAAATCTACACTGCAATACAAACAAAGGCTGCAGGAGTTCTCAGTCCACCCATCCCCAAGTCATGTCCACCTCCGTCTAGTCTCCGGTGGTTTCTTGACTTTTGGATATGGGATGGACCCCACTCCTTCTTAAAACCACCATAACTACTGTAAACCTAGGTACTAAAATAAATACACAAAACACATTATTTTGGTTGTCAAAATGGCCACAGCTTTTATTCAAATCACAGGATTAAATAATCACAGTAGGAGTCAGGTGGAGTGCTAGTACATTGGGATTCACAAGTACTGCGATATCCCCAGCTGTCTGACATACAGCACCAGGACAGACAGCCATAAAGGGGCGGCACGCACTGGCTTGCCATTCAAGCAGAGCCAGTAAACTTTCAGGGCACCAATGACCCTATTATCCTCATCCTGTGCTTAACCACTGTGCCCGCCCCTGATTGATGTTACCATTACAACGTCCTTGAGGCTGGCCACCAAAGCCGAGCCTGCTCACCACCATGAGGTTTTACATCCTCTATTAGTTAAAATGAGTCCACCTTAACTTGTCTGCAACTTCCACCTGACTCCTAAACAGCCACCAGCGAGGCCATTTGACACCTTGAATGGACTCGACCCCCATCACCCATGCCTAATAAAGTCATCAACCAGATCTGCATGCTATGGAAAGACTGTGCATATAAGGAACAAAATTCCAGGACTGCAACAGATTAATTTTAACAATGCAACACTACCAAATTATGATCGATAATATGGTAACTACAGCAAAATAACAGCCGCTAAACACCCTGCAATGTGGATCCTATAATAGGGAATGCAGAAACTAAACCATAACAAAGGGGTAGCCACAGTCTGACTACCTGTATAATGACATCTGTGATGCCTCAAAAACTATTATACTGCATGTATTGTAGCCAGCTCTAATAACTCACTAATTCACAGATTTCAGTTCAAGAAACCACCATTACATACAGTAGCTGGGCTGTGCAGTAACCAATTCTTAAACCCACTTACTATTACTACCCAAAAAGTGATGAGTGTATATAAAGAGAAAGATACTATAAACAAGGAGTAATTAAAAGCCATACACAATATAAAATCGACATTATAACCGATCATTAAATAATTTAAATAATTTCTGCAATATTTGGACATGGTAAATGAAATAAGCCTATTGCAGAAAAGTCTACAAAGACATTATTAATAACCTTGCCACGCCATTGTTAATTGCTTTACAGGCACTTGATAACATATACCATTAACCTTCTCCAACTGGGACAAAGGCATTGGGAATAGGCACATTGCCCTTCGTGTCAATGCACTTGATGTCTTCACCCCTAGCCGCTCCCACTGGCTAAAGGGCATCGGGATGCATTTTGTTACTTTTCTCTTAGTCACTCCCACTGACTCCAGGGCATCCATATTAGGTACATTGCTCTTCAGTTTGATGCTCCAGATTACTGCATTCTCCAGACAACAACCTTGAAAGAAATAGGAGTTGGTCAATATAAACAGTCAAAATCAGTGCCTCAGCATTCTCAAGTCACAGGTACTATTCAGGACCTCGTCCAACACACCAGGCATATGACCTGTCCAGGTGCTATTCAGGACGTCAGTCCAACACCCCAGGCATATAACCTGTCCAGGTGCTATTCAGGACATCAGTCCAACATCCCAGGCATATGACCTGTCCAGGTGCTATTCAGGACGTCAGTCCAATACCCCAGGCATATAACCTGTCCAGGTGCTATTCAGGACATAGTCCAACACCCCAGGCATATGACCTGTCCAGGTACTATTCAGGACCTCGTCCAACACCCCAGGCATATAACCCAATTTGTATGCATGTAGAATATGATTGCCATGACCACAGGGACTTTACCCTAACAGGGTCTTGTAAGATATAAATGCTTCTGGAGACCAGGGGGCCATACCGTGATGGTCACTCCTCCACACCAGGGGGCCATACCAAAGATGGTTACATCTCCATTCCACGGGGTCATACTATGATGTACACCCCTCCATCCAAGGGCCACACCCGAGATGTTTACTCCTCCACACAAGGGGTGATACTATGATGAACACCCCCCCCTAAACAGAGGGTCCATACCTGAGATGGTTACCCCTACTGACCAAATTATAATTAGCTTCAAGGACCCACTAAAAAAGAAACAAATAAGTGCTTTTTTTTTTTTTTTTTTTTCTTTTTTTTTTTTAATACACACCTTTATTAATACAAACATACAATAACCCAACAAAGCATAAATAACCTTAGCTAGCTGGGAGGAGTCCTTGAAGCTCATAAGATCTGGAGATTACCAAGCATAAAGTGAACATAAAATGTACCAACAATTACTCCCAGCCGTTACCCCACTGGCTCGGGAGCACCATAACCACAGGGTTCCAATGTTCACTTGAACTTCCTGAGGATCCGACAAACCTTTGCCGAAACTCCCCTCCACATTTCACCAGATCAGAACCATATTTAATACCAAAAGGAAGAATCCATATCCCAATGGATCCCCCAGACCAATTTGTAACGAACTTCAAGGAACCCCCCAACTGCCCGGCTCCAGGTAATCCACTTAGTCTGTGCTATCCACCATCTTAGGTAATATAAAATTTAGCACTCAGTGGATATACACCATTCCTGCAAATATATGAAGGGGACAATATAAGAATTAAAAACAGCATACAATAAAACATCAAAGCATAAAGAACATTAACATGCTGGGAAGAGTCCTTGAAGCTCATAAGATCTGGTGATTACCAAACAAAAAGTGAACATAAAATGTACCAACAATTACTCCCAGCCGTTACCCCACTAGCTCGGGAGCACCATAACCACAGGGTTCCAATGTTCACTTGAACTTCCTGAGGATTCAACAAACCCTTGCTGAAAATCCCCTCTACCATTCACCAGATCAAGAACCAAATTAAATTCCAAAAAGAGGAATCCATATCCCAATGGATCCCCCAGACCAATTTATAACCAACTTCAAGGACCCCTACCCCCCCCCTCTAACTGCACAAGATGTGGGATAAGTGAAGATGAAAACACCATGTAAGTTTACAACCAAGGTATATTACAGGTTGATCCTGGAAAATGTCCCATCATAAGGTCAGATACATTCGATGATGGGCAATGCTGTTATATGCTGTAACAATAAAGAAGCCGCCTGCTCCTCTACAGCAGTTACAGACAGGCTCTCTAACCACCAGCTGCACATACATCATAAGAAAATATAATATGTAGATCTAGTATAAGCTGCCTGCAGCCATAAGTGTATGTGCAGAAAATGGCAAGGTCTGTGTCCCCAGTCAGTCACACTACCTACATACAATAGACGAGAGACAGGGCTGAAAACTGGGCCCATGATGTGTTCTCCAGAGCAAGGTGCAGCATCACACTGTTAAGTCCTTCTCAGTCCCTGGCTTACTAGAGGTAGGGATCCTGAGTAAATGACACGCAAACAAGGTATTGTGTGATCATATACAAGGGAAGCCCAGGAGCACATCTCTCTCTCTGGGCTTTGCCCTCCCTTTATATAGAAAAGAATTATTCTTTTACAGACATGCGCACAAGCGCTCATATTTCACTATCTCTTACATAAACAATCTATACCAGTCTTTATCAGTAGAAAGTTACATCATCTGGAAGGTGAATGAAAGGCTGCTATTGAAAGAAGGAATGCACACATGATTACTTCCATAAAAGGAAATGTCAAGTCAGCAGAAATGTATCTTGTTGTAAGCGAGATTTCTCAGGAAGAAGACAAGATGGATTCCTTTAGTTCAGTCTGATCTCCACAATTCCCCCCTTTGACATTTTCTTTTATTTATTTTATTACCACAGGGCCAAAGACAAAGCCTTTATTTGGTATTACACATGTACATGCTTGTATTCAATAAGAGAATCAAATCTAGTATTAATTCTTCCGTTTAACTCTCGCAACCTTTTCTTTGTTTTGCAATAAGTACAGATATTACAAAGGGATAGCAAAATAAGCGCAATAATCAGTATTAGCAAAGGATAACATAAGAGAAGAAGGAAAAAAAACTTTATACTCTTGCATCTATTACACAAAGTTTATCTGTGCATACTGAGATACTCTTGAGCACAATCTGGAATAGTACGTATATGACTACAATAATCATAACTATATGTATTATGCTCTGCATAATCCCAGCAACCCACCCACCGATTCCTCTGAACCAGTTGGCTGGGTTAAGAAAAGAAAAGGTATCTGACCACCAGCTATCCTTATTCTGGTCATTGTCTTTGTCATACTGATCTCTGAGTCGTTGTACGTCCTTTAATTTAAATGTCATACTCATAGTACTATTCGGGTCTATATAATGACAGCAGGTGGGTCCGATGATTTGACACATACCCCCTTGTGAGGCAGTTAGGTAATCCAATACCAGGGTATGTTGGTTAGTGACTATTATAAGCTGATTCTGTACAGCTATACTAGTGTTTAGTATATCCAATATATCCCAGATCTGATCATCTAGATAATCCGTGGCTCTAACTAATTTATCCCACATCTGTGTTAACATAGGATAAATAAAAATGGTACTAGCAATTTTGTTAGGAATTCCCATTTGTACTATATGTGGCCTCCCCAAGGGACGTGGTGAGTTATCTGCAGCTCTTTTATACAGTGTGTGCTTGGGCACGGCTTGCATATTCACTTGTTTATTTGAAATTATGAATGTAGCCGGGGTTAGGCGTCCTAATGTACAAGTACCCTTTATACCTACGGGAAGCCGTTTATATGCTCCTTCTCCGCATATCCAAAATGTACCTTCAGGCAGATCCCATAGAGCTGAGTGCTGCAATACCAATCTGTGAGCCAAGTCCACAAATCTAGATACATTCTGAAGCATACACCAAGAGGGTTTTTGTCCCAAGGGGCTACAGTACCCGGCTGCGGGATTCCCACATACAGGCATTCCTTTGATATACTCATTGGATTCATTACAAACCAGGTTCCCCAGCTTACTTGTACAACTGTTCGAATCACCTTGGGGGAACAATTTAGAATGTTTCCATTTTCTATTATGTATGTATCTTTCCAATACTACAGGTTTGAAAGCATCAGAGGGGGGGACGGTTGTACTGAAACTAAGCTGTAGATTTTCTGTGGGGACCTGTCCTAAATTAGTTAATCCAGTCTTATTTCTAGGTACCCATTTTCCTCCCCTAAATGCTAAATATTGTAGATGTGTGTTACTCCCTGAGAGATTACCCTGCCACCAAGGAAATTCTACCCATCCCACAATTGGTATGGCGATTGTAGTATTCCACAGCCTAGCATTACCAATTTGGTTGTTGGCCAGGTTGTCTGAACAATTAGGCCAAGCGAATATTTCTTCTGCTAATACGGGAACTGCTAGAAAAGGTATACTTGTGGCTGATACCGGCGAATGGGTACAGATCCAACAATCTGTCAGGGTTTGTGTATTGTTTAACAAGTCATGCACTAATTTTCTATGATGTTGTACGAATCTATTGTTCAAAGGGGCTAGAGAATTCAGTCTATCCCACGCCTCCGTTGAGGTTATCATTATTAACATCAATATCATGAGTTTATACTGCTTTTCTTGCAATGGCTTGCATGTATCCATGATGCCTTTCCTTCAAGCTTGACTGATGTAGGTGTTGTCAACAGGACTTGGAAGGGTCCGTCAAACCTTGGTTCTAGAGCCTTTCTGGTGTGTCTTTTTACATAGACTTGATCACCTGGTTCCAACTTGTGACTTCCTTCTGTGTTGTCAGGATCTGGAAGGGAAGCAAAAACTTGTGCATGCACCTTAGTTAATTGTTTCTGAAGATTTTGCACATAAGAAGTTAATGACTCAATATTTAACACAAGTTGCTGTGGAAAATAACATCCTAAATTGGCAGTCCTGCCAAACAAAATTTTATATGGAGACAGTTTAGTCTTACCCCTTGGGGTATTGCGTATTGAGTAAAGGGCCAGTGGAAGGCATTCTGTCCAAGGCTTTCCTGTTTCAGCCATGGCTTTCTGTATTTTTAATTTTAAAGTTCCATTCATGCGTTCCACCTTACCAGAACTTTGAGGATGGTACGGAGTGTGTAACTGACTTTCAACACCCAACATTTTCAGTACATTTTGAAATATTTCTCCAGTGAAATGAGTACCCCTATCTGACTCGATCACTTCAGGGAGACCGTAACGGGGTATCAGTTCGGCAACTAGCTTTACAGCAGTGTTTTTAGCTGAAGCCTTCCGAACTGGATAGGCCTCTGGCCACCCCGAGAACATGTCCACACATACCAACACATACTCATACCCATTACTTTTTGGCAGCTGGATAAAGTCTATTTGTAATCGCTGAAACGGGTAGAGAGGTCGGACGTGGTGCTTCATAGGGGTCTTTGTTGTCTGTCCGGGATTATGTGCCAGGCATATAACGCATGCAGCACAATAGTCTCTTGCATAGTTGCCAAAACCTGGAGCCAACCAGACTTGCTTTGCCAGTAGTGTCATTGCATTTGCAGACACATGAGTAGGGTGGTGCAGTCCACCAACTACAATCGGATACCAGGCTCTAGGTAGACATATTAGTCCATCTTTCTTCCAAATTCCCGCTTGTTCTTCTGCCCCTTCCTTTTTCCACCTGTCCCTCTCCTCTTCTCCTGCATCTTCCTGTGCTTGTCTCAGTCTATCTTCAGTATTTTCTGTGGGGTTTACAGTATGAACCTGTTGTAAGGGTTTGACAGCTGCTGCTTTGGCTGCTTTATCAGCCCTATCATTTCCCCTAGATTCCCTAGTGTCGAGTCTCACATGTGCAGCTACCTTGATTACTGCTACTTCTTTTGTTTCTTGTGCAGCCTCTAAGATCTGTTTGATCAGAGAAGCATGTTTTACAGGTTGTCCTGACGCTGTCATGTAACCTCTAGCTCTCCAGATTACTCCAAAATCAAACACAATACCATGTGCATACCTAGAATCAGTGTATATATTAGCTGTCTGGTTCTCAGCTATTTTAAGAGCTTCAATCAATGCTGTTAGTTCTGCTTCTTGTGCAGACTGTTTCGGTGGAAGTGGTTCTGCTTTGAGAGTTTCAGATTCTGACACAACTGCATACCCTGTATGGAAGTTACCTGTGTCATCTGCAAACCTACTACCATCTATAAACAGCTCTAAATCTGGATTTTGAAGTGGTGTTTCGGATACATTGGGTAAGCCTACCGTTTCTTGTAAAATGAGCTCTGTACAATCATGTGTGTCTGTAGGGAAAAAATTTGCGTGTGGATCAGTGTCCTTATTCCCCCCTTCAGACTCGAGAGGTAGCAGTGTAGCTATATTGAGAGTCTGAAGCCTAGCAAATGTGATAGTAGAGGGGAGCAACAAAGAACACTGTAGCCGCAAATGTCTGGCCATGGAAATGTGTTTTGGTTGGACCTGGTTTAATATCCCATAAACATCATGTGTAGTTTGAACTGTGAGTGGATACTCTAGAACAATTTCTGATGCTTTGTCCAACAATAGTGAGACAGCAACAACTACACGTACACAGGTTGGCGCTGCTCTAGCTACGGGATCTAACCTTGCTGAAAGATATGCAATTGGTCTTTGTTTCCCTGCATGCTTCTGGGTAAGAACTCCTGTAGCATGGGAATCAACTTCTGCAGCCATAAGCTGAAACGGTTTGGTGTAGTCTGGTAGCCCTAACGCTGGAGCTGAAACAAGGGCATCTTTTAATTGTTGGAACGAAATCTGACCTTCTTTTGTCAACAAATAAGGTTCACTTTTTACACAGTCATACAGTGGTTGCATTAGTTGACTGGCATGTATAATCCATTGTCTACAATGAGACACTATTCCTAAAAATGCTCGTAGCTGTTTATGATTTCTAGGCTCATTCATCTGTCTTATTGCTTCAGTTCTTTGTGGTGTAAGATGCTTTTTACCTTGAGAAATGCAATGACCTAGAAAGACCACTTTGGTCTGACAAACTTGTAGCTTTTGTCTATTCACTTTACACCCTTCTTTTTCTAAAAAACATAGTAAACTCACAGTGGACCTTTCTGCAGTTTCTAGATCTGGGCAGCAAAGTAGTAGGTCATCCACATACTGCAAAATTACTACCTGTGGTTCGGGTTCAAACCTCTGAAGGACTGTTTGTAGGGCATTTGAATAAAGAGTAGGGGAGTGTATCATTCCCTGTGGAAGGCGTGTCCACGCCAACTGTTTGCCCTTAAATGTAAATGCAAACAAATGCCAACTATCTTGGTGTAAAGGAACCGAGAAAAATGCATTTGACAGATCTATTACAGTAAACACTTGAGAACTGGCTGGTATCTGTGATAGTAACGTATGAGGATTGGGTACAACTGGGGTGATTGGATCTAGAACTTTGTTTATTTCTCTTAAATCATGTACCATACGATATTTGGGCATAGAACTCTTATCAAGAGTTCTCTTTTTGACTGGATACAGAGGAGTGTTAGCAGGTGATTGTATCTCTACCAAAACTCCTTTCTCTTTATATCCCTCTATCTGTTTTGTAATCGCTAGTTCCTGCTGGGCACTCACAGGGTATTGTCTGAGCTGTGGGAGAACAGTTCCTGGTTGCACAGATAGTTTTACAGGAGAGATATGCAATAGTCCCACATCGGTGTCACCCTGTGCCCACAGTGTTTCTGGGACCATTGAGAGGTCTAGATCTGTGGTGTACTCTTTTTCTTCAGCATAATCCTCAAAAGCCTGAATTCTAACATATTGTTCTAATGTTTCTGCATCATCAGGGATAGTCAGTATAACTGTGCCATCTTCCCTAAAATTGATGTTAGCTTCTAATTTCTTTAGGACATCAGTTCCTAACAAACATGTTGGGGCACCTCTGGCATACAAAAATCTGGATGCAAAACATTTAGGTCCTAATGAGACCTCTAGGGGCACAGTATATGGCAGTGTTCGAATTACCCCATCATAACCCTCAGCAAAAGTTGTTTGTTCTGAAATATCTTCCGGATTCGGAAGAAAATCTTGATTCAAAATTGAGGAAGTTGCACCTGTATCTATCAAAAATGGAATCTCTCTCCCCCCCACATTCACCTGTATCATAGGTCTTCTAGCTGGTAGGGAAGTTTGTAACACATCGAGTCAATCTGAATCTGGTATGGGACCATCTATGATGGTAGATTTCTGCTGGTTGTCCGTTTGGGGAGGGTTATTTCTGGGAACAAATTTGCCTGACTTTATATCTGCCAACTTCTTCCTGCACTCTCTTTGGAAATGACCTGGCTTTTTACAGTAGTGGCAAGGAAAGTTGTGTTTCACTCTTCCTCCTGTATTAGCTTGTGCTATTCTAACAGGCTTACGATTCTCTCTCATATCCATGACTATTCCTAAACATCGTTGTTTCACAATATTTGGTTGTTCAATTGTTCTCCAATCTGGAGTAGAGGATTTAAATTTTTCTCTGATTTTCGGATCTAGCCCCTCTATTAATTGTTTTGTAAAAAGTCTCCTTACTGAAGCATCAGTCAAATCCAATCCTTCATCCCTAAAGCTATTTTCTAATTCTTGACTATATTCTTCAATACTTTGCCCAAATTTCTGCATAATCACACCCGTAGATCCCCTTTCCCTCTGTTTTTCTCTCATGAAAATTATTAATGCCTCTGTGAACTGGGTACCTGATGCTTCTGTCTGTAAGGCACCCCCTTCTGCCACTGGTCTATTGGGCTGTAGGTGTGTCAATAATTCCTGAAAAAGTCCGGGGGACATTTTCATTCTACATAATTCTTCCCCGTCCGCCCAGACCCCAGCATGAGTCTGCATGATTTGTTGTATGTATTGTGCAAATCGGATGGGATATTGAGTGGGATCAGGCGCATTATGCAGGAGGGACATACCTTCAGCAGGGGACCAAGGAAAATACTGTCGGGTCTGGTGATATCTAGTTCCCATTACCCCGTCAGCACCAGGTTCCCTAAAGGGTCTTGGTACTACCCTAACAGGGGCAAGTACAGCGCCATGTCTAGGTGTACCACAGACTAGGCAATCATTTCTCCAATCTGGATTTTGTTGTCCACAGTGTGAACATACCCATCCTCCTACCCCACCAAGATTGGGATACAAGGCTGGAAATTGTTTTCCTCCTTCTGCTCCTCCAGATGGTACAAATGATTGGGCTTTTGGATCTAGGTAAGGTGGTGGGATTATGTCACAACTTTTTCCCTTCCCCATAATCCATTTGGAAGTGTCTGGATCATACTTCCAATTCTCCTCTTTAGCTGTTTTTGAGACCTCTATCATACAGTGCATGATTTCTTCCCACCCATTGTCTTTGATAATTCCACCTCGTTCTTTACTCAGTTTTTCCCATTCTGTACTGAACATAAGTGCTTCTGAAATTCCCAATTTTTCTCTTACCCTTCTAATCTGACTTCTGACTGTCTTCCCACATCTTTCCTGTATGATATCTGCTGCTTCCACTTGTCCTAAGACGGTTTTTGTCTGTTTATTTCCCATTTTTATTTTTTATTTTTTTTCAATATTAGCTATTTCTACCCCAGGTGACGTTTGGACAATCACTTATCCTAGGTGATGTCTCGTTGCCTTCTCTCCTAGGGAGCTAAAATATTGAAGGGCTGATCTGCTCCATTCTTTCTAATGTGCAGAATGTACTTAAGTGCTATTATGCACGCAAACAGACCCAGCAACACCATACAGATCACAAAACTTTCTGTGTCAGTTAGCATACTTGTCCCAGGCTCATGGACCCGCGTCCTGGGCTCATTCTATCAAACCTTATCCAGAAATGAAGGAGGTTAAGCACTTAAATGAGAGTCAAGCATGGGCGGAGGTCTCCCCGAAAGGACGCAACCACATGACCCAGTTAGGCTGACTTCCGTGTATAAGGCTTATACCCCAACTATTTCGGCTTATTTTTCTACGCACTTTTGCTCTTCTTTTACAACATACCACAACCTTCACACTGTTCACACACTGCCAGGGACAGGACTCATAAATCTATACAATATAGTAACCCGAGTTTTATAGGTATCTACTCACTACTAGACTAACCCAGCGTGACACGGCTCATAGAGATCTTTCGGATAATACAAGGCAGATAAAAGAGAACTAATAATGTCTCTTACCTGGCCAGGTTTTTCAGTTCATTTGCCGTCCATTATCCCAGATCTCCATTGTCCGTATCTGCAGGTGAATCTCGAGCAAATACTCTCATCTCGGGTCCCTGTTCGGTGCGCCAAAGAAATGTTAAGTCCTTCTCAGTCCCTGGCTTACTAGAGGTAGGGATCCTGAGTAAATGACACGCAAACAAGGTATTGTGTGATCATATACAAGGGAAGCCCAGGAGCACATCTCTCTCTCTGGGCTTTGCCCTCCCTTTATATAGAAAAGAATTATTCTTTTACAGACATGCGCACAAGCGCTCATATTTCACTATCTCTTACATAAACAATCTATACCAGTCTTTATCAGTAGAAAGTTACATCATCTGGAAGGTGAATGAAAGGCTGCTATTGAAAGAAGGAATGCACACATGATTACTTCCATAAAAGGAAATGTCAAGTCAGCAGAAATGTATCTTGTTGTAAGCGAGATTTCTCAGGAAGAAGACAAGATGGATTCCTTTAGTTCAGTCTGATCTCCACAACACTAGGAGTGCCCACTCACTGCCCGCCATGTGCTGAGTTATTAGTGCCCACTCACTGCCCCCGCCATGTGCTGAGTTATTAGTGCCCACTCACCATACCGCCATGTGCAGAGTTATTAGTGCCCACTCACTGCCCCCGCCATGTGCTGAGTTATTAGTGCCCACTCACCACCCCACCATGTGCTGAATTACTCCCCGAATAATTATTGACACCTGATAAAATATATATAGTAAGGCTCCAGGTAATCCACTCAGGCTTCAGGCTTGTGATAAGCTGCCTGCAGCCATAAGTATATACAGAAAAAGGGGTGGATATATCAGGCAGGACAGCATGCAACATAATAGGACTAAAGGCTGCCTTATCTCCAGAAATAAAGCACGGATTTGGAAGTCATGTACAGATTATATGTGCAGCAAGGAAAATAACCTGGAGACCCAGGATCTAACATGTACTCAAAGTCTGTATACATGATAAGCATGCTGCGCAGAGATGGAGCCTTTTCTCATATATCACATATAGATAGTGAGAGTAACCTGGTTATCACCCAGCATCATCAGACTGTACTGCAGCAGAGATGAGGTCACATGCAGGTCACCAGACTCCATAAATGGGAAGAGGGGAATCAGCAGACAGCAGCATGCAATACACAGACAAGAAGTGCAGCCTCTTACCCTCATATATACACGGTATATATATACCATCCCTTTACTGCTCCCTCTCACCAGTGACTAGTCCCTGCAAACTGCCCAGCTCCATGCTACCAATAGCAGACACTGTATGTGCCAATGCTCTGACCCATCACACAGATACACAAAACTCATGAAGACTCTGCACAATACAGCAGAAATAAGACACAACAGCCATGTCTGTAAGCAGGTCACACAGGAGCTGTCTCTGCAGTGTGTGAGGCAACTTGTAACAGACCCATGAGGGAACATGGCAGCTACATGAATCTCTGAGGTAATATTACTCCCAAATAAGATGTAAGAGCTGAGACTATACTAATACATAATGAATGTGGATAGTATATCAGCCATGTCTGCAGGGAGGTACACATGAGGGAACATGGCGACTACATGAATTTCTGAGGAAAAATTGATCCCATATATGATGTAGGAGCTGATACTACACTAATATATGATGTGTGAAGTGAATGTACTCCTATCAGCTATAATGTGAGGTGATAACCCCAGTATTAGGCCATGTTCACACAGTGCGTTTTTTACTGCGGAACCGCAGCGGTATTGCCGCTGCGGTTCCACAGAAGTTTTCCATGCAGGGTACATAACAATGTAACCCTATGGAAAACAGTCACTGCTGTGCACATGGTCCGTAATTTCGTTTAAAAAGCCGCGCAGAATAGCTGCGGCAAAAAAGAAGGAGCATGTCACTTCTTTTTCCTGAACCGCAGCGGTTCTGCACCCATAGACCTCCATTGTGAGGTCAAAATCGCAGTAAAACCCGCAGATCAAAAATATATCTGCGGGTTTTACTGCGATTTGATGTGCAGAACCGCTGCAGCAGGAAGTGCGGGGGAGCGGGCGGAAGTGCGTGGGCGGAGTGTGGCTGCCCCCCCGTGCTCCGATCCCGCCCCCCGTGCTCCGATGCCCCCCCCGTGCTCCGATGCCCCCCCCCAGTGCTCCGATGCCCCCCCCGTGCTCTAATCTCCCCCCCTTATACTTACCCGGCGTCCCGGTGTCCGTCCGGCCGTCTTCTCCCTGGGCGCCGCCATCTTGCAAAATGGCGGGCGCATGCGCAGTGCGCCCGCCGAATCTGCCGGCCGGCAGATTCGCTCCAAAGTGCATTTTGATCACTGAGATATAACCTATCTCAGTGATCAAAATAAAAAAATAGTTAATGACACCCCCCCCACTTTGTCACCCCCATTGGTAGGGACAATAAAAAAATTAAGAATTTTTTTTTTTTTTTCACTAAGGTTAGAATAGGGGTAGGTTTAGGGTTAGGGGTAGGGTTAGGGGTAGGGTTAGGGTTAGGAGTAGGGTTAGGGGTAGGGTTAGGGTTAGGGTTAGGGGTAGGGTTAGGGGTAGGGTTAGGGGTAGGGTTAGGGTATTTTCAGCCATTTTAGCCCTAAAAAGCTTCCTAGGAAACACACAGTCTCTGCATAGAAAACTGCATAAAAAAAGGATAAAAAAAACGCATCAAAAAACGCATCAAAAAAGGACAAAAAAAGGACCAAAAAAAGGACCTGCGTTTTCTGCCAAGAGCTGCAGTTTTTTAAAAAAACTGTCCTGAAAAAAAAAGGATGGAAATCCTGAACGTGTGAACATACCCTTATACTCCCTGAGGCTGCAGACATGTTTCCTCCTGTCCATCGTGTGAGAGAAAGAGGGAGAGCCAGAGTTGCCTCCCCTATATAAGCCCCACCCTCCTCACAGTAATACACCAGGCACAAACATCTAAACTCCTTCCTCTTAAAGCAACATCACTCTTGTTTAAAATCTACACTGCAATACAAACAAAGGCTGCAGGAGTTCTCAGTCCACCCATCCCCAAGTCATGTCCACCTCCGTCTAGTCTCCGGTGGTTTCTGGCACTTGGTAAGCCACCTCCCTCCCTGCAGGACCCGGATGCCGCGGCCATCTTGGATCCGGGCCTGCTACAGGGAGGGAGGTAAGGAGACCCTCGCAGCAACGCGATCACATCGCGTTGCTGCGGGGGTCTCAGGGAAGCCCGCAGGGAGCCCCCTCCCTGCGCGATGCTTCCCTGCACCGCCGGCACACCGCGATCATGTTTGATCGCGGTGTGCCAGGGGTTAATGTGCCGGGGGCGGTCCGTGACCGGTCCTGGCACACACATAGTGCCAGATGTCAGCTGCAATATGCAGCTGACACCCCGCCGCGATCACGGGGGGAGTGCGGCCGATCGCATATGACGTACTATCCCGTCGGTAGTCATACGGGTCCACCCCACCTCGACGGGATAGTACGTCATATGGCAAGGGTTAAGGCTATGTGCACACGTTGCGGATTAGGCTTAGGAATTTCTGGTGTGGATTCTGCCTCTCCTGGCAGAAAACGCACCTGCGGATTTGTCGTGTTTGTGCGGTTCCGCAGCGTTTTTTGTGCGTTTTTTGTGCGTTTTTTACCCCTGCGGTTTTCTATAATGGAATGGGTACAAAAACGCTGCAGATTCACAAAAAAGAAGTTACATGCTACTTCTTGGATGGTACAATGATAACAGTAGCTGAAGAATTCGAAAGGCTACTTTAGAATACTTCTAGTAAGAGACCAGTATTTTGGACCGGGCTGCCAGTGTGCTCGGGCCCCCCTTTTTGCTCTTAACCCCTTCCCGACCTGTGACACAGCGTATGCGTCATGAAAGTCGGTGCCTATCTGACCTGTGACGCATATGCTGTGTCACAGAAGGATTGCGTTCCTGCGGGCCGGGTGACCGGGGTTAATGAAAGTTCACCCGACCTGCAGGTGCAGGGGAACCTATACTTGACCCCAGGGGGGTGGCTTTGCCCCCCCGAGGCTACGATCACTGCTGCTGACCTTTTTGTCACCCCCCTCTGATCTGATTGGAGCTAGCGTCCATGTGACGCTAGCCCTCCAATTAGATGTGGAGGGGCGGAGAAAAACAATGTCTGCCTCGCTCCTCAGCTTCATCCCATCCGTGGAAGCTGAGGAGCAAGGTGCCTGACTGCTCACCTGCCCCCCAGACACCGCGATCGCCGCCGCCGCACACCTCTTCACAGTGTCGGCGCCGCCGCTGCCACCGCCTCCCCCACTGCCACTGCCAGTACCGCCGCTGCTGCTGAGGACAGGTACCTCCCCTCTTCTGTCCTCAACTCCCCCAAACCTCCGCTCCCTCCCCCCTGCACCCCTGATCACCCCCTGCTCCGGTGATCACCCCCCTGCCCCCCTTTGTCACCTGCAGCTGCTGTGCTTTTTTCTGCTCTCCTACCGCCCCCTGCGCCTGTCAGCCCTTGTCCCCTGGTGATCACGCTCTTCAGTGATCATCGCTAATCACCCCCTGCCCCCCTGATCACCCCCTGCCTCACCTGATCACCCCCTGCCCTCCCCTTTCCACCTGATCACCCCCTGCCCCCCTTTATCACCTGCTGCTGCCTGCTCCATTTTCTCCTCTCCTACCCCCCACGCCTGTCAGCCCCTCCTCCCCTAGAGATCACCCTCTTTAGTGATCACCCCACTGATCACCCCCTGCCCCCCTTTGTCACCTGCAGCTGCTGTGCTTATTTCTCCTCTCCTACCACCCCCTGCGCCTGTCAGCCCCTCCTCCCCTGGTGATCACTCTCTTCAGTGATCACCGCTAATCACCCCCTGCCCCCCCTGATCACCCCCTGCCCCACCTGATCACCCCCTGCCCCCCCTGTCCACCTGATCACCCCCCTGCCCCCCTTTATAATTTGCTGCTGACTGCTCCATTTTCTCCTCTCCTACCCCCCACGCCTGTCAGCCCCTCCTCCCCTAGTGATCACCCTCTTTAGTGATCACCCCCTGATCACCCCCAACCCCCCGCATACCCCTGCCTCCCTGATCACCCCCTGCCCCCCACTGATCACCCCCTGCCTCTCTTTATCACCTGCAGCTGCTGTGCTTATTTCTCCTCTCCTACCGCCTCCTGCGCCTGTCAGACCCTCCTCTCCTGGTGATCACTCTCTTCAGTGATCACCGCTAATCACCCCCTGCCCCCCTGATCACCCCCTGCCTCACCTGATCAACCCCTGCCCCCCCTGTCCACCTGATCACCCCCTGCCCCCACTGATCACCCCCTGCACTCCTTTATCACCTGCAGCTGCTGCGCTAATTTCTCCTCTCTTACCGCCCCCTGCGCCTGTCAGCCCCTTCTCACCTAGTGATCACCCTCTTCAGTGATCACCACTAATCACCCCCTGCCCCGCTGATCACACCCTGCCCCCCCTGATCACCCCCTACCCCCCCTGTCCACCTGTCCACCTGATCACCCCCCTTATCACTTGCTGCTGCCAGCTCCATCTCCATCTGACGCTGCATCTCCTCAGCCCCTTCCTGCCCCCCGCGCCTGACAGCCCCCCGTGCCTGACAGCCCCCCCACGCCTGACAGCCCCCCCGCGCCTGACAGCCCCCCCGCGCCTGACAGCCCCCCGCACCTGACAGCCCCCTCCTGCAGAATAGTTTCACCAAACACTCGCACATACACACGCACACGCAACACTATAATAAAGTTTAGATTTTTTTTTTTACACACGCACACACATCCCACACACAATGTCCCGCTCATCCCAGTCACAAAGGCTGTACCCATCTGAGGAGGCATATTCCTTTCTTGCCTCCGAAGCTGATAGTGAGGGAGAGGACCCCACTTTTCTGTATTCCTCCCACTCTTCCTCCTCTAGTGACACGGACTCGCCACCCCCAAGATGTCGCAGGACGAGAAATCGTCCGCAGCCCAGGGGAGGAGAGCCCGAGCCCAGGGGAGAAGACACACAGCCAAGTGTAAGTAACCCCCAACCTAGTGCTAGTCATGCCCAACCTAGCACTAGTGCCCCCGTCTGGACCCCCGTCCCTGAAAATTTTGCTCCACGGATTCCTGATTTCATTCCCCAATCAGGAATCCAATTCGAGGCTGCCAACCTCCGGGAAATAGACTTTTTCAAAGTCTTTTTCTCAGAGTCAATCGTCAGTCTCATGGTGGAGCAAACAAATTTGTACGCCCTGCAATTTTTTTCCCAAAACCCAGTTTCATAATTTTCTGCTTGGAGTCCCGTTGACTCTGCAGAAATATTGAAATATTGGGGACTGGTCCTTCACATGGGGATTGTGAAGAAACCAGAAATTCGCCAATACTGGAGTACTGATATTTTGTATCAAACTCCAATATATGGCATGGTTATGAATCGCAAACGTTTTGAGGCAATTCATAAATTTCTCCACTTTAGGGACAATACAGACATTCTTCCTCGCGATGACCCGAATTTTGATAGACTGTTCAAAATTCGGCCAATTATCGAACACTTCAGCAACAAGTTTGCTGAAGTGTACATTCCCCAAAGGGAAATTTGTGTGGATGAATCCCTCATCCACTTCAAAGGGAGGCTTCAGTTCCGTCAGTACATGCCCAGCAAAAGGGCGAGGTATGGGATAAAGCTCTACAAGATCTGTGAGAGTTCCTCAGGGTACACTCTCAGCTTTAGAGTTTATCAAGGAAAGGACACCAGGATCCAGCCCCCAGAATGTCCACCTGCTCTGGGGGTGAGTGGGAAAATAGTGTGGGATTTGGTCCACCCTCTGCTTGATAAATGTTACCATCTGTACATTGATAACTTTTATACAAGCATCCCACTCTTTCAATCCCTCTCTGTCAGAGCTACCGTCGCTTGCGGTACCGTGCGCAGAAACCAGAGGGGTCTCCCTTTGTCACTAATTGAGCAGGCTCTCCCAAAGGGTGAGAGCCGGGCCCAATGTAGTGGCAACATGCTTGTGGTCAAGTTCAAAGACAAAAGGGACGTCTGTTTCTTGACAACAATCCATGGTTCAGGCACCACGGCCACCACCGTTCGTGGTACCCCAGTACAGGTCCAAAAACCAGACTGTGCCCTGGGGTACAACAAACACATGGGGGGAGTTGATCTTTCTGATAAAGTCCTCCAGCCCTATAGTGCCATGCGGAAGACGAAGGTGTGGTATAAAAAACTGGCTTTGCACATCGTACAAATGGCACTGTATAACGCATAAGTGCTATCACGATTTGCAGGCCAGACCAACAACACCTTCCTTCAGTTCCAGGAGGCGATGATAAATGCCCTGATGTTTGGAGGCGAGGAAGGAGCGGGCCCCAGCACCTCTGGAACTCAAGTTTCCCGTATGGTACCAGGGCAACATTTTCCCAGAGAGGGGATAAGAAAAAGGTGCCGAATGTGCTATAAAAGGGGGACAAGAAAAACAACTCGTTTCCAATGTGAAACGTGTCCTAACAAACCTGGACTGTGTTTGAATGAATGCTTCAAAATTCATCACACGTCCATTGACTAAACACATCCTGACATGGACTCACCCACACCAGGCTGACATACACAACACCACACACACCAATATGACGTACACTATACCACACCACACACCAACGTGACGTACAATACGCCACACACACCAACCTGACACACTACGTCAGGTTGGTGTGTGTGGCAATGTATACGTCAGGTTGGTGTGTGTTATAGTGTATGTCAGGTTGGTGTGTGTGTGTATACTACACACACACCAACCTGACGTACACTACACCACACCAACCTAATGTACACTATACCACACACCAACCTGATGTACACTACACCACACCAACCTAATGTACACTATACCACACACCAACCTGACATACACTACACCACACACACCAACCTGACGTAGCGTGTCAGGTTGGTGTGTGTGGCGTTGTGTATGTCAGGTTGGTGTGTGGTATAGTGTATGTCAGGTTGGTGTGTGTGTATACTACACCACACACACCAACCTGACGTACACTACACCACACTAACCTAACGTACACTATACCACACACCAACCTGACGTACACTACACCACACACACCAACCTGAAGTAGCGTGTTAGGTTGGTGTGTGTGGCATTGTATACGTCAGGTTGGTGTGTGTTATAGTGTATGTCAGGTTGGTGTGTGTGTGTGTATACTACACACACACCAACCTGACGTACACTACACCACACCAACCTAATGTACACTATACCACACACCAACCTGACATACACTACACCACACACACCAACCTGACGTAGCGTGTCAGGTTGGTGTGTGTGGCGCTGTGTACGTCAGGTTGGTGTGTGGTATAGTGTACGTCAGGTTGGTGTGTGTGGTGTATACTACACCAAACACACCAACCTGACGTACACTACACCACACACACCAACTGACGTGTCAGGTTGGTGTGTGGTGTGGTATAGTGTATGTCAGGTTGGTGGGTGTGTGGTGTATACTACACAACACACACCATCCTGACATACACTAAACCACATACCAACCTGACATATACTACATACTTTCAATACGCAACGTGTCCGCTAATGATTGGAGCTAATTTTCCATTCAAAAAGTCAAATGGCGCTCCTTCCCTTCCGAGCCTTGCCGTGCGCCCAAACAGTGGTTCACCCCCACATGTGAGGTATCGGTGTACTCAGGAGAAATTGCCCAACAAATTTTAGGATCTATTTTATCCTGTTGCCCTTGTACAAATTAAAAAAATTGAGGCTAAAATAATTTTTTTGTGGAAAATAAAAGGACTTTTTCATAATTACAGATCAATTTGTGAAGCACTTGGGGGTTCAAAGTGCTCACTATGCATCTATATAAGTTCCTTAGGGGGTCTAGTTTCCAAAATGGGGTCACTTGTGGGGGAGCTCCAATGTTTAGGCCCACAGGGGCTCTCTAAGCGTGACATGGTGTCCGCTAACAATTGGAGCTAATTTTTCACTCAAAAAGTCAAATGGCGCTGCTTCCCTTCCGAGCCTTGCCGTGCACCCAAACAGTGGTTCACCCCCACATGTGAGGTATTGGTATACTCAGGAGAAATTGCCCAACAAATTTCAGGATCCATTTTATCTTGCTGCCCATGTAAAAATTAAAAAAATTGAAGCTAAAATAAAAATTTTGTGGAAAAAAGTACTTTTTCATAATTACGGATCAATTTGTGAAGCACCAGGGGGTTCAAAGTGCTCACTATGCATCTAGATAAGTTCCTTAGGGGGTCTAGTTTCCAAAATGGGGTCACTTGTGGGGGAGCTCCAATGTTTAGGCCCACAGGGGCTCTCTAAGTATTACATGGTGTCCGCTAACAATTGGAGCTAATTTTTCACTCAAGAAGTCAAATGGCGCTGCTTCCCTTCGGAGCCTTGCCGTGCCCCCAAACAGTGGTTCACCCCCACATGTGAGGTATTGGTATACTCAGGAGAAATTGCCCAATAAATTTTAGGATTCATTTTATCTTGCTGCCCATGTACAAATTAAAAAAATTGAAGCTAAAATAAATTTTTTCGTGGAGAAAAAGTACTTTTTCAGAATTATGGATCAATTTGTGAAGCACCTGGGGGTTCAAAGTGCGCACTATGCATCTATAAAAGTTCCTTAGGGGGTCTAGTTTCCAAAATAGGGTGATTTGTGGGGGAGCTCCAATGTTTAGGCCCACAGGGGCTCTCCAAACGCGACATGGTGTCCGCTAAAGATTGGAGACAATTTTTCATTGAAAAAGTCAAATGGCGCTCTTTCCCTTCCAAGCCCTGTCATGCACCCAGACAGTGGTTCCCCCCCCCACATATGAGGTATCGGCGCACCCAGGACAAATTGTACAATAACATTTGGGGTCCAGTTTCTCTTTTTACCTTTGGGAAAATAAAAAAATTGTTGCTAAAACATCATTTTTGTGACTAAAAAGTTAAATGTTCATTTTTTCCTTCCATGTTGCTTCTGCTGCTGTGAAGTACCTGAAGGCTTAATAAACTTCTTGAATGTGGTTTTGAGTACCTTGAGGGGTGAAGTTTTTAGAATGGTGTCATTTTGGGGTATTTTCAGCCATACAGACCCCTCAAACTGACTTCAAATGTGAGGTGGTCCCTAAAAAAATGGTTTTGTAAATTTCGTTGTAAAAATGAGAAATCGCTGGTCAAATTTTAACCCTTATAACTTCCGAGCAAAAGAAAACTTTGTTTCCAAAATTGTGCTGATGTAAAGTAAACATGTAAGAAATGTTATTTATTAACTATTTTGTGTCACATAACTCTGGTTTAACAGAATAAAATTTAAAAATTTGAAAATTGCGAAATTTTCAAAATTTTAGCCAAATTTTCATTTTTTTTCACAAATAAACGCAAAAATTATTGACCTAAATTTACCATTAACATGAAGCACAATATGTCACGAAAAAAACAATCTCAGAACAGTTAGGATCCATTGAAACGTTCCCGTGTTATTACCTCATAAAGGGACGCTGGTCAGAATTGCAAAAAACGGCCAGGTCATTAACGTCAAAATAGGCTGGGTCATGAAGGGGTTAATCACCGGGCAGTGATACCATGATGGTGGCCCTGTGTATGAAAAAAAAGTTCTGATTTTGTGGCCAATAGCAACCAATCACAGTGTTGCTTTTCTTATAGTGATCGTCAAAAGAAAGCTGTGTTGTGATTAGTTGCTACAGGCAACAAAGACATTTTTACCAAATATTGGCAATACCAGAATTGATTTGTGGATCTTCTGTGGGGGGTGAGTGTAAGGGGGGCTTAAAGGGGTTGTCCAGGTTTGTGTCTGCAGAATTGTGAATTCTCACAGTGCGTGCTGTCAGGATTCTTCGGCAACAGCGAGACCAGATGGTCATGTGACCACTGCCCGCTCCTGCTGGTCATGTGAGCACCGCCGCTCCTACTGGTCATGTGACCACTGCCCGCTCCTGCTGGTCATGCAGGGGAATCATGACAGTGAGCACATCACCCACTCATGATTCTGTAGTCACATAGAGGGACTGTGGACTTTTCAGCCTGGACAACCCCTTTAACCCCTTTACCCCCAAGGGTGGTTTGCACGTTAATGACCGGGCCAATTTTTACAATTCTGACCACTGTCCCTTTATGAGATTATAACTCTGGAACGCTTCAACGGATCCCAGTGATTCTGACATTGTTTTCTCGTGACATATTGTACTTCATGATAGTGGTAAAAAAATTTTGATAGTACCTGCGTTTATTTGTGAAAAAATGGAAATTTGGCAAAAATTATGAAAATTTTGCAATTTTCCAAATTTGAATTTTTATGCAATTAAATCACAGAGATATGTCACAATATACTTAATAAGTAACATTTCTCACATGTCTACTTTACACCAGCACAATTTTGGAACCAAAATTTTTGTTAGGGAGTTATAAGGGATAAAAGTTGACCAGCAATTTCTCATTTTTACAACACCATTTTTTTTTAGGGACCACATCTCATTTGAAGTCATTTTGAGGGGTCTATATGATAGAAAATACCCAAGTGTGACACCATTCTAAAAACTGCACCTGTCAAGGTGCTCAAAACCATATTCAAGAAGTTTATTAACCCTTCCGGTGCTTCACAGGAATTTTTGGAATGTTAAAATAAAAATGAACATTTAACTTTTTTTCCCAAAAAATTTACTTCAGCTCCAATTTGTTTTATTTTACCAAGAGTAACAGGAGAAAATGGGCCCCAAAAGTTTTTGTACAATTTGTCCTGAGTACATCGATATCCCATATGTGGGGGTAAACCACTATTTGGGTGCATGACAGAGCTCGGAAGCAAAGGAGCGCCATTTGACTTTTCAATGCAAAATTGACTGGAATCGAGATGGGACACCATGTTGCTTTTGGAGAGCCCCTGATGTGCTTAAACATTGAAACCCCCCACAAGTGACACCATTTTGGAAAGTAGACCCCCTAAGGAACTCATCTAGATGTGTTTTGAGCACTTTGACCCACCAAGGGCTTCACAGAAGTTTATAATGCAGAGCCGTAAAAATAAAACAAATTTTTTTTCCCACAAAAATTATTTTTTAGCCCCCAGTTTTGTATTTTCCCGAGGGTAACAGGAGAAATTGGACCCCAAAAGTTGTTGTCCTATTTGTCCTGAGTACGCTGATACCCCATATGTTGGGGTAAACCCCTGTTTGGGCACACGGGAGAGCTCGGAAGGGAAGGAGCACTGTTTTACTTTTTCAACGCAGAATTGGCTGGAATTGAGATCGGATGCCATGTCGCGTTTGGAGAGCCCCTGATGTGCCTAAACAGTAGAAACCCCCCACAAGTGACACCATTTTGGAAAGTAAACCCCCTAAGGAACTTATCTAGAGGTGTGGTGAGCACTTTGACCCACCAAGAGCTTCACAGAAGTTTATAATGCAGAACCGTAAAAATAAAAAATCATATTTTTTCACAAAAATTATCTTTTCGCCCCCAATGTTTTATTTTCCCAAGAGTAAGAGAAGAAATTGGACCCCAAAAGTTGTTGTACAATTTGTCCTGAGTACGATGATATCCCACATGTGGGGGTAAACCACTGTTTGGGCGCATGGGAGAGCTCGGAAGGGAAGGAGCGCCGTTTGACTTTTCAATGCAAAATTGACAGGAATTGAGATGGGACGCCATGTTGGGTTTGGAGTGCCACTGATGTGCCTAAACATTGAAACCCCCCACAAGTGACACCATTTTGGAAAGTAGACCCACTAAGGAACTTATCTAGAGGTGTGGTGAGCACTTTGACCCACCAAGTGCTTCACAGAAGTTTATAATGCAGAACCATAAAAATAAAAAATCATATTTTTTCACAAAAATTATCTTTTCGCCCCCAATTTTTTATTTTCCCAAGGGTAAGAGAAGAAATTGGACCCCAAAAGTTGTTGTACAATTTGTCCTGAGTACGCTGATACCCCATATGTGGGGGTAAACCACTGTTTGGGCGCATGGGAGAGCTCGGAAGGGAAGGAGCGCCGTTTGACTTTTCAATGCAAAATTGACAGGAATTGAGATGGGACGCCATGTTACGTTTGGAGAGCCACTGATGTGCCTAAACATTGAAACCCCCCACAAGTGACACCATATGGGAAAGTAGACCCCCTAAGGAACTTATCTAGATGTGTTTTGAGCGCTTTGACCCACCAAGGGCTTCACAGAAGTTTATAATGCAGAGCCGTAAAAATAAAACAAAATTTTTTTCCCACAAAAATTATTTTTTAGCCCCCAGTTTTGTATTTTCCCGAGGGTAACAGAAGAAATTAGACCCCAAAATTTGTTGCCCAATTTGTCCTGAGTGCGATGATATACCATATGTGGGGGGAACAACTGTTTGGGCGCATGGGAGGGCTCGGAAGGGAAGGAGCGCCATTTGGAATGCAGACTTAGATGGAATGGTCTGCAGGTGTCACATTGCGTTTACAGAGCCCCTAATGTACCTAAACAGTAGAAACCCCCCACAAGTGACATCATTTTGGAAACTAGACCCCCTAAGGAACTTATCTTGATGTGTGGTGAGCGCTTTGACCCACCAAGGGCTTCACAGAAGTTTATAATGCAGAGCCGTAAAAATAAAACAAAATTTTTTTCCCACAAAAATTATTTTTTAGCCCCCAGTTTTGTATTTTCCCGAGGGTAACAGGAGAAATTGGACCCCAAAAGTTGTTGTCCTATTTGTCCTGAGTACGCTGATACCCCATATGTTGGGGTAAACCCCTGTTTGGGCACACGGGAGAGCTTGGAAGGGAAGGAGCACTGTTTTACTTTTTCAACGCAGAATTGGCTGGAATTGAGATCGGACGCCATGTCGCGTTTGGAGAGCCCCTGATGTGCCTAAACAGTGGAAACCCCCCAATTGTAACTGAAACCCTAATCCAAACACACCCCTAACCCTAATCCCAACAGAAACCCTAACCACACCTCTAACCCTGACACACCCCTAACCCTAATCCCAACCCTATTCCCAACTGTAAATGTAATCTAAACGTAACTTTAGCCCCAACCCTAACCCTAACTTTAGCTCCAACCCTAACTTTAGCCCCAAGCCTAACTGTAGCCCCAACCCTAACCCTAACCCTAGCCCTAGCCCTAACCCTAGCCCTAACCCTAGACCTAATGGGAAAATGGAAATAAATACATTTTTTTAATTTTTCCCTAACTAAAGGGGTGATGAAGGGGGGTTTGATTTACTTTTATATCGGGTTTTTTTAGCGGATTGTTATGATTGGCAGCCGTCACACACTGAAAGACGCTTTTTATTGCAAAAAATATTTTTTGCGTTACCACATTTTGAGAGCTATAATTTTTCCATATTTTGGTCCACAGAGTCATGTGAGGTCTTGTTTTTTTGCGGGACGAGTTGACGTTTTTATTGGTAACATTTTCGGGCACGTGATATTTTTTGATCGCTTTTTATTCCGATTTTTGTGAGGCAGAATGACCAAAAACCAGCTATTCATGAATTTCTTTTGGGGGAGGCGTTTATACCGTTCCGCGTTTGGTAAAATTGATAAAGCAGTTTTATTCTTCGTGTCAGTAGATTACAGCGACACCTCATTTATATCATTTTTTTATGTTTTGGCGCTTTTATACGATAAAAACTATTTTATAGAAAAAATAATTATTTTTGCATCGCTTTATTCTCAGGACTATAACTTTTTTATTTTTTTGCTGATGATGTTTTATGGTGGCTCGTTTTTTGCGGAACAAGATGACGTTTTCAGCAGTACCATGGTTATTTATATCTGTCTTTTTGATCGCGTGTTATTCCATGTTTTGTTCAGCGCTATGTTAATAAAGCGTTTTTTGCCTCGTTTTTTTTTTCTTACGGTGTTTACTGAAGGGGTTAACTAGTGGGCCAGTTTTATAGGTGGGGTCGTTACGGACGTGGCGATACTAAATATGTGTACTTTTATTGTTTGTTTGTTTTTTTATTTAGATAAAGAAATGTATTTATGGGAATAATACATATTTTTTTTATTATTATTTAGGAATTTTTTATTTTTTATTTTTTTACACATTTGGAACATTTTTTTTTTAACTTTTTTACTTTGTCCCAGGGGGGGACATCACAGATCAGTGATCTGACAGTTTGCACAGCACTCTGTCAGATCACCGATCTGTCTCAGAGCACTGCAGGCTTCACAGTGCCTGCTCTGAGCAGGCTCTGTAAAGCCACCTCCCTCCCTGCAGGACCCGGATGCCGCGGCCATCTTGGATCCGGGCCTGCTACAGAGAGGGAGGTAGGGAGACCCTCGCAGCAACGCGATCACATCGCGTTGCTGCGGGGGGCTCAGGGAAGCCCGCAGGGAGCCCCCTCCCTGCGCGATGCTTCCCTGTACCGCCGGCACACCGCGATCATGTTTGGGTTAA
The DNA here is from genome assembly GCF_032444005.1 of Ranitomeya imitator. Taxonomy (NCBI): domain Eukaryota; kingdom Metazoa; phylum Chordata; class Amphibia; order Anura; family Dendrobatidae; genus Ranitomeya; species Ranitomeya imitator. The sequence continues at coordinate 119,725,637 of NC_091287.1, forward strand.
TGTGCCGGGGCGGTCTGTGACTGCTCCTGGCACATAGTGCCGGATGTCAGCTGTGATAGGCAGCTGACACCCGACCGCGATCGGCCGCGCTCCCCCGTGAGCGCGGCCGATCGCGTATGACATACTATCCCGTCGGTGGTCATAGGGGCCCACCCCACCTCGACGGGATAGTACGTCTAATGTCAGAAAGGGGTTAATTACAGTAAGTGTATGTAGGACATTACTATTCTAGATTTTTTTCCCAATTTTGTTCTTTTTTTAACACTTTCTTTTGCATGTGTCAGACACAGAGGGATAACCTGTATTTCATAAAGGGGCTGTCTGCCAAGGTTACTCCCCTAAAAAATAAATTTTTTCCCATGTGGAGACATGGGAGGTTGGCAGGCGCCCCCGTCCGCTAGCCGAAACCGTATGGACCAGGGATCATCCCTCCTAATGCCTGCTCTCTTTTTAACGTAGGCATAATGCGGTTAATTAAAATACAATGCTGTGTCTCCACATCCCCAGTTATTGGATAAGGGATAATTTGCTTATTGCTGGGTCGGAACACCAGACCTCCTAGTGAGCCCCTGTCCTGAATTAAGTGGAGATGTTTGTGAAGGAAATATATAATCCTAAGGGAAACTATAATATCAGAAAAATAACTAGTTAAAGAAGTTATCCAATACTTGCACAACTTCTTCTCATACCCCTCGCTTGGTCCCCATAAAATAATAAAGCTTATACTCTCATCCCGTGCTTACACCGCTCCCACGATGTTGCCACTCCGTCTCCTGGTGCTCCTCTTGCAGTTGTTGTGAAACGTGATGCAGGTGCCCAATGAGTGCTGGCGTCACTGTCCCGGCTCCCTGTCAAATTGAACATGAAGAGGAAGTCAGAGATCAGCTGCAGTCCGGACTTCCTCTTCCTGTTTGATTTGTCCGAAGGCGGGGACAATGATGCCAGCACTGATTTGGCGCCGTGATCACGTGTTGCAACAATGCACTCTAGCCCCATGATCGCAAGTGCCGACACCACTGGAACGGCGCCGGCACGGGAGGAGAGTATAGATTTTATAATTTTTTAGGGTCAATCATTTGAATCAAGAAGGAGTTGTCTTAGTAGTGGACAACTCCTTTAAGGCTGCATCCAAATGACTGTCTCCACACAAAGGATATAACATCTTCCCACTCTTATTGCAAGTACTCAGAACCACAGGGGGGTCTCCTGGAAGAATACTGGGAGGTGTTAAACTTAGCTCCTGGATCCTGAGCTTCAAAGGGGTTAGCAAATGGTTTGTAACAGGACAGAATATTTCCTCTTGACTGTATAGAGAGGAAGGGGGAGACACAGGATATTTGAAATGCCACAACTTAGCCCATCATCCATTCACAAACAGCTATTTTTAAATTGGCCCATCCGGGTCATCCTGGAAATATGATCCTATGGTCAGGACTATAAAAGGCTGGGTGGCACAAAAAGAAGTTGTTCACATGTGGGTGCTGTGTATGCTGATGTGACCCATAACTCATTTCTCCTTCCCTCAAGGAAACAGAAGATAACTCTATACGGAAACGTTTAGATATTTCTATTTTTTCTCCCTTTTTGTTTTATAACTGTTTTGCATCATTTTGTCCCTTTATTTCTACCTTTTTATATCTTTTATTTTAAGCACTGTATATTTTTATATTAAAGTTTAAAATCTTTAATAAGCTTGATCCTTGTATGCTTTAAAGAATCCATAGACTTTCAGAGACTGTGTGACCTTTTGATTGTCTGACAGTTATATATTTTGGGGACTTATCACCCTGTGTGTTTGATGAGTGGTGGCAGCACGCTAAGTATTCGGGGTGTGTGGACTTTGTAGGACGTGATTTATAAAAGTAGCTGAATTGGAAGTGTTTCTGCACTCTCTGGAGTTATGACACGAGTCATAGTAGATAAATAGATAAAATGGCAGTTTTATTATCGACGTCTTTCAGATACCACTGTCCTTCCTCAGGACATTTATACAAAAATAGTGATTTATGATCACTTTGTAGCCTAACACAGAGGTGGAGAGTTGGATTGAATGAGAGGAGATAAATTAACCCTTGCAGGTGCACCCCACGTCATGTGTTGAGAAGTGTGTACGCGACAGTGGTCATGCTCGGTCTTCACTCCATTCATTGTTTATAAGACTGCTGAAAATAGCCGAGCACTGTACTTGGCTGTCCCATAGAAAATTAATCTCATTTCAATTCAGAACAGGATAGCAGAGCCCCAATATTGGGGTTCCAAAGCTCCAGTCTCAGTAGTCAGACCACTGGCAATCAGCAATTTATACATATTAGGAGGGGCATAGGGGCATGCCACTAGAAGTGTTATTAGGGGATACATGTCTCTAGGAGTGTTATTAGGAGGGACGTGCCACTAGCCCTCCGTCAGGGGCATCTGATCTGACAGGCGCAGCTCACTTAGTTTCATTTCTCTATTTTCAGTGGTTTGTCTGGGAAACACCATCCTCCCAGTACCTTCTTAACTTTAAAGGCTGTGTGAAACCTAAGAAGCCTCTTGTGCTGCAGAGCTGCAAGAGATCAGATATCAGTGTTTTGGCTTCTCAGGCTCATTGCCCCTGAATGCGTCACACCTTTGACGGTTAAGGTACTTTCACACATAACGATATCGTTAACGATATCGTTGCTTTTTGTGACGTAGCAACGATATCGTTAAGGAAATCGTTATGTGTGACAGCGACCAACGATCAGGCCCCTGCTGGGAGATCGTTGGTCGCTGAACAAAGTCCAGAACTTTATTTCGTCGCTGGATCTCCCGTGGACATCGCTGGATCGGCGTGTGTGACACCGATCCAGTGATGTCTTCACTGGTAACCAGGGTAAACATCGGGTAACTAAGCGCAGGGCCGCGCTTAGTAACCCGATGTTTACCCTGGTTACCAGCGTAAAAGTAAAAAAAAACAAACACTACATACTTACCTACCGCTGTCTGTCCCCGGCGCTGTGCTCTGCACTCCTCCTGTACTGGCTGTGAGCGTCGGTCAGCCGGAAAGCAGAGCGGTGACGTCACCGCTCTGCTTTCCGGCCGCTGTGCTCACAGTCAGTGCAGGAGGAGTGCAGAGAAGCAGAGCGCCGGGGACAGACAGCGGTAGGTAAGTATGTAGTGTTTGTTTTTTTTTACTTTTACGCTGGTAACCAGGGTAAACATCGGGTTACTAAGCGCGGTCCTGCGCTTAGTAACCCGATGTTTACCCTGGTTACCCGGGGACTTCGGGATCGTTGGTCGCTGGAGAGCTGTCTGTGTGACAGCTCTCCAGCGACCAAACAGCGACGCTGCAGCGATCCGGATCGTTGTCGGTATCGCTGCAGCGTCGCTTAATGTGAAGGGGCCTTTAGAATTTGCTGTTTTTATTCATCCCAATTGTTTTTTTAGCTTGTCTAATGAATAGCAAGTGCTAAATTTGTTGATTTGTCATAGAAGGTTTTGTTAGAAATAAGAGTGTGCTTCTCAGGCACATTGCGGCCTAACACATATTCTCTCTCTTGCTTCTGCTTTTCTACTGAAATGGCGAGGAGAATATTTGACTTGTCCAATGCCCTTCATGTTGAGCAAGTGCAAAATATACTGCTTGATGATGAGACAGACCCCTTACAGCTAGAAGATTTAGGGGAAGAAAGTGACATTGATTCAGAAGATGATGTGGAAGAATGTCCAGATGTGTCTGATACAGATCAAGATGGAGAGAGTGAGGAGGATGCTCAAGACATAGAAACATATTACTTTTCTGGTTATTAAACATTTTTTTTCACCTGATTATGGGTACTCTCATTTATTACATTCCTATTAAGGTAACTGATCACTTTTAGAGCATTGAAATATTTAAAAAAGGAAAATATAGCCAATTTTCTAGCCTGTGCCGGACAGGCGCAATGCCCCTAAACTCGTTATGAAACATATTGCCCCTGACGGAGGGTTAGAAGAGTTATTAGGAGGGACGTGCCACTAGGAGTGTTATTAGGAGGGACATGCCACTAGGAGTGTTATGGAGGGATTATTATTATTATTGTTATTATTTATTGTTATAGCGCCATTTATTCCATGGCGCTTTACATGTGAGGAGGGGTATACATAATAAAAACAAATACAATAATCTTAAACAATACAAGTCATAACTGGTACAGGAGGAGTGAGGACCCTGTCCGCGAAGGCTCACAATCTACAAGGGATGGGTGAGGATACAGTAGGCGAGGATAGAGCTTGTCGTGCAGCGGTTTGGTCGATCGGTGGTCACTGTAGGTTGTAGGCTTGTTGGAAGAGGTAGGTCTTCAGGTTCTTTTTAAAGGTTTCGATGGTAGGCGAGAGTCTGATATGATGTGGTAGAGGGTTCCAGAGTAGGGGTGATACGCGAGAGAAATCTTGTATGCGATTGTGGGAAGAGGAGATAAGAGGGGAGTAGAGAAGGAGATCTTGTGAGGATCGGAGGTTTCGTGTAGGTAAGTACCGGGAGACGAGGTCACAGATGTATGGAGGAGACAGGTTGTGGATGGCTTTGTACGTCATGGTTAGGGTTTTGTAGTGGAGTCTCTGGGCAATGGGGAGCCAGTGAAGGGATTGACAGAGGGGAGAGGTCGGGGAATAGCGGGGGGACAGGTGGATTAGTCGGGCAGCAGCGTTTAGAATAGATTGGAGTGGTGCGAGAGTGTTAGAGGGGAGGCCACAGAGCAGGAGGTTGCAGTAGTCAAGGCGAGAGATGATGAGGGCATGGACTAGGGTTTTTGCAGATTCATGGTTGAGGAATGAACGGATTCGTGAAATATTTTTGAGTTGAAGTCGGCAGGAAGTGGAAAGGGCTTGGATATGTGGTTTGAAGGAGAGATCAGCGTCAAGGATTACCCCGAGGCAGCGAGCTTGTGGGACTGGGGAGAGTGGGCAGCCATTTACTGTAATGGATAGGTTCATTGGGGGGGTCGCGTGAGATGGGGGAAAGATGATGAATTCTGTTTTGTCCATGTTAAGTTTCAGAAATCTAGCGGAGAAGAAGGATGAAATAGTGGACAGACATTGAGGGATTCTGGTTAGAAGGGAGGTGATATCTGGTCCAGAGATGTAGATCTGTGTGTCATCAGCATAGAGGTGATGCTGAAAGCCATGAGATTCTATGAGCTGTCCCAGGCCAAAGGTGTAAATGGAGAAGAGCAGGGGCCCAAGGACTGAACCTTGTGGGACTCCGACAGATAGAGGGCGAGGTGAGGAGGTGGTGTGTGAGTGGGAGGCGGTCGAAGAGGGAGCAAGAAGAGAGATGGGAGGACAGTTCAAGGTAAACGTGTTGTTCCAGTAGTTTGGAGGCATAGGGGAGAAGTGATATAGGGCGATAGCTAGATACAGAGGATGGTTTAAGAGAAGGCTTTTTGAGGATAGGTGTGATGGAGGCATGTTTAAAGCTTGAGGGGAAAAGACCAGTTGTTAGTGATAGTTTGAAGAGATGGGTTAGGGTTGGGATGAAGACTGTGGTGAGGTTTAGGATGAGGTGGGATGGGAGCGGGTCAAGTGCACAGGTGGTGAGATGCGATCTTGAGAGTAGAGTGGAGAGTTGATCTTCTGTAATGGTGGAGAAGTTGGTTTTGGAGGTGGAGGGCTGGGAAGTCGGGAGGAAGGGCTCTGGGGGTTGTTGACCAAAACTGTCTCTAATGCTATCAATCTTCTGCTTGAAAAATGAGGCAAAGTCTTCAGCGGAGATAAGTGAGGAGGGAGAAGGTGCTGGGGGACGGAGGAGAGAATTGAAGGTATTGAATAACTGTTTAGGGTTGTGAGACAGAGAGGATATGAGAGATGAGAAGTAGGTTTGTTTAGCTGTGGTGAGTGTGGTCTTGAAAGTAGTGAGGGACTGTTTGAATGCGATGAAGTGCTCGTTAGAGTGGGATATTTTCCATCTGCGCTCAGAAGCCCTGGAAGCTCGCCTCAGTTCTTTGGTCAGGCTGGTGTGCCAGGGCTGTCTGTTGATTTTGCAAGCTTTGGTATGTGTAAGTGGGGCAGCAGATTCCAAAGCTACAGCTATTGTGGTGTTATATAGAGCAGCAGCATCATCTGCATTGTGTAGGGAACTTATGTCTGTGAGAGGGAGGAGTGTCATGATTCCAATGGCAGGGAATCACAAAAGGACAAGCACCAACGAGCTCTAGGGTGATGGAACCTGAGCTGACCGCGACCCTAAACCTGAACACACAAATAACAATAGCCGGGGAACGTGCCTACGTTGATCCTAGACGTCTCGCACCAGCCGAAGATCTAACTTCCCCTATTAGAAGAAACACAGACCTCTCTTGCCTCCAGAGTAATCCCCCACAGAAATAGCAGCTCCCCACATATAATGACGGTGAAATGAGAGGAAGGCACATACACAGTATGAAAACAGATTCAGCAAAATGAGGCCCGCTAAAACTAGATAGCAGAGGATACAAAAGTAAACTGCGCGGTCAGCAAAAAACCCTTCAAAAACCATCCTGCAATTACTTGAACTCATGTTCCATCAAAGCCCAAGAACTTCTGCAGACTCTTAAGAGATGCAGGCTGCGTCCAGTCACAAATAGCCCGAACCTTGACGGGATCCATCTCAATAGTAGAAGGGGAAAAAATATACCCCAAAAAAGAAATCTTCTGGACTCCAAAGAGACACTTTGAATCTTTTACAAACAAAGAATTGGCCCGCAGGACCTGAAACACCTTCCTGACCTGCTGAACATGAGACTCCCAGTCATCAGAAAAAACCAAAATATCATCCAAATACACAATCATAAATTTATCCAGATATCCAGATATTCACGGAAAATATCGTGCATAAAGGACTGGAAGACTGAAGGAGCATTAGAAAGTCCGAAAGGCATTACCAAATACTCAAAATGGCCCTCAGGCGTATTAAATGCGGTTTTCCACTCATCACCTTGCTTTATTCGTATAAGATTATACGCACCCCGAAGATCAATCTTAGTGAACCATTTAGCCCCCTTAATGCGAGCAAACAAATCAGTCAACAAAGGCAAAGGATACTGATATTTTACGGTAATCTTATTCAAAAGACGATAATCTATACAAGGCCTCAAGGACCCATCTTTTTTGGCCACGAAAAAAAAACCTGCTCCCAAAGGGGACGAAGATGGACGGATATGTCCCTTTTCCAAGGACTCCTTAACATAATCCCGCATAGCAGTATGCTCTGGCACTGACAGATTGAACAAACGACCTTTAGGAAATTTACTACCAGGAATTAAATCTATAGCACAATCGCAATCCCTGTGAGGAGGAAGCGAATTGAGCTTAGGCTCCTCAAAAACATCCCGATAATCAGACAAAAATACAGGAACCTCAGAAGGAGTAGATGAAGCGATAGAAATCGGAGGTGCATCATCATGAACCCCCTGACATCCCCAGCTTAACACAGACATTGTTTTCCAGTCAAGGACTGGATTATGAGTTTGTAACCATGGCAGACCAAGCACTAAGACATCATGTAAATTATACAGTACCAGGAAGCGAATCACCTCCTGATGAACGGGAGTCATACGCATGGTCACTTGTGTCCAGTACTGAGGTTTATTCATAGCTAAAGGTGTAGAGTCAATTCCCTTCAAAGGAATAGGGACTTCCAGAGGCTCAAGACTAAACCCACATCGCTTGGCAAATGACCAATCCATAAGACTCAGGGCAGCGCCTGAATCTACATAGGCATCGACGGAAATGGATGATAATGAGCAAATCAGAGTCACAGACAGAATGAACTTAGACTGTAACGTACTAATGGCAACAGACTTATCAACCTTTTTTGTGCGTTTAGAGCATGCTGATATAACATGAGCTGAATCACCACAATAAAAGCACAACCCATTTTTCCGCCTATAGTTTTGCCGTTCACTTCTAGACTGAACTCTATCACATTGCATTGTCTCAAGTGCCTGTTCAGAAGACACCGCCAAATGGTGCACAGGTTTGCGCTCCCGTAAACGCCGATCAATCTGAATAGCCATAGTCATAGACTCATTCAGACCCGTAGGCGCAGGGAACCCCACCATAACATCTTTAATGGCCTCAGAAAGGCCATCTCTGAACTTTGCAGCCAGGGCGCACTCAGTCCACTGAGTAAGCACTGACCATTTCCGAAATTTTTGACAATATATTTCTGCTTCATCTTGCCCCTGAGAGAGAGCTAATAAAGCTTTTTCAGCCTGAATCTCCTGGTTAGGTTCCTCATAGAGCAAACCCAATGCCAGAAAAAACGCATCCACATTAAGCAACGCAGGATCCCCTGGTGCCAATGCAAATGCCCAATTTTGAGGGTCACCCCGCAGGAAAGATATAATAATCTTAACCTGCTGAGCAGGGTCTCCAGAAGAGCGAGATTTCAAAGAAAGGAACAGCTTGCAATTGTTCCTAAAGTTCAGAAAACTAGATCTATCTCCAGAAAAAAACTCTGGGATAGGAATTCTAGGTTCAGACATAGGAGCATGTACAACAAAATCTTGTATATTTTGAACCTTAGCAGCAAGATTATTCAAGCTGGAAGCTAAACTCTGGACGTCCATGATAAACAGCTAAGGTCAGAGCCATTCAAGGATTAAGAGGAGGAAAAAAAAAAAAAAATCAGCCAGGCTGCAATTAAGGCTAGGCAGCAACCTCAGAGGAGAGAAAAAAAAAACTTCCTCAGACTACTTTTCCTCCTACTTCAGCCCAAACATTTTGTCCGGCTATACTGTCATGATTCCAATGGCAGGGAATCACAAAAGGACAAGCACCAACGAGCTCTAGGGTGATGGAACCTGAGCTGACCGCGACCCTAAACCTGAACACACAAATAACAATAGCCGGGGAACGTGCCTACGTTGATCCTAGACGTCTCGCACCAGCCGAAGATCTAACTTCCCCTAATAGAAGAAACACAGACCTCTCTTGCCTCCAGAGAAATCCCCCACAGAAATAGCAGCCCCCCACATATAATGACGGTGAAATGAGAGGAAGGCACATACACAGTATGAAAACAGATTCAGCAAAATGAGGCCCGCTAAAACTAGATAGCAGAGGATACAAAAGTAAACTGCGCGGTCAGCAAAAAACCATCCTGCAATTACTTGAACTCATGTTCCAACTCATGGAACATGAGGAGCAATTACAGCCCACTATAGCAACCAGCAGCAAAGAAACAATTATATGCAAGCTGGACAAGACAAAAATAAAGCAAAACGTGGAACAAGAAAATCAAAAACTTAGCTTGTCCTGAAGATTACTGAAGCCAGAAGCTGAGGTAACAAAACACTCTGATAACCTTGATAGCCGGCGGGGAAATGACAAGAAAGCCCGGTTAAATAGGAAACTCCCAAATCCTAATAGAACAGGTGGACACCAGAGACAGCAGAACACAAATCACCCAGTACCATCAGTAACCACCAGAGGGAGCCCAAAAACAGAACTCACAACAGAGGAGGGATTCAGAGAATGAATGTAGGTCAAGATGTTTAAGATTTCTGCGAGGGTGTGAAAGTTTGTGGGGTGGGGATTGTAGATATGGAGTGGAGAGAGATGAGAATGTGAGAAGGTTGTGGTCAGAGAGTGGAAGAGGTGAGTTAGAGAGGTTAGATAGAGAGCAGAGGCGGGTGAAGATGAGGTCCAGTGTGTGACTGTCTTTGTGAGTGGCTGCAGAAGACCATTGAGTGAGGCCGAAGGAGGAAGTGAGAGTTAGAAGTTTAGTGGCAGCTGAGAGGGAAGTGTCAATGGGTATGTTGAAGTCGCCCATGATGATAGTGGGGATGTCCGCAGAAAGGAAATGAAGTAGCCAGGTGGTGAAGTGGTCAAAGAAGGTGGTGGCTGGCCCTGGGGGGCGGTAAATGACAGCCAGTTGGAAGTTGGAAGGGGAGTAGATGCGCACAGAGTGCACCTCAAAGGAAGGGAGGGTAACAGAGGGTGGCAGTGGGATTGGGGTGAAGGAGCAGTTATCTGACAGGAGAAAACCAACTCCTCCGCCATGTTTGCTGCTGGGGCGGGGTGTGTGGGAAAGGTGGAAGCCACCATAAGAGAGTGCAGCAGGGGAGGCTGTGTCAGAAGGGGTGAGCCAGGTTTCGGTGATGGCAAGGAAGGAAAGTTTGGTAGTAACAAAAAGATCATGGATGTAGGAAAGCTTGTTGCAGACAGAGCGAGCGTTCCACAGAGCTCCTCTTAGTGGGACTGGGGAGGCGGGGGCTGGGCGAATGGGTATAAGGATAGAGAGGTTACGGAAGTTTGTGATAGAGCGTGGATGGGAGGTAGAAATGATTGTGGGCATGTGGTGAGGAGGACCAGGATTTGGAGAGATATCACCAGCAGTGAGAAGGAGTAGAGAAAGTGTTAGCAGGTGGGAGCAGGAGAGGGCATGAGGGGGCTGTCTGTGTCATATGTAACCATGTGTTCTGACTGAATAAAGTCTCTTTTCCCTTGCAGCTGGGCCATAGATTGATCATGGAGAGTTTACATATGACTGTGTGTTGTTATATGTTTATTTCTTTGGTGCGCACCTGATCAATATCCATTAGGCCAGGAGTAGGCAACTTAAGTGAACATTTTATTAAATTGTTCAACCTAACAATTTGGCTGCCCAACCTGGGGCCAGCAGAGGAAGAGCCCTGAACCCTGAGGACCGGCGACTGGAATGGCAGAACGCGCTGAATACCCCGAACGTGGAGACTGATCACCTCCTTATCAGAACACGGTAAGTCTGCTGATTTTTATAATCTGTAGTCTTTACCTGTGTCCTTCGGGGTATCCTGTGCAGATTGCCTGACCGTGTCCGGTCTTCGTGGTATCTGTAAGACGGCAGAAGGGTCTCTCCGCTGCTGGTCATTTAATTGCAAGAACCGTCACATGTTTTAGTTGCCTACTGCCTGTTATGTGTTGTGAGGAGGGGAGATGACTGGTAGTTAGAACAGGAAAAGCAAGTTGTTTTTTTTTAGTGAAGGAAAAGCAAGTGTTAGAACAGGAAAAGCAAGTTTTTAGAAAAGAAAAGCAAGCAAGTGTAAGAAAAAAAAATATATATATTTTTGTCTGTGGTACAGTACATGGTTGTCGCCTGTGATAAGATTTTCAGTTCTGTATAAGAGAGACTAGGACCTTGAGTGATTGACTCGGCCTAGGGGGGCCCGGTAAAACTTGGAGTGAGATGACTCAGTTCGGCGCCTAATAAATTGTGTAGCGGCTCATTAAAACTTGGAGTGAGATGACTCAGTTCGAGCCAAATAAATAAATTTATAGTTTTTTTTTGCCCCGTGGCATCGAGTGAGTTGACTCTGCACGGGGACTGGTAAGTTAGGGAGCAATTTGACTAAGTAGGGAATAATTGGTTTGTAAAGTACAGAATACGGAAGTCAGACAGGGACCACGTGACAAGAAAGAATAGGAACTGAGTACTGCAGACTCAGTTCCCTTTAGAATCTCAGGGTTGAGTCATCTCCCCCGTCTTATTGTTTGTTTGGTGCTTGTTATCTTGATAGGGATATAGATATCTATAGAAAGATGGAGAAATTAATGCAGTTCTGCCGTATTGGCACTAAGCCAAATTCAGATGGCAAGTTAGACCCGTGCACATTAGTAACGACTCGTGAAGGGAAGAGTCATGTTAAACAATGTAAAAAGCTTATGAAGTTGTGTGGAATGCCAGAAGGGGGGAGGTTACAGCCCCTGGAGTGGAAGATTGTCTTGAAAGAAAGAAAGGGTATCCTAAAAGATAATGGATTTTTGTCTACTGCTAGGGCATGGGAGAGAGTCTCTGAAAGTCTGTATAGAGAAAATTGGGTAGAAGAGGAAAGGAATAAAAAGGGCAGAGTTTTGAATTATGTGTATTACAAAAATATATCCCGTGAGCGGCCACCACCTTATAATGGTGGCCCAGAGCCATGTGCTAACCCTGGTAGCAGCCATTTTATGGATGGTAAATTTGCTAATGCTGGTAGCATCCATTTTATGGATGGTAAATTTGTTAATGCTGGTAGTAGCCATTTTGTAGATGGTAAATTTGTTAATGCTGGTAGTAGCCATTTTGTAAATGGTAAATTTGTTAATGCTGGTAGCAGCCATTTTATGGATGGTAAATTTGCTAATGCTGGTAGCATCCATTTTGTGGATGGTAAATTTGTTAATGCTGGTAGCATCCATTTTGTGGATGGTAAATTTGTTAATGCTGGTAGCAGCCATTTTATGGATGGCAAATGTGTTCATGCTGGCGGCGGCCATTCTGTGGATGGCAAATGTGTTAATTCTAATGGTGGCCATTTTGTGGATAACATGTAATTCTGACGGTAGCCATTTTCTGGATGGCAAATGTGCTGCTCCTGGTGGTGAACATCTTAGACTAAGGCTATACACCACATCACCAAATCCTTGTTACCCAGTAATGACCACTAACGGCCAATACTATTTTCCTTTGGGAAGTGAACAAGCTTTACCCATGTATCCTGTCTCAGTGGTTTCCAATGGGGCACCGAACCTTTCCCCTATCTAGCAATGCTCCCACCTGGATCGTCCTCGGCACCAACCCTTTCTACTGTCACTTCCACTGCCAATTTAGCCGCACACCCACTGTTGTGAATTCTGTGGCCAAGCTCCCTCCTGTGGTCGTGAGTGGTACTTCGGCTGGTTCTGTCTATGAGCTTCCTTTGGTGGATGAGAGTGGTACTGCAGCTTCTGAGTTTCCTTCCTCAGGTGATGAGGTTAAGTCGTTAGGTGCTGCTCTATTTAACTCCACCTAGTGCTTTTATCCTGGCCTCCAGTCAATGCTCTAGTATTGGTCTTGCTTCCTCCTGGATCGTTCCTGTGGCCAGTCTGTCCTGCGTAAGCTAAGTTTTGCTTGTGTTATTATTGTTTGCTATTTTTTCTGTCCAGCTTGCTTTGTTGGTTTTTCTTGCTTGCTGGAAGCTCAGACGCAGAGGGAGCACCTCCGTACCGTTAGTCGGTGCGGAGGGTCTTTTTGCCCCTCTGCGTGGTTGTTTGTAGGTTTTTGTGTTGACCGCAAAGCTATCTTTCCTATCCTCGGTCTATTCAGTAAGTCGGGCCTCACTTTGCTAAATCTATTTCATCTCTGTGTTTGTGTTTTCATCTTTACTCACAGTCATTATATGTGGGGGGCTGCCTTTTCCTTTGGGGAGTTTCTCTGAGGCAAGGTAGGCTTATTTTTCTATCTTCAGGGCTGGTTAGTTTCTCAGGCTGTGCCGAGTTGCATAGGGAGCATTAGGCGCAATCCACGGCTACCTCTGGTGTTGTGTGATAGGATTGGGGATTGCGGTCAGCGGAGTTCCCACGTCTCAGAGCTCGTCCTATGTTTTTGGTAATTGTCAGGTCACTTTGTGTGCTCTGAACTTCAATGTCCATTGTGGTTCTGAATTACCTGTTCACAACAACCCACACAAGATGCTCCAAGCAATGGCCTCTCCTCCCAACGCTTCCACTACAATAGCACTCTCACACAGTCTACCTAACCCTATACCCGGTACCTCACAGGCTCTCTTGCAGCCAAGTGCACACCTGTATGGGACGGTGGCAACTGTATCAAGGGGGGGGCTCAATCTGGGAGGGGGATGTCAATAGCACAGGAAGCACAAAGGGGAGGGAATGTTGACAACCTGTTTTCAAAAAGAACTTCCTGAGGGACCCTTGTTAGTGGTGGGAAAGGGTGACATAACGACAATGGAAACAGACGCTATTGTTAAAGCTGCCAATTCTCGGTTAGAGCATAATGGAGGTGTAGCTAGAGCTATAGTGTAAGCAGGAGGGGCGACTATTCAAGCTGACAGTCAAATCATTGTTGAGTCACATGGTCAGATAGCTGTTGGGGACATAGTGGTGACTAAAGCTGGCAATCTTCCATGTAGAATGATCATACACGCTGTGACCCCTACTTTTGACCCTATTCATCCAGACGTTAGTGCTCAACAACTTCATGCAGCAATAACTCGCATTTTAGAGTATGCGAATATTAGTGAGCAAATTGAGACCTTGACAATTCCGGTGCCATCTCTACTCCCGCCTCAGGTGTCACCACCAACAGTGCCAATGCTCATGTCTGAGGAGCCCACCCTCTACGTCAAGTTTACACCCCAGCAAGCTGCTACTCTGTTGTACCAAGCTCCAGATCCAGAAAAACAGCCGATGCCTTTCTACAGAAGCATGCTTCAAATCCAAAGTACTTACCCAGCTACGTGGCAAGATCTAATTTCCCTGGCAAATCTTAAAGCAGTCGATGCATATTGGCCTGTTATGGATATCGTGTTCAATGATGACTCACTTGCCAGTGACAAGACATGGGACTCTGGTGTTGAGTTCTGCCAAGAACCCAAGACATGGGCCTCGGATGAGCTGGCTGACCTATCACTTATTGTCGCCAAAGGATTCCAGATGCCTCAAAGCTGATGCAGCCATTGTACGAAGACCTCAAGACATCAGCGTTTCCACTATGTACCAAATCCGTGGAAGCTTTCTACGCTCTTAAACAGGCCATACAGTCTGCACCAGCTTTTGGAATCCCAAATTCTGATATCATCTGAGGACATCCAGTTCTCTTAATGGCTCCACACGACATAATTGCTATTCCTGCAACCCTAAACATCTGTTGGTGCAGCGTCATATGAGACTACAATATTCGCTGTTGGTTCCGGATAATGTCACTCTTGTCCGCTGCAGCATCTTCAAACTGTCCATGCTGCTTCCTCTTTCCAGGGGGGATGTGGATGATGATGCTCATGCTCTCGGAGAAGATGCCTCTACACACTCAAAGGAGGATCATGACTGTCTTGAACAAATGCAGAAAGAAGTAGCCTCCAAGAAAAACGTGTCTGAAGACCCATTCCCACATGCTGACCTGACGTTCCTCACTGATGGTTCCAGATTTGCAGATGAAACGGGAAGGTTCCATACGGGATATGCCGTGGTTACACATGACCAGGTCATCTCAGCTGGATCACTACCACCGCACATGTCTGCACAAGAAGCGGAACTTAAAGCTTTGACGTTGGCTTGTCAGGAAGCAACGGAGAAGGTGGTCAACCTCTACACGGATTCAAGATATGCTTTCGGAGTGGCTCATGACTTCGGCAGTATCTGGGCAGCCAGAGGATACCTAACTAACTTGTGGCCGCTCTTGATCTACGTTCGGAGGTTGCAGTGATCAAGATCAAAGCTCACGGAAGATTGGATTCTCCAGAAGCAAGGAGGAACTTCTTTGCTGACAAAACAGTAAAAACCTATGCTGCTGATCCATTTGGGAAAGAGAAAGCAGCGGTGTACGTGTCACAAAACACTGAAGAAGGGACTAAAGGCTCTCTTATGAGGATTATCCATCTACATCAAGACTTTGGATGATGAAAAGAAGCCATGACAAGAAGGAGGAGCTAAAAAAGGATGAAGATCGAGTCTGGAGGGTGAACAAAAAGTTCTGTCTACCCCGTAATCTGTATTCCTCGGAGACAGAATGGGCACACGGTATCGCCCAGAGGCCGCAATCAGATGATTGACCTGATTTGGAAGACTTACATGGCACTTGGGATCTCTACTGTCACCCAAAAATACTGCAATTCCTGCCTTGTGTGTGCAACATGCAATCCAGCACCGCCCCAGAAAGTTACTCAGAAACATTGGCTAAACCACTCTATCCCTTTCGGAGGATTCAGATTGATCACAATCAAATGCCAAAAGTAGGGAAGTACGAGTATGTACTGGTAGTGACTGACATGTTCTTAGGATGGCCCGAAGCCTATCCAGTAATAAACATGACTGCCAGAGTGGCTGTTAAGAGACTGATGACTGAAGTAGTATGCAGATATGGGATCCCAGAGGTAATTGAGAGTGACCAAGGACCTGCGTTCACTGCAGCACTGACTAAGGAACTATGGACATTGGTGGGAGCTGATTTGGGTTTACTTACTCCATATCACCCACAGAGCAGTGCGAAAGTAGAAACACTGAATGGCACCTTGAAAAATAAAATACTGAAAGCCAGTTAGGAGGTCAGACTTGGACAGACATTTTGCCCATTGCCTTATACTCAGTCAGAAACACTCCCAAGGGGTCCCACCAAACTCACACCACACGAGATTCTTTTTGGGGGAGCCTCCAAGGTTGGGTCAATATTTTCCACAACAACTAGCTTTAGGAAGTGATACTCTTGTAAATTATGTAATTGTCCTTACTAAAAGAACTGTCAGTAACACATGTACAAGTTTTATCATCCATTCCAGATCCAGATTCCAGTGAAGGTACCCATGATTTCCAACCTGGTGACTACATGCTGGTAAAGAAGTTCATCAGAAAGACATCCCTGGAGTCGAGATTTGAGGGTTCCTACCAAGTGCTCCTGACTACTCCTACTTCAGTCAGGATTGCTGAGCGTCTTCTGGATTCATATTATTATTATTATTATTAATTGTTATAGCGCCATTTAATCCATCTCTCACATTATAAACTTGTTAGACAGTTAGGGACAGAGTAGGATCTGACCTGCTTGTCAAAGTCCAGCTACAAAGGGAGGTTTTCCACAAGGGAAAACTTGTCTCAAACTGGTGAAAACTCCAATTCCCCCCTCCCGGGCGAGACGGTCAGATATAGGATGTGTTACATCAGGGTGAGTGACATATGTATTTTATGTAACCATGGAGATTGGAGAGTAATAGATCCAGCAGGTAGAAAAGTCCCGAGGACGCTGGTAGCGCGCTCCGAGATACCTCCTGATATATCCATGATTGGTCACACATTCTCTGGTGTCTATAGCATCTGTATTGTCATGAAGCCTCTGATGTCATAGTGACACTTAACACTGGTGGGTTAGGGAACCACGGTGGGATCAAGATAAAAAAAGGGTTAATAAAGTATTTAGGGGGGACTGTTGAGGAGAGCCATAAGATCAAATACTTAATTAACCCCAAGCCATAAGAGATTGAGAGAAATGACCCATAACGTGTATTGTTTGATCTTACATAAGTTTTTTAGATGAAAGTAAGACACTAAAGATGGCTGCCATTTCCTGTATCAGAGAGCCATGTGGCTGCCTGGCTGGTATCCAAGATGACGCCCACCCTGATGACCTCATGGATCCACCCACAGTGACGCCCACCTTGATGACCTCATGGACCAACCCACCCTGATGACCTCATGGATCCACCCATGGACTTGCTCATTGCCCAACCCACTAACCAATGGAATGCATCCGATCACTCCCATTTTAGAGCTAACCGAGCCCCCTTACAGGGGATATGTAACCATGTGTTCTGACTGAATAAAGTCTCTTTTCCCTTGCAGCTGGGCCATAGATTGATCATGGAGAGTTTACATATGACTGTGTGTTGTTATATGTTTATTTCTTTGGTGCGCACCTGATCAATATCCATTAGGCCAGGAGTAGGCAACTTAAGTGAACATTTTATTAAATTGTTCAACCTAACACTTGGAGACAGAAGATTTTATGTTAAGGATCAGTTCTGAGGAGGAGGTGAGGTGGATGGGGAGGATTGAAGAGGAGATGAACAGTTCCTTACTTGGTGTGGGGATTGGGGGAGTTAGCAGAAAGTGAAGGATTATAGTGGTGAAAGTGAAAACAGACAGAAACAATGTTAATAGTGACTGGCCAGTTACCTTCAGTTCCCTTCAGGTTCAATTCAGGATTTAATTCTACTGTAATCCACACTTCTAAGGGATCACACTGCAGACTAAAGTCATTGCAGACTTTTGCTATGCAATATATGGAAAACTAAGTGCGTTCAGGTGTGAAGCAGAGAGGAGTGGTCTCTGCTCATCTTGGTCAGAGAATTAAGAGTGCACCAGATGCATACAATCAGGCCTGAGTAAACAAGGTCATAAATAACACTAGGGTAGAGCTGGGGTTAGCTGAAAAGCATACCGTGTGGAAGCTAGGAGCAGAGGGAAATCTATGTGCAAAGCTGGGTGATGTACTATGTGCACTTAGTAGTGCCATTAGTAGTGGTAATAGGAAGCTCAAATACAGACATTACAATAGCAGATACATAATTACTGCCCTCATATTTCTGTTTGCCTTCATATTATGGCAGTCATGGATCATAAAAATGAGAACTCTCATACATAACTACCTGAGTGTTGTATAAAATAAAGACATAAGGAGACCGATCATTTATTTTAAACATATTTTATTAAATACAATCTTTACCTCTACCTAAAGCCAGTGATCCAGAAGAAGGCAAAAAACCTGAACACGTTCAGCCAATGTGTGTTACAGGGAAAAATTACTTCATGACCCTGAGAAAAGGCGATCAGTTCGTGAACCCTGGACCAAGGCCATACTACAACTAACTAACTGATATATATACAACGATATTCAATATGGTGACTTGTTTCTGGATAGCAGATCTTCTTTGTCCTGGTAAGTCGCCTCACCTTTCCTCGTCAGACCAGACCCTGAAGCTCATAGCTTGGCTATGTTTTTCTTCCCTGTAAAAAAAAAAACAGAATACCCCCCCACACAGAACACTACCCCCCACACAGACCACTACCCCCCCACAGAACACTACCCCTTAGTATACAGACATAGGACTGTTGTATCATATCAGGACCCTTATACAGTTGGCAAACAAATAAAGTTGCACTCTATAGTGCTAAAGCATGTAAATATAAATATATATATATATACAGTATATATATATACAGTATATATATATATATACACGTGTATATATATATACAGTGGGGCAAAAAAGTATTTAGTCAGTCAGCAATAGTGCAAGTTCTACCACTTAAAAAGATGAGAGGCGTCTGTAATTTACATCATAGGTAGACCTCAACTATGGGAGACAAACTGAGAAAAAAAAATCCAGAAAATCACATTGTCTGTTTTTTTATCATTTTTTTTGCATATTATGGTGGAAAATAAGTATTTAGTCAGAAACAAACAATCAAGATTTCTGGCTCTCACAGACCTGTAACTTCTTCTTTAAGAGTCTCCTCTTTCCTCCACTCATTACCTGTAGTAATGGCACCTGTTTAAACTTGTTATCAGTATAAAAAGATACCTGTGCACACCCTCAAACAGTCTGACTCCAAACTCCACTATGGTGAAGACCAAAGAGCTGTCAAAGGACACCAGAAACAAAATTGTAGCCCTGCACCAGGCTGGGAAGACTGAATCTGCAATAGCCAACCAGCTTGGAGTGAAGAAATCAACAGTGGGAGCAATAATTAGAAAATGGAAGACATACAAGACCACTGATAATCTCCCTCGATCTGGGGCTCCACGCAAAATCCCACCCCGTGGGGTCAGAATGATCACAAGAACGGTGAGCAAAAATCCCAGAACCACGCGGGGGGACCTAGTGAATGAACTGCAGAGAGCTGGGACCAATGTAACAAGGCCTACCATAAGTAACACACTATGCCACCATGGACTCAGATCCTGCAGTGCCAGACGTGTCCCACTGCTTAAGCCAGTACATGTCCGGGCCCGTCTGAAGTTTGCTAGAGAGCATTTGGATGATCCAGAGGAGTTTTGGGAGAATGTCCTATGGTCTGATGAAACCAAACTGGAACTGTTTGGTAGAAACACAACTTGTCGTGTTTGGAGGAAAAAGAATACTGAGTTGCATCCATCAAACACCATACCTACTGTAAAGCAGGGTGGTGAAAACATCATGCTTTGGGGCTGTTTCTCTGCAAAGGGGCCAGGACGACTGATCCGGGTACATAAAAGAATGAATGGGGCCATGTATCGTGAGATTTTGAGTGCAAACCTCCTTCCATCAGCAAGGGCATTGAAGATGAAACGTGGCTGGGTCTTTCAACATGACAATGATCCAAAGCACACCGCCAGGGCAACGAAGGAGTGGCTTCGTAAGAAGCATTTCAAGGTCCTGGAGTGGCCTAGCCAGTCTCCAGATCTCAACCCTATAGAAAACCTTTGGAGGGAGTTGAAAGTCCGTGTTGCCAAGCGAAAAGCCAAAAACATCACTGCTCTAGAGGAGATCTGCATGGAGGAATGGGCCAACATACCAACAACAGTGTGTGGCAACCTTGTGAAGACTTACAGAAAACGTTTGACCTCTGTCATTGCCAACAAAGGATATATTACAAAGTATTGAGATGAAATTTTGTTTCTGACCAAATACTTATTTTCCACCATAAAAAGCAAATAAAATGTTAAAAAAACAGACAATGTGATTTTCTGGATTTTTTTTTCTCAGTTTGTCTCCCATAGTTGAGGTCTACCTATGATGTAAATTACAGACGCCTCTCATCTTTTTAAGTGGTGGAACTTGCACTATTGCTGACTGACTAAATACTTTTTTGCCCCACTGTATATATATATACTGTATATATATATACACATATACATATATATGTATGTTCTACTCCTTATACAGTTTGGTTATATAGCAGACACCTAAACAATATGATGTCATGATGCACTGATTCCAGGATTAGATCCATACAATCAGCATATAATGACATCATAAGACAACATATATAATGTACAGACATATTAAATGATTAAACTAAACAATCGTGTGGCTCTCTTTAGATTCTTCAGTCTTCCTTCCAGGATCCAGATTCTCTCCCTGGTAAGAAAAAAAAATAATATGAGGGGAATCCGTATAAAACCTGTAGAAAGCGTCATAAATATATTGTACTTTATGCCAGATAAACAAGCCCCCTTTTCTCTCCATTTTTAAGTTTTGACGTAAACACTTAAAATGGTGTAATAAATTTGTTTTTTTTTTTAAAAAGTTGCAAATGCAGTTATATATAAGTAAAAAAATAAAATAAAATAGGAAAATAAAATGGTAAAATAAATAAATAAATAAAAAGAAAGAAAGTAAAGTAAACAAATAAATATATTTTCCCCCAATGTATGTACATCAACCTCTGTCCCATGTGGGGGAATAATGGTACATTTTTTGCCCCAATAATCTTAAATTAAAGTGACAGAACCACCACCAACAATCTGTGCCAGCCACAGATACAACTTCAAGTGTCACTGACCATAGTAGCGACAGTGGTGTCTCCATCCGAGGTGCCATCTATGTGCTGATCTCTCTGATGTACCCATGTTTGCTGCATAGAACTCTGTCCAACATGCCGCTGTGTGACCTCATATAGAACCTTCATCACCCAAGTCTAGAGATTGTACCAGCAAGGACTGAAGAAATCTAGAACCTTACAGGCACAATCTGTAGACTTGGAGGGTCCATGTTGGCGCTAAGTTCACTAACTTAAATCCCTGAAAGGTTTCTTATTTACCTGTATCCTCAATCCAGAGGAATGAAATGAGAGTCTGTGTCCTTGATCCTGGATCCTCCGCTCTCCTCGTCTTCATCTCTTGAAATGACAGTCTGTGTCCTCGATCCTGAATCCTCCGCTCTCGTCGTCTTCATCTTCTGGAATAAGATTCTGCCCCCAGAACACCCGTTTGTATAGACCCACAGTCATTGTGACATCATGCTGTGAGGTAACAATGACCTCCTGTATTTGATGATGTCACATATGACTATGAGTGAAATCTCCACAGGTATTAATTAATATTAACAACAAATAGTAATAATATGGCACACCACATTGGTTACCATCAAGGCAGGAGTAGCCGGGCGATTAAGGAAAAGTTCCCAAAAGTTAAAAGTATTTACTGCGTCTGAAAAAAAATAAAGGACTTGATAATAATTTACCTCAAACGTAATTAAATTCTAGGCCCTATGACAACACTTCCCCCTTTTTACAGCATTACACTGTTACCATAGGAGATCCTCATTTACAAAACTATTTACAAAACTTTAGCAATTGCCCATAGCAACCAGTCTGATTCCACCTTTAGTGTATCTATTATTATTATTATTTATTTATATAGCGCCATTGATTCCATGGGGATGTACATGAGGAGGGGTTACATACAAGTTACAGATATCACTTACAGTAAGCAAACTAACAATGACAGACTGGTACAGAGGGGAGAGGACCCTGCCCTTGCAGGCTTACATTCTACAGGATGGAGGGGAAACATCTTAACCCCTTTACCCCCAAGGGTGGTTTGCACGTTAATGACCGGGCCAATTTTTACAATTCTGACCACTGTCCTTTTATGAGGTTATAACTCTGGAACGCTTCAACGGATCCCAGTGATTCTGACACTGTTTTCTCGTGAGATATTGTACTTCATGATAGTGGTAAAATTTCTTTGATATTACCTGCGTTTATTTGTGAAAAAAATGGAAATTTGGCGAAAATTTTGAAAATTTCGCAATTTTCCAACTTTGAATTTTTATGCAATTAAATCACAGAGATATGTCACACAAAATACTTAATAAGTAACATTTCCCACATGTCTACTTTACATCAGCACAATTTTGGAACCAAATTTTTTTTTGTTAGGGAGTTATAAGGGTTAAAAGTTGACCAGCAATTTCTCATTTTTACAACACCATTTTTTTTTTAGGGACCACATCACATTTGAAGTCATTTTGAGGGGTCTATATGATAGAAAATACCCAAGTGTGACACCATTCTAAAAACTACACCCCTCAAGGTGCTCAAAACCACATTCAAGAAGTTTATTAACCCTTCAGGTGTTTCACAGGAATTTTTGGAATGTTTAAATAAAAATTAACATTTACCGTATATACTCGAGTATAAGCCGAGATTTTCAGCCCATTTTTTTGGGCTGAAAGTCCCCCTCTCGGCTTATACTCGAGTCATATACCCGGGGGTCGGCAGGTGAGGGGGAGCGGGGGCTGTGTAATTATACTTACCTGCTCCCAGCGCGGTCCCTGCAGTCCCTGGCTTCCCCGGCGCTGCCAATTCTTCCTGTACTGAGCGGTCACATGGCACCGCTCATTTCAGAAATGAATAGGCGGCTCCACCTCCCATAGGGGAGGAGCCGCATATTCATTGCTGTAAATGATCGGTAACTGTGACCGCTCAATTACAGGAAGAAGCTGCAGCGTCGGGGAAGCAGGGACCGCTCCGGAGCAGTTAAGGGGAGCGCAGCTCTGCGCTATATTTACCTGCTGCTCCTCGCTCCGGTGCGGCTCCGTCTCCAGCGTCCTCTAGCAGTGACGCTCAGGTTAGAGGGCGCGGTGACGTAGTCAGTGCGCGCCCTCTGCTGAGCGTCAGTGCTGGAGACGGAGCCGCACGAGGAGCAGGTAATTATTGAAAGCGCTGGCATCCTGAGTGAAGAGAGGTGAGTATGTGATTTTTTTTTTTTATTGCAGCACCAGCAGCATTATATATGGCACAGCTTTATAAGGAGCATCTATGGGGCCATAATCAACGGTGCAGAGCAATATATATGGGGCACAGCTATATAAGGAGCATCTATGGGGCCATAATCAAAGGTGCAGAGCATATATGGCACAGCTTTATAAGGAGCATCTATGGGGCCATAATCAACGGTGCAGAGCAATAAATATATGGGGCACAGCTTTATAAGGAGCATCTATGGGGCCATAATCAACGGTGCAGAGCATATATGGCACAGCTTTATAAGGAGCATCTATGGGGCCATAATCAACGGTGCAGAGCAATAAATATATGGGGCACAGCTTTATAAGGAGCATCTATGGGGCCATAATCAACAATGCAGAGCAATATATATGGGGCACAGCTTTATAAGGAGCATCTATTGGGCCATAATCAACGGTGCAGAGCAATAAATATATGGGGCACAGCTTTATAAGGAGCATCTATGGGGCCATAATCAACAATGCAGAGCAATATATATGGGGCACAGCTTTATAAGGAGCATCTATTGGGCCATAATGAACACTGCAGAGCATTCTATATGGCACAGCTTTATAAGGAGCATCTATGGGGCCATAATGAACGGTGCAGAGCAATAGATATATGGGGCACAGCTTTCTATGGAGCATCTATGGGGTCATAATGAACGGTATAGAGCATTCTATATAGCACAGTTGTATATGGAGCATCTATGGGGCAATAATGAACGGTATGGAGCATCTATTTTTATTTTTGAAATTTACCAGTAGCTGCTGCATTTCCTACCCTAGGCTTATACTCGAGTCAATAAGTTTTCCCAGTTTTTTGTGGCAAAATTAGGGGGGTCGGCTTATACTCGGGTCGGCTTATACTCGAGTATATACGGTAACTTTTTTTCACAAAAAATTTACTTCAGCTCCAATTTGTTTTATTTTACCAAGGGTAACAGGAGAAAATGGACCCCAAAAGTTGTTGTACAATTTGTTCTGAGTACAGCGATACCCCATATGTGGGGGTAAACCACTGTTTAGGCGCATGACAGAGCTCGGAAGCGAAGGATGGCAATTTGACTTTTCAATGCAAAATTGACAGGAATTGAGATGGGACGCCATGTTGTGTTTGGAGAGCCACTGATGTGCCTAAACATTGAAACCCCCCACAAGTGACAACATTTTGGAAAGTAGACCCCCTAAGGAACTTATCTAGAGGTGTGGTGAGCACTTTGACCCACCAAGTGCTTCACAGAAGTTTATAATGCAGAACCGTAAAAATAAAAAATCATATTTTTTCACAAAAATTATATTTTCGCCCCCAATCTTTTATTTTCCCAAGGGTAAGAGAAGAAATTGGACCCCAAAAGTTGTTGTACAATTTCTCCTGAGTACGCTGATACCCCTTATGTGGGGGTAAACCACTGTTTGGGTGCATGGGAGAGCTCGGAAGGGAAGGAGCGCCGTTTGACTTATCAATGCAAAATTGACAGGATTTGAGATGGGACGCCATGTTGCATTTGTAGAGCCACTGATGTGCCTAAACATTGAAACCCCCCACAAGTGACACATTTTGGAAAGTAGACCCCCTAAGAAACTTATCTGGATGTGTGGTGAGCACTTTGACCCAAGTGCTTCACAGAAGTTTATAATGCAGAGCCATAAAAATAAAAAATTTTCCCACAAAAATTATTTTTTAGCCCCCAGTTTTGTATTTTCCCGAGGGTAACAGGAGAAATTGGACCCCAAAAGTTGTTGTCCAATTTGTCCTGAGTACGCTGATACCCTATATGTGGGGGGAACCACCGTTTGGGCGCATGGGAGGGCTCGGAAGGGAAGGAGCGCCATTTAGAATGCAGACTTAGATGGAATGGTCTGCAGGCTTCACGTTGCGTTTGCAGAGCCCCTAATGTACATAAACAGTAGAAACCCCCCACAAGTGACACCATTTTGGAAAGTGGATCCCCTAAGGAACTTATCTTGATGTGTGGTGAGCACTTTGACCCACCAAGGGCTTCACAGAAGTTTATAATGCAGAGCCGTAAAAATAAAACAAAATTTTTTTCCCACAAAAATTATTTTTTAGCCCCCAGTTTTGTATTTTCTCGAGGGTAACAGGAGAAATTGGACCCCAAAAGTTGTTGTCCTATTTGTCCTGAGTACGCTGATACCCCATATGTTGGGGTAAACCCCTGTTTGGGCACACGGGAGAGCTTGGAAGGGAAGGAGCACTGTTTTACTTTTTCAACGCAGAATTGGCTGGAATTGAGATCGGACGTCATGTCGCGTTTGGAGAGCCCCTGATGTGCCTAAACAGTGGAAAGCCCCCAATTATAACTGAAACTCTAATCCAAACACACCCCTAACCCTAATCCCAACAGTAACCCTAACCACACCTCTAACCCTGACACACCCCTAACCCTAATCCCAACCCTATTCCCAAATGTAAATGTAATCTAAACCCTAACCGTAACTTTAGCCCCAACCCTAACCCTAACTTTAGCCCCAACCCTAACTTTAGCCCCAACCCTAACTGTAGCCCCAACCCTAACCCTAACCCTAGCCCTAACCCTAGCCCTAACCCTAGCCCTTACCCTAGACCTAATGGGAAAATGGAAATAAATACATTTTTTTAATTTTTCCCTAACTAAAGGGGTGATGAAGGGAGGTTTGATTTACTTTTATATCGGGTTTTTTTAGCGGATTGTTATGATTGGCAGCCGTCACACACTGAAAGACGCTTTTTATTGCAAAAAATATTTTTTGCGTTACCACATTTTGAGAGCTATAATTTTTCCATATTTTGGTTCACAGAGTCATGTGAGGTCTTGTTTTTTTGCTGGACGAGTTGACGTTTTTATTGGTAACATTTTCGGGCACGTGACATTTTTTGATCACTTTTTATTCCGATTTTTGTGAGGCAGAATGACCAAAAACCAGCTATTCATGAATTTCTTTTGGGGGAGGCGTTTATACCGTTCCGCGTTTGGTAAAATTGATAAAGCAGTTTTATTCTTCGGGTCAATAGATTACAGCGACACCTCATTTATATCATTTTTTATGTTTTGGCGCTTTTATACGATAAAAACTATTTTATAGAAAAAATAATTATTTTTGCATCGCTTTATTCTCAGGACTATAACTTTTTTATTTTTTTGCTGATGATGTTTTATGGTGGCTCGTTTTTTGCGGGACAAGATGACGTTTTCAGCAGTACCATGGTTATTTATATCTGTCTTTTTGATCGCGTGTTATTCCACGTTTTGTTCGGCGCTATGTTAATAAAGCGTTTTTTGCCTCGTTTTTTTTTTTTCTTACGGTGTTTACTGAAGGGGTTAACTAGTGGGCGAGTTTTATAGGTGGGGTCGTTACGGACGTGGCGATACTAAATATGTGTACTTTTATTGTTTGTTTGTTTTTTATTTAGATAAAGAAATGTATTTATGGGAATCATATATATATATTTTTTTCATTATTTAGGAATATTTTTTTTTTTTTTTTACACATTTGGAAATTTTTTTTTTTACTTTTTTACTTTGTCCCGGGGGGGGGACATCACAGATCAGTGATCTGACAGTTTGCACAGCACTCTGTCAGATCACCGATCTGTCTCAGAGCACTGCAGGCTTCACAGTGCCTGTTCAAGGTAAACGTGTTGTTCCAGTAGTTTGGAGGCATAGGGGAGAAGTGATATAGGGCGATAGCTAGATACAGAGGATGGGTCAAGAGAAGGCTTTTTGAGGATAGGTGTGATGGAGGCATGTTTAAAGCTTGAGGGGAAAAGACCAGTTGTTAGTGATAGGTTGAAGAGATGGGTTAGGGTTGGGATGAAGACTGTGGTGAGGTTTAGGATGAGGTGGGATGGGAGCGGGTCAAGTGCACAGGTGGTGAGATGCGATCTTGAGAGTAGAGTGGAGAGTTGATCTTCTGTAATGGTGGAGAAGTTGGTTTTGGAGGTGGAGGGCTGGGAAGTCGGGAGGAAGGGCTCTGGGGGTTGTTGACCAAAACTGTCTCTAATGCTATCAATCTTCTGCTTGAAAAATGAGGCAAAGTCTTCAGCGGAGATAAGTGAGGAGGTAGGAGGTGCTGGGGGAAGGAGGAGAGAATTGAAGGTATTGAATAACTGTTTAGGGTTGTGAGACAGAGAGGATATGAGAGATGAGAAGTAGGTTTGTTTAGCTGTGGTGAGTGTGGTCTTGAAAGTAGTGAGGGACTGTTTGAATGCGATGAAGTGCTCGTTAGAGTGGGATATTTTACATCTGCGCTCAGCAGCCCTGGAAGCTCGCCTCAGTTCTTTGGTCAGGCTGGTGTGCCAGGGCTGTCTGTTGATTTTGCAAGCTTTGGTATGTGTAAGTGGGGCAGCAGATTCCAAAGCTACAGCTATTGTGGTGTTATATAGAGCAGCAGCATCATCTGCATTGTGTAGGGAACTTATGTCTGTGAGAGGGAGGAGGGATTCAGAGAATGAATGTAGGTCAAGATGTTTAAGATTTCTGCAAGGGTGTGAAAGTTTGTGGGGTGGGGATTGTAGACATGGAGTGGAGAGAGATGAGAATGTGAGAAGGTTGTGGTCAGAGAGTGGAAGAGGTGAGTTAGAGAGGTTAGATAGAGAGCAGAGGCGGGTGAAGATGAGGTCCAGTGTGTGACTGTCTTTGTGAGTGGCTGCAGAAGACCATTGAGTGAGGCCGAAGGAGGAAGTGAGAGTTAGAAGTTTAGTGGCAGCTGAGAGGGAAGTGTCAATGGGTATGTTGAAGTCGCCCATGATGATAGTGGGGATGTCCGCAGAAAGGAAATGAAGTAGCCAGGTGGTGAAGTGGTCAAAGAAGGTGGTGGCTGGCCCTGGGGGGCGGTAAATGACAGCCAGTTGGAAGTTGGAAGGGGAGTAGATGCGCACAGAGTGCACCTCAAAGGAAGGGAGGGTAACAGAGGGTGGCAGTGGGATTGGGGTGAAGGAGCAGTTATCTGACAGGAGAAAACCAACTCCTCCGCCATGTTTGCTGCTGGGGCAGGATGTGTGGGAAAGGTGGAAGCCACCATAAGAGAGTGCAGCAGGGGAGGCTGTGTCAGAAGGGGTGAGCAAGGTTTCGGTGATGGCAAGGAAGGAAAGTTTGGTAGTAACAAAAAGATCATGGATGTAGGAAAGCTTGTTGCAGACAGAGCGAGCGTTCCACAGAGCTCCTCTTAGTGGGACTGGGGAGGCGGGGGCTGGGCGAATGGGTATAAGGTTAGAGAGGTTACGGAAGTTTGTGATAGAGCGTGGATGGGAGGTAGAAATGATTGTGGGCATGTGGTGAGGAGGACCAGGATTTGGAGAGATATCACCAGCAGTGAGAAGGAGCAGAGAAAGTGTTAGCAGGTGGGAGCAGGAGAGGGCATGAGGGGGCTGTCTGTGCTTGGAGACAGAAGATTTTATGTTAAGGATCAGTTCTGAGGAGGAGGTGAGGTGGATGGGGAGGATTGAAGAGGAGATGAACAGTTCCTTACTTGGTGTGGGGATTGGGGGAGTTAGCAGAAAGTGAAGGATTATAGTGGTGAAAGTAAAAACAGACAGAAACAATGTTAATAGTGACTGGCCAGTTACCTTCAGTTCCCTTCAGGTTCAATTCAGGATTTAATTCTACTGTAATCCACACTTCTAAGGGATCACACTGCAGACTAAAGTCATTGCAGACTTTTGCTATGCAATATATGGAAAACTAAGTGCGTTCAGGTGTGAAGCAGAGAGGAGTGGTCTCTGCTCATCTTGGTCAGAGAATTAAGAGTGCACCAGATGCATACAATCAGGCCTGAGTAAACAAGGTCATAAATAACACTAGGGTAGAGCTGGGGTTAGCTGAAAAGCATACCGTGTGGAAGCTAGGAGCAGAGGGAAATCTATGTGCAAAGCTGGGTGATGTACTATGTGCACTTTGTAGTGCCATTAGTAGTGGTAATAGGAAGCTCAAATACAGACATTACAATAGCAGATACATAATTACTGCCCTCATATTTCTGTTTGCCTTCATATTATGGCAGTCATGGATGATAAAAATGAGAAGTCTCATATATAACTACCTGAGTGTTGTATAAAATAAAGACATAAGGAGACCGATCATTTATTTTAAACATATTTTATTAAATACAATCTTTACCTCTACCTAAAGCCAGTGATCCAGAAGAAGGCAAAAAACCTGAACACGTTCAGCCAATGTGTGTTACAGGGAAAAATTCCTTCATGACCCCGAGAAAAGGCGATCAGTTCGAGAACCCTGGACCAAGGCCATACTACAACTAACTAACTGATATATATATATACAACGATATTCAATATGGTGACTTGTTTCTGGATAGCAGATCTTCTTTGTCCTGGTAAGTCGCCTCACCTTTCCTCGTCAGACCAGACCCTGAAGCTCATAGCTTGGCTATGTTTTCCTTCCCTGTAAAAAAAAAACAGAATACCCCCCCCACACAGAACACTACCCCCCACACAGACCACTACCCCCCCACAGAACACTACCCCTTAGTATACAGACATAGGACTGTTGCATCATATCAGGACCCTTATACAGTTGGCAAACAAATAAAGTTGCACTCTATAGTGCTAAAGCATGTAAATATAAATATATATATATATATATACACAATATATATAAATACACATATATATATATATATATATATATATATATATATATATATATATATATATATATATATATATACATATACATATATATGTATGTTCTACTCCTTATACAGTTTGGTTATATAGCAGACACCTAAACAATATGATGTCATGATGCACTGATTCCAGGATTAGATCCATACAATCAGCATATAATGACATCATAAGACAACATATATAATGTACAGACATATTAAATGATTAAAACTAAACAATCGTGTGGCTCTCTTTAGATTCTTCAGTCTTCCTTCCAGGATCCAGATTCTCTCCCTGGTAAGAAAAAAAAATAATATGAGGGGAATCCGTATAAAACCTGTAGAAAGCGTCATAAATATATTGTACTTTATGCCAGATAAACAAGCCCCCTTTTCTCTCCATTTTTAAGTTTTGACGTAAACACTTAAAATGGTGTAATAAATTTGTTTTTGTTTTTAAAAAGTTGCAAATGCAGTTATATATAAGTAAAAAAATAAAATAAAATAGGAAAATAAAATAGTAAAATAAATAAATAAATAAAAAGAAAGAAAGTAAAGTAAACAAATAAATATATTTTCCCCCAATGTATGTACATCAACCTCTGTCCCATGTGGGGGAATAATGGTACATTTTTTGCCCCAATAATCTTAAATTAAAGTGACAGAACCACCACCAACAATCTGTGCCAGCCACAGATACAACTTCAAGTGTCACTGACCATAGTAGCGACAGTGGTGTCTCCATCCGAGGTGCCATCTTTGTGCTGATCTCTCTGATGTACCCATGTTTGCTGCATAGAACTCTGTCCAACATGCCGCTGTGTGACCTCACATAGAACCTTCATCACCCAAGTCTAGAGATTGTACCAGCAAGGACTGAAGAAATCTAGAACCTTACAGGCACAATCTGTAGACTTGGAGGGTCCATGTTGGCGCTAAGTTCACTAACTTAAATCCCTGAAAGGTGTCTTATTTACCTGTATCCTCAATCCAGAGGAATGAAATGAGAGTCTGCGTCCTTGATCCTGGATCCTCTGCTCTCCTCGTCTTCATCTCTTGAAATGACAGTCTGTGTCCTCGATCCTGAATCCTCCGCTCTCGTCGTCTTTATCTTCTGGAATAAGATTCTGCCCCCAGAACACCCGTTTGTATAGAGCTACAGTCATTGTGACATCATGCTGTGAGGTAACAATGACCTCCTGTATTTGATGATGTCACATATGACTATGAGTGAAATCTCCACAGGTATTAATTAATATTAACAACAAATAGTAATAATATGGCACATCACATTGGTTACCATCAAGGCAGGAGTAGCCGGGCGATTAAGGAAAAGTTCCCAAAAGTAAAAAGCATTTACTGCGTCTGAAAAAAAATAAAGGACTTGATAATAATTTACCTCAAACGTAATTAAATTCTAGGCCCTATGACAACACTTCCCCCTTTTTACAGCATTACACTGTTACCATAGGAAAACCTCATTTACAAAACTAGTTACAAAACTTTAGCAATTGCCCATAGCAACCAGTCTGATTCCACCTTTAGTGTATCTATTATTATTATTATTTATTTATATAGCGCCATTGATTCTATGGGGATGTACATGAGGAGGGGTTACATACAAGTTACAGATATCACTTACAGTAAGCAAACTAACAGTGGCAGCCTGATACAGAGGGGAGAGGACCCTGCCCTTGCAGGCTTACATTCTACAGGATGGAGGGGAAACACCTTAACCCCTTTACCCCCAAGGGCGGTTTGCACGTTAATGACCGGGCCAATTTTTACAATTCTGACCACTGTCCCTTTATGAGATTATAACTCTGGAACGCTTCAACGGATCCCAGTGATTCTGACATTGTTTTCTCGTGACATATTGTACTTCATGATAGTGGTAACATTTCTTTGATAGTACCTGCGTTTATTTGTGAAAAAAATGGAAATTTGGCGAAAATTTTGAAAATTTCGCAATTTTCCAACTTTGAATTTTTATGCAATTAAATCACAGAGATATGTCACACAAAATACTTAATAAGTAACATTTCCCACATGTCTACTTTACATCAGCACAATTTTGGAACCAAATTTTTTTTGTTAGGGAGTTATAAGGGTTAAAAGTTGACCAGCAATTTCTCATTTTTACAACACCATTTTTTTTTTAGGGACCACATCTCATTTGAAGTCATTTTGAGGGGTCTATATGATAGAAAATACCCAAGTGTGACACCATTCTAAAAACTGCACCCCTCAAGGTGCTCAAAACCACATTCAAGAAGTTTATTAACCCTTCAAGTGTTTCACAGGAATTTTTGGAATGTTTAAATAAAAATTAACATTTACCGTATATACTCGAGTATAAGCCGAGATTTTCAGCCCATTTTTTGGGGCTGAAAGTCCCCCTCTCGGCTTATACTCGAGTCATATACCCGGGGGTCGGCAGGTGAGGGGGAGCGGGGGCTGTGTAATTATACTTACCTGCTCCCAGCGCGGTCCCTGCAGTCCCTGGCTTCCCCGGCGCTGCCAATTCTTCCTGTACTGAGCGGTCACATGGCACCGCTCATTTCAGAAATGAATAGGCGGCTCCACCTCCCATAGGGGAGGAGCCGCATATTCATTGCTGTAAATGATCGGTAACTGTGACCGCTCAATTACAGGAAGAAGCTGCAGCGTCGGGGAAGCAGGGACCGCTCCGGAGCAGTTAAGGGGAGCGCAGCTCTGCGCTATATTTACCTGCTGCTCCTCGCTCCGGTGCGGCTCCGTCTCCAGCGTCCTCTAGCAGTGACGCTCAGGTTAGAGGGCGCGGTGACGTAGTCAGTGCGCGCCCTCTGCTGAGCGTCAGTGCTGGAGACGGAGCCGCACGAGGAGCAGGTAATTATTGAAAGCGCTGGCATCCTGAGTGAAGAGAGGTGAGTATGTGATTTTTTTTTTTTATTGCAGCACCAGCAGCATTATATATGGCACAGCTTTATAAGGAGCATCTATGGGGCCATAATCAACGGTGCAGAGCAATATATATGGGGCACAGCTTTATAAGGAGCATCTATGGGGCCATAATCAAAGGTGCAGAGCATATATGGCACAGCTTTATAAGGAGCATCTATGGGGCCATAATCAACGGTGCAGAGCAATAAATATATGGGGCACAGCTTTATAAGGAGCATCTATGGGGCCATAATCAACGGTGCAGAGCATATATGGCACAGCTTTATAAGGAGCATCTATGGGGCCATAATCAACGGTGCAGAGCAATAAATATATGGGGCACAGCTTTATAAGGAGCATCTATGGGGCCATAATCAACAATGCAGAGCAATATATATGGGGCACAGCTTTATAAGGAGCATCTATTGGGCCATAATGAACGGTGCAGAGCAATAGATATATGGGGCACAGCTTTCTATGAGCATCTATGGGGTCATAATGAACGGTATAGAGCATTCTATATAGCACAGTTGTATATGGAGCATCTATGGGGCAATAATGAACGGTATGGAGCATCTATTTTTATTTTTGAAATTTACCAGTAGCTGCTGCATTTCCTACCCTAGGCTTATACTCGAGTCAATAAGTTTTCCCAGTTTTTTGTGGCAAAATTAGGGGGGTCGGCTTATACTCGTGTCGGCTTATACTCGAGTATATACGGTAACTTTTTTTCACAAAAAATTTACTTCAGCTCCAATTTGTTTTATTTTACCAAGGGTAACAGGAGAAAATGGACCCCAAAAGTTGTTGTACAATTTGTTCTGAGTACAGCGATACCCCATATGTGGGGGTAAACCACTGTTTAGGCGCATGACAGAGCTCGGAAGCGAAGGATGGCAATTTGATTTTTCAATGTTTTCAATGCAAAATTGACAGGAATTGAGATGGGACGCCATGTTGTGTTTGGAGAGCCACTGATGTGCCTAAACATTGAAACCCCCCACAAGTGACAACATTTTGGAAAGTAGACCCCCTAAGGAACTTATCTAGAGGTGTGGTGAGCACTTTGACCCACCAAGTGCTTCACAGAAGTTTATAATGCAGAATCGTAAAAATAAAAAATCATATTTTTTCACAAAAATTATATTTTCGCCCCCAATCTTTTATTTTCCCAAGGGTAAGAGAAGAAATTGGACCCCAAAAGTTGTTGTACAATTTCTCCTGAGTACGCTGATACCCCTTATGTGGGGGTAAACCACTGTTTGGGTGCATGGGAGAGCTCGGAAGGGAAGGAGCGCCGTTTGACTTATCAATGCAAAATTGACAGGATTTGAGATGGGACGCCATGTTGCATTTGTAGAGCCACTGATGTGCCTAAACATTGAAACCCCCCACAAGTGACACATTTTGGAAAGTAGACCCCCTAAGAAACTTATCTGGATGTGTGGTGAGCACTTTGACCCAAGTGCTTCACAGAAGTTTATAATGCAGAGCCATAAAAATAAAAAATTTTCCCACAAAAATTATTTTTTAGCCCCCAGTTTTGTATTTTCCCGAGGGTAACAGGAGAAATTGGACCCCAAAAGTTGTTGTCCAATTTGTCCTGAGTACGCTGATACCCTATATGTGGGGGGAACCACCGTTTGGGCGCATGGGAGGGCTCGGAAGGGAAGGAGCGCCATTTAGAATGCAGACTTAGATGGAATGGTCTGCAGGCTTCACGTTGCGTTTGCAGAGCCCCTAATGTACATAAACAGTAGAAACCCCCCACAAGTGACACCATTTTGGAAAGTGGATCCCCTAAGGAACTTATCTTGATGTGTGGTGAGCACTTTGATCCACCAAGGGCTTCACAGAAGTTTATAATGCAGAGCCGTAAAAATAAAACAAAATTTTTTTCCCACAAAAATTATTTTTTAGCCCCCAGTTTTGTATTTTCTCGAGGGTAACAGGAGAAATTGGACCCCAAAAGTTGTTGTCCTATTTGTCCTGAGTACGCTGATACCCCATATGTTGGGGTAAACCCCTGTTTGGGCACACGGGAGAGCTTGGAAGGGAAGGAGCACTGTTTTACTTTTTCAACGCAGAATTGGCTGGAATTGAGATCGGACGTCATGTCGCGTTTGGAGAGCCCCTGATGTGCCTAAACAGTGGAAAGCCCCCAATTATAACTGAAACCCTAATCCAAACACACCCCTAACCCTAATCCCAACAGTAACCCTAACCACACCTCTAACCCTGACACACCCCTAACCCTAATCCCAACCCTATTCCCAAATGTAAATGTAATCTAAACCCTAACCGTAACTTTAGCCCCAACCCTAACCCTAACTTTAGCCCCAACCCTAACTTTAGCCCCAACCCTAACTGTAGCCCCAACCCTAACCCTAACCCTAGCCCTAACCCTAGCCCTAACCCTAGCCCTAACCCTAGACCTAATGGGAAAATGGAAATAAATACATTTTTTTAATTTTTCCCTAACTAAAGGGGTGATGAAGGGAGGTTTGATTTACTTTTATATCGGGTTTTTTTAGCGGATTGTTATGATTGGCAGCCGTCACACACTGAAAGACGCTTTTTATTGCAAAAAATATTTTTTGCGTTACCACATTTTGAGAGCTATAATTTTTCCATATTTTGGTTCACAGAGTCATGTGAGGTCTTGTTTTTTTGCGGGACGAGTTGACGTTTTTATTGGTAACATTTTCGGGCACGTGACATTTTTTGATCACTTTTTATTCCGATTTTTGTGAGGCAGAATGACCAAAAACCAGCTATTCATGAATTTCTTTTGGGGGAGGCGTTTATACCGTTCCGCGTTTGGTAAAATTGATAAAGCAGTTTTATTCTTCGGGTCAATAGATTACAGCGACACCTCATTTATATCATTTTTTATGTTTTGGCGCTTTTATACGATAAAAACTATTTTATAGAAAAAATAATTATTTTTGCATCGCTTTATTCTCAGGACTATAACTTTTTTATTTTTTTGCTGATGATGTTTTATGGTGGCTCGTTTTTTGCGGGACAAGATGACGTTTTCAGCAGTACCATGGTTATTTATATCTGTCTTTTTGATCGCGTGTTATTCCACGTTTTGTTCGGTGCTATGTTAATAAAGCGTTTTTTGCCTCGTTTTTTTTTTTCTTACGGTGTTTACTGAAGGGGTTAACTAGTGGGCGAGTTTTATAGGTGGGGTCGTTACGGACGTGGCGATACTAAATATGTGTACTTTTATTGTTTGTTTGTTTTTTATTTAGATAAAGAAATGTATTTATGGGAATCATATATATATATTTTTTTCATTATTTAGGAATATTTTTTTTTTTTTTTTACACATTTGGAAATTTTTTTTTTTACTTTTTTACTTTGTCCCGGGGGGGGGACATCACAAATCAGTGATCTGACAGTTTGCACAGCACTCTGTCAGATCACCGATCTGTCTCAGAGCACTGCAGGCTTCACAGTGCCTGTTCAAGGTAAACGTGTTGTTCCAGTAGTTTGGAGGCATAGGGGAGAAGTGATATAGGGCGATAGCTAGATACAGAGGATGGGTCAAGAGAAGGCTTTTTGAGGATAGGTGTGATGGAGGCATGTTTAAAGCTTGAGGGGAAAAGACCAGTTGTTAGTGATAGGTTGAAGAGATGGGTTAGGGTTGGGATGAAGACTGTGGTGAGGTTTAGGATGAGGTGGGATGGGAGCGGGTCAAGTGCACAGGTGGTGAGATGCGATCTTGAGAGTAGAGTGGAGAGTTGATCTTCTGTAATGGTGGAGAAGTTGGTTTTGGAGGTGGAGGGCTGGGAAGTCGGGAGGAAGGGCTCTGGGGGTTGTTGACCAAAACTGTCTCTAATGCTATCAATCTTCTGCTTGAAAAATGAGGCAAAGTCTTCAGCGGAGATAAGTGAGGAGGTAGGAGGTGCTGGGGGACGGAGGAGAGAATTGAAGGTATTGAATAACTGTTTAGGGTTGTGAGACAGAGAGGATATGAGAGATGAGAAGTAGGTTTGTTTAGCTGTGGTGAGTGTGGTCTTGAAAGTAGTGAGGGACTGTTTGAATGCGATGAAGTGCTCGTTAGAGTGGGATATTTTACATCTGCGCTCAGCAGCCCTGGAAGCTCGCCTCAGTTCTTTGGTCAGGCTGGTGTGCCAGGGCTGTCTGTTGATTTTGCAAGCTTTGGTATGTGTAAGTGGGGCAGCAGATTCCAAAGCTACAGCTATTGTGGTGTTATATAGAGCAGCAGCATCATCTGCATTGTGTAGGGAACTTATGTCTGTGAGAGGGAGGAGGGATTCAGAGAATGAATGTAGGTCAAGATGTTTAAGATTTCTGCAAGGGTGTGAAAGTTTGTGGGGTGGGGATTGTAGACATGGAGTGGAGAGAGATGAGAATGTGAGAAGGTTGTGGTCAGAGAGTGGAAGAGGTGAGTTAGAGAGGTTAGATAGAGAGCAGAGGCGGGTGAAGATGAGGTCCAGTGTGTGACTGTCTTTGTGAGTGGCTGCAGAAGACCATTGAGTGAGGCCGAAGGAGGAAGTGAGAGTTAGAAGTTTAGTGGCAGCTGAGAGGGAAGTGTCAATGGGTATGTTGAAGTCGCCCATGATGATAGTGGGGATGTCCGCAGAAAGGAAATGAAGTAGCCAGGTGGTGAAGTGGTCAAAGAAGGTGGTGGCTGGCCCTGGGGGGCGGTAAATGACAGCCAGTTGGAAGTTGGAAGGGGAGTAGATGCGCACAGAGTGCACCTCAAAGGAAGGGAGGGTAACAGAGGGTGGCAGTGGGATTGGGGTGAAGGAGCAGTTATCTGACAGGAGAAAACCAACTCCTCCGCCATGTTTGCTGCTGGGGCAGGATGTGTGGGAAAGGTGGAAGCCACTATAAGAGAGTGCAGCAGGGGAGGCTGTGTCAGAAGGGGTGAGCAAGGTTTCGGTGATGGCAAGGAAGGAAAGTTTGGTAGTAACAAAAAGATCATGGATGTAGGAAAGCTTGTTGCAGACAGAGCGAGCGTTCCACAGAGCTCCTCTTAGTGGGACTGGGGAGGCGGGGGCTGGGCGAATGGGTATAAGGTTAGAGAGGTTACGGAAGTTTGTGATAGAGCGTGGATGGGAGGTAGAAATGATTGTGGGCATGTGGTGAGGAGGACCAGGATTTGGAGAGATATCACCAGCAGTGAGAAGGAGCAGAGAAAGTGTTAGCAGGTGGGAGCAGGAGAGGGCATGAGGGGGCTGTCTGTGCTTGGAGACAGAAGATTTTATGTTAAGGATCAGTTCTGAGGAGGAGGTGAGGTGGATGGGGAGGATTGAAGAGGAGATGAACAGTTCCTTACTTGGTGTGGGGATTGGGGGAGTTAGCAGAAAGTGAAGGATTATAGTGGTGAAAGTAAAAACAGACAGAAACAATGTTAATAGTGACTGGCCAGTTACCTTCAGTTCCCTTCAGGTTCAATTTAGGATTTAATTCTACTGTAATCCACACTTCTAAGGGATCACACTGCAGACTAAAGTCATTGCAGACTTTTGCTATGCAATATATGGAAAACTAAGTGCGTTCAGGTGTGAAGCAGAGAGGAGTGGTCTCTGCTCATCTTGGTCAGAGAATTAAGAGTGCACCAGATGCATACAATCAGGCCTGAGTAAACAAGGTCATAAATAACACTAGGGTAGAGCTGGGGTTAGCTGAAAAGCATACCGTGTGGAAGCTAGGAGCAGAGGGAAATCTATGTGCAAAGCTGGGTGATGTACTATGTGCACTTTGTAGTGCCATTAGTAGTGGTATTAGGAAGCTCAAATACAGACATTACAATAGCAGATACATAATTACTGCCCTCATATTTCTGTTTGCCTCCTCTCACCTTCCCCTTACTGTTGGGGTTCCTCAAGGATCAGTCCTAGGCCCCCTACTCTTCTCGTTGTATACTGCCCCTATTGGACAAACAATCAGTAGATTTGGTTTCCAGTATCATCTCTATGCTGACGACACCCAATTATACACTTCTGCTCCCGATATCACACCGACCTTTTTAGAAAACACCAGTGATTGTCTTACCGCTGTCTCTAACATCATGTCCTCCCTCTATCTGAAACTAAACCTGTCAAAAACTGAACTCCTCGTGTTCTCTCCCTCTACTAACCTACCTTTGCCTGACATTGCCATCTCCGTATGCGGTTCCACCATTACTCCAAAGCAACATGCCCGCTGCCTTGGGGTCATCCTTGATTCTGACCTTTCATTCACCCCCTACATCCGATCACTGGCTCGCTCTTCTTACCTGCATCTCAAAAACATTTCTAGAATTCGCCCTTTTCTTACTTTCGACTCTGCAAAAACTCTGACTGTTTCACTTATTCATTCTCGTCTGGACTATTGTAACTCTCTACTAATCGGTCTCCCTCTTGCAAAACTCTCCCCGCTCCAATCTGTCCTGAATGCTGCAGCCAGGATCATATTCCTCACCAACCGTTACACCGATGCCTCTACCCTGTGCCAGTCATTACACTGGCTACCCATCCACTCCAGAATCCAGTACAAAACTACTACCCTCATCCACAAAGCACTCCATGGCTCAGCACCACCCTACATCTCCTCCCTGGTATCAGTCTACCACCCTACCCGTGCCCTCCGCTCCGCTAATGACCTCAGGTTAGCATCCTCAATAATCAGAACCTCCCACTCCCGTCTCCAAGACTTTACACGTGCTGCGCCGATTCTTTGGAATGCACTACCTAGGTTAATACGATTAATCCCCAATCCCCACAGTTTTAAGCGTGCCCTAAAAACTCATTTGTTCAGACTGGCCTACCGCCTCAATGCATTAACCTAACGATCCCTGTGTGGCCTATTTATAATAAAAAAAAAAAAAAAAAAAAAAAAAGGTTCCTCGCATCATGTTCTCATACACTTTATGCAGTATTAGCCCTCTGTGTCTGTACTGCTACATACTTAGGCAGGTAACTGGTTCATGCAGCTTTACATGAACACCTGAGCCTTACACTATGGCCGGTCCGAATAACTAAAGCAATTGTTACCATCCACCTCTCGTGTCTCCCCTTTTCCCCATAGTTTGTAAGCTTGCGAGCAGGGCCCTCACTCCTCCTGGTATCTGTTTTGAACTGTATTTCTGTTATGCTGTAATGTCTATTGTCTGTACAAGTCCCCTCTATAATTTGTAAAGCGCTGCGGAATATGTTGGCGCTATATAAATAAAAATTATTATTATTATTATTATATTATGGCAGTCATGGATGATAAAAATGAGAAGTCTCATATATAACTACCTGAGTGTTGTATAAAATAAAGACATAAGGAGACCGATCATTTATTTTAAACATATTTTATTAAA
Source organism: Ranitomeya imitator (assembly GCF_032444005.1). Lineage (NCBI taxonomy): Eukaryota > Metazoa > Chordata > Amphibia > Anura > Dendrobatidae > Ranitomeya > Ranitomeya imitator. The sequence continues at coordinate 119,765,720 of NC_091287.1, forward strand.
TACAATCTTTACCTCTACCTAAAGCCAGTGATCCAGAAGAAGGCAAAAAACCTGAACACGTTCAGCCAATGTGTGTTACAGGGAAAAATTCCTTCATGACCCCGAGAAAAGGCGATCAGTTCAAGAACCCTGGACCAAGGCCATACTACAACTAACTAACTGATATATATATATACAACGATATTCAATATGGTGACTTGTTTCTGGATAGCAGATCTTCTTTGTCCTGGTAAGTCGCCTCACCTTTCCTCGTCAGACCAGACCCTGAAGCTCATAGCTTGGCTATGTTTTCCTTCCCTGTAAAAAAAAAACAGAATACCCCCCCACACAGAACACTACCCCCCACACAGACCACTAGCCCCCACAGAACACTACCCCTTAGTATACAGACATAGGACTGTTGCATCATATCAGGACCCTTATACAGTTGGCAAACAAATAAAGTTGCACTCTATAGTGCTAAAGCATGTAAATATAAATATAAATATATATATATATATATATATATATACAATATATATAAATACACACATATATATATATATATATATATATACACACGTATACATATATATGTATGTTCTACTCCTTATACAGTTTGGTTATATAGCAGACACCTAAACAATATGATGTCATGATGCACTGATTCCAGGATTAGATCCATACAATCAGCATATAATGACATCATAAGACAACATATATAATGTACAGACATATTAAATGATTAAAACTAAACAATCGTGTGGCTCTCTTTAGATTCTTCAGTCTTCCTTCCAGGATCCAGATTCTCTCCCTGGTAAGAAAAAAAAATAATATGAGGGGAATCCGTATAAAACCTGTAGAAAGCGTCATAAATATATTGTACTTTATGCCAGATAAACAAGCCCCCTTTTCTCTCCATTTTTAAGTTTTGACGTAAACACTTAAAATGGTGTAATAAATTTGTTTAAAAAAAAAAAAGTTGCAAATACAGTTATATATAAGTAAAAAAAATAAAATAGGAAAATAAAATGGTAAAATAAATAAATAAAAAGAAAGTAAACAAATAAATATATTTTCCCCCAATGTATGTACACCAACCTCTGTCCCATGTGGGTGAATAATGGTACAATTTTTGCCCCAATAATCTTAAATTAAAGTGACCGAACCACCAACAATCTGTGCCAGCCACAGATACAACTTCAAGTGTCACTGACCATAGTAGCGACAGTGGTGTCTCCATCTGGGGTGCCATCTTTGTGCTGATCTCTCTGATGTACCCATGTTTGCTGCATAGAACTCTGTGTCCAACATGCTGCTGTGTGACCTCACATAGAACCTTCATCACCCAAGTCTAGAGATTGTACCAGCAAGGACTGAAGAAATCTAGAACCTTACAGCCACAATCTGTAGACTTGGAGGGTCCATGTTGGCGCTAAGTTCACTAAATTCTAACATCATCCTAACTAACATCTTTGTAAAATATTTTGATAAAACACTGCCTGAAACTTTTGATGGGATATATTATTTAATACTAGTTCGTTCTCCTGTTCTAAACCGTACCCTAAGTCTCCTGAAGGGAAATACGCTACTGTTTTGGGTTAGCTTCGGACCCATTTAATCGAAGCTGGTGGCAGCGATACCGTGCAGGCTTTTGGGGTGATGTTGTAGCGACTGCGGCGTTGATAATTATTGTTCCTGCCTGAGTGGGAGTAGTTTATCGCGTCGCTGCAGCGTGCCCAATAGCCAGTACATAGCAGGCAGCCTGTCTGGCGACTAATTACCCCAGGTGCAGTACCAAATCTGACCTGAAAGTAAGGGGGGCGCCAGAGAGCTGCAAGAGTTGAGTGGAACTGTAAGCGGGATATACATAAATCCCTGCAGTTCGTGGTATATTGAAAAGCAGTGGGATACCTAAGATAAGCCCCTGCTGTAAACTAAGAGGTCAATAGCCTTGTGTGTGTTTTTTTTCATCACATTGTTAGCAGTGGAGGGATAACTAAGATAAGCCCCCCCTGCACATGTGATAGCCGTCTGTTGGCCCAAAGTCACCCCGATCCGCGACGTAGGGGTGACGGTCACGGTGTGAATCGTGACAAATTGGTGGCAGCGGTCAGGGATTCCAAAGACATACTGATTGGGAATGTAGATTGTGAGTCCCATTGGGGACAGTGATGATAATGTGTGCAAAACTGTAAAGCGCTGCGGAATATGTTAGCGCTATATAAAAATAAAGATTATTATTATTATTATTAACTTAAATCCCTGAAAGGTTTCTTATTTACCTGTATCCTCAATCCAGAAGATTGAAATGAGAGTCTGCGTCCTTGATCCTGGATCCTCTGCTCTCCTCGTCTTCATCTCTTGAAATGACAGTCTGTGTCCTCGATCCTGAATTCCTGAATCCTCCGCTCTCGTCGTCTTCATCTTCTGGAATAAGATTCTGCCCCCAGAAAACCCGTTTGTATAGAACCACAGTCATTGTGACATCATGCTGTGAGGTAACAATGACCTCCTGTATTTGATGATGTCACCTGTATTTGATGATGTCACATATGACTATGAGTGAAATCTCCACAGGTATTAATTAATATTAACAACAAATAGTAATAATATGGCACATCACATTGGTTACCATCAAGGCAGGAGTAGCCGGGCGATTAAGGAAAAGTTCCCAAAAGTAAAAAGCATTTACTGCGTCTGAAAAAAATAAAGGACTTGATAATAATTTACCTCAAACGTAATTAAATTCTAGGCCCTATGACAACACTTCCCCCTTTTTACAGCATTACACTGTTACCATAGGAAAACCTCATTTACAAAACTATTTACAAAACTTTAGCAATTGCCCATAGCAACCAGTCTGATTCCACCTTTAGTGTATCTATTATTATTATTATTTATTTATATAGCGCCATTGATTCCATGGGGATGTACATGAGGAGGGGTTACATACAAGTTACAGATATCACATACAGTAAACAAACTAACAATGGCAGACTGGTATAGAGGGGAGAGGACCCTGCCCTTGCGGGCTTACATTCTACAGGATGGAGGGGAAACACCTTAACCCCTTTACCCCCAAGGGTGGTTTGCACGTTAATGACCGGGCCAATTTTTACAATTCTGACCACTGTCCCTTTATGAGATTATAACTCTGGAACGCTTCAACGGATCCCAGAGATTTTCTCGTGACATATTGTATTTCATGATAGTGGTAAAATTTATTCGATATAACTTGCATTTATTTGTGAAAAAAAACGGAAATTTGGCTAAAATTTTGAAAATTTCGCAATTTTCCAACTTTGATTTTTTGTGCAATTAAATCACAGAGATATTTCACACAAAATACTTAATAAGTAACATTTCCCACATGTCTACTTTACATCAGCATAATTTTGGAACCAAAATTTTTTTTTGTTAGGGAGTTATAAGGGTTAAAAGTTGACCAGCAATTTCTCATTTTTACAACAACATTTTTTTTAGGGACCACATCTCATTTGAAGTCATTTTGAGGGATCTATATGATAGAAAATACCCAAGTGTGATACCATTCTAAAAACTGCACCCCTCAAGGTGCTCAAAACCATATTCAAGAAGTTTATTAACCCTTCTGGTGCTTCACAGGAATTTTTGGAATATTTAAATAAAAATGAACACTTAACTTTTTTTCACAAAAAATTTACTTCAGCTCCAATTTGTTTTATTTTACCAAGGTTAACAGGAGAAAATGGACCCCAAAAGTTGTTGTACAATTTGTCCTGAGTACACCGATACCCCATATGTGGGGGTAAACCACTGTTTGGGCGCATGACAGAGCTCAGAAGCGAAGGAGTGCCATTTGACTTTTCAATGCAAAATTGACTGGAATCGAGATGGGACACCATGTTGCGTTTGGAGAGCCACTGATGTGCCTAAACATTGAAACCCCCCACAAGTGACACCATTTTGGAAAGTAGACCCCCTAAGGAGCTTATCTAGAGGTGTGGTGAGCGCTTTGACCCACCAAGGGCTTCACAGAAGTTTATAATGCAGAGCCTTAAAAATAAAACAAAATTTTTTTTCCCACATAAATTATTTTTTAGCCCCCAGTTTTGTATTTTCCCGAGGGTAACAGGAGAAATTGGACCCCAAAAGTTGTGGTCCAATTTGTCCTGAGTGCGCTGATACCCCATATGTGGGGGGGAATCACCGTTTGGACGCATGGGAGGGCTCAGAGGGGAAGGAGCACCATTTGGAATGCAGACTTAGATGGAATGGTGTGCAGGCGTCATATTGCGTTTGCAGAGCCCCTAATGTACCTAAACAGTGGAAACCCCCCACAAGTGACACCATTTTGGAAAGTAGACCCCCTAAGGAACTCATCTAGATGTGTTGTGAGAGCTTTGAACCCCCAAGTGTTTCACTACAGTTTATAACGCAGAGCCGTGAAAATAAAAAAAAAACTTTCCCCAAAAAATTATTTTTTAGCCCCCAGTTTTGTATTTTCCCGAGGGTAACAGGAGAAATTCGACCCCAAAAGTTGTTGTCCAATTTGTCCTGAGTACGCTGATACCCCATATGTGGAGGGGAACCACGGTTTGGGTGCATGGGAGAGCTCGGAAGGGAAGGAGCACTGTTTTACTTTTTCAACGCAGAATTGACTGGAATTGAGATTGGACGCCATGTCGCGTTTGGAGAGCCCCTGATGTGCCTAAACAGTGGAAACCCCCCAATTATAACTGAAACCCTAATCCAAACACACCCCTAACCCTAATCCCAACAGTAACCCTAACCACACATCTAACCCTGACACACCCCTAACCCTAATCCCAACCCTATTCCCAACCGTAAATCTAATATATAAAGCTGAATGTGTGTATGTGTGTATGTCCGGGATTGGCATCTGCACCGTCGCAGCTACAGCCACAAAATTTTGCACAGTCACACGTCTGGACCCCGAGAGCGTCATAGGCTATGTTGTAAAGTGAAATTTTAACCCCGCGCGTTCCAATTCACCAAACAATTTTGCCCCTATCTACATAATGGGGAAAAAAGTGAAAGGAAAAGTGTTGGAGGCGTCGAAGCTACAGCCACAAAATTTTGCACAGTCACACGTCTGGACCCTGAGAGCGTCATAGGCTATGTTGTAAGGCGAAATTTTAACCCCGCGCATTCCAATTCACCAAACAATTTTGCCCCTATCTACATAATGGGAAAAAAGTGAAAGGAAAAGTGTTGGAGGCGTCGCAGCTACAGCCACAAAATTTTGCACAGTCACACGTCTGGACCCCGAGAGCGTCATAGGCTATGTTGTGAGGTGAAATTTTAACCCCGCGCTTTCCAATTCACCAAACAATTTTGCCCCTATCTGCATAATGGGAAAAAATGAAAGGAAAAGTGTAGGAGGCAAATTGACAGCTGCTAGATGTGAACAAGGGGGACTTAAAGAATGAGAGCGATGGCGCCAAAGAGTATATACCGTACAGTTGCTAAGGTGGGGCCCCGACATGGGATACTCACCACACACGGGGATATGAACACACACAAAATGCGCCACACACTACCATGTGCTTGAACACATATTACCCTCAGCACACATTTCACCACAAATACACCAACCTCGCCACATAAAAGTTGAAACACAAAAGTCGCCACTCAAAACTCGCCACGCGCAGAACTCGCCACATGCAAAAACTAGGCTCTTGCAAAACTCGCCACAAGTGCAAAACTCACCTCATGGAAAACTCGCCACACGCAAAACTTGCACACGCGGAAAAAATGCCACATGCACAAAAGTTGCAACACATGCAAAAGTTGCCTCACACAAAACTTGTACATACTCAAAAGGCACCACACATAAAACTCGCCACGCGCAAAACTCGCCATGCGCAAAACTTGCTGCACACAACTTGCTACACTAACCTGTCACATGCAACTCGACACACAAAAAGTTGCTACACGCATGTTGCCACACAAAACTCATCTCACAAAAGTCGCTACATGCATGTCGCCACACGCAACTCAACACACACAACTTGACAAACGAAACTCGCCCTAAAACACACACAAGTCTGGTATTATCCTTCAAAAATAAAAATCTGATTAATAAGCAGACAAACTACAACAAATGTACCATATAGGAAATACGGCAGCTGTCAGTCACATGACCTGTCTATTATGTGTATGTGTGAGCTAATATATACTGCCAGGGGGAGGGCTTCCGGTTGGCTGGGGATTTATCAGGCTGCCAATTTAGCTTACAAATACTGAGGTAAAAATACTGAGCAAATAACGTGTGAACGAGGTCTAATACAGGAGGAGATGACACACAGGTATATACTATATACAGGGGAGATGAAACACAGATATATACTATATACAGGAGAGATGACACACAGGTATATACTATATAGAGGAGGAGATGACATACAGGTACATATATATACAGGAGGAGATGACATACAGGTATATACTATATACAGGAGGAGATGACATACAGGTATATGCTATATATAGAAGATGACATGCAGGTATATACTATATACAGGAGGAGATGACACACAGATATATACTATATACAGGGGAGATGACACACAGGTATATACTATATATAGAAGGAGATGACATTCAGGTATATACTACATATAGGGGAGATGACACACAGCAGGTATATACTATATACAGGGGAGATGACATACAGGTATATACTATATACAGGAGATGACATACAGATGTATACTATATATAAGGGAGATGACAAACATGTATATACTGAGGTAATGAGGTGAAAATGAGAGGTGTGAGGTGAAAATGAAAAGGTGTGAGTGCAAAATGAGAGGAGTGAGGAAAAATAGTGGAGTGATCAGAAAATGACAGATGTGAGGTTGAAATGACAAGTGTTAGGGGGGAATGAGAGGAGTGAGGGAGAAAATGAGAGATGTGAGGGGGAAAATGAGAGGCGTGATGGGAAAATAAGAGAAGTGAGGTGCTATAACTAACCAAAGATATTTACTATGCCCAGGCAACGCCGGGCTCTTCAGCTAGTATAATCTAAACCCTAACCGTAACTTTAGCCCCAACCCTAACTGTAGCCTTAACCCTAGCCCCAACCCTAACCCTAGCCCTAAACCCAACCCTAACCCAACCCTAGCCCTAACCCTAACCTCAGCCCTAACCCTAATGGGAAAATGGAAATAAATACATTTTTTTAATTTTTCCCTAACTAAGGGGGTGATGAAGGGGGGTTTGATTTACTTTTATAGCGGGTTTTTTAGCAGATTTTTATGATTGACAGCCGTCACACACTGAAAGACGCTTTTTATTGCAAAAAATAGTTTTTGCGTTACCACATTTTGACAGCTATAATTTTTCCATATTTTGGTCCACAGTGTCATGTGAGGTCTTGTTTTTTGCGGGACAAGTTGACGTTTTTATTGGTAACATTTTCGGGCACGTTACAATTTTTGATCGCTTTTTATTCCGATTTTTGTGAGGCAGAATGACGAAAAACCAGCTATTCATGAATTTCTTTTGGGGTAGGCGTTTATACCGTTCCGCGTTTGGTAAAATGGATAAAGCAGTTTTATTCTTCATGTCAGTACGATTACAGCGATACCTCATTTATATCATTTTTTTATGTTTTGGCGCTTTTATATGATACAAACTATTTTATAGAAAAAATAATTATTTTTGCATCGCTTTATTCTCAGGATTATAACTTTATTTTTTCACTGATGATGCTGTATGGCAGCGTGTTTTATGCAGGACAAGATGACGTTTTCAGCGGTACCATGGTTATTTATATCCGTCTTTTTGATGGCGTGTTATTCCACTTTTTGTAAAGCGTTGTTTTTTGCCTCGTTTTTTTTTTCTTACGGTGTTTACTGAAGGGGTTAACTAGTGGGCCAGTTTTATAGGTCGGGTCGTTATGGACGCGGTGATGCTAAATATGTGTACATTTATTGTTTTTTTTTTTATTTAGATAAAGAAATGTATTTATGGGAATAATATTTTTTTTTCATTATTTAGGAATTTTTTTTTTTTTTTTTTTTTTTTACACATTTGGAAATTTTTTTGTGTGACTTTTTTACTTTGTCCCAGGTGGGGACATCACAGATCGGTGATCTGAAAGTTTGCACAGCACTCTGTCAGATCACCGATCTGACTTAGGGTACCGTCACACTATACGATTTAGCTACGATCACGACCAGCGATATGACCTGGCCGTGATCGTAGGTAAATCGTAGTGTGGTCGCTGGGGAGCTGTCACACAGACAGCTCTCCAGCGACCAATGATGCCGAGGTCCCTGGGTAACCAGGGTAAACATCGGGTAACTAAGCGCAGGACCGCGCTTAGTTACCCGATGTTTACCCTGGTTACAAGCGTTAAACTAAAAAAAAACAAACAGCACATACTTACATTCTGGTGTCCGTCAGGTCCCTTGCCGTCTGGTTCCCGCACTCAGTGACTGCCGGCCGTAAAGTGAAAGTGAAAGCACAGCCGCTGTGCTCTGCTTTCACTTTACGGCCGGCAGTCACAGTGCGGGAAGCAGACGGCAAGGGACCTGACGGACACCAGAATGTAAGTATGTGCTGTTTGTTTTTTTTTAGTTTAACGCTTGTAACCAGGGTAAACATCGGGTAACTAAGCGCGGTCCTGCGCTTAGTTACCCGATGTTTACCCTGGTTACAAGCGAACGCATCGCTGGATCGCATCGCTAGATCGCTAGATCGGTGTCACACACACCGATCTAGCGATGACAGCGGGAGATCCAGCGATGAAAGAAAGTTCTAAACGATCTGCTACGACGTACGATTCTCAGCAGGATCCCTGATCGCTGCTGCGTGTCAGACACAGCGATATCGTAACGATATCGCTGGAACGTCACGAATCGTACCGTCGTAGCGATCGAAATGTTATAGTGTGACGGTACCCTTACAGCAGTGCAGGCTTACCAAGCGCCTGCTGTGAGCAGGCACTTGGTAAGCAACCTCCCTCCCTGCAGGACCCGGATGCCGTGGCCATCTTGGATTCGGGCCTGCTACAGGGAGGGAGGTAAGGAGACCCTCGCAACAATGCGATCACATCGCGTTTCTGCGGGGGTCTCAGGGAAGCCCGCAGGGAGCCCCCTCACTGCGCGATGCTTCCCTGCACACCGCGATCATGTTTGATCACGGTGTGCGGGGGGTTAATGTGCCGGGGGCGATCCGTGACCGCTCCTGGCACATAGTGCCGGATGTCAGCTGCGATAAGCAGCTGACACCCGGCCGCGCTCCCCCCGTGAGTGCTGCCGATCGCATGACGTACTATCCCGTCGGTGGTCATACGGGCCCACCCCATCTCGACGGGATAGTACGTCTAATGTCAGAAAGGGGTTAAAGGCTGTGTGAAACCTGAGAAGCCTCTTGTGCTGCAGGAGATCAGATATCAGTGTTTTGGCTTCTCAGGCTCATTGCCCCTGAATGCGTCACACCTTTGACGATTAGAATTTGCTGTTTTATTCATCCCAATTTTTTTTTTAGCTTGTTTTATGAATAGCTAGTGCTAAATTTGTGGATTTGTCATAGAAGGTTTTGTTAGAAATAAGAGTGTGCTTCTCAGGCACATTGCGCCCTAACACATATTCTCTCTCTTGCTTCTGCTTTTCTTCTGTAACGGCGAGGAGAATATTTGACTTGTCCAATGCCCTTCATGTTGAGCAAGTGCAAAATATACTGCTTGATGATGAGACAGACCCCTTACAGCTAGAAGATTTAGGGGAAGAAAGTGACATTGATTCAGAAGATGATGTGGAAGAATGTCCAGATGTGTCTGATACAGATCAAGATGGAGAGAGTGAGGAGGATGCTCAAGACATAGAAACATATTACTTTTCTGGTTATTAAACATTTTTTTCCACCTGATTATGTGTACTCTCATTTATTACATTCCTATTAAGGTAACTGATCACTTTTAGAGCATTGAAATATTTAAAAAAGGAAAATATAACCAATTTTCTAGCCTGTGCCGGAGAGGTGCAATGCCCCTAAACTCGTTATGAAACATATTGCCCCTTACGGAGGGTTAGGTGTGTGTATATGTAGATTCTGTAGGGTTTATGTGTTTGTATATGTAGATACTATAGGGTTTATGTATGTGTGTATATGTAGATACTGTAGGGCTGATATGTACATATATATGTAGACACTGTAGACTTGATGTGTATATATAGATGTAGATACTGTAGGGCTGATATGTACATATATATGTAGACACTGTAGACTTGATGTGTGTATATAGATGTAGATACTGTAGGGCTGATATGTACATATATATATGTAGGCACTGTAGGCTTGATGTGTGTATATAGATGTAGATACTGTAGGGCTGATATGTACATATATATGTAGACACTGTAGACTTGATGTGTGTATATAGATGTAGATACTGTAGGGCTGATATGTACATATATATGTAGACACTGTAGACTTGATGTGTATATATAGATGTAGATACTGTAGGGCTTATGTGTATATACATGTTGACACTTTATAGTGATGTGTGTACTGTACACGCAGACACTTTGTTGTGTTCCCCGGTGTCCTCCATGTGCAGGACCTGCCCTCAGACGCTCAGTCAGCGCCTTGTTTAGTAGCGTCCTCTCCCGCAGCTCCTCTCGGTACTTTTCGCGGCCTCGCGCACAGGAAGGGGGCTGCCCTCGGGCGGAGCAGCGGTGGTGTACGCCGGCCCCTCCACAAGTGGCTGCAGCATCCCGTCGTCTTCCCCGCTGCCCCGTCTCTCCCGCCCCCCACTGTCCGGTCTGCACCCTGTAGAGGCCGGAGGAGCGACAGCACGATGTCCCAGCACAATGTGACGGTGATCCGGACCACGGCCAGCAGCAGTAACGTGCAGCCCTCCAGCCCGGGGCTGATAGACCGAGGCTACCCCCGCTCCAGCGGCGCCACCCTCAAGTTGTGCCAAGCGGTAAGCGCTGTGTGGCCAGCGGTGTGTGTGGGGCTCTCGCCACCATGGTCCGGCCACTCGGACTCTGGCACAAGTATGCAATGGAGGATGTCTGTAGTTCTCAGCATAAACATTTGTAACTTCATCCAAAGTTTGGGAGCCGGAGAGCCCCCCTGCTGGCACCTTATTCTGTGCCGGAGAGCCCCCCTGCTGGCACCTTATTCTGTGCCGGAGAGCCCCCCCTGCTGGCACCTTATTCTGTGCCGGAGAGCCCCCCTGCTGGCACCTTATTCTGTGTCGGAGAGCCCCCCCCCCCTGCTGGCACCTTATTCTGTGCCGGAGAGCCCCCCCTGCTGGCACCTTATTCTGTGTCGGAGAGCCCCCCCCCCCCTGCTGGCACCTTATTCTGTGCCGGAGAGCCCCCCTGCTGGCACCTTATTCTGTGTCGGAGAGCCCCCCCCCCCTGCTGGCACCTTATTCTGTGCCGGAGAGCCCCCCCTGCTGGCACCTTATTCTGTGTCGGAGAGCCCCCCCCCCCCTGCTGGCACCTTATTCTGTGCCGGAGAGCCCCCCTGCTGGCACCTTATTCTGTGCCGGAGAGCCCCCCTGCTGGCACCTTATTCTGTGCCGGAGAGCCCCCCTGCTGGCACCTGAATAAAGATGACCTATTAACAGAAAACATGGTCATTTTATCTGAATTATTAAGAATATTTTTTTTTTAAACATGACTTAATAAAAAAATTAAAATATCCTTATGGATACCAATAAGTAAGGGTATGAAGACAGAGTTATTTGAAATTTTCGTTAATGAACCACCTCAGGGGTTGGCACTTTGGTAGTGATTGTTGTATTGCCATGAGGGCATAGGTGGTTGGCACATGCTGTGGAGGCTTGTGTGGCTGATATTGGCATACTGTTATCAGGGCATTATTATGGGGGTTAATGCTAGTGTTATGGGGGCACGGAAGTGCGCTCTCTAAGCAGTTGGACCTTGTTTAGTTATTTACGTCTCTGTTCACATGGATATTCCGTCTGACTTCACTATTAGGTCAGTTGTTGGGGAACTAACAGTGCGCGTATGGTATATACACCTCCGATTCCTGGAAAAAAAAAAAAAAATATATATATATATATATATTACATACTCACTGCCATCTCCACAATAAGAAAAGGAGCTAACTGCCTCCGCCAGTCGTTTATACAGGCCGCTTGGGCAACCCGTAATAGGTAGCGTATGGCTTTGGGGATGCAGTTTGTAGAGCAAGAGGAACAGAGCTATTACATTTTCTATATTTACTCCAAAAATTAGGCAGTGTTTATAAATATATATATACACAGTACAGACCAAAAGTTTGGACACACCTTCTCATTTAAAGATTTTTCTGTATTTTCATGAAAATTGTACATTCACACTGAAGTCATCAAAACTATGAATAAACATGCCAAGAGTGTGCAAAGCAGTCATCAAAGCAAAAGGTGGCTATTTTGAAGAACCTAGAATAGAAGACCTAATTTCAGTTGTTTCACACTTTTTTGTTAAGTATATAATTCCACATGTGTTAATTCATAGTTTTGATGCCTTCAGTGTGAATGTACAATTTTCATAGTCATGAAAAATCTTTAAATGAGGTGTGTCCAAACTTTTGGTCTGTACTGTATATATGGAACAAAACGATACGATATATACAATTACAAAAAGTGAAAAGGCATAACAAGAAATGTACTAAACCTAATGTCGCAGGAATGGCGCTGACTCTTATGAAGGGGACTTGTTTGTTTTTGGAAACTGTACAGAACTACAGCGAACTGTGTCTCCCAGGACTGACACTGGCAAAAGTTCAAAATCTGCTTTTATTTGATAAAAAAACACCCCTGTGTGACTGGTCAATGGACGTGGTCCCAAAAGTTAAGAGATTTCCAACTTTCATGATATCTTTGCCCCTGCAGGTCTCAGGAGGGAGATGTTAAAGGGAACCTGTCAATCGAAGATGAGCTAAGCTCACCAGCATCGGGGGCTTAGCTACAGCATTCTGTATCTGTTCTGTAGCATTCCAGAATGCTGTAGATAAGCCCATGATGCTGGTGGGCTTAGCTCATCTTCGATTTTGGGGGTGACAGGTTCCCTTTAATGTCCCATTTCCTATTATGATTTTAGCTTTCCATAGATAGGAAACATGGCATATATAATCATCCATCTGTGAGCTTTTAATTAGGACTGATCGGCAGGATTTACAGTGACATAAGTAAGGCCGGCGTCACGCTTGGCGTAAGACAATACGGTCCGTATTTTACGGCCGTAATACGCTGAAAAGTCCCCAAAATAGTGGTCCGTATCTCCTCCGTAGGCAGGGTGTGTCAGCATATTTTGCGCATGGCATCCTCCGTATGTAATCCGTATGGCATCCGTACTGCGAGATTTTCTCGCAGGCTTGCAAAACCGACATACGGATATACAAGGGATCCATGTGCTCAAAAATAATAAAAACATATATACCGTATATACTCGAGTATAAGCCGACCCGAGTATAAGCCGACCCCCCTAATTTTGCCACAAAAAACTGGGAAAACTTATTGACTCGAATATAAGCCTAGGGTGGAAATGCAGCATTTACCGGTGAATTTCAAAAATAAAAATAGATCATTATTTCCCCATAGCTGTGCCATATAGTGCTCTGCACCGTTCATATTGCCCCATATCTGTGCCCCATATAGTGCTCTGCACCGTTCATATTGCCCCATATCTGTGCCCTATATGCTCTGCACCGTTCGTATTGCCCCATATCTGTGCCCTATATGCTCTGCACCGTTCATATTGCCCCATATCTGTGCCCTATATGCTCTGCACCGTTCATATTGCCCCATATCTGTGCCCCATATATGCTCTGTACCGTTCATTTTTGTCCCATAGCTGTGCCCCATATAGTGCTCTGCACCGTTCATACTGCCCCATATAGTGCTCTGCACCGTTCATACTGCCCCATATAGTGCTCTGCACCGTTCATACTGCCCCATATAGTGCTCTGCACCGTTCATACTGCCCCATAGATGCTCCACATAAATCTGTGCCGCTGCTGCAATAAAAAAAAAAAAGCCATACTCACCTCTCTTGATTGCAGCTCCCGGCGTCTCGTTCCGGCGTCCAGTCCCGGTGTCTCTCTCCACACTGACTGATCAGGCAGAGGGCGCTGCGCACACTATATGCGTCATCGCGCCCTCTGACTTGCACAGTCAGAGCGGAGATAGACGCCGGGAAGATGGAGCGGCGCCCGGCGACTGGAACGGGGACAGGTAAGTATGACATACTTACCTAGTCCCAGCGATCCTGGCGCTCCCCGCCTGTCACACGGTCTTCTGTGCTGCACCTCTTCCTGTCAGTGACGCTGATTAGAGAAATGAATCTCTCTCTCTCTCTCTCTCTCTCTCTCCCACTCCAGAGTAGCGGTGGGATATGGGGTAATAAGGGGTTAATGCCACCTTGCTATTGTAAGGTGACATTAAGCCACATTAATAATGGAGAGGCGTCAATTAATTCATGATGAAGCCAAGCTTCAATGTTTCCTGTGAGATGCCTTTATAGAGTCTACAATTAGCTCTATGACAAGAGGGGATGTTCATTATCCCTATGATTACATGATTCCGTTTCGTGCATCACTTCCTCTTTTTTTCCCTTCTCTTTTTCAACTCTTTAAAAATGATCGTCTATTCTAGTCGTTTTGTCCCTAGTATATGGAAGAAGTGCCATCTCCCACCCCTGTTGTGTTGTAGACCCTTTACTAGTTATGCCTAGTGTTCCGCCTTCAGATACAATATTGAGAATACAGTTTCCTCTGTGGCATCATGTGAAAGTATGCACCTGTTTTATGTTACGGTGATGATTCTTAATATTGATGTTGTAGGAGATATTTCTGTTGAGGACATAAAATGTCAAGAAAAAAACCCTGCACTGCAAAGATATCTGTGGTAAAAATCATAATTATAAATGACCGTGCTTCTGAATAAAGATGACCTATTAACAGAAAACATGGTCATTTTATCTGAATTATTAAGAATATTTTTTTTTTAAACATGACTTAATAAAAAAATTAAAATATCCTTATGGATACCAATAAGTAAGGGTATGAAGACAGAGTTATTTGAAATTTTCGTTAATGAACCACCTAAAATAGCTTAAAAAATCTTTGGAAGATCTTTTTTTTGGGAGTGGGGGAGGGGATATTTAAAAAAAAAAAAAAAAAAAAGTCACACTCTGACCTATTTACTATAAGGCCACATTCAGTATTTTGTGAGTTTTTTTTACCTCAGTATCTGTAAGCCAAAACCAGGAGTGGAACAATCAGAGGAAAATTATAAGGCTAAGTGCACACGTTGCAGAATTGCGGAATTGTAGCAACACACAAGAGCAAGTGTATGCATAAAACTAGGGATCACCACAATATGTAAGTAAATAGAAAACGGTCTTTATTCAAAGGACAACATATACAAAACATGTATACCACAATGTTGGGTCCATAACAATAACACAATAAATGTTGACAAAAAATGTATGCCACCCACACAGCTAGTACAAATATTAAATGACTATATAGTATGAAGTACCATTGATACCGATCACACACCTAATGCCCGTGTGCACTAATCAAAGATAAAGATAAAGTTATTCCAGTGTACTGGGCAAGTAGATGATCCCTAATGGGCCACAGGCGAAATGTGGTACACTAGATGAATCTCTGCCTATTCCCCAGGCACTATAATCACCACACTCGTCCTCCTCAGTGGTCCATAGTAATGTCTTGCCCAGTCCCAATGTCAGCACACCTAAGGGCAATCCTAAGCCAACAGGCCCACCAGGTCAGATCAGTCCAGCTGTGTGGGTACCAAGACCCACGCGTATCGACGCTCAAGGCGTCTTCCTCAAGGTCAATGAGAATTGCGGAATTGGCATGCGTTTTCCCGCTAAACACTAGCGTTTTGGAAGCGTAATTAGCTTGCAGAATGCTAGCGTTTTCAGAGCGATCTGTAGCATCGCTTGGAAAACTGATTGACAGGTTGGTCACACTTGTCAAACAGTGTTTGCCAAGTGTGACCAACTTTTTACTATTGATGGTGCCTATGCAGCATCAATAGTAAAAAGATAGAACGTTAAAAATAATAAAAAAAAACTAAAAAATGATATTCTCACCTTCCGGCATCCCCTGCAGTCTTCCCGCTCCTCACGATGGTCCGGTCCCAATAATGCATTGCGGCAATGACCTCAGATGACGTAGCATCACACGAGACCGCTATGTCATCACGGGTCATTTTCGTAATGCATTATTGGGAACGGGAGCATCGTGAGGAGTGGGAAGACTGCAGGGGACGCCGGAAGGTGAGAATATCATGATTTTTTTTTAAACAATTATATGGTTCCCAGGACCTGGAGGACAATCTCCTTTCCTCCACCCTGGGTACCAACCGCACATGATCCGCTTACTCAGGGGCGGAAACAGACTGCAGAGGGCCCCTGTGCAAGAAATCTTCCCGGGCCCCCCCTCCATAGCGCAACAAAGTTATGTAAACATATAGGTTGTAATATTTATTATCAGTTTAGAACACAACTATCAACTCTAAATAATAAATTTAAGTCCGATACTTAACAACTGAATATAACACAAAGCAGTCATGCAATTGATGTCATATCTGCACAGAAGACACTTGCAGATCATCCTGTCAGCCAATCACAGACGTGCTTGTAAGGCCGGGTTCACATTGCGTTAACAGCAGCCCGTTCAACACATGCGTTAACAGGCTGCTGTTAACGCAAGTGCCGATATGCCATCGCGCTAGCGCAGATAGAGCTAGCAGATGCTCTATCTGTGCTAGCAGTGACAGACCCGGAAACGCTGCAGTCCGCGTCCCAGGGTCCGTCACTCAATGACGGCACATCGCTAGCGCACCCCCATTTTGGGCGTGCGCTAGCGATGAGTCCGACATAGGGCTTAATGGCGTTAACGGACTGCGTTACACCGCGTTATGCCGCTGTGTAACGCAGTTCGTCTAAAGTACTACGGAAACATAATGTGAAACCAGCCTAAGGCAGTGTGTGATTGGCTGAGAGGTAACCATGCTCAAATGTCACTGTGCACTCCATATAACCTTAAACATGTACCAGGCACTCTGTAGATCTCTAGCCCCATCCACCCCCTATATAGTGGAGCGATCATTTTAATACATTTATTCCAGGGGGGCCAGCCCTTCCCCTACCTAGACCAGTGATTAATTCATTCCTCCCCTCACCCCCCTATTTTCATGTGTAATGTAAAGACCCAGTGCCGCGGATCACTGAGGCTCTGGGAAGAGTGCACGAACTACTGCATGTGCACAGCAACAGTGAGTCACAAGCAGAACAAGC
This sequence comes from Ranitomeya imitator, assembly GCF_032444005.1. Lineage (NCBI taxonomy): Eukaryota > Metazoa > Chordata > Amphibia > Anura > Dendrobatidae > Ranitomeya > Ranitomeya imitator. Next base: position 119,783,011 of record NC_091287.1, read on the forward strand.
TTCAGTGACCCACTGTGACTGAGAGGCCCTCCCCCTCCCTCCTCTCTTCCTGGTCCAGCGTCTGCTACCCTTCACCTCACCGCAGACCGCAGCAGTGACAGCCGGCTGGACAGCAGCATAATATATGCATAGCAGGTGAGGAGGGGGGACCGTTTGGGTACGTTCACACAGGGCGTTTTTGCTGCATATTTTTGCTGCCTTTTTTAATGCTAATTTTCAGCTGCTTTTTACAGTACCAGCAAAGCCTATGAGATTTAAGAAATCTCATGCACACACATTGGTTTTTTGTTTGATCAGTATTTTGTGCTTTGCTGCGTTTTTTTGACATAGAGCATGTCACTTCTTTCAGCGTTTTTGCTGCGTTTTTTCACCCACTGACTTGAATGGGTGTTGAAAAAAAGTAGCAAAAACTAAGGTATCATTATTTGCTGCGTTTTTGCTGCTGAAAATCCAAGGACATTAGCCTGGAAAAAGAGAAAAAAAAAAGCACAAAAAAACGCACCTAAATTAGCATAAAAAACGCTGCAAAAATACGCAGCAAAAAAGTCCTGTGTGAACTTACCCTTAAACTGTCATATCACATGCGTGCAGCAGAGCGGGCCCCCCTGCTTCTCCTGTTAGCGGTAATACTGCCGCCGGCTGTCGTTCACATTAATTGCTTTGTATGCCCGCTCTAGGGCCCTGTGCGGTTGAACAGGAGGTATGTCCGCCCATGCGCTTACTACCTGCATGGAGGGCATAGCCACATGCGGAAAGTAATCCCCGCGATTCCGCACAAAGAATGAACATGCTGCGTTTTTTTTCCGGAATGCGATTCCGACGCGGAAAAAAACGCGACATGTGCACAAAAATTGCGGATTGCATTCTAATAATAGGATGCTTAATGTATCCGTTTTTTTGTGATTTTATCGCGTTTTTTTGCTCTAAAATCCTGAACGTGTGCACATAGCCTAATAGAAACACATCACCACTTCTGTATTTAGCGCCCACTCCTGGTTTTGGCTTACAAATACCGAGGTAAAAAAATCAACAGATACTTGTGTGCATGTGGCCTTACTTATGCCAAAAATAGCCATTAATTATACTACAGACAAACAATATGCCAACATTATTAAAGGGAATCTGTCTCCCCAAAATTCGCCTATAAGTTAAGGCCACCGGCATCAGGGGGTTATCTACAGCATTCTGTAATGTTGTAGATAAGCTCCTGATGTAACCTGAAAGATAAGAAAAACAAGTTAGATTATACTCATCCTGGGCGGTCCTGGTGCGGTCCGGTCTGATGGGCATTGCGGTCCGGCGCCTCCCATCTTCATACGATGTCATCCTCTTATCTGCTGCTGCCGCGGCTCCGGCGCAGGCGTACTTTATCTGCCCTGTTGAGGGCAGAGCAAAGTTCTGCAGTGCACAGTTGCCTGGTAAGGTCAGAGAGGCAGCGGCAGGAAGCAAAGAAGAAGACGTCATCAAATGAAGATGGGAGATGCTGGACCCGGACCGTGACGCCCATCGGACCGCACGGGACCGCCCCTGGGTGAGTATAATCTAACTTGTTTTTCTTATCTTTCAGGTTACATCGGGGGCTTATCTACAGCATTCCATAATGCTGTAGATAAGCCCCTGATGCCGGTGGCCTTAGTTTATAGGCGAATTTTGGGGTGACAGATTCCCTTTAACCCCTTAACCCCCAAGGGTGGTTTGCACGTTAATGACCGGGCCAATTTTTACAATTCTGACCACTGTCCCTTTTATGAGGTTATAACTCTGGAACGCTTCAACGGATCCTGATGACTCCGAAACTATTTTCTCTTGACATACTGTACTTCATGATAGTGGTAAAATTTCTGTGATATTACTTGCGTTTATTTGTGAAAACTGAAATTTGGCGAAAATTTTGTAGTTTTCCAACTTTGAACTTTTATGCCCTTAAATCACAGAGATATGTCACACAAAATACTTAATAAGTAACATTTCCCACATGTCTACTTTACATCAGCACAATTTTGGAACCAAAATTTTTTTTGTTGGGGAGTTATAAGGGTTAAAAGTTGACCAGCAATTTCTCATTTTTACAACACCATTTTTGTTTTAGGGATCACACCACATTTGAACCACACCTCTAACCCGAACATGCCCCTAACCCTAATCCCAACCACGCCCCTAACCCTAGTCCCAATCACACCCCTAACCCCAAACCTAACCACACCCCTAACTCCAACACACCCCTAACCCTAATCCCAACCGTAAATGTAATTCAAACCTTAACTTTAGCCCCAACCCTAACAGTAGACCTAACCATAACTTTAGCTCCAACCCTAACCCTAATGGGATAATGAAAATAAATTTCATTATTTTTCCCTAACTAAGGGGGTGATGAAGGGGGGTTTCATTAACTTTTATAGCGGGTTTTTTAGTGGATTTTTATGATTGGCAGCTGTCCACACACTAAAAGACGCTTTTTATTGCAAAAAATAGTTTTTGCGTCCGCACATTTTGAGAGCTATAATTTTTCCATATTTTGGTCCACAGAGTCATGTGAGGTCTTGTTTTTTGCGGGATAAGTTGACAATTTTATTGTTACCATTTTCGGACACGTGTGTTATGATGAGGTAATTCAGTACCACAATGGACATAGAAGTCAGAGCACATACAGTGACCTGACAATAACCCAAAAACATAGAACGAGCTCTGAGACGTGGGAACTCTGCTGACCGCAATCCCTAATCCTCTCCAACCACACTAGAAGCAGCCGTGGATTGCGCCTAATGCTCCCTATGCAACTCGGCACAGCCTGAGAAACTAGCTAGCCTGAAGAAAGAAAATAAGCCTACCTTGCCTCAGAGAAATACCCCAAAGGAAAAGGCAGCCCCCACATATAATGACTGTGAGATAAGATGAAAAGACAAACGTAGAGATGAAACAGATTTAGCAAAGTGAGGCCCGACTTTCTGAACAGAGCGAGGATAGGAAAGGTAACTTTGCGGTCAACACAAAACCCTACAAATAACCACGCAAAGGGGGCAAAAAGACCCTCCGTACCGACTAATGGCACGGAGGTACACCCTCTGCGTCCCAGAGCTTCCAGCAAGCAAGAAAAATCAAACAAGCAAGCTGGACAGAAAAAAAACAGCAAACAAAAATAACAAAAGCGGAACTTAGCTATGCAGAGCAGCAGGCCACAGGAACGATCCAGGAGGAAGCAAGTCCTATACTAGAACATTGACTGGAGGCCAGGATCAAAGCACTAGGTGGAGTTAAATAGAGCAGCACCTAACGACTTCACCACATCACCTGAGGAAGGAAACTCAGAAGCCGCAGTACCACTCTCCTCCACCAACGGAAGCTCATAGAGAGAATCAGCCGAAGTACCACTTGTGACCACAGGAGGGAGCTCTGCCACAGAATTCACAACACACGTGACATTTTTTGCTTGCTTTGTATTCCGATTTTTGTGAGGCAGAATGACCAAAAACCAGCTATTCATGAATTTCTTTTGGGTAGGGCGTTTATACCGTTCCGCGTTTGGGTGCAGCACGGTGGCTCAGTGGATAGCACTGCAGTCCTGGGTTCTAATCCCACGTTGGACAACATCTGTAAGGAGTTTGTATGTTCTCCCCGTGTTTGCGTGGGTTTCCTCCGGGTACTCCGGTTTCCTCCCACTTTCCAAAGACATACTGATAGGGAATTTAGATTGTGAGCCCCATCAGGGACAGTGATGATGATGTGTGCAAAACTGTAAAGCGCTGCGGAATATGTTAGCGCTATATAAAAATAAAGATTATTATTATTATTATAAAGCAGTTTTATTCTTCGGGTCAGTACGACTACAGCGATACCTCATTTATATCTTTTTTTATGTTTTGGCACTTTTATACGATTATTTTTTATATAAAAATAGTTTTTTTTGCATCTCTTTATAACTTTTTTATTTTTTTGCTGTTGACGCTGTATGGCGGCTCGTTTTTTTGCGGGACAAGATGACGTTTTCAGCGGTACCATGGTTATTTATATCTGTCTTTTTGATCGCGTGTTATTCCACTTTTTGTTTGGTGGTATGATAATAAAGTGTCTTTTTTGCCTCTCTTTTTTTTTTGTTGCGGTGTTGACTGAAGGGGTTAACTCGTGGGACAGTTTTATAGGTTGGGTTGTTACGGACGTGGCGATATTAAATATGTATACTTTTATTTTTTTTTATTATTAAGATAAAGAAATGTATTTATTGGAACAATATATATATTTTTTCTTTATTTAGGATTTTTTTATTTATTTTTACACATGTAAATATATATATTTTTTACTTTATAAGATTGCCCCAGGGGTGGACATCGCTATATATTATCAGATCGCTGATCTGACACATTGCAGTGCACTGTCAGATCAGCGATCTGACACATTGCAGTGCACTGTCAGATCAGCGATCTGACAGGCCTTCAGGAGGCTTGCTGGCTCAGAGCAGGCGCTTGCAAGCCACCTCCCTGCAGGACCCGGAAGGAGCCCCGCGGCCATTTTGGATCTGGGGCCTGCAGGGAGGAGGAGGTAGGAGACCCTCTGAACAACGCGATCACATTGCGTTTTTCCGAGGATCTCAGGGAAGCACGTAGGGAGCCCCCTCCCTGCACGATGCTTCCCTATGCTGCCAGAATGCGGCGATCATGTTTGATCTCAGTGTTCTGGGGGTTAATGTGCCAGAAGCGGTCCGTGACCGCTCCTGGCACATAGTGCCAGGTGTCAGCTGTAATAATCAGCTGACACTCGTCCGCGATCCCCCCGGGAGCGTGGCCGATCGACTATGACGTACTATTCCGTCACTGGGAATTAAGTCCCAGGTCACCTCAACAGGATAGTACGTCATATGGGATTAAGGGGTTAAAGAAAACCTATCATCATGATTGGTATGTTAAAATAAAGGTACAAATGCGGCCCCTTTGCATTTGTACAAGCTTCCTATTTTAAAGTTCTCACAAGTAGAGTTGAGCTAATTTCTTCGGGTCTCCGCTTATTCGGCAAGCTATAATGCTTACCGAATAAGCTGCAGAGGGAACCTATAGAATGGTAGAGTTAGAAGGGACCTCCTGGGTCATCTGGTCCAACATGGATCGCGCCGGCTGATCAGCGCCGCAGCTGCATGTGTCGCGGCTGTGTGACAGGCAGAACACATGCAGGAGAGCCCAACACACATTGCTATTATTTTTTCTTCACTGCCCAATAGTATAAAATTATGTGACACACCTGTGGTGTCAATATGATCACTGCTCTCCTAGATGAATTCATTGAGAGGTATAGTTTGTAAAATGGGGTCACTTATGAGGCGTTCTGCTTTTGTCACCTCAGGGGCTTTGCCAGTGTGACATGGCGCACTCAAATTAGTGCAGCAAAATTTGCACTGTAATATGGCGCTCCTTCCCTTATGAGCTTTGCACTGTGCCTCAAAAGTAGTTTTGGGCCACATATAGGGTATCTGTACACTCAAGAGAAATTGCTAAACAAATTTTGTGGTTGATTTTCTCCTGATACCATTGTGAAAATGCAAAATTTCAAAATTTGGGGCTAAGAAAAAACATTTTTGTGGGGAAAACTTGATTTTAATTTTCACGACTCAACTTTATAAACTTCTGTGAAGCGCCTGATTGTTTAAGGTGCTCAATACACATCTAGATAAGTTCCCTGAGGGGTCTAGTTTCTAAAATGGTGTAACTTTTTGGACATTTTCACTGTTTAGGCACATTAGGGGCTCTCCAAAAGTGACATAGCATCCGCTAATTATTCAAATTTAGCATTCAAATAGTCAAATGGTGCTCCTTCCCTTCGAAGCGCTGCCATGTGCCCAAACAGTAGTTTCCCCCCACACATTGAGTATCGGTGTAATCAGGAGAAATTGCACAACAAACTGTATAGTCCATTTTCTCCTGTTACCCTTGCGAAAGTACATACAATTTAGTTCTAAAGGAAACATTTTGTGAAAAAACATTTTTTTTCCTTCCACATTCCATAAATTCCTGTGAAGCACCTGAAGGGTTAATGAACTTCTTGAATGTGATTTTGAGCACCTTGAGGGGGTCGGTTTTTAGAATGGTGTCACTTTTGGTTATTTTCTGTCATACAGACCCCTCAAAATAACTTCAAATGTAAGCTGGTCCCTTAAAAAGAAAAAAAAATGGCTTTGTAAGTCTTGTTGTATGCAAAAATGAGAAATCACTGGTCAACTTTTAATCCTTATAACTGTTTAACAAAAATTGTAAAAAAAATTGTGCTACGTAAAGTAGCCATGTGGGAAATGTTATTTATTACCGTAACTATTTTGTGTGACATGACTCAGATTTAAGGGAAGAAAAATTAAAAGATAGAAAATAAATTTGAAAGCGAGAATATGGACTATACACGTAGTGAAGTATACACCTGGAGCAAGCAATTTGGTGGTAGAAACTGGGCCTTCAATTCAATATTGAATAAAGGGAGTAAAAGGCGCACTTTTTTTTCACTGAGAGGCAGCTTCACCGATGCAGACACGTCTTACAATAATACACTAATCTACATCAGACAACACTTCATACTCCTCATTTGATAATCAAATAAGAACATCACAACGTAATAATGATCTGTTTTCAAATTATTCCAAGCACAAAGATGATGTTGTTTTGTTTAACTCTTCAAAAAACGGAAGAGGCACAGGAGCAGGGGAGGCAGGAAACATAAAAGATATCCCCAAAGTATGAAAAGAACAATGAAGATACAGTAATTAATCTCTCTAGCAATATCCTGACCGAAACACAAATGATTGTCCTTTCTAGAAGTCTTACATTCTCTCCTACCATTGAATTTGATGTCGATGCAACTTTATTAGATGTTAAGGCTACGTGCACACGTTGTGGAAAGTCCTGAGGATTTTTCCGGACTGATTTTGGTAAATCCGCAGGTAAACCGCACTGCAGATTACCTGCGGAATTACCGCAGATTTACCACTTTTTTTGTGGTTTTTGTGCGGTTTTACACCTGCGGATTCCTATTATGGAGCAGGTGTAAACCGCTGCGGAATCCACACAAAGAATTGACATCCTGCGGAATAAACAACGCTACGTTTCTTGCTCGTTTTTTTCCGCAGCATGTGCACTGCGGATTTTGTTTTCCATAGGTTTACATGGTACTGTAAACTCAGGGAAAACAGCTGTGAATCCGCAGCGTCAAAACTGCTGCGGATCCGCAGCAAAATCCGCAACGTGTGCACATTCCCCAAATACATTTTTCTTAATTTGACTTTACGCTGTAGTTTTCAAACTTGAATATCCAACTTCTCTTTTTCAAGATAAAATGTTCCAGTTTTACTTTGGGAGCTATAGATCAGAAACTTTTCGAGAATTTATTTGTAACACACCCTGTGACTCCTATTTCTCATTCTTTACCTAAGATGCACAAGGAACCCCACCCCCCATTCAGACCGATAGTTGCAGGAATATGGATTTTGGGAGAAAAACTGCAACCGTTGATTTCTTGTTAACGTGCTTAGTATTCCTAATGCAACCAGGTAATTTATTCCTTAGATCGCACTTTATGGCCTAAAAGCTGCATATGGATGTCGTGATCTGTAGCATTATATCCATCTTGACCACATAATGTAGCCATTGATACTTTAAACGGACATCATCTTGATTACACTAATTATTCCTAACAGGTGCAGGAATGTTACTTATGCCGATTGAGCTCTTTTTGAAACATAACAATTTTGCTTTTAATGGTCAGTTTTTCATCCAAAAACGCAGAGCGCCAATGTCAGCAGGCTTTTCTCTATCCATATCAATTTAAACTTTATTTTTTCCCATTCAAATCCTTTCTTCTCCCATATCAGGAGGTATGGTCATTTTATAGATGATCTTCTCCTAATGTGACGTGGACCTAGGGAAATGGCATTGACATTTTTTGACTATATAAACTCCAACGATATGAATCTAATATGAATCCATTTTTTTTTTTTAGATATTACGTTAATTCTGGATTTCTTGGAGGGAGTTATTTCTCCCTGCAGGAAGAACACTGCAACCAATTCCATTTTACATGTAAGATCATGCTACCGCAAATACATTATTAAAAAGATTCCAGTGGGAGAATTTTAGAGATCAGAGGAATTCCACCCTGTAAATTTGTTAGAACAACGAGGCAAATTATATTAAAGAAAGATTAGAACAATGTAGTTATCCCAAATGAGTGATTGAGAGAGCTGATAGCATTGTCAGGAATGAAAATCGCAGTACAATGGTAGTTAATTCAAGTAATGAGAACCAATCAGACAGCAGCCAAAATGGAGTTATATTTGTAACCGGACATGGTATAATTTGCATTTTATATATGCAATGAATAAAGTCACATGACCGAAACGTGCTTTCTAGCGTTGTTAAACTTACTTTTGAGTGTGAAGCAGAGACTTCTCTTTTTATGTGAATTTTGTGACGACACCTCCGCTCAGTGTGTCTTTACTAACAGCTCAGCCGTCCAATAGGGTGCAAGGGCATGCTGCTTTGTCGGTGCTTTGATGGACAGCTCAGCCATCCAATAGGGTGCAAGGGCATGCTGCTTTGTCGGTGCTTTGATGGACAGCTCAGCCATCCAATTGGAGTCTGGGAGGTTCTGAACTTCTAACAGGTGTTTCCCGTTCCAGGTGATTACCCAGCTACTTAGCTGAGCTGTCAGTCACAGGTCTCTGCCAGACTTGGCATCTGCTCATTGTCTTGCTGTGTATTTCATTGCTCTGTATATTGATCTATTGCTGCCTGACATTAAAGGGACTCTGTCACCTGAATTTGGAGGGAACAATCTTCAGCCATGGAGGCGGGGTTTTGGGTGTTTGATTCACCCTTTCCTTACCCGCTGGCTGCATGCTGGCTGCAATATTGGATTGAAGTTCATTCTCTGTCCTCCGTAGTACATGCCTGCACAAGGCAAGATTTATGTGTTTGTTTTATTTTTTCACAGCTCGACTTTATAAAATTCTGTGAAGCACCTGTGGTTCAAGATGCTCATCACACTTCTAGATAAGTTCCTGGAGGCGTGTAGTTTCCAAAATGAAGTCACTAGTGGGTGGTTCCACTATTTAGGCATATCAGGGGCTCTCCAAATGTGACATGTCGTCCGTTCTCTATTCCAGTGAATATTACTATCAGTCAGTTGGTGCTCCTTACATTTCAAGCCCAAATAGTAGTTTTCCACCACATGTCGGGTATTTGTGTAGGAATAATTGCACAACAAATTGATTGGTCCATTTTTTTCCTGTTACCCTGATGAAACTGAAAAATTTTGTGTCCGTAATATTTTTGTGGGAAAAAGTAACATTTTCATTTATTCCTTCCATATTGCTGTAATTTCTGTGAAACACCTAAAGAGTTCTTGAATGTGGTTTTGAGCACTTTGAGGGCGCAGTTTTTAAAATGGTGTCACTTTGGGGTATTTTCTGTCATAAAGGCCCCTCAAAGTCCCTTCAAATGTGATGTCGTCCCTAAAAAAAAAATAATAATAATAAAAAAAATTGGATTTGTGAATTTTGTTGGAAAAATCTACCGTACTTTCTAACTAAAACAAGAGTTTAAAAAATGATGCTGATTCAAACTAGACATGTGGTGTATGTTCTTTATTATCCATTTTGTGTGGTATCACTGAATTATTATGCCCTTAAACCAACTTTTGAAAATTGCTAAATTTTAACTTTTTTGTAAAATCATCAATATTTTAATAAATGCAAAATAATATTTACCAAAATTTACCACTAACATGATATACAACATGTCCCGGCCAAAAATGATTCCGTGGGATCTGCTGAAGCGTTCCAGAGTTAGGGGGGTCAGAACTGGTCAGGAAGGTGAAAACAGGCTCGGGGCTGAAGGGATTAAAGGGACACTGTCACCTGAATTTGGAGGGAACAATCTTCAGCCATGGAGGCGGGGTTTTTGGGTTTTTGATTCACCCTTTCCTTACCCGCTGGCTGCAGTATTAGATTGAAGTTCATTCTCTGTCCTCCGTAGTACACGCCTGCACAAGGCAATCTTGCCTTGTGCAGGCGTGTACTAAGGAGGACAGAGAATGAACTTCAATCCAATATTGCAGCCAGCATGCAGCCAGCGGGTAAGGAAAGGGTGAATCAAAAACCCCGCCTCCATGGCTGAAGATTGTCACCTGAATTTGGAGGGAACAGAGTCCCTTTAAGCCATCCTGATACGCACAGGCACACCAGCTATTATTGGATCCGTGTGGTGCCCATTGACCAAATGGACATCGCAATGACTGAGGACACAGTCTCCTTGAGAACGTGTCCTTTTGCAGTATATAATCGCTTCTACCAAATCTGTCCCTCCTTTGCCTCAGCTACATCAGAGGCACTTCACCCGTGAGATCCCCCTGACTTTGGAAAGCGCTGGTCTGTGGGGGATTGGCACAATATGTGCACAAAGTGTATGGGGTACTTTGATGGAACAAGTTTGTGTACGGGGTACGTGCTTAGCTACATTGAGAAGAGCTGGTATACGGTTCTGTGGCTGAGCACTCGTAGCTGGCGCTTTACTTTTCTCCCTGACCAATTTGAGCAGTAAAGTTTCTTTTCACAGAGGAAGGATCAAATTGCAGAATAAATGGCCCTTTTTGTGCAATGTCTGTGGCATTCATTCCAGCACATTCTACCTTGCGGAGTCCTCCTGCCATACGACTGGAAAACACTTATTTTGTGCAGAGGAGTAAACATGTTTGCTGACCACTGATTTAGTTTTCTAGGTACTAACACTAGCTTGTGTGTGACTTACTAATGAAACCTTTGGATACATTTATACATTTCTATCTATATATTGTAGAGCAGCCCTCTGGGGAAGAAAGGTGAGCATGTTGGATTTCCCCATGCCCCATCCTTTTTTCCTTTGGGAGATAAATACAGTTGTGTGTCTAGTAATGATTTGCCCCTGTCTCCATACAGTAGTAGGTAGACCGGCATGTATAGAGGAGGCAAGGAACCAATATGGCCCTTTGCTGTCTGCTACTGCCAGATTAATGGCATTTCTTGAGCGGCACAGACTCCTGCAACACCCGCGAAATTTGTGTTGTGTTTTGCAGTTCAATTATTGTCCAGTGATATTGCCCTAAGAATTCGGCTAGGTTGTCATTTATTCATATAAGCATAGCAGCACAATACAGAAAAATGTAAGCATGTAACCAGAGACAAATACATTTTTCAGTTGCCAAATTTTAATTACCGTATGTAAAATAAAACATTAAAGGGGTTTTCTCAAGAATAAGGTTCATTTTAATCTATAGATCTTGGGTGTGTTTTAAATAAAATGTTCCTGTGCTGAGATAATCTTATAAATGTGCCCCTGCTGTGGTACTGTTTGGAACACTTTATTTAAATGCATCCAGTTGTGGAAATTCTTATTATTCCACGATCTATTTATTAAAATTAACTTTAAAATTCACTTTGTTCATGGGAAAACCTCTTTAATAACTAACAATCCAATCTACTTAAACTAATACAATACCCCCTTCACACAAGACTATAGCATCCATGATCATACCCACTATGGATAATATATTGATACTATAATACCACCTTGTATTTTCTAAAATAAAACTACTATGGTACATACTTGACATACAAAAACCTACGGTAATTACTATATAATACTGTCCATAATGAATATGGCTACTGTAATACCGTCTTTTTTATATAAAATGTCACTACTATACTGCCCTATGTTCATTAATATTTCTAATATATTATCCTGTGCAGGATCACGTCATTTCTGTCCAGTCGTATACTGATCTGATCTGCAGCTCTTATCTTTCCATTGTGGTGCTTTCACATTGCGTTCTTTGTCTGTCGGGGCATACGTCCGAAATCATTCTCAAACCGTGGCCCGGACGCAAGCGCCGATGGGACCAATAGACTTTAATAGTGACGACAGAGCGAAATGTTACCCCTTGGATCCAAGTTAGACATCTGTAACCTGCTAAACCAGATCTCACACTTTACACTGACGAAGGGCAGTACACTGAAACACCATTTCTGCAAATTGAGATTTTGGTTTTGGCTTTTCTCTGAAGTCATATTGCAAGGCTCATTAGAGGGTCAATATTGACTTTTAGGATTGCTCCTTCCAATATGTGGCACTAGAGTTCTAGTCCTCGTCCTCTCTGAAAAGACAATTTGTTTGACTCTGAAACACTGCACAGATAACTCGTCAGACAGGTGGGTCCCCGGTGGCTTCTCCCCAACTCCAGCCAGTGACTCACAAATCTCTAACTATACACAGGTGGAGGAGAGACTTGTCACTCAATGGAGGCTGGTGTGGATAAGCAGCAAGGGGACACGCCTTTCCGACTAGTCTTCCATGCATCTCTGTTCCCAACAGTGTTTAAAGCACCACTCCAGCATTGTTTTTTTTTCACCACTGGAGTTGTGCTTTAACCCCTTTACCCGCAAGGGTGGTTTGCACGTTTATGACAGGGCCAATTTTTACAACTCTGACCACTGTCCCTTTATGAGGTTATAACTCTAGAACGCTTCAACGGATCCTGATGATTCTGACATTGTTTTCTCGTGACATATTGTACCAGTGATAGTGGTAAAATTTCTTTGATATTACTTGCGTTTATTTGTGAAAAAAACGGAAATGTGGCGAAAATTGTGAAAATTTTGCAATTTTCCAACTTTGAATTTTTATGCCCTTAACCTTTTGTCAGGTTGCATAATTTTACAACGTTAACAGGCTGCAGAGGTACAATTGTACCTTCATATATACCTCCACTGTGATATTTGGCCAATATATTCTGGACCAAAACTGCAGAGATGTCACGAAATTTCAGCCCTCCACGGCCTTTCGAAAAAAATTTATTGCAATTTTAAAACGGAATAGTTACAATTGTACCTAGTCAGCCGGACGAAGGTTAAATCACAGAGATATGTCACACAAAATACTTAATAAGTAACATTTCCCACATGTCTACTTTACATCAGCACACTTTTGGAACCAAACTTTTTTTTTTGTTAGGAAGTTATAAGGGTTAAAAGTTGACCAGCAATTTCTCATTTTTACAATACCATTTTTTTTTAGGGACCACATCTCATTTGAAGTCATTTTGAGGAGTCTATATGGTAGAAAATACCCAAGTGTGACACCATTCTAAAAACTGCACCCCTCAAGGTGCTCAAAACCACATTCAAGAAGTTTATTAACCCTTCAGGTGTTTCACAGGAAATTTTGGAATGTTTAAAAAGAAAAATTAACATTTAACTTTTTTGCACAAAAAATTTGCTTCAGTTCCAATTTATTTTATTTTATCAAGGGTAACAGGAGAAATTGGGCCCCAAAAGTTGTTGTACAATTTGTCCTGAGTACGCCGATACCCCATATGTGGGGGTAAACCACTGTTTGGGCGCATGGCAGAGCTGGGAAGGGTAGGAGCGCCGTTTGACTTTTCAATACAAAATTGACTGGAATTGAGATTGGATGCTATATCGTATTTGGAGAGCTCCTGATATGCCTAAACATTGAAACCCCCATGCCGGGATGCGCACCAATTGTGAGTGGATCCAGTCAATGATGGGCCCCTGCAGTGGGATATTAACATGCTGACAGGCAGCCGCAGCTTCCCTGTGGCCCACCTCCCTAAGGTAACACTCCGGCCGGCTTCAAAAATTTAGCCCCCGGCTTCGGCCAATGTGTAGGCCGCATCCCGGATGTTGCGCCTGCACTATGGCACGCTAAGGCGGCTCCGCCCATCTTTTCTGGAGTTTTCTGTCTGGCACGGGAGCTTTCGCTTTTCTTGGCCCACTGCCCATCTATTCTACCTCTGGTATTGCTCCCGCCGGCTGCAGAAATTTAGGCCCCGTTTAGGGCCTATTCATGGAAGTCACGTGGCTCCGCCCACATCATATATATGGCTCCGCCCCCAAAATGGCTCCTCTCATTCTCTGCGAGACTTTATCACCTCTGCATCTACTGGTGGCCATCTTGGTCCACACGGCCGGCAGGGGCGATGGTTTTTTGCATTAAAGTGGCACAACGACTCTGCAGCTGGGTAAGGAAGTACTGCTCTCTTCCCTCCTGTACTTGCATGAATGACCCGTATTATTCCCCAGTCTTAATGGAGGCACGTGACCTGTATTCCCTGGTCTTAGAGGCACATGACCAGAATTCCCTAGTTTTAAAGGCACATGATCAAGATTCCCTGGTCTAAAAGGCACATGACCAGCATTTCCTGGTCTTAAAGGGATTTGACTAGCATTCCCTTGTCTTAAAGGTACATGACCAGTTCGAAGCTGGTCACCCTAAATGAACTCAGGAACCCTCCGCTGCCGATCCCAGCTTATACCAGAGTACCATAGTTCCCCTGGGTGGACTTCATCACTGCCACATCCCATGGCTTCTCTGATCAAGAGATTGAAGCCCTCCGTGAACACTCTGTGGCACGGAGTGTTCGCAGGACCGATATATATGGTTCCTCTCCTACATGGGAGCCGTCGGCAAGCAGGGGCCGCAAGTATTCTAGAAACGTACAGGCGTCTAGAAAATGGAAGCTTCATTTCCTGATCTCCCTCACCAATGATTTCCTGAGAACATGACTCTGATATGGATCAGATACTGCCTTGGATCTGGACTCACCAGAGCTTCAGAAAAGGATGGATTCGCCTATTTATATCATCAACCAATCTGTTGATTGATGAGGGCTACGGTTCTACTCTAGATTACGCAGTGTCCCTCATAAGGAGACTAAACTCCCCCACAGAGCATTTGTTATTCACCCGAACAGGGAGCGTCCGGATAAGCGATCCACTGAACAAAAGCCTCTGCAAGCAAGGTATCCTTTTTCAGCCAATATGCAAACACGTGGGGTGTCCCCTCCACGTATACCCCCCTATGACATGGGATGCCATGCCTGGTCTGATTCTTAGGGGCGACGGGTCCTTTTAAAGGGCACCGATCTCCCCACACCATCAATAGACGAGCACATGGAGTGTCGCCTCCATGTATACTCTCCTGCAGCCAGGCCTAACACCGGAACCAGCCCTGTCCACGCGGTGACCTGAACTCTGTGGATGTACAGTGGTACCCTTTTTTGGTGTCCAAGCACCCCCCTCTGCATCTCCACTATTTAGCAGATGATGCAAGAAGGCAGACGATCCCTCTCCACTTCCCTGTTAAGAGGGTGGTGGATCGAGGGTTCATCATTTTAACTCTGCACTGTCAAAAGAGAGCGGATGTAGCAAGAAACAGCTTTTCCTGACCTTCTGGGTGCAGCTGCTTATTCTGCCACTTGGCAGATTAACCGGGTAGAGCCTCCTGTGGCTTGTCTACCAGTATTCCTGCCCAATGGATCATCAATTAAAATTACAACGGGCTGTCAGATAGCAATTCAGGTTCAGTCTGTCTTGCAGCCTCGGGTTGAGTGCTCTACCCTTCCTTAGCCACCGCATGGGTTGCTCAAGCAGTGGTCTCCTGGTCGGAGACCTTAACTACTTTGATTCACATCAGTAACCTTTTCCTGAAAACAGTACAGCTGGTCAATCAAAATTTCTTGAGCGGGAGACTAGCTGGTTCATGCCTCTCGGATGCAGCTAGTTGCGTGGCGCTGTCAGCAGCAAATGCCATTACACAAAGAAGGGCATTATAGCTCAGAGTATGGAAGCGTACTCTGCGTTCAAAAAGCCTCTGACATCACTCCCTAGGATCGCATGTTTCCTATAGACCCAACCAGCAGTGGAAGAATTGTCCAGTTTGTCCAGGATGGTCTAGATCTAAGGGATCTTGGTTCCAAAAAGTGTGACCGAAAAATAAGACTGATTCTGGACCTCGAACTTTTACCAAGCTGGACATGGTCCTCCTTCGGATGGAGTTCCTCCACTCAGCCATTACTTCAACGGAAAAAGGGTGGATTTTCTGGCATCCACCAACATTCGGGATGCTTACCTTCACATTCTTATTTTCCCCTCTTCAAAAATTCGTTCACTTTTCCATTCGCAAACATTTTCAAGTCACGACTTTGTCCTTCGGCCTTGCTACTGCACCCTGAGTGTTCGCAAGGGTCATGGCGGCCATCATGTTCCTCTTGCACCCTAGTGGCATGGTCCTCCTGCCCTATCCGATCGACTTTCTAGCCGCTCTTCCAGGACTACGCTGAGTCGTCTATATCAATTGCTATACCCTCTCTCTCCTGGGCTGGCAGCTTCATCTAGACAGGTTTTTCCTCTTTTCCAGCCCAGCAGATATCCTTTTTGAGGATGATCCTGGACACTTCCAGAGGGTTGGTATTTCTCCCTTGAGACAAGGCCGTGACCCTTCAACTCAGAACTCACTTACTTGATCACTCATTCCATTCGATTTGCTGGGAGGGTCATGAGGAAAAAAAGGTGACAGCAATGGAAGCTGTTTCCTTTGCTCCGTTCGTTTTCTGTAGGTCAAACAGGCTTTCAGTCTCTGAGCTTCTTCCTCATCCAGGGGAGTTCCTTACAGTTTAATGATTATTAGTGACTATCGATGCCGGCCTTCTCCCGATCTTTGTTCTGGGGATCTGATCGATACGGCTAGTCCTACAGCAGGTCCTCTGCCTTCTGGCGGGTCACCCCATCCGAATTCAATTGGATAATGCCACAGCTGTGCCATATGTCAATCATCTAGCAGGTACCCTCGGTCAGGCAGCATGGACTAGGTACCTCACATTCTCTGATGGGCCGAGATCTATCATTCAGTGATCTCGGCAGTACACATCCCAAAAGTAGATCTCTGGGCGGTAGACTTCCTCAGCCATCAGGGTCCCGCCTCAAGTGTGTGGGAGCTTCTCCCGGAAGTCTTCCATCAGATCTGTCTTCACTGGGGCACTCCAGATGTAGATCAGATGGCGTCCAGACTGAACGCCAATGTACTCTTGTTCATGGTTCGACCTCAAGATCCAAAAGCCATTGCAGTGAATGCAGTGGAAACTAGACCCCCCAAGGAACATATCTTGATGTGTTGTGAGAACTTTGAACCCCCAAGTGTTTCACTACAGTTTATAACGCAGAGCCGTGAAAATAGAAAATCATTTTTTTTTTCCACAAAAATTATATTTTAGCCCCCTGTTTTGTATTTTCCCAAGGGTAACAGGAGAAATTGGACCCCAAAAGTTGTTGTCCAATTTGTTGAGTACGCTGATACCCCATACGTTGGGGACAACCCCCGTTTGGGCGCACAGGAGAGCTCGGAAAGGGAAGGAGCACTGTTTTACTTTTTCAACGCAGAATTGGCTGGAATTGAGATTGGACGCCATGTTGCCTTTGGAGATCCCCTGATGTGCGTAAACAGTGGAGACCCCTGAATTCTAACTGAAACCATAACCCTAACCACACCCCTAGCCCGAACATGCCCCTAGCCCCAATCCCAACCACACCCCTAAACCCAACACACCCCTAACCCCAACACACCCCTAATCCCAACCCTAACCACACCCCTATCTCCAGCACACCCCTAACCCTAACCACACCCCTAACCTTAATCCCAACCCTAATTCCAACCGTAAATGTAATCCAAACCCTAACTTTAGCCCCAACCCTAACTGTAGCCCCATCCCTAACCCTAATGGGAAAATGGAAATAAATACATTTTTTTATATTTTATTATTTTTCCCTAACTAAGGGGGTGATGAAGGGGGGGTTTGATTTATTTTTATAGCGGGTTTTTAGCGGATTTTTATGATTGGCAGGCGTCACACACTAAATAGTTTTTGCTTCTCCACGTTTTGATATTTGAGAGCTATAATTTTTCCATATTTTGGTCCACAGAGTCATGTGAGGTCTTGTTTTTTGCGGGACGATTTGACGTTTTTATTGGTACCATTTTCGGGCACGTGACATTTTTGATCGCTTTTTATTCCGATTTTTGTGAGGCAGAATGACCAAAAACCAGCTATTCATGAATTTCTTGGGGTGGGGGGTGGGGGGGGGTTGGTGCAGGGCCGGCATCAGCACCCGGCGTATCCTGGCGAGACGGGGGGCCCACTCACGCTGTCTGTGATACATTGGCCGCTTGCCAGCTATTTTTCCTGCCGCCGGCCCTTTAAATCTGCGCCTGGCACATGCATCTCAGGCTCAGTCAGGGCAGGCAGGCACATAGATTTAAAAGGGCCGGCCCCTGGCTGCACTGCTGAACATAGCAGATTCCGGAGGAGCTCCTACCCACGTGCCTGAGTGAGTGCAATCAATGTGATATCGCTGTATTCTGACAGCCCCCAGCACCTGTCCTGTATATGTATATACTGTGTATATGTATATGTATATGTGTATGTGTATATATATATATATATATATATATATATATATATATATATATATATATATATATATATATATATATATATATATATATATATATACACATATACACTATATTGTGGCCGATTCTAACGCGTCGGGTATTCTAGAATATGCATGTCCCCGTAGTATATGGACAATGATGATTCCAGAATTCGCGGCAGACTGTGCCCGTCGCTGATTGGTCGAGGCAACCTTTATGACATCATCGTCACCATGGCAACCATTATGAAATCTACATCGATACTGTACCCGGGCGGCCTCGACCAATCAGAGATGCGGGATTTCTACGTCGATACTGTGCCTGTCGCTGATTGGTCGAGGCCTGGGCAGCTACTGAAGCATATACAGGTGCTGGGGGTCTGGGGTCTGCTGAAGCATATACAGGTGCTGGGGGTCTGAGGTCTGCTGACGTATATACAGGTGCTGGGGGCCTGGGGTCTGCTGACGTATATACAGGTGCTGGGGGCCTGGGGTCTGCTGACGTATATACAGGTGCTGGGGGCCTGGGGTCTGCTGACGTATATACAGGTGCTGGGGGCCTGGGGTCTGCTGACGTATATACAGGTGCTGGGGGCCTGGGGTCTGCTGACGTATATGCAGGTGCTGGGGGTCTGGAGTCTGCTGACGTATATACACTGTGACTGCAGAGTACCACTCCTCCTGTCCTGTATATACACTGCACAGTACCACTCCATATTCATGCAAAAAATAAAGAATAAAAAAAAAAAATATGGATATACTCACCCCTCTGACTGACCCTGGCTCTCAGCGGTCACGCGACGTCATCGAAGGTCCTTCACTCACTGCATTCTTAGGAACGGAGGCAGACGCTTGCAACGCTGAGAGCCAGGGTCCGTCGGAGGGGTGAGTATATCCATATTTTTTATTTTTATTCTTTATTTTTTGCATGAATATGGATCCCAGGGCCTGAAGGAGAGTCTCCTCTCCTCCAGACCCTGGCAACCACACGCACCGCACACGCCGTATAAGATGACCCCCGTCTTATACGGCGGGTATATCCCAAATTCCATATTTTATATGGAAAAGTTGGGGGTCGTCTTATACGCCCAGTCGTCTTATACACCAAAAAATATGGTATATAATTCCACATGTGTTAATTCATAGTTTTGATGCCTTCAGTGTGAATGTACAATTTTCATAGTCATGAAAATACAGAAAAATCTTTAAATGAGAAGGTGTGTCCAAACTTTTGGTCTGTACTGTATGTCTTGGTGATCAGCAGTAAAATCTTGGATTTTACATTTGGCTGGGCAACTGACACTACTGCATCAGTTACTGCAGTTTAACACTTAGATGCCGCAGTCAAAAGCAACTGTGACATTCATTTATTTAGAGATTGCAGAGTGCTGATCATCTGTCAAGGTAGCTGAGGGTTTAACCCCTTCACGCCACGGCTCTTTTTCGTTTTTTGCGTTTTCGTTTTTCGCTCCCTTCCTTCCCAGAGCCATAACTTTTTTATTTTTCCGTCAATATGGCCATGTGAGGGCTTATTTTTTGCGGGACGAGTTGCACTTTTGAACAACACCATTGGTTTCACCATGTCTTGTAGAAAGCAGGAAACAAATTCCAAGTGTGGTGAAATTGCAAAAAAAAGTGCAATCCCACACTTGTTTTTTGTTTGGCTTTTTTGCTAGGTTCACTAAATGCTAAAACTGACTGATATTATGATTCTCCAGGTCATTACGAGTATTTTTTTATCTAAGTGGTGAAAAAAAATTCAAAACTTTGCTAAAAAATAAATACGGTAAATAAATAAAAAATGCGCCATTTTCCGATACCCATAGCATCTCCATTTTTCGTGATCTGGGATCAGCTGAGGGCTTCTTTTTTGCGTGCCGAGCTGACGTTTTTAATGTTAATTTGTGCAGATACTTTCTTTTGATCGCCTGTTATTGCATTTTAATGCAATGTTGCGGCGACCAAAAAAAAGTAATTCTGGCGTTTCGATTTTTTTTCCCTCGCTACGCTGTTTAGCGATCAGAGTAATTTTTTTTTTTCATTGATTGGGTGATTCTGAACGCGGCAATACCAAATATGTTTAGAATTCAGTACAACGAAGAAGAAGTAGAAAGGAGCACTCACCATCCAGAAGAAATGTTCAGTCTTTATTGTGGCATAAAATGTATAGCAAGGTCTCACAGGAGAACGTGGGTGTCACGAGACGACGGCCGTTTCGCGCTGCTGCGCTTCTACGGTTTCCACCCAGTATCTCTGATTTAACCTGCTGTGAGTGCGGACTTTGACTTTTAGTTTTGGTTGCGACCAAATATGTTTAGGTTTGATTTATTTTTTTTTGTTTTATTTTGGATGGGGCTAAAGGGGGGTGATTTAAACTTTTATATTTTAATTTTTTTCATATTTTTAAAAACATTTTTTTTTTAACTTTTGCCATGCTTCAATAGCCTCCATGGGAGGCTAGAAGCTGGCACCACTCGATCGGCTCAGCTACATAGCAGCGATCTTCAGATGGCTGCTATGTAGCTGAATTGCAGGCTTGCTGAGCGCCGACCACGAGGTGGCGCTCACAGCTAGCCGGGATCAGTAACCATAGAGGTCTCAACGACCTCTATGGTTACCATCCTGACGCATCGCCGACCCCCATCATGTGACAGGGGTCGGCGATGTGCTCATTTGCGACCGCGCCACCGGAAGCGGTAGTTAAATGCCGCTGTCAACGTTTGACAGCGGCATTTAACAGGTTAATAGCGGCGGATGAATTGTGATTTCTCCCGCCGCTATTGCGCGCACATGTCAGCTGTACAAAACAGCTGACATGTCGCGACTTTGATGTGGTCTCACTTCCGGAGACCACATCAAAGGGGAATCACGACATGTGTAGTACTATTACGGCGCATGTCGTGAAGGGGTTAAGAATTACCTCAGGGCCTGACAAATACAGAAAACTATTTGGCTTCTGTTATGTAATGTTTGATGTGTAAATCCTGTAGTAGGATAGAGAACCTGTCATGTAGGTTCATGACATGAGGTTCCGCAGCTGAAACCACACACCTGCACTGAAAGCCAGCTTTGGACTGATGCGCTGCTGAGCTGGCTGTCAATCAGTGTCGGGGTTTTGGTTTCAGCTGCTGCACCACTGACTAAGTCTATGTGCACACGCAAGAAAAGAGGTGCAGAATTTTCTGCACAAAATCCGCATCTCCTGGCAGAATCTGAAGCCGCAGTTTTTATGTGGATTTTGTGCGGTTTTTATGCGGATTTTCTGCGGGTTTTTGCCACTGCGGATTTTTAACATGGAGGGGTGCATAAACGCTGCAGATCCGCACAAAAGAAGTGACATGCACTTCTTTGAAATCCACAGTAATTCCGCACTGATTTTTCCGCACCATGTGCACAGCTATGTTTTTTTTATCCCATTGATTTACATTGTACTGTACATCACAGTGCGGATCTGCAACGTTTCTGCGCGGAAAAATCCGCTGTGGATCCGCAGCAAATCTGCATCGTGTGCACATAGCCTAAAAGACCAAGGCTGCCAGGAAGAATAAAGTGCATTGCCTCCGGTTAGCTTGGCTTACAATGTAGTGGCCACACTGCTTCAGCTGTTGTGAATTCTGTGGTCAAGCTCCCTCCTGTGGTCATGAGTGGTACTTCGGCTGTTTCTGTCTATGAGCTTCCTCTGGTGGATGTGAGTGGGGCTGCGGCTTCTGAGTTTCCTTCCTCAGGTGACGAGGTTAAGTCGTTAGGTGCTGCTCTATTTAACTCCACCTAGTTCTTTCTTCCTGGCCTCCAGTCAATGTTCCAGTATTGGTCTTGCTCTCTCCTGGATCGTTCTTGTGGCCTGTCTGCCCTGCATAAGCTAAGTTCTGCTTGTGTTACTTTTGTTTGCTATTTTTTCTGTCCAGCTTGCTATATTGGTTTGTCTTGCTTGCTGGAAGCTCTGGGACGCAGAGGGAGCACCTCCGTACCGTTAGTCGGTGCGGAGGGTCTTTTTGCCCCCTCTGCGTGGTTGTTTGTAGGTTTTTGTGCTGACCGCAAAGCTATCTTTCCTATCCTCGGTCTATTCAGTAAGTCGGGCCTCACTTTGCTAAAATCTATTTCATCTCTGTGTTTGTATTTTCATCTTTGCTCACAGTCATTATATGTGGGGGGCTGCCTTTTCCTTTGGGGAATTTCTCTGAGGCAAGGTAGGCTTATTTTTCTATCTTCAGGGCTAGCAAGTTCCTCAGGCTGTGCCGAGGCGCCTAGGTCTGGTCAGGAGCGCTCCACGGCTACCTCTGGTGTGATAGGATTAGGGATTGCGGTCAGCAGAGTTCCCACGTCTCAGAGCTCGTCCTATGTTGTTAGTAACTATCAGGTCACTTTGTGTGCTCTTAACCACCAGGTCCATTGTGGTTCTAAATCACCAGTTCATAACATTCAGCATGCAATAAACTTGTATATTAACCCTGTGTCTGCAGGTTAATAGCGTTTTTCATATGACAGTTTTCCTTTTAAAGAGGTTGTCCAGGACTTTATTATTAATTACCCCTCTATAGGAAACATCATCAAAATGATATTGGCAGTGGTCCAACATCTGGCACCACCACTTACCACCTGTTTTTTTTTTTTCAATTGGGATATCAACTGCGGTACTTGGCAGCATCCATTGACCAATGAATGGAGCTGTGGTGTTCTGAACATTACCTCCATCTAACCAGGCCAGATATCAGCTGTTAGTTGCCAGGAGCCGGTCACCCACTGATATGATACTGAAGACAAATCCTAAAGGGTAGGTCATTACTATGTTAGTCCTGGACAATCCCTTTAATGTGGAATTGAGATCATGTTAAAAAAAAATATTTTAAAAACTTAAACCAAAACAAAAAAAAACGTAAAATGATTTTGGCTTACAAATACGGAGGTAAAAACCTCACCAAATACTCAACATGTAAAGGATAGCCTTTTATTTATAAAGCGCTTTCCATGTTAGGGAACAGCAGCCAAAAAATTGTGGAATTGCTGTTTTTTACCATTCCTCCATTAAATCACCGAATACAAGTTTTTCAATACATTATGTATACCTCAAAATGATGGCATTTAAAAATACAACTGGCAACAATTACAACTAGTGATGAGCGAGTATACTTGTTGCTCAGGTGGTCTCCCAAGTATTTGTAAGTGCCCGGAGATGTACATCTGATAGACAGCTTGAATACGGTACATGTGGGGATTCCCTAGCAACCAGGCAACCCCCACATGTACTCAGGCTGGCTAGCAGCCGTAAATCATGCGCCTGTGTCAACAAAAAATAAATCTCCGAGCAGTTACAAATACTCGGAGAGCACCCGAGCGTGCTCGGGAAAACCTGAGCAACGTATACACCCGCTCATCACTAATTACAACCTCAGCTGCCTCCATGGAAAACTTCAAGGCCCCAAAGAACGTCTTCCAGAAGGCCAACTTGTCCACTGTACTGGATTTCCTAGGATTCCTGGATTAAAAGAAGGTGAGGTTTTGTCTAAAAGTGAACGTTCCCAATGTAGGTCAGGACTTAAATGCCCCCAGAAATGTTGGCAGCCCTGTGAAGGGTTGAAACGAAAGCATAGTCTGATGTCAAAACCACTTTAAAATTTTTGTGTAGAAAATCCTTCTACTATTGATGGTGGCACAGAAAACATGTAATTACTTTTTAGGGCACCACTATACCATCATTACTAAGGCTACGTTCACATTTGCGTTGTGCGCCGCTGCGTCGGCGACGCAACGCACAGCGC
Organism: Ranitomeya imitator; assembly: GCF_032444005.1. Taxonomy (NCBI): domain Eukaryota; kingdom Metazoa; phylum Chordata; class Amphibia; order Anura; family Dendrobatidae; genus Ranitomeya; species Ranitomeya imitator. The sequence goes on from NC_091287.1 coordinate 119,807,053, forward strand.
AAATAAAAACGCACGCAAAAACGCTGCGTTTTGCGACGCATGCGTCCTTTTTTGCCGAAATTTGGACGCAGAAAAAATGCAACTTGTTGCGTTTTCTGCGCCCGACGCTTGCGGCAAAAAACGCATGCGTCGCACAACGCAGCACAACGCATGTCCATGCGCCCCCCCATGTTAAATATAGGGGCGCATGACGCATGCGTCGCCGCAGCGTTTCCCGACGCTGCGTCGGGAAACGCTAATGTGAACGTAGCCTAAGACTTGATAGTACATGACTTGCTGTGTAAATTACTGGAGAAGACCCGAGTGGCTGTATAATGACAGTGATTGTGTGGTGCTCTAAAATCTAGGACAAGTCCCTTTTATCAGACAGTCTCTTATGATCTACAGTTATGGGAACAATGTCAAGAATTTCCACCCAAAAGTGATATATAGGTTGAATCTTTTTATCTCGCAACTGGAGAATTTCCTTTCCGTTTTTTTCTGCAGGCAAAACCTGCGTTCTTGGCAGAACAAGTGGCTTACAAAAAGTAGCTTTTGCTGCATTTTTTACGCTGCATTTTTGTTCTCTCTTGTGCATGCTGATCAAAAACATAATGCAGTTTTCTTAGTTTTTTGTGCCGAAAACGCAGCAAAACCTGATTCCTATTCTTCTGCTGCGTATTTGCTTTCTGTGCTTTCCGTTGGTGAATAAACGCTGGAAGAAGTGACATGCTGCAGTTTGCAGAAAAACGCAGCAGTTTTCCAAATCGGTCAGGAAAAACAAACCAATGTGTGCGCATGAGATTTCTGAAATCCCATAGCCTTTGATGGTACTGTAAAACGCAGCTTAAAATTTGCATTAACAAACGCAGCAAAAACACAACATGTGAACATAGCCTACCTGTTAGAAAAGGAACAGCCAGAAGTTTTCCACATTCCGCCTACACACACTGTAGTTTTTCACAAATTTGGTTGTCATTGTTATAGCTGTGATATTTTGTACGCACGTTTCTGACCTAAAAAAAAAAGTCCATAAAAACGAATGCAGAGAAGAATGCTACAACAGTGCTTCAGAAGTCACCGAGCTCTAAGACCTCATTTAGACATCATTTTTTTTCCACATATGAAAATTAACGGACCAAGTTTGATCAGTGATTTTCTCAAGTGTCATCCGAGTACATTCAGAGTTTGCTTCGATTTTCCTCAGTTTTGTTGTATATGAAAATGTTTCTCCACCGTGTCCTATCAAACTGTTAATGAAAATTATGGCATCCAAGTGCTGTCCCATTTTATTTTATTTTATTTATGGATCCATAAACTTGCATGGCCGAGTTTGAATCAACATTCAGATCAATATCAGACGTGGATTTTGCACAGATAATTTTGCAGATAAAGTGATCACATGTGAACAGCTTCAAAGACTATCATCATAAGTAAGAGTGCAATCCATGAAAGTCACAGATGGCATTCGTACATGAAAAACCGACGTCTGAATAAGCCCTTACTGTTACAAGAAAGTATAAATTGCCATAAGTATCCATTATGCATGAGCCACCCTAAGGCTTCTTTCACACTTCCGTCTTCTGCTGTGCGTCTTTGTGCAGTAAAATGACGTATCGACGGACGTCACGAAAATAGTGAAAAACGTGTGTGACGCATCCAGTGTAATGACTGATGCGTCGTTTGTGTTGTTGCCACAATGTCAATGGAGAAATGTCCGGGAATTAAATGAGAGAGAGACTGACTTTTTCCCGGAATTAAAAATCCTTCCGGGCATGCTCAGAGGGGAAAAACGTGATACGTCGCTGGATTCCTGTGTGCGACGGTCAGCGACGGATCCTGCGTCCATAGGCTTCCATTATAGTCGGACCCGTCGCTGAACGATTTTCAGACATGCAGAAAAAACGTTCCTCTGAACATTTTCTCTGCACGACGGACCATTATTTTCTGATGGATCCAGTGAACGACGGATGAAACGGATGGCCATCCGTCACAATCCGTCGCTAAGGCTTCTTTCACACTTGCGTCGGTATGGGGCCGTCGCTATACGGGGCAGCTGATGCAGTTTTTCAACGCATCCGCTGCCCCATTGTAATGTCCAGGGAGGAGGGGGCGGAGTTCCAGCCACGCATGCACGGTCGGAAATGGCGGACACGATGTACAAAAAAAATTACATGTAACTTTTTTCATGCCGACGGTCCGCCAAAACACGACGCATCCGTCGCACGACGGATGCGACGTGTGGCCATACGTCGCAATGCGTCGCTAATGCAAGTCTATGGAGAAAAAACGCATCCTGCGGGCAACTTTGCAGGATGCGTTTTTTTTCTCCAAAACGACGCATTGCGACGTCCATCACACAACGCAAGTGTGTAAGTAGCCTTGTACAAGTCTATGGGAAAATGCAGGATCCTGCATTCTCAAAAATTGACGGATTGTGACGGATCTGAAAAGACGGAAGTGTGAAATAGGCCTTATCCAGCGGAGTGCTTCTTGTGCAAATCCTTCCTGGTGTTATCTGATGAGGAAGGTCAGTGATTGCAAAAGACTGGAGAGTCACACAGAAAAAATTCCACTGTGTCTTAAGGTACCGTCACACTTAGCGACGCTGCAGCGATACCGACAACGATCCGGATCGCTGCAGCGTCGCTGTTTGGTCGCTGGAGAGCTGTCACACAGACAGCTCTCCAGCGACCAACGATCCCGAGGTCCCCGGTAACCAGGGTAAACATCGGGTAACTAAGCGCAGGGCCGCGCTTAGTAACCCGATGTTTACCCTGGTTACCAGCGTAAAAAAACAAACAGTACATACTTACATTCAGCTGTCTGTCCCTTGCCGTCTGGTTCCTGCACTGACTGCTGGCCGTAAAGTGAAAGTGAAAGCACAGCACAGCGGTGAGTCACACAGCGGTGACTCACCGCTGTGGCTGTGCTCTGCTTTCACTTTACGGCCAGCAGTCAGTGCAGGAACCAGACGGCAAGGGACAGACAGCTGAATGTAAGTATGTACTGTTTGGTTTTTTACGCTGGTAACCAGGGTAAACATCGGGTTACTAAGCGCGGCCCTGCGCTTAGTTACCCGATGTTTACCCTGGTTACCAGTGAAGACATCGCTGAATCGGTGTCACACACGCCGATTCAGCGATGTCTACGGGGAGTCCAGCGACGAAATAAAGTTCTGGACTTTCTTCCCCGACCAGCGATCTCCCAGCAGGGGCCTGATCGCTGCTGCCTGTCACACTGGACGATATCGCTAGCGAGGACGCTGCAACGTCACGGATCGCTAGCGATATCGTCTAGTGTGACAGTACCTTTACGTAGGACTGAAAGGAAAACCTAAGTTTCCCAGGAGTTGCAAGTCATTTTGTAAATGGTGGGTGTCTCCATGTTACCGTACACTAATGGAAATAAGATTTCCACAAAATGATCAAAACCTGAAAAAGCAGTTTTCCAGTGTGTGTGTGTGTTTTTATTTTTTTGGAACATGGAAGAGAAATGCAGCTACAACTTTTTACAATCAATTTGAAATCTTAGAACAGTATGTAGTAATAAAAAAAAGTCTGTAATTTGCATAGATTCTAGTGATTGTTAGACCACTCAGTGTGTTCCTTCTTACAGCAATTTTGAGTTATTCTTTACAATAGAATATGCAAGTGATTGGAATTTTTATAAATGGCATAAAATTCACAGAATGCATGTTTGGGTGCTAATTACTGCTAATTAATCCCTTACTGACCACAAGTACCGTACATCTTTTTACTGACCTGTGATATGAGACCTACATCTCCCTACGGGAGACAATCCAGCAGCTGTCTGCTGTACACCATAATGTGTGAAGAAAAAAAAATATATATATACCGTATATATTATATTACACTGCTCAAAAAAATAAAGGGAACAATTAAAGACAGAATATAACTCCCAAGTAAATCAAACTTTTGTGAAATCAAACTGTCCACTTAGGAAGCAACACTGTTTGACAATCAATTTCACAGATGGAAATTATTGGCAATTATCAAGACACACTCAATAAAGGAGTAGTTCTGCAGGTGGGGACCACAGACCGCATCTCAGTACCAATGCTTTCTGGCTGATGATTTGGTCACTTTTGAATGTTGGTTGTGCTTTCACACTCGTGGTAGCATGAGACGGACTCTATAACCCACACAAGTAGCTCAGGTAGTGCAGCTCATCCAGGATGGCACATCAATGCGAGCTGTGACAAGGTTTTCTGTGTCAGTGTAGTGTCCAGAGGCTGGAGGTGCTACCAGGAGACAGGCCAGTACACCAGGAGATGTGGAGGGGGCCGTAGGAGGGAAACAACCTAGCAGCAGGTCTGCTGCCTCATCCTTTGTGCAAGGAGGAACACTGCAGTGTATTTGTTTTTACATGTAGTAGACTACCATCTCCAATATTCTTCATATGTATGGCCTATGGGGTAGGGTGGCAAGACAGAATCCTTTTCTTACAAAGATAAACATCCGGTGCTGACTGCTTTGCCAAAACCTACATCAACTCTTCAATAAGGCATGTGGAAAAATATTTTATGGTCTGATGAGTTCAAGGTTGAACTTTTGACTGTAATTCCAAAAGTTATATTTGGCGCAAAGCTAACACTGCACATCACCAAAACCATATGCACAGTGAAGCATTGTGGAGGCAGAGAAGGAGGTGGTTTTTCAGCACCTGGAACTGGGACTTTAGTCAACGTGGAGAGAATTTATGAACAGTTTGAAATATCAGTCTAGTTTGCAACAAAACCTTCAGGCCTCTGCTGGAAAGCTAAAGATTAAGGGAATTTCACCTTTCAGCATGATGAGAACACTTAAGCATACCTCTTAATCAACAAAAGAACAGCTTCTCTAGAAGATCAAAGTTTTGAACTTTCTCAGGGCTGAATCCAATTGAAAATCTGTGGGTGACCTAAAGAAGGTTGTACTCAGGAGATGGCTATGCTATCTGACAGATTTGTAGGTCTACTGCATGGAAGAGTGGGCAAAGATTAATTCCAGGTGGGCCCTGCTGTTAGACTCCTATCCAAAAAGATTGAATGCTGTCATAAATTCAAAGTGTTAGTTTGAGGTTGTGCATATTTAAGCAATCACATTACTTTAGTTACCATAAATATTTTTGAGTGGCAAAAGAAAACTATAATAAAATATAAAAGCTTAGTTTTCAATTGAATTGTACAGATTATGGGTGACAAAGACAGAAAAAGCTCTGAAATGATTCTTCTTTGTATGATTTCTTTCAAATGACTAGAACTTGGCATTTTACCAGGGAGTTATAGACATGTTCTCCATATATAAATCTGCTCTAGATATATAAGTAAAACAGAGTTTAATCGTAGGTTTCTCGTTCATTTTCTAAGATCTGAGTATTGAGAAAGATCTAATAAATAATGTATCAGAAGACCATAAGGCCTGTTCTAAAACCTCTGGCTATTATGTTTAAGACCAATATTTGAAACAAAGTGTTTTATTAATGTTCTCAGTCAATTAGGGGAAAAAACAGGTATTTTCAGGTATTTGGAGGAACAATAAAAAATCAGAAAATGTAATTCCAGAAAAACTGTTACATGTTGTCATAGTTTATCATACATCTCTAGCCCCCACCCCGTGCGCTCAGCTTGTTGGCAGACCTGGCCAGATGTACCAAGTACCAACATTTATGACACTGCATGCCTAGATCGGGGACATAATTCATATGTGATCTGTGCGGTACTCCACCTTGGGGAAAAAAAGGAGCCAAATGTGGTTTATCCGCGCTGCTTGTAGGCAATGCAGACCCAAATGAAAGTGTAATAAAGGGTTTTATTTCAGGTTCTTTAGTCAACGCATTTCAAGGTCATTCCAGACTTCTTCCTCAGGACACAAACCATGTATGATATACATGATATACGGTTTTGTCATGAGGAAGAAGTCTGGAATGACCTTGAAATGCGTTGACTAAATAAAGAACCTGAAATCCTTCATTAGACATTTGGGTCTGCGTTGCTTACCATCAGTGCGGATAAACGGCATTTGGCACCTTTTTATCCTCTTTCATGGTAGGAAGACCCATAGATCTGCATCAGATTATCAGGTTAGCATATCCTACATTTGCATAATTGTTGCTCTCAGATAAGACCCTATTTGCACTTGTTTTGCACCTAGTTTCTGCAGTACTGCACCCTGTAGCTTCAGTGTTGCATCCTTCATACACAAGTTTCACACCTTTCATTTGTTTGTTTTTTCCCTAGATTTTGTGACTGGGTTGCTCCTCACAGTAATCTGTCTGTTTTACAGGTTGCTTATTAAAACCTGATTTAATTTATGCAAATTAATGGTGAAGATTGATGATGTTTGAGATGAGTTTAGACAAGCACAAAATATTTTTGTTTCACCTAATGTCTGTTACTTAGGCGGTAGATACAATATATGATTGCTAATTTTCATGAAAGCGTGGTACACATACATTTCTGACTTTTTAAGTGAAACATTCTTTATATTTGCTTTCCCCCAAATTTTACATGTATTAGAGATGAGCTAATTGATTTTCTCCAGACCTGCAAATGCAAAACTGCGCTCCGGATTCTGGCCGCTAGAAAGCGGTTCTCATTCCGGTGGCCACAAACTACTGACCTGGCCAATTCCCTTATCAGTAATACTTGTGTTCTCATTTCCTAATGGAAACCTCCCCATATTTAGATGTTTGCTTTATGAATGGGTGAGGTTTCCATTTTTACCACAGAGCTCAAAAAACATTCTTAAAGGGGTTTTCTAAAAATTCTTCGTTCATTGGTTGGTCATTAGTATCAGATTGGGGGTGACATTGACGTGAATGGGTAATGCACTTCAGTAGCTAAGAATCACTTTCACACAGTGTACTGAGCTTTGATTTTCTACTGGCCGCCATGAGGGGGCTGGGTGCCGGACCCCCACCATCTGACATTGATAACCTCTCCTAAAGATGGGTCACCCGTGTCTAAGTTTTGGACAACTCATAAAGTAATGTGCTCCCATTTTTGTCCGGCCGTGAATTCACCCCTCCCTACTCCCCTCCAGTCAGTGCCCCCATAGCGGTTTAGCAGTCCGTTAAATGGGCTGCGTTACACTGCGGCATAACGCGGTGTAACACAGTCTGTTAACGCTGCTATAAACCCTGTGTGACCAACTTTTTACTATTGATGCTGCCTATGTAGCATCAATAGTAAAAAGATCTAATGTTAAAAATAAAAAATCATTATATTCTCACCTTTCGGCGCCTTTCCCGCTCCTCGCAACGCTCTGGTCCCAAGAATCCATTGCGGCAATGACCGGAGATGACATAGCAGTCTCGCGAGATGATGACGTAGCGGTCTCGCGAGACCGCTACATCATCACGTGTTATTGCCGCAATGCATTACTGGGAACGGAGCGTCGCGACGAGCATCGCTAACTTCTGGGCTGGATCTGGGGGCCGCCGGAAGGTGAGTATATAACTATTTTTTAATTCTTTTTTTAACAGGGATATGGTGCCCACATTGCTATATACTACGTGGGCTGTGTTATATACTATGTGGGCTGTGTTAGATGTTAAGTGAGCTGTGCAATATACTACGTGGCTGTGCAATATACTACGTGGCTGTGCAATATAATATGTGGGCTGTGCTATTTACTACGTGGGCTGTGCTATATACTACGTGGGCTGTGCAATATACTGCGTGGCCTGTGTTATATACTGCGTGGGCTGTTATATACTATGTGGCTGTGTTATATACTATGTGGCTGTGTTGTATACTGCGTGGGCTGTTATATACTGCGTGGCATGTGTTATATACTACGTGGCCTGTGTTATATACTGCGTGGCCTGTGTTATATACTGCGTGGCCTGTGTTATATACTGCGTGGGCTGTGTTATATACTGCGTGGGCTGTGTTGTATACTGCGTGGGCTGTGTTGTATACTGCGTGGGCTGTGTTGTATACTGCGTGGGCTGTGTTATATACTGCGGGGGCTGTGCTATATACTACATGGGGGGTGCTATATACTACGTCTCTGTGCTATATACTGCGTGGCCTGTTATAAACTGCGTGGCCTGTATTATAAACTGCGTGGGCTGTGTTATATACTGCATGGGCTGTTATATACTGCGTGGGTTGTGTTATATACTACGTCTCTGCTATATACTACGTGGGCTGTGCTATATACCATGTGGCTGGGCAATATACTACGTGGCTGTGTTATATACTACATGGGCTTTGTTATATACTACATGGGCTGTGTTATATACTACATGGGCTGTGTTATATACTACATGGGCTGTGTTATATACTACATGGGCTGTGTTATATACTACATGGGCTGTGCAATATACTACATGGGCTGTGCAATATACTACGTGGCTGTGTTATATACTACGTGGCTGTGTTATATACTCCGTAGGCTGTGCTATATACTATGTGGCTGTGCAATATACTACATGGCTGTGTTGTATACTACATGGGCGGTGCTATATACTACGTCTGTGTGATATACTACGTGGCCTGTGTTATATACTACATGGGCTGTGTTATATACTGTGTGGGCTGTGTTATATACTGCGTGTGCTGTTATATACTACGTCTACTATATACTACGTGGGCTGTGCTATATACTATGTGGCTGTGCTATATACTATGTAGACACAAAGAGCACAGTGAGGTAAAAAATACTCTGCTGTAAAAAAATCACAGTAATAAGCAAGTGCTTATCAAAAGATGAAAAAAACAGGGTATTTAGTTGATACTTTTTTTGCAAAAAAAATGTATACTAAGCTGCTCCACCAATCGTCAAGGTATACCCTTAAAGAGCAGTCCTATCTAATGTATATAATCCCTATCTGATGTATATAAAACCTGATCATCTGTATAGTACCTGTATGAGCAGGGTTCAGAGAAGGAACATCATGTGGACATGCAGGATGGAACAGCTTAAATGCAAATGACCCACAGAGGAGTGATGGACTCCCCAGTCTTGTAGAAACAAGAGAACAATTATAGAACCAGAAACACATGGGATACTTACACATTGAACAAGTCTGTAAGAACCTGTTCACACCACCAAAAAACTTGAAGACACAAAGAGCACAGTGAGGTCAAAAATACTCTGCTGTAAAAAAAAAAAAGCTGTGCTATATACTATGTGGGCTGTGTTATATACTATGTGGGCTGTGTTATGTACTATGTGGGCTGTGTTATGTACTATGTGGGCTGTGTTATGTACTATGTGGGCTGTGTTATGTACTATGTGGGCTGTGTTATATACTATGTGGGCTGTGTTATGTACTATGTGGGCTGTGTTATGTACTATGTGGGCTGTGTTATATACTATGTGGGCTGTGTTATATACTGTGTGGGCTGTGTTATATACTGTGTGGGCTGTGCTATATACTGTGTGGGCTGTGTTATATACTGTGTGGGCTGTGTTATATACTGTGTGGGCTGTGTTATATACTGTGTGGGCTGTGTTATATACTGTGTGGGCTGTGTTATATACTGTGTGGGCTGTGTTATATACTGTGTGGGCTGTGTTATATACTGTGTGGGCTGTGTTATATACTGTGTGGGCTGTGTTATATACTGTGTGGGCTGTGTTATATACTGTGTGGGCTGTGTTACATACTGTGTGGGCTGTGTTACATACTGTGTGGGCTGTGTTACATACTGTGTGGGCTGTGTTATATACTGTGTGGGCTGTGTTATATACTGTGTGGGCTGTGTTATATACTGTGTGGGCTGTGTTATAAACTGTGTGGGCTGTGTTACATACTGTGTGGGCTGTGTTACATACTGTGTGGGCTGTGTTATATACTACGTGGGCTGTGCTATATACTACATGGCTGTGCGATATACTATGTGGCTGTGTTGTATACTACATGGGTGGTGCTATATACTACGTCTCTGTGCTATATACTATGTGGGCTGTGTTATATACTGCATGGGCTGTGTTATATACTGCATGGGCTGTTATATACTGCGTAGCCTGTATTATATACTGCGTGGGCTGTGTTTTATACTGCGAGGGCTGTGTTATATACTGCGTGGGCTGGGCAATATACTACGTGGCTGGGCAATATACTACGTGGCTGTGTTATATACTGCATGGGCTGTGCTGTATACTACTATACATATTCTAGAATTTCCCGATGCGTTAGAATCGGGCCACCATCTAGTAGATTATATGTACGATGGTACATGTGAAAAAAACAAATACAACACGTACGTCTGAATGTGGCCTAGCAATGTAATCCTATGGAGTCGCGTTCTAACTCTCTGCAGGCTTACATTGTAAAAGTCGCTTCTGGGTCATTCAGAGCGCAGTATGACCTGGAGAAACAGAAAAGTGGTGACATCACTGAGAAGAGGAGCAGAACGGCTCTGGATCCCGGGGTAGGCGAGTATATACCAATATTACATTAAATACACACATTTATTTGAAAAAAAAATCTTTATTGCAAGGCTTCTTTATGTACATACTCTACTTTATATAACAGAAACTAGTAATAATGAATAATGCATGCGTGGGATGTAGCTTTCAGTAGGAGGAAACATGTGACCGGTGCATGCTGTCTCATTATTGTAGAGGATGCAGTTTTCACTGTGTAGTAATAGGCTTTGTTTTTTAAGGAAATGGAAATGTCATAAGAACTCGGTGTTGAAAATCTTTCAAGTGAATATTTTTAGCGTTATCTCATTTCTATCCTTGTGTTATGCGATCAGGTGGTTTATATTGGTCTCCTGTATATACTGCTATCTACAAGGAGCTACCGCTTGGGGAAGTGAGTGTTAGAAGAATATCTTGCTCTACCTAACAATATACCAACATTCAAAAATATAGTGCACCTGTGTCTCATAAAATTGCATATTTTAAATTAATTAAATATCATAGCAAGTAATAAAGTCACCAAAATGGAGGACCACATTAGCAAAACAGTAATATTACTTATAATAGTATATGCTTCCCTATACTTCTAGCATCAGTCTCTTTAAATCGCCCATAATGTGAGCATTAATGTAAAAAGAAAACAATTACATCTTGTGATGAGGGAAGAAATAAAGCTGCTTTGTGGCCCTACGCCCCAACGCGCGTTTCAACTAACGAAGCGAAGGTGAAACGTGTATTAGTGCGTAGGGTCACACAGAAGCTTTATTTCTTCTCTCATCACAAGATGTAATTCTCTCTTTTACATTACTGCTCACATTATGGGCGATTTAAAGATACAGATGCTAGACGTATAGAGGCAAATACTATTATTTATAAGTTATATTACTGTTTTGCTACTGTGGTCCTCCATTTTGGTGACTGTTTTTTATTGCTTGGTATTTATGTAATGAATTTACTATGTAATTTTATGAGACTTTGGTGCGCTATATTTTTGCATGTTGGTATATAGGGTATTTTTGGTGAGTCTTCGGTTACACTATTTTACTATATGCTCGGTTTGGTTGGTCTTAATCTGCCTAACAATAGTGAGATGGCGTTACAAAATCAACTCTCAAGTCATAAAACCTGTTGTTGACTTATCGCACACCAACTTTTCATCGTAGGCCAGTAGGGGGTTAATTTATATTGTCATACTTTTTCTCATTACAACAAAACATTGATTGGTTTCCAAGTGACATAAAGCTAAGGCTTAATTCAGATCCCCCATGCAACACGGTCCGTGTACGTACTGGCCTCATGTCCTCCCACCTGAACTCAGCCTCATATTAGCCTATGATACTAATGCGTTTGGGTGGGGAGACAAACGCCCAGTCCATACATCACTGTCTGTACACGGCCAGTTTTTCACAGTATCGTCAGTATTGATGTCTGTTCTCCAACATTTGCCATGCACAGTTCTGGAAATAGCACAATGATCATTTGTATGCTGCTAACGGTAATCTAGGAGACTGTTGTTTGTATGGAAAATTGCTGTTTCTTAGCAGCCCTATAAGCAATGTATGTCTTCACAACCAAATTTTTGGGTTCAGTGTTTGGAAAATAAAGCAACTATTTTAAATAGAATTTCCCCTTTTCTATCTAGAATTCTAGCACTTTCCTATGGTAGCAAACCTTTCGTGAAAAATATTTATTGTACTAGATTTCGGAGGTGGAATGTTGATTCAGTGAACAAGTCTGATTGCCATTTGTGGAGTCAAAGGATTCCCCCCCCCTAATATTGGACAATTTAGAATCTCATTTCATCTTTCAATTTTAAAGGGGTTTCCTTAGAGCAAAGCAAATTTTAATTAATGGATCTTGGAATAATAATTTCTAAAATTGGATGTGTTTAAATAAAATGTTCCTGTGCCGAGATAATCTTATAAATGTGCCCCTGCTGTGTACTGTGTAATGGCTGTGTCTTAGGGTACCGTTACACTATACGATTTACCAACGATCACAACCAGCGATACGACCTGGCCGTGATCGTTGGTAAGTCGTTGTGTGGTCGCTGGAGAGCTGTCACACAGACAGCTCTCCAGCGACCAACGATGCCGAGGTCCCCGGGTAACCAGGGTAAACATCGGGTTACTAAGCGCAGGGCCGCGCTTAGTAACCCGATGTTTACCCTGGTTACCAGCGTAAAAAAAAAAAAAACACTACATACTTACATTCCGGTGTCAATCCCTTGCCGTCTGCTTCCCGCACTGACTGACTGCCGGCCGTAAAGTGAAAGCACAGCACGCAAAACCTTCCCCTGCCTGTTTTAGAAACATGTTTTACATCGCAGGAACAATCAGCTGCGATCTTATGCTGTCCTGTCTGTATATTCTCTTTTGCGTCCCCCCCCCCTTGCCCAGGAGCTGTGGTATGATCAGACCATGTTCCTGTATCTTAGCACAGGAACATTTGTTTTTCACTATCCAATTGAATAAGTTATTTTTAGAACTAATATTTTTTTTTATGAATCGATGGAGTGTTCTGTAATTGCACGATCAGCCTACATTGCTTTTATTTTTAGTTTATTACCATGGAAACGCATTGATCTGCATATGAAGCATAATTGAATTTAATCTGAAAAAACAAAACAAAAAAAAAACACAAATTGCCTCCAGTTTTGTGTTTTTGTATATGACTTGTTTATATGACCAGCTAGTATATGGGCATTTTTAAAAAAATTCTTTTATGTTTTATTATCTTGCAGCTGAGCTTGCTTATCGCTTTTCTTTGTGTGCGGTTCTCCGACTGGACAGACTACAGTGCCTACCGCTATTTTGAAGTTGTCACAATTTGCTTCATGATACTAATAATCATCCTTTATGTGGTGAATGTATTCCGGATTTACAGAATGCTTACATGTGTATCATGGCCTCTAGCGGTAGGTAAATTTTTAATACTCTTCTGATACATTATTAAAAAAGCATTAGTGGGGAATAGACAACCAGAGCTCATCAGCTAAACTTACATAGCTTAAATTCATCATTAATTACACCTGAAACCAGATAAAAGGGGAGACGTTGGATCTGTCTTTGCATTGTGTGTGCCACGCTAAGCATGATGGATAGCGGAAAGAGAAGAGAACTGTCTAAAGAATTGAGAACCAAAATTGTTGAACAATCTCAAGGTTACAAGTCCATCTCCAGAGATCTTGATGTTCCTTTGTCCATGGTGTGCAAAATAATCATGAAGTTTACAACCCATGGCACTGTAGTTAATTTCCCTGGAGGTGCACGACGCAGAGAGACTGATGAAAAATTGCAACGCAGTATAGTTCGGATGGTGGATAAGCAGCCTCAATCAAGTTCCAAAGAAATTCAAGCTGTCCTACAGACTCAGGGTGCATCAGTGTCAAGACAGAAAAAAGTCAAAACCGCACCCTTTTTTTTCTTTGCAAATAAAGGTCTCAGTGGACACAAGGGCGCACGTCCAGGACCGGGGAGCCCATCCCGGACAACGTACCAAGACTTCAAAGAAAAAAGACAGCGCCACAATGGATGGTGAAAAAACAAAAACTCACATTTATTCTGCCTTCTGTAGCGACGTTTCGGTCAACAGACCTCACAATGGATGGTGAAAAAATTAAAACTCACATTTATTCTGCCTTCTGTAGCGACGTTTCGGTCAACAGACCTTGATAAATGTGAGTTTTTATTTTTTCACCATCCATTGTGGCGCTGTCTTTTTTCTTTGAAGTCAGGGTGCATAAGTGTCAGCACGAACTATCCATCGACTTTTTAATTAAATGAAACTATGACATGAGACCCAGGAGGACCCAACTGTTGGCACAGAGACCTACAAAAGCTAGAATGCAGTTTGCTAAAATGTATGGGAGTAAGGGTACCGTCACACTATACGATTTACCTACGATCACGACCAGCGATATGACCTGGCCGTGATCGTAGGTAAATCGTAGTGTGGTTGCTGGGGAGCTGTCACACAGACAGCTCTCCAGCGACCAACGATGCCGAGGTCCCCGGGTAACCAGGGTAAACATCGGGTTACTAAGCGCAGGGCCGCACTTAGTAACCCGATGTTTACCCTGGTTACAAGCGAACGCATCGCTAGATCGGTGTCACACACACCGATCTAGCGATGACAGCGGGAGATCCAGCGACGAAAGAAAGTTCCAAACGATCTGCTACGACGTACGATTCTCAGCAGGATCCCTGATCGCTGCTGCGTGTCAGACACAGCGATATCGTAACGATATCGCTGGAACGTCACGAATCGTACCGTCGTAGCGATCGAAATGGCACTGTGTGACGGTACCCTAAGCCAAAATCCTCCTGCGAAAGTGTCTTGTGCACAGATGAGACCAAGATAGTGTGTTTTTGGTAAAGCACATCATCCTACTGTGTGACGAAAAAGGAATGAGACCTACAAAGAAAGGAGTACCTGTAGTTCAATATGATAGATTGTTTTGCTGCCTCTGGCACTGGGTGCCTTGACTGTGTGCAAAACATCATGAAATCTGAAGATTACCAAAAGATTTTAGGTCACACATTGTAGTGCCTAGTGTCAGAAAGCTGGGTTTGCGTCTGTAATGTATAAGAATTAGATCTGTCTCTTTAAGAAAGCGAGGGCGGGAGTTGAGTTTAGTTTCAGTTTCAGTTCTGGCCTGAGGAGGAAATCTTATGCTGTTGTTATGGTGTGTGCTGGAGGAAAAGAGAAGAATAAAATACAGTTAAAGCTTACTCTCTCTTAAATTCCTTACACCGTGTAGACATTACAACTGGCGACGAAGGATGGGATTGAATCACCTGCTACTGTGAGTACTGACCCCTGCTTTACCGCTTCACACGCCAGCGCCACTGAGAGACTCCAACATGGCTGAATACTTGCACGTGTTCCCACAGTTTGATATGACTGATGTCACTAATCTCTCTCATGACTGGAGAAAATGGTTAAATCGATTTGAGAATTTCCTGGAAGCAATAGATATAAAAGAGGAGAACAGAAAAAAAGCCGTGTTCCTGCATTGTGCGGGCACAGGAGTCTATGACATATATAGCACATTACCAGCAGCGGAGACAGACACGTACAGCAAATGCTCCAAAGCTCTCACTGACTACTTCAACCCTAAACAAAACATCAGATATGAAAGATACAAGTTCAGGATTGCTAAGCAGCTTCCAGAAGAATCCATAGACACCTATGTCACCCGGCTAAAAGAACTAGCACATGGGTGTGCATTTACTGACGTAGATGATGAAATCCTAACTCAAGTAATTGTCACCTGCTCGTCTAATACCATAAGGCGTAAAGCTCTGCAGCAGGATCTCTCTCTGCATGATTTACTCAAGATGGCCCGTGCTATAGAGATAGCAGATCATCAGGCAACTGCAATGGAGAGTGGGGATAATTTACATGTGCATAATCTCAAACATAACAGTGCACAAGGCAAGCAGGCCCCGCAACAGAAGAAATGTTATAGATGTGGACAAGATTTCCCTCACCACATGAACAAATGTCCAGCTATAGGACAAACTTGCAGTAAATGTGGAAAAGGGAACCATTTTGCAGTTGTCTGCAAATCAGCGCCCAACAAGTCTCCTCTGCCAATGACAAAGCCTGCAAATATAAAAATGGTAAATCAGGATATAGGAGAAGTGTCTGTGGCTGAGAACTATGTGTTCACAACTTCTGTCACTGGCTCAGTGCAGTCTCCATGTGTTACACTCACCATCTGCAACACGGATATCACCTTTACAATAGATACAGGAGCTTCGGTGGATATCATAGACAGCAATGCATATGAACAGTTGAAGACAAAGCCAGTCTTACAGCAAGTGCATACTAAAATCTTCCCATATGGATCTAAAACACCTCTAGTTACAATGGGACAATTTGATGCTGAACTTAGCTATAAAGAAAATAGGCAGAAAACCACTTTTCACACATTACAAGGATCAGGAGGCTGTCTTCTCAGCTATCACACTGCCTTGAAGCTAGGACTCATCCAGATTGTTCATACCATAACCGACCCTGCGGACCTGGATGTACAAGCCATGGTGAATAGTTTTCCCTCCCTATTTAGTGGATTAGGAAAATTAAAGGACTCTCAAGTGCATCTTCATGTGGATGACAGTGTTCGTCCAGTAGCCCAGGCTCACAGGCATATTCCATTTCACCTGAGAAAGAAGGTAGAAAAGGAACTCCAATTACTCATGGATGATGATGTCATTGAAACTGTTTCTGGTCCCACTCCGTGGGTCTCTCCACTTGTGGTAGTTCCAAAACCAAAGACTCCAGAGCAGGTAAGACTGTGTGTTGACATGCGCCTGCCCAACACTGCTATTCAAAGGGAAAGACACATCTCACCCACAATTGATGACATTATTCATTTATTAAATGGAGCAACTGTTTTTTCAAAGCTCGACCTCAAAAAGGGCTATCATCAATTAGAATTGAGTCCAGAATCCAGATACTTAACAACATTTTCCACCCATGTGGGTCTCAGAAGATACAAAAGATTGACGTTTGGGGTCTGCTCAGCAGCAGAAATTTTTCAAGATACGATAAGGAGCGTCATTCAACATATTCCAAATGCCTTTAATTACAGTGATAACATACTGGTTTTTGGGAAAACTCAAGCTGAACATAATCGTGCTCTATATGCTATCTTTGAATGTCTGCTCTCTGCTGGACTCACTTTAAACAAAGAAAAATGCGAATTTGATAAAAATTCATTGGAGTTCTATGGTCACATTTTCTCGGCGGAAGGAGTACAACCTGATCCCAAGAAAGTGGAATCCATCAGAGCAGCTTCAATTCCACAGGATGCCAGTGAAGTGCGCTCTTTTCTTGGAATGGCAAGTTACTGTGCTAGATATATTCGAAATTTTTCGACAATCAGCACTCCATTAAGGGAACTTACGAAACAAAATTGCGTTTTCCAATGGTCCCAAGACTGTCAGGCCTCTTTTGAAACAATCAAAAACGAACTCTGCTCAACAACCACCATGGCCTATTTTGATCCAGCTCTTCGAACCGAACTGATTGTGGATGCTAGTCCCGTGGGACTGGGTGCAATTTTAGCACAATACAAGGATGACAATCAAAGTCCCCACATCATTTCTTATGCAAGTAAAAGCTTAACAAGCACTGAAAGAAAGTATTCACAACCTGAAAAAGAAAGCTTGGCAGTCGTCTGGGGATGTGAACACTTTCACTTATTTCTCTATGGCGCTCCCTTCACTATTGTCACTGATCATCAAGCTCTCCTTACAATTTTTGGAAATCCCCGAGCTAAAATGCCTGCACGGATTGAACGATGGGGTCTACGTCTACAGGACTATAATTACAAAATTGTTCACAAACCTGGAAAATACAGCAATCCAGCTGATTATCTCTCAAGACATCCCACGAATGATGATTTACCTGTGCATTCCTCCATTGAAGAATACATCCACTTTGTTGCAGCTCACGCCGTGCCAAAAGCACTTTCTGTTGATCAGTTTGTGAATACGACAACAAGTGACAAGACACTCTGTGCCTTAATACAAATTATCCAAAATAGAAGGGGGCATGAAATTCAAAAGAAAAATTTCATGAAGATGGGATTGATCTGAAAGAGTTAAAACTATTTTCAAATGTACGTGAGGAATTATCAGTCACTCAAGATCAACTCATCCTTCGTGGTACCAAACTGGTTGTACCTAAGGCCTTGCGCAACCTCGTCATACAGATAGCACACGAAGGTCATCTAGGAATTGTTGGCACAAAAAAGTTACTCAGAGAAAAAGTGTGGTTCCCAAATATGGATAAATTGGTGGAAGAGAAGATTGGACATTGCTCCACTTGTCAATTAATTACTCCATCATTAACTCTAGAGCCATTACAAATGTCTCCGTTACCCACTGCTGTATGGGAGGAAGTGGCAGTCGACAAATATGGACCATTACCAAATGGCCAATACATTCTAGTAACAATTGATGAATATTCTAGATACCCTGTCATTTCATTCATCTCTTCAACGTCTGCTAATAGTGTCATACCAGAACTGGACGACATATTCTCTGCATATGGCATTCCAAGAGTGGTCAAAACAGATAATGGACCTCCATTCAATGGACATGTGTTTGCACAGTTTTCTGAATACTTGGGGTTCAGCCACAGAAAAATCACACCTTGCTGGCCGCAAGCTAATGGAATCGTAGAACGTTTCATGCGCACCATGGGGAAACGAATCAAGGCAGCTAGCCTGGAGCACACCCCACTGAAACAGTCACTATACAAATTCCTGCGCAATTACCGCAAAACGCCACATTCCACCACTAATGCTGCGCCATCTCATCTAATGTTCAGCAGAACTCTTCGTACACGGATCCCTGATGTGACCAGTCATCCCTTACCAAATGACTCTTCAGTGCGATCAACGGATTTCTTTAACAAGCAAGCCATGAAACATTATGCAGACAGAAGGCGACGGGCACAGCCATGTGCCATCAAAGGAGGTGATATGGTTGTTGTGCGTCAAAAATCAACCAACAAAACCTCAGCTGTATATAGTCCTGCAAAATATAATGTTACTGAGAGAAAAGGCAGTATGGTCACGGCTGAGCGAGACGGACACTCCATCACTCGAAATTCCTCACATTTTAAAATCATACCGCAGAATAATGGTAATGAACTCCCACCAGTGGAAGATTTGATACCCGACGGTGGAGAGGACCAACAAGAGGTGACTGATCCGTCAGCACTGGACACCCCCAATGAACCCAGACATTACCCTACACGGGAAAGAAGGGCTCCATCGAGACTTATTGAAGAGATATAGTTTAAAAACACCAGATTACGTACCGGTAATACTCTTTTATAGAGCCACGACAGCACCCACTTGAGAGGGGATCCGCCCCTAGGAACAGGAAACCCTATGGAGAGAATAAAAGGGGCAGTCCCCCTCGCTCCCACAATTGGATTACAGAGATTGCGAGGAACCGCCCACCAGATTTTAGTAGGACATTCAATATTATCATTTAATATTAGTTAACTTAAGTATGGCTAACTACAAGAACCGAACACCCTTAACCGTGCTCCTAAACAAAATAAACCTATAACGGTGGGAAGTGAAGGGGTGCTGTCGTGGCTCTGTAAAAGAGCATTACCGGTACATAATCCGGTGTTTTCTCTTCGCCACGACAGCACCCACTTGAGAGACTTTCAGAGATAGTCATTTGGGAGGGATTACCGTGTTAAGAACTGATCTACCAAAGGACAAGTCAGATGAAGAAGATAAGTCCAATCTATAGTGATTATAGATGGTAGTAGGAGAAGACCAGGTTGCGGCCTTACTTATCAGTTCTATCGGAACCTCCGCTCTTTCAGCCCAGGATGATGCAATCGCCCGGGTGGAATGTGTCTTTACGGTCTCAGGCGGATTCTCCCCTTTGGATGAATAGGCCAGACATATTGCATCACTAATCCACCGAGATAGAGTACCCTTCGTGATTCCAGCTCCTTTCCTATGACCCTGGAAGGAAACAAAGAGAGCCCTGCTCTTCCTCCAGGCACTAGTCCTATCTAAATAGGCTAATATGGCTCTCCTCACATCTAATGTGTGGTATTTTTGTTCTTCCTGACTTGTAGGGTTATCATAGAAGGAGGGAAGGAAAATTTCTTGTGACCTGTGAAATTTAGTGCATACTATGGGTAAGTATGAAGGGTCTGTCTTTAGGACAACTCTATCTGGGAATATTGACATAAAGGGAGGATCTATCGATAGCGCCTGTATGTCACTTACTCTTCTCGCTGATAGTAAGGCGACAAAAAGAGCTGTCTTGAGGGAGACATGTTTTATGTGAGCTGAATGTAGTGGCTCAAAAGGGTGGTCTGTTAGAGCTTCAAGTACTAAATTAACATCCCAAGGTGGTACATGGGGAATTCGAACTGTCTCTGACCTCTGGCATGCTGCAACAAACCTGGCTACCCACTTATTACCTGCAATATCGTGACCATATAAAGCCCCCAGCGCAGAAATGTGTACTTTTAAGGTACTGACCGCCAGGCCTAAATCGCGCACTTTTTGAAGAAATTCTAGAATCATAGGAATATGAATTTCGTTTGACAGGGCCGTTGGGTAGAGGTTTAGAAATTTTTTCCACACTCTTGCATAGATGGAGGTAGTGGACTTTTTTCTTCTTAGCAGCAGAGTGTCAATCACTTTGTTTGAGAACCCTCTCATCTTTAGCAGCTGCCTCAAGTTCTAGGCTGTTAACCGTAGACCCTTCACATGAGGGTGGTTGAAGGGGCCCTGGAAAAGAAGATCCCGATCCTCCGGGAGGATCCATGGGTCTGAGATCGACATGGCTCTCAGCCAGGAAAACCATGGCCTCTTGGGCCAGAAGGGAGCGATTAAGATCACGTTTGCTCTGTCCTCCCTTATCTTCCTGATTACTGTCGGAAGTAGGATCAGCGGGGGAAAGGCATATGCCTTCTTGAATACCCATGGCACTTGTAGGGCGTCGAAGATATCTAGATTGTCGGATCGGAACAATGATGCGAACTTTTTGACTTGCCTGTTTTGTTGCAAACAGATCTATCTCGGGAGTGCCCCATTTTTTACCATCATGCAAAAGATACGACGACTTAGAACCCATTCTCCTTGGTGGAGAGTGTGGCGACTGAGGAAATCTGCTCTCGAATTGTCGATTCCTCTCACATGTAGCGCCGATAGGGATAGAAGGTGCTCCTCTGCTATGGCTAGAATGTCGTTGGCTATAGACATGAGTGCTTTTGATCTTGTTCCTCCTTGGTGGTTTATATATGCTACTGCTGTCATGTTGTCTGAAAGAATTCTTGTATGCGTTCCGTGTAGCTGCGGAAGAAATTTAGATAAGGCATTATAGATAGCCTTCAGCTCTTTTTTATTAGAAGAATCATCTGATTCTCTAAGAGACCACAGACCTTGCACTATTTGATCTCCTAAGTGTGCTCCCCAACCACTAGGACTGGCATCAGTGAAGATAGTTTTTGAAGGTTTAACCACCCAGGGAACCCCACTGGAAAAATGATCCGGATTTAACCACCAAGTGAGAGATTGTATCACGTCTGTTGGTAAAGAAATATGACTATCTAATCGGCCCTGTAATTTTTCTTCCTCACGAAGTATTGTATACTGTAATTTCCTGCTATGGAATTGGGCCCACGGAACAGCTGGAATACAAGATGTGAAGGAACCAAGAAGGGACATACCTTCTCTTAGGGAAATTAGGGGGTTGTTAATCACCGATTGTACCTTGTTTATGATTACTATTTGTTTCGACTCGGGAAGAAAGCACATTTGATTTGTAGAGTCTAGAATAATTCCTAAAAATTTTTGATTAGTTGTGGGGGACAATCTAGATTTTTCCCAATTTACCAACCACCCTAACCCCTGTAGGGACGAAATTGAATCAGATAAACGCTGATGACATTGAGAAAGGGAATTCCCGACTATCAATAGGTCATCTAAATATTGTATTATGAGGGTGTGTTTTAACCTCAAATATGACATTACCTCTGAGATTAGTTTTGTGAAAACTCTAGGGGCTATTGATAGTCCAAAGGGCATTGCTGTGTATTGATAATGCCGAATTTGACCTTTGATCATAACTGCCACCCGTTGATATTGTTGATGCTCACTGAAGATTGGAAGATAATATGCATCCTTAAGGTCAAGGACTGCCATGAAGCAATGGGGAAACAGAAGCTTAATAGTTGACCGAATAGATTCCATTTTAAAAGTTTGGTTCTCTAAGAAGACGTTTAGTCTCTTAAGGTTAATTATTGTTCTATATGATCCGTCTGGTTTTGAAATAAAAATTAAAGGGGAATAAAACTCCCTTCTTTTTTGATGAAAAGGGACTTCCACCAATACTCCTTTGGACAGGAGAGTTATTTCCTGTTCCAAGGCCTCTTGTTGTGATTGTGACCCTAAGGAAGTCAGAAAAAATGAGTCCGGTGGGACTTGGGAAAATCTTAATTTTAGACCCGTAGTTATAAGGCTAGTTGCCCATGAATTAGAAGTTATTGCCAGCCATTGCGTAGAGAAGAAGGACAATCTACCACCAACGGGTAGATCTGTCCTAACAGGGTTTATCCTCAGGTTTGAAAGGGCGTTTTCCGAAAAAGGCTCCTTTTTGCTTAAAGTCTTTATTAGCCCAACGGTCCTGGTTTTTATAGTCCCGTCTTCTGTTGAACATGGGCTTTCGGAACGCTCTCCTATAAGATGGAAGATAAGTGTTATTGGGGAACCCTTTTCTTCCTCTCACCCGCTTTGGTGATAATCTCATCCAACTGAGTACCAAATAGGTACTCACCCTGGCATGGCAACCCACATAACTTAGACTTCGTCTGGGGATCTCCTTTCCATCCTTTTAGCCACAAGGCGAGGCGAGCCGTGTTGGTCAGACCTGCCGATTTTGGCTGCTAATCGGATGGAATCAGCTGAAGAATCAGCTAAAAAGCCAGTAGCTCCTCTAATTAACGGAATAGAGGACATGAGTTTATTGCGGGAAAGGCCACCTTTCAAACCTTCTTCTAGATCATTCAACCAGACCAGCATGGACCTAGCAGTGCATGTGGCCGAAATAGCCGGTCTGAAAGCTCCTGTACAGGATTTCCATGCTCTTTTTAAAAGGGAATCAGCTTTCCGGTCAAGCGGGTCTTGCAAAGATCCTGAATCTTCTACGGGCAGTAAAGATTTCCTAGAAGTGGATGCCACTGCCGCATCTACTTTCGGGGCTTTCGACCATTTGGAAAAATCCTCGTCATTAAAGGGATAGTGACGTTTTGAGGAAGACGGCAACCCTCTTTGCCCCTGGCTTTCCCACTCCTTTCTGACTAAATCCTTTATCGCTGGAATAACAGGAAAAGAAGGTCTCTTTCTCTCGGACAAGCCAGCAAACATCACGTCCTGTGGTGTCTTAAGGGTTTTAGTATCTTCCATACCCATGGTGTTACGTACTGATTTGACTAGATTGTCAATACTGTCTGTAGGAAAGCATGTATCCTGCTCACCCTCTGAGGATATAACCTCTTGGGAACCGTCCAAATCCTTATCCTCCACATCCGAGCTTCGAAAGGCTCGTAATTCTTCTCTGATCATGCTACGTATATCTTCCAACCTTACTGAAGACTCCTCACGTAAGGTGGATTCGATGCATGACTGGCACAGCTTTTTTAAATAAGTATCCGGGAGCGGCTGAGAGCATAAGGCACATTGCTTATGTATAGATTTCCCTGTTCTTTTAACCTAGGGAATTAGATAAAAGAGGGGAGTATAATCAGCTTAAATAGGGTAGACAAACACTCACCCCTGAAGCTGTTGTCAGAATACCAGCTGAAGAGGAGGAGACGGAGGCACAGATGGAGGAGCCGACCGGTCCGATCTCTTTTCTCTGGCGCTCTTGGAAGATGATCTGCGGCTGCTGCTAGTCCGGCTTCCAGGTGTAATAGCGGTGACTTCGGGTGAAGGCAACGCTGTGTCCTGGGGAGATGCCATGGTGGACGCCGGGTATCAGCGCCGGCGTCCTTTTGTAATGGGGGCCGCCATCTTCTTCCTGCCTCACCCGGAAGTGACCAGTACATCCGGGTTGCGGCTCTGCTGTGCGCGCCTGCGCCTACATCCAGCGATCGCGCAGGTGCCGTCCTCCTCCTGCATCACCCCGGAAGTTGTAGTAATACTTCCGGGGGACAAACACTGGGCCACACGCTGCCTGTACACCACCGAAGATGGCGTCACAGGATCTCTTACCCCAGCGGTCCAGCCCTGCAGGTCAGCTGGATGTACCTCCGTGAGCCAGGCGACTCCCCGATCCTGGCCTCACGGTACCTGCCAGCAGAGGGGGGAAGCTACCATAGAACCCCCGACGCTGCTTCCAGCTCTGGAGCCCTTGCCGTCCCTACACAGGTAAACTGCGCAAGCGGCATCCAGGCTGGGCATCCTCTTCTCTCCAGGTCTCCCGTAGGAACAGGAAACCAACTGTGGGAGCGAGGGGGACCGCCCCTTTTATTCTCTCCATAGGGTTTCCTGTTCCTAGGGGCGGATCCCCTCTCAAGTGGGTGCTGTCGTGGCAAAGAGAAAAAAAGGGGAATAAGACAATACAGACATATGGTTTTGCTTGGACATTTTCGTGTTGTTACATTGTCAATATTTGTTTTAGGTTGTTAATAAATATATATATATATACACATATATATATATATATATATATATATATATATATATATATATATATATATATATATATATATATATATATATATATATATATATATATATATATATATATATATATATATAGTGAAAAAATTGGAACAGCATCAAATTACTACCTTACAAGGCATGCAGAGCTCTCCCGACCAGCAATCCAATGGTCAAAAAGTAATAAACTCAAAAAAAGGAAAAGCAGCACAAAATAATTGAAAAAAAGTGGACTTTAATGCCTGAATGGCGTGGCAACGTTTCGGATGTGTTATCCTTTGTCAAGCAATGAATACAAGAGTGAGACCACATTTTATATCCAACACATACATATCTCATTAGAAAATCATTAAATATAATAAAGTCAATAGTATTAAACAGTGTTATTGTGCATCATCAGTGTAACAGTGCAATTGTGCAAGTTACTCAGCCCATCAAACCACAGCTATTGACGGGTATTATGAATAACATACTGTGTGAAAATAATTAAAAATAGCTTAATGGCCAATTGTTATTAAAAACAAATCAGGTGTCCTTACTAACGATATTGTAATCCAAGTACACTTACATACACAGCTCAGTAATGGCAGCCATGATCACGGCGTTCCCAAGTGCCTACTGCACATGTCCGTGACATCACAGTCAGGGACCCACAATGCTCTGCCCTGCAGCTGCTCAGAGCCTTCCGAGGACCATGGCGCCATGTTAGCTAGGGGCGGCTTTGCCCACACGGAGGACGGAACCACATAACTATTGCAATGGCAATATAAAAAATACAGTAGCGATCCTAGTAACCCCGAACTCTGCATTACTCAGGAATTACTGTACAGAATATGAAAAACATAAAAAATAAAGAATATATAATATATAAAATATATATGGGGAAAAAAAATTATGTACAAAATTAAACTGCTCCATACACGGTCATATGTATAAGAATAGTCTTCTCTACTCGGGAACATACTCGATGTGCCGCCGTTCAGGCATTAAAGTCCACTTTTTTTCAATTATTTTGTGCTGCTTTACCTTTTTTTGAGTATATATATACATATATATATATATATATATATATATATATATATATATATATATATATATATATATATATATATAATATAGGGGATGATGTAATGTATAAGAATTAGATCTGTCTCTTTAAGAAAGCGAGGGCGGGAGTTGAGTTTAGTTTCAGTTTCAGTTCTGGCCTGAGGAGGAAATCTTATGCTGTTGTTATGGTGTGTGCTGGAGGAAAAGAGAAGAATAAAATACAGTTAAAGCCTACTCTCTCTTAAATTCCTTACACCGTGTGGACATTACATCGTCCTAGGTCATGGGTCTGCCAGCAGGACAATGACCCCAAACATACTTCAAGAAACACCCAGAAATGGATGAAAATGCAGCAGAGTTCTGAAGTGGCCAGCAATGTGTTCAGATCTAAATCCCATTTAACACCTGTGGAGAGATTTTTAGATTGTTGTCAGGAGAAAACACTAGTAATGAGCGAGTATATTCGTTGCTCGGGTCTCCCCGAGCATGCTCAGGTGATCTCCAAGTATTTGGATATGCTCGGAGATTTAGTTACGGCTGCTAGACTGGCTGAATACATGTGAGGAATTATACCATGTAGAGGGTGAGCCTGGCCGCAGGCGCCGAAGCGTTCTTGCATTGGGCAACAGAGGAGGCACGGTCAATCCCGGGATTATCATTGGTTATTGCTCATCACAAAAGGGACCTCCCTACCCCAATCTGACACCCCCCGGAAGAAGCTTGGGAGCGAAACGCACATCAGGGCGAGGTGGGAAATTGCTGGATCATCCACACTCTCTGCCATCACTGGTCATTATTATGGCTCCATAGCTCAGGTAATATGTATGTTTATTTTGGATCACATAGAATCTGGATAAATTGATTGTGTCTGGTTATAAGGTGATTTTGGGTATAATAATTAGGGGATGCCATTTGCACTGTTACTATATAAATCATTATAATACCCTATCACCTCTACTGGCTTTGTCATTGCATTACCGTGAAACCCTTTTTAGGTTATATATTGATCATTCACTTCAGACAATTATTTTGAATAATCCTGTGTATTTTGTAACTTGGAGCGGTTGTTTAATTACAAGTAGGCATTAAGTGGTTTTAGTTAAGTTGAAGTGCCATTTTGTGTTACGTAAGGACAACTTTTTGTATAATTTTGTACATGTGAGGAATGCCTGTTTGTTAGGGAACTCCCACATGTATTCAGGCTGTCCAGCAGCTGTAAATCATGCAGCTGAGGCGAAGAAAACTAAATCTCCGAGCACTAACAAATACTCGGAGATCACCCGAGCACCAATGCTATTCTCTCATCACTAGAAGGCACCCATCAAATAGGAGACAACTGGATCAGTTTGCAAAAGAAGAGTGGTCCAAAATTCCAGTTGAGAGGTGTAAGAAGCTTGTTGATGGTTATAGGAAGCGATTGATTGCCGATATTTATTCTAAAGGGTGTGCAACCAAATATTAAGTTGAGGGTGCCAACAGTTTTGTCCGACCTATTTTAGGGGTTTTGTGCAAAATGATGTCCAAGTTGCCTTTGTTTCTCTTTTTTTATGTGGTTCCTATACACAAAACCTGTGTATAACAAAACATGTGTTACTGCAATAATTTTCTGTGAGAAATACATTATGTAACAATTTTTCAATGGTTTGAACACTTTCGCCCATTACTATAAGGGTATGTTCACACGTTCCTGATTTCCATCCTTTTTTTTTCAGGACTGTTTTTTAAAAAACTGCAGCTCTTGGCAGAAAACGCAGGTCCTTTTTTTGGTCCTTTTTTGGTCCTTTTTTGATGCGTTTTTTGATGCAGTTTTCTAGCCAGAGTCTGTGTGTTTTCTAGGAATTTTTTAGGGTTAAAATGGCTGAAAATACCCTAACCCTACCCCTAACCCTACCCCTAACCCTACCCCTAACCCTAACCCTAACCCTATTCTAACCTTAGTGGAAAAAAATAAAAAAAAAATTCTTTATTTTTTTATTGTCCCTACCTATGGGGGTGACAAAGGGGGGGGTCATTTACTATTTTTTTTATTTTGATCACTGAGATAGGTTATATCTCAGTGATCAAAATGCACTTTGGAACGAATCTGCCAGCCGGCAGATTCGGCGGGCGCACTGCGCATGCGCCCGCCATTTTGCAAGATGGCGGCGCCCAGGGAGAAGACGGCCGGACGGACAACGGGACCGGGTAAGTATAAGGGGAGGAGATGGGGGGAGATGGGGGCACGGGGGGGGGCGTCGGAGCACGGGGGGGTGGCATCGGAGCATGGGGGGGTGGGATTGGGACACGGGGGGGCAGCCACACTGCAGCGGTTCTGCACCACAAACCGCAGTAAAACCCGCAGATATTTTTTTCATCTGCGGGTTTTACTGCGGCTTTCACCTCACAATGGAGGTCTATGGGTGCAGAACCGCTGCTGTTTTACAAAAAGAAGTGACATGGTACTTCTTTTTTACCGCAGCTAATCAGTGCGGTTTTTTTTTTTCAATTCAGGACCATGTGCACAGTGGGTCCGGTTTTCCATAGGGTACAGTGTACTGTACCCTGCATGGAAAACAGCCGCGGAACCACAGCGGCAAAACCGCTGCGTTTCCGCGGTAAAAAACGCACTGTGTGAACATGGCCTAAGTGTTCTATCAAAACTACAGTAAGAAGCCCTGGAGCCAGGTTTTCTGCCCAACTTTTTGTTGATCTCAGAAGGGGCAGCAAAATCTGGTAATGGATTCTCTTTATATAGCCATGTCAGGTGAATAATCGTTACATGGGCACATCTATACACATTTTACTTCAAATTACCATTTAGGGTATGTGCACACGTTGCGGATTCCATTGCGGATTTTTCCTCCCAGATTCTGAAAAATCCGCAGGTAAAACACCCGGATTTTGTGCGGATTTCATCTGCGTTTTTACACCTGTGGATTCGAATTATGGAATTTTCTGCAGCATGTGCACTACGGATTTGGTTTTCCATAGGTTTACATGGTACTGTACAACGCATGGAAAACTGCTGTGAATCCACAGCGTCAAATCCGCGGCGGATCCGAAGCCAAATCCGCAACGTGTGCATTGTTTCTTTTTATTAATAATGTCAACAACATGGGTATTTTTTAAGAGTTGTAATATTGTAAAGGAAATCTATAAATTATCATCAATTCACTTGTTGTATTTGCTTTCATTATAGGAATTGTTACATTACGCCATATGTACCTTCTTACTCCTCGTTGGCTCCATTGTGGCTGCTGTGAAAAGTTACGGCATTGGTGGATTAGTAGCGGGTTCGGTAAGATAATACATTGAATTACTTGTTTCTGCACAGTATTTGCCTATGAAGATCAACCTCAAATATAGTGTATGGAGAGATTTAAAAAAATGATATCAAACTATTGACTACATAGAGTACAGTGGCTTGTGAAAGTATACACCCCTTTGGATTTTTACTTATTTTGTTACATTACAACCTGTGTTTAAATATTTTTGTAATCCGATTTGTGTGTGATTCACAAGCACTAAATAGTTTAACTTCATAAAGTGAGAAACATATAGGCATAAATTAAATTTATGGGGTCAAATAAATGTAAAATTGTCATGTGTATGTGTGTTCACCCCTGTTTGTATGAAGTCCCCTAAAATTTACTCGTGCAACCAACTAACCTTGTGACCTAAGTGTCATGGTCTGTCAGTATATACACACCTTTTCTGAAAGGCGAGAGACCCTGCAACACCATTAAGCAAGAGATACCACTAAGTAGACAAGACCGCGAAGAGCAAGGAACAGGGCCGGTTTTAGACAAAGTGGAGCACCTGGCAAAAATGTAAAATGGGGCCCCAAATGCTAACATATTGCGCCATCACACACATACACACAAACATTTCTGTTGCATTTACATGCACCGAGATCAGGCCACAAAACAAACATGTTCGACAATAATGAAGTCATTCAATGCTTTTTTTTTCACCAGCTGAGAAACAATGATGGGGCAGAACAATCAATTGTAGATCAATCTGTCCCCATACAGTATCCTGTTATCAGCAGTACATCTGCCGTTTTCACGAGGCGATGTGCTGCTCAGACCAATGATTTTTGTTCTGGCATAAACAATCCAATCACTCAATGAATAGGCAGCATTTTGCTTGTTTAGTATAATGCACTCCCCATAGTCAACCACATAGTATTATGTACCCCATAGTCCTTAACATTATATAATGCATCCCATAGTCCTCCACATTATATAATGCATCCCATAGTCCTCCACATAGTATAATGCACCCCATAGTCCTTCACATTATATAATGCATCCCATAGTCCTCCACATAGTATAATGCACCCTGTTGTGAAAGGTAATTCAGTACCACAATGGACATAGAGGTCAGAACACACGTACAGTGACCTGACAATAACCCAAAAACATAGAACGAGCTCTGAGATGTGGAAACTCTGCTGACCGCAATCCCTAATCCTCTCCAACAACACTAGAGGCAGCCATGGATTGCGCCTAACGCTCCCTATGCAACTCGGCACAGCCTGAGAAACTAGCTAACCTGAAGATAGAAAATAAGCCTACCTTGCCTCAGAGAAATACCCCAAAGGAAAAGACAGCCCCCACATATAATGACTGTGAGTTAAGATGAAAAGACAAACGTAGAGATGAAATAGATTTAGCAAAGTGAGGCCCGACTTTCTGAACAGAGCGAGGATAGGAAAGGTAACTTTGCAGTCAACACAAAACCCTACAAAAACCACGCAAATGGGGCAAAAAGACCCTCCGTACCGAACTAACGGCACGGAGGTACACGCTCTGCGTCCCAGAGCTTCCAGCCAGCAGGAA
This sequence comes from Ranitomeya imitator, assembly GCF_032444005.1. Classification (NCBI taxonomy): domain Eukaryota; kingdom Metazoa; phylum Chordata; class Amphibia; order Anura; family Dendrobatidae; genus Ranitomeya; species Ranitomeya imitator. The sequence continues at coordinate 119,837,511 of NC_091287.1, forward strand.
AAAACAAATAGACAAGCTGGACAGAAAAAACAGCAAACAAAATAGCAAAGCGGAACTTAGCTATGCAGAGCAGCAGGCCACAGGAACGATCCAGGAGGAAACAGGTCCAATACTAGAACATAGACTGGAGGCCAGGATCAAAGCACTAGGTGGAGTTAAATAGAGCAGCACCTAACGACTTCACCACATCACCTGAGGAAGGAAACTCAGAAGCCGCAGTACCACTTTCCTCCACCAACGGAAGCTCACAGAGAGAATCAGCCGAAGTACCACTTGTGACCACAGGAGGGAGCTCTGCCACAGAATTCACAACAGCACCCCATAGGCCTACACATAGTATAATGCACGCCATAGTCCTCCACATAATATAATGCACCCCATAGTCCTCCATATTGTATAATGTGCTCCATAGTCCTCCATATAGTATATTGCACACCACATAGTCTTCCATATAGTATATGCCCCATAGTCCTCCATATAGTATAACGTGCACCATAGTCTTTCATATAGTATAATGTGCCCCATAGTCCTCCATATAGTACAATGCACACCCCATAGTTCTTCATATAGTATAATGCATTCCCCATTGTCGTTGATACAGTATAATGCAGCCCCCATATAGTATAATGCAGCCACCCTCATAGAATACAATGCAGCCTCCCTCAGAGAGGGTGCCAAGAGAGGGCCATCCACCAAAACTCTCAGCCTGGGCAAGGACAGGCAGCACAGAAACAAAAAATACCTCTGACGGAGCTGCAGAGTTCCCAAGCAGGGACTGGAGTATCAGTCTATACAACCACAATACGCCTTACTCTGCATAGGTGGCCTTTATCCAAGAGTGGGCAAAAAAATGCCTTTACACTCAAAAATTGTAAGGCTCATTTTGAGTTTGCCAAAAGACACGTGGGGAAGACTCCCCAAATGTATGGAGGAAGGTGCTGTGGTCAGATTAGAACAAAATTTAAATTTTGGGTCGCCAAGGTAAACACTATGTCTGGCACCAAATGAACACAGCTCATCACCCCATGAACGCCGTGCTTTTCAGTAGCATGTTCAAGGAAAATGGTCCGAGTCGAGGGGATGATTGATGGTGCAAAACACAGGGATATTCTTGAGGAAACCCCGTTTGTCTGTCAGTGATTTGAGACTGGGTTGGAGGTTCACCTTCCAACAAGACAATGACCCAAAACATTCTGCTAAAGCAACACTCAAGTGGTTTAAGGGGAAACGTGTAAAGGTACCATTACACTAAATGACGCTGCAGCGATATAGACAACGATCCGACCTAAAATAGATCTCTGGAGCGTCGCTGTTAGGTCGCTGTAGAGACGTCAAACACAGCAACTCCAGAACGATGCAGGAGTGATCCAGTGACGTAACAGCAACTCACTTATCGTTCTCGCTCCATCTAAAAACGTTGCTGGCGTCGTTGCTTTTGATGTCAAACATGATGATACACGCCGATCTAACGACCAAATAAAGTTCTGGACTTCTAGCTACGACCAGCGATATAACAGCGGGATCCAGATCGCTGCTGCGTGTCAAACACAACGAGATCGCTATCCAGGAAGCTGCAACGTTACAGATCGTTGTCGTTCTCGTTGCTGAGTGTGACGGTACCTTAAAGGGGTTGTCCACTACTTTCAATTAACCCCCCAATGTATCCCCTCGGGGCCCCTAATGAATTGGGAAATTACCTTGCGTTGTCGTTTTCGCCTGTGAGCGGCGCTATTTTGCCTGCTGAGTCCGGGTCACGTGACCCCCAGACTGCAGCCGCCGCTCATTTCCGCCGACGTCACGTCAATTTCCAGACTCTAGAAATTGACGTGACGTCAGCAGCAGGCGTGACCAGCCCCACAGTCAGCAGTCACTCAGCAAGAGTGACTGGGCTGTGGGCGGGGCTGGGGGCTGCCTGCGGTCGCCGGGGATCTGCCCGCCGGCACCGGTGTTTTTGTGGACCGGCGCCGGTGTCTGCCCGCCGGCGTGTGCGGGTGCCTGCCCGCCGGCCTGTGCGGGGCTCTGCCCGCCGGCCTGTGCGGGGCTCTGCCCGCCGGCCTGTGCGGGGCTCTGCCCGCCGGCGTGTGCGGGGCTCTGCCCGCCGGCGTGTGCGGGGCTCTGCCCGCCGGCCTGTGCGGGGCTCTGCCCGCCGGCGTGTGCGGAAGTCTGCCCGCCGGCGTGTGCGGGGCTCTGCCCGCCGGCTTGTGCGGGTGCCTGCCCGCCGGCGTGTGCGGAAGTCTGCCCGCCGGCATATGTGTGTGTGTGTGCCGGCGCTGTGTGTGTGTGTGCCGGGCTCTGCCTGCTACACTGACAGTAAGTGACACATTAGCCAATGATGGGACAGTAGTAGTCCCATCATCCGGCTAATGTGTTGAATGTAAAAAAAAAAAACATACACAGTACATACATACAACACACACCATGCGACGACATGCACCATGCGACGACATGCATGCACCATGCGGCGACATGCATGCACCATGCGACAACATGCATGCACCATGCGACAACATGCACCATGTGACGTGCACCACGCGGCGACATGCTGCATGCACCATGCGACGACATGCACCATGCGACAACATGCTGCATGCGACGACTTGCACCATGCGGCGACATGCACCATGCGGCGACATGCGACATGCTACATGCCACGACATGCACCATGCGGCGACATGCACCATGCGGCGACATGCACCATGCGGCGACATGCTGCATGCACCATGCGACAACATGCGACGACATGCACCATGCGACGACATGCACCATGCGACGACATGCAACATGCACCATGCGACGACATGCTGCATGCGACGACATGCACCATGCGACATGCACCATGTGACATGCACCATGCGGCGACATGCTGCATGCACCATGCGACGACATGCTACATGTGACGACATGCACCATGCGACGACATGCACCATGCGATGACATGCACCATGCGACGACATGCACCATGCTACATGCACCATGCGGCGACATGCGACATGCACCATGCGACGACATGCACCATGCAACGACATGCGACATACAGTACATACATACATACTACAGACATACAGTACATATAACATAGAGTACATACTCACCATCACTTGTCACTTTGTTCCCCGAAGCCATTGTCACCTGTAAAAAATATTAAAATAATAAACAAACAATATACTCCCTGTCCGCAGAAATCCAATTAAAACGAGTGTCCCACGACGATCTCCCGTGGAGAGCAGGAGCATCAGTTGATGCGACCACTCTCCAGGGGCTCCAGGAACACAATGATGGAAGGTATCCTTCCATCATGTATTCCTCACAAGGTATTCCTACGCCCCTGTGAGAAAATAGTCCCTAGTCTCACTATTGGCATTGCTGGGTGAGACATTTTCCCACGCAGCAATTGCCATAAAGTGAGACCAGTGAACTAGAGTAACCTCAGTGATGCACTGCAGGCGCCATTGTCTCCTGTCAGTGTGTCACTGAGGGTCCTATAGAGCAGTGACATCACCCGATGTCACTGTTCTATAGGGGAGATTGTCGTGGGACACTCGTTATTAATTGGACTACGGCGGAAAGGTAGTATACGGTTTATTATTTTACTTTTTTTTGCAGGCGCTGAAGTATGGTAAGTATGGTTAAATGAAGAATATTAAAATACTTTTTTCCAAATGTGTGTTTTATTAACCCTTTCTTACTATTGGATTAGTAATGGATAGGCGTCTTATTGACGCCTCTCCGTTATTAACCCGGCTTAATGTCACCTTACAATAGCAAGGTGACATTAACCCCTTATTACCCCATATCCCACCGCTACTCTGGAGTGGGAAGAGAGGGGCTAAGTGTCAGAATTGGCGCATCTTACATTTCTGGGGCGGCTGCTACCTGGTATTTGTAGCCGGGGGGGGGGGGGGGGCAATATCCATGGCCCCTCTCTAGACTATGAATATCAGCCTGCAGCTGTCTGCGTAGCCTTTCTGGCTATAAAATATAGGGGGACCCCACGTCATTTTTTTTTTTTTTGGGGGGGGGGGGGGTCCCCCTCTTTTAATAGCCAGAAAAGGCTACACAGACAGCTGCGGGCTGATATTCATAGCAGGCTACAGATATTGGCCCCGGCCGTCGGCTTTCCCCCTCTGGCGCAGAAAATTGCGTGGGAGCCCACGTCGGTTTTTTTCCGCTTTTTTTTTTTTCTTTTTAAATTCATCGCTCATTAAGGCCTCTTTCACTCTTGCGTCAGTACGGGTCCATCGCTATGCGTCGGGCCGACGTACCGACGCACGTTGTGAAATTTGTGCACGACGTGGGCAGCGGATGCAGTTTTTCAACGCATCCGCTGCCCATTCTGAAGTGCGGGGAGAAGGGGGCGGAGTTTCTGCCGCAAATACGCGGTAGAAAATGGCGGGCGAGCCGGCCAAAATTTTTTTCAATTGAACGTTTTTTTGTGCCGACGGTCCGCCAAAACACGACGGATCCGTAGCACGAGGGAGGCGATGTCTGGCCATCCGTCACGATCCGTCGCTAATACAAGTATATGGGTAAAACGCATCCTGCGAGCACATTTGCAGGATCCGTTTATTTGCACCGGAGCGTTTTTTCCGCCAGATCCGTTTTTTTCAACCGGATCCGTTTTTTTCCACCGGATCCATTTTATTCCACCGGATGTTTTTTTTTCCGCCAGATCTGTTTTTTCTCATAGAGTTGTATTCGCGCCGGATTGCGCCTGGTGGCCACACGTTTATTCCGTTTTTGCAGGATCCGTCAAAAAAGCTGTTTCCACCGGACGGAAAACACATACAGAGGAACGGTTTTTCGGTACGTTGAAAAAATGCACAGCGACTGATCTAGCAAAAAACGGATGAAACGTGTGGCCATCAGATGCACTCCGGCGCTAATACAACTCTATGAGAAAAAAACGGATCTGGCGGAAAAAAACCATCAGGTGGTAAAAAACGGATCCGGCGGAAAAAAAAAGATCCGGCAGGGAAAAAAAGATCCGGCGAAAAAAAACGGATCCTGCAAATGTGCTCGCAGGATGCGTTTTGTACCCATAGACTTGTATTAGCAACGTATCCGTTGTGTTTTGGCGGACACAACGCACAAAAAAAAGTTCAATGTAACTTTTTTTGTGCGACGTGTCTGCCATTTCCGACCGCGCATGCGTGGCTGGAACTCCACCCCCTCCTCCACGCTCATCACAATGGGCAGCGGATGCGTTGTAAAACTGCATCCGCTGCCCACGTTGTGCTAAAGTTAGCATAACGTCCGTCGGTACGTCTGGCCGAAGGTTTGCGACGGCCCCGTACCGACGCAAGTGTGAAAGTAGCCTTACATCTGAATTTGCTGAGTATAATGCAGCCACCCCAGAGTATAATGTAGCCCCCATAGAATATAATGCAGCCCCCCATAGTATATCAGACAGCCTCCCCCATAGAATATAATATACCCCCCATAGTATATAAGACAGCCTCCCCCATAGAATAGAATATACTCCCGCAATAGTATATAACACAGCCACATAGTATATAACACGGCCTCCCCCATAGAATATAATATACCTCCCATAGTATATATCAAAGCCCGCATATAATATAGCACAACTTGCATAGTATATAGCACAGCCCACATAATATAGCACAGCCCGCGTAGTAGTATACAGCACAGCCCGTGTAGTAGTATACAGCACAGCCCTGGTCGTAGTATATACAGCACAACACACGTAGTAGTATTTACAGCACAGCCCACAGAGTAGTATACACAGCACAGCCCACACAGTGGTATATACACAGCACAGCCCACACAGTGGTATATACACAGCACAGCCCACACAGTGGTATATACACAGCACAGCCCACACAGTGGTACATACACAGCACAGCCCACACAGTGGTATATACAGCACAACCCACATCTCATCCCCCCGATAATGGCTCCACACTCTCCTCACCTTTCCTCTTGCCCGCGCTGCTCCTGTCTCCTGTCTCGTCGGCAGTCTGCCCGGGACACAGCAGGTGTGTGATGATATGACGTCATCGCGCACCTGCAGTGTCAGAGGCAGAGCGGGGAATGATGGGAGAGGGAGTGTCAGCGGACGCTCTCTCCTCCATCATTGCATTGAACTATACTGGCGTCACAGACGCCGGTATAGTTGAATGCGGCGGTGGCACTGGCGGGAGTAGGGGGGAAAGAGTGCAGCGGCCCACTACTGGCACCGGCCCTTCTGACATTTGCCAGAAGTGCCCGATGGCCAGTCCGGCCCTGGTCACCGCCCACACACTTCCTCCCTCCTGAACTGCAGCGTTTCTCGGGCCCACATCCGCAGCAAAACTGCAGATATTTGTTACATCTCAATGAAAGTCTAAGGCCGGAGTCACACTACAGCGAGATATGGCCGAGTCTCGCAGGTTAAATACAAGCTCTGGCACCGGTACTCTGGAGCGGAGCGTGCGGCTCCGTGTATTGCTATGCGGCCGCATGCTCCGCTCCAGAGTGCCAGTGCCAGAGTTTGGTTTTAACCTGTGAGACACGGCCGTATCTCGCTGTAGTGTGATCCCGGTGTAAGTGTGCAGAAACGCTGCAGTTCGGCACAAAAGAAGTGACATGCTGCGGAGAAAAAAAAAACTGCGTTTCGGTGCGGCCTTTTCCGCAGCATGTGCACAACAAGTCTGCGGCTCCCATAGACTTGCATTGGTTGTGCACTACACTGTGGATTTAATGCAATTCCGTACGGCAAAAAACGCTGCGGATCTGCAATCAAATCTGCAACGTGTGCACACAGCCTTAGCATTTAGTGAATCTAGCAAAAAGGCAAGCAAACAAGTGTGGGATTGCACTTTTTTTGCAATTTCATCATACTTTGAATTTTTTTCACATTTTCTGTTACACGACATGGTAAAACCAATGATACCGTTCAAAAGTAGAGCTTGTCCCGCAAAAGATAAGTCCTCACATGGCCATATTGACGGAAACATTATGGCTCTGGAAAGAAGGGGAGCGATAAACGAAAAAAGCTCCAGGGGTGAAGGGGTTTAGAAACATGGATATGGACATATCTATGGAAATAGATATATAGATATATCTGTATGTATCTATCTATCCCATATCTATCTATCTATCTATCTATCTATCTATCTATCCCATATCTATTATCTATCTATCTATCTATCTACTATCTATCTATCTATCCCATATCTATTATCTATCTATCTATCTATCTACTATCTATCTATCTATCCCATATCTATCTATCTATCTACTATCTATCTATCTATCTATCGATCTATCTTTCTATCCCATATCTATCTATCTCTATCTATCTATCTATATTTCTATCTATCTCATATCTATCTATCTATTTATCTAATATCTATCTATCTATCCACTATCTATCTATCTATCTATCTATCCCATATCTATCTATCTATCTATCCCATATCTATCTATCTATCTATCTATCTATATTTCTATCTATCTCATATCTATCTCATATCTATCTATTTATCTAATATCTATCTATCTATCTATCTATCTATCTATCTATCTATCTATCTATCTATCTATCTATCCCACATCTATCTATCTATTATCTATCCCATATCTATCTATCTATCTATCTATCTATCTATCTATCTATCTATCTATCTATCTATCTATCTATCTATCTATCTATCTATGTGTAATGGAGTGTGGGTTGGACAAATGTAAAAGAGGAGTTGGACAGAAATGACACCACAAATCTTTTTGAAGAGAGAGAAGGGAGGGGTTTGGGTGTGTTTTTGGAGTGGGTGTGCTAGGTTCGGGCTTAGTGGCAGTGCAAAGCATCATGGAACTTGTAGTATTAGGGCACAATAAGGAAGTTGTCGATTAACCTCATGAGAGCTGAATCCAGCACAGAAGATGTGCTGCTACAGCATGATAACAGCTAATATTGCTAAAATAAATACAGTAGATGTTTTCAGTGGCACATAATAGCAAGATTTATGAAAAAAAAAAAAACTTTATAGTAGTGGACAACTTCTTTAAATGTTTTGGAATGGCCTAGTCATAGCCCAGACCTTAATCCAATTAAGAATCTGTGGTCGGACTTGAAGATTGCTGTTCACCAGAGGAAATCACCTAACTTGAAATAAAAGTGAAAAGCTCCTAGAGACTTCTCCAAAGCGACTTGCAGATGTAATTGCCGCAAAAGGCGGCTCTACAAAGTACTGACTTTAGGGGGTGAATAGTTATACACACTGAAGTTTTCAGTTATTTTGTCCTATTTGTTTGCGTGGCAATAAAATGAAAACCAAATGATCACAGTTGTAGGCATGTTCTTTATATGAGCTGATGCAAACCTATAAAAAAAAATTCCAGGTTGATGTAGCAAAACACAAAAAATGTCAAGAAGGTGAATACTTTCGCAAGCCACTGTATGACCGATACTTGCTGTGTACATTTTCCTGTACCAGAATACTAAAAGCAATCACATCCTGTCTGTGGGAGAGACTGACAGAGTAACAGCATTTACAGTTGCCGTTCCCCATCACTGACTTTTGTAATTTCCTACATACTAGTACATTGACTTAGTAACATGAGTAACAAATTGGAACTTTTTATAGAACTTGATGATTATATTCCTTCTGTTGGATGTGACAAGTCTACAGTCCGAGATGATTAATTTAGTCCTGCGTTGGGTATCTGCAGATTGCTGAAAACCTGGTAGTTGGAAAATGCTCCTTCAACAGCTGATTGGATCGTTTGTGTGGGCCATAAATGATTGATCTGCATCATAACTCCCCATATAAATGGGATTTACTACCAACATGTATCGATGCTGAACAGTCCTATTACTGATTGTTTGTTTCCCATACAGTTTGTGTCGGTCTGTGAGTTCAAAGTTCTCTGATCGGCGCACGCGATGGCCAAAATACTTAGAGTATAAACACCCCACCGCTCCATAAAGTATATACCGCTTATACACGATGGCTCAGTGGGTAGCACTGTTTCTTTGCAGCACTGGGGTCCTGGGCTCAAATCCCACCAAGGATAACATCTACAAGGAGTTTATATGTTCTCCCCATGTTTGCGTGGGTTTCCTCCCAGACTCTAAAGACATACAGATAGGGAATTTAGATGGTGAGCCCCAATGGGGACAGTGACGTTGATGTCTGTAAAGCGCTGGAATTAATGGTGCTAAATAAGGGAGTAAAAAGTAATATATTTGTATAGTGATTCTTTTTCTCTTTCAGATCTTTGGATTCATCGCCTCATTCCTCTGTATTGTCGGAATGGTGCTATCATACAAAGTGTCATTTGTTACTCAATCCAGTGGTAAGTTCATGTTAGTGTTAGTGGGAGAAATTGGGGTACCTGTCCTTATAGTATGTTGTTATATAGTTCTGGGAATCCTTTATAAATTAGAATACTTTATAACACCAGCTTAAAAAAAATGACTTTAACATCCGAAATGTTGGCCTACTGAAAGGTATGTTTAGTAAATGCACTCACTACTGACAAAAATACCAATACCTGGTTTAAAAATAACAGTATCCCTGTGCTTGATTGGCCATCAGTCACCTGACCTTAACCCCATAGAGAATCTATGGGGTATTGTCAAGAGGAAGATGAGACACCAGACCCAACAATGCAGACCTGATTGCTACTATCAAAGCAACCTGGGCTTCCATAACACCTCAGCAGTGCCGCAGGCTGATCGCCTCCATGCCACGCCGCATTGATGCAGTAATCGATGCCAAAGGAGCCTCAACCAAGTAATGAGTGCATTTACTGAACATACATTTCAGTAGGCCAACATTTCGGATTTTACAATCATTTTTCAAGCTGGTGTTAGAAAGTATTCTAATTTACTGAGATAATGACTTTTGGGTTTTCATTGGCTGTAAGCCATAATAATCAACATTGACGTAAATAAACACTTGAAATGGATCACTCGGTTTGTAATGACTCTATATAATGAGTTTCACTTTTTGTATTGAAGAACTTAAATAAATTAACTTTTTGATGATATTCTAATTTTGTGAGATGCACCTGTATACCCTACTGTGAGTAAAAAGCCATGAGGCATATAAATTACATTGGGTAATTGGTAAACGTCAGTTTTTGACAAAAAAAAAAAGCGCAAAAGCCATCCCACTGCGACAAGGTGTACTCAATCGGGACAGTCCTAAGCTCTAGTATTAAAACCTTACCATGTGTCAAAGTGGTCAATGTGAATAAGGGCCGAGCAGAAACTGCTCCCAACTATGGGTACCCACGAAATGGAAAGATATATAAATGTAATGTCCAGCTCAAAGAAAGGGAGGCCTCATCTTTGCGTGTACTGAGTGTAAGAACGTCCCTTGCGTTTGAGCTGAGCAATATATATGTGTGTGTGTATATGTGTATATATATAATGTGTGTGTGTGTATATATATATATATATATATATATATATATATATATATATATATATATTTATTGCATATTAGTCTAGTTGTAGTACATATCTATTGGTCTTACAGCTATTAATGCCTGACATGCTTTTTTTTTCTAGGGGCCACATTATGACTGCCTGCTCAGCAGAGGATTCCAGAGCTGATGTGAGAAAGGAAGAATGCCGCCCAAGTGCTTATGTCTGAGCACATTTCCACCTGGGGTGAAGTCATTTCCGCAGTGAACGTCTGGCCATAATGGATGCGCAGCTGTGGAATATTCACTCCTCTCTCTGGCAGCTAATTTGTAGCATTGTAGCAGTAATGGAATGGACGATGAGCTGGGTGTTTGCTGCCATTTTATGCTTTAAAGCCGCTCCAGAAAGGAGATTGATACAATCATACTGATATCATTGGTAATTTAATGAATGAAAATTATTTATTGAAAACCAATGTTATAACCGTGATATTTCTATACTTATTATGTAGCAGTGATCCCCAATCTTTGGCTTTCACCTGATACCAGCTATGAGAGCATGGTGAGGGTTGTAGTTTTACCGCAGGATGGGGAAAATACTCTCAAATGATCTTTACAGAACAGATTTTGTAGCTGAATTACATTGTGAATTGAGACATTTTGTAGCGATCAATAATAAGTTAAATTGCTGGTGTCTTTGTGTGTAAATTCCAGTCTGCCATATTGTTCAGCAAGCAGATACATTGCCATTATGGTTCTAGCTGTAGCGGGTTATCCAGCAGTATTACCGAGCTGATACAGACTGAATGGAGAATATGCTGTTACATGGAACCATTGCAGTGTGTCCGATGGCTCAGACATGGTCACTTCATTCCTGCGACTTTTGTTTCCTCCCCAGATAAAATATGTACAACTGCTCTTTATGGGCCATGAGAATTTTAAGCAAAGTGATATTCTTGCATGTAAATATATTCCAATAATGGCATCATGTTTTTTTTTTTGTATTTTGTATTATTTTATAAAGCCTAACATTTTGGGAAAAAAAAGTAAAAACTACTTTTTTTCTGAATGTGAAATAGTTTTCTATGTACTATTTAAATTCTGTGAAGTCAGAAATGTTTGTTTGTGAAATATTTTCCAGGACTCTTTGTATAGATTTTTCCAGACTAGAGATGAGTGGACCCATAGAAGTTCGAGTTCTGATACCCGGCCAACCTTTAGTACAAAGATTGGGTACCTGAACTTGAAACTGACCCTGAACCCCATCGAAACAAATGGGGACCTGAACTTTGGAGCTGGATTAAAAAAAAAATTGTAAAATTATGCTGTGCATGTAAGCTGCGGTTTTCACATTTCACAGTGTTTGGTGCTTTGGAAAATCTGTTAAAAAGAATTGCATCGGATATGTCCTTTCTATGAGAATCTACTCCTTTAAGAAAAACTGTAGCAGGGCCCTCGGAGAATGATTGACGAAAGATTGCCGGCTACCACCACACCTCATATATCAAGGTTATGTTTGAATATTACTGTGTCAGTGGATGACATACGCTGATGATGGAACTAATCTTCTTCCTAAACTTTTCTGTATTCGCTTCAAGGTGGATATGTGCGAAAGTTTGGGTTGAGCAGCACAGTCCTGCAGACCGATACGTGCTACCGATACATTCAGGTCTGACAGTACTCTTGTCCTAAAGCAGGAGTGGAGGAACCTGTTATTTGAGGAATGGGCACAAATCCCAGTGGAAAGACTTATCCAAAGCTACTTTCAGCTGTAATTAGCCTGTAATAGCCTCTGGCTGAGCTTCAAAGGAGGCCATGATTTGAACTACTGTGTTTCCACAAAAGATGATTTACATGATTTTTAGAATACGCTTGAAATATAAGCCTTACTCCAAAAATAAGCCCCAGTTACAGTCAGCACTGGTGAGCAAACTGGTCATTAACCCAGTTCCACCCCACCCCCCAATCTCTTAAAGTCTCCCAGATTTTCTAAGATGAGTTAACCATGATTTCACCAAAGGTCCTTTAAAAGCAGGAGTTTCTTTTAAAAGCAGGAGTTTAGAGAAACTAAAGAGGACCAGTATTAGGCGTAAGGGGGAGCTAAACTGGGCAATTCCTCGGGGCCCCCACTCATAGGGGCCACCAGCATTTCTATTCTGAGGTTAAAACTGTTTAAGGACCTTTAGTGACATCATGGTCCCAACTGAAGAGGAGACAGGCTGGTACATACGATGTGTGAATATTTACGTGTGTGTGTGTGTATCTGTGTCTATATACATGTGTACGTGCAGTATATTGGATGACATGATTATATTTGAATAAATGTTTTTTTTTTCTTCAAGAATAAATTTGGATTGTTATTCATGGAAAAAAGACATCTACTGAAGATAAGCCCTAACCCATCTTTCAGTGCAAAAAATAATAAAGACCCGGTCTTATTTTTGGAGAAACACAGTACATAAAACAACTATATATGCAGTATTGCTTTAAAGAGCATAAGCGATCAGACTATTGCAGGTTCAAGTTCCCTGAGAAAACTAACAAATACACTAAAAAGTTTAAATATATATAAAATCACCTACCTTTTGTCCCCAGAGATACTTAAAAAATATATATGCTTGGCATCACTGCATCAATAATGTCTAACCTATCAAAGTACAAAATTAATTAATCCAATCAGTAAACAGTTGTTTTTTGTTTTTATTTTACTGCCGCAATGCTGAAAAAAAAAAAAAGTGGTAGCTTTGACCGATTGCAGAAAGAAGCAATCAGCGGTGTGAGTGGTTACACACTGCTCAACATTCCAAGCTCTGCTAGATCTGCCCCAGAGAAAACGATCGCAACTGCTGCACCAAGTAAACTAAGGCCGGGGTCACACTTGCGAGTGCAATGCAAGAAACTTGCCAGCGGCAGTACCGGGTATTGATGTGAGAGACTCGTGCAAGTGTGACCCTGGCCTAAGCAATACATCACTGGAATTAAGGTCTATTTGTGGCTCCCTTCAAGGTCAGGCCTCACAAATGTCTGTGAACTCTGATGATGTGAAGAGCCAGCTCTTCAGCCATTTTTACACACACATGTAATTAGTTTAAGGGCTATTGTGAAGTCTGGTGGGAAGCAGCCCCTGCAGGAGAACTACCGAGCCCAGGAGAAGCAGCCCTGCACCCCAGGGGTTGGATGGTGCTGGAGATCATGGAGGCCAGACAGTGCCATCCCTGTGGTCGCTGTCGGAACTGCGGCGCAATCTGTGCAGCCGTATGGGACATAGTGCCCTGCGTGGTTCAAGAAGTGTCCAACTGCCAGACAACGTCCGTTAGGGATCAGAAGAAAGATGTCTAGACACGATCCTTAGTTGTCAGCGGTGGCAAGAGAGCCGAGGTACTTTCCTGTAAGCCTGAGGTACTGTGGATGCGAGGTCCAGGTTGAGAGAAGTATTAGGCCGGCGTCACACTACCGCACAATATGGCCAAGTGCTATGTGATAAAACATCCCATAGCACACGGCCCAGTGTCACTCTATGGGGCAGCTCACATCTGCGATTTTCTCATACTGAATTGGCATGCGAGAACAATCGTAGCATGCTGCGATTAGCACCAAGATTCGGTGATACACGGCTCACTGTACCCATATAAGTCTATGGGTGCGAGTGACACAATATCATCCGAGTGCTGTGCAATAAACGCCAGCAGCGGAGATGGAGAAATTACTTTCTCCGCCTCTTCTGCAGCTGTGCTGTGATTCTCTCATGTGAGAGGCTCGGAGACTGACAGATTACGCTCGCAGAAGAGCAGGAGCATCTCTACCTCATCCTGCTGTCAGATTACATAAAAACCTGTTTTTTTTTTTACACGAAAACCTGCAACAAATTCCCTTTTAAAGGGACTCTATCACCTGAATTTGGAGGGAACAATCTTCAGCCATAGGCGCGGAGTTTTCGGGTGTTTGATTCACCCTTTCCTTACCCGCTGGCTGCAATATTGGATTAAAGTTCATTCTCTGTCCTCTGTAGTACATGCCTGCACAAGGCAATCTTGCGTTGCGCAGGCGTGTACTATGGAGGACAGAGAATGAACTTCAATCCAATATTGCAGCCAGCATGCAGCCAGCGGGTAAGGAAAGGGTGAATCAAAAGAACGTATCTGCACCAAAATGGTATCATTAAAAACCCCAGCTCGGCACGCAAATAATAAGCCCTCACCCGACCCCAGATCATGAAAAATGGAGACGCTACGGGTATCGGAAAATGGCACAATTTATTTTTATTTTTTTCACAAAGTTTTGAATTTTTTTTCACCACTTAGATAAAAGAGAACCTAGACATGTTTGGTCTCTATGAACTCGTAATAACCTGGAGAATCATAATGGCAGGTCAGGTTTAGCATTTAGTGAACCTAGCAAAAAAGCCAAACAAAAAACAAGTGTGGGATTGCACTTTTTTTTTTGCAATTTCACCGCACTTGGAATTTTTTCCCCGTTTTCTAATACACGACATGCTAAAACCAATGATGTCATTCAAAAGTACAACTTGTTTCGCAAAAAATAAGCCCTCACATGGCCATATTGACGGAAAAATAAAAAAAAGTTATGGCTCTGGGAAGGAGGGGAGCGAAAAACGAACACGGAAAAACGGAAAATCCCAAGGCCATGAAGGGGTTAATTGCTCCTGACATTGTGTACACACGCATATAGCATTCACTACTGAGGCACATGGGATAAAGGATTGCCCGGCATCAGGACATACTTTGTGGGCGGAGTCACCTTGCTCTGCACTCCAGTCCCACCGAGGATAGCAGAAGTGTCAGCCTCCTTTATATACAGTTTTGGTGTTGGAACTCTTGAAATTATTCCATAAAATGAAGTATTTCTTCAAGAAAATTAATTATTGCAATTGCACATGTTTTGTTAGACACATATTTATTTTGTGTGTATTGGAACAACACAAAAAACTGGGTTAATGACGGATCCTGCCAGAGATTCAGCAACTCCCTGTCAATAGAGCAGCTGTTTCTCTTCCTGTTGACAGGGCGGGACTACTGGCGTCATGCTGATTGACAACCGTCTTTCCGCTGCCTAATTGGAGGAAGCCAGATGTCAATCACCATGACACCAGTAGTCCCCCCCATCAACAGGAAGAGAAACCATTGCTCTGCTGACAGGGAGTAGCAGAATCTCTGGAAGGATCGGTCAGTGACCAACACCAGGTAACACAAGCACGTAGTTGCCTCTTATCAACTACCTACGTGTATTTTTTAAATATTTGGCTGCACACCCTTTAGAATAAATAACTGCCAATAACCATCAACAAGGTTATTTGCACCTCCCAACTGGAATTTTGGACCACTCTAATGCAAACTTCTCCAAGTCTCTCATATATGAAGGGTGCCTTCCCCCAGCAGAACTTTTAAGATCTTTCCACAAGTGTTCAGTGTTTGTTTCCATCCATTTCTGGGTGCTTGTTTATTTTTGTTTGGGGTCATTGTCTTGTGGGAAGACCCATGACCTAGGACGCAAACCCAGCTTTCTGACACTAGGCAGTACACTGCCACCCAAATTCATTTGGTAATCTTCAGATTTCATGATGCCTTGCATACAGTTAAGGGAACCAGAGGCAGGAAAACAACCCCAATACATTTTTGAACCTCCACCATATTTTACTATAAGTACTGTGTTCTTTTCTTTGTAGGCCTCATTCTGTTTTCTGTAAACAGTAGAATGATGTGCAGGTGAAGGAGGTCTGGGAGCTTCAACAGGATCCACATGCAGCACCAAATGGGTAGAGCCAAATCAGAAAGCAGGTGGGTGCTCGCAAGGCTGGTGAGCACAGCCAAACAGGAAAAATAGAGAGGATAGCGGCACATCATTGATGGAAAAATGAAAAGTAGAATGATGTGCTTTACCAAAAAGCTCTATCTTCAGGCTATGTGCGCACGTGCAGGTTTTTTCGCTTTTTTTCACGCTAAACTCATTAAAAACGCATACATTATGCATTCTATCATTTAGAATGCATTCTGCATGTTTTGTGCACATGGATGCGTTTTTTTCCGCGAAAAAAACGCATTGCAGTAAAAAAATGAGCATGTTCATTATTTTTGAGAATTTTCTGCATTTTTCCCGCAATTCTATGCATTTGGGAAAAAAGCACAAAAAACGCACCAAAAACGCGGTAAAAATGCATGCGGATTTCTGGCAGAAATGTCCGGTTTTTGTCAGGAAAATTTCTGCAAGAAATCCTGACGTGTGCACATACCCTCACAGAATGATTTTGGCTTGCATACATTTTGTAAAACAGCAGTCTAACTTTTTATGTCTTTGTCAGCAGTGGTGTCCTCCTGGGTCTCCTATCAGTTTAATTTGATTAAAATGTTGACATATAATTTTCTCTGATACTGATGCACCCTGAACCTGCACAACAGCTTGCATTTCTTTTGGAACTTGAATGGGGCTGCTTAGCCACCATATGGACTATCCTGCTTTGCAACCTTTCATCAATTTTGCTCTGCCATCCACATCCAGGGAGATTACAACCCATGGCACTGTAGTTAAACTTCTTATGTTGCGCACTGTGGACAAAAGAACATCAAGATCTCTGGAGATGGACTTGTGACCTTGAGATTGCTGATATTTTTAAACAATTTTTGTTCTCAAGTCCTCAGACAGTTCTCTTATCCTCTTTCTGTTCTCAATGTTTAGTGTGGCACACACAGATACACTTTACAAAGACTGAGTTACCTTCTCTTTTTCTTTGGTTTCGGGTGTGATTTTCATAATTCTGACACCTGTTACTTGTAACAGTTGAGTTTGAGCGAACGTCACATGCTTGAAACAAAGTTGTTTACCCACAATTTTGGAAGGTGTCAACAATTTTGGGGGGTTTTGTGTTAAATGATGCCTAATTTGACTTTTTTCAATTTTTTTGTGTTGTTCCAATACACACAAAGGAAAGAAACGTGTATAACTGCAATAATTTTCAGGGATAAATACTTTTACAATGAATACATTTTCAAGGGTGCAAATACTTTTGGCAATGACTACCGTATATACCCCCAGTCCTTCCTGTAATGTATATATGCCCCCCAGCATCTCCTGGGATGTATGTGCCTCCAGCCCCTCCTGTGATGTATGTGCCTCGCTGTCTCATGTGATGATGTGCCCCCATCGTTTCCTGTCATGTCTGTGCCTCCAGCCCCTCCTGTAATGTATGTGCCATGACAGCTCCTGCGATGTTTATGCCCCCTGCCCCTCCTGTAATGTATGTGCCTCGGCATCTCCTGTGTACTGGCGTCTCATATGATTTATGTGCCTCCAGCATCTCCTCTGATGTATGTGTCCCCAGCCCCTCCTGCAATGTAGATGCCCCTAGTGTCTCCTGTGTTGTAAATGCACCGTCTCCTGTGATGTATGTTCCTCAGTGTCTCCTATGCGATGTGTATTGATCAGTTTCGGTGTCTCCTATGTAGTGTACTGACCCCCACTGCTTGTGTTCTATAACTGCGAACAGTAGTGATGAGTAAGCATGCTCGGACATTGTTATCCAAGTATCTCGGGCATGCTCGCATATGTTTGTGTCTCCGTGGCTACATGATTTGCGGCTTTTAGACAGCCGCAACACATGTGGGGACTGCCTGTTTTTTGTTCAAAATATTTTTCGAGCACGCCCGAGATACGCTTGCTCATCACTAGTGAACAGTAATTTCCCCCTGTGAGGAGACATATATATATAGTAATATGAATCTGTGTTTACTACTGAAAGTTCTTTTCAAAATTTATTAGAAAGAGTTGACTGTGCTCCAGACCGACGCAAGTCTGGAAAAGCAGTTGCGAGTAGCAACATTATGGACACCACCTAACATCACAGTCGCACCAAAGAGAAGCGGTTCCAGCCGTCACATTATGGATGAGTTAATTAAATGTTAGACCAAATATACTGTAGCTGGATAAATTTCAAGTTGATACTTTTGTACGATCCCCGAGTGATGGTCTAAATATTACAAATGGCTCATGGCAGAAAAAAGGTTTCCCACCCTTGCTTTAGACCATACAAGGACCAAACTTATTGAAGTTTTAAGCTTTAATATAAAAATACCGTGCTGACAAAAATAGGTAGAAATTGAGAAAAATGTAGTGACACATAAATAAACACAACTGTTATAAAATAAAAATGGAGAAATAAATCCACAGATGTCGCTGTTCAGGTATTCTTCTATTTCCTTGAAGGGAGGAAAAAGGGATTATGGATCACATCCAGCTCAGACTGACTCCTACATGGGAAAACCTGTCCATGGTTTAGCCCATATTTTATAGGCCTGGTCCTGAGCTTGTTTCCAGGACGCCCTATATTGTATTCTGGAAATCACAGGTCTGAGACTGGACCGTAGGCTAATGAGGTGAGCACATTGCAGATTACATTTTATTATGCTCGCTTATATAGCGTTATTAATTTCGCAGCGCTTTAAAGACATTATAATCATTGTCACCGTTAGGGCTCTCAATCTAAAGTCTATCATCATGTCTTTGGAGTGTGGGAGGAAACCGGAGAACTTGGAGAAAACCCACACAGATATGGGGAGAACATACAAACTCATTGCAGATGTTTGAGAGATTTGAACCCAGGACCCCAGCGCTGCAAGGATACATTGCTAATCACTGATTTGTGTGCTGTCCATACCTTGTTTCTTCAAACCTCCTCCCTTTAGTAAGTGGGAAATAACCAGCCTGACCACAAAGGACTATCTGCCCAAGCTTTGAAGCTCAGGCTCACCAGGCCGAGGTGTGAGGAATGACTCTCCATAGTCCCAGTGATTCCCCCTTGGTTCGAAGTTCTGGTAATAGTACATGCATGTTATGGCCCTTTGGCTAGTGTCGATCATATGAAAGACAGACAAGCCAACATTATTTTACTAATGTAGAATTTTCCATACAGGTTACATTTTTGATTAATCCTTGCATGATAATGGAATACATAGGCTTTTATTAAAAATTAACAATGGGGCTAATCCGGTTTATTTTTTTTTTATTATTTGTAGTAGTGCACAAACATCC
This sequence comes from Ranitomeya imitator, assembly GCF_032444005.1. NCBI lineage: Eukaryota > Metazoa > Chordata > Amphibia > Anura > Dendrobatidae > Ranitomeya > Ranitomeya imitator. Next base: position 119,856,927 of record NC_091287.1, read on the forward strand.
AATTGGACCTTTAATGGAAACTTTATATTTTTTGATATAGTAAAAAAATAATAGAATTACGGGAAAGTGTGAACTGAGCCATAGAGTGGTGTCCTATGTCAAGTGCTACTCTGTGTGGCTGAATTTTATAAACTTGTGGGGCGCCTTTAACTCCCATTATACTATGTATAGCCTTTTTTACCACTACTTTCTTTTACTTGAAATGTATTTTTTTCCTCCCTGCTGGCTGTTCGGATTCTCTGACTGTAAGACACCTAATAGCGAGTCCTTTGAATTGCTGGCACAGAGGCGCCTTTGTTTGATCTGCACATATTCTTTATCGCATGCCAGCCATCATTATAGGGAGTAGAATAAGCAAGAAAAACAACCCTCCTCTGGATAAAGCTGCTCCTTGCAGCCGAAGAATTTCTAATTCTCATTTCACACTTTCAATAAAATACATCTAATTTAATGTTCTTTGACACTTACAAATGTATTGGCAACATGAGACACACAAGAAATCCGTATGCCTGACTCCTGCTGAATGTATAGAATTATAATAAGGGATGGGGTGGAAAAGTACTAAGAAATGTTCCAATAAAATCTGTGGGAATGGATGAAAAATATTTTGTCTTACTAACATGATTAACCTTTATGAGGAGGAAAGATCTAAACCTGATGTTGCTACTGATGTGATAGATTTAGATTTTAAAGGGAATCTGTCACCAGGTTTTTGCTAACCCATCTTAGAACCACATGATGTAGGGTCAAGACCCTGATTCCAGGGATGTGTTACTTTTTGGGATGCCTGCTGCAATTTAAAAAAAAAAAAATCACTCATCTGCTGCAGATCTCCGAATGTGGAGCTTTGTATAACTCCGCCTACACCACTGATTGTTGGCTTGCTGCCTATGCACAGTGTACACAGAAAGCTGCCAATCAGCGAAGGGGTGGGTTATACAGAGCTCACGAATATTGAGGACAATCACATCTGTGATTTTCAATCATCACTGTCCCCGTTGGGGCTCACAATCTAAATTCCCTATCAGTATGTCTTTGGAATGTGGGAGGAAACTGGAGTACCCGGAGGAAACCCACGCAAACACAGGGGAGAACATACAAACTGCCTATCAGGGTGACATCAGCAGTTACACCCTGTCGACAGCACGGAGAGAAGACCTTGCACCTGATGACACCGGAAGCCACAGAATGGCTGTCAGGACTCAATCTGAGCCAGCAAGAATCGGCCTGGGCAGAACAGGCAGGTAGTTAGCAACTACCCGCCTGCAAGTTCTTAGTCAAAGATATAAGATTTCCCTTCACTGGAATTCAGGGTCCTAAGCCAACCCCTGAAAAAGAATCACATAGCATTATCATCTCCTCAACCAAACTTCCCAGATGGAAAATAGTCAGGAAACTAATGGCCTCCTGGCATCCATCAAACCCAGACTCATCCATCAGACTGACAGATAAAGACGTACACACCACAGAACACTCTTCCATTATTCCAGAACTCAGTCGCTGCGTGTCTTAGGCTACTTTCACACTAGCGTTTTCTGCAATCCGTCACAATGCGTCGTTTTGCAGAAAAAATGCATCCTGCAAAAGTGCTTGCAGGATGCGTTTTTTCCCCATAGACTTGCATTGACGACACATTTGCGACGGATTGCCACACATCGCATCCGTCGAGCAACGGATGCGTCGTGCTTTGGCAGACCGTCGGGAGCAAAAAATGCTACATGTAACATTTTTTGCTCCTGACGGACCGCTTTTTCCGACCGCGCATGCGCGGCAGGAACTCCGCCCCCACCTCCCCGCACCTTACAACGGGGTAGCGGATGCGCCGGAGAAATGCATCCGCTGCCTCCATTGTGCAATGCGTTAAACGCTAGCGTCGGAATCTCTCCCCGACGCATTGCGACGGGGAGATTCCGACGCTAGTGTGAAAGAAGCCTTACACCACACCATCTGACGCATGGCATTGTGCTTGCCGATGTAAGGCAAACTGCATGGTGAGGGGCTGAATTTTATACACCCAATGGGAGTAAATAAAAAAAACTACACTTACGGTTATTTTATAGTTGTGCAATGTTCTTATTGTGTATAAATATGTTAACAGGACATAAGACCATGTCCTTAATCACATGACCATAAATATGGATTTTACAACTGTGACCTTGAGGTTCAAATGTACTGAACGGAGATCACCAGGAGGTCCTAAAACGAAGAACACAAGAAACCATTATAAACATTTCTTCATGGGTGGTGGTGGGGTGGAGAATTACGCTAGAGAAGTCTGCTAACCTTCAGGACCTGACACTGGTTAGGTACAGTAGATAAGCCATTTTGTTATATACCATCACCTTCATAAGCTACTTCAATGCCTCATCTTGAATATTGCATCCAGTTATCTTTGGACCAGAACACTGGGTAAGGCAATGGTGCAGAAGGAAAAGATTCAGAGGCATCCAAGTATAATTAATGAATGTATCAGAGTGAAAAAAATATGGACAATACATTTTCTTGATATATTTATAATTTTAATAAAAATCTGAACAAGGGACAAGAAAATACTGCTATTCTATGAACACTAGGACATGTGAACATGTTTGACAGCAAAAGCTTAGTTTACTGCATGTTTAAGGTGACTGGATAGTAAGATGTGCACGATTATTTCACTATCAATATATAGGGATGAGGTACAGCCATCTGTGCCATATCTTAAACCACGGTGCCACCGGCAAGGTTCTTATAGAGCCGCATCTGTGTATATAGCGCATATCACTCAACTTAGGATAATGTGATGTACTTCTTTTTATTTGTAGTACCAGAAATAAATGTTTCGGTCCTGAGGACCTTCATCAGTTACTACAAAAATCAATGATATAATACAGATGCAAGCACAATAATGCAAGCCTAATGACAGAAATAAGAACAAATAAAGTATATACAAATTGAGAAATGGTCATATAGGCATACAATGTTATATTTCATATATGCAGATAGAGCCACAAGACATCTAATTGAAGTGGGGTAAGAAGTTTGTTATCGTACTGTACTAACGTAAGATGGTGGGTGATGAACTGCGGGAAGTCCAAAGAAGTTATCTGAAACGTAATAGCAAGTCGGTGGCATATGGTGTAGTATAAGTAACAGTGGTGAATGGAGCAGAAAGTGGGCGCTAATATCTCTGTATTCAGAGTTGTAACTCCATCTGGTCGGATACGGGGAGATCCGGACTGTAGAAAACATACGGTGTTACATATGTACACATCGTGACCTGGTCGCTCCAAACAAAGTGTATATGGAGAGCCGAGGCTCTAGCAGCAATGTTGGTGATGGAGAGCGCTATACGGATGACGCAGTGTCCACCGCTGGTCAGTGAGAGTGACGGCATGTGTGCTGTCTGCATCCGTATTATATTATTTACTGCACTGTATCATATTTTTTATATTATATCATTGATTTTTGTAGTAACTGATGAAGGTCCTCAGGACTGAAACGTTTATTTCTGGTACTACGAATAGACAGAAGTACATCACATTATCGTAAGTTGAGTGCAGGGTTCTCTTTATGTATATGCATGGTGTGGAAACCTACCAGCGCACCTCTCCAGTAGTGCTCACGTTCTATCTTTGTACAAACATGAGCTGACCTGTGAGCTAAAGAATAATGTCATACTATGTGTTCTCTAGTGGCCATTATGAAAAACTTGCCATTTTAGTTCAGAGCCTAAATTAACACTTCTACAGACTTCAGTGGGGAAATCGGTCAGAATTCTTTGCTGGCTCATATCTGTACAGATTGGAACCTGACGGACTTGATGATAAGTAGCTGTAGTCCATGCGGGCCCCAGTGCCACTGTGAACAGAGCATTTCCCACTAGCCAATATGGGGTACATATCAAAACACTCACCAAATTCATTTTCTCATAAAGACATTCACCCAAACAAAATATTAATACATAAAAAACAACTGATTCAAAATTGTATAACTACTTTATTTAATATCATATGAATTCATTTGTTGCATAAAATCACTTCTTGCAAAAATCCTAAAAATATAAACAAGAAAAAAAAAACCAGCCAAATATAAGTCAGAATCAGTGTCATGTACAGTAGACACATACATAGAGAAATCTGTACACGTCAGCATCTGAGGATTTAACAGCCTTTACATGTCTGATTGGGAAATAATAGTAATAGATGCAAGACGAGTTTTGTGCAAGGAAAAAAAAAAAATATAGAAGGCATCATGACTTCTTCTACACTGTGTGCAGAATTATTGGGCAAGTTGTATTTTAGAGGATTATTTTTATTATTGATCAACAACTATGTTCTCAATCAACCCAAAAGACTCAAATATCAAAGATTAATATTTTTGGAAGTTGGAGTGTTTTTTTTTTATTTGGCTATCTTAGGAGGATATCTGTTTGTGCACGTAACTATCACTGTGCAGAATTATTAGGCAACTTAATAAAAACCAAATATATTCCCATCTCGCTTGTTTATTTTCACCAGGTAAACCAATATAACTGCACAAAATTTAGAAATAAACATTTCTGACATGCAAAAACAAAACCCCCCAAAATTAGTGACCAATATAGCCCCCTTTCTTTATGATGACACTCAGCAGCCTTCCATCCATAGATTCTGTCATTTGCTTGATCTGTTTACGATCAACATTGCGAGCAGCCGCCACCACAGCCTCCCAGACACTGTTCCGAGAGGTGGACTGTTTTCCCTCCCTGTAGATCTCACATTTTATGAGGGACCACAGGTTCTCTATGGGGTTCAGATCAGGTGAACAAGGGGGCCATGTCATTATTTTTTTTGAGACCTTTACTGGCTGGCCACACAGTGGAGTAGTTGGAGGCATGTGATGGAGCATTGTCCTGCATGAAAATCCTGTTTTTCTTGAACGATACCGACTTCCTCCTGTACCACTGCTTAAAGTTGTCTTCCAGAAACTGGCAGTAAGTCTGGGAGTTGAGCTTCACTCCATCCTGAACCTGAAAAGGTCCCACAAGTTCATCTTTGATGATCCCAGCCCATACCAGTACCCACCTCCACCTTGCTGGCATCTGAGTCAGAGTGGAGCTCTCTGCCCTTTACTGATCCAGCCTCTGGCCCATCAAAAGTCACTCATTTCATCAGTCCATAAAACCTTTGAAAAGTCAGTCAAGATATTTCTTGGCCCAGTCTTGACGTCTTATCTTATGTTTCGTGTTCAAAGGTGGTCGGTTTTCAGCCTTCCTTACCTTAGCCATGTCCCTGAGTATCGCGCACCTTGTGCTTTTTGTTACTTCAGTAAAGTTGCAGCTCTGAAATATGGCAAAACTGGTGGCAAATGGCATCTTTACGCTTGATTTTCCTCAATTCATGGGCAGTTATTTTGCGCCTTTTTAGCCCAACATGCTTCTTGCGACCCTGTTGGCTATTTGCCATGAAACGCTTGATTGTTCGGTGATCACGCTTCAAATGTTTGGCAATTTCACAAGACTGCTGCATCCCTCTGCAAGACATCTCACAATTTTGGACTTTTCAGAGCCCGTCAAATCTCTCTTCTGACCCATTTTGCCAAAGGAAAGGAAGTTGCCTAATAATTACACACACCTTATATAGGATTTTGATGTCATTAGACAACACCCCTCCTCATTACAGAGATGCACATCACCTGATTTACTTACTGGTAGTTGGCTCTGAAGCCTGAACAGCTTGGAGTAGGACAACATGTATAAAAAGTATCATGTGATCAAAATACAACTTGCCGAATAATTCTGCACACAGTGTATTTAGTCAAGGACTAGACAGTGACTTCTGTCCACACTTCATTGGTCTGGATGAGCAGACACGTAGAAGTTCGGGTCTGTCTGAACTTTAGTCCAAAGTTCGGGTAGCAGAACTTGAACCCCATAAAAATCAATGGGGACCTGAATCTTGGAGCTGGAAAATCTCACTCTCCCTCCCCTGTAAAACACTTCCAGGAGAAGTCAATGTTCGGAGTTCAGCACCGGACACTTTACAGTTTGGGTTCGGTCATCTCTACTCATTAGGGTTACCAATGTCACACTGCCAGTTGCAAAAAATTATCAGTCATGCAGAAATCCAGGAAAGCTGTTTTTCTGCTGAGTGTTGGGTTACAGACACGACCACATTACTACAAATTAGTTGCAATGCCTGCATGTTGTAAACTTAACAAGCTCACTGTCCAGCTTTGACAACAAATTATAATCCTTACGTGTATGAAGAGATATAAAATCGCTATTTTTAATCATCTATTCGCTTAAAGTCACATGAGCATATAAAAAGGAAAATCAGACTATTTGGCATCAATCATTATGGTAATCTGTTCTTAATACATCAGCAGTGAGCAAAAACTCATCCAAAATACGGAAAAACTAGTGCATAATGCGATTTTTTCACATGGACAATCAGTCCGTATATATATAAAAAAAATCTGAAGAGTTCTATTGAAGACAATCAGTACTAGTTCTGTCCGCGTCATGCCAATTTTTTCCTTGGATTAAAGTGAAACTGAAAATACAGTCGTGAATATATGCACATAGAAAAGTCACAGCTCTACTTATTTTACACACTTCTATATCATCTACTTCCAATAGGTGGCACTAGAGTTCGTCCTCTTCCTCTCTGAAGAGACAATTGGCTTATATATCAGTATTAATTCCACAGCGTTTTACAGGCATAATGGCTGTCCCCACTGGAGCTCACAATTTACATGCCCTATCATTATGTGTTTGGAATTTGGGAGGAAACTGGAGAACCCAGAAGAAACCCACGCAAACATGGGGAGAACATACAAACTCCTGGCAGATGTTGGCTTTGGTGGGATTTGGACTCAGCGCTGTAAAGCAACAGTGCTGCTAACTAGTGATGAGCGAATATACTCGTTACTCGAGATTTCCCGAGCACGCTCAGGTGTCCTCCGAGTATTTTTAGTGCTCGAAGATTTAGTTTTTAGTGCCTCAGCTGAATGATTTACATCTGTTAGCCAGCATAAGTACATGTGGGGATTCCCTAGCAACCAGGCAACCCCCACAGGTACTTATGCTGGCTAACAGATGTAAATCATTCAGCTGCAGCAAGAAAAACAATCTCCAAGCACTAAAAATACTTGGAGGACACCCGAGCATGCTCGGGAAGTCTCGAGTAACAAGTATATTCGCTCATCACTACTGCTAACCACTGAGCCAACGTGCTGCCCTGTCTATTTAAAGAGGTTGTCATCAATGTCTGATCGGTCGGGGTCCAACACCCAGCTTCCTAGCCGATCAGCAGTTATCAGTGTCGTCACCTGCCGGATGGAATTACTCAGTTGCGGAGTCGGTTGTCTTCTGGTAGTGGCTGCCGCATGGTACTAGACATCCAAGTCCTATTGATTTGAATGAGAAAGATGCGCAGTACCGAGCTTCGGCCACTGTCAGAAGACGGCCAGCTCCACAAGTGAGTACATTCGGACAGCAGCTGCCATCACCGACAACTGCTGATCGGCGGCGTGGATGCCAGGTGTCTGACCGTGACTGATCAGATAGTGATGACCTATCCTAAGGATAGGTCATTAATGCTAAAGTACTGGACAACCTCTTTAGTCTTCGCAGGCCATGATAATGTAAAGTTGGTATGCATTTGTTTTTTTTCCTTTGGAGAAATCTTTTGAAATTTGACAGGATACACAAAAATATAATGTGTATCACCATAAAGCCTGGCAGTTTTCAGATGACTCATTGAAGGGATTTATCAAGTCCTTTGTTCTCCAGGGAGAACCATCAAGTAGTCACGTAAGCCTCTTTCTCAAATATATTAAAAAAATTAAACACAGAACATGCGCATATGGCTAGTCCCAGAAGGTTTGTCAGGGAGGAGATGGACACGTAGCCCATTTGGCCATTTTGAATGCAAATAACCTTCTTAAGCCCTTCATTTTCTTTCATTAACCCAATTTGTGAGAGATAACAAGGAGCTAGATCTGAAACACTAATGCGTATAGCTAATTCAGCTTAGACACCACTATTTTAAAATCGAGCTTCCCTCGCTCAAGTGCGAAACATTCCAACTATGGAATCCTTTATTCTACGGATAACATCCCTACTGAAGTCCCCCTTCCACACCAGGTCCAGTGATCGCTACTCTGCTGTGCACAATACACAGGAGTGCCCACCTCTCTCTGCTAATGAGTCCCCTAAAAACTGTCTAAAATGCCATATGGGCAACTGCACCGATATAGAAGAAATAAAAAAACTGTTAGTACATCTAACCAGATTAAAAACTAGAGACTGCCATTTAGTAACCAAAGTCAATCTGCCATTTACTTCATTGATCGGGTGAGTCTGGTTTATAAAGCTCAATATTAAATATCTTGTTAGGGAATTATGACTTGTGCTGGTTACCTTTATCATCCAGAGCAACTACATAGAATCCCTCATGCCCCGCAGGACTATGCCCAGGCATTATATAACAGCCTATTAATTCCAATGGAAATTGTGCAATGCTTTGATTCTCCTGCGGAGGCACTGCAGGAAAATGAAGACACTTGCTGCAGGGTTTCCCCACAAATTAATTGTTGCGAGTGCTAACAAAGGTACAGCTTGTGATTACTTGGAAAACAAGTGACACTCCTGAAACTTTTATTGCCCAAAGTGGTCAAACCTTTCTAAATGTTAGATACCCAACTCATTTACAGTGTACAGAAGTTATATCTAAGCAGTAAGGCACCAAAAGTTAATGAAATACGGTGTAGATTTACTACTGATTGGCAGATCCTCCGGTTAGTAACTTTAATTTTAAATAAGACCTAAAAACCTGATTTTCTATTGTTCGTATAAAAAGCGCTTTAGATCTGTACAGTATTTCAAGCTGCAGCAAGTGACGAGAGGCTTTCATTTCAATGGTCCCCTTCCTAATTATTAAGTGTGGACCTCTCGGGATTGACATTATTCACATTAGGCAAACTGTGTGTGGCATATAAGAAATTCACCAAAATACCCTAAACAGCTAATTTCATTACTTTCAAAGTGATAACAAATAAATAAATAAGTGAAGCAATTTATCATGCATACAATGAACCATTATCTGGAATGAATACAAAAATAAACTTAAGAAAAAAAAAGAGAAGTTATCAGGAAAGGCAACAGATTCCTGCATATCCATATAGTGTTATTATGGATTGTATTCTTCAAAATAGTTGATTTTTATTTACATGGAATAAAAACAGACAGTAAAATTGTATTTAATGATGGACAGATCAACCAGAACCTGTGTACTGCATAATTAAGCAGTTTCTTGAACCGGGGCAGTAGTATTTAAAGGTTCGTTCTCCAATGCGCCATTAGTTCTAACAGCTTGAGGTTCGGATTGTCGTGCCAGATAGTTGCTTTTATACATAAGCCACAATTCCACAAGAAATGCAAAAGAAGCACAGAATCCAAAGGCCTAAAAGATACAAAAATAAATTTAAAGTACACACATACAGATATACATTAAAGCACCAGATTTATTTCCTGTGTAGTGCAGTGTAGGCCATTATTAAAGAATATTGCAGAAACTCTTGTGTACGCCGTGTAAAATGGTATGCCATGTCTGGGTTGTCTGCCATCTTTGCTCCTTTTTTCCTCTCTCTGATATACTTCCATTGCTGCACACTACAATTACCATAATGCTTCTGGGCTTGCACAGGTGCAGTTACATCACACTGTACTAGCTTAACTCTGAATCCTACTTAAGCGTAATAGATAAGTGACACAGAACTGCTCCTCCTATCAAACTGCAGTCTCTGTGTCCTAAGTAATGCAGCTTCAACCAGTCTTCCCTGCCTCCTACCTGTGAAAGGTTTCTCCTCATCATCCAAGCAGGAGTCAGGGAAAGCAATATGAATGTCATACAAGTAAACTGTGTGTCTATACTATCTGTACAGATTTTCTAGTGTGAGACTGGGCAGTTATATAACTCAACAACAGCTAAGCATTGTATAGACCCACTAAATATAATTTCCCCATTACACAAGTGGAGTAGCGATAATAAGTGAGCAGCATGAGGATAAGTATATAGAAACAAGGAGGGTTGAGTATGGTGAGGAAGAAAGGTGTCTAATAGCTGCCTGGTGGGATTCAATAGGTAATTAGTGATGAGCAAATTGGAGCTGAAGTAAATTTTTTGTGAAAAAAAGTTAAATGTTCATTTTTTTTTTTTTTTTAACCCCTTTACCCCCAAGGGTGGTTTGCACGTTAATGACCGGGCCAATTTTTACAATTCTGACCACTGTCCCTTTATGAGGTTATAACTCTGGAACGCTTCAATGGATCCTGGTGATTCTGACATTGTTTTCTCGTGACACATTGTACTTCATGACAATGGTAAAAATTATTTGATAGTACCTGCGTTTATTTGTGAAAAAAACGGAAATTTGGCGAAAATTATGAAAATTTCACAATTTTCCAACTTTGAATTTTTATGCAATTAAATCACAGAGATATGTCACACAAAATACTTAATAAGTAACATTTCCCACATGTCTACTTTACATCAGCACAATTTTGGAACCAAAATTTTTTTTTGTTAGGGAGTTATAAGGGTTAAAAGTTGACCAGCAATTTCTCATTTCTACAACACCATTTTATTTTAGGGACCACATCTCATTTGAAGTCATTTTGAGGGGTCTATATGATAGAAAATACCCAAGTGTGACACCATTCTAAAAACTACACCCCTCAAGGTGCTCAAAACCATATTCAAGAAGTTTATTAACCCTTCTGGTGCTTCACAGGAATTTTTTGAATGTTTAAATAAAAATGAACATTTAACTTTTTTTCACAAAAAATTTAATTCAGCTCCAATTTGTTTTATTTTACCAAGGGTAACAGGAGAAAATGGACCCCAGACATTGTTGTACAATTTGTCCTGAGTATGCCAATACCCCACATGTAGGGGTAAACCACTGTTTGGGCGCATGGCAGAGCTCGGAAGCGAAGGAGTGCCATTTGACTTTTCAATGCAAAATTGACTGGAATTGAGATGGGACGCCATGTTTCGTTTGGAGAGCCCCTGATGTGGCTAAACATTGAAACCCCCCACAAGTGACACCATTTTGGAAAGTAGACCCCCTAAGGAACTTATCTAGAGGTGTGGTGAGCACTTTGACCCAACAAGTGCTTCACAGAAGTTTATAATGTAGAACCGTAAAAATAAAAAATCATATTTTTTCACAAAAATTATCTTTTCGCCCCCAATTTTTTATTTTCCCAAGGGTAAGAGAAGAAATTGGACCCCAAAAGTTGTTGTACAATTTGTCCTGAGTACGCTGATAGCCCATATGTGGGGGTAAACCACTGTTTGGGCGGATGGGAGAGCTCGGAAGGGAAGGAGCGCCGTTTGACTTTTCAATGCAAAATTGACAGGAATTGAGATGGGACGCCATGTTGCGTTTGAAGAGCCACTGATGTGCCTAAACATTGAAACCCCCCACAAATGACACCATTTTGGAAAGTAGACCCCCTAAGGAACTTATCTAGAGGTGTGGTGAGCACTTTGACCCACCAAGTGCTTCACAGAAGTTTATAATGCAGAGCCGTAAAAATAAAACAAAATTTTTTTCCCACAAAAATTATTTTTTTTAGCCCCCAGTTTTCTATTTTCCTGAGGGTAACAGGAGAAATTGGACCCCAAAATTTGTTGCCCAATTTGTCCTGAGTGCGATGATACACCATATGTGGGGGGAACCACTGTTTGGGCACATGGGAGGGCTCAGAAGGGAAGGAGTGCCATTTGAATGCAGACTTAGATGGAATGGTCTGCAGGTGTCACATTGCGTTTGCAGAGCCCCTAATGTACCTAAACAGTAGAAACCCCCCACAAGTGACACCATTTTGGAAAGTAGACCCCCTTAGGAACTTATCTAGATGTGTGCTGAGCGCTTTGACCCACCAAGGGCTTCACAGAAGTTTATAATGGAGAGCCGTAAAAATAAAACAAAAATTTTTTCCCACAAAAATTATTTTTTAGCCCCCAGTTTTGTATTTTCCCGAGGGTAACAGGAGAAATTCGACCCCACAATTTGTTGTCCAATTTGTCCTGAGTGCGCTGATACCCCATATGTGGGGGGGAACCACTGTTTGGGCGCATGGGAGGGCTCGGAAGGGAAGGAGCTCCATTTGGAATGAGGACTTAGATGGAATGGTCTGCAGGTGTCAAATTGCATTTGCAGAGCCCCTAATGTACCTAAACAGTAGAAACCTCCTACAAGTGACACCATTTTGGAAACTAGACCCCCTAAGGAACTCATCTAGATGTGTTGTGATAGCTTTGAACCCCCAAGTGTTTCACTACAGTTTGTAACGCAGAGCCGTGAAAATTAAAAAAAAAATCTTTCCCCCCAAAATTATTTTTTAGCCCCCAGTTTTGTATTTTCCCGAGGGTAAGAGGAGAAATTCGACCCCAAAAGTTGTTGTCCAATTTGTCCTGAGTACGCTGATACCCCGTATGTTGGGGGAAACCAACGTTTGAGCGCATGGCAGAGCTCGGAAGGGAAGGAGCGCCATTTGGAATGCAGACTTAGATGGAATGGTCTGCAGACGTCACATTGCGTTTGCAGAACCCCTAATGTACCTAAACAGTAGAAACCCCCCACAAGTGACCCCATATTGGAAACTAGACCCCCCAGGGAACTAATCTAGATGTGTTGTGAGAACTTTGAACCCCCAAGTGTTTCACTACAGTTTATAACGCAGAGCCGTGAAAATAAAAAATCTTTTTTTTTCCCACAAAAAATATGTTTTAGCCCCGAGTTTTGTATTTTCCCAAGGGTAGCAGGAGAAATTGGACCCCAAAAGTTGTTGTCCTATTTGTCCTGAGTACGCTGATACCCCATATGTTGGGGTAAACCCCTGTTTGGGCACACGGGAGAGCTCGGAAGGGAAGAAGCACTGTTTTACTTTTTCAACGCAGAATTGGCTGGAATTGAGATCGGACGCCATGTCGCGTTTGGAGAGCCCCTGATGTGCCTAAACAGTGGAAACCCCCCAATTATAACTGAAACCCTAATCCAAACACATCCCTAACCCTAATCCCAACAGTAACCCTAACCACACCTCTAACCCTGACACACCCCTAACCCTAATCCCAACCCTATTCCCAACCGTAAATGTAATCTAAACCCTAACTGTAACTTTAGCCCCAACCCAAACTGTAGCCCTAGCCCTAACCCTAGCCCTAACCCTAATCCTAACCCTAGCCCTAACCCTAGCCCTAACCCTAGCCCTAACCCTAGCCCTAACCCTAACCCTAGCCCTAACCCTAGCCCTAACCCTAGCCCTAACCCTAGCCCTAACTCTAACCCTAGCCCTAATGGGAAAATGGAAATAAATACATTTTTTTAATTTTTCCCTAACTAAGGGGGTGATGAAGGGGGGTTTGATTTACTTTTATAGCGGGTTTTTTAGCGGATTTTTATGATTGGCAGCCGTCACACACTGAAAGACGCTTTTTATTGCAAAAAATATTTTTTGCGTTACCACATTTTGAGAGCTATAATTTTTCTATATTTTGGTCCACAGAGTCATGTGAGGTCTTGTTTTTTGCGGGACGAGTTGATGTTTTTATTGGTAACATTTTCGGGCACGTGACATTTTTTGATCGCTTTTTATTCCGATTTTTGTGAGGCAGAATGACCAAAAACCAGCTATTCATGAATTTCTTTTGGGGGAGGCGTTTATACCGTTCCGCGTTTGGTAAAATTGATGAAGCAGTTTTATTCTTCGGGTCAGTACGATTACAGCGACACCTCATTTATATCATTTTTTTATGTTTTGGCGCTTTTATACGATAAAAACTATTTTATAGAAAAAATAATTATTTTTGCATCGCTTTATTCTCAGGACTATAACTTTTTTATTTTTTTGCTGATGATGCTGTTTGGCGGCTCGTTTTTTGCGGGACAAGATGACGTTTTCAGCGGTACCATGGTTAGTTATATCTGTCTTTTTGATCGCGTGTTATTCCACTTTTTGTTCGGCGGTATGATAATAAAGCGTTGTTTTTTGCCTCGTTTTTTTTTTCTTACGGTGTTTACTGAAGGGGTTAACTAGTGGGCCAGTTTTATAGGTCGGGCCGTTACGGACGCGGCGATACTAAATATGTGTACTTTTATTGTTTTTTTTTTTTTTATTTAGATAAAGAAATGTATTTATGGGAATAATATTTTTATTTTCATTATTTTGGAATATTTTTTTTTATTTTTTTTTACACATTTGAAATTTTTTTTTTTTACTTTTTTACTTTGTCCCGGGGGGGACATCACAGATCAGTGATCTGACAGTTTGCACAGCACTCTGTCAGATCACTGATCTGATATGCAGCGCTGCAGCCTTCACAGTGCCTGCTCTGAGCAGGCTCTGTGAAGCCACCTCCCTCCCTGCAGGACCCGGATCCGCGGCCATCTTGGATCCGGGGCTGGAGGGAGCAGGGAGGGAGGTGAGACCCTCGCAGCAACGCGATCACATCGCGTCGCTCCGGGGGTCTCAGGGAAGCCCGCAGGGAGCCCCCTCCCTGCGCGGTGCTTCCCTGTACCGCCGGCACATCGCGATCATCTTTGATCGCGGTGTGCCGGGGGTTAATGTGCCGGGGGCGGTCCGTGACCGCTCCTGGCACATAGTGCCGGATGTCAGCTGCGATAAACAGCTGACACCCGGCCGCGATCGGCGGCGCTCCCCCCGTGAGCGCTGCTGATCGCATATGACGTACTATTGCGTCCTTGGGAAGTAAAGCCCACCCCACATGGACGCAATAGTACGTCTAATGGCAGAAAGGGGTTAAACATTCCAAAAATTCCTGTGAAACACCTGAAGGATTTATAAACTTCTTGAATGTGGTTTTGAGCACCTTGAGATGTGCAGTTTTTAGAATGCATATAGACCCCTCAAAGTGACTTCAAATGTGATGTGGTCCCATTTTTAACCCTTATAACTCCCTAACAAAAAAAAAATATGTTGGTTCCAAAATTGTGCTGATGTAAAGCAGACATGTGGGAAATGTTACTTATTAAGTATATTGTGTGACATATCTCTGTGATTTAAGGGCATAAAAATTCAAAGTTGGAAAATTGCAACATTTTCAAAATTTTAGCTAAATTGCAGGTGCTATCAAAGAAATTTTACAACTATCATGAAGTACATTATGTCACGAGAAAACATGTCAGAATCACCGGGATCCGTTGACGCGTTCCAGAGTTATAACCTCATAAAGGGACAGTGGTCAGAATTGTAAAAATTGGCCTGGTCATTAATGTGCAAACCACCCTTGGGGGTAAAGGGGTTAAATAAGAAAATGATCGAATATAATGTCTGAGTGGCAGAATTATGCTAATTTAGGATTAGCAGATAATTTGAAAGTGAAATCAGAGTTTGGTGTTCTCAATCAGTGGAATAACAATCAAGGAATGAGTGGGTGACCCGTTATATTTATAGCACAGGGATCCAACAAAGTCTGATCTCCACACCTTAGGTTTGTTGAAGTGTATCATGGAGATATCTGAGGACCTCAGGAGAAGAGTTGTTGATGCTTTCATGCTGGAAAATGTTACAAAATCATCTCTATTAAATTTGGACTCCTTTAATCCGTAGTCAGATAATGTAGAAATAGAGGAAATTCAAGACCATCATTACCCTCAGCAGTAATGGTCAAGAGCAGGCCTGCACAACATACAGCCCGCCGAAGGATGTTGTGTGGCCCGCAGAGAACCAGACGCGGATACGGTTAAACACTTTGGCACCGGGACTGGGGCAGAGCAGAAGCGTCATGTACTGACTGTGGGTCTGATCATGAAGCAATCCATAACGTGCTTCATGTTAAAAACTGAAAAATCCTCAAAATTTAGTTTAGAGATTATGAGGAGGATTTAATTGAGTTTCTACTTAAGTTCCCTACTTTCATAATAAGATATCACTGTAGAGTGAACTTTTTCAGCTTGATATCATTGAATAATTAATTCTACCACCAAATTTGAAAGGAAAATGTCAGGACATATGTCCATGAGCTTAATCTCAAGAGTGTTTAAGTTGTACACAAGTCGTTATAAAAAAAAAAAAAAAAATTGGTTAAAAAAGAATAAACCTTTAGTTTTGGTAAAGCCAAGTCATTAAAAAGGAATCTGTCACCCCCTTGGAGGTATGTAACCTATTAATATGGGCATACAGGTTATAGAATGGTTAAAATAGTCATACCTGTATGTCTCATATCTGCAGTCTTGTTGTGGGGATGAGTAGAATGAGTTCTTCCAGGCTCTGGGGCGTGCGGAGTCTGGAAGAAAACGGTCTCTGGTCTTCATTGGCATACCACCCTCCTCCCATCAGCATCAGTGCCCTGTGACGTGTAGTGGTGGCCCAGGAATTCCGCACCTGCGCCCTGCAATAGGGCGATTACACAACACTTTTCCGAAACTTTATATGCGCTGGCTTCTTCTTTCTACTTCCGCTCCAGTGAACTCCGGCATGCACGGTGCTCTCACCAATTACAGTGATTTGACCATACGATGGCAGAAATGTCAAGTGTAATGGCGCTATTCCTGGGCGCATGCATCTGGGGCCGCCACTACACATCACATAGGACTGTGACGCTGATGGGAGGGGGCTGGTACGCCAATGAAGACCAGAGATTACTTCCAGACAACACACACCCCAGAGCCTGGAAAAGCTCATTACCATAATCAAATGACAGAGGATGAGGCATACATGCAGGACTATTTTAACCGTTCTATAACCTATATGCCCATATTAATAGGTTACATACGTCCAAAGGGGTGACAGATTCCCTTTAACACCTTTCTGACCTCGGACGGGATAGTACGTCCCAGGTCAGCTGACATGTGCCCACAATAGCGGCAGGCGGAATCGTGATCCACCCGCCGCTATTAACTAGTTAAATGCCGCTGGCGTTTAACTAGCGCTTCCGGCGATGGGGACGAAAATGAACGCATCGCTGACCCCCGTCACGTGATCGGGGGTCAGTGATGTGTCGGCATGACAACCAGAGGTCTACTGAAGATCTCTATGGTTTTTGATGCCGGATTGCTGTGAGCGCCACCCTGTGGTCGGCACTCATAGCAATGCAGTAATTCAGCCACATAGGGGCGATCTGATGATCGCTCCTATGTAGCAGAGCCGATCAGGCTATGCCAGCTTCTAGCTTCCCATGGAGGCTATTGAGGCATGGCAAAAGTAAAAAAAAACAAAACGGCGTAGCGAGAAAAAAAAAAATTGAAACGCCAGAATTAAGTTTTTTGGTCACCGCGACATTGCATTAAAAAGCAATAATGGGCGATCAAAAGAACGTATCTGCACTGAAATGGTATAATTAAAAACGTCAGCTCGGCACGCAAAAAATAAGCCCTTACCCGACCCGAGATCATGAAAAATGGAGACGCTACGGGTATCAGAAAATTGAACAATTTTTTTAAAGCAAAGTTTGGAATTTTTTTTCACCACTTAGATAAAAAATAACCTAGACATGTTAGGTGTCTGTGAACTCGTAATGACCTGGAGAATCATAATATCAGGTCAGTTTTAGCATTTAATGAAGCTAGCAAAAAAGCCAAACAAAAAACAAGTGTGGGATTGCACTTTTTTTTGCAATTTCACCGCACTTGGAACTTTTTTCCCGTTTTCTAATACAAGACATGGTAAAACCAATGATGTCGTTCAAAAGTACAACTTGTCCCGCAAAAAATAAGCCCCCACATGGCCATATTGACGGAAAAATAAAAAAAGTTATGGCTCTGGGAAGGAGGGGAGCGAAAAATGAAAATGCAAAACTGAAAAAAAGCTGGGGTCATGAAGGGGTTAAGTCCTGATTTTAGTTGTGGAATGACGTGAAGTGAGCAGTTCAAGGGGAAAAAAAACCCTCCAACACACCAGAGATGATGCTCTTTTGCATAAAGGAATGTGATAAAATTCCACCAAGCTGATGTGCAATAATAATCAACATTTACTTAAAATGTTTAGATGGCGTTGATTCGTATTGCCATTCACAATCTGATATTGAATCAATTTTCTAATTTAAAATAATTTAAAAATTCTAATATTTCTGACTCATTTGCTTACCGTATATACCCGAGTATAAGCCGACCCCCCTAATTTTGCCACAAAAAAACTGGGAAAACTAATTGATTCTAGTATAAGCCTAGGGTGGAAATGCAGCATTTACCGGTGAATTTCAAAAATAAAAATAGATCATTATTTCCCCATAGCTGTGCCATATAGTGCTCTGCACCGTTCATATTTCCCCATAGCTGTGCCCCATATGGTGCTCTGCACCGTTCATTTTGTCCCATAGCTGTGACCCATACAGTGCTCTGCAGCGTTCATTGTGCCCCATATACAGTGCTCTGCACCGTTCATTGTGCCCCATAGCTGTGCCCCATATACAGTGCTCTGCATCGTTCATTGTGCCCCATAGCTGTGCCCCATATACAGTGCTCTGCACCGTTCATTGTGCCCCATATCTGTGCCCCATATACAGTGCTCTGCACCATTCATTGTGCCCCATAGCTGTGCCCCATATACAGTGCTCTGCACCGTTCATTGTGCCCCATATCTGTGCCCCATATACAGTGCTCTGCACCGTTCATTGTGCCCCATAGATGTGCCCCATATAGTGCTCTGCACCGTTCATATATCCCCATAGATGCTCCACATAAATCTGTGCCGCCGCTGCTGCTGCAATAAAAAAAAAACACATACTCACCTCTCTTGCTTGCAGCTCCCGGCGTCTCGTTCCGGCGCCTCCATCTTCCCGGCGTCTCTGCTCTGACTGATCAGACAGAGGGCGCCGCGCACACTATGACCTGAACAGTCAGAGCGCAGACGCCGGGAAGATGGAGCGACGCCCGGCGGCTGGAACGCGGACAGGTGAATATTACATACTTACCTGGTCCCGACGTCCGGCTCCCTCTGCCTGTCACAGCTGTCTTCGGTGCCGCAGCCTCTTTCTCTATCAGCGGTCACCGGCACCGCTGATTAGAGAAATGAATAGGCGGCTCCACCCCTATGGGAGGTGGAGCCGCCTATTCATTTTTCTAATGAGCGGTCCCACGTGACCGCTGAAGAGGGGAAGAACTGCAGCACCGAAGACCGTGGGACGGCAGGGAGCGCCAGGACTAGGTAAGTATACCTCAGCGCCCTCACCCGCCGACCCTGCCACCCACCTTGACTCGAGTATAAGCCGAGAGGGGCACTTTCAGCCCAAAAATTTGGGCTGAAAATCTCGGCTTATACTCGAGTATATACGGTAATTTGGTGTGAAAATCTGATGTAGTTTTGAGGTACCGTCACACTCAGCAACTTATGAACGAGAACTACAGCGATCCGTGACGTCAACGCTGTGTTTTACGGCCGGCGCTCACAGTCAGTGCGGGAAGCTGACAGCGAGGGACGTGACAGACACCGGAATGTAAGTATGTAGTGGTTTGTTTTTTTTAACATTTACAATGGTAACCAGGGTAAATATCGGGTTACTAAGCGCGGCCCTGCACTTAGTAACCCGATGTTTACCCTGGTTACCCGGGGACTTCGGCATCGTTGGTCGCTGGAGAGCAGTCTGTGTGACAGCTCCCCAGCGACCACACAACGACTTTCCAACGATCACGGTCAGGTCGTATCGCTGGTCGTGATCATTGGAAAGTTGATCAGTGTGAAGGTACCTTTAGGTAAAGTTTAGGGGGTGGGGAAGACTTCACTGACTCTGGTTTTCAAAAATGAATGAAGTTGTCAATAGAGGAACTCACCTCACCAGTCAACCAGCTACTCGTGCTATTGCCATTATGATCCCATTGTGAAGACAATACTTTAGACTTTTGATAACAGCCTTTATTGGGTCTTTTTTGTTTTTTTCTATTTCTGCTCATTTCATGTTTTGTGATTATAGTTTGAAAAATTAGAAAAAAAAAATAGAGGTAAATGAAAAAACTAAACTAAACAAGGAGATGGATTGTGAGCTGCGCCTCCCGGTCACATGTAAAATGGGCCTCTTCTTTTGAGACCATGCTTTTCTTTCGACATACACACGTCCCAGCATTATTATTGTCTTGCCTTACATAATTCTATTCATGTGGAAGAGATTTCTACACCTTCTTTGGTTCTACGCCTTTTATTTTGCCAAACAATAATTTCTCAATAAACCCAATTACTATCCTAAATGAAAGATATTTCACTTACCACAGACGCTTTTCCGAGTGACAAATTATCGTCCATTGTAGCAGCAAATACAATGGAAGCTATCAAGAAGAGGAAACCAACGACTGCGGTGACCCAGAAGTCCTGCAAAAGATAAAAGATGTGCAATTTGTTGTACTCTCCACTAGATGGCACTCAAAGTAAAGCTATGTAAAGTAAAGCTACGCGCCCCATAGATTATTTTCTTTTCTTTTGTTAATCAGGCTTTTTTTTGGTAGGGTGTGACTTGAGCCTTATTTTCAGTGGTGTTGTTCTAGGGTGCTAATTGAATAACTCATTTACTCTTTATTGGAAGGGATATAAAGAAAACAGCAATTCTGCAATTTCAAGAACGTGTGTGCAACACCGTGAATAGCGTAAAGCGGTAACTTTATTCTGCATTTCAGTATAATAAAAGTGATATAAGTTTGCGTAGTTTTAGTATTTTTCTACAGTACATGCTCACTTTGAAAAGATGGGGGAAAAAAATCTTGTTTGGTTGCCACATTTTGACAACTATAACCTATTTATCTTTCTACAAAAGATTTATTTTTGAGAAACAATCTGGGCTTGCTGGTCCCTTATGGGAGTAATTGGCTAGTTGTCCTCTATATATAACTCCTTATACCTATGTGACCTTATTGGGCTCATCAGTGGACCGCAATGCATCAACTGGCTACGGGTCTCGACAACTTCATATATTTCTAGAAGTCTGTCACGTTCGGGTCAGGAGACTCAACCAGTCCGTTCAAGGCTGTCCATGATCGGACCAAGATCCCCATACATGTGCAGGAGCCCTTATACTGACCCCATGTTGGAACGGATGGCTGTAGTGTATGGCAGACCCTGCGAGCACTGCTAGGCCTCTCAGATTGCAATAGCAACCAGTTGGCACAAACATGTTAGGGGGTGCCAATAGGCTGACAAAAGATCGTGCGCCCTCTGTCAAATTTCTCAGATGCCAAAGTCACTACTGACCGCACCAACCGAGGAGTTCTACTGCCAGGACCAGAGCTAGCTGCAGCCCAGCAGATGCACCAGATGCTCAGCTGTAGTTTACTGCCAGCTCCTGCTGTCGATGGCATGGACGCCTGTGCCTGCTGCCCATCATTGTGACCTGTGGTCCATTCTTGTGACATACAAGTCCACCCTGATGCGTTTAGTTACGGTTACATTTCTGTCCTATGGCGGGAAGTAATTAAGAACAAACCAGTTGATAAATACTAGTGATGAGCGAATGTGCTTGGATAAGGTGTTATCTGAGCATGCTCAGGTGCTAACAGAGAGTCTTCGGTGTCCTCAAATAATATGTCCGAGTCCTGGCGGCTGCATGTCTCATCGCTGTTCGACAGCTGTAACACATTGTCCCAAAATACTTGTTGGCATGGGACAGACTTGTGTAGCTGCACTTCAAGTTCCACAACTAGCTATGGAAAAGGGTTTTGTTTCTTTCTTTTTTTTTAATTAACATGTAGGTTACATTTTAGTGATTTATTTTATTTTTTTAATGGGGTGGGGGGTATGGCAAACGAGACAGGAACTTCATTTTTTTGTGCTTTATTTCCCAGTGTAAGGTACGTTCACATGTACAGATTTTGTTACATGTCAATTCCTAAGAGTTTTTTTTAAGTGTTTTTCACAAATTCGAATGAATGGGAAAAAATGCAGTAAAAAAGCAAGTATTTCTTATGCCAAAAGACACGTTTTTTTGATACCCAAATACTTAATCTGCACCTATACCCATAGGGATGAGCACGGTTTACTTGCTGGTATCTGTAGTTCTTAATAGATTCTTTATTAGGTTCAGTAAAGGTATTATTTTTGGAAACATGAATAGATGGGAGTAACATGATTAGTCCATGAGATAAGCGTGCTTACAATTTTCTTGAAGCTTGGAATAATAATTTTGTTCTTCAGAGGTGTGCAGTACACAACTAACATGAGAATGGCAAGCAAAAAGGCGCTGCAGCTGACAAACTCGAAGAAGTACAGGCCTCCGCAGGAGTCACACTGAGCGATGATTTCTTCACATACGAAGGCCACAAATGACAGCACCTAGGAAACAAAAAGGTGGATCAATATAAATGCTCAAATAAGGGGCTTAAATACAGCTGATACCACTGTCTAGTGGACACACTGGGTATTGCACTATATCACCCCGAAGGTACCGTGGCAGCAGCGGTACATGAGGGCCCGATCACCACCATCTCTGTGCAGCCTACGGATGGGCTTCATAGGAGATCACTACTCATAGACCCCAATCTGTGTAAGCAAAGCTTACCGCTAGGGCTCAGGGCGGGCTTCAGTAAAATGACGCCGACTGCACTGAGCAATCTACGTATGTGCAGCTAACAGCACTATTTTCCTGAAGACTTTCAAGAGCTTAAAGGGAATCTGTCACCTACTTTTGACCCTATAAGCTGCGGCCACCGCCAGTAGGGGCTTCTCTACAGTATTCTGTAGTGCTATAGATAAGCCCCTGATGTCACCTGAAAGGTAAGAAAAAGAGGATAGATTATACTCACCCAGGGGTGGTCCCGGTCCGATGGGCGTTGTGGTCCGGGGCCTCCCATCTTCATGTGATGACATCCTCTTCTTTGCTTCCTGCCGCGTCTCCGGTGCAGGCTTACTGATTTGCCCTGTTGAGGGCAGAGCAAAGTACTGCAGTGCACAGGCGCCGGGCCTCAGAATTCAGCATTACAGAATGCTGTAGATAAGCCCCTAATGGCGGTGGCCGCAGCTTATAGGGCCAAAATTAGGTGACAGATTCCCTTTAATCTGAACATCTGTCCGCGGCCTAGATGGCGATGGTGCACTATTTTAAATAAAGGAGAAAGCACACCCAGACATTTTCTAATTATTGCTCCCACAGTTGATTTCATCACACCAAGCTGCTTGCCTATTGCAGATTCAGCCTTCCCAGCCTGGTGCAGGGCTACAATTTTGTTTCTGGTGTCCTTGGACAGCTCTTTGGTCTTCACCATAGTGGGGTTTGGAGTGTGACTGTTGGAGGTTGTAGACAGAGAAGAAGAAGTTACAGGTCTATGAGAGCCAGACATCTTGCATGTTTTTAGGTGACCAAATACTTATTTTTCAACATAATTTGCTAAATAAATCTTGCCAAATCAGACAAGGTGATTTTCTGGATTGGTTTTCTTATTGACTCTCATAGTTGTGGTCTATCTGTGATGTCAGTTACAGGCCTCTCTCATATTTTTAAGTGGGAGAACTTGCACAATTGGTGGCTGACTAAATACTTTTTTCCCCACTGTAACTGAACAACCCATTTAAGATATTTAGCAATTTTAAAAACTATAGATATGTAAAAGTTCCTTTTTAAAAAGCATCATCATGAGCTTATTTTTGTGTTTCTCGCCAGGCACGGTAAGCTCCTTTCACAGTGAATCCGCCATAAAATCTGCACGTGTTACATTCAGATTGTCCAATAAATTTGCTGTTTTCACCTCTGTACTGCCAAGGGTGACGTACAATGAAAATGGGCGATTCCTCCTGAGCATATGTTACACGGCCTGTGCCCGCTAACCATGGTCCCTGCCCTTTGCGTTTCCCCTCGGTCTTCTCCACCTTAGCATTATATGGCATTGTTTTCACTGACTGCCTCTGTTTTCTATGACTATTCCCGGAGGTCACAATACATATTTTACAGAAGGGTCAAATACGCCTTTTAGCATATTTGAGGAGCTTTTTTTTTGTTTTCAGCCAAGAGGGAAATTAATAAATTACAGTAACTCAAATTTGTAATACATATATTAGGTCACCACTTCTGCCGCTAGTATATAAATTAGGTTACTTGCGTTTGTGTGGTTTTTATATGCATTTTTTGTCTCTTTTTGTTACGCCATGTTTTTACCCCTTTGTGACAGTGCCAATTTCTGTTTGTTTTTTCCTCCCCTTCTTCCCAGAGCCATAACTTCTTTATTTTTCTGTCCACAGACATATGAGGGCTTGTTTTTTGAGGGAATAGTTGTACTTTTGAATGACTCCATTCATTCCTTCACATATTGTACTAGGAAACAGGAAAAATGGGAAAAATTCTGAAAAAAACAGCAATTCTGACAATTTCAGTGATTTTTTTTTTTTGTTCACGTTGTTTACTAATCGGGGTAATTATTTTTATTTTTTGATAGATCGGACTTTTCTGACTGCGGTGATACCACACACTTTTTATTTCTTTTTTTAATATCTTTATTTTTAATTGGAGGAATATATGTTTTCGTTTTTTCATATTTTACAACTTATTTTTAGTTTTCACAATATTTGTTAGTCCCCTTAGGAGACTTGAAGCTTTGATCATCTGATCGATTCTGCTTTATATAGTAATTCTGCAGCATCACTGCATATAGCAAAAATCACTTTTTTACCTGTGGATTTTCCACATCTAATGCAAGTCAATGGAGAAATCTGAACATAAAACGTGACGTATCTGCAAGATAGATTGACACGTTGCGGATTTGAAACTCGCAATGCAGGTCTGTTAACACGGGGTAAAAAAAAGCATAGTGGTCATGAGTAGAGTTGAGCGACCTTGACCTTTTTAGAGTCGAGCCGGGTTTTGCGAAACCCGACTATGTCCAAAGTCGGGTCGAGTGAAATCGGCCGATTATGACGTAAAGTCGGGATCGACCGAAACACGAAACCCAATGCAAGTCAATGGGGCAGCATAGTCGGCAGTGAGTGGGGGCCAGGAAAACACCTAGAGTGGCCATTTTAATGTCAAAACCATCCATTCTTCTTAATGAAGCTTGTCAAGCGTAATTTACCTTATAATAATTGGAAGGCATTTGAAATTGGGGGTCATTTGGCTAAAGTTGTGGGGGGTAGGGCTGGTTCAAGTAATTAGTGGGCCCAGGAAATCTGGACCACGTCACGGCAGTGGAGCAGGGAGAGGTAAGTATTTCAACTTTGCAAGTGCTGTGAACCTGAGCAAGCAGGGGGGGCCCACTCGTTGGCATTGGCACTGGCACAGGGCCCCTCAAAGTACAGCGGTGTGTTTGCACGGCGGGGGCGCCTCCCACCGGCAGCAACACTTTTGCGTACTATGAGAGGCCCTGTGCCAGTGACGTCGCCAACTAGTATTCCTCCCCCCACCTGATGAAGGAACCTGCACTTTCATCTGCACCTTCCTCTTTGTCCCCGTGTAAGGTGGTATGGTATGCGGGAAGAGCAACCTGACTTTCAGCAGGGTCACAATGTTGTTGTGTAGCGTGCACGGGGAATGTTGCGTTATGGGTCAATGTACCAGCAGACTCATCTATCACTGGCTGGGCAATGGGCACGATGAAGTGGAAACACAGATATAGGCCCAAAGAAGAAAGTGGGCTAAATGCAGTTCAAAATTGGTAACACAGGAATAACCAGGGGGCATTGCAGTGGAGGACAACTGGAATGAGAGGCTGACACAGAGAGTAGGGCCAAATCAGTAAGTAGTCGAAATGCAGTTCAAAATTGGCAACCGTAGTAAACAGGCGGCACAGCTTTGTTCAGTGGAGGAGAACAGCAAGGAGTGGCAGACACCGATAGTAGGCCCCAAACCAACTAGTACGCCAAATGCAGTTGTTCCATTTAACCACAATTTAATGAGAGCCTGAAGATAGAAGCTCAGGAAAGGCAACCTGGGGAACACCTTGGAGTGTAACACACCATCTCTCTCCACCCCATACCCATTTTGTATGGCCTAATGCAGTGTACTTTTCTACAACTACTAAACGAGAGTCGGAAGACCAAAGCAATGGCAAGGAAACCTGGGGAACACCTTAGAGTGTAACACACCCTCTCTCTACACCCCATACCCAATTTGAAGGCCTAATGCAGTGTAGTTTCCAAGAACTACTAAACGAGAGCCGGAAGATCGAAGCTCAGGAAAGGCAACCTGGGGAACACCTTGGAGTGTAACACACCCTCTCGCTACACCCCATACCCAATTTGAAGGCCTAATGCAGCGTAGTTTCCAACAACTACTAAACGAGAGCCGGAAGATCGAAGCTCAGGAAAGGCAACCTGGGGAACACCTTGGAGTGGAACACACCATCTCTCTACACCCCATACCCAATTTGAAGGCCTAATGCAGAGTAGTTTCCAAGAACTACTAAACGAGAGCCGGAAGATCGAAGCTCAGGAAAGGCAACCTGGGGAACACCTTGGAGTGTAACACAACGTCTCTCTACACGACGGAAGGGCTGATTCTTAGGAAGGAAGGCTGTTGGAAATAAGCATTGCGCGTCCGAGGGTGATTATATTCTTATTAGGTATATACTCACCCTCGGACGCGCCCTGCTTCTTTATTTGGAATGAATGTTTATTTGCAATGTGGTGTTGACTTTCTCTATTATTTTGGTAATTAATGATTTTATTATTTTCATTATTTTGCATCTTCTCGGCAATAATATAAAGAAGACGCGACAGGACAACACTCGGTGGATGCCATATGTGTGTTTTCAATTTAAAAAAACTTTCAGTTAACTACTTGCAGGAGAAAGTAATTGTAGCTGGTGGCCATTTTTAGTACTGTACCAGATTAGAGTTGTGTGTTTGTTTTTAATGTTAAAATGTCTGCATTTGATATCTCACCAGTATTTTCTTTTTTATAAGCAAAATACTTATTTTTATATTTTCTGATGTTGGTTCCAGGGGTACACGGCCAGCAGTGCCCTGGTCAGTGTAGTAGTAGTTGAAAGAATGGACCGCAGACAGGCATCGAAGGCCTAAAATAATAACACATGGCTGTAGGCAATTTTAAATTGGTTCCAGGGGTACACGGACAGCAGTGGTGTGGTCAGTGGAGGCCTAGTGGAAGGAGTGACCGCAGACAGGCATCGAAGGCCTAAAATAATAACACATGGCTGTAGGCAATTTTAAATTGGTTCCAGGGGTACACGGGCAGCAGTGACCTGGTCAGTGTAGTAGTAGTTGAAAGAATGGACCGCAGACAGGCATCGAAGGCCTAAAATAAAAAAATTGGGCTGGCTGTAGGCAATTTTAAATTGGTTCCAGGGGTACACGGGCAGCAGTGGTGTGGTCAGTGGAGGCCTAGTGGAAGGAGTGACCGCAGACAGGCATCGAAGGCCTAAAATAATAACACATGGCTGTAGGCAATTTTAAATTGGTTCCAGGGGTACACGGGCAGCAGTGACCTGGTCAGTGTAGTAGTAGTTGAAAAAATGGACCGCAGACAGGCATCGAATGCCTAAAATAATAACACATGGCTGTAGGCAATTTTAAATTGGTTACAGGGGTACACGGACAGCAGTGACCTGGTCAGTGTAGTAGTAGTTGAAAGAATGGACCGCAGACAGGCATCGAAGGCCTAAAATAAAAAAATTGGGCTGGCTGTAGGCAATTTTAAATTGGTTCCAGGGGTACACGGACAGCAGTGGTGTGGTCAGTGGAGGCCTAGTGGAAGGAGTGACCGCAGACAGGCATCGAAGGCCTAAAATAATAACACATGGCTGTAGGCAATTTTAAATTGGTTCCAGGGGTACACGGACAGCAGTGGTGTGGTCAGTGGAGGCCTAGTGGAAGGAGTGACCGCAGACAGGCATCGAAGGCCTAAAATAATAACACATGGCTGTAGGCAATTTTAAATTGGTTCCAGGGGTACACGGACAGCAGTGACCTGGTCAGTGTAGTAGTAGTTGAAAGAATGGACCGCAGACAGGCATCGAAGGCCTAAAATAAAAAAATTGGGCTGGCTGTAGGCAATTTTAAATTGGTTCCAGGGGTACACGGGCAGCAGTGGTGTGGTCAGTGGAGGCCTAGTGGAAGGAGTGACCGCAGACAGGCATCGAAGGCCTAAAATAATAACACATGGCTGTAGGCAATTTTAAATTGGTTCCAGGGGTACACGGACAGCAGTGGTGTGGTCAGTGGAGGCCTAGTGGAAGGAGTGACCGCAGACAGGCATCGAAGGCCTAAAATAATAACACATGGCTGTAGGCAATTTTAAATTGGTTCCAGGGGTACACGGACAGCAGTGACCTGGTCAGTGTAGTAGTAGTTGAAAGAATGGACCGCAGACAGGCATCGAAGGCCTAAAATAAAAAAATTGGGCTGGCTGTAGGCAATTTTAAATTGGTTCCAGGGGTACACGGACAGCAGTGGTGTGGTCAGTGGAGGCCTAGTGGAAGGAGTGACCGCAGACAGGCATCGAAGGCCTAAAATAATAACACATGGCTGTAGGCAATTTTAAATTGGTTCCAGGGGTACACGGACAGCAGTGGTGTGGTCAGTGGAGGCCTAGTGGAAGGAGTGACCGCAGACAGGCATCGAAGGCCTAAAATAATAACACATGGCTGTAGGCAATTTTAAATTGGTTCCAGGGGTACACGGACAGCAGTGACCTGGTCAGTGTAGTAGTAGTTGAAAGAATGGACCGCAGACAGGCATCGAAGGCCTAAAATAAAAAAATTGGGCTGGCTGTAGGCAATTTTAAATTGGTTCCAGGGGTACACGGGCAGCAGTGGTGTGGTCAGTGGAGGCCTAGTGGAAGGAGTGACCGCAGACAGGCATCGAAGGCCTAAAATAATAACACATGGCTGTAGGCAATTTTAAATTGGTTCCAGGGGTACACGGACAGCAGTGGTGTGGTCAGTGGAGGCCTAGTGGAAGGAGTGACCGCAGACAGGCATCGAAGGCCTAAAATAATAACACATGGCTGTAGGCAATTTTAAATTGGTTCCAGGGGTACACGGGCAGCAGTGACCTGGTCAGTGTAGTAGTAGTTGAAAAAATGGACCGCAGACAGGCATCGAATGCCTAAAATAATAACACATGGCTGTAGGCAATTTTAAATTGGTTCCAGGGGTACACGGGCAGCAGTGACCTGGTCAGTGTAGTAGTAGTTGAAAGAATGGACCGCAGACAGGCATCGAAGGCCTAAAATAAAAAAATTGGGCTGGCTGTAGGCAATTTTAAATTGGTTCCAGGGGTACACGGACAGCAGTGGTGTGGTCAGTGGAGGCCTAGTGGAAGGAGTGACCGCAGACAGGCATCGAAGGCCTAAAATAATAACACATGGCTGTAGGCAATTTTAAATTGGTTCCAGGGGTACACGGACAGCAGTGGTGTGGTCAGTGGAGGCCTAGTGGAAGGAGTGACCGCAGACAGGCATCGAAGGCCTAAAATAATAACACATGGCTGTAGGCAATTTTAAATTGGTTCCAGGGGTACACGGACAGCAGTGGTGTGGTCAGTGGAGGCCTAGTGGAAGGAGTGACCGCAGACAGGCATCGAAGGCCTAAAATAATAACACATGGCTGTAGGCAATTTTAAATTGGTTCCAGGGGTACACGGGCAGCAGTGACCTGGTCAGTGTAGTAGTAGTTGAAAGAATGGACCGCAGACAGGCATCGAAGGCCTAAAATAAAAAAATTGGGCTGGCTGTAGGCAATTTTAAATTGGTTCCAGGGGTACACGGGCAGCAGTGGTGTGGTCAGTGGAGGCCTAGTGGAAGGAGTGACCGCAGACAGGCATCGAAGGCCTAAAATAATAACACATGGCTGTAGGCAATTTTAAATTGGTTCCAGGGGTACACGGGCAGCAGTGACCTGGTCAGTGTAGTAGTAGTTGAAAAAATGGACCGCAGACAGGCATCGAATGCCTAAAATAATAACACATGGCTGTAGGCAATTTTAAATTGGTTACAGGGGTACACGGACAGCAGTGACCTGGTCAGTGTAGTAGTAGTTGAAAGAATGGACCGCAGACAGGCATCGAAGGCCTAAAATAAAAAAATTGGGCTGGCTGTAGGCAATTTTAAATTGGTTCCAGGGGTACACGGACAGCAGTGGTGTGGTCAGTGGAGGCCTAGTGGAAGGAGTGACCGCAGACAGGCATCGAAGGCCTAAAATAATAACACATGGCTGTAGGCAATTTTAAATTGGTTCCAGGGGTACACGGACAGCAGTGACCTGGTCAGTGTAGTAGTAGTTGAAAGAATGGACCGCAGACAGGCATCGAAGGCCTAAAATAAAAAAATTGGGCTGGCTGTAGGCAATTTTAAATTGGTTCCAGGGGTACACGGGCAGCAGTGACCTGGTCAGTGTAGTAGTAGTTGAAAGAATGGACCGCAGACAGGCTTAGAAGGCCTAACATAACAAACTTGGGCTGGCTGTAGGCACTTTTAAATTGGTTCCAGGGGTACACGGGCAGCAGTGGTCTGGTCAGTGGAAGTCTAGTGGAAGGAGTGACCGCAGACAGGCTTCCAAGGCCTAACATAACAAACTTGGGCTGGCTGTAGGCACTTTTAAATTGGTTCCAGGGGTACACGGGCAGCAGTGGTCTGGTCAGTGGAAGTCTAGTGGAAGGAGTGACCGCAGACAGGCTTCCAAGGCCTAACATAACAAACTTGGGCTGGCTGTAGGCACTTTTAAATTGGTTCCAGGGGTACACGGGCAGCAGTGGTCTGGTCAGTGGAAGTCTAGTGGAAGGAGTGACCGCAGACAGGCTTCCAAGGCCTAACATAACAAACTTGGGCTGGCTGTAGGCACTTTTAAATTGGTTCCAGGGGTACACGGGCAGCAGTGGTCTGGTCAGTGGAAGTCTAGTGGAAGGAGTGACCGCAGACAGGCTTCCAAGGCCTAACATAACAAACTTGGGCTGGCTGTAGGCACTTTTAAATTGGTTCCAGGGGTACACGGGCAGCAGTGGTCTGGTCAGTGGAAGTCTAGTGGAAGGAGTGACCGCAGACAGGCTTCGAAGGCCTAACATAACAAAATTGGGCTGGCTGTAGGCACTTTAAATTGGTTCCAGGGGTACATGGGCAGCAGTGTATGGTCAGTGGAAGTCTAGTGGAAGGAGTGACGGCAGACAGTCTTCGAAGGCCTAACATAACAAAATTGGGCTGACTGTAGGCACTTTTAAATTGGTTCCAGGGTAACACGGCCAGCAGTGGCCTGGTCAGTGTAGTAGTTGTAGAAAGAAGGGACCGCAGACAGGCTTCGAAGGCCTAACATAACAAAAATGTCAAAACAATGGTATTGTCAGTGCCAGGCATTGAAGGATGTCAGCGGCTAGACTACACATTGGTGAAGCTGTGAGAGATAATTTTGCTAGTGGTAGAGCACTGTTTGAGCTGGGGGGGGAACTGTCTTGTGGCCGGCGGTACAGGCACAGGGCCCCTCATATTACAACGGTGTGTCTGACGTTGGGTGCGCACCACCACCGCCAGAGACACTTTATTGTACTATGAGGGACCCAGTGGCAGTGCCGTCGACCAAAAGCGGCCACACCCACCTCTTCAGACAAACAGCACTCTCAAGGGTCCAAGCGCAAAGTGGCGATAGCACGGCCCCGTGTGGGGAGTTTGGCCATTTCGTGAGGTGGAAACATGTCGTATGCTGGACAATCAGGTGAAGAAAATTACGAGATTGGAAAAGTCATTCAGAATAGTCCACAGGCAAGACCTTTTCATAGGAAAGCTAGGTGTCAGCCGGGCAGGGTGGGGCAAAAGATTTTGAAATCCAGTTGTGGTTCATTTTAATGAAGGTTAGATCATCTACATTTTGGGTAGCCAGACGAGTCCTTTTTTCTGTTAGTATTGAACCTGCAGCACTGAATACTCTTTCTGATAGGACACTAGCTGCCGGGCAAGCAAGCTCCTGCAATGCATATTCTGCCAATTCTGGCCAGGTGTCTAATTTGGATGCCCAGTAATCAAATGGGAATGACGGTTGAGGGAGAACGTCGATAAGGGATGAAAAATAGTTTGTAACCATACTGGACAAATGTTGTCTCCTGTCACTTTGAATTGATGCTGCAGTACCTGTCCTGTCTGCGGTCATAGAAAAATCACTCCACAACCTGGTCAGAAAACCCCTCTGTCCAACGCCACTTCTGATTTCTGCCCCTCTAACACCTCTGGTCTGCTGGCCCCTGGAGCTCGTGTGAGAACGATCACGGGCGCTGTGTGCAGGGAATGCCAGAAGCAAACGGTCAACAAGAGTTGATTGTTTTGTTGCTAATATTAGTTCCAAGTTCTCATGTGGCATAATATTTTGCAATTTGCCTTTATAGCGAGGATCAAGGAGGCAGGCCAACCAGTAATCGTCATCGTTCATCATTTTTGTAATGCGTGTGTCCCTTTTGAGGATACGCAAGGCATAATCCGCCATGTGGGCCAAAGTTCCCGTTGTCAAATCTGCGGTTGTGCTTGGTTGAGGGGCAGTTGCAGGCAAATCTACGTCACTTGTGTCCCTCAAAAAACCAGAACCCGGCCTTGCCACGCCACCAATTTCCCGTGCCCCCGGGAAAGCTTCCTCATTAAAAATATACTCATCCCCATCATCCTCCTCATCCTCCACCTCCTCTTCGCCCGGTACCTCGTCATGTACACTGCCCTGACCAGACAATCGCTGACTGTCATCAAGGCTTTCCTCTTCCTCTGGTGCAGACGCCTGATCCTTTATGTGCGTCAAACTTTGCATCAGCAGACGCATTAGGGGGATGCTCATGCTTATTATGGCGTTGTCTGCACTAACCAGCCGTGTGCATTCCTCAAAACACTGAAGGACTTGACACATGTCTTGAATCTTCGACCACTGCACACCTGACAACTCCATGTCTGCCATCCTACTGCCTGCCCGTGTATGTGTATCCTCCCACAAAAACATAACAGCCCGCCTCTGTTCGCACAGTCTCTGAAGCATGTGCAGTGTTGAGTTCCACCTTGTTGCAACGTCTATGATTAGGCGATGCTGGGGAAGGTTCAAAGAACGCTGATAGGTCTGCATACGGCTGGAGTGTACAGGCGAACGGCGGATATGTGCGCAAAGTCCACGCACTTTGAGGAGCAGGTCGGATAACCCCGGATAACTTTTCAGGAAGCACTGCACCACCAGGTTTAAGGTGTGAGCCAGGCAAGGAATGTGTTTCAGTTGGGAAAGGGAGATGGCAGCCATGAAATTCCTTCCGTTATCACTCACTACCTTGCCTGCCTCAAGATCTACAGTGCCCAGCCACGACTGCGTTTCTTGCTGCAAGAACTCGGACAGAACTTCCGCGGTGTGTCTATTGTCGCCCAAACACTTCATAGCCAATACAGCCTGCTGACGTATGCCAGTAGCTGCCCCATAATGGGAGACCTGGTGTGCAACAGTGGCAGGTGCGGATGGAGTGTTTGTGCGACTGCGGTCTGTGGACGAGCTCTTGCTTCTGCAGGAGGACGAGGAGGAGGAGGAGGAGGGGGTGCGAACGGCTACAGACAACTGTTTACTAGACCGTGGGCTAGGCAGAACTGTCCCAAACTTGCTGTCCCCTGTGGACCCTGAATCCACCACATTTACCCAGTGTGCCGTGATGGACACGTAACGTCCCTGGCCATGCCTACTGGTCCATGCATCTGTTGTCAGGTGCACCTTTGTGCTCACAGATTGCCTGAGTGCATGGACGATGCGCTCTTTAACATGCTGGTGGAGGGCTGGGATGGCTTTTCTGGAAAAAAAGTGTCGACTGGGTAGCTCGTAGCGTGGTACAGCGTAGTCCATCAGGTCTTTGAAAGCTTCGCTTTCAACTAACCGGTAGGGCATCATCTCTAACGAGATTAGTCTAGCTATGTGGGCGTTCAAACCCTGTGTACGCGGATGCGAGGCTAAGTATTTCCTTTTTCTAACCATAGTCTCATGTAGGGTGAGCTGGACTGGAGAGCTGGAGATCGTGGAACTAGCGGGGGTGCCGGTGGACATGGCAGACTGAGAGACGGTGGGAGATGGTATTGTTGCCGCCGGTGCCCTAGATGCAGTGTTTCCTACTACGAAACTGGTGATTCCCTGACCCTGACTGCTTTGGCCTGGCAAAGATACCTGCACAGATACAGCAGGTGGTGCGCTAAATGGTGGTCCTACACTGCCGGAAGGGATGTTGCGTTGATGACTAGCTTCATTGGCCGAGGGTGCAACAACCTTAAGGGACGTTTGGTAGTTAGTCCAAGCTTTCAAATGCATGGTGGTTAAATGTCTATGCATGCAACTAGTATTGAGACTTTTCAGATTCTGACCTCTGCTTAAGGAAGTAGAACATTTTTGACAGATGACTTTGCGCTGATCAATTGGATGTTGTTTAAAAAAATGCCAGACTGCACTCTTTCTAGCATCGGATACCTTTTCAGGCATTGCAGACTGAGCTTTAACCGGATGGCCACGCTGTCCTCCACCAGGTTTTGGCTTTGCCACGCGTTTTGGGCAAGATACGGGCCCGGCAGATGGAACCTGTGGCGATGTTGATGCCTGCTGCGGCCCCTCCTCCTCCTCTGCTTCAGAACTGCTGCCGCCTGCACCCTGTTCCCCCAATGGCTGCCAATCGGGGTCAAGAACTGGGTCATCTAATAACTCTTCTTGTACCTCCTGCGCAACTTCGTCTGTGTCACCGTGTCGTTCGGTGGTATAGCGTTCGTGATGGGGCAACATAGTCTCATCAGGGTCTGATTCTTGATCAGCACCCTGCGAGGGCAATGTTGTGGTCTGAGTCAAAGGACCAGCATAGTAGTCTGGCTGTGGCTGTGCGTCAGTGCACTCCATGTCAGATTCAATTTGTAATGGGCATGGACTGTTAACTGCTTCACTTTCTAAGCCAGGGACGGTATGTGTAAAGAGCTCCATGGAGTAACCCGTTGTGTCGCCTGCTGCATTCTTCTCTGTTGTTGTTTTTGCTGAAGAGGACAAGGAAGTGACTTGTCCCTGACCGTGAACATCCACTAACGACGCGCTGCTTTTACTTTTACCAGTTTCACGAGATGAGGCAAAAGAGCTAGAGGCTGAGTCAGCAAGATAAGCCAAAACTTGCTCTTGCTGCTCCGGCTTTAAAAGCGGTTTTCCTAATCCCAGAAAAGGGAGCGTTCGAGGCCTTGTGTAGCCGGACGACGAACCTGGCTCCACAGCTCCAGACTTAGGTGCAATATTTTTTCCCCCACGACCACCTGATGCTCCACCACTACCACTACCCTCATTACCAGCTGACAATGAACGCCCCCGGCCACGACCTCTTCCACTAGACTTCCTCATTGTTTTAAAAACGTAACCAAACTAACGTTATTTGTTGCAGTCACACAACTTACACGGTGAGCTATAACTTCAGTATGATTTAGCTACCCCTTTACAGGTTGGTGAGACCACAGCGAAAATCAGGCCCAATGTTACACACTCTTTTTTTGGTGGCTGCAAATTAGAGAGATGCCCCACACGCAGGACTGTCACTGAAGCACAAATGTTAATATTAATGTCACACTATTATTTTTTTTTTATTTTTATTTTTTTCAGGAACACTTTAGAAACCCCCCCAAAAAAAAAAAATAGATTTTTGCAGGGAGAATTTAGAAAACAAATGTAACAAACTATATGCTTTCTATGGGCCACTGAGTGAGAGATGACGCACACAGGAATCAGGAGTGGCACACAAGCCCAGAGGCCAATATTTTTCTACCAATGATTGATGGAGTTATTTTCTCTGGTAGATTTTGGAACCCAAATCAAGGAAAAAAAATGTAGGCTTTCTATGGACCACAATTGGAGAGAGAGAGAGAGAGAGATGGCACACCCAGGAGTCAAGACTGGCACACAAGCAGAAAGGCCAATATTAATCTCCCACTGTTTTTTTTGGTTGTTTTTTTTTTTTTTTTTTCAGGGAGACTTTAGAAAAAAAAATAATAAAAAAAATATGATTTTATCAGGAAGAATTTAGAAACCAAATAAAATAAAATGATTTTTTCAGGGAGAATTTATAAAACAAATAAAACCAAAAATAGGCGTTCTATGGCCCACTGACTGAGAGATGACGCACCCAGGAGTCAAGACTGGCACACAAGCAGAAAGGCCAATATTAATCTCCCACTGTTTTTTTTTTTTTTTTTCAGGGAGACTTTAGAAAAAAAAATAATAAAAAAAATATGATTTTATCAGGAAGAATTTAGAAACCAAATAAAATAAAATGATTTTTTCAGGGAGAATTTAGAAAACAAATAAAACCAAAAATAGGCGTTCTATGGCCCACTGACTGAGAGATGACGCACACAGGAGTCAGGAGTGGCACACAAACCCAGAGGCCAATATTTTTCTACCAATGATTGATGTAGTTATTTTCTCTGGTAGATTTTAGAACCCAAATCAAGGAAAAAAAATATAGGCTTTCTATGGACCACAATTGGAGAGAGAGAGAGAGAGAGAGAGAGAGAGAGAGATGGCACACCCAGGAGTCAAGACTGGCACACAAGCAGAAAGGCCAATATTAATCTCCCACTGTTTTTTTGGTTGTTTTTTTTTTTTTTTTTTCAGGGAGACTTTAGAAATAAAAATAATAAAAAAAATATGATTTTATCAGGAAGAATTTAGAAACCAAATAAAATAAAATGATTTTTTCAGGGAGAATTTAGAAAACAAATAAAACCAAAAATATGCGTTCTATGGCCCACTGACTGAGAGAGAGAGAGAGATGGAACGCTTAGTACTGGCACACAAGCCCAAAGGGCAATATTAATCTCCCTTTTTTTTTCCAGGGAGAATTTCTGAAACCCAAAAAAAAAATAAAATAGGCTTTCTATGGCCCACTATTTGTGAGAGAGATGGGACGCTCAGGACTGGCACAGATGGCACGCTCAGGACTGGCACAGAAGCCCAGAGGCCAATATTAATCTCCCTTTTTTTCTGGGAGAATTTATAAAACCAAAAAAATATTTAAATAGGCTTTCTATGGCCCACTATTTGTGAGAGAGATGGCACGCTCAGGACTGGCACAGATGGCACGCTCACAACTGGCACACAAGCCCAGAGGCCAATATTAATCTCCCTTTTTTCAGGGAGAATTTCTAAAACCCAAAAAAAAAATAAAATAGGCTTTCTATGGCCCACTATTTGTGAGAGAGATGGGACGCTCAGGACTGGCACAGATGGCACGCTCAGGACTGGCACAGAAGCCCAGAGGCCAATATTAATCTCCCTTTTTTTCTGGGAGAATTTATAAAACCAAAAAAATATTTAAATAGGCTTTCTATGGCCCACTATTTGTGAGAGAGATGGCACGCTCAGGACTGGCACAGATGGCACGCTCACAACTGGCACACAAGCCCAGAGGCCAATATTAATCTCCCTTTTTTCAGGGAAAATTGATAAAACAAAAAAAAAAATTAAATAGGCTTTCTATGGCCCACTATTTGTGAGAGAGATGGCACGCTCAGGGCTGGCTGGCACAGATGGCACGCTCAGGACTGGCACACAAGCCCAGAGGCCAATATTAATCTCCCTTTTTTTCTGGGAGAATTTATAAAACCAAAAAAATATTTAAATAGGCTTTCTATGGCCCACTATTTGTGAGAGAGATGGCACGCTCAGGACTGGCACAGATGGCACGCTCACAACTGGCACACAAGCCCAGAGGCCAATATTAATCTCCCTTTTTTCAGGGAAAATTGATAAAACAAAAAAAAAAATTAAATAGGCTTTCTATGGCCCACTATTTGTGAGAGAGATGGCACGCTCAGGGCTGGCTGGCACAGATGGCACGCTCAGGACTGGCACACAAGCCCAGAGGCCAATATTAATCTCCCTTTTTTTCTGGGAGAATTTATAAAACCAAAAAAATATTTAAATAGGCTTTCTATGGCCCACTATTTGTGAGAGAGATGGCACGCTCAGGACTGGCACAGATGGCACGCTCACAACTGGCACACAAGCCCAGAGGCCAATATTAATCTCCCTTTTTTCAGGGAAAATTTATAAAACAAAAAAAAAAATTAAATAGGCTTTCTATGGCCCACTATTTGTGAGAGAGATGGCACGCTCAGGGCTGGCACAGATGGCACGCTCAGGACTGGCACACAAGCCCAGAGGCCAATATTAATCTCCCTTTTTTTCAGGGAGAATTTATAAAACCAAAAAAAAAAATAAATAGGCTTTCTATGGCCCACTATTTGTGAGAGAGATGGCACACTCAGGACTGGCACACAAGCCCAAAGGCCAATATTAATCTCCCACTGTATTTTTATCAGGGAGAATTTATACACCCCACAAAAAAAAATACAGAAAAATGAAAAGGCTTTCTATGGCCCACTATGTGAGAGAGATGGCACACACAGGGATGGCACTCTAGCAGAAATGCCAAATTGCCAATCTTAATCTCCCACCAAAAAAAAAAAAAAAAAAAAAACAGGGAATGTCCTACAATTACTATCTCCCTGCCTGCAGTAATCTCAGCCAGGTATGGCAGGCAGCTACTATCTCCCTGCCTGCAGTAATCTCAGCCAGGTATGGCAGGCAGCAATAAGGAGTGGACTGATGCACAAATGAAATAAAAAGTGTGGACAAACAAAAAAGATAGCTGTGCAGAAAGGAAGGAACAAGAGGATTTGTGCTTTGAAAAAAGCAGTTGGTTTGCACAGCGGCGTACACACAGCAATGCAGCTATCAGGGAGCCTTCTAGGGCAGCCCAATGAGCTACAGCGCTGAGGGGAAAAAAAAAAAAAAAAAAACTTCCACTGTCCCTGCACACCGAGGGTGGTGTTGGACAGTGCAAATCGCTGCAGCACAAGCGGTTTTGTGGTTAATGGACCCTGCCTAACGCTATCCCTGCTTCTGACAAAGCGGCAGCAACCTCTCCCTAAGCTCAGATCAGCAGCAGTAAGATGGCGGTCGGCGGGAACGCCTCTTTATAGCCCCTGTGACGTCGCAGACAGCAAGCCAATCACTGCAATGCCCTTCTCTAAGATGGTGGGGACCAGGACCTATGTCATCACGCTGCCCACACTCTGCGTTTACCTTCATTGGCTGAGAAATGGCGCTTTTCGCGTCATTGAAACGCGACTTTGGCGCGAAAGTCGCGTACCGCATGGCCGACCCCGCACAGGGGTCGGATCGGGTTTCATGAAACCCCGACTTAGCCAAAAGTCGGCGACTTTTGAAAATGTTCGACCCGTTTCGCTCAACCCTAGTCATGAGATTTGTAAAAATCCCATCCACATTGCTGGAACTGTAAGATGCTGCATTTTTTGACGTGGGGAAAATACTCAGCATCAAAAAAGTCATCATGGGCACAATGCCTAAAAGGGAACCTGTCTTGTGAAAAAAACTCACATCTGAAGAAATGGAGTTAATAACTTTCAGAAGCCATGCAGCCATTGCACTGAAAGCACGGCTGACAGGGGAAAATTAACTGTATTCCTCCAGCAGTCTCTGGCTTTCAGTCACAGAGGCGCAGGTTCAGTCACTGCTCAGTACATAGCGAGCGGCAGCTGTAACCACACTCCATCACTGACTGACAGCCGGCTCAGCAGTGCATTATTACAGAGCCGGCTGTCAGTCAGTGTCGGGCGTGGTTACAGCTGCAGCTCACTACATACTGAGCAGTGACTCAAGCTGTGCCTTTATGACTGAAAGCAGATGCTGCAGGGAGGATTAATGCTCATTTCCTCCCGGCAGCGGGGCTTTCAGTGCGAAGGCCACATGGCTTCTGAATGTTATTAATATGCAGATTAACCCCATATCTGCAGGCAAATAGCATTTTTTTCCACATGACAGGTTCACTTTAATATCCAATATCCTATCAAGCCACTAGCTTTAGGTTTAACATCCAATTCCACTACTGACCAGTCACCACGCCAACTCTAAGTACTCGACCACTTAACACCGCCATATATACAAGAGGCTGCTTCCCACAACCTGTCAGCCAAGCTGATGGTGCCAGAACAAGCTCCTTACTTGTTGCCTGAGCCGCCTATGGTTAATTGCAATGTATAAGTATCTGATCCTATGTGTTTATACATAATATATGATCGTTATACATGTACTTGAATGATAGCACATAATTATGTATGACTTATGTTTATACATGCATGGAGTATAGGAGTAGGTATGTATGTATATATGAAAGTGTAATGGATTAAATAAATAATAATCTGATTTCACGGGACACGAGACAAGTCCGGTTAGCTAGGAGTCAGCCAGTCTACAGAGATACTGAGTGCTCTCTGTAGAAAAGGGGTGGTTATATATTCAAGGGAAGAGAATTGCCCCAAAGCAGACTAGACGTCTTCAGTCCATACCGGGGACATCAATGCAATTCCATTTAATAACAATATCCTGATATCAACACAATCCATGGATAAATCTGTGATTGGGGGGACATCATCGCTTCTGTCCAAGTGCCATTATTTTCAGCATTCAGAAACCACATACCGTAAATGTAATAGCAACCCAAATTATGGCTATAATACAGCCATGTTAGGGGTGTCCAGAATAGTGAAAGCTGATACTAAATGGTGCCCGTCTTCATATGTGAAACCTAAAATGTAATAAGTGTAATCCTTGCTGATCTAAATGTGCCCACAATCTTGAAGAGGGAAAGTATAGCCTGGTTGTGTTAGCCCATCTACGCCAGAGTGCAAGCAGTGTACTGGTCTGGTGCTTGGGAAAGCTGGGTGGGCATATTTAGTAGTGTGCTACCCGGGGCAGACATTTTGCTGGCCTTAAAGAAAAAAATGAAAGAAAAAAAAATGGTGGCAGCAAAAAGTGTGGTGTTGATGTGCAAACTGTCTGTGGGGTGTACTTAGCTCATGGTCAGCCTATTGTGAAAGATGAGTGGATGAGTGAAAGTGAAAATCAGAGCACCCCTTTACAGTCACATGGGAGTCAGATGCAGCCAATGGGTGCTGCTCATGACAAAGTACAGGATTACCACTGCATGTGTAAGGCCGGGTACCCACGATTCGGAAGTGGCAGCACTTTGCATGCAGTGCATGTTCGCTGCCATCTATTGAACGCAGGAGAATCTGCATGTGGTCACTGAATCGGGCGGATTCATCGCATCCAATACGCTGTATGGGGGAAAATTCTCTTGCGGAGGCGATAGCCTGCGGGTGTCTGTGCACGCATAGTGGGTACGGGATTTCTTGAAATCTCATCCATTCTGCCATTACATCTCGCTTTTGCGGCTTCATAAGTACACAGCGCCCACCCCGCAGCAATTACTGATCGTGTACATATACCCTTACACACTGTGATACTTGCAGGGTGCCCAAGATTTTGCACTGGCGCATTTTCCTTTTTGTCATTTTTAAAATGTAAAAAAAATGACTTTTTTTTGCCTAAAATATAAAAGGAAATGTGTCAGCTTTAACTTTAGTCCTTTTAGAGATCATTTCATCTTCTACCTTCACAATAACAGTAATTTTGACCAGCGGTGCCTAAACTTTTACATACTGCTGTATGCATGTGTGTATGAAAAAAAATTGTATGTGTCCATGACTGTGTATGTAAGAGCCCTTTAGTTTTTGATTCTGTATGTATGTGTAGGAGTAGATGATTATACATACACACACATTATATATATATATATATAATGTATAAATACACATACACATGTACATATACACACACTATATATATATATATATATATATATATATATATATATATATACCGTATATATATATATATACACACACACGCACAGTATATATTTACACACACACACTTTCTTCCATAATTCCTCCCTTGTATTTGGTCACTTACACCTAGTACTAGCCCTTCGATCATATACTTTGTATACAGCCTTGCACAATAGATGTCTAGATATTTTCCCCATGCAGTAGATTAGGCGGCGACGCTCACCAGTCAGGCAGCTGACTCTCCACACCCAGACCCGTGAGGATCTACGCTGTCCTACACCACTTTATATGAATCATCCCTGCTGGGTTATTTGTTTGGCCTCATTCAGATATCCCATTTTTGTTCCTCATACGTGGGGAAAAAAAAAAATCACATACTATTTTCCTCAGTGTTTGGTTAGTGTGTGACTTTTTACCATCTGTAATTTTCTCATGTGCTGAAAAAATGTAAACAGTTTAAAAAATTGCAAAACCTTCTTCCTGTTAAAATGTTAAAAATGGACAGAACAGATACAATCTGCTATAGTCAGGCACCCCAACTGACAGATGAGACGTTTTGCGCCATTGGTGTCCATTGTATGATGGGTTATTTTGGGCGTCCCGCTCCTATAACAGAGGAGAATAATGACAGCAACAACGCGAGTGTGAACATGGCCTTACACATACTGATATAAAATATTGACCCAGATGCAGGTGGGAATGTGGCTTTTGGCAGAGGTTCCAAAAATGTACGAAATATTCTCCTCTAACTCTGAATGAGGGCTACCAAGATCACCTTTTCATCTGCCTTGAATATGAAGAGCAACATTTCCATTCAATTACAGCAGCAACATAATCAGCACCCGACCCGCGATGCAGCCACATGCAGGGCCGGCGTTTGGCACAGGCAGACCAGGCAGTCGCCTGGGGCCCCCACCTAGAAAGGGGGCCCCCTGCCTCTGCAGCCCCTGTATGAAGTGCCCAGAGGGTGTACAGCAGTGAAGCAGCAGTCTCAGAACGTGTCTCCCAAACCTCCCTTGAGACCCCCTCAGTGCAGTGATTTACTCATTTGGTCCCTGAGCTCTGTGCTGATTGCTGTAGGATCAGGTTTCACAGTCACATACAGCAGGGATCAGCATGGGCTCTGACCAGTCACTAAATCATTGCTTGTAATCTGATAGGGTGATGTCCTGTCACTACTGTCTGGATGACACAAGACAGGAATATTGTCTGTTGAATCAGGGCATTTATTATATAGAAATAAATGAATGCCCACGTGAAACAATAAGGATAAACCATACATATATAGTACAGGTGTGTATAGGAATCAGCGTTTTTGGTGCATTTTTTTTTTGCAGCCAAAGCCTGCTCTCTTGGCAGTAAAAACACTGCTTTCAAAACACCCATTTTTTAGGGTATGTGCAGAGGATCTGGAAATGGCAGCCCTTTGGATGCAGCGGACATGTGCTGCGTCCAAAGTGCTGCCATGTTTTGAACACAGGTGATTCCGCGTGTGTTCATTGAACCGTGTCGAATCCCTGCGTCCTATACATTGCAGGGGTGAGATTTCTGTTGCGGAAACTCGCATCTGCGCAAGATAAATTGACGTGCTGGGGTTTGGAGAGATGCAGTTGTGAAATTCAGTCAACGGAAAATAAAAGGGTGTGCAGGAGATTTCTGAAAATCTCAGTTTTTGCTTGTGTTGTAAACTGCTGTAAACTTATTATTTGCAGAAGAAAAAGCTGCATAAATTCTGCCTA
Organism: Ranitomeya imitator; assembly: GCF_032444005.1. Taxonomy (NCBI): domain Eukaryota; kingdom Metazoa; phylum Chordata; class Amphibia; order Anura; family Dendrobatidae; genus Ranitomeya; species Ranitomeya imitator. The sequence goes on from NC_091287.1 coordinate 119,900,236, forward strand.
TGAACATGGCCAAAAGCTGCTTTTCAAAGTGCCAGCAGTGACCCTGCATACAGCTATTAGTGGCAGACCCATTGGCCGATATAAGGCCCCTAAATATGGGGGCCACAATGCAATGTTATCATTTGGGGCCCCCACTTTAAACTTTTGCCTAGGGCCCCACTTTGTCTAAAACCGGCCCTGGCCACATGTGACCAGCACGGGAACGTCTACTGCCTGCGGTGCTGACATTACTCAGATTCATCATACAGCCGAGCTGCAGAAAATCACTGGCCGGTATATGGGGCACTCTGGAATAAGTGAGACAGAAAACTGTGTGTGCACTGTGAAAAGGCCAGGCACTTTCTGGGGCTGAATGGGAGATGAACAAGCGCAGTGAGCCAAACCTCAGACTCCGACTCCACAGCACTGGTCACTACTGAGCATGTGCATAAAGTGCAGCACAGATTCATCTCAACAGCACTGGTCACTACTGAGCATGTGCATAAAGTGCAGCACAGATTCATCTCAACTGAAAGCCGAGATTCTTAGATCAGGAACAGAGCAGACATTTATAGGACACTAGATGGTGGCCCGATTCTAACGCATCGGGTATTCTAGAATATGTATTTATGTATGTATATAGCAGCCACATAGTATATAGCACAGGCCACGTAGTATATAGGAGCCATGTAGTAAATAGAAGACAAATACTACGTGGCCTGTGCTATATACTATGTGGCTGCTATATACATACATATTGTAGAATACCCGATGCGTTAATACAGGCCACCCAATATATAACAGTGGCCACGCAGTATATAACACAGCCACGAACTATATAACACAGCCCACACAGTATATAGCAGCAACGCAGTATATAACACAGGCGACGTAGTATATAACACAGGCCACGCAGTATATAACACTGGCCACGTAATACTGTATATAGCACAGCCCACGCAGTATATAGCAGCCACGTAGTATATAAAACTGCCTACGCAGTATATAGCAGCCACGTAGTATATAACACTGCCTACAGTATATAGCAGCCACGTAGTATAACACAGCCCACGCAGTATATAGCAGCCACGTAGTACATAACACTGCCCACGCAGTATATAACAGTAGCCATGTAATATATAGCACAGCCCACGCAGTATTTAACACTGCCTATGTAGTATATAGCAGCCACGCGGTATCTAACACAGCCCACGTAGTATACAGCAGTGTGGGCACCATATCACTGTTAAAAAAAATAATTAAAATAAAAAATAGTTATATATTCACCCCCTGGGATCCACCGAAGCTGTGTGATGCGGCCACGTAGTATATTGCCCAGCCACGTAGTATATTGCCCAGCCATGTAGAATATTGCACAGTCACCTAGTATATTGCCCAGTCACCTAGTATATTGCACATCAATATCCGCACAAAGGAACAGCGCTCCACCGGGTGTAATAATCCAAAAAAGAAATCTTTATTTAGCCATACAGCATCAGCAACGTTTCGACCATATGCTGGTCTTTTTCAGCATATGGTCAAAACGTTGCTGATGCTGTATGGCTAAATAAAGGTTTCTTTTTTGGATTATTACACCCGGTGGAGCGCTGTTCCTTTGTGCGGATATTGAAGTGTTACCCAGGAGGGTTCCCTGGATATGGAACGAGCGCCCATATAAGTGAGTGCTGTCGGTCATCTGCCTGCTTTATCTAGTATATTGCACAGTCACGCAGTATATTGCCCAGTCACGTAGTTTATTGCCCAGTCACGTAGTATATTGCCCATTTTTGTACTATATTGCCCAGTCACGTAGTATAATGGCCAGTCACATAGGTATATAACACAGCCCACGCAGTATTTAGCAGTGTGTGCACCATATCCCTGTTAAAAAAAAGTAATTACAGTAAAATAAAAAATAGTTATATACTCACCCCTGGGATCCAGCAAAGCCGGCCGCCATCTTCCATTCCCAAGATGCATTGCGAAATTACCAAGATGACTTAGCGGTCTCGCGAGACCGCTAAGTCTTCTGGGTAATTTCGCAATGCATCGCCGGGAACGGAAGATGGCGGCCGGCGCGAGCTGCTCGGCGGACTACGGAGGGTGAAAATAGCAGGTTGTTTTTTATTTTTAACATTACATTTTTTTACTATTGATGCCGCATAGGCAGCATCAATAGTAAAAAGTTGGGGACACACAGGGTTAATAGCAGCGGTTATGGAGTGCGTTACCCGCGGCATAACGCGGTCCATTACCGCCGGCATTAACCTTGTGAGCGGTGACTGGAGGGGAGTATGCGGCGCCGGACACTGACTGCAGGGAGTAAAGAGCGGCCATTTTCTTCCGGACTGTGCCCGTCGCTGATTGGTCGTGGCTGTTTTGCCGCGACCAATCAGAGAATAGGATTTCCATGACAGACAGAGGCCGCGACCAATGAATATCCGCGACAGAAAGAAGGACAGACAGAAAGACGGAAGTGACCCTTAGACAATTATATAGTAGATTTCCCAAATTCTTATCAAAACATTTACAGCATAATCTGCATTGTACTACAGGTATATATGGTAGCAGATGAGGAAAAAAGAAAAAAGTCGTTCCAGCTCCATATTCTTAAAATCCAGGCTTGAAACTTTATTGTGCCAATGTAAAAACAGTGGGTACATGCTCTCCGGCCGCACACCGGGACAGGAACAGCGACAACAAACGTAGTGAACTGATGTTTCATTATTAATGTTATTTGTATATGTCTTGCTATGGTTTTTAAAAAGTAATTTTTTCTGTTTATTTCTTTTATTATATGTCCAAATTTTGTTAAGTTATGTGTGATGATTGTGAGTCCTTTTTTATCTGAAGGACCTTGTGCTGGATCATGTGACCACTTGCTTGGGTTGCATTGGTCATTACGACTTATATAATGAGCACACAAGTATATGTATGCAGCTTTGATAAAGATCCGTAAGTGATCGAAACGCGTCGCTGTTCCTGTCCCGGTGTGCGGCCGGAGAGCATGTACCCACTGTTTTTACATTGGCACAATAAAGTTTCAAGCCTGGATTTTAAGAATATGGAGCTGGAACGACTTTTTTCTTTTTTCCTCATCTGATGACTGCGCTGATCTACGTGGAGTTCCGTGCACCTGCGGTGGCTACTTGGTGAGCTGGCTGTGTCTATTTTAGCTGTTTTCTAATATATGGTAGCAGAGACAGAGTCATTGTTCTTTTTGTGGAGTCGGTATAAAATGGACCCACTCCAGCTACATAATAAATTGGGTCCAGTATGTGATGTAAATGTTTTCATATTAATTTGGGAAAGTTGTGAAATGTCCTATAAATGTCACCGCTGTTCCTAATCTAAGGATCTCTGCTTTTAATTTAGATTAATCTGTGCTGCACTTTATGTACATGCTCAGTAGTGAGGCAGTGCTGTGGAGATGAATCTGTGCTGTACTTTATGTACATGCTCAGTAGTGAGACAGCGCTGTGGAGATGAATCTGTGCTGTGCTTTATGTACATGCTCAGCAGTGCTGTGGAGATGAATCTGTGCTGTGCTTTATGTACATGCTCAGCAGTGCTGTGGAGATGAATCTGTGCTGTGCTTTGTGTACATGCTCAGCAGTGCTGTGGAGATGAATCTGTGCTGTGCTTTGTGTACATGCTCAGCAGTGCTGTGGAGATGAATCTGTGCTGCACTTTATGTACATGCTCAGTAGTGACCAGTGCTGTGGATATGAATCTGTGCTGCACTATATGTACATGCTCAGCAGTGCTGTGGAGATGAATCTGTGCTGCACTTTATGTACATGCTCAGTAGTGACCAGTGCTGTGGAGTCAGAAGTCAGGGAAATTGAGCAGTCAGAGTCGGTGGTTTGGCTTTCCAACTCCACAGCCCTGCTATTGTACACAATGTATTACATATTTTAGGAGTCAGAGTTTGTCCATTTTATACTGACTGACTGCACAGCCCTGAGGTTCACACGAGCATAAGTGAAGAAAACCAAAATAGGTCAGAATGAACTAATTTTTTCTCACTTATCATCTATGTGCAGTCCGTATACAATCAGTTTTTTTTTTTTTTTACAACAGCAGCTATCAATCATTTACAGTTTCTAGGTTACAGAATTGCACTGTGTCAGTAAGGTTATGTGCGCACGTTGCAGTTGAAAATCAGCGCAGTTTTTATGATTTGATGCGTTTTTGATGCGGATTTTCATGCATTTTTGTAAATCCATAGAGCTAAATAAAGATATATATGTAAAAAAAAAAAGAAAAAAGAAATGTGATGTAATTTCCTTGTTCAATCTCTTCAGCCAGATACCCTCATTAATATTAAATAAAGACACACACACACAACAGCAACTGTCAGAAATCTGCGTGAAATGCAATATCAGTTTATTTTTCAGAACATTAAAAAAAAGCGTGGGCTCCCGCATAATTTTAATAACCAGCAGAGGGAAAGTCGACGGCTGAGGCCAGATGTTAATATTCTGGGTAGGAGCCAATAGCCATAAAGGTACCCAGGAAATTAATATCAGCTCACAGCCATTTGCTTAGCCTTTACTGGCTAGTTTACAGGGGAACCCCAGAAAAAAAATTTATATGGGATCCCCCTATAAAACCGAACCAGCAAAGGCTTGGCAGACAGCTGCAGGCTGGTATTAAAGGGACACTGTCACCTGAATTTGGAGGGAACAATCTTCAGCCATGGAGGCAGGGTTTTTGGGTGTTTGATTCACCCTTTCCTTACCCGCTGGCTGCATGCTGGCTGCAATATTGGATTGAAGTTCATTCTCTGTCCTCCGTAGTACATGCCTGCACTAGGCAATCTGGAAGATGCGCCTATTCTGGCACTTGGCCACTCTCTTCCCATTCCCGTGTAGCGGTGGGATATGGGGTAATGAAGGGTTAATGCCACCTTGCTATTGTAAGGTGACCTTAAGCCAAATTAATAATGGAGAGGCGTCAATTATGACACCTATCCATTATTAATCCAATACTAGTAAAGGGTTAAAAAATACACAAACACATTATTATGAATTATTTTAATGAAATAAAAACAAAGGTTGTTGTAATATTTATTCTACGCTCAATCCACTCACTGAAGACCCTCGATCTGTAACAAAAAAAAAATAAAATAAACCAACAATATCCATACCTTCCGAAGATCTGTAACGTCCAACGATGTAAATCCATCTGAAGGGGTTAAAATATTTTGCAGCCACGAGCTCTGCTAATGCAGCGTTGTTTGTGGCTGCAATACCCCGGGGAATGAAGGTAAAGTAGGTCAATGACCTATATTTACCTTCATTTGCGGTGAGGCGCCCTCTGCTGGTTGTTCCTAGATCGTGGGAACTTTCCTAGAAAGCTCCCAGGCTCGAGTTCATATGAGGACAACCAGCAGAGGGCGCCCTCATATGAACTCAAGCCTGGGAGCTTTCTAGGAAAGTTCCCACGATCTAGGAACAACCAGCAGAGGGCGCCTCACCGGAAATGAAGGTAAATATAGGTCATTGACCTACTTTACCTTCATTCTCCGGGGTTTTGCAGCAAGGAGCAGAGCTGCATTAGCCCTCAGTCACTGGCTTTACTACTCTGGCGGAGAAAATTGCGCGGGAGCCCACGCCAATTTTTTCCGACATTTAACCCTTTAATTTAATAGCTAGAACGGCCAAATTTTGCATATACACACTACTAACATTAGTAGTGTGGAATATGCAAAAAAAAAAAAGTGATATGAGATGGTTTACTGTATGTAAACTAGGTCTCATATCATGTCGGGTTTTAGGAAGGAGATAGCAAAAGCCGGTAATTGAATTACCGGCCTTAAAGCTATCTAGCGCTGTATGAAGCAATAATATATATACATATATGTGTCTACTGACATATATATATATATATATATATATATATATATATATATATATACAGTGTATATGTTTGTTTTTTTTTGTTTTTTTAACACATGGATCCCTTGTATAGCCGTATGTCGGTTTTGCAAGCCTGCGAGAAAAACACGCAGTACGGATGCCATACGGATTACATACAGAGGATGCCATGCGCAAAAAACGCTGAAACACCCTGCCTACGGAGGAGCTACGGACCACTATTTTGGGGACTTTTCAGCGTATTACGGCCGTAATATACGGACCATATTGTCTTAAGCCCCCGTCACACACAGCGAGATCGCTAGCGAGATCGCTGCTGAGTCACAAGTTTTGTGACGCAACAGCGATCTCAGTAACGATCTCGCTATGTGTGACACGTAGCAGCGACCAGGCCCCTGCTGTGAGATCGCTGGTCGTGTCGGAATGGCCTGGGCCATTTTTTGATCGTTGAGGTCCCGCTGGGTAGCACACATCGCTGTGTTTGACACCTTACCAACGACCTCGCTGACAGGACGTCCCATTGAATCATCATGAAATAGCATCGTTCTACAGGTCGCCGCATCGCTGCTGCGTCGTTGGTGAGATCTCACTGTTTGACATCTCACCAGCGACCACATAGCGACGCTTGAGCGATCCCTGACAGGTCGTATCGTTGTCGGAATCGCTCAAGCGTCGCTATGTGTGACGGGGCCTTTACGCTGAGTGTGACTCCAGCCTTAAAGGGGAATTTTTGTTATTACTGATCATTTTGTCTGCCATGGGAATTTTTTGTGTAAATACTGATGAAAAAAAGTCATTTAGCATATTGGCCTTTTCCTCATCCTTATCCACCATTTCACCCAGGCTATTTTACCCAGGATGCTAATAAACGTCTCCCATTTTCTTTGTGTATTATTATGTCTCAGGATATCGTCCCAGTTAATTGCACCAAGATCCTCTCTCATCCGATGGAAATTTGCCCTCCTCAAGTTTAATGTCCGTGTAACCCCCCTACTACACATCTTATTAAAAGATACATGAAAACTTATCATTTTGTGATCACCATTCCCCAAGCGACCCCCCAACCCTTATATTTGCTATGCGGTCTGGCCTGTTGGTTAATATTAGGTCTAGCAGTGTCCCCCTTCTTGTTGGGTCTTGAACCAACTGTGAATGGTAATTGTCTCTCATAATTGTCAAAAACCGATTACCTTTGCTGGAACTGCAGGTTTCTGTTCCCCAAACTATTTCAGGGTAGTTGAAGTCCCCCATAATAATGACTTCTCCTTGAGTCGCAGCTTCATCTATTTGCTTTACGAGGATATTCTCCATTGCAGTCATTATTTTTGACGACTCATAACAAACCCCTATCAGTAATTTATTATTTTTTCCCATCCCCTTATCTCCACCCACAGGGACTCTACATTTTCATTAGATTCTCCTATATTATCACGCAGGATGGGTTTTAAGGATGGTTTTACATATAGACACACGCCTCCCCCTCGCTTATCCATTCTGTCATTTCTGAGCAGACTAAAGCCCTGTAAGTTAACAGCCCAGTCATGGCTCTCATCCAGCTACGTTTCAGATATCCCCATCATGTCATAATTATGCTCCAACAACATTAATTCTAATTCATCCATTTTGTTGGCGAGGCTTCTTGCATTAGTATACAAACATTTTATGTATCTCTCTGCACCTCTATTCTTTCTTAAATTATTAACTGTTCTAACCCCACCCTCCATGCCACCGCCACCCCCATCTTCCTTATTTGTGCCCAGGTCTCTATCTGCACTATCTTCCCCTCCTATAAAATGAATACCCTCCCCCCCAATCCCTAGTTTAAACACTCCTACAACCTTCTAGCCATTTTCTCCCCTAGCACAGCTGCACCTTCCCCATTGAGGTGCAGCCCATCCATAGCGTAGAGCCTGTAGCCAACTGAGAAGTAGGCCCAGTTCTGCAGGAACCCAAACCCCTCCTTCCTACACCAATTCCTGAGCCACTTATTAACCTAATCTAACCCTAACCTAACCCTAATCTCCCGTTGCCTCTCTGGCGTGGCACGTGGTACAGGCAGTATTTTGGAAAATACCACGTTGGAGGTCCTTGCTTTCAGCCTAATTCCCTGAAATCGTTTTTAAGGACCTTCCACCTACCTCTAACTTTGTCATTTGTGCCAATGTGCACCATGCCCGCTGGGTCCTCACCAGCCCCTCCCAGTTATCTGTCCACCCGATCAGCGATGTGTTGGACTCGAGCGCCAGGTAGGCAGCACACCGTTCGACGATCCCTGTCTTTGTGACAGATTGCCCTATCTGTTCCCCTAATAATTGAGTCGCCCACTACCAGCACCTGTCTGGCCTGCCCTGCTCTCCTATTTCCCTCCTTACTGGAGCAGTCACTCCTCCGGCTTTCAGAGGACATGCCTGGCTGCAGCAGTGCTACCCCTGTACTGGCACCCCCCTCATCTGCCAACTTAGCAAACTTATTGGGGTGTGCCAGATCAGGACTAGCCTCCCTGGCACTCTTCCCTCTACCCGGCCTTCCAACTGTCACCCAGCTTGCTACTTCACTGTCCTGCAGCTCCATCCTACCATCCCCCACCTCATCTGTCCCATTGAGCGTCTGCTCCGTGAGCAGAAGACTCCTCTCCATATTGCCAATGGATCTCAGTGTTGCCAGCTGCACATTTAGATCCAGAATCTGGGTTTCCAAATGCACAACGTGCTCACATCTCGCACAGCAGTATACACCCTCGACCGGCTGATCAAGGACTGCATACATGTGGCAAGATGTGCACTGGATGGCATTAACAAGAGTGGAGCACATTTCCTAATGGGGATTGCACCAGACAGAAAAGTTTAAAAAAATAAATAAATGCAAAGTATCAATAAAACACAGCCAGCAATTCAGTAATTCCTCCCTTGGAAACTCCCTGAATCCAAAGTCACTGAATCACAAGTCACTCTTACCGCTGTTCACACTTAAGCTCAGCTCACACTCGGCTCGCTCACACTCGCTAAGCTGAAGATTTAAATAATTTTTTTTCTCTCCCCCCTCAGCAGCAATCCACCTTGCTGTTCAATGCACTTCCAAAAAGGACTTGAGCCCCAACCAGCTGCCCCTTATAAACCCTTGATTATGAGCCCCCACCCTAAATTAACCCCTTGTGAATATAGCTACTCCCAATTCAGCAACTCACACCAATTCACACAGGTATTTGTTAAAGGTTTTCCAAATACCGTTCACTGAATCACAAGTCACACTTGCGCTCAGGTCACACTCAGCTCATTCACACTCGCTAAGCTGAAGATTTAAAGAATATTTTTTTTTTCTCTCCCCTCAGCAGCAATCCACCTTGCTGTTCAATGCACTTTCAAAAAGGAACAGAACGCCTAATCCCCAACGCCCTCGTCTCCTGCAAAAAAATAAAATAAACCAACATATAATACTCCCTATCCAACTTAGTCCATTTAATAACGAGTGTCCCACGGCGTTCTCACGTGTAGAAACAGTCACATCGGGAAATGTGACCGCTCTACCCAACCGACGGTGATACATTGACAGGAGGTAATCCCTCCAGCAGTGTATCACAGAGTTCATCGGAGTTCATCAGCTCCAGTGCAATTTTCTCACGCAGCGGTGCCGCAAGTGAGAGCACCGGAGCTGATCACCTGATGAACTCCAGTGAAATCTTGCGGCGACTCAGCGAGACTGCGGGAGCGATCACCTCCTATCAGAGCATCGCCTGAGGCCGGGTAGAGCGTTCGCATCTCCCAATGTGACTGTTCTTCACGTGAGATCGTCGTGGGACACTCGTTATTAAATGGACTACGGCGGACAGGGAGTATATGCTGGTTTATTATTTTTGATTGCTGGCAGAAAACACGGGCGTCGGGATTATGTGTCTGGTGAGTATTGTTGTGAATTCTGTGGCAGAGCTCCCTCCTGTGGTCACAAGTGGTACTTCGGCTGATTCTCTCTGTGAGCTTCTGTTGGTGGAGGGAAGTGGTACTGCGGCTTCTGAGTTTCCTCCCTCAGGTGATCTGGTGAGGTCGTTAGGTGCTTCTCTACTTAACTCCACCTAATGCTTTGATCCTGGCTTCCTGTCAATGTTCCAGTGTTGGACTTGCTTTTCCCTGGATCATTCCTGTGGCCTGCTGCTCTGCATAGCTAAGTTCTTCTTTGCCATTTGTTTGCTATTTTTTCTGTCCAGCTTGTCTATTTTGTTGCTGGAAGCTCTGGGACGCAAAGGGTGTACCTCCGTGCCGTTAGTTCGGTACGGAGGGTCTTTTTGCCCCCTTTGCGTGGTTTTCTTTAGGGTTTTGTGTAGACCGCAAAGTTACCTTTTCTATCCTCGCTCTTAAGAAAGTCGGGCCTCACTTTGCTGAATCTATTTCATCTCTACGTTTGTCTTTTCATCTTAACTCACAGTCATTATATGTGGGGGGCTGCCTTTTCCTTTGGGGTATTTCTCTGAGGCAAGGTAGGCTTATTTTCTATCTTCAGGCTAGTTAGTTTCTCAGGCTGTGCCGAGTTGCATAGGCAGAGTTAGGCGCAATCCACGGCTGCCTCTAGTGTTGTTTGGAGAGGATTAGGGATTGCGGTCTGCAGAGTTCCCACGTCTCAGAGCTCGTTCTATGATTTTGGGTTATTGTCAGATCACTGTATGTGCTCTGACCGTTATGTCCATTGTGGTACTGAATTGCCTTTCATAACAGAGTATGTATTGTGTATGCAATTATGTAAATGTTTTTATTTTTTTACAATTGAACACAGTTGCCGGATGAAGGGACTACTCTCTCACCATCGGCTCATGCTGTCACTGTTATATGTGACAGCAGACATAGCCGGATGGGAGTAGTAGTCCCATCAGATGACACCTGGGTACACACACCCGCAGAGAGACGCAGACACCCACGCTCATTCTCCGCTCACACATTCTCCGCCCACAGACTCTTCCTCCTTCTGACATCATTTCCTTTCTGCAGCGTTTTTGGCACGCAAATCCGCAAACCTTTTTACATCTGTGGTTTGGCTGCGGATTTCACGGACTCAATGTAAGTCAGTGGGTGCAGAAACGCTGCAGATCCACAAAAAGAATTGACATGCTGAGGAAAATAAAACGCTGCGAATCAGGATGGAATTTTACACAGCATGTGCACACCAATTCTGGATTCCTATTGATTAACATTGCTTGAGCAATCCTTTGCAGATCTGGTGCAATTCCATGCAGAAAAAACGCTGCAGATCCGCAACGTGTGCACATAGCCTAATAAACGAATGTTATACTGTGGCTCCGTATTGGTATCGGATTTTTTTTTCACGCACCCATAGATTTGCATGGGCAAGTCTCATCTGATTTTCAGAAGAAACTAGTGCATGCTGCAATTTTTCTCACATGGATTCGGTCAGAGAAATAATAAAAAAAAAAATACGGTCAGTGAACAAACTGAAAATGATATTACACCAGGGAAAATGGAATCTGAAAATTCCTGTAACAGCGAAGGCATTTCAGCTCTCATAATGAACTCCAAAGTATGGACATGGGGAACAGAACTGCTATATTCAGGGTAGTAAGAATGTTTGGACAACAAGCAGTAAAGTCATAGCACAAAGATTTTCAAAATGTCCAGAACATGAGATCAAACTATTTGCAACTGCATAAAAATATATATATTTGTGTGTTATGAAAGTAACAATTGAAAATGCAGAGCTTTCCAAGACACTAACCAGCAACAGACATGGGAGAGGCTGCTGTAAATGACAGGCTCAGCAGGCTAGAAAGGAGCGGCCCCTGCCCAAACTACGCTCCCCTCCTACAGACGCAGATGGTTCACTAAGAAGTCGCAGCAATTTCCTTCCTCTTCTCAAGACAATGGTGCTCAGAGCAAAATACTAGCACCCAACATGTCATCATATTCATTCTCCTCTACATCAAATGGAAAAACCGCAGTGTTGTCACCGACGTCTGAGATTACATCTTACAGGATATTTAACAAACTTGGGTTACAAAGAAACCAACCAAACCCCCACAAAAAGAACACAATAACTCCCATGTAGGTGGAAATGTTTACACAAATGTCGATGATTTACTGTCATTGTACAATGTGTGTTTGCCGATTTACATAGGAAGACTGTGCGTTAGTTCTGTAATGCGATCGCTCAGTGAACAGAATTTGTCAATGTTCTCGGCAGCACATGTCCTGTTTACACAGGACGATGTGCTGCCGAGAACAACCTTTTGGGCAAAACAAAATTTCATTTTTCCCGGTGAATGAGCATTATGTCTGTTTGTCGGGTAATCGGGAGCTTGTTTAGACTGCGAGACTTTTAGGAAACAACTGTGACAAGGAATGCGCGCCCACTGTAAATGGGCCTTTAGTACATGGGTGCTATCAACAGTCACCATTCTTCTGCATGATTAGTACTGCTGTAATTTGGAGCATGAGGTCTAAAAGGCCCTAGACACACTGGAGAGGTGTTGCCCAAACAGTTGTCCAGCCACCATCTATCCCTCCCGACACCCTCATACACAGGAATGAATGAAAGAACAGCGGCTCCAGAACAAAGGGATCGGCTCATAGAAAACCCAACATGCCGGATACTTCTCATCAGGAATCCGGAGGCCGTAGACACATTAGACCATTGGCCGCCAATCCCACGGATACTGGGGGCCCTACAGACACCAGTCTAATACGTATGAGGGGACTTAAAGGGACACTGTCACCTGAATTTGGAGGGAACAATCTTCAGCCATAGGGGCGGGGTTTTCGGGTGTTTGATTCACCCTTTCCTTACCCGCTGGCTGCATGCTGGCTGCAGTATTGGATTGAAGTTCATTCTCCATCCTCCATAGTACATGCCTGCGCAAGGTAAGATTGCCTTGTGCAGGCATGTACTACGGAGGACAGAGAATGAACCTCAATCCAATATTGCAGCCAGCGGGTAAGGAAAGGGTGAAACAAACACCCGAAAACCCCGCCTCCATGGCTGAAGATTGTTCCCTCCAAATTCAGGTGACAGTGTCCCTTTAAAACCGTCAGTTACTTCTCACCTTTTCCTTAGCAAAAGAATCCAACCTGTTACTAGAGACAGAATCCATTTTACATCATCACATGGGAGGTCTAGTAGCCTGAATGCTGACGTGACGGCTTCTCAGGAAAATGACAATTTAGGACGAGTCTCTCACAGATGTAAAATGAAGTTTCTATCATAATTTTAGCAGTAATTTAATTATAGATTGTAAACCGAAACAAGATTCTTAGATTTTTGACACAGGATCATAGATTAAGAAGTAAAAGCGTAGAGGAGCAAATTAGGTACAAAAATAAAGGGGTTGTCTCAAGGGCATAATTCGGCCAAAGTGCTTGTTATAACAATCAGCAATTTACCTCTTATTAAAATCCGTTTTATTCTCAAGAACAGAAGGGTTTGTAATCTTATAGTGTACAGCTCATTGCCGGCCAGGCTGGGACTACCTGACCTCGGGCATTGCGGCATAAGCAGGCTCTATGCTGTAGAGCCACATTCAGCCTGTGAGATGGTTGTGCGCCTCCTCCTGTGCCACCTTCCCCTCCGCACAGTAGTAACGCCCAGAGTTCCCCATTACCAGCATAATGACAGCCAAAGCTCCCCCATAGAAAGCGTGCCAATACCGTGTGCTCCTGCCCTGTAGGCCGTGTGCCCATCAGGAGTGTTCGATGCTGCATATTTCACATGTAATCCACACATGACTGTATCAATAAAGCCAAATACCAGGAAGTATCAAAAGCAAAGTAGCTTTATATAAAACATATCAACGAGAAACAAAAAACTGCAGCACCAAAAACACAATAAGGGTATATGGACACATTGCGGATTGGCCGCTGCGGATCCGCAGCAGTTTTCCATGCCTTGTACAGTATCATGTAAACCAATGGAAATCAAAATCTGCAGTGCACATGCTGCTGAAAATACCGCGCGGAAACGCTGCGGTTTATTTTCCGCAGCATGTCAATTCTTTGTGCAGATTCCACAGCGTTTTACACCTGCTCCTCGATAGATTCCTATTGAGGAGCAGGTGTAAAACGCTGTGGAATCCGCAGGTGTTAAAGCAAGACCGCTACATCATCGCAAGGCATTACTGGGAACGAGAGCTGCCGGCAGCATCGGGAAGGCCGCGGGAGACGCCTGAAGGTGAGAATATCACGATTTTTTATTTTTGTAATTATTTTTAACCTGGGTTGTGTTGTGTATGCGTTTTCGCAGCGGAAAAACGCGGGAAAGACGCATACACAACGTGTGCACTTAGCCTCGGCGGATCTGTCAAAAAACCACTGCACCTTTTTTTACAATCAGCACAGGATCCGTCTTTTCAATATTTTGACGGATTGTGACTGATTGTAAAAAACAGAAGTGTGAAAGAGGCCTAAGTGCAAAAACCTAAGGAACTTGCATCATGATTTTTTTGGGGGGACTAAACGATCAGCATACATAACAGACAATAATAACGTAGCAAAACCAGATTTTTGTAAGCAGCTTCTTTACTGCAAAGGGAGCAGGTTTTGCCTGCAGAAAAAAAGCAGCAAAAACACAATGTATGAACATAGCCTTATATACTCTAGACTTGCCTTATTTTTACCAGTCTGCTGCCTCTGAAAAATCTGTTTATATCACCTCACGCCACCTTCACAGCAGATCTGTCACCAGATTCCACAATATAAAAATTACATAGATTATTAAATAAACCTTATACCTTATGAGACTGGTGTACTCACGGTGATAAACCATATTAAAATGTTGGTATAATCCTTTATATATATATATATATATATATATATATATATATATATATATAAAGAAAAAAGGAAAATTCAATCTCCACCCACTTAGGCTACGTTCACATTTGCGTTGTGCGGCGCTGCGGCGGCGACGCAACGCACAACGCAAATATGAACGCATGCACAAACGCTGCGTTTTGCGACGCATGCGCCGCTTTTTGCATGGTTTTGGGCGCAGGAAAAACTGCATCATGCTGCGTTCCCTGCGCCCTGATGCATGCGCTGCAGCGACGCATGCGTCGCAAAACGCAAATGCAACGCATGTCAATGCGCCCCCATGTTAAATATAGGGGCACATGGCGCGTGCATCACCGCAGCTGCGCCCGACGCAGCCGGGAGCGGCGCAAATGTGAACGTAGCCTTAGCCTGACTGACAGCTCCTCAGTGTCCCTCCTCCCTGCTGCGACTGAAATCTAACACTGCTTAGTACAAGTTGCTGCGGTCAGTCAGGCTTTGCAGGTCAGTGGAGGATGAATAGTAGAGACGAGTGGATCACGTTGTGCAATCGCGGCCATATCAGTGTTCACTAGCCATGGACAGAAGGAGCACAAATTTCCTTACCCCCCCTGATTCCAGGCTCAGCTTATGATTAGCAGGGCTGACGAAACGTCACCTGTGTGCCGCAAATCACAGAGTCTGCAAATCAAATGCCGCGTCGGGAACCTGTGAACTCTGGAAATCTGTGCTGCTCCTGCAGAGAGCACTGACCTGGACAGCGGGTGCGTGACGCTATCCTCTCCTCTCTGCTGATTACACATGAGCTCTCTCTTTTGCTGAACTCATTTTAATATCAGTATTATTCATCCACATTGACGTGCAACCGCACCATCAGGTGTAAGAGAGCCATATAATCATTTAGGCTTCTTTTACACTTACCGGGTTTTTTTGCGGCCTGTTATTGAGGGCCGTATTGACACAATTTTCATGGTCTGCTGCAATAACGGACCGCAAAAAACTTGTGGATCGCCGTTTTTCGGATTCCCAATACTATGGCAAAATTCTTGGGAAAAAAAAAACGACAGTTCGCAAAACCGGAAGTCACGGTGCACAGCAAAAACCTTCCGTTATGCCCGTGTCCGTAAGCCGTGAAATATATCGAGCAAGCTCGATCATTTTTCACGGCCATAAATATGTCCCTCACAGCTTTACGGCGTGCGGCGCTCCTACAAGTTTTTGGGCCCATTTTTGGAGCCCCATAGAAATGCATTGAGGCCGCAAAACTGGGCCGAAAAAACACAGCAAGTGTAAAACCAGCCTTATGCAGTTTACATTGTGAAACATGATTTGCTTTAAGCCATTTCTCAAATCCACTCAACTAGGAGTCCAGAAACAGATCTTGGAATAAAACTAAGTTCCACAACTGGAGGGCAAAAAAAATGTTCTTGTGAAGAACCCCAAATGAGGAGACATTGGGGAAAAACAGCAATTGTCATTTTTCAATCTTTTTTGTTTTAACCTTCTTTTGCCATAATTAAAAAAAATAATTTGTGTTGCCATATTTTTAGACAATGCTTTCATTTTTGGATCATAATAGTTGTATGAGGGCTGCTTTTTCTGCGACTCACTGTAGTTTTTATTAGTACCATTTTTGGTACTAATTTTTAATTGCTTTAATTCCATATTTTAGGCAGTAAAGTGACTAAAAACAGTCATCTTTCTTTTTATCTCAGTGTTCACCTATTCTGCACACTTTGTTCTCCACATCTCAGTACAGAGATGTGTCTGATTGCGGACGGTCAGCCACTACATGTCTCACACTGCACTGAGAAGTGTCTGATTGTGGACTGTCAGTCATTACATCTCACACTGTACTGAGAAGTGTCTGATTGTGGACTGTCAGTCATTACATCTCACACTGCACTGAGAAGTGTCTGATTGTGGACTGTCAGCCACTACATGTCTCACACTGCACTGAGAAGTGTCTGATTGTGGACTGTCAGTCATTACATCTCACACTGTACTGAGAAGTGTCTGATTGTGGACTGTCAGTCATTACATCTCACACTGCACTGAGAAGTGTCTGATTGTGGACTGTCAGTCATTACATCTCACACTGTACTGAGAAGTGTCTGATTGTGGACTGTCAGTCATTACATCTCACACTGTACTGAGAAGTGTCTCATTGCGGACTGTCAGTCATTACATCTCACACTGTACTGAGAAGTGTCTGATTGTGGACTGTCAGTCACTACATCTCACACTGTACTGAGAAGTGTCTGATTGCGGACTGTCAGCCACTGCATGTCTCACACTGCACTGAGAAGTGTCTGATTGTGGACTGTCAGTCATTACATCTCACACTGTACTGAGAAGTGTCTGATTGTGGACTGTCAGTCATTACATCTCACACTGTACTGAGAAGTGTCTGATTGTGGACTGTCAGTCATTACATCTCACACTGTACTGAAAAGTGTCTGATTGTGGACTGTCAGTCATTACATCTCACACTGTACTGAGAAGTGTCTGATTGTGGACTGTCAGTCATTACATCTCACACTGTACTGAGAAGTGTCTGATTGCGGACTGTCAGTCATTACATCTCACACTGTACTGAGAAGTGTCTGATTGTGGACTGTCAGTCATTACATCTCACACTGTACTGAGAAGTGTCTGATTGTGGACTGTCAGTCATTACATCTCACACTGTACTGAGAAGTGTCTGATTGCGGACTGTCAGTCATTACATCTCACACTGTACTGAGAAGTGTCTGATTGTGGACTGTCAGTCATTACATCTCACACTGTACTGAGAAGTGTCTGATTGTGGACTGTCAGTCATTACATCTCACACTGTACTGAGAAGTGTCTGATTGTGGACTGTCAGTCATTACATCTCACACTGTACTGAGAAGTGTCTGATTGTGGACTGTCAGTCATTACATCTCACACTGTACTGAGAAGTGTCTGATTGTGGACTGTCAGTCATTACATCTCACACTGTACTGAAAAGTGTCTGATTGCGGGCTGTCAGTCATTAAATCTCACACTGTACTGAGAAGTGTCTGATTGTGGACTGTCAGCCACTGCATGTCTCACACTGCACTGAGAAGTGTCTGATTGTGGACTGTCAGTCATTACATCTCACACTGTACTGAGAAGTGTCTGATTGCGGACTGTCAGTCATTACATCTCACACTGTACTGAGAAGTGTCTGATTGCGGACTATCAGTCATTACATCTCACACTGTACTGAAAAGTGTCTGATTGCGGGCTGTCAGTCATTAAATCTCACACTGTACTGAGAAGTGTCTGATTGTGGACTGTCAGCCATTGCATGTCTCACACTGCACTGAGAAGTGTCTGATTGTGGACTGTCAGTCATTACATCTCACACTGTACTGAGAAGTGTCTGATTGCGGACTGTCAGTCATTACAGCTCACACTGTACTGAGAAGTGTCTGATTGTGGACTGTCAGTCATTACATCTCACACTGTACTGAGAAGTGTCTGATTGCGGGCTGTCAGTCATTAAATCTCACACTGTACTGAGATGTGTCTGATTGCGGACTGTCAGTCATTACGTCTCACACTGTACTGAGAAGTGTCTGATTGTGGACTGTCAGTCATTACATCTCACACTGTACTGAGAAGTGTCTGATTGTGGACTGTCAGTCATTACATCTCACACTGTACTGAGAAGTGTCTGATTGCGGGCTGTCAGTCATTAAATCTCACACTGTACTGAGAAGTGTCTGATTGCGGACTATCAGTCATTACATCTCACACTGTACTGAGAAGTGTCTGATTGTGGACTGTCAGTCATTAAATCTCACACTGTACTGAGATGTGTCTGATTGCGGACTGTCAGTCATTACGTCTCACACTGTACTGAGATGTGTCTGGTTGTGGACTGTCAGACACTACATGTCTCACACTGTACTGAGATGTATTATACCTTTTGATCCAAGTAAAGGGCCGAACACTGAAGAGATCCTTACAAAACAATTTTATTCAATTAAATTTAAAACATAATAAAAAAGCAGAAAAATGTCACAATAGGGGACACTAAGATCAGACTCAAAAAGGGGTATACTAAAAAGCCAATATAGTAAATTAGTTATAATAAGGCACCAATTAATAGAAAGGAATATGTATAATAGAAAATTTCATCAATAGTTGGATCTTTACATAATCATTACACAGACAATCACATGAATTTTTCAATCTCTTTGGTCCTAATGATAATATATTCAGAAACTGCCATTGTATATACATAAAAGGATAAGTCCAAATTATTGGCAGTTCTGGATTGACCCACTGTATACTGTTGTCCTCAGTAGGTAAATATATCTACAGATTAACTGCTAGTTACATTTAATATGCATCTCATCTAGAAAAAATAATCATATGATAGTCATATGATCCAATGTCTGTTAGCAAATGTTGCCTCTATCTTACAATTGAGTGTTCACATTGGCTGGTATAATATAGCCCATAGTGCCCGGCAAGCTATGAGCAGATAAACATATTCACATAAAGTGCTAAATGCTGTGCATATTGTACCTGATGATCAGAAATTTGAAGTGGCTCTGCTGCCCGAGGTCTGCTTAGCGTCCCCTCACCCCGACGCACGTTTCGCCGCCAGCTTCTTCCGGTGCCCCACACTGTACCGAGATGTGTGATTGCGGACTGTCAGTCATTACATGTCTCACACTGGTAACACCACATTTCATTTACAATAATCTCTGGAGGCAGATTCTCATACAGATCTCTGTCCGGCCTATAGATCTTAACAGCTCATTTACATATAAGAAAAACACATCAGATCACAGATATCAAGGTATCTTTTTATTGAACCTTCTGTGACCTGCGTGTCCAAATAGACGGCTTAGGAGGGTTGATGCTACTTAGTAAATTCCGTCTAATAATTTGTTAGAAATCGATCAGTAGCGCTACAAAAGGTCTTGGTGCAGCCGTAAAGCCCCCACACACATTAGGTTAATGTTGGCAAAACCCAACCATTGTAATATGCCCATGTAATGTGTATGGGGGGCTCTCACTTCTCAGTGATGTGAGCCATAATATCAGACAAAAGATGACGCTTGCTGAATTTCGAGGCTTGGATTGTTTTCAATAAATGTCTGGTGGCAACGTGCTTCCCCCTCCCCATTATCACATGAATGCCCAGCCAATCCAAGCATGCTTGTGTACAAGACAGTCAGAAGGAGATCCGATGGGCACCTCTCCGGCCAGGGCTACATACCAGTTTTGATTCAGATTTTGTGTGACTTTCTTGGCGCAGCTCCTCGCTGGTCACAAAACAATCCCATTCATTTGCAATATGCTGCAATGGCAGCACAACTAGTGATGAGCGAGTATACTCGTTACTCGAGATTTCTCGAGCACGCTCGGGTGTCCTCCGAGTATTTTTTAGTGCTCGGAGATTTAGTTTTCATCGCCGCAGCTGAATGATTTACATCTGTTAGCCAGCATAAGTACATGTGGGGGTTGCCTGGTTGCTAGGGAATCCCCACATGTACTTATGCTGGCTAACAGATGTAAATCATCCAGCTGAGGTGACGAAAACTAAATCTCCGAGCACTAAAAAATACTCGGAGGTCACCCGAGCGTGCTCAGGAAATCTCGAGTAACGAGTATATTCGCTCATCACTAAGTACAACATGTCTTAGCTAAAGTCACCATGTTGCCCTAGTTTTTAAAAAGTAAGTCAGGGTCACACAGCTCCGAAGGGACAATTCTGATGTACAGTATGTATGAGAAATTATTTTGTATTATAAAAAACAAATATTAGTATTTTCAGCTTGTTTAGCAAAAAAAAAAAAAGCCATATTACCGGACCCTGGGACATCCCATCATTCTCTTACACCAGGGGTCCCCAACTCCAGTCCTCAAGGCCCACCAACATGTCATGTTTTCAGGATTTCCTTAGTCTTGCCCAGGTAATAATTGCATCACCTGTGCAATGCAAAGGAAATCCTGAAAACATGACCTGTTGGTGGGCCTTGAGGACTGGAGTTGGGGACCCCTGTCTTACACCACAAGCTTATTTTACAGCATTTTCTGGTTTTCATGGTTTACCAGAAGTCAATCATTGTTAGACATTTTACTGGCGCGGGTTACTGAAATTGTGAGGTAATTGTTAACCAATGTACACTGGTGACACACAGATTACACTTCTCATAACTCGGCGTCAGTCCGTAGAACACGGAAACAAGTCATCAATTACAACCGGCCCTAAGAGACACGCTGCTTCATGGCTGGACAGTGAACAGGTGAATAAGGAGTAACTGATCAATCGCGCCTGCTACATCACCGGGACAGAATTTCTATCCAGATCTCTATAAACTTACTGACCGCCCAATGTATTAAACAATGGGGTGGGCCACATATGGCTCTGCGAGGAGGTCTAAATATTTCTTCCATAGACGTTACAGATGACCTGGGGGCACTCATTACAGATGGAGGATAGGCGATTGTGGCATCTATACAGGAAAGGGTTCTCTACAGTTAGAGCAGTCTGTGGAATACCCTACTGCAAGAAGGAGTAATGGCAGACACTGTATCAGCAATTAATAACAGGATGATTTTCTCATGACAAATTGCCTTGTGGGCTGTAAATAATCTAGAGATACATTATGTCCACTTGGTCGTGAAAGGTTGAACTTGATTGACCTACATTTTTTTCGAGCTACGGAACTTCCCGTGTGGGGTGCTGGCAGTCAGACACAGGTGGACTCCCAACAGAAGGCAGAGATGGTTTGATACCGTCTCCCTGCTCGCTGTATACACAGTGCGGAATGACTGCTCTGTATACAGTTTAGGAAGGTGAAACAGCGACTCCTCCTTTTATCCTTGAGGATCACAAGATCCCAGAGTGTAGGAAGCCCCGGATCATCCCTACAGGACAGGCCTACATTGGCACTACATTTCTAGCCTTTGCTATAGTCAACAATTTAGAAAACTAGTAGTACTTAAGTAGTGTGTTATAACCTCATAAGCGCAATCAGTGAAACAAGAAATCAGAAAAAAATACAATTGTAAAAAGAAAATATGCGCCAGTCCGAACCCTTTAAATCTCTAGTATAGAAAAATTATTTTAATGAAAAGGGGGAAAACTATATGAAAAAAAGTATTTTAGAGCCACTTTGTGGTCTTGAAAGACACAAAAAAGGAAAAACAGACACATGATATAAATATAAGGGCTCGCTCACACTGGCGTATCGGGCCAATTGTGCTAATGATATTTGGCTCATACTCTGTCAGACTGTGAACCCAGTGTCATCTAAAGGTACCTTCACACTAAAGGATATCGCTAGCGATCCGTGACGTTGCAGCGTCCTGGCTAGCGATATCGTTCAGTTTGACAGGCAGCAGCGATCAGGATCCTGCTGTGCCATCGTTGGTCGGGGCTAGAAGGCCAGAACTTTATTTCGTCGCTGGCTCTCCCGCTGACATCGCTGAATCGGCGTGTGTGACACCGATTCAGCGATGTCTTCACTAGTAACCAGGGTAAACATCGGGTTACTAAGCGCAGGGCCGCGCTTAGTAACCCGATGTTTACCCTGGTTACCATCCTAAAAGTAAAATAAAAACAAAAACTACATACTTACCTTCTGCTGTCTGTCCCCGGCGCTCTGCTTTCCTGCACTCACTGTGAGCACAGCAGTGACGTCACCGCTCTGCTTTCCGGCCGCTGTGCTCACAGCCAGTACAGAGAAGCACAGCGCCGGGGACAGACAGCGGAAGGTAAGTATTTTATTATTATTATTATTATTATTATACATTTTTATAGCGCCATTTATTCCATGGCGCTTTACATGTGAATACGGGGCAAATATAGACAAATACATTAAACATGAGCAGATAACAAGGCACACGAGTACATAAGGAGGGAGGACCCTGCCCGCAAGGGCTCACAGTCTGCAGGGGGTGGGTGAGGATACACTAGGAGAGGGATGAAGTATGAAGCGTTTGGTTTTTTTTTACTTTTAGGATGGTAACCAGGGTAAACATCGGGTTACTAAGCGCGGCCCTGCGCTTAGTAACCCGATGTTTACCCTGGTTACCGGCATCGTTGGTCGCTGGAGAGCTGTCTGTGTGACAGCTCTCCAGCGACCAAACAGCGACGCTGCAGCGATCCGGATCGTTGCAGCGTCGTTTAGTGTGAAGGTACCTTTAGTGTCATCTGATTTTCCTGTATGATAGAATTGCAGCACAGGCGAGGAGAAGACAGAATTTCTCCATAGTCTCTGTGAGCGTATATTAAGACTGTACTCAGATGACATCCGAGTGCAGTCCAATGTTTTACATGCACCTATAGACTTGTCCCAATATCGGAGCCACTCGCAGCATGCTGAGATTAATTTTCTCTTGCCGAATCTTCATGAGAAAATAATGGCGGCTCTGCACTGCCCCATAGTATAACATTGGGCTGAGAGCACTCGGCCGTGCTATATGCCACAGTGAGTGAACCCTAAACATGACAAAAGCTAGATCTCAGGGTTGCCAAAAAATAAAAAAAGTGAAAAATCTCAATAACCAGGAGAAAATGGCCTGGTCCTGAACCTGTTAAAGAGACCCTGTGACTGGACTCATGCTCCGGGGGCGGCACGAATCAGAGCCTGGCGGCCCGTTACACTCCGCCCGTTACTGCTGAAGGCTTACTCAGAACCATCTCCCTGTCTTACTTGTCCTGAAAGAAAAATCATCTTGTTGAAATTTCTATAAAACCTTTTGAAAAATATCATCACTTCTTAGTCCAGACGCAGAGTAGGGACAGTCCCTCAGATTTTCCCTGCACATGCAAACATTTACACCATTCCCACATGGGAAACTCCTGAGGGCCGCAAAGTCCTGGTACGTTCCCTGTGACATCATTGCACCTCTGCCTGTTTTTTTTAACCCCTTCCACAACAATTTAATGGTAGCACCGGCTCCACCAGTCCCAAGTGCCCGCGGCCAACTACGCCATACGATTCGCAGCTCTCACGACAAAAGCAAATTTGCGCTAATTTTCACAATGTATAATTTCTGATAGAAGCGGATCTGTAGGTAGAATGTGCCGCCCGGCGTGACCGCAGCATAATATGGCAACAGGACTACTCTGTGCCACTTTAACCGTTCAAATGCTGGACATCGGCATAGAGCTGGTGCAAATTTGGGAGTGGGTCTGTTCCAATGCCCCGCATGACTGCCGATGGTTTGCCAGGGCAGCTGGATGCCCGTCGCTGCCATCTGTGTAGTATACAGCTGTGGATATAATAAAGATACAATAGTACACCCCCCGTGAGTGCTGGCACCTCTCGGATTTGCACTGTGGAATCCCGACTGTTGTGGAATCCTGCGATAATGGTGGCAATACAGAATAACCAGAGGACGACCCTCCGCAGGCAGACATCGCTCCGGAGCTCAGGTTATAGCGGCAGCCTCGGGGTGTAATCGAGAAGCTGCGTCTCTGTAGTTTGGGGAGTTGCCGGGTTTCTGGTCCTGCAGTCACAGATCAGCTGCCTTCTCAGAACAAAGAGCGAGCGCTTCCTGGAAGCCACCGAGCAGCAGGAAATCACCAACGTTACTCCGGAGGCGAGGAGCCTGGAGTGAGAGGCCAGCGCTACGTCCTAGGGGTGCGAGAAGAACCAGGAAAGTCCAGAGCCTGGAGTGAGAGGCCAGCGCTACGTCCTAGGGGTGCGAGAAGAACCAGGAAAGTCCAGAGCCTGGAGTGAGAGGCCAGCGCTACATCCTAGGGGTGCGAGAAGAACCAGGAAAGTCCAGAGCCTGGAGTGAGAGGCCAGCGCTACGTCCTAGGGGTGCGAGAAGAACCAGGAAAGTCCAGAGCCTGGAGTGAGAGGCCAGCGCTACATCCTAGGGGTGCGAGAAGAACCAGGAAAGTCCAGAGCCTGGAGTGAGAGGCCAGCGCTACGTCCTAGGGGTGCGAGAAGAACCAGGAAAGTCCAGAGCCTGGAGTGAGAGGCCAGCGCTACGTCCTAGGGGTGCGAGAAGAACCAGGAAAGACCACGATCTCAGCTGATGCACGGACGGCTATGTTCACACAATGCGGTTATTTGCTGCTTTTTTTAAAGCAATCTTTAAGCTGCGTTTTACGGAACCAGGAAAGGCGATGGGATTTCAGAAATCTCATGGACACGCACTGTTTTTTTTATTTTTCTGGCTGAATTGGAAAACTGCAGCATGTCACTTCTCTCAGCGTTTTTCACCCATAGAACGTAATGGGCAAGTGCAAAAATGCAGCAAAAAAATAGGAATCAGGTTTTGCTGCGTTTTTGGTGCAAAAACCTTAAGGAAGTTGCATCACAGTTTTAGTTGCCCCTCCCCCCCAAAAAAAAAAAACTATCAGCACACGTAAGAGAAAATAAAAACAGCAAAAAAAAAAAAACGGTCTATTATAAGCAGCTTCTTCACAGCTAAAACAGCAGGTTTTGCTTATATAAAAAAAAAAATTGCAGGAAAACGCAAAGTGTGAACATAGCCTAACGGAGTGGATCGGTTTGATCTGAGGCCAAGTTGTAGTTTTTCTCGTCTTCACACACTTGGCTCGGTCGGGGGCTACAGCATGAACACTGACACTGACCCCGCCGTACCCGCACCGGGTGTGAAGACGACGCTCCAGGAGGACGTTCGCGCAGGTTTTCCTATAGTGTCTTCTTTGAGGTGTTTAGCGCTGGCTTTTTTCCGCAGGGGCCACAGGACACACAGTCCAATCATCATTTATCCCCTTCTCTCCGCGATGTTTTGGGCTCTGGAGAGACCTCACATAATAATCAGCATTTTGGGGCATTTTCGTCTTGATCTAAGACGATTTGAATGACTAGTTTTGTCTCTAGTTGTTCCGTCCTGTTATAAAGCTGCTCTGTGTTTGATACCTCTTGGTATCTGGCTCTGACAGAACTAGCAACAGTCACATGCGTTTTTTCCTGCGTTTGCGTTTTTGAAACGCATGATGAGAAGTGTGTGACATCTGCCAATCATCAAAATCAACTAGAAAACCCACTATAAACAGCAATACCTAGGGTTAGGATACCTAGTAACCCTAGGGATCCTAACCCAAACTCTAACCCTAACACAAACCCTAACCCAAAGTCCAAACTCTAACCCTAACACAAACCCTAACCCTAGCCCTAGGGATCCTAACCCAAACTCTAACCCTAACCCTAACCCAAACCCAAACTCTAACCCTAGGGATCCTAACCCTAGCCCTAGGGATCCTAACCCAAACTCTAACCCTAACCCTAACCCTAACCCAAACCCAAACTCTAACCCTAGGGATCCTAACCCTAGGGATCCTAACCCTAGGGATCCTAACCCTAGGGATCCTAACCCTAGGGATCCTAACCCTAGGGATCCTAACCCTAGGGATCCTAACCCTAGGGATCCTAACCCTAGGGATCCTAACCCTAACCCTTAGGGTTAGGATTCCTTAGGGTTAGGGTTGGGGGGTGGCTTATCAGTGTGTATTGTGTTTTTCTATAAAAACGCATGCAAACGCATGTGCTTAAAAACGCATGCGTTTACATAGACATCAATACGTTTTTTGCCGCAAAAAAACGCCCCTAGAAATTACTACGTTGCATTTCTGCAACACAACGCATGCAGAGAAAAAACGCATGCGTCGTAAAAACGCATCAAAACGCATGGAAAAAACACATGTGTTTTTAATGTTTAGTATAGGGAAAAAAATGCATGCTTTTTTTTGCGCAAAAACGCAAAAAAAAACGCAAATGTGAAACCAGCCTAATACACGTCTATGGGAGAGATCTGCCCATAAATCTCAGAGAACCCACGAGAAAAACTGACATTTTGTGGATGTGAAACTCGCCCCGCACCTCAGATTACACTCAGCCTTCTGTCATCCCAGCCAATCTGCTGGAACTGAAAGACGCATCAAAACCTCACAGTGGGGATCGTTCCCTAGAGATGCGTGTGGTTCGGGCGCTGTGCACACACTCGTACTATGGGGCGGGCGGCCCCAGGACACATTGTGCGGCTCCTGAGACCTCCCGCGCTCGGGTGTGCAGTACACGATCCCCCGGGTCAGTCCGCGGCCGCCGCTTCCTGGCTGTGCCCCCGGCAGCAGACATGGCGCTCCGCTCTCCACTCACCAGTTGTGCGATCTTCAGTATCAGATGTCTCCGGTCCAGCGCGGAGCCGCACAGCTTGGAGGCGGGTTTGGCGGCAGTCAGCGGCTCTACAGTGGGATTGTACGCCGGGCCCGGGTTATCCGCCATGACCGAGCAGTGTTTGTCCGTGTGTAGAGACGAGGGCGACTTCTCGGCTTCTCTGCACTTCCTTCTAGTCAAGCGACTCCTAGAAAATGGACTCCGGCGGCGAACAGAAAGTGAAAGCAAGAAACCATTGTTGTTCTCGTCACACGGCGGCGGCGGCTCCCCCTGCTGATGGCGTCATGTCAGGAGGCTGCAAGGCTGACCGTGGGGAATCACAGTCTCCCTGTGACGGCCGACCGTGGGGATTCACTGTCTCCCTGTGACGGCTGACCGTGGGGAAGTCACTGTCTCCCTGTGACGGCTGACCGTGGGGAATCACTGTCTCCCTGTGACGGCCGACCGTGGGGAAGTCACTGTCTCCCTGTGACGGCCGACCGTGGGGAAGTCACTGTCTCCCTGTGACGGCCGACCGTGGGGAAGTCACTGTCTCCCTGTGACGGCTGACCGTGGGGAAGTCACTGTCTCCCTGTGACGGCTGACCGTGGGGAAGTCACTGTCTCCCTGTGACGGCTGACCGTGGGGAAGTCACTGTCTCCCTGTGACGGCTGACCGTGGGGAAGTCACTGTCTCCCTGTGACGGCTGACCGTGGGGAATCACAGTCTCCCTGTGACGGCCGACCGTGGGGAAGTCACAGTCTCCCTGTGACGGCTGACCGTGGGGATTCACAGTCTCCCTGTGACGGCTGACCGTGGGGAATCACAGTCTCCCTGTGACGGCTGACCGTGGGGAAGTCACTGTCTCCCTGTGACGGCTGACCGTGGTGAAGGCACTGTCTCCCTGTGACGGCTGACCGTGGGGAATCACAGTCTCCCTGTGACGGCTGACCGTGGGGATTCACAGTCTCCCTGTGACGGCTGACCGTGGGGATTCACAGTCTCCCTGTGACGGCTGACCGTGGGGAATCACAGTCTCCCTGTGACGGCTGACCGTGGGGAAGTCACTGTCTCCCTGTGACGGCTGACCGTGGTGAAGGCACTGTCTCCCTGTGACGGCTGACCGTGGGGAAGTCACTGTCTCCCTGTGACGGCTGACCGTGGTGAAGGCACTGTCTCCCTGTGACGGTTGACCGTGGGGAAGTCACTGTCTCCCTGTGACGGCTGACCGTGGGGAAGTCACTGTCTCCCTGTGACGGCTGACCGTGGGGAAGTCACTGTCTCCCTGTGACGGCTGACCGTGGGGAAGTCACTGTCTCCCTGTGACGGCTGACCGTGGTGAAGGCACTGTCTCCCTGTGACGGTTGACTGTGGGGAAGTCACTGTCTCCCTGTGACGGCTGACCGTGGGGAAGTCACTGTCTCCCTGTGACGGCTGACCGTGGTGAAGGCACTGTCTCCCTGTGACGGCTGACCGTGGGGAAGTCACTGTCTCCCTGTGACGGCTGACCGTGGTGAAGGCACTGTCTCCCTGTGACGGCTGACCGTGGTGAAGGCACTGTCTCCCTGTGACGGCTGACCGTGGTGAAGGCACTGTCTCCCTGTGACGGCTGACCGTGGTGAAGGCACTGTCTCCCTGTGACGGCTGACCGTGGTGAAGGCACTGTCTCCCTGTGACGGCTGACCGTGGTGAAGGCACTGTCTCCCTGTGACGGCTATGTCTGTCATTATACCCAAAAGATATATGATGGGTATTAGGCAGAATTATAAATGGCTACTAGGTGCCTGATCTGTTTGGGATCACTCTGGTGATTTGGTGAATTTTCACCACTAATACAGGTCCTTCTCAAAAAATTAGCATATAGTGTTAAATTTCATTATTTACCATAATGTAATGATTACAATTAAACTTTCATATATTATAGATTCATTATCCACCAACTGAAATTTGTCAGGTCTTTTATTGTTTTAATACTGATGATTTTGGCATACAACTCCTGATAACCCAAAAAACCTGTCTCAATAAATTAGCATATTTCACCCATCCAATCAAATAAAAGTGTTTTTTAATAACAAACAAAAAAACAAACAAATAATAATGTTCAGTTATGCACTCAATACTTGGTCGGGAATCCTTTGGCAGAAATGACTGCTTCAATGCGGCGTGGCATGGAGGCAATCAGCCTGTGACACTGCTGAGATGTTATGGAGGCCCAGGATGCTTCAATAGCGGCCTTAAGCTCATCCAGAGTGTTGGGTCTTGCGTCTCTCAACTTTCTCTTCACAATATCCCACAGATTCTCTATGGGGTTCAGGTCAGGAGAGTTGGCAGGCCAATTGAGCACAGTAATACCATGGTCAGTAAACCATTTACCAGTGGTTTTGGCACTGTGAGCAGGTGCCAGGTCGTGCTGAAAAATGAAATCTTCATCTCCATAAAGCATTTCAGCCGATGGAAGCATGAAGTGCTCCAAAATCTCCTGATAGCTAGCTGCATTGACCCTGCCCTTGATGAAACACAGTGGACCAACACCAGCAGCTGACATGGCACCCCACACCATCACTGACTGTGGGTACTTGACACTGGACTTCAGGCATTTTGGCATTTCCTTCTCCCCAGTCTTCCTCCAGACTTTGGCACCTTGATTTCCGAATGACATGCAAAATTTGCTTTCATCAGAAAAAAGTACTTGGGACCACTTAGCAACAGTCCAGTGCTGCTTCTCTGTAGCCCAGGTCAGGCGCCTCTGCCGCTGTTTATGGTTCAAAAGTGGCTTTACCTGGGGAATGCGGCACCTGTAGCCCATTTCCTGCACACGCCTGTGCACGGTGGCTCTGGATGTTTCCACACCAGACTCAGTCCACTGCTTCCTCAGGTTCCCCAAGGTCTGGAATCGGTCCTTCTCCACAATCTTCCTCAGGGTCCGGTCTCCTCTTCTCATTGTACAGCGTTTTCTGCCACATTGTTTCCTTCCAACAGACTTACCATTGAGGTGCCTTGATACAGCACTCTGGGAACAGCCTATTTGTTGAGAAATTTCTTTCTGGGTCTTACCCTCTTGCTTGAGGGTGTCAATGATGGCCTTCTTGACATCTGTCAGGTCGCTAGTCTTACCCATGATGGGGGTTTTGAGTAATGAACCAGGCAGGGAGTTTATAAAGCCTCAGGTATCTTTTGCATGTGTTTAGAGTTAATTAGTTGATTCAGAAGATTAGGGTAATAGGTCGTTTAGAGAACCTTTTCTTGATATGCTAATTTATTGAGACAGGTTTTTTGGGTTATCAGGAGTTGTATGCCAAAATCATCAGTATTAAAACAATAAAAGACCTGACAAATTTCAGTTGGTGGATAATGAATCTATAATATATGAAAGTTTAATTGTAATCATTACATTATGGTAAATAATGAAATTTAACACTATATGCTAATTTTTTGAGAAGGACCTGTATGTATGTGCTTCCCTGGCTCCTAGTTGTTTTATCCTATTAGATATCTAAACTTTTGGGAGGAGGGTTTTGTGTGGTGTGCCAACGACTTATTCTGACCATTTAACCATTTGCACATCTGGTCAATAGTCCATCTTTTAGCTATCACATGAAGGACAGGAACTAGGATTTTCCTATATAAGTGTGGACCCCGGCTCTACCCAACAATAGCTTTTTACAGCATTTAACACTTTGGTACTCCGAGATAATTTAGTCTATAGATTTAATTACCCATGAGGGGTACTTACACCTTTTTTATGCGTTTTTTCTGTGTTTCCCTATTTTGGTATGTTTAGGGTGTTTTCGAGTTTTTTAAGGCTACCAGCGTTGAGCGGGAGAGCCATCACGTCAACTAGGTGCCAACCTCCGCTGCTAGGTAGGGCGACTCTCAGGGCTTTCAGGGAGAGTAGTCCCCACGTATATTTTTTCTGTACATTGGTGGTTACTATGCCTTTCATTATTGATATTGTGTATTTGGTGGCTCCTATTTACCGTACCATAAACACATGTTTTTAGTGTTGTGTATGCTTTTAATCAAATTAATAAATGTTAAATTTTAGGGGTCTTTAGTATTTATCTTGGTTTTGCAAGGGACAATATAACCAAAGGTTCTTCGGCTATTTATAACAGCTCACAGCTGTTTGCTGAGCCTTTCCTGGCGAATTTACTGGGAACCCCAGAAAAAAAAAATGATGTAGGGTCCCCCTATAATTTCAAACCAGCAAATGCAAAATAGGCAGCTGTAGGTTGATATTAATATCCTGGGAAGGGATCATAGATATTGCTATCCCCCCAGGTTACCAACATCAGCCCTCAGTCGCCCAAGAAATATTGCATCCATAGGATGTGCCAAATCTGTCACTTGGCTCCTCTCTTCCCACTTGCCATGTGGCTTTGGCAAGGTGGATAATAGGGTTTGGGTTGATGTCACCTTTGTATTATCAAATGACAAAGCCCTGGGGTTAGTAATGGAGAGACAAAGAAGAAAACATATGCGGCACTCACCCCAGGATAGCAGTGGGAATCGTGACCTTTATTGGAGAAAATATGTGGAGTACATCCGTTAGGACATCAGGTACAAATGCCTGATGTCCTCTGGACCCGTCGAAGCACTTAGTGTGCGAAACGGCCGTCGTCCGTACTCCAATACCGCACCCTCCTTTGTACCTGATGTCCTGACGGATGTACTCCACATATTTTCTCCAATAAAGTTCACGATTCCCACTGCTATCCTGGGGTGAGTGCCGCATATGTTTTCTTCTTTGTCTGCTTATGGACTTTTGTTTAGCATTTGGTATGCAGAGCACCATAGCCCTGAACCATTCGTGAAGCCTGAAATTCAGTTGTCCGCCATCAGTCCTGCCTGTTGGATTTCGTATTTGCTCTAGTGCCGTCCTTTCTCTTCTTTTTGTTGTAGTTAGTAATGGAGAGGCCTCTAGAAGACGCCCCCATTTCTAACTCCATTGTCATATTATAAAAAAAATACAGCAAGAATAAAGTCCCTTTTTTAAAATAAAACACCCTGTTTTACACATTTATTTGAAAATAAAAAGCACAGACACTCACTCCTATCCATTGAAGCCCTTGTACCACTAAAAACAAAAAAATGTACCTTACATCTAATCCACCAATGCCCATGTGTCCTGTAAAAAAAAAAAACAACCACCATATTCCTCACCTGTCAGAAGTGAAGATAAGTCATACTGTCCCACACGGTAATCCATCTCTGCGATACCTGGTTTTCAACAGCAATGGTGCCATGATGTGACTGTTCACACTGAAGAGTAGGACACAATGATCTGATGCAGCTCAGTTCACTGTGAGCGGCCCGATGGACTGCAGTGACCTCCATGAGATCACCGCAGTTCATCCCCGCTCAGTGAAGTGAACCTGAAGACACACATTCAGCGACCAGCGATAACCTCTGACATCACCGCTAGTTACTGAAGCTGCTCTTGCAGCACCTCATGGATTTCAGCCTGGATGGTAGCCTAAAGGCACGGTTCAGGTTGCAACCCACCTCATATCGCAGAGATGGATTACGGCATGGGAGAGTATGGGTATGTTTCCACGAGCAAAAACCGGCAGCGCTTTGGACGCAGCACATGTCCGCTCTGTCCAAAGCGCTGCTGGCTTTGAACGCCGATGGTTCCGCATGTGTTCATTGAACCGTGCTGAATCACAGCGTCCTATACATTGGACGGTGATATTTATCTTGTGGAGCGTATTTAATTCTTTCTTTTACATAGGAGGTACACTGCTGCTGAAAAAAACTCCCAAAATTGTCTCGTCACATTGATCTCAGCAAGAGCAGGAGACAATGATGAGAGCTGTC
Organism: Ranitomeya imitator; assembly: GCF_032444005.1. Taxonomy (NCBI): domain Eukaryota; kingdom Metazoa; phylum Chordata; class Amphibia; order Anura; family Dendrobatidae; genus Ranitomeya; species Ranitomeya imitator. Next base: position 119,932,792 of record NC_091287.1, read on the forward strand.
TTCAGCAGCCGGCGCCTGCGAACAACGCAAACTGTACAGCTTCCTCCCAGGCGCCGGTACATGTCACGCTTATGACAACTCCCATCAATGTCTCCTGATCGCACTGATCTCAGTGTGACCAGGGGACAATGATGAGAGCTACCTTCAGCAGCTGACACCTGGGATCCGTGCGAACTGTATAGCCTTTCCCTGGCGCCAGTATGTGACACACAGATGTAACACACGGACAGCAAACATGGATGTCACATACATACAGATGAATCTCACAGTACTGTTTTTTCTGTACAAGAATCACCAGGACGTGTGATGCATCTTTACCTGGGACACATGGGGATTGAAAATCAGTGTGTGCACCTAGCCTTACAAAGGGTTTTCACCTGTAGGAATCCAACAGAATCATGGCATGCTCCATCGGATGCTGAACTCATGGAGGTGGCAGCAAACAAAAAGCCGACAGGCTGGACTTCATACAAGAATATTACATAGTCCCGGAAAACCCTGAAGAGTCTATTCACCTCGATCATGAATCACTTGTCCAGAGATTGGAATATTAGATTTGATCATAAAAGGATGGCAATGAGACACCAGAGTTGCCAGCTTGACGTTTTATCTTTTCTTGACAGCTTATCAAAAAAAACCATAGACACACAATATTTTTCCAGACACATGGGAAAACCATAATAAATCATTATGATTATAAAGTGATGTCTCCAGCCCATAATTCTGATATGGAGACTTTATCTGCATTCACTGTAAAACAATTAGACATCATCTATACACGGTAAGTTTCTTCAACTTTAAAAATCACAATGGCCTTACTTTTTTTTTACGGATAGGGCAGTCCGACAGTCCTAGAATTTCCGGACGGTTGGCAGCCCAGCTCTCCGTGTGCCATCACTATCCAATCTTTATAGGAGATGGAGCGCGAGTTTTCTCCATATCGTGTACAGAAGTATAGAAACTGCTAGCACATGTGCGCTTCTTCTCAAAGTTGGCCAACACTTTAATACATTTTTCTAGGCATGAAAGGTTTAAGAATAATAAATTGAGGTATACTCACCCATCACAATCCCTGCAGATTCAGCACCGGTGGCTCCAGAGGCGATTTCTGCTGTTTGGAAGTTACCAGGATGTCTGGAGAGGAGCACGTCATCCATTGTTTCTCTGATGATGTGCTTGTACTGTATAGTCACTCGATTGGTGCCGCAGTCCTGGTATGTTCTGAACAGAGCAGATATCTCTTTTAGGCTGCCGTCACACATTCAGTATTTGATCAGTATTTTACCTCAGTATTTGTAAGCCAAAACCAGGAGTGGAACAAATAGAGGAAAAGTATAATAGAAATACCGGATTACGTACCGGTAATGCTCTTTTATAGAGCCCACGACAGCACCCACGAGAGAGGGGATCCGCCCCTAGGAACAGGAAACCTACAGAGAGATAAAAGGGGCGGCCCCCCCTCGCTCCTCAGTTGTTTTACAGAGAATAGGAGGAACCGCCGCCAGGTTTTAGTTAACAGGTTCAGGTATATACATATATACATATTTACAACCTTATACTACATCTTTCTAATATTTACACCTCACCAAAAAAGCACCACGTGCAACTATACAAGAAAAGGGAGGGATGTGAATGGGTGCTGTCGTGGGCTCTATAAAAGAGCATTACCGGTACGTAATCCGGTATTTTCTATTCGCCACGACAGCACCCACGAGAGAATTTCAGAGACTATAAATTGGGTGGGTTAACTGAGTCAAGAACCGAAACCCCAAAGGTAAGATCAGAAGCCGCGGATAGGTCTAATCTATAGTGCCTATAGAAGGTGCCCGGTGAAGCCCAAGTTGCGGCCTTACATATAAGCTCTATTGGCACGTTCGCCCTTTCCGCCCAGGAAGTTGATACGGCCCTTGTGGAATGAGCCCCCACATGCATCGGAGGATCTCTTCCTTTGGCTCTGTAAGCCAAGGTTATGGCTTCTCTGATCCAACGAGACAACGTCCCCTTCGTGACTCTGGATCCTTTGGTTTTACCCTGAAAAGACACAAACAGGGCCCTACTCTTCCTCCAGTCCCTAGTTCTCTCTAAATAGGCTAGAATAGTCCTCTTAACATCTAGGGTATGAAGTCTTACTTCCTCTGGAGATGAGTGGTCTTTATAAAAGGTAGGTAATAGTATCTCTTGGGATCTATGAAAACTAGAGGCCACCTTAGGTAGGTAACATGGGTCTGTTTTCAAAACTATTCTATCAGGTGTTATAGATAAGTATGGAGGATCGATTGACAACGCCTGCAGATCACTCACTCTTCTAGCTGACACCAAAGCTACCAACAATATTGCTTTTAATGAAATGTTCTTTAATGAGGCTGCATGAATAGGCTCAAATGGGCTTTGTGTCAATGCATCCAAGACCAAAGCTAGATCCCACTGGGGCACCTGTGGAATATTTATTGGCTTCGACCGTTCACATGCGGATATAAAACGGGATATCCATCTATCACCTGCGATATCATAACTGAAGAGAGCTCCTAACGCTGAAACCTGAACTTTCAAAGTATTAACTGAAAGTCCCAATTCTAGTCCTTTTTGTAAAAACTCTAGTATTGAAAATATAGGCACCTCTGAAGAAATTTGTGTAGTGTGAAACTGAAGAAATTTTTTCCAGACTCTAACATAAATTTTTGTGGTAGAAGGCTTTCTACTTTTCATAAGGGTATCTATTAAACCACTAGAAAACCCTCTCCTGCTTAGTAATTGCCTCTCAAATTCCAGGCAGTTAAGTTCATGCCCTTCACCTGAGGATGGAAAAACGGACCTTGAGACAGCATGTTGTCGGCCAGAGGCAGAATCCACGGATCTGTCACCGACATGGCTCTGAGCCATGAAAACCATGGCCTCTTGGGCCAAAAGGGGGCTATTAGCAGAACTCTTGCCCCTTCCTATCTTATCTTCCTTATCACCGTGGGCAATAGATTCCATGGGGGAAATGCGTATGCCAGGTCGAATGTCCATGGTACCTGAAGGGCATCCAATATATCTGGATTGTCCAGCCTGCACAGGGAGGCAAACATCCTGACCTGTCGATTGGATCTTGTTGAGAACAAGTCTATTTGAGGCATGCCCCATCGAGTTGTTATCATTCTGAAAATCTTCCTGTTGAGCATCCATTCCCCCTGATGAAGAGTATGACGACTGAGAAAATCGGCCTGAAAGTTGTCTACCCCTCTTATGTGTACCGCTGACAAGGATAACAGATGACCTTCGGCTAGCCTTATGATGTCTGACGCCACCTCCATAAGAGTGTCTGACCTTGTACCTCCTTGACGGTTTAGATAGGCCACCGCAGAGGTGTTGTCGGAGAGGACCCTTGTGTGAGAGCCTCGCAGCTGAGGAAGAAAGTGGAGCAGGGAATAATATACAGCCCTCAACTCTTTTACATTAGAAGAATTACTATCCTCCGATCTGGACCAGAGACCCTGGACCATCTGATCCCGAAAATGTGCTCCCCAACCATCAGGACTAGCATCTGTGGTAACTATATTTGAAGGAGTGATTACCCACAGGACTCCTCTTGACAGATTTCCCCAATCTAACCACCAGGTGAGGGAGTGTACTACTTCTGACGGAAGAAAAACAATCTGATCTAGACATCCCTGATTTTCAATATTTTTCTGTAATATAAATCTCTGCAGCTGCCTCGTATGAAACTGTGCCCACTCAACTGCAGGAATACAAGAAGTTAAAGACCCCAGCAACGACATGGCACTTCTCAAAGTCATACTACGCCTATTGATTGCTAAGTTTACTTTATCAATTATGGAGGTCTTTTTGCTATCTGGCAGGCAACATATTTGTTCAACTGAATCTAAAAGGAGGCCAAGGAATTTCTGACATGTAACTGGCAGGAGTCTGGATTTCTCCCAAATAATAATCCAACCAAGAGATTGTAATGAAAAAACTACCTCTTCCAATCTCTGCTCACACTGTAGGGAGTCATTTCCCACTATTAATAGATCATCTAGATACGGGATGACTAGTGTGTCCTTTAACCGCAAAAAAGACATTACTTCCAACAACAATTTCGTGAACACCCTCGGAGCCATAGATAAGCCAAAGGGCATTGCCCTATACTGCAGATGACAAACCTGACCATCTATTACAACTGCCACTCTAAGAAACTGCTGGTGCAACCGGTGTATAGGCAGATGGTAGTAAGCATCCTTAAGATCCAGTACCACCATGTAACAGTTAGGAAATACATTTTTAATGGCTGACCGAATGGACTCCATTTTAAAGGCTTTAGGTCTTATGAAGGTGTTCAATTTTCTCAAATTAAATATAGTCCTAAAGGACCCATCAGGCTTAGTTATCAGAAATAAGGGAGAGTAAAAGCCCTTTCCTATTTCAGATGGTGGAACTTTTATTAATACTTGTTTGGACAAAAGAGATTTGATTTCAGTTTCCAGTGCTTCTTGCTGCAGCCTGGATTTTAGGGATGTAAGAAGAAAAGAATCCGGAGGTATCCGGATGGGGTCTAAGGTGAGACCTGACGAAATTAAATTTAAGGCCCATGTATTGGCCATTATCTCCTTCCATTGTCCAACAAATTGCAGCAATCTACCGCCCACCGGTGGAATAGGGTTCACGGAACTTATCCGCTGGTTTGAAGGGGCGCTTGTTGAACAAATTGCCCTTCTGCCTGAACTCCCTGTTACTCCAGCGGTCTTTAAAGCCTCCTTTCCTTCCAAATGGTGGGTTCCTGAACGCCCTTCTGTAGGAAGGAATAAAGGGATTAGGAAACCCCTTCTTCCTTTCGCCCGCCTTAGTAAGAATGTCATCCAGTACAGCTCCAAAGAGGTACTCACCCTGGCAGGGAATGGCGCACAACTTAGCTCTGGATTGGGTGTCTCCCTTCCAGTTTTTTAGCCACAATGCTCGACGGGCCGTATTCGAGAGATTAGCTGATCTCACTGCCAGACGGAGAGAGTCTATTGAGGCATCAGATATGAATGCCGCAGCCCCCTTGATCAATGGAATGGAGGCTCGCAACTTCTCTCTGGACACGCCACTTCTGATGTTCTGATCCAGTTGCTCCAGCCAGACCAACATGGATCTACTAGTACAAGTAGCGGAGATTGCAGGTTTAAATGCAGTCACACAGGCTTCCCATGATTTTTTGAGAAGTGCATCAGCTTTCCTGTCCATCGGGTCGGACAAAGAACCCGCATCCTCTACTGGTAAAGCGGAACGGCGAGCGGTAGATGCTACAGCCGCATCAACCTTCGGTACCTTAGCCCAGGTGGCCAAGTCCTCGTCATCAAAGGGGTAGCGTCTCTTACAGGACACTGGCACAAACCCCTTTTGACCCTTACTCCATTCTTTCTTGACCAGGTCCTTTATAGCCTGGTTTACTGGAAACACATGGCCCTTTCGCTGAGACAGACCCGCGAACATTACTTCTTGCTGAGTTTGAGGCTCTTTTAATTCAGAAACCCACATAGTACTCCTTACGGATTTAACGAAGTTATTTATGCCATCAGTGGGAAAGCAGACATAGTCCTCTTCATCTGATGAACCTGATAACTGAGAGACATCTGACTCGACCTCCCCACTCTCTGCCGACGTGTCAGCTTTAGGCGAGGATGCTCTGCTAACTCTCCTCTCCACATTAACAGACGGACCGCCTCGCAAACTCTGAAGCTCCTCTCGAATCATAAGACGTATCTCATCCATCTTAACGGACTCTTCCTGCCGCAGGGTGTTATTTATACAGGCTTGGCACAATTTTTTGCTATAAGCATCAGGCAAGGGCTCAGTACATATTGCACACTGCACGTGCTTGGTCTTCCCAGTCCTCTTCCCCTACAAACATATAAGGAGAGGACACCGACATAAGCTTTCATGAAGCTAAGTAAACACTCACCCCGAAGTATCTGTATATACCGGGTCTCGGCTCTTTTGTTCAGCCTGGGGTGTGCCACGGGACGACCTCCTCCCTGACTTGTCAGTGGAGTCGCTCACTTTTGCACCGCTTCTCTTCCTGCCATTCTCACTGGGTACAATTAACTCCTCCATAGGGCGTTCAGAAATCTCCTCATGAGACGACATGTTGTCTCCCTTTCAGACGCACCTCCTACACAGCTGAGCTGTAATTTATAGCGCTAGTCTCACACACCTCCCCTTTTTTTTTTTTTTGTCCCGTAGTGTAGCCCAGGGGGGAGGATCGTCTCACAAGCTTCAACATGGCGGCGACCCTGGAAGTGAAAGCGCGACCTCGGAGCCGAGGGAGCGCCGCCGCAGTGCGCATGCGCCGGCGTCACCGCAGCTCGCCGGCCGCCGCCCCCGGAAGTGACCCGTGCCTTTAGGAACCAGGAAGCGCCGCTGTACTGTACCTGCGCCGGCGTCTCCGCCGTTTACCGGTCGTCTCCACCGCCATTCAGGACCCGGAGCGCCGACTGCTGCCTCAGCCTAAGGTACCTCCTTGGTCACAAAAACTCCAACAATGTCCCAGCAGGAACACTGTTGCTCCACGCTGCAGCAGATGAGGGGGGAACCAACAGGAACCCCCGACTCTGTCCATCCGTCCTGGAGCCCCTGTCTCTCAGCAGAGACGGACAGGCGGCATTCAGGCGGACTTCTCCTCTTCTGACATCCAGAGAGTCTTCTCTGTGGGTTCCCTTCTAGGAACAGGAAACCAACTGAGGAGCGAGGGGGGGCCGCCCCTTTTATCTCTCTGTAGGTTTCCTGTTCCTAGGGGCGGATCCCCTCTCTCGTGGGTGCTGTCGTGGCGAATAGAAAACATATGCACCACTTCTGCATTTATCACCCACTCCTGGTTTTGGCTTACAAATACTGATGTAAAATACTAACCAAATACTGCTAGTGTGACGGCAGCCTCAGATCCATCTGCGTGGATCAACTGGGGTGCTAAAGCATAAGTATGGCTCCATTTATTATAATAAAATTGTAAAACCATTCATGCCTAGAAAAATAAATGGACACAAGTGTCGTACAAGGCGTCGTTCAGAAGTCCATTTTTCTCATGTATGAGAAAAACAGACCAATTTTGATGAACCTTTGATCAGTGTGTGATCCAAGTGTCATCTGTTTTTCTCGTATGTGTAGAGGAAAAAAATTCTTCACCATCTCCTTTTTGAAAATCAGACCAAACTCGGACCCATAGACTTGTATTGCCGATTTTGACTTGACCCGCAGATGAAAATCGGACATGTCTCCATGATTTTCTGTGGTCCGCTCAGTGAAAAAGCAGACATGTGAATGAATCCCATAGACTATCACAGGTACGAGTGCCATCTGTGAAAACCATGGATAGCACTCGTGCGGGGAAAAATAGACATCTGAATGAGGCCTAACAGACATAAGAGCTGAACAAGGACTAGACAACAGGGGTCTCTTCTGACGCCCATAACTATAGTGGCAGAATCCCAAATGCAACTAACATTGGGCTCATGTGATTTTCTTTATACTGAATTAACAATGGAACTTTTCTCCTTCAGTATTTCCATGTTGAATATTATGGCATAAAGGAGAAAAAAAATAAAAGAGAATGGAACATACATGTAGCGTGTAACGTAGATGACAGACAACCCTTTGGAGTACAATTTAGGAATATAAAACATATTAAATACTAGAACAGTTCAATTAGATATTACTGTAAATGAAAATTACAAACCAACATAATCATGATAAACCCCACCAGACTATAGATTGGAAGCAGTACTGTAAAGATGGGGAAAGTGCACTGCCGGAGTCTCCAGTCAGAGTTTTGGCCTCTCCAACACTTACCATTTTCTTTAAGCCGTTCGGTCAGCAAACCAATGTTTAGGACCATTGTCCTGATGACAGATCCAGTTACTGCAGGGTTTTTTTTTTTTAAAGTAATTTTTCTAAGGCCACATTCACAAGAACATATACACCAATGAAGCTGTCAAGTTTGGGTCAGGAGTTCACGTGTATTATGTACAGCCTAAAAGGTGGACACCACTGCCACAAAAAAAAAATGTCTAATGAAGCCCAAAGTCTTTTCATGGTTCAGAAGGAAGCGCCAACGTAGCCCATAACAGGGACTCCGACATGGTCTGAACACAGCATACGGCTGCATTCACACATCCATGTCCTGTATGTTTTGGGTTTTTTCCAACAGCACACTGACACCATTGTTTCATTGGCACATACACACATATTCAGTATTTTTAAAAAAACAATCTCTGTCCGCGGTCCATGGGGCTCAGAGAATGTCCTGTTGTCATTCCTTTTGCAGATCAGACTGCCATTCAAGTCTATAGGGATCCATATAAAACACAGATGACATGATATGGTCTTCAGAGTCTAATCCGTTCTTCACAGTGATGGCCTATGCCTACGACAGATCTTCATGGTCTGATCGGTGGGGGTGTGACACCTGGCACTCATGCCAATCAGCTGTACATGGTGCCTGAAGGAAGTGCTCAGTTACGGCGCCGCAAAGTACAGCACGACAATGGTATAGAGGTCAAGGAAAGGTCCTGCACATCCTTCGTCTATTGAAATCAATAGATGGTGGATGTGCAGTACCTGGCCGCAGCCACTATGGTGCTCCACCAACAAGCTATATGCAGCTGGCACTTAGAACAGCTGACCAGTGGGGGTGCTGACCAGATATTGAAGACCTACAAGTACAACACAATCCCTTTAACTGATACATTAAGATTAAAGGGATAAATAAAAGTTCAGGCACCCTACTGGTTTCAGTGGAAAAATAAAAATGAGAAAAAAAAAACCCAGATGTTCAAATCGTATTTTGCATCAGTATTTGCCAAAGTAACGAGTGGAACTTACAGAGGAAAATTATAATTGAAAGACTGACACCTGTTCTGCGTTTTGGGAGACACTCCTGGCTTTGGCATACAAATACTGATGTGTGAATGAGGCCGTAACTAGGATGCCACCTGGGCAACAAAAACAGTACTTAGGTCAATTTCTCTAGGACAGTGACACTCGTATGGATGTGTGAAGTCTAAGGAAGGTGCCGCACCCGTCCCTCCTACCACAGTGCTACACATGAAGCTGCCACTCCACCATGATTCAGTTTGGGAAGGTGTTCTTTGAATTAAAAGCCTCTACATTTTTCCCACTATACACAAGGTCCAATTCATCAACGTGTTTTGTGAATTTTCACCTTGAAAAGGTCTCAAAATTTGTGCACAAGAGTGGTGAATTTTATTTTTACGGCTCCCGATCAGCTCCATTAAATTCTATAAAAGCGGGCAGAGCTAGGAGTGGGTGGAAGCAAGCTAGCCCATTTAATTCATCATAATTTATGATTAAAAGGAAACCCGACAGCAGAGAGCGGGTGGTGAAAAGTCACCTGGGACCGAGCCGCATGGGACACTAGTGAGCTTTGAAGTATGTCTTTTTCTGAACCGTCGCAGCATCTCAGTGTTCAGCATATATGGCTGAAATCAGACAGCCAGTGTCCAATCGATGGGCAGCAGGTACTAGATGTCAGATTCACTTTATGCTTGACATAGATTAGTAACCAATGCTCCAAGATATTTTTCAATTCTCCTTGTTATTTTAGTTTCTTTGAATCATTAACTCCCAGGTCATTAAAAAAAATGAATCCCTATGTATTGCCTCCAACCCACCCCCAAAAAAGACATTGTGCAGCAAAATCCCAAACTGTACCTGGTCCTGAACTGATTAATAAAGATTGTGGTTGAAAAAAAAAAAGTCTAAAATGGGTAAAATATATCACAGAAACTTGATTTAAACAACTTTTCTGGTGACCGATTCCCTTTAACTTATGCCACAAAAGTTGTGTGTAAATCATGACAATAGTATTAGATTTGCAAATAATTACTTGTGGTACATGCAGTCGTTTAGTTGATGCGAAGGATTCAGTCCTATGGAAATCCGTAATATTCCCCCCCCCCCCCCCTATAAGGTATTGGTCCAGTTGTTTGGTGTGTTCACCCATTGTATCAACGCCAAAACCACAACGGAAATAAAGTCTCTTCGATCTTAGAGAGCCGATTGCATATTGCCAAGATACGTAAACCCCACTCTACTGATCGGTGTGGGAGAGTTGGGGGTTCAACATTTCTGAAACCAGAGAATGAAGGGTACACATCAGTGGTCCCCTGCTTAGTTTCTTCATTACAGCAGCACCCAGACCACCCACAATGCAGGAAACTGCTGCATGGCCCCAATCAACCGAATAGATACATGGTTCCTAAAAGCCTCCTAGCACCCAGCTTGCAAACACTGATGGCATATGGATGTCATATTTTAATATTTTTTATTGCAGACCCTCAGTTTGCACAGCCCTGTAGAATGTGTCTGTGTTGTGTACGGACAGCGCATGATGACAACCATCTGAATAAGTCTTAGGAGTGAGACCAGACATGGCGGCTGTCCATCTGTGTGCTGCCCAACGCTCCACCAACTGTGATGGCCAATTGCCACACGATTTTCACAATCGTGCCACTGTTGGCCCTTGGACAAGTGGGTGAAGCATCAGGGGGAATAGAAAATAAAAAAAAAAAAACCTTGTAGGATATTTCTGCCTTTATAAAACTGTCAGCCTAGCTTTGGCCATTCTCATTTTATACCCAATGGCTATGAAAGAAACCACACACAATAGTTTTCATGGATATATTTTCTTTTTCAACTGAAAAGTACATTTTTGGGAGTATCCAACTTGTTGATACAATTTCACTATACAACAAATTGTTGCAACTGAGGTCAATAGTACGTGAAACCCATTAATATCCTTCGTGAAAGTGAGAATTGGCACTCAAAATACATATGGAGTTGAGGGTCATTATATACACAAAATCTCAGTGGAAAGGAACATTGTTGTAATCCATAAAGCATGCACTTTTCCTGGCAATTCTTATCAACTGCAAAAACCAGAAAACATCTGAGAAACTATAACCCATCTCATGCAAATGAATTACTAATCTGCAAAAGATGAGCGATAAAGATAAATATGTGCTTCGGATACATTGAGATTTTCAGTGTTTAAGACTAAATGTATGGATCCGTGATCAGAAATGATTAAACTGTTCACCTTGCCGGCACTAAGATTGCGCAAACGTCTCATTCCTGAAACCTCAGATTAGAAAACGAGTCGGGTGTGGGAGGGGTACGTGAATTAATTCACAAACTGAGATTCGGACATTAATCATTCCCTGAAGTTTACACTAGATAATCTTACACACCCAAAAAAGAAAAAAAAGAAGAATTTTGGTTTCGAAACATCTGGTAATCCAGATTCTGTATAGAAATGATATCCTAGCTGGTGTTAGATTGCCAGGTCCCTCAGTAGTTCTTATTCTAACTAAAGCAAAGTAAAATAAGGCCAACCTATTCAAATAAATATCTCAACTTAAATATAGATAAAAAAAAGTAAAATCTATGCAGATAATAAATACAACTTTATTAACTGATTGAAGAAAACAGAACTCTGTGACCCACCAATGTAATCCATGCCGGCTAGTGCAGAGCTGCACACAGTAGACAAATCCCAGACAACACAGAGAAGCTAATCTTACAAAATAGTCATGTAGTGCTTGCAGTCAATTGGTAATAGAACCGGCCCATACCGTAGGTCATTGTGGAGTACAGCAGCAATATTTAGCAATGACAGTTTTCATTACTGAATTTTGTATTCTACAAAGCGCTCAAAAGATTTATTTGCCCCCTCCATTTATCCGACAATTTTTTTTTTCTTGTTCTTACCATTTTCCACAATTTAAGTGGAAGCCTATTAAATTGCATTTTTGTTCGTGTTCATTTTTGGTAAGCAACTGCAAAGTATTGCAGTTCTACCAAGCAGTGGTGGCCTAACAAGATAAGAAAATTACATGAACGGAATAAAGGAAAATCTGTGCCGTAAAGAAAAAAAAAAAAAAACTATATATTTATATATCTCAGTCCAGTATTGATTTCTATTATTCCACAGCTATATTTTGTTAACTTGGGAAATATCAAAACAATGTGTTAATTTTTTTTTTTTTAGGAAAATAAAGAAAGGGCGAAAAAAAAGTTTCTGTCTCTGCTGCCCCACAATCACTGAGAAAGTAAAATGCAGAGGCAAATTTACAGAACTCAGAGGTTGTCTGTGCAATCTTCAAGATGCTTCATTTTCTGTAGGGGAGGTTGGAGATGTAGGGGATGGCATGTCAGGTTTACGGGAGATTCTCTCCAGCTCAGCTTGAACATCTGTTAAAACCGGCTTCTGGCCTAAAAGACAAGATTAAATAGGTTTCAGCACATGAAGTCTACCGAATCTACTCAAACCTGGGAGGTTGTCCAATCTGTCCAATATCATCTTACCGTGGCACTCATTGAACTAGATGGAGAGGTTGAACCTGCCAGAGACAGTTTGAGATTTCTGTCCGTCAGTGCAAAAGCTATATGCTACAAACCAGCACAGCTACAGATATGTGCAGAGTTGTTTTATTTTTTACACTTTGTTTTCATTGAATTCAAAAATTTTGTCTTACATACATACATACATACATACATACATACAACAATGCAGAAGTTATTCAAAGCATATACCGAATTTTTCACTTTATAAGAAGCTCCGGATTATAAGACGCACCCAAAATTTTGAAGTAAAATAGGAATTTTTTTTTACTAATATAGTGGTGCTTCTTATAATCCATGCGTCTTATTGCTTACCGGGGGTGGTGGCTGCGGTGAAGCGGGGACCCAGAATCGCTTCTGGAGGAGGCAAGAGTGGGGTGATGCTGCAGGCCGCAAGCTGGGATGAAGGGGTGTTTGGCAGTGCTTTCCCCCAAATTTGGGGGGGGGAGGAAAGTGCGTCTTATAATCCGAAAAATACAGTATATCAAAATCTCTATATTGGAAATTGCATTGGAGGGGAAAGGGAAGCATGATAGAAACAGGTACGGTTTTTACCCATTAGACACTCAGCATATGTGCCCAACGTTAACCTCAGAACCCACCGACACCATAGTACATCCCCATCACCGAGCAGTGTCTCTCCGTAGCGGATTGTCCAAAGACAGCGCTATACAGGTGTCTCCCCCAGTAGTAGCTGCTCCTGATACCAGACCGTTGGCCGAAAACAAGTCTCAATGTCACTCCAGATGTGTTGGGGAAGCAGAGAGATGAAGCTTTCTCAAGTTTCAAAAAAAAGTCCTGTACCCTTCCCTCCTTTTGCAAAGAGGCCTCAACCCAGTCCATCTGAAGCAAAAATGACAGTTTTTCCAGAAAGATTTTGAAGGGAGGGGCATGGACGTGGGTCCATGTCTGCAAAATGGCCTTAGTACCAGCCGCCGCCACCACCAAGTGCAATAGTTTACGGGCCCGTGGAGAGCAGGTGTATGTATCTGATTTTAAGTATCCAAATATGGCCCATAAGGGTTCCTCAGGAGCAAAATTTGTCAGATGTGTAGTGTAAAATTGCCGTATTTCTCTCCCAAAATGGCCTAATGACTGGGCATGTCCACACGCAACGAAACAAGTTGGCTTCTGGGGAATGGCATTTAAACACCTGGAAGTTGTGTACAGCCCTATTCTATGACCCCTCTGTGGGTATATGTTGAGTTCTAGAATAAAGACGGAGAGCAGTCACTACTGGTACCAGCACTACTTTGCTTTTGACTGCGGCATTCATGCAATTAAAAAAGATAAAAAAATAAAAATAACCTGGAAATACTAGCCCCTAATGATGAAGAATTACTACAACCTCATGACTCTGCACATGAATCTTCTTGTCCTCACAAAATCAGAGAAAAACACATGCCGAATACAAAAACAATCTTGTGGCAAAACCCGACTCAAGTTTCACCTATTTCAGCTTCTTCCAGGGCAGACGCTCTACAGTCCCATCAACCATTATCTACCAAGCCACATCCAATGCCTTCTTTTAACTCTTCAACATGACTTCCTGTATAATAGTTAATGGGCACACCTACGTGTACAAGCTATTAAGCCAAGAGAAGACATTCGATGTGGCTTAGTATATGACGGCTTATAACACTGTAGAGGTTATGCCTCAGAAGAAGCCAAAATAAGTGAAACTTGAGTCAAGCTTTGTCATGAGATGGATTGTTTTTTCGAATTCTACAAGGGTTTTTTTTGCCTCTGAGACTTTGTAATTATAATACTTTAATGTGTGGAGCACCAAGGCTACCGCGGTTCGTCACCACTGGAGGTAAAATACCTACACTTTTGTAGTATAGTATGAAGTGGTGCAGTTTCCCATGGTATACAGATCACGAAGTACCGTCACTGTCTTACAACTTCAGAGAGTTTGTCTGGGATTCTGGCCATCTGTTATGGGAACCTTTTGTTTTTGCAACACAAATAGTTCTGGTTTGCCAGGTATTTTCTGGTCTATTATCCACCCCTTATATCCATTGTCATCATAATCTATATAGAGATTTTTTTTTTCCAGCTGAGCCATTAGCTACACCTTACATACAGATGTCACACAAATTTATTTTGATACACTAAAAAGTGGGAGTACCTGTTTTTTTGGTAGATGTTGGCAGACTATTACCTCCTGAATTGCCTGCAGGGTTGCCTGTACCACCTGGCCCAGGTGACCCAGTCTTCTTACTTAACAAGCTGTTAAAGAAATTTGCAAGTACACCTTCGCTTGTTGTTCCAGCTGGGATGAAAATAAATGAAATGGTTAATGCTAACATTTCAGTGGCAATTGTGTGCTGATAGTAGAGATCGGCATGTCCGGTACCTTTCATATTGGGATCAATTTTCTTTGTACCAGCAGGCACTGGTGACACGCTGGCAACATTAGAAGTTCCTGATCTACTGGGTGTCCTTGGAGAGCCACCAGGTACCCGGGGAGATGCATCCTGCAGGACATTGACGGAGGAGTTAGCAGAGACTCAAGCAGTTTTATTAAACAGCAGGTCAATGGTACTTACTGTACATACTAACTATATATATTTATTTAGAGAGAGAGCATCTGCATATGAGAATCTTCTCTTCAGTTTGAACAGATTACTGTCTCTACTATAATCAAACCTTCTCTTCCTTGATTGACATCCTAGTGGAGGTAGACATTTTGGGGTGCAAAAGACTTTTAGCTAACTTGTGCGCAAAAAAAGGACTGAGAACAAGTAGATAATGAGATCACATAGAAAGGTGACCTTTTGTGAGCTATTCAAATAGTACAGTGCTGTGGTTTTGTGACTGAGGGGCTGTGTGGTCCAGAGCCAAGGGGGCTTAGCCTAGCAGCAAGGATGCTGGATGACTACCCCTGGAGGGTACAGTTTTGTGATGGTAGCAGATGCCACACAGTGCTGCGCCATAGAGAAAGCGGTCATTTTTACGTGGGTCCTACCACATAGTGGGCTTATACAATTTGAACCAAAAGGTGCACTAAGAACCTCATGTTCATTTCTACGAATTAACAGCTACATATCAATAGAAATTGAGGATGTTTGGCCATGACTTTTTTTTGTATTTGTGGCACAAAGCATATTTTAGCTTTTATCGTTTTTCTACATGCCATTACAAACGTGGCAGTGACAAATTGGTATATTCCATACCATCAGATATTAAAATAGCTCTACTTACTGGACGGCCTGCAGAACTTGGTGGTTGTTTTGCCAGTTGTGACTAGAAGGAAACACTACATTAGAGGGAATGTCATAATGGTAAAAAAAAACAATACGTAAAGCCCACACGGATCAATATAAAATGATTGTGGACACATACATTGTCTCCTTGTTTCCTGCGGAAAGCCAGACAGACACTCACCTGCTGCTTCATAAGGAATACTTGGTCATCCTCTGCAACAATCTCTTTCTCATGAACAAACTGAAGGATGAAAAAAAAGATGCAATATAAGTACAGTATGGAGCAAACATCTTTATATTTATTGCAAAGAAATAAACAATATTAACCCCTCACTTTACTCCTTAAGACACATGCCTGTGAAGGAGAGGGTCAGACGTTAAACCCACTCCCCATAAGCTAGAAGCAACCGGAGTTACCTCTGATCGCAGTTCTTAATCTCTTACATGGCATTGTCAATCATTGACAGCGGCATTAAAACCACACAATCCTGCTTGGGCATCCATATGACTGCAGCAGTGCTGTGGCGTCAGTAAGCCAAACCTCCTACTCCTCAATTTCCCTGACTTCTGATCCCACAGCACTGGTCACTACTGAGCATGTACAGAGGGTACGGAAAGTATTCAGACACCTTTACATTTTTCACTTTATTTAATTGCAGCCATTTGGTAAACTCAAAAAAGTTCATTTTTTTTTTTCATTAATGTACACTCTGCACCCCATCTTGACTGAAAAAAACAAATGTAGACATTTTTGCATATTTATTAAAAAAAAGAAACTGAAACAGAGTGAAAAATTTAACCCCTTAATCCCATATGACGTACTATCCCGTTGAGGTGACCTGGGACTTAATTCCCAGGGATGGGATAACACGTCAATCAGCTGCGCTCACGGGGGGGGGGGGGGGAAGCGCAGCCGATCGCCGCCGGGTGTCGGCTGATTATTACAGCTGACATCTGGCACTATGTGCCAGGAGCTGTCATGGACCACTCCCGACACATTTACCCCCGGAACACTGTGATCAGACAATCGCAGCGTTCCGGCGGCATAGGGAAGCATCGCACAGGGAGGGGGCTCCCTGTGTGCTTACCCGAGACCCTCGGAACACGATGTGATCGCGTTGTTCAGAGGGTCTCCTACATCCTCCTCCCTGCAGGCCCCGGATCCAAAATGGCCGCGGGGGGGGGCCTTCCGGGTCCTGCAGGGAGGTGGCTTGCAAGCGCCTACTCAGAGCAAGCGACAGTAAGCCTCCTGCAGTGCCTGTCAGATGGCTGATATGACACAGTGCACTGCAAAGTGTCAGATCAGCGATCTGATAATATATAGTGTTAGTTATAGTGTATACATATATCTACAATATAATTATCTAAAGGTCACTTACGTCTTTCTGTCTGTCCTTCTGTCTGTCACGGATATTCATTGGTCGCGGCCTCTGTCTGTCATGGAAATCCAAGTCGCTGATTGGTCGTGGCTGTTTTGCCACGACCAATCAGCGACTGGCACAGTCCGGAAGAAAATGGCCGCTCCTTACTCCCCGCAGTCAGTGCCCGGCACCCACATACTCCCCTCCAGTCACCGCTCTCACAGGGTTAATGCCGGCTTTAACGGACCGCGTTATGCCGCAGGTAACGCACTCCGTAACCGCTGCTATTAACTCTGTGTGTCCAACTTTTTACTATTGATGCTGCCTATGCGGCATCAATAGTAAAATAATGTAATGTTAAAAATAATAAAAAAAATTAAAAACCTGCTATTCTCACCCTCCGTAGTCCGCAGAGCCGCTCGCGCCTGCCGCCATCTTCTGTTCCCGGCGATGCATTGCGAAATTACCCAGAAGACTTTGCAGTCTCGTGAGACCGCTAAGTCATCTGGGTAATTTCACAATGCATCCTGGGAACGGAAGATGGCGGCAGGCGCGAGCGTATCGCCGGAGCTTCGGTGGATCCCAGGGGGTGAGTATATAACTATTTTTTATTTTAATAGGGATATGGTGCCCACACTGCTGTATACTACGTGGGCTGTGTTAGATACCGCGTGGCTGCTATATACTACATAGGCAGTGTTATATACTATGTGGGCTGTGTGATATACTCCGTGGGCTGTGCAATATATTACGTGGCCACTGTTATATACTGCGTGGGCAGTGTTATATACTACCGTACGTGGCTGCTATATACTGCGTGGGCTGTGCTATATACTGCGTGGCCAGTGTTATATACTGCGTGGCTGCTATATACTGCGTGGGCTGTGTTATATAGTACGTGGCTGTATTATAGTATATAACAGTGCCTATGTAGTATATAACACAGCCACGTACTATATAACACAGCCCATGCAGTATATAGCAGCCACGTAGTATATAACACTGCCCACGCAGTATATAGCAGCCACGTAGTATATAACGCTGCCCACACAGTATATAACAGTGGCCACGTAATATATAGCACAGCCCACGCAGTACATAACACAGCCCACATAGTATAAAACAGTGCCTATGTAGTATATGTGGGCTGTGTTATGTACTGTGTGGGCTGCGTTATATACTACATGGCTGCTATATACTGCGTGGGCAGTGTTATATACTATGTGACTGCTACACGCACACACCCGTGTACTCAGGACGGCGCGGTGCCCTAAGGTAATATCCACTAATATACACTATTTTTCCCTGAAATCTGTTATAGTTCTGCACTTAGCACTTAGTCTCTATCAGCACTGTGCAGGGTCTGGAAATAACCCTGATGGTTAAAACAATTGTGTTCTTTGAATTTATTTGCACTTCAGCACTTTTTTGCATATATTGCACATCAATTTTGGAGTTTTTATTATTTTTTATTATTGTTTCCACATTGTGTCACTCAATTTTTCAGGGAACTAATATACCCCGATTGTGGGTAATATTTACAATGCACGGATATATAAATTATTATTATTGTGCGGTTGGGTATCCGTATATTCATTTTTATATGCCGTCCCATGCTGCACACTTTTTTGTATGATTGTTTTGTATTTTTATCGTATATTTTTTAACGGTAGGGTTTTATATATTGCATCGCTGCTTGAGAATTAAATAATAAAAGAATATATCTTGATCCAGTCTGGTCTTCGTGGTGCATCCTTTGGTTTGGCGATTGGTTTTGGTTCATGGCTCCTATATACTACGTGGCCTGTGCTATATACCATGTGGCTGCTACATACATACATAAATACATATTCTAGAATACTCGATGCGTTAGAATCGGGCCACCATCTAGTATATATTTTACTTTATAACTAACCAACACTATATAGTATATATAGTGTTAGTTATAAAGTAAAAAAAAAAAAATATTTACATGTGTAAAAAAAAAAATCGTAAATAAAGGAAGAAAAAAAAATATTGTTCCAATGAATACACAAAACACAAAACAAAAAGTACACATTTAGTATTGAGGCATCCGTAACGACCCGACCTATAAAACTGTCCCACTAGTTAACCCCTTCAGTGAACACCGTAAAAAAAAATAAATAAATAAAAAAAAAAGGCAAAAAAATAACGCATTGGTATCATACCGCCAAACAAAAAGTGGAATAACACGCGATCAAAAAGACGGATATAAATAACCATGAGAAATAGAATGAACAGCGCTCCATCCGGGTGTAGAAATCTTTGAAAAGAGGTTTATTGAGCCATAGTACAGCAACGTTTCGACCGATAAACGGTCTTTGTCATACTATGGCTCAATAAACCTCTTTTCAAAGATTTCTACACCCGGATGGAGCGCTGGTCATTCTATTTCTCTTGGTTTACTATATCCGGGACGGTTCCCTGGATGTGAACGGGCGCCCCAGGACTGTGAGTGCTGTCAGCCTTTTGCTTTTTGTACTGGATACAAATAACCATGGTACCGCTGAAAATGTCATCTTGTCCCGCAAAAAACGAGCCGCCATACAGCATTATCAGTGAAAAAAAAAAAAAGTTATAGTCCTCAGAATAAAGCGATGCAAAAATAATTATTTTTTATATAAAAGAGTTTTTATCATATAGTCGCGCCAAAACATAAAAAAATGATATAGATGAGGTATTGCTGTAATCGTACTGACCCGAAGAATAAATCTGCTTTATCAATTTTACCAAACGTGGAATGGTATAAACGAACGGATCCAACGAGCAATTGTGGACTTGAAGGCGGGGAGCCCCTTTTGCCACCCTTCCGAGACGATGAACAGAGAATCAGCCTGACGAAGAGAGACCGTTCTGGCGACAAATTCGGATAGCCCTGACCACATCCAACTTGTGAAGAGATTTCTCCAAGGAATGAACCGGGGAAGGGCACAAGGAAGGGAGGACAATATCCTCATTGATGTGAAAAGCCGAAACCATCTTTGGTAGAAAGGAAAAAACTGGACGAAGAACCACTTTGTCCTGATGCAGGACCAGAAAGGGAGAACGACAGGATAATGCCGCCAGCTCCGACACTCTATTAATGGAGGTGATGGCGACCAAAAAGGCTACCTTCCAGGATAGAAACGAGAAGGAAATGTCCTGAATCGGTTCAAAGGGCGCACGCTGGAGGGCGTCCAAAACGAGGTTGAGGTCCCAAGGCTCGCCAAGAGGACGATAAGGGGGAGCTATATGAGCGACCCCCTGGATGAAGGTCCGCACCTGAGGCAGGGAGGCCAGGTCTCTGAAAAAGAATGGACAGAGCGGAAATCTGACCCTTCAAGGTGCTAAGGGAAAGACCCGAATCTAGACCCGCTTGAAGGAAACGGAGAAGAGATGGAAGGGAAAAGGTCATAGGAAACAGATTGTTGTCCTGACACCACCGGAAAAAGGCCTTCCAACACCTGTGATAAATACGCGAGGAAGCCGGTTTTCTCGCCCTTATCATAGTCTGGATGACGCTATGAGAAAAACCCGCGTCTTTCAGGACCGCGGCCTCAACGGCCATACCGTTAAATTCAGAGACTGAGAATTCGGGTAGAAGAGGGGCCCCTGCAAAAGAAGGTCCGGACGATCCAGAAGCCTCCACGGAACGTCCGATAGCATGTTCACCAGTTTCGTATACCAGGCCATGCGAGGCCAATCTGGAGCTACCAAGAGTACAGGGACCCCTTCTGGCTTGATCTTTTTTACGACCCTTGGGATCAAGGGGAGGGGTGGGAACAGATAGGGCATCTGGAACTGAGTCCACGGGATCACGAGTGCGTCGCATCCGACGGCCATTGGATCCCGAGATCTGGAGACGTACTGGGGAACCTTGTGGTTTGCCCGGGAGGCCATCAAGTCGATGTCTGGGACGCCCCACCGCTGGCAAGTCTGGCTGAAGATTGAGGGGAGAAGAGACCACTCGCCCGCCACGATGCCCTGGTGACTGAGAAAGTCGGCTTCCCAATTGTCCACCCCTGGGATGTGGACGGCTGACAGAGGGAACGTGATTCTCCGCCCAACACAGAATTTTTGCTACTTCCGCCATGACTTCTGTGCTGCGAGTCCCTCCCTGATGGTTTATGTAAGCCGCGGCCGTGGCGTTGTCCGACTGAATGCGGACCGGTTTCCCTGAAAGGAGAGACTCCCAGCGGATGAGGGCTAGGAAGATTGCTCTGATTTCCAAGAGGTTGATAGGGAGGCGCGCCTCCTGAGCAGTCCAGCGGCCCTGGGCCGTGAGGTGGAGAAAAACTGCTCCCCAACCTTGGAGACTGGCGTCGGTGGTGATCACCTGCCAGCGGGTAGGGAGAAATGACCTCCCGCGCAGAATGGAGGTGGACAGCGTCCACCAAGAGAGACTGTTTCACTCTGGGGGAGAGGCGAAACGGGCGATCCAAGGAAAGTGGATTCCTGTCCCAGGCCGACAGAAGGGCCAGCTGGAGGGGACGAGAGTGGAACTGGGCATAGGGGACCGCTTCCATGGAGGCGACCATCTTTCCCAGAACCCTCATGGCAAGGCGGAGAGACGGAGGATTCGGGCTCTTTAGTGCCCTGACCCCGCGACGGAGAGAAAGGAACTTCTCTTTGGGAAGAAAGACCTGAGCCTGAGAGGTGTCGAATTCCATGCCAAGGAACTCCAGCCGCTGAGATGGAATCAGGGAAGACTTCTGGTAATTGATTATCCAGCCGAGGCGAAGAAGCGTGTCCAGAGTAAGCTGGAGGCTCTGGCTGCAATCCCGACGGGACGGACCCTTGATCAAGAGGTCGTCGAGGTATGGGATTACCAGAATCCCCTTTGAACGTAGGATGGCCATGACAGCTGCCATGACCTTCGTAAAGACCCTGGGCGTAGACCCCAGACCAAAAGGGAGGGCCGTGAACTGATAGTGATGACCCTGGATCGCGAACCGGAGGAATCTCTGATGTCGTACGCAAATAGGGACGTGAAGGTACGCATCTCGGATATCCACGGAACAAAAACTCTCCCGTTTCCATGGACGCGATCACCGAGCGTAGAGATTCCATCCTGAAACGGCAAATCTGAATATGGCGGTTCAGCCGCTTGGAGATCCAAAATTGGACGGAGAGAACCGGCCTTTTTTGGAAACACGAACAGGTTTGAGTAAAAACCCAAAAACCTCTCACGATGAGGCACCGGAACTATGACTCCTGAGGCGAGGAGCGACTCGACGGTCTGGAGAAGTCCTGAGAGGTGGGAGGGCTGTTTGAGAGGACGAGAGAGCAGGAAACGTCTTCCTGGGGGCGAAGAAAATTCTATCTTGTAGCCCGAAGTGACGATCTCCCTGACCCAGGCATCGTCGACTACCGATAGCCACACCTCTGAGAACAGGAGAAGTCGGCCTCCCACCCTGGAGGGATTTCCAGGTGGGGCGACTCGTCATTTATTAGAGGACCTGTGGCCCCGAGATCCAGATGGTCTTGCGGGGTGGCTCTTAGCTCTCCAGCGCGGTGGAGGCCTGAAAGAAGGTTTTCTTCGGACTCCTTGCGAGGAAGAACGGTCCTGGTTGGGGTTTCCTGAGGAGGCGAAGGACCGAAAGGGACAAAAGGACTGGGGGCCCCTCCGGTTGAAGGGACGTTTCGGCTTGGATTGGGGTAAGGAGGTACTCTTACCACCCGTAGCGTCCGAGATCATTTGATCCAACTGCGTGCCAAAGAGTCTAGAACCCTGGAAGGGCAGACCAGTGAGAGATTTTTTAGAAGCGGGGTCAGCGTTCCATGCCTCTAGCCAGAGAATCCGGCGAATGGCCACAATGTTGCTGTTAGCCCTGGTGGAGCAGGCCGCTGCATCAAGGGAGGCATTCATGAGGTATTTTCCCGCAAGAGAAATCTGATCCGCCAAATCAGACAGTTCCTCAGCAGGAGCAGAGGCCAAAATGCCCCTGCGCAGGGTTTTGGCCCAGGCTGACACAGCCTTGGCTACCCAGGATGAGGCAAAACTAGGGCAGAGGGAGGCTCCGGAAGCCTCAAATGCAGATTTGCCTGTCCGTGGGATCCTTAAGGGAAGCCGCGTCCGGGATAGACAGAACAATCTGCAAGGATAGCCTGGAGACGGGCGGGTCGACCTTAGGAGACTCGGACCATTTGGAAACAAGGTCGGAGTGAAAAGGGTATAACACGTCAAGCAGTTTCCTGCCAGGGAAACGCTTGCCAGGGTTTTCCCAGTGTGCAGAGGTAGTATTGTCAAACTCCCTGTGATTAGGAAAAAAGCTAGAGGGACATTTAATCCGTTTAAACGCAACGGAGACGTCCTGAGAGCTCGCTTCATCCTCCTTAAGATCAAGCGTCTGAATGATAGCCGAAATAAGGCTATCAACCATCTCCTGTGTTCTGGAAGTCTGATCTGCATCAGAGTCAGATTCCGACTGAGAGGATAGATCAAACCCGACGTCCACCTGCGAGGAGGGGGAACAGGCAGATAGAGGAATCCCGTCCAGGGGACTGGACGAGGATCTAGATAAGGTCCGTTTTCTGTCTCTTGTCTGGTCTGCCTCTGAGGGTCTAGGACAGGTGCGAGCGAATCGCTGTGTGAGGCGTTCGTGGCACTGGTGGCATTAGAGAGAAGCGGGATACGTTCAAGTGCCTGGACCAGGGACTGCGAAACCTTAGTCAGGTCAGACACTGATTGAGACATTGCAACAGCCCACTCCGGGGGATGGGGGGGGGGGGGTGCACTCATCCCGGGACCTAGGAGCTTCCTGATGGATGGACATGGTGGGAGGAATGCAGGACGGGCAGAAAGGTGAAGGCTGACCTGAGGCCCACTTTTTCTTACAGTGAGCGCAGGCGTAATGGATGGCCGTAGTGGCAAAGGCCGGGGTGGGCTCGGACATAGGTGGATATTACCTTGTCCTGGAGCGGAGAAGTACTGCCAGGAGGAGTTGAGCCCGAGAGAGCAGTAGCGCTGAGCCTGCCGAAAAAAAAAGCGACAGCGGCAGCAGGTGCCCGTGTTCCCCCAAAAATCTTCTGTCCCACGCAATAATGCCGGCCGCCACCAGAGGGTGCTCAAGCGCCAAAAAGAAAGTGAAGAAAAGCCTGGAGATGAAAAATAAAAACTCCTGGCCGCAATAATGCCGGCCGCCGCCAGAGGGCGCTCAAGCGCCAAAAAAGGAGAAAAGCCGGGAGAGAGTGAGACAGACAAAAAAGGAGGGAAAGAATGCCTGCGTTATGTGAAGCCTTTCGCCGCGGTTTAGCGTGTCCCAGCGCCTGAAAATGCAACCCTCTCTCCTATCACAGGGGAAGCAGGGTAAGCTATATGGAGATCGCTGCCAGGCAGGGTGAGGGGAGGAAGGGGGGCGGGGAAGCTTTGTTGATTGAAGATCCCTTAGGCTAGGTTCACATTGCGTTAATGGGTTAACGCTAACGGACAGCATTGCACGGCGAAAATGTCGCAATTAACGCCGTGCAACGGGTCCGTTAGGGCACCCATTGACAGCAATGTTATTTCTGCCTGTATTGCATCGCTAGCGTGTGCCATTTTCGGCACGCGCTAGCGATGTGCCGTTCTTTTGTGACGAACCTCGGACGCTGCATGCAGCGTCCGAGGCATGTCCGAAGTCCGGTCCTCACTAGCGCAGATCGGGGATCTGCGCTAGCGGGGACAGCGAACGCGGACCAAAAAGAAACATTGCGTTAGCGCAATCCGCTAGCGCTATGCGCTTAATGGATTGCCCTAACGCAATGTGAACCTAGCCTTACCTGGAGATGAGGAACCATCAGGATGTCTTGTAGACTAGAGGGTCCTGGAAGAAGTCCTCCTTCCCGTGCCACGAACTCTCCGGCGCAGAAGACGGGGGGAGAGGGTCACTGGCAGTGACCGCCGTCTTCCTCTCAGCCCACTCCGAGGAGAGGGATGAGGAGGGGAAACGGGCATTACCGACCACCGAGGAAGAAGGTCACCCTGAACACCCGAATGGGTGACAGGGGACAAGTCCTGCCCAGCGGGTCCGAGAGGGTGCGATGTGGGTGATACCACACTGCTCTCTCGGTCGCTCAAAGTGGGGAAAACAGGGTGAGAAAAACTGCATCCTGTTACCCTGAAGGAAAAATCTGAAAAAGAAAAGGAAAAGGTTAATAAACAAAACAAATCCCTGTAAAAGAAATGCGGATCTGGTGTGAGATCCAGGTCCGCCTCCTACAGACACTAAGCAAAAACTGAGTTGCCTGGTGCCTGTCGGAGGGTATATATTGCTGGGGAGGAGTTACTTCTTTATTTGCATAGTGCCAGCCTCCTAGTGACAACAGCATACACCCATGGTTACCTGTGTCCCCCAATGAAGGCGAGAAAGAAAAAGAATTTTTAGTTTCACGGCTCTGCGTTATAAACTGTAGTGAAACACTTGGGGGTTCAAAGTGCTCACCACACATCTAGACAAGTTCCTTAGGGGTGTATTTTCCAAAATGGTGTCACTTGTGGGGGGTTTCAATGTTTAGGCACATCAGGGGCTCTCCGAACGCGCATGGCATCCCATATCAATTCCAGTCAATTTTGCATTGAAAAGTCAAACAGCGCTCCTTCCCTTCCGAGCTCTGCCATGCGCCCAAACAGTGCTTTACCCCCACATATGGGGTATCGGCGTACTCTAGACAAATTGCACAACAACTTTTGGGGTGCAATTTTTCCCGTTACCCTTGGTAAAATAAAACAAATTGGAGCTGAAGTAAACTTTTTGTGAAAAAAAGTTAAATGTTCATTTTATTTTAACAACATTCCAAAAATTCCTGTGAAACACCCGAAGGGTTAATAAACTTCTTGAATCTGGTTTTGAGCACCTTGAGGGGTGCAGTTTCTAGAATGGTGTCACACTTGGGTATTTTCTATCATATAGACCCATCAAAGTGACTTCAAATGTAATGTGGTCCCAAAAAAAAAAAAAAAAAAAAAAAAGTGTTGTAAAAATGAGAAATTGCTGGTCAAATTTTAACCCTTATAACTCCCTAACAAAAAAATTTTGGTTCAAAAATTGTGCTGATGTAAAGTAGACATGTGGGAAATGTTACTTATTAAGTATTTTGTGTGATATATCTC
Organism: Ranitomeya imitator; assembly: GCF_032444005.1. Classification (NCBI taxonomy): domain Eukaryota; kingdom Metazoa; phylum Chordata; class Amphibia; order Anura; family Dendrobatidae; genus Ranitomeya; species Ranitomeya imitator. Next base: position 119,958,828 of record NC_091287.1, read on the forward strand.
TGCGATTTAAGGGCATAAAAAATTCAAAGTTTCAAAATTGCGAAATTTTCAAAATTTTCGCCAAATTTCGGGTTTTTTTTCACAAAAACGCAGGTAATATCAAAGAAATTTTACCACTATCATGAAGTACAATATGTCACGAGAAAATGTCAGAATCACCAGGATCCGTTGAAGCTTTCCAGAGTTATAAACTCATAAAGGGACAGTGGTCAGAATTGTAAAAATTGGCCCGGTCATTAACGTGCAAATCACCCTTGGGGGTTAAGGGGTTAAAGGGGTATGAATACATTCCGTACCCACTGTACATAAAGTGCAGCACAGAGTCATCTCCACAGCACTACTTCACTACTGAGCATGTACATAAAGTGCAGCACTGAATCATCTCCAGTAAAAGCCAAGATTCTTAGATCAGGAACAGGTCAGACATTTATAGGACATTTCATAACTTTCCCAAATTCTTATGAAAAAAAATATACTACAAAATTTGCATTGCACTACTGTACCCAATGTATTATATATCTTAGGAGTCGGTACATTTTATACAGACTACCAAAATGGACAAAGACTTCACAGCCATGGATTGCAGAGTGCCAGTGGCTTGCAGCGATAGTTGAGGGCCTGCTGAAAGTTCCCATCAATGCCATATTGGTACTCTTGAAAAGTTCAGTCTGAGGCCAGGCTTCATAGGAGTCTGTGATTAGTACTATGTACTCAATAATGAGTAAATGAAGAAGTGGAAACAAAACAGTTTTTTCACGAACATCTGAATTTTCTAAACCACCAATATGTACTCAAATTTAGGATCACCATAATCGTACTGATCTAGAAAATCATGTTGCCAGGTAGTTTTCAAGACAATAAAAAGCTAAGAAAACAGAACTTGAAAACCAGTTGCAAATTTCGAGGGTTTCACCTCGTTTATTAATTTTACCATTTAATATGTTTGAAAAAGATAATAGCGCTATTCTAAAATGACAATGCACCCTGTCTTCATACCATTATGTTGACTGAAAGAAAGAAAGAAAAAAAAGTTACGGCTCTTGAAAATAAAGGGACTTTTAAAAAGTATAATTGCAAGTTATTTTATTTTTTTTTCTTCTCAGTGCATCCAGCTTCACATACTGTAGCTGAATGGATAGTCATCTCCTTATCTGCTAAAACTGCAATTCCCAGCAGTACCCCCTGCTTCTGCTTGGTGCTGTAGACCCTGCTTCATGTGTGCTTCCTGGTAGAGATAGCCCATGTTGAGATCCATTTATATTTCTATGGATGAGGCAACTGTTGAATGTAGTAAATGTGACCCAGGTTTATTACTAATTAAAAGCTTCGCATTTTTGTTGGGGGTGAAAAAGGATCTTTGGTGGGGGGGAGGCGGGAATTCTGCCCTCCCTTTCCACCCTTGTTAGGTCACTGGTGTGCCAATGGGTTCCTATTGGAAATAGACGTGTAAATGTCCCTAGGCTGCCAAGTATGGAAACCTAAGGCCGGGGTCACACTAGAGTTTTACGTATGAGAGGCGCAATAATAATGCATTTCACACGGACCAATGATTCTCTATGGGGCAGCTCCTATCTGCCGTATATTTCACAGCCGTATTTTACGGGCGTAGAAAATCGTAGCATACTGCGTTTGTCAGTGTATTGCGCAAAAAAATCCGCCAAGGAAAGTCTATGGGGGTGAGAAATATACGGATTAATTAATCGCGGTGTACAGTAAAATCACACTGACAGGTTAGACTAGAATAGCTAAAATAAATGTCTACACATGGTATAGGAGATATATATATATATATACACACACACATATATACATACATACATATATATACACACACAGTACAAAGTTCGGACACACCTCATTTAAAGATTTTTCTGTATTATCATGACTGAAAATTGTACATTCACACTGAAGGCATCAAAAAAAAAAAAAATTATAATATATATATATATATATATATATATATATATATATATATATATATATATATATATATATATATATATATATATATATATATATATATATATACACACACTGTATTTATGTTTTCACGAATGTTTTTTTAAGAGAAAAAAGATTGCATCCTCGCGATGAATACGGATCACTGTTCAGGAACTTTTCTGCATATTACGCCTGTAAAAAACGGAGCGTATTTCCCTACGCTAAGTGTGACACCGGCCTAGTAGTCTACTTTACAAGCTTTGACCCTTTGCTGGACCTTAGAGGCAGTTGTAATACACTGCATACATAAATACAAAGAACATCCCACCTCCGGGAAACAAATAAAATAATAGAAAAGTTGCATACACTGGAAAAATTTTTAATCCAAAATAGTCCACACAGCTCCATAGACTCAGAAATAAAGTTAGAAAGACAAAAAAGACCAGAGGCCGGCAAGTCCAGTAATGGGCTGCTGTGGTTAAATGGAGCCAGGACATCACTGCTGTATCCTGACTCTACAGAACCAGAGTGATGTCACTATTGCTCCCATCTGAATTCACAAAAATGGTGACATCAGTTTCAGCATTATGGAAAATGGACATGTGAAAATTAGTATCACTGTGACAGCAAATAAGTCAGTTCTGATTCACTCCTGAAATATCAAAAGACTTACCGTCACTTCAAAATAGTAAACTGGTGTGGACAAGTGTGTAGCAAGAGTAGCCATCTCCATGCATAACAAATAAAGCTGCACTCTAACACTAAACCAAGTAAATATGAAATATATGAAATGTGAATTGCATTACTGATCTAGAAAACGGGAAAACACAAAGATACTTAGAGCATAATTTCGTAAATACATGCATGTCCAGCAGCCACAGATGGCTACGCTTAGTAAGCACCTGTACACACCAGTTTTCTGTTTGCTGTTTGGAATTGACGGTCAGTCTTGATTTTATACATAGGCTCTTTGACTAAGCACTCCACCCATCAGCTCGTGGTTGTTTTAATTCCAGCATGTATACACATAAAATGTAGGCTTCAGCCTAGGAGAGGATTCACATTAGGCAGGTTCCCAGCAAAGAAGGTCGCCTTGCCATGGCTGTTGGGCATGCATGAACTGATGAAATTGTGTGCCAAAAATCTTTGTTTTTCCTATTTTCTAGTGCATTAATTCAAATTTCATATATTTCATGTTTACATGCTGTAGCACTACAGAGAGCAAATGTAATTGTTAGTACTGATTCACTCCTTAAGGTACCGTCACACTAAGCGACGCTGCAGCGATACCGACAACGATCCGGATCGCTGCAGCGTCGCTGTTTGGTCGCTGGAGAGCTGTCACACAGACAGCTCTCCAGCGACCAACGATGCCGGTAACCAGGGTAAACATCGGGTTACTAAGCGCAGGGCCGCGCTTAGTAACCCGATGTTTACCCTGGTTACCATCGTTAAAGTAAAAAAAACAACCACTACATACTTACCTACCGCTGTCTGTCCTCGGCGCTCTGCTTCTCTGGTCTGGTTGTGAGCACAGCGGCCGGAAAGCAGAGCGGTGACGTCACCGCTCTGCTTTCCGGCTGCCCGGCGCTCACAGCCAGAGCAGAGAAGCAAAGCGCCGGGGACAGACAGCGGTAGGTAAGTATGTAGTGGTTGTTTTTTTACTTTAACGATGGTAACCAGGGTAAACATCGGGTTACTAAGCGCGGCCCTGGTTTACCCTGGTTACCAGCGAAGACATCGCTGAATCGGCGTCACACACGCCGATTCAGCGATGTCTGCGGGAGAGCCAGCGACGAAATAAAGTTCTGGCCTTTCTTCCCCGACCAGCGACATCACAGCAGGGGCCTGATCGCTGCTGCCTGTCACACTGGACGATATCGCTAGCCAGGACGCTGCAACGTCACGGATCGCTAGCGATATCGTCTAGTGTGACGGTACCTTTAGACCAGATTCACACATACATATAACTGCCAAGTTCAGGTCAAGAGACCGGTCATGCAGTCTGTACTCGGACAGTGAAAGACAGATGTGTGAATGATGCCTTACCCATGGAAGCTGACCACAATGTCAAAACCCATGTAATTGACATGTGCAACTGTACAGCATTATGCAAAACCTAAAATATAAGGAACACAAGACTTCGCTGTTAATTACCTTCCGCACTGGTGGCTTAGTGATAATATCTTCAAAAGTGTCATCAGGTTTTAGCGTTTGAAAATTTTCATGTAAAATTCCTATTTTTTTGTCATTGTCCCATCCTGCTGGACTGAAGAAACACATTTGAATGTCAGAACCTTAAAGACACTCCTTGGGTGGAAAAAAAAAAATATATATATACCTTACATATATTATCCCCCACACCTCAATAACCAGTACATACATTGCTGCCACAGACTCACACAATACACAAAATGGCAAACAAAAAAAATTGTGGGGAGGGGTAAATGATGCCAGAAATCCAGATATTAATAGACGGCAGTTGGTGAAGAGCAAACTTTTTTAGTTTTTTACAAAATAATGATTTCTGCAAATTTACATTTATATGCAGGTCTTTAGTGTTTACAGTCTTTCCAATATCCAGGTATTTTTATTTATATAATTTTTGAAGATTGAAGCATTGATTGGTTTCAGAAACCTGCAAATCTTAGATGCCTGGCACCTATAAAAAAAAAACCTGCATGCTCTCCTTTCTATCAGAATACAATTTCACAAGTCAGGTCATTGATGGTCCCAAGGCAATTTATATTTTATATAAAGTGGGGTAGGGATTTGAATTAAATATGATTTGGGCACTTACATAAATACTGCATCCTTTTCCACAACAACAGCAGGCATATTGAAAGGAAATCCGTATAATTGCTGAACAATATATTTATATACAAGGTCAATGTTTTTGTTCTCTTTTATGGATGTATAAATTAGTGCAGCACCATCTAAAAGGAGCAGGTCAAGGAATAAATGAGGGAAAAAGCAATAGTTCAGCCAAAATACAGCCATATGTGAAAGGAACAGTTTTCATGCTAACAATCTATAGCAGTGATGGCGAACCTATGGCACATGTGCCACGCAGAGCCCTCTCTGTGGGCAGGCATACCAGGCCTGCCGCCGCACACACTCCACTCCTTTCCGATGTTCAAATGTATTTACATCTTTTAGAAGCCAATACATTTAAAACCAGGGGTGGGGAACCTGCGGCCCTTGGTGACTTTTCATGCGGCCCGCGGGCAGGTCCCCAGAGTCCGCAATGCTCGATCTCTGTGCTGGCAGCCCCGTGTCTGTGTGCTGGGGGTTTCTGTGCCCGTAGCTCTGTGCCCCTCAGCTATGTTCCCCCTGTGATCTCTGTGCCCCAATATGATTTGTGCCCCCAAATATATGCCCCCGGCAGCTATGTGCCACCCTGTGATCTGTGCCCCCTAGCTATGTGCCCCATGATTTCTCTGCCCCCCAGCTATATGCCCCCCTGTGATTTGTGTCCCCCAGCTATGTGCCCCCTGTGATCTATGTGCCCCCTAGCTATGTGCCCCCTGTGATCTATGTGCCCCCTAGCTATGTGCCCCCTGATCTCTCTGCCCCCGTGATTTCTGTGCCCTCCAGCTATCTGCCCCCTGTGATTTGTGCCCTCCAGCTATATGCCCCTGTGATTTCTGTGCCCTCCAGCTATATGCCCCCCCCCCGTGATTTCTGTGCCCCCCAGCTATATGCCCCCCCATAATTTCTGTGCCCTCCAGCTATCTGCCCCCTGTGATTTATGTGCCCTCCAGCTATATGCCCCTGTGATTTCTGTGCCCTCCAGCTATATGCCCCCCCGTGATTTCTGTGCCCCCCAGCTATATGCCCCCCCGTGATTTCTGTGCCCCCAGCTATATGCCCTGTGATCTGTGCCCCCCAGCAATGTGCACCTCTGTGATCTGTGCCCCCTAGCTATGTGCACCCCTGTGATCTGTGCCCCCTAGCTATGTGCGACCCTGTGATACGTGGCTCCCAGCTTTGTGCCCCCCTGTGATCTATGTGCCCCCTGTGATCCCTTTGCCCCCCTATGTACTCCCCTGTAATATTTGTGCTCCCATGTGATCTCTGTCCCCCCCAGCTATGTGTCCCCATGTCATCCTCATGCCACCCTCCCCCGGTGATCTCTGTGCCTCCCTGGTGATGCTGTCAGCCCCAGGTTCAACATTGCTGCGTTTGTCACCGTATTGCGCAAAAAAAACGCCAATGAAAGTCTATGGAAGCCCCAAAAATACGGATTACACACGGACCAGCAGTGTGGCTTGCGAGGAATACGCAGCGGTGTTAGAGAGAAAAGCCGGCAATTCAGTGCGGTGTACAGTAAAATCACACTGACAGCTTACATTAGAATAGGTAGAATAAATGTGTACACATAGAATAGGTATATATATATATAGATAGATAGATAGATAGATAGATAGATAGATAGATAGATAGATAGATAGATAGATAGATAGATAGATAGATAGATAGATAGATATAGATAGAGAATATAGTAGCAACCAGTTCACCTGCAAGTGCAATGTCCATCCCACTGCACTTGCAAATCTACCACAGTCAATTATAGAACTCAAAACAGCTTTCTACAGGAAGGGTAAGGATTTATCCGCATTAAAGCACCGTTATATGCAGTGTGGAAAATAAGTATTTGATACATTACAGATTGCGTCAAGAGTTGTTGCCTTCTCACCAAGCTGCTTGCCTATTGTCCTGTAGCCCATCCCAGCCTTGTGCAGGTCTACAATTTTGTCCCTGGTGTCCTTTGACAGCGCTTTGGTCTTGGCCATGGTGGAGAGGTTGGAGTGTGATTGTGTGGACAGGTTTCTTTTATACAGGTAACAAGATCTAACAGATGCAATTAATACAGGTAATGAGTGCGGAGTAGGAGGTCTAACAGGTCTGTGAGAGCCAGAATTCTTGCTGGTTTGTAGGCAAATACTTATTTCATGCAATAAAATGCAATTTAATTATGTAAAAGTCATACAGTGTGATTTTCTGGTTTTTATTTTTAGATTCGGTCTCTCACGGTTGAAGTGCACCTATGATAAAAATTACAGATCTCTGTTCTTTGTAGATGGGAAAACTTGCAAAATCGGGAGTGTATCCAATACTTATTTTCCCCACTGTCCATGCCATTAAGTTTGCAATATAAAATCCTGATGACAGGTTCTCTTTAGGGTCATCTGTGAAGCGAAGCTCTGAATGTAAAAAGGATACATTGTAAACAAAACTTCCTGATATATGACTGAATAAAGTCAAAGTGCTCATCCGTGTAGTCATGTTCCTTTTCCAAAATACTAATAGCATCACACTGCAAAGGTAATGAAATTATTGAAATTAGCAATTCGCAGGGAAAATTACAGAGCCAAAATCATAACAGTAGAAAACCAGAAAAGAAAGTGTAATTCTACAAATAACATAATAGTTTGGAAAAACTTAACAAGAGCTTCTCTGGCACAACACCATTAGTGATACATATATATAAGCCTAAAGATTGAGGGGTTATATGATCGTCTGGAGTCCAACCTCTGGGACCCCCATGGATGCCAAAGTCCCCCGTATGAATGGAGCAGTAGTGAGCATGTGCGACCACACAGGGGATACTAGGCTCCATACCACTACCTCATTATCTACCTTATGGGACAACCCCTTTATAAAGGGCAGATTTTCTGAAAATTGTCTTAAAAGTAAATCCACCAGAATGAGCGCAACTTCAGTTTTCTAAAAATGAAACTAAAGAAGATCTGTGATTGGTTGCTATGGGAAACAAGGTTTTCTTTGAGACCGTTTCTTGAATCCTGGTGCGTTTCTGCTCCTCACGGTGACGATCTGCCCGATGGCTGGACGCACTAGTCCATAAGCTGCACACAGCCATACATCAGTGTATAACTATAAGCTGATAATGCACAGTACCATCTGATCACCACTACACTACTGGACCATTTCTCTAGTTTTACGTTTGCTCGGCATCATCATGTGTATATATATAAAAAAAAAAAAAAAAAAAAGTCAGTAAAATGGAGTGTCGCCCCTCAAAAATCAAAATAAACCACTTTATTGCAGTGATTGCCTCAATACGTCGTGCAACAAAATATTACGTTAAGGGCACCATCATTTCTATCCAGGCCTATTTCAGGAGTTTGTTTTTTTTTTTTGTTTTTTTTTAATTCTGTGGAAGCATGGTTGAAAAGCAATGCCTGACTTTCATTTGTTAATTTTCATAGAGTTATTTATTATTACTTTTGTCAGATTCAAGTTATTTCTGTGACCATTGTGGGTTTTTCTGACATGAAACGAGGGGTACCAACAATTTTGACCACGTGTGTAAGCAGAAAATTGCAGCTCAACAGTAACATTTACAGAAAATAGCTGAAAAAATGATCCATTGATCTAAATTTCTTGTGTCATTGGCTTCTATTAATCCTCCAGTTCTAGATCAAAACACATGAAACTAGTGTAGATAAATATATTAAAAAAAAACAGCGAGTTATCAAAAAGTCCCAGGTCAGTAATTTTATTATACCCAAGATATTATCTAAAAAATACTGCAGTACGAGAAAGGTAAATGAAGCCGGCCCTTCCATTAGATTATGGCAGTGTAGATGGTAAGCAATAATTCACCAATGCCTCAGGGCCTGCAGAACTGGTGCCTAAAGTGCCATCCCAGCAACTGACCTTTGTGCAAACAACTACTACAGGAATGCCAAGGTTATGGGTAAGAGTGTCTTCTCCTAGGGGCAAAATCACACTTTCATCCAGATCATCCTGTGAGGATGTATTCCTTCTTTGAGGAGAAGCAGGGAACTCATCTCCAGGCTCTACATACTCCTGGAAACTTCTAACCACTGGCGAAACAAAAAAAAAATATATTAAATTTGGAGAAACTATTTGGACTTGGTGCAGAACATTTTTAGACATTTCACAAATTACTGAAACTCACAAAATGTGATTTTCTAAAGTCATGAGCTGGGACCCGAACCAATGATTAGAATGCAGGACAGGGTCTTTTCAGCTTTAAAGGGAACCCAATAGGTCCCACGAGACACCAAAAACTGCTACCATCATCTTTCACAGTTGTATTCTTGCATTTTAATCAAGTATGTGGTGTGAGAAAACCGTGCCGCAAAAACATTGACATTGCAGGATATGATAATTAGCCAGGACTAGTCTGCCGAAGCATCTATTGCCCTGGACAAGTACTGGCATCACGATCGGTAATCAGGCCCACTTGGCATGATTGACGTCTCCTTCGCGGTCCCTGTCAGAGCTTCAGTGCAGCATGTTGTGCCCTTGTGTGAAATCGCCTGCACTAAAGCTGTGAAGGAGGAGATGTCAATCATGCCGAGGGAACACTAAAATCCTGACGGCAGTTTGGGGAACTTTGAAGGTGAGTTAGTGTGTCCCCCATTACATTATGTGACATCCTAATGCACCGACCGCACTCATCTTCGGAAATATATGAACGTCCCAACAGTGAGTGATAAAGGGAAGCTTCATTTAATATTAATAATCCATCACACTGTAAAATAACTCTACACTTACTTTTCTCTTCCATCTCTTTTATTTCCTCCGGGGGAATCTTCAGCTTGTCCACGTGTTCCCGGGTAACACTAGCCCATTTGTGAAGGGAATCCAAGGCTAACCACGGCCGTGACATGTCTACAACCAACATTACTAATGTGTCCTTAACACTACTGGCATCCATCGCAAACTTCAATAACCCTTTGTGGTACAGATCACCATCCAAGATCCACACATTACATCTGGTCTGATCTAGAATAAGAGACAAGCAGTTACTACACGGACCATGCGACACCATGAAATACACTGTGATGTACCCGAAGAACAAAACAAAATCTCAGAAAGCAATTCTAACGACTTCTCAGATAATCCTTCCAACGTCAATGTGTAGTTTACAGCGGATCATCTTTCGATCTACATTAGATTACTCATGATCATGTATTACACTTCAAAGCTGCAATCACAATTCTGCTCACCTTCTAGAATATATAATGGAGTGAATGGATCCATTTTATCAGCCATCTGAATGTTATAAAGTATCTAGCATATAAGCAAAACATTTTAAAGCACAAATCATAAGGGAAAGTGGTACCCCGGCATTCAGCCTGCAAGGAGCGCTGGGAAATGTTTAGCCCCAAAGCTGCAGATGTATTCACCTCCAAATTAGAAGAATACAATGCATTTACAAAACTTTGTGTAGATTAAAAGGTGTTATTAATTACTAAATAAACCCTTACAAATATCGAGACTAAGCTGCCTAGAATAAAAAAAAAATTAAAAAAAAGTCAATTACCTACTGGACTGGCAGCACTGGGTCTCCACCAGCTGTGACACAACATTATGTCACGTGATCACTGTGACCTCTGATCGGCTGCAGCCTTCACTAGTCCATCAGAGTGCACATTGTTATGTCATGTGACCCCTGCAGCCAATCAGCTCTGATGGAAAAGCGAAGGCTGCAGTGGTCACATGACATTACAAGGTCACGTGAAGAAAGGGGAGCAGAGTTCTTACATCAGAAGAATGACAACTCTCTGGGAGATAGTCTGCACAAACTATTCATAATGGTTTGTTTGGTAGCGGACAGGCCCTTTAATTGTAAATGCAAATTGTATAACTGTGTTCAAAGGTAAATATAAAAGTGAAACGGACAGACCAATTCAACACACCTTGGCGTGCAGTATACGTGACAAGACTAGTGGGACTAAGGTAAAAAAAAATAAATAAATAAAAAATCACGACATTTTCCAAATAAAAAAAAAAAAAAAATACATAATAGGCTGTCTGTAACTAGATCGAACTATTAAAGAAGCACAATATTTAACCCACGTGTAAGAAAAATAAGTCATGTAGTATCAATAAAATCTACAGCTCACATCACACACAAATAGAAAAGAAACAAAGGAGAGAAAGGAGAAAAGTATGATGAGCCTTATACAACGGCTAGTAAACACCACTCTGCTTTATTTAGGCCTCTAGTACAACAGAGCCGTCATTGAAGTGGCTGTACTGAATTAGAAAAACATGGCTGCACTTTCCAAAAACCAGTAGCAATCCTGTCCACACGCCGTGTATGGTACTGGATCTGAGCCCAAAACACGTCAATGTCCTTCAGCTGCATTACCAGACACTACAAACTGTACATAGGTCTGGGGCTGTTTTTTTTTTTTTTTTTTTAATTAAAAAAAAAGGTTTTATAAAATATATCCATCTTATTATTTATATTAGGTGTTAATTTACAATTATGTATCCCCTTTAAAGGGAAGCCTTCATCAGAAATAAGCGATCGTTAACAAATCAGTTTTCTTTGTTAACTATTTATTTTTTATTTTTTTTGGCAATGTTTTTTTCCTACATTGGTCTATAATAAAAAATAGGAATCTTGTAATTTTCACACTGTCCCCTGGTGCTTTATTAGATTATCTTTCTGATTCATGAAAAAACACATATACATTAGCAGAAATTCGCAGACTGACATCTTTTGTATTAAAGCATCAAATAAGCATATGCAAAGGTCATTGTGAAGGGAGGGGTGCAGGTGAGCTGTGACATCACCTATTGGGATTGGTGGATCCAGTGTTCTCCTCTGTGTATAGAGGTGTTATCAATCATTGTAATCCTGCTTCTGATGAGGAACTTTACTAAAAAAAAAAAAAAACTCTAAAAAGATAGCAAGGAGTTTAACAAGAAAATTCCAGTAACTAGTGCAAAAATTACTACCGTATATACTAGAGTATAAGCCGACCCGAGTATAAGCCGACCCCACTAATTTTGCCACAAAAAAACTGGGAAAACTTATTGACTCGAGTATAAGCCTAGGGTAGGAAATGCAGCAGCTACCGGTGAATTTCAAAAATAAAAATAGATGCTCCATACCATTCATTATTGCCCCATAGATGCTCCATATAAAGCTGTGCCACATAATGCTCTGCACCGTTCATTATTGCCCCATAGAAAGCTGTGCCATATAAAGCTGTGCCATATAGTGCTCTGCACCGTTCATTATTGCCCCATAGATGTGCCATATAAAGCTGTGCCATATAGTGCTCTGCACCGTTCATTATTGCCCCATAGATGTGCCATATAAAGCTGTGCCATATAGTGCTCTGCACCGTTCATTATTGCCCCATGGCTGTGCCATATAGTGCTCTGCACCGTTCATTCTTGCCCCATAGCTGTGCCATATAGTGCTCTGCACCGTTCAGTATTGCCCCATAGCTGCGCCATATAGTGCTCTGCACCGTTCATTATTGCCCCATAGCTGCCATATAGTGCTCTGCGCCGTTCATTATTGCCCCATAGCTGCCATATAGTGCTCTGCACCGTTCATTCCTGCCCCATAGCTGCCATATAGTGCTCTGCGCCGTTCATTATTGCCCCATAGCTGCCATATAGTGCTCTGCGCCGTTCAGTATTGCCCCATAGCTGTGCCATATAGTGCTCTGCACCGTTCATTATTGCCCCATAGCTGCCATATAGTGCTCTGAACCGTTCAGTATTGCCCCATAGCTGTGCCATAGAAAGCTCTGCCATTACTGCTGTTGCTGCTGCAATAAATAAAAAAAAAAAGCCATACTCACCTCTCTTGCTTGCAGCTCCCAGCGTCCGGTCCCGGCGTCTCTCCGCACTGACTGATCAGGCAGAGGGCGCCACGCACACTATATGCGTCATCGGGCCCTCTGACCTGAACAGTCAGAGCGGAGAGACGCCGGGAAGATGGAGCGGCGCCCGGCGTGTGGAACGGGGACAGGTGAATATGACATACTTACCTGCTCCCGGCGTCCCGCTCCCTCTGCCTGTCACACGGTCCTCGGTGCCGCAGCCTCTTCCTGTCAGCGGTCACCGGCACCGCTGATTAGAGAAATGAATATGCGGCTCCACCCCTATGGGAGGTGGAGCCGCGTATTCATTTCTCTAATGAGCGGTCCCACGTGACCGCTGAAGAGGAGAAGAACTGCAGCACCGAAGACCGTGTGACGGCAGGGGGAGCGCCAGGACTAGGTGAGTATGCCTCAGCGCCCTCCCCCCCTTCACCCGCCGACCACCGTGACTCGAGTATAAGCCGAGAGGGGCACTTTCAGCCCAAAATTTTGGGCTGAAAATCTCGGCTTATACTCGAGTATATACGGTATTTAAAAAAAAAAAAAAAATCAGGATATGAAAAATAATCATTGGCAAAATGAAAGAAAAAAAATTGCTTCACTAAGGCAAACTGTTAATAGATATAAGTCAGAGTGCTATTAAAAAAAAAAAAAATCAATAAAAAACATAGTCCTCTTAATAAAAACGTTCGCATAGCTCAAAGCAAGGAGAATCCACTTATTATTGTATATTCCGTCCTACTTTTACATCACATCTACGGTACTTGCCATCTCTGTCTTCATCGTGAACATTAATGTACAGGTACTCCATTCCTCTTCCTTTCTTGTATTCCTCAATTCCCTGGAGTTTTCCTATCAAGCTTGTCTTGCCAGCTCCATCCTCACCTATTTAAAAGAAGAAAAAAAAGTTGATTTACTCTTTGGTTACTAAAACACACACAAAAAATAAAAACTAAAATAAAAATCTCACCAGTTGCAGACTGCATACACCTTTACTCACCAAGTAGCAGCACATTCTTCCCAGATGGCAGCTTGGAGCGAGAGCGTGTGGAGACTTCACTTAGGATGGACGACCTGCAGAGATACAGATGTGATGATATAACATAGGGGCTACGTACAACCACTGATCTGAGAATCCGGAGTTCTATAGTGAAGGTTATATGCATATGAGCATCAAAGGCTTAGCGAAAGGGTTATTCACGGGGATTTCAGGGAACTCAGACGCCTACATTTTACATGGACAGTAGACTTAAATTAATAAAACGAAGAAAAAAAAAACCACCACCTGACGACCCCTCAACACTGCCCATGCGAGGTCACATGTAGGAAACAAACTAACCTGTGGACAATAGTTGGCTTTCTAAGGCTAGGTATAAACTTGTCTCGCTCAGTAAATGGAAAGGGTCCTGGTGAAGCTAGTCAGTTTTTAGACTGCCAATCCATTTGTCCCCGGTGAGTTAAGCAGTGGCTAGGGTCTGGCGGAGGCTCTCGGAGCGCAGGAAGTGAGCGCTCCCATGCATGGAGGCGTCAGGAGAGATCGGTGCCGACTAAACAATGGCCGAATGTTCATTCAATGGACAGCTATTTACTACATAAGGATCCCCTTATATTCAGAAATATACAAACAGCAAAACAAATCTTATAACAAGCAGGGATTGTAGAAATAGTGAGAAACTGAAGCAACTGCAGCCTAGCCTCTTGATCAATGACCTTGTATTTTGCAGATAGCTGTTTTTTGCTGTCTCAGTGTAACCACTATACGGAGTTCCAGAAATACGTTCCCCTTGAGGCCGAGTCCACACAGCATATTCTGCCGCATTAACATCTGATCTTACTGTGGATTTTACGGCTTCTCTAAATTGGGCTGAATCTGGGAAAATCCACAGCAGAAGTGGTCATACGTTGGAGTTTTAAACCTGCCCCAGAAGTCAATTAATATGTTAAAGAAAACAAATCTGGCTATGAATGAGCTCTGAGGTGTGCCCCAATGAATGTCCTGTGTGGACATGCTCTTACACAGGGTACACAGTGTTTGGATCAATCCCATGACAGCTGCAAAAGGGGTTAGAAAAAACCCACAATATTCTAACAATTATAGAGTGCAAATGTAGACAAGACGATCTTAACATGCTCAGTGTTGAGGGCCGTCTATCTTGGAGCACAAGTGCTGAGCTAAGTGGCTGCCTAGAGCAGTGACTTATGCCACTGATGTGACCTCACAACTGTAGTGAAATCACCGAGATAATACAAGTGGTGGGGATCCGGCACTGGTGCCAGGGAGGCAGAGTACCTGCTGAGTCGCTGGGTCATGCTGAGCTACGCAAGATCCAGAAATAGTGAAGAGCGGTGACATCAGTCTCACTGCGCGCAGCATGAGCCAGATTCGGGGAACGTCGCGCAAAACGCTGAACTATGCAGACCGGCATGGGAATTTTTTTTTTTTTTTTACTAAATTGGTGAACGAGGGACAGTGTCTTGTTTTCATTTCTTTTTAGGTTTCCATTTGTCGACTACATCTGATTCCCTGAGCTATGGCAGACCTGTATGGTAATTTTTAAAATAAATTGGTGAACTAGAAAAAAAGTGTGGGGGAGTGTTGATGTAAATATATATATATACATACACACACACACACACACACACACACACACACACACACACACACACACACATACACTTTATTACTGGGTTAGTTAGTAATGGGGGTCTTTGACACCTCTCCATTACTAACACCAGGGCGTAATGCCAGCTGTGTTTTCAGACAATTCACAGTCAACATTAACCCCAAGCCCCATTACCCCAATTGCAAAATGTGATGTGATGTACCAATTCTGGGGCACTTGCAGGTTGGTATTTTTAGGCTGGAAAGGGCCCGATAACCATGGACCTTCCCAGACTGATAATATCAGCTGACAGCTGTCTGGTTTACTTTTGCTGGATACCAAAAATAGGGAGAGGGGCGCTCATTTTTTTCAATTTATTTGGTCAATGCATGTACAATAAGCTCCACACATGGCATTAATTATATATCTCAGATGTCCATTTATCTATCATCTATACCTTTGAAGAACCTTAACACCTAAAAGATTGTCACTTCTATTCCAGTACATGTCACATGGATGACACAGACAGTACACACACACACACAAAGAAAAAAAAAAAAACCACACAGATAGTAAAAATGGACAGTCTCAAGCGTTCTTTTTTTAAGCTACTTTTTTCTACTTTCAGGACTTGTGTGAAAATCTGATGTAGTTTAGGTACAATTTATGTAACAATATGGAAAATTCTGAAGGTTCTCAAGCTCCACTGCACAATAAAAATCCGATCCCGTTAAAGTCATGAGCTGGAACCACATTTTACTTACCGTAAACTGATTTGTCCAGTGGTGCTCCCTTTCGCAACGGGTGGTAACTAGTGATGAGCAAGTACGGTACTTGAGCTCGGGTTTTCCCAAGCACGCTCGGGTGACCTCCGAGTATTTGTTAGTGTTCGGAGATTTAGTTTTCCTCACCTCAGCTGAATGATTTACGGCTGTTAGCCAGCTTGATTACATGTGGAGATTCCCTAGCAACCAGTCAACCCCCACATGTAATCAAGCTGGCTAACAGCTGTTAATCATTCAGCTGAAGTGATGAAAACTAAATCTCCGAACATTAACAAATACTCGGAGGTCACCCGAGCGTGCTCAGGAAAAACCCGAACAAGAATACTCGTTCATCACTAGTGGCAACACGTGGTGATGTCATATCTGCAAAGATTAGTGCACAATTGCGAGGTACAGCGGCTTGTGACAGTATTCACCCCCTATTGGCATTCTTCAAGTTTGCTACCTCACAACCTAGAATTTCAGTTTTTTGAGGGTTGCCAGTGGGGCAATAGGGTGGGGTGCGGTGGCAAGTGGGGTAAAAGGCTTAGGATTGATGTCCACCGTTTTACGGCCAAGGCATTCTAATGCCCAGTAAAGGCTTAGTAGACAGCTTTGAGCTGATACCCTTTCCAAGCTAGAAACATCAGTCCCCAGCTGTCTGCTTTCCCTCAGCTTGTTATAAAAAATTTGGGGGACACCACGTCTTTTAAAAAATTATATATCTCTTCTATAAAAAGTTGTTTTCAACCACATAATATGAGGTGTCTGTACTCAGAAGAAATTGCATAACAACTCTTGGGGTCCATTTTCTACTTCTATCCCTGTGAAAATGAAAAATTGGGGTCCAAAAACATTTGTGCGAAAATATATATTTTTTCACATTTTCATAGATCAATGTTGGAAAATTCTGTGAAGCACCTATAGGTTCAAGGTGCTCACCACGTCTAGATAAATCCTTGAGGTGCCTAGTTTCAAAAATGGGGTCACAGTGGGCTTCCACTGTTTAGGCACATCAGACGACATAACATCCACTAATGATTCCAGCAAATTTGGCATTCAAAAAGACAAATGGTGCTCCTTCCCTTCCGAGCCCTGCCATGTGCACAAACAGTAGTTTCCCCCCTCATATGGGATATTTGTACACTCAGGAGATAATGCACAACAAATTGCATGGTGCCTTTCTCCTGTAATTCATATTAAGATAAAAGATTTGGGGATAAATTAACATTTTTGTGAAGAAAAAAAAAAAAAAAAAAAAAAAAAGTAAAATGTTCATTTTTTTCCCGATACATTCCATTAATTCCTGGGAAGCACTTGAAGGGTTAGTTAATAAACTTCTTAGCCCCTCTCTGACACGAGACGTACTATCCCATTGAGGTGACTAGGACTGTATGACCATCGATGGGAAAGTACGTCATTTGTGATCAGCCGCGATCTTCGGGGGGGGGGGGGCTAGTTGTCAGCTGATTACCACAGAAGACCTCCGGCACTATATGCCAGCAGCGGTCACGGACCACTCCCGGCACTTTAACCCCCAGAACACTGCGATCAAACCAGATCACAGCGTTCCAGTGGCATAGGGAAGCATCGCACAGGGATGGGGGCTCCTTGCGTGCTTCCCTGAGACCCACAGAACAATGAGATGTTATCGCCTTGTTCTGAGGGCCTCCTCCATGCAGGCCCCCGTATCCAAGACGGCCGCATGGTCCTTCAGGGAGGAGGCTTCCCAGTGCCTCATGAGAGCAGGCACCGGCAAGCCTCCTGAGCTGCCTGTCAGTGCTCTGCAAAGTGTCAGATCACTGATCTTACGTTATATAGCAATGTCCCACCCTGGAACAAAGTAAAAAAAAATAAATACAAAAATTAGTGTAAAATATTTTTTTTAAATTCCAAAATAAATTAAAAAAAAAAATAATAATATTATAATTATATATATATATCCAATAAATTTCTTTAGTAAATAAAAATAAATGTACACACATTTGGTATCCCCGCATCCCTAACATCCTGTAAAACTGTCCTGTTATGAAAGGCAATTCAGAATCACAATGGACATGGAGGTCAGAGCACATACAGTGAACTGACAATAACCCAAAATAATAGAACGAGCTCTGAGACGTGGGAACTCTGCAGACCGCAATCCCTAAGCCTATCAAACCACACTAAAGGTAGCCGTGGAGCGCTCCTGACCAGAACCTAGGCGCCTCGTCACAGCCTGAGAAACTAGCTAATCCTGAAGATAGAAAAATAAGCCTACCTTGCCTCAGAGAAATTCCCCAAAGGAAAAGGCAGCCCCCCACATATAATGACTGTGAGTAAGATGAAAACACAAACATAGAGATGAAACAGATTTAGCAAAGTGAGGCCCGACTAGCTGAACAGAACGAGGATAGGGAAGATAACTTTGCGGTCAGCACAAAAACCTATAAAAAACCACGCAGAGGGGACAAAAAGACCCTCCGCACCGACTAACGGTACGGAGGTGGTCCCTCTGCGTCTCAGAGCTTCCAGCAGGCGAGAAAAACCAATAAAGCAAGCTGGACAGAAAAATAGCAACAAAATAACATAAGCAAAACTTAGCTTTGCAGAGCAGCAGGCCACAGGAATGATCCAGGGAAAAAACAAGTCCCACACTGAAACATTGACAGGAAGCATAGATCAAAGCATCAGGTGGAGTTAAGTAGAGAAGAAGCTAACGAGCTCACCAGATCACCTGAGGGAGGAAACTCAGAAGCTGCAGTACCACTTTTGACCACAGGAGTGAACTCTGCCACAGAATTCACAACACTGTCCCACTAGTTAACCCCTTCAGTGAACACAAAAAAAACACAGCAAAAAACAATGCTTTATCATACCGCCAAACAAAAAGTGGAATAACGCGCGATCAAAAAGACGGATATAAATGAACATGGTACCGCTGAAAATGTCATCTTGTCCTGTAAAAAATGAGCTGCCATACAGCATCAGCGAAAAAATTAAAAAAAAGGTATAGCTCTCAGAATAAAGCGATGCAAAAACAATTTTTTTTATATAAAATAGTTTTTATTGTATAAAAGCACCTAAAACATAAAAAAAAATTATATAAATGAGGTATCGCTATAATCGTACTGACCCGAAGAATAAAACTGCTTTATCAATTTTACCACACACGGAACGGTATAAACGCCTCCACCAAAAGAAAATCATGAATTGCTGGGTTTTGTTCATTCTGCCTCCCAAAAATCGTAATAAAAAGCAATCAAAACACGTTATGTGCCCGAAAATTGTGCCAATAAAAACCTCAACTCGTCCTGCAAAAAACAAGACCTCACATGACTGTGGACCAAAATATGGAAAAATTATAGCTCTCAAAATGTGGTGATGCAAAAACTATTTTTTGCAATAAAAAGCGTCTTTTAGCGTTTGACAGCTGCCAAACATAAAAACCTGATATAAAAAACCCCTATAAATAGTAAATCAAACCCCCCCATTATCACCTCCTTAGTTAGGGAAAAATAATAAAATAAAAAAAGTATCTATTTCCATTTTCCCACTAGGGTTAGGGTTGGGGCTAAAGTTAGGGTTGGGATTATGTTTACAACTGGGATTAGGGTTAGGGGTGTGTTGGGGTTAGGGTTTCAGTTAAAATTGGGGGGTTTCCACTGTTTGGGCACATCAGGGGCTCTCCAAATGCAACATGGGGTCCGATCTCAATTCCAGCCAATTCTGCGTCGAAAAAGTAAAAAACAGTGCTCCTTCCCTTCCGAGCTGTCCCGTGTGCCCAAACAGGGGTTTACCCCATATATGGGGTATCAGCGTACTCAGGACAAATTGGACAACAACTTTTGTAGTCCAATTTCTCCTGTTACCCTTGAGAAAATAAAAATTTGGGGGCTAAACCGGTTTTTACGTACCGGTAATAGGATTTTACAGAGTCCACGACAGCACCCATACGAGAGAGGGGATCCGCCCACCATCTGGACAGGAACCTACGGGATTTAAAGGGGCGGTCCCCCTCACCACTCCAGTTTGTGTTTCAGAGTATAAGGGACACCGCCATTGAGTTAGTACACAATCATAAATACTTAAACATTATGAAATACCATCACCTTCTAAAGAGTGATTTTTTAACAAGCACACTTTCCCCAAAGGGTGCAGAAACCAGTGATTAACTACGGGGGGGAATGTGCGGGTGCTGTCGTGGACTCTGTAAAATCCTATTACCGGTACGTAAAAACCGGTTTTCCTATCGCCACGACAGCACCCATACGAGAGACTTTCAAAGACTAATCACCTGGGAGGGACTACAGCACTAAGTACTGAACGGCCAAAGTCTAAATTGGCCTTACATGATAGATCAAGACGGTAATGATTATAAAAGGTGGAAGGAGATGACCACGTTGCCGCCTTACATATCACGTCTATGGAGACGTCCGTTCTCTCCGCCCAGGATGAGGCCATGGCTCGGGTGGAGTGGGCCTTGATGCCTTCTGGTGGAATTTGACCTTTGGCAGTATAGGCAAGACATATCGCATCTCTGATCCATCTGGCAATAGAGCCTTTTGTAACACTCGCCCCCTTCCTTGGGTTCTGAAAGGAGACAAACAGAGCCCTACTCTGCCTCCAAGGTTCTGTTTTGTGCAGGTATTCTAATACTGCTCTTCTAACGTCTAGCATATGACATTTCTGCTCCTCTGCCGAAACTGGATTATCACAAAATGATGGTAAATATATTTCCTGACTTCTATGGAATTTAGAAGCTAACTTTGGCAGATATGCTGGATCCGGTTTTAAAACTAACCTATCCTGAAAGACCATTAGATAAGGAGGGTCTACCGACAAGGCTTGCATATCACTCACTCTTCTAGCAGAAGTCAAGGCCACTAGCAGAGCCGACTTTAAAGTTAAATTTTTAATAGAGACAGAATCTAATGGCTCAAAGGGGGGTTCTGTTAAAGCATCCAAAACCAAATTTAGATCCCATGGCGGTAATCTAACAATATGAATGGGGTTACTACGTTCCATAGCTCTCATGAATCTAGATACCCATCTATTTCCTGCCACATTGCTATTATATAATGCCCCCAGGGCAGATACCTGAACTCTAAGGGTATTTACCGCCAAACCCAATTCTCGGCCTTTCTGCATGAATTCCAGAATAGCCGGAATTGGAATTTTATCCGTAAAGGGCTGTTGATAAAAAGGCAAGGAATTTTTTCCAGATCTTACAGTAAATTTTAGTAGTGACTTCTTTCCGGCTACTTAAAAGGGTAGATATTAAAGCGTCAGAAAAACCCCTCCTTTTTAATAATTCCCTCTCAAATTCCATGCCGTCAAATGCAGAGATTCCACATTCGGATAACGAAATGGGCCCTGAGAAAGAAGTTCCGGACTCACAGGCAACACCCAGGGGTCAGTTACGGACATTGCCCTGAGTAAGGAGAACCATGCCCTTCTGGGCCAGAAGGGGGCAATTAGGATTACTCTCGCCCCCTCCTTCCTGATCTTCCTGAGAACTAGAGGGATCAGACATAGTGGTGGAAATGCGTAGGCTAGAGGGAAATCCCAATGAATCTGAAGGGAGTCCACTACAGAAGGTTTGTCCGCTACCCGAAGGGATGCAAACTTCCTGGTTTGTCTGTTTTCCCTCGTAGCAAACAGATCTATGACGGGTAATCCCCAGAGACCCACTATCTGTTTGAAAACTAGCCGATTTAGGACCCATTCTCCCTGACGCAGAGAATGACGGCTGAGGTAATCTGCCTCTATGTTGTGTTCCCCTCGTATGTGAACCGCTGAAAGAGAATGAAAATGAGCTTCGGCTATGTTGAATATGTCTGCGGTGGTGATCATCAGAGACTTTGACCTCGTTCCTCCCTGATGGTTGAGATATGCCACCACTGTCGTGTTGTCCGAATGAACTCTTACATGCGAGCCCCGCAGGAACGGTAGCCATCTGAGCAGGGTATTTTTTATTGCCATAAGCTCCTTCCAATTTGAGGATTTTTGGGCCTCTAAGAGAGACCATTGCCCTTGAGCCCAAACATCTCCTATGTGAGCTCCCCATCCTATTGGACTGGCATCGGTTGTGACCGTGTTGTCTGGAACTATTTCCCAATGTACCCCTTTTGCCAGATGTTTCATATTTAGCCACCATTCTAGACTCTTTAGAGTGGAGGTAGATAGCTTGAGTCTTCCGCTTAAGTGACCTTGAAGACTCCTCTCTGTATCCAGGACCTGGGCTTGCAATATCCGAGTGTGGAATTGAGCCCACTGAACGGCCGGTATGCATGATGTTAACGATCCCAATAGGGACATTGCGTCTCTTGAGGTCAGATCTGGTTTTTTTTATCACAGCCCTGACTTTGTGTATAATCTTCTGCTTCTTTTCCTCCGGAAGAAAACACAGCTGATCCTCTGAATTTAGCAAAATACCCAGGAAAGTCTGATTTGTTGATGGCTTTAGTTTTGACTTCTCTAGGTTGACCAGCCAACCTAGGTCCTGTAGAGAAGATATTATACAGTTTAGGCGATCTTTACACTGGACAAACGAATTACCCACTACTAGGAAGTCATCCAAGTAGGGTATAACTAATGTATCCTGTTCTCTGATAGGAGCCATTACTTCCGCAATGACTTTAGTAAACACCCTTGGCGCCATAGATAATCCAAATGGCATTGCCGTAAACTGAAAGTGCCTGACCTGATTGTTTAAGCGCACCGCCATTCCGAGGAACCGTTGGTGATCTTCGTAAATGGGTAGATGGTAGTACGCATCTTTTAGATCCAGGACTGTCATATAACACCTGGGAAAAAGAAGTTTAGTCGCCGATTTAATTGATTCCATTTTAAAAGGCATGGTATTGTAGAAATTTGTTCAGTTTCCGTAAATTTATGATGGTTTGAAAGGAACCATCAGGTTTGGAGATTAAAAATAAAGGGGAATAGAACCCTTCCCCCTCCTGCTCTTTTGGAACCTCTACAATAACTTCCTTCTGTCTCAGTGTCTGAATCTCTTTTTCCAGGGCCTTCTGTTGGTCTAAGGAACCAGGGGCAGTCAATATATAATAATCTGAAGGTTTCTCCCGGAACTCTAATCTTAATCCTGACCTAATTATACCCAGGATCCAATTACTGGAAGTTATTCTGGCCCACTGAGTATAGAAATGTCTTAGTCTGCCCCCTACAGGAAGATGTGAATTAACGATAGTTTTGCCTACGTCTTGAGGGAGATGATGTATTGAAGTCTGAACTTCTCTTCTTCGGCTCTGACGCCTCCCAACTTCGGGCTGAGTAAGGTCTCCGGTACGGGAAGCGTCTCTTGAAGGTATTCCTAAAGGTAGGATTGAACATTTTAGGAAAACCTCTATTCCTATCCTCAGCCTTAGCTAGGATGTCATCTAGCACCGGGCCAAATAGGTACTCACCCCTACATGGAATGGTACATAGTTTAGATCTAGCCTGTGCGTCTCCTTTCCAGGTCTTAAGCCATAAAGCCCGCCGGGCAGCATTTGAGAGTCCTGCTGATCTGGCTGCAAGTTTCAAGGAATCCACCGAGGCATCCGCCAAATACGCCACACCATCCCGAATCTGGGACAGTGAATCCAGCAACTTATCACGAGGTACTTTAGTTTTAAGCTGCTCCTCCAGCTGGGCTACCCAGACCATAACTGATCTGGCTGTGCAGGTACCTGCGATTGCTGGTTTAAAAAGCACCTGACGATGCTTCCCAAACTTTTTTAAGGAACATGTCTGCTTTTCTATCCGAAGGGTCTTTTAGAAGACCTACATCCTCCAGTGGTAAGGTGCCTGATTTAGATGTGGATGCCACAGCCGCATCCACTTTAGGTATTTTCACCCACTCCGCTAGGGCCTTATCATCAAAAGGGTATCTCCTCTTTGCTGATGATGGTAGGAAACCCTTATCCTGTTTGTCCCACTCACGTTTAATAAGGTCCTTCACCGTATCTACCACAGGAAACGATTTACGGCTTCTCTGGCACAACCCTGCAAACATTAAGTCCTGGGTTGACCTTGGCTCTTTGTTCTCTACAACCCCCATGGTTGTGCGAACTGCCTTAACCAATACATCCATTCCATCCACTGAAAAACAAGGTCTCCCTTCTTCGTCCGAAGAGGACCGTGACAATGAACGAGAGCATTCACCTTCCTGCAACGACGGACTGGATCCTGGTGATACTTCCCTGGATCTCTCATGCCGACTGCTTCTAAGGGAACAATCAATTTCCTCCCTTATAACTGCTCTGAGATCTGATGCACGAAGGGGAGCCTCCTCTTCTAAGGTCTGGCAATTACAAGTTTGGCAGAGCCTTTTTTGATAACTATCAGGTAAGGGCACTGCACATAGGGCACATTGCCTGTGCTTAGATTTAGCTGATTTCTTAGCCTAAATCAAAGCACAATGACAAACAGACTATATCAGCCACCAGGTGATTTTCTTCATGACACTCACCAAGGCTGAACTGAGCAGTACCGGTCTCTGAGGGGAATCCGCATGTGACGTTGGGGCACCCGCATGCTGCTGCCCCCGTACCACGCTGCTTCTGCTTCTGGAGCGGCTGCTGTCGCTCTTCTTGCGCTGGTCAGGCACCTCCACCTGAAGGTGCTCTGTGTCCGCAACCGAGGACATCTTTGCCGCACGTTGCTATGCAGCCTCTGCTGCTTAATACCAGCAGCCGCGCTTCCTTCCCCAGCCTCCCCCGGAAGTCCTACCTTCCACTTCCGGGTCATCAGTATGAAGGGACGCTGAGCCGGCTTCGCGCTCACGCGACCCAGAGCGGCACTGCCCGACCCCTGGGATCGCATCCATACGGCCAAACGAGGAGGGTCTGAAAAAGAACACCCCCGACGCTGCTTCCAGAGTCCCCGATTCTGCCGTTCTCATGGATACCGCGCAGAGGCCTGGTGGACCTGGGTAAGAGACATCCTGCAGGTTCCTACCATCCGGACAGGAACCCAAACTGGAGTGGTGAGGGGGACCGCCCCTTTAAATCCTGTAGGTTCCTGTCCAGATGGTGGGCGGATCCCCTCTCTCGTATGGGTGCTGTCGTGGCGATAGGAAAAAAATTATTTTTTATTTTCACAGCTCTGCATTATAAACTTTGGTGAAACACTTTGGGGTTCAAAGTTCTCACAACACATCTAGATAAGTTCCTTGGGGGGGTCCAAAATAATTACACTTTTTTTATTTACTGTTTAGGTACATCAGGGGCTCTGCAAATGGAACATGATACCCGAAGACCATTCCATCAAAGTCTGCATTCCAAAACGTCACTACCCTTCCGAGCTCTGCCGTGTGCCCAAACAGTGGTACCCCCCACACATGGGGTATCAGCATGCTCAGGACATATTGGACAACAACCTTTGTGGTCCAATGTTGCCTGTTATCCTTGGAAAAATGCAAAATTGGGGGCTAAAAAATCATTTGTGGAAAAAAATGATTTTTTATTTTCATGGCTCTACATTATAAACTTATGCGAAGCACTTGGGGGTTTAAAGTGCTCACCACACCTCTAGATAAGTTCCTTAGGGGGGTCTACTTTCCAAAATGGTGTCACTTGTTTAGGCACATCAGGGGCTCTCCAAACGCAACATGGTGTCCGATCTCAATTCCAGCCAATTTTGCACTGAAAAGTCAAACAGCACTCCTTCGCTTCCGAGCTCTCCCATGCGCCCAAACTGTGGTTTACCTCCACATATGGAGTATCGGGGAACTCATGCGAAATTGCACAACAACTTTTGGGGTCCAATTTCTCCTGTTACCCTTGGGAAAATAAAACAAATTGGATTTGAAGTAATTTTTTTGTGAAAAAAAGTTAAATGTTAATTTAAAAAAAAAAAAAGAAAATAAAAAAACATTCCAAAAATTCATGTGAAGCACCAGAAGGGTTAATAGACTTTTTGAATGTGGTTTTGAGCACCTTGAAGGGTGCAGTTTTCAGAATGGTGTCACTTTTGGGTATTTTCTATCATATAGACCCCTCAAAGTGACTTCAAATGTGATGTGGTCCCTAAAAAAATGGTGTTGTAGGTGTTGTAAAAATGAGAAATTGCTGGTCAACTTTTAACCCTTATGACTTCCTAACAAAAAAAAAAATTTGGGTTCCAAAATTGTGTTGATGTAAAGTAGACATGTGGGAAACATTACTTTTGTGTGACATATCTGTGTGATTTAAGGGCATAAAAATTCAAAGTTGGAAAATTGCGAAATTTCCATTTTTTTCACAAATAAACGCAAGCCATATCAAAGAAATGTTACCACTGTCATGAAGTACAATATGTCACGAGAAAATGTCAGAATCAACGGAAGCGCTCCAGAGTTATAACCTCGTAAAGGGACAGTGGTCAGACTCGCGGGCAGGGTCCTCTCTCCTCCTGTACCAGTTGTGACTTGTATTGTTCAAGATTATTGTACCTGTCTTTATTATGTATAACTCTCCTCACATGTAAAGCACCATGGAATAAATGGCGCTATAATAATAAATAATAATAATTGTAAAAATTGGCCCGGTCATTAATGTGCAAACCACCCTAGGGGGTAAAGGGGTTAAACGTGGTTCTAAGGAGTGCAGTTTTTAGAACTTTTGGGTATTTTCTGTCATATAGGCCCCCTCAATCATTTTAAATGTGATGTCGTCCCCAAAAAAAAAAAAAAAAAAATGGTTTTGTAAATTTTGTTGGAATGATGAGAAAATGCTGGTCAATTTTTAACTTAACTTCCTGACAAAAAGAAGTTTAAAAAATGATGCAGATGTGAAGTAGACATGTTGCACATGGTATTAACTATTTTGTGTGAAATGACTGGTTTTACCGCATAAGGATTAAAAGTTTTAAAATTACAAAATTGTAACACAATTTAGGATATTTTCACAAACACACGCAAATTATATCGAACAAATGTTACCACTATCATGAAGTCCAATATGTCACGAGAAAACAATCTCAGTGAGATCCATAGAAGCGTTCCAGAGTTATTACCTCATAAAGGGACAGTGGTCAGAATTGTAAAAATTTACCTAGTCATAAATGTGAAAACAGGCTCGGGGTGAAGAGATTAATGGTGTTACAGCCTCTGTGGCCTTTCAGTGAGGCTATGTGCACACGTTGCGGATTCGTGTGCGGATTTTTCACAAATCCACAGGTAAAACGCACTGCGATTACCTGCGGATTTTGTGCGGATTCCACCTGCGGATTTCTATTATGGAGCAGGTGTAAACCGCTGCAGAATCCACACAAAGAATTGACATGCTGCGGAAAAAAACGTTTACATGGTACTGTACACCTCATGGAAAACTGCTGCGGATCTGCAGCAAAATCCTCAACGTGTGCACATAGCCTAACGGTGTGCCTATACTCCAAAAGTTTATGATGGCTAGCACTCAACTGAGGTGAGGGTGACGGTGCTAGTGAAGGGAACCAATAGTTCCAAAGTCACTGAATATAAAGATCACTGCACACGTACAAAAGAAAGGTATGCTTGCAAGTGGAAGTTTATTTATAGTGGTTATGAGGTCAAGCGACTGGTAAATTTTGACGTTTCGGCCAATACATAGCCTTGGTCACAACGTCGCTGCAAAAAAACATAAAGATACAACTATTTACAATATAATATTTACAAAAGACAATGAAAACATATTATGTACACTATATACAAGATGGAAACTAAAGGGTATGGATGATAATCATGTACAGAGAAATGACTCTGAGACTAAGTAGCGAAGTGTGCTAAATTGTGGTGAATTATTACCAAGGGTTGTACATAAAACAAGGGGACCAACGTTTAGGCTTCCTTCTGGTTCGACATAACCTTACACCTCTTGAAAAACAAGCACTTGCCTCACTCAAGGACAATAACCACATTATAATTAAACCTGCGGACAAAGGTGGGGCCACCGTAGTGATGAACAAAAATCAATACACAGCTGAGATTAAGAGACAACTGGCAGACACCACCACGTATAAGAAAATCCAATCGGACCCAGTGTACAACATTCGGAGAAAGATAGATACTATCTTGACCAAACACTCACAACTACAAACCATTGACGCCAAAACCAAAACATTTCTAAAGGTACCTTCACACATAACGATATTGTTAACGATATCGTTGTTATTTGTGACGTAGCAACGATATCGTTAATGAAATCGTTATGTGTGACAGCGACCAACGATCAGGCCCCTGCTGGGAGATCGTTGGTCGCTGAATAAAGTCCAGAACTTTATTTCGTCGCTGGATCTCCCGCGGACATCGCTGGATCGGCGTGTGTGACACCGATCCAGCGATGTCTTCACTGGTAACCAGGGTAAACATCGGGTAACTAAGCGCAGGGCCGCGCTTAGTAACCCGATGTTTACCCTGGTTACCATGCTAAAAGTAAAAAAAAACAAACACTACATACTTACCTACAGCCGTCCGTCCTCCAGCGCTGCGCTCTGCTCTCCTCCTGTACTGTCTGTGAGCCGGAAAGCAGAGCGGTGACGTCACCGCTCTGCTTTCCGGCTCCCAGACAGTACAGGAGGAGAGCAGAGAAGCAGAGCGCAGCGCTGGAGGACGGACGGCTGTAGGTAAGTATGTAGTGTTTTTTTTTTTTTACTTTTAGCATGGTAACCAGGGTAAACATCGGGTTACTAAGCGCGGCCCTGCGCTTAGTTACCCGATGTTTACCCTGGTTACCGGCATCGTTGGTCGCTGGAGAGCGGTCTGTGTGACAGCTCTCCAGCGACCAAACAGCGACGCTGCAGCGATCCGAATCGTTGTCGGTATCGCTGCAGCGTCGCTAAATGTGAAGGGGCCTTTATAAACAACTATCCGGTAACTCCGGTTTTATACATTCTCCCAAAAATCCATAAAAATCTACAGAATCCCCCTGGACGCCCCATCGTGGCATCCACGGACTCCATCCTTAATCCCATATCCATTTATCTTGAAAAAATACTCACGCCCTATACCCACAAAACTAAATCCTTCATTCTGGACACAAGTGATTTCCTTAGAAAGATTCAGGACATCAACACAGTCCCAACCAATAGCATTCTATGTACCTTCGACGTCAACAGTTTATACACCTCAATCACACACGACACGGGCATAGAGGCTGTTTCCCTAACCTTATCTGAAGCGGGAGTGGACACACGCTCATAAGATCTCTGCCTCGAACTACTTAATCTAGTACTCAGAGAAAACTATTTTCTCTTTGAGGATGACTTCTATGTTCAAGTATGCGGAACCGCCATGGGTTCGAACGTAGCGCCCGCATATGCAAATCTGTATATGGACCGTTTCGAAAGAGATTTCATTTATCCCAATATACTATTCCAACAGTATGCTCGTCAATGGTATCGTTACATAGACGATATTTTCTGTATTTGGCAGGGTGACCACAGCTCCTTAACCGCCTTCTATAATACTATCAATGAAATCAGACCGGAGCTCAAATTCTCCATTTCGTACCACACGGAAGCCATCACATTTTTGGACACCAAAGTATGTAAGGATATTCATGGTTCCCTTACCACTGACATTTACACCAAATCTACCGATCGGAATAACCTTTTACTGTATAATAGTTGTCATCCCAAATCTACCAGAAACAGTCTCCCTCGTTCCCAATTTAAAAGAGAATTTAAAAAATTTAAAATACATAGACCAAGGCTATGTATTGGCCGAAACGTCAAAATTTACCAGTCGCTTGACCTCATAACCACTATAAATAAACTTCCACTTGCAAGCATACCTTTCTCTTGTACGTGTGCAGTGATCTTTATATTCGGTGTGCCTATACTGACAGACCATGGGAGAGATTGCACACAGGTGGACTTCCTTTCAGTAAGCATGTGGCTTATGAAGGGAATTTTTTGGACCAGAAGTTTTTAGGGGCTTCATAACAAAAGGGGTGAATACATATGCACATGCCAATCTTTTATTACTTAATCCCATAAATTTAATTTTTGCCTATATTTTTCTCACTTCACGTCACCAACTTACCGTAGACTATTTAGTGCTGGGGGGGAGAAAATCACACACAAATCGCATTACACAAATATTCAAACACAGGTTGCAATGTAACAAAATAGGTAAAAAGCAGAGGGGGGGGTGGATACTGTTGCAAGCCATTGTATCAAATTCATTAGTATAGAATATGTGCAGTTGTCTGGATGTGTGTGGACACAATGGCCCCGATTCATCAAGACTGGAGTTGTTCGCGCCGCTCCTGGCGGAGGGCCGGGCTGGAGCGAGACACTCCCAATGTCATCAGCGCCATTCATCTCCAGATGTAGAAGTGAGCGCCGCCGGACAACCCCTTTCATGTTTATGGCCAGCTTTACACTTCATCAATCTACCAACCATCTCATGTGTGCACAAAACACTGTATGACCTGATTGCACAGGAGTTCTGCTTAAATCCGAACATAGCATATTGGAGACAATGGCAAGTCAACTGGCCACCATAAAATACGCTTCAGATGTTAATATGGGGGAACATTTACCCTGTGAATAATACAATACCCATGTATCTGTTGGGGAATATTAACAACACCGCTCAATCTCAATGACAAAATTTGTAGACATAAAATTAAAGCCTCCCATACACATTAGAATAAATGCTGTCCAGCCTACAGCTACCTAATGTGTATAGGGGCCTTATAGAGAATCTGTCAGCACAATCGCACCCCCCAAACTATCTAAATAGTCATGAAAGGGTACCGTCACACAGTGCCATTTTGATCGCTACGACGGTACGATTCGTGACGTTCCAGCGATATCGTTACGCTATCGCTGTGTCTGACACGCAGCAGCGATCAGGGATCCTGCTGAGAATCGCACGTCGTAGCAGATCGTTTGGAACTTTCTTTCGTCGCTGGATCTCCCGCTGTCATCGCTAGATCGGTGTGTGTGACACCGATCTAGCGATGCGTTCGCTTGTAACCAGGGTAAACATCGGGTTACTAAGCGCAGGACCGCGCTTAGTAACCCGATGTTTACCCTGGTTACCAGCGTAAATATAAAAAAAAAACACCAAACACTACATACTTACATTCCGGTGTCCGTCAGGTCCCTTGCCGTCTGCTTCCCGCACTCACTGACTGCCGGCCGTAAAGTGAAAGCAGAGCACAGCGGTGCTCTTTACAGCCGGCAGTCAGTGAGTGCGGGAAGCAGACGGCAAGGGACGGACACCGGAATGTAAGTATTTACTGTTTGGTTTTTTTTTTACGCTGGTAACCAGGGTAAACATCGGGTTACTAAGCGCGGTCCTGCGCTTAGTAACCCGGTTTACCCTGGTTACCCGAGGACCTCGGCATCGTTGGTCGCTGGAGAGCTGTCTGTGTGACAGCTCTCCAGCGACCACACTACGACTTACCAACGATCACGGCCAGGTCGTATCGCTGGTCGTGATCGTTGGTAAATCGTATAGTGTGACGGTACCCTTACTCTGAAAGCAAGCCAACCATGACTACACAACTCGTGAGTTGTCGCTCAAGCAGAGTGAGGTGGGATTGGGCAGGAACGAGCCATAAGAGGCAGGAGCTTTGGAAGCACTTCAGCCTCATTTGCATGTTGATTAAGAGCAATTTGTCAGTCAGGGGCCAAATGATTGAATAAATAAAGTCATGGATGCCATTATCTGTCAGAGAGCAGCATGGCTACATACATAATTTGATGAGATAGCAGTGGATTGTTCCCACTAAAGAGGAGCGGATCCCTTCACACAACCCTGATCCGTCCATGGTCCGGGTCAGTAGTCTCTGGCCATGAACAGGAGATGCGCGAATTTCCTTACCACTCCACCACCGAATCTCAGGCTTGGCTTATTAGCCGGACTGGGGAGACGTCACCTGTGCTCTGCACACCGCACGTATCACATCACAGCAGGGAACCTTGAAGCTCAGGTTATTAGCACAGCTCCTGTCCACAGCCAGAGAGCACTGCCCTGGACCGAGCATGTGCTAAGTGATCTGCTCATCTCTAGTTCTGACAGATTCCATTTAAAGAGAACCTGTCACCAGGTTTGGCTGACACGAGTTACAGCCATCACTTTTCAGGGCGGATATTCTGCATTCTATAATGCTGTATATCTGCCCCCTACCCAACCTGCAAAAGAAAAATAACTTTTATTATAATAACCTGCGGGGTGGTCTGGTCCGATGGGTGACGCTCTTCTTGGTCCGGCATCTCTTCTTCTTGAGATGCCGCCCTCCTGCTTGCTTCATGTGGATGACGCGTCTCCTCGACCCAGCGCTCCAGCACACTCGTACTTCTCTGACCTGTTGAGGGCAGAGCAAAGTACTGCAGTGCGCAGGTGCCAGGAAAGGTCAGAGAGGCCCGCAGCACGAGCACTGGAGTACTGTGCTCTTGCCTCGACAGGGCAGAGAAGTACACCTGTGCAGGGGCGTGGTACAGAGGAGACTGTATGGTTGACGAAGAGACACATCATCCACACAAAGTAGGAACACGGGAATCGTAACATAGGAGGCGCCGGACCAAGACCAGAGATGCCCATCGGACCACAGGCAAGTATAAGAAGTTATTTTTCTTCTCTTGCAGGTCGGGTTGGGGCCTATATACAGCATTATAGAATACTGTACATAAGCCCTGAAAGGTGATGTGGCCATATCTCATATTGGCCAAACCTAGTGACAGGTTCCCTTTAAGGGACTGTGGGCCTTGAACCTGCCATTATTTTATCCCATGTACTATATATTGTAAAACCAGTTTTGTATTGTAGAGTGAATTAATGATCTTCTCTGATGCCTAGAAGTATAAATATGGCGGTGACTGGGGCCTTCTATAGTTCCCAGCTTCCAAAGCAACCCTGGTGCGCTCTGCCTTACTAATAGACCTTTATGATCACATCTTATCGCTTTACATGTGTGCAGTGGGCACGGCCTATGGCGGGTGAGCTGGGTGCAGTGGGCACGGCCTATGGCGGGTGAGCTGGGTGCAGTGGGCACGGCCTATGGCGGGTGAGCTGGGTGCAGTGGGCACGGCCTATGGCGGGTGAGCTGGGTGCAGTGGGCACGGCCTATGGTGGGTGAGCTTGGTGCAGTGGGCACAGCCTATGGTGGGTGAGCTGGGTGCAGTGGGCAGGGCCTATGGTGGGTGAGCTGGGTGCAGTAGGCACGGCCTATGGTGGGTGAGCTGGGTGCAGCCCTCATTATCTGTGATGGCAGAGTCCTGAGCAGATACTGGCGGAAAGGCTGCAACTCCAGGCAATTAATAATTAGTAAATGACAGTGGAGGATGTTGCACGGGGATCTTGCCCCACAGTACACGGATTTCTGGAGTGCGCCGTATCCTTGAACTAGTTGGCTGTCTTATGTCCTGTTCACATTGCGGTTCTTGAGCTGGGTAAGTTCCTGATGTACAGACATAAGGCGCAGACAGACAGCCATAGTTGGCATGTGAGGGTCGCATCGCAGTCCTCGGACTGATGGTCGCCTCTCCTGACCTTGCCAGCTGCAGAGTAGTAACATCCCACTGTCAGGAGAGGAGCTGGGCCAGGCCGTGCACTGTGACGAGGAACATGGGCGTCTGTCTGCGCCCTGTCTCCTGTCAGGAAACCTCGCCTGATACATATAGTTCACAAAAAGAATCCAACACAACACTGTTTTACTAACTCTCCCAGGATCCAGAGTCTCTGCACTATCCCAGCCTCTGTTACTTGGCTGCAGCGGTGATATATCATCAACACTGCAGCCAATCAGCTGGGCTCAGCGAATGGCTGCAGTGCAGTCAGGGATATCAGTGCTGCAGCCAAACAGCGAGCTCAGGGGCTCTGCCATGTGCACAGCATAAGCTGCTCAGGGATAACGCTGCAGCCAGTCAGTGAGCTCAGACGCTGTGCTTACTGACCGGCTGCAGCGCCGTACACCTGACTGGGGAATGGATAACCCTCCGTGTGTGTACATCAGCCATGTCCCCGGCACACTATAGCGTGGAACATCCTCCCGGTCACTAATCACTGGTGACTGCCTGCGGGAGCAGCCATTGTTCTGTGGGCTGCAGCCATCGCCCAGTGTGTGGTCAGGACTCTGCCGCCGCCGGTAATGAGCTCCTCACAGCACGGGCCGCGCATGCGCACACAGCTCACACACAGGTACACTGCGCCGCGCCCACTCCCACACACAGGTAGCGCGGCCTCGCGTCACCACGCCCGTGCAGTCATCTGTCACCTAGCGCGTCTGGCCCCGCCCGCAAAGGGTCAACACTGGGCATCTTCACTGCACCGCGATGTTGAATTTGGACGAAAGCCCGAACCACGAAAGGGTTAATGAGCCGCGAGCCCTCCCCGCAGTGTCACGGGCGCCTTCTAACGGTCCCGGCCTCGGCTAATGAATGAGCGGCGCGGCTGTGCACGAGGCTCCCTGCCCCCACCCCACACAACACTGACCAGAGGTTCTGCCCGTCCTCGTCCTCACTGGCCGCCGCCCCGCTGTGGCTGTTCCCATAGCCAGCATTGAAGCTGGAGGATGGAGACGAGTAAGAGGCGGCTCTCCCCGCTGCCATCCCAGTACTCCTCTTTACTATGGCAGCTTTCAGTATGGTTATAAGGACAGCTTGTCCCCCCTCTCTTGGTTTTGGTCCCGGCCACCCTTCCGCTTGACAGACAAGGCGCGGTCCCTGGGAAGAAGAAACAGGAGCCGTGGAGAGGGGGGAAGCGAGAGGACGGCGGGAGACAGGAGGAGGGGCGGAGCCAGGGCTCGGCGGAGGTGACGTAGTGGCGGGGATTGGCTCCACCCCCTGATGTGACAGATACAGACAGTCAGACTCCAGTCCTCAGTGTACCTGCTGTGTGATCACGCTCCACAGTGTGAGGCTGCGTCCTGTCAGCGTCCCCCCGTGTGTGCTAGCGAGGGCAGGGCGTACTGCGGGGACATCGGCCCAATACACGACAGCAAGGAACCATGAATAGTCAGAAAAAGTGACCAATTAAAAATAACGCACACAATGTAAAGAGCCTTTCAGGCTGTAGTCACACATAGCATGAGCTATTAGTATGCGTCACTATTAATTCCACATTTACACACATTATCATCACTGGGGCTCACACTCTAGATTCCCTATCAGTGAGTATTGGAATGTGGGAGGAAACCGGAGAACCTGGAGGAAACCCACGCAAACACGGGGAGAACATACAAACTCCTTACAGATGTTGTCCTTGGTGGGATTAGAACCCAGGACCCCGGGGAGAACATACAAACTCCTTACAGATGTTGTCCTTGGTGGGATTAGAACCCAGGACCCCAGCGCTGCACGGCTGCCGTGCTATCCACTGAGCCACCCTGCTGCCGTTATTAGAGACTGTTAGTTTTCTGCTAGAAATTAAAGGGGTTGTCTAGGACTATATTATTTTTATACTATGAACCAAAATACTCACAGGCAGGTAGTCGGGGTAACTAGTCAGGATCTACTTACTGCTCAGGGAGGTCACTGACTGCTCCCTCCGGCTATGCTGTGTCTCCACATCACAGCCAGCTGTTCTTCCAGGCTACCCTCGACTGAGCGCGACTGCCGGCGTCTCACAGGAAACGAGCCAACTGTCACTATGGCGTGATCAGTCACGCAGCGTCGACAGAGCTGAGGGAAGAGAAGGACCCACTCTGACAACATGACATCAGCGGAAGCCACAGAACGCCGGCAGGAGCGGTCAGTGAGAGCTCTGCCAGTAGAGACCAGCGCCAGGCAGAACAGGCAGGTAGTTAGCAAGCGTTGTTGTAGCCTCTTTACTAAACATGGTATTTAATTGCTTAATTTCCTATTCAGATGCCTAGGGAAATTAGCACAAAAAAATACCTGAAAAAACAACATCTTGTATTGAATATACAGTATTTCTGTTGACTCCACTGTGGCGTAGAATATAAGGGTACGAGTACTATCCATGAAAAATATAAACCAGAGGCCTCATTTTTTTCTGTGTTTCTCAAGGATAGTACAAGTACCCATTATAATCTATGCCAGGAATGGCTATGGAGGACACCTGTGTAAAAAAAATACTGAGAATTCTCCTCTTCCATTCACCTTTGGCTTCAAAAACTAGAAAACGCAGCCTAACACTAGGCCAAAGCCAATTGTCCTAAACTACAAACTACACATTTAAAGGGAACCCACAAAATGGAAGATGAGCTAAGCCCACCAGCATTATTCTGTAATGCTGTAGATAAGCCCCTGATGTATCCTAAAAGATGAGAAAAAGAGGTTAGATTATACTCACCTGGTGGGGCGGTCCAATCCAATGGGTGTCGCGGTCCGGGGCCTCCCATTTTCATAGGATGACGTCCTCTTGTATTCACACTGCGGCTCCGCCACAGGCGTACTTTGCCCTGTTGAGGGCAGAGCAAAGTACTGCAGTGCACAGGCGCCGGGCCTCTCTTACTTTTACCTTTAGCACAGCAGTACTTTGCTCCTCCCTCAACAGGGCAGACAAAGTACGCCTGCGCCGGAGCCGCAGCGTGAAGAGAAGAGGACGCTATCGTAAGAAGATAGGAGGCCCCCGGACCGCGACACCCATCGGACTGGGACCGCCCCTGGGTGAGTCTAATATAACCTCTTTTTCTCATCTTTCAGGATACATCGGGGGCTTATCTACAGCATTACAGAATGCTGTAGATAAAACCCTGATGCTGTTGGGCTTAGTTCATCTTCGATTTTGGGGGTGACAGGTTCCCTTTAATATGCATCAAAATTAATCATCGATAAAGACAACTAAAAAGCGCTTGATATCATAAAGAATGAACTCATGTAAAAACGACTTGCTGTGCTTATGTTAAAAAAAAAAAAATGAACGTCTTCTTTCAGTAACAGGCAGCACCAGCAGAAGTGATGGCACAGGCTCGAAAAAGTCTGGACACCACAAGGCCCAGCACAGAACAATATAATTACCCTTCTGAAAAATCGCCAAGCGGTCCTTGTGGGGTCGGATCACATCACTGCACTCTGATGAGGACAATTTCATCGTCCGATTGCACCAATCAGAGCTAGCCCTGGTGACTCCGTGCTTGCCTGTTACAGCACCGATCATAGGCTGCACATCAGTGTTTCAGGCAATTTCATTGCCTTAAACATTAAAATCATGTTATGGGGGTGGATGAAACGTGTTGTGATGGTAGTTGTGGGGGTTGACGACGAGCCCAGATACCCTGCAGTTAGAAACAGCAAGCACCTTAATGCGATCACTGCGACTGCGGTCGCTATGCCTCATTTTAGCATTGACGAATCCATACATTCAAGGTGTTGAAATCTTACCCTTGCATGACGTACTGGGTACATTCAAGGTTGGGAAGGTGCTAAAGGGGTGTTTTCAGGTTTAAGCCAATCACAGGTTCAGTTGGACCCCAAGATGACCCCAACTTTGACCGAATTTTCAAAGTTCAGCCGGTCATTGACCACTTCATCAACAAGTTTGCTGAGGTGTACAACCCCCAAAGGGAGAATTGTGTGGATGAGTCCCTAATCCAGTGGTCCCCAACTCCAGGCCGCCAACAGTGCAGGTTTTCAGGATTTCCTTAGTATTGCACAGGGGTTGGAATAATCACCTGTGCAGATGATCACATTACCACCGATGCAATACTAAAGAAATCCTGAAAACCTGCACTGTTGGCGGCCCTCGAGGCCTGGAGTTGGGGACCCCTGCCCTAATCCTTTTCAAGGGGAGCCTCAAATTCTGACAGTACCTGCCAGTAAGAGGGCCAGATACGGAATTAAACTCTACAAGCTGTGCAAGAGTACCTCAGAGTACACCCACAGGTTTAGAGTTTATGAAGGGAAGGAAACTTGGATTGAACCCCCTGAATGCCCCGTGTCCTGGGAGTGAGTGGGAAAATTGTATGGGATTTGGTGCACCCACTGCTGGACCAAGGTTATCACCTCTACGTAGATACGTTTTATACAAGCATCCCACTATTCAAGTCCCTCTCGGCGGAAGCTACCGCAGCATGTCCCCAAAAATCAGAGAGGCCTCCTTAAGATGCTAATTAGGCAGCTGCTTAGGGTGAGACCTCCAATAAGGGGCTTGTAGCATTTTGCATACTACGTGTCTTGGGGGACACTCGCTTGGCACGGGATTCAAGCCCTTCCTGCAGGGAAAAGGGGTACAGTAAGCACCCTCACCCAGAGGTGAGGCATGTGGGTAGCCAGACCCTCCCATCTCTCATAGCTACCCGCAACCCGGACCCAGGTGCACTAAACGACATCTTTAGTGCTCACATGCACTAAAGACAAAATACTCCGGGTTGCACCGCAGGGAGCATCCATCCATGTGACACATTCCTCCCATTAACCACGCAACCACCAGTCACACCACATATTCCCCCCCTCTGTTCAAACCTGTGGGGTTGAACACTTGTCCTAAACCGACCAGAGTCCCTTCTCAGTCGTCCCTGACAGTCAAACCGTCTGTCTAAGTCAGGGCCTGTTACTGAATCCTTTCGTCGGCATTCGTCAACCATTTCCGTCACATCCTTTGATAAAGATGACCCCCTGTCATTTCGTCTGCTGGACAAAAGGCAGGGAGCCAGCACACCGAGGAAATACAGGAAGCACGGATCTCCGTCCTGACGTGACGTGAAGAATATCCCAAAAACGAAAAGATGATCCAGCTTCCAAATAAAATATAAAAGTTTAATCCAACATATTAAAATAAGGAGACAACTCCTGGGACGGCATCATACACATAGTAAGGCGAGCGACGCGTTTCGACCAAGCGGTCTTTATCACAGCTCTGATAAAGACCGCTTGGTCGAAACGCGTCGCTCGCCTTACTATGTGTATGATGCCATCCCAGGAGTTGTCTCCTTATTTTAATATGTTGGATTAAACTTTTATATTTTATTTGGAAGCTGGATCATCTTTTCGTTTTTTGGGCATTTCGTCTGCTACAGGATCTCCCGCTTAGGTCACTGAGCCCTGAGCTAACTGAGGAGTCACTATTTCTAGCTCTTCCATCTGGCCACCTTTGGTTCTCCCTCTGTTGGTGATCTCCCCTATTGTCTTTCTTCGGAGAGCAGTTCTTCCCTTTATCTCTATATCCTCTGTTAGCTTGAGGACTTCCAGTCTTTAGAGAACTTCTTCGTCTCTCTCTATACCGCAAGTTGAAGGTGGTGGCAATCTGTTTGCCAATTCCCGCAGCTCTATATTGATCTACTCCCTCTTACGTCTTAGCTACTCTATCTGTTTCAGGTATACCACGCGATACCCCAGGAGCATTCGGATATTCCCAAGGCTCTCCATGGATCCAACGACCAGGAATGGAACCATCCCATCTTCACCCACGACCTGGACTTCATCATCAGCCGGACTGCTCACTCTCATAACACCGGACCTATTCACCATCTGCTGCATCACCTTCCCAAATCTTCCGATGACTTTCCTCACCAGACCTCTGGGCACTTGCACGATGTCTTCTACAATACCCAACTGACTTTGAGCTTCTCTCGCTAGCTCCAGACGTCGAGCGGCTTCCTCATTCTTCAACGTGATCATTTGTTTTATGCATTGTAGATGCATCTCTCTCAGGACAGCCACCCGCTTCACTGTGACTTCCCTAGTCGACAGTATGACCAGTTGATGAGTCTCAGGTGCCCAGTGCACCCTACACGCTTCGACCTCCTTTTTAAAAGCTTCATGCACCTCCTCACTTTCACACGCTTCTTGCATGTCTTCGGGTACGTCTATTACGCACTTGAAAATCGAAGTCTCACCTTCCTGGTCATATCGTTGGATCTCCTCATCCTTAGCGTCAGTGCAGTTTTCCAAGACCTCAATGTCCTTTGTTCGGCCATCTGCGTGGCACTTCCCTTGCTGGAGTTCTTCCTCCGTGGAGGCCCCTTCTTTGGTCAGCCTCTCCAGCTCACACTCCATATTTTTCAACATGGCCTTGTTCATGTTTTGACACGCTGATAGGTGACCTCTGAGCTCAGAGACTTCCTTCTCTAGGTCACCCACTCTGTGCTCAATTGCTTGCCTCAGGACCCTTTCTCGTTCGACTGTTTCTTTAAGCAGCTCTATGTTATGGTCCTGCTCTCTTTTGGCTAGCACATGTCGCACCACCAGTTCTTTAATTAAAGTTTCAGATGGGGTCTCTTGCTCACCCACACTCTGCCTCTTCAGGGTTCCACCTGTTTCTGCACCCACATCTATGGTCTCTGCAGGGCTCTCTGTTTACTCTTAGGTACCTCTTGACTCTTGGTAACTTCAGAGTTCTCCATCTCTTCAGCATCAGGTACTCTGTGGAGCCTTCATCATACTGAGCCACTTCACCCTTTCCGGGCATTGCAGATGTGGGTCTACTAAAGGTCTGTTCTAACCCCAGCCCGTCACCAACTACCTCAGTGCTAGGGTTTGTCAGAGATAAAGTGACCTCCTCATCAAGGACAATAACGTGATCTGCACCTGACCGTGTCTCCTCATCATCCCTCTTCTCAGAGGGTGTAACCTGTCCCGCCTTTCTGCGCCCCCCGCGACGAGATGAAGATCTGTGATTTTTACTCAGCTCCTCCTTACTGCATTCTTTTTCCCTTGCGCTCGAGTCACAGTCTGAATAGGAGTCACCCCCTTTCACTCTGTCATCCTGGAACAGCAATTCCCCACTTAAACAAGTGTCAGACCCACACTTTCTTCCAGTCACCCGGAACTCTGGACTATCTA
This sequence comes from Ranitomeya imitator, assembly GCF_032444005.1. Classification (NCBI taxonomy): domain Eukaryota; kingdom Metazoa; phylum Chordata; class Amphibia; order Anura; family Dendrobatidae; genus Ranitomeya; species Ranitomeya imitator. The sequence goes on from NC_091287.1 coordinate 119,999,409, forward strand.
CCTTAGGTGTCGCTATCTCCTTTTCACACATCACACGATCTGGAATCACTACAGCCGCCTGTTGTGGTGGGGCTCCCTTAGGGTCATTCTGGATCCTTTTTGAGCAATCAGGCACTCCCCTTTCCTCCCACAAGTCCCAAAACCTTTCAAAGTCCTGGCTTATTACTACAGAAAATGGCAAGTCTGGGACTACAGGTACATCATGGCTGGAAAAAATAGTGGGCGTCTCAATGATTACCCTGGACACCTGATAATTCCTAGCGACCCCATGAACGCAGTGGACTTCCATCTTCCTTCCGGGAATCAGATAGACAGGGAGTGTGGCGCTCACCAGCGTCACCAGGCTCCCTGAGTCCAGAAGTCCAGTCACGCACACTCCATTGACTTCTACAGAACAGCTCTGTGACATCTTGTCAGATGGAAAGTCAGTACAATATTCTGGACATGCGCTGTTCAAACACTGAACCCGGCAACAGTTCATCATTGAATTCACCGCCGGCCCTTTTTGGGCCACCACCCCTATTTGGGTCGCCACCCCCTTTTGGGTTACCGCCCCTTTGTGGACCATTTTCTCCTTTAGGGCCACCACCCATTTTAGGGACTCCACCCCCTTTTGGGCAACTGCCCCTTTTTGGCCAACCATAATTATTTGGGGTCACTGCTCCGTTTTGGGACTCCATCCCACTCTGGGGTACACCCCGTGGACACCCCCACGGTACTCTCAGGCCCCAACTGTACCACAGTATATGTCTCTTTAGGTCGGCACTGGCCCTTTAAGAGTCTGCACGACCTGGTCCAGCAATGTCTTTTCCGACACCTCACCAGTTCCTACTGGTGCTACCACAGCTCCCGCTGCAGACACAAACCACCGACAGCGGCTGCTGCAGAACCTCTTGCTGCAACTGCACTGCATGTAACCACCGCAGACTTCGTGGACCCGCCGATCCACAGCAAACTTTGTAACCTCGCCGAGTTACCGCCAGACGCCTTCAGTCTTCATGGCCCCGCCGAGCCACAGCAAGTTGATCAGAGAAGAAAAAAAACACATGGACCTGCCAGTCCACAGCAAACACCTGCACACCTGCTTTATAAGAAAAACAGTCTCTCACTGCCCCTGGTCAGCACAGCACAGACTCCTGTCTGTTACACACCCGGCTTTACAGCCCAAACATAGTTTCTCACTGACCCCGGTCAATATCACACGGACTCCTGTTCGTTACCTGTTGGTGACGGCCACACAGGTTCCTGGAACCCTCTTCTCCTCGAAGGTATCCCACAAACAACAGTTCTCACTGACCCCGGTCAGTATTAAGGTACCTTCACACTGAGCAACTTTACAACGAGAACGACAACGATCCGTGACGTTGCAGCGTCCTGGATAGCGATCTCGTTGTGTTTGACACGCAGCAGCGATCAGGATCCCGCTGTGACATCTCTGGTCGTAGCTAGAAGTCCAGAACTTAATTTGGTCGTCAGGTCGGCGTGATTCGCCATGTTTGACAGCAAAAGCAACGATGCCAGCAATGTTTTTACATGGAGCTAACAACCAGAGAGAACGATAAGTACGTCACTGGATCGCTCCTACATCATTCTGGTGTTGCCGTGTTTGACGTCTCTACAGCGACCTAAACAGCGACGCTGCAGCGATCGGCTCGTTGTCTATATTGCTGCAGCGTCGCTGAGTGTGACGGTACCTTAACTCATGGTTGTAAGACCGTCCACTCCTCTGGTTCAGACCAGCCAGCGCTGCAACATGTGCTTTTTGGACCGTTGCTCGCAGTCTAGCACCAATTGTAGCATTTCGCATACTACGTGTCTTGGGGGACACTCGCTTGGCACGGGATTCAAGCACTTCCTGCAGGGAAAAGGGGTATGTACAGTAAGCACCCTCACCCAGAGGTGAGGCATGTGGGTAGCCAGACCCTCCCATCTCTCATAGCTAGCCGCAACCCGGACCCAGGTGCACTAAACGACATCTTTAGTGCTCACATGCACTAAAGACAAAATACTCCGGGTTGCATCGCAGGGAGCATTCATCCCTGTGACACATACCTCCCATTAACCACGCGACCACCAGTCACACCACAGGGCTCCACACAAATGAAGTAACGGCATGCTCAGGAGAAATTGCACAACAATTTTTGGGTGCCATTTTCTCCTGGTACTCTTGTGAAAATAAAAATAATTGGGGCTAAAAGAACATTTTTGTGGAAAAAATATGATTTTTTTTATTTACACAGCTCATCGTTATAAATTTCTGTGAATCACCTGAGGGTTGAACGTGCTCACCACACACCTAGATAAGTTCCTTAAGAGCTCTAGTTTCCAAAATAGGGTCACTTGTGGGGGATTTCCCCTGTTTAGGCACGAGAGGCTCTCCAAATGCGACATTGTGACCGCTCACGATTCCAGCCAATTTTGCACTCAGAAAGTCAAACAGTGCTCCTTCCCTTCCGAACTCTGCCATGCGCCCAAACAGTAGTCTTTCCCTTCATACGGGGTATCGGAGTACTCAGGAGAAATTGCACAATGGTTGTTGTCCATTTTCTCCTGTTAGAACAACTCAGCACAGACGGCGACAACCGTGGCACACGCTGCAAACACGTTTCCTACAGCGGGGCTCCAGGTGCGCCGAACGTCTGTGGAGAAAATCTAATCTACCCGAAGATTTCATCCATTATAAGTTCATGCTAAAAACATACAACTCTGCCCTTCACCTCTCCAAACAAACCTATTTCAACACCCTCATCACCTCACTGTCAAATAACCCTAAACGTCTCTTTGACACTTTCCAGTCCCTACTCAACCCAAGAGTGCAGGCCCCAACCACGGATCTCCACACTGACGATCTGGCCAATTACTTCAAAGAAAAAATTGACCACATTCGACAGGAAATCATCTCCCAATCTCTTCATACCATGCACTGTCCTACCTCCCTCACTGCATCTAGTTCACTCTCTGACTTTGAACCAGTTACAGAAGAAGAAGTAATCAGGCTCCTTGCATCTTCTCGCCCAACCACTTGCACCAGTGACCCCATTCCGTCACATCTCCTCCAGTCCCTTTCCCCGGCTGTCACCTCTCACCTAACAAAAATATTCAACCTTTCTCTCACTTCCGGTATTTTTCCCTCCTCATTTAAGCATGCCATCATACATCCATTACTTAAAAAACCATCCCTCGACTAAAACTGTGCCGCTAACTATAGACCTGTCTCTAATCTTCCATTCATCTCTAAACTCCTCGAACGCCTGGTCCACTCCCGTCTTATTCGCTATCTCTCAGATAACTCTCTTCTCGACCCTCTTCAAGAGAGTAGAACAATAGTAGTGGACAGTATAAAATCAACCGGGCAAAATTTATAGACTCAATAAAAATAGTGCGTTTGTGCCCAAGGTGCCGGATAAAATGCACGTAAAGAACCGTCCCCACTAAGTAAATGAATGGCAGACCATTCGGTTATGAATACAACAGGAAAACCTACGTATGGAAATCAGTGTATAAATAAATACAGATAAAGTACCAATGAAAAAAGGCCAAAAATTATTATAATGAATGTGATAATAGAAAATAATAATAAGGAGACGAAGTCAAACGGTGACAATCAAATAAAATGCCTTTATTAAAAAATTAATTAATATGAGTATACATATTTATTTGGGCAATAGTTGGCAACAATATGTGCCTGTAACTGGAGGAGAATTAATACAAAAAATATATAATAATAATAGTAAAATATATAACAGAAACGGACGCCACAGGAGGTGAGGTAAGTATAAAAGATAATTAGATACCCCAAAATGTCTGGCTCTGCATAGATGGTACGAGGTAGAATGTGTATATAAAAAAAATATATATATATATATATATATATAAAAATATATATATAAAAATATATGTGTATAGGAAAAGTATATATGTATATACAGTGGGGCAAAAAAGTATTTAGTCAGTCAGCAATAGTGCAAGTTCCACCACTTAAAAAGATGAGAGGCGTCTGTAATTTACATTATAGGTAGACCTCAACTATGGGAGACAAACTGAGAAAAAAAATCCAGAAAATCACATTGTCTGTTTTTTTTAACATTTTATTTGCATATTATGGTGGAAAATAAGTATTTGGTCAGAAACAAACAATCAAGATTTCTGGCTCTCACAGACCTGTAACTTCTTATTTAAGAGTCTCCTCTTTCCTCCACTCATTACCTGTAGTAATGGCACCTGTTTAAACTTGTTATCAGTATAAAAAGACACCTGTGCACACCCTCAAACAGTCTGACTCCAAACTCCACTGTGGTGAAGACCAAAGAGCTGTCAAAGGACACCAGAAACAAAATTGTAGCCCTGCACCAGGCTGGGAAGACTGAATCTGCAATAGCCAACCAGCTTGGAGTGAAGAAATTAACAGTGGGAGCAATAATTAGAAAATGGAAGACATACAAGACCACTGATAATCTCCCTCGATCTGGGGCTCCACGCAAAATCCCACCCCGTGGGGTCAGAATGATCACAAGAACGGTGAGCAAAAATCCCAGAACCACGCGGGGGGACCTAGTGAATGAACTGCAGAGAGCTGGGACCAATGTAACAAGGCCTACAATAAGTAACACACTACGTCACCATGGACTCAGATCCTGCAGTGCCAGACGTGTCCCACTGCTTAAGCCAGTACATGTCCGGGCCCGTCTGAAGTTTGCTAGAGAGCATTTGGATGATCCAGAGGAGTTTTGGGAGAATGTCCTTTGGTCTGATGAAACCAAACTGGAACTGTTTGGTAGAAACACAACTTGTCGTGTTTGGAGGAAAAAGAATACTGAGTTGCATCCATCAAACACCATACCTACTGTAAAGCATGGTGGTGGAAACATCATGCTTTGGGGCTGTTTCTCTGCAAAGGGTCCAGGACGACTGATCCGGGTACATGAAAGAATGAATGGGGCCATGTATCGTGAGATTTTGAGTGCAAACCTCCTTCCATCAGCAAGGGCATTGAAGATGAAACGTGGCTGGGTCTTTCAACATGACAATGATCCAAAGCACACCGCCAGGGCAACGAAGGAGTGGCTTCGTAAGAAGCATTTCAAGGTCCTGGAGTGGCCTAGCCAGTCTCCAGATCTCAACCCTATAGAAAACCTTTGGAGGGAGTTGAAAGTCCGTGTTGCCAAGCGAAAAGCCAAAAACATCACTGCTCTAGAGGAGATCTGCATGGAGGAATGGGCCAACATACCAACAACAGTGTGTGGCAACCTTGTGAAGACTTACAGAAACGTTTGACCTCTGTCATTGCCAACAAAGGATATATTACAAAGTATTGAGATGAAATTTTGTTTCTGACCAAATACTTATTTTCCACCATAATATGCAAATAAAATGTTAAAAAAACAGACAATGTGATTTTCTGGATTTTTTTTTCTCAGTTTGTCTCCCATAGTTGAGGTCTACCTATGATGTAATTTACAGACGCCTCTCATCTTTTTAAGTGGTGGAACTTGCACTATTGCTGACTGACTAAATACTTTTTTGCCCCACTGTATATATGTGAAAAGTATACCAACAATTGTGCAAAAATCCAAAAAAGGAAAAAATTAAAAAAGTGTGAAAAAATATGTGTTCAAAATAATAAATAACCAATGTATGTGAAATAAAACAAAAATTTATGTGTTCAAAATAATAATTAACCAATGTATGTGAAATAAAATAAACAACAATAAATAAGGTGAATATGTGTATATATTGATGTGAAGATAACAAATGGTGTGGTATAAGAACAATGGTGGTACACTACAATAAATAAATAAGGTGCACAAACAGGTATACAAGATCAGAAAAGCCGGTAAAACCAACACATGCGGTAAATATGCCGGAATATACCGTAATGGCAAAAACAATCAAGTCTGCATCACCAGAATGTACGAGAGTAAGGTGCAATGTGCATATGTGCAGAGTAAATGGCGTATATACCTGGGAACGCCAGAGCCATAGACTGAGGAAGCAAAGCACAGACCGTGGAGTACCAAAAAGCGAGACACCAATAGCAACAAATAGCAAATTACCTCCTCCTGAAGCCGCCCGATCCTCCAGGTACAGCGCACCCCGACGCGCGTTTCGGACTGTGTCCTTCATCAGGGGGTGATGTACAGGAGGAACCGGAGGTGTATTTATATCATGGGGGATACCGCCGATGAAAGGAGCTGAAGCTCAGTGGCGCATGTGCCACCCAGAGACCCGGAAGTGCACGAAAAAAACGTCATGCGACGTTTCATCGGCGCATATTTACCGCATGTGTTGGTTTTACCGGCTTTTCTGATCTTGTATACCTGTTTGTGCACCTTATTTATTTATTGTAGTGTACCAGCATTGTTCTTATACCACACCATTTGTAATCTTCACATCAATATATACACATATTCACCTTATTTATTGTTTTTTATTTTATTTCACATACATTGGTTAATTATTATTTTGAACACATATATTTTTGTTTTATTTCACATACATTGGTTATTTATTATTTTGAACACATATATTTTTTCACACTTTTTAAATTTTTTCCTTTTTTGGATTTTTGCACAATTATTGGTATACTTTTCACATATATATATACATATATACTTTTCCTATACACATATATTTTTATATATATATTTTTATATATATATTTTTTTTTATATACACATTCTACCTCGTACCATCTATGCAGAGCCAGACATTTTGGGGTATCTAATTATCTTTTATACTTACCTCACCTCCTGTGGTGTCCGTTTCTGTTATATATTTTACTATTATTATTATTATATATTTTTTGTATTAATTCTCCTCCAGTTACAGGCACATATTGTTGTTGCCAACTATTGCCCAAATAAATATGTATACTCATATTAATTAATTTTTTAATAAAGGCATTTTATTTGATTGTCACTGTTTGACTTCGTCTCATTATTATTTTCTATTATCACTTTCATTATAATAATTTTTGGCCTTTTTTCATTGGTACTTTATCTGTATTTATTTATACACTGATTTCCATACGTAGGTTTTTTTGTTGTATTCATAACTGAATGGTCTGCCATTCATTTACTTAGTGGGGATGGTTCTTTACGTGCATTTTATCCGGCACCTTGGGCACAAACGCACTATTTTTATTGAGTCTATAAATTTTGCCCGGTTGATTTTATACTGTCCACTACTATTGTTCTACTAATTCTCTGTGTTTTGCACAGGCCTGTTCTTGTTCCTTAGTATGGATTTCAAAACTAGAGAGATGTCTTGGAAAGGCCAAATTAACAAAGTCTTTGGTAACAACAGTACTAATATGTCTACACCAAATGGTTCACAGTTTGATCATCTGTTTAAATCCATCAAAAATTTGACCTATAGAAGAACTCGCACATGGTGGAATCAGGCTTTTTTAGATAATTACATTCAGAAACAACTGATCCCCAGGGGCCTCAGGATCCAAGTTAGGCTACGTTCACATTAGCGTTGTGCGCCGCTGCGTCGGCGACGCAACGCACAATGCACGCTAAAACGCACGCAAAAACGCTGCGTTTTGCGACGCATGCGTCGTTTTTTGCCGAAATTTGGACGCAAGAAAAATGCAACTTGTTGCGTTTTCTTGGTCCGACGCTTGCGGCAAAAAAGACGCATGCGTCGCACAACGCAGCACAAAAAGACACATGCGTCCCCCATGTTAAATATAGGGGCGCATGACGCATGCGTCGCCGCTGCGTCGCCCGACGCAAACACGACGCAAAACGGGAAACGCTAGTGTGAACGTAGCCTTACACCTGCATTTTTGGTAAATGATGATGATTTTATCAAAGACTGGGAGAAAATCTGTAATGATACCTCCAAAAAATTGATGGAGCTTTTGATCAAATTCCATCTGAACACCATATCGGAGATTGATAACACCTTAGACGCCACATATGGGGATGCTAAGACTACACTGTCTACAGAACAGTTGAATTCAATTGACACTCAGCTGGACAAACTTATTACTCAGTGGGCCAAAGACATACAAACAAACCAAGCTAGCAAGCTTGCTCGTGATCAAAAGGACTTCAACCAGGGAAGAATATATAAATGACGCAAACAACCATCTAGAGATGATACACACGACCTTGGTGGAAGCCGGACTCCCTCTGTATCATCAAATCCCTCGATGAGCGATATGTCTGACACTTTGTCTTCTGCCTCACGTTTGAACCCTACGAGCTTTACTCCTAAACGAAAACGTAATCTACGCTTTCCACCGTCTAAGGCTACGTTCACATTAGCGTCGCGTCGCTGTTGCGTCGGCGACGCACGCAAAAACGCGCGCGTTTTGCGATGCGTGCTTCGTTTTTTGCCGAAATCGGACGCAAGAAAAATGCAACTTGTAGCGTTTTCTTGCGTCCGACGCTAGCGTCTAAAACGACGCACGTGTCGGAAAACGCGTGCAAAAAGACGCACGCGTCCCCTATGTTAAACATAGGGGCGCGTCGCCGCTGCGTCGCCGCTGGACGCGACGCTAATGTGAACGTAGCCTAAGAGATCCTTCAGATATTCTCCAGAGAATTATAGGAGTAACCTTAAGGTAATTAATTTGAGCACACATGCTATCTCACCTGTAGAAAACGATTTATTATGTAAGGGCCTTATGTTTTGTCCAACTGCATACTTTGACCAGTTTCAGGCTATTAAGGATTTACATCTCTTCGCCCGGAAACTCATCTTTAAGCGTCACTTTCATGATGAAACTCTCCTTAAATTATTTCCAACAGAAGCAGAACAAGAGACGCTAGCTATTCTTGAGGAATTGAAACGTGATCATGATACTCCCCCAGGAGGTAAGATTCCCCCATCCATTAAACCCAGGTCCAAAAAATTTCCTCCATTGTCGTCCTGCCCCACTGTTGAAATATTTGTCAGGACCGTTAGCAGAGATTTCGAGAGCATTCCTCGCTATCCGGAGGCCACTAACCTGACTAGAGATGAGAATCTTGCTCTCAAAAGACTCCAGGGACTGCAGGATGTGGTTTACAAACCAGCAGATAAGGGTGGGAATGTGGTAATCTGGCCGAAATCTCTATATGAGACCGAAGCCTTTCGCCAACTACACGATACTTCTTGCTATAGAAGATTGACATACAATCCCCTCATCAAATTTCAAACAGAATTACTCACCATCCTGAAGAAGGCTAAGGATGATAAATTTATTACTAATGAAGTATTCAACATTCTACAAATACAAGAGCCTTCCATTCCCACCCTTTACTTGCTGCCCAAAGTCCACAAAAATCGGACAACCCCTCCTGGCAGACCGATTATCTCCGGTTGTGTAAATTATTTGGAGAATGTCAACAAGTTCGTTGAATTTGAACTTCAGCCGTTAGTGGAAACACTACCTTCATTTATTAAGGATACAAATGACTTCCTTAAGAAAATTGATGGTTTGCACATTGGCACAGACACCCTTTTGGTTACATGTGTTATAGAATCCCTGTATACCAATATCCGCCATGAGGATGGTCTAAGGGCAGTTCATTTTTTCTTGCAGTCTTCTACAGTGTCTACTCACATTAGTACCATGGTTGAACAGTTATTGGCCTTCACCTTAACACATAATTTTTTTCTTTTTAAAGGGTCCCTCTACCTGCAGCTCCAGGGGACAGCAATTGGTGCTTCTTTCGCACCTGCATATGCTAATCTCTTCCTGGGGCTGTGGGAGAGGGACCTTTTCCTGTCAGATCAGTCACCGTCAATGGACCTTGTCCTCTTTTGGGCACGGTACATTGACGACATTTTTCTGATCTGGCAGGGGTCCATGGAAACCCTTAATGAATTTTTACTTTCTTTGACTCAAAACCCGTATAACATTCGCCTGACTCACCAGTGCAATAGGGACCAAATTGATTTTTTGGATGTTAGGGTCTACAGGGGAACTGATGATTGTCTCCAGACTGATCTATATCGTAAGACGACATCAGTAAATTCCTTTTTACATGCGTCCTCATCACACCCACCAGCAATGATACACTCGATTCCCATAGGTCAATTTCTAAGACTTCGTAGGATTTGCTCCACCAACGAAGATTTCATTAAACAAGCTGCTGATCTCAGATTGAGGTTCTTGGAAAGAGGTTACAGTCATCGCTCAATTAAGAGAGCATACAATCGTGCCAAGAATACCACCCGACATCAGGCTCTCTATTCCTCGAGATCCAGTACACCAAATCAAACAGTCAGATTTATTACACAATATAATGGACAATCTGAACTGATGATGAAATACTTGAGAAAATCATGGCCTATTTTGCAAGCGGACCCTGTACTATCCCAGTATATTGGGATAAAACCCAGTATGACTTTTAAAAGGGCAACCAATCTTGGCGATAAACTAGTAAAAAGCCATTATGTTAACGAACCACGTTCTTTCCTATCCGATTTTAAACCGCCAATGGGATGTCGCCCTTGTGGAAAGTGCGTAGCGTGCCCGAATGTGGAGAGGGCCCAGAGTTTTACTAGTTCTGATGGCCTTAATACCTTTCAAATTATGTCCTCTATTACCTGCACCACCAAGGCGGTGATCTACTATGCTACTTGCCCGTGCTCTCTGATTTATGTTGGCTTAACCACTCGCCACCTTAAAGTCAGAGTTCGCGAACATGTCCTTGGCATTATTGCCGCTAAGGACACCGAAGATTTATCTATGCTTAAGACCCTTCCTAAGCACTTTAGGATACATCATGGATCTGATGCTTCTTTACTACGGGTCATTGGTATTTATGTGATTAAACCCTCTCCTAGGGGTGGGAAGGTAAGTATACCATTGGCGAGATTAGAATCCAAATGGATTTGGACCCTTAAAACAGTTTCTCCATTAGGCCTCAATGAGAACTTTAACTTTGCTGCTTTTTTGTGAACCTTTTGGTGGTTTTTATTCCATTTTTTATTCTCTTGTAGTTGAACCGGTTTCATTTTATGTGCATTTTTGCACTCATTTTTATTTTATTATCTATTTATTATATATATTTTTATTTATATTTTTTATTATTATTATTTTTCATTACATTTATCATTTTTCCTTTTTTCTGTGTATGCATATACATATATATACTGTATATATATAATTGATTCAAAATATTTTCCTTTACATTTTAGTATGATCCTTGTGATATTATGTATGTATTATATATGTATTGATTTTAACAGCGTTATTTTTACTCTTCTTGTCTAGTTGATCCTTTGTGATGATTCGATATTCCACTCACCTTGTTATTATGTTGCTCATCCTGGACCTCCTGGTGCATTTCTACCGATCCATCTGATATTCCCTCTGATGCATCCATGCGACATTACATCACTTCCAGGACTATTATGGCGCCATATTGTTTATTTAACTCATCACCTTTATGTCCTTTCTATGTCTTGTTTTTTCATTTATTATCATTATTTCTATTGATTCATTATTTACTTTTTTCATATATATTTTTCTGTTGTTTCGATGTTATTATTAAGTTTTGTCCTTGTCGCCTATATATGTGTATGTAATTTTGTTTGTGCTACATCGGCATATATGCAGCCCCTCTATGTCATCACAATCTTGATAATATTTGATATTTAATCATACCTGTAATAATTTGACGCTGGTACTCTTCAGACATTAGTTACTTTACATACCTTTTCATTGTCCCATGATTGGCTGCACTCGCTGTGCGCGTGCGCCGCCTGTGGCCCGCTGGCTGTGCGTCCTGTGTGTGTGTCATCATGGCAGCTTTTCTCTGCATGATGTCATGGCACGGGCTCCGCACGCCTCCGTGTCCTCCTGGCGGCGCATGCCGCTATGCGCCTGCTCCACTCATCGGCATTTTGGATACGTACGCTATTTGATGATTTGGTGCCGTCGCTGTGCGCATGCGCGGCCTGGGTCCCTCCAGTGGCGCGGCTGGCGTCATGGTTGCCTTGGCAGCCACCAGGTCGCATGATGTTTTTTTCGTGCACTTCCGGGTCTCTGGGTGGCGCATGCGCCACTGAGCTTCAGGTCCTTTCATCGGCGGTATCCCCCATGATATAAATACACCTCCGGTTCCTCCTGTACATCACCCCCTGACGAAGGACACAGTCCGAAACGCGTGTCGGGGTGCGCTGTACCTGGAGGATCGGGCGGCTTCAGGAGGAGGTAATTTGCTATTTGTTGCTATTGGTGTCTCGCTTTTTGGTACTCCACGGTCTGTGCTTTGCTTCCTCAGTCTATGGCTCTGGCGTTCCCAGGTATATACGCCATTTACTCTGCACATATGCACATTGCACCTTACTCTCGTACATTCTGGTGATGCAGACTTGATTGTTTTTGCCATTACGGTATATTCCGGCATATTTACCGCATGTGTTGGTTTTACCGGCTTTTCTGATCTTGTATACCTGTTTGTGCACCTTATTTATTTATTGTAGTGTACCAGCATTGTTCTTATACCACACCATTTGTTATCTTCACATCAATATATACACATATTCACCTTATTGTTTTTTATTTTATTTCACATACATTGGTTAATTATTATTTTGAACACATATATTTTTGTTTTATTTCACATACATTGGTTATTTATTATTTTGAACACATATATTTTTTCACACTTTTTTAATTTTTTCCTTTTTTGGATTTTTGCACAATTATTGGTATACTTTTCACATATATATATACATATATACTTTTCCTATACACATATATTTTTATATGTATATTTTTATATATATATTTTTTTTATATACACATTCTACCTCGTACCATCTATGCAGAGCCAGACATTTTGGGGTATCTAATTATCTTTTATACTTACCTCACCTCCTGTGGCGTCCGTTTCTGTTATATATTTTACTATTATTATTATATATTTTTTGTATTAATTCTCCTCCAGTTACAGGCACATATTGTTGTTGCCAACTATTGCCCAAATAAATATGTATACTCATATTAATTATTTTTTTAATAAAGGCATTTTATTTGATTGTCACCGTTTGACTTCGTCTCCTTATTATTATTTTCTATTATCACATTCATTATAATAATTTTTGGCCTTTTTTCATTGGTACTTTATCTGTATTTATTTATACACTGATTTCCATACGTAGGTTTTCCTGTTGTATTCGACCCTCTTCAATCTGGTTTCCGCTCTTTACACTCTACTGAAACTGCCCTCACTAAAGTCTCTAATGACCTACTAACAGCTAAATCTAATGGTCACTACTCCATGCTAATTCTCTTGGATCTCTCCGCAGCATTCGATACTGTGGATCATCAGCTCCTCCTCAATATGCTCCGCTCCATCGGCCACAAGGACACCGTTCTCTCCTGGTTCTCCTCCTATCTCTCTGACCGCTCCTTCACTCTATCTTTTGCTGGTTCCTCCTCTCACCTTCCCCTTACTGTTGGGGTTCCTCAAGGATCAGTCCTAGGCCCCCTTCTCGTCTCTTTGTATACTGCCCCTATTGGACAAACAATCAGTAGATTTGGTTTCCAGTACCATCTCTATGCTGACGACACCCAATTATACACCTCTTCTCCTGTTATCACGCCGACCTTTTTAGAAAACACCAGTGATTGTCTTACCGCTGTCTCTAACATCATGTCCTCCCTCTATCTGAAACTGAACCTGTCAAAAACTGAACTCCTCGTGTTTTCTCCCTCTATTAACCTACCTTTGCCTGACATTGCCATCTCCGTGTGCGGTTCCACCATTACTCCAAAGCAACATGCCTGCTGCCTTGGGGTCATCCTTGATTCCGAGCTTTCATTCACCCCCCACTTCCGATCACTGGCTCGCTCTTCTTATCTGCATCTCAAAAACATTTCTAGAATTCGCCCTTTTCTTACTTTCGACTCTGCAAAAACTCTTACTGTTTCACTTATTCATTCTCGTCTGGACTATTGTAACTCTCTACTAATCGGCCTCCCTCTTACCAAACTCTCCCCGCTCCAATCTGTGCTGAATGCTGCAGCCAGGATCATATTCCTCACCAACCGTTACACCGATGCCTCTTCCTTGTGCCAGTCATTACACTGGCTACCCATCCACTCCAGAATCCATTACAAAACTACTACCCTCATCCACAAAGCACTCCATGGCTCAGCACCACCCTACATCTCCCCTCTGGTCTCAGTCTACCACCCTACCTGTGCCCTCCGCTCCGCTAATGACCTCAGGTTAGCATCCTCAATAATCAGAACCTCCCACTCCCGTCTCCAAGACTTTACACGTGCTGCACCGATTCTTTGGAATGCATTACCTAGGTTAATATGATTAATCCCCAATCCCCACAGTTTTAAGCGTGCCCTAAAAACTCATTTGTTCAGATTGGCCTACCGCCTCAACACATTAACCTAACGATCCCTGTGTGGTCTATCATAAAAAAAAAAAAAAAAAAAACAATCAGGTTCCTCGTATCATGTTCTCATACACTTTATACAGTTAATAGCCCTCTGTGTCTGTACTGTTACATACTTAGGCAGTTAACTGGTTCATGCAGCTTTACATGAACACCCGAGCCCTACACTATGGCTTGTTCGAATAAAGCAATTGTTACCATCCACCTCTCGTGTCTCCCCTTTTCCTCATAGTTTGTAAGCTTGCGAGCAGGGCCCTCATTCCTCCTGGTTTCTGTTTTGAACTGTGATTTCTGTTATGCTGTAATGTCTATTGTCTGTACAAGTCCCCTCTATAATTTGTAAAGCGCTGCGGAATATGTTGGCGCTATATAAATAAAATTATTATTATTATTTATTATTACCCTTGTGAAAATAAAAAATTTGGTCTAAAAATAAAATTTTTGTGGAAAAAAAATGTGATTTTTTTTTTTCACGGCTCAACGTTATAAATTTCCGTGAAGCATCGGGGGGTTCAAGGTGCTCAGCACACATCTAGATAAGTTCCTTGAAGGGTCTAGTTTAAAAAATGGGGTCACTTTGGGATGTTTCCACTGTTTAGGCACATCAAGGGCTCTACAAACGCAACATGTCATCCGCACTTGATTCCAGCCAATTTTGCATTCAAAAAGTCAAACAATTCTCCTTCCCTTTCGAGCCCAGCCATGTGCTCAAACAGTCGTTTTCGCCCACATATGGGCTATCTCCATACTCAGGAGAAGTTGGACAGCAAATTTTGGGGTCCATTTTCTCCTGCTACCGTTGTGAAGATAAAAATAATTGGGGTCTAAAGTAAATTTTTTTGTGAAAAAAGTAAAATGTTCATTTTTGCTTCCACATTGCTTCAGTTCCTGTGAGGCACCTGAAGGGTTAATAAACTTCTTGTATGTGGTTTGAGGCTATGTTCACACATAGTGTCCTGTCCCCGCGAGTTCTCCCGCAGCGGATTTGATAAATCTGCAGGGCAAACCCGCTGCGGTTATCCCTGCAAATTTATCGCGGTTTGTCCTGCGGGTTCCGCTGCAGGATTTTACCCCTACTATTGATGCTGCATATGCAGCAATATGCACTATCAATAGTAATGTTAAAAATAATAAAATCATGATATACTCACCCTCTGACGTCCCGATCTCCTCGGCGCTGCAGGCGGCGGTCCGATTCCAAAGATGCTGTGCGAGAAGGACCTTCGTGACGTCACGGTCATGTGACCGCGACGTCACCACAGGTCCTGCTCGCATAGCAAACCTGAGACCGGACGGCCGCGTGCAGCGCTGAGACTTCAGAGGTGAGTATATCATGATTTTTTATTTTATTTACCGTATATACTCGAGTATAAGCCGACCCCCCTAATTTTGCCACAAAAAAACTGGGAAAACTTATTGACTCGAGTATAAGCCTAGGGTGGAAAATGCAGCAGCTACTCGAAAATTTCAAAAATAAAAATAGATGCTCCATACCGTTCATTATTGCCCCATAGATGCTCCATATACAACTGTGCTATATAGAATGCTCCGCACCGTTCGTTATGGCCTCATAGATGCTCCTTATAAAGCTGTGCCATATATATATTGCTCTGCACCGTTGATTATGGCCCCATAGATGCTCCTTATAAAGCTGTGCCCCATATACGGTATATTGCTCTGCACCGTTCATTATGGCCCCATAGATGCTCCTTATAAAGCTGTGCCATATATAATGCTCTGCACCGTTCTTTATGGCCCCATAGATGTGCCATATAAAGCTGTGCCATATATAATGCTCTGCACCGTACGTTTTGGCCCCATAGATGCTCCTTATAAAGCTGTGCCATATATAATGCTCTGCACCGTTCTTTTTGGCCCCATAGATGCTCCTTATATAATGCTGTGCCATATAGAATGCTGCTGGTGCTGCCATAAAAAAAAAAATCACATACTCACCTCTCTTGCTCAGAACGCCAGCGCTTTCAATATTTACCTGCTCCTCGTGCGGCTCCGTCTCCAGCACTGACGCTCAGCAGAGGGCGCGCACTGACTACGTCACAGCGCCCTCTAACCTGAGCGTCACTGCTAGAGGACGCTGCAGATGGAGCCGCACCGGAGCGAGGAGCAGGTAAATATCGTGCAGCGCCTTGCTCTCCCCTTACCTGCTCCTGGCGCGGTCCCTACAGTCCCTGGCTTCCCCGGCGCTGCAGCTTCTTCCTGTAATTGAGCGGTCACAGTTACCGATCATTTACAGCAATGAATATGCGGCTCCGCCCCTATGGGAGGTGGAGCCGCCTATTCATTTCTGTAATAAGCGGTGCCATGTGACCACTCAGTACAGGAAGAATCTGCAGCGCCGGGGAAGCCAGGGACTGCAGGGATCGCGCCGCAGCAGGTAAGTATAATTACACAGCCCCCGCTCCCCCTCCCCTGCTGACCTCCCGGTATATGACTCGAGTATAAGCCGAGAGGGGGACTTTCAGCCCCAAAAAGTGGGCTGAAAATCTCGGCTTATACTCGAGTATATACGGTATTTATTTTTTTTACTCAAATATGATTCCCGGGGCCTGGAGGACCGTCTCCTCTCCTCCACCCCGGGTACCACCCGCACATTATCCGCTTACTTCCCGCATGGTGGGCACAGCCCCATGCGGGAAGTAAGCGGATCAATGCATTTCTATGGGTGCAGAATCGCTGCGATTCTGCACAAAGAAGTGACATGCTGCGGGTTGTAAACTGTTGCGTTCCCGCGCGGTTTTTCCCGCAGCATGTGCACAGCGGTTGCGGTTTCCATAGGGTTTACATGTTACTGTAAACGCTATGGAAACTGCTGCGGACCCGCAGCTGCAAAATCGCCGCACCTGGAGGGGTGCAGTTTTTACAATTTTGTCACTTTTGGGTATTTTTTGTGATATAGGCCCCTCAAAGTCACATCAAATATGATGCGGTAAATTTTGTGGGAAAAAGTAGAAATCGCTGGTCAACTCTCTTATAACTTCCTAACAAAAAATGATGTTTGAAAAATTGGCCTGTTGTAAAGTAGATATGTGGGAAATGTTATTTATTAACTATTTTGTGTGACATATCTTTCTGATTTAAGGGCATAAGAATTAAAACTTTAAAAATTGTTAAATGTTCTACATTTTTGCCAAATTTCCATTTTTTTCCCCACAAATAAACTCATATCGAACAAAATTTTACCACGACCATGAAGTAGAATAGGTTACGAAAAAAAACAGTTCCAGAATCACAGGGATATGTTGAAGCGTTCCAGAGTTATTTCCACAGAAAGTAACACTGGTCATAATTGTAAAATTTGGCCTTGGCAAAAAGGTGAAAACTGGCTTGGGGGTAAAGGGATTAAAGAACACCATGCCAGTCTTTTCCTTTCTTCTTCTACTTGAAAAACTTGGAGGGTATGCTAGCGTCTAAAAGGTGTGTGCACATACCCTTGGGACTATGCCTGGACTTGTTTTTTTATTCATCTCTAATTAATTGCAAAAGAAGTAACACACACAAAAGTGACAAAATCGAAAACAATAATCAAGTAACGAAACATTAATATAAGCTACTGAGAGAAATAGGAAAGGCTCTTGCTGTGCACTGCAGTACACCAACCCGACGAACAAGGCAACAGGAACAAGAGGTAACTGAAAGTACCAGGCATACAAACATTCACCCTCATATAACAGAGGAATGCATCGGGGACTTGAAGATGGGGGAAAAAACAAAATAATAGGAGGGAAGGAAATTATCACTCTTAGGCCAGGATCACACTTGCGAGAAACTCGCATGAGTCTTGCGTCTCAATACCCGGCTCTGCCGTTGGCACTCGGAACCGGACTGTGCGGCTGCATGTATTTCTATGCAGCTGAGTGCTCTGGTCCAACTGCCGGTGGCAGTGCCGGGTATTGAGATGAGAGACTCATGCGAGTTTCTGCAAGTGTGATCCAGGCCTTACAAACCATGTAACAATTACAGATAACTCCTCCAATACTCCTCATATTAACACCTCTCTACTAAGCCATGCAGCATAAGGTAGCTCTGACGATGTGTTTGAATCAGGACTCAGATTATGTAGGCAGGGTCGGTTTTAGACAAAGTGGGGCCCTGAGCAAAAGTTTAAAGTGGGGTCCCAAATGCTGACATATTGCACTATCACGTAGAAACATTTCTGTTGTATTTACTAGCGCTAAGTTCAGGCCCGTAAACAAGCCTGATCGACAATATTGAAGTAATTTGACTCTTGTTTCCCGGCCTCTTTAGGGTAGGTGCACACGTTCAGTAATTGGCAGCGCTTTCGACGCAGCTCATGTCCGCTGCGTCCAAAGGGCTGCAGGCTTTCGAACGTAGGTGAATCCACATGTGTTCATTGAACCGTGCAGATTCACGGCATCCCATACATTGTACGGGTGAAATTTATGCGGTCTGGAGACGCACCACATTTCTATCTCCGCGATTGAGCTGCGGGCATCTGTGCACACAGAGTGGCCATGGGATTTCTTGAAATCACATCCACTATGTAACATTAGGATGCTGCACAAGGATGCAGCGTCCAACCCGCATTGTTTACTGACCATGTGCACCTACCCTTACTCCAGCTGAGGAAGAATGATTGATATAGCTAGTCCTCGATACAGTATAATTCATGTCCCATATAGTACATATGATAAAATGCACTCCCTATGTCCTTGATAGAGTATAATGCAGCCCCTTCAGTGTATACTGCAGCCTCCTCATAGTATCCTGTAGCACCATCACAGAGTATAATACAGTCCCCTCATAGAGTATAATGTAGCCCCCCTCAGAGTATAATGCAGCCCCCTAAGAGTATAATGCAGCCCTACAAACAGTATAATGCAGCCCTCCACGCACACAGTATCATGGTGCATGGTGTATACTGCAGCACCATCATAGAGTATAATACAGCCCCCCTCAGAGTATAATGCAGCCCAAAAACACAGTATAATGCAGCCCCTTCAGAGTACAATACAGTTGTTATGAAAGGCAATTCAGAATCACAATGGACATGGAGGTCAGAGCACATACAGTGAACTGACAATAACCCAAAATAATAGAACGAGCTCTGAGACGTGGGAACTCTGCAGACCGCAATCCCTAAGCCTATCAAACCACACTAAAGGTAGCCGTGGAGCGCTCCTGACCAGAACCTAGGCGCCTCGTCACAGCCTGAGAAACTAGCTAATCCTGAAGATAGAAAAATAAACCTACCTTGCCTCAGAGAAATTCCCCAAAGGAAAAGGCAGCCCCCCACATATAATGACTGTGAGTAAGATGAAAACACAAACATAGAGATGAAACAGATTTAGCAAAGTGAGGCCCGACTAGCTGAACAGAACGAGGATAGGGAAGATAACTTTGCGGTCAGCACAAAAACCTATAAAAAACCACGCAGAGGGGACCAAAAAGACCCTCCGCACCGACTAACAGTACGGAGGTGGTCCCTCTGCGTCTCAGAGCTTCCAGCAGGCGAGAAAAACCAATAAAGCAAGCTGGACAGAAAAATAGCAACAAAATAACATAAGCAAAACTTAGCTTTGCAGAGCAGCAGGCCACAGGAATGATCCAGGGAAAAAACAAGTCCCACACTGAAACATTGACAGGAAGCATAGATCAAAGAATCAGGTGGAGTTAAGTAGAGAAGAAGCTAATGAGCTCACCAGATCACCTGAGGGAGGAAACTCAGAAGCTGCAGTACCACTTTCCTCCACAAACGGAAGATCCCAGAGAGAATCAGCCGAAGTACCACTTGTGACCACAGGAGTGAACTCTGCCACAGAATTCACAACAGTACCCCCCCCTTGAGGAGGGGTCACCGAACCCTCACCAGAGCCCCCAGGCCGACCAGGATGAGCCACATGAAAGGCACGAACAAGATCGGGAGCATGGACATCAGAGGCAAAAACCCAGGAATTATCCTCCTGAGCATAACCCTTCCATTTAACCAGATACTGGAGTTTCCGTCTTGAAACACGAGAATCCAAAATCTTCTCCACAATATACTCCAATTCCCCCTCCACCAAAACCGGGGCAGGAGGCTCAACAGATGGAACCATAGGTGCCACGTATCTCCGCAACAATGACCTATGGAATACGTTATGTATGGAAAAAGAATCTGGAAGGGTCAGACGAAAAGACACAGGATTAAGAACCTCAGAAATCCTATACGGACCAATAAAACGAGGTTTAAACTTAGGAGAGGAAACCTTCATAGGAATATGACGAGAAGATAACCAAACCAGATCCCCAACACGAAGTCGGGGACCCACACGGCGTCTGCGATTAGCGAAAAGTTGAGCCTTCTCCTTGGACAAGGTCAAATTGTCCACTACCTGAGTCCAAATCTGCTGCAACCTGTCCACCACAGTATCCACACCAGGACAGTCCGAAGACTCAACCTGTCCAGAAGAGAAACGAGGATGGAACCCAGAATTGCAGAAAAACGGTGAAACCAAGGTAGCCGAGCTGGCCCGATTATTAAGGGCGAACTCAGCCAAAGGCAAAAAGGACACCCAGTCATCCTGATCAGCAGAAACAAAGCACCTCAGATATGTTTCCAAGGTCTGATTGGTTCGCTCGGTCTGGCTATTAGTCTGAGGATGGAAAGCCGAGGAAAAAGACAAGTCAATGCCCATCCTACCACAAAAGGCTCGCCAAAACCTCGAAACAAACTGGGAACC
This sequence comes from Ranitomeya imitator, assembly GCF_032444005.1. Taxonomy (NCBI): domain Eukaryota; kingdom Metazoa; phylum Chordata; class Amphibia; order Anura; family Dendrobatidae; genus Ranitomeya; species Ranitomeya imitator. The sequence continues at coordinate 120,020,480 of NC_091287.1, forward strand.
TCTGTCAGAAACAATATTCTCTGGAATGCCATGCAAACGAACCACATGCTGGAAGAACAAAGGCACCAAATCAGAGGAGGAAGGTAATTTAGACAAGGGTACCAGATGGACCATCTTAGAAAAGCGATCACAGACCACCCAAATGACTGACATCTTTTGAGAAACGGGAAGGTCAGAAATAAAATCCATAGAGATATGTGTCCAAGGCCTCTTCGGGACCGGCAAGGGCAAAAGCAACCCACTGGCACGAGAACAGCAGGGCTTAGCCCGAGCACAAATCCCACAGGACTGCACAAAAGTACGCACATCCCGCGACAGAGAGGGCCACCAAAAGGATCTAGCCACTAACTCTCTGGTACCAAAGATTCCAGGATGACCAGCCAACACCGAACAATGAAGTTCAGAGATAACTCTATTCGTCCACCTATCAGGGACAAACAGTTTCTCCGCTGGGCAACGATCAGGTTTATTAGCCTGAAATTTTTGCAGCTTTTTCAGAGATGTCGGCTGAGTCCAATCATGGATGGCTTGGACCTTAACAGGATCCATCTCGATAGTAGAAGGGGAAAAGATGAACCCCAAAAATGAAACCTTCTGCACACCAAAGAGACACTTTGATCCCTTCACAAACAAAGAATTAGCACGCAGGACCTGAAAAACCGTTCTGACCTGCTTCACATGAGACTCCCAATCATCCGAGAAGATCAAAATGTCATCCAAGTACACAATCAGGAATTTATCCAGGTACTCTCGGAAGATGTCATGCATAAAGGACTGAAACACTGATGGAGCATTGGCAAGTCCGAACGGCATCACAAGATACTCAAAATTACCCTCGGGCGTATTAAATGCAGTTTTCCATTCATCACCTTGCTTAATTCGCACCAGATTATACGCACCACGAAGATCTATCTTTGTGAACCAACTAGCCCCCTTAATCCGAGCAAACAGATCAGATAACAATGGCAAGGGGTACTGAAATTTAACCGTGATCTTATTAAGAAGGCGGTAATCTATACAAGGTCTCAGCGAACCATCCTTCTTGGCTACAAAAAAGAACCCTGCTCCTAATGGCGACGATGACGGGCGAATATGCCCATTCTCCAGGGATTCCTTCACATAACTGCGCATAGCGGTGTGCTCAGGCACGGATAAATTAAACAGTCGACCTTTTGGGAATTTACTACCAGGAATCAAATTGATAGCACAATCACAATCCCTATGCGGAGGTAGGGTATTGGACTTGGGCTCATCAAATACATCCCGGTAATCAGACAAGAACTCTGGGACCTCAGAAGGAGTGGATGACGAAATTGACAGAAATGGAACATCACCATGTACCCCCTGACAACCCCAGCTGGACACCGACATGGATTTCCAATCTAATACTGGATTATGGGCTTGTAGCCATGGCAACCCCAACACGACCACATCATGCAGATTATGCAACACCAGAAAGCGAATAACCTCCTGATGTGCAGGAGCCATGCACATGGTCAGCTGGGTCCAGTATTGAGGCTTATTCTTGGCCAAAGGCGTAGCATCAATTCCTCTCAATGGAATAAGTCCACAAAATAAGAAAAAAGCAACACATCCGCACCGCTGTAATTCGTTAGACCCTCACAAGACTCCTTCACTGCACTGTGCTGCCGTAGATAGCCTCACATATAGCATCACATGCCGGGGTGCTCCTCTGGTAACAGTCCATATAAAATTCCACAAAAAATAAGAAAAAAAAGAAGAGAAAAGAGCGCACTCACCGGTAGTGAAACGTCAGGTTTATTCGGACATATACATAGAAAACGCAGGGAGGGAGGGTAGTGAATGCACCCGGACGACGGCCGTTTCGTGCTCAATACACTTCAACTGGACCAGTTGAAGTGTATTGAGCACGAAACGGCCGTCGTCCGGGTGCATTCACTACCCTCCCTCCCTGCGTTTTCTATGTATATGTCCGAATAAACCTGACGTTTCCCTACCGGTGAGAGCGCTCTTTTCTCTTCTTTTTTTTCTTATTTTTTGTGGAACTGTCAATGGAATAGGACACTGCAAGGGCTCCAAGAAAAACCCACAACGCTTAGCATATTCCAAGTCCATCAAATTCATGGCAGCGCCTGAATCCACAAATGCCATGACAAAATATGATGACAAAGAGCAGATCAAGGTAACGGACAGAAGAAATTTTGACTGTACAGTACCAATGGTGGCAGACCTAGCGAACCGCTTAGTGCGCTTAGGACAATCAGAGATAGCATGAGTGGAATCACCACAGTAGAAACACAGACCATTCAGACGTCTATGTTCTTGCCGTTCAACTCTGGTCAAGGTCCTATCACACTGCATAGGCTCAGGTTTAAGCTCAGGTAATACCGCCAAATGGTGCACAGGTTTACGCTCACGCAAGCGTCGACCGATCTGAATGGCCAAAGACATAGACTCATTCAAACCAGCAGGTATAGGAAATCCCACCATGACATCCTTAAGGGCTTCAGAGAGACCCTTTCTGAACATAGCTGCCAGCGCAGATTCATTCCATTGAGTGAGCACTGACCACTTTCTAAATTTCTGACAATATACCTCTATCTCATCCTGAGCCTGACAAAGAGCCAGCAAATTTTTTTCTGCCTGATCCACTGAATTAGGCTCATCGTACAGCAACCCAAGCGCCAGGAAAAACGCATCGATATTACTCAATGCAGGATCTCCTGATGCAAGAGAAAACGCCCAGTCCTGAGGGTCGCCGCGCAAAAAAGAAATGACGATCCTAACCTGTTGAATTGGGTCACCAGAAGAGCGAGGTTTCAAAGCCAGAAATAGTTTACAATTATTTTTGAAACTCAGAAATTTAGTTCTATCTCCAAAAAACAAATCTGGAATAGGAATTCTCGGTTCAAGCAAAGAATTCTGGACCACAAAATCTTGAATATTTTGAACTCTTGCCGTGAGCTGATCCACACATGAAGACAGACCTTTAATGTCCATTGCTACACCTGTATCCTGAACCACCCAAATGTCTAGGGGAAAAAAAAGACAAAACACAGTGCAAAGAAAAAAAAATGGTCTCAGAACTTCTTTTTTCCCTCTATTGAGAATCATTAGCACTTTTGGCTTCCTGTACTGTTATGAAAGGCAATTCAGAATCACAATGGACATGGAGGTCAGAGCACATACAGTGAACTGACAATAACCCAAAATAATAGAACGAGCTCTGAGACGTGGGAACTCTGCAGACCGCAATCCCTAAGCCTATCAAACCACACTAAAGGTAGCCGTGGAGCGCTCCTGACCAGAACCTAGGCGCCTCGTCACAGCCTGAGAAACTAGCTAATCCTGAAGATAGAAAAATAAGCCTACCTTGCCTCAGAGAAATTCCCCAAAGGAAAAGGCAGCCCCCCACATATAATGACTGTGAGTAAGATGAAAACACAAACATAGAGATGAAACAGATTTAGCAAAGTGAGGCCCGACTAGCTGAACAGAACGAGGATAGGGAAGATAACTTTGCGGTCAGCACAAAAACCTATAAAAAACCACGCAGAGGGGACCAAAAAGACCCTCCGCACCGACTAACGGTACGGAGGTGGTCCCTCTGCGTCTCAGAGCTTCCAGCAGGCGAGAAAAAACAATAAAGCAAGCTGGACAGAAAAATAGCAACAAAATAACATAAGCAAAACTTAGCTTTGCAGAGCAGCAGGCCACAGGAATGATCCAGGGAAAAAACAAGTCCCACACTGAAACATTGACAGGAAGCATAGATCAAAGCATCAGGTGGAGTTAAGTAGAGAAGAAGCTAATGAGCTCACCAGATCACCTGAGGGAGGAAACTCAGAAGTTGCAGTACCACTTTCCTCCACAAACGGAAGATCCCAGAGAGAATCAGCCGAAGTACCACTTGTGACCACAGGAGTGAACTCTGCCACAGAATTCACAACATACAGTCCCATAAGAGTATAATATAGCCACCTAAGAGTATAATGCAGCACCCTCAGAGTATAATGTAGCCCCCTAAGAGTATACTGCAGCCCCCTAAGAGTATAATTCAGCCCCCTAAGATTATAATGCAGCCCCACACACAGTATAATGCAGCCCCACACACCGTATAGTACAGCCCCACACACCGTATAGTACAGCCCCCACACATACACAGTATAGTGCAGCCCCAACACATACACAGTATAATGCAGCCCCAACACATACACAGTATAATGCAGCCCCCACACACAGTATAATGCAGCAGACACACAACACAGTATAGTGCAGCAGACACAGACAATACTTCTCATTCCCTCACTGCTCTGGCTTCTGCAGAGCGTCTCTATCTCATCAGCTCCCCTGCTGGGACATGCAAATATTTAAAGTGGGGTCCCAAATGACAGACTCTCGTATCTTTCATCCTGCCACTGACATTTCTGGATTGTGAGTCATGGGGAAAGCAAAATAATTGTCAATGGATCTATGGGAAAAGGTAGTTGAACTGTATAAAACAGGAAATGGATGCAAAAAGATATCCAAGGAATTGATAATGCCAGTCAGCAGCGTTCAAACTCTGATTAACAAATGGAAAATCAGGGGCTCTGTAAAAACAAAACCACGGTCAGGTAAACCAACAAAAATGTCGTCCACAACTGCCAGGAAAATTGTTCGGGATGCAAAGAAAAACCCACAAATAATATCAGCTGAAATATAGGACTCTCTGTAAACTAGAGGTGAGGCTGTTTCAAGATGCACAATAAGGAGACACTAGAATAAAAATGGGCTGCATGGTTGAGTTACCAGAGGAAAGCCATTACTGCACAACTGTCACAAAGTATCTCGCATACAGTACACAAAACAGTACAGAGACAAGCCTCAAAACTTCTGGAAAAAGGTAATTTGAATTTAATAAACGTTTAGTTTGGAGAGAGGTCAACAAGGCCTATGAAGAAAGAAACATTCCATTTTCAGGACCACAGTGAAATTCAGTGACTTCTTTAGGCCGAGTCCACATGTTGCAGCTGTGTTGCTTTTTTATTGGCCACATTTGCAGCAAAACGTATTGTTTTACAATTATTCTTTTAAATTCCTTTTATTGCAAACAAGAAGAAACCACGACATTGCTTCAAGGTGTGAATACAGTCTTAGAAGAACCCATATTACTCAAATGTTTGGCAAGTTGATTGATTTTATATAGTTGTGACTGAAAGAAAAATCTGAAAACGTTGATGGAAGGGGTTGTCCAGTGAAAGATATGACCCATCCTATGGATAGGTGATAATTTACTGATTCGTGGGGTCCAGCTTCTGGGCTCCGCAAAGATTGGCATAATGGGTAATTTTCATTTAGCATGGGGTGCTTCTATCCCTGTTACAAAATGTAGCAGCAGGTCTAATGCTGTCGGTAACAGCTTTTCGGCAGCCCCATAGGGAATTAATGCAGCGGTGGTCGAGCTTGCGCCACGACCTCTCGTAAAACGGGGGGAAAAAGTGCCCTTTTCTGCAGATCGCTGTGGGTCACAGTTGTAGGACCCCCACATATCAATGTTGTCACCTATCTCTTTGATATGTAATAACTTGTTTTCATCAGACAATGCCTTAAAGAGTGTCCCAAATCCTTTTGTCCATTTAGTGCATTTTGGTCATCATTCTGCATCGGTATTCACACCTCTTACATATTTTGGGCTCACTCCTGGTTTTGGCTAATGAATACTGATGGTGCCAGTAGTCTCCTCAACTGAATAATAGTGCCAGCAGAGTGTTTCCTTTCAGTCTAACTAAAATGAAATGCTAAAATTCTGGCTACCTGCATCATCCACAGGGGTGAAGAAATAAGCCTATGCAGTAAGCTTTCCCTAGTGGTGATCGTTATCGAGGTTCTACTATATTGTATAGGGGCCTCCTAACAAATCTCATGCCAAGCACTTCATGGTCCTGAACTGAACTTACAAAGCTCATTCCATAGCACAGGAACATTTCACAAACTACCACCACCAATCTGTTTCAAATTTGTCTCAGATCATTTTGCCCTATACTGCTGTTATCCAAAAAGGAACTGATATCCTAGAGATACCAGCTGGTGGAGCTCAAGGCCTGTGTGGATCTTAAATCCTGTTTTGCTTCAGTTCTGGTTCTCCATCAGTTGGATCCTAATAGGTATTTTTTACCCATAACTAATGCCTTTTCCATTGAAGTATAGCTAAAAAAAAGTATTTACGTTTTATGTACAGGTGAAACTTAAATGACAATGAGAGAGATTTGCAGTTGCATAATATTTTATTACAAAGTTATCATGATAAGGAAACATAATCACACTATTCAATTCTTACGCAGTATACTTTTTTCCCTTTAAAATATCATTACAAAAAGCCTCAGTTGGTTATTTGCTGTTCAAGGCACAACTAATTCATGTCAAACTAAGTGCCAGATTTCATCCATTTAGCACTAATCTCTGATAAGCCAGTATAATAGATTAGTCGCCTTTGCAGTAAGGTGTGGGAAGATTTCAGTAAAGTGAGTGTTGTGCAAATCCTGAAGACTTAAGGTACCGTTACACTAAGCGACGCTCCAGCGATATAGACAACGATCCGACCTAAACTAGATCGCTGGAGCGTCGCTGTTAGGTCGCTGTACAGGCGTCAAACACAGCTACTCCAGAACGATGCAGGAGCGATCCAGTGACGTAACGGCGACTCAGTTATCGTTCTCGCTGGTTGTTAGCTCCATGTAAAAACATTGCAGGCATCGTTGCTTTTGCTGTCAAACATGACGAATCACGCCGACCTGACGACCAAATAAAGTTCTGACCTTCTAGCTCCGACCAGCGATGTCACAGCAGGATCCTGATCGCTGCTGCGTGTCAAACACAACGAGATCGCTATCCAGGACGCTGCAACGTCACGGATCGTTGTCGTTCTCGTTGTAAAGTTGCTCAGTGTAAAGGTACCTTAAAAGAATCTTCCTCCTGTCAAATACAGACATGGAGCTTCACACAAAGCCCAATTACCAGGTTACAGAGAACGACTTGTTCAGTGGGAAAACATCAGTATAATCAATTAAATTCTATTAAGGCCTCTTTCGTACGTCCTGATAATTTTGGTACCGGAGAAATCCGTACCGGAGGTGTCCGTGTGTCCACGTAGCACATCAGTGTGGCACACGGGCGGCAGCCGTGTGCCGCCCTTGTGCCGACTGAGGACCACACGGACCGTGCAGGAGACAGTTAAGCACTGTCCACCCTGCGTGTGGTGCTGAAGCCGGCATTCATTCTTTCTCCCCAGCAGCGTTCGCTGGAGAGAAGGAATGGAAAATCAAGGTTATTTTTTTTGTGCAACCAGATATGGCTGCAGAACAGACTACAGCGTGAGCTGCACTTACACACAGAGAGCTTGCAGACAGCCGTGAGCAGCGCTGCAAGGCTGCAGAAAGGCTTCTCTATCTACTCCTATATATTGTGTGCACACAATCTAGCTGGATACGGATGGAAACACACTAATAGGAGAAATCAGCAAAAATGTGCAGCAGCACTAAAGCAAAAAAGGACAATTGAACAATATGAGGCAGTGACGCACGCTGAGCGGACTACAACCAGATGTGTCCATTGGCCCATTGGGTAAATGTTGTGGAGCCGGGTACAGATCTTGAGAGTGGCGCTGTATGTGTTCTGCCAACCAGTCCACGGATTGCAGGAATCCAGTCTGTACACATTGACTCCTCCTCATACTCCAGTTCCTCTGAATCAGCACTGCAGGAGCCGTCACAGTCTACCTCCACATGAACCCGTGAACGCTTACCTGTTACGACCGATATGAGCACAAATGTGGCCAAAAGTCAACAGGCCATATTGAAATTAACTTCTTTGGGGAATCGAAGCCACACAGTGCAGGAGCTCTGGAATGCCATCAAGCAGGAGAGCAACGTGTGGTTTGTGCCAGCGAATCTCCAGCCAGACATGGTAGTGTGTGACAATGGCCGAAATCTGGTGGCAGCTCTGGGCCTAGGCAACCTCACTAACATCCCATGTCTGGCACATGTGCTCAACTTGGTCGTGCAGAGTTTTTTGAGGGACTATCCGGATCTTGATGCACTGCTGCACAAGGTCCGCCTAGAGTGCGCTCACTTGCGGCGTTCCAGCATGTCTAGATCGCGCATTGCAGCTCTGCAGCGCCGATTCCGCCTTCCGGAACATCGCATCATATGTGATTGGACAAACATTTAACCCAAAGGCATTTAACCCCTTAAAAACATCAGCTACTTATTCAAATCTGTGAAAATGGGCCATTTGCCCACTTTGATGCCAGTTCTGGTGCCCAGAACCCCTTTGGGCCAGGCTGGAGGGACCTGGGTTTGATGCAGGGCATCACTATCTGTATATTTTAAGTGTCAGATCAGTGGCCCAAAGGCATTTAACCCCTTAAAAACATCAGTTACTTATTCAAATCTGTGAAAATGGGCTGTTTGCCCACTTTGATGCCAGTTCTGGTGCCCAGAACCCATTTGGGCTAGGCTGGAGGGACCTGGTTTTGATGTGGTGCTCCCTGTTCTTTATGGATGCATTGTGGTATCAGTGGCCCAAAGGCATTTAACCCCTTAGAAACATTGGTTACTTATTCAAATGTGTGAAAATGGACTGTTTGCCCAGTTTGATGCCAGTTTTGGTGACCAGAACCCATTTGGGCCAGACTGGAGGGTCCAGGGTTTGATGCAGGGCATCTATATCTGTGTATTTTAAGTGTCAGATCAGTTGCCCAAAGGGATTTAACCCTTGAAAACATTAGTTACTTATTCAAATGTGTGAAAATGTGTTACGACCGCTGCACATACTTACCCGGCTTCTCCCATCCCTCGGCGCACTCGCGATCCTTTCCCGTGCCGCTCTGCTTCCTCCTTCGCCGGCTCTCGGCGTCCGGTCTCTCTGCGCATGCGCGGTCGCGTCTCCTCCGTTGCACAGCCTTCTGGGAGGTCGCGACTCGGTGGCTCCGCCCCAACATGGCGGCGCCCATCGGGTATTTCTTCCCGGCGTCTTTCCAGGCAAGACGCCTTTGCTTTGTAGGTGCACTGTCTGCTGTCAGTGTCCCTATGCCCTAGGCTCCCCTATACCAGTATCTTTTCCCTGCTTAGTGTTCGCTTTGTTTCAGTGTTGTGTCCTGCCTAGTCCCGTGTTCATGCTGTGTCCTGCCAAGCTCCGTGTTCCTGTTGTGTCCTGCCAAGTTCTGTGTTCCTGCTGTGTCCTGCCAAGTTCCGTGTTCCTGCTGTGTCCTGCCAAGTTCCGTGTACCTGCTGTGTCCTGCAAAGTTCCGTGTTCCTGCTGTGTGCTACCAAGTTCCGTGTACCTGCTGTGTCCAGCCAAGTTCCGTGTTCCTGCTGTCTCCTGCCAAGTTCCGTGTTCCTGCTGTGTCCTATCAAGTTCCGTGTACCTGCCGTCTCCTGCCAAGTCCTGTGGTCCTGCCGTGTCCTACATCGTCTCGTGTTCCTGTCATTATCAGTTAAGTCCTGTTTTCCTATTATTCCCCGCCATTCTAATAGCTCTGTAGTCTCTGTCTTTATCTTGGGTCGTCCCTTTAGCTCTAGCTGTTGTGTCTCCATTCCCCCGAGGTCCTGCTCCTAACACTCCCTGTATAGGGGGTGATTCCATCTGGTCCGCTCGACCCCAGGGGCTCTAGAGTCACGACCCAGAGGGTACACTCTCGGATTTTTGTCCGAATCCCTACAAAATGGGCTGTTTGCCCACTTTGATGCCAGTTCTGATGCCCAGAATCCATTTGGGCCAGGCTGGATGGACCTGTTTTTGATGTGGGGCTCCATGTTCTATATGTATGCACTGTGGTATCAGTGGCCCAAAGGCATTTAACCCTTTAAAAACATTAGTTACTTATTCAAATCTGTGAAAATTAGCTGTTTGTCCACTATGATGCCAGTTTTGGTGCCCAGAACCCTTTGGGCCAGGCTGGAGGGACCTGGGTTTGATGCAGGGCATCAATATCTGTGTATTTTAAGTGTCAGATCAGTGGCCCAAAGGCATTTAACCCCTTAAAAACATCACTTATTCAAATCTGTGAAAATGAGCTGTTTGCCCACTTTGATGCCAGTTCTGGTGCTCAGAACCCATTTGGGCCAGGCTGGAGGGACCTGGTTTTGATGCGGGGCATCACTGTCTGTGTATTTTTTGTATCAGATCAGTGGCCTAAAGTCATTTAACCCCTTAAAAACATCAGTTACTTATTCAAATGGCTAAAATTGACTGTCCACTTTGATGCCAGTTCTGATGCCCAGAACCCATTTGGGCCAGGCTGGAGATACCTGGTTTTGATGTAGGGCGCCCTGTTCTATATGTCTGCAGTGTGAGCTCAGTGGCCCAAAGGCATTTAACCCTTTCTGAAACGCTCTTTGGTGCCCACTTTGAAGCCCATTATTGTGCCAGTTTTCGTAGCCGTTTTTAAGTGTATTCACATCAGGGCACCTCACTGCATTGTCTTTTATTATTGTGATGCTTATTTTTTTGTTGTTAAACCTATAAAAAACAGAAAAGAAAAAATTGCCAAGTAAGAAACCAACTTCAGCATCATCACTAGGAGGGGACTAGAATGGAGGGGTGTTGAGGACCTCACTACAGCGACTCCATTCTAGTCATGAACCGTCTGACTGGAGTCTGCGGTGAGACCCTCAGAAAACCACCTCCATTGTGGAACAGCCTCCGGCAGCCTCCGCACCGCGCTGCTGCCTGGTACCATGTCATTGTCGGCACTGGAACAGCGGACAGCCCAACACGGGAAACGGACTTCAGAAAAATGGCGGAGCACGGAAGTGACGTTCTGGAGACGGAAACGCAGAATTTCTCCGTGTGCAAAGGGGAGAGCAGTGCGCAGGCGCAGATTGACAGCTGGGGTCCGCTCGGCGGGTAGTCTCACCGGTAAGTTATGGTTATGTCAGGGGGTGGACCGAGGAGGGGGTGTGAGGAGGGCGCTCCTTAGTACCGGGAAGGCCGGGGTGACAGCTGCGTGCTGTATTACTGCGCCGTGTGTCGGTGCCTCTCCCAGCAGTGCTGTCTTCTCACCGCTCCCCTGTTACACACTGAGGGCTGCCCGTGCCATCTGTCTGTGCTCACTGTTAGTACCAACTGCCCTCTGTGAGTAACTTCAGGTGTGGGGAGAGTCGCCCCAGACTCCCGAGGGACAGGTGCTTGTCATCCAAAAGACCTTGATGCTCCACTCTGAGGGCGAGCGACCGCTTCTCTCCGGCGTCTGAGGGCGAGCGACCGCTTCTCTCCGGCGTGTGAAGGCGAGCGACCGCTTCTCTCCGGCGTGTGAAGGCGAGCGACCGCTTCTCTCCGGCGTGTGAGGACGAGCGACCGCTTCTCTCCGGCGTGTGAGGACGAGCGACCGCTTCTCTCCGGCGTGTGAGGACGAGCGGCCGCTTCTCTCCGGCGTGTGAAGGCGAGCGACCGCTTCTCTCCGGCGTGTGAAGGCGAGCGACCGCTTCTCTCCGGCGTGTGAGGACGAGCGGCCGCTTCTCTCCGGCGTGTGAGGACGAGCGACCGCTTCTCTCCGGCGTGTGAGGACGAGCGACCGCTTCTCTCCGGCGTGTGAGGACGAGCGGCCGCTTCTCTCCGGCGTGTGAAGGCGAGCGACCGCTTCTCTCCGGCGTGTGAGGACGAGCGGCCGCTTCTCTCCGGCGTGTGAAGGCGAGCGACCGCTTCTCTCCGGCGTGTGAGGACGATCGACCGCTTCTCTCCGGCGTGTGAGGGCGAGGGACCGCTTCTCTCCGGCGTGTGAGGACGAGCGACCGCTTCTCTCCGGCGTGTGAGGACGAGCGACCGCTTCTCTCCGGCGTGTGAGGACGAGCGACCGCTTCTCTCCGGCGTCTGAGGGCGAGCGACCGCTTCTCTCCGGCGTCTGAGGGCGAGGGACCGCTTCTCTCCGGCGTCTGAGGGCGAGCGGCCGCTTCTCTCCGGCGTCTGAGGGCGAGCGACCGCTTCTCTCCGGCGTCTGAGGGCGAGGGACCGCTTCTCTCCGGCGTCTGAGGGCGAGGGACCGCTTCTCTCCGGCGTCTGAGGGCGAGGGACCGCTTCTCTCCGGCGTCTGAGGGCGAGGGACCGCTTCTCTCCGGCGTCTGAGGGCGAGGGACCGCTTCTCTCCGGCGTCTGAGGGCGAGGGACCGCTTCTCTCCGGCGTCTGAGGGCGAGGGACCGCTTCTCTCCGGCGTCTGAGGGCGAGGGACCGCTTCTCTCCGGCGTCTGAGGGCGAGGGACCGCTTCTCTCCGGCGTCTGAGGGCGAGGGACCGCTTCTCTCCGGCGTCTGAGGGCGAGGGACCGCTTCTCTCCGGCGTCTGAGGGCGAGGGACCGCTTCTCTCCGGCGTCTGAGGGCGAGGGACCGCTTCTCTCCGGCGTCTGAGGGCGAGGGACCGCTTCTCTCCGGCGTCTGAGGGCGAGGGACCGCTTCTCTCCGGCGTCTGAGGGCGAGGGACCGCTTCTCTCCGGCGTCTGAGGGCGAGGGACCGCTTCTCTCCGGCGTGTGAAGGCGAGCGACCGCTTCTCTCCGGCGTGTGAAGGCGAGCGACCGCTTCTCTCCGGCGTGTGAGGACGATCGACCGCTTCTCTCCGGCGTGTGAGGGCGAGGGACCGCTTCTCTCCGGCGTGTGAGGACGATCGACCGCTTCTCTCCGGCGTGTGAGGGCGAGGGACCGCTTCTCTCCGGCGTGTGAGGGCGAGCGACCGCTTCTCTCCGGCGTGTGAGGGCGAGCGACCGCTTCTCTCCGGCGTGTGAGGGCGAGCGACCGCTTCTCTCCGGCGTGTGAGGGCGAGGGACCGCTTCTCTCCGGCGTCTGAGGGCGAGCGGCCGCTTCTCTCCGGCGTCTGAGGGCGAGCGACCGCTTCTCTCCGGCGTCTGAGGGCGAGGGACCGCTTCTCTCCGGCGTCTGAGGGCGAGGGACCGCTTCTCTCCGGCGTCTGAGGGCGAGGGACCGCTTCTCTCCGGCGTCTGAGGGCGAGGGACCGCTTCTCTCCGGCGTCTGAGGGCGAGGGACCGCTTCTCTCCGGCGTCTGAGGGCGAGGGACCGCTTCTCTCCGGCGTCTGAGGGCGAGGGACCGCTTCTCTCCGGCGTCTGAGGGCGAGGGACCGCTTCTCTCCGGCGTCTGAGGGCGAGGGACCGCTTCTCTCCGGCGTCTGAGGGCGAGGGACCGCTTCTCTCCGGCGTCTGAGGGCGAGGGACCGCTTCTCTCCGGCGTCTGAGGGCGAGGGACCGCTTCTCTCCGGCGTCTGAGGGCGAGGGACCGCTTCTCTCCGGCGTCTGAGGGCGAGGGACCGCTTCTCTCCGGCGTCTGAGGGCGAGGGACCGCTTCTCTCCGGCGTCTGAGGGCGAGGGACCGCTTCTCTCCGGCGTCTGAGGGCGAGGGACCGCTTCTCTCCGGCGTCTGAGGGCGAGGGACCGCTTCTCTCCGGCGTCTGAGGGCGAGGGACCGCTTCTCTCCGGCGTCTGAGGGCGAGGGACCGCTTCTCTCCGGCGTCTGAGGGCGAGGGACCGCTTCTCTCCGGCGTCTGAGGGCGAGGGACCGCTTCTCTCCGGCGTCTGAGGGCAAGCGATGCTCGCTGCCCTCCACCCATCTCCTGATGCTTCCCAGGTCATTGCTTTCTGCTCCCACCGCAGCACACACGTAATGCCCGGTCAGATGATCCGTGATCACAGCAGTGACCCCGTGATTGGGCATTTGCCATGTATTTAGGTGGAACCACGTAACCTTTGGATCAGTGAGGAGCGTATCGCTATTAATCGGGGGAGGTCCCACTCCTCACACCTTTATCCTGTCCATTGTGGCATAAACCATCTGAAGTGGATGAAACCCTGTGTCTCAGTCTCTCCATGAGCAATCTATGGGGGTTTCAGGACAGAGACCCCATTTTTAGGTCATTGTGCACTTTTGATGACTTGTTGAATGACATGGAGCCTTCTGTTTGAAGATGGTGGCGATAGTCACATTTTCAGAATTTGCAGTAGAATTAGGAGCGTTGTGTCTTACCGTTTTCTTCTTCATTTCCAGGTTGGGAGAGCACAGTTTAATGCTAATCAGAATTCAGAGATTACTTGAAGGACAAAACTGATAATCTGGAATCTGAAGAATGGCTGCAGATAAAGCCGGAGGTAAATGATTTTTTTTTCGTACCTTCCAATAGTTTACACGGTTACATGAGGTTGTTTTCTTTTGCCAAGAGAAGTACCGCTTTTGTGTACAGTTTAACCTGAGAGCAGCTCACAGACGTGCATTGATTTCCATACATTCACACTGAGATATTGCACTGCGGAAAGTGACTGAGCCCCAACTCAGAGAGGGTCTCCTAAAAGTCTGAAACTTTGGACCTTCGCCAAGTCGGTGACTGTGGTCATTCTGAAAATGCTAATATTTGTTTTTTTAACCCCCTCCTCTCGGAACACTTGTCCATAGTCACCCGTTGATTTGCGTGTACAGGGTGACCTGCTGTCTCTGCAGGTGATCACTCGTGCCAATCACTGGGTGTGTCAGTCACCTGCTGTTCATACTGAGATTTTAGTTAATTGGTGGAAAGATTCTGTGCCGTTAATACACATGAGCACTCCTACAATGCAAACTGAAAATGGTAGGAAGCAATAAACCATGTGTGTCATATGTAGATAAATTATTTATCGCTTCATTGGGGGGTCACAGGTAACCGTGGTAGTATGCTGCTGTCACTAGGAGGCTGACACTATGCAGAAAAAAGGAAAATATCTCCTCCTCCACAGTATGCACCCACCAACTGGCACAAAGCTCATCAGTTTAAGCTTAGTGTCTGTAGGAGGCAGACCTGGATCTGATCTGTCTTTTCCTTTTCAGGTCACCTGTTGTGTTTTTATTAATCTTTTCACCCTTTTCTTCCAGGTTTACCTTTTACAGAGTAACAAAGTGTCATTTCTCACCCTATTCTCCTGCAATTGTGCGACCGAGAGAGCAGTGTTTTGTCACCCACATTGCCCACTCTCGGTCCCACAAGGCAGGACCTAATCCCCTGTCACCTCACGGTGCTTCAGGGTGATTCCCAGTGGCCAGTCCTAGCCTTTTCCCCACCCTACAACCTCTCCTCGGACCAGGCTGGGAGGAAGATGGGGGTCACCGCCGGTGGTCTTCCCCCATCTTGTAAGGGGTTGACACCATTTTCTGCACCGACTGGATCCACGACGGTGGAGGAAGGAGGATTCCATATCCCAGTGACTCGTATCCTTATCCCAGTGTCCTCCCCGTTGTCCTTTTTACAAACCTTCCGTGTCCTCCCTGTGGTACCTACGTTCAGGCCCTGACCCAGCAGGCACCGATGCACCGTGAGATTCATCAGCTCTCTCTCAAAATTTAGTCTCTGCTTTTGGCCTTCTCTCGGGGCAGCCACCATCTTGTTTTATAAGCCATGTCCCCTTCCAGCCGATCAGCGCGCGCCTTATGGTGAGCGCGCTGTTCTTTATCCAATGAGAGCTCTCTTCTCCTCCCTCACTGAGTCACACCCCCGCCATGCGCGTCACTGTGCGAGTTATAATCGCCCACTTTTCAAGCCTATCACAGGGCCTCTTCCTTCAGCAAAGTCCAAGCCCTTGGCGGGATGGCCAATCAGCAGGCGGGGGCGGGACCCTTGCACGTACACTCCCCAACTCGTACAACTGCCGGCTTACCTACAAGCACCAGTCCCTGTTTCTTTCCCCACCTCCAGCTCTCATCAGACAGCCGGCACCCAGCTCTGATTCGCATAACAGCCAACGGATCCAGGGGACACAGCATGCAGCTACAACTGTACCGTCACTGATTTCATGACTGATCCTACCCTCTTTCTTTCTCCTCGGGATTAACCCTTCACAGTAGTACCTTCATTTAACCCCTTTCTGCGATTGGATGAATAGTACGTCTGATGGCAGAACCCCCGCTTTGATGTGGGCTCCGTCAGTGAGCCCGCATCAAAGCCAGGATATGTCAGCTGTTTTGAACAGCTGACATGTGCCCGCAATAGGCACGGGTGGAATCACGATTCACCCCCACCTATTAACTAGTTAAATACCGCTGTCAAACTCTGACAGCGGCATTTAACAAGCGCTTCCGGCCATCGGGCTGGAAATATGCGCACCGGTGACCCCCGTCACGTGATTGGATGTCTTCGGCGCGTCGGCACAACAACCAGAAGCCTCCTTGACACCTCTATGGTTGATGTTGCCGGATTCCTATGAGCGCCACCCTGTGGTCGGCTCTCATAGCAATGCTGTAATTCTACTACATAGGGGCAATCTGAGCATCGCCTCTAGGTAGAAGAGCCAATCAAGTTGTGCCAGCTTCTAGTCTCTCATGGAGGCTATTGAAGCATGGCAAAATAAAAAAAAAAAAAAATTAAAATATGACAAAAAAATACAAATATAAAAGTTCAAATCACCCCCCTTTCGCCCTATGCAAAATAAAGCAATAAAAATAAAATGAAACCTACATATATTTGATATTATCGCCGCTTTCAGAATCGCCTGATCTATGAATAACAATAAAGGATTAACCTGATCGCTAAATGGGGTAGCGATGTAAAAATAATTCAAAACGCCAGAATTAAATTTTTTTTGGTCATCGTGACATTGCTTTAAAATGCAATAATGGGTGATCAACAGATTGTATCTGCACCAACATGGTATCATTAAAAATGTCAGCTCGGCATGCAAAAAATAAGCTCTCACCCAACCCCAGATCACGAAAAATGGAGACGCTACTGGTATCGGAAAATTGCACAATATTTTTTTTTTAAGCAAAGTTTGGAATTTCTTTTCACCACTTAGATAAAAAAGAACCTTAACATGTTTGTTGTCTATGAATTCGTAATGACCTGGAGAATCTTAACGGCAGGTCAGTTTTAGCATTTAGTGAAACTAGCAAAAAAGCCAGTGTTGGATTGCACTTTTTTGTAATTTCACCGCACTTGAAATTTGTTTCCCGTTTTCTAGTACACAGCAAGGAAAAACCAATGGTGTTGTTCAAATATACAACTCGTCCCGCAAATAATAAGCCCTCACATGATCATACTGATGGAAAAGTAAAAAAGTTATGGCTCCGAGAAGGAGGGAAGCGAAAAACAAAAACGAAAATACCCCGGGTCATGAAGGGGTTAAAGGAGGCTCCTTTTCTATTTTACGGTTCGCCTGTGCCCTCTGTAAAATAGGTGGCTTTCAGGCTAGTCTTCTTTTGCCAGACTTGCAGCCTTTTCTATCATCCCCGCATCATAGGATCTCTCTGCTGCCCGGGACGAGAGCACAGCCCCTCCCCAGGAGTGGGCTGTTGCTAGGTCACAATCTTTTTTTTTTTTTTTTTTTTTTTTTTTCCTGACCTGACCACAGTGTCTCAGTCCTTGATCCATGTTCTAGGGCGCATACCAACTTGTCCACTGCCACCAGTGCTCCGAACGCCTCCCACTGTGATTTGCATACACCTAAAAACATCACACTCAGAAGGGCAGATCAAGAACAGCGTCCAGGACGTTGGCCCACTCCAGCTCTTTGTCCAGTGCTCCGGGTCCATCTAGATTCTTTAGGATGCCTTTGTTATCTCTCGCATCTTCCGAGGTGGCTTTGGAGTCCAACCCTAGTCAGTCTCCGATCGGGGAACTCCAAGACTACAAGATACGATTGACAATTTTCATATGTCTGTTAACCATACCCTTAATATTAGGGACGATGAGGTCTGCTCTCAGGGCCTCGCCGTCAAGAAGAAAAGACATCCTTCCCGGACGTTTTCCAACCACAAGGAATTTTAGCCAATCTTCGTCAAACATTGGGAACATCTAGAGAAACCTTTCCCCTGTAGGAAACATCTGTATATTTAACTGGGTAGAACTCCTGCGACAAGGTATTTTATCGGCAACACCTTCTGAGTGCTAACTTACCTTGTAGGTTATATCACGCACGCTGACAAAAATTTTCTGACAGTATTTTTGGATGCTGCCAGTTGCTCCACTATGGTTACCATCAATATCTTTGCCATACGGAGGAGTCTTTGGCTGAGGGCCTGGAATCTGTCCCTTACCAATCTCCCTTTCCAGGGTTCTAGGCTGTTTTAGGTCCAGGTTGGTCCAGATAATCTCAGACACTACTGGCGGTAAGAGCACTTTCCGTCCTCAGCCTAACCCAAGATACCCCTTCACCAGGGGGCACTCTCTCAGGTTTTCTTCCTTTCATCCTTTTCTTTCCCCTCCTGGGCCTCCTCCCATCCGGATCTTTCTTCCACCCACAGTGAGAAGAGAAGGCTGTCCTGCAAGCCAGCTTCTCACTGATGTCAAAGGTCAATCCGCCTCCCATTTAGGATTCTCCCAGAGTGGAAGGCCAGTTTTCTCTTCTTCAGAGAGAGTGTTACCTCAGGTTGCAAGATCGAGTTTTCTTCCCCACCGGGCAGAAGTTCTTTTCCACTCCCGTCCACCAAGGTACCCGGCCCAGGTCACAGGCTTCTTCAATCTATTTCCTCCCTCCTTCATACAGGGGTATGTTTATCTGTTCCCTCTCGTGAACACTTTTCAAGGTTTTATTCCAACCTCTTTATGGTTCTCAAGAAGAACAGCTCCTTTCGTCCAATTCTGGATCTCGACCGGTTGAACCGTCGAGTCCGCCTCTGTTACTCCCAGATGGAGTCCCTATGCTTGGTTATCGCCTCTATGGAACTGAGAAGTTTTCTCTGCTCAGTGGACACTCAAGGTGCTTACCTGTATATCCCGATTTGCAACCCACTCCAGAGTTTTCTCCGGTTTTGTGATTCAGGAGTAGCTCTACCAATTCATATCCCTTCCTTTTTGAACTGGCCTCTGCCCCCAGGGTGGTTAAGAAGGCTATGGCAACCGTCAGAGCCCTTCTTCATTCCTATGCAATGCTTATCCATTACGTGAACGATCTGTTGTTCAAGGGTCCGTTCTACCGCTCAATTTTCATCGCCAGAGTCTTCAATCTTCTCTGACACTCTTGCCCATTTTGGTTGCATAGCCAAAGTCTTCCCTGATACTGTCTCTCTGCCTGGTGTTCTTGGGCATGCTGTCCGACACAGCTCGTGCCAAGGGCCTTCTTACAGAAGAAAGGTTCTCATCTCTCTGCCTAATGATCCGTTCCCTGAGAAGGTGCTCTCCACATCCCTGCGACTCTGCATGAGAGTACTGTGAAAGATGATTGCAACCATGGAAGCTGTACCCTTTACTTAGTTCCATGCTCATTTCTTTCAATGGGCTCTCCTGTCAGCTTAGGACAAGAAGTTCTCTTCTCTGTGCCCTCCCATTCGGCTACCACTCCGGGTGTGACAGTCTCTGACATGGGGGACCCTCGCTGTCCTACACAGAAAATATTTCCATACTATCCACTGGACACCACGTTCCAGCTAGATTCTGGGTACGGACAATTGGGCCACCGACTTTAAACAGATCTGTCAGAGATGAGGCACCCCAGACATCAATCTGATGGCGTCTCGGACAAATCACAAGGTGTGTTGTTTCATAGCCTGGTCCCGCAAACCTCTGGGCATCGGGTACGATGATAAGGTCATTCCATACTCTCAATTTCAACTGTCCTTTTTCTTTCCCTCCTCTTCCGCTGATTCTGGTAATTCCGGATTGGCCCAGAAGGGCCTGGCACATGGAGTTAGTATACCTCCTCGTGGACGTCCCCTGGAGGCTTACAGACCATCAAGACCTCTCACAGGACCCTCCCTTCCATCAGAGTACTCGGTCTCTGAATTTAATGGCACGGCTACTTAGGCTGCCATTCTGAGGGAGGTCGGGTTTTTCCCCATCTGTAGTCTGGCCTTGATTCTGGTCTCCACACTTTCTGTTCCTTTCTAGTGAAATCTCGCCTCTCGTCCCCAGGTCAAGACCTTCCTTCAGGGCTTTGTTCGTCTGGTGCCCCTATATTGTCCACTGGTAGAGCCATGGGATCTTAAACTCATATTAGGCATTCTTTAGAAACCTTTTTTCGAACCCATTCATGACATTACGTTATCCTTTCATGGAAGGTTGCATTTTTTGATAAACCACCCATCGCCTGCTGGATTCGCTTGTCGATCCGGGAGGTTTATCTTGCCGTGGACTGACATCCCCCTCAGGGTGTAAGGGCTCACTCCACCTGGGTGGGGGCTTCCTGGGCCATTCGCCACTAGGCCTCTGCTTATTAGATTGGCAAGTCTGCGACCTGGTCGTCTTTGCACACTTGTGCAAGGTTCTACAAGGTTAATACCCGTGCCTGGGCTGAGGCTGGCTTGGGCAGAATGGTGTTGCAGGAGGCGGTCGCCTGCCATCTGACTTAATTTGTTCTACTTATTTTGTTTCCCGCCCTCAGGACTGCTTTAGGACGTCCCATGGTTACCTGTGCCCCCAATGAAGAGATAAAGAAAGGGGGATTTTTGGTACTCACCGTAAATTCTCTTTCTTGGAGCCTTCATTGGGGGGACACAGCACCCTCCCTAGTTTTGTGCTTTGTTTGGGCCTACATGCCTTTTTTTTGTAGGGTTTGTACATAGTTTTTCTGTAATTGTAATTCTCCTACTGCTTTACTACTAAATGACGAGCTTTGTGCCAGTCGGTGGGTATATACCGTGGAAGAGAAGCTATTTTCCTTTTTATGCATAGTCAGCCTCCTAGTAACAGCAGCATGCACCCATGGTTACCTGTGTCCCCCAACAAAGGCTCCAAGAAAGTTTATGGTGAGTACCAAATCCCTCTTTTTTTTTTTTAAAGCCTGAAAGACCTGTTTAATGATTTATCGGCCATTAAACGAAAGAATGTCATCTTTGGCGTTTGAGTGGAATATAAAATATATGCATACACATAACTCGATTGAGAACTTTATTTTCTTGGCTTTTCTTAGTTATAACTTGTTGGTTTTAAATTGCCTTTAGATCAGAGCACAGAAAAGAATGAGGGTTCTGCAAATTGCTCTGGTGTCTCCGATCAAGAAAAGGAGCTTTCCAGGAGTTCTTTCCAGACATTCACGGTAATTTAATTTTTTGCCCTGTAGTTCAGAGGAATGCATGCTGCTCTTCTTGGTTACTTTAGATAGTGACTTTGCATGCAGTCTGCAAAGCTGGTCAATTTTTGTGTATCAGACAACTTTTATGAGACACTTGCCCAATGGTAAAAATACAGATATAAAGATAGAAATTGTTTACTTAGTATTAAAAGGTCACATTCAGAAAAACATTCAAATGTCATATTTTCCTTTGTTTTAATTGGTCCTTGGATGTCTGTGTAGACTGCTCGCCTATGGAATGAGTGTGATAAGATATTTTACACAGTGCGGTTATTTCAAAATATCACCCCTCCAAAAATGTGGTGTGTGACTAAATCCCTAGTGTTGGTTCATGTAGGGGGTGAAGTTGGAGCCCCCTTGCCACCCCTTGCTCTCTAACCTTCTGCCACCGAGCACTGATCAGTTGTTGAGCACTCGATTTTCAACACTTTTTTTTTTTTTTGTGCATCCTGCAGGCGCCGAGCTCTGCTCAGTGATGCAATTCACTGATCCACACTTGTACTCGCTGTTTTCCTGGAGTTTCTTTCCTTCTGTCTATTCCCCCCCCTTCTCCTTTGCACAACCTCCTTGCGTGCATCTTGCAGCAGCCGTGTACTGATCATTAACACAAATCACTGATTATCACTCGTGTTTGCGCTTTTCCAGGACTTTTGTACCATTCCATGCGTGCGTACTGCAACTTCTGATCAGACGCACATCGCTGATTTGTTCCCCTTCTCACTTTTGGCAAGGTCTTTTTTTTTTTTTTTCCTTCCCTTTTTGCGTTACATCCATGGGTGCATCCTACAGCCATTGAGCGCTTGTCGAATATCACCGAAGAGCCTTTGGTGGTTGTTTTTGTTTTTTGAATAAAAAAATTGATAAAAAAATAATTTAGATTAGTTGCTAGGTTTAGATTAAGGACAGTAAAAATATATCGTACTAATCAGCCTATACCACAGTATTTTATACCGATTTTAGTCGGGGTTAGTGTCAGATAGCAAACCGGAAAAAAGCACACAAAAAAATGTTTGTTAGTTGATAGGACTAGTTTTGGGACAGTAAAAATATACCGTAGTATTCATTGTCTATTACAGTATATTTTTTACAGAATTTAGTCAGGGCTAGTGTCAACGCGTAAAAAAATATCGCTGATCAGTGACATCGGTTGTGTTTGTTTTTTTTTGTGTGAAAAAATTGATAACTATTTAGATTAGTTGATAGGACTAGATTAGGGATAATAAAAATATACTGTAGTAGTGTCTACTACAGTATTTACTGAATATAGTCAGGGCTAGCGTCAGATAGTTGCGGATGCTCAGTATTTTAATTGATGTCAGTATAGTAAGTTATTTTGTTTTATCAAATTTTTATATTTTTATTTTGTTCTTACTAGATTCTTTTATTCTCCCTTTATTTTTTCACGCAGATGCCCCAGGACTGAAAATTAACCAGTGCCCGCCATTACTAATCCCATGCGGACCTCCCCCCCCCCCCCCCCCCTGAAGATTGAGCCACAGATTTATGATTTTGTGGCGGAATCAAAACTTGACACCACTGGCCTCACAGAAATTGACTTTTTCACAGTCTTTTTCTGTGAGGATTTTGTAAACCTCGTGGCTACCCAGAAAAATTTGTACGCCTAGCATCTTTTGGCACTAACCGGCCTTTCATCATTTTCTAACAGGCCCCTGCAGACACAGTAGAAATGATGACGTTTTGGGGTCTGGTCCTTCACATGGGGTTAGTGGAAAGCCAGAACTTTGGCAATACTAGAGTACTGATGTTTTGTATAATACTCCACTGTTCCGCATTGCCATGACTCGTAAACGATTTGAGGCCATCCACAAGTTTTTGCATTACATCGGTAATGCACACTGTCTTCCCTGAGATGATGACCCTAAGTTTGACCAACATTTCAAAGTTTGGCAGGTCATTGAGCGCTTCAGCAGCAAGTTTGCTGAGGTGTACTTGCCCCAAAGGGACATCTGCGTGGATGAGTCCCTAATACATTTCAAGGAGAGGCGCAAATTCCGGTAATACCTGCCCAGTAAGTGCGCCAGTTACGAAATTAAGCTGTACAAACTGTGTCAGAGTACCTCAGAGTATACCCACAGGTTTAGAGTTTATGAAGGGAAGGACACCTGGATTGAACCCTTTGAATGTCCCCCTGTCCTAGGAGTGTGTGGAATTTAGTGCACCCACTGCTGGATCAAGGTTATCACCTCTACGTAGATGCGTTTTATACCAGCATCCCACTCTTCAAGTCACTTTCTGCGTGAGCTACCACATCCTGCGGTACTGTCCACAAAAATCCGCGAGGCCTCCCTAAGACACTAATTGAGCAGCTGCTCAGAAAAGGCGAGAGCAGAGCACAATGTAGTGACCACATGCTGTTGGTCAAGTACAAGGACAGAGATGTCTTTTTCTTGACCACCGCTGTACGAGGTTCCTCTACACATGTCCACAAACCATGCTACACCTGCCCTGGCAAACCTGGCCTGTGCATAAAAGAATTCTTCAGACCCTACCACGCATCCATGGACTACTAAATTAATTTCTGACTTGCACAACTCACGTATGCCAACCTGATGCACTCTACACTACTCACGCATTCCACTGCATTATAAAATTCACATACCAGGATACACTAGATTAATTCCAATATAGTGTCACCTGGTGGGGGGTTTCACTGTTTAGGCACATCAGGGACTATCCAAATGCAACATGACACCCACTGACCATTCTATCAAAGTCTGCATTCCAAAACTGTCACTCTTTCCCCCTTCCCGTCCGAGCACTGCCGTGCGCCCAAACAGTAGTTTTCCTCCTCACTTGGGTATCAACATACTCTAGAGAAATTGCACAACAGTTTTTGAGGTTTATTTTTCTCCTGTTACCCTTGTGAATATAAAAAAAATAAGTTGGGTCTAAAAATCTAATTTTTGTCTTAAAAAAGAAGTAGCTTTTTTATTTTTACTACTCCATTTTATGTGAAGCACCTAGGGGTTTAAGGTGCTCACCACACATCTAGATAAGTTTCTTGAGGTGTCTAGTTTGCAAAATAGGGTCACTTTTGGGGGGTTTCCACTGCTTAGGCACATCAGGGGCTCTCTAAACGCGACATGGTGTCCACTCTTTATTCCAGGCAATCAGTGCTGTAGAGTCAAGGAAAATGAGGCATCTGAGGTTTGGCTTTTTTTCGTGACATATTGTACCGTACTTCTTGATAGTGGAAAAAATTCTTCGATATGCTTTGTGAAAAAATCTGAAATTTGGTGAAAAACTCTGCAATTTTCAAACTTTTAATTTTTATGCCCTTAAATCAGAGAGATTTGTCACACAAAATAGTTAATAAATAACATTGCCCACATGTCTACCTTACATCAGTGCAATTTTTGAACCATATTTTATTTTATTTTTTTATTAGGAAGTTATGAGGATAAACTTTGACCAGTGATTTTCTAATTTTTTTCCAGCAAAATTTACAAATCCATTTTTTCTTTAGGGATCACCTCACATTTGAAGTGACTTTGAGGGGCCTGAATGACAAAAAATACCCAAAAGTAACACTATTCTAAAAACTGCACCCCTCTTGGTACTTAGAACCACATTCAAGAAGTTTATTATCCCTTCAGGTGCTTCACATGAACTGAAGCAATGTGGAATGAAAATGTTTAGACCCAATTTGTTTTTCATTTTCACAAGGTTAACAGGATGGACCCCAAAACTTGTTGTGCAATTTCTCCTGAGTGCGCTGATACCCATATGTTGAGGGGCCAACTGTTTGGACGTGGGATTTGGAAGGGAAGGGGCGCCATTTGACTTGAATGCAAAATTGCCTGCAGGGCTTTGGAGTCAGAGTATGTGCCCATTTTGATGAAGTCGTGTTAAAATGTACCCTCTCCTAAAATATATAATTAATTGTATACAGTAGTTCAATGTTTTATGTACTCTAAATGTTTTCATAAGAATTTGGGAAAGTTATGAAATGTCCAATAAATGTCTGGTCTGTTCAAAGGATCTCGACTTTCAGTGGCGATAAATCTATGCTGCATGTCATGTACATATTCAGAAGGGGTTAAAAATGATTTTTTTTCTCTATTTATAATGGAGCTATTTTGTGTATGCCAGGCTGGAAACTATCAAGCTTGTCTTCAGCATCTTGGTGACCTAAAAGAAATTAACAAAGATGATTACAAGATCATGCTGAATATGGCAGTCGCTGAGTTTTATAAAAGCGACCAGAGCTCAACAGACAATTTAAAACAGACACTAAACCATCTAAGAAATGAGGTAAGAAAGCAATTCCAGTTCATCATTATGCAATATATATAGCAATGTGAACCGAGCACCGATGTCTAAATACAGCCATAATATACGATGCAAAGCTGTAGTGTCCTGGCTGCTTTCTATCACCGTGGTTTCTGCAAGCAAGTGATCATCGGGTTTCTGCAAGCAAGTGATTATTGGGGTGCTTTGTGTTGACAGCCCCCACTAATCTGATATTGATCATCTATCATAAGGTTTAAGCAATCAGTATCAAAGTCATGGACCATCCTTTATAACTTGACTTCAGGTGATACAAATGTTTAAGAATTGCGTTGGGTTTCTCTGACTGCTGCAACTAGAGGATTGTTGTATCAAATTAATACTAATTTGGACTTTAGGTGTTTGACCATTTTATAACCATTACTTATAGGTTCATGCAGCTGTTGATGAGATGGACAACTTAGATGATGTGGAAAACAGCATGCTGTATTACAACCAGGCGGTCATTCTGTATTATCTGCGTCAGCACATGGAAGCCATTGCCATCGGAGAAAAGCTTTATCAGTTCATCGAGCCCTTTGGTGAGTTTAGGACTCTTGATAGTTTATGTGAAAGTCTGTGTAGATTTGCATTTTTCCTAAGTTTCTTTGCATCCTTATTATCATGGACTTCATTCATTAATCCCTCTTTCATTAACGTGTTATTCACTGGAGAAGTGTTCAGACGCATTTACCCTAGCCAATCAGGGCCATTAAATGACCACCGATCAGCTACATGTAAACAGATCAGCTGTCATTTAATATCTTGCTGAGACGGGCTGAATCCATTTCCATGTTCATAGAACGATCGTTAACACAATCGTCCTGTCATTGTTCTTGGCAGCTCGTGTCCTGTTTATACAGCACAGGTGCTGCCAAGAATGATGGTTTATAATGAAGTTTAAATATCATTTCTACCAATAGACGAGTATTTTCCTCCTTTAACGGGTGACGGGCAGCCTGTTTACACTGGCCGACTGTCAGGAAACAAGCATCCTAGGAACGCTCATTCCCGAGAATAAGGCAATGTGAATGCACCCTTAGATGAGGTTTTGCTTACACTGTCCTCTAAGATGTGTGATTCTCCCAGTGCGCCAAGAGGATCTCTTCATTTGGTTTTCACAGTGACATAAACTGACACAAATTGCTTTATGAATATTTTGTTTTCTCCCATGTAATGAGTTTGTGCATGAAGAGTTCAGCCTCTGCCTCTTTTTACTCCTTTGACATCCTTTGAATGAACCAGTGAAATGTGTGCTGTTGTCGACTACTTTCACGGCCATTACACAGCTTGAGCTCCATGCAGTGTAACAATAGGGTGGCGTCAGGCATGTAGGTCTGTGTTTAATAGATCCTCTTATTCTTGATGATTTGGGGATCAAGTAGGAATCTTAATAGACAACAGACTGATCAGACAATTATTTTTATCTATTCCCTGGCCTGGACATTATTTTATGCCACAATCCCCCATGGCAGCATACATTGTCAGGATGCGTTATTTTGTTAGTTTTCATGAGGTTCTATGACTAAAAGCGCACTCCACTGCATTAAATGGTATTTTCATGCATCTTCCACAGCATATACTATAAATGTCTGATAGAGGTGGTTCCCACCTCTGCGACCCACTCTTGTTTCTAGAATCGGGTCATCTGACTCAGATTCTGCCTGGTGTATCAGATATTTATGGCATATTCTGTGGAGTCATACATATAATACATACTGATTTTTTTTTTCCATCTGCTTCATTCACATATGTCTGTACATTGAGAATTACTCCGTTTGTATTGAGAAAGCTGCTGACAGATCAGCTATAAGATTTCAACATGAATGCGCTATATTTTGAAACTGTAAAGCAGATTTCACAATATAAAATGCATACATTCTTAGATAGATCTCTTGCTGGAACTGATGACACTAGTATACTTACTTTGAAAACCCACTTAACCTGATTGACAGCTCCTCACTGTCTCTTCTCCCTGCGGCCGAGTTCACATTGCTCAGGACAAGCTGCAGCTATCAAGTCAGGCTGGATGGTTGGTATACTCAATACATTCGAGCTCTTGATGAGTCCATGTGAGCAAAGCTTAGTTTTAACTGTCAAGAATGATTATATAGCTATTCTTACATGGATTTTCTAAGTAAGTACTCCAGACTCACCAGACCTAAGGTATCTTTTGAATAATGTGTGCATTGTGAAATCCAGAGACAGATCCACTCTAACCTCCCATATTTTTTTCTGTTTTGAGCTGGGTTTGAAGGGCAACCTGACATGTTAAACATGCATCTGCAAGCGTCATGTTCCAGTGTAGGATTTGCTGAGTTGAAGAAGGAACCCGAGAATTGGTCAAGGATAATATCAGACAGATTAGATACGGAAAAATACCTTTATTAAAGTGTCTATGTGGTGGCACAGAAGATTGACACACAATTATAACAGTAAGTAGCTCATTAAACATAGCAGCATAATGTAAGGCAGAAAAAACATGATTGGGGAGTCCTCTATCCAAAATGCATGAACACTAGTAATTAATGCTAGATAGCTTGGTAAAATACATAATTATCAGTCATAAATATAATACACTGGTGTCCTCTAACATAAAGATTATATAGAGGAGAAATATAGGAGATGAAACACGTCAGGAAATTGGACCATAAAAGACAATGACAATAACTTTTATAATGGATAAATAGGATTAATCAAGTATACCAATGACAATGTGGTTAGCTGTTAGTGGTGAGGTGCTGAAACCCCAACGCACGTTTCGTACTCCGCCTTCGTCAAGGGATGCTGCTATGTTTAATAATTTCTTGATGTGTGTTTGACTTGCTACTAACTCTTAGATTTGTGTTTGAGTACCTTTTGTGCCACCACATGCCCATAGACACTTTAATAAAGGTATTTTTATGTTTCTAATCTGTCTGATATTATCCTTGACCAATTTTCCAGTTCAGTCCGCTGATGTATTTCTATGCACTATTTTTTAATAGGTTCATATAAGTACAATTAATTTATAATTATACGCCTAATGTCTCTCTTTTCCTTACTCAATTGGTGTAATGATTGAAGGGTTTGTATGGTCTTCTGATAAGTCTGCAGTCACTCTGAATCCTGACGGCATGCACCAGTATTGCCTGAGTAGTCCGTCTCATGACTGTATGCAATTTTGCTGCAGGTGGTTACATGAGGACTAGGCTTGCCTTAATTCACTTGTATTGAGAGAAGCCAAACACTTCTAGTGGGATTGTGTGCAAATTGCCTACTTGCTATCACATGACTGCCTGCTCTCACTGGAAATACCTGTGAATCCTGACAGTGTTCGCACCACACAGTCAGGATTTTCAAGTCTGCTGCCACGCAGAGGGACTACAGACTTATATCAGAAGACTAGGCAACCTTTAATGTAGAGTTTTGTGGATAAAGTTCATTGTAGCATGTTATTTATTTATTTCTTTATCGCCTCTCATTGGGGGACACAGGAACCATGGTGTATGCTGCTGCCACTAGGAGGCTGACACTATGCAAATAAAAAAGTTAGCTCCTCCTCTGCAGTGTACACCCCACCGACTGGCATTATACTCTTCAGTTTAGCTTAGTGTCAGTAGGAGGTGGACACGGGTCTTTCATTAGACCCTTATCTACCTCAATGTGCGTCGTTTTCTTTCAGTTTTCCTCGGAGGGATACAGGGTGAACAGTCACACCTGTATTCCCACAAGCGGACTATGAGTACGGTGTGTACTGCCACCCCGTATCCTCACAGATCCCTCACCAGGACCAAGATCCTGGCACACCAGCGTGCTCAGAAGTCCGGTCCTGGCTCCGTCCCCCACCCACTCGCCCACCAGAGCCTGTCGGTTGGAGGAGACGAGGACGTCCATCAGCCCTGGATGTCTCACCCTCTTTTAAGGTTAGTACGGCGTGGGATGTTTTTTAGGTGAGTATTTCCCCTATCCCATCCCAGATCCTTGTTAGGGGGGGGATTCTTGTTAAGGGCTCCCAGACGGTGACCCTCTCTTACCCGGTCATCGCCTGTAACCTTGCGGCGCGGTCGATATTTTATCAGTGATCCTGGAGCTCCAGCATTTTCCCCATTCTGAGCAGGCTGCGGCGCCTGTTTTCTGGCCGCAGCGCTCTCACCCGTGACCAGCATCTTCTTTCTTGACAGCTCTTGGCTGCTGTTCGCTCCTTTCCGCTGCAGTTTTTCACTGGGCACAGTCCTCAGCGCAGCAGCCCTGCAGTCTATCGCGCTGCTTATCGCTGCAGCGCATTGCTCCGGCGCCGCAGGAGGTGGATCTGCGGCGCCCTTCAGCGGCGCAGCCTAGCAGGCTGCGGCGCCTGTGCCGCCAGCCTCCCGTCGCGGCGCATTGCTCCGGCGCCGCAGGAGGTGGATCTGCGGCGCCCTTCAGCGGCGCAGCCTACCAGGCTGCGGCGCCTGTGCCGCCAGCCTCCCGTCGCGGCGCATAGCTCCGGCGCTCTATACCGGCGCCGCGGCTCGTTTCCCGGCCGCCGGTTCCTAATTTAAGCCCCGGCTTCGGCCGGGGCCTACTTCCGGTCTTCGGATCTGTCTCTTCCGCTTCTGCGGGCGGGCTTTTTTCCCGCCCGACATACTATGACCTGCCCACCGGCGCCTCTGCGTCTAGCTCCGCCCCCTTCCTCATGGGACACTCGTCTGGTGTGAGCATCGCTTCACACCACAGCAGCAGCCCTTGCAGTGCCTCACGCAGCGCGCCACGCTCCTTCGCCCGCATCTTCTGTGAGCTCAGCACCAGGGGATTTCTCCACCAAGGACAAGTGGGACATCTTCCAGGACCGGGTCCGTGAGTAGCTGCACTGCAGTCTGACACCCCCCTCTGCCCACTGTCCCCTAACCAACTGGCATCTTCAGGGTCCCTCAAAATGTCTTCCTCTAAAGGGGGCCGCTCTCGCCCCCCTACTTCTTCTTCATCTACTACCTTAGTCACGTACTTTGCATGTTCGTCCTGTAACAGCAAACTTCCCTCAGGTCAGTCCTCCCCGCTGTCAGTCCTGCAGCAACCCGATTGCTCCCACCGCCCAGGATCCCCCGGCTGTTCCGCCCGAGAGTGATCCCCCCATCCCAGGCTGGGCCGCTTCTCTGTCACAATCGGTGGCCGATTTAACACGGGTGTCTCAAACCCTGGTGTCCGCGCTGGATCGGTTACCCCTGCAGACCCCTGCAGTGGCCAGCGGGTCGCAGGAACCGCCGCCCGAGCCCTCCTTGATTAGCCACAAAAGGTCCAGACAGGAACGTCGGTCTGAGTCCTCTTCGCGTTCCATCTCGCCGCACGGCCCTCCCCCGCGGTTGGTGTCGCACCGTTCCTCCTCCCCTGAGTCAGGCGAGGCTTTATCTGATGCGCCCTCAGAGGAGATGTCGGAGTTGGATCCTAGCCAAATCGCCACCATGAGTGAGTCGGTCCAGAACCTCATTCGGGCTATAAACCAAACCTGTGGCATTAAGGATCCCTCTACGGAACCCGCAGATCAGGCGGTTTTGTTTAGACGGGCCAAACCACCTTCAAAATTTTTTGCCCCTCATCCTGAATTCGAGGAAATCCTGGCCAGAGAGAGAGAGAATCCGACCAGACGTTTTCAGAGGGGAAAACGCCTGGGGGTGTTATATCCTTTTTCACCAGATCTTACCGCCAATTGGACGGTCTCTCCCTCGGTGGATCCACCTGTGTCCAGGCTGTCCACCAACACGGTGCTCCCACTGTCCGGCGGAGCGTCTCTGAAGGATTCTAACGACAGAGTTATAGAATCCTTCGCAAAATCTGCCTTCGAAGCGGCTTCAGCAGCGCTATGCCCGGCCTTTGCTTCCACTTGGGCCTCAAAATCCATCTCAAAATGGGCCAAGGATCTGCGGCGAGGTATCCTGGACGGGGCTCCTCCCGC
The DNA here is from genome assembly GCF_032444005.1 of Ranitomeya imitator. Lineage (NCBI taxonomy): Eukaryota > Metazoa > Chordata > Amphibia > Anura > Dendrobatidae > Ranitomeya > Ranitomeya imitator. Next base: position 120,051,664 of record NC_091287.1, read on the forward strand.
GCAATTAGCGGAACTTGCCAACCAGATTTCCCACGCTGGTGAATACCTGGTTTCCGCCTCCCTGGATGTCGCCTCTTGTGCGGCTCAGGCTTCCAGCAATGCCGTTGCCATCCGCCGGACCGTTTGGCTCAAGGCCTGGCAGGCGGACTTGTCCTCCAAAAAGTCCCTCACTAGTCTGCCCTTCCAGGGCTCTCGTCTCTTTGGTTCCCAGCTGGACCAGATCATTAAGGACGCCACTGGGGGCACAAGTTCCCTTCTCCCCCAGGCTAAACCTCGTCGCCCTCCTCCTAGACGGCAGTTTCGCTCGTTCCGGCCTTTTCGTCGCTTCGCTGCATCAAACTCCTTTTCCCAGCAGCAACAGAGGCCACAGGCACGTCAAGAGAAGAAGGCGGTGTCCTTCAGGCCCACTCCGTCCTGGCGTCCTCGCTATTCCCAGGGTAGATCGTCCAGGCCCAGGACTGGAAGATCCACTTCCGCATGACTCTCGGCAAGACTCCAGCCCAACTCCCAGGTTGGGGGGCCGTCTTCTCCGTGTCAGGGAAGTTGTGTCTTCGGGATACAAAATAGAGTTCGCCTCCCGACCCAGAGATCGTTTCTTCCAATCTCGTCCTCCAAAAGATCCCGCTTTGGTTCCGGGCTTCTTCGCAGCCATCGCTTCTCTGCTCAAATCCGGGGTAATCGTTCCCGTCCCAGAAAAGGAACGGTACACGGGTTTCTACTCGAACCTCTTTGTGGTACCGAAAAAAGACGGCAAGGTTCGTCCCATTCTGGACCTCAAATTGTTGAACAGGAGGGTTCGCCTGAGACACTTCAGGATGGAATCCCTTCGTTCAGTAATTGCTTCCATGGAGGCTCAGGAATTTCTATGCTCTATAGATATCCAGGACGCCTACCTACATGTTCCAATATTTCCCGGACATCACCGTTTCCTGCGCTTCGCAGTGCAACAAGATCATTTTCAGTTCGTCGCCCTGCCGTTCGGTCTCGCAACCGCGCCAAGGGTGTTCACGAAAATCATGGCGGCGCTGATGGCCATTTTGAGAGTCAGAGGCTTGGTTCTGTTTCCATACCTCGACGACATCCTCATCAAGGCTCCGTCCTTTGCTCAGGCCCACGAAAGCTTGTCCATTGTTCTCGACACCTTATCCCGTTTCGGATGGCTGGTCAACCGGAAGAAGTCCTGCCTTATTCCTTCTCAGCGCATCATCTTTCTGGGCATGCTATTCGACACTCGTCAGTCCAGAGTCTTCCTTCCCAAGGACAAGAGATCCACCCTTTGTCGGGACATTCTCTTGCTCCAGGGTCCTCGGCCTCCCTCCCTCCGATCGGCCATGAAGGTTCTGGGGAGGATGGTAGCTACCTTGGAAGCGATTCCCTTCGCCCAATTCCATTCTCGACCCCTTCAGCAAGCCATTCTGTCTCAGTGGGACAGGTCGGTCTTCTCCCTGGATCGGCCGATCAGACTCTCCTTTCGGGTCAAGCGGTCTCTCAACTGGTGGCTGACGTCTCCTCTCATCTCCCAGGGCAGGTCCTTCCTTCCGGTTCACTGGCAGGTGGTGACAACGGATGCCAGCCTGATCGGCTGGGGTGCGGTTTTTCGCCACCTGACGGTTCAGGGCCGTTGGTCGCTGCAGGAGTCCGCGCTGCCGATCAACGTCCTCGAAATTCGGGCCATCTTTCTGTCCCTCCGCCATTGGGAAAGGATCCTCAGGGGCCTTCCAGTCCGGATCCAGACGGACAATGCCACGGCTGTGGCATATGTCAACCATCAGGGGGGGACTCGGAGCTCCTTGGCCCTTGCCGAGGTGTCCAAGATCCTCCTTTGGGCAGAGGCAACGGTTCCGGTGATATCCGCGGTGCATATCCCCGGCGTAGAAAACTGGGCCGCCGACTTCCTCAGCCGCGAGGGTCTCGCGGCAGGGGAATGGTCCCTGCATCCGGAGGTCTTCCATCAGATTTGTCTTCGATGGGGAACTCCGGATGTGGATCTCACGGCGTCTCGGATCAACAGGAAGGTTCCACAATTCATCTCCAGGTCACGCGATCCTCTCGCAGTGGGCGTCGATGCTCTGGCCATTCCTTGGTCACAGTTCGAGCTGCCCTATCTGTTCCCACCCCTTCCATTACTTCCCAAACTGTTGAAGAAGATCAAAGCGGAAGGGGTGCCGGTCATCCTGATCGCCCCGGATTGGCCCAGGAGAGCTTGGTTCGCGGAGCTCGTCAACCTTCTCGCGGACGCTCCCTGGTGCCTTCCAGACAGGCCCGATCTGCTGTCCCAGGGTCCGATCTGCCACCCGAATTCTCGGTCGCTCAGTTTAACGGCGTGGCTGTTGAGACCGCGGTTCTAAGAGCGTCCGGCCTTTCGGACCGGGTGATTCACACCATGATTCAGGCTCGGAAGCCTTCGTCTTCCAGGATCTACTACCGCACCTGGAAGGCCTACTTCCGTTGGTGCGAGTCCAACCGCGTGCCGCCTATGGTTTTTTCCCTGCCTTCTCTTTTGGCCTTCCTTCAGGCAGGACTGGATTCGGGCCTGGCTCTTAGTTCCCTGAAGGGTCAGGTCTCTGCGCTTTCCATCCTCTTTCAGAAGACCTTGGCCTCTCGGCCACAGATTAAGACCTTCTTTCAGGGGGTAGCCCACGCCGTCCCGCCGTACAGGGCCCCTGTGGAGGCATGGGACCTAAACCTGGTACTGGACGTTTTGAAGGTTTCTCCCTTTGAACCTCTTAGGGAGATTCCTCTATCAGTTTTATCTTGGAAGGTGGCCTTTCTTGTGGCCATCACGTCCATTCGCCGCGTTTCCGAGCTGGCGGCACTGTCTTGCCGCCCTCCGTTTTTGGTCATTCACCAGGACAAGGTGGTCTTCCGACGTCCACCTTCTTTTCTTCCTAAGGTGGTTTCCACCTTCCACCTCAACGAGGACATCGTTCTACCTTCCTTTTGTCCAGCTCCGACCCATCCTCTGGAGCGATCGTTGAACAAGCTGGACCTAGTCAGGGCAGTGAGGATTTATCTGGATAGAACATCCTCTTTCCGGAAGACGGATTCATTTTTCGTCATTCCTGATGGCATGCGCAGAGGCCAGCCGGCTTCTAAAGCGACTATTGCTCGCTGAATCAGAACGGCAATTTTGGAGGCTTACCGGGTCAAGAACAGAGTGCCCCCTCCTGGGATTAAGGCTCACTCTACCCGGGCAGTCGGCGCCTCCTGGGCGGTGCACCACAGGGCTTCCGCCCTACAGCTTTGCAAAGCGGCAACTTGGTCTTCCATCCACACGTTCGCCAAATTTTACAAGGTCCATACCTACGCATTGGCGGACGCCAGCCTAGGCAGAAGGATCCTGCAGGCGGCAGTGGTGAGTCCTCTGACCTGATGGAAGTCTGTTTTCCCGCCCTTGGGACTGCTTTGGGACGTCCCATGGTTCCTGTGTCCCCCAATGAGAGGCGATAAAGAAAACAGGATTTTTGGTTGCTTACCGTAAAATCTGTTTCTTGAAGCCTCCATTGGGGGACACAGCTCCCTCCCAATGTTTTCTGTTGTTATCTGTTCTATGACTGTTCTCACGTTACAGTTCTCAAGTTTGTGGTTATGGTTTTTCAACCTTGTTTCATTATCTCCTACTGCTTTCTCACTAACTGAAGAGTATAATGCCAGTCGGTGGGGTGTACACTGCAGAGGAGGAGCTAACTTTTTTATTTGCATAGTGTCAGCCTCCTAGTGGCAGCAGCATACACCATGGTTCCTGTGTCCCCCAATGGAGGCTTCAAGAAACAGATTTTACGGTAAGCAACCAAAAATCCTGTTTTAAGCACTATAGATAGCACTATAGATACCTTTGTAACTGTTTTTGTATTGTCCTTTTTCTTCAAAAATTCGTTATTCTGTTGGTCTGCACTAAAAGGAAATAATCTGGCTCTCATATGGAATACGAGAGGGAGGAAGGCATCTATGTTCTCAGTTAGGGCAGTAAAAATAGGTTGTCGATGAGGTGGAAATATCCCTAGGAATGTAATATGAATGAACATGAATTAGTGACGACAGCAGCACGTTGGACGCCAGACTCAGATCTAGCATGTATTACAATGAATGAAGGAATGATGATTGCAGCTTAAAAGCATTAGTCGCTCTAATTTTTATTACTTAAAGCAATAGTACACGTGAAAATAAGCAACTTTGTCATGTATGTCATCGGAGAAATCTGCTTTTTTTTTGTCTGACATCATTCATCAGTCTATACCAAAATTCTCAGTTTTGATGTAAATTCTGTATTCAGTGAAGACTTTCCCATTACTGAGATAGGAGATGGCTGCTGGTGCTGATTAGATTCTGTTCCCCATCCCACTATAAACCCAACATCCCATAGAGAACCATTTTCAGAGCGGGTAAAGAATAACAGAGTATAACATTTGTAGAAGGGGGAGAGGAAGGGAAAAAAAGGGTTAACAATTAAAGGGAATCTGTCGCCAGAAAAAATGCTATTAACCTGAAGATATGGAGATAATCTACAGGTAAATGGCGTTATTAGCCTGCCTGGTTTCCGCAGTTAAACACTGCGTGGAGAAAATAAACTCTATTCTCCCTGACAACGTTCGGGTTTATTTACTGCAGTGGCACCAGCGCTGGTTCTGCCACCACTCTGATTACACAGAGCAGCGGCTGTAACTGCGCCCCGGGCCCTGACTGACAGCCGGCCCCAATGCAGAGCGATTGTCAGGGCCAAGGGTGCGGATACAGCTGCCACTCTGTATACTCAGGGCGATGACTGAATCCACACTATCGCCACTCCAGTGACTGAAACTGGGCCCTGGCCCTTACTGACAGTTAGCCCCAATGTCTTTCAGGGCCAGAGGTGTGGTTACATTCATGCGTCAACGCTGGTTGTCTCCGCTCTGAAATACAGAGTGGCTGTGGTAACCATGCATCTGGCATTAGGGCCTGCTGTCAGTCCAAGATACAGAGCGGCTGTGGTACCATGCACCTGGCATTAGGGCCTGCTGTCAGTCCAAAATTCAGAGCGGCAGCGCTAACCGTGCACCTCGCATTAGGGCCTACTGTCAGTCCGAATTACAGAGCGGCAGCGGTAACAGTGCACCTGGCATTAGGGCCTGCTGTCAGTCCAAAATTCAGAGCGGCTGCGGTAACCGTGCACCTGGCATTAGGGCCTGCTGTCAGTCCGAAATACAGAGCGGCAGCGGTAACCGTGCACCTGGCATTAGGGCCTACTGTCAGTCAGAAATACAGAGCGGCTGCAGTAATCATGTACCTGGCATTAGAGCCTGCTGTCAGTCTGAAATACAAATCCTCTGGGCTAACCGTGCACCTGGCATTAGGGCCTGCTTTCAGTCTGAAATACAGATCCTCTGGGCTAACCGTGCACCTGGCATTAGGGCCTGCTTTCAGTCCGAAATACAGAGCGGCTGGGGTAACCGTGCACCTGACATTAGGGTCTGCTGTCAGTCCGAAATACAGAGCGGCTGTGGTAACCATGCACCTGGCATTAGAGCCTGCTGTCAGTCCGAAATTCAGAGCATCTGCGGTAACCATGTACCTGGCATTAGAGCCTGCTGTTAGTCCGAAATACAGAGCATCTGCGGTAACCGTGCACCTGGCATTAGGGCCTACTGTCAGTCCGAAATAGAGCGGCTGCGGTAACCGTGCACCTGGCATTAGGGCCTGCTGTCAGTCCGAAATACAGAGCGGCTGCGGTAACCATGCACCTGGCATTAGGGCCCTACTGTCAGTCAGGGCCAGAGGTGCGGTTTCAGTCATGCACCGGCGCTGGTTGTGACCACTTCGATGTACAGTGCGGTGGCTATAACCGTGCGCCCAGTCAGTCAGAGCAGGGCATCGTTAGAGCCGCCGCTCTGTATTCTCTGTGGTGAATGAACCTGTGGCGCCACTGCCCCGTGACTGACACAAACACTGCCGGGTTAGAATAAAGTTAATTTTCTCCTCACCCCCAAAATTGAAGATGAGCTAAGCCCACTGGCATCAGGAGCTTATCTACAGCATTCTGTTAAGCTGTATATAAGACCCCGATGTATCCTGAAAGATGAGAAAAAGAGGATAGATTATACTCACCTGGGCGGGCGGTCCGATCCGATGGGCGTCTCGGTCCGGGGCCTCCCATCTTCTTACGATGACGTCCTCTTCTTGTATTCACGCTCCGGCGCAGGCATACTTTGTCTGCCCTGTTGAGGGCAGAGCAAAGTACGCCTGCCCCAGAGCCGCAGCGTGAAGACAAGAAGAGGACGTCATCATAAGAAGATGGGAGGCGCTGGACCGGACCGAGACGCCCATTGGATCGGACCGCCCGCCCAGGTGAGTATAATCTATCCTCTTTTTCTCATCTTTCGGGATACATCGGAGGCTTATCTACAGCATTACAGAATGCTGTAGATAAGCCCCTGATGCCGGTGGCCTTAGCTCATCTTCGATTTTGGGGGTGACAGGTTCCCTTTAAGTGCAGACTCTGAGCAGAATAACACTATTAACCTCTTTCCAACCAGATTATATTGTTTATCCTTGATTGTAGTTCTCCCATAGATGTAGGTCTTGTGTCTAACCAATGACATGCAAGAATTTTACGTGGTCCATCTTCAAGTACTCTGATTTCACTCCATTCACCCTTTCTATGTAGGCGATGACCTGATTCCAAAATGGGCCTATCTGTCTACATTTCCACATCATGTCTTCCCCTGACCTACAGAGAATCTCATCAGCACCAGCTGCCATCTCCTATCTCAGTAATGAGAAATTTTTCACTGAACACAGACTTTAACTCAGAATTAAGAATTTTATAATGACTGAAAATTCTGGCACAGAAAGAAGCTGAGTCCTCTGATGAGATATATTGCACAGTTGCTCAGTTTCATGAGTATTATTGATTTATGTAATAAAAATTAAAACGACAATTACACTTTTAATACAATCATTTAAAGATAACCAATAACGAAAGAAAAAAAGAGAATCTATGTTAGGCTACGTTCACACTAGCGTTGTGCGCCGCTGCGTCGGCGACGCACAACGCACCGAAAAACGCACGCAAAAACGCTGCGTTTTTCGACACGTGCGTCGTTTTTTGACGAAAATCGGACGCAAGAAAAATGCAACTTGTTGCGTTTTCTTGGTCCGACGCTAGCGTCAAAAAAGACGCACGTGTCGGAAAACGCAACAAGCAAAAACGCATGCGTTCCCCATGTTAAACATAGGGGCGCATGATGCGTGCGTCGCCGCTGCGTCGCCCGACGCTAGCGCGACGCACACTAGCCGAACGCTAGTGTGAACGTAGCCTTAAAAGGGTATTCCCATCTCCAAGATTCTGTCCCAATGTGTAGTGATGAGCGAGTATACTCGTTGCTCGGGTTTTCCTGAGCACGTTCGGGTGACCACCGAGTATTTGTTAGTGTTCGGAGATTTAGTTTTCATCGAGGCAGCTGAATGATTTACAGCTACTAGCCAGCCTGAGTACATGTGGGGGTTGCCTGGTTGCTAGGGAATCCTCACATGTAATCAAGCTGGCTAGTAGCTGTAAATCATTCAGCTGAGACAATGAAAACCTAATCTCCGAACACTAACAAATACTCGGAGGTCACCCGAGTGTGCTTGGGAAAACCCGAGCAACGAGTACACTCTCTCATCACTAATAATTAGTAGTGTAGTTCTTCTGATTTGCTATATCGCTTACTCCATGTGCAGGCATTGTAGTAGTTTAAGTATCCATGGTTATGACCACTCACAGTGTCAGTTGTTAGTGGTCGTGACTATGGATACCTAAGGTACTGCAATGCCCTGCACAAGGGGTAAGGAAGATGGCAAATCAAAAGAACTATGCTACATTTCAAATTGGAGGTATTTGCGAATATTCTTATTATTACACCTACTACATATTGGGATAGGATCTTGGAGATGGGAATATCTTGTTAAGGTGTGTGTATAACCATTAATTCCATGTTCCTGTGGGGCTTGATAGTAGTCTAGTCGTGGTCTATCTTATTGACTGACAGACATCTGTGTGAATACTCGAAGGAGTTTCCTTCTATTATTTCAATAAGAGCTGATCTGCAATACTTAGATGGCATTCTGCTCCATATTCTGTTTTATCTGGCCGTGCTGCAAACACCTGATCGGTAGTGACGAGCGCCAGTGCTCGTTACTCGAGTTTGCCTAGGGTGCTCGGGTATGCACCGAGTATCGCGGGTGATCAAGTAACATGTTCGAGCCCATGTGGCCTCATATTTCACGCCTGTTATCCACAAAACATGCGAGGATTGCCTGAGAAACATGGGGATTCCCCACTTTTTGTGGCTGTCTTAACAACCGCTGGCCACAAGGACTAGGACATGTCACTCTAGCACCCGCGATACTCGGTGCGAACCCGAGCACCTTAGGCAAACTCAAGTAACGAGCACTGGCGCTCATCACTGCTGGTCGGTCGAGATGCCAGGTGTCTGACCCCACTGATAAGATATTGATGACTAGTCTTAAAGGCTCCTGCAGATGATCCTATTAATGGTCTGACTGTGATCAGATTGCTTGATTTCTCTCTAGCCTGTCCGAAGAAAGCCATTGCATGCCCGAGTTTCATCTGATATTCGCATATCGCTCGGCCATGCAAGTCAGTGAGTGCGTGGAATCTCCGGTGATATCTTTGTCCAGTCTGATTTCCATGAACTGACAGAATGGAGAAGATAAAGAAATGTTTTTTTTTCTATCTTCTCATCTTAGAGAATCGGATCACGCTATGATCACACTCAGATCTGAGTGTGGTGTGCATAATGAACCGATTCTCTAAATACTGTCATCTGCTCCTGCCCTTAGGATAAGTCTTCAGTTTCAACGTGTTGGAAAACCTCTTTACACTCGGTGGCTGTCAATCATTGAGTAAGACCGCCTAAGTGCACAGTAACCTTACCTTACATTATACCGAATCGTTTCCCAGTAAACTGTATATTAATCCGCTCAGCTTTCTAACCTGCTGCCTGCAGCTCTCGGGTCGTGTGTGTCACAGGTGCCCTTCAAACTCTGGATAGGTAAGTGTTTCATTTGCTTAGAAAAAGTAACAAATATGTCTACTGCATGTTATATAGACCTATACAGAAAAAGCCAGTCGGCTATTGTGTTTTCATTGTTTGTAGAAGAGGGCACAAGGGATTATGAAACAAGTCTCCCCTTATCCACAGGTTAGGTAAGAACGCTGGGACCTGCACGATAATCTGAATTTTTATCCCTGCCAGAATGAATCGGCAGTACACATGATTGACCATTGCCCCATGCACTCCCTATGGGGTTGCTGAGTGCTGCCCTATTTTTATATTTTTTATTTATATATATTATATTTTATATTTTTATATTTTTTTTCCATGGGGCGGCCCCAAAATAATGAATACAAAAATAGGGAAAAAGGAAAAAATGCCATGACTAAGACCTGATGGTCGAAACGCGTCGGCGTTGACCACCTGGGACCCCCATCTCTTTTTTGCAAATGTTTGCATTTTAAAGTGTTTTCAATAAATTGACTTTTTAGAAGATCCATGCTGGAGATTATTTTTTCTTTTTCAAAATAATGAATGGAGCAGTGGTCAGGCATCTAACCTGCTGCACCATTTTTAATGGGGAGTTAAAGTTCCTTGTCAAGGACTAAAAATTCCCCATTCTGCCGGTTAGTGTGGGTTCCAGCGCTCAGACCCCCGCCATGGATAGATGATAACTTGTTTTATTAGGGCAGCCCCATTAAACAGCATGCTGCGATCTTCAGGTACCAGGCCCACCACTGTGACGGTATGTTCTTGGCCTTCATATCGGGATCGTTGTAATGTTGCGATCACCATGGTCACTGGTGGCAGGTCCTAATATCCTTTATACCAAGATATACATCAACAGGAATAATGTTTTTTGTGTGATCCGTTTCCTATTGGTTTTGTCAGTCTTCAACCCTTTCTATTTTGTCTACACCATATTTTCCATCATGCTTTCTTGCCACTAATATTTTAGGTAGGTCTCTGAGAATGCCCAGAACATCGCCCCAAAGCTGTAAAGGACCATTTACACCATGCAGACGAGGTGAAGACTCATTTTACATTTTGATGTTTTTTTCCTCCCTTCCCTCTAAGGTCCGGTGGAAACTGTAAACCGATCAGGATCGCATGTCGTTACACATCCAGTGGGAAACATTCTCTTCTCTGAAAGAATGCACATTCATCTATCCATACTAGCAAGATTTGAGGCTGCTAAACGTTTTCTATAGTATAGATTCTTAAGTCTAAGATACTTGTTATGGGAATATTTTTTTCTAAAGTTTATTGGTAGATTATTATTTGTTCATGGAAAACTCGAGGGAATCTGTCAATTGATTCATGATTCTCAAACTGTGGTCATCACGAATCCAATTATAGCTGGGCATGTTCTTATCTGAATCGCACCATCATTTCAGAGAAAACATAGCGGCATAGATCCAGCCAAGGAGGTAAGGAAGAGACAAGACTAGCCCGGCACTTCTCCTGTTCGGTTTCTTCCCATGCCGCTCCATGTGATTGACAGGTCTCTGGTTATGTACATACATAGGAGAAACCTGTCCGTCAACTAGAGTGGCGCTGGGAGAATCTGGTTGGGCATGGTGACGGCCTAGTCTCATCTCTTCCTATTGTGCAACCAGGCGCTGGTTCGGTATGCCGCGGTTTGGACATCATTAATTGACTGATGTGTTCCCTTTAAAGGGGTGTTTGTATGTCATAACATCACTCAGCTATGGCACAGTTAGTGTGCAATAATGGGACAAGAAGCCTTTTGGGTTTTTTTTTTTTTTTTGTTTTTTTTTTTTTTAGTGTGGAGTATCTTTCACCCCCATCCAGAAAATATGGCATTTATTCCTTTCTGTATGGAAATTCCTGAAATGAAAGTGTCAATTGGCAGAACGTATTAAGGCAGCTGCTGTGACCAGCTTAAAATCTTGCTAATATGATAAATGTGTAAACTGTGGGTGCATGCATATATATTGCCTTTTATGACTTGTAAAGAACTATTTAGTAAGTATGAAACCTTACAGAGGTTTACAACTCATGAGAAGGCCTTTAATGGGCTTTTTCTAGTTTTAGCTTCTAATTTTGAAAATACAAAACAACTGCAGATGAGTTAGGGCTTCCAATATGTTGTTCTGGGAGACGCTAATGGCTCGTAGTCCATACATGGTTGCCTTGTCTAGCTGGGAGACATTGGCTTTTTAAAGCACCACTCCAGGGTTTTTGTTTTTTCTTTTCTTCAGCGCTGGAGTGGCACTTTAAATGTAAGCTCTCTGCCCCCGTTCTTATACTTACCTTCCAATGGCTTCACCTTTTACCGATGCCGGTCAGGTCCCACTGCACCATCTTGTTCCGTAACTTCTATCTAGCTCAGGGGTGTCAAACTGCATTCCTCGAGGGCTGCAAACAGGTCATGTTTTCAGGATTTCCTTGTACTGCACAGGTGATAATTTAATGAGCTACACACATAATGATTGCAGCACCTTGTGCAATGCTAAGGAAATCTTGGAAGACCCGCATGGTTTGCGGCCCTCGAGGAATGCAGTTTGACACTAGCTGGAAGTCACAAGCTACTTCTCAAGAGCTCAGTGCAAATCTGATAGCCAGAACAAGGCTGTCACAGAGATGTATTGAAAAGTGACCTCCAGTGCGCTCCATGAAACACTTGTGCTGCCGGCAGGAACAATGCTGGAAAAGATTGAAGGCGACAGGTGAGTATAAGACAGGAGGCAGGAGCATTACACATAAAGCGCCACTCCAGTGGTACAATAGGAAAAAAAAAGCGCTGGAGTGGTGTTTTACATGTGCTATTATCATAGGAGCCAGCGTAATATCAGGTGCCACTTTAAATTCAGCTTTGTCCATACTCTTAATAGGTAATATAAGAGCACATAGGTCACCTGGAAAAGACAATTCATACAACTGAGAACTACAGTGAGCTGCATGTTTGTTTGTGGATGAATGAATATCAATGAAACGCCCACTATTTATATATTTAAATTTGTATAAACTAGATTGTGGCCCGATTCTAACGCATCGGGTATTCTAGAATATGCATGTCCCCGTAGTATATGGACAATGATGATTCCAGAATTCGCGGCAGACTGTGCCCGTCGCTGATTGGTCGAGGCAACCTTTATGACATCATCGTCGCCATGGCAACCATTATGACATCATCGTCGCTGTGTCCGTTGCTGATTGGTCGAGGCAACCTTTATGACATCGTCGCCATGGCAACCATTATGGCATCATTGTCGCTGTGCCCATCGCTGATTGGTCGAGGCAACCTTTATGACATCATTGTCGCCATGGCAACCATTATGACATCGTCGCTGTGCCCATTGCTGATTGGTCGAGGCCTGGCGGCCTCGACCAATCAGACGCGGGATGTCTGCGTCCTTTATGACATCACCGTCGCTGTGCCCGTCGCTGATTGGTCGAGGCCTGGCGGCCTCGACCAATCAGAGACGCGGGATTTCCAAGACAGACAGACAGACAGACAGACGGACGGAAAAACCCTTAGACAATTATATATATAGATTAACATCATGCACATGTTTGTATGTATATGTATGGGGATGTGTGTATGTATGTACAATATATATATATATATATATATATATATATATATATATATATATATATATATATATATATATATATATATATATATATATATATATATATATATATATATATATATATACATATACATATACATACATACATTTATTTACAGGTGCTTCTAACAAAATTAGAATATCATCAAAAAGTTAATTTCAGTTCTTCAATACAAAAAGTGACACTCCTACATTATATAGTCATTACAAACAGAGTGATCTATTTCAAGTGTTTATTTGTTAATGTTGATGATTATGGCTTACAGCCAATGAAAACCCAAAAGTCATTATCTCAGTAAATTAGAATACTTTATAACACCAGCTTGAAAAATGATTTTAAAATCTGAAATGTTGGCCTACTGAAATGTATGTTCAGTAAATGCACTCATTACTTGGTTGAGGCTTCTTTTTGCGTCAATTACTGCAACAATGCGGTGTGGCATGGAGGCGATCAGCCTGTGGCACTTCTTAGGTGTTATGGAAGCCCAGGCTGCTTTGATAGCAGCCTTCAGCTCTTCTGCATTGTGGGGTCTCATGTCTCATCTTCTTCTTGACAATACCCCATAGATTCTCTATGGGGTTAAGGTCAGGCGAGTTTGCTGGCCAATCAAGCACCGTGATACTGTTGTTTTTAAACCAGGTATTGGTATTTTTGGCAGTGTGGACAGGTGCCAATTCTTGGTGGAGAATGAAGTTCCCATCTCCAAAAAGCTTGTTGGCAGAGGGAAGCATGAAGGACTCTAAAATTCCCCGATAGATGGCTGCGCTGACTTTTGTCTTGGTAAAACATAGTGGACCTACACCAGCAGATGACATGACTCCCCAAACCATCACGGATTGTGGAAACTTCACACTAGACCTCATGCAGCTTGGATTGTGGCCTCTCCACTCTTCCTCCAGACTCTGGAACCTTGATTTCCAAATGAAATGCAACATTTACTTTCATCTGAAAACAACACCTTGGACCACTGAGCATCAGTCCAGTTCTTTTTCTCCTTGGCCCAGGTAAGACGCTTCTGGCGTTGTCTATTGGTCATGAGTGACTTGACACAAGGAATGTGACACTTGTAGCCCATGTCCTGGATACGTCTGTGAGTGGTGGCTCTTGAAGCAATGACTCCAGCAGCAGTCCACTCCTTGTGAATCTCCCCCAAACTTTTGAATGGCCTTTTTCTTAACAATCCTTTCCAGGCTGCGGTTATCCCGGTTGCTGGTGCACCTTTTTCTACCACACTTTTTCCTTCCACTCCACTTTCCATTAATATGCTTGGATACAGCACTCTGTGAACAGCCAGCTTCTTTAGCAATGACCTTTTGTGGCTTACTCTCCTTGTGGAGTGTGTCAGTGACTGCCTTCTGGACATCTGTTAAATCAGCAGTCTTCCCCATGATTATAGAGCTACTTAAACAGACTAAGGGACCTTTTTATATGCTTAGAAAGCCTTTGCGGGTGTTTTTTTTTTTTTTTGTTTTGTTTTTTTGTTTTTTAATCTAATTTACTGAGATAATGACTTTTGGGTTTTCATTGGATGTAAGCCGTAATCATCAACATTAACAGAAATAAACACTTGAACTAGATCACTCTGTTTGCAATGACTCTATATAATATATGCGTTTCACTTTTTGTATTGAACTGAAATAAATTAAATTTTTGATGATATTCTAATTTTGTGAGAAGCCCCTGTAAAGAATATATACGTATACACATTTTTTTTTTATTTCGTTTTTTCTTTCTATGAGACTAAAATCAGATGTTAATGTACCGTATATACTCGAGTATAAGCCGACCCGAGTATAAGCCGACCCCCCTAATTTTGCCACAAAAAACTGGGAAAGCTTATTGACTCGAGTATAAGCCTAGGGTGGAAATGCAGCATTTACCGGTGAATTTCAAAAATAAAAATAGATCATTATTTCCCCATAGCTGTGCCATATAGTGCTCTGCACCGTTCATATTTCCCCATAGCTCTGCCATATAGTGGTCTGCACTGTTCATACTGCCCCATAGCTGTGCCATATAGTGCTCTGCACCGTTCATACTGCCCCATAGCTGTGCCATATAGTGCTCTGCACCGTTCATACTGCCCCATAGCTGTGCCATATAGTGCTCTGCACCGTTCATACTGCCCCATAGCTGTGCCATATAGTGCTCTGCACCGTTCATACTGCCCCATAGCTGTGCCATATAGTGCTCTGCACCGTTCATACTGTCCCATAGCTGTGCCATATAGTGCTCTGCACCGTTCATACTTCCCCATAGCTGTGCCACATAGTGCTCTGCACCGTTCATTATTTCCCCATAGCTGTGCCATATAGTGCTCTGCACCGTTCATACTGCCCCATAGCTGTGCCATATAGTGCTCTGCACCGTTCATATTTCCCCATAGCTGTGCCATATAGTGCTCTGCACCGTTCACACTGCCCCATAGCTGTGCCATATAGTGCTCTGCACAGTTCATACTGCCCCATAGCTGTGCCATATAGTGCTCTGCACCGTTCATACTGCCCCATAGCTGTGCCATATAGTGCTCTGCACCGTTCATACTGCCCCATAGCTGTGCCACATAGTGCTCTGCACCGTTCATTATTTCCCCATAGCTGTGCCATATAGTGCTCTGCACCGTTCATACTGCCCCATAGCTGTGCCATATAGTGCTCTGCACCGTTCATATTTCCCCATAGCTGTGCCATATAGTGCTCTGCACCGTTCATATTTCCCCATAGATGCTCCACATAAATCTGTGCTGCTGCTGCCGCTGCAATAATAAGAAAAAAGCCATACTCACCTCTCTTGATTGCAGCTCCCAGCGTCTCGTTCTGGCGTCCGGTCCCGGCGTCTCTCCGCTCTGACTGATCAGGCAGAGGGCGCCGCGCACACTATATGCGTCATCGCGCCCTCTGACCTGCACAGTCAGTGCAGATAGACGCCGGGAAGATGGAGCGGCGCCCGGCGGCTGAAACGGGGACAGGTAAATATGACATACTTACCTGGTCCTGGCGTCCGGCTCCTTCTCCCGCACAGCTGTCTTCGGTGCCGCAGCTTCTTCCTCTATCAGCGGTCACCGGCACCGCTGATTAGAGAAATTAATACGCGGCTCCACCCCTATGGGAGGTGGAGCCGCCTATTAATTTCTCTAATGAGCGGTCCCATGTGACCGCTGAAGAGGGGAAGAAGCTGCAGCACAGAAGACCGTGAGACGGCAGGGGGAGCGCCAGGATCGCTGGAAGCAGGTAAGTATGCCTCAGCGCCCTCTCCCCCTCACCCTGCCACCCACCTTGACTCGAGTATAAGCCGAGAGGGGCACTTTCAGCCGAAAAATTTGGGCTGAAAATCTCGGCTTATACTCAAGTATATACGGTAATTAAACTAACAAAAGAAACACCTCCTGCAAATCTTTTCCCTTCCCCTCTTAACCCCTTCACCCCAAAGCCTGTTTTCACCTAAGTGACAGGGCCAATTTTTACAATTCTGACCACTGTCACTTTATGAGGTCATAACTCTGAAACGCTTCAACGGATCCTGGTGATTCTGACACTGTTTTCTCGTGACATATTGTACTTCATGATAGTGGTAAAACTTCTTCGATATGACTTGCATTTATTTGTGAAAAAAACAAAAATTTGTCGGAAATTATGAAAATTTAGAAATTTTCAAACTCTTAGTTTTTATGCCCTTAAATTAGAGAGTTATATCACATAATATAGTTAATAAACAACATTTCCCACATGTCTGCTTTACATCAGCACAATTTTGGAAACATAATTTTTTTTTGTTAGGACGTTATAAGGGTTAAAAGTTGACCAGCGATTTCTCATTTTTGCAACAAAATTTGCAAAACCATTTTTTTACGGACCAACTCACACTTGAAGTGACTTTAAGGGGTCTATATGACAGAAAATGCCCAAAAGTGACACCATTCTAAAAACTGCACCCCTCAAGGTACTCAAAACCACATTCAAAAAGTTTATTAACCCTTCAGGTGCTTCACAGGAATTTTTTGAATGTTTAAAAAAATTGAACATTTAACTTTTTTTTCACAAAATTTTTACTTCAGGTCCAATTTGTTTCATTTTACCAAGGGTAACAGGAGAAATTGGACCACAAAAATCGTTGTACAATTTGTCCTGAGTACGCCGATACCCCATATTTGGGGGTAAACCACTGTTTGGGCACATGGCAGAGCTCGGAAGGGAAGGAGCGCCATTTGACTTTTCAATGCAAGATTTGCTGGAATTGAGATCGGAGCCCATGTCACGATTGGAGAGCCCCTGATGTGCCTAAACAGTGGAAACCCCCACAAGTGACACCATTTTGGAAAGTAGACCCCCTAAGGAACTAATCTAGATGTGTGGTGAGCACTTTGAACCTCCAAGTGCTTCACAGAAGTTTATAATGTAGAGCCGTAAAAAAAAATTTATATTAATTTTCACAAAAATGATCTTTTTGCCCCAAATTTTTTATTTTCCCAAGGGTAACAGGATAAATTGGACCCCAAAAGTTGTTATGCAATTTGTCCTGAGTACGTCGATACTTCATATATGGGGATAAACCACTGTTTGAGCGCATGGCAGAGCTCGGAAGGGAAAGAGTGCCATTTGACTTTTCAATGCAAAATTGGCTGGAATTGAGATCGGACGCCATGTCGCATTTGGAGAGCCCCTGACGTGCCTTAACAGTGGAAACCCCCCACAAGTGACCCCATTTTGGAAAGAAGACCCCCTAAGGAACTTATCTAGATGTGTGGTGAGCACTTTTAACCCCCAATTGTTTCACTAAAGTTTAGAATGTAGCATTGTGAAAATTAAAAAATCATTTTTTTTTTCCACAAAATGATGTTTTAGCCCGCAATTTTTTTTTTCCCAAGGGTAACAGGAGAAATTGGACCACAAATGTTATTGTCCAATTTGTCCTGAGTACGCTGATACCCCACATGTGGGGGGGAACCACTGTTTGGGTGCACGGCAGAGCTCGGAAGGGAAGGAGCGCCATTTGAAATGCAGACTTAGATGGATTGGTCTGCAGGCGTCATGTTGCATTTGCAGAGCCCCTGATGTACCTAAACAGTAGAAACCCCCCACAAGTGACCCCATATTGGAAACTAGACCCCCCAAGGAACTTATCTAGATGTGTTGTGAGAGCTTTGAACCTACAAGTGTTTCACTACAGTTTATAACGCAGAGCCGTGAAAATAAAAAATATTTTTTTCCATGAAAATGATATTTTATCCCCTATGTTTTTATTTTCCCAAGGGTAACAGGACAAATTGGACCCCAAAAGTTGTTGTCCAACTTGTCCTGAGAACGCTGATACCCCATATGTTGGGGGGAACCACTGTTTGGGCACACAGGAGAACTCTGAAGGGAAGGAGCCCTGTTTTACTTTTTCAAAGCAGAATTGGCTGGAATTGAGATCGGACGCCATGTCGCGTTTGGAGAGCCCCTGATGTGCCTAAACAGTGGAAACCCCCAGTTATAACTGAAGCCCTAGCCCTAGCCCTAACCCTAGCACTAACCCTAGCCCTAATGGGAAAATGGAAATAAATACATTTTTTTACATTTTATTATTTTTCCCAAACTAAGGGGGTGATGAAGGGGGGTTTGATTTACTTTTATAGCGTTTTTTTGGCGGATTTTTATGATTGGCAGCCGTCACACACTAAAAGACGCTTTTTATTGCAAAAAATAGTTTTTGCATCACCACATTTTGAGAGCTATAATTTATCCATATTTTGGCCCACAGAGTCATATGAGGTCTTGTTTTTTGCGGGACGAGTTGACGTTTTTATTGGTAACATTTTCGGGCAGATGACATTTTTTGATCGCTTTTTATTCCGATTTTTGGGAGGCGGAATGAACAAAAACCAGCAATTCCTGAATTTCTTTTAGGGGGGGGGCGTTTATACCGTTCCACGTGTGGTAAAATGGATAAAGCAGTTTTATTCTTCAGGTCAGTACGATTACAGCGATACCTCATTTATGTAATTTTTTTTATGTTTTGGCGCTTTTACACAATAAAAACTATTTTATATAAAAAAATAATTGTTTTTGCATCTCATTATTCTGAGAGCTATAACTTTTTTATTTTTCTGCTTATGATGCTGTATGGCAGCTTTTTTTTGCGGGACAAGATGACGTTTTCAGCGGTACCATGGTTATTTATATCCGTCGTTTTGATCGCGTGTTATTCCACTTTTTGTTCGCCTGTATGATAATAAAGCAATGTTTTTTGCCTTTTTTTTTTTTGCGGTGTTCACTGAAGGGGTTAACTAGTGGGATAGTTTTATAGACCGGGTCGTTACGGACGCGGCGATACCAAATATGTGTACATTTATTGTTTTTTTTTTTTTTTTTTTACATAAATAAATGGATTTATTGGGAAATGTTTTTTTTTTTTTTTAATTTGGGGATTTTTTTTTTTTTTCTTTTTTACACATTCTATTTTTTTTTTGAACTTTCTAACATTGTCCCAGGGTGGGACATCTCTGTATTTAGATCAGATCGTTGATCTGACACTGTGCATAGCACAGTGTCAGATCAACGATCTGACATGCAGTTTAGCTGGCTTTCCAGCGCCTGCTCTTAGCAGGCGCCGGCTAGCCAGGTCACTTCATGACCCCGGAAGGAGTCCAGCGGCCATCTTGGATCCGGGGACTCCTTCCGGGTCACCGGAGCAACGCGATCTCATTGCGTTGCTCCGGTGGGAGAGCGCAGGGAGCCCCCGTCCCTGCGCGATCCCCCTCTATGCCGCTGTCACTGACAGCGGCATCAGAGGGGTTAAATGCCCGCGATCGGCGATAGCGCCGATCGTGGGCATTGCTGCGGGGTGTCAGCTGTCATATACAGCTGACACCCGCACCCGATCACCGCGGCGCTCAGCGCGAGACCGCGGTGATCGGTGCGCCGTACTAGTACTGCTGCTGGCACAAATGCAGTGCCGGCAGCGCAGTACTAGTACGGCGCATGGCGCGAAGGGGTTAATCTAGACCTGATGTTCCACCAGTGCTCTCAGTCTTTGCTTACAGTAGGCCGCACATTACTGCTGTGATCCTGTGCTGTTTGCATGTAAACAAAACTAAGAGCATTGCTGCATCATTGGGGAAAGCATAAATGAGTGGTTTTGCCTTTTTTTTTTTTTCTTTCTAAAATCGACAGCTGCTTTTAAAACAATAGGAGTTTGATAACTTTTTAAGCCCTTAAAGCACCATTCCCTCGTTGTTTTTTTCTCCATGCTGAAGTGTTGCTTTAAATGAAAGCCCCCTGCCCCCGGTCATATACTCTCCTTCCGGCGGCTACACCTCTTAAGGTACCTTCACACATAACGATATTGTTAACGATATCGTTGCTATTTGTGACGTAGCAACGATATCGTTAATGAAATCGTTATGTGTGACAGCGACCAACGATCAGGCCCCTGCTGGGAGATCGTTGGTCGCTGAGGAAAGTCCAGAACTTTATTTCGTCGCTGGACTCCCTGGAGACATCGCTGGATCGGCGTGTGTGACACCGATCCAGCGATGTCTTCACTGGTAACCAGGGTAAACATCGGGTAACTAAGCGCAGGGCCGCGCTTAGTAACCCGATGTTTACCCTGGTTACCATGCTAAAAGTAAAAAAAAACAAACACTAGATACTTACCTACCGCTGTCTGTCCTCCAGCGCTGTGCTCTGCACTCCTCCTGTACTGTCTGTGAGCACAGCGGCCGGAAAGCAGAGCGGTGACGTCACCGCTCTGCTTTCCGGCTCGCAGCCAGTACAGGAGGAGAGCAGAGAAGCAGAGCGCAGCGCTGGAGGACAGACGGCTGTAGGTAAGTATGTAGTGTTTGTTTTTTTTTACTTTTAGCATGGTAACCAGGGTAAACATCGGGTTACTAAGCGCGGCCCTGCGCTTAGTTACCCGATGTTTACCCTGGTTACCGGCATCGTTGGTCGCTGGAGAGCGGTCTGTGTGACAGCTCTCCAGCGACCAAACAGCGACGCTGCAGCGATCCGGATCGTTGTCGGTATCGCTGCAGCGTCGCTAAATGTGAAGGGGCCTTTACTGACAGCACTTCAGTCCTGTGGTGTCATATTGTGACAGTAGTTTCAGAACAAAGCTCTCATAGCCTTGTATTGAAAAGTGACCTCTGACGCGCTCCAGCAGACAATGGAGCAGCCGGCGTGTTACTTTTTGCTAGAAACTGATTGGAGCGATGCTGGAAAAGAATGAAGGTGATGACAGGTGAGTAATGAGACATTGGGTAGAGGACTTACATTTAAAGCTCCACTCCAACTGTGCAAAAACGCTGGAGTGGTGCTTTAATGTTGGACATTACTCCTTTTTGTAACTGTGAAATGAGCAGGCAACCTACTACTTCTTACCACTCATCACCCCATAAATAAATAAAACAAAGAAAAATGTTTTGCCATTAGGTTTTTTTTTTTGTAAAAGTAAAAACCAACATAGTATCAACAAGAGACGTCAACTCATTCACAAAGAACAAGATCTCACCCAGCTCTGTCGGTGGAAGAGTGTAAAATTACAGCTTTTATGTTGATGCAAAAACATAACTTTTTGTGTTTTTTAGTGTACATAAGTACAAAGACACAGGTTTTCCTTCTATGTAAATCTAGTATCGCTGTAGTAGTATTAATTCAGAAAATAAAGCAGTCCTCACTTTTACTGCACAGTGAAAAGTGTGAAAAAAAATTGTTGAATTTGTGTTCTCTCATAAGTCAGAATAAAAATAAAGTATCAAGAACTCCAAATGGTACCATTTTAAACATGAGCTCATCCTGCAAAAAAACAAGCTGTCGTACAAAAAAGTTGAGAGGGGGAGGTTTTCCACGTTACTGATGGCTCAAAGGTCCTGGAAAAGCGATATGGTTTCCCAAAACCAGTCCAGGAAAATCCATGAATCCAAAGCCAAATGGACTCATGCATGCCCTCTGAGCAGTGTACCCAAACCACCCCCTTTTAAGGTTTGCACGTATGCCGTAGCCCCAGAGTAGGCACAGATTTCAATGTATAAAACAAAAGTCTCATAAAACAATTCTTAATCGTCTCCGGCCGCTTCTCCTGCTCTGTAATGTGCTGCCCAGACATTCTTCATATGTCTTGTCACAATGTATCTTCTTAAAGGATGAAGTATTAGGACATGTGCACACCACATCTTTCTCAGGTGGATTCCGCCTGAAATAGCTCTAAAAAAGGAATACAAAATAATGAGCGTAATGCGCAACAATGTCGTAATGTCTTTAGTAATTTCTTTAAGCTGCTTCAGGCTTTGAAAAACTAAATGCGTCTGAAAGAGGTGACTGTCCCATCCTTCTGGTGGCTTCAGCTTGGAAGCTGCCACTATTTTATCTAGAAATCTGACCGTAATCTTTGTACAGTAGTCTTCAACTCCAGAACATAAACCCTCCACACATTTTCCAAAGTTCATAATAAAAAAAAATTAAAACAGACACACACACCCTTTGTCACACCCTTTGTCACACCCTTTGTCACACCCTTTGTCACACCCTTTGTCACACCCTTTGTCACACCCTTTGTCACACCCTTTGTCACACCCTTTGTCACACCCTTTGTCACACCCTTTGTCACACCCATGCTCTGACACACACACTCTTAGCCTGGTTTCACATTTGCGTCTGACGCAGCGTTTCATCTGCACAAATCCGCATGCGTCCTGCATACATATCTTTAACATGGTCTACGCAGGGACATACGTCCGCCTGCGGATGCGAACACATGCGTTGTTTCTCGGTGTGTGGCGGGGTCCGGCGAACACAACATGTTGCATTTTTGGAAGCATCAAAAATTCGCCAAATATGCGCATGCGGATGAGTGCGTTACTGTCTATGGGAACGCATGCGTTCGATGCGCTTGCGTACTTCGGACTGCACATGTCCAGGAGCCGATTAAGACACGCCCTCCAGGAAATATCAAACGCATGCCCATAAAAACATGAACGCAGGCAAAAAAATGCATACAAACACATGCACACACATGCCGTCATTCGTAAGCTGATGCGGATAAAAAAAACGCTGCGTTAGCATGTGTTTGTGCATATGTTTGCGGATGATACGCTGCGCACATAGACGCAAATGTGAAACTAGCCACACACACTCTCTCTCTCTCTCACACACACACACACACACACACACACACACACACACACACACACACACACACACACACACACACACACACACTCACATACACACTTTTGCTGCTGCTTTGCCTTGTCCGTTCTCCTTATAACCTGACCTCCTCTACTGGCATTTGCTTCAGAGCGCTGTGTGACAACAAATATGGCTGCCTTTACAACTCCCACAAGGATTGTCGCCCTGCTGTCCCCGAGTTCTGACAATAAACTTGCTTCGTTCTATTAGATATAACTTTTTGGCCAAATTTTGTTGCCTAACATATTTTAAAGACACTTAAGACCCTAAGATAAACCAACTCCATGTTACACCAATTCATACATTTGAGTACAAAAGTACTCTTATACGTATGTGTGTCTGTCACCGGGGGCATATACTCGCACCGCTCACTAATGCAGGATTACAGTATAGGAGGACATTGTTGTATTTCTTGCGGACGTAGACAGCTGTCTGCGCAATATTGCATTTTACTGACTTCACACAATTGTTACTGCTCCTAACTTGGCTTGTATGACTGTTTGACCTGTTGGTAAGCTCTTACAGGTTTATCTTTAAAAAAAAAATATTCTCAAACGAAACTTATCAGGGTTACACTTAGGCCATGTTCACACAGTGCGTTTTTTACCGCGGAACCGCGGCGGTTTTGCCGCTGCGGTTCCGCAGCTGTTTTCCATGCAGGGTACAGTACACTGTACCCTATGGAAAACAGGACACACTGTGCACATGGTCCGGAAATTGTAAAAAAAAAGACGCGCTGAATAGCTCCCGGAAAAAAGAAGGAGCATGTCAATTCTTTTTCCGGAGCCGCAGCGGTTCTGCACCCATAGACCTCCATTGTGAGGTCCAAACCGCAGTAAAACCCGCAGATCAAAAATATATCTGCGGGTTTTACTGCGGTTTGATGTGCAGAACCGCTGCAGCAGGAAGTGCGGGGGAGCGGGCGGAAGTGCGTGGGCGGAGTGTGGCTGCCCCCCCCGTGTTCCGATCCCGCCCCCCGTGCTCCGATGCCCCCCCCCAGTGCTCCGATGCCCCCCCCAGTGCTCTGATGCCCCCCCCGTGCCCTAATCGCCCCCCCTTATACTCACCCGGCGTCCCGGTGTCCGTCCGGCCGTCTTCTCCCTGGGCGCCGCCATCTTGCAAAATGGCGGGCGCATGCGCAGTGCGCCCGCCGAATCTGCCGGCCGGCAGATTCGTTCCAAAGTGCATTTTGATCACTGAGATAGGTTATATCTCAGTGATCAAAATAAAAAAATAGTAAATGACACCCCCCCCCCTTTGTCACCCCCATAGGTAGGGACAATAAAAAAAATAAAGAATTTTTTTTTTTTTTTTTCACTAAGGTTAGAATAGGGGTAGGGTTAGGGTTAGGGTTAGGGGTAGGGTTAGGGGTAGGGGTAGGGTTAGGGTTAGGGGTAGGGTTAGGGGTAGGGTATTTTCAGCCATTTTAACCCTAAAAAAATTCCTAGAAAACACACAGACTCTGGCTAGAAAACTGCATCAAAAAAACGCATCAAAAACGGACCAAAAAAGGACCAAAAAAAGGACCTGCGTTTTCTGCCAAGAGCTGCAGTTTTTTAAAAAACAGTCAGGAAAAAAAAAGGATGGAAATCCTGAACGTGTGAACATACCCTTAGTATGATTTGTGGGTTGCCCACACTTCAGTCTTCAGGATTTACTGTACGGTTCTTGAATCAAACTTGACCAAATCCTATCGAAATTAATTTTCTTCTGACCTCTTCCATTTTGTTTGGCTGATGTTAGATGGACTTGGCAAAAGTGGTGGTATAACATTAGTAGCCTCTTATTGAAGTCTGTGAGGGGGAAAGGCTCCTTCCTCAGCCAATTATTTCCTAGACATGATCGTGAGAATGATGGTGACCTATCATTTAGAGATCTTTATATGTACAGTGAAAACTGCTTGACCTTGGAAGAGGATGGACTTCAAATGATAGATGGCCAGTATGCAGATTCTATGGTTCATCGTCAAACGTATTTGGCTGAGATTACGCAGCCAGTGTCTGATACTTGCTGCCCGTTCCACAGGCAGCTTGTATCCGCTGTCAGATTCCCTTTAAAATCTGATGTGGATGAAAGGCTGATCTTCTCAAAGAGATGGTCTTATAGAGAGGTTTCACTGTATCATTTTTCATGGAATGTGAGAGAAAACCGGGTTGAAGGAGAAGAGGAGACTAATAAGAATTTCATAGATTTTATGTTTTTTCATTGTTCTTTAGTTGCACAAGTCTATCAGCTTAACAATTTTCTTTTTTATATACGTGTTTGTGTTTTTTTTCTATTTATATTTCAGAAGAGAAATTTGCACATGCGGTATGCTTTTTGCTGGTTGACCTCTACCTTCTAACTTACCAAACAGAAAAGGCATTACACCTTCTGGTGGTACTGGAAAAAATGATCTTGCAGGGCAACAATAATAATAAAAATGGTAAAAATAATGAGGTGAGTCTAAACGCCAGTTCCACTTTACAATTCTACTACGCGATCACGATGGAGTCACAAAGCCATAGATGGAGCCAAAGACTACAGTATTCAATCGGCATCCAAAACATTAAAGGGAATATGTCAGCATAACATGACTGTTCAGACCAAGTTCTGGTGCTCTGTCCACTCTTGGCATGGCCAAATATACAGTGGGTGCGGAAAGTTTTCATACCCCTTTAAATTTTTCACTCTTTGTTTCATTACAGCCATTTGGTAAATTCAAAAAAGTTCATTTTTTTCTCTTTAATGTACACTCTGCACCCCATCTTGACTGAAGAAGAAAAAAAAAAAACAGAAATGCAGTAATTTTTGCAAATTTATTACATAAAAGAACAAATGAAATATCACATGGTCAATAAGTATTCAGACCCTTTGCTCATTGAGTAGAAGCACCCTTTTGAGCTAGTACAGCCATGAGTCGTCTTGGGAATGACGCAACAAGTTTCTCACACCTGATTCGGGGATCCTCTGCCATTCTTCCTTGCAGATCCTCTCCAGTTCCGTCAGGTTGGATGGTGAACGTTGAACAGCCATTTTCAGGTTTCTCCAGAGATGCTCAATTGGGTTTAGGTCAGGGCTCTGGCTGGGCCACTCAAGAATGGTCACAGAGTTGTTCTGAAGCCACTCCTTTGTTATTTCAGCTGTGTGCTTAGGGTTATTGTCTTGTTGGAAGGTGAACTTCGGCCAAGTCTGAGGTCCAGAGCGCTCTGGAAGAGGTTTTCATCCAGGATATCTCTGTACTTGGCGGCATTCATGTTTCCTTCAATGGCAACCCGTCGTCCTGGCCCTGCAGCTGAAAAACACACCCATAGCATGATGCTGCCACTACCATGTTTTACTGTTGGGATTATATTGGGCAGGGGATGAGCAGTGCCTGGTTTTCTCCACACATAACGCTTAGAATTATGACCAAAAAGGTCTATGTTTGTCTCATCAGACCACAGAATCTTATTTCTCATAGTCTGGGAGTCTTTCATGTGGTGGTTTTTTTTTTTTTTCTTTTAGCAAACACTATGCGGGCTTTAATACGTCTTGCACTGAGGAGAGGCTTCTGTCAGGCCACTCTGCCATAAAAACTTGACTGGTGGAACTTTCTCCCATCTCCCTACTGCATCTCTGGAGCTCAGCCACAGTGATCTTGGCGTTCTTCTTTACCGCTCTCACCAAGGCTCTTCTCCCACAATTGCTCAGTTTAAAACTTCTGGTGGTCCCAAACTTCTTCCATTTAAGGATTATGGAGGCCACTGTGCTCTTAGGAACCTTGAGTACTGCAGAAATTCTGTTGTTACCTTGGCCACATTTGTGCCTTGCCACAATTCTGTCTCTGAGCTCCTTGGCCAGTTCCTTTGACCTCATGATTCTCATTTGGTCTGACATGCACTGTGAGCTGTGAGGTCTTATATAGACAGGTGTGTGCCTTTCCAAATCAAGTCCTATCAGTTTAATTGAACACAGCTGGACTCCAATGAAGGAGGAGAACCATCTCAAGGAGGATCACAAGGAAATGGACAGCATGTGACTTAAATATGTGTCCGAGCAAAGGGTCTGAATACTTATGACCATGTGATATTTCAGTTTTTCTTTTTTAAATTTCTACATTTGTTTTTTTCAGTCAAGATGGGGTGCAGAGTGTACATTAATGAGAAAAAAAATGAACTTTCTCCTACGCCTCTTTGGGGGACACAGGACCATGGGTGTTATGCTGCTGCCACTAGGAGGACACTAAGTCAACAAAAAGATTAACTCCTCCTCTGCAGTATACACCCCTTCACTGGCTACAATTTCAACCAGTTCTTGCTTAGTGTCTGTAGGAGGCACTTGGGTCTTTTTTTCAGACCCCAACTTTCTTGTTTTAATTTTTAGAGCCTCTCTTCCCATCCTTCGCTGCCTCTTGGGTGGCTAAGGCTATGGTTGCTTGGGCCGAGACGCTTTCCACGACCATGCAAGCTAGCGACTTACCCCCAGAAGCGATCAACCTGGCTAACCAGATAGCCCAGGTCGGGGACCTCGTAGTCAACGGCTCAATAGACGCAGCCAATTGCGCTGCACAGGCAGCCGCGAATGCAATCTCCATTAGAAGAGCCCTGTGGCTCAGGGATTGGCGAGCACCCCCCCCCCCCCCACGCACTTCTTCCAGTCTTGCCCCCCCAAAATCAAAGACAACAGCTCTTCTCCAGGCCATATGGGCACTTCAAAGGGACGGAGTCATCATGCCGGTTCCCCAAGACCAAAGGTTCAAAGGGTTCTACTCGAACCTATTCGTGGTTCCAAAGAAGGACGGATCGCTCCGTCCGATCCTGGACCTGAAGCTGCTAAACAAATTTGTAAAAATCCGTCACTTCAGAATGGAATCCCTCCGGTCTGTGGTCGCGTCCATGGAAAAAGGAGAATTCCTGGCGTCCATAGACATCAAAGATGCTTACCTCCACATCCCAATTTTTCCTCCGCATCAACAGTTCCTCCGCTTCGCATGTCGCGGAGAACACTTCCAATTTGTGGCTTTGCCTTTCGGTCTCGCCACCGCCCCCAGAGTCTTCACGAAGTTCATGGCGGCTGCCATGGCCATTCTTCATTCCAGGGGAGTGGTGGTAGTTCTGTACCTGGACGACCTACTGATAAAAGGTCCTTCTTACCCAGCCTGCGAAGAGTCCGTTGTTCTCACGGTGGATACTCTTTATCGCCTGGGTTGGAAGATAAACTTCGAAAAATCCTCTCCGATTCCGGCCCAACGGATCTTCTTTCTTGGGATGACTCTGGACACTTCTCGCGGTCTGGTCATCCTCCCTCAAGACAAGGCCTTGGCCTTGCAGCAAGGAGCTCAGAGTCTTTCCCGTCCAGTTTCCCACTTCATCCGATTCAGCATGCGCATTCTCGGGAAGATGGTAGCAGCCATGGAAGAGGTTCCATTTGCGCAATTTCACCTCCGTCCCCTTCAGCATGCGCTACTGTCGGCATGGGACGGCAATCCGTCCTCCCTCGATCGCCGCTTCATCCTGCCCCCACAGGTCAGGAAGACCCCCTGGTGGTGGACGTTAAAGTCCTCCCTAACCCAGGGAAGGTCTCTTCTCCCCGTGCGGTGGCTGGTGGTGACCACCGATGCCAGCCTCATAGGCTGGGGGGCGGTTTTCCATCATCACACAGCTCAGGGGCGGTGGTCCACTCGAGAGTCTCGCCTTCCCATCAATCTCCTGGAGATACGAGCTATCAGACTAGCATTGTTCCAGTTTCCCCACCTTCTGGCGGGTCACCCAGTCAGAATCCAGTCCGACAACGCCACGGCCGTGGCGTACATCAACCGTCAAGGGGGAACCCGCAGCAAGACGGCTATGCTCGAGGTGTCCCACATCCTGCACTGGGCGGAATCCAACCATTCGCCCATCTCAGCGATCCACATTCCAGGTGTGGAGAATTGGGCGGCGGACTTCCTCAGCCGCCAGGGTCTCGCCTCGGGCGAGTGGTCCCTTCACCCAGAGGTTTTCTTGCAGATTTGTCGTCGCTGGGGGACCCCGGATGTGGATCTCATGGCATCCAGGTTGAACAACAAGGTTCCACAGTTCTTTGCACGGTCACTCGACCCACGGGCCATCGGAGTAGACGCCCTGGTCCTGCCTTGGCGTCAATTCCGCCTCCCGTACATTTTCCCCCCTCTTCCCCTACTGCCGAGGGTCATCAAGAAGATCAGAGCAGAGGCGGTACCAGTGATCCTCGTTGCGCCGGGCTGGCCGCGCCGCGCCGCGGATGGTACGCGGAACTGGTTCAGCTGGTCGCCGACGTCCCCTGGCGTCTTCCAGATCGCGTGGATCTTCTCTCACAGGGCCCGATTTACCACCAGAACTCAGGGGCCCTGTCTTTGACGGCCTGGCCGTTGAATCCTGGATTCTAGGCCAAGCGGGTTTCACTCCAAAGGTGTCTTCCACCATGGTCAGGGCTAGGAAACCAGTATCCATGCGCAGTTACCACCGTACCTGGCGTATTTTCTTCTCATGGTGCGACGCACAGGGGCGATCTCCCCTGGTGTTTTCTATCCCTGCCATATTGGATTTTCTCCAATCTGGACTAGAGTCGGGACTTGCTCTTAGCTCTCTAAAGGGTCAGGTTTCAGCATTGTCAGTCCTTTTCCAGCGAAAGATTGCCAATAGATTGCCGGTGAAGACTTTTTTTCCAGGGAGTTTTCCGTGTGGCGCCTCCCTACAAAATGCCCTTGGATCCGTGGGATCTTAATTTAGTTCTCGGAGCCCTTCAGGAGTCTCCCTTCGAACCGCTACAGGACGTTTCCCTGACCTTCCTCTCCTGGAAGGTAGTTTTCCTATTGGCCATTACGTCCATCAGGCGGGTTTCGGAGTTGGCTGCACTCTCCTGCCGCCCTCCGTTTCTAATTTTTCATCCGGACAAGGCGGTATTGAGGACCTCTCCCGCTTTTCTGCCCAAGGTCATTTCTTCTTTCCACCTCAATGAGGAGATTGTTCTGCCTTTGTTCTGTCCGGCACCAGTCCACCGCATTGAAAAGGCTCTGCACACTCTTGATGTAGTAAGGGCTCTTCGTCAGTATGTCTCGCGGACGGCTCCCTTCCGCACGTCGGATGTCCTGTTTGTACTTCCAGAGGGACCACGGATGGGTTCTCCCGCTTCCAAAGCTACTCTAGCCAAATGGATTCGGTCGGCTATTCAAGAATCCTATCGTGCCAAAGGTGTTCCTATCCCAGCAGGGATCAAGGCCCATTCTACTCGGTCGGTGGGCGCCTCGTGGGCCATTCGGCACCATGCGTCAGCACAGCAGGTCTGCAAGGCTGCGACATGGTCCAGTTTGCTCACTTTTACCAAACATTACCACATTCATTCTCTCTCTTCTGCAGATGCCGCCCTTGGCAGGCGCATTCTGCAAGCGGCAGTTCTTTAGCCGTAAGCCAGTGGTACATGGGGTATTAGCATATTGCTCCCCACCCAGGGACTGCTTTTGTACGCCCCATGGTCCTGTGTCCCCCAATGAGGCGTAGGAGAAAAGGAGATTTTTGTGTACTCACCGTAAAATCTTTTTCTCCGAGCCACTCATTGCGGGACACAGCACCCACCCTGTTAGCCTGTTTGGCTTGTTGTTACTTCTTGGTTTTTGACCTAGTTTGTCATTTGTTCATGCTCCTACTGCTTTACTACCGAACTGGTTGAAATTGTAGCCAGTGAAGGGGTGTATACTGCAGAGGAGGAGTTAATCTTTTTGTTTACTTCGTGTCCTCCTAGTGGCAGCAGCATAACACCCATGGTCCTGTGTCCCCAATGAGTGGCTCGGAGAAAAAGATTTTACGGTGAGTACACAAAAATCTCCTTCTTCTGAATTTACCAAATGGTTGCAATGAAGCAAAGAGTGAAAAATTTAAAGGGGTCTGAATACTTTCCGTACCCACTTTAAGTTCACCTCCCACCTACTTGTTTTCCATCCATCTCTACCCTTTTCTGGCTATGTAAAGCCAGAGCTATCAATCAAAGGGGAGGGGGTCAAGCAAAACAAGTAGGTGAGAAGGTGCACTGAATGGTTTGGCCACGTTAAGGGTGTGATGATAGACTTCCTTTAACTTTGGACTCGGTTTGAGCTTTTTTATGACCACATCCATCTTTGAAGTAAGAAAACAACCGTATAATCTACTTTTTCTATTGTTTCCGACTGTTCCTTTGCTGAGCTAATCTTATAAATGTGCCACTGCTGTGTACTGTGTAATGTCTGTGTCTGATGGTGCAGGAACATGGTCTGATCATATCACATCTCCTGGACAGGGGGTGGGTGGAAGAAAAAATACTATACAGACATTACAGCCAGGGGTGAACCTAGCCTCTCTGCTGCCTGAGGCGAACGGAAAAATGGCGCCCCCCCCACAGTCCCTGCCTCACTGCCTGTGCACACACATCCCTCCACCGGACCCGGTAATCGCCTCTCGCAGTGGCATACCGGCAGAGGTGTATCTAGGGTTTCTGGCACCAGGGACAAGAATTCATTTTGGTGCCCCCCCTCCACCAAGGACATATGCGATTTGCACACTTAGTCATGTACCCACGAGCTCCTCTCCCTAATGCTCTCAATGTTCAGTGAAAAACTGAGAGAAGCAGAAGAGAAGCTCGTTGTCACAGGACCATAAGTATGAAAATCGCATATGAGTGAAGTGTCCATGTGACGACTACTGGAACCTGCAGAGCTGAATCCTGACATCGCAGCTTCTGAATTCTCACAACGCATGCACTGCACACTACTAGGATTCTCCCTTGCTGGTGGACGGTCATGTCAGCACAAGCATGTGATTTGTATACTTCTGACCACATTCCGCCTAGACGTGCCCGGCCTCGCTTAGTTCATTTTCAATGACTGAGACTACACATGTCTAGTCAGCACGTGACCGCATGTATGTAAATCACCAGCACGAGAGAATCCTGACAGCGTGCAGTTCGCACTGTGAGAACTCAGAAGTCTGCAGTCACAAAGAATGACTGCAGACTCATTACAAACCTGGACAACCCCTTTAAAGCTCCTAACATAAATAAAAACATGAGAATTAATTAGTATCACAAATAACATTTACATCCAGGTACCTTATAGATGGCGTTGACTCTGGAGCCGTTCTTCTTTTCTTCATCTTGTCCAGACCCCATGATGAGTTTTCTCAGCCACAGCCGTCTCTGCAGACTTCCATCTTTTCCGCTCTTTTGCAGAAAATCTCCACAAGACGCCCTTAAAGATACAAGTGTCATTATAATGCTCCGGAATAAAAAATTGCCCCTCACTATATTGTCTGTACAAAATATGACCCCCACACTGTCCCTCTTACGGTACATGCTCTTCACACTGACCTCTCCTTTCTATACCGGCCCCCTCTTCACACTGTCCTCTCACTGTGTCCCCCCTATAGGGCCTAGTATTTATACTCCATATTTATACTCCATCCTCCCACCCTGTGTGCATGGCTCCCCCATCCTTCTCCCCTGCGTTCACGGCTCCCCCATCCTTCTCCTCTGCATGCATGGCTCCACCATCCTTCTCCCCTGCGTGCATGGCTCCCCCATCCTTCTCCCCTGCGTTCATGGCTCCCCCATCCTTCTCCCCTGCGTTCATGGCTCCCCCATCCTTCTCCCCTGCGCTCATGGCTCCCCCATCCTTCTCCCCTGCGTTCACGGCTCCCCCATCCTTCTCCTCTGCGTTCACAGCTCCCCCATCCTCCTCTCCTGCGTTCACGGCTCCCCCATCCTCCTCTCCTGCGTTCATGGCTCCCCCATCCTTCTCCCCTGCGTTCACGGCTCCCCCATCCTTCTCCCCAATGTTCACGGCTCCCCCCATCCTTCTCCCCCGCGTTCATTGCTCCTCCATCCTTCTCCCCTGCGTTCATTGCTCCCCCATCCTTCTCCCCTGCGTGCATGGCTCCCCCATCCTTCTCCCCTGCGTGCTTGGCTCACCCATCCTTCTCCCCTGCGTGCATGCCTCCCCTATCCTCCCACCCTGCGTGCATGGCTCCCCCATCCTTTTTTCCTGTCATACCCACCTCTCACCGCGCGGCACAAAACAGAACTTCCTGGCATCTCTTCTGCAGCGTCTTCCTTCCTGTCTTCAGCGGTCACATGATAGCGCTAATTAAGGTCATGAATATGCGCATATTCATGACCTTAAATGAGCGGTACCATGTGACCGCTGAAAACCGGACGCGCTGCCGGCGCTGAGACACAGTTGCAGCCACCGCTGGAGGAAGGTGAGTATTACGTCTTCAGGGAGGGGGGCGGGAAGGAGGGAGGGAGGAGGGGGGGGCACTTGACCACGGAGTTTTATAAAAAAAAAAAAACAAACAAAAAACAAAAAAACCTAGCAGCGCAAATCCAGTTACTACGGAATCTGCCGCCCCCTCTCTTCTGCCGCCTGAGCCAAAGGGCTCAAATCGCCTAATGGAAGCAGCGTCCCTGATTACAGCACAGGATCGCAAATAATTTTCTTAGAAGTAAAACATTTTCTAAAAAGTCAGTGAGATGTCTCATCTTGCAAAAAGAATCAGCTGTGCTGTCTTGTCTGTATACTCTTTTGCTTCCTCCTGTTCAGAGACTGAATGTCATGTCAGGACCTGTAGGTTATGTGACAATGTCACGTGACAATAAAACATTCATATAGCAGTTTTTTTTCATATTGGGCTTAGTGATGAGCGAATATACTCGTTACTTGAGATTTCCTGAGCATGGTCGGGTGTCCCCCGAGTATTTTTTAGGGCTCGGAGATTGTTTTCCTCACCTCAGCTGAATGATTTACATCTGTTAGCTTAAGTACATGTGGGGATTAAAAAAAAGGGAAGAAGCCAGCACTGCTTATGGTCAGAACGCAATAACTGAAGTGCAATTGCACATAAATTCTAACTGTATTTCAAATATGAGACATTTAGCAAACAATTGATCAATTCTTTGAGCTACCCCGCCACTTCACGGCATTCTCATAATGGGGCAGTCCTAATCTACGTATTTTATTTACGTTGTGCCATTATGGCCTCCTGAATGTATAAAGAGTATTAAAAAAAAAAAAAAAAGACCACATTACATGCGAACTGTACCTGGAGCATTTTCAGAATCACTCCCTTGGTGCCAGGAAAGGCAAGCGCAGGTAAAGGCCGATCAGGTCCAGTGCAGACATTTCAGATCTGGCTTCCACACTGCCAAACCCGCACCAAAGATGAAGGGTGAGACAGGCTGAGACACAGGTGCACAATTCTGCTTCTCTGCACTAGCGCCGGCCGTAAAGCACAGCGGTGACGTCACCGCTGTGCTTTCCGGCCGGCGCTTACACAGTGCAGAGAAGCAGAGCGCCGGAGGACAGACACTGGAATGTAAGTATGTAGTGTTTGGTTTTTTTTACGTTTACGCTGGTAACCAGGGTAAACATCGGGTTACTAAGCGCGGCCCTGCGCTTAGTAACCCGATGTTTACCCTGGTTACCATGGGACTTCGCATAGTTGGTCGCTGGAGAGCTGTCTGTGTGACAGCTCTCCAGCGACCACACAGCGACGCTGCAGCGATCGGGATCGTTGTCTAGATCACTGCAGCGTCGCTAAATGTGACGGTACCTTAACACGCTGGGGAAGCAGACAGCTGCGAGCCATAGGTGGGGGAACCCTGCCATAGAGCCTCAACTGCTGCTCAAACCCAGAGTGAGGGGGCACTGTACAGCTGAATGCTATTGTAGAACGTTTCCCTGATTTAGAATCATAAAACATTTGTATTATTTTTTTATATTTGCAGACAAACAATAACAGCACCAACAAAGAAGCCCTGAACATGAAGTCTGAGGGAGGCGCTCAGCTCGAACCTGCAAAGTCCAAAATTCATCAGGTAAAAGCATCACGTTTCATAAAAGGCAACATTAGGATTGAGAACTTATGGATACATGTCAGAATATAGCATAACTCTGGGCAGTAATATAAACCGCCTACTAATAACCCCGGAGACATGTGCGGGTGCTCGGTGCTGTTACCTGCTCTTACCGCTTTTATGTCCTGCTCTCACCTTCAGTGCAAAGTACGGGCGTACATTCAGATGAAGTCTCTGAAAGCCTGCAAAAGGGAGATCAAGTCTGTCATGAACACATCTGGAAATGTGAGTAAATTATATGCTGAACACTTCCAGAGTTTGGTACTACGATGACTAAAAAGTAAATGGAATTAGTAATCAATTCTCATATGTACCATATATACTCGAGCAGGGCCGGGCTAGCAATTCTGGCAAATGCCAGAAGGGCCTGTCTGGTCGTGGCCTGCCTTGTCTGCTACGTTGCTAGCAGAATCTGTCTTCTCAAGACACCCTTACTGTTAAGAGTTGTGACGGAGCACAAAGTTGGTGACTCATTCACTTACCCTAGCAGGCCATTGGTGTCATTAGAAATATTGGTTTTGTCAGAAATCTTGATTTCCTCTATCCAGGGTAATATTAGTAATATATTCCCATCTGGTGCTTGGGGATGGGGAGAAAATAGGCCTGTGATTTCAAATGCTATGGCTGAATTTCAGCCTCAGTCCGTACCTGTACTCTAGTATAAGCCGACCAAAGTATAAGCCGAGGCACCTACTTTTGCCACGGTAAACTGGGTAAGCTTATTGACTCGAGCATAAGCCAGGTATGCATTGTCCCCTCATCCCTGTCCTGCTATGCATGGCTCCCCCTTCCTTGTCCTGGTAGGAATGCCTCCCTATCCCTGTCTGCATGCTTCCCCCTTCCCTGTCCTGGTATGAATGCCTCCCCTGCCCCTCTATGCACGCCTCCCTCCCCCGTTCTGTCCCTGTATGCATGCCTCAGCCTTCCCTGTCCATGTATGCATGCATCCCAGTTCCGTCCCTGTATGCATGCCTCCCAGTTCCGTCCCTGTATGCATGCCTCCCAGTTCCGTCCCTGTATGCATGCCTCAGTCTTCCCTGTCCTGGTATGAATGCCTGCCAGTTCCATCCCTGTATGCATGCCTCCCAGTTCCGTCCCTGTATGCATGCCTCCCAGTTCCGTCCCTGTATGCATGCCTCAGTCTTCCCTGTCCTGGTATGAATGCCTGCCAGTTCCGTCCCTGTATGCATGCCTCCCAGTTCCGTCCCTGTATGCATGCCTCCGCTTTACCTGTCCTGGTATGAATGCCTCCCCTGTTCCATCCCTGTATGCATGCCTCCCTCCCCCGTTCCATCCCTGTATGCATGCCTCCCTCCCCCGTTCCGTCCCTATATGCATGCCTCCCAGTTCCGTCCCTGTATGCATGCCTCAGCCTTCCCTGTCCTGGTATGCATGCCTCCCCCGTTCCTTCCCTGTGTATGCATGCCTTCCCCTTTCAGTCCCTGTATGAATGCCTCCCCCTTTCCGTCCCTGTATGCATGCCTCCCCTTGTTCCTTCCCTGTTATGCATGCCTCCCCCTTCCCTGTCCTGCTATGAATGCCTCCCAGTTCCGTCCCTGTCTGCATTCTCCTTATCCCCTATACCTGTGTGCATGTTTCCTATTGAAAAAAAACAAAACATCTTACTCGCCTATCTGCGCGCCCTCGGTGCTGGCACTGCATCTCGTTCCGGCCTGCGGCGTCTGCCTACGGCTCTTTCTGCCGAGTGATCACTGGCACCGCTCATTAAGGTAATGAATATGCACTCCACTCCTATGGGAGTGGAGACGCGTCCGTATTCATTACCTTAATGAGCAGGGCACCGTGACCGCTTTTTCAGGAAGAGCTGCAGGCAGGCGCCGCAGGCCGGAACGAGATGCAGTGCCAGCACCGAGGGCGCGCAGGTAGGTGAGTATGATGTGTGCGCCGGCTTCTGGCACCCGCTGCTCCGCCGTCCCCCTACCCCGCTGGCTTTCTGTAGCGTAACTCGTGTATAAGCTGACAATGTGCTGACAAACTCTGCTTACACACTTGTATATACGGTACATATTTATTAGGGAAAGGAGATGTAAGAATGTTTCTTGGCTTCATGCACAGCAAAACAAACAAAACTTCACGGTAGGGTATTTTTTTGTTATAGCTAGAAGTGGATTCAGAAGGAATGTGAAATATAAAGAAAGGACGGACCTGCGGGGGTTGTGCACAACAGTCTCAATGAAGGACTCTCTGGAGCCTATCACTTAATATTAAGCAACCGTGTGATATCTCATCAGAGGAATCTGCTTCTTTCTCTGCCAGAATTGATCCGTCATTGAGATTCTCAATTCTGAGGTAAGATCTGTATTCATTGAAGACCCTTTCCCATTACTGATAGGAGGGAGCTCCTACCTCCCATCTACAGAGAATCTCCTCAGTAGCAGCCGCCATCTCTTATCTCCGTAATGGGAAAGTCTTCACTGAACACAGAATTGACATCAAAACTGAGAATTTTATAATGACGGTCCTGGTTATGGGGGACTTTAACTACCCGGATATTAACTGGGAAACAGAAACCTGTGAAACCCATAAAGGCAACAGGTTTCTGCTAATAACCAAGAAAAATTATCTTTCACAATTGGTGCAGAATCCAACCAGAGGAGCAGCACTTTTAGACCTAATACTATCTAATAGACCTGACAGAATAACAAATCTGCAGGTGGTCGGGCATTTAGGAAATAGCGACCACAATATTGTGCAGTTTCACCTGTCTTTCACTAGGGGGACTTGTCAGGGAGTCACAAAAACATTGAACTTTAGGAAGGCAAAGTTTGAACAGCTTAGAGATGCCCTTAATCTGGTAGACTGGGACAATATCCTCAGAAATGAGAATACAGATAATAAATGGGAAATGTTTAAGAACATCCTAAATAGGCAGTGTAAGCGGTTTATACCTTGTGGGAATAAAAGGACTAGAAATAGGAAAAACCCAATGTGGCTAAACAAAGAAGTAAGACAGGCAATTAACAGTAAAAAGAAAGCATTTGCACTACTAAAGCAGGATGGCACCATTGAAGCTCTAAAAAACTATAGGGAGAAAAATACTTTATCTAAAAAACTAATTAAAGCTGCCAAAAAGGAAACAGAGAAGCACATTGCTAAGGAGAGTAAAACTAATCCCAAACTGTTCTTCAACTATATCAATAGTAAAAGAATAAAAACTGAAAATGTAGGCCCCTTAAAAAATAGTGAGGAAAGAATGGTTGTAGATGACGAGGAAAAAGCTAACATATTAAACACCTTCTTCTCCACGGTATTCACGGTGGAAAATGAAATGCTAGGTGAAATCCCAAGAAACAATGAAAACCCTATATTAAGGGTCACCAATCTAACCCAAGAAGAGGTGCGAAACCGGCTAAATAAGATTAAAATAGATAAATCTCCGGGTCCGGATGGCATACACCCACGAGTACTAAGAGAACTAAGTAATGTAATAGATAAACCATTATTTCTTATTTTTAGTGACTCTATAGCGACAGGGTCTGTTCCGCAGGACTGGCGCATAGCAAATGTGGTGCCAATATTCAAAAAGGGCTCTAAAAGTGAACCTGGAAATTATAGGCCAGTAAGTCTAACCTCTATTGTTGGTAAAATATTTGAAGGGTTTCTGAGGGATGTTATTCTGGATTATCTCAATGAGAATAACTGTTTAACTCCATATCAGCATGGGTTTATGAGAAATCGCTCCTGTCAAACCAATCTAATCAGTTTTTATGAAGAGGTAAGCTATAGGCTGGACCACGGTGAGTCATTGGACGTGGTATATCTCGATTTTTCCAAAGCGTTTGATACCGTGCCGCACAAGAGGTTGGTACACAAAATGAGAATGCTTGGTCTGGGGGAAAATGTGTGTAAATGGGTTAGTAACTGGCTTAGTGATAGAAAGCAGAGGGTGGTTATAAATGGTATAGTCTCTAACTGGGTCGCTGTGACCAGTGGGGTACCGCAGGGGTCAGTATTGGGACCTGTTCTCTTCAACATATTCATTAATGATCTGGTAGAAGGTTTACACAGTAAAATATCGATATTTGCAGATGATACAAAACTATGTAAAGCAGTTAATACAAGAGAAGATAGTATTCTGCTACAGATGGATCTGGATAAGTTGGAAACTTGGGCTGAAAGGTGGCAGATGAGGTTTAACAATGATAAATGTAAGGTTATACACATGGGAAGAGGGAATCAATATCACCATTACACACTGAACGGGAAACCACTGGGTAAATCTGACAGGGAGAAGGACTTGGGGATCCTAGTTAATGATAAACTTACCTGGAGCAGCCAGTGCCAGGCAGCAGCTGCCAAGGCAAACAGGATCATGGGGTGCATAAAAAGAGGTCTGGATACACATGATGAGAGCATTATACTGCCTCTGTACAAATCCCTAGTTAGACCGCACATGGAGTACTGTGTCCAGTTTTGGGCACCGGTGCTCAGGAAGGATATAATGGAACTAGAGAGAGTACAAAGGAGGGCAACAAAATTAATAAAGGGGATGGGAGAACTACAATACCCAGATAGATTAGCGAAATTAGGATTATTTAGTCTAGAAAAAAGACGACTGAGGGGCGATCTAATAACCATGTATAAGTATATAAGGGGACAATACAAATATCTCGCTGAGGATCTGTTTATACCAAGGAAGGTGACGGGCACAAGGGGGCATTCTTTGCGTCTGGAGGAGAGAAGGTTTTTCCACCAACATAGAAGAGGATTCTTTACTGTTAGGGCAGTGAGAATCTGGAATTGCTTGCCTGAGGAGGTGGTGATGGCGAACTCAGTCGAGGGGTTCAAGAGAGGCCTTGATGTCTTCCTGGAGCAGAACAATATTGTATCATACAATTATTAGGTTCTGTAGAAGGACGTAGATCTGGGGATTTATTATGATGGAATATAGGCTGAACTGGATGGACAAATGTCTTTTTTCGGCCTTACTAACTATGTTACTATGTTACTAATTCTGGCAGAGAAAGAAGCAGATTTCTATGATAAGATGTATAATAAAGTTACTTATTTTCATGTGCAGTATGAAGTAAAAATTAAGTCACAATTTAACCCCTTCAGAACATTTGGCGTATCTATATACATCATGGAATGGAAGGACTTCCCGACCAATGAGGTATATATACGTCAAGGCGCCGCCGCGTGTTAAGCTAGCATGATAGATGACACCCGACTCACTGCCAGGAGGGATGTCCACACTGCCTCCAGAAGTTTAACCCCCTAAATGCCGTGATCAGTATTGATCGCAGTGTTTAGAAGGCAGAGAGGGAGGGGGCTCCAGGTTAACAGGCTATGGCAAGCCCATTAGGCCATGCACAGAGCATGATCTAAGGGGCTTGTTTCAGAGCACAATCACAGAATACAATCAAAAAGACGACGTGACCAAAAATGACACCAATTAAAAGCTAACTTGTCTTGCAAAAAGCAAGCCATCACATCACTTAAGGCAGAAATATGGAAATATTATTGCGCTCAAAATATAGCGATACAAAAACAATTTTTTTTTTTAAAGAAGCATCTTTTAGTATGTGACAGCAGCAAACATGAAAAACTATGTAAATCTAGTATCCTCGTAATTGCAGCGACCCCCAAATATAATGTTATCTAATCACTTATTCCGCACGAGGAAGTGCGTAAAATATAAATGAAACTAATTCTCCTACTGCTGTTGATTTGTTCGTTTTGCCTCCCAAAGACTGTAGTAAGGCTTGGCGCACATTTATCATGCACTCTGAGCTCTTACACCGGGGTTTCCAAGTAAATCTCTGAAATATGATTCAGGTGGAACCTCCAGCGGAAAATTCCGTATAGTGAGGCAGATGGAGGCACTGTGGACACAGTCTTACCTGTGATCCGACGGTGTCTTTCTTTTTAGGATTGCATAAAAGTGCCGTCAGCCACAGTTTTGTGCACTTCTGAAAAAACTGCCACGGCTGAACAGAGGCCAGAGGGAGTCCAGAGTAACTCTGCTGCCCCATTATAGTGAATGGATCCCCCGGGGGTTTCATCTGAATTATGTCATTCGAAGATTTAGCTGGAAACCCCAAAGTAAGTGCTCAGCTTAGAGCTCTGGATAAATGTAATCCCAAATTTTATGTAAAGTGTTCCCAATAAAAGCTTCAACTCAATCCACAAAAAAAGCAAGTCCCCACTCAGGTCTGTCATCTGTTAACAGAAATATAGGGGGCTACCTCCTTACTGGTAGCACAAAGCCTCGGGAAAAGTACTATTGCTCCTCGCCCCTCAAAAGAAATGTAGCTAATTCTGGACTCCCAAATGCCCCTCGCTACTCTAAGCCATGTTGTGCCTAAACCACATTTAGCGCCCACATGTTTGGCACTTCTGTACTGATGAGAGAGCCTGCTTGATTTACAGATGCGTGTCTCCAGAAGCATGAGCTGGGCATAATGTACTGGGCAATACAATGGCAGTTTGCAATTTTCACTGGGCACCATCCACTACTGATTGTTTCTGGAAAACACCCATGAGGTCATGGTAAAATTAATTACCTAGTGGTAAGAATGTAATTATTCTTACTTTACTATCCAATGGTATAGGCTATGTGCCCACGTGGCAGATTTTTCTGCTCAGTTTTTGAAAAAGTCGCAGGTAAAACGCACTGCGTTTTACCTGCTAATTTCCAGCATTTCTTGTACGGATGTCACCTGCGTTTTAACATCTGCGGATTCCTATTGAGGAGCAGGTGTAAAACGCTGCGGAATCCGCACAAAGAATTGACATGCTGCAGAAAATAAACCGCAGCGTGTCCGTGCGGTATTTTCCGCAGCATATGCACTGCGGATTTTGTTTTCCATTGGTTTACATGGTACTGTAAACCAGATGGAAAGCTGCTGCGAATCCACAGCGTCCAATCCTCTGCGGATCCGCAGGCAAATCGTGTTCACATACCCGTAAATTTCTGTGAGGCACATATGGTGTCAACATGCTCACTGCACCCCTAGATTAATTTATTGAGAGGTGTAGTTTATAAAATAGGGTCACTTATGGGGTTTCTGCTGTTTTCGCTTTTTCGGGACTCTGCCAATGTGACATGGCACCCTCAAGCCATTCCAGTAAACTATCGCACTTCTTCCCTTCTGAGCTTTTCACTGTGCCTCAAAAGTAGTTTTCGACCATATATGGGGTATCCGTGTACTCATGAGAAATAGCACCACATATTTTGGGGTCCACTTTCTCCTGCTA
Organism: Ranitomeya imitator; assembly: GCF_032444005.1. NCBI lineage: Eukaryota > Metazoa > Chordata > Amphibia > Anura > Dendrobatidae > Ranitomeya > Ranitomeya imitator. The sequence continues at coordinate 120,093,542 of NC_091287.1, forward strand.
GCCTCATGAAAATGACTAAAATAACGTTTTTGTGAAAAAAAAAAAATTCCGTTTTCACAGTTCAACGTTGTCAAATTCTGTGAAGCACCTGTGGGTTCAAGGGGCTCACCACATGTCTAGATAAATTCCTCGATGGGTCTAGTTTCCAAAACGGGGTTAATTGTGACGGTTTTCACTGTTTAAGCACATCAGGGGCTCTCTAAACATGACATGACACATCAACGTCTGTGTTCTAAAACGTCACTCCTTCCTTTCCCGAGCCCTTCCGTGCTCCCAAACAGTAGTTTTCCCCAAAGTATAGAGTATCGGCACACTCAGTAGAAATCGCACAACTAACTTTGGGATTCATTTTCTACTGCTATTCTTGTGAAAATGAAATAATTGCGGTTAAAAAATTTTGGTGGGAAAAATTTTCATAGCTCTAAGTTATAAACTTCTGTGAAGCACATGAGGGTTCAAGGTGCTCACCACACATCTAGATAAATTCATTGATGGGTCTAATTTCCAAAATGGGGTCACTTGTGGGGAGTTTACACTATTCAGTCACATCAGGGGCACTGCATACCTGACATGGCATCCGCTGTCCATTCCAGACAATTTTGTGCTCTAAAATTTAAACTGCGCTCGTTCCCTTCCGAGCCCTGCCAGCTCCCAAACAGTGGTTTACCCGCATATATGGGGTATCGGTGTTCTCATGATGGAGTTCCACATCGTATCATTCTTGCTGATCAGATGATTAAAGGGGCAGCGACGCTCACGAACCCTTTCTTTATTTATCAAGCACAATGTTCAATTTATTAGATCATTTTTTGTTTGATTAGGTTTTGGAGCTTTATGTGGCCTTGAATGGGCCAGAGCTACTGGAAGCTGCGGTACTAGACGTAGCCACTACAGATACATGTGGCTGTGCCTGGTAAATGATTAGGCGCTCCAGTACCTGGCATAGCCACTAGAGAATGTATGGATCGGTGTTCGGGAAATAAGTTGTTACTGGAGCCCCATAAATTTACTGATCTTTTGGAATACCAGGAACATCAGTAAGCCAAAGGCTGATGGGCTGCTTCACTTTAACTTCCATCGGATGTCCATGGGAAGTGTGAGCAAAGCATCCCATTAACTGCAGCGCTCACATTGCATATAAATCTCATGTAAGCATTAGGGGACCCTGTGCCGATATCACCGGTGTTGGAGGTGAGTATAACTTGTTTTTTTGTTTTTTTATTACTTGGGGGACTACAGTATTAAAGGAAGGTATGCTTAGTTGAACAACCCCTTTTAAAGTTTAATTTATATTTCATTTCATTGAGTTTGTTTAGAAACCTTCTCTTATATTTTTGCTTCTTTTTAGTCTGCACCCTCATTGTTCTTAAAAAGTAATTTTGAGTACCTCAGAGGCAACTATCGAAAAGCTGTGAAATTACTGAACTCTTCAAATATTTCGGAACATCCAGGTTTCATGAAAACTGGTAAGTAGTTTATGTATTTGTTTGACCATAGTGTTTAGTGGCACATGGGAGGTACATACTAATAATTCTCTTCACATCAGTATTCCTATCTTGTATCCATAGACTATACCATATATACACAATGAGAGACACCTCTGAGACCCTTGCCAGTGTCTAGATATGTTTTCTGTGGCCCTGACCCCACAAGTTGTCACTGCTGGTTGCTAATTTTCATAGCGCGTCCATAGAACCTAGTAATGATTAGCTGACCCAGTAATACATAGTTCCCTCTGAAGTCAATTGACTGACTGTAATGTACAGGGGAGAACTGCTGCCTTTTGTATGGTGGGGAGAGCCTTCACCGCGTGTAGCCTGTATGGCGGGGAGAGCTTTCACCAGGTGTAGCCTGTATGGCGGGGAGAGCCTTCACCGCATGTAGCCTGTATGGCAGGGAGAGCTTTCACCAGGTGTAGCCTGTATGGCGGAGAGGGCCTTCACCGCGTGTAGCCTGTATGGCGCTGAGAGCCTTCACCGCGTGTAGCCTTTATGGCGCTGAGAGCCTTCACCGCGTGTAGCCTGTATGGCGCTGAGAGCCTTCACCGCGTGTAGCCTGTATGGCGCTGAGAGCCTTCACCGCGTGTAGCCTGTATGGCGGGGAGAGCCTTCACCGCGTGTAGCCTGTATGGCGCTGAGAGCCTTCACCGCGTGTAGCCTGTATGGCGCTGAGAGCCTTCACCGCGTGTAGCCTGTATGGCGCTGAGAGCCTTCACCGCGTGTAGCCTGTATGGCGGGGAGAGCCTTCACCGCGTGTAGCCTGTATGGCGGGGAGAGCCTTCACCGCGTGTAGCCTGGATGGCGCTGAGAGCCTTCACCGCGTGTAGCCTGTATGGCGCTGAGAGCCTTCACCGCGTGTAGCCTGTATGGCGCTGAGAGCCTTCACCGCGTGTAGCCTGTATGGCGCTGAGAGCCTTCACTGCGTGTAGCCTGTATGGCGCTGAGAGCCTTCACCGCGTGTAGCCTGTATGGCGGGGAGAGCCTTCACCAGGTGTAGCCTGTATGGCGGGGAGAGCCTTCACCAGGTGTAGCCTGTATGGCGGGGAGAGCCTTCACCGCGTGTAGCCTGTATGGCGGGGAGAGCCTTCACCGCGTGAAGCCTGTATGGCGGGGAGAGCCTTCACCAGGTGTAGTCTGTATGGCGGGGAGAGCCTTCACCAGGTGTAGTCTGTATGGCGGGGAGAGCCTTCACCAGGTGTAGTCTGTACGGTGGGGAGAGTCTTCACCGCGTGTAGCCTGTATGGCGGGGAGAGCCTTCACCGCGTGTAGCCTGTATGGCGGGGAGAGCCTTCACCAGGTGTAGCCTGTATGGCGGGGAGAGCCTTCACCAGGTGTAGCCTGTATGGCGGGGAGAGCCTTCACCAGGTGTAGCCTGTATGGCGGGGAGAGCCTTCACCAGGTGTAGTCTGTATGGCGGGGAGAGCCTTCACCAGGTGTAGTCTGTATGGTGGGGAGAGTCTTCACCACGTGTAGCCTGTATGGCGGGGAGAGCCTTCACCGCGTGTAGCCTGTATGGCGGGGAGAGCCTTCACCAGGTGTAGCCTGTATGGCGGGGAGAGCAGCTGCGTATAGCCTGTATGGCGGGGAGAGCCTTCACCAGGTGTAGCCTGTATGGCGGGGAGAGCCTTCACCAGGTGTAGTCTGTATGGCGGGGAGAGCCTTCACCAGGTGTAGTCTGTATGGTGGGGAGAGTCTTCACCACGTGTAGCCTGTATGGCGGGGAGAGCCTTCACCTGGTGTAGCCTGTATGGCGGGGAGACCCTTCACCGCGTGTAGCCTGTATGGCGGGGAGAGCCTTCACCGCGTGTAGCCTGTATGGCGGGGAGAGCCTTCACCGCGTGTAGCCTGTATGGCGGGGAGAGCCTTCACCGCGTGTAGCCTGTATGGCGGGGTGAGCCTTCACCGGGTGTAGCCTGTATGGCGGGGAGAGCCTTCACCGCGTGTAGCCTGTATGGCGGGGAGACCCTTCACCGCGTGTAGCCTGTATGGTGGGGAGAGCCTTCACCGCATGTAGCCTGTATGGTGGGGAGAGCAGCTGCGTGTAGCAGACACCTCCTGTCCAGACACCTCGGCTAGGAAAGTTTTACCCCACTCCTCTCCAGCAAATACTTTGCTATCCTATATTTACTACATGTTCTCTTTACCTTCTTTTCTGGCATACAGATGATCTAATGACCGAAAAACATTTCACCCCAGTCCGTTATGCCTTGCACAATCTGTGAATAAAGACGTTTTTGCATCTTTAGTTCTGCAATGATTCCGGTTAGGAATGGATCCCCAATCCTGCGCTGTTTACAACTAGTCCAAAAAGAGCCGTGATTTACCTTTAAACCGTTTACCCCATATAACCACCAAAGGAGTACAAATTGGTTTTTGCTACCTGCTGGGTAATACATTTCTGAGCATTTCATTGCTTTGGTAGCTAGTGCCCGCATTGCAACACTGCAGTGTGTATTGAAAGTCTTGACCTTGGTGGAATCGCCATGTAAACTGGATGTTTTTGCATTGAAGTGCACTTCTCATGATATTTTAAATGCAGTTTCCATTGGGCCTTGTCTATAGTTAGCTGACTGGTTCTCGGAAACTGCGTTCTTAAAGAGACGGCGCAGTTTTTGCATGACTTCTGTAATTGTTTGTATTCTTTTTCTGTTGGGATCGATATTAACTCGCCATCAGCTAACATTATTCTTTGAGACGGTGAACGAGCTGCAATGTACTTTAATAGCTACATTTCCACATCATTGATTTCCATTCTCTCCTCTTATAAGAGTAATGCTCGGCAGTTTCAGAGCTTCCTGAGGGCGACGTTCTCATGGGCGTCTTATGAGTTTTGCATTTAGGACTCCTTTTCTCCCCCCCATCACTACATTCCCACCATATTGTCTGCCACACTCTGCACTTCTTTATTAGTCCTGTTCGTACTTCCATGCAGTTCAGTCCCGTTTTCTTTTGAAAAAACATTTCAAACCAATGAAAATATAGTATTAATATAGCACTGATATAGATTTGTACAACTAAAGTAAATGGCAGCAGGATCAAACTTTATAGGTATTCTAAACTAGCAATATCCATTTTTTTTCCGCATCATATTAATTACTGTGGTTTCCTCACTGAAAAGCTGCATATTGGCTCCATTGAATTCCAATAGGGTCACTATTCAGCCGAAATATTAAGTGAAAACTATCATCAGAAAATGGTCTACTGTTTAAATTGGGCTTTATTGTAAAGTGTGTTATGCTTTTTTATTTTGGCAGTGTTTTTTTTCCCTAAAGAACATAATCTTATTTAAAAATATAAATTAGAAATCTTGCAATTTTAACACCGGCCACTGTGGCTATTTTAGACTCTAACTTTCAGTTTTTTTACGAAAATTCATATGTACATTAGCAGCAATAGACTGACTAATACTTTTATATTGAAGCATCTAATGAGTGTGTGCAAATGTTGTTGCGATGGAAGGGGTAGGGTGTCAGCTCTGAATTTGTCGCTTGTGATTGTTGGATTCTACGTTACCAGCTGTGCATAGATGTTACCAGTCATTGTAATCCTGCCTGTAATGATGAGATGCCTTGCTGAAAACTGTTCTTAATAGGACAGGAAGTTAGTCTAAAATGGCCCCAGTGACCTGTGTGAAAATAGCAGGATTATTACTTTTATTTTTATGTAAAAATTGTGATATGAACGTTTTTTTTTTTTTTTTTTTTTATACAAATAATTAGAAGAAAAATCATGTAACCCAAAACTCTAGTTTCAACAATAGGGTATTTTCTGATGATGGCTTACCATTAAAGCGTTATTCCCATGTCCAATAGCCTATCCCAATATGCAGTAGGTGTAATAATTGTAATATTAGCAACTAATGAGCCCCCTATAGTATGAGCACCCATATAGCCTTTCTATATACAGTGAGAGCCATATGTACAGAATGAGCCTCCACACAGCTTCCTATATACAGTATAGCCTCCCACATAGCCCGCTGTATACAGTGAGCCCTCACATAGCCACCCTATATGCAGTATAAGCCTCCACATAGCCCGCTGTACAGTGTGAGCCCCCACATAGCCCCCTATATACAGTATAGCCTCTTGCATAGCCCGCTGTATACAGTGAGCCTCCACATAGCCACCCTATATGCAGTATGAGCCTCCCACATAGCCCGCTGTATAGTGAGCCTCCACACAGCTTTTTATATACGGTATAGCATCCCACATAGCCCGCTGTTTAGTGTGAGCCCCCACATAGCCCCGTATATACAGTATAGCCTCCCACATAGCCCACTGTATACAGTGTGAGCCCCCACACAGCTTCCTATATACAGTATAGCCTCCCACATAGCCTGCTGTATACAGTGTGAGCCCTCACATAGCCCCCTATATACAGTACAGCCTCCCACATAGCCTACTGTATACAGTGTGAGCCCCCACACAGCTTCCTATATACAGTATAGCCTCCCACATAGCCTGCTGTATACAGTGTGAGCTCCCACAGAGCCCCCCTATATGCAGTATAGCCTCCCACATAGCCCGCTGTATACAGTGTGAGCCCCCACATAGCCCCCTATATACAGTATAGCCTCCCACATTGCCCCTATATACAGGCACACTTCCCCTACACACACGTTACTCTGCTTGCTCCAGCATCCGAGGATGCTGACAGCGGGCAAGGGCAGGTGCACCTCCTGGGCCACTGTTTTATCCTTTCCGCTGTCATGGGCCAGATTGGACCAGCCGGAGGGCCGGATGTGGCTTTCAGGGCTCTGCTGTACGCCATTGATACAGGATTCCCATAGGTGATGGATGCATTACTCCAGACGCTGCCATGTTCTTTTCTGGGATATGATTACTGCGCTTTTTGTCTGTAGCTATTTACATGTAATCTATGTGTAGCTTCTGTTCTCATGTTTTGTCTTTTCAATTTTAGGTGAATGTGTTCGCTGTATGTTTTGGAACAATCTCGGGTGCATCCATTTTGCTATGGGAAAACACAATTTAGGACTCTTCTATTTCAAAAAGGCTATCCAGGAAAACGATAACGCTTGTGCCCAGTTATCAACCCCAGACCAAGGTGACAGCCGGCCTATGTTCTTCATGTAATCTTATTGCTGGAATGAGTCTTTGTCCACATTAGGGTTTCTCCTACGGTTCTGTCCATTAATATTTGTAATAAACAATTTGAACAATCAATAGATAATTACTGTAGAATATAGGGGCTAGGTAATAAGCAGTATAGATCGGAGGTGGAGATGACTGTCATGAACGTTGTTTCTCCATATGGAAATGCTTATTGTATAGCTGAATAGTGTAACATGCCATGCTGTGCCGTAACAGAAAAACCGTGTGATGGCAATGACATGTTGGGAAAAAATATCCAGGTGTCACAATTCCTGTAGAACTTTTCTGGACTTTATACTTTTTCATAGAAAACCTGTTCACATGCATGTTTTATTAAATACATATACAGTTAGGGCCAGAAATATTTGGACAGTGACACAATTTTCGCGAGTTGGGCTCTGCATGCCACCACATTGGATTTGAAATGAAACCTCTACAACAGAATTCAAGTGCAGATTGTAACGTTTAATTTGAAGGGTTGAACAAAAATATCTGATAGAAAATGTAGGAATTGTACACATTTCTTTACAAACACTCCACATTTTAGGAGGTCAAAAGTAATTGGACAAATAAACATAACCCAAACAAAATATTTTTATTTTCAATATTTTGTTGCAAATCCTTTGGAGGCAATCACTGCCTTAAGTCTGGAACCCATGGACATCACCAAACGCTGGGTTTCCTCCTTCTTAATGCTTTGCCAGGCCTTTACAGCCGCAGCCTTCAGGTCTTGCTTGTTTGTGGGTCTTTCCGTCTTAAGTCTGGATTTGAGCAAGTGAAATGCATGCTCAATTGGGTTTAGATCTGGAGATTGACTTGGCCATTGCAGAATGTTCCACTTTTTGGCACTCATGAACTCCTGGGTAGCTTTGGATGTATGCTTGGGGTCATTGTCCATCTGTACTATGAAGCGCCGTCCAATCAACTTTGCAGCATTTGGCTGAATCTGGGCTGAAAGTATATCCCGGTACACTTCAGAATTCATCCGGCTACTCTTGTCTGCTCTTATGTCATCAATAAACACAAGTGACCCAGTGCCATTGAAAGCCATGCATGCCCATGCCATCACGTTGCCTCCACCATGTTTTACAGAGGATGTGGTGTGCCTTGGATCATGTGCCGTTCCCTTTCTTCTCCAAACTTATACAGTATAAAAATCCGAACATAATATGCAGTGGATACGGAAAGTATTCAGACCCCTTTACATTTTTCACTCTTTGTTTCATTGCAGCCATTTGGTAAATTCCAAAAAGTTCATTTTTTCTCATTAATGTACACTCTGCGCTCCATCTTGACTGAAAAACAGAAATGTACACATTTTTGCAAATTTATTAAAAAAGAAAAACTTAAATATCACATGTACATAAGTATTCAGACCATTTGCTCCGTATTCAGTAGAAGCACCCTTTTGAGCTAGTACAGCCATGAGTCTTCTTGGGAATTATGCAACAAGTTTTTCACACCTAGATTTGGGGATCCTCTGCCATTCTTCCGTGCAGATTCTCTCCAGTTCTGTCAGGTTGAATGGTGAACATTGGTGGACAGCCATTTTCACGTCTCTCCAGAGATGGTCAATTGGGTTTAGGTCAAGGCTCTGGATGGGCCAGTCAAGAATGGTCACATAGTTGTTCTGAAACCACTCTTTTGTTATTTTAGCAGTGTGCTTAGGGTCATTGTCTTGTTGGAAGGTGAACCTTCTGCCATGTCTGAGGTGCTGAGCACTCTAGAAGATGTTTTCATCCAGGATATCTCTGTACTTGGGCACATTTATGTTTCCTTCAATGGCAACCAGTCATCCTGCCCCTGCAGCTGAAAAACACCCCCATAGCATGATGCTGCCACCACCATGTTTCACTGTTGGGATTGTATTGGGCAGGTGATGAGCAGTGCCTGGATTTCTCCACACATACCACTTAGAATTATAACCAAAAAGGTCTATCTTCGTCTCATCAGACCAGAGAATCGGATTTCTCATACTCTGGGAGTCCTTCATTTGTTTTTTAGCAAACTCTATGTAGGCTTTCATATGTCTTGCACCGAGGAGAGGCTTCCGTCGGGCCACTCTGCCATAAAGGCCCGACTGGTGGAGGGCTGCAGTGATAGATGACTTTGTGGAACTTTCTCCCATCTCCCTACTGCATCTCTGGAGCTCAGCCAAGGCTGTCACCAAGGCTCTTCTCCCACGATTGCTCAGTTTTGGCTGGTCGGCCAGGTCTAGGAAGACTTCTGGTGGTCCCAAACTTCTTCCATTTACGGATTATGGAGGCCACTGTGCTCTTAGGAACCTTGAGTACTGCAGAAATTCTTCTGTAACCTTGGTCAGATCTGTGCCTTGCCACAATTCTGGCTCTGAGCTCCTTGGTCTGTTCCTTTGACCTCATGATTCTCATTTGGTCTGACATGCACTGTGAGCTGTGAGGTCTTACATAGACAGGTGTGTGCCTTTCCAAATCAAGTCCTATCAGTTTAATTAACAGCTGGACACCAATGAAGGAGCAGAACCATCTCGAGGAGGATCACAAGGAAATTACAGCATGTGACTAAAATATGAGTGTCTGAGCAAAGTGTCTGAATACTTATGACCATGTGATGTTTCAGTTTTTCTTTTTTTTTTTTTTTTTAAATTTCAAAAATTTCTACATTTGTTTTTTTTTGTTTTTTTAGTCCAGATGGGGTGCAGAATGAACATTAATGTGAAAAAAATGAACTTTTTTGAATTTACCAAATGGCTGCAATGAAACAGTGAAAAATTTAAAGGGGTCTGAATACTTTCCGTACCCACTGTACATATTCATAAATCAGGAGCGTCTTAGTCCATCACACCTCCTCATCAAGATCAGTGTGAACAGCGCCGGCCTTGATAAATCGGACCCTGTGTTTTTTGCCCTACATCAGTTATTTTTCCTATTTTTATTTTTGTTTAACCTGATAGTGATCAATGGCCTTAAATCTACAGCTCTTGGTTATGTACTCTCACAGGCATTATAAATTTATTGTGCAAGGGTAAACCTCAGTGCTCAATGTGCAGTGAATAGAAACATAGAACAAGCAGTCGGCACATACAATGCTTCTTTATAATGATAGAAATATTTCCAAGTGTACATGATGCTTTTAAATGGAAAATCCACCAGTGTTCTCACCATAGTGGGTTCAGTGCATTGGTGATGTGTACTGGCTAAACCCAAGCCATATTCAGCAGAGATGCTGCATTGATGGAGAAAGCCATGCCTGTTGTAACGTTCCTGTGCGAACGCTGTCTCCCCACCTCCCCCCATCAGTGGGTGTATGCCGAATATGTAGAAACAGATGAATGAGTGGCCCTTTTAAGTCCCGTAAAGCTTTTCTTTATTGAAACAAGGTAAAACATGTGTGTGGAGGAGCTGGCCACAGATAGGACACGGTCTGTTTCACTTCCCGCGTCCGTGTGTTAGCATCTGATAGAGATATAACAGAGGTGATCGACGCCAACCGCTTGTCACCTATAGACGGTGTCCCAATCTAAAAGACAAACTAGTTAGAAATCAGATAACCACGATATAAAAAAAATTGGTTAAACTATATGAAAATATATATATGAAGCCAGGAGGAACCTAATAAATCTAAAATATAACCTTTATTTGTCTCCTTTTAAAATAATTTCTAATGGATAGAACAATAAAAAAGTGCATATAGTGCTCAAAACAACCAGTGCTCAGTAAAAAATGGTTTGATCTCACCACATCAGCCGTTTTTTCAGGAGCGTCCTCATGTACATTTGCAGGGAAGGGAAAAGTAGAAAATGACTATGCTACCCGGTCGTGCCCCTGTACTGCTCCCGTCCTGACAAGGACAGTCCCCAAGTCAGGCTAAGTTTTGTACCCACCATAAACAAATAACTTTCCCTATGCGTTTCCTCTCCCATAGGGGAGATTCCTCAGGGGAACAGAAAAATCGGGGGTATACATATAATACGATGTACTATTTAGAGATGTTGAGCCCCTGCATTGGCAGGTGGCTCCTATGTGTCCAGTGCACCTGGCTTCCAGTGTGGACTATGGTATGGTATTAAACTATATGAGAATATAATTTAATTACAGACGTGGTTCCTCAACGTATTGCAAGTTCCATTTGAATGGAAATCACATAAGTTTTGGGGCGATCATGCACCTTGTTACCAAATTTATATCTTGTAAAATCCAATTTGTATATATTATAGTATGTCCCTGTGGCAGGTTTTATATAGGGAAAACAATCAGACCATTATATGTGAGATTTCAGCCTAGGTATGATTGTAATCAGTATAATTGTGCTGACCTGACACTGTCTGTAGTTTACTGTGCACAATCCTGCTGACAGGTCCCTTTAAAGAAGCTGGTGGAAAGCATGCCAAGACACATGAAAGCTGTGATTAAAAATCGTGGTTATTCCACAAAATATTGATTTCTGAACTCTTCCTGAGTTAAAACATTGGTATTGTTGTTTCTAAATGATTATGAACTTGTTTTCTGTGCATTATTTGAAGTTTGAAAGCACTGGGTTGTTGTTGTTTTTTTTTTTTTATTTTGACCATTTCTCCTTTTCAGAAAAGAAAATGCAAAATTTATTGCATGGAAATTCAGAGTCATGTTGTCAGAAGTTTATAGAATAAAAGAACAGTTTACATGTTACTCAAAAATGTACCTATGAAGAGAAAAATCAGATAAACTGAACATTTAGCAGTGGTCTCTTAATTTTTGCCAGAGCTGTATAAGTGTAAGCTGGCAGCATGGCTGAGCCGCTGGTCTGATCTGTCCGATGCTGCCGGCAGGGTCAGCTCTGCCTCTGCAGCATCAGAGGAATGCCTCTGCACGGACGCTGACCGGATCCGGCCAGTTTCTGAGCAGTGCTTGCAAGCGCTCTAGAAAAGAGCCTGAGCTCGTTGCCTAGGAAACTGGCCACCTCTGATAAACTGTATAAATGGCCAGTAACTAGGCATCAAGCGGTAAATAATAAAGCTAAAAATCCCTTCCTTCTTGAGAACTTAATGTTTTTAATAAGAGGTAAATTGTAAAGTTTCTTGTTTTTACTGCACTTTGCAGTTTTGCCTTTTTTATGATTATGATAAAAGACCTTTTCGGTGTCATTTACAAGTATTGTTCTTGTATTTTACAGGGAGGAAGTTTTCAGGCAGACCGATGTGCACGCTGTTGACCAACAAACGCTACGAGCTGCTGTATAACTGTGGCATTCAGCTCCTGCACATCGGCAGGCCGCTGGCAGCCTTTGAGTGTTTGATCGAAGCTGTTCAGGTTTATCACTCCAACCCGCGGCTCTGGCTGAGGTTAGCGGAGTGCTGCATAGCTGCCAATAAAGGGGTAGGTGACCAAGTCATACCTCTGCTCTGAGATCAACGAAATGTACACTTGTACTTACACTTTTACATTTTTCCTCTTATTTTCTTCGAACTCCTGAACACCTAGAAAAGGAAGAAAATGCCTTTTTTTCTTTAGTCTCTCTTTATTTTTATACCTCTACTATATATCCTACTTTAGTTTGTGATACTCCAGTGTGCCGTCACCTCCTATCCCCAGTGGCACCTTTTCTCTTCTTTGTCTGAAATTCCTGTGACCTCTGGATGTTCCGTTACAACATAAGGCATTTCATGGTGAACTTCGTTATCCAAGGATTATGTAAATGGCAGCAATGTCCGTTTTATATCCCGAAATCCTAAAAAATTCATTCTCAGGATGCTCTTTTGTGATAGTCTTAAGAAATTAAAATATATGAATCCTCCTTTATATTGAGTTATGTAAAAGTAGTGCTGATGTAAATAGAGAAGATACAAGACGTTACATGTTATTGCTACCCCATGTAAGAGCAGCATAACATAGGGACAGCGACTCTAATTCTAGTGATGTGTCTTTTACTGGGCTGCTTGCTGCAGTATTGAAAAAAAAAAAACAACAACACTGTTATAGCTTTAGATTTAGCAGTTCTCTGAACACTGAGCCCACACCACTCATTGGCAGCTTTCTGCCTACGCACAGTGTGCACAGAAAGCTGCCAATCCGTGGTGGAAATGGGGTTATACAGAGCTCATTAATGTGGAGGGCTGCTTGCAAACAGGTTTTTTTTTTTAGTTCTCTAGTGATAATCTCTGCTGATAAAACAGTGATTTAATATAATTACTGCAAGCAGCCCAGTAAGAGACATAGCTGGAATCAGAGTCTCGCGATATACCTTATATTACTCTCTGAATTGTGGCAAAAGCCTGGTGACAGATTGTGTTTAAGGAAATCTAGGAATGATTCTATTTTTCGGAGAAGCTACTATTCTGCCTGTCACTTATATTTATTACTAGATGGTGGCCCAATTCTAACGTATCAGGTATTCTAGAATATGTATAGTGGTGTATAACACAGCCCACGTAGTATATAGCACAGCCCACGTAGTATATAGCACGGCCCACGCAGTATATAGCACGGCCCACGCAGTGTATAGCACGGCCCACGCAGTGTATAGCACGGCCCATGCAGTGTGTGTAGCACGGCCCACGCAGTGTATAGCACGGCCCACGCAGTGTATAGCACGGCCCACGCAGTGTGTGTAGCACGGCCCACGCAGTGTGTGTAGCACGGCCCACGCAGTGTGTGTAGCACGGCCCACGCAGTGTGTGTAGCACGGCCCACGCAGTGTGTGTAGCACGGCCCACGCAGTGTGTGTAGCACGGCCCACGCAGTGTGTGTAGCACGGCCCACGCAGTGTGTGTAGCACGGCCCACGTAGTATATAGCAATGTGGGCACCATATCCCTGTTAAAAAAAAATAGAATAAAAATAGTTATATACTCACCTTCTGGCAGCCCCCGGATCCAGCCCAGGCATTTAGCAATGCTCCTCGCGACGCTTCGGTCCCAAGAATGCATTGCGGCAATAACACATGATGATGTAGCGGTCTCGCGAGACCGCTATGTCATCTCCGGTCATTGCTGCTATGCATTCTTGTGACCGGAGCCGCGCGAGGAGTGGGAAAGGTGCTGGAAGGTGAGAATATAATGATTTTTTAAATTTTTTTAAATTATTTTTAACATTAGATCTTTTTACTATTGATGCTGCATATGCAGCATCAATAGTAAAAAGTTGGTCACACAGGGTTAATAGCAGTGTTAACGGACTGTGTTATGCCACGGTGTAAAGCAGTCTGTTTACACGGACGGGGAGTAGGGAGGGGGCACTGACTGGAGGGGAGTAGGGAAGGGATTTTCGTGACAGACAAACAGACGAAAGTCACCCTTAGACAATTATATAGATAGATGCCTCCGAGATGTGCTTCCTGGATTACAGCCAGCAGGGGGCGCACATGTATCAGTCTTCTTCCCTGACAGACAAGACACTCTCAGCTCGGAGCCTACACATAGTCTTCATCGATACAGGAAACCCCATTATCTTTCTTTTTAATATGTATTTCATTGTTTTGTAGAAAAGACAATAATATGCTGTGAAATCACAACTATAGTATTATACCCCAATATCCGCATTTTGATCATCTCTCCTCATTTACTGTTTTTCATCTACATCTGTTCCTTTTATATGTGCTGTAGTGAATGCACAGATTTTTTTTCCTTTCCCTCTTCATACAATTACATACGATAGTTCTGAGAGGACTTTGCTAACATGTAGCCAAGATAACCGGCACATACCTACATCCAAAAATGTCGTCTTTGATGCTGTATAACTGTTCTTCTTAAATCCCGCAGTGCAGGTAATGGGTGGGCTGTAGTGGTGGTCCTATGACTTACTTGTTCCTCTTTTTAAACATGTAGGCAAATAAGGCCACATTGACATTTGTGATGGTCCTAATAATAATATGGGCCCGGGAACTGACAGGCAGGTAGTTGCTTACTACTAGTGCCTGCCGCTGGTCTCTGCTGGACCTGAGCATGCACAGACCACTCTTTTCAACAATTTAGCACCTTCTGCTGACATGTCGCCAGAGCAGCAGCTTCTCTTCCACTTTGCTCTGTTGACAGGGTGTGACTGCTGATGTCATGCTGATTGATAGACTGCTTGAGAAGAGCCATCTGACAATCAGCATGACGCTGGCAGTCATGTCCCATCAACAGCGGAGCCCGAAAGATTAATAGCCGTCTGATGATATGAAGCAGTTGAATCGCAGGCAGGAGCGGTCAGTGACATCTTTGAGCCAGCTGGGTAAAACAGGCAGCTAGTAACCTTTGTCGACAACTGCCTGTTTGTTTGTAGGCCCGTAGTAAAAAGAATAGGACAAACCTTTTTATTTTTCAAAATCATTTGTTGCATAGCAGGTGCAAATAGAAGCAGGGGGACCCGCTGATTGTTAAGGGATCTCTCTGGATTTCTGTTGTCAGTCTTAAAAACTTAAAAAAAAGTTTTGCCTGCTGCTCCTTTCCTCCTCCATACCATTTTAATAATGAACAAGTGCTGAAACCCACATGGACCTGGAATAATCGGTGTGACCCTGATCATTACATTTATGCATCAGATCTTTTTTAGATATGAATTCAGTTTCTCTCCTAAAAGCAGAACAGACAAATGGAATATCAAAATGTGCGAACGCTACCGTTCTGTCCTATTAGGAATTCTGGGCATTTTAGTCCAGCCGTAGACACATGTATAGGTAGACTGCATCTGTCGGCAGTTTTAAGGCTTACAGGTAGTTGAAAAGAGGACGGGTCACCAAGTTAGAAATGGCTAGTCTTTATTCCTTGTGCTCCTCTAAGTATGCCATTTTGTTTTTTTTTAAATCCGTCATATGGTTTCAGAGATACAGGCTTTTTTTTTTACTGCAAAGTGTTATAGTCATCACTAAGGGGGCAACGCTCAATAGGAAGTAATGCAGAGCAGCCTACAGACATCTCTCTGGAACTGTATGGCAGATTTAAATGGGACCTGTCACCTTGGAAAATGCTATTTACCTACAGGTATGGAGTTAATCTACAGGTAAATAGCCTCGCCATGCTGCCTCGCCTCTTTACTGAAAGTGCAGCTGTTGGAAGAAAATGAACTTTTTTCCTTCCTGGAGCCGCCAGCTTTCAGTCACAGGGGAGGGTGTGGAATGATGACAGTCGCACTCACAGCACCGCTCACTATATGCACTTTTATTGTCAGCCGGGTCTGCAGTACATCTGTGCAGTGTGAGCTGTCAGTGACCGTGCTGCAGTAATAGTACTCTCTTCCCGAGGCTATGCCCAGACCTGGTGGGTTTACTGCACCACAACAGGCTGAGCTGATCACAGTTTGCGATGGTTTTTCCAAACTTCCAACTTGCAGAAGAAAAAATCATACACTTTCTGCAGGAGTATGGGCAAATCCTGCAGGGTATGGGCCCTACCATGTTCTAATACTGCGGCATGCTCTTGCTGTATGTACTCTTAATATGTAGGCACCTATTTATAAATATAACAGTTTATCATTTTACATAATTATCTTGTAGGTTAGCAATTTTCGTTTTCTTTCAGACACCTGAACAGGAAACAAAAGGTCTTCCAAGCAAGAAGGGCATCGTACAATCTGTAGTGGGCCAGGGTTATCACCGGAAGATAGTGCTAGCGTCACAATCCGTTCAGAATCTCTTGTACAAGTAAGATTGTTTTTAATTTTTTAAGCTTCTAGGTTGTCAATGTGAACAATTGTTCTTTCATAGAAATTGCATATAGGCTGCGGTTATACTGAGCAGGTTAACGGAGAACCACCCCCCTGTTGTTTTTTTTTTGTGTGTGGTCAGAGGTAACCATCCCAAGCGCTCACTAGAAGTCTATGAAAAATATTTAGAATTGAGATTCCTCAGTTATTGATACCTTTTAATGGCTAACTGAAAAGATGGTAACAAATTGCAAGCTTTCGAGACTACACCTGTCTCTTCATCAGGCAAAGACTAAAAGCTTTTAGTCTTTGCCTGATGAAGAGACCTGTATAGTCTCGAAAGCTTGCAATTTGTTACCATCTTTTCAGTTAGCCATTAAAAGGTATCAACCACTGAGGACTCTCAATCTACTATATAATTGTCTAAGGGTCACTTCCGTCTTTCTGTCTGTCTGTCACGGATATTCATTGGTCGCGGCCTCTGTCATGGAAATCCAAATCGCTAATTGGTCGTGGCCACGACCAATCAGTGACTGGCACAGTCCAGCGGAAAAATGGCCAATCCTTCCTCCCCGCAGTCAGTGCCCACTCCGTACTCCCCTCCAGTCAGTGCTCACACAGGGTTAATGGCAGCGTTGACCGCAGTGTAACGCACTCGGTTAATGCTGCTATTAACCCTGTGTGACCAACTTTTTACTATTCATGCTGCCTATGCCGCATCAATAGTAAAAAGATCTAATGTTAAAAATAATAATAATAAAAAAAATAGTTATATACTCACCGTCCGTCAGATCAGGAACAGGCCTTTCCCGCTCCTCGCGACGCCCCGGTGACCGCTCCATGCATTGCGGTCTCGCGAGACCGCTAAGTCATCATCTCGCGAGACCGCTACGTCATCATCTCGCGAGACCGCAATGCACTCTTCAGACCGGAGGACGCGAGGAACGTCGGTAACCGCTTCGATCCGGGGGCCAACGGAGGATGAGTATATAACTATTTTTTATTTTAATTCTTCTTTTTTTTTTTAACAGGGATATGGTGCCCACATTGCTATATATTGCATGGGCTGTGCAATATACTACACGGGCTGTTATATACTGCGTGGGCTGGGCAATATACTACGTGGCTGTGCAGTGTGCTGCGCGGGCTGTGCAGTGTGCTGCGCGGACATGCATATTCTAGAATACCAGATGCGTTAAAATCGGGCCACCATCTAGTTCTAAATATTTTTCTATCTACTGGCTAACACTGTACCAAGATACAGTATATATCTTTCCTGTATAAGTCTATGGCGATAGATTTACATTGAGTTGTGGCTTCCGGCTATCCCAGCGAACACTGGAGCAATCCGGCAGGTCACAAACTGTAGATGATCGGAGCGGCGCAGGGAACAGATAAAGATGGACCCTGGTAAGTGTCATACTAGGGCTAGGGAATTTACATTAGTGGCACCACTCCCAAGGTATAGTTTTGATAATGTCCAAAAAAAATAACTAATGATGAAGACTAGTAAACCTGCTGTCATGTACTGGATAAAAATCTATTAGAAAAATCCACTCCACATTAGTGTTGGTCTTTTGGGGAGAATTTACTGTGTAGGTGTATAAAAAAAAAAAAAAAATCAGAAACAAAAAAAATTGCATTTATTTATTGACTGCTTATAATTTACTTTCGTATTGTAACCTTATAATTTTTGTTTTCTGTGTGTTAGCGATGGGGAATCTTCAGCCATTCCAGTAGCTAGTATGGAGTTTGCAGCGATTTGCTTAAGAAATGCTTTGCTTCTGTTGCCTGAAGACCAACAAGATGGTAACAAAGAAAATGGTGCAAAGAATATCAGTCAGATGGGCAACACAGACTCCAGTGGGGAGAGCACGGAGGCATGCAGGTAACGGCTACCAACTTTATTCTGTAAGTTCAGTTGTAACAAATTTTGCAGTGAATCTTTTAATGGCATGTGAACACGGTCAGTAATTGGCAGCTCATTGGACGCCGCCCATCTCTGCTGCATCCAAAGCTCTACCGGCTATTGATCGCAGGTGATTCCGCATGTGTTCATTGAACCATCTGTAATCACTGCGCCCAATACATTGTACAGGTGAGATTTGTCTAGCGGAGGCTTGCGTCTCCCCAAGATAAATAAACATGCTGCCGTCTGGAAAGACATGCTGCATGTCCGTCTCCGCAGGTATTTGTGGATGCTTAATGGGCATGAGATTTCTTGAAATCCCATCCTCTATGCTGTAACATCTAGACGATGCAGGTTGGATGCTGCACAAGTATCCAGCCTGCAGCGTTTATTGATCGTCTGCACATACCCTAAGAAATCCAACAAAAAAAATATATATATTTTTTTTTTTACTTTATTTCATTGTCACATCCATAGCATTTTTTCTGTCAAAGTAGCATTATGAGGGCTTGTTTTGTTTTTTTTAAAAGGACCAGTTGTATTCATCAGTATCGCATTTTAAGCTATATAAAGTTGATCGCCTAACTTTTATTAACGCTTTATGGGGAGAAATAAGAAAAAAAAATCCATGTGCATGACAGCGTGGCAAACACTGCTTCTGATCGGCAGTTAAACCATCCCCGCTGGTCAGAGAGCCGCGGTTCCCACGCTGTCAAGACAGCATGAGCACTCAGCTGTGATTTGTGGTATAAAGTTTACCTCCAGTCACTGGTGTCAGCTGATGGGACCACAGCTCCCATCATCTGACGCTTGCTGCCGCTAATAACAGCGGGAGCAGGAGCTGCTGATGGGAGTATTCATCAGCCGCTCCTGCGCAGTAAATAGATACTGTATATACTCGAGTATAAGCCGAGATTTTCAGCCCATTTTTTGGGGCTGAAAGTTCCCCTCTCGGCTTATACTCGAGTCATACCCGGGGGTCGGCACGGGAGGGGGAGCGGGGCTGTGTAATTATACTTACCTGCTCCCGGCGCAGTCCCTGCAGTCCCTGCTTCTTCCAGCGCTGCATCTTCTTCCTGTATTGAGTGGTCACATGGCACCGCTCATATACAGTAATGAATATGCGGCTCCACCCCCCATAGAGGTGGAGCTGCATATTCATTACTGTATATGAGCGGTGACGCTGCCTGCTCAATACAGGAGGAAGATGCAGCGCCGGGGAAGAAGCAGGGACGCAGCGCCAGAACCAGGTAAGTATACGGGGAGGGGGAGCGCTGCGCTGCGCGATAGTCACCTGCTCCTCGGTCCGGGTGTCGCTCTGTCTTCAGCAGTAATGCTCAGGTCAGAGGGCGCGGTGACGTAGTCAGTGCGCGCCCTCTGCTGAGCGTCAGTGCCGAAGACTAAGCCGCACGAGGAGCAGGTGACAGTGCCGGGGTCCTGAGCGAAGACAGGTGAGTATGTGATTTTTTTTTTTTTTTTCCTTTATGGCAGCCACAGCATATGGGGCAAGTGACTGCAGAGCATCTTATGGGGCCATACTTGTGCAGCACTATTTGGGACAAGTGGCTGTGCAGAGCATCTTATGGGGCCATACTTGTGCAGCATTATATGGGGCAAGTAGCTGTGCAGAGCATCTTATGGGGCCATACTTGTGCAGCATTATATGGGGCAAGTGGCTGTGCAGAGCATCTTATGGGGCCATACTTGTGCAGCATTATAAGGGGCAAGTGGCTGTGCGGAGCATCTGTATGGGGCCATAACGCTTGCGCAGCACTATATGGGGCAAGTGGCTGTACGGAGCACTATAATGGGGCCATAACACTTGTGCAGCATTATATGGGGCAAGAAGCTGTGTGGAGCATCTGTATGGGGCCATAACACTTGTGCAGCACTATATAGGGCAAATATCTCTATGGAGCATCTTATGAGGCCCTTATTACCCTTTATGCAGGATTATATGGGACATATTTTAATATGGAGCATCTAATGGGGCCCATCAAACTTTATGGAGCATTATATGGGGCTCCTGATTCAATATGGATATTCAAAAACACTTAACCTTCTGATGTCTCAATTAATTTTACTTTTATTGGTATCTATTTTTGCTTTTGAAATTTACCGGTAGCTGCTGCATTTCCCACCCTAGGCTTATACTCGAGTCATTAAGTTTTCCCAGTTTTTTGTGGCAAAATTAGGGGGGTCGGCTTATACTCGGGTCGGCTTATACTCGAGTATATACGGTAATTAAAAAAAAGGGCTGCAACCCTCAGCTGTCAGCTTCAGCAAGGCTAGTTATCGAGAATAGAGGGGTCCCTACACCATATTTTTCAATTACCGTATATACTCGAGTATAAGAACACCCGAGTATAAGCTGATTTCCCCCCTAATTTTGACAAAAAAAACTGGGAAACTTAATGACTCAAGTATAAGCCTAGGGTGGGAAATGCAGCAGCTACCGGTAAATTTCAAAAGCAAAAAATAGATACCAATAAAAGTAAAATTAATTGAAACATCAGTAGGTTAAGTGTTTTTGAATATCCATATTGAAGCAGGAGCCCCATATAATGCTCCATACAGTTTATGATGGCTCCATAAGATGCTCTATATTAAAATATGCCCCATATAATGCTGCACAAATGTTGATTATGGCCCCATAAGATGCTCCATACAGACATTTGCCCCATAAAATGCTGCACATGGCCCCATAAGATGCTCCATACAGATATTTGCCCCATATAGTGCTGCACATGGCCCCATACAGATATTTGTCCCATGTAATGCTACACATGGCCCCATAAGATGCTCCATACAGATATTTGCCCCATGTAATGCTGCATATGGCCCCATACAGATATTTGCCCCATATGCTGTTGCTGCGATTAAAAAAAATAAAAGATTCACATACTCACCTCTCTTTGCTATATTCACCTGCTCCGTGTTCCAGCGCCGGCCGCCACTGTGTCTTCCCGTCCTCTGCACCGACGTTCAGGCAGAGGGCGGCGCGCACTAATCGTGTCATCGCGCCCTCTGACCTGAGCGTCACTGCAGAGGACGCGGAAGATGCAGCGGCGCTGACGGTGGAACGGGGAGCAGGTGAATATCGCGCTGCGTTATACTCACCTGCTCCTGGCGCCGGCAGCTTCTTCCTGTAGTGAGCGGTCACATGGTACTGCTCATTACAGTAATGAATATGCGGCTCCACCCTTATGGGAGTGGGGTCCATATTCATTACTGTAATGAGCGGTACCATGTGACCGCTCACTACAGGAAGAAGCTGCCGAGGAAAAGACGTGCAGGGACCGCACCAGGAGCAGGTGAGTATTATTACACAGCTCTGCTCCCCCTCCCCTGCCGACCCCTGGGTATGACTCGAGTATAAGCCGAGAGGGTTACTTTCAGCCCAAAAAAGTGGGCTGAAAATCTCGGATTATACTCGAGTATATACGGTATTTAAATAATTAAAACGGCGTAGGTTCCCTCTTATTTTTGACAACCAGCTTTGCTAAAGCAGAGAGCTGGGGGCTGGTATTCTCAGGCTGGAAAGGGGCCATGGATATTGGCCCCCCCAGCCTAAAAATAGCAGCTACAGCTGCCCAGACGTTTTTATTTAGGCTAGGGTCACATTGCGTTAGTGCAACCCGTTTAGCGCTAGCGGGTTGCGCTAACGCAATGTTTTTACTGTGGCCGCATCCCGGGGTCGCGGTAACGTCCCCGCTCTCACAGATCCCAAGCAGCGTCCGCGGCGCGCCAGGAAACACCGGCGCGTCGCTAGCGCGTGCCGAACATGGCACGCGCTAGTGCTGCGCGTTCCCATTGCCGTGAATGGGCGCGCTAACGGACGCGTTGCACGGCGTTAATTTCGCCGTGCAACGCTGTCCTTTAAGCGCGTTCCCATAACGCAATGGGAACCCAGCCTTATTTATTTACAGCGCAAGAGTCGGCTAATGAATACACCCATCAACAGCTGGTATTAGCGGCAGCAAGTAAGCTTTATACCTCCAATCACAGCTGAGCGCTCACGCTGACAGCGTGGGAACCGCGGCTCTCTGACTGGCGGGGATGATTTCGCCGCAGATCAGAAGCGGTGTTTGCCATGCTGTCATGCACATGACAGCAGTGCAAACACTGGATGTTCGGGCCCCCATTCAACTAAATGGCGTCCGACTACTGTTCTGGTACCCGAACTTTTTGTAACTGTTCGGCCGAACGCGCCGGACCTAAACATCCAGGTGTCCGCCCCTCTCTAGTGATAACAAATGGTGGTTTAACCCATCCAGATAAAGTTTGCAGTGCATGTGCTGAGAAGCATTTTCCGAAAGACGATTTCTGCTGCATCAATAGAAATGAATTGCTAATGTTTTGCATATTGTTAATGGCCACATGGATTTGGAGAAACCCTGCGGTCAGTAGAAGGCAACTGTTAGCAAATCCTAATGATGAAAGCCCCTGCAGTGCTTAAAAAGTGGTATAAAAGCGGATACCACTTGGACAGATGTGGAGCACTTTGTGACCGCAGCCAAAAGGTTTGCCGTAATATTCATCTGCTGCTGTGCCAACGATTCTGAATGGTCACGCTCATTTTTATTTGATGAAACAGGAAAACTTTAAATGGCAAATTGTGGAGCCCTAAAATACAATATTTTTTTGCATTTTTCTTTCAGCAATAAAAACCATGAAGGTGATAAATTTCTTCCTGCTCCACCTTCTGCACCACTGAAGCGGCAAGAACTAGAAAATCTAAGGTATTAACTTGTAATTCTTCTTTAATTACTAGTCTCTTTCATATACTTACCTGTCACTGCAGACTAGTCGCTTTCATATACTTACCTGTCACTGCAGACTACATCCGTGACTCTGAGGATTTTGGGTTACTGCATGTGGCAGACTCGTTGCAGAAATGTTTGTGACCTGAAATTCTGCACGATTCATCTGAGTGGATTTGTTTCTGCAGAATCTGAATAGATTTCTGCAGGTCTCATTCAGATGAGTACAGGTCCTTCTCAAAAAATTAGCATATAGTGTTAAATTTCATTATTTACCATAATGTAATGATTACAATTAAACTTTCATATATTATAGATTCATTATCCACCAACTGAAATTTGTCAGGTCTTTTATTGTTTTAATACTGATGATTTTGGCATACAACTCCTGATAACCCAAAAAACCTGTCTCAATAAATTAGCATATCAAGAAAAGGTTCTCTAAACGACCTATTACCCTAATCTTCTGAATCAACTAATTAACTCTAAACACATGCAAAAGATACCTGAGGCTTTTATAAACTCCCTGCCTGGTTCATTACTCAAAACCCCCATCATGGGTAAGACTAGCGACCTGACAGATGTCAAGAAGGCCATCATTGACACCCTCAAGCAAGAGGGTAAGACCCAGAAAGAAATTTCTCAACAAATAGGCTGTTCCCAGAGTGCTGTATCAAGGCACCTCAATGGTAAGTCTGTTGGAAGGAAACAATGTGGCAGAAAACGCTGTACAACGAGAAGAGGAGACCGGACCCTGAGGAAGATTGTGGAGAAGGACCGATTCCAGACCTTGGGGAACCTGAGGAAGCAGTGGACTGAGTCTGGTGTGGAAACATCCAGAGCCACCGTGCACAGGCGTGTGCAGGAAATGGGCTACAGGTGCCGCATTCCCCAGGTAAAGCCAATTTTGAGCTACAGAGAAGCAGCACTGGACTGTTGCTAAGTGGTCCCAAGTACTTTTTTCTGATGAAAGCAAATTTTGCATGTCATTCGGAAATCAAGGTGCCAGAGTCTGGAGGAAGACTGGGGAGAAGGAAATGCCAAAATGCCTGAAGTCCAGTGTCAAGTACCCACAGTCAGTGATGGTGTGGGGTGCCATGTCAGCTGCTGGTGTTGGTCCACTGTGTTTCATCAAGGGCAGGGTCAATGCAGCTAGCTATCAGGAGATTTTGGAGCACTTCATGCTTCCATCGGCTGAAATGCTTTATGGAGATGAAGATTTCATTTTTCAGCACGACCTGGCACCTGCTCACAGTGCCAAAACCACTGGTAAATGGTTTACTGACCATGGTATTACTGTGCTCAATTGGCCTGCCAACTCTCCTGACCTGAACCCCATAGAGAATCTGTGGGATATTGTGAAGAGAAAGTTGAGAGACGCAAGACCCAACACTCTGGATGAGCTTAAGGCCGCTATTGAAGCATCCTGGGCCTCCATAACATCTCAGCAGTGTCACAGGCTGATTGCCTCCATGCCACGCCGCATTGAAGCAGTCATTTCTGCCAAAGGATTCCCGACCAAGTATTGAGTGCATAACTGAACATTATTATTTGTTGGTTTTTTTGTTTGTTATTAAAAAACACTTTTATTTGATTGGATGGGTGAAATATGCTAATTTATTGAGACAGGTTTTTGGGGTTATCAGGAGTTGTATGCCAAAATCATCAGTATTAAAACAATAAAAGACCTGACAAATTTCAGTTGGTGGATAATGAATCTATAATATATGAAAGTTTAATTGTAATCATTACATTATGGTAAATAATGAAATTTAACACTATATGCTAATTTTTTGAGAAGGACCTGTAGCAGAGAAAGTTCTGCAACAAACCTGCCACTTACAGTCCAATCTTTCTGTATACTCCACTCTCCGAGCTATGAGCGTGTTCAGACATCAGCTGTGCCGTTCTGCCTCCTGAGCGAGCTTTTCAGCAATATGTGGGTTCTCTGCACCTGGACCCCTACCAATCTGCATGAAATTTACGGACCTTCAAAAATATATATTAAAAATAATAGTAGCAAAGCTGTAGTCACGCTTTTTAAGGCCATGTTCCCATGTGCAAAAATGCAGCAGTTTTTTTTCTTGCAGGTTTCCACCGCAAATTAGTCAATAGCAATCTGGTTTGGCTCTTCAGTTTTTAATGCATTTTTGCCTTTTATTGATGTTTTTCAATGCATTTTTTTATGAAAATGCTAGAATTCTGTACTTACAATTGCGTTTTTTACATGCATTTTTTCAGGTTTTGATAGAATCTTAAAGAGAGTCAGCAAAAATGCATAGTTTGTGTCTTCAAATGCACAATGGACCCAATCGTTCATGAAACATCCACTTTGATTGAACTGTTAAAGGCAGCAAATTATTTGCACAAGAAAAAGCAGCAGAAAAAAGTCTTTACACTGCGTAGTCCTCTGTTGCTAGGAAATTAAAAGTTTAATAATAATCATTGTTCAAATCAAATATAACAGAAACCATGGAAAGTCTACTTCTAAAGCAGATAGATGAAGCTGCAACCCATAATGAGGTCCTGGTTATGGGGGACTTTAACTACCCGGATATTAACTGGGAAACAGAAACCTGTGAAACCCATAAAGGCAACAGGTTTCTGCTAATAACCAAGAAAAATTATCTTTCACAATTGGTGCAGAATCCAACCAGAGGAGCAGCACTTTTAGACCTAATACTATCTAATAGACCTGACAGAATAACAAATCTGCAGGTGGTTGGGCATTTAGGAAATAGCGACCACAATATTGTGCAGTTTCACCTGTCTTTCACTAGGGGGACTTGTCAGGGAGTCACAAAAACACTGAACTTTAGGAAGGCAAAGTTTGACCAGCTTAGAGATGCCCTTAATCTGGTAGACTGGGACAATATCCTCAGAAATAAGAATACAGATAATAAATGGGAAATGTTTAAGAACATCCTAAATAGGCAGTGTAAGCGGTTTATACCTTGTGGGAATAAAAGGACTAGAAATAGGAAAAACCCAATGTGGCTAAACAAAGAAGTAAGACAGGCAATTAACAGTAAAAAGAAAGCATTTGCACTACTAAAGCAGGATGGCACCATTGAAGCTCTAAAAAACTATAGGGAGAAAAATACTTTATCTAAAAAACTAATTAAAGCTGCCAAAAAGGAAACAGAGAAGCACATTGCTAAGGAGAGTAAAACTAATCCCAAACTGTTCTTCAACTATATCAATAGTAAAAGAATAAAAACTGAAAATGTAGGCCCCTTAAAAAATAGTGAGGAAAGAATGGTTGTAGATGACGAGGAAAAAGCTAACATATTAAACACCTTCTTCTCCACGGTATTCACGGTGGAAAATGAAATGCTAGGTGAAATCCCAAGAAACAATGAAAACCCTATATTAAGGGTCACCAATCTAACCCAAGAAGAGGTGCGAAACCGGCTAAATAAGATTAAAATAGATAAATCTCCGGGTCCGGATGGCATACACCCACGAGTACTAAGAGAACTAAGTAATGTAATAGATAAACCATTATTTCTTATTTTTAGTGACTCTATAGCGACAGGGTCTGTTCTGCAGGATTGGCGCATAGCAAATGTGGTGCCAATATTCAAAAAGGGCTCTAAAAGTGAACCTGGAAATTATAGGCCAGTAAGTCTAACCTCTATTGTTGGTAAAATATTTGAAGGGTTTCTGAGGGATGTTATTCTGGATTATCTCAATGAGAATAACTGTTTAACTCCATATCAGCATGGGTTGATGAGAAATCGCTCCTGTCAAACCAATCTAATCAGTTTTTATGAAGAGGTAAGCTATAGGCTGGACCACGGTGAGTCATTGGACGTGGTATATCTCGATTTTTCCAAAGCGTTTGATACCGTGCCGCACAAGAGGTTGGTACACAAAATGAGAATGCTTGGTCTGGGGGAAATTGTGTGTAAATGGGTTAGTAACTGGCTTAGTGATAGAAAGCAGAGGGTGGTTATAAATGGTATAGTCTCTAACTGGGTCACTGTGACCAGTGGGGTACCGCAGGGGTCAGTATTGGGACCTGTTCTCTTCAACATATTCATTAATGATCTGATAGAAGGTTTACACAGTAAAATATCGATATTAGCAGATGATACAAAACTATGTAAAGCAGTTAATACAAGAGAAGATAGTATTCTGCTACAGATGGATCTGGATAAGTTGGAAACTTGGGCTGAAAGGTGGCAGATGAGGTTTAACAATGATAAATGTAAGGTTATACACATGGGAAGAAGGAATCAATGTCACCATTACACACTGAATGGGAAACCACTGGGTAAATCTGACAGGGAGAAGGACTTGGGGATCCTAGTTAATGATAAACTTACCTGGAGCAGCCAGTGCCAGGCAGCAGCTGCCAAGGCAAACAGGATCATGGGGTGCATTAAAAGAGGTCTGGATACACATGATGAGAGCATTATACTGCCTCTGTACAAATCCCTAGTTAGACCGCACATGGAGTACTGTGTCCAGTTTTGGGCACCGGTGCTCAGGAAGGATATAATGGAACTAGAGAGAGTACAAAGGAGGGCAACAAAATTAATAAAGGGGATGGGAGAACTACAATACCCAGATAGATTAGCGAAATTAGGATTATTTAGTCTAGAAAAAAGACGACTGAGGGGCGATCTAATAACCATGTATAAGTATATAAGGGGACAATACAAATATCTCGCTGAGGATCTGTTTATACCAAGGAAGGTGACGGGCACAAGGGGGCATTCTTTGCGTCTGGAGGAGAGAAGGTTTTTCCACCAACATAGAAGAGGATTCTTTACTGTTAGGGCAGTGAGAATCTGGAATTGCTTGCCTGAGGAGGTGGTGATGGCGAACTCAGTCGAGGGGTTCAAGAGAGGCCTGGATGTCTTCCTGGAGCAGAACAATATTGTATCATACAATTATGTTCTGTAGAAGGACGTAGATCTGGGGATTTATTATGATGGAATATAGGCTGAACTGGATGGACAAATGTCTTTTTTCGGCCTTACTAACTATGTTACTATGTTACTATTGTGATTCCTTACCTTTATAAATTCTGTGCTTGCTGTGAGTCGTATGTTCAGATGCTATAATCAAGTCCTGGTCTAATTTGTACAGCTTGTGCAGATATAGTTTATTATAATGTGAAGTTGGGCAAATTGCGGCCCGCAGCCCACATCCGTCCCGCCGGTTGCTCCTTTCTAGCCTCAGACCGATACAGCTGAAGGGCTGGAAACTGACCCATTGACCGCACCAAGTTCTGTTGACCCATTCCTTGTAAAAAAAAAAAAAAAAAAAGAAATCATGCTCAAGTTAATTGGAATTCTGTTTTATACAAAGACCTAGTAGGGATTCCACATAGGTGCCTGAGTACTGTTTCATACAAAGGATTTTTTATGTGTTAACTAAGAATGAGAAGAATGAGAGCTGCTCTACTGCACCCAGCAGCAGCCACCACATATTGATTGGAGCTGCTCTGCTGCACCCAGCAGCAGCCACCACATATTGAATGGAGCTGCGCTCTACAGCAGCCACCACATATTGAATGGAGCTGCGCTCTACAGCAGCCACCACATATTGAATGGAGCTGCGCTCTACAGCAGCCACCACATATTGAATGGAGCTGCGCTCTACAGCAGCCACCACATATTGAATGGAGCTGCGCTCTACAGCAGCCACCACATATTGAATGGAGCTGCGCTCTGCAGCAGCCACCACATATTGAATGGAGCTGCGCTCTACAGCAGCCACCACATATTGAATGGAGCGGTACCTGGCTGCAGCCACCACATAGAGTATGGAACTTCACTCTACAGCAGCCACCATATATTGAATGAAGCTGCACTCTGCAGCACCTTGCAGAAGTCACCACATTTTGAATGGAGCTGCGCTCTGCAGCAGCCACCACATATTGAATGGAGCTGCGCTCTGCAGCAGCCACCACATATTGAATGGAGCTGCGCTCTACAGCAGCCACCACATATTGAATGGAGCTGCGCTCTACAGCAGCCACCACATATTGAATGGAGCTGCGCTCTGCAGCAGCCACCACATATTGAATGGAGCTGCGCTCTGCAGCAGCCACCACATATTGAATGGAGCTGCGCTCTGCAGCAGCCACCACATATTGAATGGAGCTGCTCTGCTGCACCCAGCAGCAGCCACCACATATTGAATGGAGCTGCTCTGCTGCACTCAGGAGCAGCCACCACATATTAAATGGAGCTGCTCTGCTGCACCCAGGAGCAGCCACCACATATTGAATGGAGCGGTACCTGGCTGCAGCCACCACATAGAGTATGGAACTTCACTCTACAGCAGCCACCATATATTGAATGAAGCTGCACTCTGCAGCACCTTGCAGAAGTCACCACATTTTGAATGGAGCTGCGCTCTGCAGCAGCCACCACATATTGAATGGAGCTGCGCTCTGCAGCAGCCACCACATATTGAATGGAGCTGCGCTCTACAGCAGCCACCACATATTGAATGGAGCTGCGCTCTACAGCAGCCACCACATATTGAATGGAGCTGCGCTCTGCAGCAACCACCACATATTGAATGGAGCTGCGCTCTGCAGCAGCCACCACATATTGAATGGAGCTGCGCTCTGCAGCAGCCACCACATATTGAATGGAGCTGCGCTCTGCAGCAGCCACCACATATTGAATGGAGCTGCGCTCTGCAGCAGCCACCACATATTGAATGGAGCTGCTCTGCTGCACCCAGCAGCAGCCACCACATATTGAATGGAGCTGCTCTGCTGCACTCAGGAGCAGCCACCACATATTAAATGGAGCTGCTCTGCTGCACCCAGGAGCAGCCACCACATATTGAATGGAGCGGTACCTGGCTGCAGCCACCACATAGAGTATGGAACTTCACTCTACAACAGCCACCACATATTGAATGGAACTGTGCTCTGCTACACCCTGCAGAAGTCACCACATATTGAATGGAGCTGCGCTCTGCAGCAGCCACCACATATTGAATGGAGCTGCGCTCTGCAGCAGCCACCACATATTGAATGGAGCTGCGCTCTGCAGCAACCACCACATATTGAATGGAGCTGCGCTCTGCAGCAGCCACCACATATTGAATGGAGCTGCGCTCTGCAGCAGCCACCACATATTGAATGGAGCTGCGCTCTGCAGCAGCCACCACATATTGAATGGAGCTGCGCTCTGCAGCAGCCACCACATATTGAATGGAGCTGCGCTCTGCAGCAGCCACCACATATTGAATGGAGCTGCGCTCTGCAGCAGCCACCACATATTGAATGGAGCTGCGCTCTGCAGCAGCCACCACATATTGAATGGAGCTGCGCTCTGCAGCAGCCACCACATATTGAATGGAGCTGCTCTGCTGCACCCAGCAGCAGCCACCACATATTGAATGGAGCTGCTCTGCTGCACTCAGGAGCAGCCACCACATATTAAATGGAGCTGCGCTCTGCAGCTTTGTTCAGTGTTTACCTCCTGCAGTCGCCGCTTCTACCGTCTGATTGGTGAGTGTGTCCAGCCTCGGATTCCCACCAATGTCATATTGATAGCCTATCCTACGGATATCCTATTAACCTTTTGCAGCTTGCCCATGAGAATACTTGTTATGGATCTATTTTCTAGTACCTCTCTTTTTATATAAGTGGCTTTAGTATATGCACGGTTTGATCCATCCTTTCGTGCCTTTGAAATTGTAATATTTTTGTAGATCTGCCATTAGGTAATGTGTTTGTACTCTAGATGCCTCCGCACTCTTAGCGGGACAGAATAATTGACCTGTCTGTGCAGGGCGGCTGCGGCGTGGGCTGTTGTTACAGTGGGGGTTACTATGTGCACACTGAACGTGACCCGGGATGCCGTGGATTTACTGGTGTGTCCCTCCATCGCCGCACCATTACAGTATGGTGCCTGTGGGGCCCTGGTGCAGCAGAAGGAAGTATTCCCACATGGATGGTCCCCGCCTCAGTAGCTGCAGAGCTTTTTCATTCCTCTTGGGCAACGGTTCAATAAGTCTGTGCATCACCTGGCTGCACTTTGAGATTCCATACGTTTCCAAGTGTGAGAACAAGCAAGTCTTGTTTGAATAGGTCATGACCAAGTGATCTGATCATGGCAGCCATGGGGCGATGAAGGGGGAATATTTTGTTAGTAAGTGGAAGTTCAGTGTAATCCTTTTCTTGCCTGGGAGGCCCCTGGTGCTGCAGATTTATGCAGAAAGCTGTAGGCTCCTGTTGGGGAAATTGCTCTTCCATGGATAGAAGTTCTCGTCTCTGGCT
Organism: Ranitomeya imitator; assembly: GCF_032444005.1. Taxonomy (NCBI): domain Eukaryota; kingdom Metazoa; phylum Chordata; class Amphibia; order Anura; family Dendrobatidae; genus Ranitomeya; species Ranitomeya imitator. Next base: position 120,124,661 of record NC_091287.1, read on the forward strand.
TTGAGAAGATCAGCCCTCTGCTTTGTTACACCGATGCATGTCCAGATGTTTACAACATCACAAAGCTGATTAAAATAATATCACATGAACTCACTTTGTTGTAAAGGTAAAATAAATATTTTATTAATGATAAATTTATTATGCACACTTTATGTAAAGGAGTTAAGGGTTTCCTGGCCTGTAATAAGCAGCCAATGCTGCCTGCTTTACGCCTAAATCTAGAAGTACCAGTGCACATTGCTGTCACAGGTACCTGCTAGGTCAGGGGTGAGGTACATGTCGCCCTTGGGTGCTCAGACTGCGGCCCCTAGCCCTCGTCCTCCACCCCTGTACTATGTGCTGGCCACTGCCTGCAAAGCTTGTATATGTGTTGTGTTGCCTATATTGACTTCATTAAGAGACCTGTAAATCAATACGCAATGAGCGCCCCCTGGTGGCAGCAAACATTTTATATTGTACCAATGGAAGAAACTTAGACATATTTTGAAGCAGAGCAGCAAAGTTTTTGATGAATGTACAATATGAGAATCCTATTCCCCTTTAATTATAATTTTAATGAATAATTATTTGTCAGCTAGAATTTATGTAGCAACCAACATATTCTGCAGCAATTACAGTCCCCACTATGGTGGGTGTTTCATCGAATTTTCTAAGCTTATTTATCAGCTCCTCTTACTGCTTGTATTTCATTCCTCCACTTGTGTATCCAGATGTCATTCGTGCTCCATTGCCTTATTGGTCAGATCCTCAAAGGCAATCAGTCACCAGGTTTTTATGAACATCGCCCCCCCCCCCCCCTCCCCCATCTGTGGACAAGATGATGTAGGGGAAGAAACCCTGATTCCTGTAATGTCACTTACTGGGATGGGATGCTTGTTACAGTTTTTATAAAATTGCTGTTTTCTATAATGCAGATCCACCCGTTCTCTGGATGCTGAGCCCTGTATAACCCCGCCCACAGTGCTGATTGGCAGCTTTGTGTGTACACTGTGCATAGGCAGAAAGCTGCCAATCACTGGTAAATGGCAGGGTTATATAGAGTGCATGAATATGGAGGACTACATGGAAGAAAGTTTATTCAAATTGAAAATTGGCTGATTAAAACAATGATTTTATGAAAACTACAGCGTCCAGTAAGTGACACATTGCTGGAATCAGGGTCTCTATCTCTACATCATGCTTCTCTTAGACTAGGTGGCAAAAACCTGCTGACACATTAACTTAAACCTATTAACAACGCAGCTAGGTTTAGTGATTAAGCTTGTTTTTTTATTATTATTTTATTTCCTTCTCCTGCCAAGAGCCATTATCTTTTTATTTTTATTATTTTTCACTTATTTTTTACCACTTAGCTATATGAGTTTGTTTTCTGTGGAACTAGTTTTTTTTTTTTTTAGTGACAACATTAATGCAATAAAGCGTGTAATATACTGAAAAAACAACATGTTGCAGTACACACTATGAATGGCTGTCTTCTATGAAGCCTATGGCTGTGCTTCCGAGGCACGATGGCAGCAGCTGTTACTCATGGCCACCCTGCAAACCCATCGTGGGAGGCCCTATGGGCGCCTGAGCTGTCGCCCCTCTGGGATTGGGCACTTTAGTGCCAAGCGATTGTGGGTGACAGGTGCTTAAACAGAAGTGATCCCTGCCGGCGGGTGCTGGCTGTACAGTATGTCCGGCACTTGCCGTGGTGGACCAGGCCCGATCATACACTTGCGCCCTCCCAATAACATATTCTCGTTTCCTTTTGAAGGGGATGTGTCACCAGAAAATTACTTAAATCTGTTTTGTATGTTATCCCTTTAATGACAGCCAATACGTCTTTTCACTGACCTGAGATATAAGAGAATAGCCTCCCCATACAGGTGACAATCCAGCAGCTGTTGGCTGTACACTATAGCTGTCAACTTGCTGCATTGGCCACGATCAGAGTTTGCACCGTCCATATCTGTTTAACCCCTTAGATGCTGCTGTCAATAGTGACTACATCATATAAATGGTTAACAGAGTGTGGGGGCTTCCTCTTTATCCCAATTATTGCCCTGAGATCATGATTTTGTGGTCCTGATGTTTGCCATGGCAATTCATGACCAAATAGCGGCCTTAGTCTGACGGCTGTAGTAATCTGTTCAGGAGTTAGCGGCATTTAGGTGGTAAAAATACACATTTTCATTTTTGTCATGCTACTTTGCATTAATTCCGGAAAAGCAACTGAATGGTTAATAAACTACCTGACAGCAGTTTTCAATATGTCAGGGGGTATCAATTTGGGGGATAGGCCTCTAAAAGCACTTCAAACCTGGATAAGTCCCTAAAAAAATAAATTTTGTAAATTTCCTTGAAAAGATGAAAAATTACTGCTACATTTGTAAACCTCCTAAAATGCTAGCGAAATGAAATAACATTTTACAAATGGTGCTGATGTAAAGCAGACATGTGGGAAATGTTATTTATTACTGTGTTGCTGTGGTATAACTATCTGGATTAAAGGGATAATCATTCAAAGTTTGAAAATTGCTAATTTTTTAACATTTTTCTCAAATTTCTAATATTTTTTATAAATAAACACAAAACATATCAACCTAACTTTACCATTATCATAAAGTATAATGTGTCACGAAAAAACATTCTCAAAATCTGTGGGATTTGTTGAAGCGTTCCAGAGTTATTACCACACTAGATGATGGCCCGATTCGAACGCATCGGGTATTCTAGAATATGTATGTCCATGTAGTATATTGCCCAGTCACGTTGTAGATTGTCCAGCCACGTAGTATATTGTCCAGCCACGTAGTAGATTGCCCACTTACATTGTATATTGCCCAGTGACATAGTATACAGCACAGAGCCACGTAGTATATTGCACAGCCCATGTAGTATATTTCTCAGCCACGTATGACACAGGTTAAAAAAAATAAAAAATAAACATATACTCACCTTCCGCAGGTGCGTTGTAGCACTGTCGCCTGTGTGGGGTGCATGCGGCATATTCCGGTCCCAGGGTGTGCTGACGTCGCGGTCACGTGACCGTGACGTCATGGCAGGTCCTTCTGTCAGACCATCCGTGCGACCGGAACGTGCCGGTTGCATCGCGAGGAGCGGGAAAGGCGGCGTAGGTGAGTATATAATCTTTTTTTTATTATTATTATTTTTAACATTCGATGTTTTTATTATTGGCGCTGCATAGGCTGCGTCAATAGTAAAAAAAACTTGGTCACACAGGGTTAATAGCAGCGGTAGCGGACAGCATTACACCGCGGCATAACGCGGTCCGTTACCGCTGCCATGCGGGCGCCGGGCAGTGAGTGGGGGGGGGGGAGTAAGGAGCGGCCATTTTCTTCCGGACTGTGCGCGTCGCTGATTGGTCGCAGGAGCCATGACAGGCAGCTGCCGAGACCAATCAGCGAACGAATAACCGTTACAGACAGACAGACAGACAGACATAAGGACAGACGGAAGTGACCCTTAGACAATTATATAGTAGATAAAGTGACACTGGTCAGATTTAAAAACTTGGCTCCGTCACTAAGGGGTTAAATGTATTTTTTGCTACATTTTTCTAATGTGTGTGTGTGTGTATATATATATATATATATATATATATATATATATATATATATATATATATATATATATATATATATATATATATAATCATTACTTCCTGTACATTGCATGGACGTAAAAGGGGGCCGTTGACCATAAAAGCCTGTTTTCCACAATTGGTCATTTCCCGATGACCTGTCTCTTGCTGTATTGTAGAAGCCGTGCTGGTAATCTGGCTCTGTGTGATCGCAGGCTCATTGCTTTGTTTGCCGGCCACAGTCCCATGTAACCTAGCAGCACTGCGTAATACACACTGCGTTCCCTCTCTGGCATGTCAGCAGGGGTAAAGCTGACGAACATTCAAAGGATTTTCCCTTTTGATACCTCAAGTGGATTTTTTTCCCCCCTTGTGATCCACTTTTCTTCATCCTCCCCTTCCTCTATTAACCCTTCTTACCCTCTGCTAGATTGGGAAGAAAATGGGATTCCGGAGAAATGTGCGTAAACGACCGCCGTCAATTCAGATTCAAATCAGCATCCACAATACATTTTTCATCCAGTCGTGAACTTTTCTTCCAGCCTCCTGCCTGAAATCTTTCCGGAAGCCTTATCAATCCCCTTTCCCTCCAACATGGAATTAATACTTATTTGCATCATCAAACACATGCCGGACTCTGCCGTGCGCTCTTTCCTTACTGGCTCATACATTTTCAGTGACTGATATTTCCCAAGTCCGGCTTTTTCCACATGGATAGCTCTAATTCAGGGGCCCAGAAGACATGTAATAGACTCTCGTTTCATATGGTGACGCTAATCGTGTGCCCTGTGATTCTAGGGCCTTGTCTAGGATTGATCTGCTGCTGCGTGTCACTGGTTCTGCCATAGAAGCTGCGGTACACGGGAGATCAGAGGAAGGATACTTTTATTATAATTATTACTTATATTGTAGGCCGGTCGGATGTAAGAAATGTATTTCTCTTAGATTTCGATATTCCATATACCGTAATTGAGTGATTATAACTGTATGCAATGATTTACGCTTTACCTCTTCACTTACAATGAAAAAGCTTAAATGCCTGCCACTCCACACATTTTAATTTTTTTCCCGATTGATAATGGAAACATGATTAACATGAGATTTATTCAGCAACACCAAAGGTGTAGTTGCATATACCATGTTTCTGTGTTTCCTAGTAAGAATTTCTTTCCAAGGACTTTACAAAGGAAATTTCATTATGTGTAAAGGAAAGGCCATATAATCATTACAATAAGAAAAGGTTCTTTACAGTCCGTGTACACTAGCCAGGCGGCGTCAGTCAAAGCACATCAGATACTGGTTTATTGTTTAGCAGTCACTTAGTCGCTGGTTTACACAGACAAACCGTGCTTCAGAGGCGCCCTGGACAGTCAATAATAGATCACTCCGTCTCGGCAGCACAGGTGCTGTTTACACAAGATGATGTGCTGTAAAGAATGTCAGCATATAAGAATAGGCTAGATCATTATTAGTGATGAGCAAACATGCTCGAATAAGGTGTTATCCAATCATACTCGGGTGCTAACACAGTGTCTTCCACATTCTCGAAAAATATATTCGAGTTCCTGTGCCTGCATGTCTCGTGGCTGTTAGACAGATGCAACACATGAAGGGATTGTCTAACAAACAAGCAATCCCTGCATGTGTTGCAGCTATTCAACAGCCTCGAGACATGCAGGTGCGCGGACTCTAACATATTTTTCGAGCATGTCGAAGACACTCGGTTTACACTCAAACATGCTCGGATAACACCTTATCCAGGCTCCTTCGCTCATCACCTTTGAAACTGAAAGGGAGAAGATACAGGTTAGATAAATATTAGAAAAAACTTTTTGACAGTAAGGGTGATCAGTGGGTCAGGCTGCCTTCAATGGAAGTCTTCAAACAGAGGCTGGACAGACATCTGTCTGAGAAGGTTAACCGAGTCCTGCATGGTGCAGGGGGTTGCCACAATGACCCTGGAGGATCCTCCCAACTCCAACATTCTATGATTCTATGATTACTAATCATTACTGCCAAATGGCGTTGAGATTATAATTATTCAAGAAATGCATAATAGTTTGTACTTGATGGACCAGTCTCTTATTTCATCCTATGCAACCTGTGGCCTCTAAGATAGGAAAGATGCCTTATGAAAATCTAAACTTTTTTTTTTATTCTCATACCTAATGTGTTACAAATCTGATCTGAAAAGGAATGGCTTAAAATGACAGAGTAATAAACTCTTGTGAAAATTTTATCTTCCAGTCTGTCCCCAATGAACACCTGAAATTCTGGTTATTTAGGTGTTGATGGGGTATACAGTGGGTTGGAAAGTATTCAGACTCATTTACATTTTTCACTTTGTTTCATTGCAGCCATTTGGTAAATTAAAAAAGTGAATTATTTTTTCTCATTAATGTACACTCTGCACCCCATCTTGACTGAAAACCCCCCAGAAATGTAGACATTTTTGCAAATTTTATTAAAAAAGGAAAAAATTGATATATCACATGGTCATAAGTATTCAGACCTTTTACTCACACACTCGTATTTGTCACATGCTATCCATTTCCTTGTGATCCTTCTTGAGATGGTTCTACTCCTTCACTGGAGTCCAGCTGTGTTTAAACTGATAGGACTTGATTTGGAAAGGCGCACACCTGTCTATATAAGACCTCACAGCTCACAGTGCATGTCAAACCAAATGAGAATCATGAGGTCAAAGGAACTGGCCAAGGAGCTCAGAGACAGAATTGTGGCAAGGCACAGATCTGGCCAAGATTACAACAGAATTTCTGCAGTACTCGAGGTTCCTAAGAGCACAGTGGCCTCCATAATCCTTAAATGGAAGAAGTTTGGGACCACCAGAAGTCTTCCTAGACCCGGCCATCCAGACAAACTGAGCAATCATGGGAGAAGAGCCTTGGTGAGAGAGGTAAAGAAGAACCCCAAGATCACTGTGGCTGAGCTCCAGAGATGCAGTAGAGCGATGGAAGAAAGTTCCACAAAGTCAACTATCACTGCAGCCCTCCACCAGTCAGGCCTTTATGGCTGAGAGGCCCGACAGAAGCCTCTCCTCAGTGCAAGACATATGAAAGCTCGCATAGAGTTTGCTAAAACAAATACACAAAAGACTCCCAGACTATGAGAAATAAGATTCTCTGGTCTGATGAGACGATGACAGACCTTTTTGGTGATAAATCTAAGCGGTATGTGTGGAGAAAACCAGGCACTGTTCATCACATGCCCAATACAATCCCAACAGTGAAACGTGGTAGCATCATGCTATGGGTTTTTTTTTCAGCTGCAGGGTGACTGGTTGCCATTGAAAGAAATATGAATCCGGCCAAGTACAGAGATATCCTGGATGAAAACCTCTTCCAGAGTGCTCTGGACCTCAGACTTGGCAGAAGGTTCACCTTCCAACAAGACAATGACCCTAAGCACACAGCTAAAATAACAAAGGAGTGGTTTCAGAACAACTCTGTGACCATTGTTGACTGGCCCAGCCAGAGCCCTGACCTAAACCCGATTGAGCATCTCTGGAGAGACCTGAAAATGACTGTCTACCAACGTTCACCATCCAACCTGACGGAAATGGAGAGGATCTGCAAGGAAAATGGCAGAGGATCCTCAAATCCAGGTGTGAAAAACCTTGTTGCATCATTCCCAAGAAGACTCATGGCTGTACTAGCTCAAAAGGTGTTTCTACTGAATACTGAGCAAAGAGTCTGAATACTTATGACCATGTGATATTTCAGTTTTTCTTTTTTAATAAATTTTCAAAAATTTCTACATTTGTTTTTCAGTCAGGATGGGGTGCAGAGTGTACATTAATGAGAAATGAACTTTTTTGAATTTATCAAATGGCTGCAATGAAGCAAAGAGTGAAAAATGTAAAGGGTCTGAATACTTTCCGTACCCACTGTATAACCATTTTGTATTAGTACTTCAATGCTTGTTTTTATTTTATTTATTTTTTCCAATGCATATAGTTCTATACGAAAATGTGTCACTATCTGCAGTGTCCTTGCCACCAGATTAATAAGTCATATGCAGTCATAAGATGGGCACTAAGGGCATTGGCAGAACTTTTTTATTTTTAATTTAGGGTGGTTTCACATTTGCGTTTTTTTTTTTTTTGCGTTTTTGCGGTAAAAAACGCATGCGTTTTTTTTCCCCTATATTTAACATTAAAAACGCTTGCGTTTTTGTATGCGTTTTGATGCGTTTTTGCAACACATGCGTTTTTTTCTGCATGCGTTGTGTTGCAGAAATGCAACATGTAGTATTTTTAGGAGCTTCTTTTTTTTTGCCGCAAAAAAACGCATGCGTTTTTTTGCGGCAAAAAATGCATTGCTGTCTATGTAAACGCATGCGTTTTTAGCCACATGCGTTTGCATGCTGTGATCTGCTTTACGGCCGGCGCTGACAGTCAGTGCAGGGAAGCTGACGGCAGGGGACATGACAGACATCAGAATATATGTAGTGTTTTTTTTTTTTTTTTACTTTTACAATGGTAACCAGGGTAAATATCGGGTTACTAAGCGCGGCCCCCGAGCTTAGTAACCTGATATTTACCCTGGTTACAAGTGAATACATAGCACATACAGCTCTGGCAAACATTGAGAGACCACCACATCAAATCCCTGTCATGGGCAGCCCAAACTCCAGACCTGAACCCCATTGAAAACCTTTGGAATGTGATCAAGAGGATGATGGATAGTCACAAGCCATCAAACAAAGAAGAACTGCTTACATTTTTGTACCAAGATTAGTGTGAAAGACTGGTGGAAAGCATGCCAAGACGCATGAAAGCTGTGATTAAAAATCATGGTTATTCCACAAAATATTGATTTCTGAACTCTTCCTGAGTTAAAACATTAGTATTGTTGTTTGTAAATGATTATGAACTTGTTTTCTTTGCATTATTTGAGATCTGAAAGCAATGTTTTGGGTTTTTTTTTCACCATTTCTCCATTTCAGAAAAAAAATACAAAATGTATTGCTTGGAAATTCAGAGACATGCTGTCAAAAGTTTCTAGAATGAAAGAACAATTTACATGTTACTCAAAAATATACCTATAAAGAGAACAATCAGACAAACTGAACATTTGTGGTCTCTTAATTTTTGCCAGAGCTGTATATATGGGATTTTTGTGATACAGAATAAGGTGCTTTGTTTTTAGGACTGACAATGAAAAGTTCTAGGCAGTCGAGGAAGCGCAAGGTTTAGGATGAAGCGATTTGTCAGTGTTGCTTGTGCTTCGTGGTCTTCTGCTCCAGAAATCTGTCTCACTTGGTTAAGCAAACACTTAACTGATCTGACATTTCATCTTGGAAATGCTGTTACATAGAATTAGCGGCAGTCTTTCTGTGACACGTGGCACAGTTCTCTCATGAAGAGTTTTCTGTACATCTGTGTGGTCCTAGAAAAGCGGACTGGTGGGCAAACGTTACGTTCTAAAACTAAACGTTATATTTTGCTGGATGCATTGGCAGATGGTCCAGACTCCGGGTGCTGGGAGTTGCTGTAGAGCAGATATGCCCCGCTTAGGTGGTTCCTGTAGGTCCACATCTTAGAAGCCACAATGGCAGTTATTCCTCAGGACCTGTAGCACATGTAGGGCCGGTAGTGTTGCCGCGGTCGTCTCCTTCACAGCTCGTACTGGAATGAACTCTCTTCATTACTGAAAAGCTTTTGTGTGTGTACAGATTGGATGTGACATCTGGGAAGGGACACAACGGTATTTGCACGAATGGGCTTCAGGACCTGTTTTGCAGCATAATTAAAGTGTGTGCCTCCTGGGAATACAGGAATAAAGACGCCCCAGGCCTTGCCATGAAATATATGACTTACTGCTAGACCAAGAGTGGGCTTGACAGTTACCAGAAGATTGCTGCTGTAATAGCCCACCTACCTTCAGGAGAGTCATGTTCAGTGTTCTCACGACTCTCCTGGCCAGCTCCACGTGAAGCCTACAAAACATGATCCCCATAGCTTCCTAAAAGCCACCTCCACAGCCTCATATTTCATCCAAAGCCTTGTTTCTTTCCTACAAAGGAAAGTGCTACTCTGGAAGAAGAAAAAAAATGCATCCATGCATTTGTACTACCCATCACTACTGTATTTATACTTCTTTTTTTTATAAAAGCGTTAATGTGCAAAATGTGAACTTGCGTCTTCACCTGTGGGACCTTTGAGGCAAATGTTCTAATAATTTAATTGAGATTAGCATAATTAAAAAAACCATCCCAGCTGTATACTGCAATGAGGTTTTTAAGAGAATGAGGTATACCTGCAGATATAGTGTTAATTGGCATAGTGAGCAGTGACTGTAACAGCCCCCTGCACCGCCCTGATGACTGGAAGAGAGCGGCTGAAGCGAGAATAAAAATGCATTTTCTTCCTTCAGCCGCTGCATCAGTAAAGCAGCCAGACATGATGTACAACTTTTTTGCTACAGATTACCACTATATCTGTAGTTAAATAGCGTTTTTGGAGGTGACTACGGTAGTTACTTTTTAAGAAAATTTTTTCATTCTAAGCTTTTCCAAAATTGCTACATTCAAACCCATTGTAGGATAACGTTTTGAAAGAATTAATTTGAGTGCTACTGTCCCCTTAAAGGGTAATCTAGGCATATTATACCGATGACCCATTCACAGGACAGGTAATCAATACCAGAACGGCTGGGGGTCTGACACCCGCCAGGCCCACCAATGAGCTGTTATTAACAAAGGCCGGATGTAAATATTGAATGGAGCTGAACAGCACAACCAAAAACTGTAGCTCAGCGGCACTTCTCGTAAATAGGGAGCGGCAAGAACACACTGTCCTCTTCGGCTCCATTCATTGTTTACATCCGGACACTGCCATAGCTAGTGACAGCTGATCTATGGGGGTGCCGGACCCCCACTGATCTGATTGATGACGTGTCCAAACGATAGGTCATCAATATTATATGCCCAGACAACCCCTGCCAAAGCATTCAACTATGCAGCTTTAGGCGGTCGCGTGCTGTAAAGTGCTACATGCCCTGCTCTGAGCATTCGGGGAACACATTGGCGCTTTTTACAGACTACCGTAGAAGGTAATAACACAGCACATGTTAGTTATGTCACTTTAAGATTAGTGCTGCTTTCAATCTCACACTTCCAAAATATTCTCAAATATTGAGTATTTGTAAGGATCACACATACTTTTCAAGGGTGTGATTGGCTTAACCATCTTTCGGTCTGGACATGGCATTGAAATTATTTTGTCTTGTTTGCTATCTTTGTTACTGTCTAAAGCTAATACTGGGAAACCTTCAAGAAGCTTCATTTTTTCCATTTTTGTTTTATGCTGTTTGCGTTCATGTAAACTGCGTTTTGTTTTTGATTTTGGCTTTCTTTTTTTTTTCCTTTATTTTTGTTTCTCAAAATAAGAAAGCTGCACATAAAATAGAATCTGCCTTTGGAATGAATCACAGTCCTTCAATTAGTGCTGGATCCAGTAAATGAAGGGCTGCTTGTTGGGCGAGTCCAGTGCAGAAGTCACTGGCTTAACTTAATATGCTCATATCCTGTTATGTGATTGTTTGAAGGGGGTAAATGTGTGGCTCGGATTTCCTTGCAGGAATGTTTTCTGTGTGATCCAGGAAGAGGACGTGGTAAATCTCAGGTCTTATCACCTTGGGCTCTGCACAAGGCATTTGTTTCTCACATGTTCCTAAGTCAGCAGTGCGCTCACAAAACAATTTATTTATTAGGTGCCAACATGCGCCACAGCAGAGCATTGTGGGGGCACCGGACAAGCATGTGGGATGTATAAATGTACAATGTGGAGTTGTGTGGGGTGGACCAAAAAATCCTTCACATAGAAGTCACATTTAATATGTTAGTGGAAGAGTAGTCATGTACATAGGTTGTTAGTGGTGAGTAATCCTCCAGAACATATCGCTGGAGGACCTCTGAAATGTTTCCTTTACTTTGGCAAGGGAGGCCGCTCAGTTTGGTTACTCGTCAGCTTCCTGCAGACCACAGATTGACACTAGATTTCATTAGTGAAGAGTCGCTAAATGATCGGGGAATTTGTTGCTGGATTATTTTATATTCCTGCCTTAAATGTGTTTGTGAGACACCATAAATCTACTTGGGAATCAATGAAGTAAAGAATCCTGAGTTCTGCTGGTCGTTTTTCTCTGGATCATGACATATATCAGGGGTGTGCAAGCTTTTATTGAGAGGACCACATTGAAGATTTGCAGTACCCTGGTCTAACTTCTTTATCAGCAGTCAATGACCGCTGGACCGGAGCCCTGTGAACCTTCCTTCTCCTACCGGTCACCACTTATGATTAGTAGGCGCAGAATGACATCATGCCACAATGTGATGACATCATCCCCGGCCTAATAACCAGAGGAGGTGCTGAGAAGGTCAGCTGATAGGAGGAGGTTCTTGTAGCTTTGTTCTGGTGGTCACAGATTACCAAAGTGGCAAATGGACCAAGGTTCTGTGAATTTTTTTTAGCTCAATTCTAGTAATCAGTGGTGTTATCATGAGACGATTCTCTTATGAAAAGTGTATATCTAAAATAATGTCTGATTGGTGTAGCTCCCATTTTTAGGACTTCCATCTATTGAGACAGTGCTGATCATCTTCTCCCCGATTCAGTACTCTCGAAAGGAGAACAAGCACATTTCTCTGCCATTGTCATCGGTGTTGTGATAACAGCTTGAGAGAAAAGACGACTCATGGTTCTGTGCTTCTCTTACCGAGATTAAGATGAAAGATCCCTGATTCAGTAATATAAAGAATCAATTTTTATTCCTCAACACGTTTCCATGCTTGACTGGCTTTTTTCTCAAGTGTAAAAACCAACTGTACCAGCGTTTCTCAAGCCCCATAAACTACAACGCAGAGGTCCAAACGGGTTGTGACAGAGATGTCACACTCAAATACACGAGAGACCAAATTAAGAAGCTTGAACGTCTTCGGCCAACCTTGATATTTATTGAAGCAATGCAATTGTAGAAATTTCCCTTATCAAATATTCGATGCATCTTTTCATCAGGTCCAGATGTTTACCATGGCACACTGAGGTCATGTGGTGATAAGCTGGGTCTCACAGGCACAGTTACTGAGTCATGGACAGTCTCAAGCAGTGCAGTGTATGAGACCAGTGATCAAACTGAGAATTATACGTCACACAATGAGATTAACATAAATGTAAAAAAAAAAGCAGACACGTATCACTAAAATCCATTACGCCACAGAAAACGCACCGTTTGCGATAAAGCAAAAATAAACCAAAAAAAGTACACATAATTGGTACCCGCTTAATAAAACTGGCCCGTTATTTATTTCATATGGCAAACACCGTAAAAAAAAATAGTAACTAAAAATACCGGCAAATTTTTTTAAAAAATTTCCATCATACTGACTCACAAAAAAAGGGATTAAAGTCGTATGTAAAAAAAAAATAAAAAAAAAATGTATAAATGAAAACTCCAAACCCTCCCACAAAAAACAAGCCCTATAATGGCTCATTTGGCAAAAAAAAAAAGTTACAGCTCTCAGAATATGGCCATGCAAAAACAAGTTCATTTTTATAAACTATTGTTTTTAGTGTGTATTAAAAAAAAAATAGCAAAACATAAAACAAACACCTCATCTGGTATCGCTATAACCACACCGACCAGGAGAATAGATCCGCTGTATCACTTATACCGCATGGTGAACCGCACAAAAATAAGAGTAAATTCCATGTAGATTTCTCTGTGTAAATTCCCCAAACCTGCGATTCAGACAAACCCCCTGATAGACCACTAACTTATGAGGCAGATGGAGTCACTTTAACCCCTTCAAGACGAGCCCTTTTTCATTTATGCATTTGTTTTTCGCTCCCCTTCTTCCCAGAGCCATAACTTTTTAATTTTTCCATCAATATGGCCATGTTAGGGCTTGTTTTTTGCAGTACAAGTTGTACTTTTGAAAGATGTCATTGCTTTTACCATATCATGTACTCAAAAACAGGAAAAAACTGTGGTGAAATTGCAAAAAAAAAAAGTGCAATTCCACAACGTTTTTTGGATTTTTTTTTTACCATGTTCACCAAATGCTAAAACTGACCTGTCATTTTGATTCTCCGGGTCATTAAGAGTTCATAGACACCAAACATGCCTAGGTTATTTTTTATTCAAGTGGTGAAGAAAAAATCCAGTTAAAAAAAAAATAAAATAAAAAAAAAAAAGCATAATTTTCCGAGACCCGTAGCGTCTCCATTTTTTTGTGATCTCATGTTGGGGGAGGGCTTATTTTTTGCTCGCCGAGCTGACTTTTTTAATGATACCATTTTGGTGCAGATACAATCTTTTGATCGCCCGTTATCGCATTTTAATGCAATGTTGTCGCGCCCAAAAATCTGTAATTCTGGCGTTTTTACTTTTTTTTTCTCGTTAAGCCGTTTAGCGATCGGGTTAATTTTTTATATATATATATTGATCGGGCAATTCTGAATGCGGCAACACCAAATATGTGTATGTTTGTTTGAGTTTTTTTTTATTGCTTTATTTTGTATGGGGTGAAGGGGGTGATGTAAACTTTTTATATTAGGCGCTGCCATAACCCGATCGGCTCTGCTACATATAGGCGATGATCAGATCACCTGTAGCAGAATTGCTGACATGCTATGAGCCCCGACCACCGGGTGGTGCTCATAGCAAGCTGGCAATGACAACCATAGAGGTCTGAAGGAGACCACTGCCAACCCATCGGTGACCCGCGATCATGTGACGGGGTCACGATCGGTGGATTTCCATTGTGATTGCCGGAAGCGCATGTTTAATGCAGCTGTCAGCGTTTGACAGCAGCATTTAAGAGGTTAACAGCCGCAGGTGGATCGTGATTCCGCCCGCGGCTGTTCCGGACACGTCAGCTGTTCAAAACAGCTTACATGTGCAGGGAAAGCGCCGGAGCCACCATCAAAGGGGAAGACACAACATGCGCCGTACTAGTATGGCGCATGTCGTGAAGGGGTTAAACTAGTCTGTGTTCCGATGGTGTCCCTTCATTTTTGGCACCTTTTTAGCGCATAAGTGTGGATGACCACAGATCTGTGAATTCCTAAAAAGATGGATACCACCGGTGCAAACGCCAAACGGACTCCAAAATGTCTCCATCTGCCTCATTATGCTGGGTGGTTATGTTGGGACTTTAGTCTGAATCACATTTTTGTGTTATTTACATGGAAACCCTGATGATGTAAGTGCTCAGCGTCGAACACAAGAATGTGATCCAGCTTTATTCTGGAAGTGATAAAAAAATATTATGTACCCCAAAATGTTAAAAATAAAAACCCCATTCAGATCTGTCACTGTAAATATTGGGGTTCCCACATTACTGCTAGAACAAAGACTCTGGAAAAGCGACACGGCACCCACCGCTTCAAATAAAATCCGGTGAATTCTGTGCTCCCAAATCCAAATGCCCCCTCCTTCTGAGCCCCACTGTACCTAAAACCACAGTTGGGGGCCACATGTTTGGCATTATTGTAGTGGGGAGAGAGCACTTAACAATTTACTGGGTGCTTGTCACCAGAAGCACAAGCTGGGCGCAATGTATGGGGGTGCTACAATGTATGGGAGCCCTACACTGTATGGAGGCACAATGTATTGGCACTAAAGTGGTAGATTTGTAATGCTCCAAAAAAAATAAATAAATAAAGCACTGCATGGTTGTTACAGAATAGCCAGTACAGCCATAGATTACGGTAATTCATTTGAGAAGTGCAATTTCTACAATGGGGTCACTTTTGACTTGCAGAACCTTTGGTAAGTTTGTGCCACTACATAGAAAATGATATCTGGTATGAAACGACAGTGCTGCAGTGAAAAGTATTAGGAGAAACAGATCTGCAGCTGATTATGAATAAACAGGAGATTGCTTTCTGACTGCTGCAGACTCCAGTTAACCTGTAGGATTTTTGATATGCAAATGAGGCTGAAGAGCTATTGTAGATCTGCTGCCTCTGTCACTCCAGCTCTAGTCCCTTCACTGCGCTGCAGGCTACTGCTTGACTGACAGCCTGTATGCTGGGTAACTTCAAGCTATGCCGAGTCAAGCAATAGGCGGCACTGGGCAGAGAATAGAGCTGGAGTGACAGAGGCTTCAGATCTACAATATCTCTTCAGCCTCATTTGCATATCAATTAGATTTCTCAGTAACGGAAGAACAGACCAGCCATGTAAAGATATTGCTGGACCTGTCTTTGAAAGAGCTACATGTTCATATAAATAGTTTTGGTGAAATCCGGCTGACAATTCCCTCGATCATGATGTGTCTTACATGCTTGAACAATAATTTCTCAACTTTTTGGTGGAATCTGAATGTTTTGTTTTAATGCTTAATGTAGTTTCTTTACCGTGTCCCCTTCTCCCTCCACAGGTGTTCTGTCCTTGCCTGTAGTGCCTACGTTGCTTTGGCTCTAGGTGATAATCTTATGGCCCTAAACCATGCAGAAAAACTCCTCCAGCAGCCCAGACTCTCTGGATCTTTGAAGTAAGTTATTTTCCTGAGAGAATATATTTCACACCTGACTTTCCTAATAGGCCAATGTTCTCAGATGCATGTGGCTACCATTTCTGATAGAGAACATTGGGCTTCTGGCTATAATCTTCTGCAACTAAATAGCGTAAACCTTTGTGAAGAACAAGTACAATGGGTACAGAAAGTATTCAGACCCCTTTACATTTTTCACTCTTTGCTTTATTGCAGCCATTTGGTAAATTCAAGAAAGTTCATTTTTTTCTCATTAATGTACACTCTGCACCCTATGTTGGCTGAACAAAAAACCCAGAAATGTAGAAATTTTTACAAATTAATTAACCCCTTCATGACCCAGCCTATTTTGACCTTAAAGACCTTGCCGTTTTTTGCAATTCTGACCAGTGTCCCTTTATGAGGTAATAACTCAGGAACGCTTCAACGGATCCTAGCGGTTCTGAGATTGTTTTTTCGTGACATATTGGGCTTCATGTTAGTGGTAAATTTAGGTCAATAAATTCTGCGTTTATTTGTGATAAAAACGGAAATTTGGCGAAAATTTTGAAAATTTCGCAATTTTTACATTTTGAATTTTTATTCTGTTAAACCAGAGAGATATGTGACACAAAATAGTTAATAAATAACATTTCCCACATGTTTACTTTACATCAGCACAATTTTGGAAACAAAATTTTTTTTTGTTAGGAAGTTATAAGGGTTAAAATTTGACCAGCGATTTGTCATTTTTACAACGAAATTTACAAAACCATTTTTTTTAGGGACCACCTCACATTTGAAGTCAGTTTGAGGGGTCTATATGGCTGAAAATACCCAAAAGTGACACCATTCTAAAAACTGCACCCCTCAAGGTACTCAAAACCACATTCAAGAAGTTTATTAACCCTTCAGGTGCTTCACAGCAGCAGAAGCAACATGGAAGGAAAAAATGAACATTTAACTTTTTAGTCACAAAAATTATCTTTTAGCAACAATTTTTTTATTTTCCCAATGGTAAAAGGAGAAACTGAACCACGAAAGTTGTTGTCCAATTTGTCCTGAGTACGCTGATACCTCATATGTGGGGGTAAACCACTGTTTGGGCGCACGGCAGGGCTTGGAAGGGAAGGAGCGCCATTTGACTTTTTGAATCAAAAATTGGCTCCACTCTTTAGCGGACACCGTCACGTTTGGAGAGCTCCTGTGTGCCTAAACATTGGCGCTCCCCCACAAGTGACCCCATTTTGGAAACTAGACCCCCCAAGGAACTTATTTAGATGCCTAGTGAGCACTTTAAACCCTCAGGTGCTTCACAAATTGATCTGTAAAAATGAAAAAGTACTTTTTTTTCACAAAAAAATTCTTTTCGCCTCAATTTTTTCATTTTCACATGGGCAGTAGGGTAAAATGGATCATAAAATTTGTTGGGCAATTTCTCCCGAGTACGTCGATACCTCATATGTGGGGGTAAACCACTGTTTGGGCGCTCGGCAGGGCTCGGAAGGGAAGGCGCGCCATTTGACTTTTTGAATGGAAAATTAGCTCCAATTGTTAGCGGACACCATGTCGCGTTTGGAGAGCCCCTGTGTGCCTAAACATTGGAGCTCCCCCACAAGTGACCCCATTTTGGAAACTAGACCCCCCCAAGGAACTTATCTAGATGCATATTGAGCACTCTAAACCCCCAGGTGCTTCACAGAAGTTTATAACGCAGAGCCATGAAAATAAAAAATAATTTTTCTTTCCTCAAAAATGATTTTTTAGCCTGGAATTTCCTATTTTGCCAAGGATAATAGGAGAAATTGGACCCCAAATATTGTTGTCCTGTTTGTCCTGAGTACGCAGATACCCAATATGTGGGGGTAAACCACTGTTTGGGCGCACGGCAGGGCTCGGAAGGGATGGCACGCCATTTGGCTTTTTAAATGGAAAATTAGCTCCAATCATTAGCGGACACCATGTCACGTTTGGAGAGCCCCTGTGTGCCTAAACATTGGAGATCCCCCAGAAATGACACCATTTTGGAAACTAGACCCCCAAAGGAACTAATCTAGATGTGTGGTGAGGACTTTGAACCCCCAAGTGCTTCACAGAAGTTTATAACGCAGAGCCATGAAAAAAAAAAAAATTATTTTCTCAAAAATGATCTTTTAGCCTGCAATTTTTTATTTTCCCAAGGGTAACAGGAGAAATTTGACCTCAAAAGTTGTTGTCCAGTTTCTCCTGAGTACGCTGATACCCCATATGTGGGGGTAAATCACTGTTTGGGCACATGCCGGGGCTCGGAAGTGAAGTAGTGACGTTTTGAAATGCAGACTTTGATGGAATGCTCTGTGGGCGTCACGTTGCGTTTGCAGAGCCCCTGATGTGGCTTAACAGTAGAAACCCCCCACAAGTGACCCCATTTTGGAAACTAGACCCCCAAAGGAACTTATCTAGATGTGTGGTGAGCACTTTGAACCCCCAAGTGCTTCATAGAAGTTTATAATGCAGAGCCGTGAAAATAATAAATACGTTTTCTTTCCTCAAAAATAATTATTTAGCCCAGAATTTTTTATTTTCCCAAGGGTTACAGAAGAAACTGGACCCCAAAAGTTGTTGTCCAGTTTCTCCTGAGTACGCTGATACCCCATATGTGGGGGTAAACCACTGTTTGGGCACATGCCGAGGCTCGGAAGTGAAGTAGTGACGTTTTGAAATGCAGACTTTGATGGAATGCTCTGTGGGCGTCACGTTGCGTTTGCAGAGCCCCTGATGTGGCTTAACAGTAGAAACCCCCCACAAGTGACCGCATTTTGGAAACTAGACCCCGAAAGGAACTTATCTAGATGTGTGGTGAGCACTTTGAACCCCCAAGCGCTTCATAGAAGTTTATAATGCAGAGCCGTGAAAATAATAAATACGTTTTCTTTCCTCAAAAATAATTATTTAGCCCAGAATTTTTTATTTTCCCAAGGGTTACAGGAGAAATTGGACCCCATAAGTTGTTGTCCAGTTTCTCCTGAGTACGCTGATACCCCATGAGTGGGGGTAAACCACTGTTTGGGCACACGTCGGGGCTCAGAAGGGAAGTAGTGACTTTTGAAATGCAGACTTTGATGGAATGGTCTGCGGGTGTCACGTTGCGTTTGCAGAGCCCCTGGTGTGCCTAAACAGTAGAAACCCCCACAAGTGACCCCATTTTAGAAATTAGACCCCCCAAGGAACTTATCTAGATATGTGGTGAGCACTTTGAACCCCCAAGTGCTTCACAGACGTTTACAACGCAGAGCCGTGAAAATAAAAAATCATTTTTCTTTCCTCAAAAATTATGTTTTAGCAAGCATTTTTTTTGATTCACAAGGGTAACAGGAGAAATTGGACCCCAGTAATTGTTGCGCAGTTTGTCCTGAGTATGCTGGTACCCCATATGTGGGGGTAAACCACTGTTTGGGCACACGTCAGGGCTCGGAAGTGAGGGAGCACCATTTGACTTTTTGAATACGAGATTGGCTGGAATCAATGGTGGCGCCATGTTGCGTTTGGAGACCCCTGATGTGCCTAAACAGTGGTAACCCCTCAATTCTACCTCCAACACTAACCCCAACACACCCCTAACCCTAATCCCAACTGTAGCCATAACCCTAAACACAACCCTAACCGCAACACACCCCTAACCACAACCCTAACCCCAACACACCCCTAACCATAACCACAACCCTAATTCCAACCCTAACCCTAAGGCTATGTGCCCACGTTGCGGATTCGTGTGAGATATTTTCGCACCATTTTTGAAAAATCCGCGGGTAAAAGGCACTGCGTTTTACCTGCGGATTTTCCGCGGATTTCCAGTGTTTTTTGTGCGGATTTCACCTGCGGATTCCTATTGAGGAACAGGTGTAAAACGCTGCGGAATCCGCACAAAGAATTGACATGCTGCGGAAAATACAACGCAGCGTTTCCGCGCGGTATTTTCCGCACCATGGGCACAGCGGATTTGGTTTTTCATATGTTTACATGGTACTGTAAACCTGATTGAACACTGCTGCGGATCCGCAGCCAAATCCGCACCGTGTGCACATAGCCTAATTCTAAAGGTATGTGCACACGCTGCGGAAAACGCTGCGGATCCGCAGCAGTTTCCCATGAGTTTACAGTTCAATGTAAACCTACGGGAAACAAAAATCGCTGTGCCCATGCTGCGGAAAAACTGCACGGAAACGCAGCGGTTTACATTCCGCAGCATGTCACTTCTTTGTGCGGATTCCGCAGCGGTTTTACAACTGCTCAAATAGAAAATCGCAGTTGTAAAACCGCAGTGAAATGCGCAGAAAAACCGTGGTAAATCCGCCATAAATCCGCAGCGGTTTAGCACTGCGGATTTATCAAATCCGCAGCGGAAAAATTTGCAGAGGACCAGAATACGTGTGCACATACCGAAACCCTAACCCTACCCCTAACCCTAACCCTACCCCTAGCCCTAACCCTAACCCTACCCCTAACCCTAACCCTATTCTAACATTAGTGGATAAAAAAAAATTTCTTTATTTTTTTATTGTCCCTACCTATGGGGGTGACAAAGGGGGGGGGTCATTTATTATTTTTTTTATTTTGATCACTGAGATATAATCTATCTCAGTGATCAAAATGCACTTTGGAACGAATCTGCCGGCCGGCAGATTCGGCGGGCGCACTGCGCACGCGCCCGCCATTTTGGAAGATGGCGGCGCCCATGGAGAAGACGGACGGGACCCCGGCTGGATCGGTAAGTATGATGGGGGGGGGGGATCGGAGCACGGGGGGGGGAATCGGAGTGCGGGAGGGGTGGAACGGAGCACGGGGGGCGTGGAACAGAGCACGGGGGGGCTGGAATGGAGCACGGGGGGGTGGAACGGAGCACCGGGGGGGGGGGGGGGGTGGATCGGAGTGCAGGGGGGGTGATTGGAGCACGGGGGGGTGATTGGAGCACGGGGGGGTGCGGACAAGAGCACGGGGGGGAGCGGAGCACTGGACGGAGGGGAGCCGGAGCAGTGTACCGGCCAGATCGGAGGGCTGGGGGGGCGATCGGTGGGGTGGGGTGGGGGCACACTAGTATTTCCAGCCATGGCCGATGATATTTCAGCATCGGCCATGGCTGGATTGTAATATTTCACCCGTTATAATGGGTGAAATATTACAAATCGCTCTGATTGGCAGTTTCACTTTCAACAGCCAATCAGAGCGATCGTAGCCACGAGGGGGTGAAGCCACCCCCCCTGGGCTAAACTACCACTCCCCCTGTCCCTGCAGATCGGGTGAAATGGGAGTTAACCCTTTCACCCGATCTGCAGGGACGCGATCTTTCCATGACGCCGCATAGGCGTCATGGGTCGGATTGGCACCGACTTTCATGACGCCTACGTGGCGTCATGGGTCGGGAAGGGGTTAAAGAAAAACTGAAAGGGGGCGTGGCCTAGCGAGTAATGTGAGCGGACGTGCGACGGATCTCTCTCCCCGCACCGCTCCCAAAACTCACCTTTGAAGGCGCCGCCGAATGCCGAAAACCGGGCAGAGAGGCCCCCCAAGTCCCCGGCGAGAGGGAGAAAGCACCGGAGACAACGAGCGGTGAGGAGCGGAGATGCCACGCCGAAAACAGTCGGCGCCTGCAGCCGGCGCGAAAACCCAAGATGGTGCCGTGGCAGAGGAGGAGGCGGCCAGAGCCAGCGCTTCATACCGCCGGAGGCTGGAGGTAATAGCCCGGCTGGAGCGATTTGCCCGCACGGAGGAGGGGGGAGCCCTGCTGCTGGGTCCAGAGGGGCTTGGTGAGGAGGAAGCCCTGTTGAGGCAGAAAAGTGGAGGGGAAGTTAGCCCCAGTGAAGTGGAGGTGCAACGTGCCCCAGGGAGGGCGCAGGGAGTGCACAGTGCAGAAAATGTGACACCTGCTGCTAGCCCTGTGCAGACTAATGATTCTGATGAGGTGCAGCAGCCAAGTATGGGGGAACCAACGCTGCAGGACATTTTCTCTGTCGTTATACACTGCAAATCTGCTTTGGCCGTGCTGAATCTAAGGGTGGATGATCTGACCGTTGAAATGAAGTCCCTTAACTCTGCTATGCGCAAAGTGGAAAAAAGAGTGGAGGTGGTGGAGGAGCGTGTGGGCAGTGTGGAGGACCAGACAAACGAACTGTTTAAAAGAGAAAAGAAATATATTCAACGAATCGCAGAGTTAGAATTCAAGACAGATGATTTGGAAAATCGATCTCGGAGAAACAATTTAAGAATAATCGGGGTGCCGGAGAAGGTGGAGGGAAACAATCCCACTGAATATATTGAGGCATGGCTTAAGAACTCGGTGGGAGGAGCAGACCTTACCAACCATTTCTCGGTGGAGAGGGCTCATCGAGTCCCCACTCGTCCTCTGCCGCCTGGCTCTGCCCCTCGAGCTATATTGGCAAAAATTTTGGACTACCGGGATCGGGAAACCCTACTGAGGAAGGCTAGGCTCAGTGATGGCCTGAGCATAAACGGAAATCGGATCTCCATTTATCCGGACTACTCGGCATCGGTGCAGAAACTTAGAATGAAGTTTGGTGAAGTCAAGCGGCGGCTCCGTGAACTGGACCTAAAATACTCAATGCTCTACCCGGCCAAGCTCAGGGTGGTGGCGCTGGACTGTGTTCAATTTTTTCAAAGTCCGGAGGAGGCGATGCAATGGCTGGACACTAACGCCAAGAAAATTGGCACTGATCAGAACCGTTGAGACTGATTCTGAAGATTTATAACTCTACTGGTTCTGCCTCTCTTTGGGGGAGGGGTCCTTTTTGAATGTGACTGGTGTAGTTGGTCTGATTGCACCTAACGGTTACAGTATTGTGTTCGGCAGCGCAATGAATAATTCATATTGGTCGCGGTGGGAGGGGGAGAGATGGACGGTAAAGGACCTAGTTCTAGGGTATATCAAGTGCTCTCAGTTCTCATATAGAGAAAGAAAGTTCGGAGTATCTGAGTTATTTTGAGTTTCAGATGGGGAAGGTTGGTTTAGTTGTTGGGGTGGGGGGTGGGAAGGGGGGGGGAGGAGGGCATTGGTGGAGACCTGGGAGAGACGATTCTCATCTTATGTCTTTCTTTAAGGAAATGGGAGGGAATGTTAATATTATAAGTTGGAATGTTAGGGGGCTAGCGGATGCTACTAAGCGTGCGGCAATATTTCAGTACCTATTGAAACAGAGGCCCTCGGTGATATGTCTGCAAGAAACTCATTTAGTGGAGGAAAAAGTTGATATGTTACAGAAAAAATGGGTGCGCAGGGCGTATCACTCGACGTTCTCTAATTATGCAAGGGGGGTGTCTGTTTTGATCCATACAAGTACTCCATTTGAGGAAATTGAGGTAAAAACTGATAAAGATGGTCAGTATGTCCTTTTAGTGTGTAAAATTTTTAACCGTTTGATTTGCATTGTTTCACTATATATACCCCCGCCGTATTCTGGTAAGAAAATTCAAGAGATTTTGGAGCATATGAGAGGGTGGGTCGGGGTTCCCCTTCTGGTGGTGGGAGATGTGAACAACATTGCTGACGACCACTGGGATAAGAGTAATCACGCTCCGCTACGCAGGGATGGGAACGGCACTCCTTTTGGGAACTATCTTAGAGAAATAGGCTGGATTGACTTATGGCGGGTTCGCAATGCTCATACATATTCTTATTCCTGTTACTCGACCACGTATGGTTCTATGTCCCGTATCGATGTCGCCTTGGGTAATGATGGGATGAACGAACTGTTAAGTGGGGTGGAATATAATCCCAGGATTCTATCAGATCATAGTCCAGTTCAGGTCTCATTAAAGCTATCAGAACAGGTTGGATCACGGAAGATGGGATGGAAGGTTCACCCCTCCTGGTTACAACTTTTGGACATGGAAAGGGTGGGGGCTGAGATAGAGGAGTTTTTTTAAGATTAACGATGGTAGTGCGGAATGTCATGTAGTATGGGACACTATGAAGGCGTATTTAAGGGGCATTTTGTTTCGGGACATTTCACGACACAAGACAAGGACTAGAGTACATGATCAAGCTGTCCTGGAGGAACTGAAGGCAGCTGAGGCGGCATTGGGGGCCCATTGCACTAGGGAGTCTCAGAGTCGGATGAGGAAGGCTCAACAGGAGGTCAATCAATTATACTTGAGAAAGGCAGAGAGATTGCGGGCTTTTCAAAGAGCATCTTTCTATTCAGAGGGGGAAAAGGTGGGGCATTTACTTTCGGTAGTGGCGTCTGCACAGAGGGACTCCTCGCATGTCTACTCCATTAAGACGGAGGATGGAACATTGGTTACTCGGGGGGAGCAAATTCTGGAAGTGTTTAGGAAATTCTACGATAAATTATATACTTCTAGTGTGGAGAGGGGGGCTGAGGACATGACGGGCTATATGGAGGGGATTGACCTGCCTAGGTTGAGCAGAGAAGAATGTGAGGTGTTGGAGGAGCCGATTGGGGAGGAAGAATTGGGGGCCGCTTTGGCGGGGGTTGCTGGGGGTAAGGCTCCGGGGGCGGATGGTATTCCAGCCGAGGTTTATAAGGTACTGAAAGAAACTTCGTTGGCCAAATTGTCGGAGGTGTATAATAGATCATTGGAAAGAGGGGAGCTACCTTCATCAATGAGAGAGGCTATTGTTGTCGTTATCCCTAAGGCCGACAAGGACCCACAACTACCAGAATCCTATAGACCAATCTCACTTTTGACGGCCGACATTAAGATACTGGCAAAAGCTTTGGCAAATAGGTTGTCCAGGGTGATTGACAGACTGGTTCACCCGGATCAATCAGGCTTTATGCCCAACAAATCAACGGCACTCAATCTGAGAAGGTTATTTTTAAATTTGCAAATCCCTTCTGATAATGTCGGTAAACGGGTTGTGGTATCCTTAGACGCCCATAAGGCTTTTGATTGCGTGGAGTGGAGCGATCTGTGGTCAGTACTGGAACGAATGGGGTTTGGACCTAAATTTATTTCCTGGGTGCGGCTGTTGTACTCTTCTCCGGTGGCCAAAATTAGAGTGAATGACGCTCTCTCTGAGACCTTTTCTTTGTCTAGGGGTACTAGACAGGGCTGCCCTCTGTCCCCGCTGCTCTTTGCCTTGGCGGTGGAACCCCTCGCTGCGAAGATCAGAGGGTCCCGGGAGGTGAGGGGTTTTATGTACGGGGAGGCAGAAGAAAAAGTAGCGTTATACGCTGATGATATTCTGCTTTTCTTGGAGGATTCTGAGGAGACCCTGGTTAAGACGGAAGCCATTATTGAGGAATTCGGGAGTTACTCGGGCTTAAGGATCAATTGGGACAAATCGAATATGATGTTGATAGATGGGGATTGTGGTGACGGTGGTGGGGACTCTTTCACAAGGTTGAGGCTAGTTGATAAATTTAAATACTTGGGGATCCAGATCGCTCTCCCTTTGACTAGTTTTGAGGAACTGAAATTGGCACCTCTTCTGCGTAAGATACGTACTAAGGTCCAGGCGTGGAAAAAGTTACATTTATCAGTAATTGGCAGGATAAACCTGATAAAGATGATTGTGATGCCGCAGCTACTTTATGTGCTGCACAACTCCCCTATATGGATATCGCAGAATAGATTTCGGAGGATTAGATCTTTGTTTGGCGAGCTGATTTGGGGTGGAAAGAGCCCCAGATTTAAACAGGAAACTCTACAGAGACCAAAGACGGAGGGAGGGGTGGCATTGCCTAATCCGTGGTTGTATTTTTTGGCTTCACAGTGTCAGCATTTCAAGGGATGGGGTGACGTGTCAGGGGGGACGCAGGCACCCTGTAGCCTGAGATCATTGATTGGGATGAAGGTATTGAGTGAGGGCCTGGAGGGGGGGCATTTCCGTGAGAAAGGTTCTAAATTTTGTACAATTAGGCTCATTCACAAGGTTTGGGACAAAGTTAAGGGGATTAGGGGAGTGCGGGCACTTACTAGATTCTCACCCATTTGGAATAACTGTTTCCTACAAGAGTTTAGACAGATGGAGGGATTTCATATTTGGAGGGAGGCAGGCATCTCTCGGATGGGCCAGATTTTACACCAGGGCAGAATTAGAAACTTTGAGGCATTGCAGGAAGAGTTTTTACTCCCGGACTCTGAGATGTTTCAATACCGCCGTCTTTCTCACGCGTACCGGGCACAGTGTAGGAGAGGACCCGTGGAGATCCAGGTGGATCTTATGCTGGATTTTATCCTTGTATAGGGAGGCACGAAGGGGGTGATCTCGGGAATATATGAATTCCTTGTATTCTTTCTTGGAGGAGCACCCTATTAGAGCAAGGGTGAAATGGGAGGCTATAAAGGCACAGATGATTGGCCTCGGGGAGACCAAATCATCCGCCACCGCGGAGACACCATCACGTGTTTCTCAACGCAGTGATTCCAGAACACTGCCCCCATCCCTTATGGGAAATATGCAAATGCAAGTAAAGAAGCTGCGGAGACACCATCACGTGTTTCTCGACGCAAGCAATGAATAGCCAGGCCTTTCCCCGGGAAGGAACAACCACGGGAAGGGCAGCATCCTAAGAAGGAAAGCCACCTATGCCAAGCATGGTATCCATCCACAGACAGCTGTTTCGGGGTTTTTGCCCCTCATCAGTGTGGAGTAGGAATCTGGCTATTAGGAGCAGTGCCTAGTAAAAAGGCTATAAAGGCACAGATGATTGGCCTCGGGGAGACCAAATCATCCGCCACCGCGGAGACACCATCACGTGTTTCTCAACGCAGTGATTCCAGAACACTGCCCCCATCCCTTATGGGAAATATGCAAATGCAAGTAAAGACGCTGCGGAGACACCATCACGTGTTTCTCGACGCAAGCAATGAATAGCCAGGCCTTTCCCCGGGAAGGAACAACCACGGGAAGGGCAGCATCCTAAGAAGGAAAGCCACCTATGCCAAGCATGGTATCCATCCACAGACAGCTGTTTCGGGGTTTTTGCCCCTCATCAGTGTGGAGTAGGAATCTGGCTATTAGGAGCAGTGCCTAGTAAAAAGGCTATAAAGGCACAGATGATTGGCCTCGGGGAGACCAAATCATCCGCCACCGCGGAGACACCATCACGTGTTTCTCAACGCAGTGATTCCAGAACACTGCCCCCATCCCTTATGGGAAATATGCAAATGCAAGTAAAGAAGCTGCGGAGACACCATCACGTGTTTCTCGACGCAAGCAATGAATAGCCAGGCCTTTCCCCGGGAAGGAACAACCACGGGAAGGGCAGCATCCTAAGAAGGAAAGCCACCTATGCCAAGCATGGTATCCATCCACAGACAGCTGTTTCGGGGTTTTTGCCCCTCATCAGTGTGGAGTAGGAATCTGGCTATTAGGAGCAGTGCCTAGTAAAAAGGCTATAAAGGCACAGATGATTGGCCTCGGGGAGACCAAATCATCCGCCACCGCGGAGACACCATCACGTGTTTCTCAACGCAGTGATTCCAGGACACTGCCCCCATCCCTTATGGGAAATATGCAAATGCAAGTAAAGAAGCTGCGGAGACACCATCACGTGTTTCTCGACGCAAGCAATGAATAGCCAGCTGTCTGTGGATGGATACCATGCTTGGCATAGGTGGCTTTCCTTCTTAGGATGCTGCCCTTCCCGTGGTTGTTCCTTCCCGGGGAAAGGCCTGGCTATTCATTGCTTGCGTCGAGAAACACGTGATGGTGTCTCCGCAGCTTCTTTACTTGCATTTGCATATTTCCCATAAGGGATGGGGGCAGTGTTCTGGAATCACTGCGTTGAGAAACACGTGATGGTGTCTCCGCGGTGGCGGATGATTTGGTCTCCCCGAGGCCAATCATCTGTGCCTTTATAGCCTTTTTACTAGGCACTGCTCCTAATAGCCAGATTCCTACTCCACACTGATGAGGGGCAAAAACCCCGAAACAGCTGTCTGTGGATGGATACCATGCTTGGCATAGGTGGCTTTCCTTCTTAGGATGCTGCCCTTCCCGTGGTTGTTCCTTCCCGGGGAAAGGCCTGGCTATTCATTGCTTGCGTCGAGAAACACGTGATGGTGTCTCCGCAGCTTCTTTACTTGAAATGGGAGGCTGACCTGGGGGCGATGGATAATGACCACTGGGAACCAGTACTGGACTATGTGCCCAAGATATCAATGAGCGAGCCTGGGAGGCTGTCACAATTATTTGTCATTCATAGGGCTTATAGAACCCCGGACATGTTATTCAAAGCCGGATTGAGACCTAATTCAGAATGCCCTAGATGCTCGCAGTCCGAGGCGGGCATCCTTCATATGTTGTGGCAGTGCCCCAGGTTGTCCTCCTTCTGGGGTGGTGGTGCTGAATAAAGTGGGACTGGCATACAGTTGCACTGTGCCGCGGGATCCTTTGGTATGTGTTTTGGGCTATGTGGAGGAGATTGTAACTGATAAGTTGTATAAAATGGTTATTGCTAGACTGTTATTTATTGCGCGAAAGTTGATCGCCAAATTCTGGATTAGGGAAGAGCCACCAACAAGAAGAGACTTTATGAAGCAAGTGGACCATATTATTGCTTTGGAGAGGAGTATATACGCTAGGAGGAACAAGATGGACCTCTTTGATAGGTTGTGGAACCCGTGGCTTGAATCAATGTGATCTAAAGGCCTTTTGCCCCATTGGGAGTATTATTGACAAGTCATCTTCCTTTTCTTGTACTTTTATATATACTTTTGATATGGTGGGGGGGGGGGGCGGCTCTTGACAGGTCTCTAGAGGGTGGGGGGAAGGGGGGGTGGGAGTTTGGTTTGTGACTAAATAAGTTTTCTAAAAAAGTATTGTACATCTGTATATTGCTGATAACAAAGTATTCCTTTTTATTGTTTATGTACAATATTTATGGTTTAATAAAAAATATCTGATTTAAAAAAAAGAAAAACTGAAATATCACATGGTCATAAGTTTTGAGACCCTTTGCTCAGTATTGAGTAGAAGCACCCTTTTGAACTAGTACAGCCATGAGTCTTCTTGGGAATGGTGCAACAAGTTTTTCACACCTGGATTTGGAGATCCTCTGCCATTCTTCCGTGCAGATCCTCTCCAGTTCCGTCATGTTGGATGGTGGACAGCCGTTTTCAGGTCTCTCCAGAGATTCTCAATTGGGTTTTGGTCAGGGCTGTGGCTGGGCCAGTCAAGAATCGTCACAGAGTAATAGAACTGGAAATTATGGGAAAAAGGAATCAAACTCCGACTTCGTCTTGGAGGCTAAATACATTCCTATTAAAAAAAACAGAAAATATCTAACTAGCGAAGCAACACAATCTTTTTACATCAACGATAATTGAGCAGTTTCTGATGAAACTCTTTGATCTGCCCACAAAGCATATATGAGGGAGATATGCATAATGTAAAAATCCTTCTGGTGCAAATAGCTAACTATTAACCCGTTCATGACATGAGCAGTACATGTACTGCTCATATCGTGTCTCCCCCTTTGATGTGGGCTCCGGCGGTGAGCCCACATCAAAGTCGCGACATGTCAGCTGTTTTGTACAGCTGACATGTGCGCGCAATAGCGGCGGGTGAAATCGCTATTCACCCGCCGCTATTAACCTGTTAAATGCCGCTGTCAAACACAGACAGCGGCATTTAACTACCGCATCCGGCCGGGCGGCCGGATATGACGTCATCGCCGACCCCCGTCACATGATCGGGGGTCGGCGATGCATCAGGAAGGTAACCATAGAGGTCCTTGAGACCTCTATGGTTACTGATGCAGGTCTGCTGTGAGCGCCCCCCTGTGGTCGGCGCTCACAGCACACCTGCATTTCTGCTACATAGCAGCGATCTGATGATCGCTGCTATGTAGCAGAGCCGATCAGGCTATGCCAGCTTCTAGCCTCCCATGGAGGCTATTGAAGCATGGCACAAGTAAAAAAAAAAATTTTTTTAAAAATATGAAAAAAATATAAAAAATATAAAAGTTTAAATCACCCCCCTTTCGCCCCATCCTAAATAAAACAATTAAAAAAAAACCAAACCTACACGTATTTGGTATCGCCGTGTTCAGAATCGCCCGATCTATCAATTAAAAAAAAGCATTAACCTGATCGCTAAACGGCGTAGCGAGAAAAAAATCCGAAACGCCAGAATTACGTTTTTTGGTCGCCGCGACATTGCATTAAAATGCAATAACGGGCGAGCAAAAGAACGTATCTGCGCAAAAATGGTATCATTAAAAACATCAGCTCGGCACGCAAAAAATAAGCCCTCACCAGACCCCAGATCACGAAAAATGGAGACGCTACGGGTATCGGAAAATGGCTTTTTTTTTTTTTTTTTATCAAAGTTTGGAATTTTTTTTCACCACTTAGATAAAAAATAACCTAGTCATGTTAGGTGTCTATGAACTCGTAATGACCTAGATAATCATAATGGCAGGTTAGTTTTAGCATTTAGTGAACCTAGCAAAAAAGCCAAACAAAAAACAAGTGTGGGATTGCACTTTTTTTGCAATTTCACCGCACTTGGAATTTTTTTCCCGTTTTCTAGTAAAAGACATGGTAAAACCAATGGTGTCTTTCAAAAGTACAACTTGTCCCGCAAAAAATAAGCCCTCACATGACCATATTGACGGAAAAATAAAAAAGTTATGGCTCAGGGAAGGAGGGGAGCGAAAAACGAAAACGTAAAAATGAAAAAGGGCCGCGACTATATAAGAATAGACATCCCATAATAGGAAATAAACTTTTGGAGGCCAGGAACAAGCTTATGAAACTATTATTGTTTAAATATAAAAAAAATCTAAATATAATAATAATAATAATAATTTTTATTTATATAGCGCCAACATATTCCGCAGCGCTTTACAAATTAGAGGGGACTTGTACAGACAATAGACATTACAGCATAACAGAAATACAGTTCAAAACATATACCAGGAGGAATAAGGGCCCTGCTCGCAAGCTTACAAACTGAGGAAAAGGGGAGACACGAGAGGTGGATGGTAACAATTACTATAGTTATTCGGACCGGCCATAGTGTAAATGCTCGGGTGTTCATGTAAAGCTGCATGAACCAGTTAACTGCCTAAGTATGTAGCAGTACAAACACAGAGGGCTATTAACTGCCTAAAGTGAATGAGAACATAATGCGAGGAACCTGTTTTTTTGTTTTTTTTTTAAATAAGCCACACAGGGATCGTTAGGTTAATGCATTGAGGCGGTAGGCCAGTCTGAACAAATGAGTTTTTAGGGCACGCTTAAAACTGTGGGGATTGGGGATTAATCGTATTAACCTAGGTAGTGCATTCCAAAGAATCGGCGCAGCCCTTGTAAAGTCTTGGAGACGGGAGTGGGAGATTCTGATTATTGAGGATGCTAACCTGAGGTCATTAGCGGAGCGGAGGGCACGGGTAGGGTGGTAGACTGAGACCAGAGAGGAGATGTAGGGTGGTGCTGAGCCATGGAGTGCTTTGTGGATGAGGGTAGTAGTTTTGTACTGGATTCTGGAGTGGATGGGTAGCCAGTGTAATGACTGGCACAAGGTAGAGGCATCGGTGTAACGGTTGGTGTGGAATATGATCCTGGCAGCAGCATTCAGGACAGATTGGAGCGGGGAAAGTTTGGTAAGAGGGAGGCCGATTAGTAGAGAGTTACAATAGTCCAGACGAGAATGAATAAGTGAAACAGTAAGAGTTTTTGCAGAGTCGAAAGTAAGAAAAGGGCGAATTCTAGAAATGTTTTTGAGATGCAGGTAAGAAGAGCGAGCCAGTGATCGGATGTGGGGGGTGAATGAAAGGTCAGAATCAAGGATGACCCCAAGGCAGCGGGCATGTTGCTTTGGAGTAATGGTGGAACCGCACACGGAGATGGCAATGTCAGGCAAAGGTTGGTTAGTAGAGGGAGAAAACACGAGGAGTTCAGTTTTTGACAGGTTTAGTTTCAGATAGAGGGAGGACATGATGTTAGAGACAGCGGTAAGACAATCACTGGTGTTTTCTAATAAGGCAGGTGTGAGATCAGGAGAAGAAGTGTATAATTGGGTGTCGTCCGCATAGAGATGGTACTGGAAACCAAATCTACTGATTGTTTGTCCAATAGGGGCAAACAAATTCCAAAGAGAATTAAAGCTAATTTCTATGCACTAAGCGACCGAGCAGGTGCTTTACTAGCATGCAGAATAAAAAATATAACAGCTAAAAGTAGGATAGAACACTTAATCAATTTAAGAGGCACAAAGATGTGTGACCCCAATAAGATCGCCAACTGCTTTGTGGAAGAATTGTCACAGAGTTGTTCTGAAGCCTTCTGCCAAGTCTGAGGTCCAGAGTGCTCTGGAAGAGGTTTTCATCCAGGATATCTCTGTACGTGGCCACATTCATGTTTCCTTCAATGACAACCAGGTGTCCTGTCCCTGCAGCTGAAAAACACCCCCATAGCATGATGCTGCCACCACCATGTTTTACTGTTGGGATTGAATTGGGCAGGTGATGAGCAGTGCCTGGTTTTCTCCACACATACCGCTTAGCATTATCACCAAAAGGCCTATCTTCTTCTCATCAGACCAGAGAATCTTATTTCTCGTATTCTGGGAGTCCTTCATGTGTTTTCTCTATGCTGGCTTTCATATGTCTTGCACTGAGGAGAGGCTTCCGTCAGGCTACTCTGCCATAAAGGCCTGACTGGTGGAGGGCTGCAGTGATACCTGACTTTGTGGAACTTTCTCCCATCTCCCTACTGTGTCTCTGGAGCTCAGCCTCAGTGATCTTGGGGTTCTTCTTTAGCTCTCCCACCAAGGCTCTTCTCCCACGATTGCCCAGTTTGTCTGGATGGCCAGGTCTAGGAAGACTTCTGGTGGTCCCAAACTTCTTCCATTTAAGGATTATGGAGGCCACTGTGCTCTTAAAAACCTTGAGTACCTTAGAAGTTCTGCTGTAACCTTGGCCAGGTCTGTGCTTTGCTACAATTTTGTCTCTGAGCTCCTTGGCCAGTTCCGTTTACCTCATGAGTCTCATTTGGTCTAACATGCACTGTGAGCTGTGAGGTCACAAGTTTCTACATTTCTGTTTTTTTCAGTCAAGATGGGGTGCAGAATGAATAATAATGTGAAAAAAATAACTTTTTTGAATTTACCAAATGGCTGCAATGAAAGAGTGAAAAATTCAAAGGGGTCTGAATACTTTCCGTACCCACTGTTTGTCTAACCTTATTCCATATTTTATGCCTATCCGTTGAACCGTCTCTAGCCCCGCCTGCGATGTAGTAATTGAATATGAAGACCACCTATTTTCGGATGGTGGTTGGATGACCGGTTCCCACAAATGTGATTTGGAGGTTTGCTAGAGTTGATGAGGAGGATGGACAGACCTAAATCTGTATTTGGCTAGAGTGTTGATTTTCTATTTTGTTTGTTGACCAAGAAATTGACTTTAACCTGCATGTAAGGTGTATAGAGAGGGGAAAAAAGACCTTTGTTGTCGGACTGTCGTCTTGCAATCACAATATCGTATTCACATTTTAAGACTGAGAGAAAATGCAGTGATTATATCATAATTATAGGAGGGCTTTTCTCCACCCGACAAACAGTAGCACATGTTACGATGCTTTGATTTTCCCTCCCAGCCGTCTGTGTGATTTTTAACACCCCAACTGAAACAAATGTAATCATGTTCTGGCTCAAAATTTTCTTCTAGACACTTTTCATTTATTTTGAAAGGGAACTGTGTTTGAGGCCAATCTTGTGTTGCCATTTTTCTTTATGCTCTGTTTATTTTCTGTGCAGGTCAATTTAGTCTCAAGTTGTGGAAGTGTTATTCTAGTAGGGTAGAGAGCCTGTTACTGAAAGAGTTAAAGAAATGGAGGTGGTGGGAGTGTGGAGGGCTGGCAGAGTGACCCTTAAGTGTGAAGTGGTGAACCATAACTGGTAATTTCCTCACTTGGTTTTATGACTGTCCCACAGTGACAGCTTTGTTAGCAAATGATTGTTTTGCTTCAGCTTAAAGGACGGAGATTGTGAAATCTGTGCGTTATGGTAATAATTGCCCCTGTGAATGG
This sequence comes from Ranitomeya imitator, assembly GCF_032444005.1. Classification (NCBI taxonomy): domain Eukaryota; kingdom Metazoa; phylum Chordata; class Amphibia; order Anura; family Dendrobatidae; genus Ranitomeya; species Ranitomeya imitator. Next base: position 120,158,754 of record NC_091287.1, read on the forward strand.
CCATGGCTGCACTAATCTTGGCTTTGACAAATTGCTTTGGATAAATGTTGTATTTTGGCATTTTTCTTCCATGGATTTTGCACAGGAAAGTTTCTAACCCCGTTTACAGCGAGAAAATGACTTCACCAGCAGAAAAGAAATTCTGTTGTTCTGCAGTTTGAGGTCCCTAAAGTCATTTTGGGGGCTGGTCCTGCGCACCTATCTAAAGTACCAGGACAGACTGCAGTCATTGATATCTATATGTATCAGGTTTGGTTGGATGGTAACATTTAAGGTCACATAAGCTCCGAGGTCGGCTCTTGGGCTCTTTTTAATGCACCATATATTCAGAAACTGGACATATGGTACTGTGCAAAAGTTTTAGGCAGGTGTGGGAAAATGCTGCAAAGTTAAAATGCTTTCAAAAAAGTATTATTGGTTTATTTTTATAAACTGACAAGATGCAAAGTGAATGAACAAAAGAGAAATCTAAATCAAATCAATATTTGATGTGACCGCCCCTTACTTTACAATACAAAAGCATCAATACTTGTAGGCACACTTGCACACCGTTTTGAAGGAACTCTGCAGGGAGAATGTTCCAAACATATTGGAGAACTGACCACAGATCTGTGGAAGTAGGCTGGTGCAAATCCTTCTGTCTCTTCATGTAATCCCAGACAGACTTGATGTTGAGATCGGGGCTCAGAGGGGGATATTTCATCACTTCCAGGACTCATTGTTCTTCTTTACGCTGAAGTTGTTGATGACCTTGGTTGTGTGTTTGGGGTTATTGTCTTTCTGCAGAATAAATTTGAAGCCACTCAGAAGCCTCCCTAATGGTATTACATGATGGATAAGTATCTGCCTCTATTTCTCAGCATTGAGGACACCATTAATCCTGACCAAATCCCCTACTTTATGTGCTGAAATGCAGCTTCAAAGTTGCAAGGAACCTCTATCATGCTTCACTGTTGCTTGCAGACACTTATTTTTGTACTGCTTTACAGCCCTCAGACAATCCATCCTGTGTTATAGCCAAATACTTCGCATCTGACTCATCAGTCCAGAATAGGGCTTTTTGCCTGTAATTCTTTCATGACAATCATTTCTGGCCAGTCTTCTCTGATTAGTAGATAGAGGTATATCTGGATCCCACTGGTTGCTGCCATTTAAGAACTGCTGCTGGACATCTTCTGATTTCAAAGGGAATTAAGCAGGGCTGTGGAGTCGGTAAGCCAAACCTCAGACTCCTTAATTTCACTGCCTCACTACAGAGCATGTACATAAAGTGCAGCACAGATTCATCTCCACAGCACTGGTCACTACTGAGCATGTGCATAAAGTGCCGCACAGATTCATCTCCACAGCACTGGTCACTACTGAGCATGTGCATAAAGTGCCGCACATTCATCTCCACAGCACTGCCTCACTACTGAGCATGTGCATAAAGTGCAGCACAAATTCATCTCCACTGCACTGCCTCACTACTGAGCATGTACATAATGTACAGCACAAATTCATCTCCACAGCACGGCCTCACTACTGAGCATGTACATAAAGTGCCGCACAGATTCATCTCCACAGCACTGGTCACTACAGAGCATGTACATAAAGTGCCGCACAGATTCATCTCGACAGCACGGCCTCACTACTGAGCATGTGCATAAAGTGCAGCACAAATTCATCTCCACAGCACTGCCTCACTACTGAGCATGTACAGAAAGTGCCGCACAGATTCATTTCCACAGCACTGGTCACTACTGAGCATGTGCATAAAGTGCAGCACAAATTCATCTCCACAGCACTGCCTCACTACTGAGCATGTACATAAAGTGCAGCACAGATTCATCTCCACAGCACTGCCTCACTACTGAGCATGTGCATAAAGTGCAGCACAGATTCGTCTCCAGAGCACTGCCTCACTATTGAGCATGTGCATAAAGTACAGCACAGATTCATCTCCACATCACTGGTCACTACTGAGCATGTACATAAAGTGCAGCACAGATTCATCTCCACAGCACTGGTCACTACTGAGCATGTACATAAAGTGCAGCACAGATTCATCTCCACAGCACTGGTCACTACTGAGCATGTACATAAAGTGCAGCACAGATTCATCTCCACAGCACTGGTCACTACTGAGCATGTACATAAAGTGCAGCATAGATTCATCTCAACTAAAAGCCCAGATCCTTAGATCAGGAACCGAACAGACCTTTATTGGACATTTCATAACTTTCACAAATAATTTATGGCACAATCTGCATTGTACTACTGTACCAATTTATTATATATTTTAGGAGTCGGTCCATTTTATACCAACTCTGACTCCGCCAAAATGGCCACCGACTCTGACTCCACAGCCCTGGAAGTAAGCATGATGTGTCACATCATTAACACAAAATTTCTTTGGCCGACCAAGGTCTGTGGTTCTCAATGCTGCCCATTTCTTGGTGCATCTTCAAAGCAGCTTAAACAGCACATCTTGAAACCTCATCCTGCGCAGAAAACTGCCTTGTCACTTATCGCTGTATTGGTTTTGCCATGGTGTATGATCTGTGATATAAAATAGTCTTGCACAACCTCACAGATGAGCAGAATTTGGCTTTTCTCAGCCAGTTTTAAACCTAATATACAATTATTTGTTAATGACTATGAGCGAAAGTGCTATGATAACATGTTATCCGAGCATCTGGGAGTGCTCGTATATTATGCTAGAGTCCCTGCGGCTGCATGATTTGCGGCTGTTAGACAGCCTGAACACATGCGAGGATTGTGTAACAAACAGGCAAGCCTCACAAGTTCAGGCTGTCTAACAACGACAAGTCATGCAGCCGCAGGGACTCAAACATAATATACGAGCACTCCCAGATGCCTGGATAACACCCAAGTGTGCTCGGATAAGACGTTATCAGCGCTCGTTTTCCTCATCAGTATTAATGGCTGTTTCAACCGAAATATGGAAATTGTGATCATTATCGCCACTTTGGTTTGGTTATTTATTCACCTTCCTGTAATCCTACAAAATCTTGGAATTTGTGCAAGTGTACCTAAAAGAATTGCTGCTGTTTTTATGGCAAAGGAGGGTCACGTGAATTATTGATTTTGATTTGTGTTCATTTACATTGCATTGTGTCAATTGATAAAACTATTAACACTTGTCTATTTGAGATTACGCTTACTTTGCATCATTTTTCCACCACAGCCTAAAACTTTTGCATAATACTGTATTGTGTCATTTGACCTCCAGACATGTTTCCTTGGGGTAATAATCAGGAACTAATAGTCATCAATTAGAGTCCTGTTTTAAATGGGCATTTACATTATGCAGCGATGTATGTGGTCAGGTCATTAAATTAGGAATAGAAGCTTGCAGATATATTTTAAACAGAATTGAGTTAAAAATATTACATTAGAAATGTCGATCACAAGAAATGAAGAGATTGAGTATTTATGGAAAAGACTGCAGTAACCTTTCCAGTGTAATGTGAAATTAGAGAAGAGAAGAATCTTCAGCTGTTCCATCAAACATATTCATACGTCCTAACCAGAAGCTATATGGTGTATGAACTTCTGAATGGACAGCTTCCGGAGCATGGAGACACATATCCAGCGCAACTGAGAATGCTTACAAAAAGCCAAGAGGGCCTCTCTGCTGTAGTGGCAGCGCCATGAATTTGGCTGAGGCAAAGGGGGAGAAGCGAGTCCGTCCATGAGACATTCCAAAATACGTTCAAGTAGAATCATGGAATGGTGGAGTTGAAGGGACCTCCAGGGTCATCGTGTCCAACTCCCCGCTCAACGCAGGACTCTGCAAGCCAAGGCCTGTGGCATAGCCCTTCCAATCCTAATTTGTTGGGCAAGAGACCTTTTTGACTTGGCATATATTTGAATTTTATCGTCTTCCTCATGAAAATAAACAATTACAACTATTATTAAAATTACAGTAACATAAACAAGTTAATTTATTAAATGTCCTCATATACAGATAGTTTCCAACAAGGACATTAATGAAATAATAAGTGCAATAAAATGTTATTTCTCTGACCCCTGTGACACTAAAGGAGTTAAATCACCACGTTGGTTATATTTGGCGTTCATACAATATGGGTGTAAATTTCTGTGACCAGTTTGAGGGCCCAACCCTGACTTGTCTTTGTTTTCGCCCTTTCTTGCCAGGTTCTTGGGGCACTTGTATGCTGCCGAAGCACTTATCTCACTGGACAGGATCTCGGATGCCATCACTCACTTGAACCCAGAAAACGTCACAGATGTGTCCCTTGGGGTTTCATCCCATGAACAGGAGCAAGGTTAATGAAACCACACTTGACTAAAATCCTCCTTTTATCTGCTGCTCTGATGGAAGCAGTAATGCACACATGTGCTCACACACACACACATTTCCAGCCCCACTGCTTCATAATTTATTGGCCCAGTATGTTCAGACAGTCCGTGAATACTTAATGCAGTGACTCATTTATTTGTAGTCTAACCTTTCCAATGCTTCTGCTCGTTATGTGCTCTGCTAGGAGAAGACTGCAGACTAATTAGCCCTATTTTTGCCCGACGCCGAATCATAATGTACAGTATCCTAGTGTACTCCGAGGGTGGGCTACCGGAGGGGTTGCTTCCTTGGTACATGGTTATAATCTGCTCAACATCAACAATGAGAGATTTTATTAGTTTAATTTATGGCTATCCAAATCTTAGCTTTTAGCTCTTTTGATGAAACTAGCAAATATAATGAAATAGAAATCTAATAAAGCAATGTAAGAGTTCGGAGAATAGGTAAAAAAGGCATTTTGGTCTCTTTTTAACCTGACGGCTCTTGAGTTTTAATACAACCAGGAGTTTTTGTTCTTTATTTGCAAGAGGTTCTCCTGGGTATGACATCTTTTTCTCCGCTCTAATAAACACAAATGGGTTTAATTGGCTTTCTATGAAATTTACCCCGGAAAGTATGCATGCTTCATCATATGCGGGAATTGGTGTGAATGACTTCTCTATTCAGCTGCATCAAATGTTGTATATTAGGGCTATACAAGTAGTGGTAACAAAATCATACAAGTAATTGTCAAAAAAAAAAGGTCCCAGGCAAGCATGCAAGAAGTGAAAAAAAAAATAAAAACCTTTAAAGGGGTTATCTGGGACTTTTATATTGATGACCTATCCTCAGGATAGAGCGTCAATATCTGATCTGTGGGGGTGCAAGAAGCAGCACCTACCAGCTGTATTACATATTCATGAACAACTGTCTGGTTATTCACGTCTTTGTGCACGCTTGGATATGGTGGAAACTACAGATTGATCTGGATACTGGTGTGAATTACTCCAGGGGTTTGGGGAAATTACTCTGTTTTTGAGAATATCAGTGTGAATTATTTATTATTGGATGAATAAAAAATAAATATTAAACTTTTTTTTCCTCCCCCTTCTTCTTTGCATGTATATCAGTAAAAAGTAACACTTTTTGTGCCATAGAAAATAACTGGTTTACTAGTACTTGGATTCCTTCCAAATATTAATATTAAAGGGTATCGTGTTAGTAATCTATCCTTAGGAGAGGTAATCAGATCGCTATGGGTCTAACTCCCAGCCCTGCTACCGATGAGGTGTGTACAGCGCAGAACTGCACTGCTCCGTCACACGCCACAATGGGCGCTACTGGTTACTTCGGTTCAGCTCCCAACAGCAGCCACTAAGCAGTGGGATGTAATGGTGCAGATCTTCTCCTTACACCATGTATCCAGCCACTGCTGAGCGGGTAATGCGATCGGAGAAGGCCTTCAGGCCATCAATATCATTGAAGGAAAAACAAAAAAAAACATTTTAACAACGCATGACTTCTTGTTTTCTAATTCAATTTTGGAACTAACCCCATTTTTTTTTTTTTGTCTGACCTCATTTTTTTTCTTCTATTTTTGCAGCCTCTGATAAAGGAGATAATGAACCTATGGAATCTGGTAATCCATTTTGGTCAAGCATATTAAATAAATAAAAAATAAAAAAAGATTGGCACCAGTATACAGTGTTTAAAAGTTGTAGTTATTATTTATTTATTAATGCATTGGAAAAATTCAGTTCACCGTGAAAGCCGTAAAAAGGCCTCAAACTTATAACTACAATGGAATGACCCTTGTATAAGGCCAAGATCTTCCACATGGACGTGGTCAAATACAATAAATTGAGACTGGACGGAGTAATAATTACCCAAATTTGAAACGATAGTGTTGCAAAAAATGTTAGAGAACTTGTCACCAGAACAAAAGTGGTCAGGATTGGCTTTTTTCCCCCCTTAAATCGGCCATACAGTTCTACAGATATGGGCCTTTTTATTTAGTGCTAATTGTTATAATCTTTACCAAGGGACGTGGCTCACAGGATTCTCTGGGGGGGGTGGCTTTAGGCTGCTTTGCATAATTACCTTGTGAGCAACGCCCTCTTGGTAAAATAAATAAATGTAGCACTAAAAAAACAAAATTCCATCTCTCTAATATCGCTACGATCATGTGACGGATTTACAGAAAACTAAAATCCTCCTAATACTCCAGGGAGCTGCGGGAATAAAATAAGTGAAAACTGGCCGCACTTGAAATTAGCAATTTTCAAAATTTGAATGATTATCCCTTAAGAGTATGTGTCCACGGGCCGGATTACATCCGGATTAGCTGCGGATTGAACGCTGCATACAACTGCAGCGTTCAACCCACAGCATCCAGATGTTACAGCATAGTGGAGGGGATTTTATGAAATCCCGTCTCCACTATGCGTGCAAACACGAATCCGGCGGCCCTGTGTTTACGGACATGCGGCGCATCTTTTTAGATCGCAGCATGTCTGTTTACCTTGCGGCGACGCTCCGTCTCCACAGGGTAAATCACAGGGCCCTATATATGGGGTGCGGGGATTCCGGATGTGTGCAATGAACACATCCAGAATCACTGCACGTACAGAAGGGAGCGGTTCTTTGGGCGGAGTGGGGTTTCCGCTCCGTCCAAAGTGCCGTGAATCCGGGCAGTGGACACGTGCCCTTAGATGTTTCTGCCTGGAAATAAAACGCTCCAAAGTTTCACTGAATTAACAAAAAAATGCCCCATGCACAGGAACAGTGTCAAAAATCACACCAATATTTTTTTATTATTATTAACATGGATTTTTCAGCCAGAAAAAATCCATGTTAAAAATAAAAAAAGTGTGAATGTACCCTTAACCTGAATTTGGAAGATCTGCTTATACCCGCTCCCATGTTGCTGTCCATACTTATTTCTGACCAATCACGAAAGGAATAATTAAACATTACGGACCATCGATAATAGTTGTTAACCTTTGTTCTTTGCTGATCACTATACTGTATTTCATTGTTTCAGTGGGAAAGCAGACGCCACAGTGCTACCCCAGTTCAGTCACCTCGGCTAGGACCATGATGCTTTTTAACCTCGGGAGTGCGTACTGTTTACGGAGTGAATATGATAAAGCAAGAAAATGCCTTCACCAGGTAAGCACATTACCGGATGTCTTATCTCACTGCTCAGACACTACTGGAAATGCAGACGTTGCCAATATCCACCGTACAATGTGAGATCTTCATACATACTAGTTTCCTTTTGAGATTTGAATAAAGCGAGTGGATAGACACAAATATTTGCAGACGTCTGAGGAGGCAGATTACTACAGATCATGAAGGCCACTTACATCATTCCAGGAGATAGTCCTGTTATGTTTGCATTGGTAATAGGTATTCCCATAGATATGAAGGTTTTTTTTTTTCAGAATGGCTTTCTCTTCATTTGCACAATAGGGAACATAGAGAGCAATGGTCCCCTGCTTGGACCTCCCCTTCCACTCCGGGGACTCTGATCATGTAGTACGTGGTAATTGGTCTGTATCATGTAGAACGTGGTAATTGGTCTGTATCATCATGTAGAACGTGGTAATTGGTCTGTATCATGTAGAACGTGGTAATTGGTCTGTATCATCATGTAGAACGTGGTAATTGGTCTGTATCATGTAGAACGTGGTGATTGGTCTGTATCATGTAGTAGGTGGTAATTGGTCTGTATCATCATGTAGAACGTGGTAATTGGTCTGTATCATGTAGAACGTGGTGATTGGTCGGTATCATGTAGTACGTGGTAATTGGTCTGTATCATGTAGAACGTGGTAATTGGTCTGTATCATGTAGAACGTGGTAATTGGTCTGTATCATGTAGAACGTGGTAATTGGTCTGTATCATGTAGTAGGTGGTAATTGGTCTGCATCATCTAGTACGTGGTAATTGGTCTGTATCATGTAGTACGTGGTAATTGGTCTGCATCATGTAGTACGTGGTAATTGGTCTGTATCATGTAGAACGTGGTAATTGGTCTGTATCATGTAGAACGTGGTAATTGGTCTGTATCATGTAGAACGTGGTAATTGGTCTGCATCATGTAGTACGTGGTAATTGGTCTGCATCATGTAGAACGTGGTAATTGGTCTGTATCATGTAGTACGTGGTAATTGGTCTGTATCATCATGTAGAACGTGGTAATTGGTCTGTATCATCATGTAGAACGTGGTAATTGGTCTGTATCATCATGTAGAACGTGGTAATTGGTCTGTATCATGTAGTACGTGGTAATTGGTCTGTATCATGTAGTACGTGGTAATTGGTCTGCATCATGTAGAACGTGGTAATTGGTCTGTATCATGTAGTACGTGGTAATTGGTCTGTATCATGTAGAACGTGGTAATTGGTCTGTATCATGTAGTACGTGGTAATTGGTCTGTATCATGTAGAACGTGGTAATTGGTCTGTATCATGTAGTAGGTGGTGATTGGTCTGCATCATCTAGTACGTGGTAATTGGTCTGTATCATGTAGTACGTGGTAATTGGTCTGCATCATGTAGTACGTGGTAATTGGTCTGTATCATGTAGAACGTGGTAATTGGTCTGTATCATGTAGTAGGTGGTAATTGGTCTGCATCATCTAGTACGTGGTAATTGGTCTGTATCATGTAGTACGTGGTAATTGGTCTGCATCATGTAGTACGTGGTAATTGGTCTGTATCATGTAGAACGTGGTAATTGGTCTGTATCATGTAGAACGTGGTAATTGGTCTGTATCATCTAGTACGTGGTAATTGGTCTGTATCATGTAGTACGTGGTAATTGGTCTGTATCATGTAGAACGTGGTAATTGGTCTGCATCATGTAGTACGTGGTAATTGGTCTGCATCATGTAGAACGTGGTAATTGGTCTGTATCATGTAGTACGTGGTAATTGGTCTGTATCATCATGTAGAACGTGGTAATTGGTCTGTATCATGTAGTACGTGGTAATTGGTCTGTATCATGTAGTACGTGGTAATTGGTCTGTATCATGTAGTACGTGGTAATTGGTCTGCATCATGTAGAACGTGGTAATTGGTCTGTATCATGTAGAACGTGGTAATTGGTCTGCATCATGTAGTACGTGGTAATTGGTCTGTATCATGTAGTACGTGGTAATTGGTCTGCATCATGTAGAACGTGGTAATTGGTCTGTATCATGTAGTACGTGGTAATTGGTCTGTATCATGTAGAACGTGGTAATTGGTCTGTATCATGTAGTACGTGGTAATTGGTCTGTATCATGTAGAACGTGGTAATTGGTCTGTATCATGTCACTTGTGTGAGATTCTACTCCAGGCAGCTTTCATGTAATTGCTTTTCATGGGGTTGTAAAGTCGGAGGCCAATTTCGTCCCCCAAACACATGAGACCTATGTCGGCCAAATCTGCTGATATAGACGTGCTCAGATGACCGTCCATTGTGTATGAGGGCCTCCTGAACTTTCCCCGGCAGATATATTGGGAAGCTGGCTGCATTTACTTATACATGAACTGTGATCCATCATGAATTCTTTCCAGTTACACACAGACGCTGCTTCCCTGAACCGTTTGATTTCACCTATGTGCTAGTCGTAAATTAATATTCACATAGTTTCCGATGAAAAAAAAATTGTGTTACTAGCGCCCTGTAGTTCTCCACCAACTAATGTCCTGTGTTCAAACTGTTTGGGGAATCTGCCATTAGCACAGGGGTACTCTGTTTGGCGCGGCGCCCTCTTGCAAGGTTTACTAAACGTATTAATTTAGGTTCTGCGATGCTTCTTTCCAGCAGCCTCCATCTTATTGGCAGTATTGATTCCCCCTTTACCTCCTAAATTCACCCATTCTCTTGTAATTAAGGAAACATACAGTGTGTGGCACTTTTTGTACTTGGGCAGAGTTATAGGTCGGCAGGAACAGATCCGTTTTTTAAGGGCATTGGATCCCGAGTGTACTCACTATCGCGCCTTGTAATTATACATGCAAATTAAAGAAGAGCGTTTCATTAAGGTCTTGATTTATTTGTCCTCCGTACACTGGTTTCTCTGCGGGATCAGTTGTTTTTCCTTTGCGTGTGTTATAACGGTAGCTGATTATTTCAGCCAGGGAGGGCTAAGTGCTCTGAAGGGGTAATGTAGACGGTATCTGATGGTGTTGAGCCCACGGGGAGTTGTCACAGCAATTAGAGCTAGAAGAAGTAGTATTAAATCTCAAGATGAGCCTGGCCCCGGATCATCTTTCAGCTGCACATTCAGAAGAATGTATCCAGAGATTAGCCTCTTACCTTCTAATAATTCATTGGGTAATTGCTTTGACTTTTATGTTCTTACCATTACTTATTTTCCATTTTCAAGGCTGCATCCATGATCCATCCCAAGGAAATCCCACCAGAGGCAATACTTCTGGCAGTCTATCTAGAACTACAGAACGGTAATAATCCCCCTTTTGTGTGTGTTACGTAGAGTAGTAATTCGGGAAATGTCTGATTGCAGTTCTGTGGTGGAATCAAGCAATCACAAAGGTACCAGCAGCAATAAGGCCATGTTCCCCAAAAACATAGCATTCCACTACGCTAGCAAAGTGGATGAAATCTCATGCATATGTTGCTGGTTTTTTTTCCTTTCAGATTTGAAGCAGTTTCATATCTGCCCGTGTCAATTCCTTCAGCGTCTTTTGCAGCAATTTTCACCCGTTTTAATGAATGGGGAATATTGCATCAGAAAGGCGCTGAATTCTTTTCTGCCAACACATCAGTATTTGCAGCAGATTTTTTTTTTGCTGTAAAAGCGGAACGTGTGCACATAGCCTAATAATGGGAGCCTCAGTCATGTACAGTTTGTATATATCCGCCGTTCAGGCTAGCACTGGAGCCACACTTCATTCCCTAGTAACATACATCAGCCATGTGTGCATCTAACAATCCATTTCACGTTGCTCCATTGAGTTTGGCCATATTCTTCGATTTCTATCTGTTGGAGTAGGATCCCCGACATGACACTTATTAGCACATCCCGCAGCTTTCACAGTTGGTCAATGTATGTTCTTTCCCAGCAGTTCTACATACGCAGCAGCTCATGGTCTGTACTTCTGGCTCTTCATGTCTCTTCATACATGAAGGGAAATTTCAGGTTGAGAAAATGAATGACTTTGCACACAGTGAAGGCTATATACTTGTCCAATATACAATCTTTATCAATTCCCCATGGCATCTTAAGACCTCTGCTTCCTGCCATGCCAAATAAACCATTTTTTATTTCCTGTGGATATACATCTCCCCTGATCGTGTGATGATCATGTAGATGCTTTACTGTGCAAAGTAATAAGCTTTTGTGTTTCAGTCGTGCACAATCATTATATGACCAGGACAAAATTATTCCATTTATTGTTTGGAAGTAAACAATTTGGTTTCTTATTAAATGTCTGGAAGCAAAAATCAAGAAAAACTTGAAAAATTGATGCATATTAAAAGTCTAGTGGTTGTGCTGCATTCACTATGGTATAAATACACAGCTTACCGGTAGAGATCCGATCCATGGCCCTCGTCCGTGCTCTGTGGCTGTGGACATGAGCTCTACAAATTTCCTGGCCTGGGGCGACACATGATCTGTGCGGCACACAGGTGACAACGCACCAGCACAGCAATTCACAACATGAGCCTGGGATCCCGTGAGATCTGGTAATTCACACAGCTCTTTTCCACGGCCAGAGATCACTGATCATTGATGCTACTAATGATTTTCTCATGTCATGATATTGACGACCTATCCTTAGTATCCTTCCTCTGGCACCCCTGTCGATCAGCAGTTACCAATTCCGTCTGTGGCCGTATGTAATAGACAAATGAAAGTGCATGAAAATTGGCTGAGATACCACTAAGTAAACCTAAAATAAGTCTATATCCTATAGAAGGACTGGCTACACATATGGCACTTCCCAAATTCAAATGCACCTATAAATTACGGAAGCTGATGCCAAAATTCAAATATTTTAACCCCTCTGTGACCTTAGACGTACTATCCCGTCGAGGTGCCCTGGGCTTATCTGACCCTGGACGGGATAGTACGTCATAGCCGATCGGCCGCGCTCACGGGGGGAGCGCGGCCGATCGCGGCCGGGTGTCAGCTGCTTATCGCAGCTGACATCTGGCACTATGTGCCAGGAGCGGTCACGGACCGCCCCCGGCACATTAACCCCTGGCACACCGCGATCAAAGATGATCGCGATGTGCCGGCGGTGCAGGGAAGCACCGCGCAGGGAGGGGGCTCCCTGCGGGCTTCCCTGAGACCCCCGGAGCAACGCGATGTGATCGCGTTGCTGCGAGGGTCTCACCTCCCTCCCTGCTCCCTCCAGCCCCGGATCCAAGATGGCCGCGGATCCGGGTCCTGCAGGGAGGGAGGTGGCTTCACAGAGCCTGCTTAGAGCAGGCACTGTGAAGCATGCAGCGCTGCATGTCAGATCAGTGATCTGACAGAGTGCTGTGCAAACTGTCAGATCACTGATCTGTGATGTCCCCCCCTGGGACAAAGTAAAAAAGTTAAAAAAAAATTTTCCAAATGTGTAAAAAAAAAATAAAAAAAAATATTCCAAAATAATTAAAAAAAAATATATATATTATTCCCATAAATACATTTCTTCATCTAAATAAAAAAAAAAAACAATAAAAGTACACATATTTAGTATCGCCGCGTCCGTAACGACCTGACCTATAAAACTGTCCCACTAGTTAACCCCTTCAGTAAACACCGTAAGAAAAAAAAAAAAAGAGGCAAAAAACAACGCTTTATTATCATACCGCCGAACAAAAAGTGGAATAACACGCGATCAAAAGGACAGATATAAATAACCATGGTACCGCTGAAAGCGTCAAATTGTCCCGCAAAAAAAGAGCCGCCATACAGCATCATCAGCAAAAAAATAAAAAAGTTATAGTCCTGAGAATAAAGCGATGCAAAAATAATTATTTTTTCTGTAAAATAGTTTTTATCGTATAAAAGCGCCAAACCATAAAAAAATGATATAAATGAGGTATCGCTGTAATCGTACTGACCCGAAGAATAAAACTGATTTATCAATTTTACCAAACGCGGAACGGTATAAACGCCTCCCCCAATAGAAATTCATGAATAGCTGGCTTTTGGTCATTCTTCCTCACAAAAATCGGAATAAAAAGCGATCAAAAAATGTCACGTGCCCAAAAATGTTTTCAATAAAAACGTCAACTCGTCCCGCAAAAAACAAGACCTCACATGACTCTGTGGACCAAAATATGGAAAAATTATAGCTCTCAAAATGTGGTATTGCAAAAAATATTTTTTGCAATAAAAAGGGTCTTTCAGTGTGTGACGGCTGCCAATCATAAAAATCCGCTAAAAAACTCGCTATAAAAGTAAATCAAACCCCCCTTCATCACCCCCTTAGTTAGGGAAAAATAAAAAAAAATGTATTTATTTCCATTTTCCCATTAGGGCTAGGGTTAGGGCTAGGGTTAGGGCTAGGGCTAGGGTTAGGGCTAGGGTTAGGGCTAGGGTTAGGGCTAGGGTTAGGGCTAGGGTTAGGGCTAGGGTTAGGGCTAGGGCTAGGGTTAGGGCTAGGGTTGGGGCTACAGTTAGGGTTGGGGCTAAAGTTAGGGTTAGGGTTTAGATTACATTTACAGTTGGGAATAGGGTTGGGATTAGGGTTAGGGGTGTGTCAGGGTTAGAGGTGTGGTTAGGGTTACCGTTGGAATTAGGGTTAGGGGTGTGTTTAGATTAGGGTTTCAGTTATAATTGGGGGGTTTCCACTGTTTCGGCACATCAGGGGCTCTCCAAACACGACATGGCGTCCGATCTCAATTCCAGCCAATTCTGCGTTGAAAAAGTAAAACAGTGCTCCTTCCCTTCCGAGCTCTCCTGTGTGCCCAAACAGGGGTTTACCCCAACATATGGGGTATCAGCGTACTCAGGACAAATTGGACAACAACTTTTGTGGACCAATTTCTCCTGTTACCCTTGGGAAAATATAAAACTGGGGGCTAAAAAATAATTTTTGTGGGAAAACAAAAAGATTTTTTATTTTCACGGCTCTGCGTTATAAACTGTAGTGAAACACTTGGGGGTTCAAAGTTCTCACAACACATCTAGATAAGTTCATTGAGGGGTCTAGTTTCCAATATGGGGTCACTTGTGGGGGGTTTCTACTGTTTAGGTACATTAGGGGCTCTGCAAACGCAATGTGACGCCTGCAGACCAATCCATCTAAGTCTGCATTCCAAATGATGCTCCTTCCCTTCCGAGCCCTCCCATGCGCCCAAACGGTGGTTTCCCCCCACATTTCGGGTATCAGCGTACTCAGGACAAATTGGACAACAACATTTAGGGTCCAATTTCTCCTGCTAACCTTGGAAAAATACAAAACTGGGGGCTAAAATATAATTTTTGTGGAAAAAAAAATATTTTTTATTTGCATGGCTCTGCGTTATAAACTGTAGTGAAATACTTGGGGGTTCAAAGCTCTCACAACACATCAAGATGAGTTCCTTAGGGGGTCTACTTTCCAAAATGGTGTCACTTCTGGGGGGTTTCTACTGTTTAGGTACATCAGGGGCTCTGCAAACGCAATGTGACGCCTGCAGACCATTCCATCTAAGTCTGCATTCCAAATGGCGCTCCTTCCCTTCCGAGCCCTCCCATGCGCCCAAACGGTGGTTCCCCCCCACATATGGGGTATCAGCGTACTCAGGACAAATTGGACAACAACTTTTGGGGTCCAATTTCTCCTGTTACCCTAGGGAAAATACAAAACTGGGGGCTAAAAAATAATTTTTGTGGGAAAAAAATTTTGTTTTATTTTTATGGCTTTGCATTATAAACTTCTGTGAAGCACTTGGTGGGTCAAAGTGCTCACCACACATCCAGATAAGTTCCTTAGGGGGTCTACTTTCCAAAATGGTGTCACTTGTGGGGGGTTTCAATGTTTAGGCACATCAGTGGCTCTCCAAACGCAACATGGCGTCCCATCTCAATTCCTGTCAATTTTGCATTGAAAAGTCAAATAGCGCTCCTTCCCTTCCGAGCTCTCCCATGCGCCCAAACAGTGGTTTACTGCCACATATGGGGTATCAGCGTACTCAGGACAAATTGGACAACAACTTTTTGGGTCCAATTTCTCCTGTTACCCTTGGTAAAATAAAACAAATTGGAGCTGAAGTAAATTTTTTGTGTAAAAAAGTTAAATGTTCATTTTTATTTAAACATTCCAAAAATTCCTATTAAACACCTGAAGGGTTAATAAACTTCTTGAATGTGGTTTTGAGCACCTTGAGGGGTGCAGTTTTTAGAATGGTGTCACACTTGGGCATTTTCTATCATATAGACCCCTCAAAATGACTTCAAATGAGACGTGGTCCCTAAAAAAAAAATGGTGTTGTAAAAATGAGAAATTGCTGGTCAACTTTTAACCCTTATAACTCCCTAACAAAAAAAAAAATTGGTTCCAAAATTATGCTGATGTAAAGGAGACATGTGGGAAATGTTACTTATTAAGTATTTTGTGTGACATATCTCTGTGATTTAATTGCATAAAAATTCAAAGTTTGAAAATTGCGAAATTTTCAAAATTTTCGCCAAATTTCAGTTTTTTTCACAAATAAACGCAGGTACTATCAAAGAAATTTTACCACTATCATGAAGTACAATATGTCACGAGAAAACAATGTCAGAATCACCAGGATCCGTTGAAGCGTTTCGGAGTTATAACCTCATAAAGGGACAGTGGTCAGAATTGTAAAAATTGGCCTGGTCATTGACGTGCAAACCACCCTTGGGGGTAAAGGGGTTAAACAGAAATATCTTTATTCAATACATTTAATAAAAGCATATCACACTGGAGATACATAAGCATACAAAATAGTACCACCATATAAAGGTGACCAGTAACAGGAATGTATACACAATTTCCAAATATATATGGTTGTTAATTCAAACTGACACAGAGGCATATATAAAGAATCCTTATAACCAAAGACAAAAAAGTGTCACAGTTTAGGCGAGATGTGTTGTAATACAAAGGAGGTATAGAGAATATTTAGTACCATATTCATGGCTACATGCCTAATCTAAGTCCTTTTAAAGTTTACAAAGTTAGAGGGATAACGCCATAGTAGGACCAATATACAAAGCTATCTCAAGGGAACATATATATACACATTTGCCTCATATAAGCCTCAGTGCCAGCCCAAGTAAGTGAATAAGGGTTAATACATAACCTGTATATGCGGCACCTTCCCCGACGCGCGTTTCGCGTTCCGCTTCTTCTAAGGGGGTCTGTACAAAGATAGCTTTGTATATTGGTTATATTTTATTTACAAAAATGTTGCTTTAGCCTCAATTTTTTTTTTACTTTCACCAGGATAACAGGAGAAAATGGACCCCAACATTTGTTGTGCAATTTCTCTTGAGTATGCCAATCCCCATATGTAGGGGAAAACTACTGTTTAGACGCATGGCAGGACTTGGAAGGGAAGGAGCGCTATTTGACTTTTTGAACACAAAAATGGCTGGAATCAATAGCGACACCATATTGCATTTGGAGAGCCCCAGATGTCCCTAAACTGTATAAACACACACACACACACACACACGTGACAACATTTTGGAAACTACACCCCCTCAAGGATTTTATCCAGGGGTATATAGAGGATTTTTACCCCAAAGGTCCTAGACAGAATTTGATAACATAAGGTCGCCATATTGAATGTCGTCATTAGTGTTGAGCACAATGCTCGCTGCTCCAGTTTTGCATCGGGGTGCTCCAGTATGCACAAAGTATCGCTGGTGCTCGAGCAACCCCGATGCAAACTCAAGTAGTAGCATGGTTTTTAAAGACACCCCAAACTTAGGGTTGAAGTTGTGCTAATGGGAAAGAATGAAAGGAATAAAACATATAAAATAAAAAAATGGAATCTAACTAATGGGATGGCACTGGTGGATGACATACTGATTAATGGCTTTTGATCACTGTGATGGGGTCTATCAAAATTAATCAATAGGAAAAATCCCTGTTGTTTCTGGGTGCCCTGCACATATGTCCGCCATTCTTTTTCTTCAGGAAGAGGAGGCGGAGGGCCAGGGACCGGTGCTGGAGGGACTTGATGACCTCATCTCTCTCTCCCCTGACATATATATCTTGTCAGAAGAGAGATAAATGTTTTTAATATCTGGCACACTTTTTTTTATGTGATTATAGTTATTCATTGAATAGCGGCAATCACGTGATTGGCGAACGGAAAAATCGTGATCATGTTGTCTGGGTTTTCAGCTCTGGCTGCTGAAACCCTGTAGATTTTTCAAAGCTGGGGGACACTAAAGCCTTTTTCCCAATCACCGTTTTAAAAAGGCAATGAGGGAATAGAGCCCCTTAATGGCAGCCGTTTTAATGCATATCGGCAGTTGTTAAGGGGTTAAACTACCATGGAATTGCCAAGAGTTGCATAAACAAACAGGACCCATTTACTGAAACAGTCTTACTCTGTTTTCATTTCTGTAAAGGGCAACTGAACTTCCATTTATTTATTTTTTTTATAATTTTTTCCAGCAAAAATAATTTGGAAAATCCCTTTTTAGGGGATTTGTTTTCATTCCTGTAGAAACCAAAACTTGGTTTCCAAACCTTGGAATTTTACCAGTCTACCTGCCTGCCTTTAGCTGCATTGATATCAGAGTATAGTCATTTGGAGAACAGATGATGGCAGTGAAAGGGTCAACACCAGTGTCCTCTTCATACTGTGTGGCTGATCAGACCGAGCTCCTGCAGCAGCTTATCCCCAGAGTTAGTGAGATCCCTCCTGTCACATTATTGTCAGACCAATCTCTGTAATGTATGCGCCAATGGACCCTCCCTCATCGCCCCCTTTATACTGTGATGGGAACATTGGACTTTCTCCTGTTAGCCCGTTGTACGGATCACTGGGAGACGCAATGAGAACAGCACGTTTGTGGAAGTAAATGTAAAACTTCCATTGCAGGATACTGTACAGGGGCATGGATAGCTGAGTAAGCTCGCTGCAGGAGATTGGGGGCAGAATGCGTTCAGTGCCATCATGTGTACTCCACAGGGGTAGGTTTTGATATCCGTGCAGTTAAAGGCAGGCAAATAGATTGGGGAAAAGAAGCAGAGGTTTGGAAGCCCTACAAATCTTTTTTTGTACAAATTCCCTAATAAAGTGTTTTGCAACTTTTCATCCTGGACAAAATTTAAATATAAAAAAAAGTTTGGTTACTCTTTAAACTGTTCTGGTAAAATGATTGGTTGCTATGAACAACAAAGGCAATTTTTCACGTATTTATAACATTTGTGCTAGTTGCTAGAAAAGAGCACAAGTCACTATGCAGGACCTGGCGATTCAATGCATTGCCCAACCCACTGGTGTCAGTGGACGGTTTGTGATGTTTATACAGACTTCCCTTGGTAATACAGTGAAATGGTCTTCTTTATTTACACCCTTTTTAGCAGTATAGCTGTAAACTGTTGGGATAACCCAGCAAGTTGATGACTCCATCCAGTCATCCCTAAGGCTGGGTTCCCATTGCGTTATGGGACCGCATTTAACGGACAGCGTTGCACGGCGAAATTAACGCCGTGCAACGCGTCCGTTAACGCGCCCATTGAAGGCAATGGGAACGCGCTTCACTAGTGCGTGCCATGTTCGGCACGCGCCGGTGTTTCCTGGCGCGCCGCGGACGCTGCAAGCAGCGTCCGAGGCGCGCCCGTGGTCCGTTCCCCGCTCTCGCAGATCGGGGATCTGCGAGAGCGGGGACGTTACCGCGACCCCGACCGCAGCCCCATAGAAAACATTGCGTTAGCGCAATCCGCTAGCGCTAAACGGATTGCACTAACGCAATGTGACCCTAGCCTAAGAAAATGGTTTGCAAAAGCCCTTTAATGATAAGTGGCTTATTTGTATGGAGTCCTGAGCCATATATAATTTACAGCAAATGACAAAATCTAGAATTAGTGTTTTGAGGTGCGTGCATGGGGCGTTTGTGCCGCACTCGCTATTCTACGGAGTAGACTGAAGAATGGATGAATACGGTGAGTTGATCTTGAGTTGAATGGAACAAGGCCTACGCTAACCTCTCCTCTCTTTTAGGCAATACTCAGCTGGCTTTGCAGATCATCAAAAGAAACCAACTTCTGCCATCTGTAAAAATGATGACGGATCTTCGAAAGAAACCATTATTCCAGTCCATCCATCAGCCCATGCAGCCAATTCAGATGCCCACATTCACCACCGTTCAAAGGAAATGATATTTGCCTTTCATAAGACTGTCAGATGAAATGCTGCAAACATCTACCAGTTCATCAATAAACGGCATATTGGACTTTTCTGGCAAATCGTGGCATTTTTTTTATATAAATATATATTTATAGCAAAAAGAATCGAGTAAAGGGTTTATTACTTGCTGAGCCAAAATGTTCCCAGATCTATAATGTTTTTCATATATAATGCATAAATAAGTCAGTCATGGCAATAAAAACCTGACATTTGATGTCTGCACAAAGAATGTGGTTTTTAGGATTTAAATATAGGACTGGATCATATTACAAGGCAAAGTGAAAGATTGTATATCATACATTGATACATGTGGACACTAATGTTGGGAAAATACTGTATTCTTCACACTAAAAGACTCACTTCCCCCACCCCACCCCAAATTTTTGGGGAAAGTGGGGATGTGTCTTATAGGTCAAGCATAGGAAGGGGGGGTGCAGCGGCAAGAGTTGGGCAATACTGTGGTCCCTGGGCTGGGAGGAGGGAATGTTCGGCGGTGTGATGCTGCTAGTCCCAAACTGGTATGAGGAGGTGTTTTAACGGTGCGGGGGCTCTGCCGATATTTTGTGACAAGGAGCCCCGCACTTCCATGGTTTTAATGCAATGGACTCCAGGAAAATGGCCACTGGGGGCGGTTTATATGCAGATTGAGATCTTATCTCCAGAGTTCGAAATCTGTGCATGCTCCACCTCCAGCGACCATTTTCCAAAAGTCCACCGCATTGAAGCCATGGAAATGCGGGGGCTCCGGGCTTTCACAAAATGACAGCGGAGTCCCCGCTCCGCCAAACACCCCATTCTAACAGCCTGGGATGGGACTTGCAGCATCACCCCACAGCGTCGTATCTCTGAACACCTGTGACCCTGCACCACTGCCACACCCTCGCTGCTAAGCTGAGACAATTCAAGTCGTTTACAAAAGCAGGGCAGCAGGCTTCGGTCACCTTACCCCTTCTGAGTTTTCAATTAATTTCCACTTGAGTGGGGTAATTTATTCTTGACACCTCTTACTACTAGAAGGGCTTCATGATCCTTTGCAGCTATAACTTCTAGTTGCAATTATCCAATACTCGTTGATGCTGCTATACATATTTTAAATCCCCTTGCTGGTAACCTGAATTCAGACTGTAAGACAGCCCCCGTTTGACAAATTAATTTTTTTCCCATATTTTCCTCCTGAAAATATGTGGTGCGTCTTATGGTCCAGTGAGTCTTATACTCTGAAAAATGTGGTACATTCTTAATGCCCAGTCCTGCTAACTTGTTTCCAGTAGACCACCCTCTATCACTATCCACAGGATAGGTGATAACTTACTGATTGATTGGGGGTCCAACCACTGGTACCTGCACTTATCACCAGAACAGTGAACTTTTTTTTTACCTGGAAGAATGGAGCAGCGCACATGTTTGACTGCCTCTACATTTTTTCCTTGTGGGGCAGCCAAGTTCTGTGCTTGGCTTATTTCTGCCCCATGGCAGCTGGGCATCTGACCTGCCACTCCATTTTCTAATTGGATGCAAAAGTGTTTTGTCGTGGATAAAATTTTCCTGTTATGCCAATCGGTGCAGGTCCTGGCGATCGGAACCCCACAATCAGTAAATTATCACTTATCCTGTGGACAGTTGATAACTTGTTTTCACCAGACAACCCCTTTAAATGTGTAAAGTACAGTTAAATCTGTGCCTCATATTTTATACTGTATCTTCATTGTGGGAGGTCTGCAGCTGATGCTATTTGGGAACGTAGCCTAACTATAATTTCAATACTGGGCTGTTTTCATCATAGGCCCATAGGGATCGGTAATTTTGGCCAAAAAACCCCCACTGTTTTAACACTGTTTTTCGGGACACCAGAGCTATTTGATAGCAAAAAAAAACATGAATGCATTTAAAGCATACAACTACAGAAACCAAATTATTTTTTCATGGGGTTTTATTAAAAATTTTGCACAGCATTGGTTTTTCAGACTCTTCATACACGTGCCCCACAGGAACCATTGGTGTTTTCTGATGCCATCAGGATGCTGACACTAAGAATCCAAAAAAGGAAAAAAAACTACTCTTCCGCAGTCTATACTCACCCACTTCCAGCAAGCCCACACGTTTACACAGGTTTGGGATTCTCAGATCGGTTTCAACTTTTAGTTTATTAATTTTTTTCCCAACCTTTTTCTTCTTGGTTGGAAAACAAAGTGGGATAGTCCACTGTTGAGTAGAGTTATTACTATTATTATTATTTATTTATATAGCACCATTAATTCCATTAATTAATTATGATTAATTGGAGTTGAGCGATTATGTTCGGGTTCCCTCTTATTTGGCATGCTATAGCACTTGCTGAATAAGTTGCAGAGGCAACCCGGCTTCCTGGATTGCGCTAGCCGATCAGCTGATCAACGCCGCAGCTACATGTGTTGTGGCTGTGTCACAGCACATGCATGGAGAGCCCAACAAACAGGCTCTCCATGCATGTGTCGTAACTGTGACACAGCCGCGACACATGCGGCTGCGGCGTTGATCAGCTGATCGGCCTGTTCGATCCAGGAAGCCGGGTTCCCACTGCAGCTTATTCGGCAAGCGCTATAGCTTGCCGAATAAGAGGGAACCGAGCAAATTCACTCATCTTTACTGTTGAGTACAGCAGTTCACATAGCCAAAATAGACAATTAGGCTGCTAACTTCCTCAGTCACAAGTAGCTTTCAACTGGATGTCTTCCACTAGATTTGGCTATTGTGTGACACCCCAGACATGTTATCCAGAATTAATGACAGAGTTCCCCAATTTGTATCCAGGTTCTGCAATCCTCTTGTAATCGCCTCTGACCATCTCATAGTCCCACTTTGTCCTTACTTACCTCTCCCCACTCTTACCCTGTTCCACAAGAAAATTAAAAGGAATCTCTCAACTACTTTTTCGTATATAAGCTTCGGCCTCCGCCATCAGGGGCTTATCTACAGCATTCTGTAATGCTGTAGATAAGCCCCCGATGTAACCTGAAAGATAAGAAAAACAAATTAGATTATTCTCACCTGGGGGGCGGTTACCGTCCAATGGGGGTCGCGGTCCGGGTCTGGCGCCTCCCATCTTCATGAGATGATGTCCTCTTCCTTGCTTCCTGTCATGGCTCCTGTGCAAGGCGTACTTTATCTGTGCTTTTGAGGGCAGTGCAAAGGACTGCAGTGCGCAGGCGCTGGTCTTCTCAGACCTTTCCCGGCGCCTGCGCACTGCAGTACTTTGCTCAACCCTCAACAGGGTAGAGAATTGCGCCCGCGCAGGAGCCACGACAGACGGAAGGAAGAGGACGTCATCGCTTGAAGATGGGACCGCGACGCCCATCGGACCCGCCCCCCTCATCCCCCAGGTGAGTATAACTTGTTTTTTCTTACCTTTCAGGTTACATAGAGGGCTTATCTACAGCATTACAGAATGCTGTAGATAACCCCTAAAGGCGGTGGCCGCAGCTTATATGCGAAAAAGTAGGTGACAGATTCCCTTTAAGGTAGAAGAAATCCCAGTTATCCTTGTAGCTACGCAGATAAAAATAATCAGCTTTGTGGCAGACATTTTCTGGCACCTGCCACACTGGGCTGGCTCCTTACCCAGCTTGCCCTTTTGCACCCTAATTCAATCGTTGAATTTAACAGCAGGCCTGTGACTTCTCTAATCGTGTTGTCCAGACCATGATCAAGGCACAGAAGTCTTTATCTCGCATCTATCATCGCATCTAGAAGGTCTTTTTCCAGTTGTGCAAATCCCCAGCTAGGTTCCTCCAATGTTCTTTCCCATCTCGGGCGATTGGCTTGTTCCTTGGTTCATATAAAGAGTCTGCCCTTTCCATCTCTCTTCAGAAGGAAATCATTGTGTTACATAGTAACATAGTTAGTAAGGCCGAAAAAAGACATTTGTCCATCCAGTTCAGCCTATATTCCATCATAATAAATCCCCAGATCTACGTTCCTCTACGGAACCTAATAATTGTATGACACAATATTGTTCTGCTCCAGGAAGACATCCAGGCCTCTCTTGAACCCCTCGACTGAGTTCGCCATCACCACCTCCTCAGGCAAGCAATTCCAGATTCTCACTGCCCTAAGTGTTAATTTTGCTAAAGCTCTTAAGATCTGCGCTTTCCTTTTTTTTTTTTTTTCTATCCTCCACCAAAATAAAGTTCTCTTTACTCTAACTTGATAGGTGCACTATTTTTCACTGTATTTGAGGCCCTTTTTATTAAGCATTTTAGGGCTAGTGTACCTATTTTATTCTAATATCAGGTTTGATATACACTGCTCAAAAAAATAAAGGAAACACTTAACCCCTTAATGACAGCCAATACGTCTTTTGACTGACCTGAGATATAAGAGAATAGCCTCCCCATACAGGTGACAATCCAGTAGCTGTCAACTGTACACTATAGCTGACAACTTGCTGCATCGGCCACGATCAGTATTTGCACCGTGCAAATCTGTTTAACCCTTTAGATGCTGCTGTAAATAGTGACTGCATCATTATATATGGTTAACAGAGTGTGGGGGCTTCCTCTTTATCCAAACTGGTGCCTTCAGATCATGATTTTGTGGTCCTGATGTTTGCCATGGCAATTCATGGCCAAATAGCGGCCTTACAGTCTGACAGCTCTAGTAATCTGTTCAAAAGTTAGAGGCATTTAGGTGGTAAAAACACACATTTTCATCGTTGTCATACCACTTTGCATTAATTCCTGTAAAGCACCTGAAGGGTTAATAAACTACCTGACTGCAGTTTTCAATATGTCTAGGGGTGCTGTTTTTAAAATGGTATCACGTTTGGGGGTTTCCCAATATATGGGACCCCTAAAGTCACTTCAAACATGGATAAGTCCCTAAAAACATAAATTTTGTAAATTTCCTTGAAAAAATGAAAAATTGCTGCTACATTTTTAAACCTAAAATGCTAACAAAATAAAATAACATTTTACAAATGGTGCTGATGTAAAGCAGACATGAGGGAAATGTTATTTATTAATGGTTTGCTGTGGTATGACTATCTGGATTAAAGGGATAATCATTCAAATTTAGAAAATTGCTAATTTTTTTTTTACATTTTTCTCAATTTTTTTATTATTTTTTTTATAAATAAACACAAAACATATTGACCTAAATTTACCATTATCATAAAGTATAATGTGTCACGAAAAAACAATCTCGAAATCACAGGGATTTGTTGAAGCATTGCAGAGTTATTACCACATAAAGTGACTGGTCAGATTTCAAAAATTTGGCTCTGTCACTAAAGGTACCGTCACACATAACGATGCTTTTTGTGACGTAGCAACGATATCGTTAACGAAATCGTTATGCGTGACAGCGACCAACGATCAGGCCCCTGCTGGGAGATCGTTGGTCGCTGGGGAAAGTCCAGGACTTTATTTCGTCGCTGGATCTCCCGCTGACATCGCTGAATCAGCGATGTCTTCACTGGTAACCAGGGTAAACATCGGGTTACTAAGCGCAGGGCCGTGCTTAGTAACCCGATGTTTACCCTGGTTACCATTGTAAATGTAAAAAAAAAAACACTACATGCTTACATTCCGGTGTCTGGTCACGTCCCTCGTCTTCAGCTTCCCGCACTGACTGTGAGCGCTGGCCGTAAAGCAAAGCACCGCGGTGACGTCACCGCTGTGCTTTACGGCCGGCGCTCAGTGCGGGAAGCTGAAGGCGAGGGACGTGACCAGACACCGGAATGTAAGTATGTAGTGGGGTTTTTTTTTTTACTTTTACACTGGTAACCAGGGTAAACATCGAGTTACTAAGCACGGCCCTGCGCTTAGTAACCCGATGTTTACCCTGGTTACCCGGGGACTTCGGCATTGTTGGTCGCTGGAGAGCTGTCTGTGTGACAGCTCTCCAGCGACCAAACAGCGACGCTGCAGCGATCGACATCGTTGTCTGGATCGCTGCAGCGTCGCTTAATGTGACGGTACCTTAAGGGGTTAAACAACAGAATATAATTCCCAAGTAAATCAAACTTCTGTGATATCAAACTGTCCACTTAGGAAGCAACACTGACTATCAATTTCACATGCTGTTGGGCATATGGAATAGACAACAGATGGAAATTATTGTCAATTATCAAGACACGCTCAATAAAGGAGAGGTTCTGCAGGTGGGGACCACATCTCAGTACCAATGCTTTCTGGCTGATCTTTTGGTCACTTTTGAATGTTGGTTGTGCTTTCCCACTCGTGGTAGCATGATACGGACTCTACAACCCACACAAGTGGCTCAGGTAGTGCAGCTCATCCAGGATGACACATCATTGCGAACTGTAGCAAGAAAGTTTGCTGGGTCTGTCAGCGTAGTGTCCAGAGGCTGGAGGTGCTATCAGGAGACAGGCCAGTACACCAGGAGACGTGGAGGGGGCCGTAGGAGGGCAACAACCCTGCAGCAGGACCTCTACTTCAGCCTTTGTGCAAGGAGAAGCACTGCCAGAGTCCTGCAAAATGACCTCCAGCAGGCCACAAATGTGCATGTGTCTGCACAAACGGTTAGAAACAGACTCCATGAAGATGGTCTGAGTGCCTGACGTCCACAGATGGGGGGTGGTTGTGCTCACAGCCCAACACCGTGCAGGACGCTTGGCATTTGCCACAGAACACCAGGATTGGCAAATTCGCCACTGGCACCCTGTGCTCTTCACAGATGAAAGCAGGTTCACACTGAGCACATGTGACAGAGTCTGGAGACGCCGTGCAGAGCGATCTGCTGCCTGCAACATCCTTCAGCATGACCAGTTTGGCAGTGGGTCCGTAATGGTGTGGGGTGGCATTTCTTTGGAGGGCTGTACAGCCATCTGTGTGCTCACCAGAGGTAGCCTGACTGTAATTAGGTATCTGGATGAGATCCTCAGACACATTGTGAGACCATATGCAGGTGTAGTGGGCCCTGGGTGCCTTCTGATGCAGGACAATGCCAGACCTCATGTTGCTGGAGTGTCAGCATTTCCTGTATGATGAAGGCATTGAAGCTATGGACTGGCCTGCATATTCCCGAAACCTGAATCCAATTGAGCACATCTGGGAGACCATATCTCATTCCATCCACATTGCCACGTTGCACCAAAAACTGGCCAAGAGTTCACTGATGGCTTTTTTGTAAATTCTTTATGAATAAACACAGATACAAACCATAATTCATAGTTTGACAAGCAGTTTTAGGATTTCAGAAACTACATGTGTTACATGATGAGTAAACCGGTAAGCATAATAGAGAAAGGCAGGGGAAACAGAGGGGTAGGTTGAGGTTAGGGGTATTGTAGAATGGGAAAGGGAGCGAGAAAAAAACAAGAGGGGAAGGATAAGGGGAATTCAACCAACATAACATGAAATGGTACAATAAAAATTTAGCCTTAAACAAAAACCAGTGAATAGTATAAAAATATAACAAGTTACAACCCAGAACCTTTTAGGCATACTATGAAATGCGAAGTGAGTTAAGAACCCCCAATTGCTCGCATCTCCTTCCAAGGTGCCCATATATAGGTCATGACTGTTCATCTCCCAACTAGATAATTCCTCGAGTCTCGAAATTTGGTCTCCCTTGGACAGCCACTCAGCCATGGTTGGAGGGGAAACATCTTTCCAATGTAGTGTAATTAAATGTTTAGCAGCACTTAGCTGTAGTGGTAGAAGTCTATGTTTCTTGGGTCTGTAATTAATCGATGGGCAGGAAAGTAGAACTTCAGAAGCCAGTAGATTGGACTTAATCAATTTTAGTATTTTTAGAACCTTGTTGATCTCCCCCCAAAACTTTGACAATTTAGTACACTCCCAAAAAACATGAGTGTGATGGCCCAGAGAACTATGGCAGCGCCAACAGGAGCTATCTTCTAACAGGCCTAACTGAGTCAATCTGGCAGGAGTCAAGTGCCACCTAGTCAAAATCTTATAGGAGTTTTCTTGAAGTAGTATGCATCGAGAGAATCCCTGTGCATTAGCTAGAATGTTAGAGGTTTGCATCTCTGTAAAAGTAACTCCCATCTCTATTTCCCAGGAAAGAAGAAATGCAGGCTTGGATTGGGTGTTTGTGGAGTTGAGTTGATTGTAAACGGAGAGTTCACTGATGTTTTAAACCAGGTCTTGAAGGAGATCCCTCAGGAGACATCCGCCGCCTCATCGACGCATACCTAGGTGTTGTAGGGAGGTCATACAGGCACATGGAGGCCATGCACACACTACTGAGCATCATTTCCTTATCTTGAGGCATTTCTACTGAAGTAGGGTCAGCCTGTAATTTGATTTTCCACTTTGATTTTGAGTATCATTCCAAATCCAGACCTCCATAGGATATTAGTTGTGATTTACATTGATCCTTTTTATGTTTTATTATTCTCAACGCATTACACTATGCAATGAATAAAGAATTGCAACTGGAATATTTCGTTCAGTGACATCTAGGATGTGGTATTTTAGTGTTCCCTTTATTTTTTTTTAGCAGTATAATTGTCAAGCCACCTATGTGGAAATATTGTATGTATTCTGTATGGTTATTTGTGCTATCTTTTGCTCTATTGTGCCTTTACAACAATTGTTTTTATTCTTTTGAATAATTTGCAAATGCGCATTTTCATTCAGTCACTTGCATAATCGTCAATACTCTTCATTGAGTAGTTTTCATATCCATACATACAGCCATTTTCTGGTGCGCGCGCACTTTTGTCCTGCAATAGCTTACCGAATTCTTCCAGGTACTACGTTTTGCTCAAGCACACAGAGGGGCTGATGTAAGCAAGATTGGCGTTTTACATGTTGGTTTAAATAAAAAAAAAAAAAAACTAAAAGCTTCTGGAGTAAGACTTGCTTAATTCATTAAGAATCTAAAAATAAAATCCAGTAAATCACATTATGTAAAAATCATACACTGTGACTTTCTGGATTTTTTTTTTTTATAGACTCTCTCACGGTTGAAAGTGTACCTACAATAAAAATTACAGACCTCTCCATTCTTTGTAGGTGGGAAAACTTGCAAAATCGGCAGTGCATCAAATACTTATTTTCCCCACTGTTATTACCAGCTCCAGGTAGGGGTGTTTCTAACTTGATTTTAGTCACACCATGGTGTGTCGTTCATACTAATTTGAAGGCGTCCTTTACAGAGCCCTCTGACATGCCGAATCATTAAAAATCCATCAAAGTTGACTCTTTTTTTTTTTAATTACACCCTTTTGAGAATTTACAGGCTTTGTAACCATTTGGACCTTACTGGTATTTTCCACAAATAAACACACTGTGGATGAGAGAAACTTGCAAGTATGCCATTGAGGGCCCAATACATTGTACCCAGCTCGTGCTTCAGGAGACATGAACCCGTAAATTAAGTGAGTCCATCTTGAATGGTAACTGAGGTTTGGGGACACTGCAGGGCTCAGAGGTTATTTGGCTTTTGGTGTGTATATTTTGCATTTTTTGGGGGTGGGAGCCATGTCCCTTTCTAGAGCCTGTAAAGCTTCCTTTTTATTGGTACCATGGAGTACATAACCTTTTGAATCACATTTACGTCTCCGTTCACATTTCTCCTATGTGCTGCACTGAGAAACATAAGTCAGGGTCTCCTCGTATATGCAAAGAAAAATGTGACTCCGACATAAGCATTCACAGTAATGAGGTGCACAGAGTAACCGCCCCTTTGTCAAGCATCATAAGACTACTATCACCACGGTACACCCTCTGACATATTGAATGTCAGCAAGAATAACAAAGGCTTTTAGAAGACACGTATGTTGTCTATGGAAGTAAATATGGCAACTCCTATAACCACAAAGGGCATACCTGATGACTGGGTTAGGGAAACACTGCATTTAGGGCCACAGTCTGGCACATACAAAGACATCCATTAATTACATGGAACCATTGTTTTAAAAAAAATGTAATTAAAAAAATCACATTTCTGCTGCATTTTAGTTTGTAGTAGAACACCAAACAAACAATAAAACCACACTTTCGACCTTTGTCTGGAGAATAGGCCCCTGTGCCAACCTTAGACTATGAAGTGAAAAAATAGTGTTATGGGTCAGCATAGGGTTATATATTCACACAAATTGGCAAAAAAATCCCTAGTTAAAAGCCCTAATAAAACGTAACTTTTACTTGATTATTAACGGAAATCATCTAATATATAAAGCTGAATGTGTATGTCCGGGATTGGCATCTGCACCATCGCAGCTACAGCCATAAAATTTTGCACAGTCACACGTCTGGACCCCGAGTGCGTCATAGGCTATGTTGAGGTGAAGTTTTAACCCCGCGCGTTCCAATTCACCAAACAATTTTGCCCCTATCTACATAATGGGGCAAAAGTGAAAAGAAGAGTGTTGGAGGCAAATTGACAGCTGCCAGATGTGAAGAAAGGGGACTTAATGAATGGGAGCGATGGCGCCAAAGAGTATATACCGTACGGTTGCTAAGGTGGGGCCCCGACATGGGATACTCACTACACACGGGGATATGAACACACAAAACACACACTACCACGTGCTTGAACACATATACCACCCTCAGCACACATTTCACTACACATACACCAACCTCACCACATAAAAGTCGAAACACAAAAATCGCCGCTCAAAACTCACCACGCGCAAAATTCGCCGCATGCAAAACTAGGCTCACGCAAAACTCGCCACACGTGCAAAACTCACCTCATGGAAAACTCGCTACAGGCAAAACTTGCACACGTGGAAAAATTGCCACATGCACAAAAGTTGCAACACATGCAAAAGTTGCCTCACACAAAAATGCACATACTCAAAACGCACCACAAATAAAACTTGCCACGCGTAAAACTCCCCATGCACAACACTTGCTACACTAACCTGTCACATGCAACTCGACACACAAAAAGTTGCTACACGCATGTCGCCACACAAAACTCATCTCACAAAAGTCGCTACATGCATGTAGCCACATGCAACTCAACACACACAACTTGACACATGAAACTCGCCCTAACACACAAGTCTGGTATTATCCTTCAAAAATAAAAATCTGATTAATAAGCAAACTACAAGAGCAACAAATGTACCATATTGGAAATACGCCAGCTGTCAGTCACATGACCTGTCTATTATGTGTATGTGTGAGCTAATATATACTGCCAGGGGGGAGGGCTTCCTGTTGGCTGGGGATTTATCAGGCTGCCAATTTAGCTTACAAATACTGAGGTAAAAATACTGACCAAATAATGTGTGAACGAGGTCTAATACAGGAGGAGATGACACACAGATATATACTATATACAGGAGGAGATGACACAGATATATACTATATACAAGAGGAGATGACATACAAGTACATACTATATACAGGGGACATGACACAGGTATATACTATATACAGGAGGAGATGACACACATATATACTATAGGTATACAGGTGTATATACTATATAAAAGAGGAGATGACAAGTATATACAAGAGAAGATGACATACAGCAGGTATATACTATATACAAGAGGAGATGACACACATATACTATAGGTATACAGGTATATACTATATAAAAGAGAAGACACAAGTATATACAGGAGAAGATGACATACAGCAGGTATATACTATATACAGGAGATGACATACAGGTATATACTATATATATATGACATACAGGTATATACAGGAGGAAATGACACATAGGTATATACAAAATACAGGAGATGACATACAGTAGGTATATACTATTTACAGGGGAGATGACATACAGGTATATACTATATACAGGAGATGACATACAGGTATATACTATATATAAGGAAGATGACAAACGTATATACTGAGGGGAAAATGTGAGGTGAAAATGAAAAGGTGTGAGTGCAAAATGAGAGGAGTGAGGGAAAATAGTGGAGTGATCGGAAAATGACGGATGTGAGGTCAAAATGAAAAGTGTTAGGCTACTTTCACACTAGCATTTTTTGCAATGCGTCGTTTATGGCAAAAAACAAATCCTGCAAAGTTGTTTCCAGGATGCGTTTTTGCCCCATAGATTAACATTAGCGACGCATTGCCGCACGTCGCAACCGTCGTGCGACGGTTGCGCCGTGTTGTGGCGGACCGCCGGGAGCAAAAAACGTTAAATGTAACGTCTTTTGCTGCCGATGGACCACTTTTTCCGACCGCGCATGCGTGGCTGGAACTCCGCCCGCACCTCACAATGGGGCAGCGGATGCCCCGGAGAAATGCATCCGCTGCACCCGTTGTGCGACGCATCAAACGCTAGCGTCAGAATCTCGGCCCGACGCATTGCGACGGGGAGATTCCGACGCTAGTGTGAAAGTAGCCTTAGGGGGGAATGAGAGGAGTGATGGGGGAATGAGAAGAGTGAGGGGGAAAATAAGAGGAGTGAGGGGGAAAATGAGAGGTGTGAGGGAGAAAATGAGAGATGTGAGGGGGAAAGTGAGAGGCGTGATGGGAAAATAAGAGAATTGAGGTGCTATAACTAACCACAGATATTTACTATGCCAAGGCAACGCCGGGCTCTACAGCTAGTAAGCTATACAAACACAAAGAAGCATAAAGGGTATTAATCAGAAAGTCCTGTAGCTGGGTATATAATACATATAGGGAAGTGTACACTCTTGAAAGAATATATATATATATATATATATATATATATATATATATATATATATATGTACTACCGTTCAAAAGTTTAGAGACACTTACAAATTTCTTTTTATTTTTGAAAGAAAGGCAGTTTTTTTCTGATGAAGCTAACATTAAATGATTCAGAAATACACTCTATACATTGTTAGTGTGGTAAATGACTATTCTAGCTGCAAACGTCTGGTTTGTAATGCAATATCTTCATAGGTGTATAGAGGCCCATTTTCAACAGCCATCACTCCAGTGTTCTTATGGTAATTTGTGTTTGCTAACTGTGCAAGAAGGCTAATGGATGGTTAGAATACCCTTGAAAACCCTTGTGCAAGTATGTTAGCACAGCTGAAAACAGTTTGGCTGATTAGAGAAGCTATAAACCTGACCTTCCTTTGAGCTAGTTGAGAATCTGAAGCATTACATTTGTTGGTTCCTTTAAACTCTCAAAATGGCCAGAAAAAAAGGAACTTTCATGTGAAACTCGACAGTTTATTCTTGTTCTTAGAAATGAAGGCTATTCCATGTGAGAAATTGCCAAGAAACTGAAGATTTCCTACAATGGTGTGTAGTACTCCCTTCAGAGGAGAGCACAAACTGGCTCTAACCAGAGTAGAAAGAGAAGTGGGAGACCCCGCTGCACAACTGAGCAACAAGACAAGTACATTAGAGTCTGTAGTTTGAGAAATCGACGTCGCACAGGTCCTCAACTGGCAGCATCATTAAATAGTACACCCAAAACGCCAGTGTTAACATCTACAGTGAAGAGGCGACTCCGGGATGCTGGCCTTCAGGGCAGGGTGGCAAAGAAAAAGCCATATCTGACACTGGCTAATAAAAGGAAAAGATTAATATGGGCAAAAAAACACAGACATTGGACAGAGGAAGAGTGGAAAAAAGTGCTATGGACAGACGAATCCAAGTTTGAGGTGTTTGGATCACACAGAAGAACATTTATGAGATGCACAACAACTGAAAAGATGCTGGAAGGGTGTCTGACGCCATCTGTCAAGCATGGTGGAGGTAATGTGATGGTCTGGGGTTGCTTTGGTGCTGGTAAAGTGGGAGATTTGTACAAGGTAAAAGGGATATTGACTAAGAAAGGCTATCACTCCATTTTGCAATGTCATGCCATACCCTGTGGGCAGCGCTTGATTGGAGCCAATTTCATCCTACAACAGGACAATGACCCAAAGCACACCTCAAAATTATGCAAGAACTATTTAGGGAAGAAGCAGGCAGCTGGTATTCTATCTGTCATAGAGTGGTCAGCGCTGTCACCAGATCTCAACCCCATTGAGCTGTTGTGGGAGCAGCTTGACCGTATGGTATGCAAAAAGTGCCCATCAAGCCAAATCAACTTGTGGGAGGGGCTTCTGGAAGCATGGGGTGAAATTTCTCCAGATTACCCCAGCAAATTAACTGCTATAATGCCAAAGGTCTGCAAAGCTGTAATTGCTGCAAAGGGAGCATTCTTTGGCGAAAGCAAAGTTTGAAAGAGAAAATTATTATTTCAAATAAAAATCTTTTTTTCGAACCTTGTCAATATCTGGACTAGATTTTAAATTCATTTGGCAACTCATTTGATTAATAAAAGTATGAGTTTTCATGGAAAACACAAAATTGTCTGGGTGACCTTAAACGTTTGAACGGTAGTGTATATATACACACATACCTACATATACCTACATATACACAGGTGCAGCTCACAAAATTTGAATATCATCAAAAAGTCAATTTATTTCATTTCTTCAATACAAAAAGTGAAACTCATATAGTCATTACAAATAGAGTGATCTATTTCAAGTGTTTATTTCTGTTATTGTTGATGATTATGGCTTACAGCCAATAAAAACCCAAAAGTCATTATCTCAGCAAATTAGAATAATTAACAAAAAACACCTGCAAAGGCTTCCTAAGCATTTAAAAATGTCAAGTAGTCTGTTTTAGTAGGCTCCACAATCATGGGGAAGACTACTGACTTGACAGATGTCCAGAAGGAAGTCATTGACACACTCCACAAGGAGAGTAAGCCACAAAAGGTCATTGCTAAAGAAGCTGGCTGTTCACAGAGTGCTGTATCCAAGCATATTAATGGAAAGTTGAGTGGAAGGAAAAAAGTGTGGTAGAAAAAGGTGCACCAGCAACAGCGATAACTGCAGCTTTTAAAGGATTAAGAGAAGGCCATTCAAAAATTTGGGGGACATTCACAAGGAGTTGACAGCTGCTGGAGTCATTGCTTCAAGAGCCACCACACACAGACGTATCCAGGACATGGGCTACAAGTGTCACATTTCTTGTGTCAAGCCACTCATGACCAATAGACAACGCCAGAAGCGTCTTCCCTAAGCCAAGGAGAAAAAGACCTGGACTGTTGCCCAGTGGTCTGAGGCGTTGTTTTCAGATGAAATTTTGCATTTCATTTGGAAATCAAGGTTCCAGAGTCTGGAGGAAGAGTGGAGAGGCACACAATCCAAACTGCTTGAGGTCTAGTGTGAAGTTTCCACAATCAGTGATGGTTTGGGGAGCCATGTCATCTGCTGCTGTAGGTCCACTGTATTTTATCAAGACCAAAGTCAACACAGCCATCTACCAGGAAATTTTAGAGCACTTCTTGCTTCCCTCTGCTGAGAAGCTTTTTTGAGATGAATCTGGCATCTGTCCACACTGCCAAAAATACCAATACCTGGTTTAAAAAGAACATCATCACTGTGCTTGATTGGCCAGCAAATTCACCTGACTTTGTATTGTCAAGAGGAAGATGAGACACCGGACCCAAAAACACAGACGAGCTGAAGGCTGCTGTCAAAACAGTCTCAGCTTCCAATACACCTCAGCAGTGCTACAGGCTGATAGTCTCCAAGCCATGCTGCATTCATGCAGTAATTAAGGAAAAAGGAGCCCCGACCAAGTATTATTTGCATTTACTGAAAATACATTTTAGTAGGTCAACATTTCGGATTTTAAAATCATTTTTCAAGCTGGTGTTGTTGGGGGAGGATATGGAGTGACCCTTCATGGTTGACCAAGTGATTTCCGAATTAATCCACAGGGCGTTGCCGGCAAGTGAGAATGACCAGACGGAGACGTGTCTCTATTTGGGAGGATCGAGTAGATCTCTAATCCCGTTTATTATATCATCTCTTTTGTAGTTTTAGCAAGTTATACTTCAACCAATAGTATAAAATCACACTTGCAGCACTTAACCTATAAAAATGCAGGAAAACCGGAAACTACATAAATGACTGTGTCTTTGTGGCATAGAAAAAACAAAACAGCTTGTGCGTCAAGGTCTTACACAGCAATACACCCACGAGTCTCATATCTTATTCAGACTAGAACAATCTGGCTTTATAAAAGCTATGATCTTTAGCCTAGTTAAGTAACAATTTATCTCGTAAATAACAAGATGGAGTAGCCTCGCAAGCACAAAATGAAGCCCGCTTCACTCTTTCTTTATTTTAGTCCTTCACAATCCCCCCTAGATAAATGTTGTTAACTAATGTCCAGCATCAGAGGTACTATACAAAGCTATAAACTCGAGGGGTACTGGTCTTCACATGGCTGATGCCATGTTACCAGCAATGTCTGTTGCGGCGTACCCATCCCCCCTGTATGCTACAATATACGAATAACAATTTTTGATGACGGTGGTGGGGATCTTTTGAAGGTAGCCATGCGCTTGGCTTCAACATCTTCATTAGGTAATTTTTTGAGATCGGTGTATAGAAGAGCAGGCGTGGCAACGCTTTTAGTATCATCATTAGTTGTCCCAGTGCAGAATTTCCTAATACATATAGAAATACACCAAAGAACAAGTTTTAGTATTAAATACATAACAAAGATAAAGGCAGCGATGTGTAACAAACTTTGCAAAATTCCAGCTATCTAGCCCCCAATTCCTTTGAACCAATGGCTGAATTAAGAAAGGAGAAGGTGTCTGCCCACCAACTGTCTTTATTACGATCATTGTCTTTATTATATTGATCTCTGAGTCTTTGAATGTCTTCTAACTTTAACTTCATAGTGCTATTAGGATCTATATAATGACAGCAAGCAGGTCCAATAACCTGAAACATACCGTCTTGTGCTGCCGTTAAGTAATCCAGTACTATAGTATGTTGATTAGTGACTATGATAAGTTGGTTTTGGACTGGGAATTATCCAACAAATCTCTCAGTAATCTTTCATGATGTTGTATAAACTTATTATTCAAGGACTTTGGGGAATTTAGGCTGTCCCATGTAGTTACCAATAATAATATGGAAAGTTAAAAAAACCAAAACATTATGTCTCCTTTATTTGCTATTGGCTTGTTTAGCCAGCTTGCAGTGCGATGCGTGGATCCACGTTGGCCTTCCCTCCAGCTTTACTGACGTAGGAGTGATGAGGAGGACTTGATAAGGACCGTCATACAAGGGTTCCAGTCTGTGTTTTCTGACATGCCTTTTAACGACCACAAAATCACCAGGCTTCAAGTTGTGACAAGTGTCGGCTTCTGCTGAATCTGGAAGAAGAAACTAGAGCATGGGTGTTAGCAAAATTTTTACTAAGCTGAATAACATTGAACAGCAAGGTCAGTTTCTTCTGATAACTGCTGAGGCTGGAAATTTGCAACTGGGGGCCTGGCACCAAACAATATCTCATATGGGGACAGGCCATGTTTTGCAATAGGGGTAGTACAAATGTGGTACAGTACAATGGAGCTCTGGCCATGGAGCCGTAGTCTCCTGCATCATTTTGGTCAATTGTCCCTTCAGTGTGCAGTTCAGCCTCTCAACTTTCTCACTGGATTGTGCATGGTACGGAGTATGGAGGGCTACAGTGGATTCAAGCATTGTCAGAACCTCCTGATACACATGAGAATAAAAAGCCGGACCTTGGTCACTTTCAACGACTTCTGGAACACCATATCTGCATATGACTTCCATCACCAGTTTCTTTTCTGTAGTTTTTGCAGTCATGTTGGTAACGGGGGATGCTGAAAAACTCTCTGAATCTGCTGGCCCTCACGGAAACCTGGATTCAGGATTCTGACACTGTCTCTCCTGCTGCCATTACCCATGGTGGCTTACAATTCTCCCATTCCCCGAGACCAACAAACAGACCTGGTGGTGGAGTTGGCATACTCCTGTCCCCACAATGCACTTTCCAGGTCATCCCCTCAGTTCCATCACTTTCATTCCCTTCTTTTGAGGTCCACACAATCAGGCTCTTTCGTCCCCTCTCCCTCAGAGTAGCAGTCATATACCGGCCTCCAGGCTCACCCACCCACTTCCTGGGCCATTTCTCTGCCTGGCTGCCGCACTTCATGTCCTCAGAACTACCAACCCTTATCCTGGGAGACTTCAACATCCCCATTAACAGCCCCACTTCCACATCTGCATCCCAGCTTCTGTCACTAACCACTTCTCTCGGCCTCTCACAGCTCTCAACCTCTGAAACACACAAAGACGGTAACACCCTGGACCTGGTTTTTGCCCAGCTCTGCTCAATCTCCTACCTAGATAACTCACCGCTTCCCCTCTCTGACCACAACATTCTCTCCTTCACACTCGCATATCCTCGCTCACCCCAGCACCCTCCTACATACCATTCAGTCAGAAATCTACAAGCCATTAACCCTCTTACACTTTCAGACTCCCTACGCTCATCATTGTCCCCAATCTCTTCCTTTTCCTGTCCTGATCTGGCTGTACATCACTTCAATGACACTCTTAGAAGCACCCTTGACCAAGTAGCTCCCCTCACCCTCAGAACCTCCAAACACAGAATAAAAGAGCCCTGGCTCACATCGCAAACCCGATTTCTCCAGCGATGCTCTAGGTGTGCTGAACGCTTATGGAGGAAAACACGAACACCAGAAGACTTCATACACTTCAAATTTATGTTAAGGACCTATAACTTTGCCCTTCACTTCACTAAACAGACCTACTTTACCACTCTGATCTCCTCACTATCCAACAACCCCAAGAAACTTTTTGACACCTTTCACTCCCTCCTCAGGCCAAAAGCACAAGCCCCTATCACAGATATTTGTGCTGGTGACCTGGCCTCCCACTTTATAGAGAAAATAGACAATATCCGTCAGGAAATCCGCTCCCAACAACTAAGTTCAGTGACTCCCATCCCTCCCCTCATTGCCCCTGGCTCACTCTCCACATTCGATCCCATCACAGAAGAAGAAGTCTCCAAGCTCCTCTCCTCTTCTCATCCGACTACATGCCCTACCGACACATTCCCTCACATCTTCTCCAGTCTCTCTCTCCAGTTGTCACAAGTCACCTAACTACAATCTTTTTTTTTTTTTTTTTATCAAATATTTTTATTAAACAGTAAGAAAAATATAAGTAGATTACATTGCTGTAAACAGTACATACATATGTTCTGCATTTTCAACAAACTTTTTAATCCCAAACCAGCCTCCCTCCCCTCCCTTCCCCCCCACCCCCGGAGACCCACCAAGAACCACTCCGATCCTCCCAAACGTCTATCCTTAACCAAGAACAAGAAGGTGTCATGTCAGTACTGCTCCCACGGGGGCAGAGTACCCAAAAGCTAGAAAACAATCTCCAGATCACGTCGACTCGAGCCAAGGATTCCACAACTTGTTGAAAAGGTCCATCTTGTTTCTTTTAGAATAAATGCTCTTCTCCAATGCCACGATATAGTCCACTTGTGTCATGAAATCTCTTCTCGTTGGTGGCTCTACCCTTATCCAAAACTTAGCTATCAATTTTCGGGCAATAAACAGCAATCTCGCACAATCTCCTCCACGTAACCCAATATGCATACCAGAGGGTCCCGTGGTATCGTACATTTGTATGTAAAGGTACCTTCACACATAACGATATTGTTAACGATATCGTTGCTATTTATGACGTAGCAACGATATCGTTAATGAAATCGTTATGTGTGACAGCGACCAACGATCAGGCCCCTGCTGGGAGATCGTTGGTCGCTGAATAAAGTCCAGAACTTTATTTCGTCGCTGGACTCCCTGGAGACATCGCTGGATCGGCGTGTGTGACACCGATCCAGCGATGTCTTCACTGGTAACCAGGGTAAACATCGGGTAACTAAGCGCAGGGCCGCGCTTAGTAACCCGATGTTTACCCTGGTTACCATGCTAAAAGTAAAAAAAAACAAACAGTACATACTTACCTACAGCTGTCT
Source organism: Ranitomeya imitator (assembly GCF_032444005.1). Lineage (NCBI taxonomy): Eukaryota > Metazoa > Chordata > Amphibia > Anura > Dendrobatidae > Ranitomeya > Ranitomeya imitator. The sequence goes on from NC_091287.1 coordinate 120,198,197, forward strand.
GTCCTCCAGCGCTGTGCTCTGCTCTCCTCCTGTACTGTCTGTGAGCCGGAAAGCAGAGCGGTGACGTCACCGCTCTGCTTTCCGGCTCCCAGACAGTACAGGAGGAGTGCAGAGAAGCAGAGCGCAGCGCTGGAGGACAGACGGCTGTAGGTAAGTATGTACTGTTTGTTTTTTTTTACTTTTAGCATGGTAACCAGGGTAAACATCGGGTTACTAAGCGCGGCCCTGCGCTTAGTTACCCGATGTTTACCCTGGTTACCGGCATCGTTGGTCGCTGGAGAGCGGTCTGTGTGACAGCTCTCCAGCGACCAAACAGCGACGCTGCAGCGATTCGGATCGTTGTCGGTATCGCTGCAGCGTCGCTAAATGTGAAGGGGCCTTTAGTCCCACTTTATTTAGCACCACGATCCAAAACGAGGACAACCTGGGGCACTGCCACATCATATGGAGGATACCCGCCTCGGACTGCGAGCACCTAGGGCATTCGGAGTTAGGTCTTAGACCAGCTTTGTACAACATGTCCGGAGTTCTATAAGCCCTATGAATAACCAACAGCTGTGACAGCCTCCCAGGCTCACTCATCTAGAGATCCTGGGCACGTATTCCAATATTGAGTCCCACTGATCGCCGTCAATCGCCCCCAAGTCTGCCTCCCACTTCGCTCTGGCTCTGATAGGGTGCCCCTCTAAAAAGGAAAATAGAAGGAATTCATATATTACTGAGATCACCCCTTTCGTGCCTTCCCCCATGAGGATAAAATCTAGCATTAGATCCACCTGGATCTCCATAGGCCCCCTCTTACATTGTGCCCGATATGCATGAGAGATGCGGTTATATTGGTACAGTTCAGAGCTGGGCAGCCGAAATTCCTCCTGTAATGTTTCGAAGTTCTTAATTCTACCTTGGTGCAAGACTTGGCTTATCCGAGAGATTCCCGCTCTTTTCCAAACATGGAATCCCTCCATCTGTCTAAACTCCTGCAAAAGACAATTATTCCATATGGGCGAAAACATAGTAAGTGCCCTCACACCCCTAATTCCTTTAACTTTGTCCCAAACCTTATGGATAAGCCTAATAGTGCAGAATTTAGTACCCTTCTCTCGGAAATGCCCACCCTCCAAACCCTCAGTTAGTACCCTTGACCCAATCAATTTCCTCAGACTGCAGGGTGTCCGCTCCCAACCCGATTCCACACCCCATCCCCTAAAATGTTGACATTGTGAAGCCAAAAAGTATAACCATGGGTTAGGCAGTGCCACTCCCCTCTCCGTCTTTGGTCTTTGTAGAATTTCCTGTTTAAATCTAGGACTTTTCCCGCCCCAAATCAGCTCGCCAAACAAAGATCTAATCCTCCGAAATCTATTCTGCGATATCCATATAGGGGAGTTGTGCAGCACGTAGAGAAGTTGCGGCATCACAATCATCTTTATTAGATTTATTCTACCAATGACCGATAAGTGTAACTTTTTCCACGCCTGAACCTTAATACGTATCTTCCGTAATAGTGGCGCCAAATTTAGTTCCTCAAAACTCGTCAGAGGTAGCGCGATCTGAATCCCCAGATATTTAAATTTATCCACCAACCTCAACTTTGTATGAGATTCCCTCATTACACTATTCTCATAATCCCCATCTACTAACATCATATTGGACTTTTCCCAATTGATTCTCAGGCCAGAGTAGCTCCCAAATTCTTCAATAATGGCCTCCGCCCCTGTCAGGGACTCCCCCGAGTCCTCCAAGAAGAGCAAAATATCATCTGCGTATAACGCTACCTTTTCTTCCGAATCCCCGTACATAAATCCCCTCACCTCCCGGTAGCCTCTAATTTTCGCAGCAAGGGGTTCCACCGCCAGGGCAAAAAGCAGCGGGGACAAAGGACAGCCCTGTCTAGTTCCCCTAGACAAAGAGAAAGTCTCAGAGAGGACGCCATTCACCCTTACTTTCGCCACCGGGGAAGAGTACAACAGCCGCACCCATGAGATGAATCTAGGTCCAAACCCCAAACGTTCCAACACTGACCACAGATAACTCCACTCCACACAGTCAAAGGCCTTGTGGGCGTCCAAAGATGCCACAACCCGTTTGCCAACATTATCCGAAGGGATTTGTAGATTTAAGAACAACCTTCTCAGGTTGAGTGCCGTTGATTTGTTAGGCATGAAGCCTGACTTGTCAGGGTGTACCAATTTGTCTATCACCCTACTCAACCTATTTGCCAAGGCTTTTGCCAAAATCTTAATGTCAGCAGTCAAGAGTGAAATTGGTCTATAGGATTCTGGCATCAGTGGATCTTTGTCGGCCTTAGGGATAACCACCACTATAGCCTCTCTCATCGACAAAGGCAACTCCCCTCTTTCCAGCGAGCTATTATACACCCCCACCAGCCTGGCCAACAGAGTTTCTTTCAAGGTCTTATAAACTTCAGCTGGAATGCCATCCGATCCCGGAGCCTTACCCCCCGCAACACCCTCCAAAGCCACCCCCAATTCCTCCTCCCCAATCGGTTCCTCCAATAATTCACACTCCTCTCCACTCAACCGGGGCAGATCAATTTCTTCCAAGTACCTCGCCATATCCTCGGATCCCCTCTCCACACTGGACGTATATAATTTTACATAAAATTTCCTAAACACTTCCAGGATCTGCTCCCCCTGAGTAACCAACGTTCCCTCCTCCGTCTTAATAGAGTAGACATGTGAAGAGTCTCTTTTCGCGGACGCCACTACCGAGAGCAAGTGCCCCACCTTCTCCCCCTCCGAGTAGAAAGTCTCTCTCTGAAAGGCCCTCAACCTCTCCGCCTTTTTCAAAAATAACTGATCGACCTCCCTCTGAGCTGCCCTCATACGACTCTGAGATTCCCTAGTACGATGTTCCCCCAATGCCGCCTCTGCTGCTTTCAACTCCTCTAGAACGCCCTGATCCCTCTCTTTGGTCCTTGTCTTATGTCTTGAGACGTCCCTAAACAAAATTCCTCTTAAATACGCTTTCATGGTGTCCCACACTACATGGCATTCCGCGCTCCCTTCATTAATCTTGAAAAACTCCTCTATCTCTACCTCCACCTTTGCCATGTCCAAAATTTGTAGCCAGACTGGGTGAATTTTCCAACCCGCCCTCTTCAAACCATCCTGACCTGACAACTTTAGAGAGACCTGAACAGGGCTATGGTCTGATAAAATCCTGGGATTATATTCCACCCCGTTTAACAGTACGTTCATCTTATCGTTGCCCAAGGCGACATCAATTCTTGACATCGAGCCATATGTAGTCGAATAACAGGAGTAGGAATATGTGTTGGCATTGCGAACCCTCCATAAATCAATCCAACCAATTTCTCTGAGATAGTTACCAAAGGGAGTGTCATTACCGTCCCTGCGCTGTGATGCGTGGTTACTCTTATCCCAATGGTCATTTGCTATATTGTTTACATCACCCACCACCCGAAGGGGGATCCCATCCCAACCTCTTATAGCCTCCAATATGTCCTGGATCTTCCTTCCAGAGTATGGCGGAGGTATATACAATGATACTATGCACATTAAACGGTTAAAGATTTTACACACTAGCAAAACGTATTGACCATCCGTATCAATTTTAACCTCAACTTCCTCAAATGGGGTATTAGTGTGAATTAAGACTGACACTCCCCTTGCATAACTAGAGAACGTCGAATGATACGCCTTGCGCACCCACCGTTTCTGTAACATATCAACTTTTTCCTCCACTAGGTGGGTTTCTTGCAGGCAGATCACCGAGGGCCTCTGTTTCAGTAGATACTGAAATATTGCCGCGCGTTTAGTGGCGTCCGCTAACCCCCTAACATTCCAGCTTGTAATATTAACGTCCCCTCCCATTTTCTAGAGAAAAAATAATGAGTTAGAGCAGTCTCCTTCAGGTCTCCCCCGGCACCCCCCCCCACCCCCTCCCATCCCCCTTCCCCAACTTCCCCATCTAAACCTCAATAGAATTCAACTAGTTCAAACTTTCTTTCTCTGTATGAGAACTGAGAGCTCTTGATACAACCTAGAACTGAGCCCCTTGCAGTCCATCTCTCCCCCTCCCACCGCCAACAACATGAAATATTCTTTGCGCCGCCGAGCACACTGTTTCAAACTTTTGAGTGCATTCTGTCTAAAGAAACAAAACAAGTTCAAAAATCACCATCAGGGGGTATAATCAAGTAAGTGGCGAAGTCTCAGCGTCAGTCTCATCGGCTCCGATCCACGCCAATTTTCTTAGTATTGGTATCTAGCCAGTGCATTGCCTCCTCCGGGTTCTGAAAAAAATGAACACGGTCCAGCGCCACCACCCTGAGCTTAGCTGGGTATAACATCGAATATTTTAGGTCTAGGTCTCGGAGCCGCCTCTTGACCTCACCGAACCTCATTCTCAGTTTCTGCACCGATGCCGAATAGTCCGGATAGATGGAGATCCGATTTCCGTCTATGCTCAGTCCATCACTGATCCTGGCCTTCCTTAGTAGGGTTTCCCGATCCCGATAGTCCAAAATTTTTGCCAGCAGAGCTCGAGGGGGGGATCCAGGCGGCAGGGGCTGAGTGGGGACTCTATGGGCCCTTTCCACGAAGAAGTGGTTGGTAAGGTCTGCTCCTCCCACTGAGTTTTTGAGCCATGCCTCAATGTATTCCGTAAGATTATTCCCCTCCACCTTCTCCGGCACCCCAATTATTCTTAGATTGTTCCTACGGGAACGGTTTTCCAGGTCATCTGTTTTAAATTCCAGTTCTGCAATGCGCTGGATGTATCTCTTTTCTCTTTTCAACAGTTCATTTGTCTGATCTTCCACACTGCCCACACGCTCCTCCACCACCTCCACTCTTTTCTCCACTTTACGCATAGCAGAATTAAGGGACTTCATTTCAACTGTTAAATCGTCTACCCTTAGGTTCAGCGCAGCCAGGGCAGATTTGCAGTGTATAACGACTGAGAAAATGTCCTGCAGTGTAGGTTCCCCCACGTTTGATTGCTGCGCACCCTCAGATTCCTTAGCCTGCACTGGACTGGCGGCAGGTGACATGTAAGTTGTCTCGTGCATCTCCTGCATCTTCCCTGGAGAAAGCTGCTCCTCCACCACACTGAGGGTGTCTTCCCCTCCTCTCTTCTGCCTCTGCGGGACTTCCTCCTCATCTGGCCCCTCAGGGCCCAGCAGCAGGGCACCCCCCTCCTCCGTCCGAGCAAACCGCTCCAGCCGGGCGATTACCTCAAGCCTCCGGCGGTATGCGGTGCCGGCTCTGGCCGCCTCCTCCTCTGCCACGGCGCCATCTTGGATTTTCGCGCCAGCCGCGGGCGCCGACTGTCTTCTGCGCGGCATCGCCGCTCTTCTCCTCTCACTGCCTCCGGCACTCTCCTCCGTGCCCAGGGGTCCTGCGGAGCAACTCCGCCCGGTTTTTGGCGCTCGGCGGCGCCTTCAAGGGTGAGGATTTAGGAGCGGTGCGGGGAGAGAGATCCGTTGCACGTCCGCTCACATCGCTCGCTAGGCCACGCCCCCTCCTAACTACAATCTTTAATCTCTCCCTCTCCTCTGGCATTTTCCCCTCCTCCATCAAGCACTCTATCATTACTCCATTACTAAAGAAACCCACCCTCGACCCATCCTGCAGAAACTACAGACCGGTCTCCAATCTCCCCTTCATCTCTAAACTCTTGGAGCGCCTGATATACTCCCGCCTTACCCGTTACCTCTCCACTCACTCCCTCCTAGACCCTTCACAGTCCGGTTTCCGCCCCCTACATTCGACAGAAACTGCACTCATCAAAGTGACCAATGACCTTCTGACAGCAAAACGTAATGGTGACCACTCTCTGCTCATTCTTCTCGACCTTTCTGCAGCTTTTGACACTGTTGACCACCCTCTCCTTCTCTCTAGGCTCCAGTCACTAGGCATTAAGGACACTGCTCTCTCCTGGTTCTCCTCCTACCTTTCTGACCGCTCCTTCAGTGTTCTGTTCTCTGGCTCCACTTCATCTCCTCGTCCTCTCGCTGTCGGGGTACCTCAGGGCTCAGTCCTTGGCCCCCTTCTGTTCTCTCTTTACACGGCCCCAATTGGACAGACCATCAGCAGATTTGGCTTTCAGTACCATCTTTATGCCGACGACACACAACTATATACGTCATCCCCTGACCTTACCCCTGCTGTACTACAGAACGCCACTGACTGTCTGTCCGCAGTCTCCAACATCATGTCCGCTCTCTATCTGAAACTCAACCTCTCCAAAACTGAACTTCTTCTGCTCCCACCATCTACTAACCTCCCTAAATCTGAAAATTTCCCTCTCCGTGGGTTATGTTTGACTCCGATCTCTCCTTCACCTCCCATATACAATCTCTTGCCCGCTCGTGCCGCTTACACCTAAAGAACATTTCTAGAATCCGCCCTTTTCTCACCATGGAGACAGCTAAAGCCCTCACTGTCGCCCTGATCCACTCCCGCCTGGACTACTGTAACGCTCTATTAATTGGCCTCCCCCTCACTCGACTTTCCCCTCTCCAGTCCATCCTTAATGCAGCAGCCAGGGTCGTCCATCTGGCTAATCGTTACTCGGACGCGTCCGCTCTTCGCCAGTCGTTACACTGGCTACCCATTCATTACAGGATACAATTCAAAGTACTTGTTCTCACCCACAAAGCTCTCCACAGTTAGGCACCCCCTTACATCTCCTCCCTCATTTCTGTCTATCAGCCTAACAGACCACTGCGCTCTGCAAATGACTTTCGATTAACCTCTGCACTAATCCGTACCTCCCACTCTCGACTCCAAGACTTCTCCCGTGCTGCGCCAATCCTCTGGAATGCTCTACCCCAAGATATTAGGACCATCAATAATTTGCATAGTTTTAGGCGCTCGCTCAAAACACATTTGTTCAGAGCGGCCTATCACGTTCACTAATCAAAGTCATTTTATGTTTGTGTGTGTGTGTATCCCATTCACTATCCCCATCTATTCCCCAACCCCTGAAGATGGCTGGACCATGATTGTAAATACATCATTGTAAATACACACCTGTACTTTGCATCTCCCCCACCTCATTATAGATTGTAAGCTCTCACGAGCAGGGTCGTATTATTTTGCTTTAATTATTGTATTGTTAACGTTGTTACTTATGACTTTTGTGTTTGAAACTGTTAAACTGTAAAGCGCTGCGGAATATGTTGGCGCTATATAAATAAAGATTATTATTATTAACTGGAGAACATGTCGACAACCACCAGACAATATTCATACCTTCCAGACTTAGGCAACGTGATGTGGTCCACCTGGAGCCTTTGGAAAGGATAGTCGGGCTTAGCAAGGTGCTTCAGAGGTACACGTTGAAGTTGACCAGGATTGCAGGTCTGACAGATATTACATGCACGGTTGAGTGCTGTCAGGACTGTAGAAATACCTGGAGCCCAGTAGAATGTTTGCACCAGAGCAAGGGCCTGTTTTTTTCCTCGATGTGGGGGCCCATGTGCCCATGTGGCAATAGCAGGGTACATCCACTTAGGGATGCACACAAGTTGGTCCTTTTTCCAGAGACCATTGTCCATACGTTCTCCATCAGCCTTCTACTGCTTCACCTCTTGCTTTGGTGACATTCTCTGCATCGTCATTAAGTGGTCTCGCGGGGTCCAACAGAAAACCTCAGTCTGTCGCAGATCATCAGGTTCCTGTAGAGTCAGTGTTTCTTGTAACTGTTTATGCTGAGAGTGTGTGGTCACCATAGTTGGTTTGGTTGGTTCAACGGGCAGAAGAGCAGCGGCTTTTGCTTGCATATCCGCAAAGGCCTTGCCTATAGTCTGTGGACTGCTCCTAGGACCATGCGCCTTAACTTTGATAATGGCCACCTGAGTAGGTAATTTGATCAAATTCATGAGAGTTTTAAAAGCTTCAGCATTTTTCACTGGAATTCCGGCAGTAGTAATAAACCCTTGATTGGTCCATAAAGCCCCGAAGTCGTGAGCAATACCAAATGCATACCGTGAGTCTGTGTATATATTAGCCCGCCTGTCTTTGGCCAAAATACATCCAGTAGACAGAGCCTGAAGTTCCGCTTCTTGTGCTGACTGTGAGGGCAGGAGCGCAGCTGCGTGCACTACAGTGTCCTCTGTGGTAACAGCGTATCCGGTATGGAATCTACCAAACTCATCAGCATATCTTGAACCATCCGTGTATAACACCAGATCAGGATTTGGAAGTGGATTCTCACTGATATTTGGTGGAGTAGCTGTTTCTTCAGTCAGAAGTTGGGAAAAATCATGTTGGAGATATTCCTCATCACTGCCATCCTTCTTGGGGACCGGCAGTAAAGTAGCGGGGTTGATTGTAGTACAGCGATGCAACTTGACATAGTCAGGCAAAAGGAAGGAACACTGCAGTTGCAAATGTCATTGTACAGTCAAATGTCTTGACTGTTGGCGTGTCAGTATTGCCGCAATATCATGCGGGGCAAAAATGTGTGTCTCATGTGCAAGAATTATGTCTGCAGTCTTGTCAAGCAACGAGTGAGTGGCGTGAACTGCCCTCATGCAACTTGGTGATGCCCGGGCCATGGGGTCAAGGCAGGCTGAATAGTAGCCGACTGGTCGTTGCCTATTGCCATGTGACTGTGTGGGTACCCCTGCTGCGTGTCCTTCATTCTCAGACACATACAAATGGAACGGTCGAGTATAGTCTGGGATGCCCAAGGCAGGGGCAGAAGCAATAAGCTGCTTTAATTCAGAGAAGGCATGATAAAGGCTTTCCATACAAACCGGTGATCTTTCCTTATAGTTCATTATACCGTCTTTCAAGGCATTGTAGAGGGGTTGCATTATGCGGGATGCATCCAATATCCACTGACGACAATAAGTACATAGTCCAAGAAAACGCTGGAGTTCAGTTTCATCTTTTGGAAAAGGAAGGGAGCTGACAGCTATTTTTCTTTCTTCTGTGAGGTGTCTGACACCCTGAAGGAGACAGTGACCCAAAAATATTACTTGACCAAGGCAGAACTGAAGTTTCGATGCTTAAACCTGACAGTTCAGATCTGCCAGATACTTGAGGAGACTAACAGTGGCAGCAATGGCTTCCTGCTCCATCCGTGCACACAACAAAAGATCATCCACATACTGGAGCAGCGTGACATGGGGATGATCTAACTGCCAGGGTAAAAGACACTCGCCCATATTTTTTGCAAACTGATTGGGACTGTTTTGGGCCCCTTGTGGCATAACTGTCCACGTCAATTGTCGTCCCTGATAAGTGAATGCAAACAGAAACTGGCAATCTGGGTGTAATGGAATGCTGAAGAAGGCATTGGCAAGGTCGATGAATGTGAACCAAGCAGCATTCTGAGGTATCTGGGACAAAAGAGTATGTGGATTAGGCACCACTGGAGGTTCCAGAACAGTGGCTGCATTAACTGCCCGTAGATATTGTACCAGCCGGTACACAGGGGGTTGGCCGGGTGGGGTCTTTTTCTTAACGGGAAACAAGGGCGAGTTACATGGGGAAACACAGGGTACCAGGGCACCATTATCGAGTAACGTTTGTATTTGCCCCTTGAGGCCCCGCTCCTGATCATGTTTCAAAGGGTACTGATGGACTTTGGGAAAAGGGGCACCAGGTTTGAGAAACACTTTTACTGGTTCTACAGGCATTTTTTTCTATATCATCTGGCCCTTTTGACCAAAGTTTAGATGGTATCTGTGAGAGATATGGAGTGAGTCGATGATCCTCAGGAATCATCGGGGGAGCGTCTGGGTTTATCAGGGTCATCATAACTGTAGGGAGGGCATGTAAAATACAAATTTCCTTGCTATCTTCATCTGCATAAGGGTTACGTAACGTAAGAACCATCTGACCATCATCTTGGAATTGTATTCTGGAACGGAACTGTGATAATAAATCTGCCCCCAGTAAATTTACTGGACATGTGAGAGAGATTACGAACTGAGCAGTATCTTCAGGGAAAGGTCCCACAGGGATGGGTTTTGTATGTTTATTGGGTCTGCCATCTACTCCAATTAAAACAAGCTCTTGGTCTGAGAATTGAATAGGGATATCCGTAGGTACATCTGATGACTTGATTATGGAATTGGCTGCCCCATGAACTTAACAAGGGTGTCCCCGACAGGAAGCGTGACAGATGAGCATGCTCCAGGTTTGGTGGAGGACATTATGATGGCAGACCCTGGTTGGCCACCCCTTCAGTATGGGCGATTATCAGGATTTTGGGGCTGTCCGTAACTAGAGTATCCCCTAGGGTTCCCAGTATTCATGTTGCGACTGGAAGGGGGAACTTGAGGGTAGCATCTGTCAGCAGGGGTGTGACAATCTCTCTGAAAGTGACTGGGTCGGCCACAGCGCCAGCACTGCAAGCGAGAACTGGTGCGGCAGAGCTAGGAAGGGGGTTCCCAGACATAGGGCCGGAAGGGATATTGGAGTAGGGGACTGGATTTGTGTAAGGTGGGAGGGCAGAAACTGGAGTCTGTTTTGTGGGCCACTGATAAGGAACGAGCTGTGTGCTTGCAGCTGGGGTGGGGGGCTGGGGTTGGAACTGCTGCAGCTGCTGGTTTACCCTTTAATTTCCCTGCTGATGCAGAGCTGGCTAAATTCTTCTGAAAACTTTTTATTACTTTTAATGCATCGTCCGGAGTGGAATTCTCGATGTCAGGTTTAACTGACATTATTGCCTCTTTCAATTCGGGTTTAAGGCCGGACATCAAAGCTGCCACAAAAAGGTATGAATGGGCATTATTATACAGTGAAAACCCCATATCTTTAAACACTACCATAAGACACCCATAAATCTTCTCGGCAGTCTCCACCTTGTCCTGTGTGACATCTGTGAGGGAGGTAGCTTTGTCCGCTAGTCTATCTTGTGCCCAAATCTTTAAAGCATTACAGAAATCAACACCACTCTCATATGTTCACCCATCCAAATTCATATTATATGTTATGTCACCCTCAATAATAGGAAAATACCCCTCCCCAGCTTTTACTCGAAGTAAGTGTAATAGATCTCATCGGGGAGTGGAATAAATCTCTCGATTCGCTGCCATTTGTCTATAAAAGGCCATGGGGGAGGTTTCTGGATCGGGTAACTGGTTGCAAAGGGTGTTTATTTGGGATGGGGAAAAGGGGTTATACTTTGGCCTGTCAGGAGTAGCTTTCACATCATCTTCAAATTTGGATATTACTGACTCGGGGGCGGGAGGAGGTGGCGGTAGTATGGGCACAAGAGGCATCTGCTGCGGAAGCAGGGCAGGAGGCTCTGTTACAGTTAGAGATTGTATTGCCTGATGGGCCATTAGGCAGCTATCGAGGACAAATCGGACCTCCAATTTTATGGCCCTGCCCGTGAGGGCTCACAATCTACAAGTATATATGAATTAGATTCTTCCTGTATCATGGGTCCGCCTTTCTTTGAAATTGTTACGGCCAATCCTCCAGCATGGTGGAGTTGAATAGCCCTGGCAAATGCTCTATTATACCAGTTGTTGACTATGCTATGCACCATGCAGAAGCTGTGGCGTTGTCTTCTGTGCAAGACGATAAAGTTGCCGATGCACTATTGGCTGTATATTCTCATGTGGGGTTCCCCAGAGAGATGTTAACTGATCAGTGGACCCAATTCATTCTAATCTGATGGAAGGTCTCTGAAAGAAAATATAAATGCAGCATCTTGTAGCCGGCCCCTATCATCTTCAGACCAACGGACTATGTCAACGTTTTAATGGAATTCTAAAACAAATGCTCAAGATGCTGGTGGAGACTGAAGGGAAAAACTGAGAATGTTACCTTCCTCATGTCTTGTTTGCATACCAAGAGGTACATCTGGCCTCTGCAGGGTTCTTCCCATATGAACTCATTTATGGGAGAAGGGTCAGGGGGTCTCTTGATTTAATTAAGGACTGTTGGGAAGGTGAACCCAAAACTCCAAGAGTCTCTGTAGTGGAATATGTACTGCGACTGCGGGAGAGAATAAAGAAACTGAGCGACCTGGCTCATGAGAATATCACCCAAGCCCAAATGAATCAGAAGGTCTGGTATGACCTTAATACGAGACTGAGGGCCTATGATGAGGGACAGAAGTTTTGGGTATTGGTTCTTTTATTGCAGGAGAAGTGACGGACTGCATGGGAGGGATCGTTGACTGTATCTACAGTGGGTACGGAAACAAATTTTTCACTCTTTGTTTCATTGCAGCCATTTGTTAAATTAAAAAAAGTTAATTTTCACTTTAATGTACACTCTGCACACCTTCTTGACTGAAAAAAACAGCAATGTAGCAATTTTTGCAAACTTATTAAAAAGAAAAACTGAAATATCACATGGTCATAAGTATTCAGACCCTTTGCTCAGAATTGAGTAGAAGCACCCTTTTTGAGCTAGTAAAGCCATAAGTCTTCTTCAGAATGATGCAACAAGTTTTTCACACCTGGGATTTGGAGATCCTCTGCCACTCTTCCTTGCAGATCCTCTCTATTTCCATCTGGTTGGATGGTGAACGTTGATGGACAGCCATTTACAGGTCTTTCCAGAGAGGCTCAATTGGGTTTAGGTCAGGGCTCTTGCTGGGCCAGTCAAGAAGGGCCACAGAGTTGTTCTATAGCCACTCCTTTGTTATTTTAGCTGTGTGTTTAGGGTCGTTGTCTTGTTGGAAGGTGAACCTTCGGCCAAGTCAGAGGTCCAGAGCACTCTGGTAGAGGTTTTCATCCAGGATATCTCTGTACTTTGCCGCATTCATGTTTCCTTCAATGACAACTAGTCATCCTGTCCCTGCAGCTAAAAAACACTCACATATCATGATGCTGCCTCCACCATGTTTCACTGTTGGGATTGTATCGGGCAGGTGATGAGCAGTGCCTGGTTTTCCACACATACGCTTAGAATATATCACCAAAAAGGTCTATCTTTGTCTCATCAGACCAGTGAATCTTATTTCTCATAGTCTGGGAGTCCTTCATGTGTTTTTTTTTTTTTAGCAAACTCTATGAAGGCTTTCATATGTCTTGCACTGAGGAGAGGCTTCAGTCGGGCCACTCTGCCATAAAGGCATGACTGGTGGAGGGCTGCAGTGATAGTTGACTCTTGTGGAACTTTCTACCATCTCCCTACTGCATCTCTGGAGCTCAGCCACAGTGATTTGAGGGTTCCCAAACTTCCTCCATTTAAGGATTATGGAGGCCACTGTGCTCTTAGAGGCCTTGAGTACTGCAGAAATACTTTTGTAACCTTGGCCAGATCTGTGCATTGCCACAATTCTGTCTCTGAACTTCTTGGCCAGTTTCTTTGATCTCATGATTATCATTGGGTCTGACATGCACTGTGAGGTTTTATATAGACAGGTGTGTGCCTTTCCAATTTAAGTCTTATCTGTTTAATTAAACATAGCTGGACTCCAATGAAGGAGTAGAACCTTCTCAAAGGGGATCACAAAGAAATGGACAGCATGTGACTTACACTGAAATATCACGTGGTCATAAGTATTCAGACACTCATATTTTTCTTTTTTAATAAATATGCAAAAATTTCTACATTTCTGTTTTTTTCAGTCAAGATGGGGTCTAGAGTGTACATTAATGTGAAATAAATGAACTTTTTTTGAATTTACCAAATGGCTGAAGGAATCATATGGACCCAGCAAAAAATCTTTATTATTCTAAATTTAAAAATGCCACCAACCTGTGGCTGCACCAAGAAAAAAACAAAAAAGCAAACAAACAAAGAACACACCGTGAAAAAAACTAGGGTGGGGAGAAAAGACAATCCCTAGACAATACCTGGGTCGCCCCTACCTAGCAGCGGGGGTTGGCGCCCTATGGGAAACGTTATGGCGCCCCCGCTCCACGTCGGCTAACCCTAGGGTCCCTGATACACCCTAATAATCCAAAAGGGTCCCTCTACCCACACAATGGTGAACTAAAGGTACCCCTGAACACTGGACAATTAGCAACTAGATCTAGGGAAGCCTCAAACCCCACACCTGTGTATTAAAAGCAATATGAGAACATGTCAAGAGCTATTTGACGACCATGCTCTGCCATGGCCACGTATAATCCGTGATCTTTAAGGCAAAAGCATCACTCAGGCAGATAATACTGCTACTGCTCCTATCAGCACTGTGAAGGGTATGCACCTGTAAATTCCCCCCTATCACAAGCAAGTAACCGATCTGTGCCTCATGACCCCATGTACTTCAGGATACTAATAGCAGATCAAGGCATATACATAATCGATACTCATCATAAAGTGATGCGCCGTCAGCCCTCCGTTTCTTAATAGCCTCAACGCGTTTCGCCTCGCTGGCTCATCAGGAGGCTTGATTTCATGCTCATGTATCTCGATGGTGCAAGATGTATAAGAATTGCGATGTGCGTTACCTCAGTTATAAGCCGGGCCCGCCGGAACACCCATATCCATAGACTTCCTGTAGCGCTCCGGAAGTGACATGGGTGCTCGTTCCCGATTGGTAGAACGGAGGGCTCTCACTGCGGTTGCGCACGGTGGACCGCAAACTGCGTGTCATCCCGTGCCGCCGCTCAACGGTGGGTGTACGAGCATTTTGGGAAGAGAATCCACTGCGGCTGCGCATCTCTCCAGTGCGCCGCCCTGATTGATCAAGCGGAGCGCTCCTTCTGCGGTTGCGCAGCTTGGACCGCATCCTGCGTATCACCCAGTGTCAAAGCAGGTGGGCGTGTGCTAAACGAGAAGCGCCGCCCGTATGTATAGCTGCGGCTGCGCAAAACTGAAAAGCCCCCCTATAGTCCGTTTGCCCCGTTTTTTTTGGGGGGGAAGCACAGATCAGTGTGCGTTATTTGGTGAATCGAAATCCTCAGTTTTAGGGTCCGCCCATCCTAGAATTGAGTTTGGAGGGGATGGGTGTAATCTATGAGCTACATATAGTTTCTATGTTGTAAGCATCATTATTGCAATATATACAATACAGCGATGGGATTGGCAATCAGGTTGATCATTTTACCTCACCAAATATTTTTTGGTTGTACAATGCACTGATGATGTTGATGGGCATTTGCCGCAGTGTATTTTCCCACTCGTAGGTAGCGATGGGATAAGGAGTGAGGTTTGTGCCCGGGGGATGTGCGGCTGCTGTTGATTCTGCACGTACCCACCTCCTGGGAGAGTCCAAGCTGCGCAAGAGTTCTCCATGTTATTTATCAGAACTGCGTTGTTTAGAGATACGCAGACGCAGCTGTCTGATCTTCACATGCTAAGGTCGATGTTGCTGCACTGGGTGACACGCAGTATGCGGTCCACCGTGCACAAGTACAGGAAGAGCCATTGAGTGGGTACGAGCATCTTAGATGCAGTACGTTGGTGAAATCGGGAGATCAGCTGACCGCACCTGCTTCTTGGGCCGCAGGGGATATCTTTAATGCGGTTGCTTTTGCACCACATAGTACGCTAGTACACTCATGCTACTATAGGGGGGCTTTTCAGTTTTGCGCAGCCGCAGCTATACATACGGGCGGCGCTTCTCGTTTAGCACACGCCCACCTGCTTTGACACTGGGTGATACGCAGGATGCGGTCCAAGCTGCGCAACCGCAGAAGGAGCGCTCCGCTTGATCAATCAGGGCGGCGCACTGGAGAGATGCGCAGCCGCAGTGGATTCTCTTCCCAAAATGCTCGTACACCCACCGGAGCGCTACAGGAAGTCTATGGATATGGGTGTTCCGGCGGGCCCGGCTTATAACTGAGGTAACGCACATCGCAATTCTTATACATCTTGCACCATCGAGATACATGAGCATGAAATCGGGCCTCCTGATGAGCCAGTGAGGCGAAACGCGTTGAGGCTATTAAGAAATGGAGGGCTGACGGCGCATCACTTTATGATGAGTATTGATTATGTATATGCCTTGATCTGCTATTAGTATCCTGAAGTACATGGGGTCATGAGGCACAGATCGGTTACTTGCTTGTGATAGGGGGGAATTTACAGGTGCATACCCTTCACAGTGCTGATAGGAGCAGTAGCAGTATTATCTGCCTGAGTGATGCTTTTGCCTTAAAGATCACGGATTATACGTGGCCATGGCAGAGCATGGTCGTCAAATAGCTCTTGACATGTTCTCATATTGCTTTTAATACACAGGTGTGGGGTTTGAGGCTTCCCTAGATCTAGTTGCTAATTGTCTAGTGTTCAGGGGTACCTTTAGTTCACCATTGTGTGGGTAGAGGGACCCTTTTGGATTATTAGGGTGTATCAGGGACCCTAGGGTTAGCCGACGTGGAGCGGGGGCGCCATAACGTTTCCCATAGGGCGCCAACCCCCGCTGCTAGGTAGGGGCGACCCAGGTATTGTCTAGAGATTGTCTTTTCTCCCCACCCTAGTTTTTTTCACGGTGTGTTCTTTGTTTGTTTGCTTTTTTGTTTTTTTCTTGGTGCAGCCACAGGTTGGTGGCATTTTTAAATTTAGAATAATAAAGATTTTTTGCTGGGTCCATATGATTCCTTATGTAATAGATACCCATTTTTCTATATTTATTTGAGAGACTTACCAAATGGCTGCAATGAAATAAAGAGTGAAAAATGTATAGGTCCAAAAAGAGGTCAAAACCCCTAGAATTACTGTTAGGGCAGAAATATAGTCCCTTGGAGAGGACTGCTTTCTCATCAGTAGTTAGATTATATTCTGATAAGTTAAAAATGTTGGACATACATCCCTCATCTTTAGTTGCTTTGGACCTGTTTTTCCTCTCTTTTTTTCTCCAACCTCTTGATCCTTTATAGCATTTTTTCTTTTCCCGTTTTTTTGAAGAAAGAATTGATTTAGCTGGGTGCTCCTGAAAGCCCGGGGTAAAAAAAGGAACATTTTTTGTAACATTTGAGTTATCTAATATAATAGTATTACCAGTTTGGGAGGTTATGATAACAACTTTTTTGGCAATATTAGGATTCTCAGGTGTAACAATATCGGAAGATTGTGAGGGTATAAGCATACTAGGTGTTGTATCATGTATAGATAGATCTAGTAGTGAGATAGGGAAGGGGGGAAGAGTCAGGGGAAAAGGATATCACTCTTTTTTGGGTGATATAGATTTTTTGGATCTGGAAGAAGTCTGCTCTTTTGCTATATCTTTATCTACATTAATGTGATTGATTTGTATTTTAATTTTCTCAAGATGCTCCCTAGTTTCAAGCAGAGTCTGGGAATGGTTTAGAAAACTCTGGTTGAGGGTTTTGGAAGAGGTTTTGGGAGTACTCATACTTTCTGGTGGAGTAGTGGGAATAGAATTAATATCCATGTTTAGAGTCTGAACCTTGACCGAAAGAGATTGCGGGTCAGGGTGACTATTATTGGGTTTATGGGAGGATTCTGTGTGAGGTGTTATGTTATTATGATTTTTTGTTAAAACAGAATCTTCATAAGCAGGTACAGTAGTGTTATTGACATTTAAATTTTTGTTTTTAGATTTATAATCTTCCCTGTCCCTCTGTAGTTTTTTTGATTTTCTCACTATAGTATCACTCTCCGGAAATCCACCCATCGATGACCCCTCACGTGATCGCGGGTCACCAATGGGCTGGCATGACAACCAGAGGTCTCCTGCAGACCGCTATGGTTTTCACTACTGACTTGCTATGAGTGCCGCCCTCATAGCAAGTGAGTAATTCTGCTACATACAGGCAGTCTGATCATCGCCTATATGTAACAGAGTCGATTGGGTTATGGCATCTTCTAGTCTCCCATGGAGACTATTGAAGCATGCCAAAAGTAAAAAAAAAAAAAAAAAAGTTTTTAAAAATATAAAAAAATTAAAAATATATAAATTCTCTCTCTTCTACCACGGAAACCTTCAAAAGGAACCTGAAGACCCACCTCGTCCGACAAGCCTACAACCTGCAGTGATCCTCATTCTACTAAACCGCCGCATGACCAGCTCTACCCTCTACTAGTGTGTCCTCACCCATCCCATGTAGACTGTGAGCCTTCGTGGGCAGGGTCCTCTCTCCTCCTGTATTTTTGTGTGCCTTGTTTTACTCATGTTTATTGTACTTGTCTATATTTGCCCCGTTCACATGTGAAGCGCCATGGAATAAATGGAACTATAAAAATGTGTAATAATGATAATAATAATAATGTTCAAATCATCCCCCTTTTGCCTCATTCAAAATTAAACAATAAAAAAAAGCAAACATACACATATTTGGTATCGCCACATTCAGAATCGCTTGGACTATCAAGTAGTGAGAAAAAGTAAAAATGCCAGAATTACTTTTTTTTTCTTTGTCGCCGCAACATTGCATTAAAATGCAACAACGGGCAATCAAAAGATCATATCTGCACCAAAATGGCATCACTAAAAACGTCATGGTGGCATGCAAAAAATGAACCCTCAGCCAGCCTGAGATCACGAAAAATTGAGACGCTACGGGTATCAGAAAATGGCACACTTTTTTTTTTTTTTACAAAGTTTGTAATTTTTTTTCACGATTTAGATAAAAAAGAACTTATACATGTTTGGTGTTTATGAACTTGCAATGACCTGGAGAATCATAATGGCAGGTCAGTCTTAGCATTTAGTGAACATAGTAAAAAAGCAAAACAAAAAAACTGTGGGATTGTACTTTTTTTGCAATTGCAATTTTTTTTTTTGCAATTTCACCACACTTGGAATTTTGTTCCCGTTTTCCAGAACACGATATGTTAAAACCACTGGTGTCATTCAAAAGTACAGCTCATCCCGCAAAAAACAAGCCCTCACATGACCAAAAAATAAAAAAGTTATGGCTCTGGGAATAAGAGAAGCAAAAGATGAAACGCAAAAGCAAATATCTCTCTGGTCATGAAGGGGTTAAACAGTATGACCCACTACAATAAATCTGGTGCACTTTAAAACTGTCTAGTCTAAGTTTGATTAGAGTATTGACGCACAGTCTAATATATAAATCCTTAAAGAGGTTGACCTTTAAGAGCGAGTGCAGACACTGCGAGAATGGCGCCGGCACAGGAGGTGAATATAGGCTTTATTATGTTATCGACGCAGAACATTTAAGTTTAAGAAGAGGTTGTCCTAGTAGTGGATAACCCCTTTAAATATGGGAGCTTCCTTAGAGATTAACTGAAGACGTGTCTGGACTCATGAGAGCAATTATGAAATATTGCCATTCAAGTAATGCATGGATGATTCAAGATAGGAAGAGCTGCCATTTTCAAGGTTTTGTTCACATAGCATTTGATCCTATGTTCAGTGGCGCAGCCAGGGCTTATGTCCAAACTCCTGCAAAATTTGATTTTTGCCGTGTGCACTGATGAAGCCATTCACTATAATGATGCAGATAAAGTCACAGTGTGCTCTGTCATTTTCGTCCATATACACCTGTTGAAGATGGGCAGCAAGACTTGATAGACTACGTTTTGCTGCCAGCCTCAACTACGCCGAGTCGTCTGTCTGCAAAAAATGCCTGGAGCTGGAACAGTCATGTGAAACATTCCCACCTAGATTGTGATTGAATTCCACATAACTTGCCTCAAGGAGATAGATAAAAATAAGGAGGACACTGCTTATCTACAAGTGTCTCCTAGTCTTGGGTCAGTGGGTGGAGATAGCAAAGTGACCCATTAAACCACATTTAAACATGTAGATGAACATCAGACCCTGCTACATGAGAACTCAGAGCAAATAACACTATGTACCATGTAGATAAAATCCCTCTGTAGGCAAATAGTAGATATACCTGAGTAAATCTCAGGACAAGGAGGTCACAGCACAGCTCCTATAAAATGCCAGTCTGTAACCCATTCAGTCAAAAGCCTGTTTTCACATTCCTGACCAGCCCAATTTTTTCAATTCTGTATCACTTTATGAGGTAATAAATTTGGAACGCTGAAATGGATTTTGAGAAAGTTTTATCGTGACATATTGTACTTCATTATAATGGTAAAATTTGTTCAATATGACTTGCATTTATTTGTGAAAATATCGGAAATTTGGCAAAAATTTTAAAGATTTTGCAATTTTCAAACTTTTAATTTTTATGCCCTTAAATCGGAGAGAGTTGTGTCACAGAAAATAGTTAATAAATTATTATTGTACATTTTTATAGCGCCATTTATTCCATGGCGCTTTACATGTGAAAAGGGGGCAAATATAGACAAATACAACTAAACATGAGCAAAAAACAAGGCACACAGGTACATAAGGAGGGAGGACCCTGCCCGCGAGGGCTCACAGTCTGCCTGGGATGGGTGAGGATACACTAGGAGAGGGTAGAACTGGTTGTGCGGTGGTTCAGTAGGTTGAGGATCACTGTAGGCTGTAGGCTTGATGGAAGAGGTGGGTCTTCAGGTTCTTTTTGAATGTTTCTATGGTAGTCGAGAGTCTGATGTGTTGTGGTAGAGGGTTCCAGAGTATGGAACATTTCCCACGTCTACTTTACATCAGCATAATTTTGGAAACAATTTTTTTTAATTAGAAGTTATAAAGGTTGAAATTTGACCATCGATTTCTTATATTTACAACAAAATTTACAAAACCATTTTTTTAGGGACCACCTCACATTTGAAGTGACTTTGAGGGGCATATATGACAGACACCTCAATGAAGTTTATTAGTCCTTCAAATGCTTCACAGAAACTGAAGCAATGTGGAAGGAAAAAAATTAACATTTAAAGGGAACCTGTGACCTCAAATTGGCAGGATATTAAAATGATTTGTTACCGGTCCAATGGGTGGCGTATCCTCTTCATTTGTCCACCCCGTCCATCCCTGTTTTCTGCAATATTTTAGGGAATAAGAGTATGCTTGCGCCATAGTTGGCGCGTGCGCCATGCAGTCTTTGATGGCGGACGTGCAGTATGCTTTGCCCTACTGCGGGCAAAGCCGGAAAGCATTACTGCGCATGCGCCCGCGTACTATGTCCCGGAACACAGCGAATACAGTGAAGGAGCACTGCTTGACTTTTTGAACACAAAATTTTCTGGAATCATTAGCCAACACCATGTCACGTCTGGATAGCCCTTGATGTGCCGTAACATTGAGAATCCCCCAAAGTGATGCCATTTTGGAAACTAGACCCCTTAAGGAATGAAAAAACCCCGCAATTTGTGAATTGATGTTTTGCTTTTTATGCTGTTCTGCGTGTGGTAAATTGATAAGGCAGTTGTATTCTTTGGGTCAATACGAGTACAGCAATACCACATTTATATTTTTTTGTATGTTTGCCACTTTTACTCATAAACTATTAAAAAAAAAAGTATTTTTGCACCGCTTTATATTGAGAGCTATAACTTTTTTTATTTTTCCACTGATGGAGATGTATGGCAGCTTGATTTTTGCGAGACAAGATTACCTTTTCAGCTATACCATTTTTATATACATTCTTTTTTCATTGCGTTTTATTTTGTGTTCGGCTGTATGATGAAAAGGCATAGTTTTTCAAATTGTTTTCTAATGTGTTCACTGAATGGGTTAGCTAGTGGGACAGTTTTATAGGTCAGGTTGTTCTGGACGTGGCAATACCAAATATGTGCACTTTTTTTTCTACAAAAATATTTATTTATGGGTACAAAATATATATAATTCACAGCTCTGATAACAGTTATAAAGCATAGCAATGTATTACTGTGCTTTATAACTGTCAGTGCTGCACTGACACAAGTTAGGCTACTTTCACACTAGCGTCGGTACGGGGCATTTTGTGAAAGAAATGAACAACGGGGCAGTGGATGCAGTTTTTCAACGCATCCACTGCCCCATTGTAATGTCCGGGGAGGAGGGGGCGGAGTTTCGGCCGCGCATGCGCGGTTGAAAGTGGCGGACTCGACGCACAAAAAAAAGTTACATGTAACTTTTTTGTGCCGAGGGTCCGCCAAAACACGACGCATCTGTCGCACGACGGATGCGACGTGTGGCCATACGTCGCAATGCGTCGCTAATGCAAGTCTATGGACAAAAAACGCATCCTGCGGGCACATTTGCAGGATGTGTTTTTTCTCCAAAACGACGCATTGTGACGTACGCCTAACAACGCAAGTGTGAAAGTAGCCTAAGTTAGATCATGCACTACACATGATCGTTAATAACAAGATCGGGTCACCTTGGCAACAATTGGCCCTTCGTGATGACACTGCAAGTGCACCGATCGGAGGGCAGAGGGAGCCCCCTCCCTCTGCCTACTAAATGCTGCAATCAATATCGATCACAGCATTTAAAGGGATAAACTGTTGGGAGCAGTGCAGGCATCACTCCTAGAAGTGAATGCCAGGTGCCAGCTGTCATGTCAGCTGAACACCTGGTGGTGATGGCAGGACACAGCTCCAGTGCACACAAAATCACCAGAACATATCCATACGTCTATGGTCGCAAAGAGGTTATCTATTTATTTATTTTAAATAGGCTTATTTTTTTCTGTTTAGCTGTCCTAAACAAGCATGCATGCATGCTGTGGCGGTTATTGGTGACAAGAATGGGTTCAATTACATGACTGTTTCACTTTCCACGGACCTTGAGTGATAGCTGATGTTTTGTGGGAGCCATTTTACACCACTGTAGCGGATTGGAGGTTTTATTAACCCTTCAGGTGCTTCATTTGAATTAATGGAATATGGAAGAAAAAATTAACATTTAACTTTTTTTTTCGCAAAAATTTTACTTTAGACCCAAACATTTATATTTTCACAAGGGTAACAGAGCCCCTGATGTGCCAAAAGAGTGGAAAACCCCACACAAGTGACTTGATTTTGGAAACTAAACCCATCAAGAAACTTACATAGATGTGTGGCGAGCACCTCGAACCCCCTTGTGCTTCACAGAAGTTTATAACGTTGAGCTGTGAAAATTAAAAAAAACAACAACACATTTTTCCAACCAAAATTTTCTTTTAGGCCCAATTTTTTTTAATTTTCACAAGGGTAACAGGAGAAAGTGGTAGTTACTCACCGATAACGGTGTTTCTCTGAGCCCATGACGGCACCACGGAGAGAGGGGATCCGCCCACCAAGGACAGGAAACCTACAGATAAAAAGGCGGTACCTCTCTCCCGCATCAGTTGTTTACAGAGCATGAAGGGAATATCAGGTTAATAGTTTCAACATTACTAAGCCTTAATAGAGATACCGCGTGCTTATTGCTAAATATTTAACTACGAATTCATAACAGTGTGCACACCCACACGTGAAGGGAGGGAATGTACGGGTGTCGTCATGGGCTCAGAGAAACACCGTTATCGGTGAGTAACTACCATTTTCTCTGTCCCCCATGACGGCACCACGGAGAGAATTGCAGAGACTGTACATTAGGGAGGGACTACCGCTTCCAGAACCCTTTTACCAAACGTAAGGTCCGAAGAAGAAGTTAAGTCCAACCGATAGTGCTTAAAGAAAGTTGAGGGTGAAGACCAAGTAGCTGCTCTACATATCTGGTCAATTGAAGCACCGGCTCTTTCTGCCCAGGAAGCCGCCATTGCTCTAGTTGAATGAGCTTTAACCTCCCCTGGAACTGGCATCCCGCTTGAGGTATACGAGAGGTTGATGGCATCTCTGATCCATCTTGCCAGTGTACCCTTGGAGGCCTTTTTGAGGGCCCTGAAAACACACAAAAAGAGATCTATCCTCCCTACACTCCCTAGTGGCTTCCAGGTAATGGATAAGACACCTTCTAACATCCAATGTGTGTAATTTTTGTAGTTTTTTCTCCTTCGTTCTTGGGGTTTGGACAGAAGGAGGGAAGGGAGATCTCTTGGGATCTATGGAAGCGGGAAGCCACTTTTGGTAAATATGCCGGATCTGTTTTTAACACCACCCTGTCATCTAGGATTTGTGTGAAGGGTGGGCCGGCTGACAGGGCTTGTATGTCACTAACCCTACGGGCTGAAGTAAGGGCTACCAAAAGGGAGGTTTTAAAGGATAGGATCTTTAAGGGAAGTTCCTCTAGGGGCTCAAAGGGGGGTTTAGTTAGGGCTGTGAGGACTAAGTTCAGGTCCCACTGAGGGGCCCTTCGTACGGGTAAAGGTCTAGATCTTTCTGCTGCCTTAACAAATCTGGAAACCCAATGATTCCTTGCTAGGTTGTAGTTAAACAGTGCCCCCAGTGCTGCAATGTGAACCTTAAGTGTGCTCGTGGCTAGCCCTTTCTCTAGCCCATTTTGCAAGAACTCTAATACAGCTTTAAGCGGGATTCCTTCAGACATTTTAGAGCCTGAGGAAGAGAGGAATTTCTTCCAGATTTTACCATATTGCTTGGTGGTTGTTAGTTTCCTACTTTTCAGGAGGGTTGACACTAAACCTTGAGAAAAGCCTTTCTCTATCAATAACCCCCTTTCAAATTCCAAGCTGTCATATGTAGACTTGCTACCTGTGGATGTGTTACTGGTCCCTGGAATAGGAGATTGGGCAGATCTGGGAGTACCCAAAGATCTGTTACCGACATTCTCCTGACCCAAGAAAACCAAGTCCTTTTCGGCCAGAAGGGGGCTATTAATATTACTCGGGCCCTGTCCTCCCTTATCTTCCTCAGAACTGCTGGTATTCATGCGATTGGGGGAAACGCATAAGCCAGTCTGTGATTCCAAGGAATTAGGAAGGCGTCTAACGCCACCGGGTTCCCTACTGGGTTTATGGAACAAAAGGTGGTCACCTTTCGATTCAGATTGTTGGCAAAGAGATCTATAACAGGAGTTCCCCATTTCTCCGTGATCTGATTGAATATAGTTTGGTTCAGCTCCCATTCCCCTTGTCTTAGGCGGAACCGACTTAGGTAATCTGCCTTGAGATTGTCCACCCCTTTTATGTGAAGTGCCGACAAAGATGCTAAATTGTTCTTGGCCATCTGTAAGATTGAGTGTGTCACTTCCATCAGTGGTTGAGAGTGGGTGCCCCCCTGATGGTTCAGGTAGGCCACTACCACCCTGTTGTCTGAAAATATTCTTACATGATGTGAGCGAAGGGGGATCAGGAATTCTATAAGTGCGAATTTTACTGCCAGTAATTCCTTCATATTGGAGGATACTGCTTTTAAGTCGTCTGACCATGTCCCCTGAGCCACTAGATCGTCTAGGTGAGCCCCCCAACCTATGGGACTTGCGTCTGTGGTTACCACTTTTGATATTGGGACTACTCATGGAAGGCCGCGGCTCAGAAAGCTCTCCTTTGTCCACCAATCTAGTGAGAGGGTTGTGTTTGACTAGAAGGTGAACTGACTCTAAATTTCCTCCCAGAGAAATTTCCTCAACCAATATCTGCCACTTAAGTTCCCTCGTATGTGCCTGGGCCCATTGGACCGCAGAAATGCAGGCTGCCATAGACCCCAGGACATTGCTTCTCGGAGCGATATAGCGGGGAGTTCCCTTGCCCGAGACACTAGCCCCACCATTTTTTAGATTTTCCCTTGGGATAGGCGACATTCTTGGGAGATGGAATCTAGCGTAATGCCCAGATACTCCTGAATCTGACTCGGTGTTAACCTGGACACTTCTAGATTTAGGAGCCAACCCAAATTTTTTAAAGAGTCCAGAGTTGCCGATCACCAGGAAATCGTCTAAGTATGGGACGATTAGGGTGTTTTGCTTTCTCAGATCTGCCCTTACTTCCGCTATCAGTTTGGTGAATACCCTTGGGGCTATCGCGAGACCGAAAGGGAGAGCTGCAAAGTGAAAATGCCTTACGACCCCCTCGATCTCGATCGCCACTCTGAGAAATTTTTGGAAGTCTCTGTGAATGGGGACGTGGTAGTATGCTGTTATGAACTGGTGGTTAAGAGGCCACACTGAAATGACCTGGTGGCTAAAACGCAACATGGAACGAGCTCTGAGAAGGTGGTATCTCTACTGACCGCAGTCCCTAATCCTAACAACACAACTAGAAATAGCCGTGGGATGTTCCTGACACTCCCTAGACACCTCGTCACAGCCTAAGATATAACTACCCCTAAAGAAGGAAATAGAAAGCTATCTTGCCTCAGAGAAACCCCCAAAAGGAAAGATAGCCCCCCACAAATATTGACTGTGAAAGGAGAGGGAAATGACGAACACAGAAATTAAATTAGAATTCAGCAAAGGGGAGGCCAATACTAAACTAGATAGACAGAGAGCAAAGGATACTGTGCGATCAGTATTAAAAACTACAAAATCCACGCAGAGTTTACAAAAATGAACTCCACACCGACTCACGGTGTGGAGGGGCAAATCTGCTTTCCCAGAGCTTCCAGCTAGCCTAAATAAGACATAGTGACAAGCTGGACAAAAGAGACAAAATGCAAAGCAATAGAGTCCAAACAAATGGACAAACAAACTAGCAAAACTTATCTTTTGCAGACAAGGACTGGCCATATGAGAAATCCAAGGGAAGAATCAAATCCAACCAAGAACATTGACAGCAGGCATGGACTAAAGCCCAGAGCAGGTTTAAATAACAAACCCAGGCAAGGCGATTAGTGAAGGCAGCTGCCACAGCTACCTAATGGAGCAGCAGTTCCACTCGAAACCACCAGAGGGAGCCCAAGGGCAGAACTCGCAAACATACCATTAGCAACCACAAGAGGGAGCTCCAGAACGGAACTCACAACAGTACCCCCCCCCTTGAGGAGGGGTCACCGAACCCTCACCAGAGCTCCCAGGCCGATCAGGACGAGCCAAATGGAAAGCATGAATCAAATCGGGAGCATGAACATCGGCGGCAACAACCCAAGAATTATCCTCCTGGCCATAACCCTTCCACTTGACCAGATACTGAAGCTTCCGCCTCGAAAAACGAGAATCCAAAATCTTCTCTACCACATATTCCAATTCCCCTTCAACCAACACCGGAGCAGGAGGATCAACGGAGGGAACCATAGGTACCACATATCTCCGCAACAAGGATCTATGGAACACATTATGAATGGAAAAGGAAGCTGGAAGGGCCAAACGAAAAGACACTGGATTGATAATTTCAGAAATCTTATAAGGCCCAATAAAGCGAGGCTTGAACTTAGGGGAAGAAACCTTCATAGGAACATGACGAGAAGACAACCAGACCAAATCCCCAACACGAAGCCGGGGACCAACACACCGACGACGGTTAGCAAAACACTGAGCCTTCTCCTGAGACAACGTCAAATTGTCCACCACATGAGTCCAAATTTGCTGCAACCTGTCCACCACGGAATCCACACCAGGACAGTCAGAAGGCTCAAGCTGCCCTGAAGAAAAACGAGGATGAAAACCAAAGTTACAAAAAAAAGGCGAAACCAAGGTAGCCAAACTAGCCTGATTATTAAGGGCAAACTCAGCCAACGGCAAAAAGGTCACCCAATCATCCTGATCAGCAGACACGAAGCATCTCAAATAGGTTTCCAAGGTCTGATTGGTTCGCTCCATTTGGCCATTTGTCTGAGGATGGAATGCAGAAGAAAAAGACAAATCAATGCCCATTCTAGCACAAAAGGACCGCCAAAACCTAGAAACGAACTGGGAACCTCTGTCAGACACAATATTCTCCGGAATACCATGCAAACGAACCACATGCTGAAAAAATAATGGAACCAAATCAGAAGAGGAAGGCAACTTAGGCAACGGCACCAAATGGACCATCTTAGAAAACCGGTCACAAACCACCCAGATGACAGACATCTTCTGAGAAACAGGAAGATCAGAAATAAAATCCATGGAAATATGCGTCCATGGCCTCTCAGGAATAGGCAAAGGCAAAAGCAACCCGCTGGCACGGGAACAGCAAGGCTTAGCCCGAGCACAGGTCCCACAGGACTGCACAAACGAACGCACATCCCACGACAAGGAAGGCCACCAAAAGGACCTAGCCACCAAATCTCTGGTACCGAAAATCCAAGGGTGACCAGCCAACACCGAACCATGAACCTCAGAAATTACCCTACTAGTCCATCTATCAGGAACAAACAATTTCCCCACAGGACAGCGGTCAGGTTTATCAGCCTGAAACTCCTGAAGTACCCGCCGTAAATCAGGGGAGATGGCAGAAAGAATCACCCCCTCCTTGAGGATCCCAGCCGGCTCAAGAACTCCGGGAGAATCAGGCAAAAAACTCCTAGAAAGGGCATCAGCCTTCACATTCTTAGATCCAGGAATATACGAGACCACAAAATCAAAACGTGAGAAAAACAAAGACGACCGAGCCTGTCTAGGATTCAACCACTTAGCAGACTCGAGGTAAATCAGATTCTTGTGATCAGTCAAGACCACCACGCGATGCTTGGCTCCCTCAAGCCAATGTCGCCACTCCTCAAATGCCCACTTCATAGCCAACAACTCCGATTGCCGACATCATAATTACGCTCAGAGGACGAAAATTTTCTGGAGAAGAAGGCACATGGTTTCATCAAAGAGCCATCAGAATTTCTCTGAGACAAAACGGCCCCTGCCCCAATCTCAGAAGCATCAACCTCAACCTGAAAAGGGAGAGAAACATCTGGCTGACGCAACACAGGGGCAGAAGTAAAACGACGTTTAAGCTCCTGAAAGGCCTCAACAGCCGTAGAGGACCAATTCACCACATCAGCGCCCTTCCTCGTCAAATCGGTCAGAGGCTTCACCACACTAGAAAAATTAGCAATAAAGCGACGATAAAAATTGGCAAAGCCCAAAAATTTCTGAAGGCTCTTTACAGATGTAGGTTGAGTCCAATCATGAATGGCCTGGACTTTAACAGGGTCCATTTCAATAGCCGAGGGAGAAAAAATGAAACCCAAAAAAGAAACCATCTGAAGTCCAAAGAGGCACTTAGACCCCTTCATAAACAACGCATTAGAACGAAGGACCTGAAACACCATCCTAACCTGCTTCACATGAGACTCTCAATCATCGGAGAAAACCAAAATATCATCCAAATACACAATCATAAATTTATCCAGATAATTCCGGAAGATATCATGCATAAAGGACTGAAATACCGATGGAGCATTAGAGAGCCCGAATGGCATCACAAGATATTCAAAATGGCCTTCAGGCGTATTAAATGCTGTTTTCCATTCATCAACTTATTTAATACGCACAAGATTATATGCCCCTCGGAGGTCGATTTTAGTAAACCAACTAGCACCCTTAATCCGAGCAAACAAATCAGAAAGCAAAGGTAACGGATACTGGAATTTGACAGTGATCTTATTGAGAAGGCGATAATCTATACAGGGTCTCAAGGAGCCATCCTTCTTTGCAACAAAAAAAAATCCCGCTCCCAACGGTGACGAAGACGGGCGAATATGCCCTTTCTCCAAGGACTCCTTTACATAACTCCGCATAGTGGCATGCTCTGGCACAGACAGATTGAAATGTCGTCCCTTAGGGAACTTACAGCCAGGAATCAAATTAATGGCACAATCGCAGTCCCTATGAGGAGGCAGGGAACTGGACTTGGGCTCATCAAATACATCCTGGAAATCCGACAAAAACTCAGGAACTTCAGAAGAAGGGGACGAAGGAATATCACTATGTATCCCCTGACAACCCCAACCAGTCACAGACATAGATCTCCAATCCAGCACTGGATTATGTTCCTGTAACCATGGAAAACCCAGCACAACAACATCATGCAAATTATGCAACACCAAAAAACGAATATTTTCCTGATGTGCTGGAGCCATGCACATGGTTAACTGTGTCCAGTACTGAGGTTTATTCTTGGCCAATGGCGTAGCATCAATCCCCCTTAAGGGAATAGGACTCTGCAAAGGTTCCAAGGAAAAACCACAGCGCCTGGCAAACTCTAAGTCCATTAAGTTCAGGGCAGCGCCAGAATCCACAAATGCCATAACAGAAAAGGACGACAATGAGCATATCAGGGTAACAGACAAGAGAAATTTAGGCTGCACAGTACTAATGGTAACAGACCTAGGGACCCTCCTAGTACGCTTAGGGCTATCAGAAATAGCATGAGCTGAATCACCACAGTAAAAACACAGGCCATTCTGACGTTTGAATTTCTGCCTTTCTGCTCTAGTCAAAATCCTATCACATTGCATAGGCTCAGGACTTCGCTTAGAGGACACTGCCATATGATGCACCACCTTGCGCTCACGCAAGCGCCGATCAATCTGAATGGCTAGAGACATAGACTCGCTCAAACCGGCAGGCGTAGGAAAGCCCACCATTACATCTTTAAGGGTTTCAGAAAGACCTTTTCTGAAAATAGCAGCCAGCGCCTTTTCATTCCATTTAGTGAGCACAGACCATTTTCTAAATTTCTCGCAATATAACTCTGCCGCTTCCTGACCCTGACACAGGGCCAACAGTGTTTTCTCAGCATGCTCTACAGAGTTAGGCTCGTCATACAACAATCCGAGCGCCTGAAAAAATGCATCTACATTCAATAATGCCGGATTCCCTGTTTCAAGAGCAAATGCCCAGTCTTGAGGATCACCACGCAGTAAGGATATGATGATTTTCACTTGCTGAATGGGATCACCAGAAGAACGGGGTTTCAAAGCAAAAAACAAATTTTAAAGTTCAAAAACTTGGATCTGTCCCCAAAAAAACAAATCAGGAGTAAGAATTCTTGGCTCTAGAGCCGGAGTCTGAACAATATAATCTTGGATACTCTGGACTCTTGCAGCAAGTTGATCCACACGAGAAAACAAACCCTGAACCTCCATACCAGAGCATATATCCAGCACCACCCAGATATCAAGAGGAAAAAAAAGGCAGAACAGAGCACAGAACAAAAAATGGTTCAGAACTCTTTTTTTTTCCTTCTTTTGAGACGCATTCAATTCATTTTTGGCCTGCTGTACTGTTATGACCTGGTGGTTAAGAGGCCACACTGAAATGACCTGGTGGCTAAAACGCAACATGGAACGAGCTCTGAGAAGGTGGTATCTCTACTGACCGCAGTCCCTAATCCTAACAACACAACTAGAAATAGCCGTGGGATGTTCCTGACACTCCCTAGACACCTCGTCACAGCCTAAGATATAACTACCCCTAAAGAAGGAAATAGAAAGCTATCTTGCCTCAGAGAAACCCCCAAAAGGAAAGATAGCCCCCCACAAATATTGACTGTGAAAGGAGAGGGAAATGACGAACACAGAAATGAAATTAGAATTCAGCAAAGGGGAGACCAATACTAAACTAGATAGACAGAGAGCAAAGGATACTGTGCGATCAGTATTAAAAACTACAAAATCCACGCAGAGTTTACAAAAATGAACTCCACACCGACTCATGGTGTGGAGGGGCAAATCTGCTTTCCCAGAGCTTCCAGCTAGCCTAAATAAGACATAGTGACAAGCTGGACAAAAGAGACAAAATGCAAAGCAATAGAGTCCAAACAAATGGACAAACAAGCTAGCAAAACTTATCTTTTGCAGACAAGGACTGGCCATATGAGAAATCCAAGGGAAGAATCAAATCCAACCAAGAACATTGACAGCAGGCATGGACTAAAGCCCAGAGCAGGTTTAAATAACAAACCCAGGCAAGGCGATTAGTGAAGGCAGCTGCCACAGCTACCTAACGGAGCAGCAGTTCCACTTGAAACCACCGAAGGGAGCCCAAGGGCAGAACTCGCAAACATACCATTAGCAACCACAAGAGGGAGCTCCAGAACGGAACTCACAACAGCATGCGTCCTTTAGGACTAATACTACCATGAAACAACGCGGAAACAACATTTTGACTGCTGTTTTTATTGTTTCCATGTTGAATGGTTCCACTATCAGATGTTTGCTTAACTTTTTTAAATTGATAATTGTCCTGAAGGACCCGTCTGTTTTTTTCCTGAGAAAAAACGGGGAATAGAACCCTTTCCTTCTTTCTCGGGGAGGGACTTCCAGAAGAACCCCTTTGCTTAGCAATGTTGCGACTTCCTGTTTCAGAGCTATTCGCTGCTGCGGTGAAGCTCTCTGAGATGTTACCAGAAAAGATGGTTGAGGAAAAGTGAGGAATCTGAATTTCAGTCCCGATCTTATCAGTTCTAGAATCCAGGTACTGCTGGTTATCTTCTCCCAGGCTGAGAAAAAGAGGGACAATCTTCCTGAGGCGAAAGTTAATTGTGAGGGTTTTTTGGTATCGGTGGGGCTTTTGTTGAATATAAACCCCTTATTTTTGTTCTTTTTGTCTTCCCACCTATCCTGTGTTCTAGGGGGTTTTCTACGACTGAATCTCTTACTCCGAAAGGGACGTTTATAAGATGGATATGTCAGGATGGGGAAGGACTTCTTTTTGTCCCCTGCTTTCTCCAAAATATCATCCAGAGTGGAGCCAAATAGAAATTCTCCTTCACAGGGAATATTACAAAGTTTTGACTTTGTTTGAAGGTCTCCCGGCCAACACTTAAGCCAGAGAGCCCTTCTGGCCGCATTGGAGAAAACTGCCGATCGGGCCGTCAGCCTGATAGAATCTGCTGACGCATCGGCCAGGAAAGCGGCTGCCCCTTTCATTACTGGCAAGGTACTTAATATACTATTCTAGCTGGTCTAACCATATCATCAGAGAGCTGGAAGTACAGGCAGCGGCCACTGCTGGTTTCAGTCCCCCTCCGGCTGCCTCCCAGGAACTTTTTAGAAAAGCATCGGCTTTTTTGTCCATGGGGTCCTTTAACACCCCATATCCTCAAAAGGTAGGGCAAACTTTTTTGACGCCTTAGCAATAGCTAGGTCTAATTTGGGAGCTTTTTCCCAGAAGGAGCATGCTGGTTCCTCAAAAGGATATTTCCTTTTGGGAGTAAGCAAGGCCTTTCTTACAGGCTTTTTCCATTCTTTATTAATTAGAGCCTGTACTTTATCATTGAGAGGAAATACTCTTCTTCTGCTCAAGTCCCCCAAACATGTCGTCTTGGACTGTTTTTTTGGGATGAGAATCAGTTAGTCCCATGGTGCTTCTGACAGCTTTAACCAGGGAGTCTGTTTCTTCTAATGGGAAGCAACTACGCCCCCCCTCCCCTGGGAAGAGGATGATGATGAAGATGATGAGGAATTAGAAGAACTTGAACTAATTTCCCCGCTATCTGTGTCACTGGAGTCAGAAATAGGGGATTTGTGTCTAATTTTTTTTACGTTTTTTACTCTTGTGGAGAGATTTAAACGTATCCTCCACTTGAGTTTTAATCAATGTTTTGAGTTCTGTAGCGAACCCTGGGAGCCCCTCGCAGAGTGTTTGCTTTATGCAGGATTTACACAAATCTTTTTTCCCACGTGGAAGGTAAATCTTCTTTACAGAGGGTGCAGATTCTGTGTTTGGACTTCCCTGAGCTTTTCTTTCCCTAAGAAGACAAGCAAGAGAAAGAGTAGGCTCTATTAGCCAGAGCATTCACGGAGATCACTCACCACCTGGTGCCCCTCAGTACCGGCTGAGTACGGTCCATTTCCACTACGGGATGCTCCTTTGGTCCGGATGCAGCACTGGAATTCTTACTGTGCTAGGATCCCAACAGTGCCTCAGATCTGCGCTGCTGGCTGTGTGGGGTTCCTTTCCCCTGCTGCCTGCGTTTTTGCTGCTGCTGCTGCTGTTGTTCCGGCACAGGTGATCCCAGCAGATCAGGGTCACTCATAGCTGCAGGAGAGCACTGGCTGGACTCCATTAGGGCAACCAGCCAGTGAATCGACTCTCATTAAATACTAAGCGGCCGCATGCCCCTGCCGCGCGCGCGCGTGTGTGTCCGCCGGGACCATCATGCCTTGCGCACCTTACTGTGCGCATGCATGCGCGCGGCCCAGCATGCCCTGCACTGCCCCAGCATGCCGCGCGCCGCCCCAGCGTGCCGCACGCCGCCCCAGCGTGCCGCACGCCGCCCCAGCATGCCGCGCACCGCCCAGCATACAATGCGGCGCCCGCGCATGTGTGTTACCTTCCCGGAAGTCCGGCGCCTCTCAGCGAGGTTCAAGTGGCCCCCGCAACCGGGACTCACTGCTGTTTAAGGTGCGCGTTCTCGCGCCACGTTTCCACCCCTGGAGGGACCCCTCACGGTGGTTGCCGGCTCCCTGGTGCCCCTTCCTGGGAGCAGCAACGCTGCTGCTGCTGCTCCTTGCACACCCTAGAGACCAGCGGTGGCGCTTCGGGTGGCCCAGCCTAGCCGAGGCAGGGAACCCCTGCTGCCTGAACCGGTCTGACTGGCCCCGGAATCCAACGACGATCTAAGGTAAGATCTGCTGCAGGTTCCCCATCAAGGACAGGAAACCAAACTGATGCGGGAGAGAGGTACCACCTTTTTATCTGTAGGTTTCCTGTCCTTGGTGGGCGGATCCCCTCTCTCCGTGGTGCCGTCATGGGGGACAGAGAAAATGCACCATACAATTTATTGTGCAATTTCTCCCGAGTACGCCGATACCCAATATGTGGAGGAAAACTACTATTTGGGCACACAGCAGGGCTCAGAAAGAAAGGAGTGACGTTTTGCAACGCACATTCTGTTTCATAGAATTTTACGTTGATCAATGAAAAAAATATATATATTTTTCCCACAAAAATATTTTAGCCCCAATTTTTTTTTTCATTTTCACAAGGATAGCAGGAGAAAATGGACCCTAAAATTTGTTGGGCAATTTCTCCTGCGTATGCCAATACCGCATATGTGGCCAAAAACAGAGATGAGCAAACTTGTTCAAAAAACGTTTGCCAATCTCAAATTTGGCACGAACATAGCGCATTCACATTCGTGTTTGGTTTCCTAAGCATTTTTCCTTAAAGTCAGCAAAATATATTCACAGATCAATAAATGATTGCGTTCCACTAATGCTTTTGTTTTGACTTTATCTAGGATAGTGGTTCTGTATGATGAGTGGAGGGGGCATGTTTTATCAGGGGAGGAGCGTCAGAGTTTAATTTTTTTTGTTCTGTAATAACTTAATGTGTATACATTTCAGGAGTCAATCAGGGTGCAAAAACCATTCACGTCATGACACAAGATCTTCTGTGATTGGCTGCCGAAGTCACATTTCTCTGTCCACATAAAAAGAAGACATCTTGTTTTTCTGTCCCCATTTTCTCCTGCTGCTGCTGAAAGTGAACTTGTCAGTTAGCTAGGTAGGATCCTGTTGTGTGTGAAATCGATCTTCCAGCACTAGATTGTGCTAAAAGTGTATTGCAGTCTCAGGAGGCCCCATTTGCTAATAGAAATCATTTGGTCAAAAACTGTGTTGCAGTGAGGAAATAGGAGGCCCAATTTGCTAATCAAAATTGTTAGTCCTAATATTGGATTACACCAGAAGTTCCTATTTGCTTATCCAAATTGTTTATGATAATGCTATGTTACAGTGAGGAATCAGGAGGCCACATTTCCTCTTAAAATTCAGAAGGCCCAATAATATTAAAATCGTTAGGTATAAGACTGTTGTTCAGGCATATTATTTTAAAAAAATAGTGATTGTTCATTTAGTGATAGTTGACTGACAGGTGTGGTCCTAAGGTTATGAAACAGCAGGTTACAAGAGAGGAAGGGTACATACAACATGAGGGGGAAAAAGCGAGGTTGTGGTGGAAGGTCGAATAGGCTTGGTGTTCGACATGTACTTGCATTAGGTGTTAATGTTAATGAAAGCTCAATTGAACAAACAACGTCTCATCCTGCCCAAAGACCACGGACAACATCTGTTACTGGACAGGCTACTACACTCCCTTTTCTTGGCAGCCGCACAGTGGTACGTCTTGTAGACGAGGGCCAGAAAAAGTTTGTGCTCCAGTGGATGGCAAGTGCTGCATCAAGTGACCTCTCCTCCACCTTAACAGTACAATTCTCAGAGGTGGCACCCCAATCACCCTCGTTTCCCCCCGCATCACAAATTAAAAAAAGCCAAATGACTGTGGGGAACCACAGATGTGACATTCGGCAGAGATGTTCACACATTCTATTCCATGGGCATCAGAGGTCGGCTCCAAAGTTTCACAGAATCCGGAGGAGGAAAGCATCTGCACCAAGGCCCCAAATTTTTTCATGTTGGATCTGGGGTCGGACGAAGTAGGGTCTGAGCAGAATCCAGTCCCTTGTCACCGGACATTAACCACCAGGGGTGGAGGTGATCCTGATGAGACTCATAACAGAGGCGCACGCGGACTGTACTGTGGTGTCAAGGCAGGAAGATGAGAAGGGTAACTCTCAGGGTGAGAAAACCGACAAAAAACACAGACGTACAGACAAGGAGTGATGCATCCACAACCCGCACTGCATCCTCAGGCACAACTGTGGCCAGCAACATTTGTGAGTCTGCAGCTCGCAGGGGAGGCAAGGGTTGCCTAGCCTGAGCCTTTTTTGACACCGTAAAGGATGACCCAACTCATGTTATCTGACACTTTTTTTTTAATCTAAAACCTTATTGCAATAATTTTGATAACTACATGCATGAACCGACACATGCGCGATCAACATCCCATAGCCTTGTGGATACATATAGTTTCAGAAAGCTGATGGCAGTTGCAGTCCCCCAGTACAGTACCAGTTTCCCAGTCGCCATTACTTCTCTAAGAAAGCTGTGTCTGCGCTACACCAGTGACTCTGGTGGCTGTGGGGAAAGGCAGTCAAAGGTCTGCTCCACAAGTCTTGAAATCCACAAGGCTTGTGGGACAAACCTCTGTATCTAATAATTCCTCCTCTGGTTCCGGCTACTTCACCACCTCTAGGGCCTCCACCTGTGCCCTCAATGTGTCTCTTGATGAGACACACATTCCAACATTGCAGAGAGAATTCCCCTCCCACATCTTTACTGTGCAGCCAGGGCTCACCGCAATCAGGCAGTGTTAAGAATAATATGCCTTGGAGATCACAGTAAGGCTATGTGCCCACGTTGCAGAAATGCTGCAGAAATGTCCGCAGCATTTCCGCAACTCCCTGTCCCGCAAAACACAAGCATTTTGCAAGAGTTTTTAGCTTGCAGAATGCTTGCGCTTTTCCAAGCGATTTGAAGCATTGCTTGGAAAAGTGATTGACAGGTTGGTCACACTTGTCAAGCATAGTGCTTGACAAGTGTGACCAACTTTTTACTATTGATGCTGCCTATGCAGCATCAATAGTAAAAGATACTGTTAAAAATAATAATAATAAAAACAATATGGTTATTCTCACCTTCTGACGGCCCCCGATCTCCTCAGCAGTGCTCCCGGTATGTTCCGTTCCCAGGGATACTTTGCGAGAAGGACCTTTGTGACGTCATGGTCGCGTGACAGCGACGTCATCACAGGTGATTCGCACACTGCATTCCTGGGAACGGAAGCCGCCACGTGCACCGTTGAGAGCCGGGAGGACTCCGGGAGTCATCAGAAGGTAAATATATCCCGATTTATTTTTTATTCTTTTTTTTTAAAGGAATATGGTACCCAGTGCCTGGAGGAGAGTCTCCTCTTCTCCAGACCCTGGGTACCATCCGCACATGAAGCGCTCACTTTACGCATGATGGGCATAGCCACATGCATAAAATGAGCGTTTCAATGCAATCCTATGGCAGCGGAATTGCTGCGATTCTGCAGAAATAATGAATATGCTGCAGATTTTATCGCTATGCGATTCCGCAACGGGAAAATCCACAGCATGGGCACCGCAACTGCGGAATCCCATAAGATTGCATGGGAATGAGTTTTTTAAGCGCTTCCGCTGCGGCAAAAACATAGTGGAAACGCATAAAAAATGCAACGTGGGCACACAACCTAACAGCTCAAGATTTGTGGACAGCTAGCCATGGCGAGTTAAAGAAAAGGCCGTGTGCGATAACTGTGCAAACCTGGTGGCAGCCCTTTGTGGGGCAAACACACATGTGCCTTGCATGGCTCACATCTTCAACTTGGTGGTACAGCAATTTCTCTGCCACTGTCCTGGCCTTGATGCACTGCTGCAGAAAGCATGGTCACTGTGTGTTCACTTCCAACAATTGCACCCTGCAGGTCATCGACTTGCATAGCTACAGAAGTCTTTCGGCCTACCGGTTGATTTGTGATGTTCCAACATGGTGGAATTCCACTCTGCATATGTTGCAGCGATTGTGGCAGCAGCAATGAGCTCTGGTGCAGCATGTCCTTTTGCATAGCCTGTGCCAACACAGTGTGAATGTGGTGCAAATCACTCTTAATGATTGGGCACACATGAAGGACCTCTGCACCCTTCTGCACAGTTTTGAAATGGCTATATAGATGTTTAGCACTGACAATGCCATCATCAGCATCACTATTGCAGTCATCTTCATGCTGGAACACACTTTGAATAGTCTGCGTGAGAAGGTGGTGGTCCCAGAGGAAGAGGTGGAAGTAGAGGAGGATGCGAAAGGGATAATATCTCTAAGTTCCAAACTGTTGTTTTACAGGTGGGTACCATGGGAGGGTAGATTACAGTGATCGAGGGGGCTCATGGTACCAGAAAAACTGTTTGTGGAGGTGCAAGAGCCAAGGAACAAATTGATGAGGAGGAATAGGTTATGGACGCGCAACAGTCAGGAGATGAAGAGGATAATCATCCCCTCTCTGTTGTCCATAGATAGCGGGGGGGGGGGGGGGCGATGGAGTAAACTCGAGTGTAACCCCATCACCAACACGCCATGTACTTAGACCTCATGGAAGCGCTCAACAAGCGAGTGCTCTCTTCCTGCAATATCTTCAGCATGTTGCCCATATTCTTAGGGTGAGAAATAGTGCTGACTACTGAATTTCCATTCTGTTAGAGCCACGGTACAAGTGTACCTTTTGCCAGATGCTTCCCCCTCTGGAAAGGGATGTGCGCATGCTCGGCTATCGAAATACGCTTGCAGAAAATCTCAAAAGTTGTTTTCCCCAAGACAGCAGCGAGGCACACAGTGTGCATCGCAGTTCTGGACTTCCATCCCCGGGAACTTCAAGGTGTCACCACAAAAACATTAGCAGCAGCGTAAGTGGCATGAGCAATTTCTGTGAGTCATTTGCACAGTTTTTAGACCATACCGTGCACCAGCAGAACAAAGTACAAGTCTGACACGTTGTGAACGACTTGATGAGGATGCTGCAGGTGCATCTAAAGCTCAATATCCATGCCGTCAGGGGAAATTTGGCTCTTTTGCATTTTGGTTTACAAAAATGGAAGAGTGGACTGAGCTTACCCATCACGCCTTGGAGGTTTTGTCATGCCCAACAGCCAACGTTCTCCCAGAACGTGTCTTCAGCACTGATAGCAGTGTCCTGATGAATAAGCAAATGCGGCTGCCCCTGAATGTGTAACTTTCATCAAAATGAACAAGTCATGGATCTCCAATGACTTTTGCACCAGTCTCACACTGGGCAGATTAGGCCACGGTGTAGTTTCTAGTGTCATGCATTAATCTTGCGTTATTGCGTTACTGCAGTCTTTGACACCTTTATCGTGGCTTCTGTGCCTGCTACTGCTGCTGCTAATGTTACAAACAATATTTTGAAATGTGAAGACTACAAGTTGGGTCTCTATCTGGTGGGTTGACTGTACTGGAAGGTGTGTCAGAGGCCTATTATATTGTTTCTACTGTGTGGAAATTAATGCTACATAAGCGGTGTGTGACTATAATTTTTTCAAACGTGGAGATCTCAAGTTGGGTCTCCTTCATGTGTGTTGCTTGTAGAAGTAGAGCTCACAGACATGCAGACCTGCACTTACTTTCACTCTACTACATGTGTTACTATTCTTACCAATTGATGCCACTTTTCATGGTGTCTGCCTCTAATTTTAGCTATTTGAGAAGCTTTTTGTCACCCCTTAACATGTTGTGTATATATTTGGTTTGGCCTCCCATTGAATTTTATGGGGTTCGGGTACGTTTATTGCACTATTCAGCGAACATTGGGATGTTTGGCGAACTGAACTGAACCTTGGAAGGTTTGCCACTCTTGTGGCACAGTGCAAAACTCAGAAGTGAAGAAGCGTCATATTGAAGTTCAGATTTTGCTGGAATTGTTTGAGGGTACCATGTCTCATTGGTAGAGCCCTTGAGTTGCAAGAACAGCAAAAAAAAAACCCATAAGTGATCCTATTTTACAAACTACACCTCTCACTTAAATCATCCATGGGTGCAATTAACATATTCACACCACAGGTGTTTTACTTAATTTTATACCATTGGGCAGTGAAGAAAAAAATAAGTTTTTACCACCAAAATTTTATTTTAGCCCCAGATTTTACATTTTCACACGGGAAAATGGGTAAAAATGGCACCAAAATGTATCCCACAATTTCTGCTGAGTGTAGAAATACTCTATATGTGTCTGTACAGTACTGCTTAGTCACACGGCAAGACTTGGGTAGGACGGTGCACTATTTGCCTCCTTGAGCGCAGATTTTACTAGAATAGTTTGCGGAGTCCATATACAGAGCCCCTAAGTGCTATAAGAGCAAAAGTTCCCCTCAAGTGACCCCATTTTTGAAATTACACCCATCTGGGAATTTGTCTAGAGTTGTAGTGACGATTTTGACTCTGTTGGTGTTTTCCAGAATTAAACAGCAGTGGATGTTGCAGAGTGAAAATTGCAAACTGGCATTGTAGTGACCAGTACATTGTAGGGCCCAGCTCGTGCATCTGGAGACACGCACCCATAAGTTAGGCAAGCTCTCATCACTACAGAAATGCCAAACATGTGGACGCTAAATGTGGTTTAGGCACACTGTGGGGCTCAGAAAGGAAGGGGTATTTGGATTTGGGCGCACAGAATTTGCTGAATTTGTTTTCGGGGGGAGAGGAATTATAGAGTTTTTCCAGAGCCCTTGTACTACCAATAACGTGGAAGCCAACTATATTTCTGTTAACAGATCACTTATCTTAGGCTAGGTTCCCATTGCGTTAATGGGAACGCGCTAACGGACAGCGTTGCACAGCGAAATTAACGCAGTGCAACGCGTACATTCACGGCAATGGGAACGCGCAGCACTAGCGCGTGCCATGTTCGGCACGCGCTAGCGACGCGCCGGTGTTTCCTGGCGCGCCGCGGACGCTGCTTGCAGCATCCGAGGCGCGCCCGCGGTCCGTTCCCCGCTCTCGCAGATCGGGGATCTGCGCGAGCGGGGACGTTACCACGACCCCGGGACGCGGCACCGTTAAAACCATTGCGTTAGCGCAATCCGCTAGCGCTAAACGGATTGCACTAACGCAATGTGACCCTAGCCTTAGTGAGGACTTGCTATTCTTGTGGATTGAGTTGAAGCTTTTACATAATGTTTGGGAATACATTTATCCAACACGCTATGCTGAGCACTTATATTGGAGTTTCCATCTAAATCTACAAGTGACTTGATTCAAATGAAACCAACGAGGGAACCACTTACTATAATGAGGTAGCAGTGTTACTCTGGACTCCGTCTGGCCTCTGTTCAGCAGTGTCGTTCTTTTCTGAGATGCACAATACTATGGCTGACTGCGCTATTTTGCACGCCTACAAAAAATGTACACCGCTGGTCACAGGTCAGTGTCCACAGTGCCTCCATCCTGCTCATTATAGGAAAATCTTCTGCCGGGGGCTCGGTGTAAACGCTTTGCGTAGAATAAATATGCGCCGAGCCTTACTCCGATCTTTGGGAGACAGAATGAACAAACCAACAGCAGGTGAAGAATTGATTTTATTTTTTTAAACTGTTCCTCATGCGGTATAAGTGATTAAACAACTTTATTCTTCAGGTTGATGCGATTACAGCGATACCAGATTAATATCGGGTATTTATGTTTGGCTGCTATCACACACTAATATACACTTTTTATTTCAAAAACAAGTTTTTGCATCCCCTTATTTAGACAGCTATCATTTTTCCATATTTCGTCTGAGTGATGTGATGGCTTGTTTTTTGCAAAACGAATTGATGTTTTTATTGGTACCATTTTTGGGCACATTTTTTTTTATCTTTGAGAGGCACAATGAAGAAAAGCCAGCAATTCAGGAATTGTTTTTAGGGTATTAATTTTATGCCGTTCCACGTGTGGTAAAATTGATAAGGCAGCTTTATTCTTCAGGTCAGTACGATTACATCGATACCACATTTATATTTTTTTAATCTTTTGGCGCTTTTACACACTATAATATAACCTATTTTATAGAAAAAATAATTATTTTTGCATCAAATTTTATTTTGAGAGTTATAACTTATTTTTCTGCTGATTGAGCTGTCTGGCAGCTTATTTTTTGCTGGACAAGATGATGTTTTCGGAGAACATTTTTATTTACATTTGTTTTTTTAATCGCGTTTTATTCCACTTTTTGTTCGGTGCTATGATAAAACATTTTTTGCCTCATTTTTTAATTTTTAAAATGGTGTTCACTGAAGGGGTTAACTAGTGAGACAGTTTTATAGGCCAAGTTATTTTGGACATGGTGATGCCAAATATGTGGGGGTTTTTTTGTTTCTACATAAATTTATTGGAATATTTTTTTCATTCTTTATTTTGTGATTTTTTTTTTATTACTTTTTTCACATTGGATGGAACATCAACTTTACACTCATTGATAAGTGATCTATGATGTTTCTGCATTGTAGAGCATTATATCATCGTCTCTTAGGGCAGCCTCACATAGTAACATAGTAACATAGTTAGGCCGAAAAAAGACATTTGTCCATCCAGTTCAGCCTATATTCCATCATAATAAATCCCCAGATCTACGTCCTTCTACAGAACCTAATAATTGTATGATACAATATTGTTCTGCTCCAGGAAGACATCCAGGCCTCTTTTGAACCCCTCGACTGAGTTCGCCATCACCACCTCCTCAGGCAAGCAATTCCAGATTCTCACTGCCCTAACAGTAAAGAATCCTCTTCTATGTTGGTGGAAAAACCTTCTCTCCTCCAGACGCAAAGAATGCCCCCTTGTGCCCGTCACCTTCCTTGGTATAAACAGATCCTCAGCGAGATATTTGTATTGTCCCCTTATATACTTATACATGGTTATTAGATCGCCCCTCAGTCGTCTTTTTTCTAGACTAAATAATCCTAATTTCGCTAATCTATCTGGGTATTGTAGTTCTCCCATCCCCTTTATTAATTTTGTTGCCCTCCTTTGTACTCTCTCTAGTTCCATTATATCCTTCCTGAGCACCGGTGCCCAAAACTGGACACAGTACTCCATGTGCGGTCTAACTAGGGATTTGTACAGAGGCAGTATAATGCTCTCATCATGTGTATCCAGACCTCTTTTAATGCACCCCATGATCCTGTTTGCCTTGGCAGCTGCTGCCTGGCACTGGCTGCTCCAGGTAAGTTTATCATTAACTAGGATCCCCAAGTCCTTCTCCCTGTCAGATTTACCCAGTGGTTTCCCATTCAGTGTGTAATGGGGATATTGATTCCTTCTTCCCATGTGTATAACCTTACATTTATCGTTGTTAAACCTCATCTGCCACCTTTCAGCCCAAGTTTCCAACTTATCCAGATCCATCTGTAGCAGAATACTATCTTCTCTTGTATTAACTGCTTTACATAGTTTTGTATCATCTGCAAATATCGATATTTTACTGTGTAAACGTTCTACCAGATCATTAATGAATATGTTGAAGAGAACAGGTCCCAATACTGACCCCTGCGGTACCCCACTGGTCACAGCGACCCAGTTAGAGACTATACCATTTATAACCACCCTCTGCTTTCTATCACTAAGCCAGTTACTAACCCATTTACACACATTTTCCCCCAGACCAAGCAGTCTCATTTTGTGTACCAACCTCTTGTGCGGCACGGTATCAAACGCTTTGGAAAAATCGAGATATACCACGTCCAATGACTCACCGTGGTCCAGCCTATAGCTTACCTCTTCATAAAAACTGATTAGATTGGTTTGACAGGAGCGATTTCTCATAAACCCATGCTGATATGGAGTTAAACAGTTATTCTCATTGAGATAATCCAGAATAACATCCCTCAGAAACCCTTCAAATATTTTACCAACAATAGAGGTTAGACTAACTGGCCTATAATTTCCAGGTTCACTTTTAGAGCCCTTTTTGAATATTGGCACCACATTTGCTATGCGCCAGTCCTGCGGAACAGACCCTGTCGCTATAGAGTCCCTAAAAATAAGAAATAATGGTTTATCTATTACATTACTTAGTTCTCTTAGTACTCGTGGGTGTATGCCA
Organism: Ranitomeya imitator; assembly: GCF_032444005.1. Classification (NCBI taxonomy): domain Eukaryota; kingdom Metazoa; phylum Chordata; class Amphibia; order Anura; family Dendrobatidae; genus Ranitomeya; species Ranitomeya imitator. The sequence continues at coordinate 120,242,120 of NC_091287.1, forward strand.
TCCGGACCCGGAGATTTATCTATTTTAATCTTATTTAACCGGTTTCGCACCTCTTCTTGGGTTAGATTGGTGACCCTTAATATAGGGTTTTCATTGTTTCTTTCGATTTCACCTAGCATTTCATTTTCCACCGTGAATACCGTGGAGAAGAAGGTGTTTAATATGTTAGCTTTTTCCTCGTCATCTACAACCATTCTTTCCTCACTATTTTTTAAGGGGCCTACATTTTCAGTTTTTATTCTTTTAATATTGATATAGTTGAAGAACAGTTTGGGATTAGTTTTACTCTCCGTAGCAATGTGCTTCTCTGTTTCCTTTTTGGCAGCTTTAATTAGTTTTTTAGATAAAGTATTTTTCTCCCTATAGTTTTTTAGAGCTTCAATGGTGCCATCCTGCTTTAGTAGTGCAAATGCTTTCTTTTTACTGTTAATTGCCTGTCTTACTTCTTTGTTTAGCCACATTGGGTTTTTCCTATTTCTAGTCCTTTTATTCCCACAAGGTATAAACCGCTTACACTGCCTATTTAGGATGTTCTTAAACATTTCCCATTTATTATCTGTATTCTTATTTCTGAGGATATTGTCCCAGTCTACCAGATTAAAGGCATCTCTAAGCTGGTCAAACTTTGCCTTCCTAAAGTTCAGTGTTTTTGTGACTCCCTGACAAGTCCCCCTAGTGAAAGACAGGTGAAACTGTACAATATTGTGGTCGCTATTTCCTAGATGCCCGACCACCTGCAGATTTGTTATTCTGTCAGGTCTATTAGATAGTATTAGGTCTAAAAGTGCTGCTCCTCTAGGTCTAAAAATCGGTACCGGAATTATCCGTGTCCGTGTGCTGGTGCGTTTCTGTGGCACATCAGTGTGGCACACGTGTGCCGCCCGTGTGCCCACTGGGTACCACACGCACCGTGCTGGGTACCACACGCACCAGCATCTGGTGCTGAAGCCGCGATTCATATCTTCCCTGCAGCAGTGTTTGCTGTAGAGAAGATATGAATAATCGTGTTTAAAATAAATATCCAAGTGCCCAAACCCCTCCCACCCCCTGTGCGCCCCCCACCCCCGCTGTTAAAATACTCACCCGGCTCCCTCGCTGGCTGGCGCTGCTTCCTGTCCGCACCTTCTACTGTATGAGCGGTCACGTGGGGCAGCTCATTTACAGTAATAAATATGCGGCTCCACCCCTATGGGAGGATATTTATTTTAAACACGATTATTCATATCTTCTCTACAGCAAACGCTGCTGCAGGGAAGATATGAATCGCGGCTTCAGCACCAGTGGGGGGTACAGCGCTTACTGTAGCGCTGTCTCCTGCACGGCACACGGACTGCACACGGACAACATCCGTGTGCGGTACGTGTTTTACACGGACCCATTGACTTTAATGGGTCCGTGTAATCCGTGCGCTCCCACGAACACTGACATGTCTCCGTGTTTGGCACACGGAGACACGGTCCACAAAAAATCAATGACATCTGCACGGATGCATTGATTTTAATGTGTCTACGTGTGTCAGTGGCTCCAGTACGTGAGGAAACTGTCACCTCACGTACCGGAGCCACTGACGTGTGAAACCGGCCTTACACAGGGAGAAGGCATGTCAGCTCCTGCTCGTAGCATGAGCTGACATGCAACTGTCCCTGGGTGACCCCATGGCCATCTTGCAGCCCAGGGTCATGACGCGACTTGATCGCGTTGCGCCGATGGGAGCAGAGAGTTGGGAGCTTCCTCCCTATGCGATGCCCCTTGATGTCACGGTCACTATTGACAACAGCATCAGAAGTGTTAAATGTCTGCAATCGATTGTGGGCATTGCTGCAGGGTGTCTGCTCTCATATAGAACTGACACCCGCATTTGATAGTGGCTGCACCCAGCGTTAGCTCGCGCAATCATCACATCGCATATACAGCTGAAACCAGAAGTTTAAATGCACTATATAAAAAGACAGATATGCATGTTTTTCTCGATATCTGACATGGAATCAGAATAAACCTTCCACAAGCTTCTCACAATAGTTGGTTGACATTTGGGCCTATTCCTCCTGACAAAACTGGAGTAACTGATTCAGGTTTGTATGTCGCCTTGCTCACACCTGCCTTTTCAGCTTTAGCCATAAATTTTCAATAGGATTGAGATCAGAGCTTTGTGGTGGCCACTCCAAAACATTGCCTTTGTTGTCCTTAAGCCACTTTGTTACAGTTTGACAGTATGCTTCAGATCATTGTCCATTTGGAAGACCCATTTCCCCCCAAGCTTTCATTTCCTGGCTGATGTCTTGAGATGTTGCTTCAGCACTGCCACCTAATCTTTTCTCATGATGCTATTTTGTGAAGTGCACCAGTCCTCCCTGCAGAAAAACAACCCACAACATGATGCTGCCATCCCCCATGTTTCACAGTTCGGATGGTGTTCTTGAGCTTCCAAGCTTCTCCCTTTTTCCCCCAAATATGATTGTCATTATGCCCATCAAGTTCAATTTTAATTTCATCAGACCGCAGGACGTCTCCAAAAATTAAGGTCCATTAATCTGTCTTTTTTATGGTTTCTTTTGGAGTACTGGCTTCTTCCTGGCAGAGTGGCCTTTCAGCCCATGTTGATACAGAACTCGTTTCACTGTGGATATTGACACAATCTTACCAGCTTCCATCATCATATTTACAAAGTCTGTTGCTTTTGTCCCTGGGTTGACATGCGCATGTCGGACCAAAGCACGTTAATCTCTGGGTCACAGAACCCAGTGGCGGTGAGCACGCATCAAAGCTGGGACATGTCAGTTGTTTTGTACAGCTGACATGTGCCCACAATAGCGGTGCGTGGAATCGCGATCCACCCGCAGCTATTAACTAGTTAAATGCCGATGTCAAATGCTGACAGCGGCATTTAACTAGTGCTTCCGGCCTACGGGCCAGAAATGCACGCATCGCTGGCCTCCGTCAGGTGATATGTCTATTGCAGGCCTCTATGGTTGTTGAAGGCTATTGAAGCATGGCAAAAGTAAAAAAAAAGTTTTAAATATGAAAAAAATAAAAATTTAAATCACCCCCCTTTCGCCCCATTCAAAATAATAATTAAAAAAAATAAAACCTACACGTATTTGATATTGCCGCCTTCAGAATCACCCGATCTATAAATTAAAAAAAGGATTAACCTGATCGCTAAACAGCATATTGAGAAAAAAATTTGAAACACCTGAATTATGTTTTTTTCGGTCGCCGCGACATTGCATTAAAATGCAATAACGGGCAATCAAAAGAACGTATCTGCACCAAAATAGTATTAAAAAACATCAGCTCGGCACACAAAAAAATAAGCCCTCACCCAACCCCAGATCACGAAAAACAGAGACGCTATGGATATCGGATTTTTTTTTTTTTTAACCAAAGTTTTTTTTTATCTAGGTGGTAAAAAAAAACCTAGACAATTTTGGTCTCTATGAACTCATAATGACCTGTAGAATCAAAATTGCAGGTCAGTTTTAGCATTTAGTGAACCTAGCAAAAAAAATAAAAAAACAATTGTGGGACTGCACTATTTTTGCAATTTCACCGCACTTGGAATTTTTTTCCCATTTTCTAGTACACGACATGCTGAAACCAATGATGCAATTCACAAGTACAACTTGTCCCGCAAAAAATAAGCCCTCACATGGCCATATTGACGGAAAAATAAAAAAGTTATGGCTCTGGGAAGGAGGAGAGCGAAAAACGAAAAACCGAAAAAAGCTGGGGTCATGAAGGGGTTAAAATACATCCACAGGTGTGTCTAACTCAAATATTGCCCCCCCAAAAATGAGAGACTTCATCATATGGGCAGTCCAGAATTGTTTAAAGACATAGTAATCTTAGTATATGTAAACTTTTGACTTTGCAGTAAGCAATAAAAAAGACTTAAAACATTCTCTTCTCTCATTATTCTGGCATTTGGCAAATAATAATAATGGTAATCCTAATTGACCTAAGATTGGAAAGGTTTATTCTGATTTCATGTCAGATATTGAGATAAACATGCATGTATCTTTTTATATAGTGTATGTATACTTCTAGCTTCAACTGTATACGGCGGTTTGCGGGAACGCATTGCCGTATATATATACGGAGCATGTTGTAAATTGGTTAAAACTATTTTTACTGCAGTATTTTCCTGATTACACTGAACAGGTGATGTCGCTATAGCTGTTTTGGTATTGAAGTTAGTGGTTTGTGGTATTTGTGAACTGGTCAAAAGAAAGGCTGTCTGTGTGCAACCTGTCTTCAGTTTTATTAAGCTGAATTTTTTATTAATGCAGTGTTTTCCTGCCGGCAATACTTAGATGGTACCACCGTAGCTAGACTTGGTCTGTGATTACTGGATCATGGGGGTTTCAGACAAGAGTCTGGTGACATACTGTAGCAAAGAGTTCAGAAGTTTTCCCAATGTAGACGACACAGAAGCATGTTTGGGTATTTCATTTAACCCTGCTGTTGTCTTCGGTCTGGGGAGACCGATTTTGAACTTTGGTATTTTTTGGGGTGTTCAAAATGCGTTTCTGAAACTTGTGGTTTATTGACTTAAATGAGGATGGGTCGGTCGGCCACGGGTTTCAGAGCCGCATCTTGAATATTTTAAAGAATATTGAAGTTCAAGGTCGGTCGTTTTTGAACGAAGACAACAGCAGGGTTAATAGTCTTTGGTTACTACACTTTGTCTTTTTCCATAACTGAGCTATTCTTAAGGTGTCAGAGGTAAATTGGGATCTCTACCCAGATTACAGTTTACAATCACCTAACTGCTTTGGCAATCTTGACTTTTAGATTTACTGATTTAATACTTAACTGAAGCCAGGGCGAGGCCAGGAAAACCTCCTTCACGCCAAATTGGGAAAAGGATCTTAATATTTCAATCACGTCAGAAGAATGGCAACTGGTTTTAAAATTAGAAAAACCGGAGAAAAACACATGGAGTACAAGTCCCATATTGAAAAGGTAAAAATACACGTTTTTATTTAACAATATTTAAAAACACAAAGTCATAACAAATAAAAAATGTACAGTAAGTGAAACTCTGGATAGCACTGAAAAGTCAGAGCAACGGCAGCCCCCATAAACCACTGATACAATTTCAACCTAAAGTGCCATTAGTGCATGTTTAGTTCAGTCGGTCTACAGGGGTCACCGCCGCAGCCCCAAAGCGCATTTTGCATCGGCTTTGTCAGGGGGCGACACGAAATGTCGACGAAGCCGATGCGAAACGCGCGTTGAGGCTGCGGCGGTGACCCCTGTAGACCGACTGAATGAGTAAGAGCTGCTGAACCGGTGTAATTATGAGATAGGCTGTTCGGATGAGCGGCACCCCACTTGGGGAGTGGTAGGACTTCACTCTTAGATATCTGGCTGCTGCGGTATCATTACCTTTAAACATGCACTAATGGCACTTTAGGTTGAAATTGTATCAGTGGTTTATGGGGGCTGCCGCTGCTCTGACTTTTCAGTGCTATCCAGAGTTTCACTTACTGTACATTTTTTATTTGTTATGACTTTGTGTTTTTAAATATTGTTAAATAAAAACGTGTATTTTTACCTTTTCAATATGGGACTTGTACTCCATGTGTTTTTCTGTTTTTTTCTAAATGTCTAATTGGAGTGTCCTAGATATATATGATGGATCTCTAGCACGGGTATTTTCCCAAACATTATACTACTAGTATGTGTGTGAGATCCGGGATACTGCTTTCCATTGTGGGATGTCTTTATTGGTTTTAAAATGAACATATTCTTCTAATAATTGTGCATCACTACACAAATCTTTTTTGAAATTAGTATCAAATTGGCATTTTACTCCTGCTAAAATGGCTAGAATATTCCCAGGTAAATCTTCAGATTGTTGGAGAGGCTGTGGTTTAAATGGGGACTTGATTCATATATTTTGGTGATGAAGCTTTGCGAAAAGAACTTTCTATTTTGATTAATAAAGTTACTACACAAAGTATTGCTTTGACACCTCAAATGCTTCTGCTTTCCTTAGAACTTGATAATATCAATCTGATACATAAACCGATAATTATACAGTACATATCTTTTTGGTTACCAAAAAAACGCAATAGCCGCCCTGTGGAAAGAAAATTCGGTACCGGTTTTTAGTGATATCATCGATAAGATCACTTTGCTATTGCGTGGCCACTTTCATATGAATGATGCAAATTATTGTTATGGATCCTACTATAAGAGATGGGAATCTCGGTCTAATTTTATTTCTTGATTGTTATTTTCATGGTTTCTCTCCAAATCTGTTTTGATTTTGACTGTGATTAACCATTCCAGTGTTAAACCTCTATCTGGTGTTAAATAGCTATAAATATTACTGTTAAGATTGTGTTATCTTTTGCTATTATACCCTTTCCACTCTCCCTTCTGGTTTTGTTCCCCAATAAAGAATATCAAAGCCAACTACCCTATCCATATTCATTATGTTACCCAATTCCCTTTCCTAGTCCAGTTTTGGATGTAAACATTTTTAATAAAGTTTGTTTGAAAAAGAATTATAATATTTCATTTGTGTCACTTGGTTTAAACTTTAGCAATAATCAGGTCTGGGGCTGTTGTATGTTGTTATTGCTGCTAATCTAGTATTACAGATAACATGGTTATCATTTTAAATATAGATTGGAAAATTTGGTGGGGTATCGAGCCATTTAAGGAGTCAATGCCTCTTCTGTGGTGGTTGGAGAGTCAGGTGCAAATGGGTGGCAAAGTTATGGTGGATTAATTTAATAGAAGCTGTTAAGGTACCGTCACATTAAGCGACGCTGCAGCGATATAGGCAACGATGCCAGCTGCAGCGTCGCTGTTCGTCGCTGGAGAGCTGTCACACAGACAGCTCTCCAGCGACCAACGATGCCGAAGTCCCCTGGTAACCAGGGTAAACATCGGGTTACTAAGCGCAGGGCCGCGCTTAGTAACCCGATGTTTACCCTGGTTACCATTGTAAATGTAAAAAAAAAAAAAAACACTACATACTTACATTCCGGTGTCTGTCCCCGGCCTCAGCTTCCCTGCACTGTCTCAGCGCCGGCTGGCCGTAAAGCAGAGCGGTGACGTCACTGCTGTGCTATACGGCCGGCCGGCGCTCACAGTCAGTGTGGGAAGCTGACGGCGAGGGCACAGACACCGGAATGTAAGTATGTACTGTTTGTTTTCTTTTACATTTACAATGGTAACCAGGGTAAACATCGGGTTACTAAGCGTGGCCCTGCGCTTAGTAACCCGATGTTTACCCTTGTGACCAGTGAAGACATCGCTGAATCGGTGTCACACACGCCGATTCAGCGATGTCTGCGGGAGATAGAGCGACGAAATAAAGTTCTGGCCTTTCTGCTCCGACCAACGATGTCACAGCAGGATCCAGATCGCTTGTCAAACACAACGATATAGCTATCCAGGATGCTGCAACGTCACAGATCGCTAGCGATATCGTTAAGTCGCTCAGTGTGAAGGTACCTTTATAGATTGGTGGTGAATAGGCTAAGCTTTGTTAAGTTTTCCTTGCCGCAGCTGCATGATTTGCGGTTACTAGACAGCTTGATTACATGTGGGGATTCCTTAGCAACCAGCAACCCCCACATGTACTCAGGCTGGCTAGCAGCTGTATATCAGGGGTCCCCAACTCCAGTCCTCAAGGCCCACCAACAGGTCATGTTTTCAGGATTTCCTTTGCATTGCACAGGTGATGCAATTATTATCTGGGCAAGACTAAGGAAATCTTGAAAACATGACATGTTGGTGGGCCTTGAGGACTGGAGTTGGGGACCCCTGCTGTATATCATGCAGCTGCATCAGCAAAAAATAAATCTCCGAGCACTCACAAATACTCGGAGACCACCCGAGCATGCTTGGGAAAACTCGAGCAACGAGTACACTCGCTCATCACTACGGTCTACGATTGCTGTATGGCAGGCAGCTCGGGGATTGCATGGCGTCTGTGAATCTCAGAATAAACTTATCTAGCATTTTAACTGTGATTTTTAATAAAAGCTGTAGTCTTTTAAACTCCAAAATAACGTGCTGTGCATTTTATTGTGCTATGTAGTTTGGGTCATGTGCTAATAAATGAGGGTCCATTACAAACGCAGTTCAATTAAAAAAATAATATCCCTGTCCCATCGCTTCCGCGTGCCATAGAGTTCCAGTAACATTTACAGCAATGATCCCACTTTATCCTTCTGCATCTGGATTTATTTAGATTGTTTCATTTGTGAGGTGAACTGAAGAAATAATTCCAAGCCGTAACACAGATGAATAACGCGTGGCCTCGGCTTCCATCAATCAGCCCTGTGGTCGATCCCTCTCAGGTGATGGTCCTTTTGAAGTCTGCTCTGGCTACAACAATCTGTTCAATGCATTAAGTCCTTCCTGTTGATGAGAAATGTGTTCCCGCTTATTTGTTCTGCCTCCATTTTCCTATCTTCAGCTGTTGTATCTGGTTGTGTGGTCTCTGCCTACTCTCCATCCTCTCTCAGGAACGCAGAGCATTCACATGCAAACATGTTAATATTTCTCCTTCTCTTCCACCTCCTGCAGGCAATGCTTTGTGTGGCCGAGCACAAGTGAGAACAAAAACAACTGCAGGGCTCATGGGTTTCCCAGAAATGGAGAGGCCCATAGTGAAAGATGAAGAATGCCAGTGGCAAGGAGAAGCCTGCTTACCAGTACACAGTGCGTCTTATCCAAGTTGTGTTCTCTGCTCATCTTAAAAACATCTTAAGATATTTCTGATTCATAAAAATGATTTATGAAAATAGTTCAAGAACTATAAATCTACATGTAATTCATCAGAAGTTTTCCAGCTCATACATGAGGCACGCATGTACTTTTTTTCTTCTTAATATAATAAAGGAGGGTGGGGGTAGGGGAAGGAATTAGTTAAGAAAATGTTTATTCTAAAGATTCTACTTTAGGAGGAAAAAAGAAAAATCAGGAAAGCAAAGCCTTTAATTTCCAGCACAAATCTCAGACTATATAAATGAGCCATCGTGTGTGCATTTCTATATCTAGAATGATTCTACAATCATGGAGAAAAGCTTTTAAAGGAGTTGTCCAGAATTAGATTGATGATCATTTTAGAATAAATTGATCAGTATCAGCCTGGAAGGACGGACACTGCAATACTGTTTTCCCAGCTGAGAACAGATGAACAGTGGAATGAAGTACATGGGACCGGCCACTATACAGTGAATGAGGCTGAAAACAGCTGATCGGTAGAGGTACCGAACCGCTAATGATCTGACATTGATGAACCAACCTAAGAATACATCACCAATACAGTAAGCCTGGACACCTCCTTTAAGACCATGTTAAAAGGGAACCAGACATAATACATGCAGCCCGACAGACAGGTAGCATGCATAATACATTGGCTGCACAATTTCAGCCACATATTCTAAGCGGACAGTCCCTTTAAACATGACTGTTGAAACCTAGCACAGGTGCTCGGTTCATGATGGTGGGGCCGATTATTTATATACACCTCCCTTCTGTAGCTCCAAGAAGCCACAGCTATCAAAGAAGAAGGTGTGGGGTGGAGAGCAGGTGGGAAGGTGCATTTAAAAGTTTGGCAGCCACAAAAGTGCACCAAGCGCATGTACTTTTTCAGCACAGGATGACTGTTCAGAGTCCCTTTAACACATGCAGAATAGATTTCACATTTATGAATAATCCCTTTAATCATTTGACTCCTCCCCCCCCCCATACTATGCTTATGGGGTCATGAATGATAAACTAATTATTAAAGTAAAAGTTATTTTGCTAAATATGTATAACCATTATTTTAACTTTATCATCATTTGAAACTTATGAAATCCCAGTGTAGAGCTTCAACCATTTTTTAACCACAACATTTACTGCATCTTCTATTGATTTCATTGCTTCTAATTTGATTGAAAATGGACAGTAAAGTTTTTTTAGTGTCTTATTTATAAATATATTAACCCCTGTTTTCACCTTCATGATAAGGCCAGTTTTTACAATTCTATCCAGTGTCAATTTATGAGGTCATAACTCTGGAACGCTTCAACGGATCCGGGTGATTGAGAATGTTTTCTTGTGATGTTATACTTTATGATAGTGGTAAAATATCGCAATTTTCAAACTTAATTTTTATGCCCTTAAAACAGAGTCATATCACCCAAAGTTAATAAATAACATTACCACGTCTACTTTATATCAGCACAATTTTTGAAACAATTTTTTTTGTTAGGAAGTGAAGGGTTAAAAGTTGACCAGCAATTTCTCATTTCTACAACGTTTGCAAAACCATTTTTTAGGGATCACCTCACACTTGAAGTGACTGAGGGGCCTATATGACAGAAGATACAACAAACTGACACCATTCTGAAAACTGCACACCTCAAGGGACTCAAAACCACATTCAAGTTTATTAACCCTTCAGGTGCTTCACAGGAATTTTTGGAATGTGGAAGGAAAACTAAACATTTACTTTTATTTCACAAAAATTTTCCTTTAGACCTAGTTTTTTTTGTACTTTCCCAAGGGTGATAATGTGTGCAAAAATGTAAAGCGCTGCGGAATATGTTAGCGCTATATAAAAATAAAGATTATTAAGGGTAACAGGAGAAAATGGACCATTAGTTTTTTTGTGCAATTCCTCCTGAGCATGCCGATACCCCATATGTGGGGGAAATCTACTGTTTGGGCGCACGGGAGAGATGGCGCATCATTTCACTTTTTGAATGTAAAATATGCTGGAATAATTAGCGGATGTCATGTCGCATTTGGAGAGCCACTGATGTGCCTAAACAGTGGAAACCCCCCACAAGTGACCCCATTTTGGAAACTAGACCCCTTAGGGAACTTTTATAGATGTGTATTGAGCACCTTGAACCCACAGGTGCTTCATAGAAGTTTATAAGGTAGAGCCGTGGAGAAGAAAAACAAAAAAAACATTTTTCCAAAAATAAGTCTTTAGCTCCAAACTTGGCATTTACAAAATGAGATATTGCACCATAGAATTTGTTGTGAAATTTCTCTAGAGTACACCGAAACCCAATGTGTCGAGGAAAACAACTGTTTGGCTGCACGGCAGGGCTTGGAAGGGATGGAACGCCATTTGACTTTTGGAATGCAAAATTTGATTGAATGATTAGCGGACACCATATCGCGTTTGACGAGCCCCTGATGTGCCTAAACAGTGGAAAACCTCCCACAAGTGACATCTTGGAAATTAGACCCCTTTGGGACTTTATCTAGATGTGTATTGAGCACCTTGAACCCTCAGATGCTTCACAGAAGTTTATAACGCTAAGCCGTGAAAATGAAAAAAATACATTTTTCCCACAAAAATCTTTTTAGCTACAAATTTTGTGTTTTCATATGGGTAAAAGGAGAAAATGGACCCCAAAGCTTGTTGTGCATGTGTGTGTATGAGTTCACACATACCCCATTATGTGGTCAAAAACTACTTTTGAGGCACAGTGCAAAGCTCAGAATGGAAGTAGCGCCATATTACAGTGTAGATTTTGAAGCACTTGAGGGTGCCATGTTACCTTGACAGAGCCACTGAGGTGCCAGAACAGCAGAGCCGCCCTGGGACAGAGAGCCATTTGCCTCCTAGAATGCAGATTTTCCTAGACTAGTTTGTGGATTTCATATAAAGAGCCCCCATGTGCTTGAAAAGCAGAATCCCCCCTCAAGTGACCCCATTTTGGAAATTATAACCTTTTGGGGATTTCGGTTTTCCAGAAAACAGGCAGCAGTGGATGTTGCCGAGTGAAAATTGCAAACATTGTGCTCAGCCCGTGGTTTTGGAGACACACACCTATAAATTAGGTGTGCTCTCATCACTACAGAAATGCCAAAAATGTGGGCGCAGAAAGTAGTGGCATGCTGCGGAATGTAAACCGCTGCATTTCCGTGCGTTTTTTCCACAGCATGTGCACAGCGTTTTTTGTTTCCCATAGGTTTACATTGTAATGTAAACTCATGGGAAACTGCTGCAGACCCAGAGCTGCGGAAACGCTGCGGATCCGCAGCGCTTTCCACATCGTGTGCACATACCCTAAGCAATCCTAAAAAGACACCGCCGGATCACAGGTCCTATGGCGTCCACAGTGCCTCCATCTGCCTCACTGTAGTGAATTATCCTCTGGGGATTCTGTCTGAATCATGTACTTCAGATATTACATGGAAACCCTGGTGTAAGCACTCAGAGCAGGATAAAATGTGCACCAAGCCTTACTGCGATCTTTGGGAGGCAGAATGGAAAAAAAAAAAAACAAAATAGCATGTAAAGGTGGTTTTATTTTTTTACTCCGTTTCTCATGCAGTATAAGTGATTAGGCGACTTTATTCTTCAGGTTGGTGCGATTACAGATTTATCTCGGATTTTTAGGTTTGGCTGTTGTCACTAAAAAAAAAAAAAAAAAAGCTTTTTATTGTGAAAACTAGTTTTTGCTTTACATTTTGAGAGCTATAATTTTTTCATATTTCGGCCGACCTTCTTATTGGTACCATTTATGGGTCCATGACTTCTTTTTTTCGCTTTCTATTCTGATTTTTGGGATACAGAATGAATAAAAACCAGCAATTCAGGTTCCGTGTGTGGTAAAATTGATAAGGCAGTTGTATTCTTCGGGTCAGTATGATTACAGCGATACCGCATTTATATATTTTTTTAATATTTTGACGCTTTTACACAAACTATTTTTATAGAAAAAAAAAAATTTGCACTGCTGTATTCTGAGAGCTAACACTTTTTTTATTTTTCTGTTGATGGAGCTGTATGGTGGCTTGATTTTTGTCGGTCAAGATGACGTTTTCAGCGGTACCATTTTTGTTTATATCCGTCTTTTTGATATTGTTTTATTGCACTTTTTGTTCGGTGGTTTGATGAGCATTGTTTTTTGCCTTTATTTTTTGACGGTATTCACTGAAGGGGTTAACTAGTGGGGACAGTTTTATAGAGCGGGTCTTTATGGATGCGGCGATACCAAATGTGTACTTTGTTTTTTTAATCTACATAAATTGATTGGAAAAATATTTTATTTTTTTGTTTATTTGGGGATTGTTTAAAAATATTTTTAGACAATTTAGTGTATGTTTGAATTTTTTATTGTTTTATTTTGAAGAGAAAAGGGAGTAATTTGAACTTTTATTTTTAAAAACTTTTTTTTTTCACTTTTTCCATGCTTCAATAGTCTCCATGAGAGACTAGAAGCTGCAGTTGCCTGATCGGCTCTGCTACATACAGGTGATGATCAGATCGCCTGTATGTAGCAGAAATGCTCACTTGCTATGAGCGCCAATCACCGCTCATAGCAATCTGGCAGTGACAACCATAGAGGTCTACTGGAGACCTCTGGTTGTCATGCTGACCCATCGGTGACCCGCAATCACCTGAAGGGGTCACCGATGGGAGGGATTTCTGGCATGCTTCCCGGAAGTGAGTTAAATGTTACTGTCAGAGATTGACAGCGACATTTAACAGGTTAACAGCCACAGGTGGATAACAATTCCATCCGCGGCTGTTAGAGGCACAGCTGTTCAAAACAGCTAACATGCCAGGAAAGATGTAGGCTCAGTGCCGGAGTCCACATCAAAAGGAGGGATTCCAACGTGGGTGTACTATTATGCCCAAAGTCGGAAAGGGGTTAAAATAAGCTCTGGAGGCAGATTCTCAGAGTTTTGTGTCCAGTCGATAGATTTTAACAGTTCATTTACATATTAAAATGTGTATTTCTTAAGAATAAGACATCAGATCACAGATATCATGGTATCATTCAGATTCCTTTGACCTACATGCCCATATAAACGGCTTAGGAAGGTGGAGCCTACTGACAGATTCCCTTTAATATGCTTCAGTTAAAGGGAGTCTGTCAACCCAAAAATCATATATGAGCTAAGGCCACCGACATCAGGGGCTTATCTACAGCATTCTGTAATGCTGTAAATAAGCCCCCGATGTAACCTGAAAGGTAAGAAAACAGGTTATATTATACTCACCCAGGGGCGGTCCTGCTGCAGTCCCGGTCTGATGGGCGTCACGATCCGGGTTCATGCGATGACGTCCTCTTCTTGTCTTCCTGCCGCGGCTCCGGCATACTTTGTCTGCCCTGTTGAGGGCAGAGCAAAGTTCTGCAGTGCGCAGGGAAAGGTCAGAGAGGCCCGGCGCCTGTGCACTGCAGTACTTTGCTCTGCCCTCAACAGGGCAGACAAAGTATGCCGGAGCCGCGGCAGGAAGACAAGAGGACGTGATCGTAAGAAGATAGGAGGTGCCGGACCAGACCACGACACCCATCGGGACCGCCCCTGGGTGAGTATAATATATCCTGTTTTTCTTACCTTTCAGGTTACATCTGGGGCTTCTCTACAGCATTACAGAATGCTGTAGATAAGCCCCTGATGCCGGTGGCCTTAGCTACGATTTTTGGGGTGACATTCCCTTTAAGGATATCCTTTTTGATTTTTGGACAGCTTGAGATATTTCATCATTGAGTTAGAAAAAACAAACAAAAAAAACAAGTAGATGGTTTGACATAAAACATTTATTTAAGCAAACAAAGTAAAAACTGCATAGGAACAATTTAAGGTCCACACAGACATTGACTTATTTAAAGGCTCCCAAGTAGCTGACGTTTCATCCCTTTGCTACCTCTCAGAGCCTTCTCTATGGACCGTGGAGGACAGTACATTCAGCAATTTCCATCGGATCATCATTTAACCTTTGCCCTTAGGAACAGAGGAACACATTCAGTCATGCTCTTCCTACATACAGTGTGGGAGTTCTGTGCAAACAGCTTGATTGTGGGGCTGCCACTCTTGTGAAACAGTGGTGCCTGTAGTGCATCGCTTTGCAATGTATTACTGGCTTACACCATCATCCCAGAGTCATCACAGAGTGGCAGACCCAAAAACCATGAAAAACATTCAAGAGAGTTCTCAACCTTATCCAGGTGCAGCAGATGTAAGACCACAAAGCAATGACAGATTAGAGTCATTTTTGTAACAACCCCCCCCCCCCCCCCCCCGGGATTCAGTCTGTGCATTATAAACACCCACAGAGTAATACAAAATCAAAATCTGTTTGACAATAAAAAAAAACAAACAAGCTACAAATTCACAAAATGTAACAAAGATTAAAAAATAAAAATAAAACACATTATGGTAAAATACAAAGGATAAAAGGGAACAAGTGTGCGCCATTACCTTTTTAAACATGTCACTGTGGAAATGCAAGGTTTTACTAGGAGGGGAAATGTGACGGTGTCGTATTGTCACATGCAGTGGTAACAAGGCTCAGCTGTAATTGGAGGCTCAGCTATTGTTACTCTTCCTTGATTGTAGTCCTGCTTGTCATGTCACAACAATAGACTGGGAAGAGCAAGCATGGTGGTCATCCGGGTGGAGCTGTAGAGGTGACTGAGAAATCAGTGAGTGGTAGTGTTACAACTTTACATCCTCCTCACTTAAAAACAGCTAATTTTTCACAGAACCAGTCTAAAAAAGGTATTTACACACACAACAGCATTACATCGATTGAATAACGAACTTTGCCGATCGATTCCATTTAAAGCGGAAGTACCTATTTTTTTTTTATCCAAAAATGCTCACAAGTCTAGCACTGCAGATCAATTCCTGCTATTGTGTGATCAATTCATAAGAGAACTCAAAATGCATTTGATAAAAATTTGTGACCTAATCTTATACCTTGAATTCTCGTTCATTCTACCCTGTTTTAAAATGGTACAAAAGACATGCATCTTTAAATCAGAAACTTCACCTATAATTTTTGAAGATCAAAGACGTGATGAAGAAAGCGAAAATCAGGGAGGTAATAAAGAACCTAGGCTCCAGAACTGTGCGGGATTTATTTTCATATTATGAAATAGTTTTTCTTTGATTTACTAAAAACTGGACCCAGGATACCACACAATGAATATGAATGGACTACAGCTAACCGCTAAGTACACTTCCGAGCTGGCAATATCAAAAGTATTTCAAACTAATTTACATGAAAATAGCGGAGGTCACTGGAGATCTGGCAAGCGTCGATGGCAGCTGTGACGGTACTCTTCCTAAGGAAGACCACTAATGTCTAACAATCAAAGCATGACAGCGCAAACCATGCCATACAGAAGTTACACAGTTAGGGTTACAGTGCAGCTGTCCTGTATCCACACAGAAGAGGCAACTATTTGGATTGTTACCCAGATAGTCAGGAAAAAGAAGCAAATGTCATTTAGAAAAGAAATGTGACATGAGATTCAACCAATAAAGTGGATAATCAATGCAAAAGAGGAAATTGGAGCACTGGCTGATCGTTTTACCCAGTAGTTGTGCTCTCCCACATTTACAGAGACTCGCTTTCAAGCTGGTAGATAACATTCTACTTTTTTCTGAGTTTTGGTAACACAGAGTTATGTAGCTCGTGTCAGGGCTGTTGCCACATTCAAAAGCCACAGACAGTGGGAATGATTGGGTGACACTCATTTTCCTATATGTCCTGAGTGTTTCAGACTGACAAGATGGTGGTTTCCATTTAGGATTGGTTTTAAGCCCCGATTACACCAATATTTGATTTTGATGGGTTCAGACAACACTAATATGTATGAGAGTCCTGGACAATTGTCGGGGGGAGATATCATCCAAGTATGTCCGATTTCGAACGGTTGATTCATTTGTTCTCATGACTATAAACAGCCGCCAAGACTGGCTGGCAGTGGTCATCTAAGAACTCAGGAGCTTACGGACAAATGAGCACTCCTGTGTATGGAAGAGTAGGCCAAACTATCAGCTGAAGCATTGGTCGGACAGACAGCCATCATGTGTACGGCGAGATATAGGGCCTTTATGAAGACCTTGCTTCCACAGTTGAGTAAGTTAGAGCAATTGCTGGAGCTTAAGAGGGCCATACACATGAGATAGATGTTGGCAAATAGAATGTTGGCTAACCTTTATTTTTTGCCCCATTCTCTGAGCGCTTGGCTCAGCTAAGTGTTCATGCAGTAATCAACAAGGAGAGGAAGAGAAAACCCGCTGGCAAACTTGTGACAGGAGCTTTTTTTCAACATGAAAACAAAAGGGTCAGTCATTAAAATTCCAACTGCATGATGCTTTTCTTCCCCCGACAATATCATGAAAAAAAGAGGTCCCCATACACATTAGATATTTGTCTTTTCCAGCTAAGATTGGTGTGCACATGGTTGCACTTGCCGGATATACGAAATTAAAAATAGTGAATATAGTTAACATTTGGTTAAGGGTTGGTATTCTCTAAATTATGTTCTACCGCTTCCTCCCCCTTCTTAGTCTCCTTTAACCTTCGTCAGGCTGCAGAGGTACAATTGCACCTTCATATATTTTATTGAAATTTGGCCAATATATTCCGGACCAAAACTGCAGAGATGTCACAAAATTTCAGCCCTCTACGGCTTTTCGAAAAAAGTTATTGCAATTTTAAAACGGAATAGTTACAATTGTACCTACTCAGCCGGACGAAGGTTAATGTTCTACTTTTTTGCGTCCCTATTACTATGCTATGGTACGTACTGTTGATGGGTTAATTAGAAGTTTTCTTGCGGACCCTCTTTCCATTTGAGCAGGATGAGATACAGTGATCTCCATGGTCCAGAAGGGTCAGCGGTGGGAAACGTTTTTTCAAATAAAAGGCCCTGCTTTTGGCGATCTCACGATAGTTAGACCTCTTTCACACATCCTTTTTTTTTAGAATCAGTCACAATCCGTCAAAGTCTTGAAAAGACGGATCCTGCGCCGATTATAAAAAACTGATGCACTGGATCCGCTTTTTTGACGGATCTGTTGAAGTGGTTACAGTCGCAATTTAAAGTAACAGAATTCTGGAGGGAGAGGGAGAGCGAGATGAAAACGGAAGGCCATCTGTCGCTAATACAAGTCTATGGGGGAAAAAAAACAGATCCAGCAGCAACATTTGCTGGATCAGTTTTTTTTTTCGAAAAACGACAGATTGTGACGGATTCTAAAAAAAAACGGGTGTGAAAGAGGCCTTACAGGATGAAAAGTACAGCCAACCCTCACGCAAATTTTGTTAATGGTGTTATTGCTGTAGTGTTTAAGCAGGGTACATGCGCCCAGCCAAAGCTGGGTGAACTTGATCAATATTAGAAACTTGTTTTTTCATATGTACATTTATGGTTTTAATATTTTATTTGGGTAACATTTTAATAAACATCAAGGCCCATTTTTTCCAAAATTGTGTTTGTCTCATTTTGTATTAGATACGTAGTTTAATTGTTCATATTAAATCGGCATTGTGCTCCCATGTGTAATGTGGCCTTAAACATTTTTTTTTTGTTTAGCCAGTCCAAGCTACTCTAGGACACATTTCAAATAAACTTGAGAGAACATAACATTGTGAGGTATTGCTTTAACACAGTAATTCAATCAGAATGCAACAATTTTAAATCTCTTAACACTATTTGGACATGTAAAACCTTCTAACATCTCCTGAGCATGCAGATTTGGTACACAAGTAAAACTGCACTACAGGCAGCAACAAAAATAACCCAAAAGAAGCAAAAAAAAAAAAATAAAATACAGAATTAGCCTCTCCCGCCCCAAAAAACAAACAAACGCATATAGACTAAGGGAGAAATGGCTCCAAACCCACAGGAAAAAAACAACACGGTTGATACAAATGAACACACAAGGGGAAGAATTACATTATGACACTTTACATTCATTTTTAAGCACCGCTCCCTAACTCCAAGCTACTGCTGGGAAGCAAAGGATTCGGTCTGAAGAGGAGACGCTGCAAGTAAGATTTCTACCTGAGTTTGCAGCAAGGAAAGTACAATCATTAACAGGTCTATGACCATGCATTTTTGTTTTACTTTTTTTTTTTTTAATCTTCGCTTTGTATTAGCTCTACACTTGTGATTAACCCTTCCAGAACAGCAAGATTAAGTTTTCCAGATCAGCCACTGAAGACTTAACACAAATTAAGATGGCCGTACACACACACACACACACATTTGCTGAATCTTAAGTCATCCAGTTTTCCTGTGCTAAACACTACAGCGGGAATGAGAAAATCTGGTCACAGAATCTACCTAGATCCCACATTATAAACTCTAAAAAAAATAAAAATTGGTAATTACATAATTTATCATAATTTTAATGGTAATGTATAATCATGCATAAAGAATGCTTCAAGACGACAAAGCTTTTTTTTATTTTCAAAGAGGTATAAACAGCTTCAATCTATTAAATGGTAGGTGGGTCTGTAGGGCCATCTTAAGTATGCAGAGTAATCGGAAATTGAATCTTGAAAATTGTAGACCAGCAGTAATGAGAACATTTAAAAATTAAAGTCTGTCAATTCCAGAATAAATCTGGGTTTACACATGTCGACCACGGCCGTTAACCACCAGTTGACTACATACAAGCCAATAGGCGGTCATTCAATAGCCGTTTAGACCGGCCGACTGCATTTTCATGCACACGGAACAATTGTTAAAACGATCATTCTGTGCCTATAGAGTATCATTGTACACATCAGCGCCTGTCTATCTACACAGGACAATGTACTGACGAAAACTATGAAGAAAGCCAGCATTTTTGCTTATTTTTTGGACGATTCCTGGCCTATTTAGGTGGCCAGACCATTTCCAGGAATTATTGGCCAGTCTAAAAGCAGCATAAGCCATTAGTGTTTTAATTCTTTGTCTTACATCTAGAACCACAATCAAGGCTGTCTATAAAGCATCCATTTTCCTGAGTACCTATCAGTAATTTGGTCTTGCCTACAGAAAATGTGTTTCCAACACAATAGTTCATTAAAAAAAAAGAAAAGTCAAAGGAGCACTGGAAGGGTGCACCATATTAGGACATATTAAATCACAATATTTTCTCGGTAAGGATCTTGCATCAGAAAATGGATTTCCACACGTAATCTATACTGTAACAGTTTTTACATTTTGAGGTATATTCCCTAACCTGTTCAGTACTTGAAGGGGGACAGCAAACATTGGCTGCTGAGGTATATGCACATGACTGCACTTTAAGAGCTGGTGGATTATTTCCATTTGATGGTTTAGTGGTTGTGAAGCTGAGCCAGTTACTTTTGGCACCTTCTAGACCTTTGGCAACACATTAATATTTTATTACACAAGAATTGTACAACGCTTAAAATGAACCCGTCGTGCTGTTCATGAAGTCTGATCTGTGGACAGGATGGTATAGAGGAGAAGTTGAACATAATATACTGAATATTTTCCAATAAACCTATAACTTGTATGCATATAAACAGCGATTTCAAATGACAGAATACGAGGTCAGTGGGTGGTCCTATTCAGTGATTGACAGCTCTCAACATGTACAATCACACAGGGAAGACTGTCAATCACTGAATGGCACAGCCCACTAGACTCGTATGTACAAAAACCAGGGCTTTCAATGACGGAAATGCAAAGATTACCAAAACTTTCCCACAAAAACGTATACCAATCTGATCAGACCCTACTGCTCTATAACATCCTGCCTGCGGAACAGATCATGGTCAACATGACAGGGTCCCTTTACTGTGATAAACGGTCTGAAATTATATTGGTATAAGACGTCCCATTATATAGTTTATATGGTTGTTTTACTATTGATAAGAGTAAGGTAAATCTAAAATTAAGGGACATTTGTAGTGTATAGCAATGCTGGAAGATGGCATGGAGGTAACAAACATCCCATTGTATTTCATTACAGCTCACATGCTTTTCCATGCAGTTATGTCATTGCTTACCATGTCATATACACGCACACATCAAGGTTATAACCCCTGGCCATAAAAATACCTGTAACACATGCATGGAGAAAGTCTCTGACACTACAAGCATGCACCAAATTACTACACTTGGGTAAGTAAAACATTTTCCATTTATCAATGAGTTGATCTATTCCTTGTATTGTACTACATTTTGGAAGAATCTTAATCTTTAAAGAAAAATGTCAGTCTGGGATGGGGAATGGAATGGCATGCCAAACTCCTGACTCCTAGCCAACAGTCTGGTGGCTACTGATATATTGTCTAGCAAGCACAGCATGAGGGTATGTCTCCTATATCTCAGATCTCTAAAGAAACCTTAAACCCATAAATACATTTGAGAACATTTGTCTGAACCCACGGATGTTGGAAGCGTGGCTGACTAATGTGTATGGGTGACCTCCTGATTCTTCATAGTCAAAAGGTTCTAGCATGGTGAATTACAAGGTCCAATTCTTTAGTCTGTTTGGCCGAGGGCTCTGCAGCAGTTTGAGCGTCTATCAGTATCGAGACATCTATTGCATAAAGGTGTTTAATATATGGCTGCATGCAAGCACTACCATGTCTGTACCCATGCAATGCCCACTGTGAGATGTATCACCACATACCAACGCATTAATAATATGAAATGTGAGGCTCATATGTTCATACCCAAGTAAACAAAAATTGAAACTGATGAAAACCGGATACACGTTATGGGGTGAATTCAAAGTCCATGAAAAATGGTATTTAAATGCTATTTATACGGACAGTAATGAGCAGGGGGTCTCCTGACCTGTACTGGACAACCTCCAAAAAACAGATCCATTCACAATGACTTCAATGATGTTGTGATAAACAGATCCCTTTGTAACCAGTTTTGTTTGTTTTTTAGCCAAAATTAGAAGGTCTGCACAATATTTTTATATTTCCAGAAAAATAATTGCTGCTGGATCTATTGGTTAAAGGTGATCTTTCATTAGGACCAATCCTCCTGTCTATATGGACATGCAGGTCATCAGGCTATGTGCACACGTCAGGATTTCTTGCAGAAATTTTCCTGACAAAAACCGGACATTTCTGCCAGAAATCCGCATGCGTTTTACCGCGTTTTTTCCCCAAATGCATAGAATTGTGGGAAAAACGCAGAAAATCCACAAAAATAATTAACATGCTCATTTTTTTACCGCGATGCGTTTTTTTCGCGGCAAAAAACGCATCCATGTGCACAAAACATGCAGAATGCATTCTAAATGATAGAATGCATAATGTATGCGTTTTTAATGAGTTTTTATAGCGTTTTTAGCGCGAAAAAATCTGAACGTGTGCACATAGCCTTAGGATCATGGATATCAAGGTATCATTTTATTCAGCTTCTGTGTCTTATTCCAGAGAAAGCCATGTTTTTATTTTATGTAAATGAGCTGTTAAGATCTATGGGCAGGACAGAGATCTGTATGAGAATCTACCGCCAGGGATTATTTATAATAAAAGAGTGTTACCCATATGGATGGCTTAGGAGAGTTGATTCTACTGATAAATGTCCTTTAAATAATTGAAGTCAATGTGAACAGATCAGCTTTAGGGCATGTGCACAAAGTATTTGTATCAGAAATATTTGCGCCAGAAACACTGCATAACAGACACTTCTTGCATGTGTCTGATGCCTTTTTTCCCTATTTATTAGAATGTGTGAAAAGCGCTGCAACAGCACTGAAAGAATTGACACGTTGCAGATTCGAAACGGCTTTAAATCTGCAAGGAAAAAAAATAAGCAACATGTGCATGAGATTTCAGAAGTCTCATTCATTTTGCTAGTACTGTCAACTGCAGAATTTTGGTACCTAAAATTTCTGCTGCAAATACTTAGTGTGTGCTTACCCTTGAAGCTGCATGAGGTAGAGGCTGAGACACTGGTTTCAGAGATGTGTTACTTATTAGGTTGTCTGCGGTTTCAATACAAATGAGGGGGTTTTGTCAGCAGGAGTCTTGGTCCTGGTCCAACCATTGCCTTCAAAACTGATTAGCAGCTCTTTGTACAGTTTGACAGTAAGCTGCTAATCACAGATGTAGATGGGGCTGGCTTTCTGAGCTCTGCTACATCTAAAAAGCCCGATTGTGTCACAAGTAGTGATGAGCGAGTGTACTCGGTGCACTCGTTGCTCGGGTTCTCCTGAGCACGCTCGGGTGACCTCCGAGTATTTATGACTGCTCGGAGATTTAGTTTTCATAGCGGCAGCTGAATGATTTACAGCTACTAGCCAGGCTGAATACATGTGGGGATTCCTTAGCAACCAGGCAACCCCTACATGTACTCAGCCTGGCTAGCAGCTGTAAATCATTCAGCTGCCGCGATGAAAACAATCTCCGAGCACCAACAAATACTTGGAGGTCACCAGAGCAATGAGTACACTCGCTCATCAGTAGTCACAAGGGCTGCACCCAGTAAACTAAGTGATATATTGTTGGAATCAGAGTCTCTTACTCTACATTATTCTGCTTCCATATAAAGGTAGCAAAAACCCTGGGGCACAATTCCTTTAAAGTGTATCAGTTTTTCATCAGTTTGAAACCATATTTGCTTTTGATTAATTTCAAATAGATTACTAGAAGTGTGAACTCAGTCTTAAAATGTGTGTTCTGCATTTATGTATAATAAATGACAATTTACTTTATTTCAAGTTGATCTATTATAGTAAGAAAAATACTGTAAAGTATTAAAAGTGCAGCACTTTTTCTGCTGTGAGTGCCACGCTTTTAAGATTATACAAAAAAAAAGTACTACCGTATGTGGTGATTCAATTAAACGTTGAAAGAACAGGTTAAAAGTAAATTTCCCATAAACTACAATGAACCAAAAGCCAGGTTCACACAGCAGTGTTCTGCCTTCGCCAACGTGATTACTTGTGTAAGGCGAATAAAAAGGACTTCTAAAATGACCAGTCACATGGTAGTTTCAGCATGTTGCACTTTTCTTTTGCAGCATGCTCAGAGTGTGACGTTTAGTGTTTCTCTCCGGTGTAAATGAAGTGTTCGGTAACTAGTGATATTTCCAAGTAAGCCATATCCTCCAATAAATGCATTAACCAGGAACCAATCTGGAGAATAAAATCCTCAACAAATTGCAACAGTTAACATTTTCACCACTGTAAAAACTAGATTATATATATAATATATCAAGGTAAACCGAGCTTCTACTAGATTTCCGATATCATGCAATGCCTTTCTCCATGGAAAAATCTGAATTTTCAGCAGGTAATACTGTGAACAAAATGGCAACATGAGATTATTGGTATAGTATATGTATATAAAGAGCACTTGGATAAAAGATGACAATTAAAAAAAAAAAAATCTTTGGTTTTTAGGTTTCATTTGTAGAAATTCATCACATTCACATTTAAAAAGGGAAGATTTGGGTAGAAAAATACTAATTATAAATCCCACACCTACATTCAATGTCCTAGAGGCATAGTTTGTATATTAAGCAATAAACTTAGATCAATAACAAAAACACAATGTGGTTGAAAGTGTGCACCCCCGCAGAAAGTTTTAACAATATAAAAATTTTAGATATCAGATTTTTTTAAATTAAATTTTTTTTTACACTTATCTTTGTATAAGTTTAAAGGGCTAGGGGGCTTTCACTCTGTGTTCTGGCAGCCGTTCGTTGGTCCCTACGGGCTTCTATCAACTTCCAGCAAAACGGGATTTGGATGTATGCGCTGACGGGGCCATAGACTATAATGGTGCCGACAGGGCGAACGTGTGCTCTGCTGTGCATGATTTTCGGGCATGTATGCCTACTGGGAATGGACACTCAGACAAACGGGTGCCAGAGCGCGGAGTGAAAACACCATTATTCTGAAGCTATTCCTGGAGGTCACCGATGCCAGTTACTTAACATTCTATCGATGCTTGCTGGAAGAAAGATAATCCAATATCGTGCACCTGTCCTATTCTAGATTTCCGCCAGGACGCTTGCACAATCAACAGGTGCTGTGCATCTGGCACAACAGGCATCTGTAAAAGCATGCATTGAGCAGTCTATAGGTACCATGCTATTGTTCTGTACAACACCGATCCACAAAACAGCTGTGGGTATGAGGTTTAAGTGTTGATCATATTTTCTATTTTTTAAGAGTTTCTGTATATTAATCCTTTAAAAGCCTTAAAAAAAATCTGCAATGCCTGAAGATTCACCCAGGAACAATCAATTCTGGTGACCTCAAATTTGGCTAAACTAAATAGCAAGAATAATTATTGGCAAAAATCAGTGCCCCACGGGACTGCGCACACATTTTTTAATCCAATAGGATTTTTCACATTTAAATTTGTCCAATTTAAGTCACAGCCATACAAATTACTGACAACCACATACTCTTGCGACATGAAGACACAGGAGATGAGGCTGCTGCGACGCACATTTGTTGGCCAACCATGTTATAATTTTGCAAGAAAAATTAAGACATTATTCTGAAATCTGCGTGCACACTGGAATCATTCCTCGAGTTGTGGCAGTGATTGCAGATGGAGTTTGCATTGAGGAGACCAGAATTAAACGCAAACATTTTTTTTCTATGGACCAAGATATGTTGTTAATAAATATTGATTTGAAAAAGCTGGTTATATACTATTTGGTAGTCAGCTAAACAATTTGGTTTAGAAATTGTCACAATTTGCATAATTTACATACAAAACAACATGAAGGCCAGGGACTAAGACTAATGAGGGATTTGTATCTGTACATTTGTCAAACTACAATTACTAGCACATTTTGGCAGCCAGGAAAATTAAAGCACAGATGACCTCCTGCCACTATATAGCTTCTGTGATCAAGTTATTACTCTACATGTATATTTGTAACCTCCATTTCTCACTTATCTACTAATACAAGTTGAAAAGTCAGATATTAAACACCTCTTAAAGAGGGCATACTTATACTCAACTGGCATCAGAGCATTAAGTGCAGCCAGAACATTACCTGGAGTGAGGTATAGAAATGTTAAAAGGGAATCTGTCAGCAGGATTTCATCCCCCGAACTGTTTATGCGTGCATGTAGCTCTTAGGCTACTTTCACACTAGCGTTTTTTTTTTAATACGTCGCAATTCGTCGTTTAGGGGAAAAAACGCATCCTGCAAAGTTGTTTGCAGGATGCATTTTTGCACCATAGAGTAACATTACCGACACATTGCGACGTATTGACACGTCGCAACCGTCGTGCGACGGTTGCGCCGTGTTGTGGCGGACCAGCGGGAGCAAAAAACGCTACATGTAACGTTTTTTGCTGCCGACGGACTGCTTTTTCCTCCCCGCACCTCACAATGGGGCAGCGGATGCGCCGGAAAAATGCACCCGCTGCCTCCGTTGTGTGGCGCATTCACCGCTAGCGTCGGAATCTCGGCCCGACGCACTGCGATGGGCCGAATCTGACGCTAGTGTTAAAGTAGCCTTACATGGACAAGTCCAGCAATACCTTTACATGACTAGTTCGTTAATCCATTACTCAGAAATTAGCAATTGAATTGAGAATTTGAAAGAAGATTAAAAATCTATTGTAGCTCTGAAGCCTTTGTCACTCCAGCTCTACTCCCCGCCTCCTCCTGATTGACTAACAGCCACCATACTGTGTGACTTCAGGCAAAGGAGTGTTTAGTCAAGCAGGAGGTGGTGGGACTTGGCAGGGAATAGAGCTGGAGTGACAGGCTTCAGATCTAAAAAAAAAAAATGACAAAGAAATTTGCATATTTATTCAAACACTGATTTCTGAGTACCAGAGGAAAGGACTGGACATGTAAAGGTATTGTTGAATTTGTTTTTGAAATAGCTATATGTGCATATATAGTTTGGAGTATGAAATTCTGCTGAACAATGCACTTTAATCCTTAAAGCAGAGCCACTGTTTTACAGACAATGTTTAATCCAGCCTTCTTTTCGGCTTAATATATAAACGAAAAAAATAAAAATAAATAAAAGCAAGTGCAAATCAGGGAGAGAAAAAAAATAATGCTCATATTCACAGACAGATAATTTGACTTGCAAATCTGTTAGGATTTATAAAAAAAAAATGGAAAAAAAATGACTGACGTCAGGAGATTTATCAATCTTTGGTTGAGCAGTCACTTAGGCTGGGTTCACATTGCGTTCAGTTTCTCCGTTTAACGGACTACGTTACACCGCGGCATAACGCGATGTAATGTAGTCCGTTAACGGCGCCATTGAATGCAATGTCGGACGCATCGCTAGCGCACGCCCACAATGGGCGTGCGCTAGTGATGCGTCCGACATTGAGTGACGGACCAGAGACGCGGGCTGCAGCGTTTCCGGATCAGTCACTGCTAGCGCAGATGGAGCTAGCAGATGCTCCATCTGTGCTAGCGCTGTGCAAAGTTGGTACTTGCGTCAGTGCAGTCCATTTAACGTATGCGTTGAACGGACTGCACTAACGCAATGTGAACCTAGCCTTATTCTTTCTGTAAAGCTTCATTAATATTAAGACCAAAACAACAATAAAAGTAGTATAAAACTTAATTTGGTGAACCAAGTCATCTGGCCAAATATGTCAATTTTTAGGTTTGGTCTTAAAATGCAGTTCACATATCAGTAAGGCTGGATTCACACACCAGTGGGGGGTTGTTTGTGGAGTTTTTAAAAAGGTCAAAAATTTTGAAGCCAAATTTTAACGCTATACACAAAAGCATACAGAGGTCTGTGGCATCTATGAGGAAAGCTTTTATCAAAATAAAGCATGCTCCATGACTGGCTTTTTTTCTAGCACTTTTCACATAGGCTTTTCTAACAGAACTTGTAAAAATACCTAAAGAACAATTGTACAAAAGGAAACCATTTTTACCAAAAAGCGTGAAAAAAACAGCATAGAAAACTTAAACACCTAAATTGCTTTTTTTTAGCAAGCTTTTAAAACTGCTGAAAAAAAAACAAAAAAACCCCCACCATTTTAGGTATGAACTAAAACCATATGCCGGTAAGTAAATGCCAACGTGATTGGATTATTCTGCAAGCTTTTTATTTCTTTTTAATATTGTATAAAAAAGAAATAAAATCAACAGCTATCAATCACAAGACTTGTGAAGCTGGATGTCATGAATTGCAGATATGGATGCAAGTGAGACATGCACTACGTCTACCATGGTCTCTGCAATAACCCCCCCCCCCCCCCCTCAAAAATTAGAATAAAATAAGTCCATGATATAAAAATAAAAAAAGTAGAATAGTCTTAACTCTTCTATTGTAACAATAACCAACTACACAACAAGTATACTGATCTTTACAGCAAGTAATTTGATGAACACCAATAACGAGTTCTTTGGCGTCCAGTTACTTGCTGAAAATTATTTAGAATTGGTGTTTTCATGTGATCTCAGGCCATGTCCATTAATATTTTGACCCAATAGCAGGTTCATAAAAAAAAAAAAAATTATATACCGTATATTAAAACCACCCTGCCGTTTTGCCTGAATGTAACCCACAAAATGCTTATTTTGTTTCAACAAGAAAATAACTTGACCTTTACTTGTTGTGCTTCATCTTTCACAATTTTCAGCCTCAAGGGTATTTTGGAGGAACATATAATAAACAAAAAAAAAAACTTGTTGCAATATTAACACACACAGTCAATCGCAAGAACACACAAACATCTAAGACTGGAATTTGTAAAAAAAAAAAAAAAACGCCAACTTGAAAACAAGTAAATCAATAAAACCAGGATAAACTACTACAAAAACAAAATAAAAAATACATAAAATACGGAAAATAAAATATTGTCTTCAGTTTTTGAGGTATGACATTTGTTCAGAAAAAAGTTTAAAAATACACCTTGTAGAATTTGCATATTGAGGTAATTCTCGTATCGAAATGTACTGAGGTAATAGCAATATACAAGGCGTCCTCTGTTGCAGCAGCACAGGGAAATGAGGAATTTAAAATTTGGTTAAAGAGGACACAAGTGTTTATAACAAAAAGAAAAAAAAAACCTGTCTCAATTTTTCCTGTTATGGTTTATAGCCCTTTTTGGCTTTTTCTTTCTCAGCAAGAGTTTTTTTTTTTTTTTTTTAACACATTCTCTTAGCAGGTGTAGTCTGTTTTGTGTCAATCATTCAAAGTGAGGTAAGTTGATAATTTGTGCAGGATCAGAAAAACAAAGAAAAAAAAAAAGCAAAAACAAATCAAAATAACACTCTGAGGATCTGAGGTAGATTTCTTCTTATCCCAATTGTGTTGTTCACAGGTTCTACTTCTGCAGTTACAATTTGTGTGTTTACAAGAAAAAAAAATGAGGTAGGTGCTCCATCTTGGTGTACATTAGTCACATACTTCTTGAAAACATTTCCCTGAGACAATTTTGTGTTGAAAACTGATTAGAAGGCTACAACTCGGTCGTTACCAAAGTCCACCACAACAATTGTGCCACCAGGTGTGACAGCTATGCCAGATGGACGATCCATCTGACCAAAGCCACTTCCATGAGTGCCAAACTTGTAGAAGAAGCTGCCATTTGGCTCAAAAATTTGTACTCTGTGGTTTCTGGAGTCTGCCACAATAATGCGTCCTTCATGATCAACTGCAACACCTTGTGGTCGCAGGAACTGCCCATTTCCTGTACCCTCTGTGCCCAAGAAATGTGCAGTCTGGCAATCTTGTTTGATGATCAGCAGTCGGTGGTTGTTGAAGTCAGTCACCACGAGATAGCCATCATGACTGAATGCCACTCCACGTGGGGAATCAAAATGCTTCCAGAGAGCACCTTCAAAACCATACTTATTTACGAATGTCCCTTCTGGAGAAAATAATTGAATTCGATGGTTACGAGTATCGGACACTAACATCAACCCTTCTGAATTAATAGCAACATCCCATGGATAGTTAAACTGCCCATTCTTGGTCCCCTTCTCTCCAAATTTCAAAAGGAATTGGCCCTCAAAGGTGAAGACTTGAACCCGATGGTTATCTTTATCAGCTACTATAATCCTACGGGAACTGTCACAAGTGATTCCAGCAGGGCGATCAAACTGGCCAGGTCTTGAACCCAAGCTGCCAAACTTATGATAAAATGTACCACACGGTTTAAAAATCTGAACACGGTTGTTGCTCCTATCCGCCACAATTATATACCCTTCTTTGTCCACACAGACACCCCAGGGACGACAAAGCTTTCCGTCAGTGTCACCTTCTCCTCCAATAGAAAGTGAAGGGAGACCAATGCCAGAATAGCATCGTCCCGAATTCACATGGACTTTAAAAGGGCTGTCTTCAATGTGTTGATTGCACACCATTACAGAAATTAGGTGTTCTCCCTCAAGCTGAGGTCTGTAACTAACCAAATATGTACCATTCAATTGGTCAGTAACATCAGCTGCAAACAGATTTCCATCGGGAGCCATCACTAGAACAGTTATGAGATCACCACCTGATATACGAAGTTCACCATCATGGTCATAAGCTATTACTGTAAAAGAGGCAACTTGTCCTTGAATGGCTCGTTTCAAGCCTTCTCCTGTGGCTTTTGTTAGTGCTCCAAATGCTCCACTACTTACTAGACCCATAGATTTGATTGCAAGATAAATGGCCTGATCAGAAGGAGTAAACACAATTCTGTCATCCTCTTGAACTTGTAATAAGCCTCTAGCATTTTTTAGATCTTGCATTTGGGCCAAGACGCGGTCACGCGCTATGAGAATATCAATCGTACAACCCTCTTCTAAAACTTGCTGAACTGCATTGATTGTGCTGTCCAATTTTTTTAGAACCTGGTGGAGTTTGTCAACCTGGTGGTAGAGTGACTTGACTTTCACCTGACGAATTTTCTCAACCTAAGAAAGAAAACAGGAGACAGGCCTGGTAAAACTCTCTAAGGAGCCATGAATTTAAAAAAAAAAAAAAAAAAAAAAAAAAGCAAAACATGTCATGTTCAAAACGCTCTACAAACATTTTTAAATTAAATATTAACCCCTTCCCGACCTGACAGCGTATGCGTCATGAAAGTCGGTGCCAATCCGACCTGTGAC
Source organism: Ranitomeya imitator (assembly GCF_032444005.1). Lineage (NCBI taxonomy): Eukaryota > Metazoa > Chordata > Amphibia > Anura > Dendrobatidae > Ranitomeya > Ranitomeya imitator. Next base: position 120,272,905 of record NC_091287.1, read on the forward strand.
GCACATGCTGTGTCACAGAATAATCGCGTCCCTGCAGATCGGGTGAAAGGGTTAACTCCAATTTCACCTGATCAGCAGGGACAGCGGGAGTGGAACTTCAGCCCAGGGAAATTTTACGGCTATGCACAGGTTACTTAATTGTGTAATTCTGCTAATACCTCCCTTGTATAGTGTTGTCTTTTTTGGCTGCATCTTCTGTTTCTACTTCATTTTGAATAAATGATATTGATTAGAAAACTTGAAACTGTGAACCTTTGAGATATTCCTTCTAGGTATAAAGCCGCGTGTGAATCATTGAGAAGCAGGTGTTTGGGTATATACACTGCCAGTGAAAGCTGAAGGATTAATTATCAGGTTATAACAGCTTTTGCAGGCTAAATAAGCGGTTTGCCTGGGGTTTCCGTAAACATATTCATGCGGTCTCTCTGTGATGTGACTATGATGATGTAGGGTTTTTTGACATGGTAGAGCACAGGCCCCAAAAGCAAACGCAGGTCTGACTCACAAAGCCCCGGAATTAGACAGTTTCGGCTGGAAGTCTATAAACCAAATGTCCAAGTCACCTTCCTTTGAAATGGAGGATACACTCATTTGGAGATATACCCATAATTTTAATAGACTAGACACTCGTTCCTCATTATTCAAAGTTTTAGATCTGTCACATTCAAATGCTACACAGCACAAAATCACAAGATGTATAATCTATAGCCAATATCCTAGAAATGTTTCTTATCTTTAAAACTAGTTTGTTAGGAGGAAAATGTAGGCTTTCTGCAATGAATGCACAAAGAAAGGTCAGCTGGGAGACAAAAAAAAAAAAATGTACAAAAAAAAATTACCATGTGGGAATGGAAAAAAAATGCATATATACACCTAGTAAACAATAAACTGTAGCACCCTTACCCACCTTTGTTCTGGGACAGAACGCTACTAACCTTCCATACCAGCTCACATTCCCTCTCTTCGAGCGCCTTCTTGTGTCTGGAGGTGACCGCTTTGATCTCAGATTGTGCGACTTTGGCTTTCATCTCAACTTTCTCTGCCAGTTCTTGGGCCTGTTCAAGGGTGTGCTGCAAGATGAAATAAGAAACCACCTTCACAATTAAAAAATGCATTCGGTTACATGCTTCATATCTCTCGTAATGTCAGACACCCTGCTATGAGCACGGAGGTCACGATGTTCACAGGACCCTCGGCAATGTATTACAGTGACCACACAGTTTATTAGGAGCTTGTTCGGTGTTACGGCCACTTCAGAATCTGCTTTAAAAAGTTTAAAAGCTATTTTGAAGCATTTGTGTGCTAAACAAAACCCAGTATTTCCTTGGAACTTTAAACCATCAAAGTAATCTGTATTTTAATATCCATACGCATACATACATTTTTTTTCTTTTAGTCACATAGCAGCTTTTTGGGGAGAGATATTGAGCCTAATAATGTTGTAACTCCTTTTCATATGTTTTAAACAATGTGTTTCCATGAACCTCACAAACAAAGCTGTTAACATTTAATCCCTGTTAGGGTATGTGCACACGTCAGGATTTCTTGCAGAAATTTTACTGACAAAAACCGGACATTTCTGCCAGAAATCCGCATGTGTTTTTACCGCGATTTTGACGCGTTTTCCCAAATGCATAGAAATGCGGGAAAAACGCAGAAAGTCCGCAATGAACATGCTCATTTTTTTTTACCGCAATGCTTTTTTTTGCGGAAAAAATGCATCCATGTGCACAAAACATGCAGAATGCATTCTAAATGATAGCACATGGCCTTACAAGGTCGTTCTGGGGTCCTAAAACTGATGGATTAAGAGTTTAAAAGCCCGTCTGTTAGTACAAAATGACTGCATGGGACATGGCTTAAGAAAAAACATACCCTCAGAGGGGTTGTCCAGGTTTATCATGAAAGTCTGTAGTCAACTCTATATGACTGCAGACTTGTGACTCCTCATGTCCCCTCTTGACTGTCACACAGCCGCATTTCCCTGAAGCAGCCAGTAATGGCGGAACACGGTGGTGGGAGGGGGAAGGGGCAGCAGGTTGTTTTTAGATCAGATAGTCCACACCATCGCAAAACACCGTAAAAGTGGTCCGCGGTCACAAGGCTAAAATTTAATAATAATTGCTGTCCTAAAAGCTAGTGATAGATTTAGTACTTCCCCATGTGAAACCTATGTACACTGCAAAGGCTAATAGCCAGCAGAATGAATTACTATAACTCGCATAAAGGGAGGAATTGAACTACACCTACCCTCATGTGAGACCATCTATCATTATTAGATCTATACACTAATAGGAAAATACTTCCCAATATAGTCCACTGTAGTAATAGCCCCCCAGCAGTTTATAATCACACTGCTTGAGGAGGTATTACATTGATGTACACCAGCAATACATCAAATCATGACATCAATAACTACTGTGGACTCTATTTTTAATGAGCACAATGTTTTCATTATTATTCTAATTTATCATTAAGAGCTATGCTTTATTGTCTAACGATCTTTAGTTCGGGGCCATTTGGCAATTTGGTAATTGTCACTCAGCCGCGACACATGCAGCTGCGGAGCAGCTCAGCCGGCGTGCTCCAGGTATCCGGGTTCCCTCTGCAGCTTATTCCGTGAGTGCTATAGCTTGCCGAATAAGCCCTGATCTAAGCAAATTTGCTCATCTCCAACTCTAAGGGTACCGTCACACACTGCCATTTCGATCGCTACGACGGTACGATTCGTGACGTTCCAGCGATATCGTTACGATATCGCTGTGTGACACACAGCAGCGATCAGGGATCCTGCTGAGAATCGTACGTCGTAGCAGATCGTTTAGAACTTTCTTTCGTCGCTGGATGTCCCGCTGTCATCGCTAGATCGGTGTGTGTGACACCGATCTAGCGATGCGATCTAGCGATGCGTTCGCTTGTAACCAGGGTAAACATCGGGTTACTAAGTGCAGGGCCGCGCTTAGTAACCCAATGTTTACCCTGGTTACAAGTGTAAAACTAAAAAAAAACAAACAGCACATACTTACATTCTGGTGTCCGTCAGGTCCCTTGCCGTCTGCTTCCCGCACTCAGTGACTGCCGGCCGTAAAGTGAAAGCAGAGCACAGCGGTGACGTCACCGCTGTGCTGTCACTTTCACTTTACGGCCGGCAGTCACTGAGTGCGGGAAGCAGACGGCAAGGGACCTGACGGACACCGGAATGTAAGTATGTGCTGTTTGTTTTTTTTACGCTGGTAACCAGGGTAAACATCGGGTTACTAAGCGCGGTCCTGCGCTTAGTAACCCGATGTTTACCCTGGTTACCCGGGGACCTCGGCATCGTTGGTCGCTGGAGAGCTGTCTGTGTGACAGCTCCCCAGCGACCACACTACGATTTACCTACGATCACGGCCAGGTCATATCGCTGGTCGTGATCGTAGGTAAATCGTATAGTGTGATGGTACCCTAAGGTGTTTCAGAGAAAACAGTTTAGGCAGCCGGCGGGGACTACAGGGAGAGGACCGACTTGCTGGCTTCTCCTTGCCACACTCCAGTTGATTGACATGTCCCTCACTACATACAAACTTGGAAGAGACAGGTCTATTAAACAAAGAAAGGACAAAAGCGACCACATGATTAACATTTATACCGAAAATTCTAAGTATGAAAGCCCAGTAGTGTTAAATGCTTGGCTCCAGGGATTTGTGACCTAAATATGTAGTTAACATATTTGTTAATGTGTTGCTTTATTTAGGTAATAAAAGCTTTATATGTTACAAAAGTTTTACAATGGGACTCAAAGAGGGAACATTTAATTTTTTTTAAAAGTAGATTTATATGAACATGGCTAATATGATATTTGCAGGTCTTCATCTGACAACTGCAAACTACTCTTTGTGGTTAGCATTAGGCCAGAGGTCTACCTTAATAACAATTGTGTGATCTTGATAACACCACCGGAAACTGGTAGAACGCTCACTTGGAATAGGCTAGCACCACATGTTGGGTAAATCAACATCCGCTTTATAGGACGATTCGAATTGGTTACATTCTGCTCCCCGACCCTCCCTTGTGAGGAACAACGCCTGAAAGGTTTGATGGAAAACTGGCTGGGTGGCTGCAGAAGTAACCCCAGATTGGCCGAGCAGCAATAACAGCTCAGTGCTGCAGGGAGGATCACTTCAGCTGGAAGTAACAGAAGGAGACCTTAAAGACATGCGTTTATGGCAGGGCTATAAGCCACAGATCCCCACAGCTCTTTGTTATGCAGGAAGCAAAGCTGACAACTATGATTGAAAGTTGGTTAAAGATTAAACATTGCCTTCTTTAATGTGCCTCTTTGGGAGCAGTAAACTCCATCTTTCTATCAATTAAATACTTTTTCTAGGAGGAAATCAAAAATGTGAAAATTAAGATTCTAACATCTTAAAAACTAATATATCAAAGTCTACCAAGATCATGCCGATCAATTACCTGACCTGGTGCCAATGTGAAGGAACCGGTGTACAGATGATGGACTTTATGACACCGAATACAATTTTCAGTGCAGATTTGTTTTTCTATTGTGGAGACACCAATGATTTGGCTTACATTTTCATTCTTAGGACTTATAACTTTAAGGTTGAGAGAAGTCACAAGTCCATTGAGCTCAACTTGTACCCTGGCCATAGTGTACAAGTACTTGCTTAAAAACAGTTGCAACACAGGCATATTCTGGTATGGAGTTAGTAATTCGATTGACGCCATTCTGGTCCGGTGTCCAGCCCTCCACATCAGCCCATATTCATTTATACGCCCAGTATCTGGGCCACCTCTGGTGCTCACCAAGCACTGTCACATCATGATGTAGGTCTTCGAGTCCAGTAAGTGGCAGAGGTGTCTCGGATGCCAGGCAGAGGGTGCCGGACGCAGAAGTGAAAACCAGCTGTCACTGAGGATTGGACTGGATACCGGACCAGGGCAGCACAAACTGAATTCTCATGGCTAGAGTCCGCATTACATTTGTTGTTTTTGTGCCTTCAAATCTTCCTTGATATATCATTATTCAGCAGGTTTGGGACAAAAGAAGATTGTGGATTGAATTTTAGATCCCAATTATAGATCCAGGATGGAGGTTTGCTATTTTTGTGATATAATGAATGCAATTATCTTAGGTCTGTATTGACTTCCATAGGGACAGCTCCACTGCAAAATACAATCTGATGTATTCAGCATTTTGATTTCTGAAAAATCTAAATATGCAACTACTTGTGCACAAAAATATTTATCTGAATAAAATTATTTATTACACGACTTTTCCTTCTTGGTGTAGCAATTTCAATGTTGATGAGGTAATATACAAATTTACAAGGAGCAGCATATTTGAGTAGCAGCAAAGTGAATTTTTTTTTTGTGTCCTGTGGATATTGACTTGTAGTAACAGATTTTAATCCGGCAGCATGTCAATTTATGTTGGAAACCAATTGTGAATTGACCATGTTCTTGGGGAGATTTAGCGGATTTTGCAAAATTTACCATACATCTAATAAATCCCCATCACAGTCCCTCCAAAAGGAAAATGAAGATATAAACTTGGAATTTTTAGACAATTCTTTTCTGCAGGCCTTTTTCAATGAATTTGTTTTGCAGAATAAGAGTGACCATCAGATAAGACAAGACATGATGTGGCCCAGGCTCAATGAATTCATCTGCCACATGAGGACAAAACAGTTTTTTGTGTGCCCCAATGACCCTTCTGTGCAACCAGCTTTCTGACCCTTTGATGTTGGGAGATAACAGAATTACTTCCTCTGTGTTCTGCTAATGAGCTACCCCTGCAGCAGGCTCCACAAAAGTTAAAAAAGGCTCTAGCCACCATTCAGCACCAGTAGCCTACAGGGAGGCAGAAGAGGAAGGTGCCAAATTACCTCATTTACTGCATCCTTTTCAAATTCATGTTTACTCTAAATGGATTTTCTTTCAGCTCCAGGAAAAAAAGAAAGAAGAAGAAAAAAAAAACACATTGTCTAAGACAGGCCTTTATCTTTAGCGGTGTGCCCTAAAACTAATGGAAATGGCCAACACAGCTCACAGATGGCCTGAGATCTTTCACTGTACTCCTGGGATAATATTGTCAAGATGATCCAAGGGTGTAACTTTCAATATATTAATCTAAAATGTGACGGGCTGTGTACCTTGCTATCATTTTAAATAGATGCATAAAACTTTCATGGATTTTTAAAATCAAAATAAACTACCCAGAATATTAGACAAGTCCAACGCAAACGACAAAGATCTGAAAGACTCGCAGTTTGGGTTTATCAAGTACTACATTCCCCTAGTACATTATCCCTTAAAAAGAGGTCTCCATTAAAAAGTGGTGCTTGTCTACAGAATGAGAAGATTATATACAAGAGGTTTGGGATGTGGTTTGGAAAACAAAATTTGACCATTGGTTTCCAGAACCTCAAAAGGATCCACAAAGCTGAGCAAGAAAATGTTATGTGGAACTTTACGCAACAGGTATAAGATCAGGATCAGAGATTCATCACGCATTGTAATGAGCTCCGCCATCCAAAATCACAAATTTTAAAATTAAGTCTAACATCTAGACTTTATTAAGTAGGCCACATACATAGGATTAAATACAGACTCAAGGCAAGGGATACGTAAATTCCTAATACTCTTAGTGTAATAGTAGATATAAAATATACAATTTGCATATATGGTTTATATGTATCCCATAATGGACGAAATGAAGGACAAATCGGAAGAAAATATGCAAAAGAAAAAAAACACAAGAACCGAACTAATGCCCAAATGATAAATTTAAGTACGTACACCAAATGGTAGGGGGGAAAGAAAACCAAAAAGAAAAAGGCACAATACCAAGAAGACGGGGCAATAAACAGTCCTGCTACAATATGATGAAAGAGTGGTACAGATTTAAAGGTTTCTTAAAGGTGCACTGCCATGTATGATATATTGCACCTTGTTGCTTTTCTTTTGTGCAATTTTTCCTTTTTGGTGTACATAATTTTCAGTTCTGTAGGGTTATAAATATACATATTTAAATCTGTACCACTCTTTCATCATATTGTAGCAGGACTGTTTATTGCCCCGTCTTCTTGGTATTGTGCCTTCTTTTTGGTTTTCCATGATCCTTTAAAGTATTTATGCCAGAAATCTGGAGCAAAACACTTTGAAAAGTCTCAAAATGTTGCAGCTTTTGGTGTGTTTTCACACCAGTTTTGACCATTTCAGCCAAAATGGGCAAAGCTGGGATGGGGCAAAGATGGAACACTGTGTAACACCTATGTTTACTTCAAGAAGAGTTTAGGAGTACCTTATGCCAAAATCTTATTCCAGTCACTGACTGGAGTAAGATTTGTGGCGAGGAGCACATCACTATTAAGATGCACCCGTTTCATTAATGTATGCCTCTTAACGAATCAGGTGCCTCTGACTCCACCACAGAGATGGATGTGACCTTTTAATCTTATGCTTTAATACTCTTATCACAATGTCTATGCAGTGTGTTGATGATACTAAAGTGCAGAAATTAAACCCTTTACCAGACTACACAAACTTTAAGACCAAATTCACAAGTCTCGTACATGACAGACGGACTTTATTTTATATTTTATTTTTAAAGGTCATGGTTTACCTCATTAAAATAAAAAAAACAGACCGAAGATAAGAATGAGCCTTAAGATGTTCCTCTACTGTTCATTTTCAGATTTCAAACTGTTTTTAAGGATTAGAAAACTATGGCTGCCTTTCCCCAACTAAGGCTAGTTTCACACTAGCGTTCAGCAGGGCTGTGGACTTCCTCTGTGAAGCCCCGCCCTCTGCCACACCTCTTCATTCAGCTCTGCCTACTGCTGCATGTGTACCCTATCTTTAACATTAGGTAAGCAGGCCATGCGGATGCCTCCACATTGGTGGTTTTGACGGTGCAGCGACCACACCAAATTGCAACTCGTTGCGTTCGGCGCAGGTCGCCGCAATGTCAAAAAGACGCATGTGGAGGCATCCTCATGGCCTGCGTACTTAATAGTAAAGATAGGGTACGCACGCCGCATGCCGGCGGAGCTGCCCAGAGGAGGTGTGGCGGTGGGCGGGGCTTCACTGAGGACATACGCAGCCCTCCATCCGCAAAGGTGAAACCAGCCTTACCCATACCCATCACTGGGTGATGCCTGGTATATGGCAGGCTAGTATTATTGAAGTGAATGGAGCAGGACAATACACAACCTGAAGGCAGGTGTGCAGCTGTTTTTTGGATGCAAGGAGCCACTTCTTTCTAATCACGAAGAATCCCTGTAATTGGTACGTGTCTCGAGCAGTGTCAGAGTGAGACCTTCCACACTACTTCACCTCCAGAAAAGATCCCTCTGGAGAGTTTATTTGCTTATCGAATAAGAAGCGGATGTGGTAGACAAGTATGACAGGCATGCTAGAGGTCTTCTTTAGTGTCTCAATGCAGAAACTAGGATTTTAGCGATACCATCACCAGAAGAAAAACATTCTTTGAAGGTTTTTTGGAAAAACTTTCAAGTGAGATGAGATGCCACCCCTTAGCCTGTCTACATATACCTCAGTGTGGCCATTCCTGGGCTATAATGGCTGGGCTGTTTTACAGGTTTTTCCAATTTAGGGTGCTACAATACTTCGTCACAGTCACGTGCGCATCTAGCTCATCCGGACTGGAAGCTTAAACGGAATCAGAATTCCTTAGCAGGAAATCAAACACTAGGTGAGCAGAAATGACCGCATTCACTTTATAGAAGCGGAGGAGACAATCAATCGCTGGCTCTATGCACCTACCTGGATGTAGACCACTTTTCATTTATGGCAGATGATGTACTAACTACATGCACTACTTCTGATATAAACCATTCTCTAGTTTTGGGGGGGGGGGGGGATGCTGCTGCAGTATACATCTGACAATCTCAATATTCTTACCTGAACAGCCTGGCGTCCTTGCTGAACATCTGCCAACAGTTGAATAGTGAGGGCCCTCGAGTCTTGAAGAGCCTCTTGGAGATAGATAAAGCTGTGCCCATTATGGCGTCCCATAGTGCACTCTCGACAGATAGGAATAGAGCAAGGATCACAGTAGAAATGCAGAACCTAGAATGTAGTAACAAATGGCGCATTATAAAAACAGAAAAAAAAACAAACAACTTGCAGCTTACTCCAGGTAGAACTGACCTATTCACATTGGATAAGTGATCCTATACATGCTTGCACAAATGTCTTCCACATCTAGTGTTTTAAAGTTATTTAATGACTGGTGTTCAATGTTTGCACCTTTTCCTAGATAATCAGATTATGGGCAGCATGGTGGCTCAGTGGTTAGCACTGTTGCTTTAAAGCAATGGGTCCTCGGTTCAAAACCCACCAAGGACATCATCGGCAAGGAGTTTGTATGTTCAGTGTTTGCGTGGGTTTCCTCCGGGTACTCCGGTTTTGTCTGAGTTTCCACTGGGTTTTACCACCCCCATCTCACTCCAAAGATATACCAATAGGGAATTTAAATTGTGAGTCCCAATGGGGACAGTGACGTTGAAGCACTGCAAAATCTAATGGTGCTTTAAAAGGAATCATCAATAAAAATAAATAGATGCCAACTCTACCAATGATATCTTGGCATCAGTAAATCCAACTGGTAGGAAAACAAACTTCTCTAACGAGTAAAGACTATTTAATGTTGTACCATTACTTTCTGCAGAAAATGAAACCTCTCAATCATTCTACAAGGACAACCCAGTCCATATTCCTTATTAATTTATTAAGATTGTGATGTGGTTCCAGTTTGTGACCTCCATAAATTAGCCAAGGCTGAGAGTCAGTGCAGTGTACCCTCCATGTATTACACAGGTAGCCCAATGAGAATTGGCATTGTGTGATGCCTCCATTCACCCGCAATGTTGGCGCAGACCGAAGTATACACTAATCAATTCTACTTAAAAAAATTTTTTTTACAGTGCTGTTAATATAAAAAAAAAAAAAAAAGTTCTCTCACTAGGAAGGTTATATCACAGCTATTTAACATAGGAGTGTTCAATTAATAAGTAATGAATGTAAATTATCTAAGCCAAGCAAAAAAAAAAAAAAAAAAAAAAGTCTTTATATTCAAACCCACCCTTTTATGAAGAAATGTCCCCAAATTATCAGATTTTTTTTATTTATATTTGCAGTCATTGCGAATGGATATTGGAGACATATGTGCACTGTTCCTCTATGACTATGTAACCAACTAATCAACCAGAAGCAATGTATAGCCTTTATGGAGGTTCACACAGTGTGGATGGGCTGTGGATTTTCCACCCAGATTTTGTATTACACTACCATGAAAGTGAATGAGATCTTAAGAAATCTCAACTTGCACCATCAGAAAAAAAGAAATCCGTGTGGATTCTCAGCTGACACTAGGATTGACAACTTGACTTTTTTTGGGACAGCTTATCAGGAAATCAAGGATAGACAATATTGTTGTTTTTTTTTTACAGACACATTGTAAATATAATAAATCATTAAGATTACGATACACTTTATTGATCCCGTGGGAAATTATAGTATTAAAGGTGATCTAGGTCTACAGTCCATTATTCTGATACAAGTCATCAACTACATTCAATGGAAACGGACAATTACAAAATAAATTAACTTTTTTCAGACAAAAAAAAAAAAATAGGGATGTCACCAATTTTTTTTTTGACAGAGCAAAAAAAAAAAATGCCCTATTTTCTTACAGACCGTCATGAAATTTCTGGTTGGCAGCCCTGACTGACATGTATTTAGGGTGTGTGTTTTATACCCCTAATATGTAAATTCATGCTGCAGATTTTCAGAGTCCACCCTCAATGAAAAGGATGAAATCTCTAGCAAATTTGCACCCAAATTCATAGCAAATCCACATGTGACTAATTTGGATTTTGCAGTAGATTCATTTTTTTTTTTTTTTACTTTTGTTCATTTCATGCCACGTTTGGACATATCCTAATACTAGGTTCAGATGGATGTATATGCCCGTAATGATCGCAGATACCATGACCCAAAAATACAGTTCTACAGGCATATGAGGATGTAATTCGGAGTCTGTTGACCCTCGATCAGTTTGGCGCTGTGATCTGTATGAGGACCGCCATATGCAGTCATCTGAACCCAGGCTAATAGAGCAAATTGAATAAAGCTGTATAAGGCTTGTTAGCCTAAGATATGAAGACCATGTTTTTTATTTTCTTTATGACACAGGGTTTGAAGAGAATGATTTATTAGTCTGCAGTGTTGGTATATTTAAGGTTCCACTGAAACTACTAAGGCTTTCCTATATATATAAAAAAAAAAAATTAAAATAAAAAAAATTCTATAAATATATATAAAAAGCAAAGCTAAAGCGTTACTGCTAGCTATAACTGATGTTTGGAAATCGAACAGATAAGGAAATGACAAATCTTTGTTTGCCATTGTTAAGTTGCTTCAAATAAATAGATAAGTAAAACCAAAGTCACCAAACAGGAAAAGGATTGAACAACAGAGGAAATTCCTGGGTGGCACAAGTCCTGGCTACTTTCTTGTCCATCTGCTCCCTCAGGAGGGGGGAGCTGATGGATATGTCCCCGGGAAACATGTGGCAATCAATCAACATGTGATGAATGGTCACTAGAGTTAAGCCCTGACCTGACGCTGTGACCTCTCTTGCATCACTAAAGTGTTTTAATCCACCTCTCTTTCCAGCATGAGCCAGATAGCCACGGGCAAAATAGGAAAGAGAAAAAGCCAAAGGCTATCATATCTTGGCTTCTCAAGTGGTCAGCAACAAAAGAGCAATACTTGGCACAACCTAAAGTCTAAAATGAATGGAACATATGCACAGCAGCGACTTGGTTATTGTATCAGGTCAAGGAAAAAAAAAAAAAAAGCGATCAAATTAGTATAATTTTTCAGCAACTGACAAAACTAAAATCTTCTAACACTAAATATATCCATCATTGACCGTATACAGCACAGAGCTGCAAATCATATGGGATATTAGAAGATAACGAGAAACAAGTTTTGAAGTTAAAATAAAGACATCTAAACATATCTAAATACAACATGAAAATTTGAGAAAGTCGACACTTTTTTTTGGTTGCAAGTGCTCATTATCCTGGACAATAGTCACTAACAATACTTTAGTTAGCACGTGAAAGTAAAGTAAAGTGAAGTTTTTCAGCATTAAATGATCACCAATCAGTAAAATATTTACCAATCAGTGGTCATTTAGAAGCCGCAGACTGACCGCTCTTCAGATGAGCACTGAACAATCAGTAATTATTCGCAGTGCATAGGCCACCATTGTTCTTGGCATAATAGGTCCTGTTTACATAAGACGATGTGCTGCCGAGAACGATGATCTTTTCAGCCTTTTGTTCGTTCGTTGGGTGTTCGGCAGCCAGTGTAGAGCGCACTATGATCATGACACAAACGTTTAGGAGCACACGTTCACAATAACCGTGCAGCGTAGAATAAAGCCTGGGCGGCCAAACGTTTTCCAGCAAGGCATCGCCCAGAGTATTGCACTGCCTCTGACAGCTTGGCTTCACCCCCCATAGTTTGTAGCAAGGAGACTTATGGCACCAAGATACATTGCATATGGCTGTTCACATGATTAAAAAAAAAACGAGCTACAGATCTGTCCGGATATATTTGTACTTTATGGCAGTGGTCAGCAGTAACATAGGCCCTCTGCATGCTCCCTGGATTCGGGGCCCCATACTGGGCAAGCTGTGATACATTGTCTCTACATAGCCACCATGATAAGGGGTAGAGGAGGGGAGGTGGGGTAGGGGAAATAAGAAAAGGTTAAGTAAAACAATCAATTTAAAACCAGTTTCACAATCCATATTAGACACAGGACTTGTTTCTAATAGGAGACCCTTCCATGTCATTGTTGCATATGGCATTTCTAGAGGCAAAGATGGACACGGGTGATAAAAGGAGTTGGCCTCCTATATGTACCCAATATTTATTTCATGTGGAGCTTTCACATTCGTATCTTTAACCCCTTAGTGACGGAGCCAAATTTTTGAAATCTGACCAGAGTCTCTTTATGTGGTAATAACTCAGCAACGCTTCAACAAATCCCAGTGATTTTGAGACTGTTTTTTTCGTGACACATTATACTTTATGATAATGGTAAATTTAGGTCAATATGTTTTGTGTTTATTTATAAAAAATATCAAAAATTGGAGAAAAATGTAAAAAAATTAGCAATTTTCAAAATTTGAATGATTATCCCTTTAATCCAGATGGTCATACCACAGCAAACCATTAATAAATAACATTTCCCACATGTCTGCTTTACATCAGCATCATTTGTAAAATGTTATTTTATTTTTTTAGCATTTTAGGAGGTTTAAAAATGTAGCAGCAATTTTTCATTTTTTCAAGGAAATTTACTAAATTTTTTTTTTTTTTTAGGGACTTATCCATGTTTGAAGTGACTTTAGGGGCCACATGTATTGGGAAACCCCCAAACGTGATACCATTTTAAAAACAGCACCCCCTGACATATCGAAAACTGTTGTCAGGTAGTTTATTAACCCTTCAGGTGCTTTACAGGAATTAATGCAAAGTGGCACAGCAGAAATGAAAATGTGTATTTTTACCACCTAAATGCTTCTAACTTCTGAACAGATTACTACAGCCGTCAGACTCTAAGGGTACCGTCACACTATACGATTTACCTACGATCACGACCAGCGATATGACCTGGCCGTGATCGTAGGTAAATTGTAGTGTGGTCGCTGGGGAGCTGTCACACAGACAGCTCTCCAGCGACCAACGATGCCGAGGTCCCTGGGTAACCAGGGTAAACATCGGGTAACTAAGCGCAGGACCGCGCTTAGTAACCCGATGTTTACCCTGGTTACAAGCGTAAAACAAACAAAAAAAAAAAAACAGCACATACTTACATTCTGGTGTCCGTCAGGTCCCTTGCCGTCTCTGCTTCCCGCACTCAGTCACTGCCGGCCGTAAAGTGAAAGTGAAAGCACAGCCGCTGTGCTCTGCTTTCACTTTACGGCCGGCAGTCACAGTGCTTAGTTACCTGATGTTTACCCTGGTTACAAGCGAACGCATCGCTGGATCGCATCGCTAGATCGCTAGATCGGTGTCACACACACCGATCTAGCGATGACAGCGGGAGATCCAGCGATGAAAGAAAGTTCTAAACGATCTGCTACGACGTACGATTCTCAGCAGGATCCCTGATCGCTGCTGCGTGTCAGACACAGCGATATCGTAACGATATCGCTGGAACGTCACGAATCGTACCGTCGTAGCGATCGAAATGGTATAGTGTGACGGTACCCTAAGGCCGCTATTTGTTCATGAATTTCCACGGCAAACATCAGGACCACACAATCATGATCTGAGGGCACCAATTGGGATAAAGAGGAAGCCCCCACACTCTGTTAACCATATATAATGATGTAGTCACTATTTACAGCAGCATCTAAGGGGTTAAACAGAGTTGAACGGTGCAAACACTGATCGTGGCTGATGCAGCAAGTTGTCAGCTATAGTGTACAACCGACAGAGGCTGGATTGTCACCTGTATGGGGAGGCTATTCTCTTATATCTCAGGTCAGTTAAAAGGCGTATTGGCTGTCATTAAGGGGTTAAATGTGTATCAAAAAATAGCAACATTTATCGCTCGCTCTTTTACATCTACACATATCTAGTACATATTTGGACATTCAATTCCTACAAATGCCGCACTCCGTCACATCACCTTGAGGAGGACACATTTACAGGAGGCCACAAGGATGGGAACACTCAGCCGTAGCGTGATCATCAAAAAATATAACGCAGTCCACGCTGTAATCAGTTACATTAAAATCCCTAAAAAGGGACAAGTCATATTCACAACAGATTCTGTATGTAGAATTAGTGTCCTTGGACATTACATGTAAAAGCACTAATACAGAAAAAAAATATAATTTCCATGTCTATAACATAAGACAAGCAAAGTTATTAAACTCTAAAGTCTCCGCTCCAAGCCAAACATTTTCTAATACTTCACCGTTGGGATTTTCTTATCATCTGTCACCCTTTTTGACAACAGCATTACTGGTCATTCAGGGAGGAGAAAAATAAAAAAGCGCACGCCGGGTCAGATGGAGATTGACACGAGTAGGAAGGTCAAAGGTTATAGCAGTTTTAAATCATCAATGGGCCCAGCTGCCTCAAGAGGAAAAAAAAAAAAAGAAAACCAAGAACCCAACGTGATTATGTAAAAAGAGGCTTCATTCTATGTGCACACTTCTGGCTAATGCTGCAGGGGTAAACTTTAGGTCATTTGTCATTAAACTAAAGAGAACAGGAGATGCACTCGCACACAAAAAAAGAGAAAAAAAAAAAAGCGGTCTATGGCACAATATTATTTTCATCAGTGGGGAAAAATACAAGACTGCAGATCGCACTCATTACAGATTTACTTTTTACATTGTTCTGAGAGTCCAATCCATTGCTTGAATACGTCCACATCCCGATTTACCAGAGAAGCTAAAGTCTCTTCCATACAAGGCTAATTGCCAAATTACAGAGGTTTTTAAAAAAACAAAAAAAAAATAAACTTGACATGTGAAGTTTTGATTGGTGGGATCTCAGACTCCCACTGAATGCCAAAATTAACCCCTTCCCGACCTTTGACGCCACGTAGGCGTCATGAAAGTCGGTGCCAATCCGACCCATGACGCCTATGCGGCGTCATGGAAAGATCGCGTCCCTGCAGATCGGGTGAAAGGGTTAACTCCCATTTCACCCGATCTGCAGGGACAGGGGGAGTGGTAGTTTAGCCCAGGGGGGGTGGCTTCACCCCCTCGTGGCTACGATCGCTCTGATTGGCTGTTGAAAGTGAAACTGCCAATCAGAGCGATTTGTAATATTTCACCCATTATAACGGGTGAAATATTACAATCCAGCCATGGCCGATGCTGAAATATCATCGGCCATGGCTGGAAATACTAGTGTGCCCCCACCCCACCCCTCCGATCGCCCCCCCACCCCCCCGATCTGGCCGGTACACTGCTCCGGCTCCCCTCCGCCCTGTGCTCCGCTCCCCCCCGTGCTCGTGTCCGCTCCCCCCGTGCTCCAATCACCCCCCCGTGCTCCAATCACCCCCCCTGCACTCCGATCCACCCCCCCCGTGCTCCGTTCCACCCCCCCCGTGCTCCGTTCCACGCCCCCCGCGCTCCGTTCCACCCCTCCCGCGCTCCGATTCCCCCCCCCGTGGTCCCCCCCCACCCTATCATACTTACCGATCCAGCCGTGGTCCCGTCCGTCTTCTCCCGGGCGCCGCCATCTTCCAAAATGGCGGGCGCATGCGCAGTGCGCCCGCCGAATCTGCCGGCCGGCAGATTCGTTCCAAAGTGCATTTTGATCACTGAGATATAATCTATCTCAGTGATCAAAATAAAAAAAATAATAAATGACCCCCCCCCTTTGTCACCCCCATAGGTAGGGACAATAAAAAAATAAAGAAATTTTTTTTTTTCCACTAATGTTAGAATAGGGTTAGGGTTAGGGGTAGGGTTAGGGGTAGGGGTAGGGGTAGGGGTAGGGTTAGGGTTAGGGTTAGGGGTAGGGGTAGGGTTAGGGCTAGGGTTAGGGTTAGGAATGTGCACACGTATTCTGGTCCTCTGCGGATTTTTCCGCTGCGGATTTGATAAATCCGCAGTGCTAAACCGCTGCGGATTTATGGCGGATTTACCGCGTTTTTTTCTGCGCATTTCACTGCGGTTTTACAATTGCGATTTTCTATTGGAGCAGTTGTAAAACCGCTGCGGAATCCGCACAAAGAAGTGACATGCTGCGGAATGTAAACCGCTGCGTTTCCGTGCAGTTTTTCCGCAGCATGTGTACAGCGATTTTTGTTTCCCATAGGTTTACATTGAACTGTACACTCATGGGAAACTGCTGCGGATCCGCAGCGTTTTCCGCAGCGTGTGCACATACCTTTAGAATTAGGCTATGTGCACACGGTGCGGATTTGGCTGCGGATTCGCAGCAGTGTTCCATCAGGTTTACAGTACCATGTAAACATATGAAAAACCAAATCCGCTGTGCCCGTGATGCGGAAAATACCGCGCGGGAACGCGGCGTTGTATTTTCCGCAGCATGTGAATTCTTTGTGCGGATTCCGCAGCGTTTTACACCTGTTCCTCAATAGGAATCCGCAGGTGAAATCCGCACAAAAAACACTGGAAATCCGCGGAAAATCCGCAGGTAAAACACAGTGCCTTTTACCCGCAGATTTTTCAAAAATGGTGCGGAAATATCTCACACGAATCCGCAACGTGGGCACATAGCCTTAGGGTTAGGGTTGGAATTAGTGTTGTGGTTAGGGGTGTGTTGGGGTTAGGGTTGTGATTAGGATTATGGCTACAGTTGGGATTAGGGTTAGGGGTGTGGGGGGGTTAGTGTTGGAGTTAGAATTGAGGGGTTACCACTGTTTAGGCACATCAGGGGTCTCCAAACGCAACATGGCGCCACCATTGATTCCAGCCAATCTCGTATTCAAAAAGTCAAATGGTGCTCCCTCACTTCCGAGCCCTGACGTGTGCCCAAACAGTGGTTTACCCCCACATATGGGGTACCAGCATACTCAGGACAAACTGCGCAACAATTACTGGGGTCCAATTTCTCCTGTTACCCTTGTGAATCTAAAAAAATGCTTGCTAAAACATAATTTTTGAGGAAAGAAAAATGATTTTTTATTTTCACGGCTCTGTGTTGTAAACGTCTGTGAAGCACTTGGGGGTTCAAAGTGCTCACCACATATCTAGATAAGTTCCTTGGGGGGTCTAGTTTCTAAAATGGGGTCACTTGTGGGGGGTTTCTACTGTTTAGGCACACCAGGGGCTCTGCAAACGCAACGTGACACCCGCAGACCATTCCATCAAAGTCTGCATTTCAAAACGTCACTACTTCAATTCCAAGCCCCGGCATGTGCCCAAACAGTAGTTTACCCCCACATATGGGGTATCACCGTACTCAGGAGAAACTGGACAACAAATATTGGGGTCAAATTTCTCCTGTTACCCTTGGGAAAATTAAAAAACTCTGGGCTAAATAATTATTTTTGAGGAAAGAAAACGTATTTATTATTTTCACGGCTCTGCATTATAAACTTCTATGAAGCACTTGGGGGTTCAAAGTGCTCACCACACATCTAGATAAGTTCCTTTGGGGGTCTAGTTTCCAAAATGGGGTCACTTGTGGGGGGTTTCTACTGTTAAGCCACATCAGGGGCTCTGCAAACGCAACGTGACGCCCACAGAGCATTCCATCAAAGTCTGCATTTCAAAACGTCACTACTTCACTTCCGAGCCCCGGCATGTGCCCAAACAGTGATTTACCCCCACATATGGGGTATCAGCGTACTCAGGAGAAACTGGACAACAACTTTTGGGGTCAAATTTCTCCTGTTACCCTTGGGAAAATAAAAAATTGCAGGCTAAAAGATCATTTTTGAGAAAATAATTTTTTTTTTTTTTTCATGGCTCTGCGTTATAAACTTCTGTGAAGCACTTGGGGGTTCAAAGTCCTCACCACACATCTAGATTAGTTCCTTTGGGGGTCTAGTTTCTAAAATGGTGTCATTTCTGGGGGATCTCCAATGTTTAGGCACACAGGGGCTCTCCAAACGTGACATGGTGTCCGCTAATGATTGGAGCTAATTTTCCATTTAAAAAGCCAAATGGCGTGCCATCCCTTCCGAGCCCTGCCGTGCGCCCAAACAGTGGTTTACCCCCACATTTGGGGTATCAGCGTACTCAGGACAAACTGGACAACAATATTTGGGGTCCAATTTCTCCTATTATCCTTGGCAAAATAGGAAATTCCAGGCTAAAAAATCATTTTTGAGGAAAGAAAAATTATTTTTTATTTTCATGGCTCTGCGTTATAAACTTCTGTGAAGCACCTGGGGGTTTAAAGTGCTCAATATGCATCTAGATAAGTTCCTTGGGGGGTCTAGTTTCCAAAATGGGGTCACTTGTGCGGGAGCTCCAATGTTTAGGCACACAGGGGCTCTCCAAACGCGACATGGTGTCCGCTAACAATTGGAGCTAATTTTCCATTCAAAAAGTCAAATGGCGCGCCTTCTCTTCCGAGCCCTGCCGAGTGCCCAAACAGTGGTTTACCCCCACATATGAGGTATCGGCGTACTCAGGAGAAATTGCCCAACAAATTTTATGATCCATTTTATCCTACTGCCCATGTGAAAATGAAAAAATTGAGGCGAAAAGAATTTTTTTGTGAAAAAAAAGTACTTTTTCATTTTTACAGATCAATTTGTGAAGCACCTGAGGGTTTAAAGTGCTCACTAGGCATCTAAATTAGTTCCTTGGGGGGTCTAGTTTCCAAAATGGGGTCACTTGTGGGGGAGCGCCAATGTTTAGGCACACAGGAGCTATCCAAACGCGACATGGTGTCCGCTAACGATGGAAATAATTTTTCATTCAAAAAGTCAAATGGCGCTCCTTCCCTTCCGAGCCTTACCATGTGCCCAAACAGTGGTTTACCTCCACATGTGAGGTATTGGTGTACTCAGGAGAAATTGCCCAACACATTTTAGGATCCATTTTATCCTGTTGCCCATGTGAAAATGAAAAAATTGAGGCTAAAAGAATTTTTTTGTGAAAAAAAAGTACTTTTTCATTTTTACGGATCAATTTGTGAAGCACCTGGGGGTTCAAAGTGCTCACTATGCATCTAGATAAGTTCCTTGGGGCGTCTAGTTTCCAAAATGGGGTCACTTGTGGGGGAGCTCCAATTTTTAGGCACACGGGGGCTCTCCAAACGTGACATGGTGTCCGCTAAAGAGTGGAGCCAATTTTTGATTCAAAAAGTCAAATGGCGCTCCTTCCCTTCCAAGCCCTGCCGTGCGCCAAAACAGTGGTTTACCCCCACATATGAGGTATCAGCGTACTCAGGACAAATTGGACAACAACTTTCGTGGTTCAGTTTCTCCTTTTACCATTGGGAAAATAAAAAAATTGTTGCTAAAAGATAATTTTTGTGACTAAAAAGTTAAATGTTCATTTTTTCCTTCCATGTTGCTTCTGCTGCTGTGAAGCACCTGAAGGGTTAATAAACTTCTTGAATGTGGTTTTGAGTACCTTGAGGGGTGCAGTTTTTAGAATGGTGTCACTTTTGGGTATTTTCAGCCATATAGACCCCTCAAACTGACTTCAAATGTGAGGTGGTCCCTAAAAAAAATGGTTTTGTAAATTTCGTTGTAAAAATGACAAATCGCTGGTCGAATTTTAACCCTTATAACTTCCTAACAAAAAAAAATTTTGTTTCCAAAATTGTGCTGATGTAAAGTAAACATGTGGGAAATGTTATTTATTAACTATTTTGTGTCACATATCTCTCTGGTTTAACAGAATAAAAATTCAAAATGTGAAAATTGCGAAATTTTCAAAATTTTCGCCAAATTTCCGTGTTTATCACAAATAAATGCAGAATTTATTGACCTAAATTTACCACTAACATGAAGCCCAATATGTCACGAAAAAACAATCTCAGAACCGCTAGGATCCGTTGAAGCGTTCCTGAGTTATTACCTCATAAAGGGACACTGGTCAGAATTGCAAAAAACGGCAAGGTCTTTAAGGTCAAAATAGGCTGGGTCTTGAAGGGGTTAAGGAGGAGAAACTCTAAGGGTATGTTTCCACGTGCCAGATTACGTCAGGATTTGCTGCGGATTGGACGCAGTCTACAGTCACAGCGTCCAGATGTTACAGAATAGTGGAGGGGATTTTATGAAATCCCGTCTCCACTATGCGTACAGGGCCTGCGTAACCAGACATGCGGCGAGTCTTTATTGACCACAGCATGTCTATTTATCTTACCGAGACATTCAGTCGCAGCAAGATAAATACCACAGTCAATGAATACGATGCGGTGATTCCGCATGTGCTCAATGAACACATCTGGAATCACCGCGTGTACAACAGGGTGCGGCGCTTTGGGCGGAGTGGGGTATCTGCTGCATCCAAAACGATGGGCTTCCTGAACGTGGAAACATAGCCTTAGCCCGAGAGTGGTTCCACTCAGAAGCAAAGGTTAGCTGAAGAGTGGCTCCTAGAAAGTCCAAGAGCCCATCTTTAGTGAATATGGCCTACGTGGAGAGCATCTATCACTTCGCTCAAGTGAAAAACCTTTTTGAAGGTGCAGTTACTTTTCAAGTGACACGACTAAAGGCCCTGATTATTTACATCAGTCTTAATGACTTTAGAGCATTTTATTTAAGTGCTCCTTCATGAGTCATGCCGACCTTTACTTAATTTGGTGCATTTTTTCCAGTGCCATTTGCCACTACCAGAAATGTAGGGCAGGTATAAAAAAAATGAGAATTTGTCAGGTGCCTAAGGCTACACAATCCGAGCTTCACCGATTTTTTAAAAAGTTGATTGATCTGACACAATTGTCTAAGGGGTACTTCCGTTTGTCTGTCCTTCTGTCATGGATATTCATTGGCCCTGGCCTCTGTCTATCATGGGAATCCAAGTCGCTGATTGGTCGCCGCAAAACAGCCACGACTAATCAGCGACGGACACAGTCCGGAAGAAAATGGCCGCTCCTTACTCCCCGCAGTCAGTGGCTGGCGCCCGCTCTCCATAGTCAGTGTCCCTGGCGCTCCGCTCCCCGTGGTCAGTGTCCACGGCGCTCCGCTCCCCATAGTCAGTGTCCACGGCGCTCCACTCCCCATAGTCAGTGTCCACGGCGCTCTGCTCCCCGCACTGTGTCCCCGGCGCTCCGCTCCCCGCACGCTTTTTACTCCCCTCCGGTCACCGCTAACAGGGTTAATGCCGGCGGTAACACATTCCGTTACCGCCGCTATTAACCCTGTGTCCCCAACCTTTTACTATTGATGCTGCCTATGCGGTATCAATAGTACAAATATGTCATGTTAAAAATAAAACCAAAAAACCTGCTGTACTCACCCTCCGCCGCCTTTCTCGCTCCTCTCCACGCTCCCGGCACCGCTCCATTGCAAGTGGCAGGTTCCGCTCCCGTCCCAGGGCTGGTGTGGGACAAGGACCTGCCGTGACGTCATGGTCGGTCATGTGACTGCGACGTCATCATAGGTCCTGCTCACACCAGCCCTGGGACGGCACCGCAAGCTGCTGCTTGCAATGGAGCGATCCCGGGAGCCTGGAGAGGAGCGAGAAAGGCGGCGGAGGGTGAGTATAGCAGGACTTCAACGGGCTATAGGTGAGTATTTTTTTTTTTTTTTTTTTTTTTTTTTAAGTCTCTATACTATGTGCCACTGTGCTGGACAATATACTACGTGGCTGGGCAATATACTACGTGGCTGGGCAATATACTACGTGGCTGGGCAATATACTACGTGGCTGGGCAATATACTACGTGGCTGGGCAACATACTACGTGGCTGGGCAATATACTACGTGGCTGGGCAATATACTACGTGGCTGGGCAATATACTACGTGGCTGGGCAATATACTACGTGGACATGCATATTCTAGAATACCCGATGCGTTAGAATCGGGCCACCATCTAGTGAATGGTATAATCACCAAAAGTAGCAACAATTTGTTTTTAACAACTTCATGTTGAGCAAGATTGAGACATTTCAAGCAGTTTTATGCCAAAATTTTGGAGAAAATTGCTTGATGAATCTGACCCTAAATGTCAAAGTAGATACTTAACGACTAGTGATGAGTGAGTATTTTTTAGTGCTCGGAGTTTTAGTTTTTTAGCGTTGCAGCTGAATGATTTACATCTGTTAGCCAGCATAAGTACATGTGGGGATTTCCTAGCAACCAGGCAACCCCCACATGTACTTCTGCTGGCTAACAAATGTAAATCATTCAGCTGCGGCGCTGAAAACTAAATCTCCGAGCACTAAAGAATACTCGGAGGACACCCGAGCGTGCTCAGGAAATCTCGAGTAACGAGTATATTCGCTCATCACTATTAACGACATAAAAAGGAGACGACAAATGTCAAAACATCTGTAAATCTTTTTCGAAAATCTGCAGTTCTGCACAATTCACTTGTACTCAAAGCTAAGCAAAATATCAAAGCCAAACATTTTCTGGATTTGTTTTTGTATGCAGTTTTAATTCAGACTTATTTTGTAAAACACATAGCAAAATGTACGCTCACATTATCACTAGAGTCTTTTAGAAGCTTCTCAGTGCCCATTTTTTCCTCCATTAAATAAAAATTGGGTTTCATATTTTCCATGTTTGATTCATAGCGTACAAAAACCAAAAACACCAGTTATTTAGTTCAGTAAGAGTTCAAGGTTAAAAACCTAGAACTACATAAAAAAATAAAATAAATTTTTTTACCAGCCTCTCACAGGATGGAGTCACATACAGCAGTATTTTAATTGTCTTTCCATGGGGTGGGAAAGTGGGTGAAATTAGTGAAAAACACTGTAGTCAGACGTTATTTTAAAGCATCAAATTACAAACTCTTTGTACAGGGTTATGTGTTTTTTTTGGGGGGAGGGAGTTGATGATTTTTTCTTGAAGTATACTTTACGTATGGCGGTTACCATATGAAGGTATTGAAAAGAAACTCAATTTAACAGGAGACCCCCCCAGCAATGCAGTCTATGGATCAAAAGTAAAAAAAATAGTAGGGTTGTTCAGCAATACAATAATCTAAGGCTATGTCCACACTTTGCGGATTAGTGTGCAGATTTTTCCGCACCGTTTTTGCAAAATTCGCAGGTAAAACGCACTGCATTTTACCTGCGGATTTACTGCATTCTTTATGCGGATTCCACCTGCGGTTTTACGCCTGCGGATTCCTATTGAAGAGCAGGTGTAAGCCGCTGCAGAATCCGCAAAGAATTGACATGCTGCGGAAAATACAACGCAGCGTTTGTGCGTTTTTTTCCCGCAGCATGTGCACTGCGGATTTGGTTTTCCATAGGTTTACATGGTACTGTAAACAGCATGGAAAACAGCTGCAAATCCACAGCGTCAAATCCGCTGCGGATACGCAGCAAAATCTGCAACGTGTGCACATAGCCTAAAAGGGAGCGTGTCATCAGAAAATTACCTATTGTTTAAAAATCAGGATTTTGTGTTACGTGTATTAATAAGAAAGAAGAGGCTTTTTCCTCCCACATCAAAATCTATATTAAAATAAAAAAAATTAGAAATCTTGCAGTTTTCACATTGGCCACTGGGACTGTGTTTTTTTGGCGTTTCAGGACATTCACATGAACATTAGCCACAATGGATAAGACTTGTGTACTGAAGCATCTATTGAGCAGGTCATTGTAAGGCCCCTTTCACATCAGTTTTTTGCCATCAGTTGCAATCCGATTTTTAAAAATAAAAACGGATCCGGCGACTGATGCCACCGGATCCATTTTTTTCTCATAGACTTGTATTAGCGACGGATGGCCTCACGTTTCATTTATAGTTTGCCGGTTCCATCGAAAGTTGTTTGACTGGAGACAACGGACAAAGTAAAGTTTTTTGTGTACGTTGAAAAAACGGACGGCGACGGAACATCATTTGCTAGAATGGAAGCCTATGGGCACTGGATCCGACAAATGATTTTTTTTTTTTTTTTAACTGAACATGCTCTGATCCAATTAGTCTGATCCCTCCAAAAAACAGATCCGTCTCATCAGTTTTTCACAATCTGCAACGGATCCGTCGAAACAACGGATTGTGACTGACAGACAAAAACGGATGTGTGAAAGGGGCCTAAAGGCCCCTTCACACTGAGCGACGCTGCAGCGATACCGACAACGATCCGGATCGCTGCAGCGTCGCTGTTTGGTCGCTGGAGAGCTGTCACACAGACCGCTTTCCAGCGACCAACGATGCCGGTAACCAGGGTAAACATCGGGTAACTAAGCGCAGGGCCGCGCTTAGTAACCCGATGTTTACCCTGGTTACCATCCTAAAAGTAAAAAAACAAACAAACACTAGATACTTACCTACCGCTGTCTGTCCTCCAGCGCTGCGCTCTGCTTCTCTGCACTCCTCCTGTACTGGCTGGGAGCCGGAAAGCAGAGCGGTGACGTCACCGCTCTGCTTTCCGGCTCACAGCCAGTACAGGAGGAGTGCAGAGCACAGCGCTGGAGGACAGACGGCTGTAGGTAAGTATCTAGTGTTTGTTTTTTTTTACTTTTAGGATGGTAACCAGGGTAAACATCGGGTTACTAAGCGCGGCCCTGCGCTTAGTTACCCGATGTTTACCCTGGTTACCAGTGAAGACATCGCTAGATCGGTGTCACACACGCCGATCCAGCGATGTCTCCAGGGAGTCCAGCGACGAAATAAAGTTCTGGACTTTATTCAGCGACCAACGATCTCCCAGCAGGGGCCTGATCGTTGGTCGCTGTCACACATAACGATTTCATTAACGATATCGTTGCTACGTCACAAATAGCAACGATATCGTTAACAATATCGTTATGTGTGAAGGTACCTTAAGAGGGAAAGGTGGTGGTGTTTTTTTTTTAGCAGATTGTTTTTGTTTTGTTTCGTTTCTTTTCTTTCTCATAATACTGCCACTTGTAAATGCATTTAGCAAAAAAACAAAACACAAAACAATAAATCATGTTCTGATAACATTCCCTACATGGGGTATTTACATAGCTGTCCTCAGACCACTACATAAAAGATGATCAGCTCCGTTTACACAGACAGATGAATACTAGTGAGAACAGAGTGTATTATGACTGTTCTGTTGCCATATAGCATAATGTTGATCGGCAGCACATCACCTGTGTACACTAGGTACACGTTTTATTTCGGCATATAAGAGCTGATCACCTGAGAAATGGTCATGTGGCTGCTAACACGCTTACATGGGCCGATAGTCGGGAACAAGCATTAAGAATATTTGTGTGCAGATTATCAACGGTCTAAAGGTCCATTTACACTGACTGATGGTAAAAGACCTGCGATAAGCGCCTGCTTGATCAGGTAGTTTTATAGCCTGCTTACAAAGACAAGCAGCTCTCCAGACACACAATATTCGGTATTAAACTGTTCAGTGGGAATAGGCCTGAATTGTTCTTGACAGCATAGGTCTTGTTTACACAGGAAGACGTGCTGCAGAGAACGATGATCTTTAGTGCAAACCAAAACATTATTTCACCAATCATTTTGCTCGTTTGTCGGGTATTCAGCAGCATGCTTGGTGTACATTCCCCTTTGATGTTTGAGCAAACAAACCAATTTGGAATAAAAAAAAAAAAAAAAGCCCTCCATACACACAGTAAGGTCGACAACCTGCCAATAACAGTTGTCCGACAGTCTAAGGGTACCGTCACACAGTGGCATTTTGATCGCTACGACGGCACGATTCGTGACGTTCCAGCGATATAGTTACGATCTCGCAGTGTCTGACACGCTCCTGCGATCAGGTACCCCGCTGAGAATCGTACGTCGTAGCAGATCGTTTGAAACTTTCTTTCGTCGTCTAGTGTCCCGCTGTGGCGGCATGATCGCATGGTGTAACAAAGGTGTGCACGATATTGTATACGATGTGCGCATAGTAACCAACGGCTTCAACATCGCACATACGTCATGAAATTATCGCTCCAGCGTCGTACATTGCAAAGTGTGACAGCAGTCTACGACGCTGGAGCGATATTGTTACGATGCTGGAGCGTCACGGATCGTGCCGTCGTAGCGATCAAAATGCCACTGTGTGACGGTACCCTAATGTGTACGGCCCAACAATCAGGAGATTAAGAGGACAATGATCCCCTCTGTTGTCCATGATTGGTGGGAGGGGCCGGAGGAAGCAACCTTCAGTGTTACCCTGCCACCAACACACCACAGACTTTGACCACATGGAAGCGCCCAACACATGAGCGCCTTCTTGCTGCACTATCTGCAACATGATGCCCATATTCTTGGGTTAGAAATAGTGCTGATTGCTGGGTTGCCACTCATTTAGATCCATGGTATAAAAGTAAAATTAGCCAGATACTTTCCCCCCTGGAAAGAGACGCGCACATGCTGGAGTATCGTAAGGGCAGTCCCACACGTCCAGATTTTTTCCCGGTACACGGATCTGGCAAAAGTTGCCACCGGATCAGTTTTTTTTCCTCATAGACTTGCATTAGCGCCAGATTGCGACGGATGGCCTCACGTTTCAACTGTTTTTTGCTGCATCAGTCAAAAATTAGTTTTCCGGCGGCTGGAGAAAACGTACAGAGGAACGTTTTTTATGTCCGTCGAAAAAACACACTAAGACGAATCTGTCGAAAAACCGATGAAACGTGAGGTGAAATGATTGAATCCGGCGATCATGCATTTTCCATTCTGGAAAATTCTCTCTCTAACAGGAAGTCCAAACTCAATCCCCAGGTTAAAAATCGGATCCGGCAGAAAAACGGATCCGTCGCATCAGTTTTTCACAATTTGTAATGAATCCTTTTTTTTTTTTTTCAAAATTAGCCGGATTGTGCCCAACGGCAAAAAACTGATGTGTGAAAGGAGCCTTACACAGCAGCTCATAAGGCCATAAAACTGGCACCAATGATCACTATGAATGAACTACAGGGTTTACAGGACTCCTAAGCTAGGACCCCCCTCCCCATTACATATTCAAAACATCTTAGGCCTCTTTCACATTTCCGTCGGGATGGGGTCGTCGCAAACAGTCGGTCCAACGTACGTTGTGCAAATAGTGCACAACGTGGGCAGCGGATGCAGTTTTCAGACGCATCCACTGCCCATTATGAGTTCCGGGGAAGAGGGGGGTGGAGTTTCGGCCACACATGCACGGTCGAAAATGGCGGATGCGTCGCACAAAAAAAAGTTCCATAGAACTTTTTTTTTTTTTTACGACGGTCCGCCAATTACTGACGCATCCAGTGCACGACGTATGGAACGTGTGTCCATTTGTCGCGATGCGTCGGTAATACAAGTCTATGTGCAAAAACACAATAGAGGATATATACTCAGCACACTCCAGAAAGTCTGATGCAAAAAGGGGGTGTTTAATACATACAGTATATTTACAAACGTTTCGGTCTGTGAAGACCTTCTTTAATGTGCTCTAAAATTATGAGCCAGGGTGTAAAAGTTGACCACCCTATATGTAGATTTTTGCATCAGGTAATGGAGTAAACAGGAATGGAGTTTATAAATAGAGGGCTGACAAAAGCCGATCGAGCGCCGTCACAAACATGGGAGGGTCTTGAGAGTAGAGGGCTAGACAGGCCGATCGCTCCTGTGGCAGGCTGGAGGGGAGGAGACGTGATATCCACCGCAAGTCCAAACAGCAGTTTGGACTTGCGGTGGATACCGCGTCTCCTCCCCTACCCTTTGTCAGCCCTCTATTTATAAACTCCATTCCTGTTTACTCCATTACCTGATGCAAAAATCTACATATAGGGTGGTCAACTTTTACACCCTGGCTCATAATTTTAGAGCACACTGATGAAGGTCTTCACAGACCGAAACGTTTGTAAATATACTGTATGTATTAAACACCCCTTTTTTGCATCAGACTTTCTGGAGTGTGCTGAGTATATATCCTCTATTACAGTCTAAGGTCTGGGCACCTATTCTCATGCACCTCCACCCTGGGCTGTGCTGAACATTGTATTTACTATATGCAAAAACGCATCCTGCGGGCAACTTTGCAGGATGTGTTTTTTTGCACAGAACGACGCATTGCAACGTCTTCAAAAAGACAGAAATGTGAAAGAGGCCTTAGGGATAGTAATGAAATTATTCAACATATAAAAAGGGCATTCCCAACTAAAACTTAAAGAAAAGACCCTGTACAAATGCAATTCTACAAAGAAAGGGAGAAAATCCAGCATATTCTCAGAGATTCAAAATACAAACCTTTGAGCCACAGTACAAGCCACTAAATTAAAAAAAAAAAAAAAAAAAAAAAAAAAAAAGGAATGCATGGTGACAGTGCTTCGACTGGGGTGCCAAGGCCCACCAGTAACCAACTCCCGGGTTGCACTTTTCAGCTACATGCAAATGTAACATTATCCTCAATCACAAATGTAACAATGAACTGGGTATTTATTACTGTATATACTCGAGTATAAGCCGAGATTTTTAACCAAAATTTTTGGGCTGAAAGTCCCCTCTCGGCTTATACTCGAGTCATGATCGGCGGTGGGGGTCGGCGGGTGAGGGGGGGGAGAGAGGACTGTCATATACAGTCATGGCCAAAATTTTTGAGAATGACACCAAAATTATATTTTCACATGATCTGCTGCCCTCTGGTTTTTATTAGTGTTTGTCTGATGTTTATATCACATACAGAAATATAATTGCAATCATATTATGAGTACCAATAGGTTATATTGACAGTTAGAATGAGTTAATGCAGCAAGTCAATATTTGCAGTGTTGACGCTTCTTCAAGACCTCTGCAATTCTCCCTGCCATGCTCTCAATCAACTTCTGGACCAAATCCTGACTGATAGCAGTCCATTCTTGCATAATCAATGTTTGCATTTTGCCAGAATTTGTTGGTTTTTGTTTGTCCACCCGTCTCTTGATGATTGACCACAAGTTCTCAATGGGATTAAGATCTGGGGTGTTTCCAGGCAATGGACCCAAAATCTCTATGTTTTGTTCCATGAGCCATTTAGTTATCACCTTTGCTTTATGGCAAGGTGCTCCATCATGCTGGAAAAGGCATTGTTGGGCACCAAACTGCTCTTGGACGGTTGGGAGAAGTTGCTCTGGGAGGACATTCTGGTACCATTCTTTATTCATGGCTGTGTTTTTAGGCAAGACTGAGTGAGCCGATTCCCTTGGCTGAGAAGCAACCCCACACATGAATGGTTTCAGGATGCTTTACAGTTGGCATGAGACAAGACTGGTGGTAGCGCTCACCTCTTCTTCTCCGAATAAGCTGTTTTCCAGATGTCCCAAACAATTGAAAAGGGGATACATCAGAGAAAATGACTTTGTCCCAGTCCTCAGCAGTCCACTCCCTGTACCTTTTGCAGAATATCAGTCGGTCCCTGATGTTTTTTCTGGAGAGAAGTGGCTTCTTTGCTGCCCTCCTTGAAACCAGGCCTTGCTCAAAGAGTCTCCACCTCACAGTGCGTGCAGAAGCACTCACACCAGCCTGCTGCCATTCCTGAGCAAGCTCGGCACTGCTGGTAGTCCGATCCCGCAGCTGAAACAGTTTTAAGATACGGTCCTGGCGCTTGCTGGTCTTTCTTGGGCGCCCTGGAGCCATTTTGACAACAATGGAATCTCTCTCCTTGAAGTTCTTGATGATGCGATAGATTGTTGACTGAGGTGCAATCTTTGTAGCTGCGATACTCTTCCCTGTTAGGCCATTTTTGTGCAGTGCAATGATGGCTGCACGTGTTTCTTTAGAGATAACCATGGTTAACTGAAGAGAAACTGATACCAAGCACCAGCCTCCTTTTAAAGTGTCCAGTGATGTCATTCTTAGGGTACCGTCACACAGTGGCATTTTGATCGCTACGACGGCACGATTTGTGACGTTCCAGCGATATATCCGTGACGTTCCAGCGATCTCGCTGTGTCTGACACGCTCCTGCGATCAGGGACCCCGCTGAGAATCGTACGTCGTAGCAGATCGTTTGAAACTTTCTTTCGTCGTCTAGTGTCCCGCTGTGGCGGCATGATCGCATGGTGTAACAAAGGTGTGCACGATATTGTATACGATGTGCGCATAGTAACCAACGGCTTCTACATCGCACATACGTCATGAAATTATCGCTCCAGCGTCGTACATTGCAAAGTGTGACAGCAGTCTACGACGCTGGAGCGATATTGTTACGATGCTGGAGCGTCACGGATCGTGCCGTCGTAGCGATCAAAATGCCACTGTGTGACGGTACCCTTACTTAATCATGACTGATTGATCCATTAACACAGGTGTGGGTGTTGATGAGGACAGGGCTGGCGATCAATCACTAAAACGATGTTAGCTGCTCCTTTGAAGGCAGGACTGCAATGATGTTGAAATGTGTTTTGGGGATTAAAGTTCATTTTTTGGGCAAATATTGACTTTGCAAGTACAGTAATTGCTGTTAAGCTGATCACTGACATTCAGGAGTATATGCAAATTGCCATTACAAAAAAATTAAGCAGTAGACTTTGGAAAAATTAATATTTGTCTCATTCAACATTTTTGTCCATGACTGTACTCACCTAGTCCCGGCGCTCCTGTCGTTGTCCCTGCCTGTCCCATGGTCTCTGGGTGCCGTAGCTCTTCCTCTGTTCAGCGGTCACGTGGGACCGCTCATTAAAGTAATGAATATGGACTCCCCTCCCATAGGGGTGGAGCCGCATATTCATTCCTGTAATGAGCGGTCCCACGTGACCGCTTATTTTACAGGAAAAGCTGCGGGCGCCGGAGACCATCTGTCCGGAAGAAGCTGCCAGGGACCACGCCGGAGCAGGTGAGTATTTCATAGTCAACTGTCCACGTTCCACCCGCCGGGCGCCGCTCCGTCTTCTTGCTGTGACTGTTCAGGTCAGAGGGCGCGATGACATATTAGTGTGCGCGCCACCCTCTACCTGATCAGTCAGTGCGGTTAGACGGGACGTTGAGGGGCAGCAAGCAAGGAGAGGTGAGTATGTCTTTTTATTTTTTATTGCAGCAGCAGCATTACATGTGGCACCGCTATATATGGATCATCTTATGGGGCAATAATGAAATGTATGGAGCATTTTATATGGAACAGTTTTAAATAGAGCATCTTATGGAGCATCTTATGGGGCCATAATGAACTGTATGCAGGATTACATGGGGCATATTTTTCTATGGAGCATCTTATGAGCACATCATCAACTTTACGGAGCATTACATGGGCCCATCATTAACTGTATGGAGCATTATATGGGCCCACCATCAACTGTATGGAGCATTATATGGGCCCACCATCAACTGTACGGAGCATTATATTTTTGAAATTCACCAGTAGCTGCTGCATTTTCTACCCTAGGCTTATACTCGAGTCATTAAGTTTTTCCAGTTTTGTGTGGCAAAATTTGGGGGGGGGGGGGGAGGGGGTTTGGCTTATACTCTAGTATATATGGTACATAAGATGCTGCCTCTGTCTGTAAATAGTGAATAAAGTATATTGTGCCAAACACTGCTCATATAGGAGGGTGGTGGCCCTGGATTCTCCTGTGGGCCAGTCCAAGCCTGCATGGTAGGGGATCACACTTGGGAAGGATTTTCCATGTTTTTGTAGAATGAAAAGAAAAATCCGTCTTGCTATGTTACATTGTAGAATTGCACTAGAACAGGAAGGGTTCCTTTAACAAGTGGACATTTTTGCTTAATTGTTATTCATGAAACAGAGGGATGACACATTAAAATAGGATGTGCCAGTAAGATTAATAGTTGCCAGGCTCCAGGGTGTCATCACGTGCCCTGCAGCTGGAAGACTACATGACTCCAGTGGCACAAAGAACCTCATTGTCCCATTATAAAAAGTAGCAAGTGTCTTAAGAAACAAACATGAAACTTGGAACGCAAACAGGATGAGGCCTCCCAAACGTTTTCTTTTCAAGTAATTGCCTGGACAGCTGGTTTAAAGGGAGAAAGAGAATCTTTATAAATTCCAGTGTAGATAATACCAAACAGCATGGCGGGGCCAGTTATAGAATGCAAATATCACAACTTTCACCACTGGATTTGCAAACAATACAATTACACATATCAGGGGAAAAAAACAACGCATGTATGCCCAAGTAAAAAAAAAAAAAACGATACTTGGATAATTAAAATATACAAAGCCGCTAAAAAAAAAAAAAAAAAAATATATATATATCTCTGAGTTTAGCTGGCCATTTTCTGGAAAAGGGTAATAAAAGGCATGCAAACCTTTTAGAGGAAAATAAAAAAAAAAAGTTTAGACATACATGTCCATTATTGCATGAACCGGTGTTAAGAAAAAAAACCATGTTCACATATAGCAGAATATCAGATAGCAAATCTGCTGCAGAAAATGGATATAGAGTCTGTACCTCATTCACAGGGCAAGGAAGAAAAAAAAAATATCTAAACAGTCCAAATTTTAAATATTTCTTGCATTTCTATTTTTTTGGGCAGATTGGCCTTGACTTGTGGAATTTGCTCCACGGAGATCACGAGGATATCTAATACCGCAACAATTGGGGTTTGCTGTGGATTAACAGAGGATCCGCAGGAAAATCCACCAGTCTAGAACAAAAACACTTTCCATAAATTGAGACTGTCACTAGCATGATACATTGTCACAGGAAGCTGGGGTGTACAGAAACAGTAAGGCTTCTTTAACACTTCCGTCTTCTGCTGTGCGTCGTTATGCAGTAAAATGATGCATCGACGGACGTTCTGGAAATAGTGAAAAAAAACGTGTGTGACGCAGAGAATTTTTTTTTCTGGGTCTGAAAATATTTCCGGGCATGCTCACAATGGAAAAAATGGGATTCGTCGCTGGATTCCTGCGAGTGACGGTCAGTGGCGGATCCTGCACCCATAGGCTTCCATTGTAGCCAACGACGGACAACGCAGGACCCGTCGCTGAACGATTTTCCAACGTGGACAAAAAACGTTCCCCTGAACGTTTTTTGCTCCCGACAGACCGCTATTTTGCGACGGATCCAGTGCACGATGGATGAAACGGATGACCATCCATCACAATCCGTCGCTGATACAAGTCTATGGGAAAAAACAGGATCCTGCAAATTTTTTTTGCAGGATCCTGTTTTCTCACAAGACGACGTATCTCGACGGGACACTGCCAACAGAAGTGTGAAAGAGGCCTAAGGGGGCCAAAGAGGCTCCAGGGGAGAGCACTATAGTGTTTTTGTGACAATTTCCATAAGGAAAGTCTGCAGGTTTTAGTGGGGATTTCTATGGAATGGTTTAAAAAGTTCTCTCAGGAATAAAAAGACTTGAGTACAAAATACACTGTGTGCAGAATTAGGCTAGCTGTATTTTAGAGGATTATTTTTATTATTGATCAACAACTATGTTCTCAGTCAACCCAAAAGACTCAATTATCAAAGCTTAATATTTTTGGAAGTTGGAGTGGGTTCTTTTTAGATTTGGCTAACAGGAGGATATCGGTTTGTGCACGTAACTATTACTGTGCAGAATTATTAGGCAACTTAATAAAAACCAAGTATATTCCCATTTCACTTGTGTATTTTCACCAGGTAAACCAATATAATTGCACAAAATTTTGAAATAAACATTTCTGGCATGTAAAAACAAACCCCCCCAAAACTAGTTAAGGCCCCTTCACATTAAGCGACGCTGCAGCGATACCGACAACGATCCGGATCGCTGCAGCGTCGCTGTTTGGTCGCTGGAGAGCTGTCACACAGACCGCTCTCCAGCGACCAACGATGCCGGTAACCAGGGTAAACATCGGGTAACTAAGCGCAGGGCCGCGCTTAGTAACCCGATGTTTACCCTGGTTACCATCCTAAAAGTAAAAAAAACAAACACTACATACTTACCTACCGCTGTCTGTCCTCCAGCGCTGTGCTCTGCACTCCTCCTGTACTGTCTGTGTGAGCACAGCGGCCGGAAAGCAGAGCGGTGATGTCACCGCTCTGCTTTCCGGCTGACCGACGCTCACAGCCAGTACAGGAGGAGTGCAGAGGACAGCGCTGGAGGACAGACAGCGTTAGGTAAGTATCTAGTGTTTGTTTTTTCTACTTTTAGGAAGGTAACCAGGGTAAACATCGGGTAACTAAGCGCGGCCCTGCGCTTAGTTACCCGATGTTTACCCTGGTTACCAGTGAGACATCGCTGGATCGGTGTCACACACGCCGATCCAGCGATGTCAGCAGGAGTCCAGCGACTAAATAAAGTTCTGGACTTTATTCAGCGACCAACGATCTCCCAGCAGGGGCCTGATTGTTGGTCGCTGTCACACATAACGATTTTATTAACGATATCGTTGCTACGTCACAAAAAGCAACGATATCGTTAACAATATCGTTATGTGTGAAGGTACCTTTACCAATATAGCCACCTTTCTTTATGATGACACTCAACAGCCTTCCATCCATAGATTCTGTGAGTTGCTTGATCTGTTTACGATCAACATTGCCTGCAGCAGCCACCACAGCCTCCCAGACACTGTTCCGAGAGGTGGACTGGTTTCCCTCCCTGTAGATCTCATATTTTATAAGGGACCACAGGTTCTCCATGGGGTTCAGATCAGGTGAACAAGATGGCCATGTCATTTTTTCTTCTTTGAGACCTTTACTGGCCAGCCACGCTGTGGAGTAGTTGGGGGCATGTGATGGAGCATTGTCCTGCATGAAAATCATGTTTTTCTTGAACGATACCGACTTCTTCCTGTACCACTGCTTGAAGAAGTTGACTTCCAGAAACGGTCAGTAGGTCTGGGAGTTGAGCTTCACTCCATCCTCAACCCGAAAAGGTCCCACAAGTTCATCTTTCATGATCCCAGCCCATACCAGTACCCCACCTCCACCTTGCTGGCGTCTGAGTGGGAGTGGAGCTCTCTGCCCTTTACTGATCCAGCCTCTGGCCTGTCAAGAGTCACTCATTTCATCAGTCCATAAAATCTTTGAAAAGTCAGTCTTAAGATATTTCTTGGCCCAGTCTTGACGTTTTATCTTATGTTTCTTGCTCAAAGGTTGTCGTTTCTCAGCCTTCTTTACCTTGGCCATGTCCCTGAGTATCGCACACCTTGTGCTTTTTGTTACTCCAGTAACGTTGCAGCTCAAATATGGCAAAACGGGTGGCAAATGGCATCTTGGCAGCTTCACGCTTGATTTTCCTCAATTCATGGGCAGTTATTTTGCACTTTTTTGCCGCGTCAAAAGTTTGGCAATTTCAAGACTGCTGCATCCGTCTGCAAGATATCACACAATTTTGGACTTTTCAGAGCCCATCAAATCTCTCTTCTAACCCATTTTGCCAAAAGAAAGGAAGTTGCCTAATAATTAAGCACACCTTATACAGGGTTTTGATGTCATTAGACAACACCCCTCCTCATTACAGAGATGCACATCACCTGGTTTACTTAATTGGTAGTTGGCTCTCAAGCCTGAACAGCTTGGAGTAGGTCAACATGTATAAGAAGTATCATGTGATCAAAATACAACTTGCCTAATAATTCTGCACACAGTGTATATTCATGAAATATCAAAACTCATAGGAAAAATGTACAATATTCACTACAATGGTATTTCCATTTATGACTGCTTCTGCACCTGCAATGATCTTTTGAAGAACTCTGTTAAGTAGCTAAGCATTTCAGATACCTTTAGCTATGAAAAGGTTAAAAGAACAAACTCTTCCTTAAAAAAAATCCACTGTCAAAACTAGTCTTTGGGTTAAAAGAATTTCTTGTTACCATTCTAAGCTTCCCCTGACATCCCCTTGTCTGCATATTTAAGTTCTGGGCTAACAAATCCCCATTTGTTCCTGTATACGCTTCATTTATACTTGCGCTCCAGAATCCAGTCCCCTTCTCTCTTCTGAAAACAATCACCATTCCTTTGAAGGATCCCAATCCCTCCAGTGCCAAAAACATTTCCCCCTTACTTGTGCCAATTAAATGCACAATACAGCAATTGACTCAGAATGGGAAATCACAATTTAAGTAAAATATGAGATTCCAACAATTTCAGAGCAATTGCCAAAAAAGCAAAATGTCAAACGGGAGTCCCATAAATCACTTACTAATCAGAACTACATAGCAAAACACTCAAGAAATAATGCAAGCTTAAACGACATACAAAGACAAATGTGTAAAACATATAAAAGTAATCAGAGGGGAAACTTTACTAAAGCTCGCGCTTTATACCTCACTCCTAATCTAAAGTATGTTGGGTTAAGAAGAACCTGAACGCCTTTAAGTAAATTCACCACATCTCTGGCTATCTGGACTGGTGAAGAATTACGCTATGATTGACAACAATTTCTGGCATAAATTTCACCAAGTTTGTTAGGATTTTGTTGGGCCTGATCATTCTGCCAGCAAAACGTGACCACATTTTCAGAAAATGGGAACTACAGAGAAAAAAAATAAATAAAATTCATTCAAAATTTTGGTGCTAAACACTTAAAAAAACTTGAGTCCATCCACAATCAAAACTATAGACCGTAACATAAAAAATAGCATTAGTAGCAGATTTTTGACATTGGGTAATGAGGGCTCCATGGTCGACACTGTTTCTTTCAGCATATCCAGTCAACAACTCGGACTCTTCAAAAATTGTCATGTTGCTCAAACCATTTATGTTTTGTGGCAGGGAAATTATTCTGCTAAAAGAGACCACTTACTACGCAATTCAGTTGTCATGAAGCCCTGCAGTGTGTCTGTAACCACATGTGACATGTACGGCCTACACATAGTAAGACCCACATAAATGCCAGACATGCAGATGCATACGAATGCGTCATTTCGCGGTGTGCGGCGGTGTCCGGCGAACACATGTTGCATTTTTGAGGCGTCAAATATTGCGCAATGGTCTACGGGAACGCATTGGTATGCATGGACATTCGTACGCATGCGTACTTTAGACTGCGCATGTCGAGAAAATGAGATCACCGCCTCCACCATGCGCATAAAAAACGCAAACGCATGCCAAAACGCATTTAAACGAATGAACACGCAGTGCTTTTGTTTGGGTCATGCGCAAGCAAGCTTTTGCATGCGTTTGCGTATGCAGATACACTGCGCACAGAAATGCTAATGTGAACTTAGCCTTAAGGTACCGTCACACTAAGCGACGCTGCAGCGATACCGACAACGATGTCGATCACTGCAGCGTCGCTGTTTGGTCGCTGGAGAGCTGTCACACAGACAGCTCTCCAGCGACCAACGATCCCGAGGTCCCCGGTAACCAGGGTAAACATCGGGTTACTAAGAGCAGGGCCGCGCTTAGTAACCCGATGTTTACCCTGGTTACCAGCATAAACGTTAAAAAAACAAACAGTACATACTTACATTCCGTGTCTGTCCTCCGGCACTCTGCTTTCCTGCACTGACTGTGAGCACAGCAACCGGAAAGCAGAGCGGTGACGTCACCGCTGTGCTTTCCGGCTGGCTGGCGCTGACACAGGATGCAGGAGGAGTGCAGAGAAGCAGAGCGCCGGGGACAGACAGCTGAAGGCAAGTATGTACGGTTTGTTTTTTTACCCTGGTTTACCCTGTTTACCCTGGTAACCAGGGTAAACATCGGGTTACTAAGCGAGGCCCTGCGCTTAGTAACCCGATGTTTACCCTGGTTACCAGTGAAGACATCGCTGGATCGGTGTCACACACGCCGATCCAGCGATGTCAGCGGGAAGTCCAGCGACGAAATAAAGTTCTGGACTTTCCTCAGCGACCAACGATCTCCCAGCAGGGGCCTGATCGTTGGTCGCTGTCACACAACGATTTCCTTAACGATATCGTTGCTATGTCACAAAAAGCAACGATATCGTTATGTGTGACGGTACCTTTAGAAAGATGTATTAAAAAAAAAAAAAAAACACTTTAAAAAAATGGATCTTTAGAGATCACCTGAAAGTAATATACAGTATGGGTGAAGGTTTGGACACTTGTTTATACAATGGCTCTTAAGATTTTATTGGCAATGCTGGTACGCCGTTCCATACAGTGCTGAGCCCTAGTCCACGATTATTCTAAGACATAACATGGAAACAACAACTCACAGTAAAGAAATAACAGGGCATCATTACTTTAAGGCTGGAGTCACACTAGTCTGTAATACGGACGAGTGCTATGCGATAAAAAAAAAAAAAATTTTTGCATAGCACTCTGACCAGTCAAAATGTGCCTGGTTATCATTTGTTCCTTCAGGTGTTCCTGGCCGCTCTTAGTCTCTGTGAAGTTCGTTTTCCCTCTGACTTTGGGTTTATCCTGTCTTTCCTGTATCCAGCTAGCCTCTGCGTTTCCTCAGTCCCTCAGCCAGACCCTGTACTGCTGCAGTTTACCCATCAGTCCTGTCTCTGTCTATTGGGCAGCTCACATCTTCCATTTTTTTTTTCTCATCCGTATTATAGTTGCGAGTGAAATTGCAGCATGCTGCGATTGTCCACGTATCTCAGCTGAGAAAACGCCAAGGCAAGTCTATGGGGGCGAGAAAAATACAGAATACACATGGACCATCAGTGTGACTTGCAAGAAATTCTCAGGTATTGGGCAGGTGACAGGAAAGGCTCAGCCATTATTTGCTCATTTTGCAAGTGTGTGATAAAATCTCACCGTACGGATGAGATACGGATGACAC
This sequence comes from Ranitomeya imitator, assembly GCF_032444005.1. Taxonomy (NCBI): domain Eukaryota; kingdom Metazoa; phylum Chordata; class Amphibia; order Anura; family Dendrobatidae; genus Ranitomeya; species Ranitomeya imitator. Next base: position 120,312,131 of record NC_091287.1, read on the forward strand.
ATGGATACTTTGAGAAAAAAATGCATCCTGGCATTGCACACGGATGACATACGGATCACCATACGGAAAACATTTGTGCGATTCTCAGCAGACAAAAATCGGACAGATTTTTTATACATTGGGTGCGACTCCAGCCTAAGATGCAAAACGTCAATCTGGAAAACTTCTAAAAAACTTTGAAGGTATCTTCAAGTGCAGATATAAAACCATCACTCGCCGTGAATCGTGATGAACCTGGTTCCTATGAGGAGCACTCCATGAGACTTATACTAAGAAGTACCTCTGCTTTAGGATAAATTCAGGAGTCACCAGCATCGGAAGCCAAAAACTGACAGCATCTCATAACAAAACGCACAGACATCAAGCAACAGACACAACATCAACAGTCTCCTCGACTGCGAGAAGCAGGCCTTTAGAAATGCAATGATGCAAAGAAGCCACTACTGAGGACCACAAACAGGAAGAGACATGTTTGGGCCAAGCGAAAAGGACTGACCATTAAATCAGTGGACATCTTTATTTGTCTGATCAGTCAAAATGAGATTTTTGGTACCTACCGTCATGTGTTTTGAGACAGAAAAGGTGAGTGGATGGTTTCTACATGTGTGGTGCCCACTGAAGCATGGAGGATGGAGGGGAAGGTATAATGCTTCGGAGGTGCTTTGCTGGTGACATTGTTGGCGATTAATTGCAAATTCCAGGCACAATACCCAGCATGGTAACCACAGCATTTTGTAACATGCCATCACATCTCATTTGCACTTTTTGTGAATATCATTTGTGTTGCAATAGGACAAAGATGCAAACAGACTTCCAGGTTATGTAAAGACTGTGACCAGGAAGGAGAGGATGTGAATTCGGTGTCAATGATATGGCCTCCACAATCACCCAACTGAGATGGTTTTGATGCGTTTGACCACAGAGAAAAGGCAAAGCAGCCAACAAGTGCTTAGCACCTCTGGGAACACCTGCAAGATTGTTGGAAAGCCATTCCAGGTGATGGAGCTGCTTGAGAGAATGATCACACATTCTACTTTGCTTGACATCTGTTTCCTGTGTATTTATTGCCTTATGTCCAAATCTATAATGTGCATCTTTCAATAAGAACCAAAAAATTATAGCAGGAACAAAATATCACAACTTTTGGCTGGTACAGTACTTGAATCAAAAAAGGTCTCAAGATATCCATTTTGGTTTGGGTCCTTTTTGACACAGGATAGCAAATGCGTCCAAATGTAGTGTGTGTAAATGGGGCTAAGCTCCTTATTATGTCATGGCTAGTGTATAGCAGAGAAGGGCTGACTTGACTACAGAAATGAGCCTGTAAGCAAGTCCCACATTATACTCCATCCTGTACAACGATTCCAACAATATGTACCGTATATCCTCGAGTTTAAGCTGAGATTTTCAGCCTATTTTTGGGGGCTGAAAGTCCCCCTCTCGGCTTATGTTCGAGTCATACCCGTGGGTCGGCAGGGGAGGGGGAGCGGGGGCTGTCTAATTATACTCACCTGCTCCTGGCGCAGTCCCTGCAGGTGCCTGGTTCCCCAGCAGCTTCTTCCTGTACCGAGTGGTCATATGGCACCGCTCATTACAGTAATGACTATGCGGCTCCACCTCCCAAAGGGGTGGAGCCGCATATGCATTACTGTAATGAGCAGTAACGGTGACCGCTCAATACAGGAAGAAGTTGCGGCGCCGGGGAACCAGGGACTGCGCCAGGAGCAGGTGAGTATAATGGGGTGTGGGAGCGCTGCGCAAAAGTCACCTTTCCTCATTCCGGGCGCCGCTCCGTCTTCAGTCTTCTGCAGTGACGCTCAGGTCAGAGGGCGCGGTGACGTGGTTAGTGCGCGCCCTCTGCCTGAACGTCAGTGCAGAAGACGCTGAAGATGGAGCAGCACCACAACGAGGAAAGGTGAATATAGCAAGTGCCGGGGGCCTGAGAGGTGATGTGATTTTTTTATTGCAGCAACAGCAAATGGGGCAAGTGTCTATATGGAGCATCTTATGGGGCTATTATTAACCTTTATGCAGGATTATATGGGGCATACTTTAATATGGAGCATCTTATGGGGCCCATCAAACTTTACGGAGCATTATATGGGGCTCTTGATTCAATGTCAATATTCAAAAACACTTAACCTACTGATGTCTCAATTAATTTTACTTTTATTAGTATCTATTTTTACTTTTGACATTTACCGGTAGCTGCTGCATTTCCCACCCTAGGCTTATACTCGAGTCATTAAGTTTTCCCAGTTTTTTGTGGCAAAATTAAGGAAGGGGGGGGGGGGGTCGGCTTATACTCGAGTATATACGGTAGATTAATCTTTATTTTCGGTTTTGAGTATAAACAACAACCCCAAGATGAATTTCATCAATCGAGGTATCATGTTAATCGGTAGAACGGTGCTGATCTGACACTGTAGGTTACTGTGCACAATCCTGCTGACAGGCTCCCTTTAAGTTTAACTAATAAATGCAACATTTAATCAAATAAAAAAAATCACAAATCCCTAATATTTATTAAGTCATTGCTGGAAACATAGCCATAAAATACAAGCAGTTAGAGGGTTATATGAAGAATATGCCATTTTACAGCCCTGAGCGATATGATCTAATACATAAATGACGACACTCCAAGACCATGCTGTGGTAACGAAACATTTCTGCAGAGATGAAAACAATATCCTTCGAGCCATGCAAATGGTGTTTATTAGGCATTTAATGGAGATGACTTTGGCCACGTGACAATCACTAACCAGATCGCTCACAAGAGGGGAGAAAAAAAAAAAAAACCTCTGAAGACCACATACCTTGGCTTTCACTAACCAAAGGAATTCCTTTATGGTCTTATAAAAGGACATTGTAATGGTATACTCCAAGTTTAAAGACACTGATCAATGCAGCATGTTAGGTGTAGGATGTGGGGTGGGGGAAGAGTAGTAGGTCAAACATGGAAGGGGGGGGGAATTGGAAACCAGAAGTTAACCCTTGAGCTCCCCTGTCAGCATTTTTAGTGTCAGATCTTTTAATGCACAGATGTTTGTGCCGATTTTATGCAGTAATAATTTGCTATTTTATTCCTGAAGGTTAAGTGTCAGACTTGAAGATTTACAAGTTCCTTTATAAGCGTCAGAACTAAAGCATCAGTAAATCTCTCTGCTAGGTGGCAATACACACACTGCAGTTGATAGACAAGCATATAAAATCGGACGTGTGCCATCAGGTTTTTAATTGCACAAATAGGACAGCACACTCACCCATATTATTTCTTAGTGCTGTGCACATTAATGATTTTTTTTCATAGCATAGATAACTTTCATGAGAGTCTTACATGAGACTCCCACATTCATGTGTATTGGTGCGACAAAACACAAAAATCAGATCCCACACGGACCATCAGAGTAACATCCAATTTCAGATTTCTATTATAAGCCTAGGAAACCGTTTGTGATCATTACGTGTTACATGTAGCTTCGGGAAACACGGGTGGCAGGCGGCCGGGAAACACGGGTGGCAGGCGGCCGGGAAACACGGGTGGCAGGCGGCCGGGAAACACGGGTGGCAGGCGGCCGGGAAACACGGGTGGCAGGCGGCCGGGAAACACGGGTGGCAGGCGGCCAAAAATTAGGAGAAAAAAAAAAAAAAGTGTGCAAGTTTTCTGGATGAAATTCGGACGATTTCCTCATCTACAAGCATCCTTAAACACTTAATTGAATGACAGGTTCTTCACTGAAAATAAGTTGGGCCTTGTTGAATATTTCAGGCTGTGTGCACAAGATCAAAAAACAGCATCTTAGGGTATGTGCACATGGTCAGTAAATGCTGCAGATTGGATGCTGCATACTTCTGCAGTGTACAACCTGCAGCGTCCAGCTGTTCGCATAGTGGATGGGATTTCAAGAAATCTCATATCCGCTATGCGTGCAAAGATGCCTGTGAAAATGGACATGCGGGGCGCAAACCCACTCGTGGCATGTGTTTCAAATCTGCAACATGTTAAAATTCAGTATATTTTACAAGAGAAATTATGTAAAGATTTTTCCCATCGACTTGCATTAGATACCGCAGATGCGTTTCCGCAGTGGAAACACATTTAAACTTTAATAAAGTTTAATCAAAGTCAAATACCAGGAAGTATCCAAAAACAAAGCAGTGTTTCTTAAAACAGGACGTAACCGTGTGAAAAACGCATGTAAAAAAATACAACCAAAATTGACTGTAATAGGTGCCGAAAATCTGCATTATCAAAAACTCTGTGGGAATGTAGCCTTAAAAAGGGAACCTGTCAATAGGTTTGGCCGATACGAGTTACGGAAACCCCCTTTCAAGGCTTATATACAGCATTTTATATTGCTGTATACAAGCCCCCGATCCGACCTGTAAGAAGAATAAATTATACTCACCTGGGGGGCAGTCCGGTCTGATTGTCCTGGTCACCTCTCAACTTCTTGCGATGCCGTCCTCCCGCTTCCTTCATGTGGATGACGTGTCCCTGCATCATCCACACAGGCTCCCCGGAAACACTTATCTGCCCTGATGAGGGCAGCGTAAAGTACTGCAGTGCGCACACGCTGGGCCTCTCTGACCTTTTCCGTCGCCTGCGCACTGCAGTACTTTGCTCTGCCCTCAACAGGGAAGATAAGTGCACCTGCGCAGGATCGCAATTCCGGGGAGCCTGTGTGGATGACGCAGCGTTTACTGACAGGTTCCCTTTAAAGGGGTTGTCCCGGCAACAGAGTTAATTTCAATGAACAGATCATGGAATAATAATTTCCACAGTTGGATGTGTTTAAAAAAAAAGAAAAGAAAAAAAGAAAAGAATGCTGAGCTAATCTCATACATGTGCCCTTGCCGTGTACTGTGTAATGGCCGTGTTTCACCATGCTGGAACATGGTCTGATCATACCACAGCTCCTGGGCAGGGTAGGAAGCAAAAAAGTATACAGACATAGCATTTGTAAGGAATAGGAACATTTATTTTTTTTTTTTTTTTTTTTTAAACACATTCAATTGTAGACCTATTGTAAATATTCTTCCAAGATGTATTGATTAAAATCAACTCTAAAATTAACTGTTTGTGGGGAAAAAAAAAAAAAGTGTATGGTTGCATCAGCGTAATATTTCACTAGGAAGTTCGTTCAGCAGTTGTGTATGCCACCAATAAAGAGGCTATTAACGCTCTCCATACACAGACTAATAGCGGCTCAACCCTGCCAGTATCGATGGGCTTGGCTGACTGCTTTATATCTATAGGGGACTCTGACAATTTCTTGTCAGAGAGGATAGCTCTATCCGATCATATCTCCTAGAGATAAGCCAACACCACCAGAACCGTTTGATCCTGCAGACTGTGAGCCCTCGCGGGCAGGGTCCTCCCTCCTTATGTACTCGTGTGCCTTGTTTATCTGCTCATGTTTAATGTATTTGTCTATATTTGCCCCGTATTCACATGTAAAGCGCCATGGAATAAATGGCGCTATAAAAATGTATAATAATAATAATAATAATAAATTCATATACAACAAATCCGAACGCGTGCTCCCATTTATGGGAGAGCCGGCTGAACAACTGACCAAACCATTATTCAGCCCACTGTCATCTAGTGTACGGTGGGCTTATCAGTATGCAGTCCCTTTATGAACTTATAGGAGACACGTATCCTATTGAACAATAGGCTTAACCCCCTTGTAAAAACCCTCACTTTCTGGTTTAAGCAGGAAGAGTTTGTTTTGTTTTTTTATACACTAAATCTTTCAGAATCTATCAAGTGATGTAATTTAACTCCATTTTCAGTGCTTTATGGTAAATTTTCTCCATTTGTTAATCTGAAAAAAAGGAGACTTGAAATTTTTCATGCAAAATATGATCAGGAATGGTTAGATGAAGAAAAAAGTTTAAAAAAAATTACAATATATAGTAAACATGTAAGGCATAAAAATATAATTACGTCGTCATCAACATTGCTACAACTCATGTAAATTTCTTAATGCGATCATCACAGGGAGTCCTACACAAGTAGATTCTACGACCAAAAATCCCAGACTTTTATATATATATATATATATATATAAAAAAAAAGAAACGAATTTCCTTTCAAATCCAACCCATGCAAATCGCTTCAAATGGATATGTTCCAAAAAAAGGGAATGGTGCGAATAGGTAGAGAGTAGACACTTCATATGGGTAGCATTAGTAGGCCGATCATAAACCACACACTTAGTCATAAGATGGGATGAGAAGGTGACACATGGGAGATTACGGGAAATCAGGATGCTCTTTTCAACTCCATCATCTCCTTGCCCTTCCCCCCTCCTAAGCTCCTTCCAGGAATCCCAGGCATGAGTCACACTCCAAAGTCTCACCAAAGCCAGGTGCCCACAGCTCCTAAATTAAAAACACCCAAACCTACTTTACCAGCAGTTATCAGTCTACTCTAAGCAAAGTGCTTAGAAAAACATCCACATGGCCCATATGTGGAAAACATTCCAGAGGTCGAATACCAACTGTGGTTGTGTAAAGGGGCCCTACATAGAAAAAAAATAAAAAATCAGAAATGTATTAATTCCCATAGTCTGATTAGACGATGCCAATACCAAATTGTCATTTTCTGCAAATATGCACCCAAAGGAAACAAAATATGACCATCTGAAAAGTAGCATGTTCCAGGCTTCAAGGTAATGTGGCCTTGCCTATAAATTCTGTATGCGTCCTCCCCATTTTTTTTTTTTTTGCAGGTGACGTAAATGACAGCATGGGAGAAGCAATAATCTACAAGCATGTCTCCGGACCAAGTGTACAAAAATAATCCGAGCACATAACTGTTCAATGGATTTGAACAACAAAATTGTCTTTTTTAAAGTGTCCAAAATAACCACAATTTTACCTTTTTATGGTCTCAATTTATAAAAAATAAATAGAAAATCAGCAATAATGCAAATTAAAGATCGCATCTAGAGCAGACCATACCCTAGAGATTGTAAGCAGGGGTGTCCACAAGTGGTCTGTGAAAGTACGACACTGCAATAACCCAATAAATTCTACAATTGGCCATCTCAGGCATGTTCTGTGACTTTTGGTCATAACTTGATAAATGAAAGACTTAGCAATCTATTTTAGCAAGTCAGAATTAGGTTGCATTTACCTTCCACTGATTGGCTACATTTCAGGAGATGGATGACAGGTTTAGACAAGACAACCACACTTCATGCGGTGCACCACGAATATCATTGTTCTTGGCAGCACATCTCTTTTCACAAGCTGTACTGCACTGGTGAGAACAATACATTTTTTTAGCAAGCTTAAAGGGTTAAGCCCCCGTCACACATAGCGAGATCGCTGCTGAATCACAAGTTTTGTGATGCAACAGCGACCTCAGTGGCGATCTCGCTATGTGTGACACATAGCAGCGACCAGGCCCCTGCTGTGAGATCGCTGGTCGTGTCGGAATGGCCTGGACCGTTTTTTGATCGTTGAGGTCCTGCTGGGTAACACACATCGCTGTGTTTGACACCTTACCAATGACCTCGTTGACAGGACGTCCCATTGAATCGTCATGAAATAGCATCGTTGTACAGGTCGCCGCATCGCTTCTGCGTCGTTGGGGAGATCTCACTGTTTGACATCTCACCAGCGACTACATAGCGTCGCAGCAACGATCCCTGACATGTCGTATCGTTGTCGGGATCGCTTAAGCGTCGCTATGTGTGACGGGGCCTTTAGACTGAAACCCAAAAGTAAATTTCAATTAAGAAATCTGTAAAATAACCTTTGTAATGGTAAGTCATCGTAAAATTCCCTACCATTCACGCTGTATTGCAACTTAGGGTTCTGTTTATATTACCTACTTCCTATGACTGTTTGAGAATCCCCAGTGCATGGTGTGACTAACCCCTTAACCCCTAAATTTAACCACACAATGAAGGTCGTAAAACCAAAACCTGAAAAACTATGGTGGAATAGCAGATTATTTTCCCAATTTCACCCAAATTGGATTTTTTTTTCCCCTTTTTTCAGAACACAAAATAGTAAAATGAATGGAGTACTTTAAAACTACAAATCGTCCCATAGTGTATTTAGCTCTCATATTGCTAAATACACTACTCACAAAAGGTTAAGGATATTTGGCTTTCAGATAAAATGTACGGAAAATTTAAAAAGTTCACACTAAGGTGATATATTTTATTGTGAAAGTAGGGTATTTTAGTAGAAGCATGAAATGATGATTTCCTCATCTCAAGGTTTTGAAACAAAAGCCAACAACAATGGTGGGTATGCCCTAACAAACAACGCCTTGTGCATCAACTACAGCTTGAAAACGACATCTCATTCTGTTCACGAGTGGAGTTATTGTCTGCTGAGGCATGGCATCACACTTCTTGAAGAGCGGATCTCAGATCATTGAGGATCTGGGGTAGAGAATTAGGATTCAGTTCTGGGGAAAGTGCAGGCCACTAAAATTGAGGTACCCCAGCCTCCAGCAGCCATTCCCTAATAATACAACCTCAATGAGATGGAGCATTGTGGTCCAGGAATATGAAATTAGGCCTGTGTTGTTCATGCAGAGGCACAATGACTGGATTAACCCTGCTGTTGTCTTCGGTCAAAAACGACCGACCTTGAACTTCAATATTCTTTAAAATATTCAAGATGCGGCTCTGAAACCCGTGGCCGACCGACCCATCCTCATTTAAGTCAACCACAAGTTTCAGAACCGCATCTTGAACAACCCAAAAAATACCAAAGTTCAAAATCGGTCTCCCCAGACCGAAGACAACAGCAGGGTTAAGGAGGTTTTTCAAGTAGTAGGTGCTTGTCACTGTACCAAAGAATAGGACAGTTCTGTATTGACTAGATACCTGCCCACAGTAACACCACAACAGTGGCTGATGCATAGTGCTCTCCTTGACGTCTCCAACATCGTTGGTGGCCATCATTTTTTGCTCTGTGCAACTTGATTTTCATCAACGAACAGCACTGAGGCCTGGTCCAGCGTAGATGCTTCCTGTCCCATGCAAGATGACGACACTTGTGCCTGGTGGTGTGGTCAGGTATCCTTGCAGGTTGTCAAGAATGAATACAACACTGATAATATATGGTTTTGAATGGTCTGACATTGAGTGGTATTCATCAACTGATTTCGAGGGGCATTACTCACAGTAAAGCAGTCATCAGTGTGGGATGTGACCAAAGGATGTCCACTTCTCTGACTGTGACTCCAGTCTCTCTCTATCTCTGTTGCAACCTGATGGCAGTCTGACACTAAGCTCAGTGGCCACTTCTATCCGAGAACATCCTGCTTGAAGACTCACAATGACAAGGTACTATTGATCAGTTGTTAGGTATTGTCTTGTCTGAAGATGTCAAAATGTGATCAGTATGATGAGGAGGACTAATTATTAATATAGCGCCATTTATTCCATGTACAAAAATATATCTACGGTAATTCCATTACCTTAACATTACTGGCTAATAAAACTTACAATCCTGTAGACATCAACTCTGTGGCTTCTGCTTATGAGACCGTCCACTTTTCTAACCACTACCATTTTTAGATTAAACGCTAACCTAGCCCAAACAATTACAATCAGCAAATGAGGGGTTACATACCCGAAGCATTAATGTTCCTTATCTAAAGCAGGAGGGGTACAAGAAAGGAGGTCAAAATGGGGCCACAACATTTAACTACAGGTTTTTAATTGAATCAATATTTTAAGTCAGAGGGAGGAAAACACACGGTACTTAATTTAAAAAAGGGGAAATAGCTGCCATTTTTCCTTCTTTGTAAAGCCACCCCTTATGTTATTTGTTAAAAAAGGAAATGCGATGCTAGAAAAAGCCTCAGTAAGGAATTCATGGATCGGCAGCAAACCTACATGGTAGGGATAGGGTAACCAATCTACAAATGTGGCATCAAAGTCTCAGTCAAACCTTAGAACATTAAATATTTTACTAGATTTTCAAAGCCTAAAATAACCCAAAAATAAATAGAAAAGCAGTGTTTTTTTTTTTTTATAGGACACCAAAAAATTTGCTCTTCAACTACAGCTAGAATCAGTCATGTTAATGTTTTATTTGGAAGTATAATACCCATTTGAGATAGATGTATAATATCAGTAGGTAGGACAGGTGGGATTGACAAGACTTCAATTTGTTGATATATATATATATATACATATACATATACATATACATATACATATACATATACATATACATATACATATATATATATATATATATATATATATATATACACACCTCAACCTCTTACTTCCATTTGAACACAGTATATCGTTCACTGGAATCTGGCATTTCTAGCCACGGATAAGATGACTGCAATGTTCAGCAGTGGAATAACAAAGAAATCTAGAAACATTTCTGGACCAAAAAAAAAAAAAAAAAAATTTGAACTACCCAATGCCCAATGTCTAGCTTGGAAAACTTCATTCCAGTACATTGTAAAATAGCTCTTTTTTTTTTTAAGCTCCACTATACTTTGTTTTTTTTTATTTCAGCGCTGAAGTGGTGGCGCTAATCTTAGTTCTCTGACCCTAGTCTTATACTTACCAGCCACCATATTTTGCTCTTCTCGCCGCTGCTCCAGTCCCATGCCACCATATTATGATCGAAACGGACTGACCACAAGTCAGAGGTTATGGTCACAAGCTCTCAATGCAAGTCTAAAACATCCTTGTTCTGGCTCTTAAAGACTTACGAGTTGTGACTGCTGAATCACCCAGCAAACACTGAAGCGAACAGGCAGGTCACAGCCTACTGGAGATTGACGAGTGCAACGCCAATACAAGATGAAGATTTATTTTACTCCCTTATATAGCTCTATAATTCCACAGGGCTTTCTAGGACATCAGCCTCACTGTCCCATCGGGGCTCACAATCTAGATTCCCTATCAATAGGTCTTTGGAATGTGGGAGTTAACCAGAGAACCCGGAGTAAACCCACGCAAACATTGGGGGGAAACATACAAACTCCTTGAAGAAGTTGTCCCTGGTGGAATTTGAACCAGGACCCCAGACCTGCAAGGCAACAGTGCGAATCACTGAGCCAACTTTGTTTAGGGTTTGTCATGCTCTGGGTAACCAAAATGGAGCACAAAATGTACCAATATACATCAAAACAAAAGTTAGCCGAATTAGCCAATTAAGATGTATGGTCAGTAATGCCGTTAGCTCTACTTGAATGGGAGATTACCGCATTTTTCCGACCATAAGACGCACTTTTTTTCCTCAAAATTTGGGAGGAAAGTGTGGGTGCGTCTTATGGTACGGATGTAGCATGTGGGGAGGCGGGCAGCAGTGAGTGGGATCGCACTGTTATGCCACTTCAGGATGTCCCCACTGCCCAGAATCAGAGCTGGGGAAACCATGTGGTCCCGATGATTAAGTACAGTGAATATTCATTAGCGGCTCCCTGCCCACCTATCAGCTGAGCGGTGAGCCAGGAGCAGCAAATGAATACTGCACTTAAGCAGGGACACACATGGTTTCCTCAGCGCTGATTCCTGCAGCAGCTGGGGAGGTCTGTGTGTCCGGGGGAGGGGGAGGCAGCAGCAGCAGGGGCCAGAGGAGAGAGGAGATCGCTGCATACCTGCCTGCCATGCCTGGGCTGGACGCTGAGTGCTGTGCACAAACAGGACCTGTGATGATGTCAGAAGTGGGCGGGTTGGAGCATCACATGGCAGCTCAGAGCCCGCCCTCTTCTTGACATCATCACAGGTCCTTCAGGCTCCCCACTAGAATCTGCAGCTTCCTCATAACCTGTGCTGTGGAAAGGAAACAAGAGGTAAGGCTCTGTGTGCAGTCATGGGATGCTTTTACCTCACCACAGTGTGGCTGGCTGCCACATTTAAGAGGTTAGTCTTTACAAAACACAATAAAGCACTCTGCCACTCCTTTGGTGAACTAGAACTCCCAGCATGTCATAGGATCTGCAGGACATGCTGGGAGTTATAGTTCTCCCATGGGATTTTAAAGCATCACTCCAGTGTTATTTTGCAGTGCTGGAGTGGTGCTTTAAATATAAGCCCTGTGCCCCCATTCTTATACTCACCCTCCAGCATCTTCATATAGTACTGTACAGACACCACACTGGTCCCACAGCTTCCAACATAATAACATACTATTATATATAATAACACCACATATAATAGTATGTTATTTATGTTATTAAATATTTTACCACTTTTTTTTTGCTTCAAATATTTTTTTTCCTTATTTTCCACCTCTAAAACCTGGGTGCGCCTTATAGTCCGATGCGTCTTATAGTCTGAAAAATACGGTACGTGCACTATCTGCATCAGTCACTAAACAGCTAGAAGCGCTAGGGTGTTCCAGTATGTGCTTCTTACATCCGCTCACTACTTGATCAGATTTCTCCAGATCGGTGAGGATGCCAGACCGCCATCGATAACATATTGAGGACTTATCCTAGGTCATCAATTGTTTAGTCTAGAACAACTCACTCAAATATTATTAGGGTCAGTTTTGAAAGAAGAATATTTGTTCCATAGCTAAATATCACAAATTTGCAAAAATCAGAAGCAGTTTTAAATGGGCTAGTGCAGTTCACTCTTAGCACACATCTTGCAATCTTTCCCCCTTGCCCTTTCAGTATCCAAACAATACTGGAAGGCTGGTCTGACTAAACTAAAAACTTGCTTTTGGACATCCCTTTAGAGGTCTACTTGTACCTACAGGTTATAATTTGATCAAATAGGACCATTCTGTATATTCCCCAGATGTTCGTGTACATTACAGCAACCTTGGCCTAATTTTTCTCATCAGGAAAACCTTTTCATCCTGCTCAACCAAAAAGACTTGCAAGGTTTAAAATTAAAAACCTTGTCAGTGTTCCATTTGTAGCGATTATGGATATTGTGCCTATTAGTTCTGACAGTGATCAAAGAAAATCATCAATAGCTACGGGAGAAAAAGACTGAGCATCAAATAGGTAGATGTACAGTCAGATGCAACTTGCATTGTTATATTTTATAATATTACAAGAGTATTAAAAAGGACCTGTCACTTACTATAAATCTCTATTTTTATCCTGTAGACGTTGCTGTTTGACTGAATCTGTAGTGGTTTTCCTTTTGTTTATCTTCGGAATGAAGAGGTGCATTGTTTGCTTTGGTCTACCTGTCCAAACAGGGAAACAACCACCAATCAGTAAAAGTGTACCGATTGGCAGACATACTGTGCAGCAGATGACCCACTGTAATCAGACCCTATAGGGAACCTGTCACCAGTTGTGTCATTCGTCAACTAAAACTATGCCCTTAATCAGCATCTGTGCTGCCGTCCATCAATGGTTATATAACCCCCTTGACTCCCTCTGTAAACCCACCAAAAAACCAAAAAAAAACAAACAAACACTTTTGAAGTTCTCCAGCTCTGTATGTTAAGCCTATCGGTCAGGTAGGTGGGGTTTCTCCGGTCTCCATCCCTCCTCCCGGCTTCTAATAGCCGTCCAACTGCTGTAATTGATGCAGAAGGCATCATCCACCTCATCACCATAGCCAGGCAAAGTCTTGCTCCTGCACAGAGAAATCGCCGGCTCGCACTTGCGCACTATACTTTGGCTTATTTCAGGCAGAGCTGAAAACATAAGTGCGCATGTGCCATTATGATTTAGTTATGATCACAGACGTCAATTGCAGCAGGACGACTGGTATCTGCAGCTGGGAGGAGGGATGGAGACCACAGAAACCACACCCATCGGACTGGAGCGACATTAAGGCCGGGTTCACATTGCGTTAACAACAGCCCGTTCAACACATACGTTAACGGGCTGCTGTTAACGCAAGTGCTGATATGGCAGTGCGCTAGCACAGATAGAGCTACCAGATGCTCTATCTGCGCTAGCGGTGACGGACCTGGAAATGCTGCAGCCAGCGTCTTGGGGTCCGTCACTCAATGACGGCACACCGCTAGCGCACGCCCATTGTGGGCGTGCGCTAGCAATGCGTCCGACATTGGATTCAATGGCAGCGTTAACGGACTACGTTACACAGTAACGGACGGGTTTAACGCAATGCGAACCCAGCCTAACAGACAGCGCGGCAGATCATCAACTGACAGGTTCATTTAATCAGCGCCTTTGCAGCAGTCTGTCAGCAGGATTGTGCACAGTAACCTACACACAGTGTCAGGTCGGCGCCATTATACTGATTACAATGATACCTTGGGTGATGAAATCAGTCTTGTGGTTGTTTAATCTTTACACTCAGTTTTGAGTTAATGATATGCTCATGCTCCGGGGGTTGGGGGGGGGGGTGTCTTCATGTGGTGCTCCGATTAGCTATTCATACTGATTGCTTTTGAATGGTCACTGATCCCTCACTGAGCTGCCCCCTTGATTACATAATGAAATGCGCTGCATCATGATCGCCTTTATAATGTGTATGTAATTATTTTCTTCCATGTTATCCTTAATAAAAAAAAAAATATCCTCACAGCAGAGCCGTATTAAAGAAACTGAGCTAACGAACTATGGATTACAGCTCTGGCAACAATGAAGAGACCATAACATCACAATCCTTTCATGGGCAGCCCAATCTCCAGACCTGAACCCCATTGAAAACCTCTGGAATGTAATCAAGAGGATGATGGATAGTCACAAGCCATCAAACAAAGAAGAACTTCTTACATTTTTGTGCCAGAAGCAGTGTGAAAGACTGGTGGAAAACATGCCAAGACGCATGAAAGCTGTGATTAAAAATCATGGTTATTCCACAAAATATTGATTTCTGAACTCTTCCCGAGTTAAAACATTAGTATTGTTGCTTCTAAATGATTAGGACATGGTTTTATTTGCATTTGAGGTCTGAAAGCACTTTTTTTTTTGGACCATTTTTCTGTGTCAGAAAAAAATACAACATTTATTGCTTGGAAATTCGGAGACATGTCAGAAGTTTATAGAATAAAAGATCAATTTACATTTTACTCACAAATATATAAAATATATATAAAAATCTGAAACTGAACATTTTGCAGTGGTCTCTAATTTTTGCGAGAGCTGTATATGGTTCTGGTCTCGATGGATAATAAACTGGGGATTTTCCTTCTGTATAGAACACTATTTGGTGTCATTTTTACTGCTGCAAATTTGTGATATGTACGCTGTGGAATATTGGTCTGGATTTGCAGCTGAAAAATATTAAAAGGAAACAGCATGCAGTGTGGATTCTAAAATGAAACGTGTCAATTTATGCTGCAAATTTTTAACCAGTAATTTAATCTTTTAGGTATTTCATGGGGTGAAATTTGCTGCAAATGCCCTTCAAAAAAAATCCATGCCAAATTTTTAGCATGTGAACGTAAGCGAAAAGTGCTGTAGGTACGATCAGCACTGACGTACAACCGGTCGGATGTAACCGTACAGCGGCCAGAATGCTGCGACATTACCATGGATGTGTTATAGAACTAGACACAGGAGTCAGATTTGGATGTAAACATTTATATTTTTCAGAAAACTAAGGAGTCCGGAGTTCTCAGACATATAACATGGCAAATAATGAGAAAACCTGCAGAGCGGAACCCTGAGGAAAGGTTCTGCCATCCAATTAACTCTGCAAACAGGGGAGGCCCTGTAACAACAAGATAAGAATTTAATTGGATTCTACTCTACATTTCAAGGCTTCCATCTAGACAAAGAATCCCACCCCTGGACTTGAAGCAATTACTGCTAATTAAAGTTTCAACAATTGTCCTGCTACTATTGTTTCACATTTACATACCGCAAATAACACCATTTGGCCCTGCTCATCCCCTATTACTCAACTTTTCAGATACTGGTAATGTGGATAGTAATATCACCAAGTCACCCTGTAGGTTTATCCTCAAATAGGATATGGAACAACCATAATGTACATTAAAAAAATAAAAACACAAACAGGACTGTAATTAAAATGAAGGACTACCCACTTCACCAGATCTTGACCGCTTCGATCAATTTGATACCAGCTAAATAGCTGCAAACATAAGACTCCAGAAATGTAAAGCATTAAAGCATTTTTTGTTAATTTCTGACAAAGTTTATTAACCCCTTAATGACAGCCAATACGTCTTAACTGATCTGAGATTTAAGAAAATAGCCTCCCCATACAGGTGACAATCCACCAGCTGTCGGCTGTACACTATAGCTGACAACTTGCTGCATCAGCCAAGATCAGTGTTTGCACCTTCCAAATCTGTTTAACCCCTTAGATGCTGCTGTCAATAGTGACTACATCATTATAAGTGGTTAACAGACTGTGGGGGTTTCCTCCTAATCCCAATTGGTGCTCTCAGATCATGATTGTGTGGTCCTGATGTTTGCCATGGCAATTCATGACCAAATTCTGGCCTAAAGGTACCTTCACACATAACGATATCGTTAACGATATCGTTGCTTTTTGTGACGTAGCAACGATATCGTTAAGGAAATCGTTCTGTGTGACAGCGACCAACGATCAGGCCCCTGCTGGGAGATCGTTGGTCGCTGAACAAAGTCCAGAACTTTATTTCGTCGCTGGATCTCCCGTGGACATCGCTGGATCGGCGTGTGTGACACCGATCCAGTGATGTCTTCACTGGTAACCAGGGTAAACATCGGGTAACTAAGCGCAGGGCCGCGCTTAGTAACCCGATGTTTACCCTGGTTACCAGCGTAAAAGTAAAAAAAAAACAAACACTACATACTTACCTACCGCTGTCTGTCCCCGGCGCTCTGCTTCTCTGCACTCCTCCTGCACTGGCTGTGAGCGTCGGTTAGCCGGAGCCGGAAAGCACAGCGGTGACGTCACCGCTCTGCTTTCCGGCCGCTGTGCTCACAGCCAGTACAGGAGGAGTGCAGAGAAGCAGAGCGCCAGGGACAGACAGCGGTAGATAAGTATGTAGTGTTTGTTTTTTTTTTACTTTTACGCTGGTAACCAGGGTAAACATCGGGTTACTAAGCGCGGCCCTGCGCTTAGTTACCCGATGTTTACCCTGGTTACCCGGGGACTTCGGGATCGTTGGTCGCTGGAGAGCGGTCTGTGTGACAGCTCTCCAGCAACGCTGCAGCGATCCGGATCGCTGTCGGTATCGCTGCGGCGTCGCTAAATGTGAAGGGGCCTTAAGAGTCTGCCGGCTGTTGTAACCTGTTCAGAAGTTAGAGGCATTTAGGTGGTAAAAATGCACATTTTCATTTCTGTCATGTCACTTTGCATTAATTCCTGAAAAGCAACTGAAGGGTTAATAAACTACCTGAGAGGGGTTGCCGTTTTTAAAATGGTATCACTTTTGGGGGTATATATATATATATATATATATATATATATATATATATATATATATATATATATATATATATATATATATATATATATATATATATATATATATATATATATACACACACACACACATATATACACATATATACATATATACATATATACACACACATACATACATGGCTAAGTTCCTTAAATAATAAATTTTGTAAATTTCCTTGAAAAAATGAAAAATTACTGCTACATTTTTGAACCTCCTAAAATGCTAACAAAATAAAAGAACATTTGATAAATGGTGCTGATGTAAAGCCAACATGTGGGAAATGTTATTTATTAATGTTTTGCTGTGGTATGACAATCTGGATAAAAGGGATAATCATTCAAAGTTTGAAAATTGCTAATTTTTTAACATTTTTCTCAAATTTCTGATATTTTTTATAAATAAACACAAAACATATCGACCTAAATTTACCATTATCATAAAGTATAATGTGTCACGAAAAAACAATATCAAAATCACTGTTATTTGTTCAAGTGTTCCAGAGTTATTACCACAAAGTGACACTGGTCAGATTTCAAAAATTTGGCTCCGTCACTAAGGGGTTAAATATATTACACCTAGGGTATAAACATCTATGTACTTATTAATTCTGATCACACATCACAGTGTCTGCCAAATCTCCACAATTGTGGAAATTGTCACAGTAACTGGTAGCAAGGAAATGTGGAAAAAACCTTTAGGCTGGGTTCACATTGCGTTTTTGTGGTACGTTTAACGGACTACGTTACACCGCGGCATAGCGCGGTGTAACGTAGTCCGTTAATGCCGCCATAGACTGCAATGTCGAACGCATCGTTAGCCCACGCCCACAATGGGAGTGCGCTAGCGATGTGCCGTCATTGAGTGACGGACCCCGAGACGCGGGCTGCAGCGTTTCCGGGTCTGTCTCTGCTAGCACAGATAGAGCATCTGCTAGCTCTATCTGCGCTAGCACGATGCAAACGCTGGCACTTGCATTACAGCAGCCCGTTAGCGTATGTGCTGAACGGGCTGCTGCTAACGCAGTGTGAACCTAGCCTTTAAGGGTCATTTTCATTTTTAAGGAGTGTGCCACTCTAGTTTCTGCCAGGGAGCAGTACAATCCTTGTGATTGACATACTGGACAATCAGAGGGGTTGAGCCGCTGGCCTAAACTGTGTGCTGACCAATGCTACAAAGCACAGACAACTTTGTATTTGCAGCATCATAGGAGCACATGGGTATTGAAGTTGACCAGATTGTTGGCTTCAGAGCAAAAAAACTATAGAGCAGTGGTGGACAGTAACCTCGGCCACGAGCTGTAAACTGTAGAAATAAAAATCCCTGTTCCTGAAATTTTACTTTGCAAAATTTACATATCTGCTTCAAATCTGACACATTATTGATCAAAATGTTTGGTCCCCATAAAATAATGATTATACCCGCCTCCCATGCCGGCGCCTTTCCAACGGTGTCGGTACTCGCACTCCGAGCTCTCGTGCAATGTTGTGACAAGTGTCGCCGATCACGAACCATACCTTTGGACAAATCGAATATGAAGAGGAAGTCCAGGCTGCAGCGGATCTTGGACTCCCTCTTCCTGTTCAAGTAGACAGGAGCCGGGGACTGTGAGGCCCGAGTTGATTTTCACCGGCGTCACATGTCACAACAACAGCAAGGAGCCCCGGGAGATGGAGTGCCGACACCGCAGGAACAGCGCCGGCATGGGAGGCAAGTATAGGCTTTATTATTTTGGGCCAAGCGAGGGGTATGAGAAGGAGTTGTCCAAGTAGTGGAAAACTTCTTTAATTCAAAATATAGAGGAGATTAGTGTGCACGGAGTCTGGAAGCCAGGGTGCTGGTAGAAGGAATGTGGAATCCCCAGAGGCAACGTAGAGAACATCACTGCACATTCTAATTTAAAAATGCAGATGGAGATTTATTTGTAGACGTGAAAAGAGGCACTTGGGATGCAGGGAGTAATGCGACAGAAAACGTAAGAGGTTTCGACCCTTCCTGGGTCTTGTTCACTGTGTCGCTGGTGAAGAAGCAAAACACAACATGAGTATCACATGCACAACGGTAATATATGTACAATATAAACAATAGTGTGTAGCTGCCCAGTGAAAGCACAGGATATATTAGAAAGATGCACTTGTAGCATACAATATAGTATAGGGCACTTTTGCGATCAGTGTCTGTAAGCTCATATGAGGCGCTACGTAGGAGCACTAAGGAAAAGAATGGCACAGCACTATGTACGGACACTGTATAGCCAGAGTTACCAGAAACTATGTAGATGGGAATGGCGAGGTGGGAGGAGACCCAAATGAAATTATGAGCAGGGGTGTTGTGGAAAAAACAAAAAACAATGAGTTGGCAAGTGGATAAAGGCCCTCACCCCCTTTACATCAATACCCCTCTCATCCTAATGTGCTGTTCCTTATTGCCTCAGTCCTACCTTTCTCACCCTCTGGTAGACCCATCACACTTATTTATACAAACCGACTTAGCAGCCAGTATTTTTTCATGGAGTCCTCATGCATATAAAAGACTACTGTACACATTAAAATAGTAAACTGAGTGTGTGCAAACTTTTCATTCACCCGTGTTTGGCGATACCTGAAGGACCCAACAACACGGAGACTGAACAAAAGAACACACAACCCCATACCCACAATGAAGGATTTTCTGTAACTGAACTTCCTAAGCCGTTTCGCCGCATGTTGTGTGTCTGTGGTTTCCTAAGATTAGTGGAAACAGATTTGATCCAGCAAGAATTATGATGACAGGATTTGTAATACACGTTAGAAATCATTCAACAGATAAAGCACATTACCGTGGCACAGCGTATGGCAGGCTTATTAGTGAATTGGGATTTAACTAGGAAAACACAAAGGGCCAAGACCTTAAAAATGGTTTGTAGTAGAAGGCTAGCTATCATCAAGATGGCCCAAGTCCAATCTGACAAGACAGGGCCAATCATGGTTAGATTTGTATTTATGGTATATAACGAGAGTTTCATGTAAAGTCGTCCATAACCACAGAAAGTCTTGTCATATAGGAATCTAAAAAGCATTATTTTATGAAAAAGAAATTCAACAATAACGCTAACGGTGCGCATGATGAGCACGCAGTGTTAAACTGTCGGCGGGCGAAGTACTTGTTGATCCGCAGTCATTTAATAGGCTGTTTACAGACTGACCCCCCTAGTGACGGAGCAAAGTTTTTGAAATCTGACCAGTGTTCCTTTATGTGCTAATAGCTCTGGAACGCTTCAACAAAGCCCAGTGATTTTGAGAATGTTTTTTCGTGACACATACTTTATGATAATGGTAAATTTAGGTTGATATGTTTTGTGTTTATTTATAAAAAATATCAGAAATTTGAAAAAAAAAAATGTAAAAAAATTTGCAATTTTTAAACTTTGAATGATCATCCCTTTAATCCAGATAGTCATACCATAGCAAAACATTAATTAACAACATTTCCCACCCATCTGCTTTACATCAGCACCATTTGCAAAATGTTATTTTATTAGCATTTTAGGAGGTTTAAAAAAAATTTTCAAGGAAATTTACAAAATTGTTTTTTTTTTTTTTTTAGGGACCTATCCATGTTTGAAGTGAATTTTGGAGTCCTACATATAGGGAAACCCCCACAAGTGACACCATTTTAAAAACAGCACCCCATGACATATTGAAAACTGCAGTCAGGTACTTTGTTAACCCTTCAGGTGACTTTCAGGAATTAATGCAAAGTGGCATGACAAATGAAGCAGTGTATTTCTGCCACCTAAATGTCACTAACTTCTGAACAGATTACTACAGCCGTCAGACTCTAAAGCCGCTATTAGGTCGTGAATTGCCATGGCAAACATCAGGACCACACAATCATGATTTGAGACCACCAATTGGGATAAAGAGGAAGCCCCCACACTGTTAACCATTTATAATGATTTAGTCACTATTGACAGCAGCATCTAAGGGGTTAAATAGATTTGGATGGTGCAAAAACTGATCATGGCTGATGCAGCAAGTTGTCAGTGTCCAGTCGACAGCTGCTGGATTGTTACCTGTATGGGGAGGCTATTCTCTTATATCTCGGGTCAGTTAAAAGGCGTATTGGCTGTCATTAAGGGGTTAAATATGCACATTGTTCAGTGCGCATAGACTGATATTGTTCTCGGTTCCAAATCTAAGTGATAAGAAGGCAAATTAAGTTTCCTACATCATCATAGAGGGGAAAAAAAACTCCACAACATGTCACATTGGAAACAGGTTATAGTTCATTAAAACAACAGGAGGTCCAAGTGCTACATCCAGAAGATGGACTAAGGCTTCTTTCATCCAAGGAGCAGGGGGCAGAGTTCCGGCTGCGCATGCGCGGTAGGAAATGGCGGACGCGACGTACGAAAAAAACGTTCCCTTGAATGTTTTTTCATACTGATGGTCCGCCAAAACACGACGCATCCAGAGCCATACGTCGCGATCGGTCGGCAATACAAGTCTATGGGGAAAAAAACAACGCATCCTGCGGGCACATTTGCAGGATCCGTTTTTTTCCCAAAACGACGGATTGCGACGGAGGCCAAATGACGCAAGTGTGAAAGAAGCCTAAGGAAACCAATTAGGCTGCACAGATCCTAGTACAATAACATTTTATTTATCTATGTGATAGATCTATATGAAAGAAGAAGAATTTCTGCTCCTTTCACTGCAATGATGCATTGATTTCTTAGGGCCATACACACAGGGCTACGATCGGCCAGCATGCAGTTGATCAATGGTACATCGGATTATTTCTATGAATGAACTGACCATTACTAATGACCAGATGAAGCTGGCAGATCAGCGTACAGAGTCAGAGTGTAAAACCAACAAAGTGGGATTGTGCCGAGAGCTTGTACTTTCAGAAGGCAAACGAAACAGAAAAAAAATATATCACTAACAGATGACAAATTTGGCAGCTTGTCATTATCTTTGTGTATAATTTCCAAACAGTTGACCAAATAGTTACAAGCCATTTTGGTGAACAGTTATATCATATATTATCAACGTTACACAATGTGCACTGACTGAGGCCAAGAAGACAGTAATTTTTCATACTGCTCATATAACAGATCTGTTTACAAGGCTGTCAAAAACGAATTGTGCAACAAAATTACATAACATAATATATGATGTGTGTCACAGTCACACGTTATATAAAAGCATAAATTACATAATGTTATGCTCAGTTAAAGCAGATCCAGTGGATGCAACAAGTAGCCTGGGGCAACAACTTGTCAGACAAGCACACGACCTGACACTCGTGCACCTCGTTTGCTACTTATTGTCGTGTGTCTAGTTTAAGATTTGATTTTGATTTTATATATTAAACAGCCAAATCACATGCAAGAAAGTGTCACGCGAGACTTACATTAAAGTCTATGGCAAGAGAGGTGTGTGGCTGGCGAGCGGAGACTGACAATCCAAGACATTAGTGAGTGTTGTAGATGCGGCATGGCCCAATGTGGCGTGGCGTGGCGCCAGAGGAAATAATGCAACGTCACGATGCACCGGGTAACCCTAGCCTTATAATCATTACATAGGGTTCATCAGAAGTAGAAAAACATGGCTGCTTTCTGCCAAGTACAGCTCTAAACCAGTCTATAGAAGGTGTGGCAGAGTACATCCATTAAAGTGCGGGACTGAAGGGGCATTTACACTGAGATAATCGTGAACGAGTGTTAAAACGCTAATATTATGACTACAGTACCATGTAAACAGGCTGTCGATCACCCTGAAAAACGAGTGAAACCCTTATTAGGTGAAATGATCTTTTATGCAACATAGAAGCTCGTTCTCAGCAGTGCATCGTCCTGTGTAAACAGGGCTTGTTCTGCCAACAATGGCAGCCTACATGCATCAACTACTATACATCGCTTGCTCTGGTCTGCCTATATAAAACAGGTATTTAAACGATCGCAGATCAGTAAAAGCTTAATGATCGACAGTCATATTGGGCAGCCGTTCGATTCATGCAAACAGACCATATACTATAGTACCACTCATCATGTAGACCAGTGTTAAGCAATTTTTGGAGGAAAGCAGCCATGTTTTTCCAATCCCTGACACCCCTTTCACATTGACATAGGAAGTCTCTCGATTGCTGCTTTATTTAGGGGTGGCAAAAATCAGTCGACAAGCAAGCAAATGCTGTTGGCTGATTGCATGTTTTACATGGACCTTGATAATCATTTCCATGAACAATTACGGTGCGAGAATAGTCATGGACCAGCCAAAGAGGTGCACTTTTTTTTTTTTTTTATGAATTTTTTTTTAGAAGCCAGCAGGAAAACAAAGCTGTTCCTGGGAAAACTATCGCCATCATTCTGCAGCCAAAGTATGGTATTTTGGTGCACAGTCCCAGACAACAGGCACCCTACATGCCACGGAAAACACATAATGCGGGTTATTCCATGTCAAGTGAACCAATGATTTTTACCACTATATTTCTAATTCTTTTGAGGTTTTGTTATTTGGTAATAGTGTGTGAGAGAATGCAAAATGTGAAGATAAAAAAAATTCAAGATTTTTATTTTTTTTTTAATTGATTTTCAAAGCAAAAAAAGTACCGTATTTTTCGGACTACAAGACGCACTTTTTCCCCCCAAAAAAAGGGGGGAAAATGGGGGGTGCGTCTAATAGTCGCAATGCAGGCTTACCGTGGCGGCAGAGGTGCGGTGGCAGAGGTGCAGCGGCAGAGGTGCGGCGGCAGAGGAGGCGCAGTAAGCGGGGTCCCTTTCTCCGGTGAGGTGATGCAGCAGCCCGGTAAGCAGCAGAGCCGGGTGAATCCTGTTGTTATCGGTGGTGGCGGCCATTTTCCTGAGGCCGCGCATGCGCAGATGGAGCGCTCCGCTTCCCGGGGCTTCAGGAAAATGGCTGCCGCGATCTCCATCTGCGCACGCATCTGTACCAAAATACAAGTTGGGATCATATTTAAAAAAATAAAATAAAACTATTATGCTAAGTACACACGTTCAGGATTTTTGGGGTTTTTTTTGGCCGTTTTCCGTGGAAAAATGCATATGTAAGCATCCCATCATTAATGCATTCCGCATTTTTTTCCCGTGAAAAAAAACGCAGCATATTCATTATTTTCTGTGGATTTTTCACGTTTTTGCCGCTATATTATTGCATTGGGAAGCTCCGGAAAAAGCAAAAAATCCGCAAAAAAAAAAAAAAAAAAAAAAAAGCATGCGGATTTCCTGCGGAAAAAGTCCGGATTTGCTCCGGAAAATTCTGCACACTTTCCTGAACGTGTGCACGTAGCCTTACAGTGTCAATTAGAAAATCTTGATTTCAGATCTCTTCAGTCTGTTGTCTAAAAGTGTGGGGTCTGTATTTACCAAATAATCATGTTTTTTTTTAGATATTACTGTATTATGTTACAGCATAGAAGCAGGAGAGGACAGAGGAGAAAGCTTTGTTAGGGCTGAGAATGACCAGGGGTAGACAGTGACTGCAGAGCAGATGACCGGCCGGCAGCTCGCGCCTCAAGAGGCCGTATTCACACCAAATCTTAACACCCAGGCAACTCCTCAAATGGAGAGAAAAATATTCTTACCATCCAGTTCATGTATTGTACAAACAAGGACTACGACGAGGAGGAGAGTTTGTGAAAACATCGGTTACAGGAAGCAGAACCCATCACAGGGACTCAGCAATACCGGACTGTCATTCCATGTAGTGAAACAGAAATAAAAACAAAGATTTTTCATTCAGCAAAGATAGTGAAGTCCATGAAGTGGTAGAAGGCGGCACAAGATTGGCAATGGATGACATAACTGGTTATGTGACATGTGAATATGATTGGCGCTGGTGGCGGCTACTGTACTCGCCAACGATTGTGAAAATGAAGAAGTGACTTTAGCACCTTCTGGTCCAGCGCCATCTTTTGTGTATCCAAGAAAACCAGACACTTTTAAAAGTTAACAAAAATCAGATATTAACTCAGGTGGTGCCGAGCACCATGACCGGCCGCACATACTCTGACACAAAAGGAAATGGCCATTGCTAGTAAAGTGCATATGGACAAGATTACATTTCACCCTCTAGAAAGGACACCTTGATGATAAAAGGCCAGGAAACCTACTAATTGTCTGATTAGTTCATATTTTATAGAATGAGGATTTAACTACTGTACTATTCTTAAAACACTTCATAAATGACATGTTTAGTGATATAATAGAAAAAAAAATTGTTACATGTATAAAATAGGTGGTAAAAATATTGGTTCTTTTAATCTGGTTTTTAAAGGGAACCTGTCACCCGTTTTTTCAGATTGAGATAAAAATACCGTTAAATAGGGCCTGAGCTGTGCGTTACAATAGTGTATTTTGTGTACCCTGATTCCCCACCTATGCTGCCGAAATACCTTACCAAAGTCGCCGTTTTCGCCTGTCAATCAGGCTGGTCTGGTCGAATGGGCGTGGTGACATTGCTGTTTCTTCCCCCAGATCTTGCTCATCTTTCCGTTGGTGGTGTAGTGGTTTGCGCATGCCCAACTGCCGAACCCACTGCGCAGGTGAAGAAAGGGCGCGATCTGCGCTATTCCCCTGGTTATCGTGGGGGCGGACATCTTCCCGAGGCCGCGTGTGCGCAGATGGAGTGCTCTGCTGCCCGGGGCTTCAGGAAAATGGCCGCGGAATGCCGCACGTGAGCAGATAGATTGCGGCGGCCATTTTTCTGAAGCCGAGATGCGAACTCTGCTTCAGAAAAATGGCCGCCTTCTCCATCTGCACACGCGCGGCCTCAGGAAGATGGCCGCCCCCACGATAACCAGGGGAATAGCGCAGATCGCGCCCTTTTTCTTCACCTGCGCAGTGGATTCGGCAGTTGGGCATGCGCAAACCACTACGCCACCAACGGAAAGATGAGCAAGATCTGGGGGAAGAAACAGCAATGTCACCACGCCCAATCGACCAGACCATCCTGATTGACAGGCGAAAACGGCGACTTTGGTAAGGTATTTCGGCAGCATTGGTGGGGAATCAGGGTACACAAAATACACTATTGTAACGCACAGCTCAGGCCCTATTTAACGGTATTTTTATCTCAATCTGAAAAAACGGGGTGACAGGTTCCCTTTAACATAATTAGGATGAGACTATTTAGAAAATCAGATTTGAGGAGATCAGTTTTTTGGTTTGTTCAATGCATTCAGGTTGAAAATGCTGAGCAAGTTGTGTTATGATGATCAAGATGCATTTATTCTGGCACTTCGGTATTTGTTTTTTGTGTTTATTGTTACATATAATTGTTGAATTCAATAAGTTGTAATTTGAAAAGAAAAAGGAGAAACAAACAAAAATCAGACGATTCAAGGCTTAAACAAAAAAAAAAAAAAACACAATCTGATAGGTCCCAAGTTGAATCCCTGTACAAATATACGTACTCAAAAAACATGCATTTTTTCACAATTTTAAAACATACGTGTTTTTTTTTTTTGCACAATTGCGCATCAATTTTGAATTTGATTTCTCCAAAACAAAATAAAGAAACAGTCTTGTGACATATCAAATTAAAGCCGGTACCGTTTTGAGAAAAATTATGCCTCTCGCACCTCTATCTTCATTCTAGCCTGAGATATGATTAAAAAAAAAGTAAAGACATACCAGGCCAAAATCTAGACGTTCAAAACTTTAGAAGTCTGTAAAAATAACTGATGGAAAAAAAAAAAAAATCAAAACTTTTAATTTGTAATTAACTAAAGTTGTACTTCATAAAAAAAAGCATAAAAAACAATAAAAATCTAAAGACGCCAGGTAAAAAAAAAAAAAATAATCATTTTTGGATCACTTGATATGGAATGACCCATACTTTATTCTTAGGATTTTGGTGCAAACTACTGTTGAACTAAGCACTCTTCCTAGGGTATTCACTTTTTTCCCCCCTTTCTCCTATGAATTGATTGATAAGGTCCGGACCACCCTTTTACTGGATTACCACCATAAATGGCATGTGACACAGAGTCCAGGAATTTGTACAACTGCCCTGGTCCTTAGAAGGTTAAAAATCTTCACATCTTTGAAGTCCTGTTTAATTACCCCAAGGAAATAGAACCCTGAAGGAATTTATTGACTTAGGACAATGGAGTTTGAGCTCATTACTCTAAATGCAGAGACACTGCTCAGGGAATGTTTGGAAAACAGACACACTGGTGCCGACTATCACAACAATGAGGACTATTCCTGGCTTTTTAAGGTCTTGAAAGGGAGGGAGACTACAGACTAGAATTCCCAACATCAAGGATTTTAGCAATTCATTAATTAACAAAATGGTGATATCAGGTCAGAAAACACACCTATCACTGAGGCCCTTTTGGCATTTGTTTACCTTTGTTTCATCCTTATTGACAGGACTTAAACCCATGATAACATCTACACTGAGTGCATATCTCAAAAGATAAAAGTTTAAAAAGAGGTTGTCCACTACATTTAAACAGCTTAAAAATTGACCCATAGATGGAAAACAAACAACCTCCACACCTCTTAACCCCAACCACCCCTCTACTGCAGCAGGAGGGACAGAAACGTGAACTTTGCAGACAATCAATAGTCACTTTAACTGACCCCCCTACTATAAGGCCTGTCCCACACGTCCAGATAATTCCGGTACCGGAATTATTGGTACCGGAGTTATCCGTGTCCGTGTGCCGACTGGGTACCACATGCACCGTGCAGGAGACAGTGCTACAGTTAAGCGCTGTCCCCTGCTTTGGGTGCTGAATCCAGAATTCATTCCTTCTTCCCAGCAGCGTTCGCTGGAGAGAAGGAATTAAAAATCTTTTTTGTTAAAATAAAGTTCCTGGTTATCTCCACACGTGGTGCCGCTTATTACAGTGATGAATATGCGGGCTCGACCTCCCATAGGGGTGGAGCCGCATATTCATCACTGTAATAAGCGGCACCACGTGACCGCTCATACAGGAAGAGCTGCGACGCTGAGAGGAGTCATCAGGGAGGCTGGGTATTTTAATGCCAGCAGGCGGGCGCACAGGAGGAGGGAGGGGGGAGAACCAGGAACTTTATTTTAACAAAAAAAAAAAAATGATTTTTCATTCCTTCTCTCCAGCGAACGCTGCTGAAGAGAAGAAATGAATGGGGCTTCAGCACCACAAGCTGGGGATACAGAGCTTACTGTAGTGCTGTCTCCTGCACGGCACACGGACAGCATCCGTACATGTGCGGTACATGTTTTACACGGACCCATTGACTTTAATGGGTCCGTGTGCTCCAACGAACACTGACATGTCTCCGTGTTTTTCAAACGGACACACGGTCCGTGAAAACACGCTGACATGTGCAGAGCCACATTGATTTTAAGGTGTCTACGTGAGTCAGTGTCTCCGGTACGTGAGGAAACTGTCACCTCACGTACCGGAGCCACTGACGTGTGAAACCGGCCTAATAGGAAGCCAGGAAACTGGTGGATGACAACCACAAATGCCAGCATCTAGTAGATGATTGTTACCCCTCCCCCACAGCCCTTATCTTCTATTTTTAGGACAGCCATAGGGCAATTTTGAAACTAATCAAATGATCTCAAAAGGCAATTGATGAGCACATGAAGCACTCTGGCACCCCCAAATGAAAGACCGCTTTGCCATATGAAAATTGCCTCTTTAGAGAAGGGGACTTGAACTGCAGTGCTACCTATTGGAAGCAGCAATCCTACAAGTCATTATCAACCCTTTAACAAGCCAGGAAATAGGACTTTGGATAAAAGGTAAAACAGAATCTCAATTTATAGACAGTGTTTTGGAATATTGCCCCTCTTCAGTGCAAAGTATGAGATCTAATTTGGCTGAGTGAGAGGCTAAAACTGGGATCAAGACCTAAGGTTTATCCAGATCTGGCATGCCAGTATGAGGAGACTTGCATTCTTGTGTCATCTATTGGAAGTTTCAATTCTACAAGACTTATCAATGCTTATCAATTGGGGGAGGCTGCTAGACAGGTGTGGTCACATGCTGCTTCATCAATTGCCATTTTGTGGTCAGGAGAGCTTGACAAGTCTGAAGAAGGTTACAGGAACTTGAGGAGCACTTATTCTTATATATTACTAAGTGCCATAAACTCCTGTCCCCAACACAGTGGTTCAGTCTAAATGGACAACTACTTTAACCATTAAGTGGCGTAAAGTTAGACAAAAAGTCTACAAATATGCCAAATGTATAATCCAGTGTGAACTGCTGTGATAAGTATGGAGACTACTCGTACACTTAAGATAACTTTCTAATGAACGATTGTGTACAGTTTTTCCAAATGTCAGCGGAGAGTTTAGAGGTCCCCATACAATTTTCTCTAACGTAGGAGGGCCATAATGGGGTTGTCCAGGCTGATTATATTGATATCCATCCTTCGGATTGGTAGGGATCCGACACACCTAACAATTAGCAGTGTTTCAGCTTTGCTGCCAGGCGGATGTTATCCAGTGAATGAGCTGAAAGAACTCAGCTCATGGTGTAGTGACAGTAGCAAGAACTGCAGTTCAGCTTCTATTCGATGGAATGGGCGACGGTCACTACCCTGAATAGAAGCACACCATCCTGTTCACATCCAGCCACAGTGGGAGCTGAAAACAGCTGACTGGTGGGGTGCCGGGTGATCTGACATTGATGAGATATCCTAAGGATTGGTCATTAAAATCAATGGTAGACAACCCCTTTAAGTTTGCGCTCTCTAAATCCACACACACTAGACTGTGTGACTAATGAATACATTCCTACAGAGACAGAAATGTTGCTACATTTTAGTTGAAGTTTACTTCATGTTCATGATTTTCCTAGAAAATGCAAGAAAATGGCGAGGTAGCCCAAGCCCTAGGCATCTGTCTGGTGACACATCCTTTATAAATCAGAAATAAGAATGAATGAAGTAAGATGTTAAGTGATCACATCCTTAATCACTCCAGGTCAGAAATCATAACGTGGTAACTACTTGACTGACACTGGAATCTCAGCGTATATTATTCTGCGACCACAAAACAGTCAAAAATGAATGATAGAGCTCAACTCTCAGAAACGCGACACTGACTCATTACCACATGTCTGCTCGAATATTCAATGGTTTTTGATGTTCATGTTTTATTGCAGTCTGAAATCTGTGTTGAGAATGCCAGTAATTCAGTGCTGTAAGGAACAACCATTTAGACGCCATCTTTTAACTCCTTTGTAGTAAAACAGTTATGAAGGAGACTGAGATCCTTATCCCTCTGCCCTGACTACAGCCAGAAGCAACATCAAGATTCATGTTAAAGGGAACCCGTCACCCCCCTCAGGCATTTGTAACCGAAAGCCACCTTGTGCAGCACTAATGCTGCATTCTGACAAGGTGGCTCTTTTAGTTATGCTCCCTGCACACGCTGAAATAAACGTTTATAAAAAGTGCCCCCTCATACCGTGAAATGTTCCCGGAGGCGGGTCTTTCCCGCCTAAATTAGACGCAGCACAGCCGTCACTCCGGGCCTCTGCTCGCCGCCTCCTCTTGCTGCATTATCATCCCCGGCGCCTGCGCTGAAAGTACGAAGGGCAGCTCGGAAAAAAAAAACCTTAATGCGCAGGCGCCGGGGACGATAATGCAGCAAGAGGAGGCAGCGCCCGGCGCGCACAGGTCTGGAGTGACAGCTGTACTGCGTCTCATTAGGAGGGAAAGACCTGCCCCAGGACGATTTCACGGTATGAAGGGGCACATTTTATAAACGTTTATTTCAGCGTGTGCAGGGAGCATAACTAAAAGAGCCACCTTGTCAGAATGCAGTATTTTTTGTGCTACACAAGGTGGCTCTTTTAGTTACAAACGACTGAGGGGAGTGACAGGTTCCCTTTAAAGTGTAGCTCCAACACTGCCTTTACGTGCGGCCATAATGTGCAAAATTTGGAGATCTCACATGCATACGACTATTCACTACTAGTCATTATATGGGGGTGGAAAGAACGTGTGAGGCAACTCATGGCCATTGTGAAAATATTGTAATCAGATGCAGGGGACCACAGCCTAGATGAGTGATTTAAAGGTGTTGTCCACTACTGGACAAAACTCTTTAGGCCACGTGCACACGTTGAGTATTTGATCAATATTTTAACTCAGTATTTGTAAGCCAAAACCAGGAGTGGATGATAAATACCGAAGTGGTGATGTGTTTCTATTATACTTTTCCCTAGATAAGTGGTCCCCAACCTTTTTGACCTTGAGAGCCACATTCAGCACAGAGAGGGTCGCGAGCCACATTCAGCTCAGAGGGAGTCACGAGCAACATCCTGCCCTCAAAAGCAGTACACTGAAATCCAGGGGTTCCCACAATGCCCCAATTCAGTATTCTCCCATCAAGGACTCCTAAGGCTACTTTCAGACATCAGGTTTTCGCCGTCAGGCTCAATCTGGCTAATTTTCAAAAAAATAAATAAATATATGGATCCGGCGAATGTTGCTGCAGGATCCTTTTTTTTCCCCCCATAGACTTTAGTGCCGGATGACCTTGCGTTTCGTCCGGATCCGGCAAATCTGCAGTTTCTGTAAAAAACATCCATAGCAACGTTTTTGTTTCCGGCGAAAAAGCAGGAAGCGCCAGCTGTTTAACCCCTTTCTGCCAGCTGACGGAATAGTACGTCAGCTGGCAGATCCCCTGCTTTGAGGTGGGCTCCAGCGGTGAGCCCACCTCAAAGCCGCGACATGTCAGCTGTTTTGTACAGCTGACATGTGCGCGCAATGAGCGCGAGCGGAATCGCGATCTGCCCGCGCTCATTAACTAGTTAAATGCCGCCGTCAAGCGCTGACAGCGGCATTTAACTAGCGCTCCCGGCCGCGCGGCCGGAAGTGCTCGCACTGCTGACCCCCGTCACATGATCGGGGGTCAGCAGTGCATCGCCATAACAACCAGAGGTCTCCTTGAGACCTCTATGGTTGTTGATGGCCGATTGCTTTGAGCGCCACCCTGTGGTCGGCGTTCAAAGCAACCCTGCATTTCTGCTACATAGAGGTGATCTGTACTTCACCTCTATGTAGCAGAGCCGATCGAGTTATGCATGCTTCTAGCCTCCCATGGAGGCTATTGAAGCATGCTAAAATTAAAAAAAAAAGTGATTAAAAATATAAAAAAAAATTAAAAATATATAAAAGTTCAAATCACCCCCCTTTTGCCCCAATCAAAATAAAACAATTAAAAAAAAAAATCAAACATACACATATTTGGTATCGCCGCATTCAGAATCGCCCGATCTATCAATAAAAACAAAGGATTAACCTGACCGCTAAATGACGTAGCGAGAAAAAAAAAATCAAAACGCCAAAATTACGTTTTTTTGGTCGCCGCAACATTGCATTAAAATGCAATAACGGGCGATCAAAAGAACGTATCTACACCAAAATGGTATCATTAAAAACGCCAGCTCGGCACGCAAAAAATAAGCCCTCACCTGACCCCAGATCACGAAAATTGGAGACGCTACGGGTATCGGAAAATCGCGCAATTTTTTTTTTTTTTTTTTTTAGCAAAATTTGGAAAAATTTTTCACCACTTAGATAAAAAATAACCTAGACATGTTTGGTGTCTATGAACTCATAATGACCTGGAGAATCATAATGGCAGGTTAGTTTTAGCATTTAGTGAACCTAGCAAAAAAGCCAAACAAAAAAAAAGTGTGAGATTGCACTTTTTTTGCAATTTCATCACACTTGGAATTTTTTTCCCGTTTTCTGTTACATGGCATGGTAAAATCAATGGTATCGTTCAAAAGTACATCTCGTCCCGCAAAAAATAAGCCCTCACATGGCCATATTGACGGAAAAATAAAAAAGTTATGGCTCTGGGAAGGAGGGGAGCAAAAAACGAAAATGAAAAAGCGGAAAAAGCTCCGGGGGTGAAGGGGTTAATAGAATGGAAGCCTATGAGAGCCGGATCCGGAAAATGACGGATTCCGGTGCAAGATTCTGTTTTTTCAAACGGAGTATAGTCCCCAAAAAATTTTTTATCCAATTATCTGGATATGCTAGTCGGATTCGTAAAAAAAAAAAAAAATAAAAAAAAAAAAAAAACGGATCCATCGCATCAGTTTTTCACAATCTGCGCTGGATCCGTTTTTTTTCCAACATTCGCCGGATTGTGCCTAATGCAAAAAACCTGATGTGTGAAAGTAGCCTAACACTGTCGCATCCAGCTGCAAGAACCTCCTTTAACAGGTAGTATCATCCTCCAGCGTACCATACCTAAAACATCTCAAAACCCCTAAAACCAGTAAATGTGCATCCAGATCTGCTCTTCTGTGCAGGGCTACTCAAATTCACCATTTTGAGATGTACTCTTCATAGCTGTTTGTTAGACCTGGAGCTAATGCACCAAGCTGGCAGACAGTTGTGAGCCACAATTCATGGGACCGTGAGCTACATGTGGCTCCCGAGCTACAGGTTGGGGACCCCTGCCCTAGATTGTTCAGCTCCTGGTTTTGGCTTACAAATACTGAGGTAATAAAACTCAAAATGTGAATGTGGCCTTAAAATCTAAAGTGCCCTAGGAAAAATAAAAAACAATATTTACATCCGTGATGGCTCAGATACATGGCCGCTGTGTGAGCCAGTCCTTATAGGATATTGCCATGTCACCCAAGCACTGGAGCATATCAGCAGCAGCTGAGGTTATGTGAGCACCCGGCGCCGAAATCACCGGACCCCAGACAATTATGTACATGCAATGGGTTAAGGGGGAGAAAAATCTAAATTTGTGCATGGTAATTTAAACAGCTTCCCTTACCAGTGCCCCACAATCCCTGGAAGAAGCTTCTGTGGCTAAACGTAAGTTTGGTTTGTTGGATCACTAGTCCAGGGTTTCTCTTCTACACTGGGGTTACTCTACCAGCAAGTAACACCAAGGCAGTAGGAACAGTTATAAGTGGTGTTATTTAGGGTATCTAAATTTGTGTCTGCTGTCACTTCTTGCTATCTGTGGATATGTTTTTTACAATTTTTTTCCCTCCAGAGTTTTTGAAGTTAAACACAGCAGCAGCTCTGTGTGAATCGGACCCAGACCATGGCTACAAAATAGTAATCGGATGTCACTGACTGTCCCAACATTATTTTTGTGCGATTACAAACATTTACGATCATGTTCACGCTAATTTTTCTTTCTTTATACAATTTTAAATCGTGTACATGGAAGCCACAAATGAAAATTTGTGCATAGAACTGAATCAGACACGAAAAATGGAGTTAAAGGGAACATGTCACCCCCTTCCCTGGCAGTTTTAACTAAAATAGCCACCTTGTGCAGCACTAATGCTGCATTCTGTGAAGGTAGCTCTTTTAGTTGTGGACCCTTCCAATGCTGAAGTATTTGTTTTAATTTCCCCTCATACCTGTAGTCTATCCGGGGTGGGGTTGGTTGCATGTCTTCCCCCCCCCCCCCCGAACATAACACCTCCAAGCCACCCCTCCGTGCGCCGCCTCCTCTGCAGTCATTAACGTCCCCGCTGCCTGCGCTGTAAGTTCCCATCATGTGATGGGAGTTGAAGGGCAGGTTTAAAACAACCGCAGCATGTACACTGTGTTCCAAATTATGCAAATATTTCCTCATATTTTCTCTAAATTACCTATCTGGCTTGCAGTCATTGTTATTTTCCAGTCATCTACTATGCTAGTATAATTGCAATGTTTTGGAACAAACTGCCTATGAAAACTATATTTTTAAAAAAAAAAATAAACACTCAAAATGCATGTTCCAAATTATGCACAGCAGAGTTTAACCTTTTTAAATTTAATTTTGAACAAAAAAAAAAAAGGGTCAATTGTGAAGTTATAAGCATTATCAGCTTATTACAAAATGAAATCAAACAGTTTTCAAGTGAAAACTTTATTCTAGGTGATGTTACATTTGCACATAGGACCCCTTGTTCGAAAGAAGTTTCTGAACTCTCTCGTCCATTGAATTTGTCAGTTTTTGGATGGTTTCTGCTTCAATTGTTTTGCATGTGGACAGAATACCCTCCCAGAGCTGGTGCTTAGATGTGAACTGCCTCCCGCCATCATAGACACTCCTTTTGATGATGCTCCAGAGGTTCTCAATGGGGTTGAGGTCAGGGGAAGATGGTGGCCACACCATAAGTTTGCCCATAGCAGCCAGAGATGCAGATGTGTTTTTTGCAGCATGAGATGGTGCATTATAATGCATGAAAATGATCTTGCTGTGGAAAGCACGGTTCTTCCTCTTGAACCATGGCAGGAAGTCTTGTTTTAGAAACTCCACATAGATTATGGAGTTCATCTTTACCCCTTCATGGATCATAAAGGGGCCGACAATCTCTCTCCCCATGATTCCAGCCCAAAACATTACTCCACCTCCTCCTTGTTGGCGCATTAGCCGTGTTTTCATGGGGTGTCCATCAACCAGCCATCCTCCACTCCATCCATCTGGACCATCGAGCGTTGCACGGGACTCATCGGTGAACAAAACAGTTTGGAAGTCAGTCTTCATGTATCGTTTGGCGCACTGGAGCAGTTTCTGCTTGTGTGCAGTGGATAGAGGTGGTCGACAGGATGGCTTACGCACAGCTGCAAACCTCTGAAGGACCCTGCATCTTGTTGTACTAGGGGACGCTGGAGGCACCAGCAGCATCAAAAACTTGTCTGCTGTATGACAAGGCATTTTTGCAGCTGCTCTTTTAACCTTACGCAATTGCCTGTTGAAAAGAGTCCTCAATTTTTCCTTATCACCACGCACACGTGTGTGTTGGGAATCAGCTACATACTTCTCGGTTGTGCGATGATCACGATGAAGTGTCTTGGCAATGTTGATTGTAGTCATGCCTTGACCTAAATACTCCACAATTTGTTGCTTCTCAGCAGCCGACATCCTTTTTCTTTCCCATTTTGGCCAAAAATGTAGGCTGCTTAATAATGTGGAACAGCCTTCTTAAGTAGTCTTAATTTGGACACACCTGCCAAACTAATTTGCACAGGTATCTGCAATTGCCTTCAGTGATATAAAGAGCCCTGACACACACCATCGATGAGTTTAAACAACAAAAAAGAATATATATATATATATATATATATACACATACATATACACACACACACTTTTTTAATACATAACGATATTTATGACAATCCGAGATCTCATTCTGGGTATGTGCCACCTCTGATGCCATTTTCCTGAAGACTGCCAGAGATCAATATGCGTTGGCATGAAGACCACCACCAGCGAGAGCACCGCCCATAGCCAAGACGGCACCAGCCCATAAATGTATATGAATGCATGACGATGAATGTAACAGAGGCTGAGCCCTCTAAG
This sequence comes from Ranitomeya imitator, assembly GCF_032444005.1. Lineage (NCBI taxonomy): Eukaryota > Metazoa > Chordata > Amphibia > Anura > Dendrobatidae > Ranitomeya > Ranitomeya imitator. Next base: position 120,348,757 of record NC_091287.1, read on the forward strand.
CCGAAGACCCTACCCACAGTCCCAACCCGAAGCACCAAGGAAACCGAAATTTATCATGATTTAAACTAGGCTGCAGATTTTTATTTTTTATTTTTTCCAATAAATCAGTATGACAGAGCCATTCTGCCGATACCTTTAGTTTAACATGGATGATCCCGATGACAGGTTCTTGAGCCTCCCCAATTAGATTATCTTGATTGGCATATGCCAAGTTAAACTAAATTCAGTGTCTTACACATTAATGATACAGGAAAGAAATATATACAGTTAGATCCATATATATTTGGACAGAGGCAACATTTTTCTAATTTTGGTTTCCTTAACATGTGCCACCCTGTTTTTAGAGGGACCAAAAGTAATTGGACAGATTAAATAATTTTAAATAAAACGTTCATTTCTAGTACTTGGTTGAAAACCCTTTGTTGGCAATGACTATGTGAAGTCTTGAACTCATGGACATCACCAGACTCTGTGTTTCCTCCTTTTTGATGCTCAAACAGGCTTTGACTGCGGTGGTTTTCAGTTGCTGTTTGTTTGTGGGCCTTTCTGTCTGAAGTTTAGTCTTTAACAAGTGAAATGCATGCTCAATTGGGTGGAGATCAGGTGACTGACTTGGCCATTCAAGAATATTCCCCTTCTTTGCCTTAATAAACTCCTGGGTTGCTTTGGCTTTATGTTTTGGGTCTTCCATCTGTAGTATGAAACGACGACCAATCAGTTTGGCTGGATCTGCGCACACAGTATGGCGGCTCTGAATACCTCAGAATTCATTCAGCTGCTTCTGTCCTGTGTCCCATCATCAATAAACACTAGTGACCCAGTGCCACTGGCAGCCATGCATGCCCAAGCCATCACACTGCCTCCACCGTGTTTTACAGATGATGTGGTATGCTTTGGATCATGAGCTGTACCACATCTTCGCCATACTTTTCTCTTTCCATCATTCTGGTAGAGGTTGATCTTGGTTTCATCTGTCCAAAGAATGTTCTTCCAGAACTTTGCTGGCTTTTTTTAGATGTTTTTTAGCAAAGTCCAGTCTAGCCTTTTTATTCTTGATGCTTATGAGTGACTTGCACCGTGCAGTGAACCCTCTGTATTTACTTTCATGCAGTCTTCTCTTTATGGTAGATTTGAACATTGATACGCTGACCTCCTGGAGAGTGTTGGTCACTTGGTTGGCTGTTGTGAAGGGGTTTCTCTTCACCATGGAGATTATTCTGCGATCATCCACCACTGTTGTCTTCCGCGGGCGCCCATGTCTTTTTGCATTGATGATTTCACCAGTGCCTTCTTTCTCAGGATGTACCAAACTGTAGATTTTGCCACTCCTAATATTGTAGCAATTTCTCGGATGGATTTTTTCTGTTTTCGCAGTTTAAGGATGGCTTGTTTCACCCTCATGGAGAGCTCCTTTGACCGCATGTTTACTTCAGAGCAAAACCTTCCAAATGCAAGCACCACACCTCAAATCAACTCCAGGCCTTTTATCTGCTTAATTGAGAATGACATAACGAAGGGATTGCCCACACCTGTCCATGAAATAGCCTTGGAGACAATTGTCCAATTACTTTTTGTCTCTTTAAAAACAGGGTTTCACATGTTAAGGAGCTGAAACTCTTAAACCCTTCATCCAATTTTAATGTGGATCCCCTCAAATGAAAGCTGAAAGTCTGAATTTCAACTGCATCTGAATTGTTTTGTTTAAAATTCATTGTGGTAATGTCTATAACCAAAATAAGAAAAATGTTGTCTCTGTCCAAATATATATGGACCTAACTATCTTTTCAGTACCACTGAGGACTCTCAATTCTATTTTTTTTTTTTTTTTTTTTACACATTAATGTTCATTAACCTCTCAACCTGTTTACCAAATTTATTTTAAATAGGAATAGAGATGTTAGAATATGTACATAAAATGCGACTAATCAAACATGTGAATGCATTCTGCTTTATCATCAGAGCCATGGAGACAAAAAGATTTGTCATTATTGGCTACATTACACAAATGTACCGTACTTGTTTTGTTAAATCTATGACCAGCGCTACAGATGGTTTATATTTCAGATCAGTCATCTATTTTTGTTTCTCTCCATTTGCCTTGAGGCATGCCATGGATTTCACTGCACAATTAATAAAATATTTTGCAAACAATGTAAAATACAGATTCCAAACAAGTAGAATGGTAAATCTGTAACAGAAAAGGGACAAACATCGGAAAACATGCAAAGGCTTGTACAACAAGTCCAGTATATTCCTGGTCTCTGATGTCTTCATCATACAAGGCTCATTACTTTATGGCCACATTCAAGTGGAATTTTACATTTTAGAATTTTTTGGCTTTTAAAAATAAAATGATCAATTTTTTCACTTTTTTGTGTGTGAAAATGTATTTAATTTGTCATCACTGATATATGTAATAAGCATTCCTTCAGGGTAGATTAACCACATGGCGTTTTATACCACAGACAAACCTACCATAAAGAACTACATGTTACATGCTGATTTTGGTGGGGGACAAGCTGTGAATGTCATCCTTTGCATTGCAAGCGGCATCTAAATCTGCATGTAGGACAAGCAGATTTTTTCAGAGCGAAGTATGCCACGTGTGAATATACCCTGCCTTCATCAGTTCATTGTTTAATCCTTTCACAAACAGAATTAATAGTGGCATGTGTGACATTACTAGCCAAAAAAAAAAAAATCAAGTTAAAGTAAAGCATAGAAACATTGCATTCCTTTTTAATTATGCTTACTTCTAAAGCGCCATCATATTCTACTTTATAGTTATTGTCTTGTTTCGTATGTTTTTGCTAAATAGCAGCAAACATACATTTTATACATATAACAGTTCCACACACGATTTTCACATGAATATTAAAAGAAACGAACATGTGCTTATTTGTATCATTTAGAATTTCAGCTTTTTATTTTCATACAGGAAGTTTTTTTGTAATATATTTCTAGAAAGATATAGGACAAAACTGTGGTGTGAACATAGCCTAACCCCAAATGATGTTTTCCCTGGACTCATTTCAACAAGAAGAGACTAGTTTGTTTTACTACAATCAGATTTTCAACTGCCATTGTAGCTGACGCACTGATTAATAGGTTAATCATACATAGGAAAAATAAATAAATAAAAGTTCATAGTGGCAGTAGTTTTATTAATGTGTCTAGGTTGGGTGTTTTGTGCTACATTTTCTTTATTTATATACCCACTTCTATCGTTTCTTTACTCACTAGTGGTCATAAAGGTGCTCAAAATCAGTTGTTTGTACTTATTGGGTCACTCCCTCCATCCATTTCAAACTCGTATGGACAGAAGACCCTCTCTCTTCTGCTATTGTTATTTAAAAGGATAACTGGCTAATTTTCAGATTTGCTGTTTAGCATGTTTGATCAAAAGGAATTGCTTTATATATTAGATATTTGTATATATAAAACAAATTCATAGAGTAGGGACAGGTTATACAAGTTGCACCTAAATCCAATGCAGAACCAAAAGGTGTGGGACAACAATTGAAATTCCATTTTAGAGAGTCACAATATGGGGGCAGAAATGCTGAAGGGCACGAAGGAAAAGTTTGAAGCAAGGGACTTCAAACTGGTTTAACAGGCAGAGTGGATACAATGACTATCAGGGAAAATCCATGAATCACTCCTCCCTTAGCTGGAATGGAAATTGAGTGGATTTGATACAGATCTCTCCCTATGCATTGCAAAGACTCCAATTCAGGGAAGACAAAATATATAGAGATAGATTTTTTTTAGGCAGAATTTATTGGTACAGTAATAGTCTGCAGAATCGGAAGGACAATCTGCACAGTATCCACCCCGTATAAACATCAAGGATTCTGTATGTAAGCACAATGTCCTACAGTCAGGCCGTCCTGGCCATGCATGTGCCCACTAAATAAGTTGTATAGGTACACCAACCTGCACAGGGTGAGATATTGCAGGGCAAAGTCAGTGATTTTCATCAGTTTTCAATTCTTACCATCAGTGATTTTCACGTAGTAGAAGAAATACAAATTGCAAAGCTTTCTCTAGACATTACAATATTAAAAACGGACAACACACAGATGATTGTTCGTCGTCAGGGATTTTTCATGGACCTATATAGGCTTGCAAGCGTATTTTTTATCTGTGATGTCAAAAACAGACGTCCTGTTACTTGTTTTATTATTACCCTGGACGTGTTGATAGCATCAGATTATAATCGGAACATGTTCGATTGCGTAAAAACATGGATACAAGACGTATGTGTCTCACAGATGGCAGCGTGAGGCCTAACCTAGTCTGGATTTAAAGATAGGAATTTCCATACAGAAATTACTTTATATTACCATTACCCTACTAAATCTGACTGTTTTCACTGGGTTTGTGCACATTTCATATAAATGCTGGTTTCCCCTCACACTCAAAAAAAAAGTAATTTCACAAAATTGCCTGTAGGACAATGAGATACTGAGCTTCAATGGGGACAGACTGGAGACAATGCACAGAGCTGCCGGAGATGGGGGCACCACAAGTAGCTGGAAATACAAGTTTCCCTTCCATTCGTCTATACAAAACCGATCTAAACATCACAGCGACGTATAAAGCCTGGGGTCACAAATAAGGGGGGGGCGGATAAGGCTTCTGGACGTCACAGGTCATGAATATTGAATAAAGAGAAGTCAGGACTGTTCTATATAGGTGCAAATATTGATCTATGCAATGGAGGCAAACAAACATTGGAACTAAATATTGAAAATTGTATTATATAAGGAATCTGCCACTTCAAATGTGGGAAATCACTAATTAGATTTTGGAAATGTTGGATAGAAATATTATTATTAATACTGGAGGTCAGTGAACATTATGAACTACGTTTTCATTCCTGATATAAGAGGTTTTTACACCACTATGACTGTAGCAAAGAGGATATCTATAAAGAACAATCCGTTACATTTTATCATCTACGCGAACATTTACATGTTTAATAACAAATCAGAATCACTTTTCTCTTTTTACAGAAGCATAGATGACTGTTAACCCTTCACTGGGCCAAAACCATTCATAAATAGACTTTATCCAGGTACATGGGAAGAAATCGCATCCGTGCAGCGTGTTCCCGTAATACTAGATTTACGCCCCCTGTATACAGACTGTACATGGGACCACCGCCAATGTTATCATCCGGACAGGCAGGGAGCTGGGGATTTATTTTCTAGGTTTACAGAACAGCCTGGGCCACACAAACAATGCGGAATAAATGACTCCATCAGGGGCAGGTGGGGGGCACCATCACATACAACTCCCCGCCCCCCAACATTACTTGTACAGGTGAGTGACCCACATAATCAAACTTCAATATTTAAAGGGAAAGGAAACAATTCGGGAAATAATGTTATTTCAATCTGAGAAAAATTAAAACATTGCATCACAGCTAAACGGAAACCCCCAAAATAAAGTCAGACCCCAAAGTGATGATTTCAGGTCAGGATTCCTGGGAGAAGATGGCAGATCATTGATGGCCATTCATCCGAACATTGGGCGTCCAGAGTACAGACACCATTTCCAAATTTTGACCACGATGAACAGTGAGACCCCCTTACATGGGACTGCATAAGGCTGGCGCCCATAAACGGGAGCTGCCTGTGTATTTGGCATCAGCCAGAGAGATTTTAATATATAAATATAATATATAAATTAACTCTTGATATGCTACAACAGTGATCTACAAAGAGGAAAGCCCAATGTGAGAGTTCGGCGGCGGCCGGGACTCACCTCCTCGTCGTGCTGCTGGCAGTAGGACAGCCTCTCCGGGTACACGGGCAGCACGGGGAAGGCAGCGCCCGGGAAGGGCGAGGAGGTAGACGAGGACGAGGTAGTGGCCGCGCCGGAGGCTGCGGAGTTGCAGGGGGAGGCGGCGCCGCTGCTGATGCCGCCGCTGCTGATGCCGCCGGCCGCCCTGCCGCCCGGCCCGGGGAACCGCTCGATGAAGTGGTCCTTGGTGAGCCGCACTCGCTGGTGCGCCCGCAGGCAGTTGTCGCACAGGTTCTCCTGGCAGTCCAGGCAGTGGCAGCTGGCACCGTTGCCCTCGTCGCAGGAGGAGCAGCGCGGCTCGGAGTGGCTGGGGGCCGCCCGGCGGAGGAGGCTGGAGGACGAGCACGAAGCGGAGCGGGACCGCGGCTGCTGTCTCCGGGCGCCTCCTCCTCCCCGGCCGCCGTTGCTCTGCGGCTCCTCGGCGGCAGCTCCCACTACGGCATCCAGCAGGTTGCTGAGGTGAAGGAAGGTGGAGGAGGGCAGGGCGTCCATGCCGGCCTCACACATGAGCACCTTGTGGTCACACACCGGGCAGTGCAGCTGCAGGGAGTCCCCGGGGCTCCGGTGCCCCTCCAGGCACTGCCTGCAGAAAGCATGGAGACAAGGTAGGACGTGCAGCCTGCGGGGAGCGGAGCCCAGGATGCAGCTGCCGCCCCCGCTGCTGCCGCCGCCGCCGCTGGACGCTTGTGACGAGGAGGAGGACGAGCTGGACGAGGAGATGGGGGCAGAGGACACGCACATCTCCTGACACAGCGGGCACTGCTGGAAGTCGGACTCCGGGAACGAAGCCATGTCCATGGGGAGCGGGGCACGGAGGCGGCACGGCGGGCGGAGGGGGCTCAGCCGTGCAGCATGTCCCCGGGCGGAGCTGCGGTCGGTCAGTGGCGGCAGAGGCTCAGTCCTGCGGGGACACCGGGGCAAGTTCCCCAGACACACCCCCCTGTGCCTGCCGCTTATTTATCCCGTCCTGCGCAGCAGCTGATCAGCTCTCCTCCACTCCATAGCGTGTGATCGGGTCGCTGAGGTGTAGTGTGTGGCTGGGGCTCCCCTCCATGTGTGGTGGTGTGGCCGGGCGTCACATGTTATCAGTGTGCAGTGGGTTTCCTGACTGTGCAGGGGGCGGGGGGGATGAGCAGTGCGGGATCCTGCTCTGGCCGTGCGCTCTGGACATCACCGTCCTGCACTGTGCTCGCCGGAGCTGCGCTCACTTCCGCCAGAGCGGAGGAGGAGGAGGAGGAGGAGGAGGAGGGCGCGTCACAACAACAGGAAGCGCTGCTGCCATCTGCATCACAAAGCCTGAGCTGCTAGCCTGCCTCAGTCACTGGCTCCATGTCTGCCTCCAGAGCAGAACTCCCAGCCACCAGATTTTCTGCCCCAGACACTGGCCCTTCCATGTGCCTGCGGAGCTTCAGGACATTCTGCAACTAAATCTGAATTATTTTTAGTTTTATTTTCACAACATTCCTTGTACAATGTGATTGACCTGGGATTATGATTCTTCACCTCAGTACGATTATTTCCATACCAAACATATAGGATTGTGTTTATATTTTAATGGTCAAAAAATCTGAACTTTGTAATAAAAAATAAAAAAAATCTCTTTTTTCTGAGGTGCATGACTGTAATTTTTGTTTTATTTTTTTTGAAGGCAAGCAATAGTTTTTGAAACACACCGCAACGTCAAGAACTGCTGGTGAGCGCAGCCTAAGGCTAGGGTCACATTGCGTTAGTGCAATCCGTTTAGCGCTAGCGGATTGCGCTAACGCAATGTTTTCTATGGGGCTGCGGTCGGGGTCACGGTAACGTCCCCGCTCTCGCAGATCCCCGATCTGCGAGAGCGGGGAACGGACCGCGGGCGCGCCTCGGACGCTGCTTGCAGCATCCGCGGCGCGCCAGGAAACACCGGCGCGTCGCTAGCGCGTGCCGAACATGGCACGCACTAGTGAAGCGTGTTCCCATTGCCTTCAATGGGCGCGTTAACGGACGCATTGCACGACGTTAATTTCGCCGTGCAACGCTGTCCGTTAAACGCGGTCCCATAACGCAATGGGAACCCAGTGTGCTTCTTTCACACTAGCGTAGGAATCTCCCCGTCACAATGCGTTGGGGAGAGATTCCGACGCTAGCGTTTAATGCATTGCACAACGGAGGCAGCGGATGCATTTCTCCGGCGCATCCGCTGCCCCATTGGGAGGTGGGGGCGGAGTTCCGGCCGCGCATGCGCGGTCGGAAAAAGCGGTCCGTCAGGAGCAAAAAAACGTTACATGTAGCGTTTTTTTGCTCCCAACGGTCCGCAGAAGCACGACGCTAGATGTGAACCTACTATATAATTTTTTTTTATTTTCATTTCATCATTATTCATCACTATTGAATATTATTTATACATTTCTTATTTATGATGATGGATTTAATGTTTTGTTTAGATATAACACCATTCCCACCAGATGCTATCAGTATATGGCCGGAGTCACACGAGCGTATGAATCGGACAAGTGCAAGCCAATAAAAAAAAATCAGATTGCGCCCGGACCAATGTTCTTCAATGATGTCGGTCAGATCTGTGTATTTTTCCTCAGCTCTAATCAGACTGAGAAAGGAATCGCAGCACGCTATGATTGTACGCGTATGTCAGACGGACAAGACTTGCCAATGCCAGCCTGTGGGTGCGAGAATTAAACAGACGGCATACGGACCATTCATGTGCTGTCAGACTTATATGCACACATCTCAAAGGAACCACAAAATGTAGTCCGCCAAGAACCGTAAATTCACAGCCTTAACCATCAGAATAGATAGATGCTATATACATAGATGCCCTGCAGATATATAATTTCACAAGCCCCCTACATATCATAAACTTGCTCTCTTTATTGCCTTTAATGTGGCACTAAAGGGGTGGACCCCAACCTTAAAAAAGAAAAAACCTTTCTTAGCTCAGGTGCCGCCCCCCGCATCCTGGCACCCTAGGCACGTGCCTAGTGGCAAATACTGCCCTGTGTATGAATCAAGCCAGATACAATGCTATCTTGGAAAAACAGTTGATTCATTCTGCTCAGGCAATGTACCCCAACTCTGAGGACTGGGTTTTCCAGCAGGACAATGCGTCATGCCACACAGCTAGGTCAATCAAGGTGTGTATTTAGGACCACAACATCAAATCCCTGCCATGGCCAGCCCAATCTCTAGACCTGTAGCAAAACTAGAGGTTTGGGCGCACAGCCATATATAATATAGAAACATCCATGAGGGTGCGATAACAGTAATAACAGCTATACTGAGAATCCAAGGAAGAAAAGCATTACTGCAACAAGTCGCACACCTACAATAATAAACAGCAATAAACGTAACATACAAGCTGATTTTATTGACAGATCAAAAGAAAACACACTACAAACAATAAAAACATAATTAAAAACATATAAGCACCATCAAAGACACACAGGAAAAATGGACCATAGCTCAGTGTAATAAAGCGACCCAAAATTAACCCAATGGCTCATGGGGTATAGCGACAAGGTATATATATATGAATATAAATAGCGGGACAGTGCCAAGATTAGTCTGCCAGAACGCACACACAGTGCCAAGCAAACAAAAATAGTAATAATAAATAATAGGCACAAAGAATGTCCCAAATAATAGTGAACCACAGTGAGCCAAACAAAGAGGCTAATGGGTCACCTATACATGGTAATATCACTGGGTCACAGAAAATAAACAGGAGGAAAAACCTCCCAAACAAATACAACCTGGTGGAGTGATGCCCCACGCGTATCGCCCGGCGAACCAGGCTTCGTCAGGGACATTTTAATCTTAATATAACCATATTTACCATACTCGATCGCCTGCAAAAAAAAAAAATAATAAACCGTATACTCCCTGTCTAACGCAGTCCAATTAATAACTAGTGTCCCATGACGATCTCCCCTATAGAACAGTGACATCGGCTTATGTCACTGCTCTATAGGACCTCCAGTGACACACTGACAGGAGACAATGGCTCCTGTGTTATGACCTGGTGGTCAGGACAATAATGGACCTGGTGGTTAAGAGCACACGGAATGACCTGATAGTTACTGATAATAAAGGACGAGCTCTGGGACGTGGGAACTCTGCTGACCGCAATCCCTAATCCTATCAAACACACTAGAAATAGCCGTGGATTGCTCCTAACGCTCCATATGCAACTCGGCACAGCCTAAGGAACTAGCTAGCCCTGAAGATAGAAAAATAAAGCCTACCTTGCCTCAGAGAAATTCCCCAAAGGAAAAGGCAGCCCCCCACATATAATGACTGTGAGTAAAGATGAAAATACAAACACAGAGATTAAATAGATTTAGCAAAGTGAGGCCCGACTTACTGAACAGACCGAGGATAGGAAATGTTGCTTTGCGGTCAGCACAAAAACCTACAAAAAGACCACGCAGAGGGCGCAAAAAGACCCTCCGCACCGACTCACAGTGCGGAGGCGCTCCCTCTGCGTCCCAGAGCTTCCAGCAAGCAAGACAACAACAAAAATAGCAAGCTGGACAGAAAAATAGCAAACCAAAGAAATACAAGCTGGAACTTAGCTTCTGCTGGGAAGACAGGTCACAAGAACGATCCAGGAGTGAACTAGACCAATACTGGAACATTGACAGGTGGCATGGAGCAAAGATCTAAGTGGAGTTAAATAGAGCAGCCTGCTAACAAATTAACCTCGTCACCTGTGGAAGAAAACTCAGAAACACCCACCAGAGGAAGTCCATGGACAGAACCAGCCGAAGTACCATTCATAACCACAGGAGGGAGCCCGACAACAGAATTCACAACAGTACCCTCCCCTTGAGGAGGGGTCACCGAACCCTCACCAGAGCCCCCAGACCGACCAGGATGAGCCAAATGAAAGGCACGAACCAGATCGGCAGCATGAACATCAGAGGCAAAAACCCAGGAATTATCTTCCTGACCATAACCCTTCCACTTGACCAGGTACTGGAGTTTCCGTCTCGAAACACGAGAATCCAAAATCTTCTCCACCACATACTCCAACTCCCCCTCAACCAACACCGGGGCAGGAGGATCAACGGATGGAACCACAGGCGCCACGTATCTCCGCAATAACGACCTATGGAACACATTATGGATGGCAAAAGAAGCAGGAAGGGCCAAACGAAATGACACAGGATTGATAACCTCAGAAATCTTATACGGACCAATGAAACGAGGCTTAAACTTAGGAGAGGAAACCTTCATAGGAACATAACGAGACGACAACCAAACCAAATCCCCAACACGAAGTCGGGGACCCACACAGCGCCGGCGGTTAGTGAAACGTTGAGCCTTCTCCTGGGACAATGTCAAATTGTCCACCACATGAGTCCAAATCTGCTGCAACCTATCCACCACAGTATCTACACCAGGACAGTCCGAAGACTCAACCTGCCCTGAAGAGAAACGAGGATGGAAACCAGAATTGCAGAAAAACGGCGAAACCAAAGTAGCCGAGCTGGCCCGATTATTAAGGGCGAACTCAGCCAACGGCAAAAAGGACACCCAATCATCCTGATCAGCAGAAACAAAGCATCTCAGATATGTTTCCAAAGTTTGATTAGTTCGTTCGGTTTGGCCATTTGTCTGAGGATGGAAAGCCGAGGAAAAACACAAATCAATGCCCATCCTTGCACAAAAGGATCGCCAAAACCTCGAAACAAACTGGGAACCTCTGTCAGAAACGATGTTCTCCGGGATACCATGTAAACGAACCACATGCTGGAAAAATAATGGCACCAAATCAGAGGAGGAAGGCAATTTAGACAAAGGTACCAAATGGACCATCTTAGAAAAGCGATCACAAACCACCCAAATGACCGACATCTTTTGAGAGACGGGGAAATCCGAAATAAAATCCATAGAAATATGCGTCCAGGGCCTCTTCGGGACCGGCAAGGGCAAAAGCAACCCACTGGCACGAGAACAGCAGGGCTTAGCCCGAGCACAAGTCCCACAGGACTGCACAAAAGAACGCACATCCAGTGACAAAGACGGCCACCAAAAGGATCTAGCCACCAAATCTCTGGTACCAAAGATTCCAGGATGCCCAGCCAACACTGAACAATGAATCTCAGAGATAACTCTACTAGTCCATCTATCAGGGACAAACAGTTTCTCCGCTGGGCAACGGTCAGGTCTATCAGCCTGAAATTTTTGCAGCACCCGCCGCAAATCAGGGGAGATGGCAGACAAAATTACCCCCTCTTTGAGAATACCCGCCGGCTCAGGAACACCCGGAGAATCAGGCACAAAACTTCTTGACAGGACATCAGCCTTCACATTCCTAGAGCCCGGAAGGTATGAAACCACAAAATCAAAACGGGAGAAAAATAACGACCATCGAGCCTGTCTCGGATTCAACCGTTTGGCAGACTCAAGATAAGTCAAATTCTTGTGATCTGTCAAGACCACCACGCGATGCTTGGCTCCTTCAAGCCAATGACGCCACTCCTCGAATGCCCACTTCATGGCCAACAACTCACGATTACCAACATCATAATTACGCTCAGCAGGCGAAAACTTTCTAGAAAAGAAAGCACATGGCTTCATCACCGAGCCATCAGAACTTCTTTGCGACAAAACAGCCCCTGCTCCAATCTCAGAAGCATCAACCTCAACCTGAAACGGGAGCGAAACATCTGGCTGGCACAACACAGGGGCAGAAGAAAAACGACGCTTCAACTCCTGAAAAGCCTCTACAGCTGCAGAAGACCAATTGACCACATCAGCACCCTTCTTGGTCAAATCAGTCAACGGTTTAGCAACAGTAGAAAAATTAGCGATGAAGCGCCGATAAAAATTAGCAAAGCCCAGGAACTTTTGCAGGCTCTTCACAGATGTCGGCTGAGTCCAAACGTAAATGGCCTGGACTTTAACAGGGTCCATCTCGATAGTAGAAGGGGAAAAAATGAACCCCAAAAATGAAACCTTCTGAACTCCAAAGAGACACTTTGACCCCTTCACAAACAAGGAATTCGCACGAAGGACCTGGAACACCATTCTGACCTGCTTCACATGAGACTCCCAATCATCCGAAAAGACCAAAATATCATCCAAATACACAATCAGGAATTTATCCAGGTACTCTCGGAAGATGTCATGCATAAAGGACTGAAATACTGATGGAGCATTGGAAAGCCCGAATGGCATAACCAGGTACTCAAAATAGCCCTCGGGCGTATTAAATGCTGTTTTCCATTCATCGCCTTGTTTAATACGCACAAGATTATACGCCCCTCGAAGATCTATCTTGGTGAACCAACTAGCCCCTTTAATGCGAGCAAACAAATCAGACAGCAACGGCAAAGGATACTGAAATTTGACTGTAATTTTGTTAAGAAGGCGGTAATCAATACAAGGTCTCAAAGAACCATCCTTCTTGGCCACAAAAAAGAACCCTGCTCCTAACGGTGATGACGACGGGCGAATATGGCCTTTCTCCAAGGATTCCTTTATATAACTCCGCATAGCGGCGTGTTCTGGCACAGATAAATTGAACAATCGGCCCTTAGGAAACTTACTACCAGGAATCAAATTAATTGTACAATCGCAATCCCTATGAGGAGGTAGGGCACTGGCTTTGGGCTCATCAAATACATCCCGATAATCCGACAAAAACTCTGGAACTTCAGAAGGAGTGGAAGACGAAATAGACAAAAATGGAACATCACCATGTACCCCCTGGCAACCCCAGCTGGACACAGACATAGATTTCCAGTCCAATACTGGATTATGAACCTGTAGCCATGGCAACCCCAAAACGACCACATCATGCAGATTATGCAACACCAAAAAGCGAATATCCTCCTGATGTGCAGGAGCCATGCACATGGTCAATTGGGTCCAGTACTGAGGCTTATTCTTGGCCAAAGGCGTAGCATCAATTCCTCTCAATGGAATAGGATACTGCAAGGGCTCCAAGAAAAAACCACAGCGCCTAGCAAACTCCAAGTCCATCAAATTCAGGGCAGCGCCTGAATCCACAAATGCCATAACAGAATAGGATGACAAAGAGCAAATCAGAGTAACGGACAATAGAAATTTAGACTGTACCGTACCAATGGTGGCAGACCTAGCAAACCGCTTAGTGCGCTTAGGACAATCGGAGATAGCATGAGTGGAATCACCACAGTAAAAACATAGCCCATTCCGACGTCTGTGTTCTTGCCGTTCAGCTCTGGTCAAAGTCCTATCACATTGCATAGGCTCAGGCCCATGCTCAGATAGTACCGCCAAATGGTGCACAGCTTTACGCTCACGCAAGCGTCGATCGATCTGAATGGCCAAGGACATAGACTCATTCAGACCAGCAGGCATGGGAAATCCCACCATGACATCCTTAAGGGCTTCAGAGAGACCCTTTCTGAAGATTGCTGCCAGGGCACATTCATTCCACTGAGTGAGCACAGACCACTTCCTAAACTTCTGACAATATATCTCCGCTTCATCCTGACCCTGACACAGAGCCAGCAAGATTTTCTCTGCCTGATCCACTGAATTAGGTTCGTCATAAAGCAATCCAAGCGCCAGAAAAAACGCATCAACATCACGCAATGCCGGATCTCCTGGCGCAAGGGAAAATGCCCAGTCTTGAGGGTCACCACGTAACAAAGAAATAATGATTTTCACTTGTTGAACAGGGTCACCTGAGGAGCGAGGTTTCAAGGCAAGAAACAATTTACAATTATTTTTGAAATTCAAGAACTTAGATCTATCACCAAAAAACAAATCAGGAATTGGAATCCTAGGCTCTGACATCGGATTCTGAACCACTAAATCATGAATGTTTTGTACCCTTGTAGTGAGATTATCCATCCAAGAGGACAGACCTTGAATGTCCATGTTTACACCTGTGTCCTGAACCACCCAGAGGTAAAGGGGAAAAGAGAGACAAAACACACTGCAAAGAAAAATAAATGGTCTCAGAACTTCTCTTATCCCTCTATTGAGATGCATTAGTACTTTTGGCCACCTGTACTGTTATGACCTGGTGGTCAGGACAATAATGGACCTGGTGGTTAAGAGCACACGGAATGACCTGATAGTTACTGATAATAAAGGACGAGCTCTGGGACGTGGGAACTCTGCTGACCGCAATCCCTAATCCTATCAAACACACTAGAAATAGCCGTGGATTGCTCCTAACGCTCCCTATGCAACTCGGCACAGTCTAAGGAACTAGCTAGCCCTGAAGATAGAAAAATAAAGCCTACCTTGCCTCAGAGAAATTCCCCAAAGGAAAAGGCAGCCCCCCACATATAATGACTGTGAGTAAAGATGAAAATACAAACACAGAGTTGAAATAGATTTAGCAAAGTGAGGCCCGACTTACTGAACAGACCGAGGATAGGAAAGGTTGCTTTGCGGTCAGCACAAAAACCTACAAAAAGACCACGCAGAGGGCGCAAAAAGACCCTCCGCACCGACTCACGGTGCGGAGGCGCTCCCTCTGCGTCCCAGAGCTTCCAGCAAGCAAGACAACAACAAAAATAGCAAGCTGGACAGAAAAATAGCAAACCAAAGAAATACAAGCTGGAACTTAGCTTCTGCTGGGAAGACAGGTCACAAGAACGATCCAGGAGTGAACTAGACCAATACTGGAACATTGACAGGTGGCATGGAGCAAAGATCTAAGTGGAGTTAAATAGAGCTGCCTGCTAACGAATTAACCTCGTCACCTGTGGAAGGAAACTCAGAAACACCCACCAGAGGAAGTCCATGGACAGAACCAGCCGAAGTACCATTCATGACCACAGGAGGGAGCCCGACAACAGAATTCACAACACTCCTGCAGTGCATCACTGAGGTTACCTTAGTTCAGAGTCTCACTTTAGGGCAATGCTGCGTGGGAAATTTCTCACACAGCAGTGCCACAAGTGAGACTAGGGACTATTTTTTACAGTGGCAGAGGAATACAATGCGGAAGGATACCTTCCATCATTGTATTCCTGGAGCTCCTGGAGATCGTCGTGGGACACTCATTTTATCTGCGGACACGGAGTATATTGTTTGTTTATTATTTTAAAAATTTTTGCAGGTGACACTGGCTTCGGGGATCAAGGTGATGGTGAGTATGTACTCTATGTTGTATGCACTGTATGTCTATATGTATGTATTGTATGTAATGTATGAATGTACTGTATGTATGTATTGTATGTTGTATATACAGTTGTATGTTGTATGTACTGTTATATGTTGTATGCTATATGTTGTATGTACTGTTATATGCTGCCTGTACTGTTATATGTTATATGTTCTGTTATATGTTGTATGTTCTGTTGTATGTACTGTTATATGTTGTGTGTACTGTTATATGTTGTGTGTACTGTTATATGTTGTATGTTTTGTTATATGTTGTATGTTCTGTTGTATGTTATATGTTGTATGTTATGTTATGTGTTGTATGTTTTATGTACTGTTATATGTTGTATATTATATGTTGTATGTTCTGTTATATGTTGTATGTTGTATGTTCTGCTGTATGCTATATGTTTGTGGTTTTTTTTTTACATTCAGCACATTAGCTGGATGATGGGACTACCACTGTCCCATCATTGGCTAATGTGTCAATCACTGTCACTGCAGCAGGCATAGCCCGATGGGACTTGTAGTCCCATCGGACGATGCCTGCACACACACACACACACACACACGCAAAGAGCCCCGCACAGACCCCTGAGAGCCCCACACAGGACCGCTCCTCTCACATTAACCCCCGGAACACTGCGAACAAAATTCATAAGTAGCTGGTTTTTGGTCATTCTGACTCACAAAAATCAGAATAAAAAGCGATAAAAAAAGTCACGTGCCCGAAAATGGTTCCAATAAAAACGTCAACTTGTCCCGCAAAAAACAAGACCTCACATGACTCTGTGGACCATAATAAGGAAAAATTATAGCTCTCAAAATGTGGAGACGCAAAAACTATTTTTTTGCAATAAAAAGTGTCTGACAGCTGCCAATCATAAAAATCTGCTAAAAAACCCGCTATAAAAGTAAATCAAACCCCCCTTCATCACCCTCTTAGTTAGGGAAAAATAATAAAATTTAAAAAATGTATTTATTTCCATTTTCCTATTAGGGTTAGGGCTACAGTTAGGCTTGGGGCTAAAGTTAGGGTTAGGGTTGTGGCTAAAGTTAGGGTTAGGGTTGGGGCTAAAGTTAAGGATAGGGTTTGGAATACATTTACAGTTGGGATTAGGGTTAGGGATGTGTTAGGGGTTTGGTTAGGGTTACCGTTGGGATTAGGGTTAGGGGTGTGTTTGGATTAGGGTTTCAGTTAAAATTGGGGGGTTTCCACTGTTTAGGCACATCAGGGGCTCTCCAAACACGACATAGCATCCTATCTCAATCCCAGCCAATTCTACGTTGAAAAAGTAAAACAGTGCGCCTTCCTTTCCGAGCTCTCCCGTGCGCCCAAACAAGGGTTTACCCCAACATATGGGGTATCAACGTACTCAGGACACATTGGACAACAACTATTGGGGTCCAATTTCTCCTGTTACCCTTGGGAAAATACAAAACGGGTTAAAATATAATTTGTGTGGAAAAAAAGATTTTTTATTTTCACGGCACTGCGTTACACACACATCTAGATAAGTTCCTTAGGAGGTCTACTTTCCAAAATGGTGTCACTTGTGGGGGGTTTCAATGTTTAGGCACATCAGGGGCTCTCCAAACGCAACATGGTGTCCTATCTCAATTCCAGTCCATTTTGCATTGAAAAGTCAAATGGCGCTCCTTCCCTTCTGAGCTTTGCCGTGCGCCCAAACAGTGGTTTATACCCATATAATGGGGTATCAGCGTACTCAGGACAAATTGCACAACAACTTTTGGGGTCCAATTTCTCCTGTTACCCTTGGTAAAATAAGACAAATTGGAGCAAAAGTAAATTTTTTGTGAAAAAAATTAAATGTTCATTTTTTTAGACATTCCAAAAATTCCTGTGAAACACCTGAAGGCTTAATAATCTTCTTGAATGTGGTTTTGAGCACCTTGAGGGGTGCAGTTTTTAGAATGGTGTCACACTTGGGTATTTTCTATCATATAGACCCCTCAAAGTGACTTCAAATGTGATGTAGTCCCTAAAAAAAATGATGTTGTAAAAATGAAAAATTGCTGGTCAACTTTTAACCCTTATAACTCCCTAACAAAATAAAATGTTGGTTCCAAAATTGTGCTGATATAAAGTAGACATGTGGGAAATGTTACTTATTAAGTATTTTGTGTGACATGTCTCTGTGATTTAAGGGCATAAAAATTCAAAGTTAGAAAATTGCGAAATTTTCATAATTTTTGACAAATTTCCATTTTTTTGACAAATAAACGCAGGTAATATCAAATAAATGTTACCACTATCATGAAGTACAATATGTCACGAGAAAACATTGTCAGAATCACTGGGATCCGTTGAAGCGTTCCAGAGTTATAACTTCATAAAAGGACAGTGGTCAGAATTGTAAAAATTGGCCCGGTGATTAACGTGCAAACCACCCTTGGGGGTAAAGGGGTTAATTTTTGCCAGAGCTGTATGTAGGTGGGTTGCAAAGTTACATATCTGCAGGATATGTATTCTAGCTATCAATTATTGATTTAATATCTTTCATCTATCTACATCTCTCTCTCTCTCATTGCTTTGTTGGTTTTGCAAGATCGCTTTAAAGCGAACCTGTCAGAAGTTTTGGCCGATATAAGATGCGGCCACTGCCTTTCAGGGCTTATGTACAGCATTCTATAACGCTGTAGATACGTCCCCAATCTAACCTGCAAGAGAAGAAAAATACGTTTTATTATACTCACCGGGTGGGGGGGGGAGGCGCGGTCCTGTCCAATGGGTGTCGCAGGTTTGGGTCCGGTGCCTCCCATCTTCTTGAGATGCTGCCCTCCAGCTTCTTCATCGCTCCCCTGCATCTCGCTCCTGCACACTCGTACTTCTCTGTCCTGTTGAGGGCAGAGCAAAGTACTGCAGTGCGCAGGTGCCGGGTAAGGTCAGAGAGGCCCAGCGCCTGCGCACTGTAGTACTTTGCTCTGTATAGAATGCTGTAGATAAGCCCTAAAAGGCAGTGGCTGCATCTTATAGTGGCCAAAACAGGTGACAGGTTCCCTTTCAGTTACGTAGAGTATTATAGTATGTAAAAGATGATTTTAAAAACAAATTGCATACGGACTAAATGCTAGTAAAAATCACATACTCACCTTGCACTCGCATTACACATAGATTACCATACGGTCATCTCTTCTGGATGAGAATTAAAGCGGTTTTGTGACTCTGGCTTATGATGTAGCATCTCTATTCAATCACCTTCGTAGTATTAACAACATTGCCAAAAACTCTTTCATTACATTGCTTTTATTACACACACGTAATATTTCATTCATTCCTTATGAAAATGACCTCCCACATTGCCGCCTCCAGTTGTGTACACACACTGCTTTTAGACCCCACTGACTTACGGTTTGCGCATACATGTGACCACATGCGTTCCAAGCATGCATTCCAGTGCGCATAAACTTGGAAGTCACATTCAAACCTATGGGATCTCTGCAGATGCGCGATGCACCACTAATACCACCCACAGCATATGATAACTTTGTCATGCCAAAACCCCATTGGCACCATGAGAAAACAGCCACATTAAAAAAAAAAATTAATTTTGTGCACAAAGTAAACTCTAGTGTTCTTTATCTACAATTATGGCATGGTGAAGATTTCTGGACTTGGTCCAAGTTCAGCCTGCTCCTAACTATATCAACAGAGTGCGCGTCACTTACCTCTTTAAATCCCCATTGGCAGGCGAGGTATATATTAAGGACACAGCCCACTACCCTAACACACGCCTCTGGAAGAAGCGAGGCAAAATGGCGTCGGGATGGAGGTATACATGCTGTGGAGCCTTACTAGCAGCTAATACAAGCCTACTAGTGATGATAACTAGTGTTGAGCGAGTGTGCTCGTTACTCGAGTTTTCCGAGCATGCTTGGGTGAGCTTCGAGTATTTTGGGCGTACTCGGAGATTTAGTTTGTGTCACCGCAGCTGCTAGACAGGCTGAATACATGCAGGGATTGCCTGTTTGTTAGGAAATCCCCACATGTATTCAGGCTGTCCAGCAGCCGCAAATCATGCATCTGCGGCGACACAAACTAAATCTTCGAGCACGCCCAAAATACTCGGAGATCACCCAAGCATGCTCGGAAACATCAAGAAACAAGCATACTTGCTCATCACTAATGAAGATCGAACATGTTCGGATAACATGTTATTGGAGGCATGCTCTGGTGTTATCTGAGTATCTTGGGTGTGCTTCAATAATATATTTGAGTCCCCACAGTTGCATGATTTGAGGTTGAGAAGAAGTTGGAAAGGGGATAAATGTATAAAAGGTAGTGTTGATCCAGCCATCACTTTAGATAAGTGGGTTTGGGAGATATCACCCAGCTTTAAAAAGAAAAAGTGACCAATGCTGTAAAAAACCATAGCATGTTCTCAATTCATCACAATTTTTATTTTTTAAAACCCTGTAGACATGTAATGTTGTCTTAACAAAATCCAGAAAACAATGATCAGATTGCCTTTTTTTCACTATTTCACGCAACTTGTAATTTATTTCTCATTTTTCATTACATTATTTGGTAAAGTGAAAGTCGTTAATCAAAACAACAATTCCTCCTCCAAAAAAAAGATACAGCGTTGTCGACTAAAATAATTAAAAAGTTCTTGCTCTTGGAGGGGGGGGGGGGGGGGGAGAAAATGTGCTCCGATGGGAAGATATTGAAGGTCTTTACTGTCCGACTGTGTAAGAATAGCTTAGGGTTTTATAGGATTTTTTTCTTTAATGATAAACATGCTGACTGTTTCCAGGAACTAGCAAACTAGCAGAGCCGTCAGTTCAGCTTCCGTCTCACTATGAGGATATATAAACCAGTACAGTGGCTAATAGTTGGGACCATTACACAGCCACATTGACAGGTCAGTAGGTATTATGGGCCATGTGTTCAGCCTGCACAGGTTCTGTGATGATGGCAATGCTTCCTGCATGGTGACAAGTGCTATATGGCACCCCTGCTGGCAACCAGACGTGTCTATAATATAACCCCTGGCAAAAATTATGGAATCACCGGCCTTGGAGGATGTTCATTCAGTTGTTTAATTTTGTAGAAAAAAAGCAGATCACAGACATGGCACAAAACTAAAGTAATTTCAAATGGCAACTTTCTGGCTGTAAGAAACACTAAAAGAAATCAACAACAAAAAATGTGGTAGTCAGTAATCGTTAGTTTTTTTAGCCAAGCATAGGGGGAAAATTATGGAATCACTCAATTCTGAGAAAAAAATTATGGAATCATGAAAAATAAACAAACAAAAAAATACTCCAAAGCATCACTAGTATTTTGTTGCACCACCTCTGGTTTTTATAACAGCTTGCAGTCTCTGAGGCATGGACTTAATGAGTGTCACACAGTACTCTTCATCAATCTTCCACCAAAGATTCTCAATTGGATTGAGATCAGGACTATTTGCAGGCCATGACATTGACCTTATGTGTCTTTTTTCAAGGAATGTTTTGACAATTTGTGCTCTGGCAGGATGCATTTTCATCTTGAAAAATGATTTCATCATCCCCAAACATCCTTTCAATTGATGGGATAAGAAAGGTGTCCAAAATATCAACATAAACTTGATACAGGAAAGAAATATATCTTGGTACCGTGTTAGCCAGTAGATAGAAAAATATTGATGGTAACAAATAGCAAGCTTTCGAGACTATACAGGTCTCTTCATCAGGCAAAGACTGTCTTTGCCTGATGAAAAGACGAATGTAGTGTCGAAAGCTTGCTATTTGTTACCATCTTTTCAGTTAGCCATTAAAAGGTATCAACCACTGAGGACTCTCAAACATAAACTTGTGCATTTATTGAAGATGTAATGACAGCCATCTCCCCAGTGCCTTTACCTGACATGCAGCCCCATATCATCAATGACTGTGGAAATTTGCATGTTCTCTTCAGGCAGTCATCTTTATAAATCTCATTGGAACGGCACCAAACAAAAGTTCCAGCATCATCACCTTGCCCAATGCAGATTCAAGATTCATCACTGAATATGACTTTCATCCGGTCATCCACAGTCCACGTTTGCTTTTCCTTAGCCCATTGTAACCTTGTTTTTTTCTGTTTAGGTGTTAATGATGGCTTTCGTTTAGCTTTTCTGTATGTAAATCCCATTTCCTTTAGGCGGTTTTTACAGGTCGGTCACAGACATCGACTCCAGTTTCCACCCATTCGTTCCTCATTTTTTTTGTTGTGCATTTCCTGTTTTGGAGACATATTGCTTTAAGTTTCTGGTCTTGACGCTTTGATGTCTTCTTTGGTCTACCAGTATGTTTGCCTTTAATAACCTTCCCATGTTGTTTGTATTTTTCCAGATTTTAGACACAGCTGACTGTGAACAACCAAGATCTTTTGCAACATTGCGTGATGATTTTCCCTGTTTTAACAGTTTGATAATCCTCTCCTTTGTTTCAATTGACATCTTTCTTGCTGGAGCCATGATTCATGTCAGTCCACTTGGTGCAACAGCTCTCCAAGGTGTGATCACTCCTTTTTAGATGCAGACTAACGAGCAGATCTACTGTAATTTGATGCAGGTGTTGTTTTTGGTTTTGAAAATGCACAGGGTAATTCCATATTTTTTTCCTCAGAATTGAGTGATTCCATAATTTTTCCCCTATGCTTCGTTAAAAAAGTAACCATTACTGACTACCACATGTTCTTGATTTCTTTTAGTGTTTCTTAAAGCGAGAAAGTCGCCATTTGAAATTACTTTAGTTTTGTGCCATGTCTGTGATCTTCTTTTTTTCTACAAAATTAAACAACTGAATGAACATCCTCCAAGGCCGGTGATTTCATAATTTTTGCCAGGGGTTGTATATAATACAGTTGTATGAAAAAGTTTGGACACCCCTATTAATCTTAAGCTTAATGTTTTATAAAAATTGTTATTTTTGCAACAGCTATTTCAGTTTCATATATCTAATAACTGTTGGACACAGTAATGTTTCTGCCTTGAAATTAGGTTTATTGTACTAACAGAAAATGTGCAATCTGCATTCAAACAAAATTTGACAGGTGCATAAGTATGGGCACCCTTATCATTTTCTTGTTTTAAATACTCCTACTTACTTTTTACTGACTTACTAAAGCACTTTTTCTGGTTTTCTAACCTCATTGAGCTTTGAACTTCATAGCCAGGTGTATGCAATCATGAGAAAAGCTACTTAAAGTGGCCACTTGCAAGTTGTTCTCCTGTTTGAATCTCCTCTGAAGAGTGGCATCATGGGCTACTCAAAACAACTGTCTAATGATCTAAAAACAAAGATTATTCAACATAGTTGTTCAGGGGAAGGATACAAAAAGCTGTCTCAGAGATTTAACCTGTCAATATCCACTGTGAGGAACATAGTAAGGAAATGGAAGAACACAGGTACAGTTCTTGTTAAGGCCAGAAGTGGCAGGCCAAGGAAAACATCAAAAAGGCAGAGAAAAAGAATGGTGAGATCAGTCAAAGACAATCCTCAGACCACCTCCAGAGAGCTGCAGCATCAACTTGCTGCAGATGGTGTCACTGTGCATCAGTCAACTATACAACGCACTTTGCACAAGGAGAAGCTGTATGGGAGAGTGATGCGAAAGAAGCCGTTTCTGCAAGCACGCCACAAACAGAGTCGTCTGAGGTATGCAAAAGCACATTTGGAGAAGCCAATTTCTTTTTGGAAGAAGGTCCTGTGGACTGATGAAACCAAGATTGAGTTGTTTGGTCATACAAAAAGGCGTTATGCATGGCGACCAAAAAACACAGCATTCCAAGAAAAACACTTGCTACCCACAGTAAAATTTGGTGGAGGTTCCATCATGCTTTGGGGCTGTGTGGCCAATGCCGGCATCGGGAATCTTGTTAAAGTTGAGGGACGCATGGATTCCTCTCAGTATCAGCAGATTCTTGACAATAATGTTCATGAATCAGTGACAAAGTTGACGTTATGCAGGGGATGAATCTTTTAGCAAGACAACACCGCTCCAAATCTACTCAGGCATTCATGCAGAGGAACAATTACACTGTCCTGGAATGGCCATCCCAGTCCCCAGACCTGAATATCATTGAACATCTGTGGGATCATTTGAAGAGGGCTGTCCATGCTCAGCGACAAACTTAACTGAACTGGAATTGTTTTGTAAAGAGGAATGGTCAAAGATACCTTCATCCAGGATCCAGGAACTCATTAAAAGCTACAGGAAGCGACTAGAGGCTGTTATTTTTGCAAAAGGAGGATCTACTAAATATTAATGTCAGTTTTCTGGTGGGGTGCCCATACTTATGCACCTGTCAAATTTTGTTTGAATGTAGATTGCACATTTTCTGTTAGTACAATAAGCCTCATTTCAAGGCAGAAACATTACTGTGTCCAACAGTTATTAGATATATGAAACTGAAATAGCTGTTGCAAAAAAAAACTATTTTTATAAAACATTAAGCTTAAGATTAATAGGGGTGCCCAAACTTTTTCATATAACTGTATGCCCGACCTTCACGCGTAGAGTAACTGCCCAGTGTAAATGCAGAAAAAGAGAAACTATAAAATGATTCATTATCGGTGAAATTTTGATTGTATATTTTCTCATGTTATTGCCAATAATGAAGTTTTATTGTAGAATGGAAGCCATCCCCCGCAAACAACAATGCAATATAGGGGGGGGTCTCATGAGAATACAGGTACGGATTATAAGGTTTCTATAAAGGCTTATTCAGTATATGGGCAGTTCAAATTCAGGGGGCAATTTGAGATCACTAAGTAAGCTGTGGCATTTGTCACGAGCAGCACAAATCGGTTTGAACTAGTTCTTTGGCGCCCTTTTTTAAAGAATTTGATTGGCTGAATTTGGTTTTGGCGGGCAAATTTAATGTATATAAATGTTGTGAATTCTGTGGCTGAATTCACTCCTGTGGTCACAAGTGGTACTGCAGCTTCTGAGCTTCCTCCCTCAGGTGTTCTGGTGAGCTCGTTAACTGCTTCATTACTTAACTCCGCCTGATGCTGCTATCCTTGCTCCTTGTCAATGTTTCAGTGTTGGATCTGAGCTTCTCCTGATTGTTCCTGTGACCTGCTGCTCTGTATAGCTAAGTGCTTTTTGCTTTTTTGTTGCTTTTTTTCTGTCCAGCTTGTCTTTTGTTTTGCTGGAAGCTCTGAGACGCAAAGGGTGTACCGCCGTGCCGTTAGTTCGGCACGGTGGGTTTTTTTTTGCCCCCTTTGCGTGGTTTTGCTTTAGGGTTTTTTGTAGACTGCAAAGTTCGCTTTACTGTCCTCGCTCTGTCCTAGAATATCGGGCCCCACTTTGCTGAATCTATTTCATCCCTACGTTTTGTCTTTTCATCTTACTCACAGTCATTATATGTGGGGGGCTGCCTTTTCCTTTGGGGAATTTCTCTGGGGCAAGTCAGGCCTATTTTTCTATCTTCAGGCTAGCTAGTTTCTTAGGCTGTGCCGATTTGCCTAGGTAGTTGTTAGGCGCAATCCACAGCCGCTTTTAGTTGTGTTTAGGATAGGATCAGGTGTGCAGTCTACAGAGTTTCCACGTCTCAGAGCTCGTTCTTGTATTTTTGGGTATTTGTCAGATCACTGTGTGCGCTCTGATCGCTAAGCACACTGTGTTTCTGGATTGCCTTCATAACACCTGTCATTAGCAAACATAACAGTACAAGGAGCCAGTCTAATGATTCTCAATAGAGGGAAAGAAAAAGTTCTGACATCATTTTTTTTTTTTTTTCTGCTCTGTGTTCACCTTTTTTTTTTTCCCCTAGACATTTGGGTGATTCTGGACACAGGTGTGGACATGGATATTCAGGGTCTGTGCTCTTCAATGGATAATCTCGTTATAAATGTACAAAAAATTCAAGATACTATTGATCAGAAATCTATGTTAGAACCAAGAATTCCTATTCCTGATTTGTTTTTTGGATATAGAACTAAGTTTCTAAGTTTCAAAAATAATTGTAAGCTATTTCTGGCCTTGAAACCTCATTCTTCTGGTAATCCTATTCAACATGTTTTGATTATTATTTCTTTTTTGCGCGGCGACCCTCAAGACTGGGCATTTTCTCTTGCGCCAGGAGACCCTGCATTGAGTAGTGTCGATGCGTTTTTCCTGGCGCTCGGATTGCTGTACGATGAGCCTAATTCAGTGGATCAGGCTGAGAAAAATTTGCTGGCTTTGTGCCAGGGTCAGGATGATATAGAAGTATATTGTCAGAAATTTAGGAAATGGTCAGTACTCACTCAGTGGAATGAATCTGCGCTGGCAGCTTTGTTCAGAAAGGGTCTCTCTGAGGCTCTTAAGGATGTCATGGTGGGATTTCCTATGCCTGCTGCTTTGAATGAGTCTTTGTCTTTGGCCATTCAGATCGGTCGACGCTTGCGCGAGCGTAAATCTGTGTACCATTTGGCGGTACTGCCTGAGGTTAAACCTGAGCCTATGCAGTGCGATAGGACTATGACTAGAGTTGAACGGCAGGAATACAGACGTCTGAATGGTCTATGTTTCTACTGTGCTGATTCCACTCATGCTATTTCTGATTGTCCTAAGCGCACTAAGCGGTCCGCTAGGTCTGCCGTCATTGGTACTGTACAGTCCAAATTCCTTCTGTCCATTACCTTGATATGCTCTTTGTCGTCGTTTTCTGTCATGGCGTTTGTGGATTCGGGCGCTGCCCTGAATCTGATGGATTTGGATTATGCTAAACGTTGTGGGTTTTTCTTGGAGCCTTTGCGGTGTCCTATTCCATTGAGAGGAATTGATGCTACACCTTTGGCCAAGAATAAACCTCAATACTGGGCCCAGCTGACCATGTGCATGGCTCCTGCACATCAGGAAGTTATTCGCTTTCTGGTGTTGCATAATCTGCATGATGTGGTCGTGTTGGGGTTGCCATGGCTACAAACCCATAATCCAGTATTGGATTGGAATTCCATGTCGGTATCCAGCTGGGGTTGTCAGGGGGTACATGGTGATGTTCCATTTTTGTCGATTTCGTCATCCACCCCTTCTGAGGTCCCAGAGTTCTTGTCTGATTATCAGGATGTATTTGAAGAGCCCAAGTCCGATGCCCTACCTCCGCATAGGGATTGTGATTGTGCTATCAATTTGATTCCTGGTAGTAAATTCCCTAAAGGTCGATTATTTAATTTATCCGTGCCCGAACACGCCGCTATGCGCAGTTATGTGAAGGAATCCCTGGAGAAGGGACATATTCGCCCATCGTCATCACCACTGGGAGCAGGGTTCTTCTTTGCAGCCAAGAAGGATGGTTCGCTGAGACCGTGTATTGATTACCGCCTTCTTAATAAGATCACTGTTAAATTTCAGTATCCCTTGCCATTGTTATCTGACTTGTTTGCTCGGATTAAGGGGGCTAGTTGGTTCACTAAGATAGATCTTCGTGGTGCGTATAATCTGGTGAGAATCAGACAAGGAGATGAATGGAAAACTGCATTCAATACGCCCGAGGGTCATTTTGAGTATCTAGTGATGCCGTTCGGACTTGCCAATGCTCCATCTGTGTTTCAGTCTTTTATGCATGACATCTTCCGTGAGTATCTGGATAAATTCCTGATTGTTTACTTGGATGACATTTTGATCTTCTCAGATGATTGGGAGTCTCATGTGAAGCAGGTCAGAATGGTTTTTCAGGTCCTGCGTGCTAACTCTTTGTTTGTGAAGGGATCAAAGTGTCTCTTCGGTGTGCAGAAAGTTTCATTTTTGGGGTTCATCTTTACCCCTTCTACTATCGAGATGGATCCAGTTAAGGTCCAAGCCATCCAGGATTGGATTCAGCCGACATCTCTGAAAAGTCTGCAAAAGTTCCTGGGCTTTGCTAATTTTTATCGTCGCTTCATCTGTAATTTTTCTAGCATTGCCAAACCATTGACCGATTTGACCAAGAAGGGTGCTGATTTGGTTAATTGGTCTTCTGCTGCTGTGGAAGCTTTTCAGGAGTTGAAGCGTCGTTTTTGTTCTGCCCCTGTGTTGTGTCAGCCAGATGTTTCTCTTCCGTTCCAGGTCGAGGTTGATGCTTCTGAGATTGGAGCAGGGGCGGTTTTGTCACAGAGAGGTTCTGATTGCTCAGTGATGAAACCATGTGCTTTCTTTTCCAGGAAGTTTTCGCCCGCTGAGCGTAATTATGATGTGGGCAATCGAGAGTTGCTGGCCATGAAGTGGGCATTCGAGGAGTGGCGTCATTGGCTTGAAGGAGCTAAGCATCGCGTGGTGGTATTGACTGATCATAAGAACTTGACTTATCTCGAGTCTGCCAAGCGCTTGAATCCTAGACAGGCCCCTTGGTCGTTATTTTTTGCCCGCTTCGACTTTGTGATTTCGTACCTTCCGGGCTCTAAAAATGTGAAGGCGGATGCTCTGTCTAGGAGTTTTGTACCCGACTCTCCGGGTTTATCTGAGCCAGCGGGTATCCTCAAGGAAGGAGTCATTGTGTCTGCCATCTCCCCTGATTTGCGGCGGGTGCTGCAAAAATTTCAGGCGAATAAACCTGATCGTTGTCCAGCAGAGAAACTGTTCGTCCCTGATAGGTGGACTAATAAACTTATCTCTGAACTTCATTGTTCGGTGTTGGCTGGTCATCCTGGAATCTTTGGTACCAGAGAGTTAGTGGCTAGATCCTTCTGGTGGCCATCTCTGTCACGGGATGTACGTACTTTTGTGCAGTCCTGTGGGATTTGTGCTAGGGCTAAGCCCTGCTGTTCTCGTGCCAGTGGGTTGCTTTTGCCCTTGCCGGTCCCAAAGAGGCCTT
The DNA here is from genome assembly GCF_032444005.1 of Ranitomeya imitator. Taxonomy (NCBI): domain Eukaryota; kingdom Metazoa; phylum Chordata; class Amphibia; order Anura; family Dendrobatidae; genus Ranitomeya; species Ranitomeya imitator. Next base: position 120,377,454 of record NC_091287.1, read on the forward strand.
GGACACATATTTCGATGGATTTCATTTCTGACCTTCCCATTTCTCAAAAGATGTCAGTCATTTGGGTGGTCTGTGATCGCTTTTCTAAAATGGTCCATCTGGTGCCCTTGGCTAAATTGCCTTCCTCCTCTGATTTGGTACCTTTGTTCTTTCAGCATGTGGTTCGGTTGCATGGCATTCCTGAGAATATTGTTTCTGACAGAGGTTCCCAGTTTGTTTCAAGGTTTTGGCGAGCCTTTTGTGGTAGGATGGGCATTGACCTATCCTTTTCCTCGGCTTTCCATCCTCAGACTAATGGCCAGACCGAACGAACCAATCAGACCTTGGAAACATATCTGAGATGTTTTGTTTCTGCAGACCAGGATGATTGGGTGTCCTTTTTGCCGTTGGCTGAGTTCGCCCTTAATAATCGGGCCAGCTCGGCTACCTTGGTTTCTCCATTATTTTGCAATTCTGGGTTCCATCCTCGTTTCTCTTCAGGACAGGTTGAGTCTTCGGACTGTCCTGGTGTGGATTCTGTGGTGGATAGGTTGCAGCAGATCTGGACTCAGGTAGTGGACAATTTGATCTTGTCCCAGGAGAAAGCTCAACTTTTCGCTAATCGCAGACGCCGTGTGGGTCCCCGACTTCGTGTTGGGGATCTGGTTTGGTTATCTTCTCGTCATATTCCTATGAAGGTTTCCTCTCCTAAATTTAAACCTCGTTTTATTGGTCCGTATAGGATTTCTGAGGTTCTCAATCCTGTGTCTTTTTGTTTGACCCTCCCAGACTCCTTTTCCATACATAATGTATTCCATAGGTCGTTGTTGCGGAGATAAGTGGCACCTATGGTTCCATCTGTTGAGCCTCCTGCCCCGGTTTTGGTGGAGGGGGAATTGGAGTATATTGTGGAGAAGATTTTGGATTCTCGTGTTTCTAGACGGAAACTCCAGTATCTGGTTAAATGGAAGGGTTATGCTCAGGAAGATAATTCCTGGGTTTTTGCCTCTGATGTTCATGCTTCCGATCTTGTTCGTGCCTTTCATGCGGCTCATCCTGGTCGGCCTGGGGGCTCTGGTGAGGGTTCGGTGACCCCTCCTCAAGGGGGGGGTACTGTTGTGAATTCTGTGGCTGAATTCACTCCTGTGGTCACAAGTGGTACTGCAGCTTCTGAGCTTCCTCCCTCAGGTGTTCTGGTGAGCTCGTTAACTGCTTCATTACTTAACTCCGCCTGATGCTGCTATCCTTGCTCCTTGTCAATGTTTCAGTGTTGGATCTGAGCTTCTCCTGATTGTTCCTGTGACCTGCTGCTCTGTATAGCTAAGTGCTTTTTGCTTTTTTGTTGCTTTTTTTCTGTCCAGCTTGTCTTTTGTTTTGCTGGAAGCTCTGAGACGCAAAGGGTGTACCGCCGTGCCGTTAGTTCGGCACGGTGGGTTTTTTTTTTGCCCCCTTTGCGTGGTTTTGCTTTAGGGTTTTTTGTAGACTGCAAAGTTCGCTTTACTTTCCTCGCTCTGTCCTAGAATATCGGGCCCCACTTTGCTGAATCTATTTCATCCCTACGTTTTGTCTTTTCATCTTACTCACAGTCATTATATGTGGGGGGCTGCCTTTTCCTTTGGGGAATTTCTCTGGGGCAAGTCAGGCCTATTTTTCTATCTTCAGGCTAGCTAGTTTCTTAGGCTGTGCCGAGTTGCCTAGGTAGTTGTTAGGCGCAATCCACAGCCGCTTTTAGTTGTGTTTAGGATAGGATCAGGTGTGCAGTCTACAGAGTTTCCACGTCTCAGAGCTCGTTCTTGTATTTTTGGGTATTTGTCAGATCACTGTGTGCGCTCTGATCGCTAAGCACACTGTGTTTCTGGATTGCCTTCATAACACCTGTCATTAGCAAACATAACATATAAATCCCAGCTGTTCAGCTATTTCTCCAGATTGAAGTCCTATGAAGAAAGAAGATCCCACCCTCTCTCCTCCATTATTTAATTTCTTTTGCCGTTATGTAATATTTGTGGGCAAATTGCCCTACATAAGGGTGGATTGGTTATTGGTATTTTAAGTGATGGTTATTTTGGTGATTCAAGTTATTTATTATATTTTATTCTTTGAGTAACCCTAAATAAAACATCACAGCCATTTCTTCCAAGTTTATTTGTGTGGTGTATTTATTTAAAGGGAACCTGTCACCCCCCCAGGCGTTTGTAACTAAAAGAGCCACCTTGTGCAGCACTAATGCTGCATTCTGACAAGGTGGCTCTTTTAGTTCGGGTCCCTGGCACTGCTGCAATAATCGCTTTTGAAATTTGTCCCTCATACCTTTGAAATTGTCCTGGGGGCAGGACTTTGCCCCCGAATCCATACGCCTCGCAGCCATCACTCATGGCCTCTGCATGCCAGGCGCTGCCTCCTCTTCATTAGCGTCCCCGGCGGGGAGGCTGCGCAGACAGCTTTTCAGTCATTGCACAGTGGTTTACAGCCTGGCCGGTAGCATTAGCACTGCTCCCGGTTGTAAACTATTTAACCTCTTGAAATGGATTGCAGCATGGGACTTGACTGTACAGCGGACAGGTATGCGATATTGTTGCTTTTTTATTTTGGATTTTTTTTTTATAGAAGAACGAGGGCTTCGCTTGAATTGAGAATATAATAAAGATGGTAAACCAGTGTGTTTAATTATTTCATTAAAAGACTTTATTCTTAATGTGTGTGTGCATTTTTAACCCTTTCAGACTATTGGATTAATAATGGATAGGTGTCTTAATGACACCTCTCCATTATTAACCAAACTTAATGTCACCTTACAATAGCAATGTGACATTAACGCTTTGTTACCCCATATGCCACCACTGCAGGGCAAAGGAAAGAGAGAAGTGCCAGAATAGGCGCAACTTACAGATGCGCCTTTTCTGGGTTGGCTTGGGGCAGATGTGTTAGCCGGGGGAGGGGGGAAATAACCATGTTCCTTTTCTAGGCTATTAATATTTGCCCTCAGTCACTGGCTTTCCCTCTCTGGCAGAGAAAATTGCATGGGAGCCCTTGCCATTTTTTTCCTTGAATTAATCCTTTAATTTAACACCTACAGCTCCAAAATTTAACACACACACACTACTAACATTATTAGTGAGGGACATATGAAAAACTAATGGCTATGCAATGGTTTACTGTATGTAAACCATGTGTTATATCCTGTTGGGTTCTGTAATGCCGACAATTGAATAATCGACTATTTTGCTACTTAACTCTCTATGATATATATATATATATATATATATATATATATATATATATATATATATATATATTAGAAAAAAGGGGAAACAGCAGACTGGCGTGGTGACGTTTCGGATACAATCCTTTCTCAAGCCTTTCTACAGTCTTGTGTGGATTACAAGCATTTTAGATGAGTTTCCGACACGGAAATGCACTAAAAATGCATGCGTGCTTTTTTACCTGTATGAGAAAATTCCGCACAGAAAGCTCAGCGTACCCACAAGAGAAATTGTCACCTCTGCTTCAGAGTCACCTCTGCTTCTGAGGATAAGTTTATCCGAGTCACCAGCCTCAGAAATCGCAGGTTAACAGCAGCTCAGATTAGAGACCAGGTAAATGCCACACAGAGTTCTAGCAGCAGACACATCTCTACAACAACTGTCAAGAGGAGACTTTGTGCAGCAGGCCTTCATGGTAAAATAGCTGCTAGGAAACCACTGCTAAGGACAGGCAACAAGCAGAAGAGACTTGTTTGGGCTAAAGAACACAAGGAATGGACATTAGACCAGTGGAATTCTGTGCTTTGGTATGATGAGTTCAAATTTGAGATCTTTGGTTCCAACCGCTGTGTCTTTGTGCGACGCTGAAAAGGTGAACCAGCGTGGCTATTGTAATGTCCACACGGTGTAAGGAATTTAAGAGAGAGTAAGCTTTAACTGTAGTTTATTCTTCTCCTTTCCTCCAGCTGTTCAGCTATTTCTCCAGATTGAAGTCCTATGAAGAAAGAAGATCCCACCCTCTCTCCTCCATTATTTAATTTCTTTTGCCGTTATGTAATATTTGTGGGCAAATTGCCCTACATAAGGGTGGATTGGTTATTGGTATTTTAAGTGATGGTTATTTTGGTGATTCAAGTTATTTATTATATTTTATTCTTTGAGTAACCCTAAATAAAACATCACAGCCATTTCTTCCAAGTTTATTTGTGTGGTGTATTTATTTAAAGGGAACCTGTCACCCCCCCAGGCGTTTGTAACTAAAAGAGCCACCTTGTGCAGCACTAATGCTGCATTCTGACAAGGTGGCTCTTTTAGTTCGGGTCCCTGGCACTGCTGCAATAATCGCTTTTGAAATTTGTCCCTCATACCTTTGAAATTGTCCTGGGGTCAGGACTTTGCCCCCGAATCCATACGCCTCGCAGCCATCACTCATGGCCTCTGCATGCCAGGCGCTGCCTCCTCTTCATTAGCGTCCCCGGCGGGGAGGCTGCGCAGACAGCTTTTCAGTCATTGCACAGTGGTTTACAGCCTGGCCGGTAGCATTAGCACTGCTCCCGGTTGTAAACTATTTAACCTCTTGAAATGGATTGCAGCATGGGACTTGACTGTACAGCGGACAGGTATGCGATATTGTTGCTTTTTTATTTTGGATTTTTTTTTATAGAAGAACGAGGGCTTCGCTTGAATTGAGAATATAATAAAGATGGTAAACCAGTGTGTTTAATTATTTCATTAAAAGACTTTATTCTTAATGTGTGTGTGCATTTTTAACCCTTTCAGACTATTGGATTAATAATGGATAGGTGTCTTAATGACACCTCTCCATTATTAACCAAACTTAATGTCACCTTACAATAGCAATGTGACATTAACGCTTTGTTACCCCATATGCCACCACTGCAGGGCAAAGGAAAGAGAGAAGTGCCAGAATAGGCGCAACTTACAGATGCGCCTTTTCTGGGTTGGCTTGGGGCAGATGTGTTAGCCGGGGGAGGGGGGAAATAACCATGTTCCTTTTCTAGGCTATTAATATTTGCCCTCAGTCACTGGCTTTCCCTCTCTGGCAGAGAAAATTGCATGGGAGCCCTTGCCATTTTTTTCCTTGAATTAATCCTTTAATTTAACACCTACAGCTCCAAAATTTAACACACACACACTACTAACATTATTAGTGAGGGACATATGAAAAACTAATGGCTATGCAATGGTTTACTGTATGTAAGCCATGTGTTATATCCTGTTGGGTTCTGTAATGCCGACAATTGAATAATCGGCTATTTTGCTACTTAACTCTCTATGATATATATATATATATATATATATATATATATATATATATATATATATATATATATATATATATATATATATATATATTAGAAAAAAGGGGAAACAGCAGACTGGCGTGGTGACGTTTCGGATACAATCCTTTCTCAAGCCTTTCTACAGTCTTGTGTGGATTACAAGCATTTTAGATGAGTTTCCGACACGGAAATGCACTAAAAATGCATGCGTGCTTTTTTACCTGTATGAGAAAATTCCGCACAGAAAGCTCAGCGTACCCACAAGAGAAATTGTCACCTCTGCTTCAGAGTCACCTCTGCTTCTGAGGATAAGTTTATCCGAGTCACCAGCCTCAGAAATCGCAGGTTAACAGCAGCTCAGATTAGAGACCAGGTAAATGCCACACAGAGTTCTAGCAGCAGACACATCTCTACAACAACTGTCAAGAGGAGACTTTGTGCAGCAGGCCTTCATGGTAAAATAGCTGCTAGGAAACCACTGCTAAGGACAGGCAACAAGCAGAAGAGACTTGTTTGGGCTAAAGAACACAAGGAATGGACATTAGACCAGTGGAATTCTGTGCTTTGGTATGATGAGTTCAAATTTGAGATCTTTGGTTCCAACCGCTGTGTCTTTGTGCGACGCTGAAAAGGTGAACCAGCGTGGCTATTGTAATGTCCACACGGTGTAAGGAATTTAAGAGAGAGTAAGCTTTAACTGTAGTTTATTCTTCTCCTTTCCTCCAGCACACAGCATAACAGCAGCATAACATTTCCTCCTCAGGTCAGAACTGAAACTGAAACTCCTCTCAACTCCCGCCCTCGCTTTCTTAAAGAGACAGATCTAATTCTTATACATTACATCATCCCCCTTTTTTTTTTTTTTTTTTTATATATATACATATATTAACAACCTAAAACAAATATTGACAATGTAACAACACGAAAATGTCCAAGAAAAACCATATGTCTGTATTGTCTTATTCCCCTTCTTTTTTAAAACTATATCTCTTCAATAAGTCTCGATGGAGCCCTTCTTTCCCGTGTAGGGTAATGTCTGCGTTCATTGGGGGTGTCCAGTGCTGACGGATCAGTCACCTCTTGTTGGTCCTCTCCACCGTCGGGTATCAAATCTTCCACTGGTGGGAGTTCATTACCATTGTTCTGCGGTATGATTTTAAAATGTGAGGAATTTCGAGTGATGGAGTGTCCGTCTCGCTCAGCCGTGACCATACTGCCTTTTCTCTCAGTAACATTATATTTTGCAGGACTATATACAGCTGAGGTTTTGTTGGTTGATTTTTGACGCACAACAACCATATCACTTCTTTTGATGGCACATGGCTGTGCCCGTCGCCTTCTGTCTGCATAATGTTTCATGGCTTGCTTGTTAAAGAAATCCGTTGATCGCACTGAAGAGTCATTTGGTAAGGGATGACTGGTCACATCAGGGATCCGTGTACGAAGAGTTCTGCTGAACATTAGATGAGATGGCGCAGCATTAGTGGTGGAATGTGGCGTGTTGCGGTAATTGCGCAGGAATTTGTATAGTGACTGTTTCAGTGGGGTGTGCTCCAGGCTAGCTGCCTTGATTCGTTTCCCCATGGTGCGCATGAAACGTTCTACGATTCCATTAGCTTGCGGCCAGCAAGGTGTGATTTTTCTGTGGCCGAACCCCAAGTATTCAGAAAACTGTGCAAACACATGTCCATTGAATGGAGGTCCATTATCTGTTTTGACCACTCTTGGAATGCCATATGCAGAGAATATGTCGTCCAGTTCTGGTATGACACTATTAGCAGATGTTGAAGAGATGAATGAAATGACAGGGTATCTAGAATGTATTGGCCATTTGGTAATGGTCCATATATGTCGACTGCCACTTCCTCCCATACAGCAGTGGGTAACGGAGACATTTGTAATGGCTCTAGAGTTGATGATGGAGTAATTAATTGACAAGTGGAGCAATGTCCAATCTTCTCTTCCACCAATTTATCCATATTTGGGAACCACACTTTTTCTCTGAGTAACTTTTTTGTGCCAACAATTCCTAGATGACCTTCGTGTGCTATCTGTATGACTAGGTTGCGCAAGGCCTTAGGTACAACCAGTTTGGTACCACGAAGGATGAGTTGATCTTCAGTGACTGATAATTCCTCACGTACATTTGAAAATAGTTTTAACTCTTTCAGATCAATCCCATCTTCAGGAAATTTTTTCTTTTGAATTTCATGCCACCTTCTATTTTGAATAATTTGTATTAAGGCACAGAGTGTCTTGTCACTTGTTGTTGTATTCACAAACTGATGAACAGAAAGTGCTTTTGGCACGGCGTGAGCTGCAAAAAAGTGGATGTATTCTTCAATGGAGGAATGCACAGGTAAATCATCATTCGTGGGATGTCTTGAGAGATAATCAGCCGGATTGCTGTATTTTCCAGGTTTGTGAACAATTTTGTAATTATAGTCCTGTAGACGTAGACCCCATCGTTCAATTCGTGCTGGCATTTTAGCTCGGGGATTTCCAAAAATTGTAAGGAGAGCTTGATGATCTGTGACAATGGTGAAGGGAGCGCCATAGAGAAATAAGTGAAAGTGTTCACATCCCCAGACGACTGCCAAGCTTTCTTTTTCAGGTTGTGAATACTTTCTTTCAGTGCTTGTTAAGCTTTTACTTGCATAAGAAACGATGTGGGGACTTTGATTGTCATCCTTGTATTGTGCTAAAATTGCACCCAGTCCCACGGGACTAGCATCCACAATCAGTTCAGTTCGAAGAGCTGGATCAAAATAGGCCATGGTGGTTGTTGAGCAGAGTTCGTTTTTGATTGTTTCAAAAGAGGCCTGACAGTCTTGGGACCATTGAAAAACGCAATTTTGTTTCGTAAGTTCCCTTAATGGAGTGCTGATTGTCGAAAAATTTGGAATATATCTAGCACAGTAACTTGCCATTCCAAGAAAAGAGCGCACTTCACTGGCATCCTGTGGAATTGAAGCTGCTCTGATGGATTCCACTTTCTTGGGATCAGGTCGTACTCCTTCCGCCGAGAAAATGTGACCATAGAACTCCAATGAATTTTTATCAAATTCGCATTTTTCTTTGTTTAATGTGAGTCCAGCAGAGAGCAGACATTCAAAGATAGCATATAGAGCACGATTATGTTCAGCTTGAGTTTTCCCAAAAACCAGTATGTCATCACTGTAATTAATGGCATTTGGAATATGTTGAATGACACTCCTTATCGTATCTTGAAAAATTTCTGCTGCTGAGCAGACCCCAAACGTCAATCTTTTGTATCTTCTGAGACCCACATGGGTGGAAAATGTTGTTAAGTATCTGGATTCTGGACTCAATTCTAATTGATGATAGCCCTTATTGAGGTCGAGCTTTGAAAAAACAGTTGCTCCATTTAATAAATGAATAATGTCATCAATTGTGGGTGAGATGTGTCTTTCCCTTTGAATAGCAGTGTTGGGCAGGCGCATGTCAACACACAGTCTTACCTGCTCTGGAGCCTTTGGTTTTGGAACTACCACAAGTGGAGAGACCCACGGAGTGGGACCAGAAACAGTTTCAATGACATCATCATCCATGAGTAATTGGAGTTCCTTTTCTACCTTCTTTCTCAGGTGAAATGGAATACGCCTGTGAGCCTGGGCTACTGGACAGACACTGTCATCCACATGAAGATGCACTTGAGAGTCCTTTAATTTTCCTAATCCACTAAATAGGGAGGGAAAACTATTCACCATGGCTTGTACATCCAGGTCCGCAGGGTCAGTTATGGTATGAACAATCTGGATGAGTCCTAGCTTCAAGGCAGTGTGATAGCTGAGAAGACAGCCTCCTGATCCTTGTAATGTGTGAAAAGTGGTTTTCTGCCTATTTTTTTTATAGCTAAGTTCAGCATCAAATTGTCCCATTGTAACTAGAGGTGTTTTAGATCCATATGGGAAGATTTTAGTATGCACTTGCTGTAAGGCTGGCTTTGTTTTCAACTGTTCATAAGTATTGCTGTCTATGATATCCACCGAAGCTCCTGTATCTATGGTAAAGGTGATATCCGTGTTGCAGATGGTGAGTGTAATACATGGAGACTGCACTGAGCCAGTGGCAGACGTCGTGAACACATAGTTCTCAGCCACAGACATTTCTTCTAAATCCTGATTTACCATTTTTATATTTGCAGGCTTTGTCATTGGCAGAGGAGACTTGTTGGGCGCTGATTTGCAGACAACTGCAAAATGGTTCCCTTTTCCACATTTACTGCAAGTTTGTCCTATAGCTGGACATTTGTTCATGTGGTGAGGGAAATCTTGTCCACATCTATAACATTTCTTCTGTTGCGGGGCCTGCTTGCCTTGTGCACTGTTATGTTTGAGATTATGCACATGTAAATTATCCCCACTCTCCATTGCAGTTGCCTGATGATCTGCTATCTCTATAGCACGGGCCATCTTGAGTAAATCATGCAGAGAGAGATCCTGCTGCAGGGCTTTACGCCTTATGGTATTAGACGAGCAGGTGACAATTACTTGAGTTAGGATTTCATCATCTACGTCAGTAAATGCACACCCATGTGCTAGTTCTTTTAGCCGGGTGACATAGGTGTCTATGGATTCTTCTGGAAGCTGCTTAGCAATCCTGAACTTGTATCTTTCATATCTGATGTTTTGTTTAGGGTTGAAGTAGTCAGTGAGAGCTTTGGAGCATTTGCTGTACGTGTCTGTCTCCGCTGCTGGTAATGTGCTGTATATGTCATAGACTCCTGTGCCCGCACAATGCAGGAACACAGCTTTTTTTCTGTTCTCCTCTTTTATATCTATTGCTTCCAGGAAATTCTCAAATCGATTTAACCATTTTCTCCAGTTATGAGAGAGATTAGTGACATCAGTCATATCAAACTGTGGGAACATGTGCAAGTATTCAGCCATGATGGAGTCTCTCAGTGGCGCTGGCGTGTGAAGCAGTAAAGCAGGGGTCAGTACTCACAGTAGCAGGTGATTCTATCCCATCCTCGTCGCCAGTTGTAATGTCCACACGGTGTAAGGAATTTAAGAGAGAGTAAGCTTTAACTGTAGTTTATTCTTCTCCTTTCCTCCAGCACACAGCATAACAGCAGCATAACATTTCCTCCTCAGGTCAGAACTGAAACTGAAACTCCTCTCAACTTCCGCCCTCGCTTTCTTAAAGAGACAGATCTAATTCTTATACATTACAGCTATCACAGCATCTTGCAGCGGCATGCTATTCCATCTGGTTTGCGTTTAGTTGGACCATCATTTATTTTTCAACAGGACAATGGCCTCAAACACACCTCCAGGCTGTCTAAGGACTATTTGACCAAGAAGGAGCGTGATGGGGTGCTACGCCAGATGACCTGGCCTTCCACAGTCACCAGACCTGAACCCAATCGAGATGGTTTGGGGTGAGCTGGACCACAGAGTGAAGGCAAAAGGGCCAACTAGTGCTAAGCATCTCTGGGAACTCCATCAAGATTGTTGGAAGACCATTCCCGATGACTACCTCTTGAAGCTCATCAAGAGTGTGCAAAGCAGTCATCAAAGCAAAAGGTGGCTACTTTGAAGAACCTAGAATATAAGACATAATTTCAGTTGTTTCACACTTTTTTGTTAAGTATATAATTCCACATGTGTTAATTCATAGTTTTGATGCTTTCAGTGTGAATGTATAATTTTCATAGTCATGAAAATACAGAAAAATGTTTAAATGAGAAGGTGTGTCCAAACTTTTGGTCTGTACTGTATATACAGTGGGTACGGAAAGTATTCATACCACTTCAAATTTTTCACTTTGTTTTATTGCAGCCATTTTGTAAATTCAAGAGTTTACTTTTTTCTCATTAAGGTACACTCTGCACCCTGTCTTGACTGAAAAAACCCAGAAATGTAGTATTTTTTGCAAATGTATTAAAAAAGAAAATCTGAAATATCACATGGTCATAAGTATTCAGACCATTTGCTCAGTATTGAGTAGAAGCACCCTTTTGAGCTAGTACAGCCATGAGTCTTCTTGGGAATGATGCAACAAGTTTTTCTCACTTTGATTTAGGTATCCTCTGCCATTCTTCCTTGCACATCCTCTCCAGTTCCGTCAGGTTGGATGGTGAACGTTGGTGGACATACATTTTCAGGTCTCTCCAGAGATGCTCAATTGGGTTTAGGTCAGGTCTCTAGCTGGGCTAGTCAGGAATGGTCATAGAGTTTTTCTGAAGTCACTCCTTTGTTATTTTAGCTGTGTGCTTAAGGTCATTGTCTTGTTGGAAGGTGAACCTTCAGCCAAGTCTGAGGTCCAGAGCACTCTGGAAGAGGTTTCATCCAGGACAGCTCTGTACTTGGCCACATTCATGTTTCGTTCAATGACAACCAGTCGTCCTGTCCCTGCAGCTGAAAAACACCCCTATAGCATGATGCTGCCACCACAATATTTCACTGTTGGGATTGTATTGGGCAGGTGATGAGCAGTGTCTGATTTTCTCCACACATACCGCTTGGAATTATCACCAAAAAGGTCTATCTTCATCTCATCAGACCAGAGAATCTTATTTCTCATATTCTGGGAGTCCTTCATGTGTTTTTAGCAAACTCTATGTGTGTTTTCATATGTGTTGCACTGACTAGAGGCTTCCAGCGAGCCACTCTGCCATAAAGGCCTGACTGGTGGAGGGCTGCAGTGATAGTTTACTTTGTGGATTTTTCTCCCATCTCCCTACTGCATCTCTAGAGCTCAGCCACAGTGATCTTGGGGTTCGTCTTTACCTCTCTCACCAAGGCTCTTTTCCCATGATTGCTCAATTTGGCTGGACGGCCAGGTCTAGGAAGACTTCTGGTGGTCCCAAATTTCTTCTATTTAAGGATTATGAAGGCCACTGTGTTCTTTGGAACCTTGAGTACTGAAGAAATTATGTTGTCACCTTGGCCAGATCTGTGCCTTGCCACAATTCTGTCTCTGAGCTCCTTGGCCAGTTCCTTTGACCTCATGATTCTCATTTGGTCTGACATGCACTGTGAGCTGTGAGGTCTTATACAGACAGATGTGTCCCTTTCCAAATCAAGTCCAATCAGTTTATTTAAACACAGCTGGACTCCAATGAAGGACTAGAACCATTTTAAGGAGGATCACAGCATGTGACTTAAATATGAGTGTCGGAGCGAAGGGTCTGAATACTTAAGACCATGTGATATTTCTTTTTTTCTTTTTTATTAAATTTGCAAAAATTACTGCATTTCTGTTTTTCGTCAGTCAAGATGGGGTGCAGAGTGTACATTAATGTGAAAAAAATTAACTTTATTTAATTTATCAAATGACTGCAATGAAACAAAGAGTGAAAAATTTAAAGGGGTCTGAATACTTTCCGTACCCACTGTGTATATATCTGCTGTTCTGGTAACATGTCCCTTATCCTGGTAATATGTTCCCGGCGCCATGCTGGTATACGTCCTCCATTCTGCCGCTGTTCTTTAATGCTTAGAAAAATGTCAACCATTATACTCACACTCCCTCTGCTCCCCCACTGCTTGGCGTCCTCATCTGGAGCAAGCAGCTGAATTCAGTGTGCAAGCGACGAGATTGGCAGGTGCATGGACCCGATGGGTCTGTGTGCCACAATATAGTTCAACTGGATGTGTGTCCCGCACCCGCACAGGCTCCCACCTCATCTGGTCTTAGGGATAACAACACATTTGAGGGTATTTTAGTGACTTCTCCATATTATCCTATTGAGGGAGGAGTACAGATGCAAATTGGAGCCTGCAGAGAGTCCAAGGAGGGAATTGAACTTGAAAACACCTGCTCATTTCTGTCATGTCCCCTTGGAAGACCTGGTTAGACAGTCACATCTGGTAATGAATCGTAGGTCTTCTTTAGAGATGGTATGATTTGTGTCCCATATTAAATGGATTTAGTTTCTTTAGGCATGCGACGGTAGCGAATGACGTCACTGCCTGCCATGCGCCCCATCATGTGCATGACGACATCAGCTGCTGGGCTCTGATTGGCCGGCAATGTGTATCTGTGCGCCACAATACACTTCAACTAGATGTACGTCCAAGGAGCCACATCCACTTGCGGGCCCCCAACCTGCAGGGCCCAATTGCAGGGACAACTGCTGCGATCGCGGTTGTTACACCTCTGTTAGGAAAGATCATCAGATCAGTGGGGTACAAGTCCAACACCCTAAACTCCCACCAATGATCTGTTCTAAGCATCGGCAGCTGGATATAAGCAGTTACAGAGGTGAACAGCATAGCTCCATCCATGTTTTCTTGGCCGATGGCGAGTACTGCAGACCTGTTCCTCATTAATTGAAATGCCAGGTGTCAGACCCCCACTGATCTTATATTGATGACCTATCCCAACGAGAGATAATCAATATCAAAGTATCAACCCTTTAAAGAGAACCTGACATGTTGAAAATGGCATCTGATCTCAAGACAGACTGTCATAGAACAGGAGCCGATCAAATTGATGTACATTTTTGTGGGAAAAGTTTGAGTAAAACTTGGGCGGTACTTCCCTGTATGACTGATATGCAAAGATAGCCGTCAATCACTATTAGGACCACCCACTGGACTCCTATGTATCCGAACACTAGGGATTTCAGTGACAAATACAAGTTATGCCAAATGTTTTCCTATAAAACTTACATTTTTTAATTGAAATTCCTGGTGTTTGTATGCATAAGTCCATTGGGTGATCCCATTCAGTGATTTACAGTCTTCTGATGTGATCATGCATGCATAGATAGCTGTTAATCAATAGTAGGACCACCCACTGGACTTCTATTCGTACAATTGAATTTCAATTAACAAAATTTAAGTTACACTGAATCTTTTCAAACAAACCTATATATCATTCTGGTCAGCTTCTCCTCCTCTATACAATGCTGTACATAGATAGCACCACATGAGCAATGCGACAGGTTCCATTTAAGGCCAGTTAGATTTCTGCCTATAATTAGTGTTGATCAACTACATACAAGTCAAAATGTGTTTGCTTAAAGCAGGCTTGGGGAACATCTGACCTTTTCTGCGGTCCCCCGGCAGATTCCCGTGGACTGCATTGCTTGAAACTCCCACTTGCATTGTGAGAACATGCACGCTGCGTTCAGTAGTGAACACAGCATGCGCATGCATTGAAGGATTGCGGCCTCATGCTGGCCAGTGCAAGCGTGAGGACGTTCTTTGTGGGTGGAGTTAGTGCATGATGCATTCCCGTTCCACAGATGATTAGAGCAGTGGCAGCCCCACCCTCCCCGATGATACAGTATCTATGCCCCCCAGCCCTCCTCAGTGATGTCTATGCCCCACCAGATACGTCTATGCCCCCACCGCTCCCAAGCGTTGTCTATGCTCCCTTGCCCTCCCCAGTGATGTACAGCTCTGGCAAAAAGAGACCACTGCAAAATGTTCAGTTTGTTTGATTGTTCTCTTTATAGGTATATTTTTGAGTAAAATGTAAATTGTTCTTGTAGTCTATAAACTTCTGACAACATTTTTCCGAATTTCCAAGCAATACATTTTGTTTTTGTTTTTTTTCTGAAAATGAGAAATGGTCAAAAAAACAGTGCTTTCAGACCTCAAATAATGCAAAGAAAACAAGTTCATAATCATTTAGAAACAACAATACTAATGTTTTAACTCAGGAAGAGTTCAGAAATCAATATTTTGTGGAATAACCATGATTTCTAATCACTGCTTTCATGCGTCTTGACATGCTTTCCACCAGTCTTTCACACTGCTCCTGGTGCAAAAATTTGAGCAGTTCTTCTTTGTTTGATGGTTTGTGACTATCCATCATCCGCTTGATTACATTCCAGAGGTTTTCAACGGGGTTCAGGTCTGGAGATTGGACTGCCCATGACAGGGTTTTGATGTGGTGGTCTCTTAATTTTTGCCAGAGCTGTATATGCTGCCCAGCCCTCCCCAGTGATGTATATGTCCCACAGCCTTCCACAGTGATGTATATGCCTCAGCTTTCCCCAGTGATGTATATGCTCCCTGCCCACCTCAGTGATGTCTATGCCTCCCAGCCCTCCCCAGTGATGTCTAGGCTACCCAATACTCCTCAGTGATGTCTTTACACCCAGACTATGCACCAAGACCACAGTGATGTACATGCCCCAGCCCTCCCCAGTGATGTATATGCCTACCTACCCTCCCAAGTGATGTCTAAGCCTCCTAGCCCTCCCCAGTGATGTCTTTACACCAAGACTCCAGTGATGTATATGCACCCAGACCACAGTGGTGTATATGCCCCCAGCCCTCTCCTGTGATGTATATGCCCCCCTGCCCACCACAGTGATGTCTATGCCTACCAGTCCTCCCCAGTGATGTCTTTACACCCAGAAACCCGTGAAGTATATGCACCCAAACCACAGTGATGTATATGCCCCCAGCCCTCCCCATTGATGTATATACCCCACAGCCCTCCCAGTGATGCATATGCCCTCCCAGCCCTCCCCAGTAATGTCTTTACACCCAAAGCCCAGTGATGTATATGTCCCCAGCCCACCCCATTGATGTACTGTATACTGTCCAGCCCTGGAAGTGACAAGGGCAGGCTGGGCAGGGAGGCAAATGCCCACCCCTAGGCTGCTCCCCCAGCAGCCTTGCTAATCACTGTCTGTCTCATAAGCCACAGACCGCAGCTTCTGAGACCGCAATGTGCTGATGAAGGTGGCACAATGACTCTGGAGGCCAGAAGAGAAGGCGGAAGCTGCTGTGCTGGGAATCAGGATGAGGTAATTGTAAGCTTTATTATTTTTTATGTGAACGTGCTGTGGGGCCATCATGCTATACTGTATATATGTGGGGAACTTGGGCCATCATACTATATATGGGGGAACTGGAGCCATCACACACTATATGTATATGTATATATATATATATATATATATATATATATATATATATATATGGGGAACTTGGGCTATCATAATATATGAGAGGAACTGGGGCAGTCATACTATATACATGGAGAGAACTGGGGTCATCATACGCTATATACATGGGGAGAACTGGAGCCATGTTACGCTATATAAATAGGGAGAACTGAGGCCATCATATGCTAAATACATGGGGAGAACTGGGGTCATCATACGCTATATACATAGGGAGAACTGGGGCCATCATACGCTATATACATGGGAGAACTGGGGCCATCATATGCTATATACACGGGGAGAACTTGGGCAATCATACGCTATATACATGGGGAGAACTGGGGCCATCATACGCTATATACATGGGGAGAACTGGGGCAATCATACGCTATATAGGTGGGGAGAACCGGGCCATTACATATATATATATATATATATATATATATATATATATATATATATATATATATATATATATATACTGCATACTGCTCAAAAAATAAAGGGGATACTAAAATCCCACATCCTAGATATCACTGAATGAAATATTCCAGTTGTAAATCTTTATTTATTACATAGTGGAATGTGTTGAGAACAATAAAACCTAAAAATTATCAATGTAAATCACAACTAATATCCCATGTAAGGTCTGGAGTTGGAATGATGTTCAAAATCAAAGTGGAAAATGAAGTTACAGTCTGATCCAACTTCAGTGGAAATGCCTCAAGACAAGGAAATGATGCTCAGTAGTGTGTGTGGCCTCCACGTGCCTGTATGATCTCCCTACACCTGGACATGCTCTTGATGAGGCGGCAGATGGTCTCCTGCAGCATCAATAGTAAAAAAATCTAATTGGACAAATAATAATAATAATAATAATAAAAAGGTTATTCTCACCCTCCGACGTAGCGCTGTCCTCGGCAGTGCAAGCGGCAGGTCTGGTGCCAAGGATGCTATGCGAGAAGGACCTTCCATGACGTCACAGTCATGTGACCACAACGTCATCACAGGTCCTGTGCTCATACCAACCCTGGGACCGGAAGCTGCCGTGTGCACCGCACACAGGCGTCAGGACTACAAGGGGCCTTCGGAGGGTGAGTATATGTTTATTTTTTATTTTAAGCCTTTTTTAACCTGTTACATACGTTGCTCGGCAATATACTACGTGACTGGCCAATATACTACGTCACTGGGCAGTATACTACGTGTCTGTGCTGTATACTACGTGACTAGGCAATTGTTATGATAAGATAATTCAGTACCACAATGGACATAGAGGTCAGAGCACATACAGTGACCTGACAATAACCCAAAAACATAGAACGAGCTCTGAGACATGGGAACTCTGCTGACCGCAATCCCTAATCCTCTCCAACCACACTAGAGGCAGCCGTGGATTGCGCCTAACGCTCCCTATGCAACTCGGCACAGCCTGAGAAACTAGTTAGCCTGAAGATAGAAAATAAGCCTACCTTGCCTCAGAGAAATACCCCAAAGGAAAAGGCAGCCCCCACATATAATGACTGTGAGTTAAGATGAAAAGACAAACGTAGAGATGAAATAGATTTAGCAAAGTGAGGCCCGACTTTCTGAACAGAGCGAGGATAGGAAAGGTAACTTTGCGTTCAACACAAAACCCTACAAAAACCACGCAAAGGGGGCAAAAAGACCCTCCGTACCGAACTAACGGCACGGAGGTACACCCTCTGCGTCCCAGAGCTTCCAGCAAGCAGGAAAAAAACAAATAGACAAGCTGGACAGAAAAAACAGCAAACAAAATAGCAAAGCAGAACTTAGCTATGCAGAGCAGCAGGCCACAGGAACGATCCAGGAGGAAACAGGTCCAGAAGTCGCAGTACCACTTTCCTCCACCAACGGAAGCTCACAGAGAGAATCAGCCGAAGTAACACTTGTGACCACAGGAGGGAGCTCTGCCACAGAATTCACAACAGTACCCCCCCTTGAGGAGGGGTCACCGAACCCTCACCAGAGCCCCCAGGACGACCAGGATGAGCCATATGAAAGGCACGAACAAGATCGGGAGCATGGACATCAGAGGCAAAGACCCAGGAATTATCTTCCTGAGCATAACCCTTCCACTTAACCAGATACTGGAGTTTCCGTCTTGAAACACGAGAATCCAAAATCTTCTCCACAATATACTCCAACTCCCCCTCCACCAAAACCGGGGCAGGAGGATCAACAGATGGAACCATAGGTGCCACGTATCTCCGCAACAATGACCTATGGAATACGTTATGTATGGAAAAAGAATCTGGAAGGGTCAGACGAAAAGACACAGGATTAAGAACCTCAGAAATCCTATACAGACCAATGAAACGAGGTTTAAACTTAGGAGAGGAAACCTTCATAGGAATATGACGAGAAGATAACCAAACCAAATCCCCAACACGAAGTCGGGGACCCACACAGCGTCTGCGATTAGCGAAACGTTGAGCCTTCTCCTGGGACAAGGTCAAATTGTCCACTACATGAGTCCAAATCTGCTGCAACCTGTCCACCACAGTATCCACACCAGGACAGTCTGAAGACTCAACCTGCCCTGAAGAGAAACGAGGATGGAACCCAGAGTTGCAGAAAAACGGCGAAACCAAGGTAGCCGAGCTGGCCCGATTATTAAGGGTGAACTCAGCCAAAGGCAAAAAGGACACCCAGTCATCCTGATCAGCAGAAACAAAGCATCTCAGATATGTTTCCAAGGTCTGATTGGTTCGTTCGGTCTGGCCATTAGTCTGAGGATGGAAAGCCGAGGAAAAAGACAAGTCAATGCCCATCCTACCACAAAAGGCTCGCCAAAACCACGAAACAAACTGGGAACCTCTGTCAGAAACGATATTCTCTGGAATGCCATGTAAACGAACCACATGCTGGAAGAACAATGGCACCAAATCAGAGGAGGAAGGTAATTTAGACAAGGGTACCAAATGGACCATCTTAGAGAAGGGATCACAGACCACCCAAATGACTGACATCTTTTGAGAGATGGGAAGATCTGAAATAAAATCCATAGAGATATGTGTCCAAGGCCTCTTCGGGACCGGCAAGGGCAAAAGCAACCCACTGGCACGAGAACAGCAGGGCTTAACCCGAGCACAAATCCCACAGGACTGCACAAAAGTACACACATCCCGCGACAGAGATGGCCACCAAATGGATCTAGCCACTAACTCTCTGGTACCAAAGATTCCAGGATGACCAGCCAACACCGAACAATGAACCTCAGAGATAACTTTATTCGTCCACCTATCAGGGACAAACAGTTTCTCCGCTGGGCAACGATCAGGTTTATTAGCCTGAAATTTTTGCAGCACCCGCCGCAAATCAGGGGAGATGGCAGACACAATTACTCCCTCTTTGAGGATACCCGCCGGCTTAGATAAACCCGGAGAGTCGGGCACAAAACTCCTAGACAGAGCATCCGCCTTCACATTTTTAGAGCCCGGAAGGTACGAAATCACAAAGTCAAAACAGGCAAAAAACAGCGACCAACGAGCCTGTCTAGGATTCAACCGCTTGGCAGACTCGAGATAAGTCAAGTTCTTATGATCAGTCAAGACCACCACGCGATGCTTAGCTCCTTCAAGCCAATGACGCCACTCCTCGAATGCCCACTTCATGGCCAGCAACTCTCGATTGCCCACATCATAATTTCGCTCAGCAGACGAAAACTTCCTGGAAAAGAAGGCGCATGGTTTCATCACTGAGCAATCAGAACTTCTCTGCGACAAAACAGCCCCTGCTCCAATCTCAGAAGCATCAACCTCGACCTGCAACGGAAGCGAAACATCTGGTTGACACAACACAGGGGCAGAAGAAAAACGACGCTTCAACTCTTGAAAAGCTTCCACAGCAGCAGAAGACCAATTGACCACATCAGCACCCTTCTTGGTCAAATCGGTCAATGGTTTAGCAATACTAGAAAAATTGCAGATGAAGCGACGATAAAAATTAGCAAAGCCCAGGAACTTTTGCAGACTTTTCAGAGATGTCGGCTGAGTCCAATCATGGATGGCTTGGACCTTAACAGGGTCCATCTCGATAGTAGAAGGGGAAAAGATGAACCCCAAAAATGAAACCTTCTGAACACCAAAGAGACACTTTGATCCCTTCACAAACAAAGAATTAGCACGCAGGACCTGAAACACCGTTCTGACCTGCTTCACATGAGACTCCCAATCATCCGAGAAGATCAAAATGTCATCCAAGTACACAATCAGGAATTTATCCAGGTACTCTCGGAAGATGTCATGCATAAAGGACTGAAACACTGATGGAGCATTGGCAAGTCCGAATGGCATTACTAGATACTCAAAATGGCCCTCGGGCGTATTAAATGCAGTTTTCCATTCATCGCCTCGCTTAATACGCACAAGATTATACGCACCACGAAGATCTATCTTGGTGAACCAACTAGCCCCCTTAATCCAAGCAAACAAATCAGATAACAACGGCAAGGGGTACTGAAATTTAACCGTGATCTTATTTAGAAGGCGGTAATCTATACAAGGTCTCAGTGAACCATCCTTCTTGGCTACAAAAAAGAACCCTGCTCCTAATGGCGACGATGACGGGCGAATATGCCCCTTCTCCAAGGACTCCTTCACATAACTCCGCATAGCGGCGTGCTCAGGCACAGATAAATTAAACAGTCGACCTTTTGGGAATTTACTACCAGGAATCAAATCGATAGCACAATCACAATCCCTATGCGGAGGTAGGGTATCGGACTTGGGCTCATCAAATACATCCCGGTAATCAGACAAGAACTCTGGAACCTCAGAAGGGGTGGATGACGAAATAGTCAGAAATGGAACATCACCATGTACCCCCTGACAACCCCAGCTGGACACAGACATGGATTTCCAATCTAATACAGGATTATGGACTTGTAGCCATGGCAACCCCAACACGACCACATCATGCAGATTATGCAACACCAGAAAGCGAATAACCTCCTGACGTGCAGGAGCCATGCACATGGTCAGCTGGGTCCAGTACTGAGGCTTATTCTTGGCCAAAGGCGTAGCATCAATTCCTCTCAATGGAATAGGACACTGCAAGGGCTCCAAGAAAAACCCACAACGCCTAGCATACTCCAAGTCCATCAAATTCAGGGCAGCGCCTGAATCCACAAATGCCATGACAGAATACGATGACAAAGAGCAGATCAAGGTAACGGACAGAAGAAATTTTGACTGTACCGTACCAATGGTGGTAGACCTAGCGAACCGCTTAGTGCGCTTAGGACAATCAGAGATAGCATGAGTGGAATCACCACAGTAGAAACACAGCCCATTCAGACGTCTGTGTTCTTGCCGTTCAACTCTGGTCAAAGTCCTATCGCACTGCATAGGCTCAGGTTTAAGCTCAGGTAATACCGCCAAATGGTGCACAGATTTACGCTCACGCGTCGACCAATCTGAATGGCCAAAGACATAGACTCATTCAGACCAGCAGGCATAGGAAATCCCACCATGACATCTTTAAGGGCTTCAGAGAGACCTTTTCTGAAAATAGCTGCAAGCGCACCTTCATTCCATTGAGTGAGTACGGACCACTTTCTAAATTTCTGACAATATACCTCTATCTCATCCTGACCCTGACACAGAGCCAGCAAATTCTTCTCTGCCTGATCCACTGAATTAGGTTTATCGTACAGCAATCTGAGCGCCAGGAAAAACGCATCGATATTACTTAATGCAGGATCTCCTGACGCAAGAGAAAATGCCCAGTCCTGAGGGTCGCCACGTAAAAAAGAAATAATGATCCTAACTTGTTGAACTGGGTCACCAGAGGAGCGAGGTTTCAAAGCCAGAAATAGTTTACAATTATTTTTGAAACTCAGAAATTTAGTTCTATCTCCAAAAAACAAGTCAGGAATAGGAATTCTCGGTTCTAACATAGAATTCTGAACCACAAAGTCTTGAATATTTTGTACTCTTGCCGTGAGCTGATCCACACATGAAGAAAGACCTTTAATGTCCATCGCTACACCTGTGTCCTGAACCACCCAAATGTCTAGGGGAAAAAAAAGGCAAAACACAGTGCAGAGAAAAAAAAATGGTCTCAGAACTTCTTTTTTCCCTCTATTGAGAATCATTAGTACTTTGGGCCTCCAGTACTGTTATGATAAGATAATTCAGTACCACAATGGACATAGAGGTCAGAGCACATACAGTGACCTGACAATAACCCAAAAACATAGAACGAGCTCTGAGACGTGGGTACTCTGCTGACCGCAATCCCTAATCCTCTCCAACCACACTAGAGGCAGCCGTGGATTGCGCCTAACGCTCCCTATGCAACTCGGCACAGCCTGAAAAACTAGCTAGCCTGAAGATAGAAAATAAGTCTACCTTGCCTCAGAGAAATACCCCAAAGGAAAAGGCAGCCCCCACATATAATGACTGTGAGTTAAGATGAAAAGACAAACGTAGAGATGAAATAGATTTAGCAAAGTGAGGCCCGACTTTCTGAACAGAGCGAGGATAGGAAAGGTAACTTTGCGGTCAACACAAAAACCTACAAAAACCACGCAAAGGGGGCAAAAAGACCCTCCGTACCGAACTAACGGCACGGAGGTACACCCTCTGCGTCCCAGAGCTTCCAGCAAGCAGGAAAAAACAAATAGACAAGCTGGACAGAAAAAACAGCAAACAAAATAGCAAAGCAGAACTTAGCTATGCAGAGCAGCAGGCCACAGGAACGATCCAGGAGGAAACAGGTCCAATACTAGAACATTGACTGGAGGCCAGGATCAAAGCACTAGGTGGAGTTAAATAGAGCAGCACCTAACGACTTCACCACATCACCTGAGGAAGGAAACTCAGAAGCCGCAGTACCACTTTCCTCCACCAACGGAAGCTCACAGAGAGAATCAGCCGAAGTACCACTTGTGACCACAGGAGGGAGCTCTGCCACAGAATTCACAACAGGCAATATACTACGTGACTGGGCAATATACTATGTAACTGGGCAATATACTACGTCGCTGGGCAATATACTACGTAGCTGGGCAATATAGTACGTGACTGGGCAATATACTACGTGGCTGGGCAATATACTACGTGACTGGGCAATATACTACGTGACTGGGCAATATACTACGTGACTGGGCAATATACTACGTCGCTGGGCAATATACTACGTGACTGGGCAATATACTACGTGGCTGGGCAATATACTACGTGGGCTGCACAATATACTACGTGGGCTGCGCAATGTACTACGTGGGCTGGGCAATATACTACGTGGGCTGCGCAATATACTACTTGGGCTGCGCAATAAACTACGTGGGCTTTGCAATATACTACGTGGGCTTTGCAATATACTACGTGGGCTGCGCAATATACTACGTGGGCTGCGCAATATACTACGTAGGCTGCGCAATATAATATGTG
Organism: Ranitomeya imitator; assembly: GCF_032444005.1. Taxonomy (NCBI): domain Eukaryota; kingdom Metazoa; phylum Chordata; class Amphibia; order Anura; family Dendrobatidae; genus Ranitomeya; species Ranitomeya imitator. The sequence goes on from NC_091287.1 coordinate 120,401,023, forward strand.
GGCTGGGCAATGTACTACGTGGGCTGCGCCATGTACTACGTGGGCTGCGCAATGTACTACGTGGGCTGCGCAATGTACTACGTGGGCTGCGCAATGTACTACGTGGGCTGCGCAATGTACTACGTGGGCTGCGCAATGTACTGCGTGGGCTGCGCAATGTACTGCGTGGGCTGCGCAATGTACTGCGTGGGCTGCACAATGTACTGCGTGGGCTGCGCAATGTACTGCGTGGGCTACGCAATGTACTGTGTGGGCTGTGCAATATACTACGTGGGCTGTGCTATACACTACGCATACATATTCTAGAATACCGGATGCGTTAGAATCGGGCTACCATCTACTGTATAATAAAAGGCTTTGGGGATCATCATATTGTGCATTAGAAGCTGCAGGACCATCATTCTATATATACAGAGCTGTGTGGGCACTCAGAGGACATTATTTGCTATGAGTGGGGACATAATTAGTTTTGAGGGGCACTCAGGTTCCATTTTTTTGGGTGGGAGGGACATTGTTAACTTTAATTGGACACTCAAGGGTATTTGTTGCTGGAAGGGGGCACTTGGGATACTATATCCTTCGAAGGAGCATACAGGCTTTTGCACAGTATGGGCATTAATACCTTCTATGAGACACTTTAATTTATTGGGGAGGGAGTAATCATAGTAATCACATACTTTGTTAAATATTGGGGTCAGTGTTCTACGCCACAAGTGAATGCAGAGTGGGGAGTTTTTGTAGGTTGGGAATAGATGGAGACTTCGCTGAAAATATGAGAATTTAAATGTGTTTTTGTTATCTGTGCAGACAAGTTGTGGCTGGAGAAGTTGTCATGTCGATCTGGGCCAGATGGAAGACATGGGAAAAGTGAGCTACTCGACTCTGAAATAACGGCAGCTGTAAGTCACTTTATATAACTGTACTATAATCACGCATATGTTCTGCGGGACTGGTATCTACCAATATATGGATACTGTAAGGTGGGAATATTGCTCTATTTAGCAGGTTTTTTTAAATGTATTAACAGCTTCATGTGTTTCAGTCATAATATAGTAGAAGGTGTATGGTGGTATAATTGGTCTTTATATAGCGTCTTTTGTTAAGTAGAGGTAATGGTGATTTGTATTCGCTGTGTAGAGGTGACGATATTGGGCATTGTGTAGCCGTATTGTTTTGGTCTATTTAATAGTAGTAATATGGATTGTGTGTTTTTGGTTAGCAACAGTGGTATTCAGTATGTATAGATGCTATATTAAATAGCTATAGGGGGTCATATGGGAAAACATTCCCTTTGGGGCTTGGGCCCCTGATCTTTTAGGACCCTGCCATACTGTGTGTTTACATGTCCGTGTTTCTGGAGTTGTATGTATGTATGTAAGTAAACTCAGTTATGTTGTCATATCTAAGCAGTAAGCTTAATTTTGTTACTGTATCGAGGTAGTAATCTAGAGTCTGGTACCATATATGTGCAGTAAGCTTGGTTTTGCTCCCGCATCTATGTAGTAGGCTTGGTTCTGTTCCCGTATCTATGTAGGAGGTTTGGTTCTGTTGCTGTATATGTAGTAGACTTAGTAGGCTGGGTTCTGCTCCCGTATCTCTGTAGTCAGCTGGGTTATGCCCCCTTATCTCTCTAGTAAGCTCGGTTCTGCTCCCATATCTCTGTAGTAAACTCGGTTCTGCTCCCATATATCTATAGTAAGCTACGTTCAGTTCCCGTATCTATGTAGTAATCTTGGTTTTGTTCTCATGTCTATGTAACCAGCGTATTTCAGTTACAGTATCTATGCAGGCAGTAAGCTTGGTTCTGCTCCCATATCTATGCAGCAAGCTCTATTCTGTTCCTATATCTATCTACCAGCCTGTTTTTAAAGCCTGGTATATCTGCAGCTTTAATGCAGCAGCCAGAGATAAGCAGGGCAAAAGTGGGCCACCTCAACTCAAGGGCTACTGCCTTGTGATTGCCCTCCATGCTGAAAAGTGCCAGCCAGCCCCTGCCAAGTGATGTACAGTGGGTACGGAAAGTATTCAGACCCCTTTAAATTTTTCACTGTTTGTTTCATTGCAGCCATTTGGTAAATTCAAAAAAGTTCATTTTTTTCACATCAATGTACACTCTGCACCCCATCTTGACTGAAAAGAAACAAAAATGTAGTAATTTTTGCAAATGTAATAAAAAGGAAAAACTGAAATATCACATGGTCATAAGTATTCAGACCCTTTGCTCAGACACTCATATTTAAGTCACATGCTGTCCATTTCCTTGTGATCCTCCTTCAGATGGTTCTACTCCTTCATTGGAGTCCAGCTGTGTTCAGTTAAACTGATAGGACTTGATTTGGAAAGGCACTCACCTGTCTAAATAAGACCTCACAGCTCACAGTGCATGTGAGACCAAATGAGAATCATGAGGTCAAAGGAACTGGTCAAGGAGCTCAGAGACAGAATTGTGGCAAGGCACAGATCTGGCCAAGGTTACAAATGAATTTCTGCAGTACTTAAGGTTCCAAAGAACACAGTGGCCTACATAATCCTTTAATGGAAGAATTTTGGGACCACCAGAACTCTTCTTAGACATGGCCGTCCAGCCAAACTGAGCAATCGTGGGAGAAGAGCCTTGGTGAGAGAGGTTAAGAAGTACCCCAAGAACACTGTGGCTGAGCTCCAGAGATGCAGTAGGGAGATGGGAGAAAGTTCCACCAAGTCAACTATCACTACAGCCTTCCACCAGTCGGGTCTTTATGGCAGAGTGGCCTGATGGAAGCCTCTCAGCGCAACACATATGAAAGCCTGCATAGCGTTTGCTAAAAAAAACACATAAATGACTCCCAGACTATGAGAAATAAGATTATCTGGTCTGATGAGATGAAGATAGACCTTTTTGGTGATAATTCTAAGCGGTATGTGTGGAGAAAGCCAGGCACTGCTCATCCCCTGCCCAATACAATCCCAACAGTGAAACATGGTGGTGGCGGCATCATGTTATGGGGGTGTTTTTCAGTTACAGGGACATGATGACTGGTTGTCATTGAATGAAACATGCGTTTGGCCAAGTACAGAGATATCCTGGATGAAAACCTCTTCCAGAGTGCTCTGGACCTCAGACTTGGCCGAAGGCTCACCTTGCAACAAGACAATGACCCTAAGCACACAGCTAAAATAACAAAGGAGTGGCTTCAGAACAACTCTGTGACCATTCTTGACTGGCCCAGCCAGAGACCTGACCTAAACCCAATTGAGCATCTTTGGAGACACCTGAAAATTGTTGTCCACCAACATTCACCATCCAACCTGACGGAACTGGAAAGGATCTGCATGGAAGAATGGCAGAGGATCCCCAAATCCATGTGTGAAAACCTTGTTGTATCATTCCCAAAAAGACTCGTGGCTGTACTAAAAAGGGTGCTTCTACTCAATACTAAGCAAGGGGTCTGAATACTTATGACCATGTGATATTTCAGTTTTTCTTGTTTTAATAAATTTGCAAAAATTACTACAATTCTGTTTTCTTCAGTGAAGTTGGGGTGCACAGTGTACAATAATGAGAAAAAAATTAACTTTTTGAATTTACCAAATGGCTGCAATGAAACAAAGAGTAAAAAATTTAAAGGGAATACTTTCCGTACCCATTGTGTATACCCACCATCCCTCCCCAGTGATGTATATGCCTCCGGTGATGTATATGTCCCGCAATCCTCCCCAGTAATGTATATGCCCCCAGCCCTTCCCAGTGATGTATATTCTCCCCTGTCCTCCCCAGTGATGTGTATGCCTCCCATAGTCCACCGCAGTGATGTATATGCCTCCCAGCCCTCCCCAGTGATGTATAGGCCTCCCAGCCCTCCCCAGTGATGTATATGCCTCCCAGCCCTCCCCAGTGATGCATATGCCCCCCTGCTCTCCCCAGTGATGTCTATGCATCCCAGCCCTTCCCAGTGATGTCTATGCCACCCCAATGATGAATATGCCTCCCAGCCTCTGGTGATATTTATGTCCCATAGTCCTCCCCAGTGATGTTTATGCCCCCAGCCTCCCCAATGATGTATATGTTCCTCAGCTCTTCACAGTGATGTATATGCCACCCAGCACCCGGTGATGCCTTCCAGTCAATTTTCAAGTTGATAATTTTGTGCAGCTGTAAGGGGGAGAAACTAACCAGGTTTGCCTCATCCGTAACAGGTCTGGAACCGTTGGGTCTGTCACCTAGGATACAGGGAGGAGAGCTTGGAGTGTCCCTGTGCTCGAGAGAAGGGGGCATGACTAAGCAGACAGTTAATGCGCGTGCAGAAATTCAAATGGCTCAGGCGGGAACGGCACGCGTGCGAGAGTCCTGTCAGAGAAGATCAGCTGTGAGGCCATGGGGTGGCGCTGACTGGAGCCGGGGATGAGAGGACACGCTAAAGTAACCGACTGACGGGGTCCCGCTGAGACACCACAGATAACGCTGTCCTTGCTAACACCAGTGTCATCGTGGACCTTTAAGAGACTGCTGACTCAGCCGACGATGCTGACAAGACCGCCCCGGCCAGGAGTACTGACTGTGAGAGGCAAGGTCGGTGTACGGGATACAGGCACTCATCAGAACGGCACAGCGGACCGAGCTGGCCATTATAGCGTGTGTCGGGACAGTGTCACAGGGTCCGGCAGAGTAGGAACTCTCACCGTTGAGGAAAGAGACTATTCCTCCTTCCTCCCTTCATCCGTTGGTCCATTGGGGCCAGTGCCCATGATAATACCACAGACTATCACTGCCATCACCAGGTTCACCAGAGGAAATCGCCACCACCAGCACCACCAGAGGACACCGCCATCATCAGGACCACAGGAGGACACCGTTAACGCCAGGGAATTTTCCCCCATTTTTTCACAGAACTCTGACAGATCCCTGTTTGTCACGTAATCTAAACGTCCTCAGTCACAGGCAGGAGCATACCCGTGGCTGATGCCCAAAGTGTTAAGAGTATTATTTGTATTATTCTCCCCTGTTTGTTAAAAAAAACTTCCCCCCTATCAGTTTTCTCTGTATTAGGTATAACCTTGCTCCTTATGTACATCTCTCCCTGCGAGGAGTAACTATTGTTTATTAAACCCCTTGTTAACCCTTGATCTGCATATATGTAGTCTACACATATGGACATGGCAGACCAAGCATCTGGGGAGGGCCCTAGATCTAATATCTCCCTGGGGCAATGTTAAATAACCTCCTGAAGTTTAATGGGAGCAACACCATGTTGTGGAGCTGGACTGAGCGTATAAAGGGGATGATGACAATGCACCCTATGGTTCCTGCCTCGCAGGTGGAGGTCGCTGTAATGGCTTTAGATGGGGAGGCGAGAGATTCAGTAATGTTGCGGCCCCCCCCCCCCGTGAACGAGACACCCTTGACAAAGTGTTGCAGATACGGGAGGAGACACATAGAGACTCAACAGACGTAGGGGAATTACGCATGCATCTGTTCCATCGGGGTTAAAGAAAGGGGGAGACCGTGACCCAGTATATGAATGTGTTGCAAGAGATTCATACGGCCGTAGTCAGAAAAGACGGCTTGGGAGTAGGGCCGACTGATGTGGTGTTGCGTGACCAATTAGTGACTGGGATGAGAGACATATTGCTTAAGCAGGCACTGCGAGAGCACTTACGCGTGAACTTACATAAGACCTTTGCAGAGGTGGGAAGCGCGGCGCACACACATGAACAGGAACAGGGTGTGACAGTCCCAGCCGCGAAGGGTCTGGAGTGGGAAGGCGGCCGTGAATGCAACTGCTGAACCAGGATGAGGGGAATATTTACGAAAAGAGATCCAATCGATGAGGGAGAATCTGACCGAGACTAAAAGAAAAGTGACTTCGATAAGTACACCCGGAAGCAAAACTCTCTAAGAGCCATGTCGGAATGAAAGAGGGTCTCGTTGGAAAGAATCCTTAACGTGTTATCTATGTGGAGAATTGGGACATATGGCCCGGGTCTGCCCACAAAGTGGACGGCCTCCACGACATCACCCATTAAACTGAAGGGCGTTGAGGCTGGGGGACGCCGCCCGGATCCAGAACAGCCCGAAAGGAATACCTATAGTCCCACCAATTTAGTATCAGTAAGTCCCTTGGTATGGGACGAAATAGATGGACGGGCCATACGTTGCCTCGTAGATACAGGCTCTCAAGTAACCACGATGCCTGAGACATATTTTAAGGGACACTTTCCAGAAGCCTTGAGGCCAGAGAGGGGGCCAGTGATCAGGTTGACAGCCGCCAATGAACTGCCCATACCAGGCGCAGGGGTGGTGTGGATGCAGATTAACCTGGACCGTAAGGGAGTGGTGTTGATCGCAGACGACCCTGTGCAGGGACATACTGTTACGCTTAAAATGAATGTACTCAGAGAGTTTGGAAGTCTTCTGATTAGTGAATCTCCGAACGCATTCCTGAAACAATGGAGCCCGCATACCTCACAAAGGAAGGTGTTCCAGCAATTGATCCGGAGGGCCCAGGCACAACAGGTCTCCTGTGAAGGAAAGGTGTTAGGGTGATCATACCGGCCACCACCAAGCTTGACTTATCTCTGGGTCAAAGTGTGATTTCACTACCTGTTCGAGTGTGCTCCCCGTTGGAAGTGGTTGAAGTTCAACTGGAACCAGCAACTGTGGAAAGTTTACCATCGGGGCTCTTAATAGCCAGGACATTTTCTGCCATGTGTGATGGAAAGATACTCGTGTGGTGTGTAAACCTAAGAGAAGATACTCTGACACTTACCCCCAGAAGCGAAATCGGAAAAATTGTAGGTATGCAGAAGAACTTATACCAACACAGGCTGTTCAATTAAAGGCAAACAAGGAAGATCATTGGACTGTAGCTATAGAAACAACCCCTGTGTTTGAACCTCAATTACAAAAGAGGGGGTATCACATCCTAGAACAAACCCGGGCTGAGTTGGCAGAGTTCACACCACAACAGGTGAAACAAGTGGAGGCTGTGCTGGGACGTTATCAGTTATCGGTTCACTTGACCCAAGGATAATTTCGGTTGTACGACTGCTATCACCTGTGAGAGAGCATTACAGACAGATTCCCCCGCAAATGTACCAGGAGGTAAAAGGCATGTTAGCACAGATGTTACATAATGGAGTCATCCGAGAAAGTCAGAGCCGGTGGGCTGTGCCCACTGTCCTCATACATAAAAAAGATGGCACCCTACGATTCTGTGTGGACTATCGCAAGTTAAACGCCTGTACTGTGCGAGATTCGAATCCCCTGCCCCGGACTGAAGAATCGTTGTCCACTCTGGGGAACGCAAAATACTTCTCCACTCTAGACCTGGCTAGTGGGTACTGGCACGTGCCAATGTCAGAACATGACCAAGCAAAGACGGCCTTTATACTACCCATGGGCCTGTACGAGTTCAACAGAATGCCATTTGGATTGGATAATTCTCCCGTGATTTTCAGCGACTCATGGAGAGGTGTTTGGGGGATCTGAACTTTGAAGCCACCCACATCTATCTGGATGACATAATTGTATTTGCCCCCACTTTCGAAGAACACTTACAGCATCTGGAGCAGGTACTCAGCTAGCTGCAGAAGCATGGGCTTTGAGTGAAACCATCTAAATGTCACCTGTACCGCACCCAGATTGAGTACCTGAGGCATGTGGTCTCTGCAGAAGGTATACGTCCGTCTCGTGAAAAGATTGCAACGGTGCGAGACTGGCCGACCTCGAGAACCGTAAAAGATGTCTGAGCCTTCTTAGGACTAACTGGTTATTACCGACAGTTCGTGAAAAACTTCACCAAGATTGCGAATCCATTATTGGAACTGTTGAAAGGAGTACCAGCAGGAGCGCAAAATCAAAAGATTCAGTGGGGAGATTGCCAGGAGAAAGCGTTCCAAACCTTGAAAACGGCTCTGACAGTTCATACAGATGGAAGCTTACATGGGCTTGGAGCAGTGCTTTCGCAGATCCAAGATGGAAAAGAGAGGGTGATTGCTTATGCGAGTTGCTCCCTTCATGACTCTGAAGGGAACCCAGACAATTTCAGCTCATTCAAACCACAGACTATCACCACCCTCGCCAGGTTCACCAGAGGACATCGCCACCACCAGGACCACCAGACCACCGCCATCATCAGGACAACAGGAGGACACCGGTAACGCCAGGGAAGTTTCCCCCATTTTTTCATAGAACTGTGACAGATCCCTTTTTGTCACGTAATCTAAACGTCCTCAGTCACGGGCAGAGGCACACCCGTGGCTGATGCCCAAAGTGTTAAGAGTATTATTTGTATTATTCTCCCGTTTGTTAAAAAAAACTTCCCCCTATTAGTTCTTTCTGTATTAGGTATAACCTTGCTCCTTGTGTACATATCTCCCTGCGAGGAGTAACTATTGTTTATTAAACCCCTTGTTAACCCTTGATCTGCTTCCTGTCCGTCACTGCATCCCGCAACCTGCTTATACAGCCCCTGAATGATGGTAGAAATTTCCAAATGGCCTCTGGCAGAAAAAAGTTCCCCACCAATGGTATAAAGGCCCATCTACACTGACTGCTAAAATCTGTGTGGTGAGGGGATAATTCTTAATATAAATCTGCTCTCATACAGCATTCATATTGTCAGCAGCACATGCCTTGTTTACATGGGGAGATGTGCTGCCAACAACAATCCTGCTCGCCTGTATCTAATTGGCATTGTGTTCACTTAGACCAATTAGTGGGAATGAGCAATCCTATGAATGCTCATTCAGCCGATTATTGTGCCCATATGATAGCAATGCTGAATGGTGTACATTATACTTCTATTATACATCACTGGTTATAGAATTCCTATGCTGTAACATCAGTGAGTAGATTATCCTTATACCGTGACATCACTTTGTGCATTATCGCGGTAGTGTGACTTCACAGTGAACATTATCACATTACTGTGACATCTCTTTGTGCATTATTCATGTGCTGTAAAGGCCCCTTCACATTAAAGGTACTGTCACACTAGACGATATCGCTAGCGATCCGTGACGTTGCAGCGTCCTCGCTAGCGATATCGTCCAGTGTGACAGGCAGCAGCGATCAGGCCCCTGTTGTGCTGTCGCTGGTCGGGGAAGAAAGTCCAGAACTTTATTTCGTCGCTGGACTCCCCGCAGACATCGCTGAATCGGTGTGTGTGACACCGATTCAGCGATGTCTTCACTGGTAACCAGGGTAAACATCGGGTAACTAAGCGCAGGGCCGCGCTTAGTAACCCGATGTTTACCCTGGTTACCATCGTAAAAAAACAAACAGTACATACTTACATTCAGCTGTCTGTCCCTTGCCGTCTATTTCCTGCACTGACTGCTGGCCGCAAAGTGAAAGTGAAAGCAAAGCACAGCGGTGAGTCACACAGCGGTGACTCACCGCTGTGGCTGTGCTCTGCTTTCACTTTGCGGCCAGCAGTCAGTGCAGCAAACAGACGGCAAGGGACAGACAGCTGAATGTAAGTATGTACTGTTTGTTTTTTTACGATGGTAACCAGGGTAAACATCGGGTTACTAAGCGCGGCCCTGCGCTTAGTTACCCGATGTTTACCCTGGTTACCGGGGACCTCGGGATCGTTGGTCGCTGGAGAGCGGTCTGTGTGACAGCTCTCCAGCGACCAAACAGCGACGCTGCAGCGATCCGGATCGTTGTCGGTATCGCTGCAGCGTCGCTAAGTGTGACGGTACCTTAAGCGACACTGCAGCGATACCGACAACGATCCGGATCGCTGCAGCGTCGCTGTTTGGTCGCTGGAGAGCTGTCACACAGACCGCTCTCCAGCGACCAACGATGCTGGTAACCAGGGTAAACATCGGGCAACTAAGCGCAGGGCCGCGCTTAGTAACCCGATGTTTACCCTGGTTACCATGCTAAAAGTAAAAAAAAACAAACACTAGATACTTACCTACAGCCGTCTGTCCTCCAGCGCTGTGCTCTGCTTCTCTGCACTCCTCCTGTACTGTCTGTGAGCCGGAAAGCAGAGCGGTGACGTCACCGCTCTGCTTTCCGGCTCACAGACAGTACAGGAGGAGTGCAGAGCACAGCGCTGGAGGACAGACAGCGGTAGGTAAGTATCTAGTGTTTGTTTTTTTTTACTTTTAGCATGGTAACCAGGGTAAACATCGGGTTACTAAGCGCGGCCCTGCGCTTAGTTACCCGATGTTTACCCTGGTTACCAGTGAAGACATCGCTGGATCGGTGTCACACACGCCGATCCAGCGATGTCTTCAGGGAGTCCAGCGACGAAATAAAGTTCTGGACTTTATTCAGCGACCAACGATCTCCCAGCAGGGGCCTGATCGTTGGTCGCTGTCACACATAACGATTTCATTAACGATATCGTTGCTACGTCACAAATAGCAACGATATCGTTAACAATATCGTTATGTGTGAAGGTACCTTAAGATCACTGAGTTAATTATCACTTATCCCGGTATTGTGATATCATGGTGTGCATTTCCTATACTGTGACAGCACCTGATGTGCTCATGCTAAAGGCCCCTTCACACTAAGCGACGCTGCAGCGATACCGACAACGATTCGGATCGCTGCAGCGTCGCTGTTTGGTCGCTGGAGAGCTGTCACACAGACCGCTCTCCAGCGACCAACGATGCCGGTAACCAGGGTAAACATCGGGTAACTAAGCGCAGGGCCGCGCTTAGTAACCCGATGTTTACCCTGGATACCATCCTAAAAGTAAAAAAAAACAAACACTAGATACTTACCTACCGCTGTCTGTCCTCCAGCGCTGTGCTCTGCTTCTCTGCTCTCCTCCTGTACTGTCTGTGAGCCGGAAAGCAGAGCGGTGACGTCACCGCTCTGCTTTCCGGCTCACAGCCAGTGCAGGAGGAGAGCAGAGCGCAGCGCTGGAGGACAGACAGCGGTAGGTAAGTATCTAGTGTTTGTTTTTTTTTACTTTTAGCATGGTAACCAGGGTAAACATCGGGTTACTAAGCGCGGCCCTGCGCTTAGTTACCCGATGTTTACCCTGGTTACCAGTGAAGACATCGCTGGATCGGTGTCACACACGCCGATCCAGCAATGTCTCCAGGGAGTCCAGCGACGAAATAAAGTTCTGGACTTTGTTCAGCGACCAACGATCTCCCAGCAGGGGCCTGATCGTTGGTCGCTGTCACACAGAACGATTTCATTAACGATATCGTTGCTACGTCACAAATAGCAACGATATCGTTAACAATATCGTTATGTGTGAAGGTACCTTAAGTCTCAATCTAAATTTTGGCTTTTAAAGGATGCACTAAAAGGATTTAGCAGCAACTAACTAAACACCCACCAAAGAGATGCAACTAGCAATTACATTAAGTGATTGAGATAGAGAGAAAACTGTATTCCTTTTTTACACAGAAACTGATAGAGTATGAATGCTTTTCTACGTAGGTGGTTGATGTTTTGCGCTGCACAATGTGCACCAATAAAGACTGCTGGCCGGCAGTTTACACAGAAAAATCACGCTTCAGATGCACCCAGAATGATCAGTAATAGATCTGTAATAGATCCTTCAGGGCACATAGGCTGCCACTGTTCTTGGCATTGCAGATCCTGTTTACACAGGACAATTTGCTTCCAAGAACGATGATGTTTTGGGCAAACATTTTACTCGTTCGTTGGGTGATGGGCACCCTATTTAGGCTATGTGCACACTTTGCAGATTCCACTGCGAATTTTTCCGCAGTGGAATTCCAAAATCAGCTGTGAAAACCCGTCGCGGTTTTTACTGCGGATTTATCGCGGTTTTTACTGCGGTTTCTTCTGCGGATTTTCATCTGCAGTTTCCTATTGGAGCAGGTGAAAATCCGCAGAAAAGAAGTGACATGCTGCGGAATGTAAACGCGCGGTTTTTTCCGCAGAATGTGCACTGCGTTTTTTGTTTCCCATAGGTTTACATTGTACTGTAAACTCATGGGAAACTGCTGCAGATCCGCAGCGGTCAAATCCGCTGCGGATCCGCAGCAAAATCCGCAAAGTGTGAATATAGCCTTAGACTGTATGCCGCCAATCAGTTTTTGATGCTGCATATTTTTGCTGCATAAAAAATGCAGTGTCTTACAGTTGCAGCCATGTGGATGGGATTTATAAGCCCCTCATTCCCACTGGGCTTTTTTTCCCTCAGGGTAATCTGACCTGCGGTGCCAGATTCACATCCGCAGATACGCTGAGTTTTATGTGCAGATTTTCCCCATAGGGTATGTGCACACGTTGCGGATTCCGTTGCGGATTTTTCTGCGCAGATTTTGCAGATGGGTTTTCTGCGGATTTAGTGCAGAATTTGCGCGGATTTTGCCTGCGTTTTTACACCTGTGGATTCCTATAGTGGAATAGATGTAAAACGCTTCGTATTCTGCACAAAGAATTGACATGCTGTGGAAAATAAACTGCTGCTTTTCTGTGCAGAATTTTCCGCTGCATGGGCACTGCGGATATGGATTTCCATAGGTTTACATGGTACTGTACAACGCATGGAAAACTGCTGCGGATCCGAAGGGCCAAATCCACAACATGTGCACATACCCATAGGCTTGCATCAGATGCGCTATTGTGTGTGTCTGCTGCGGAAACACATAAAAAATGTATGTAATCTGCATGTGACTGTATCAGTAATGTTTTATCAAAACCAAATATCACAATCAACTAGAAACAAAGCAGTTTTATTTAAAACATGACATAACCAACTAGAGATGAAGGACGCAGCATTAAAAATGCAACAAAAATGCAAGTAACTTAATTTAATTAATAGGCACAGAAAATCTGCAACAGCAAAGATTTACCAAACTTCATTGTGGGAACGTAGCCTGAGGCTATGTTTACACATTGCATTTTTTGCTCCAGGCAAAACCCGCTCTCTTGGCAGTATAGAAGCTACTTACAAAAACAGGCTTTGCTGCATATTTTCTGGATTTTTGCTGTGGGTTTTTTTTTTGTTGCTGCTTTTTTGTTGTCTTTTATGAATGCTGAGAAAGTTTAGTGCCCCCCCCCAAAAAAAAAATCATGATACCTGCATTTTTAAAACTGCAAAAACACTGAAAAAACGCTGAAAGAAGTGATCTGCAGCAGTTTGCAAAAACACAGTTTTCCACTTTTCCAAATCAGTCAATGAAAAAAAAAATGTGTGCATGAGATTTCTGAAATCTCATAGCTTTTGCTAGTACTGTAAAACACAGCTTATAATTTGAATTAAAAAACCACAGCAAAAAACGCAACATGTGAACATGTTGCACGGCCAGCTCTACCCTACCTACTGTATCCTCAACCATCCCTTGTAGATTGTGAGCCCTCGCGGGCAGGGTCCTCTCTCCTCATGTACCAGTTGTGACTTGTATTGTTCAAGATTATTGTACTTGTTTTATTATGTATACCCCTCCTCACATGTAAAGCGCCATGGAATAAATGGCGCTATAATAATAAATAATAATAATAGCCATGGACTGCGCAATTATTGTGAAATGAGCGTTCCTAGAAATGTTGGTTCATGATAATCGTTCAGTATAAATAGACCTTCACAGTTTCTTGTCCTACTGATATAACACTTTAGACTTCAAGGGGGCTGTCGGAGGTGTCCTACTGAGTGGTAAACTGTGTGCATAGCCCTCATAGTGAGTGCAGATGCTTCACGTCTTCCTAGGCAGCCGGCCACAACTACATAGTATACTGTATCTTATTACCGGATACTTACTGCTACATATCCTGACATCATTATGTGCTTCAGAGCTGTTCACTATGAACATGACTCAGGTCATTTACAATCTTTGTTCTTGAGCACTTTTTTTACCTTTACTTTTTGAGGTGCAGTTGGGCTCTGATGGCTTTGTAAGTTGTGGCCTCTGTTCACACGGGACACATTACAGTTAGCGCTGGTCAGCCCGCCACAGGGCGTTACTAATAGGCTAGGATCCAGTTGCTGTGCATACTCTGTGTGAACACTGCTGCAGATTATTTATTTGCACTGGTGTGCCAAGCAGCCATTCCCTGATTGTAGGCTGGCTGTCTTATTTGGTATTATCACACCTGTGTAGTCGCCATCTTTACTTGGGCCCACTGCACCATGAGAGTGCATTTGATTTGAGGCCTAGACAGGTAAGCACCTTTGCCTGTTTTTCTGTGGTGTTTTTTCATTTACAATCTTTGCCCGACAGCCCACTTTTAAATGATTTGTTTTGGCGGATAAGACTTGCTAGTAAACTTTCAACATTTGGAAGAATTACATAGAGAGAATACTAAGATGCTGTCCGCTATCATGTCCAGATTTAACTTTAAGATTGTACTTTGAAATAACCTTCAGCGGATGAGTGCCACCTAGTGGCCTTTCAGGCAACATTGGTGTTAGGTAAGCATCATGTCAGAGCCTTCTTTCAATGTTCTCCAACATATATCGCAGATGGAGGACTCCAGCGTATGTTATTGTATAGCACGCTGTAGTATACGTTACTCATGGGCCCAAATTTTAAATAAACTTATACCAAGCAGTATTTGATTTTATGGTAGCAACTATAGATAGTAGGAACCTGCAGAAGTTAGAGTTTCAGATTGTCTCTTCAGAGAGGAAGAGGACTAGAAATCTGGTGCCACCTATAGGAAGCATCAAATCCTGAAAGTCAATATCCTCTAACGAGCCTTGCAACATGACTTAGGACACTGTGTTTCAGGGTACTGCCCTTTGTCAGTGCAACGTGTGAAATCTGGTGTGGCTGGGTGAGCGGCTTCTGACCAGGAACCAAGGGGTAACTTTTCTCCTTGCAGAAAGTAACATGTCAAGCCTGACATGCCAAGGTGAGGCAATCACACAAGTGGGCAGCACAATGGCGCAGTGGATAGCACAGCAGCCTTGCAGCCCTGGAGTCCTGGGTTCAAGCCCCACTAAGAACAACATCTGCAAAGAGTTTGCATGTTCTCCCTGTATTTGTGTGGGTTTCCTCCGGGTCCTCTGGTTTCCTCCTACATTCTAAAGACATACTGATAGGGATTCTAGATTGTGAGCCCCAACGGGGACAGCGACGATAATGTGTGCAAACTGTAAAGCGCTGCGGAATATGTTAGCGCTATATAAAGATTATTATTATTAGGTGTAGTAGTTCAATACACATGGATAGAGAGTAGTGTGATGTCAACAATTGCACATACCCTTGGACCTGTGGAAAGATGTGTATACAGTAGTATTGCACATGCCCTACACATCAGGTGTGCATAGTCCATCACTACTATACATTACAAATGTGCAGTGTTATATGAAGAACTGGTGAATGGGGAAATGCCTGGATCATATGGTGCTCTGCAGGTTGTGTGGCGCTCATCCCGACACACATTTCGTTGCGTCCTTCATCAGGGATGACCGCCACAATGCCTGCAGGACATGGATATGATCCATGTGTTTCCCCATTCAGGTATTTACTAATATTACTATTATTACATATTAATATTATTGCTGCATATTATGATAGGATCGTGGAGATGGGAATACCCCTTTAACTCTCTAGCGGCACACACGATGGGATCAAATGCAGGCAGAGACAGTGACACAGATGTTCAGTTCAGACAAGGCATCTCCTATTCTTTATTTCTTCGTTTACTAAATTGATATATAGGGGCTGATTCATTAAGCAGTTTTTCCAGAATTCTAACTTAAGAATGTTTGAAATGTGGCAAAATGTTTATGCAACTTATATATGTGAAAACTTTGCAACTTTTGGAGATTTTCCTCCACTCCTCATCCAGCTCTACTAACTTTTTGAAAATAAACCTCTTAACGAATTTGGCTCATTTCATACTACTTAAACAAGCACTCCTCCTCCTCCTCCCATCGAGGTTTTTATCCTCTAAATATATAGCAGTCATCATATTATATAGCACTGTGCACTTACAATTGCTCATTTTGCCCTTCTACCCACCTAATTCCTCTCTTTTCCATTTTCCAGGTCAATGACATCACGTGATTAAAAACTGAATCCCTGAATCCTTCTAAGCTCTGTGTGGACACAAGAGATCAATTTTCCCTGTATAAGTCATAAGTCACTACAAAAGTCCCTGGCAGGGGAAGGAGTGGTGCGTCTGGGTCAGGGGTTGAAGAGAGAAATAATTTATGCAGGGAAAAGAAATGTCTTGTTTCTATAGAGAGCAGAGAAAAGAGAAGAATTGAATTTATAGATAGGAGATGTGTGTAATTGTAAGTATACCATATAATATGATTGCAATATATTAAGAGGATAAAAAGTTTGATGTGAGTACTTCCTTAAAAGTGAATTCCCATCCTATCCCAATATGTAGTAGGAGTAATAATAATATTAGCAAATACCTCCATTTAGAAATATAGTATAGTTCTTCTGATTTGCTATGCCGCTTTCCCCATGTGCGGGGCATTTCAATAGCTTTGGTATTCATGGTTTCGACCACTCGTATAGTGACAGTTAGTTAGTAGTGATGAGCGAGTATACTCGTTGCTCGGGTTTTCCTGAGCACGCTCGGGTGACCTCTGAGTATTTTTTAGTGCTCGGAGATTTAGTTTTCATCGCGGCAGCTGCATGATTTACAGCTATTAGCCTGGCTGAGTACATGTGGGGGTTACCTGGTTGCTAGGGAATCCCCACATGTACTCAGGCTGGCTAATTGCTGTAAATCATGCTGCTGAAGCGATGAAAACTAAATCTCCGAGCAGTCAGAAATACTCGTAGGTCACCCGAGCGGGCTCAGGAAAACCCGAGCAACGAGTACACTCGCTCATCACTATCAGTTAGCTGTTAGTAGTCGTAACTGCAATGCCCTACACATGGCGTAAGCGACATAGCGAATCAGAAGAACTATGCTACATTTCTAATTGTAAGTATTTCCTAATATCATTATAATAACATCTACTATATATCGGGATCATAGAGATAGGAAAGGCCCTTTTCTGTTTCAGCATGACTACGGCCAGTGCACAAAGTAAGGTCCATAAAGGCATGGTTGAGTCAGTATGGTGAAGTAGAACATGACTGGCTGCACAGCGCCCCGACATCAACCCCATCCAACACCCCTGGGATAAACTAGAAGGGACCCATCTCATCCAACATCAATGTCCTAACAAATGTTCTTCTAGGAGAATGGGAAAAAATAACAACAAGCCAAATGGATTACCTGTGCCACATGATTGCCTCTGGATGGGGATGGCATAAATCCTCCTGTCCATGTAATGGGTAGGTCTCCCAATACTGTTGTCCATTGGTTGTGTATATAAAAATGTTAGTGTAATTCTCACCATAATTAACTCAAACGCTTAAGGAAGCCACAGCCGGGATAGCCATCCTCAGGATACCCTGCGTCATAGGTGCTCACGGTGGTTTTAATTTCATGTAATAAAGTAGACACTGTGATCAGCAGCCCTGATGGATACATAGTATTTATCTCTAATACCAGTAGTCTATCTTTTGAAGAGCATGATTGTTCTTTTATGCTTTGAAGCATTTTTCTACAGAGATCTGAACAAAAACTTTCAGATATGAGCCTCAGGGTATACAGTACATCTGTTTGTTGTAAATGCCATTTATTCCTTTTCTCGTGCAGTTATGCCCTAAATTTCCAGCTGTATTGATTTCTATTAAACTAAATAGCAGGATAAGCTCCTTTAGTGATGTAATATGTGAACTATACGATATATCAGTGTTTTGTAGCCTTAGAGCCTATGAAGTAATTGGAAAGTTTTGGCCATCATATACTGTACATATAATATACACATATAATATATACTATATATATATATACAGTAAATATACATTAATTATAGATTATACCACCAACATGTATTCAATCTAGCTTATCTATGTTTATATGTAGAGATGTGAGGGGGATCATTCACTGTGATTGACTCTCAGACAGAACAGGGCGGGATGAGTAAATGAAAGAAAAATCATCCCTATTACCGCTATTATATATGGCTATATACAGTCACAACACACTATTCAAAACTGCAGTCAAAGTCTCTTATTAGGGTGGGCTATTTTTCTCTTTGTACTGCCTTTTTAGAGCTAACAATAAAACAATATCTGAATACTATAAAACAACAGGGCTACATTACCAAGTAATGGCATTAAGGAAGCCCTGCAAATGAAGCCTTCAAGAGGGTTCCACACACCAAAATAAGAGGCTTCAGGTGACCACACCTGAGAAAGCAGTCAGCTCATTTATTCATCAGCTGTCTCTCCCAATTCCTCCACACACAATTCTCAGTTCGGATATTTGTTCACTGGTTTTCAAAGGGGAGACCGGAAAGGGCAAAAAGCTCTATCCTCTTCCAGACCCCACTGTCCCCATCAGGGCTGCCACTAGAAATTTCGGGGCCCCATACTGGCAAAATTTTCGGGGCCCCCTTGAGACTCCGCCCAGGCTCCACCCCAGCCCCGCCTCCAGGCTCCACCCCTCGAACTGTCCACAGTCCCACCGCTCTCTCTTGGAAAAACTCCACTTCTCACCAATCACACATTAACAGTTCCCATCACCAGATCACACATATAGCAGGCAGCTTTTGTTTTGGCCAAAAGATTTTTTAAGCCGCCACCATAACACGGTAGACACTTTTGGCCGGGCCCTACTCTGCTGTAACCTATTAAATATTTGTTAAAATATGCAATACAATTTAGGTATATTTTTATTTATTTTTCAATTTTTAAAATGCCCAATAATATCACATAGAAGGAACAAATACCACAACACCATGACCAGATGACATATTACCACCACAGTGATCAAATAATATCACATACAAGGAACAAATACCACAACACCATGACCAGACCACATATTACCACCACAGTGATCGAATAATATCACATACAAGGAACAAATACCACAACACCATGTCCAGACCACATATTACCACCACATAGTGACTGAATACTACAATTCTGATCAGTAATTTTTAAAAAAGCACCATACTATCACCATAAGTGCCATTATACACAGGAGATCTGTAATTAGTATGCAGTGTCTATGTACAGATAATATAGTGATCACTAGTGAAATTATACACAGGAGCTCTGTATACAGTGTATAGTGTCAGTGTATAGGTAACACACTGACTCACCAGTGACGTCTCTAGGTGAAGTCCTTCATCTTTCATCCAGCACAGACCGCCATCATTTCATCCAGCCAGGACTTCTCTCTGCAGGAAATAACACAGTTATCTCGAGCTCCGCTTGCAGAACACATTACTTAATTTTTCACAACTTCTACATTACACCACATGAAGAAGGCGACATAGTATCACTCTATACAGTAACAGGACCGCCCCCCATTTAAAACAGTATACTCAAAAAATAAAATAAATACATCACTGCAGTAATAATATCCCTAAATTAGCCCCTATGGTATTAATAATATCACCCAGCCTGGCCCCGTGTGTCTCATTCCTGGCGTCAGCCAGATATTCTCCCATCCTGCCCTCATGAGTATCCATTCTGCCCCATATGATCTCCTTATCCTGCCCCATATGATCGCCCCATCCTGCCCCATCTGTCTCCATCATATCCATCCTGCCCCATGATCCTGTCTCCAATTCTGCCCCCAGTGTCTCCAATCATGCCCCATGTCTCCATTCTGCCCCCTATGTCTCCAACCATGCCCCCATGTCTGCAATCCTGACACTTGTCTCCAATCATGCCCCCTGTGTCTCCATTCTGCCCCATCTGTCTCCAATCCTGCCCCATCTGTCTCCAGTCATGCCCCCATGTCTTTCATCCTGCCCCGTGTCTCCAATCATGCCCCGTATCTCCATTCTGCCCCGTGTCTCGCATTCTGCCCCTGGGTCTCACAGTCTGCCCCTGGGTCTCACAGTCTGCCCCTGTGTCCAGCATTCTGCACCTGTCACTGTGTCCAGCATTCTGCCCCTGTCACTGTGTCCAGCATTTCTGCCCCACTGTGTCCAGCATTCTGCCCCACTGTGTCCAGCATTCTGCCCCACTGTGTCCAGCATTCTGCCCCACTGTGTCCAGCATTCTGCCCCACTGTGTCCAGCATTCTGCCCCACTGTGTCCAGCATTCTGCCCCACTGTGTGTCCAGCATTCTGCCTCACTGTGTCCAGCATTCTGCCCCACTGTGTGTCCAGCATTCTGCCCCACTGTGTGTCCAGCATTCTGCCCCACTGTGTGTCCAGCATTCTGCCCCACTGTGTGTCCAGCATTCTGCCCCACTGTGTGTCCAGCATTCTGCCCCACTGTGTCTCCAGCATTCTGCCCCACTGTGTGTCCAGCATTCTGCCCCACTGTGTGTCCAGCATTCTGCCCCACTGTGTGTCCAGCATTCTGCCCCACTGTGTGTCCAGCATTCTGCCCCTGTGTGTCCACCATTCTGCCCCTGTGTGTCCACCATTCTGTCCCACTGTGTCCAGCATTTCTGCCCCTGTGTGTCCAGCATTCTGCCCCACTGTGTCCAGCATTTCTGCCCCTGTGTGTGTCCACCATTCTGTCCCACTGTGTCCAGCATTTCTGCCCCTGTGTGTCCAGCATTCTGCCCCACTGTGTCCACCATTCTGCCCCTGTGTGTCCACCATTCTGCCCCACTGTGTCCAGCATTTCTGCCCCACTGTGTCCAGCATTTCTGCCCATGTGTCCACCATTCTGCCCCACTGTGTCCACCATTCTGCCCCACTGTGTCCAGCATTTCTGCCCCACTGTGTCCAGCATTTCTGCCCCTGTGTGTCCAGCATTTCTGCCCCACTGTGTCCGGCATTTCTGCCCCTGTGTGTCCACCATTCTGCCCCACTGTGTCCACCATTCTGCCCCTGTGTGTCCACTATTCTGCCCCACTGTGTCCAGCATTTCTGCCCCACTGTGTCCAGCATTTCTGCCCCGTGTGTCCAGCATTTCTGCCCCTGTGTGTCCACCATTCTGCCCCTGTGTGTCCACCATTCTGCCCCTGTGTGTCCACCATTCTGCCCCACTGTGTCCAGCATTTCTGCCCCACTGTGTCCAGCATTTCTGCCCCTGTGTGTCCACCATTCTGCCCCACTGTGTCCACCATTCTGCCCCACTGTGTCCAGCATTTCTGCCCCACTGTGTCCGGCATTTCTGCCCCTGTGTGTCCAGCATTCTGCCCCACTGTGTCCACCATTCTGCCCCTGTGTGTCCACCATTCTGCCCCACTGTGTCCAGCATTTCTGCCCCACTGTGTCCAGCATTTCTGCCCCACTGTGTCCACCATTCTGCCCCACTGTGTCCACCATTCTGCCCCACTGTGTCCAGCATTTCTGCCCCACTGTGTCCGGCATTTCTGCCCCTGTATGTCCAACATTCTGCCCCACTGTGTCCACCATTCTGCCCCTGTGTGTCCAGCATTTCTGCCCCTGTGTGTCCATCATCCTGCCCCCCGGGCCCCCCTGGATCGCAGCAGCTCTCAAAGAAAAAAAAAAACACAACTTCTTACCTGGCCAAGCTCCAGCGCCGGGTGAAGCTCCCTCTCCAGGCTCCACACAGACGCACTCACCGCCGGGCCCGGCGGCTGACAATGACGTCAGACGCCGGCGACGCCGGCGAGTGCGCACTGCGGCCCTATTCAGCCGCCAGCCTCAGACTGGCTGGCGGCTGTTAACTATTGACGTGCGGGCTCGGGCCCGCACGTCAATAGTGTGCTGCTGCCGCAGCGCCTGCAGGGGGGGCCCGGTGACCAGATGAGACGGGGCCCGATGCGGGCCCCCTCTGCTCACCGGGCCCCATACGCCAGTCACGGCTGTCATGCCCTGATGGCGGCCCTGGTCCCCATTGCCAGACCTTTTTGATTTCTCCAGTTCCCTTCTCTGTTTCTGTTTCCCTTCAGACTCCCAACTCCACCATCAGATTCCCCTTGGCACCCATTAGACCTCTCATTCCACCTCACATTCATCTCAACACCCATTAATCTCTCTCCAGACACTGGTACTTCCCTCAAGAACTACCTCTCTTGTTCCTTTCAAGACTCCTCTGTCTCTCTAGATCCCTCACTCTTCCAACTCCTCTGTCCCTCGAGACCCATTTCCCCTCTATTGCCTTAATACACAGAGGGGCTTAATATCGAAATGGGCCAGTATGAGGATGCGGTAGTACAGCTGGGTCTTAATGGAGATGCTGCAGTATAAAGGGCCCAGTATGAGCTATAGCAGTATATGGCAGTTTAATATGAAGATTGGGCAGTACGGGGGGGCTCTATATAGAGATGGGGCACTATGGAAGGGCTCTATATATAGAGATGGGGCAGCATAGGGGAGCTTAATATATATGAGGGGTCTGCATAGAGATGGGGCAGTATACGATGCTCTGTATTGTGATATAGCATCAAAGGGGGTTTCTGTATGGTGATGGGCATGTATAGGGGGATGCTATGTGGAGATAGCGCAGTATAGGGGGCTTAGTATGGTGATTGGGCAGCATATGGGGGCTCTATATAGAGATGGGTCACCGATGGTGTCTTTGTGTGGAGATGGGCCAGAATAGGGGCTCAGTATGGAGATTGAGCAGAATGGGGAGGTGGCTTTGTATGGTGTCGGCCGTCGGGGCAGTATGTGAGGATTCGGTGTGGAGATTGGGCAGTCTAGGGGGAACTTAGTGTGCAAATGGATCAATATGGTGAGTCTGTGACTGGAGGTTGAGTAGTATCGGGGGCTGTATATGAAAGAGGGGCAGAATGTGGATCAGAATGGAGAAGAGGCAGCATTGGAAGGACACAGTAAAGAGGGGGCTCATTAAGGAATGGGGGACAGTGTGAAGAGAGGGCTTTTTTCGTGACATATTGTACTTTATGATAGTGGTAAAATATCTTAAAAATGACTTGTGTTTATTTGTGAAAATAAAAAAATTTTCAAATTTTTATTTTTTATGCCCCTAAAGCAGAGCATTATGTCACACCAAATGGTTAATAAATAACATTTCTCACACGTCTACTTTACATCAGCACAATTTTTGAAAAATATTTTTTTTTGTTAGGAATTTATAAGGGTTAAAAGTTGACCTGCAATTTCTCATTTTTCCAATAAAATTTTCAAAATCAGCACCATTTAAGGTTTTGAACATAAAATTGTCTGGAATTGAGAGCAGACACCATGTTGCGTTTGGAGAGCCCCTGATGTGCTTAAACAGTAGAAACCTCCCACAAGTGACCCCATTTTGGAAACTAGACCCCTCAAGGGACTTATCTAGATGTTTGGTGAGCGCCTTGAACCCCCAGGTGCTTCACATAAATTTATAACACAGCTGTGAAAATTAAAAATCTTTTATTTCCACAAAAATCATATTTTAGCACCAAATGTTTTATTTTAACAAAGTTAGAAAGAGAAAATGGACCACAAAAAATTGTTGCTCAATTTCTCCTGAGTTCGTCGATACCCCTCGTGTGGAGGAAGACCACTGTTTGGGTGCACGGAAGGGAAGGAGCAAGGTTTGACTTTTTGAACACAAAATTGGCTAGAATCGAGAGCAATGGCATGTCACTTTTGGAGTGCCCCTGATGTGCCTAAACAGTGGAAACCCCCACAAGTGATACCATTTTGTAAACTAGACCCCTCAAAGAACTTATCTAGATGTGTGGTGAGCAACTTGAACCACCAGGCGCTTTACAGAAGTTTATAACAAAGCTAAGAAATTTTTTTTTTAAATCACATTTTTCCCGCAAAAATTTTCTTTTAGCCCCAAATTTTTTATTTTCTCAATAGTAACAGGAGAAAATGAACCCAAAAATTTGTTGTGCAATTTCTCCTGACTTTGCCAATACCCCATGTGTGGGTAAAAACTACTTTTGAGGCACAGTGCATAGCTCAAAAGGGAAGGAGCGCCATATTATATTGCAGATTTTACCATTATGGTTTGCGGGTCCCATGACCCACTGGGAGAACCCCTGAGGTGCCAGAACAGCAGGACTCCTCATAAGTGACCCCATTTTACAAAATACACCTCTTGATGAATTAATCTAGGGGTGCAGTGATCATTTTTACACCATCGTTGGGTCGCAAAATTTTATACCATTGGGCAGTGAAGAAAAAATAATTACATTTTTACCACAAAAATTTAGTTTTAGCCCCAGATTTAACATTTTCACACAAGAGGTGGGTAAAATTGGCACCAGAATTTGTCCCACAATTTCTGCTGAATATAGAAATATCCCATATGTGGATGTACAGTACTATGCCATATGGAGATTCTCGGTAGGGATGGAGCACTATTTGCTTCCTGCAGAGCAGATTTTCCTAGATTAGTTTGCGGACTCCATATACAGAGCCCCTAAGTGCTAGAGAACAAAATTTCCCCCCCCCCCAAGTGACCCCATTTTGGAAATACCCGTGCCAAATCTGAATGCTAAAGGTGGTTTATGCACACTGGGGCTCTGAAGGGAGAGGGGCATTTGGATTAGGGAGCGCAGAATTTGCTGAATTTCTTTTTGGGGGCAATGAACCATTTTTCTTTTCCAGAGCCTTTGTGCTACCGATAATGTGGAAGCCCCCTATATTTCCGTTAACAGATGATAGACCTGAGTGTGGACTTTGTTTGTGGATTGAGTTGAAGCTTTTATTGGGAACATTTTACATAACGTTTTGGATAACATTTATCCAGGGCTCTACGTTAAGCACTTACTTTGGGGTTTCCATTTAAATCTTCGAGTGATGTAACAGATGAAATCCCTCACTATAATGAGGTAGCAGAGTTACTCTGGACTCCGCCTGGCCTCTGTTCAGCGTTGTCCTTCATTTCAGAGGTGCACAAAACTAGGGTAGACCTGGTTTTTATGCCGCCTAAAATGACCGACACCACTGGATCACAGATCCTATGGTGTACACAGTGCCTCCATCTACCTCATTACTGGGAATTTTCTGTCGGTGGTTCTGTCTGAATCACGTATTCCAGAGATTTACACGAAAACCCCGGTGTAAGCGCTCAGTGTAGAACGTAGGATAAATGTGCGCCGAGCCTTACTGCGATCTTTGGGGACAGAATGAACAAATCCACAGCAGGTGAAGAATTGGTCTTATGTATTTTTTACGCCATTCCTCGTGCGGTATGAGTGATTAGGCAACTTTATTCTTCGGGTTGTTGTGATTCCAGCAATACCAGATTTATATCCTTTATGTATGTTTGGCTGCTGTCACACACTAAAAGACACTTTTTGTGCAAGAAGAAGAAGTTTTTGCATCGATATTTTGAGAGATATAATGTTTCCACATTTTGGCCCACAGAGTCATGTGAGGGCATGTTTTTAGCGGAACAAGTTCACTTTTTTATTGGTACCATTTTTGGGTACATGAAATATTTTTAGCGCTTTCTATTATGATTTTTGTGGAGGCAGAATGAACAAAAAACATCAATTCAAGAATAGGGCTTTTTTTGTTTTTCTCCGTTCTGCATGTGGTAAAATTGATAAGGAAGCTTTATTCTTCGGGTCAGTACGATTACAGCGATGCCACATTTATATTTTTTTTTAATGTTTTGTCTCTTTTACAGAATAAAAACTTTTATAGAAAAAATTATTATTTTTGCATCACTTTATTCTAAGAGCTATAAGTTTTTTATTTTTCCGCTCATGTAGCTGTATGGCGACTTGTTTTATGCGGGACAAGATGGCATTTTCAGTGATACTATTTTCATTTACCGTATATATAAGCCGAGTTTTTTGGTACATTTTTTTGTGCTGAAAACGCCCCGCTCGGCTTATACTCGAGTCACGGTACAGAAAGCTGGCAGGAGCGGCGGGTGCAGCGGGTGCCAGGAGCCGGCGCACACATCATACTCACCTACCTACTCATACTACATCGGTGTTGGCACAGCATCTCGTTTCGGCCGCCTTCGCCTGCATGCAGCTCTTCCTGCGCTCAGCGGTTAAGTGGTACCGCTCATTAAGGTGATGAATATGGATTCGTCTCCCCTCCCATAGGTGTGGAGTGCATATTCATCACTTTAATGAGCAGCACCACAAGACCGCTGAGCATAGGAAGAGCTGCAGACAGGTGGCGGCGGCCGGAATGAGAAGCAGTGCCAGCACCCAGGGCATGCAGGTAGGTGAATATGATGTTTTGTTTTTTTTTTCAATAGGAAACATGCACACAGGGATAGGGGACAAGGAAGCATGCATACAGGGATGGAACGGGGGAGGCATTTGGATCGCCCCCAGACACAGGGCCACGCGTTCTCGGTACCGGGCCTCTCTGGTTCGGTTCTGAGACTGTCACGGTGGCTAGACCCGGTCCGTGACCCTGCTAAGGGGCGTCCAATAAAGGTGGTATAGTCTGTCAGGGGTTCGTGACGCCACCTGTGGTGTTCGGTAAGGGTGACTGACGCTGCTGTGGGGTACACTGGGGTGATGGAATTGCAGCTGGATGGTATACCTTCCCACAGGTGACGTATGTCCCCAGGGCTTCCCAATATTGTGGATAGTGATGGTGTGAGGTGCAGGCAATAACGAGGACACAAGGTTGCAGTCTCTTTACCTCTTTACTGAAGACTTCAAGATCCTCAATCCAGAGCACGTTTAACAGGGCTATCAGAGACAGGCCGGTCTGATGGAAATCGTTGCCCACCACTAGCGCCCACCACTAGCGCCTGTGTGTTGTAGTTCTACCCTGCTGAGCATTCGGAATAGTCCTCACAACTGCTGTTCTCGTTTCGTTCGTTCTCTACAGCTCTCTCTCTCTCGTTAGTTCCAGATGTTGCTAGTTTCTCGTCCCCCAGTATGTTTTGGTTAGGACGCACCCGTATGACGGGAAGGCTTGGAGGTCTTCCGGGACCCTAGAGACGCCCCTCTCCCAATGTTGCCCCTATATCTTCTTAGGAAATTTAAGGTAGACAGCCAACCTATAATTAACTCTCCTGCGGCGTTTGAAGTAAGGCCTGAAGTCAGTTACTCCCGCGGTGTTCCGGCCACCGGCTACGCGCCTCAGTAGGATGTTGCCTCGGTCTCACGGCACGACTACTACTGGTACTCCTTTTTGCTAGATCTCGTTTACACTGTTCCACAATATCCTTCCTTTTTTGTCTCTTTTTTAGGATACCGCCGCAAGGAGGTGCAGGCGCGGTTCCGTAACGTTCTGTTCTGTTTGCTAGGCACCTGCCAGGTTCCCACGCCTGACAGGGACCCCCCTGTGTCTTCTCCCTGCAACACCCCCTGCCACGGGATGTTTCCTGAATCCAACCCAGTCAGCTTCTGACTAACTTCCTCCCCAACCCCTAGTTTTACCAGTGTGAGGAGTGGCCCAATAAATAAAGCCTTTTTCTCCCCCTAGTGGCCGGAGTGTGAAGTGTAATGTGTGCTGGTGATACCTGGTCAGGAGAATTCCTACAGTGCCATCAGATGTACCATCACTCCCCTTAGTGGCAGTGTGTCATACTGCAACGACCAGATCTCTGGGGCGCTGCACTCCCCCCCAGTGAAATCCAGTACTCCTGGACTGGGAAGAACAACAATACATAGCAGCAAAAGACATACAACATTTTTGAAATGCTAAAACAAGTAAATAGAACAATGCTTCCCTTTATGGGAGGTGAGGACACTTGAACGTTACAAACAAAAACAAAGGTTAAATATTTTTAACCCCTTAGTGACAGAGCCAATTTGGTACTTAATGACCAAGCCAATTTTTGCAATTCTGACCACTGTCACTTTATGAGGTTATAACTCTGGAACGCTTCAACGGATCCTGTAGATTCTGAGAATGTTTTTTCGTCACATATTGTACTTCATGTTAGTGGTAACATTTCTTCAATATTACTTGCAATTATTTATGAAAAAATGGAAATATGTCGAAAATTTTTAAAATTTTGCAATTTTCAAACTTTGTATTTTTATGCCCTTAAATCAGAGAGATATGTCACAAAAAAAATAGTTAATAAATAACATTTCCCACATGTCTACTTTACATCAGCACAATTTTGGAAACAAAATTTTTTTTTGTTAGGGAGTTATAAGGGTTAAAAGTTGACCAGCAATTTCTCATTTTTACAACATCTTTTTTTTAAGGGACCACATCACATTTGAAGTCCTTTTGAGGGGTCTATATGGTAGAAAATACCCAAGTGTGACACCATTCTAAAAACTACACCCCTCAAGGTTCTCAAAACCACATTCAAAAAGTTTATTAACCCTTTACGTGCTTCACAGGAACTGAAACAATGTGGAAGGAAAAAATGAACATTTAACTTTTTTTTGCAAACATTTTAATTCAGAACCATTTTTTTTATTTTCACAAGTGTAAAAACAGAAATGTAACCGTAAATTTTGTTATGCAATTTCTCCTGAATACGCCAATACCCCATATGTGGGGGTAAACCACTGTTTGGGCGCACCGCAGAACTTGGAAGTGAAGGAGCACCGTTTGACTTTTTCAATGCAGAATTGGCTGGAATTGAGATCGGATGCCATGTCACGTTTCGAGAGCCCCTGATGTGCCTAAACAGTGGAAACCTCCCACAAGTGACATCATTTTGTAAACTAGACCCCTTAAGGAACTTATCTAGATGTGTGGTGAGCACTTTGAACCCCCAAGAGCTTCACAGAAGTTTATAACGTAGAGCCGTGAAAATAAAAAAAATCGCATTTGTTTACACAAAAATGATCTTTTCGCCCACAAATTCTTATTTTCACAAGGGTAATAGGAGAAATTAGACCACAAAAGTTGTTGTGCGATTTCTCCTGAATACGTCGATACCCCATATGTAAGGGTAAACCACTGTTTGGGCGCATCGCAGAGCTTGGAAGTGAAGGAGCGCCGTTTTACTTTTTCAATGTAGAATTGGCAGGAATTGAGATTGGACGCCATGTCGCGTTTGGAGAGCCCCTGATGTGCCTAAACAGTGGAAACCCCCCACAAGTGACACCATTTTGGAAACTAGACCCCTTGAGGAACTTATCTAGATGTGTGGTGAGCACTTTGAACCCCCATGTGCTTCACAGTAGTTTATAATGTTGAGCCGTGAAAATAAAAAATCGCATTTTTTCTACAAAAATGATCTTTTTGCCCCCAAATTTTTATTTTCACAAGGGTAACAGGAGAAATTAGACCACAAAAGTTGTAGTGCAATTTCTCCTGAGTACGTCGATACCCAATATGTGGGGGTAAACCACTGTTTGGGCGCACCGCAGAGCTTGGAAGAGAAGGAGTGCCGTTTTACTTTTTCAACGTAGAATTGTCTGGAATTGAGATTGGACGCCATGTCGCGTTTGGAGAGCCCCTGATGTGCCTAAACAGTGGAAACCCCCCCACAAGTGACCCCATTTTGGAAACTAGACCCCCCATGGAACTTATCTAGATGTGTGGTGAGAACTTTGAATGCCCAAGTGCTTCACAGAAGTTTAGAATGCAGAGTCTTGAAAATAAAAAATATATTTTTTTCCACAAAAAAAGATATTGTAGCCCCCAAGTTTTTATTTTCCCAAGGGTAACAGGAGAAATTGGACCGCAATAGTTGTTGTCCAATTTATCCCGAGTACACTGATGTGCCATATGTTGGGGTAAACCACTATTTGGGTGCACGGCAGAGCTTGGAAGGGAAAGAGCGCTGTTTTGGAATGCAGACTTAGATAGAATGGTCTGTGGGTGTTATGTTGCGTTTGCAGAGCCCCTGATGTACCTAAACTGTAGTAACCCCCCACAAGTGACCCCATTTTGGAAACTAGACCCCCCAAGGAACTTATCTAGATGTGTGGTGAGAACTTTGAATGCCCAAGTGCTTCACAGAAGTTTAGAATGCAGAGTCGTGAAAATAAAAAAATATTTTTTTTTCCACAAAAAATTTTTTGTAGCCCCCAAGTTTTTATTTTCACAAGGGTAACAGGAGAAATTGGACACCAAGAGTTGTTGTCCAATTTATCCCGAGTACACGGATGCCCCATATGTGGGGGTAACCCACTGTTTGGGCGCACGGCAGAGCTCAGAAGGGAGGGAGCACCATTTGACTTTTTGAGCGCAAAATTGGCTGTCGTGTTTGGAGACCCTCTGATGTAACTAAACAGTGGAAACCCTCCAATTCTAGCTCCAACCCTAACCCCAACACACCCCTAACCCTAATCCCAACCCGATCCATAATCCTAATCACTAACCCTAACGATAATCACAACCCTTACCCCAAAACAACCCTAATGTCAACCCTAACCATAACCCTAATCAAAACCCTAAATCCAACACACCCCTAATCCTAATCTCAACCCTAACCTCAAACCTAACCCTAATCCCAATACACCCCTAATCACAACCCTAACCTTAACCCTAATCCTAACCTTAATCCCAAGCGTAACCCTAATGCCAACCCTAACCCTAATACCAACTCTAATCCAAACCCTAACCCCAAATATAACCCTAACATTAGCCCCAACCCTAGCCCTAACTTTAGCCCCAACTCTAACCCTAGCCCTAAGGCTACTTTCACACTTGCGTCGTTTGGCATCCGTCGCAATCCGTCGTTTTGGACAAAAAACGGATCCTCCAAATGTGCCCGCAGGATGCGTTTTTTTGCCCGTAGACTTGTATTGCCGACGGATCGTGACGGATGGCCACACATCGCGTCCGTCGTGCACTGGATCAGTTGTGTTTTGGCGGACCGTCGGCACAAAAAACGTTCAATGTAATGTTTTTTTGTACGTCGCGTCCGCCATTTCTGACCGCGTATGCGTGGCCGTAAATCCGCCCCCTCCTCCCCAGGACATAGATTGGACAGCAGATGCGTTGAAAAACTACATCCGCTGTCCACGTTGTGCACAATTTTCACAACGTGCGTCGGTATGTCGGGCCGACGCATTGCGACGGCCCAGTACCGACGTAAGTGTGAAAGAACCCTAACCCTGAATTTAGCCCCAACCCTAACCCTAAATTTAGCCCCAACCCTAACCCTAGCCCTAACTCTAGCCCTAACTCTAACCCTAGCCCTAACCCTAGCCCTAACCCTAGCCCTAATCCTAGCTCTAACCCTAACCCTAGCCCTAACCCTAACCCTAGCCCTAACCCTAGCTCTAACCCTAACCCTAACCCTAGCCCTAACCCTAGCCCTAACCCTAGCCCTAACCCTAAACCTAATTTTAGCCCCAACTGCTCTTCTCATATCGGCCGGCAGATGGCGATAGATGGCGTGCGCACTGCCCAACCCCTAGTTTTACCAGTGTGAGGAGTGGCCCAATAAAGCCTTTTTCTCCCCCTAGTGGCCGGAGTGTGAAGTGTAATGTGTGCTGGTGATACCTGGTCAGGAGAATTCCTTCAGTGCCATCAGACGTACCATCACTCCCCTTAGTGGCAGACTGTCATACTGCAACGACCAGATCTCTGGGGCGCTGCACATTCATAGCAGGACAGGGAAGGGGGAGGCATGCATACAGGGACGGAAAGGGGGAGGCATGCATAAAAATGACAGGGGAGGCATGGATACAGGGATGGGGAGGCATTCATTCCAGGACAGGGAAGAGGGAGGCATGCATACAATGACAGGGACAGGCGAGGTATGCAGACAGGCACAGGGATGTGGAGGCATTCATACTAGGACATGGAGGGGGCGCCATACATAGCAGTGTAGGATGGGGGAGCCAGGGCTGTAGTCATG
The DNA here is from genome assembly GCF_032444005.1 of Ranitomeya imitator. Taxonomy (NCBI): domain Eukaryota; kingdom Metazoa; phylum Chordata; class Amphibia; order Anura; family Dendrobatidae; genus Ranitomeya; species Ranitomeya imitator. The sequence goes on from NC_091287.1 coordinate 120,432,536, forward strand.
GCCGATAGCAATCCCTTTATCACTCTCCAGCCTTCCCCCTCCATGTATACCTCTCTGAATACCTTGGTGCTGTTCCTCTGCGCTATCAGGGTCTTCCCCTCATGGGACAGTTACCTCTGCAGACGAGCGTTTTATACCGATTTTTCAGTCTTAGCTTTTTCAACAATATTCTTTTTATTTGGGGGATTTTTTAACAATTTTTGGGGAGGGGGTTATAGTTATAGTCAATAAAGTGAGTTATAAAACTTAACAGAGTAATCTAAAACTTGTTCAATTAAACAAGTAAGTAAGACGTTATATCAAAGAGCAATCAACAGAGAAAAAAGGGTTAGTGCAAGAGGAAAAGGATGAGGGAGGAAACGTTAAGAAAGGTAGAGGCGAAGGGGAAGGAAAGAAAATGACTAAAGGGAACTTTACTTCACTGCACAGTACCACTTCTGTGCTGTTGTTGGAGAGGCAACATTGGTCTTTGGGAGGGTTAATATTGGTTTATTATTTTCAGGAATGCTATGGGAAAATAAAAAATATCATATCTTACGGACTATAAGATGCACTTTTTTCCTTCCAAAATGAGGAAAATGGGGTGGGGGGCGTTTTATAGTTCAGATGTACCGGCTCTGGCTGTGGTGGGGAGGTGGGGGAGCGGTATCGGCAGAGCAGTGGGTCACAGAGGTAGGAGCTGGCGGCTGTGGCTAATTCCTGTGATCGCTGCTAAAGAGAAATGAATTTCCACTGCATTCCACCCCCATGGGCGTGGAGGGCAATGAATATTAATTTCTTTTTAGCATCCTGGTATGATTGGCCCCCATCCTGGTCCTGGTATGATTATTCCCATTCTTCTGGTATGATTGGCCCCCAAACCCATCCTGGTATGCATGGCCCCATCCTTATATTGATATGATTGGCCCCATCCTATCCTTATCCTGGTATGCATAGCACCATCAGAAAAGATTAAAAAAAAAACAAAACATTACACTTACCTTCCCTGCGCTTCCTCACAGCGTCCTGCTCCATTGCCAGCAGCTGCTTAATGCTTGTAAGCAGCACATGGCAGAGATGTCATGCGCTGTTTGCAAGCTGAAGGGCAGCTCTTGGAATACTCAGTGCTCTGTACACAGGGACTGTTTGCGCGGAATGCAGTGAATATTCATTGCTCTTCAGTAGTGCGCAATGTCAGCCGGAGCTTAAGAGAAATGAATATTCAGAATATTAATTTCTCAAGTATCAGCACACGTGATGACCAGCAGCAGCAGGAAGGCTCTAGCTGAGACTGTGCGCGCTACTGAAGAGCAATGAATACTCACTGTTCTCTGTGATGAACAGTCCCGGCCTGCAGAGAGCACTGAGTATTCCGGCAGCTGACCTTCAGCTTGAAAGCAGCGCATGACGTCCCTGCCATGCGCTGCTTACAAGCATAAAGCAGCTGCTGGCATCGGAACAAGATGCTGCGAGGGAGCGCTGGGAAGGTAAGTGTAATGGTTTGTTTTTTTCTGATGGGGTCATGCATACCAGGATAAGAAAAGGATGGGACCAATCATATCAGGATAAGGATGGAGCCCTGCATACTTGGACAAGATGGGGACCCTGCATACCAGTATAGGGATGAGAGCAATCATTCCTGCCAGGATAAGGATGAGGTGGACCATTCCTACCAGGATAGGGATGAGGAGGCATGCATACCATGATGGGGATGAGGGCCATGCATACCAGAATAGAGATGAGGGGCCATGTGTATCAAGATGTGGATGAGGGGACCATATTTCCCAGGATAGGGGATATTAAGTACAGAATTGACCACATTTTTTGCTTGAGTTTTTTCCCCCTAATTTCCTCCTATAAAGCCTTGATGTGTCTGATAGTCTGAAAAATATGGTGTATATATTGGGAAACCCACCTATATGGATTATTCAAAGTAATCCCCTATTCTGAGATCTATGTAGTCGCTGGGGTCCGACCGCTTGGAACCCCGTGATCCCGATAACCGCGGCTCTAAAGAAGAGGTCAATCATGCGCACTTGCGGTGACATTCACACATGGCACTTCAAATAATGCCTTTAAGATGAGTGTTGAAGGGCATGACAAAGTATAGCAAAATCCACTGATCAGGTGTGGGGTGAGTGTTATAGTATGTGGGCTGGTGGGGTTTGTGTGGCAGGGCTGCTTTTTTTGTCCCAGTCTGGCCCTGCCTGCAGTAAATAAATAAATAGCATAGTGTATGAAAATAATATACGGTAATTAGTTAACATGTCTCAGCCCTTATCCACATGAATGTCACTTGACAAACGTAAGGTTTTTAATATTAGAGTTAGGACTGTCCCAATTACGGTTGCCATGACGAGGTTGGATGGCTTTCACATTCTTTTTTTTAATAAAAAAACATGTTAACTAAATACCATATATTATTTTCATACACTATGCTATTTACTTACTGCAGGGTATTGAATCATTCCTGTTGTGAATTCTGTGGCAGAGCTCCCTCCTGTGGTCACAAGTGGTACTTCGGCTGATTCTCTCTGTGAGCTTCCGTTGGTGGAGGAAAGTGGTACTGCGGCTTCTGAGTTTCCTTCCTCAGGTGATGTGGTGAAGTCGTTAGGTGCTGCTCTATTTAACTCCACCTAGTGCTTTGATCCTGGCCTCCAGTCAATGTTCTAGTATTGGACCTGTTTCCTCCTGGATCGTTCCTGTGGCCTGCTGCTCTGCATAGCTAAGTTCTGCTTTGCTATTTTGTTTTGCTGTATTTTTCTGTCCAGCTTGTCTATTTGTTTTTTCCTGCTTGCTGGAAGCTCTGGGACGCAGAGGGTGTACCTCCGTGCCGTTAGTTCGGTACGGAGGGTCTTTTTGCTCCCTTTGCGTGGTTTTTGTAGGGTTTTGTGTTGACCGCAAAGTTACCTTTCCTATCCTCGCTCTGTTCAGAAAGTCGGGCCTCACTTTGCTAAATCTATTTCATCTCTACGTTTGTCTTTTCATCTTAACTCACAGTCATTATATGTGGGGGCTGCCTTTTCCTTTGGGGTATTTCTCTGAGGCAAGGTAGGCTTATTTTCTATCTTCAGGCTAGCTAGTTTCTCAGGCTGTGCCGAGTTGCATAGGGAGCATTAGGCGCAATCCACGGCTGCCTCTAGTGTGGGTTGAGAGGATTAGGGATTGCGGTCAACAGAGTTCCCATGTCTCAGAGCTCGTTCTATGTTTTTGGGTTATTGTCAGGTCACTGTATGTGCTCTGACCTCTATGCCCATTGTGGTACTGAATTACCTTATCATAACACATTCCCTCACTGGTGAAGCTCCATTACAGACATCCCAGAGCACTGCTTTGCTGGCAGGAAGCCAGCTGAGAGGGACTGCGCCGCACATGGTTCCGGAGTACCGGAACTACAGCAGGATGGTTCCAATGGCAACTGAAGGTGTAATATATAAATTTGAGGATCATCTTTAAGGGGGCGATATGTGCAAAATGTTCAGATTTAAAAATCGGTTATTGGTATAAATTAATAAATATATGTGTGCATTAATATAAGACCATATTGTGATTTTAGGTATAACCCTTTAATTGTGATTCATCTCTACCTTTAACCCTCAACAATCTTATTTTCCCAAGCATCATTTTATGTCTGGAGACTTCCAAATTGCTAACTTATAAGATTATTGAATGTAAAAACTGCAAGTATTCTCTACTGATGTGACATAAAATACACACACACCAAAAAATTACAAATTTATAGATAATTAAAAAATCTGTGTACTTTTTACAAGGTGTGGTGCTGATGGCACATTACATTACGCCAGCCCTATCATGCATGAAACCACCGACGTGGCTTTAACGTCCTAGTGGGGAGGTTGGCACTGGCACTAGTTCTGTCTTTTTGGACTTTCGTACTGAATGTTCTAAGTGAATGATATAAGAGGAGGTAGATACCGTAATAGGCATACATTTGCTACGGGTTCATGTGTCTCTGCTACACACATTAGCTAATAATAGCATGTGACGCTTCTACACAGAATATCTTAGAATAGACTTTACATATAGCAAAGCTTAGGGGTTCTACTGCCGGAAAGAGCTTGTCCTGGAATCTGCGCTGCAGGTTCACAAGGAACGGAAAAAAATCTCATGTATGATGGACAAAAATACGGTTGTAATGTAAGCTGTGGTGCGTACCCTTCCAACGTATGTCAGATCTGCAGTTTTCTATACATGAACCTCTTACAATATGTGATCATGAACATAACATCATATACTACTGTATTCTCACCCATCCCTTGTAGATTGTGAGCCTTCGCGGGCAGGGTCGTCATTCCTCCTGTACCAGTTATGACTTGTATTGTTTAAGATTATTGTACTTGTTTTTATTATGTATACCCCTCCTCACATGTAAAGCGCCATGGAATAAATGGCGCTATAACAATAAATAATAATAATAATACTGTATAGCACAAGATGATATTTCATAAAAGACAGAAAAAAGTGAAAATCAAATTTTTTACGAAAACCTTGATATTATCTGTAGGATTTCTTAAAGGAGTTATCCAGTGTTTTACTTTTTGACATTCATTATTTCCCTGGTAATACAAGTAGTAATCATGTGACTACAGTTAGCGGCCTCAGGGATCACGCATTACACTGAAGGCATTATGGCATTCACCTAACATTTAAAGTCTGTTTTAAACATTTTTAAACAGGAGCAAGACCTGAGAAAGCTAAAGAAGATTAGAAATCATAATGGAAAATTGTATTGTTTTATGATATAAAGAATATCCTTTATTTGCTGAAACACTTATCTTTTTTTCAGATCTTGAAGGAGATCTGTCAGCAGATTTTATAATACAAACTACATACATGATTAAATAGATTCCTTAGACCTGACGCATTTCTTTCATAAATCCATATCAAAATGGCTGTGAAATAATTTTTGAAAAGTTTCCTTTGCCTCATAGAGCCTATTTTTTAAAATCTGACCAGTGTCATTTGTAGTGAATTCTGTGGCTGAATTCACTCCTGTGGTCACAAGTTGTACTGCAGCTTCTGAGCTTCCTCCCTCAGGTGTTCTGGTGAGCTCGTTAACTGCTTCATTACTTAACTCCGCCTGATGCTGCTATCCTTGCTCCTTGTCAATGTTTCAGTGTTGGATCTGAGCTTCTCCTGATTGTTCCTGTGACCTGCTGCTCTGTATAGCTAAGTGCTTTTTGCTTTTTTGTTGCTTTTTTTCTGTCCAGCTTGTCTTTTGTTTTGCTGGAAGCTCTGAGACGCAAAGGGTGTACCGCCGTGCCGTTAGTTCGGCACGGTGGGGTTTTTTTTTGCCCCCTTTGCGTGGTTTTGCTTTAGGGTTTTTTGTAGACTGCAAAGTTCGCTTTACTGTCCTCGCTCTGTCCTAGAATATCGGGCCCCACTTTGCTGAATCTATTTCATCCCTACGTTTTGTCTTTTCATCTTACTCACAGTCATTATATGTGGGGGGCTGCCTTTTCCTTTGGGGAATTTCTCTGGGGCAAGTCAGGCCTATTTTTCTATCTTCAGGCTAGCTAGTTTCTTAGGCTGTGCCGAGTTGCCTAGGTAGTTGTTAGGCGCAATCCACAGCCGCTTTTAGTTGTGTTTAGGATAGGATCAGGTGTGCAGTCTACAGAGTTTCCACGTCTCAGAGCTCGTTCTTGTATTTTTGGGTATTTGTCAGATCACTGTGTGCGCTCTGATCGCTAAGCACACTGTGTTTCTGGATTGCCTTCATAACACCTGTCATTAGCAAACATAACAGTACAAGGAGCCTAACTAATGATTCTCAATAGAGGGAAAGAAAAAGTTCTGACATCATTTTTTTTTTTTTCTGCTCTGTGTTCACTTTTTTTTTTTCCCCTAGACATTTGGGTGATTCTGGACACAGGTGTGGACATGGATATTCAGGGTCTGTGCTCTTCAATGGATAATCTCGTTATAAATGTACAAAAAATTCAAGATACTATTGATCAGAAATCTATGTTAGAACCAAGAATTCCTATTCCTGATTTGTTTTTTGGAGATAGAACTAAGTTTCTAAGTTTCAAAAATAATTGTAAGCTATTTCTGGCCTTGAAACCTCATTCTTCTGGTAATCCTATTCAACAGGTTTTGATTATTATTTCTTTTTTGCGCGGCGACCCTCAAGACTGGGCATTTTCTCTTGCGCCAGGAGACCCTGCATTGAGTAGTGTCGATGCGTTTTTCCTGGCGCTCGGATTGCTGTACGATGAGCCTAATTCAGTGGATCAGGCTGAGAAAAATTTGCTGGCTTTGTGCCAGGGTCAGGATGATATAGAAGTATATTGTCAGAAAGTTAGGAAATGGTCAGTACTCACTCAGTGGAATGAATCTGCGCTGGCAGCTTTGTTCAGAAAGGGTCTCTCTGAGGCTCTTAAGGATGTCATGGTGGGATTTCCTATGCCTGCTGGTTTGAATGAGTCTTTGTCTTTGGCCATTCAGATCGGTCGACGCTTGCGCGAGCGTAAATCTGTGCACCATTTGGCGGTACTGCCTGAGGTTAAACCTGAGCCTATGCAGTGCGATAGGACTATGACTAGAGTTGAACGGCAGGAATACAGACGTCTGAATGGTCTGTGTTTCTACTGTGGTGATTCCACTCATGCTATTTCTGATTGTCCTAAGCGCACTAAGCGGTCCGCTAGGTCTGCCTTCATTGGTACTGTATAGTCCAAATTCCTTCTGTCCATTACCTTGATATGCTCTTTGTCATCGTTTTCTGTCATGGCGTTTGTGGATTCGGGCGCTGCCCTGAATCTGATGGATTTGGATTATGCTAAACGTTGTGGGTTTTTCTTGGAGCCTTTGCGGTGTCCTATTCCATTGAGAGGAATTGATGCTACACCTTTGGCCAAGAATAAACCTCAATACTGGGCCCAGCTGACCATGTGCATGGCTCCTGCACATCAGGAAGTTATTCGCTTTCTGGTGTTGCATAATCTGCATGATGTGGTCGTGTTGGGGTTGCCATGGCTACAAACCCATAATCCAGTATTGGATTGGAATTCCATGTCGGTATCCAGCTGGGGTTGTCAGGGGGTACATGGTGATGTTCCATTTTTGTCGATTTCGTCATCCACCCCTTCTGAGGTCCCAGAGTTCTTGTCTGATTATCAGGATGTATTTGAAGAGCCCAAGTCCGATGCTCTACCTCCGCATAGGGATTGTGATTGTGCTATCAATTTGATTCCTGGTAGTAAATTCCCTAAAGGTCGATTATTTAATTTATCCGTGCCCGAACACGCCGCTATGCGCAGTTATGTGAAGGAATCCCTGGAGAAGGGACATATTCGCCCATCGTCATCACCACTGGGAGCAGGGTTCTTCTTTGTAGCCAAGAAGGATGGTTCGCTGAGACCGTGTATTGATTACCGCCTTCTTAATAAGATCACTGTTAAATTTCAGTATCCCTTGCCATTGTTATCTGACTTGTTTGCTCGGATTAAGGGGGCTAGTTGGTTCACTAAGATAGATCTTCGTGGTGCGTATAATCTGGTGAGAATCAGACAAGGAGATGAATGGAAAACTGCATTCAATACGCCCGAGGGTCATTTTGAGTATCTAGTGATGCCGTTCGGACTTGCCAATGCTCCATCTGTGTTTCAGTCTTTTATGCATGACATCTTCCGTGAGTATCTGGATAAATTCCTGATTGTTTACTTGGATGACATTTTGATCTTCTCAGATGATTGGGAGTCTCATGTGAAGCAGGTCAGAATGGTTTTTCAGGTCCTGCGTGCTAACTCTTTGTTTGTGAAGGGATCAAAGTGTCTCTTCGGTGTGCAGAAAGTTTCATTTTTGGGGTTCATCTTTACCCCTTCTACTATCGAGATGGATCCAGTTAAGGTCCAAGCCATCCAGGATTGGATTCAGCCGACATCTCTGAAAAGTCTGCAAAAGTTCCTGGGCTTTGCTAATTTTTATCGTCGCTTCATCTGTAATTTTTCTAGCATTGCCAAACCATTGACCGATTTGACCAAGAAGGGTGCTGATTTGGTTAATTGGTCTTCTGCTGCTGTGGAAGCTTTTCAGGAGTTGAAGCGTCGTTTTTGTTCTGCCCCTGTGTTGTGTCAGCCAGATGTTTCTCTTCCGTTCCAGGTCGAGGTTGATGCTTCTGAGATTGGAGCAGGGGCGGTTTTGTCACAGAGAGGTTCTGATTGCTCAGTGATGAAACCATGTGCTTTCTTTTCCAGGAAGTTTTCGCCCGCTGAGCGTAATTATGATGTGGGCAATCGAGAGTTGCTGGCCATGAAGTGGGCATTCGAGGAGTGGCGTCATTGGCTTGAAGGAGCTAAGCATCGCGTGGTGGTATTGACTGATCATAAGAACTTGATTTATCTCGAGTCTGCCAAGCGCTTGAATCCTAGACAGGCCCGTTGGTCGTTATTTTTTGCCCGCTTCAACTTTGTGATTTCGTACCTTCCGGGCTCTAAAAATGTGAAGGCGGATGCTCTGTCTAGGAGTTTTGTGCCCGACTCTCCGGGTTTATCTGAGCCAGCGGGTATCCTCAAGGAAGGAGTCATTGTGTCTGCCATCTCCCCTGATTTGCGGCGGGTGCTGCAAAAATTTCAGGCGAATAAACCTGATCGTTGTCCAGCAGAGAAACTGTTCGTCCCTGATAGGTGGACTAATAAACTTATCTCTGAACTTCATTGTTCGGTGTTGGCTGGTCATCCTGGAATCTTTGGTACCAGAGAGTTAGTGGCTAGATCCTTCTGGTGGCCATCTCTGTCACGGGATGTACGTACTTTTGTGCAGTCCTGTGGGATTTGTGCTAGGGCTAAGCCCTGCTGTTCTCGTGCCAGTGGGTTGCTTTTGCCCTTGCCGGTCCCAAAGAGGCCTTGGACACATATTTCGATGGATTTCATTTCTGACCTTCCCGTTTCTCAAAATGTCAGTCATTTGGGTGGTCTGTGATCGCTTTTCTAAAATGGTCCATCTGGTGCCCTTGGCTAAATTGCCTTCCTCCTCTGATTTGGTACCTTTGTTCTTTCAGCATGTGGTTCGGTTGCATGGCATTCCTGAGAATATTGTTTCTGACAGAGGTTCCCAGTTTGTTTCAAGGTTTTGGCGAGCCTTTTGTGGTAGGATGGGCATTGACCTATCCTTTTCCTCGGCTTTCCATCCTCAGACTAATGGCCAGACCGAACGAACCAATCAGACCTTGGAAACATATCTGAGATGTTTTGTTTCTGCAGACCAGGATGATTGGGTGTCCTTTTTGCCGTTGGCTGAGTTCGCCCTTAATAATCGGGCCAGCTCGGCTACCTTGGTTTCTCCATTTTTTTGCAATTCTGGGTTCCATCCTCGTTTCTCTTCAGGACAGGTTGAGTCTTCGGACTGTCCTGGTGTGGATTCTGTGGTGGATAGGTTGCAGCAGATCTGGACTCAGGTAGTGGACAATTTGATCTTGTCCCAGGAGAAAGCTCAACTTTTCGCTAATCGCAGACGCCGTGTGGGTCCCCGACTTCGTGTTGGGGATCTGGTTTGGTTATCTTCTCGTCATATTCCTATGAAGGTTTCCTCTCCTAAATTTAAACCTCGTTTTATTGGTCCGTATAGGATTTCTGAGGTTCTCAATCCTGTGTCTTTTCGTTTGACCCTCCCAGACTCCTTTTCCATACATAATGTATTCCATAGGTCGTTGTTGCGGAGATACGTGGCACCTATGGTTCCATCTGTGGAGCCTCCTGCCCCGGTTTTGGTGGAGGGGGAATTGGAGTATATTGTGGAGAAGATTTTGGATTCTCGTGTTTCTAGACGGAAACTCCAGTATCTGGTTAAATGGAAGGGTTATGCTCAGGAAGATAATTCCTGGGTTTTTGCCTCTGATGTTCATGCTTCCGATCTTGTTCGTGCCTTACATGCGGCTCATCCTGGTCGGCCTGGGGGCTCTGGTGAGGGTTCGGTGACCCCTCCTCAAGGGGGGGGGGGGGTACTGTAGTGAATTCTGTGGCTGAATTCACTCCTGTGGTCACAAGTGGTACTGCAGCTTCTGAGCTTCCTCCCTCAGGTGTTCTGGTGAGCTCGTTAACTGCTTCATTACTTAACTCCGCCTGATGCTGCTATCCTTGCTCCTTGTCAATGTTTCAGTGTTGGATCTGAGCTTCTCCTGATTGTTCCTGTGACCTGCTGCTCTGTATAGCTAAGTGCTTTTTGCTTTTTTGTTGCTTTTTTTCTGTCCAGCTTGTCTTTTGTTTTGCTGGAAGCTCTGAGACGCAAAGGGTGTACCGCCGTGCCGTTAGTTCGGCACGGTGGGTTTTTTTTGCCCCCTTTGCGTGGTTTTGCTTTAGGGTTTTTTGTAGACTGCAAAGTTCGCTTTACTGTCCTCGCTCTGTCCTAGAATATCGGGCCCCACTTTGCTGAATCTATTTCATCCCTACGTTTTGTCTTTTCATCTTACTCACAGTCATTATATGTGGGGGGCTGCCTTTTCCTTTGGGGAATTTCTCTGGGGCAAGTCAGGCCTATTTTTCTATCTTCAGGCTAGCTAGTTTCTTAGGCTGTGCCGAGTTGCCTAGGTAGTTGTTAGGCGCAATCCACAGCCGCTTTTAGTTGTGTTTAGGATAGGATCAGGTGTGCAGTCTACAGAGTTTCCACGTCTCAGAGCTCGTTCTTGTATTTTTGGGTATTTGTCAGATCACTGTGTGCGCTCTGATCGCTAAGCACACTGTGTTTCTGGATTGCCTTCATAACACCTGTCATTAGCAAACATAACAGTCATTTTATGTGGTAATAACTCTGGAACGCTTCTACAAATTCCAGTGATTTATTGAGACTGTTTTTTCGTGACACATTATACTTTATGATAATGGTAAATTTAGGTTGATATTTTTTAATAAATAAACACAAAACATATCAGAAATTTGCGAAAAATGTAAACAAATTAGCAATTTTGAGACTTTGAATGATTATCCCTTTAATCCAGATAGTAATACCATAGCAAAACATTAATAAACATTTCCCACATGTCGGCTTTACATCAGCACCATTTGTAAAATGTTCTTTTATTTTGTTAGCATTTTAGGAGGTTTAAAAGTGTAGCAGTAATGTTTCATTTTTTCAAGGAAATTTACAAAATGTATTTTTTTAGGGACTTATCCATGTTTGAAGTGACTTTAGGGGTACCATATATTGAGAAACCCCCAAAAGTTATACCATTTTAAAAACAGCACCCCCTGACATATTGAAAACTGCAGTCAGGTAGTTTATTAACCCTTCAGGTGATTTTCAGAAATTAATGCAAAGTGGCATGACAGAAATGAAAATGTCTATTTTTACCACCTAAATGTCGCTGACTTCTGAACAGGTTACAACAGCCGTCAGACTCTAAGGCCGCTATTTGGTCATGAATTGCCATGGCAAACATCAGGACCGCATAATCATGATCTGAGGGCACCAATTTGGATAAATAGGAAGCCCCCACACTCTATTAACCATTTACAGGTCCTTCTCAAAAAATTAGCATATAGTGTTAAATTTCATTATTTACCATAATGTAATGATTACAATTAAACTTTCATATATTATAGATTCATTATCCACCAACTGAAATTTGTCAGGTCTTTTATTGTTTTAATACTGATGATTTTGGCATACAACTCCTGATAACCCAAAAAACCTGTCTCAATAAATTAGCATATTTCACCCATCCAATCAAATAAAAGTGTTTTTTAATAACAAACAAAAAAACCAACAAATAATAATGTTCAGTTATGCACTCAATACTTGGTCGGGAATCCTTTGACAGAAATGACTGCTTCAATGCGGCGTGGCATGGAGGCAATCAGCCTGTGACACTGCTGAGATGTTATGGAGGCCCAGGATGCTTCAATAGCGGCCTTAAGCTCATCCAGAGTGTTGGGTCTTGCGTCTCTCAACTTTCTCTTCACAATATCCCACAGATTCTCTATGGGGTTCAGGTCAGGAGAGTTGGCAGGCCAATTGAGCACAGTAATACCATGGTCAGTAAACCATTTACCAGTGGTTTTGGCACTGTGAGCAGGTGCCAGGTCGTGCTGAAAAATGAAATCTTCATCTCCATAAAGCATTTCAGCCGATGGAAGCATGAAGTGCTCCAAAATCTCCTGATAGCTAGCTGCATTGACCCTGCCCTTGATGAAACACAGTGGACCAACACCAGCAGCTGACATGGCACCCCACACCATCACTGACTGTGGGTACTTGACACTGGACTTCAGGCATTTTGGCATTTCCTTCTCCCCAGTCTTCCTCCAGACTCTGGCACCTTGATTTCCGAATGACATGCAAAATTTGCTTTCATCAGAAAAAAGTACTTGGGACCACTTAGCAACAGTCCAGTGCTGCTTCTCTGTAGCTCAAAAGTGGCTTTACCTGGGGAATGCGGCACCTGTAGCCCATTTCCTGCACACGCCTGTGCACGGTGGCTCTGGATGTTTCCACACCAGACTCAGTCCACTGCTTCCTCAGGTTCCCCAAGGTCTGGAATCGGTCCTTCTCCACAATCTTCCTCAAGGTCTGGTCTCCTCTTCTCGTTGTACAGCGTTTTCTGCCACATTGTTTCCTTCCAACAGACTTACCATTGAGGTGCCTTGATACAGCACTCTGGGAACAGCCTATTTGTTGAGAAATTTCTTTCTGGGTCTTACCCTCTTGCTTGAGGGTGTCAATGATGGCCTTCTTGACACCTGTCAGGTCGCTAGACTTACCCATGATGGGGGTTTTGAGTAATGAACCAGGCAGGGAGTTTATAAAAGCCTCAGGTATCTTTTGCATGTGTTTAGAGTTAATTAGTTGATTCAGAAGATTAGGGTAATAGGTCGTTTAGAGAACCTTTTCTTGATATGCTAATTTATTGAGACAGGTTTTTTGGGTTATCAGGAGTTGTATGCCAAAATCATCAGTATTAAAACAATAAAAGACCTGACAAATTTCAGTTGGTGGATAATGAATCTATAATATATGAAAGTTTAATTGTAATCATTACATTATGGTAAATAATGAAATTTAACACTATATGCTAATTTTTTGAGAAGGACCTGTATATGATGTAGTCACTATTGACACCAGCTGTTATGATCAGGTGACCTTGGAGCAGCATGAAAAACTTTCCCTGGAGTAGGTGGTAACTGTTGTGAATTCAGCTTTTGGGCTCCCTCCAGTGGTTGTAGAGGGTAATGCAGTTGTGCCTGGACTGCAGGAGTGGACAGGTGTATCTACTAATTGCAAAACTGACTGGGGTATATAGCTTTGCAGGACTCTTTAGTCCCTGCCAGTCGGCCATTGTTTTTGGAGGATTCACATCCCTTCTGGTCTCTCCTGTTCGCTGGGCTTTTCTTCAAAGATAAGTCCTGGCTTTGTTTTTGCTGTCCACCTGCTGTGGACCTTATAGTTCTGTGCATTTTCATGTTTTGTCTTGTCCAGCTTTGTCTATGAAGTGTTTTTTTTGCGGCCTTGCGGTGTCTCTGGAGATGCAGATATACCCTCCATGTCTTTAGTCAGATGTGGTGTTTTGTATTTTCTGTGGTGGATATTTTCTAGTGTTTTAATACTGACCGCATAGTACTCTGTTCTATTCTTTTTTATTTAGCTAGTATGGCCTCCTATGCTAAATCCTGATTTCATGTCTGCATATGTTTTTTCCCTCTCCTCTCACAGTTAATATTTGTGGGGGGCTGTCTGTCCTTTGGGGATTTTATCTGAAGCAAGATAGGTTTCCTGTTTCTGTCTTTAGGGGTAGTTAGTTTCTTAGGCTGTGTCGAGGGGTCTAGGGAGTGTTAGGTACCCCCCACGGCTACTTCTAGTTGCGCTGCTAGGTTCAGGGTTTGCGGTCAGTATAATGTTATGAAAGGCAATTCAGTACTACAATGGACATAGCGGTCAGAGCACATACAGTGATCTGACAATAACCGAAAATCATAGAACGAGCTCTGAGACGTGGGAACTCTGCAGACCGCAATCCCTAATCCTCTCCAAACAACACTAGAGGCAGCCGTGGATTGCGCCTAACTCTGCCTAGGCAACTCGGTACAGCCTGAGAAACTAACTAGCCTGAAGATAGAAAATAAGCCTACCTTGCCTCAGAGAAATACCCCAAAGGAAAAGGCAGCCCCCCACATATAATGACTGTGAGTTAAGATGAAAAGACAAACGTAGAGATGAAATAGATTCAGCAAAGTGAGGCCCGACTTTCTTAACAGATCGAGGATAGAAAAGGTAACTTTGCGGTCTACACAAAACCCTAAAGAAAACCACGCAAAGGGGGCAAAAAGACCCTCCGTACCGAACTAACGGCATGGAGGTACACCCTTTGCGTCCCAGAGCTTCCAGCAACAAATTAGACAAGCTGGACAGAAAAAAATAGCAAACAAATAGCAAAGAAGAACTTAGCTATGCAGAGCAGCAGGCCACAGGAATGATCCAGGGAAAAGCAAGTCCAACACTGGAACATTGACAGGAAGCCAGGATCAAAGCATTAGGTGGAGTTAAGTAGAGAAGCACCTAACGACCTCACCAGATCACCTGAGGGAGGAAACTCAGAAGCCGCAGTACCACTTCCCTCCACCAACAGAAGCTCACAGAGAGAATCAGCCGAAGTACCACTTGTGACCACAGGAGGGAGCTCTGCCACAGAATTCACAACAGTACCCCCCCCTTGAGGGGTCACCGAACCCTCACCAGAGCCCCCAGGCCGACCAGGATGAGCCACATGAAAGGCACGAACAAGATCGGGAGCATGGACATCAGAGGCAAAAACCCAGGAATTATCTTCCTGAGCATAACCCTTCCATTTAACCAGATACTGGAGTTTCCGTCTAGAAACACGAGAATCCAAAATCTTCTCCACAATATACTCCAATTCCCCCTCCACCAAAACCGGGGCAGGAGGATCAACAGATGGAACCATAGGTGCCACGTATCTCCGCAACAATGACCTATGGAATACGTTATGTATGGAAAAAGAATCTGGAAGGGTCAGACGAAAAGACACAGGATTAAGAACCTCAGAAATCCTATACGGACCAATGAAACGAGGTTTAAACTTAGGAGAGGAAACCTTCATAGGAATATGACGAGAAGATATCCAAACCAGATCCCCAACACGAAGTCGGGGACCCACACGGCGTCTGCGATTAGCGAAACGTTGAGCCTTCTCCTGGGACAAGGTCAAATTGTCCACTACATGAGTCCAAATCTGCTGCAACCTGTCCACCACAGTATCCACACCAGGACAGTCCGAAGACTCAACCTGTCCTGAAGAGAAACGAGGATGGAACCCAGAATTGCAGAAAAATGGCGAAACCAAGGTAGCCGAGCTGGCCCGATTATTAAGGGCGAACTCAGCCAAAGGCAAAAAGGACACCCAGTCATCCTGATCGGCAGAAACAAAGCATCTCAGATATGTTTCCAAGGTCTGATTGGTTCGTTCGGTCTGGCCATTAGTCTGAGGATGGAAAGCCGAGGAAAAAGACAAGTCAATGCCCATCCTACCACAAAAGGCTCGCCAAAACCTTGAAACAAACTGGGAACCTCTGTCAGAAACGATATTCTCTGGAATGCCATGTAAACGAACCACATGCTGGAAGAACAATGGCACCAAATCAGAGGAGGAAGGCAATTTAGACAAGGGTACCAGATGGACCATCTTAGAAAAGCGATCACAGACCACCCAAATGACTGACATCTTTTGAGAAACGGGAAGATCAGAAATAAAATCCATAGAGATATGTGTCCAAGGCCTCTTCGGGACCGGCAAGGGCAAAAGCAACCCACTGGCACGAGAACAGCAGGGCTTAGCCCGAGCACAAATCCCACAGGACTGCACAAAAACACGCACATCCCGCGACAGAGACGGCCACCAAAAGGATCTAGCCACCAACTCTCTGGTACCAAAGATTCCAGGATGACCAGCCAACACCGAACAATGAACCTCAGAGATAACTTTATTGGTCCACCTATCAGGGACAAACAGTCTCTCCGCTGGACAACGATCAGGTTTATTAGCCTGAAATTTTTACAGCACCCACCGCAAATCAGGGGAGATGGCAGACACAATTACTCCTTCCTTGAGGATACCCGCCGGCTCAGACAAACCCGGAGAGTCGGGCACAAAACTCCTAGACAGAGCATCCGCCTTCACATTTTTAGAGCCCGGAAGGTACGAAATCACAAAGTCAAAACGGGCAAAAAACAGCGACCAACGAGCCTGTCTAGGATTCAACCGCTTAGCAGACTCAAGATAAGTCAAGTTCTTATGATCAGTCAATACCACCACGCGATGCTTAGCTCCTTCAAGCCAATGACGCCACTCCTCGAATGCCCACTTCATGGCCAGCAACTCTCGGTTGCCCACATCATAATTTCGCTCAGCAGGCGAAAACTTCCTGGAAAAAAAAGCGCATGGTTTCATCACTGAGCAATCAGAACCTCTCTGCGACAAAACAGCCCCTGCTCCAATCTCAGAAGCATCAACCTCGACCTGGAACGGAAGAGAAACATCTGGTTGACACAACACAGGGGCAGAAGAAAAACGACGCTTCAAGTCTTGAAAAGCTTCCACAGCAGCAGAAGACCAATTGACCAAATCAGCACCCTTCTTGGTCAAATCGGTCAATGGTTTGGCAATACTAGAAAAATTGCAGATGAAGCGACGATAAAAATTAGCAAAGCCCACGTAGCTCGTCGGCTGACGGCTTCGATGAGGACACCGCAGATTCGGAGGAAATGAGCATCGCAGAATTGAGCAAGTACATCAAAGCCCTACCTACCAAAAAAGACCTTGAAGGATTCGCCTGCAGGCTTGAAAACACATATAAGAAAGAAATCCACAACTTGCAGAAAGAATTTACCACACGAATAGAGGACGTGGAAAAAACACACGAGAATATCTTTCGAGAACTGCAGGCCCATAGGGACCTCTTAATAGATCATACTCTCAAACTAGAAGATATCTCTTCTGGAATGGAGGACCTTGAAAACCGCAATAGACAGAATAACATTCGTATACGAGGCCTCCCAGAATCTGTCGGTTTTTCTGATTTGGACCGTACAGTACAAAATATCTTCTTAGACCTGCTGGACGATAAGGATGGTGGCTCTATCGAGTTTGACAGGATCCATCGCGCTTTGGGTCCTAAACCTACTTCCGATTCTCGACCACGTGATGTTATATGTAGAATCCACTACTATAGAATCAAAGAAGCCATAATGACGGCTGCCAGGAAAAAAGAAGTCATCAGATTTGAGGACCACCCAATCTTAATCCTTTCTGATCTATCTAGACGTACTTTATTACTGCGCAGAGCTCTAAAACCATTACTGGCCGAACTTAAGAGAAGAGACATCCCATATAGATGGGGGTTCCCGTTCCAATTAACGGCCTCTAAGGGAGGCAAGTCGGCTTCTTTTCGAAGGCTTTGTGACTTAACTACTTTCCTGGGCACCTTCGAACTTCCTATGGTAAATCTTCCTGAGTGGCCCGTGAGCCCAACACTCCCTGAAGCTCCACCAAAATGGCTCAAGGTTCAACAAACCAAAAAACGAGACAACAAGCGGGTTCCATCTGACCCGCCTTGAGAACTTAGCATCCTGGTTTGGTGGTACAGAAAGGCGAGCTTGGCCTACTGATGGAGTGGGTTTCGTTTGAAGGCTTTTATAGTCTGGTTTTTCTCTTTTTTGTATTTTCGTTATGTCGGTTATGATAGTCTGGCATTTATTGCCTAGTTTTATTATGTTTGCACTTTATTCTCATGTTCTGTGTTTTAGGTGCAGGTGTAGCAGATTGTGAGAAGTCATAGGCCCGTAGCGGGGGCTTTCCCTCCAGACCCTTCCCTTCCCCCTCTCCTAGGTATCCCTTTCCCTTCCCTTCTTCCACCTCTCCTCCCTCCCCCCCCCTCACCACCCCTTTTCCCTACCTCTCCTACCCTCTCTCCCTATCCCTCCCCTCTTTCTCCTTACCTTTTTGGAGGATTCGCCTGTACAGGCAGGCCTATGCTTACATTTTCCATGATTCATACTCAGACTTGACTTCACACTTGGGTTTCTGCACTGACAATTAATTGCCTTGTTACTTTATATGACATATTTAATTTGATGTTTTGACATGTGTCCAATGGATATTTCTTATGTTTTCTTGGGTTGGGGGGGGGGTCATGGTTCCTCCTTGGGCTTCCTTCCCTTTGGTTGGGTTCTCAGGTAGTATACTACCAAAACTTGTCTTACTGTAGTTAGAGCTACAAGGCTCTGGCTTTGTAGCAATTATAGATATGTTTTTTTTTTTCTTTGTTTCTCTTCTTTTTTTCTCTACTCCCTTTCCTTTTCTTCCCCTTTCTAAATACTTCCTCTCCATGCGGGTGCTCCTTCCGGGCGGATCAATAAAAATTTGCTGCACAGTGGCGCATTCAGATTATGGGTAAATTAAAGTTTTGCTCCTTTAATGTAAAGGGGCTAAATATTCCTGAAAAAAGGAGACAGGTCCTATACACAAGTCATAAACAGCAGGTTTCGGTCCTGATGCTCCAGGAGACGCATTTTAAAACTGGGGCTGTCCCCCCTTGTGTTTCAAAATATTACCCCAAATGGTACCACAGTTCCAATCCGCATGCCAAATCTAAGGGGGTCTCGATAGCTTTTCATAAAAACTTTGTGCCGGAAGTGCTGAGTTCCTCTATAGACCCAGATGGTAGATACGTGTTTTTAAAAATTTCCTGTGATACACGTCAATTGGTCTTGGCTAATGTCTATTTTCCGAATCAAGGTCAGCAGAGCTTCAGTGCGGAGTGTGGGAGGCGACTCGGGGAATTCGCTGGCTCCTCTCCTGTGATACTGGGGGGCGATTTCAACATTCCCATGAATCCGGCGGTAGACGTCTCTTCGGGTAAGACTTCATACTCGCTTTCTTCTATTGCTCGGATTAGGAAACAAATGTGAGACATGAGACTAGTTGACATTTGGAGGGTACTTCACCCGGGTACAAAAGACTACAGCTTTTTCTCACAAGTGCATAACACTTACAGCAGAATTGACTACTTTTTTCTCACACAACCTGCTGGACCTCCCAGTGGAGGCAGAGGTGGGTTCGATATTGTGGTCGGATCATGCCCCGATATTTCTTTCAATTCTGTTCCATTCTAATACAAAATCGGGCTTCTCGTGGCGCCTGAATGAGAACTTGCTCCAGGATGCCCAATGCAAAACCGATGTGGAAAAGACGATATCCAATTTTGTAGCGGACCATGGGGGGACACCACATCTTCTCCTATGAAATGGGAGGCCCTGAAAAGCGTGATACGGGGAGTTCTTATTTCACATGGCGCGCGCTTGAAGAGGGAGAGGGTCGCAGACATAATTAAACTCTCAGACCAAATTCATAAATTAGAAACGCAACATAAAAGAGATCTCAATGAGGTTACATTCGCACACTTGTCCACAATCAGGCAAAAGTTGCTCACCTTACTGGACCAAAAGTCACGCTACCTCAGGGAAAGGCTCCGAAATCGCTTTTACCATCATGGAAACAAAAGCGGCAAGATCTTGGCTAGATACATTAACCCACGAGGCCCAAATACATTTATTCCCTTCATTAAAAAAGGGAAAGGGGAAAAGTTACATAGTACCAGAGACATCACCTCGAGCTTCAGTGATTACTACAAAGACTTATACAACATAGATGGCCACTACAAAGATCTATCCACATCCGCTCTCCATAACAAAATTAATACGTATTTACAGCAAAACAATATACCCCTTCTATCGGAGGACGAGATTCTGGGCCTAGAGGGGGAGTTTACACTGGAGGAGGTTTTGGAGACTATCAAAGGCCTGAAACAAGGGAAAAGTCAAGGTCCAGACGGGTACTCAGCCGGTTTTTATAAATCATTCTCCTCATTATTGAGCCCGATTTTTCTTGAAGTGTGTAATTCGGTCTCCTCAGGTGGTTCCTTTCCCCCTCAGGCTTTGGCCGCTCATATCACGCTCATACCAAAACCAGATAAAGACCCCTCGTTATGTAATAACTATCGTCCAATATCTCTTATAAATTTAGACATTAAAATCTACGCGAAGATGATTGCAAATAGATTGAGCCCTCTCCTTCCAAACGTGATATACCAAGACCAGGTTGGTTTTGTCCCAGGTAGGGAGGCGCGTGATAACACCATTAGGACCATCTCTTTGATAGACAGGGCGGGACGGGAGGGGGGTGATCCCATGTGTATCCTGTTGATCGATGCTGAGAAGGCCTTCGACAGGGTACACTGGGAGTTTTTGTTCCGGGCCCTGGCGGGGATTGGCCTGGGAGAAAATATGATGCATAGAGTAAAGGCCTTATATACCTCCCCTAACGCCCAGGTGAAGGTGAATGGCACCCTTTCAGATACGTTCGAGATACGGAATGGTACGAGGCAGGGGTGCCCGCTCTCCCCTCTCCTATATATCCTGTCAATGGAATACCTGGCCACCACTATACGCAATAACCCCTCCATAAGAGGAGTTAAATTAAGATCAGAGGAACACAAGTTGGCGCTTTTTGCCGATGATATCCTCTTATATGTTACCTCCCCCATAACTAGCATACCCAATATCATTTTAGAATTATCAAAATTCGGTCACCTAAGCAATTTTAAAATTAATTCCCACAAATCCATGGCCTTAAACATATTTCCCGTTTGGTTGGCGCTTCGATTCACTTCCATATCTGGGGATCAGAATAACAGCCAAAACATCTGGTTTGTACGATGCAAACTTTAAAAAGGCGTTGCAAAAAGCGGAGATGGACTTAGAGAAGTGGCATAAACTTCAACTGTCTTGGTTTGGTAGAGTTAATGTAATTAAAATGGACTTATTGCCTCGCCTTTTATATTATTTCCAGACAATCCCGTTATATCTTCCCGTGTCCTTCTTCTCGCGACTCAAGAAAGCGGTCATCCGATTGGTCTGGTCTCATGCTAGATCAAGAATATCACATTTTGTATTAAGCAGGTCCAAGAGGAGGGGGGGAATTGGCCTACCAGACTTCCTAGTATATAGTCGTGCCTCATTAGGTACTTGCATTTTAGACTTATACCACAGCAGTAACAACAAGAAATGGGTGGGCCTGGAGGGTGATCTCGTTGGCGGGGATCCTCAGACGATACTGTGGAACACGGTTGAGGTCGAACCTTCCATTCATGACTAGGAACATGCTTCTACTTGTACAACAGAGTGGCAGAAATACTATAACCTCTAAAGCCCCGGGTCCACTAACCCCAATTTATGACAATCCTCACTTCCCCGCAGGTCTCCGTAGGGAAAATTTCCTGAGTAAAAACAGAGCCTCAAGACCCATTATATTTGACTTCATAAATCAGACAGGTATTAAGTCCCTACACGAAATATACCAGGGGGGGGGGGAACCTCCTGAGGGCTCTTGGTTCTTTTACGAACAGCTAAAGAGCTTCATAGGCACATCATTTAAACTTAATAAGTCTATTGGGGTGTTAACCCCTTTCGAAAAAATTTGTCTCGCTGAGGAGCCCCCGTCTCGTAAGGTGTCCCTCCTATATAATCTTTTCCAGGAGAGCCAGACCCCAACACATGACTTCCCAACGTTTTTCTCAAGATGGGAGAGTGACTTGGGGATTTCATTGTCCCAGGAGGAAAGAGATAAGATTTTTCTGTTCACCTTTAGGACTTCGCTGTCGGCTGTATCACAGGAGAGGAGTTACAAGGTTCTGTCGAGGTGGTATAGATGCCCCTGCCAGGTTCATGCTATGTTCCCGGTGATCCCGGATATTTGTTGGAGATGCACATCAGAGAAAGGGACTTATGTCCATATCTGGTGGGAATGTCCACCCATAAAGAAATTCTGGATGCTAGTTTTCGATCTCCATAACAAATTATCCTTTCGCAAAATACAACCCACAGTGGAACTAGCCCTCTTGTCTCTGTGTGACATGTCGATATCTGGTTTTAAGAGGAGTCTTCTCAGACATTTTCTTACGGCTGCCAGGAATTTGATTCCTAGATACTGGAAGCAGGATCGTTACCCCTCAGGCTCCGATGTTGTTGCGGAGCTTAACAACATTTACAGAATGGAACAATTGATAAGTGAATCCATGGGGGATTCGACGAAATTTTTTAACACTTGGGCTTCATGGATTGTATTCAGGGAGACCCCAGAGTTGGACGTATGGTTGTCCAGGTCCTAATTCATATCTGGAGCTGATATGGGATCGTTCGCGTAATGGTTGTTGCCCCTGTCCTCTGGCCTGCTGTCATGGCTTAAAGCCAATATTGGTGACTCAATGATCTTCTCTCCACTACATGGGGCCTGGGGTCAGCCCGGAGGGAGTGCCGCATTCCTCATACCTAGTGTACCCTCTTACCTTCGCCCGCTTTCCTTTCCCCCCCTCCCCTCCCGTCCTTTCCTCCCCCCCTTTTTTTTTTTCCTCTCTTTCTCTTTCTTTTTTTTTTTCTTTACTTTCTTTCCTTCTCTTTCCGTTTCTTTAATTCTTTCTACTTCTGCTTACTTCTTATATCTAACGACATTCTATACTAATATAAATGATTAAATATAGCTAGTAATGCTTGATTGCCTTAGATGCTGTTTATATGTTTCAACTATGAAAAATATCATTGTTAACTTGAAAGTGTTATCGTTGGCAGTGGCCAACTACATTTAATATTTGCTGAGACTTTCTCTTTTTGTATGATCTACGGATTGTACCCCGTTGAGTTTAACAATTGTCTCAGCACTGTACCATTGTTTGTATTGTTTATTTGCTTCAATAAACCTGATTTATACAAAATTAGCAAAGCCCAGGAACTTTTGCAGACTTTTCAGAGATGTCGGCTGAGTCCAATCATGGATGGCTTGGACCTTAACAGGATCCATCTCGATAGTAGAAGGGGAAAAGATGAACCCCAAAAATGAAACCTTCTGCACACCAAAGAGACACTTTGATCCCTTCACAAACAAAGAATTAGCACGCAGGACCTGAATAACTGTTCTGACCTGCTTCACATGAGACTCCCAATCATCCGAGAAGATCAAAATGTCATCCAACTACACAATCAGGAATTTATCCAGGTACTCTCGGAAGATGTCATGCATAAAGGACTGAAACACTGATGGAGCATTGGCAAGTCCGAATGGCATCACTAGATACTCAAAATGACCCTCGGGCGTATTAAATGCAGTTTTCCATTCATCTCCTCGCCTGATTCGCACCAGATTATACGCACCACGAAGATCTATCTTGGTGAACCAACTAGCCCCCTTAATCCGAGCAAACAAATCAGATAACAATGGCAAGGGGTACTGAAATTTAACCGTGATCTTATTTAGAAGGCGGTAATCTATACAAGGTCTCAGCGAACCATCCTTCTTGGCTACAAAAAAGAACCCTGCTCCTAATGGTGACGATGACGGGCGAATATGCCCCTTCTCCAGGGATTCCTTCACATAACTGCGCATAGTGGCGTGCTCAGGCACGGATAAATTAAACAGTCGACCTTTTGGGAATTTACTACCAGGAATCAAATTGATAGCACAATCACAATCCCTATGCGGAGGTAGGGCATTGGACTTGGGCTCATCAAATACATTCCGGTAATCAGACAAGAACTCTGGAACCTCAGAAGGGGTGGATGACGAAATTGACAGAAATGGAACATCACCATGAACTCCCTGACAACCCCAGCTGGACACCGACATGGATTTCCAATCTAATACTGGATTATGGGCTTGTAGCCATGGCAACCCCAACACGACCACATCATGCAGATTATGCAACACCAGAAAGCGAATAACCTCCTGATGTGCAGGAGCCATGCACATGGTCAGCTGGGTCCAGTATTGAGGCTTATTCTTGGCCAAATGCGTGGCATCAATTCCTCTCAATGGAATAGGACACTGCAAGGGCTCTAAGAGAAACCCACAACGCTTAGCATACTCCAAGTCCATCAAATTCAGGGCAGCGCCTGAATCCACAAATGCCATGACAGAATACGATGACAAAGAGCAGATCAAGGTAACGGACAGAAGAAATTTTGACTGTACCGTACCAATGGTGGCAGACCTAGCGAACCGCTTAGTGCGCTTAGGACAATCAGAGATAGCATGAGTGGAATCACCACAGTAGAAACCCAGCCCATTCAGACGTCTGTGTTCTTGCCGTTTAACTCTGGTCAAAGTCCTATCGCACTGCATAGGCTCAGGTTTAAGCTCAGGTAATACCGCCAGATGGTGCACAGATTTACGCTCACGCAAGCGTCGACCGATCTGAATGGCCAAAGACATAGACTCATTCAAACCAGCAGGCATAGGAAATCCCACCATGACATCCTTAAGGGCTTCAGAGAGACCCTTTCTGAACATAGCTGCCAGCGCAGATTCATTCCATTGAGTGAGCACGGACCACTTTCTAAATTTCTGACAATATACCTCTATCTCATCCTGACCCTGACAAAGAGCCAGCAAATTTTTCTCTGCCTGATCCACTGAATTAGGTTCATCGTACAGCAATCCGAGCGCCAGGAAAAACGCATCGATATTACTCAATGCAGGATCTCCTGGCGCAAGAGAAAATGCCCAGTCCTGAGGGTCGCCGCGCAAAAAAGAAATAACAATCAAAACCTGTTGAACTGGATCACCAGAGGAGCGAGGTTTCAAGGCCAGAAATAATTTACAATTATTTTTGAAACTCAGAAACTTAGTTCTATCTCCAAAAAACAAATCAGGAATAGGAATTCTTGGTTCCAACATAGCTTTCTGATCAATAGCGTCTTGAATCTTTTGTACTCTTGCCGAGAGCTGATCCACAAATGAAGACAGACTTCTAATGTCCATCGCTACACCTGTGTACTGAACCACCCAAATGTCTAGGGGAAAAAGGCAAAACACAGTGCAAAGAAAAAAAAAATGGTCTCAGAACTTCTTTTTTCCCTCTATTGAGAATCATTAGTACTTTGGGCTTCCTGTACTGTTATGAAAGGCAATTCAGTACTACAATGGACATAGCGGTCAGAGCACATACAGTGATCTGACAATAACCCAAAATTATAGAACGAGCTCTGAGACGTGGGAACTCTGCAGACCGCAATCCCTAATCCTCTCCAAACAACACTAGAGGCAGCCGTGGATTGCGCCTAACTCTGCCTAGGCAACTCGGTACAGCCTGAGAAACTAACTAGCCTGAAGATAGAAAATAAGCCTACCTTGCCTCAGAGAAATACCCCAAAGGAAAAGGCAGCCCCCCACATATAATGACTGTGAGTTAAGATGAAAAGACAAACGTAGAGATGAAATAGATTCAGCAAAGTGAGGCCCGACTTTCTTAACAGATCGAGGATAGAAAAGGTAACTTTGCGGTCTACACAAAACCCTAAAGAAAACCACGCAAAGGGGGCAAAAAGACCCTCCGTACCGAACTAACGGCACGGAGGTACACGCTTTGCGTCCCAGAGCTTCCAGCAACAAATTAGACAAGCTGGACAGAAAAAAAATAGCAAACAAATAGCAAAGAAGAACTTAGCTAAGCAGAGCAGCAGGCCACAGGAATGATCCAGGGAAAAGCAAGTCCAACACTGGAACATTGACAGGAAGCCAGGATCAAAGCATTAGGTGGATTTAAGTAGAGAAGCACCTAACGACCTCACCAGATCACCTGAGGGAGGAAACTCAGAAGCCGCAGTACCACTTCCCTCCACCAACAGAAGCTCACAGAGAGAATCAGCCGAAGTACCACTTGTGACCACAGGAGGGAGCTCTGCCACAGAATTCACAACAGTACAAGGGCCACCTTCTCCAGAGTACGTCTCATGCTGCTCCAAGGCCACCAGATCATAACAGGTAACTATACAGACCGCAAACCCTGATCTTAACACCGCAACTAGAAGTAGCTGTGGGGTGTGCCTAGCAAAACCTAGACACCTCGACACAGCCGGAGGACTAAATACCCCTATAGATGGAAATAGGAATACTATCTTGCCTCAGAGCAGAACCCCAACGAATAGGCAGCCTCCCACAAATAATGACTGTGAGTAGTAGAGGAAAAGACACACACAGGCAGGAAACAGGATTTAGCAAATGAGGCCACACTAGCTAAATAGGAAAGAATAGGACAGGATACTAAGCGGTAAGTATTAAAAATCCTTCCAAAAAATCCACAGCAGAAAATACAAAAACTCCACCATCTAACTAAAGATGTGGAGTGTATATCTGCAACTCCAGAGAATCCAATAAGACTGAGAAAACACTGACACAGTCTAAGCTGGTCAAGAGAAAAACAAATGAATAGCACAGAATGCTAGCACACCACATGTGTGCCACAGGAAAAGAAATAGATACTTATCATTTGCTGAACTGGCAGCCAAGCAGGAGAGCCAGAAAGTGATCCAACACTTCACAAGAAACATTGACAACTGGCAAGGACTAATGAGTCCTGCAAACCTAAATACCCCAGTCAGATTTGCAATCAGCAGATACACCTGTCCAGAACTGCAGGCCAGGGACAACTGCATTACCACCTACAGCCACCGAAGGGAGCCCAAAAGCAGAATTCACAACAAGCAGCATCTAAGGGGTTAAACAGAGTTGGACGGTGCAAACACTGATCGAGGCTGATGCAGCAAGTGGTCAGCTATAGTGTACAGCTGACAGCTGCTGGAATGTCACCTGTATGGGGATGCTATTCTCTTACATCTCAGGTCAGTTAAAAGACGTATTGGCGGTCATTAAGGGGTTAAATTGAGCACTTTATGACTTCAGCCCTTGTTCATGTAAATACCAGGATTTACAGACATTTGGGTCTAAGACACACATGTCAAGCTGTGGACCGTGAGCCAAATTTGGTCCGCAGAGTGATTATATTTGTCTTGCGACACTGGCACTTTCAACTGTATCACATCCACTGTGTCGAGCAATGAAGGGCTGCAGAAGACACGCTGCAGAGACTGGAGCAGTGGAGTCCGGGGTGGAGTTTTTGTTTGCTTTTTCAAATGTGGGGCCCATTATACTGCATAGAGGACTATGCAGGTCCCATTATTCTGTATGGAGGACTATGTGGGGCCCATTATTCTGTATGGAGGACTATGTGAGGCCCATTATTCTGTATGGAGGACTATGTGAGGCCCATTATTCTGTATGAAGGACTATACAGGTCAATTTTTCTGTATGAAAGGCTATGTAGGGCCCATTATTCAGTATGGATGACTATGTGGGACCCATTATTCTGTATGGATGATTATGTGGGGCCCATTATTCTGTGTGGATGACTATGTAGGGCTCATTATTCTGTATGGATGACTATGTAGGGCTCATTATTTTGTATGGATGACTATGTCTGGCCCATTATTCTGTAAAGACTGATGAAGAAAAGCGTCCTCAATTGTAGACTTTTTAAATAAATTCAGAGACAAAGGAGAAGAGGTGAATGTTTGTTGTGAATCCACAAAGAATCATGAACATGTTACACAACTATAAATATATTAAATTCAAATTTTATTGATCAAATAAAAACATAAGACAAATATGAGGAAAAAATTCAACAAGATAAAAATGTACAGGAGGTGGGGCTGTATAAAACATGTATAAATATTTAATCCAAAGATAATATATATATGTGAGATCCACCAAACAGTCAGGACAGGTGAATTTTTAAGGTAAATGATTATATGAAAATAATGCAGTTATAATAAACCTTTCTATGCTATTCATACAGGGACAAATAGATAATAAGTTAAATTATACAAAATGAAAGTGACAAAAATTCACATAGGCCTGGTGGCAAAGATAATAAAGTGATATATGCTTATAAAGTGTCCAGTGCCCTATATATTGCAAAAGTGAAACATAGAAAATGACTGTAATGAAAACAGCTATACCATAATAAAAAAGGAGAGGGGGAAGAGACTGACATAATATACAAAGCCACACTCTCACTGTGTGTTCCCAACGCGCGTTTCGCCTGTGCTTTAACAAGGGAACATGTTGGTCCTACAAGGTGGATTCTTTAAACCTGAGAGGACCAATTGTGAGGCGCGGTTTGAAATTGATGAATTGAAGCAACTGATGTGCTGCTGTCACCGAAACCATGCATGGTAACTGTGCACCTCATATGCGGTAAGGGAAACGCGTCTCCATGGAGCACGGGAACCCTGGTGAAAGAGACGTGTGTGCATTTCACCTTGGAATACAGGTTACGGAGATGAATGTTTCTCTTAGCGGCAGAAGTAAAAGTACCCTATGATGTCACCTAATTAATCCAGACCGCAGTTTTGATCTTAAAGGTATGACACAAGAGATGACAATGTGTAGGGAATAACAAAGATCAATAAAATCATTGTGAGTAAAAAACAATAAATTGTCGGAGGAATAAAATGACATACAAAATATTCTGCAACAGAGAATATGTGAAAAAGAAAAAGAAATTGCATATATCATCATGAAGTGAACAGGTGTAAAGTGTATGAAAACACCGTGTAAATTGGTGACAATCAGTATCTTTAAAGTATAATCAACAACATGGATAGTGAAAAAATTAAATTATAAGATAAAGAAATAAAATAAGAAAAAATAAATAAAATGGGGGAGTTGCTGGTAGTGAACTAAGTAAAATAAAGTAGGATAAAAGGTGCAAAAGATTGGATAGGAGGGAAAAAGGAGGAGGTGGTGGAGGGAAGTATGTAAGGGAGGTAGGGTGTGAATGGAAGGTGGAGGGGCAGAAAATTGTAAAGAAAATGTATTCAACACTGTATGTGTAGTGAAATTAGATATTAGAATCCAAAGTAAAGAAAAAAGTGGGGTTGGTAATCAGGAGAGTAGAGGAAAGAAAGGATGGCAAGGAGTCCTTATGAAAGACATCCAATCAAAACTGCTGGTCCATTCAGGATTCTCAAATTTTTCAATGAAAGTAAATAATCCCAGAAGCGAAATAAAAGAATAAGCATTAATATAGGCATAACATAAGACTAAAAACATTGACAGATGATCAGAAATCATGTGATAATTTTATAAAAAAGGAGCAAAACTAATTGTCTCCCTTAGGGGGCCATAGAATTAAGGGTGATGATATATTTAACCTCCCTCTGTGCCAAGATTTTCTTCCAACAAAGGAACAAGGGATGCAGAGTTATTGTAATATATAGTATATATATATATATATATATATATATATATATATATACATGTGTATATATATATATATATATATATATATATATATATATATATATATATATATATATATGTATACACTGCTCCAAAAATTAAAGGGAACAACAGAATATAACTCCAAGTAAATCAAACTTCTGTGAAATCAAGCTGACCTCATCTCAGTACCAATGCTTTCTGGCTGATGTTTTGGTCACTTTTGAATGTTGGTTGTGCTTTCACACTTGTGGTAACATGAGACGGACTCTACAACCCACACAAGTGGCTCAGGTAGTGCAGCTCATCCAGGATGGCGCATCAATGCGAGCTGTGGCAAGAAGGTTTGCTGTGTCTGTCAGCATAGTGTCCAAAGGCTGGAGGCGCTACCAGGAGACAGGCCAGTACACCCGGAGACGTGGAGGGGGCCGTAGGAGGGCAGCAACCAAGCAGCCTTTGTACGAGGAGGAACAGGAGGAGCAATGCTAGAGCCCAGCAAAATGACCTCCAGCAGGCCACAAATGTGCATGTGTCTGCACAAACTGTTAGAAACTTGAGGATGGTCTGAGTGCCCAACGTCCACAGATGGGGTTGGGCTCACAGCCCAACACCGTGCAGGATGGTTGACATTTGCCACAGAACACCAGGATTGGCAAATTCGCCACTGGTGCGCTGTGCTCTTCACAGATGAAAGCAGGTTCACACTGAGCACATGTGACAGATGTGACAGAGTCTGGAGACGCCGTGGAGAGCAATCTGCTGCCTGCAACATTCTTCAGCATGACCGGTTTGCAGTGGGTCAGTAATGGGGTGAGGTGACATTTCTTTGGAGGGCCGCACAGCCCTCCATGTGCCCACCAGAGATAGCCTGACTGCCATTAGGTACCGAGATGAAATCATCAGACCCCTTGTGAGACCATATGCTGGTGCGCTTGGCCCTGGGTTCCTACTAATGCAGGACAATATCAGACCTCATGTGGCTGGAGTGTGTCAGCAGTTCCTACAAGATGAAGGCATTGAAGCTACGGATTGGCCCGCCCATTCCCCATACCTGAATCCAATTGAACACATCTGGCACATCATGTCTCGCACCATCCAGCAACGTCACATTGCACCACAGACTGTCCAGAAGTTGGTGGATGCTTTAGTCCAGGTCTGGGAGGAGATCCCTTAGGAGACCATCCCCTGCCTCATCAGGAGCATGCCCAGGCATTGTAGGGAGGCCATACAGGCACGTGGAGGCCACACACACTACTGAGCATCATTTCCTTGTCTTGAGGCATTTCCACTGAAGTTGGATCAGCCTGTAACTTCATTTTCCACTTTGATTTTGAGCATCAGTCCAACTCCAAACCTCCGTAGGATATTAGTTGTGATTTACGTTGAGAATTTTTAGGTTTTATTGTTCTCAACACATTCCACTATGTAATGAATAAAGATTTACAACTGGAATATTTCATTCAGTGATATCTAAGATGTGGGATTTTAGTGTTCCCTTTATTTTTTTGAGCAGTGTATATACAGTATATATACATACATACAGTACTGACCAAAAGTTTGGACACACCTCAAAAAGGACCAACAAGTGCTAAGCATCTCTGGGAACTCCTTCAAGATTGTTGGAAGACCATTCCCGGTGACTACCTCTTGAAGCTCATCAAGAGAATGCCAAGAGTGTGCAAAGCAGTCATCAAAGCAAAAGGTGGCTACTTTGAAGAACCTAGAATATTAGACATGTTTTCAGTTGTTTCACATTTTTTTGTTAAGTATATAATTCCACATGTGTTAGTTCATAGTTTTGATGCCTTCAGTGTGAATTTACAATTTTCATAGTCATGAAAATACAGAAAAAGCTTTAAATGAAAAGGTGTGTCCAAACTTTCAAACTTTTGGTCTGTAGTGTACATATACAGTTAGGGCCAGAAATATTTGGACAGTGACACAAGTTTTGTTATTTTAGCTGTTTACAAAAACATATTCAGAAATACAATTATATATATAATATGGGCTGAAAGTGCACACTCCCAGCTGCAATATGATAGTTTCCACATCCAAATCGGAGAAAGAGTTTAGGAATCATAGCTCTGTAATGCATAGCGTCCTCTTTTTCAAGGGACCAAAAGTAATTGGACAATGGACTCTAAGGGCTGCAATTAACTCTGAAGGTGTCTCCCTCGTTAACCTGTAATCAATGAAGTAGTTAAAAGGTCAGGGGTGGATTCCAGGTGTGTGGTTTTGCATTTGGAAGCTGTTGCTGTGAGCAGACAACATGCGGTCAAAGGAACTCTCAATTGAGGTGAAGCAGAACATCCTGAGGCTGAAAAAAAAGAAAAAATCCATCAGAGACATAGCAGACATGCTTGGAGTAGCAAAATCAACAGTTGAGTACATTCTGAGAAAAAAGGAATTGACTGGTGAGCTTGGGAACTCAAAAAGGCCTGGGCGTCCACGGATGACAACAGTGGTGGATGATCGCCGCATACTTAATTTGGTGAAGAAGAACCCGTTCACAACATCAACTGAAGTCCAGAACACTCTCAGTGAAGTAGGTGTATCTGTCTCTAAGTCAACAGTAAAGAGAAGACTCCATGACAGTAAATACAAAGGGTTCACATCTAGATGCAAACCATTCATCAATACCAAAAATAGACAGGCCAAAGTTAAATTTGCAGAAAAACACCTCAAGAAGCCAGCTCAGTTCTGGAAAAGTATTCTATGGACAGATGAGACAAAGATCAACCTGTACCAGAATGATGGGAAGAAAAAAGTTTGGAGAAGAAAGGGAACGGCACATGATCCAAGGCACACCACATCCTCTGTAAAACATGGTGGAGGCAACGTGATGGCATGGGCATGCATGGCTTTCAATGGCACTGGGTCACTTGTGTTTATTGATGACATAAGAGCAGACAAGAGTAGCCGGATGAATTCTGAAGTGTACCGGGATATACTTTCAGCCCAGATTCAGCCAAATGCTGCAAAGTTGATTGGACGGCGCTTCATAGTACAGATGGACAATGACCCCAAGCATACATCCAAAGCTACCCAGGAGTTCATGAGTGCCAAAAAGTGGAACATTCTGCAATGGCCAAGTCAATCTCCAGATCTAAACCCAATTGAGCATGCATTTCACTTGCTCAAATCCAGACTTAAGACGGAAAGACCCACAAACAAGCAAGACCTGAAGGCTGCGGCTGTAAAGGCCTGGCAAAGCATTAAGAAGGAGGAAACCCAGCGTTTGGTGATGTCCATGGGTTCCAGACTTAAGGCAGTGATTGCCTCTAAAGGATTTGCAACAAAATATTGAAAATAAAAATATTTTGTTTGAGTTATGTTTATTTGTCCAATTACTTTTGACCTCCTAAAATGTGGAGTGTTTGTAAAGAAATGTGTACAATTCCTACATTTTCTATCAGATATTTTTGTTCAACCCTTCAAATTAAACGTTACAATCTGCACTTGAATTCTGTTGTAGAGGTTTCATTTCAAATCCAATGTGGTGGCATGCAGAGCCCAACTCGCGAAAATTGTGTCACTGTCCAAATATTTCTGGCCCTAACTGTATATATATATATATATATATATATATATATATATATATATATATATATATATATATATATATATATATATATATATATATATATATAAATATATGTATATATATATATATATATATATATATATATATACAGTTGTGCTCAATATATATACAGTTGTGCTCAAAAGTTTACATGCCCCGGCAGAATTTTTGCTTTCTTTTTTCAGAAAATATGAATGATGCTAAAACTTTTTCTCCACTCATGTTTAGTGGTTGGGTGAAGCCATTTCTTGTCAAACTACTGCATTCTCTCTTTTTAAATCATGATGACAACCCGAAAGATACAAATGACACTGATCAAAAGTTTACATACCCCAGCAGAATTTTTGCTTTCTTGGCCTTTTTTAGAAAATATGAATGATGCCAAAGCTTTTTCTCCACTCATTGTTAGTGATTGGGTGAAACCATTTATTGCCAAACTACAGTATTTTCTCTTTTTAAATCATAATGACAACCCAAAACATCCAAATGACACTGATCAAAAGTTCTCATAAACTGGTGATTTTGGCCTGATAACATGCACAGAAGTTGACACAAATGGATTTGAATGGCTACTAAGGTAACATCCTCACCTGTATCCTGTTTTCTTGTAATCAGTGTGTGTGCATAAAAGCTAAGTGAGTTTCTGGGATCCAGACAGACTCTTGCATCTGTCATCCAGCCACTGACGTTTCTGGATTGTGAGTTATGGGGAAAGCAAAATAATTGTCAACGGATCTACGGGAAAAGGTAGTTAAACTGTGTAAAACAGGAAAGGGATACAAAAAGATATCCAAGGAATTGATAATGCCAGTCAGCAGCGTTCAAACTGTGATTAACAAATGGAAAATCAGGGTCTCTGTAAAAACAAAACTATGGTTAGGTAGACCAACAAAAATTTTGTCCACCACAGCTGCCAGGAAAATTGTTTGTGATGCAAAGAAAGACACACAAATAACATCAGCTGAAATACTGGACTCTATTAAAACTAGTGGTGAGGCTGATTCAAGATGATCAATAAGGAGGCACTTTAAGAAAAATGGGCTGAATGGTCAAGTAGACTGAAGAATGCCATTACTGCGCAAATGCCACAAAGTGTCTCGCCTACAATAGGCAAAACAGCACAGAGACAAGCCTCAAAACTTCTGGAACAAGGTAATTTGGAGTGATGAGACCAAAATTGAACTTTTTGGCCACAACCATAAAGGATACCTTTGGAGAGAGGTCAGCAACGCCTATGATGAAACTGTAAAGCACAGAGGTGGATCGCTGATGTTTTGGGGATGTGTGAGCTACAAAGGCACAGGAAACTTGGTCAAAGTTGAAGGAAAGATGAATGCAGCACGTTAACAGCAAATACTGAAGACAAATTTGCACTCATCTGACCGGAAGCTGCACATGGGACGCACATGGATGTTACAACATGACAATGATCCAAAACGCAAGGCCAAGGCGACCTGTCATTGGCTACAGCAAAACAAAATGAAGATTCTGGAGTGGCCATCTCAGTCTTCTGACCTCAATATCATTGAATCACTCTGGGGAGATCTCAAGAGCGCAGTTCATGCTAGACAGCCCAGGAATTTAGAGGAACTGGAGGCTTTTTGCCATGAAGAGTGGTCAGCTTTCCCATTTGAGAAAATAAAGAAACTCATCCACAACTGCCACAAAAGCCTTCAAGCTGTCATTGATGTTAGAGGGGGCAATACACAGTATTAAGAAATGAGGTATGTGAACTTTTGATCAGGGTCATTTGGATGTTTTGGGTTGTCTTTATGATTTAAAAAGAGAAAACACAGTACTGTGACAATAAATGGCTTCACCCATACACTAACCATGAATGGAGAAAAGGTTTTGCTGTTATTATTCATTGTTGTGAATTCTGCTCTTGGGTTCCCTCCAGTGGTTGTAGGTGGGAATGCAGTTGTCTCTGACTCGCAGTCCTGGCCAGGTGTATCGGATGATTACAATTCTGACTGGGATATTTAGGTGTGCAGGATCCTTTAGCCCTTTCCAGTTGTCAATGTTTCTTGTGAAGTGTTGGATCACTTTCTGGCTTCTCCTGCTTGCTGCCAAAGTCAGCAAAGATAAGTGTCTGTTTTTTTGTATCTGTGGCACACTGCTGTGTGCTTGTTTCAGTTTTATTCCTGCTCTGATTGTAGGATTCACTGGAGTTGCAGATTTACGTTCCTACATCTTTTAGTTAGATGTAGGAAGTTTTTTGTATATTCTGCTGTGGATGTTTTGAAGGGTTTTAATACTGACCGCACAGAACTCTGTCCTATCCTGTCCTATCTAGCTAGAGTGGCCTCCTGTGCTAATCCTGTTTTTCTGCCTGTGTATGTTTTTTCCTCTCCGATTCACCGCCAATATTTGTGGGAGGCTGTCTATCATTTGGGGATTTTCTCTGAGGCAAGATAGTATCCAATTTCCATCTTTAGGGGTATTTAGTCCTCCGGCTGTGACGAGGTGTCTAGGTGTGTTAGGTACACTCCACGGCTGCTTCTAGTTGCGGTCTTAAGTTCAGGATTGCGGTCAGTATAGTGGCCACTTTCTCCAGTGAAAGTTCTCATGCAGCTCCAAGGTCACCGGATCATAACAGTACAACTGGCCAACAATGAGTTAAATGCATCTCAGAAGAAGGGAAGGAAGCTCTTGAGCCATTTTTTTTCTCCAGTCTGTTTTGTGTTCTCTTCCCTCTTAATATCTGGGTGGCTGAGGAGCCTGGTGCAAGCATGAATGTTCAGGAATTAGCTTCTTGTGTAGACCAGCTTGCTGCTAGGGTGCAAGGTATTTCTGATTATATTGTTCAAACTCCTGCTTTAGAGCCGAAGATTCCTACTCCTGATTTGTTTTATGGTGACAGGTCTAAATTTTTGAGTTTTAAAAACAACTGTAAACTGTTTTTTGACCTGAGACCTCGATCCTCTGGTGATTCCATTCAGCAGGTAAAAATCGTAATCTCCCTGCTGTGTGGCGACCCGCAGGATTGGGCGTTTTCCCTGGAATCTGGGAATCCGGCTTTGCTTAATATTGATTACTTTTTTTCAGGCTTTAGGACTATTATATGATGAACCTAATTCTGTGGATCAAGCTGAGAAGACCTTGTTGGCCCTGTCTCAGGGTCAAGAGGCGGCAGAATTGTATTGTCAGAAATTCAGAAAATGGTCTGTGTTGACTAAATGGAATAATGATGCTTTGGCGGCAATTTTCAGAAGGGGGCTTTCTGAATCCGTTAAAGATGTTATGGTGGGGTTTCCCACGCCTTCCGGTCTGAGTGATTCTATGTCTCTGGCCATTCAGATTGACCGACGCCTGCGGGAGCGCAGAACTGTGCGCGCTGTGGCGTTATCCTCAGAGCAATTTTCTGAGCCTATGCAATGTGATAGAATTCTGTCTAAATTTCTGTTATCTGTGTCCTTGATCTGCTCATTGTCATCATTTTCTGTCATGGCGTTTGTGGATTCAGGCGCCGCCTTGAATTTAATGGATTTTGAGTTTGCCAAGCGTTGTGGTTTTCCCTTGCAGCCTTTGCAGAACCCTATTCCTTTAAGGGGCATTGATGCTACACCCTTGGCTAGAAATAAGCCCCAGTTTTGGACACAGGTGACCATGCGCATGGCGCCAGCCCATCAGGAAGATTGTCGATTTCTGGTGTTGCATATCTTGCATGATGTTATCGTGCTGGGTTTTCCATGGTTGCAGGTACATAATCCTGTGTTGGACTGGAAGTCCATGTCTGTGACTAGTTGGGGTTGTCAGGGGGTTCATAATGATGTTCCTTTGATGTCAATCTCCTCTTCTTCACCTTCTGAGATTCCAGAGTTTTTGTCTGATTTTCAGGATGTATTCGATGAGCCCAAGTCCAGTTTTCTTCCACCGCACAGGGACTGCGATTGTGCTATTGACTTGATTCCAGGCTGTAAGTTTCCTAAGGGTCGACTTTTTAATCTATCTGTGCCTGAACATACCGCCATGCGGAGCTATATTAAGGAGTCTTTGGAGAAAGGGCATATTCGGCCATCTTCTTCACTGTTGGGAGCGGGGTTCTTTTTTGTTGCTAAAAAAGATGGTTCCTTGAGACCCTGTATAGATTATCGCCTCTTGAATAAAATCACGGTCAAGTTTCAATACCCTTTACCTTTGCTTTCCGATTTGTTTGCTAGGATTAAGGCTGCTAGTTGGTTTACCAAGATTGACCTTCGAGGGGCATATAATCTTGTTCGTATTAAGCAGGGTGATGAATGGAAAACTGCGTTTAACACGCCCGAAGGCCATTTTGAATACCTTGTGATGCCATTCGGACTCTCTAATGCTCCATCTGTTTTTCAGTCCTTCATGCATGATATCTTCCGGACTTATCTTGATAAATTCTTGATTGTATATTTGGACGATATTTTGATTTTTTCCGATGATTGGGAGTCTCATGTGCAACATGTCAGGATGGTACTTCAGATCCTTCGTGACAATGCCCTGTTTGTGAAAGGGTCTAAGTGTCTCTTTGGGGTGCAGAAAGTCTCTTTTTTGGGCTTCATTTTTTTCTCCTTCGTCTATAGAGATGGATCCGGTTAAGGTTCAGGCCATTCATGATTGGATTCAGCCCACATCCGTGAAGAGCCTTCAGAAATTTTTGGGTTTTGCAAATTTTTATCGCCGTTTCATTGCTAATTTTTCTAGCGTGGTTAAACCCTTGACCGATTTGACGAAGAAAGGCGCTGATGTGGCGAATTGGTCCTCTGCGGCTGTCTCTGCCTTTCAGGAGCTTAAACGTCGATTTACTTCTGCTCCAGAGTTGCGCCAACCGGATGTTTCTCTTCCGTTTCAGGTTGAGGTTGACGCTTCTGAGATTGGGGCAGGGGCCGTTTTGTCTCAGAAGGATCCTGTTGGTTCCTTAATGAAACCGTGTGCCTTCTTTTCCCGTAAGTTTTCACCTGCTGAACGCAATTATGATGTCGGCAATCGGGAGTTGTTGGCTATGAAGTGGGCGTTTGAGGAGTGGCGACATTGGCTTGAGGGAGCTAAGCACCGTATTGTGGTCTTGACCGATCATAAGAATTTGATTTACCTCGAGTCTGCTAAATGGCTGAATCCTAGACAGGCTCGATGGTCTTTGCTTTTTTCCCGTTTTGATTTCGTGGTCTCGTACCTTCCGGGTTCTAAGAATATTAAGGCTGATGCCCTCTCTAGGAGTTTTTTGCCTGATTCTCCTGAGGTCTTGGAGCCGGTCGGTATTCTGAAAGAGGGGGTGGTCTTTTCTGCCATTTCCCCTGATTTACGACGGGTTCTTCAGGAATTTCAGGCTGACAAACCTGACCGCTGTCCTGTGGGGAAATTGTTTGTTCCTAACAGATGGACTAGTAGAGTGATTTCTGAGGTTCACTGTTCCGTGTTGGCTGGTCATCCTGGCATTTTTGGTACCAGAGATTTGGTTGGTAGGTCCTTTTGGTGGCCTTCATTGTCACGTGATGTGCGTTCTTTTGTGCAGTCCTGTGGGACTTGTGCGCGGGCCAAGCCTTGTTGTTCCCGTGCTAGTGGGTTGCTTTTGCCATTGCCAGTCCCTGAGAGGCCCTGGACGCATATTTCGATGGATTTTATTTCTGATCTTCCGGTCTCCCAGAAGATGTCTGTTATCTGGGTTGTTTGTGACCGGTTCTCTAAGATGGTTCATTTGGTGCCCTTGCCTAAATTGCCTTCCTCTTCTGATTTGGTTCTCTTGTTCTTTCAGCATGTGGTTCGTTTGCATGGTATTCCGGAGAATATTGTGTCCGACAGAGGTTCCCAGTTTGTTTCTAGGTTTTGGCGGGCCTTTTGTGCTAGGCTGGGCATTTATTTGTCTTTTTCTTCTGCATTTCATCCTCAGACAAATGGCCAGACCGAGTGAACTAGTCAGACCTTGGAGACTTATTTGAGATGCTTTGTGTCTGCTGATCAGGATGATTGGGTGGCCTTCTTGCCATTGGCCGAGTTTGCCCTTAATAATCGAGCTAGTTCTGCTACCTTGGTTTCGCCTTTCTTTTGTAATTTTGGTTTTCATCCTCGTTTTTCTTCTGGGCAGGTTGAGCCTTCTGACTGTCCTGGTGTGAATTCTATGGTGGACAGGTTGCAGCAGATTTGGGCTCATGTGGTGGACAAGTTGGTGTTGTCTCAAGAGGAGGCTCAACGTTTTGCTAATCGTCGTCGGTGTGTTGGTTCCCGGCTTCGGGTTGGGGATCTGGTCTGGTTGTCTTCCCGTCATGTTCCTATGAAGGTTTCTTCTCCTAAGTTTAAGCCTCGGTTTATTGGTCCTTATAGGATTTCTGAGATTATTAATCCGGTGTCTTTTCGACTGGCACTTCCGGCCTCTTTTGCTATCCATAATGTCTTCCATAGATCTTTGTTGCGGAAATATGTAGAGCCCATTGTTCCCTCTGTTGATCCTCCGGCCCCTGTGTTGGTTGATGGGGAATTGGAATATGTTGTTGAGAAGATTTTGGATTCCCGTTTTTTGAGACGGAAGCTTCAGTACCTGGTCAAATGGAAGGGTTATGGCCAGGAGGATAATTCTTGGGTTTTTGCCTCTGATGTCCATGCTGCTGATTTGGTCCGTGCCTTTCATCTGGCTCGTCCTGATCGTCCTGGGGGCCCTGGTGAGGGTTCGGTGACCCCTCCTCAAGGGGGGGTACTGTTGTGAATTCTGCTCTTGGGTTCCCTCCAGTGGTTGTAGGTGAGAATGCAGTTGTCTCTGACTCGCAGTCCTGGCCAGGTGTATCGGATTTTTACAATTCTGACTGGGTTATTTAGGTGTGCAGGATCCTTTAGCCCTTTCCAGTTGTCAATGTTTCTTGTGAAGTGTTGGATCACTTTCTGGCTTCTCCTGCTTGCTGCCAAATTCAGCAAAGATAAGTGTCTGGTTTTTTGTATCTGTGGCACACTGCTGTGTGCTTGTTTCAGTTTTATTCCTGCTCTGATTGTAGGATTCACTGGAGTTGCAGATTTACGTTCCTACATCTTTTAGTTAGATGTAGGAAGTTTTTTGTATATTCTGCTGTGGATGTTTTGAAGGGTTTTAATACTGACCGCACAGAACTCTGTCCTATCCTGTCCTATCTAGCTAGAGTGGCCTCCTGTGCTAATCCTGTTTTTTTGCCTGTGTATGTTTTTTCCTCTCCGACTCACCGCCAATATTTGTGGGGGGCTGTCTATCCTTTGGGGATTTTCTCTGAGGCAAGATAATATTCCATTTCCATCTTTAGGGGTATTTAGTCCTCCGGCTGTGACGAGGTGTCTAGGTGTGTTAGGTACACTCCATGGCTACTTCTAGTTGCGGTCTTAAGTTCAGGATTGCGGTCAGTATAGTGGCCACTTTCTCCAGTGAAAGTTCTCATGCAGCTCCAAGGTCACCGGATCATAACAATTCATATTCTCTGAAAAAAGGCCAAGAAAGCAAAAATTCCGCCGGGGTATGTTAGATTTTGAGCACAACTGTATATACATATAATATTCATTATGTAAAACGGGGCAAGTCACTAAGGGATCGGTGAACTGTCAGAAGCCATCAGTATGAATACCTAATCAGTGCTCCACATCAAGCCTCCCCCCCCCACGGGCCACCCCGGAGCACAAGAATCTCATTAACTCAAAACTGAAAATAAAGATTAAACAACAACCACAAGACGGATTGTGTACAATCCTGCTAACAGGTTCACTTTAAAGAGAGCCTGTCACTGGTCAATAGTGGACAGTTTTATTCCTGCTGCTCCCCTGAAAATTCAGTTTGTTTGTTTTTTATTTTATTCCACCAAACAGCTACAGAGATGTGGGCCTTTTCAATTTAATTTTTATTATTTTCACTGAGGGGGTGGTGCTCATGGGATTCTGGGTGGAGGGGGTCTTTAAGCTGTTATGCACTCTTATCCTGTCGGCAATGCCCATTTTTAAAGACCAGAAAAATTTGCAATAAATATAAAGGTCCATATCTTTAGAAACTTACGGCAAATTTTTAAAAAATAAAAAATATAAAAAATAAACAGACAAAAAAAACAGAATACTCAGGAGAGTAACAGAAATAAGGTAAAGGCAAAAAATCAGTCACTTTTGAACCAGTGACAGATCCTCTTAGCAAAATCTTCATTTAGAGCGAATATCTAATGATCCAAGATGTCATTCTCAGTAAGCAGCAGGGAGCCTGCTGACAATCATAATGGAGCAGGAAGCAGCCATAACATGGTGATGTGATTCTGGGATGTATGATGAGTCATAATGAGTCACAGACTTTAAGCCGGTGAATCAGACCTGAAGGAAGAGTATCAATCATCTACCTGGAAATTTCAACAATAACTTTGTAAATCTAGACGCTGCATTTATTGTGTGTCACTTTGTGACTTCCATCTGCTTTGTGTTCACCTTGCTTCTGGTTACATATTGACGGACATACAGCTTGACTTTGAAAAACGCTATAAATCGCTATAAATTTGTACAGGAACAGTTTTCAAGTTTTACTGTAAGTGTTTTATACCTGTAATTAAAGCCAGCAATTTTAGAGGCTTAAGTGTTCCCGGTAATGTGCAATCTGGGGATTTAAACTGATACATGTTAGAAAAAAGGTACTGTACAAGTGTATTTAGGTGACCACTTAGGCTACTTTCACACATCAGGTTTTTGCCGTCAAGCACAATCCAGCGATTTTTAAAAAAACGGATTCTTTTTTTTTCCCGATCCGTTTTTTCTCATAGAGTTGTATTAGCGCCTGATGGCCACACGTTTCATCCTTTTTTTGCCAGACCCGTCAAAAAAGCTGTTTCTGGGGACAGAGAAAAAGCTACAGAGGAACGCTTTTTCTGTCCGGCGAAAAAACGTCTAGTGACGGATCCGGCGAAAAACGTATGAAACTGAGATGTGAAATGACAAATCCGGTTTTTCATGCATTCTCCATACAAATCATGCACATTTTCCGTTCTGGGGTCTCTCTCTCTGCTCTCTCTCTCTCCTCTCCCTCTCTCTCTCTCGTTCGTTTTTCACAATTTTCAATAGATCCGTTTTTTAAGAAATTCGCCGGATCCTGCCTGACGGCAAAAAACTGATGTCTGAAAGTAGCCTAACACTTAGGGAGCCACATGACCAAACACAAGCTCTGTAATCCAGATTTATTCTTGCATTTGAATTATACTCCGCTTTTATATCCGTAGTAAACAGGCTAAGTTTATATCATGCAATGACTATACTATGTAAATGTGAGACTGGCTATGAAATGCAAGCTCCACAATATGCTAAACAGGCATATTGACAGGTTGGTCCTCTATAGCGCTCCAGAAGAAGACAGCAGCAAGATAGTGAATCACGCGAGCGCCGAACTGCAGTAAATTCATATGCATATTGCTATTTTCAGATCCTATCAGCTACACACATATTAGGCTTCTGAAATATTAGCAACATCTTCAATCATACCTACTTTCAAGGGCGTAACTAGAGTCTGATGGCCCCAAGTGCAAGATGTGGACTGGGGCCCCCTTAATCCTTAATAAATTATATATACGTCCTCCATCCTGGTATATATGTCCCTCATTCTGGCCTTATCCTGGTTTATATATCTCTCATTGTGCTATTTGTCCCTTATTATGGACCTCATCCTGGTAAATCTATCCCCCATATTTTCTTTTATATAGACCCCAATGGACTACAAATGTGAGGTGGACCCTAAAAAAATGGTTTTGCATTGGATTGCATTGGCGATTGTGATCTGAAATTCGCATCCACTCGTTTCATGCTGTGATTTATCAGTCCGATCGCAATCCGATCCGAGCTGGTAGTAAAATTGCAGATGAGCACTGAGTCATTGAGTAACGTTGGTCCGAATGCAATCAGATATTTTTATCAGATTGCACTCATCCGATTTATTTGCTGGTGTGAGCGAACCTTAACATAAAAATAAACAATTGAGATGGAAAATGTAAATTTTTAATCTGCCAGCTTCCCATCCCCCACCATGCAGTGAGTTCTGCCCTCTGCTTGCTGTATGCTGTAAACCATGTGTCCTCTACTAGCTGGGGGCATACTTCCTGGCTGTATGCTTAGGGCGGCGGTGCCTGCTCTACCTGATAGTTAATGAGACAGTGTGGGGAATTCTTAAGTATTCCCAGCCTATTGCCAAGAGGCACCTGTTACTTAAGGCATCTCCGCTAATGGGAAGATGCCTGAGCAAAATTCTCTCTCAGTCTGTGGTCAACGTCTGAGTTTCCAGGCCCTGTCCTGTTTCTGTCACCCTGGGGGCTGTATGCCAAAGTCTGTAACTGTATCTTTCCTGTCTTGTTTCCTCCTCCCTGGGGGCTGTATACCCAGGCCTGAATCCTGTATCCTGAACTTGTTCCCGCATCTGACCTTGTCTGAACTGAGTCCTATTCCTAAACCTGTTTGTATTCTAGTCTGGATCTATCCCTATCCTGCTGTGTCTGTTCTTTTTCCTACTCGCCTTATCTGAACCAGCACCTATCTCTATTCTGTTGTCTCTGCACAACGTTAGTTTCATTGGTGTACACTTGCTACTTCACTGTAAGTAACTGTGTGAATCTGGTCCTCTGCTTCTCCTCCTTCTCCTCATCTGTGGCTCTGCTCCTGTTCCGTATCTGCGTCTGTGCTCATTTTCAGCATCTGCGGCTCTGCTCCTGTTCCGCATCTGCGGCTCTTGTTTGTTCAGTCTGAACTAGGTGCTATCTGTTGCCTTATTCGTCTTCAACCCGCCTTTGTCCCAGTCCTTCCTCAAACTGTTCCTAGTCTGAACTTGGTCTTGCCCATCCTTCTTCCAGTCATATCTGCCTGTGTCCCAGTCCTTCCCAAAACGATTCCTGTCTGTCTGGTCTGAACAGGATCCTACCTGTCCCTGTATCCCACTCGTACCTGCCAGTGTCCCAGTCCTTCCCTAAACTGTTCCAGCTTGTCCAGTCTGAACTGGGTCCTACCAGTCCTCATATCCTACTCGTAGCTGCCCGTGTCCCTGTCCACCACATAGGAGAGCTGACAGATCTTCTGTATACTACAACACGCTGGAGAGCTGACAGATCCTCTATATACTACACCATACAGGAGAGCTGACAGATCCTCTATATACTGCACCATACAGGAGAGCTGACAGATCCTCTATATACTACACCACACAGGAGAGCTGACAGATCCTCTATATACTACACCACACAGGAGAGCTGACAGATCCTCTATATACTACACCACACAGGAATGCTGACAGATCCTCTATATACTACACCATAAGGAGAGATGACAGATCCTCTATATACTACACCATAAGGAGAGATGACAGATCCTCTATATACTACACCACACAGGAGAGCTGACAGATCCTCTATATACTACACCACACAGGAGAGCTGACAGATCCTCTATATACTACACCATACAGGAGAGCTGACAGATCCTCTATATACTACACCACACGGGAGAGCTGACAGATCCTCTATATACTACACCACACAGGGGAGCTGACAGATCCTCTATATACTACACCACACAGGAGAGCTGACAGATCCTCTATATACTACACCACACAGGAGAGCTGACAGATCCTCTATATACTACACCACACGGGAGAGCTGACAGATCCTCTATATACTACACCACACAGGAGAGGTAACAGATCCTCTATATACTACACCATACAGGAGAGATGACAGATCCTCTATATACTACACCATACAGGAGAGCTGACAGATCCTCTATATACTACACCATACAGGAGAGCCGACAGATCTTCTGTATACTACACCATACAGGAGAGCTGACAGATCCTCTATATACTACACCATACAGGAGAG
Source organism: Ranitomeya imitator (assembly GCF_032444005.1). Lineage (NCBI taxonomy): Eukaryota > Metazoa > Chordata > Amphibia > Anura > Dendrobatidae > Ranitomeya > Ranitomeya imitator. Next base: position 120,477,027 of record NC_091287.1, read on the forward strand.
CTGACAGATCCTCTATATACTACACCATACAGGAGAGCTGACAGATCTTCTATATACTACACCATACAGGAGAGCTGACAGATCCTCTATATACTACACCATACAGGAGAGCTGACAGATCCTCTATATATTACACCATACAGGAGAGCAGACAGATCCTCTATATACTACACCATACAGGAGAGGTAACAGATCCTCTATATACTACACCATACAGGAGAGCCAACAGATCTTCTGTAGCTCGGGAGCCACATGTGGCTCGCGGGCCCATGAATTGTGGCTCGTGGCTGTCTGCCAGCTTAGTGCATTAGCTCCAGGTCTTGCAAACAGGTATGAAGAGCACATCTGAAAATTGTGAATTTTGTGAGGAGCCCTGCACAGAAGAGCAGATCTGGATGCACATATACTGGTCTTAGAGGTTTTGAGATAATTTAAGTATGCTACACTGGAGACAAGATGATACCACATGTCAGAGGAGGTGTTTGAAGCTGGATGTGACAGTGTCTTGGGAATCACACAGTAGAAAAAGAGGAGGGTAGCACTCACCATCCTGTAAAATACATGCTTTATTCAAAGAATTAAAACATCTTCAGCAGGGGAGAAATGTGTGGGATACACGGACGACGGCCCTTAGAAGCGCAATTGCCTTTTTCAACAGTTCAACTTTACTGAGCAGTAGAGTATCCATCACATATGCAGCACAGTATACAGACAGTGGCATCTCTCCAGCTTTCCCTGCCTTCCCGGCAACCTCTATTCTTCCTGGCAGTCCCTGCCTCGCTTCTGGCACTCTCTGCCTCACTTCTGGCAATCACTGCCTTGTTCCTGGACTCTGTCTGTCCCGCTCCTGAACAATCTCTGTCCTGTCCAATGCCTTCAGACCCACCAGCTTCCTAACATCCTCTGGCCCGGCTTCAATAGGAAAAGGTGCCAGGCTCACCATCTCAGCTTCACCTGCCCCAGTCATAGACCCCGGATCCTCTTTGGGTTGATTTCTATTCACGCTGGTGACCGTCTGCAAGATACTCAGGCTGGGGCCCCTTTCTGCCTAAGCAGCCTTATCCCCACAGCTAGCAGACTGTCTCTCTTCACTGCTGCATCCTGACTGACTCCAACCAGGAAGTGCATGCCTATATCACTCTGCTCTATGCTGCAGTACTCTGTAGCTGCTCCCAACTGGAAAACCCCTATGCTAACTAAACCTAAACTAATACTCCTATTCCCTAATGTGCCCCACTAATCTAATCCCACTATTGCCCTATGCTATCTTCTATTCTATCTCTACTTCTATACATAACTTTCACGTACCCGCTTCTCAGCATGTGACTTGGGGTTGCACCTGCAACGGTTAATCTATCTCCCCTCACGCATTCAGCCTATGTCCTATGCTGCAATGGGAGCATAATTCACACCCCAACACAGTCCACACATCCCGCTCATACACACTGCCACCACTCACCAAACACACGGGCGATGAGTCCCGGAAATATTACCACTACTGTCTGCCAATCATAAGGATAACACACTTTAGGGCTATGGATTCTTTTAGAGAATACAAGGTTCAGACTTATTAAAGTTTTAAGCTTTAATAGAAAAGGTACAATGCTTACAATAAAAAGGGTATAAAAATATGGGAATAAAAAGTGACATACAAATTTTTCCAAAACTGTGATAAAATTAAGGGATAAAACTTACAGAAATAACGAACTTTGCATTCTGATTCTCTGTCCCTGGGGGACGGAGAAATATGGAATGGATCACATCAGCTTTCCAGGCTGCCCCAACATGTGAACATCTTTCTAAGTGTAAAGGCCTAATTTATAGAGTCAAGCTGGAGGTCAAATTTCTAGACCAGCCTCTCAGGATAATATTATAATTGCTGGTTTGTGACTGTACCATGGCCACTTCACCAATGAATCTATCATTTTCTCTGAAACTCCTTGTGTAACTTTTCTCATAGATATATAGTGTCAGGCTGTAATTGATATCTCTCTACACAAGAATCAGGTGTTAAACGCTTCCCCTTCCTGGTTCTTAGCAAGGCCCCCTGGTGAGATTGGAGACAGGAGAGTGCCTTCTCAGGATAACATATGCTGTGACCCCTGTGAGACCTGCAGTCTCAGGACTGATGTTAAATTACTGCTAGTCATACATTCATACCTATACATATTTCACTACAAAAACACACATCAAATACATCACATTACAGCATATAAACAATACAGCAACATTACACTAACATTAGTGAATGACAAGATGCCGCACGTAATCATGTGAACAGTGTCCAAAAAGAGGAGGCACATGGCGACCCTGGTCATCCCCTTACACACGTGTGAAATACATGCTCAGTGGGGTTGAAATTTTGTGATTAACATTTGCAAAACATTCCACTTCTTTGCCTTAAAAAACATCCTGGGTTGCTTTCGCAGTTTACTTTGGGTCTGTAATGAACAGAGGTCCGAATAAGATCCAGTGAGTCACAAACCAAGGCTAAGGCAGAAATCTCCAACAGTGGTTTACTCAAAGGCAGAATAAGTAAGGTAATATGAGGAATACTCAGGTAGATGCACCCAAAAGATACACTAATTCAGCAGCAGCTGAAATCACTGTGCCACTCCAAGGTCTCCTGAGAACTGTATACTCCAACAGGCTAGAGATCAATTTACCTCACAGAACAACTCAATACAAGAACAAGTGTAAATTGAATGTAGTGTTATCAAGAGGAGCCCCTGGAATGACACACTGAGTATAACTTACACACATCTACTATGCGATACACCTCTAAAGTAACGATTAAACACTCTGCAAAGGGATATCCGGGTATCTATGACTATGGTACCGTTAACCTAAGATGAGGCTTCTCTCAGGCAGGATTCCACACAGGCTGCAGCCAGTCCAAGTCTTCGGCGCCAATAAATCACCGCACGCTTCTCCGTCTTGTCGGCCGATGCCGAGCCCAAACGCCGGGGACTTAGTTTAGTGGCCTAAAGAAGTTGTCTCTACTCCTGTAGTTCCTAGAAATGTTCTTACAACAATCCGTCCGTCTTTATATCAGCAGTCGGTCCAAACTTGTTTCTCAACTCAATGCACAGGGACTCCACAGACTCTCAAGTACGTACTGGGTTTTCAGTAAAGTCTCAATCTTCCAAAATAAAAGGTTAACTGTTCCCAGAAAAACGTTAGCAACAAAAACAAGTCTCTCCCAGAGTTGATTCTTCTCGAGGCTTTTCTCCAACACGCTGGCAGCAAATTCACACAGTCTCTTTCTATATCACTGCTGCTTCCTTCTCCCTTCCCGCCTTTTCTTCTCTGCCCCCACTTCCTTATATGACACTTTACACACCCGACACCAGACCCCACCCACCAGCACACATAGTCTCCGGGGGGCCTGGCAGTGTCTGTCCTTTGCTGCAGCAGGCAAAAACCACAGGGTCCTAGTGCCCTCTCAGTGGGACTACAGTTCACCCTCTTACATGCCACCCCACTAGAGGTTGGCGTCCTCGACATACCTTTCCACTCAAATTCATCCTGAGCATATCGCTGAGGCGGTATTCCAGCCGTAGATCGTGTAGTTCTCCTGAGTCCTACATCAACAGGTGGAACCCTAGAGGGAGCTAAAGTCACTTCCGAGGTCGTGTTAGCGGGCGCAAGTGGAGTTGCCTCCCTCTGCGGTTCGATGTCCCGTGATACAGCGTCAGGACCAAGCAGTCGATCTGATGCGTTCTCCTCAACAGCATCCTCCACATTCTCATCACACAAGACCAGATTGGTCGGAGGGGGCAAATAAGCAGGCGCAGGAACAAGCACACCATCAAACTCAAGATCATTCAGAGTTCCTGCCCCTTGGGACACGGCCTCTGGCTCTGGTGGAATAGGCGCCGAATCTTCAAACCAGCACCGTTGTAGCATGTTACGGTGCAAATTACGGGTTGGCCCCCCTGTCCCCACCGGCTCGACCTCGTACACTGGAATCTCAGGATTCACCTGTTTTTTTTATCAGATACGGTATCGCCTCCCATCGGTCACTCAGCTTTCCTGACCGTCGTTTTGTCCTCACCAACACTCTGTCTCCCGGAGAGAACTCTGTTTGTACGGGTCGCGTGTCCCTATGGACCACCTGGCGAAGGCGGTCGCCCACCACCTGATGCACCACCCTCAACCGCCGCCGCTGCTCTCGTACCCACTCGGATGCAGTCCGAAGGGGGGCGGAGGAGGGATCCGGTATGTTCAAATCCTCAATGTCTCGGCCAGGTCTACCAAACATCAACATGTGGGGTGAGTAACCAGTAGTACTGTGCACCCTGTTATTGTAAGCCCACATCAATTCGGGGAGATACTCAGGCCAGCGTGTCTGTTGCTGACCCTCTAAGGACCTCAACATTTGCAACAAGGTCCGATTAAAGCGCTCACATGCCCCGTTACCCTGAGGGTGGTAAGGCGTTGTTCTCGACTGCTCGATACCATAGAGCTGGTGCAACTCCCTCATCAGCGTCCCCTGAAAGCAGGCCCCTTGATATGAATGTACTCTCTGCGGACACCCGAAAACTTGGAAGAAATGTCGACACACGGCCTCAGCCGCCGACTTGGCCGTCTGATCTCTTGTCGGCACCGCTACAGCATACTTGGTAAAGTGATCTGTCATCACCAGGCAATAGGAGTACCCTGACGTAGAGTACCCTATCAAAACGTAGTCAATCATGAGTAGCTCCAGTGGAGCTGAAGTCTTAATAGATGGTGTGGGAGCCCGCTGTTCAGGGCTTTTGTTGAGCCCACAAATTCGGCATTGCCGACACGCGTCGGCCACCATCCCTCCCAACTCAGGGCAATAGAGGACTCGCTGCAACCACTGAAGTGTCTTTTCACTTCCAAAATGGGCCCCCTTCTCATGCGCCTCACGAGCGACCACGGGACCCATCCCCACAGGAATTATCAGTTGGTACCGATGCTGCAGCTCAGATGGCAGGTACACCTTACGATACAAAAGACCTTGTTCCACACACAATTTATCCCATTGTCGAAGGAGTTTCATTCCTTCCATGGACAACTGAGCCTTGTCCTCTGCACGGGGCCAGACCTTGTTTTGTACCCAACGACGCACAAGTGCAACGTCCGGACACTCATCCTGGACTTTTGTCCAATCTGAGGGTGTTTTACCCAGGACACAGGGCATTCCGGTGGCCACCCCACTTGAGTGTACCACACTTTGGAAGATAGGTATCTGCCCCAAAGCTGGAGTTTCAGTGTCCTCAAGTTGTTCGTCAACATCTTCCCCTGATGACCCAAGGGGCACTCTTGACAATGCATCTGCATTGCCGTTTTCTCGACCAGATCGGAATTTAATGCGGTAATTGAACTTGGCCAATCTGGCGACCCACCGCTGCTCCAACGCTCCCAGTTTTGCATTCTCCAAGTGAGCTAGCGGGTTGTTATCTGTCATGACTAGCACCTCAGCCCCTGTTAGATACTCGGCGAAGCGTTCTGTCATTGCCCACACCAGGGCCAGTAATTCCAGTCGGAATGAGCTGTAATTGGCCGGATTTCGCTCGGAGTCTCTTAAAGACCTGCTGCCATAAGAAATCACTCGCTCTCGGCTGTCCTGCACCTGTGCTAGTACTGCCCCCAACCCATGAAGACTACCATCGGTATACAACAAAAAAGGGGTGTCAAACCGGGCGTATGCCAGCAATGGGGCACTCGTGAGGGCGGTTTTCACTTCATCAAATGCCTTTTCCTGTAGGGGCCCCCATGGAATGGGGCGGTTTCGAGGACCCAGCGCTGTCCCTCTCAAAAGTTCGTTCAAGGGACCCACCACTTGTGAGAATTTAGGCACAAACCGCCGATAGTATCCTGCTAGGCCCAGGAAGGCCCGCACTTCTCGCAGGTCACAGGGAGGTGGCCACTCTTGTACCGCCTTAATCTTGCTGGCTATAGGTAGTACCCCGTCCGGGGTCACCAGGTGTCCCAAATACTCAATCTGGTTTCGTAACAATTGACATTTTTTTGGCTTTACTTTCAGGCCGTAGCTCCTGAGCCGCCGGAGAACTTGACGCAGCTTCTCCAGATGATCTTCAAATGAGGTTCCGAACACCACAATGTCGTCTAGATATATCAGGACTGATTCAAAATTTAGATCGCCTAAGCAATGTTCCATCAGGCATTGGAAGGTTCCCGGGGCGGTAGCGAGGCCAAAGGGCATCCGGTTGAACTCAAAGAGCCACATTGGTAAGACAAACGCCGTCTTGGCCCGATCTTTTTCAGCCATTGGGACCTGCCAGTACCCACTTGCCAAATCCAACGTTGAGAAATACTTGGCCCGACCCAGGGCCGACAGGGATTCTTCAATTCGGGGTAAAGGATATGCGTCCCGTACAGTGTGGGCATTCAATTTTCGATAGTCCACACAAAATCGGAGTGTCCCATCCTTCTTGCGGACCAAGACTACAGGGGCCGCCCAGGGACTCCGTCTCTCTCGGATCACTTGGTTGTCCAGCATACTGGCCACCATGCTCTTCACCTCTTGATAGAGCGCCGGAGGGATTTGACGATATCTTTCTCTAATGGGTGGAGTATCCCCCGTTGGAATCTCATGCTCAATCGTCTGGGTACACCCGAAGTCCTCTCCATGTCGGGAAAAGGTCTCTTGATGCTCCCACAAAACTCTCTCCAACTGCTCCAACTGCACTGGGGTCAGCTTCTCCCGATCCACCCCCATCTGCTCCATGATCACATGACCATTCCATTCCTCAGTAGGATGTTCAGTCCGGCCTACCTCGACCGCAAATGTCCAGGATGACTGTTGATCTGGTCGCAGTTCGAATCCTGCATTTTCCGGCACCTTCTCTTCCGGCACAAACAGTTCAGCCAGTATGGTCCCAGCGGGAATTGTAACAGCCTCATCTAAAACATTGATGCATCGGACCGGCACCCGTCCATTCTTCACAATCGCCAAAGACCGGGCCACATGTACTTTGGCAAATGAGGAACTCTCTTGGGCGGGCTCAAGTAGCACTTCAAGCCCATTCAATCTCTGTGCAGCTCCCACCGGCAGCATTAAGAGTTCCTCTTGTCTGGGTCCCAGCAGGATTGGGGCCCGCGATGGCACTCGGACCCGGCCCACCCAGCCACCTGGGACCGCACTTTTCAGCAAGTCGCAACTCAGCACTAGACGGTGTAAAATTCTCTGTGTGGGTCGGTGTCTTGTCGCCCGGGCCCAGTATCGGAGTCCTTCACTGGCATACATCTGGTGATTCAAGTCTCGCAGCACGTTCATTCCGAGCGTCACCTCCATTCCTCTTCTGGGGGGGTGATCCACCAGTACTATCCCTTTCTGCCCCAGCTCTTGACCAAACATTTTTAACTGCATCCACACGATCCCCTTGACTAACAGTTGACCATTATTTGCGGCGGTAAGTCGTATCACTCGGCCATCCTCTGGCACCACTAGTCGACTGAAGTATCTCTCATATACTTCTAGAGGCATTATAGTACATTCGGATCCCGTGTCAACCAAGCACCTCATCTTCCACCCTTCAAACTTTGCTTCCATCACTGGACTACATGCAAACAAATCTTGCTCATCCCGTCGAGGGCTTTGTGCGGGTGGGGCCGCTGCTGCTTGCCCTCTCATGGCAGCGGCCGGAAGTTTAAAGCCGGCGACGGGGTTTCTGGGGCTGCAAGCGTCCGGCAGTAAAGAGAGATGTGTCCCTGGCGCCCACACTTCCAGCAGGTAATTGTTCCTCGTGGACGAGGGCTTGACTCATTCTGATAGGGCGACCTGGCCATCTGTGGGGTCACCGTTCCAGGGGGTGGAGCAGAAGGCCCCCGTGAGGGGGTATAGGCGGGACCAACTGTCAGTTGAGACAATTTCAGCTTCAACTCCTTTACCTCAGCACGCAAAGCTTGTACCACGCTTACCAGCCCCTCTCCCCCTGACCCCGATGACCCACCTTCCTCCAGCTGGGCACTGTTCACTGACCCCTCGGGCACATGGGCAGATTTCTCTTCCCTTTCCACTGCAGCTCGGTAAATCTGCCAGAAAGATAATTCTGGTGCAGCCCGGGCCATTTCCAACAGTTTGTCCCGGAGAAGTCTATTGACTAACCCGGTGATGAATTGATCCCGGAGTAAGCGGTCTACCTCCCGGAACGCCCCCATGGCCCCCGGGTCTAGTCGCTGCATCTCATTCAACGTCTCTTGCAAGATATTAGAGTACTGCATCAGGGACTCACACTCTCTTTGGGGACGATTAAAGAATAGGGACCGAAGCTGGGCCACACGCGCTCGGTCCCCCAAACTTCCCTCTAACAGTTCCAAAATCTTTTCTAACGTATCCCTCTCTGATTCTGGGCTCACCATCACCATACGCCTAATATCACCCTCCAGTGCATTTAATGCCAGCTCAGCGCGTAACACGGGGGTCAAATTACACATGCGCAGAATACTCCGGACCCTCTCGGCCCAATCTTGCAACGCCATATTGCGCCCATCGTATTTCGGCATGTGCTGAAGTAAAGCTCCTACAGGCACATACCCTCCCGGAGTCGCCGCGGCTGCCCGGGGAACCTCAACCCCAGAGGAGGATGCGGATACAGCGGGGTCGTTTCTACCCTCGCCTTCGTCCATGACAAGCACTGGATCCTGCCGACTACGCCAAAAATGTAATGACCAGAGGTCCGAATAAGATCCAGTGAGTCACAAACCAAGACTAAGGCAGAAATCTCCAACAGTGGTTTACTCAAAGGCAGAATAAGTAAGGTAATGTGAGGAATACTCAGGCAGATGCACCCAAAAGATACACTAATTCAGCAGCAGCTGAAATCACTGTGCCACTCCAAGGTCTCCTGAGAACTGTATACTCCAACAGGCTAGAGATCAATTTACCTCACAGAACAACTCAATACAAGAACAAGCGTAAATTGAATGTAGTGTTATCAAGAGGAGCCCCTGGAATGACACACTGAGTATAACTTACACACATCTACTATGCGATACACCTCTAAAGTAACGATTAAACACTCTGCAAAGGGATACCCGGGTATCTATGACTATGGTACCATTAACCTAAGATGAGGCTTCTCTCAGGCAGGATTCCACACAGGCTGCAGCCAGTCCAAGTCTTCGGCGCCAATAAATCACCGCACGCTTCTCCGTCTTGTCGGCCGATGCCGAGCCCAAACGCCGGGGACTTAGTTTAGTGGCCTAAAGAAGTTGTCTCTACTCCTGTAGTTCCAAGAAATGTTCTTACAACAATCCGTCCGTCTTTATATCAGCAGTCTGTCCAAACTTGTTTCTCAACTCAATGCACAGGGACTCCACAGACTCTCAAGTACGTACTGGGTTTTCAGAAAAGTCTCAATCTTCCAAAATAAAAGGTTAACTGTTCCCAGAAAAACGTTAGCAACAAAAACAAGTCTCTCACAGAGTTGATTCTTCTCGAAGCTTTTCTCCAACACGCTGGCAGCAAATTCACAGTCTCTTTCTATATCACTGCTGCTTCCTTCTCCCTTCCCGCCTTTTCTTCTCTGCCCCCACTTCCTTATATGACACTTTACACACCCGACACCAGACCCCACCCTCCAGCACACATAGTCTCCGGGGGGGCCTGGCAGTGTCTGTCCTTTGCTGCAGCAGGCAAAAACCACAGGGTCCTAGTGCCCTCTCAGTGGGACTACAGTTCACCCTCTTACAGGTCACTGTCCAACTGTACTGTGAAGCTCCATCCAAACAACCTTGCTGCAGAATTCATCCAGCTGCTTCTGTCTTCAGTCACATCATCAATAATCACTAGAGACTAGTGTTGAGCATTCCGATACCGCAAGTATCGGGTATCGGCCGATATTTGCGGTATCGGAATTCCGATACCGAGTTCCGATATTTTTGTGATATCGGGAATCGGTATCGGGATTAAGATTCATGTGTAAAATAAAGAATAAAAATAAAAAATATTGATATACTCACCCTCGGACGCGCCCTGGTTGTCACCGCTGCAACCGCCATGCTTCCGTTCCTAAGAATGAGTGCGTTAAGGATGTTCGATGACGTCGCGGCTTGTGATTGGTCGCATGACCTTTTTTTTTAAATGAGCATGCAGCTCTTTCAAAGGCAATTTGCATATTAATTCAAACACAGATTTTGCAGTAATGGAGGAACAGACCGGCCATGTAAAGGTATTGCTTGATTTGTCTTTGAAAGAGTTACATGCACCTAACTAGTTAAGGGGGTGAAATATTGCTGACAGTTTCCCTTTAAGGCATCCAACTTCATCTGTTATATGAGGACATCCACCCGCCATATAAAATTATCTAAACTCAACTATTTCCATTTTCTACAACGGTTATTAATTTTATGTCCAGCGGTTTCAGTAATGTATAGAAATGCTCTTATTTAGTAATTACTCCACACAGATATATTCCGCTGTTCCTCCGGCTTACAGACAGGGCGGAGCAGAGCAGTGCGTCAGTGGAGACTTCTGGTGCATGTTGCATGCAATACAGTCATTATACCAGAGACCCACGTCATCGGCTACAGACTGAAAGGCTATTACATTACTGAATGAACGAAAAAAAAGAACATGAGTCTGTAAATAAGAATAAAGATCAGATGACAGCTGAAACCACACTTGAAACAAAATTGATTTAAAAAATACAGTATCCTGATTTATTTATAGACTATGGTTGAAAAATATTTAGAATTGAGAGTCCTCAGTGGTTGATACCTTTTAGACTATGAAAGACTATGGGGACTATGGTTGTAATTGGTACGATTCATTCAGAAATCACAGCAGAGGTTCTATTTCTAGTCCCCTTTTTTGGCAAGAAGGTCATGCCGTGCTGCTTGTGTGAAAGCTGCGGAGTTTACCATCCACTATCCAAATGTGTCTTTTGGGAGCACGATTAACCCCAGACTCTTGCATCTTCATATGTTCTCTTTTTTTAATCATTGCAGTGTTTTTATGATGACCTGGCGGTTTTAGGATATATTTATACTGTGGCTCAGCAGTGCCATCATCTGGTTACTACAAGTATGGTTAGAAGATATTGTTCCAATCAAACACTGTGAGGCTTGCTAAACTCAAAATAAATTGTACAAGTTGTGCAACTGGGGATCAGATATCACATGGAATCCTAATTTTTAATCTATCATCAATAATGTGTACTGAAAACAATGTAAGTGCCGCCAAAGATGCCTTACTGATGATGGGTAAGGCCTCATTCACACGTCGGTATTTCTCCATCAGTATTTCATCAGTATTTGTATGCCAAAACCAGGAGTGTCTTCAAAACACAGAACAGGTGTCAATCTTTGAATTGTAGTTTTTCTCTGTAAGTTCCACTCCTGGCATTGGCACACAAACACTGATGCAAAATACTGACCAAATACTGACATGTGAATGAGGCCTAAAAATGATACCAAAAAGATAGACCAGAACTGGGCAAGATGCGGCCCGCGCGCCACATCCAGCCCGCCTGATGATTTTAAGCGGCTCGCCAGCTAGCTGTTGTATTGTATAAGAATTAGATCTGTCTCTTTAAGAAAGCGAGGGCGGGAGTTGAGTTCAGTTTCAGTTTCAGTTTCAGTTCTGGCCTGAGGAGAAAATCTTATGCTGCTGTTATGCTGTGGGCTGGAGGAAAAGAGAAGAATAAAATACAGTTAAAGCTTACTCTCTCTTAAATTCCTTACACCGTGTGGACATTACAACTGGCGACGAGGATGGGATTGAATCACCTGCTACTGTGAGTACTGACCCCTGCTTTACTGCTTCACACGCCAGCACCACTGAGAGACTCCAACATGGCTGAATACTTGCACATGTTCCCACAGTTTGATATGACTGATGTCACTAATCTCTCTCATAACTGGAGAAAATGGTTAAATCGATTTGAGAATTTCCTGGAAGCAATAGATATAAAAGAGGAGAACAGAAAAAAAGCCGTGTTCCTGCATTGTGCGGGCACAGGAGTCTATGACATATATAGCACATTACCAGCAGCGGAGACAGACACGTACAGCAAATGCTCCAAAGCTCTCACTGACTACTTCAACCCTAAACAAAACATCAGATATGAAAGATACAAGTTCAGGATTGCTAAGCAGCTTCCAGAAGAATCCATAGACACCTATGTCACCCGGCTAAAAGAACTAGCACATGGGTGTGCATTTACTGACGTAGATGATGAAATCCTAACTCAAGTAATTGTCACCTGCTCGTCTAATACCATAAGGCGTAAAGCTCTGCAGCAGGATCTCTCTCTGCATGATTTACTCAAGATGGCCCGTGCTATAGAGATAGCAGATCATCAGGCAACTGTAATGGAGAGTGGGGATCATTTACATGTGCATAATCTCAAACATAACAGTGCACAAGGCAAGCAGGCCCCGCAACAGAAGAAATGTTATAGATGTGGACAAGATTTCCCTCACCACATGAACAAATGTCCAGCTATAGGACAAACTTGCAGTAAATGTGGAAAAGGGAACCATTTTGCAGTTGTCTGCAAATCAGCGCCCAACAAGTCTCCTCTGCCAATGACAAAGCCTGCAAATATAAAAATGGTAAATCAGGATATAGGAGAAGTGTCTGTGGCTGAGAACTATGTGTTCACAACTTTTGTCACTGGCTCAGTGCAATCTCCATGTATTACACTCACCATCTGCAACACGGATATCACCTTTACCATAGATACAGGAGCTTCGGTGGATATCATAGACAGCAATACTTATGAACAGTTGAAAACAAAGCCAGTCTTACAGCAAGTGCAGACTAAAATCTTCCCATATGGATCTAAAACACCTCTAGTTACAATGGGACAATTTGATGCTGAACTTAGCTATAAAGAAAATAGGCAGAAAACCACTTTTCACACCTTACAAGGATAGGGAGGCTGTCTTCTCAGCTATCACACTGCCTTGAAGCTAGGACTCATCCAGATTGTTCATACCATAACCGACCCTGCGGACCTGGATGTACAAGCCATGGTGAACAGTTTTCCCTCCCTATTTAGTGGATTAGGAAAATTAAAGGACTCTCAAGTGCATCTTCATGTGGATGACAGTGTCCGTCCAGTAGCCCAGGCTCACAGGCTTATTCCATTTCACCTGAGAAAGAAGGTAGAAAAGGAACTCCAATTACTCATGGATGATGATGTCATTGAAACTGTTTCTGGTCCCACTCCGTGGGTCTCTCCACTTGTGGTAGTTCCAAAACCAAAGACTCCAGAGCAGGTAAGACTGTGTGTTGACATGCTCCTGCCCAACACTGCTATTCAAAGGGAAAGACACATCTCACCCACAATTGATGACATTATTCATTTATTAAATGGAGCAACTGTTTTTTTCAAAGCTCGACCTCAATAAGGGCTATCATCAATTAGAATTGAGTCCAGAATCCAGATACTTAACAACATTTTCCACCCATGTGGGTCTCAGAAGATACAAAAGATTGACGTTTGGGGTCTGCTCAGCAGCAGAAATTTTTCAGGATACGATAAGGAGCGTCATTCAACATATTCCAAATGCCTTTAATTACAGTGATGACATACTGGTTTTTGGGAAAACTCAAGCTGAACATAATCGTGCTCTATATGCTATATTTGAATGTCTGCTCTCTGCTGGACTCACTTTAAACAAAGAAAAATGCGAATTTGGTAATAATTCATTGGAGTTCTATGGTCACATTTTCTCGGCGGAAGGAGTACGACCTGATCCCAAGAAAGTGGAATCCATCAGAGCAGCTTCAATTCCACAGGATGCCAGTGAAGTGTGCTCTTTTCTTGGAATGGCAAGTTACTGTGCTAGATATATTCCAAATTTTTCGACAATCAGCACTCCATTAAGGGAACTTACGAAACAAAATTGCGTTTTTCAATGGTCCCAAGACTGTCAGGCCTCTTTTGAAACAATCAAAAACGAACTCTGCTCAACAACCACCATGGCCTATTTTGATCCAGCTCTTCGAACTGAACTGATTGTGGATGCTAGTCCTGTGGGACTGGGTGCAATTTTAGCACAATACAAGGATGACAATCAAAGTCCCCACATCATTTCTTATGCAAGTAAAAGCTTAACAAGCACTGAAAGTAAATATTCACAACCTGAAAAAGAAAGCTTGGCAGTCGTCTGGGGATGTGAACACTTTCATTTATTTCTCTATGGCGCTCCCTTCACTATTGTCACAGATCATCAAGCTCTCCTTACAATTTTTGGAAATCCCCGAGCTAAAATGCCAGCACGAATTGAACGATGGGGTCTACGTCTACAGGACTATAATTACAAAATTGTTCACAAACCTGGAAAATACAGCAATCCAGCTGATTATCTCTCAAGACATCCCACGAATGATGATTTACCTGTGCATTCCTCCATTGAAGAATACATCCACTTTGTTGCAGCTCACGCCGTGCCAAAAGCACTTTCTGTTGATCAGTTTGTGAATACGACAACAAGTGACAAGACACTCTGTGCCTTAATACAAATTATCCAAAATAGAAGGTGGCATGAAATTCAAAAGAAAAAATTTCCTGAAGAGGGGATTGATCTGAAAGAGTTAAAACTATTTTCAAATGTACGTGAGGAATTATCAGTCACTGAAGATCAACTCATCCTTCGTGGTACCAAACTGGTTGTACCTAAGGCCTTGCGCAACCTAGTCATACAGATAGCACACGAAGGTCATCTAGGAATTGTTTGCACAAAAAAGTTACTCAGAGAAAAAGTGTGGTTCCCAAATATGGATAAATTGGTGGAAGAGAAGATTGGACATTGCTCCACTTGTCAATTAATTACTCCATCACTCGAAATTCCTCACATTTTAAAATCATACCGCAGAACAATGGTAATGAACTCCCACCAGTGGAAGATTTGATACCCGACGGTGGAGAGGACCAACAAGAGGTGACTGATCCGTCAGCATTGGACACCCCCAATGAACCCAGACATTACCCTACACGGGAAAGAAGGGCTCCATCGAGACTTATTGAAGAGATATAGTTTAAAAAAAAAAGGGGAATAAGACAATACAGACATGGTTTTTCTTGGACATTTTCGTGTTGTTACATTGTCAATATTTGTTTTAGGTTGTTAATATATATATATATATATATATATATATATATATAAAAAAAAAAAAGGGGGATGATGTAATGTATAAGAATTAGATCTGTCTCTTTAAGAAAGCGAGGGCGGGAGTTGAGTTCAGTTTCAGTTTCAGTTCTGGCCTGAGGAGAAAATCTTATGCTGCTGTTATGCTGTGGGCTGGAGGAAAAGAGAAGAATAAAATACAGTTAAAGCTTACTCTCTCTTAAATTCCTTACACCGTGTGGACATTACAACTGTCACTTCTGACAGCCGAACCCGGAACCGCTCGGCCAGCCTCCTATGGGAGGTGGAGCCGCATATTCATTACTGTAAATGAGCGGCCCCACGTGATCGCATACAGGAGAAGATGCGGCCAGACCAGGAAGCAGCGACAGCCAACGAGGAAGGCGGGTGAGTATTTTCAGAACAGCGGGGGGGCGCACAGGGGGTGGGAGGGCGGTGGACACATAGATCTTTATTTTAAACACTATTATTCATATTTTCTCTGTAGCAAACGCTGCTGCAGGGAAGATTTGAATCGCGGATTCAGCACCAGTGGGGGGGACAGCGCTTAATGTAGCGCTGTCCCCTGCACGGCACACGGACTGCACACGGACAACGTCCGTGTGCGGTACGTGTTTTACACGGACCCATTGACTTTAATGGGTCCGTGTAATACGTGCGCTCCCACGAACACTGACATGTCTCCGTGTTTGGCACACGGAGACACGGTCCGCAAAAAATCACTGACATCTGAACAGATGCAGTGATTTTTATGTGTCTACGTGTGTCAGTGTCTCCGGTACGTGAGGAAACTGTCACCTTACGTACCGGAGACACTGACATGTGAAACAGGCCTAAGGACTGGCGGAACGCACCAAATATTAATATTAGAGAATATGAGGTGCATTCGTAGTCCGGGGTCCACCGTGCAGAGATGACACCTGCAGCTGAGTAATGGCGGACGGACGCTTGCTCACACGTGGGTTTGACCTCACCCATTGTGAAAGGAAGCGAACTCTGTTGCTTCACAGAGTTGCCGTAAATACGCTGTGCCCTGTTAGCAGTCACAGGGGGCCACTGAAAGACACTAGTGGGATCCCTATGAATCACCCCACTAAACTGGTTTTTGGACTCGCTCTTACCCTCGGTAGCTTTTGAGACCGCGCCTGAGGACACCCTGAGTCAGATGCAGAGTCCAAGCGGGAGTTCCCATCCTACACTGACCGGCTGTCAGGAAAGCGCACTGATTGCGCACGGTGCTGTACAGGCGGGCACTGCGAATAGACGTAGAAATGTGTGCTAAATGTGCAGGTAGCACTGTCGGGCGCTAGGCAGCTTCCACCATTCGCGAGCAGTCATCATCACTAGGAATGGGAATGATTAAGGAGCTTTCATCCATCGACAGACATTCATCTACACACACACGTTATCAGGTTTATACTAGCGCATGGCCGCATGGCCATGCAAACCTTTTATAGCTGTAGCTCTCAAGGTCGAATAGGAGCTGCTACAGGACCTGAGCATGTGACCCCCGACCTCCAATTGGAGGTCATCCTGTGGGCATGCTCAGTATGGGAAAAGCAGAACTTAGTCCCTGAAACACCTGCTTGCTGCTGATCAGCACTGGTTACAAAGGCAGAGCCTGGAAAGGCAGCAGTAACCAAGCGCACAGTATCAGCTTGAGCCATACGCTGGGACTGACGTCTCTGCTGAGCAGGCTCCACTGCGGCTGGAGGAGAATGGGAGACCGCAGCGGACATAGTTTGAGATTACCCCTGTGCAGCGGTGGGAACTCCTAACACACCGGTGTGTAAAAATTGGACAGCGAGTGCTGTGCGATTTTTAATTTTTCTCACTTACATTGGCGAGTCTCGTCCGAGAATCGCAGCATGCTGCGATTTTTTTCTCTGTCCGATTTCGGCTGAGAAAAAACTCGCAAATGAGATGTCACCTATTGAACAACATTGCCCCGAGTGCAATCCGATTTTTTTATTAGATTGCACTTGTCCATATTTCTCGCAAGTAAGTATGAGCCCTAAGGGTCATTATCATCTTTGTCATGTTGCAGCTGACATTCAATCTTTTGATATACTAAAAGAAATCCTGCCATGTCCTAAAACGCTATTAACCTTCAGATATAGGGTCAATCTGCAGGTCAATTGGGTTCTAGTGCTGTCCCGCCACCGTACTGTAAGCACGATTACCAGGATAACATTATTCCTTCTGGGAGCTGCCGGCTTTCAGTCATACAGACGTGCTCGGAGTAGCTAAAGTCACCTATCAGTACACAGAGAGCTGTGGCCCTGGCACTTTGATAGAAAACTCGCTCTACAGTCCATCTGAGCAGATCAAGCTGTCAATCAAAGTGCTGAAGCGTGCTTAGAGCTGACGCTCACAATCCCGTGAGCTGTGACTGTAGACGCATTGTGCAAACCTGTATGACTGAAAGCCGGCGGCTCCATAGCGGAATAAGGTTAATTTTATCATGGTAATTCCGCTTACAATAAGGCAGTCAGATAGTAATGCTGTTACCCTGCAGATTAACCCTATATCTGCAGGTTAAAAGCTTTTAGGGACATGACAGGTTCCCTTTAACCCATTCACTACTCGTCGACTTTCAATTTTTCTTGTCTTTTTCAATTTTTTTGGGGCCATACAGACAGATGAGGACTTGTTTTTTGTAGTATGAGTTGTACTTTTAAACAACACCATTCATTTTTACCACATAGTGTACTGGAAAATTGGAAAAAAACTCTGTGCGTTGAAATTGCAAAAAAAAAGTGCAATTACACAAATGATTTTTGGAGTTTTATTTACCATGTTCACTATATGCTAAAACTCACCTGGCAATATGATTCCGCAGTCCAATGCAAGAGTGCAGATACCAAACACGTATAGGTTTGATTTTTTTTTTATTTAAGTGGTGAAAAAAAAATCAGAAATTTGTATATAAAAAAAAAATTGTTTTTTTTGTGTCGTCCTTTTTCGAGGCCCGTAACGTTTTCATTTTCGAGATCTGGGTGAAGGCATATTTTTTTGTACCCTGAGCTGACATTTTTCTTGATACCATTTGGGTATTATGTATACACAATGTTTTGATCGCCCATTATTGTGATGTTGAGGCCGCCAAAAATATGTAATTCTGGCTTTTCGATTTTTTTCACATTACTCTATTTACAGATCAGATTAATTTATTTTATACTTGGATTGGACATTTCTGTACGTGGTGATACCAAATATGTGTATTTTTTATATTTTTATTTTCAATTGGGTAAAGGGGGTTGATTTGAACTTGTTTTTTTCTCATTTTTTTAACTTTTTTTTTACTTTTTACTTCATTTAATAGTCCCTTCATGAAACTTGAAGCTGCTATTGTCTGTGTTCTGCATAGCAGTGATTCAGCACTACGTATAGCAGAAATCTCAATCTCCTATGAAAGTTGGCCATGAGACGTTGCTCACAGGATTATCTTAATGACCGACATGGGTCTTCTGCAGATCCCCGGCTGTCTTTACAACCTACCGGCAGCGCCTTCTGAAGCGACGCAGTCACGCAGGTCACATTTACATGCGCGGACCACCACTGTTCCTCCTTCCATGCATTCAGGTAACTCCCTCACAAGATTTTTGTTTCATACCCAGGAGCTCTAAAATGCTTTCTTTCCCTCTGCTTGGCACTCATCATGTTACCTTATGTGATACTAATCAAGTTTCAACCCCCCTCCTCCCAGGTATCCCCTCCTTTTCTGGGGTCTCCTTCTTTTTACTGGAAGTCTGCACTTATGAAATCTGAGATATCATACACCTCTTTATACCTTTCCACCTGGAGATAACATCTGGACTAGTGATGAGCAAATATACTCGTTACTCGAGATTTCCCGAGCATATTCGGGTGACCTTCGAGTATTTTATAGTGCTCGGAGATTTAGTTTTTAGTGCCACAGCTAAATGATTTACATCTGTTAGCCAGCATAAGTACATGTGGGGATTCCCTAGCAACCCCCACATTTACTTATGCTGGCTAACAGATGTAAATCATTCAGCTGCGGCAATAAAATTTAAATCTCCGAGCACTAAAAAATACTCTGAGGTCACCCGAGCGTGCTCTGGAAATTTCAAGTAACGAGTATATTTGCTCATCACTAATCTGGACCCTCTCCCCCAAATCTCACATAACATGTTCCTGTATCCTTTTCGGAATCTAGTCATATCAACTTGTATTGCCATTACTTTATTGTCACTAACTGCAGGTCTTGCAATTTTTCTTTAATCTGATGTTTTACTGCATAAAATATGTACTTTCTACTAGAGGACAGAGTTATAAATATAATAACATGTTATTGTCTACTAGTCCATTTTGCATAAATGTTAATATCTTTGATGCAAGTTTATTATTTATATGTATCACATGACCCCTTCTTTTTTCTGTATACGCCCCCCTCCTTTTTTAGTTCTGATGAATGTCTGAGTTAAGACCGAAAACATTCAACGTAGCATTGAATGCAATAAAAAAAGGAACTTTATTTCACCTTATTCCATTTGAGTGCCAAGTTCTTTATTCGACGTGTCTTCTTGTATTATTATTTGTCAAGAGCACATTAGTGCTTGGGTTTTTAAGGGCAGATTGAGTCTTGCACTTCATTCTGGGCAATAACGATTCCCTCCTTGCGCATCTTCTAATCTAGATCCTATCTATGTAGTTTCATGTATTTGCTAAGTTGTAGGTCAGGGTGAGCAGCACAGACTAGAGGCATTAATGCAGCTGAGCTGGACTAACCAGACGGCACTTAGACCTGTAAAGGTGAATATGCATATCTAGAAGGAAGTGCTAGATGCATCAGAGTTGAGTTGCGGACAGCACCTAGGATCAGTTGAGATGAGAAGACAGGCATCTTAATACCGCACAGATAAGTGTATGGACAACACCTTGAAACAGATTAGTATGCAGAAAGATACCTTGATGCAGCAGGATTAAAGGGAGTCTGTCACCATATTTAACCTTTCTAACCTATTAATGTAGGCGTAACGTCCATTGCTGGTGCCTCCGCATGGTTCCCTTGCTCTATCCATGTGGGGACGCCGACATACTCATCGCCCCGGCAGCATCCCCGCAGTCCTCTCCCTCTTTTCCCTGTGCATGCCTAGTGCGGGTGCGCTCTCTCCCCTGCTATTAAAGGGGCAACGAGCACCTACAACAATGCCCTCAGCCAATAGCTCGGAAGCATCTTAGGGAGGTGCCTGAGCAACCTCAATAGGTTGTTAGTGGTAGTGTTTGTGTGCAACTCTACTTTGCCAGGTCCCACATCCTTAGACTTAGTCTTCAGTAGTTTATTCATGACCCTGAAGCTGCTCCGACGGTACCTAAATCCAGTAGCCGTGTCAGCGATACCTGAACCGTTTCCTGAGACCAATGTGTCTGAACGAGAACCTATCCCCTAAGACTACGTTCGGCCAGAAAACACTTGGGATTGGCAGCTGCAGTACCAGGGACTGCATAGGAGTGGTACCTGGTGACTACCTGCAGTTCAAGTGTGACTCCACCATCAGGGGCTCCAGTGAACACCAAGCAGCCACTTAGGTAGGCCCCTCCTAGGCAAACCCAACCCCATGGCACACTAGGTCCACAAAACACCTGCGCCACCGGTGAGTGTGACAATGGGCAAACAGGTTATAGAATGCTAGAAAAAGTAATATTTGTATGACTCCTATCAGATGGCTTGTTATTGAGAAATCATCTTTTCTCACTTTATGTAAATCATCTCTTCCGGACTTCTACTGGAAGAAGCAAGGCGAAACGCGAGTCGGGGAGGAGGGACGCAGCTTGGGTCTGTCTCTATAGTCTTGGCCAACATATTTAACAAGGTACCGTAACTAATATTGTGACACTTTTCTTGTTCCTGCCTATCCTATACATACAGTTAGGTCCATATATATTTGGACAAAGACAACATTTTTCTAATTTTGGTTATAGACATTACCACAGTGAATTTTAAACAAAGCAATTCAGATGCAGTTGATGTTCAGACTTTCAGCTTTCATTTGAGGGTATCCACATTAAAATTGGATGAAGGGTTTAGGAGTTTCAGCTCCTTAGCATGCGCCATCCTGTTTTTAAAGGGACCAAAAGTAATTGGACAATTGACTCCAAGGCTATTTCATGGATAGGTGTGGGCAATCCCTTCATTATGTCATTCTCAATTAAGCAGATAAAAGGCCTGGAGTTGATTTGAGGTGTGGTGCTTGCATTTGGAAGGTTTTGCTGTGAAGTAAACATGCGGTCAAAGGAGCTCTCCATGCAGGTGAAACAAGCCATCCTTAAGCTGCAAAAACAGAAAAAAACTCATCCGAGAAATTGCTACATTATTAAGAGTGGCAAAATCTACAGTTTGGTACATACTGAGAAAGAAAGAAAGAAAGAAAGCACTGGTGAACTCATAAATGCAAAAAGACCTGGGCGCCCACGGAAGACAACAATGGTGGATGATTGCAGAATAATCTCCATGGTGAAGAATAATCACCCCTTCACAACAGCCAACCAAGTGAACAACACTCTCCAGGAGGTAGGCGTATCAATATCCAAATCTACCATAAAGAGAAGACTACATGAAAGTAAATACAGAGGGTTCACTGCACGGTGCAAGCCACTCATAAGCATCAAGAATAAAAAGGCTAGACTGGACTTTGCTAAAAAACATCTAAAAAAGCCATCACAGTTTGGGAAGAACATTCTTTGGACAGATTAAACCAAGATCAACCTCTACCAGAATGATGGAAAGAGAAAAGTATGGTGAAGTCATGGTACAGCTCATGATCCAAAGCATACCACATCATCTGTAAAACACGGCGGAGGCAGTGTGATGGCTTGGGCATGCATGGCTGCCAGTGGCACTGGGTCACTAGTGTTTATTGATGATGTGACACAGGACAGAAGCAGCCGAATGACTTCTGAGGTATTCAGAGACATACTGTGTGCTCAGATCCAGCCAAATGCAGCCAAACTGATTGGTCGTCGTTTCATACTACAGATGGACAATGGCCCAAAACATAAAGCCGAAGCAACCCAGGAGTTTATTAAAGCAAAGAAGTGGAATATTCTTGAATGGCCAAGTCAGTCACCTGATCTCAACCCAATTGAGCAGCATTTCACTTGTTAAAAACTAAACTTCAGACAGAAATGTCCACAAACAAACAGCAACTGAACACCACCGCAGTGAAGGCCTGGCAGAGCATCAAAAAGGAGGAAACACAGAGTCTGGTGATGTCCATGAATTCAAGACTTCAGGCAGTCATTGATAACAAAGGGTTTTCAACCAAGTACTAAAAATGAACATTTTATTTAAAATTATTGAATCTATCCAATTACTTTTGGTACTTTTAAAAACAGGGTGGCACATGTTAAGGAGCTGAAACGCCTAAACCCTTCATCCAATTTTAATGTGGATACCCTCAAATGATAGCTGAAAGTCTGAATTTCAACTGCATCTGAATTGTTTTGTTTAAAATTCATTGTGGTAATGTCTATAACCAAAATTAGAAAAATGTTGTCTCTGTCTAAATATATATGGACCTAACTGTATCTATTGACAACATATACAGTGGGTACGGAAAGTATTCAGACCCCTTTACATTTTTCACACTTTGTTTCATTGCAGCCAATTGGTAAATTCAAAAGTTCATTTTTTTCTCATTAATGTACACTCTGCACCCAATCTTTACTGAAAAAAAAAAAAACAGAAATGTAGAAATTTTTGCAAATTTAATAAAAAAAACCTGAAATATCACATGGTCATAAGTATTCAGACCCTTTGCTCAGACACTCATATTTAAGTCACATGCTGTCCATTTCCTTGTGATCCTCCTTAAGATGGTTCTACTCCTTCATTGGAGTCCAGCTGTGTTTAATTAAACTGATAGGACTTGATTTGAAAAGGCACACACCTGTCTATATAAGACCTCACAGCTCACATTGCATGTCAGACCAAATGAGAATCATGAGGTCAAAGGGATTGGCCAAGAAGCTCAAAGACAGAATTGTGGCAAGGCACAGACCTGGCGAAGGTTACAACAGAATTTCTGCAGTACTCAAGGTTCCTAAGAGCACAGTGGCCTCCATAATCCTTATATGGAAGAAGATTGGGACCGCCAGAAGTCTTCCTAGACATGGCCGTTCAGCCAAACTGAGCAATCGTGGGAGAAGAACCTTGGTGAGAGAGGTAAAGAACCCCAGGATCAATGTGGATGAGCTCCAGAGATGCAGTAGGGAGATGGGAGAAAGTTCCACAAAGTCAACTATCACTGCAGTCTTCCACCAGTCAGGCCTTTATGGCAGTGTCCAGACGGAAGCCTCTTCTCAGTGTAAGACATATGAAAGCCTGCATAGAGTTTGCTAAAAAAAGCACATGAAGGACTCCCAGACTATGAGAAATAAGATTATCTGGTCTGATGAGATGAAGATAGACCTCTTTGGTGATAATTCTAAGTGGCATATGTGGAGAAATCCAGGCACTGCTCTACACCTGCCCAATACAATACCAACAGTGAAACATCATGCTATGGGGGAGTTTTCCAGCTGCAGGGACAGGACGACTGGTTGTCATTGAAGGAAACATGAATGCGGTCAAGTACAGAGATATCCTGGAAGAAAAACTCTTCCAGAGTGCTGTACACCTCAGACTTGGCCGAAGGTTCACCTTCCAACAAGACAACGACCCTAAGCACACAGCTAAAATTACAAAGGAGTGGCTTCAGATCAACTCTTTGACCCATGCCTCCTGAGGAAGCGAGACAATTTGCATACGAAACGCGCGTCGGGGTTCATGGCTGAGGTCTAGATGGGACGCAACAACATTTATGGGTAATTACTCCCTTTTTGTACTGATGTCATACTAATACATGAATGGCAGGCATACTGAGCTATATAGCTATTAATATGTTGATGGTGCTGTTACTTGAATAGAACTTTTGCACATTATGCTTGTTATATACTTTCAAGCACAGGTATCCGTCACATGGTAAACCTAACATTTACAGTTTTACTATCTATGTTTGCTATTCCCTTATCCTGAGCTTTTCTTTGGCCATTCTTTACACCTATGGATTTGTCACTGATTTAAATAGGTGAAACCCCTGTAATAATTGTTTTGTATTATCATGTACACGTTTTTGACCTTTCATAAAATTTTGTATTTTTTGGCATTTTTTTTTACTCAATTTTTCCCCATTATGTATTCATTTATAAGTCAGCATTTACATGGGTATATGTCACATTTTTTTACTGGTACTCTCATAGATTTGTGACCATTCTTGACTGGCCTAGCAAGAGCCCTGACCAAAACCCAATTGAGCATTTCTGGAGAGACCTGAAAATGGCTGTCCACCAACGTTCACCATCCAACCTGACGGAACTGGAGAGGATCTGCAAGGAAGAATGGCAGAGGATCCTCAAATCCAGGTGTGAAAAACTTGTTGCATCATTCCCAAGAAGACTCATGGCTGTACTAGCGCAAAAGGGTTCTGGTCTATTGTAACTCTATTGTAGGATCTGTAGAAGGACGTAGATCTGGGGATTTATTATGATGGAATATAGGCTGAACTGGATGGACAAATGTCTTTTTTCGGCCTTACTAACTATGTTACTATGTTACTATGTAACTCTCTACTAATCGACATCCCTCTTACCAAACTCTCCCCTCGCCAATCTGTCCTGAATGCTGCAGCCAGGATCATATTCCTCACCAACCGTTACACCGATGCCCATCCACTCCAGAATCCAGTACAAAACTATTACCCTCATCCACAAAGCACTCCATGGCTCAGCACCACCCTACATCTCCTCCCTGGTCTCAGTCTACCACCCTACCCGTGCTGTCCGTTCTGCTAATGACCTGAGGTTAGCAACCTCAATAATCAGAGCCTCTCTGACCTTTCCCGGCGCCTGCGCACCGCAGTACTTTGCTCTGCCCTCAACAGGGCAGACAAAGTACGCCTGCGCCGGAGCGTGAATACAAGAAGAGGACGTCATTGTAAAAAGATGGGAGGCCCCGGACCGCACCGCGACGCCCATCGGACCAGAACTGCAGCGGGACCACCCCTGGGTGAGTATAATCTAACCTCTTTTTCTCATCTTTCAGGATACATCGGGCACTTATCTACAGCATTACAGAATGCTGTAGATAAGCCCCTGATGCTGGTGGGCTTATCTCACCTTCGATTTTGGGGGTGACAGGTTCCCTTTAACCACAGCTGTTTATTTATATTGATACATATAATATGGGCATACTGATTTTATTTGGGCACCCTCAATGCTATGTGTATACTAACTCAATACACTTTCAATAATAGCCATATTAGGTTTTGGCATTATATATGCCATGTAAGATGTCTATTAAAATTACAAACTGAGCAATTTTTTATTTGGACTTTCAGTGTGAGTGAATTTTGTATGCTAGATAGATGAACATCATTTGCACACTTAGTACAGTTAAAACTACTTTTAGTAACCCCTTAGTGATTTTGCCAATCTTAACCTTAATGACCAGGCCAATTTTTTTTTAAATCTGACCACTGTCTCTTTATGTGGTTATAACTCTGGAACTCTTCAACGGATCCCACTGATTCTGAGAATGTTTTTTCTTCACATATTTTACTTCATGATAGTGGAAAAATTTCTTCAATATGACGTGCATCTATTTGTGAAAATATCGGAAATCTGACAAAAATGTTGAAAATGGCACAATTTTCAAACTTTTAATTTATTTCCCTTAAATTAGAGTTATGTCACACAAAATAGTTAATAAATAACATTTCCCACATGTCTACTTTACATCTGTAGCATTTTTTAAACAGTTTTTTTGTTAGGAAGTTACAAGGGTTAAAAGTTGAACAGTAATTTCTAATTTTTACAACAAAATTTACAAACATATTTTTTAGGGCCCTCATCACATTTGAAGTTACTTTGGGGGCCTATATGACAGAAAATACCCCAAACTGACACCATATTAAAAACTGCACCCTTCAAAGTCCTCAAAACTGCATTCAAAAAGTTTACTAATCCTTCTAGTGCTTCAAAGGAACTAAAGCAATGTGGAAGTAAAAAATTAACATTTGACTTTTTTCACCAAAATTTTACTTTAGCTCCAAATTTGTTATTTTCACAAAAGTAACAGGAGAAAATGAACCCTAAAATTTGTTGTACATTTTCTACTGAGTAAACGATACCTTATATGTGGAGGTATACTACTTTTTAGGCACATGGCAGGGTTCGGAAGGGAAGGAGCACCTTTTGACTTTTTGAACACTAAACCGGCTGGAATCGAAAGCGGATGCCATGCCGTGTTTGGAGAGCCCATTGATGTGCCTAAACAGTGTAAACCCCCCACAAGCGACTCCATTTTGGAAACTAGACCCTTTAAGAACTTAATTAGATGTGTCATTAGCACCTTGAAAGTGCTTCACAGAAGTTTATAACATAGAGCTGTGAAAATACAAAAATCACATTTTACCCACAAAAATGTAGTATTAGCCCCAATTTTTTAATTTTTACAAGGGTAACAAGAGAAAATGGTCCACACAATCTGTTGTGCAATTTGTCCTGAGTATGCCGATACTCCATATGTGGAGAAAAAACACTGTTTGGGCACACAGTAGGGCTTGGAAAGGAAGGAGTGATGTTTTGAAATGCATACTTTGATGGAATGGTCTGTAGGCGTCATGTGGCCTTGGGGAGCCCCTGATGTACCTAAACAGTGAAACCCTCCCACAAGTGACCCCATTTTGGAAACTACACCCCTCATGGATTTTATCCAGGGGTACAGTCATGGCCAAAAGTATTGACACCCCTGCAATTCTGTCAGATAATACTCAGTTTATTCCTGAAAATGATTGCAATCACAAATTATTTGGTATTATTATCTTCATTTAATTTGTCTTAAATGAAAAAACACAAAAGAGAATGAAGCAAAAAGCAAAACATTGATCATTTCATACAAAACTCCAAAAATGGGCCAGACAAAAGTATTGGCACCCTCAGCCTAATACTTGGTTGCACAACCTTTAGCCAAAATAACTGCGACCAACCGCTTCCGGTAACCATTAATGAGTTTCTTACAATGCGCTGCTGGAATTTTAGACCATTCTTCTTTGGCAAACTGCTCCAGGTCCCTGATATTTGAAGGGTGCCTTCTCCAAACTGCCATTTTTAGATATCTCCACGTGTTCTATGGGATTCAGGTCTGAACTCATTGCTGGCCACCTTAGAAGTTTCCAGTGCTTTCTCTCAAACCATTTTCTAGTGCTTTTTGAAGTGTGTTTTGGATCATTGTCCTGCTGGAAGACCCATGACCTCTGAGGGAGACCCAGCTTTCTCACACTGGGCCCTACATTATGCTGCAAAATTTGTTGGTAGTCTTCAGACTTCATAATGCCATGCACACAGTCAGGCTGTCCAGTGCCAGAGGCAGCAAAGCAACCCCAAAACATCAGGGAACCTCCGCCATGTTTGACTGTAGGGACCGTGTTTTTTTCCTTGAATGCCTCTTTTTCTCTCCTGTAAACGCTATGTTGATGCCTTTGCCCAAAAAGCTCTACTTTTGTCTCATCTGACCAGAGAACATTCTTCCAAAATGTTTTAGGCTTTTTCAGGTAAGTTTTGGCAAACTCCAGCCTGGTGTTTTTATGTCTCGGGGTAAGAAGTGGGGTCTTCCTGGGTCTCCTACCATACAATCCCTTTTCATTCAGATGCCGACGAATAGTACGGGTTGACACTGTTGTACCCGCGGACTGCAGGGCAGCTTGATCTTGTTTGGATGTTAGTCGAGGTTCTTTATCCAACATCCGCACAATCTTGCGTTGAAATCTCTTGTCAATTTTTCTTTTCCGTCCACATCTAGGGAAGTTAGCCACTGTGCCATGGGCTTTAAACTTCTTGATGACACTGCGCACGGTAGAAACAGGAACATTCTGGTCTTTGGAGATGGACTTGTAGCCTTGAGATTGCCCATGCTTCCTCACAATTTGGTTTATCAAGTCCTCAGACAGTTCTTTGGTCTTCTTTCTTTTCTCCATGCTGAATGTGGTACACACAAGGACACAGGACAGAGGTTGAGTCAACTTGAATCCATGTCAACTGGCTGCAAGCGTGATTTAGTTATTGCCAACACCTGTTAGGTGCCACAGGTAAGTTATAGGTGCTGTTAATTACACAAATTAGGGAAGCATCACATGATTTTTCGAACAGTGCCAATACTTTTGTCCACCCCCTTTTTTATGTTTGGTGTGGAATTATATACAATTTGGCTTTAGGACAATTCTTTTTGTGTTTTTTTCATTTAAGATAAATTAAATGAAGATAATAATACCAAATAATTTGTGTTTGCAATCATTTTCAGGAAGAAAATTAGTATTATCTGACAGAATTGCAGGGGTGTCAATATTTTTGGCCATGATTGTATAATGAGCATTTTGAACCCACAGATGCTACACAGAATTTGATAACATATTAGTCGTCATATTAAAAATTTCATTTTTTTTAATGAAAATGTTGGGTTTGTTTCCAAATTTTTAGTTTTCACAATGGATAATAGGAGAACAAGGACCCCATAATTTGTTGCACAATTTGTCCCAAATGTGACTATATCCAATATGTGGTCAAAAACTTCTGATTGGGCACATTGCAGGGCTAGGAAAGGAAAGATCGCTATTTGCCTGAGATAGATTGTGAATACTATGTCGTATTTGAAGAGCCCCTGACATGTGATAACAGCAGAGACCCCCCAATAAGTGACCCTATTTTGGAAACTAGACCCCTCGAGGAATTCATCTAGAGGTGGAGTGAGTTTTGGACCTATAGGTGCCTCACAGAATTTTTATAAAATTGAGACGTAGAAATATGACAGTTTAGTGGTAAAAAATGTAATTTTTGTATTTGTTGCAAATCTGTCAGGTACACAAGGGTTAATAGGTAAAACTAGATCCCACAATTTATTGCGCAATTTCTCCCGAACGCGGTGCGGCCCCTTATGTTGCCAGAAATTACTGTTACGCCACACGTCAGGGCTGCTCTGGCGGTATCCATCTTTTTAGGCATGCACAGATCTGTGGTCGCTTACACTTGTGTGCTAAAAAGACGCCTAAAATGATGGGACACCACCAGAAGTGAGTGGTTCCATCTGGGGTCTTGTCAGAATTGCAGTTTTTGGGGGCATTTACATGGAAACCCTGACGTAGGCGCTCAACAGAGAGCGTAGGATAAATATGAGCAGAGCCTTATTTTGATTTTTGGGAGGTAGAATAAACAAATAAACAACAGTACAAGAATAGTTCTCATTTTTATTTTTGCGCTGTTTACCATGCGGTATAAGCGATAAGGTGGATTTATTCTCTGCTGCTATCACACAGTAAATGTTTTTTTATTTATTTATAAAAACGCGCGTCTGTGTGTGCTCCGCATGGTGACCTCCATACACCCAGGTAATTCATTGTCTCTTTGCCCACAGTAATTGGCCTAATCTTTTACTTATTGCAGATAATAGGTGTTGTATCCCCTATCTATAGTCATTGGCTCCTTATACTTACCATGATCATGCAATGGGATCCATTGCACCTGCTTTATTTATAGCTAGCTGAATCATTGTGACCATTTATTATTACGGTATTTATTGTAATCACTTTAATTACCTCACTTTTGTGACCAGCTTTTATCCCCTGCTTTCATTTTGCACATGCACTTTGAAAGATTCAGTGTGCTTATTCAATGTGATCCAATATGATCTCAAATTAACATTTTGATTTGTCTTGCACCTACTAAAATATTTGGAATTGAGAGTCCTCAGTAGTTGATACCTTTTAATGGCTAACTGAAAAGATGGTAACAAATTGCAAGCTTTCGAAACTACTCAGGTCCCTTCATCAGGCATAGACATCTTGCATCTACTATCTTTTATCACTCTGCACTCACACTTTTTTTGGAGATTTTTTTCTGGTTATAAACAACTTTTATATTTGATTGTTTTTTGCATCATTTCACATTTGTTGCACACATGTTAAATTTTATACTATTATCTCTGGTCATACTAACAGTATGTTTTTTTTTAGCTCTTTAGACATTAATGCTGCAATGTCTATTAAAAAATATTTAGAATGTCTATATTAATTCTTTGTATATAAACCTGGTGTGTTGGTTTTTAATTTTATTTAACATAATTTAATATAATCTATTGTATTTTACCATTTGGTGTAATTATGTGTTGTTTTTCTACAGTACTTCTGCTGGCACCTCTTTTTGCTAGTAGTGCTACATTTTATTACCCTCACTAATAAAGGTGCCTCAATTTTAATTGTCCTATTCTTTTCTGACCTTTGTTCGTTACTCTTTTTCTTTGGTTTTACATTTTTTTTCTAACCTGAACAAGCCCAACTTTTCCAACCTCTCATATGAGAGGTCTTCCATCCCTTGTAAAAATCTAGTTGTCGCCTTTGAATTGAGTCCAACTTCTAAATATCCTTTATAACCCCTTCCTGACATGTGTCGTACTAGTACTGCTCTGCGGGAACTGATTGTGGGCATTTAACCCCTCTGATGCCGCTGTCAGTAGTGACAGCGACATAGAGGGGCATTGCTCCCTGCGCTCTCCCACCGGAATAACGCGATGCGGACGTGTTGTTCCGGTGTTCTGGAAGGAGTCCCAGGATCTAAAATGGCCGCGGGGCTCCTTCCGGGTCCTTCGCTGAGGGGACAATGTTATAAAGTAAAATAAACATAGAATGTATAAAAAAATTTAAATGTTAAATCTGCGGCTAAAACAACATTTTTGTGGTAAAAATGTAATTATTTTTTCTTCACTGCCCAATGGTATAAAATTCTGTGACACACCCTTGGTATCAATATGATAATTACACCCATAGATTAATTCATTGAGAGGTGTAGTTTGTAAAATAGGGTCACTTATGGGGCATTCTACTGTTCTGGCACCTCAGGGGCTCTCCCAGTGGGTCATGGCACCCTCAAACCATAATAGTAAAATCTTCAGTATAATATGGCACTCATTCCTTTTGAGCTTTGTACTGTGCCTCAAAAGTAGTTTTCACCCACACATGGGGTATTGGCACACTCAGGATAAATTGAACAACAAACTCTGGGGTCCACATTTTCTCCTGTTATCCTTGAGAAAATAAAACAATTGGGGCTAAAAGAAACATTTTGATCCAATTATTTTTTAAATAATTTTCTTAGCTCTGTTATAAACTGTAAAGCACCTGGTGGTTCAAGATGCTCAACACACATCTAAATAAGTTCCTTGAAGGGTCTAGTTTCCAAAATGGTATCACTTGTGGGGGGTTTCCACTGTTTAGACACATCAGGGGCCCTCCAAATGTGACATGGCATTCGCCCTCAATTCCAGCCAATTTTTTGTTCAAAAAGTCAAACCTTTCTCCTTCCCTCCAGGGTGTTGCCGTGCGCCCAAACGGTGGTCATCCTCCATACATGGGGTATCAACGTACTCAGGAGAAATTGTACAACAATTTTTGGGGTCCATTTTCTCCTGCTTTTCAGCAAAGACAAGATCACATACAACCTGTAGTTTTTCTGGTTATTAGCCGGTTGGAGGAAAACAGTAAAACGTAACTTTTAATAAATAGGTTAAAATCTATAAAGTGCGGGAAAATAGTGCAAAAAGTGCTTGTGCTTCAGCCATAAGTGCAAATAAAAACCAAACAATTAACAGTTACACATACCACATATCTCAATTTCTTAGAGACAATTATTAGGGCTTTAATGTGAAAATTATTTATCGCCCCTAAATACTATGCAAGATTAATACATCTGAATCTGCAGATCAAAGATCCTTCTTTTTCAGATCTTTCTGCAGTCAGTCGTATCACCACAGAAATGCCACTTCATTTATATGACCACCTTACATATACTATATAATTGTCTAAGGGTCACTTCCGTCTTTCTGTCTGTCCTTCTGTCTTTCTGTCTGTCTGTCACGGATATTGATTGGTCGCGGCCTCTGTCTGTCATGGAATCCAAGTCGCTGATTGGTCGTGGCAAAACGCCCACGACCATTGCCACGACCAATAAGCGACGGCCACAGTCCGGTGGCAATATGGCTGCTCTTTCCTCCCCGCAGTCAGTGCCCGCTACATACTCCCCTCCAGTCATCCCTCACACAGGGTTAATGCCAGCATTACCGAAGCGCGGTGTAACGCACTCTGGTTACGCAGCTATTAACCCTGAGTGACCAACTTTTTACTATTGATGCTGCTTATGCAGCATCAATAGTAAAAAGATCTAATGTTACAAATAAGAATAATAAAAAAAAAAGGTTATTCTCACCCTCCGACATCGCGTCCTGTCCTCGGCAGTGCAAGTGGCAGGTTCCGGTGCTAAGGATGCTGTGCGAGAAGGACCTGCCATGACGTCATGGTCATGTGACCGCGACGTCATCACAGGTCCTGCGCTCATACCAACCCTGGGACCAGAAGCTGCCGCGTGCACCGCACACAGGCAACAGGACTACAAGGGGCCCTCGGAAGGCGAGTATGGAGCGCCCCCAGACACAGGGCCACGCGTTTCGGTACCGGGCCTCTCTGGTTCGATTCTGAGGCTGTCACGGTGGCTAGACCCGGTCCGCGACCCTGCTAAGGGGCGTCCAATGAAAGTAGTGAAGCAGTCTGTCAGTGGTTCGTGACGCCACCTGTGGTGTTCAGTCAGGGTGACCAACGCTGCTATGGGGTTCGCTGGGGTGATGGAATGGCAGCTGGATGGTATACTTTCCCACAAGTGAAGTATGTCCCCAGGGCTTCCCAGTAAGGTGGATGGCGATGGTGTGAGGTACGGTCAATAATGAGGACACAAGGTTGCAGTCTATTTACCTCTTTACTGAAGGCTTCAGGATCCTCAATCCAGAGTACGTTTAACAGGGCTCTCAGAGACCGGCCGGTCCGATGGGCACATCCAGAGTTTCCCTAGCAGATGGAAATCGTTGCCTACCAATAGCGCCTGTGTGTTGTAGTCCTATCCTGCTGAGCATTCGGATTAGTCCTCACAACTGCTGTTCTCGTTCGTTCGTTCTCTACAGCTTTCTCTCTCATTCTTTGGTTCCAGATGTTACTAGTTTCTAACGTCCCCCAGGTATGTTATGGCTAGGACCCCACCCATATGACGGGAAGGCTTGGAGGTCTTCCTGGACCCTAGAGACGCCCCTCTCCCAATGTTGCCCCCTATGTCTTCGTAGGTGTAGTAAGGTAGACAGCCAACCTATGACTAACTGTCCAGCGGAGTTTGAAGTAAGGCCTGAAGTCAGTTTCTCCTACGGGGTTCCGGCCACCGACTACGCGCCTCAGTAAGATGTTGCCTCTCTCTCTCTCGGCACGACTTACTGGCTCTCCTTTGTGCTTGATCTCGTTTCCACAATATCCTTCCCTTCGTGTCTCTTTCTTAGGATACCGCCGCAAGGTGTGCAGGCGCGGTTCCGTAACGTTCTGTTCTGTTCGCTAGGCACCTGCCAGGTTCCCACGCCTGACATGGACCCCCTTGTGCCTTCTCCCTGCAACACCCCCTGCCACGGGATGTTGCCTGGTTCCAACCCAGTCAGCTTCTCACTAACTTCCTCCCCAGCCCCTAGTTTTACCAGTGTGAGGAGTGGCCCAATAAATAAAGCCTTTTTCTCCCCCTAGTGGCCGGAGTGTGAAGTGTAATGTGTTCTAGTGATACCTGGTCAGGAGAACTGCTTAGTGCCATCAGACGTACCGCTGCTCCCCTTAGCGGCAGAGCGCCATACTGCAACGACCAGGTCTCTGGGGCGCTGCAAGTATATGTTTATTTTTTATTTTTTAACCTGTTACATACGTGGCTGGGCAATATACTATGTAGCTGGGCAATATATTACGTGACTGGCCAATATACTATGTGACTGGGCAGTATACTACGTGTCTATGCTGTATACTAAGTCGCTGGGCAATATACTACGTGACTGGGCAATATACTACGTGACTGGGCAATATACTACGTAGCTTGGCAATATAGTACGTGACTGGGCAATATACTACGTGACTGGGCAATACACTACGTGACTGGGCAATATACTGCGTGGCTGGGCAACATACTATGTGGCTGGGCAATATACTACGTGGTTGGCCAATATACTACGTGGGCTGTGCAATATACTACGTGGACATGCATATTCTAGAATACCCGATGCGTTAGAATCGGGCCACCATCTAGTATACAATAAGACCGAAAACGCATCTCTATATATAGGCATCAGTGCAGTCAATGTCTGACCCTTGACTGCGCTTTTATTATGTGGTCTATTAGTTACTGCCAATCTAGCAGATGCTTCCTATGGTAACCTTTAGTGGTAGTGCAACATATAAGCAAGCTCAGAGATTACAGACTCTCCATATCGTGGTATTTTACCCAAAGACATCACCAAAATGCATAAATACCTCCCACCCGGGGCAGGCATGTTCAATACATGACTCAAATGGGTATATTTCTCAGGGAAAGGGTTTTATACTCCTCTGCGGGACTAGATATTCAACCGGTGCCTTATCTGAGTGTCCAGGATCTTAAGTCAGGCATTGGTCTATACTTGCCATGCCGTCTTATCCTTTCAACGATTGGTGTCTCCCTACGCGTTTCATCTTTTGACTCATCAGGGGGGTAGCGACATCAAACCTACGGTAAACGAGCATTGCTGGGCTCGTCATCTCTTTACTTGCCTTAAATAGACTATGTTCCCACATTGCGTGGTCCTGGACACCGGTGAATCACTTCCCGGTTTTTGGTATGCTCATGTCACGGG
Organism: Ranitomeya imitator; assembly: GCF_032444005.1. Taxonomy (NCBI): domain Eukaryota; kingdom Metazoa; phylum Chordata; class Amphibia; order Anura; family Dendrobatidae; genus Ranitomeya; species Ranitomeya imitator. The sequence goes on from NC_091287.1 coordinate 120,511,909, forward strand.
ATGTCAACGTCACATCCGGATCTTGAGCCGCAAGCGGTGAGCGTTGGAACGCTCATGTCATCTCCGGCTGCTACTACACATAGGGAGATGTACTAAACCGCTGACGTAATGCCCGGATTCCAGATCATGTGACCCGCAGCGGTGCATTACATTAATGCGGCAGACACAAATTGTGCTGCCGCAATTTCAAAACCATCCAGGTGGATATTTTTCATTCACCACCATAGAAACTGTCCTACATAGAGGTTCATATGTGCAGATTTTTTGAAATCCCTATTTTATATACACCTAAAGGGATATTAGCTAGAGTCCTGCCCTCATTCAGAGTGGTCATTCATAATAAGATAACGCTTGTTCAATGCGTTTTATATTTTTTGGATATAGGAATAATGGAAAGTGGAAATATACATATACAATCTAAACCATACTTGTTGCGATAGGGGCCTATTGGAACACGACGGAACCTCCACTACAGAGAAGATAGAAAAAGAGGTGACCCCTCAACGGTATCCCTACAGGACCCTATCTATTGAAACCCTACCTACCGTGGAGGTTGGCACCCTAAAACCTGCACTGCGGCGCCCCCACTCGACGGTGGCTGTCCCTACAGATAGAGTCCCTGTTCAATTACCTATACCTATAGGAAAGAAGAAAAGTTCAGCTGTTCATTCAGGCCATTCGGGCTCATCGTTTGTAGCCGAAAGATCCACATACATTCTCTCTGCAAAATACGTTTGTCCCAGTTACCTCCTCTCTGGGACTGAAAGATCCTATCTATCCCCATGAACTTAACTGCTCTCAAATCACCGTTATGTATTTTATTGATATGATTGGCCACTGAAGTATCTCTCTTATTAATGGTGTCCCTGTGATGCTCTCCTACTCTTCTTCTTAATTCACGGCTAGTCTTGCCTATATATTCCATGCCGCATATACATGTCATCTTATAAACAACCCCTCTGGTCTTGCAGTTGATGAATTGTTATATGTCATACCTTTTACCTGTCACATTGCTAACAAAGTCTTTCCCTTGAGTTATGGACCCACAATATTTGCAGTTCCCACATCTGTAGCAACCTTTCATTTCACCACCTAACCAGGTGGAGTTGGTGTTTTGCAGAGGGGAGGGGGGGGGGGGGAAGAAATGGCTGTGGACTACCCTATCTCTGATGGACCATCCTCTCTTGAAAGCTATCTGTGGTGATAATAATAATAATTTTTATTTATATAGCGCCAACATATTCCGCAGCGCTTTACAAATTATAGAGGGGACTTCCACAGACAATAGACATTACAGCATAACAGGAATACAGTTCAAAACAGATACCAGGAGGAATGAGGGCCCTGCTCGCGAGCTTACAAACTATGAGGAAAAGGGGAGACACGAGAGGTGGATGGTAACAAATGCTATAGTTATTCGGACCAGCCATAGTGTAAGGCTCGGGTGTTCATGTAAAGCTGCATGAACCAGTTAACTGCCTAAGTATGTAACAGTACAGACACAGAGGGCTATTAACTGCATAAAGTGAATGAGAACATTTTTTTTTTTTTTTAAATAGGCCACATAGGGATCCTTACATTAATGCATTGAGGCGGTAGGCCAGTCTGAACAAATGAGTTTTTAGGGCACGCTTAACCCTGCTGTTCTGTTCGGTCTGGGGAGACCTATTTTGAACTTTGGTATTTTTTGGGGTGTTCAAGATACGGTTCTGAAACTTGTGGTTGATTGACTTAAATGAGGATGGGTCGGTCGGCCACGGGTTTCAGAGCCGCATCTTGAATATTTTAAAGAATATTGAAGTTCAAAGTCGGTCATTTTTGACCAACAGAACAGCAGGGTTAAAACTGTGGGGATTGGGGATTAATTGCATTAACCTAGGTAGTGCATTCCAAAGAATCGGCGCAGCACGTGTAAAGTCTTGGAGACGGGAGTGGGAGGTTCTGATTATTGAGGATGCTAACCTGAGGTCATTAGCGGAGCGGAGGGCACGGGTAGGGTGGTAGACCGAGACCAGAGAGGAGATATAGGGTGGTGCTGAGCCATGGAGTGCTTTGTGGATGAGGGTAGTAGTTTTGTACTGGATTCTGGAGTGGATGGGTAACCAGTGTAATGACTGGCACAAGGTAGAGGCATCGGTGTAACGGTTGGTGAGGAATATGATCCTGGCAGCAGCATTCAGGACAGATTGGAGCGGGGAGAGTTTGGTAAGAGGGAGGCCGATTAGTAGAGAGTTACAATAGTCCAGACGAGAATGAATAAGTGAAACAGTAAGAGTTTTTGCAGAGTCGAAATTAAGAAAAGGGCGAATTCTAGAAATGTTTTTGAGATGCAGATAAGAAGAGCGAGCCAGTGATCGGATGTGGGGGGTGAATGAAAGGTCAGAATCAAGGATGACCCCAAGGCAGCGGGCATGTTGCTTTGGAGTAATGGTGGAACCGCACACGGAGATGGCAATGTCAGGCAAAGGTAGGTTAGTAGAAGGAGAGAACACGAGGAGTTCAGTTTTTGACAGGTTTAGTTTCAGATAGAGGGAGGACATGATGTTAGAGACAGCGGTAAGACAATCACTGGTCTTTTCTAATAAGGCAGGCGAGATATCAGGAGCAGAAGTGTATAATTGGGTGTCATCAGCATAGAGATGGTACTGGAAACCAAATCTACTGATTGTTTGTCCAATAGGGGCAGTATACAACGAGAAGAGAAGGGGGCCTAGGACTGATCCTTGAGGAACCCCAACAGTAAGGGGAAGGTGAGAGGAGGAACCAGCAAAACATACAGTGATGGATCGGTCAGAGAGATAGGAGGAGAACCAGGAGAGAACGGTGTCCTTGAGGCCGATGGAGCGGAGCATAGTGAGGAGGAGCTGATGATCCACAGTATCGAATGCTGCAGAGAGATCCAAGAGAATTAGCATGGAGTAGTGACCATTAGATTTAGCTGTTAGTAGGTCATTAGAGACTTTAATGAGGGCAGTTTCAGTAGAGTGTAAAGAGCGGAAGCCAGATTGAAGAGGGTCTAGAGGAGAGTTATCTGAGAGATAGCGGGTAAGACGGGAGTGGACCAGGCGTTCGAGGAGTTTAGAGATGAAGGGAAGATTAGAGACAGGTCTATAATTAGCGGCACAGTTTTGGTCGAGGGATGGTTTTTTAAGTAATGGATGTATGATGGCATGCTTAAATGAGGAGGGAAAAATACCAGAAGTGAGGGAAAGGTTGAATATTTTTGTTAGGTGAGAGGTGACAGCCGGGGAAAGGGACTGGAGGAGATGTGACGGAATGGGGTCACTGGTGCAAGTGGTTGGGCGAGAGGATGCAAGGAGCTTGCTTAGTTCTTCTTCTGTAACTGGTTCAAAGTCAGAGAGTGAACTAGATGCAGTGGGGGAGGGAGGACAGTGCATGGTATGAAGAGATTGGGAGATGATTTCCTGTCGAATGTGGTCAATTTTTTCTTTGAAGTAATTGGCCAGATCGTCAGCGCGGAGATCCGTGGTTGGGGCCTGCTCTCTTGGGTTGAGTAGGGACTGGAACGTGTCAAAGAGACGTTTAGGGTTATTGGACAGGGAGGTGATGAGGGTGTTGAAATAGGTTTGTTTGGAGAGGTGAAGGGCAGAATTGTATGTCTTTAGCATGAACTTATAATGGATGAAGTCTTCGGGTAGATTAGATTTTCTCCACAGACGTTCTGCGCACCTGGAGCACCGCTGCAGGAAACGTGTTTGCAGCATGTGCCACAGTTGTTGCCGTCTGTGCCGAGTTGTTTTATGTATAGGAGGAGCAGCTTCATCCAGAGCACTTTGCAGTGTTTCATTGTAATGCTTCAGAGCAGAATCAGGACATGAGATGGAGAAGATTGGGGCCAATGAGGACTGCAGGTTCTTCATAAGTTTCTGGGTGTTAATGGCCCATGGTGATGTGGTAATGGTATCCTTGAGATCATTATCCATCAAGAGGATAGACCAATGGCGCTGTAAAATCCCTCTCAGGTCCCCAGCCCGTTGGTGAATTTTGTTATGAACCTGGTCACATTGCTTTCATCTTTATTTGTTGCTGGAATAAACAAATCTTTTCTATCTTTTGACAATGCCGAAATGTGGGCGTCTTTCAGGACACTATCGGGGTAACCCCGCTCCAAAAACCGTGTTCTTAAGTCATCTGCTTGTTTTTTATACAGATGAGGATCAGAACAATTCCTCCGAACTCGGAGGTATTGGCCTTTAGGGATACCTCTCCTGAGGGGGAGTGGATGGTTTGATTCCCACCTCAAGAGAGAGTTAGATGCAGTTGGTTTTCTGCATGTACTTGTGACAAGTTGGCCATCCTCCCCTCTCTCAACAAGAACATCCAAGAATGCGAGTCTGTAGACATTCAATTCGAAGGTAAAGTGTAGGCCGAGGTCATTATCATTCAGACCTATGACAAACGTACGAAAACCTTCTTCATCACCTTTCCAGATGATGAACACATCTATATATCGCAGCCACAGGACAATACTGTCCTCGGCTGTGTACATAGTGTCCCCGAAAATCAAATTTTCCTCCCACCAGCCCAGGAGCCTCAAAAGTAGTTTTCACCCACACATGGGGTATTGGCACACTCAGGATAAATTGAACAACAAACTTTGGGCTCCATTTTCTCCTGTTATCCTTGAGAAAATAAAACAATTGGGGCTAAAAGAAACATTTTGTGAGAAAAAAATGTTGTTTTTTTTTTAAATAATTTTCTTAGCTCTGTTATAAACTCCTGTAAAGCACCTGGTTGTTCAAGATGCTCAACACATATCTAAATAAGTTCCTTGAAGGGTCTAGTTTCCAAAATGGTATCACTTGTGGGGGGTTTCCACTGTTTAGACACATCAGGGGCCCTCCAAAAGTGACATGGCATTCACCCTCAATTCCAGCCAATTTTTTGTTCAAAAAGTCAAATCTTTCTCCTTTCCTCAAGGGTTTTGCTGTGCGCCCAAATGGTGGTCTTCCTCCATACATGGAGTATCAACGTACTCAGGAGAAATTGTACAACAGTTTTTGGGGTCCATTTTCTCCTGCTACCTTTGTTAAAATAAAACATTTGGTGTTAAAAGATGATTTTTGTGGAAAAAATGGGATTTGTAATTTTCTCGGCTCTACGTTATAACTTATGTGAAGCACCTGGGGGTTCAAGACGCTCACAAAACATCTAGATATGTCCCTGGAGCGGTCTAGTTTCCAAAATTGGGTCAATTGTGGGGGGTTTCCACTGTTTAGGCACATCAGGGGCTCTTTAAACATGACATGGCGTCAGCTCTCGATTCCAGCCAATTTTGCATTCAAAACATGAAACGGTGATCCTTCCCTTCTGAGCCCTGCGACCAAACAGTGGTCTTCCTCCATACTTGGGGTATTGACATACTCAGGAGAAATTGAACAACAAATATTTTGGTTCATTTTCTCTTGATACCCTTGAGAAAAAATTGTGTCCAAAGTAAAATTTTAGTGAAAAAAGTCAAACGTTCATTTTTTCCTTCCACATTCAATTCTTGTGAAGCACATGAAGAGTTAATAAACTTCTTAAATGTGGTTTTGAACACCTTGAGGGGTCTAGGTTTTAAGAATATATATATTTTTTTATAGGGGAAAAGGTATAAATCATAAATTAAATGCCCTAACATTAAAATACTTTTTATTGTTAAAACCAAGGCAAGCTAAAGTGACCAAAAACTCAAACGAAACAAGTGCTCAAACAAAAATACCCAAAACCTAAAGGGGAAAACTAGATAACCCTAGCACAAGCATCTATAATCGCCCCTACCTGGCTGCGGAGGTTGACGCCCTGGGGGGAACGTTGTGGCGCCCCCGCTCCATGGTGGCTGTATCTATCTATGTGGAATGTACAGGTGATCTGGTGACCCTTGCTCTATCACGTGGGATATCCATAAGAGTGACTCCAAAATCACTCAGGCTTGAACAGAAGTTTTCTCTTACAGTGCGGCATTATCTGTTGTTTAAATCAATATGCGCCATGTGTTCATACATTGATTTTATAATTATTGGGGACCTAGCTTTTCCTTAGCACAGGAAGCCCTCTGTTTAGTGTTAGAGGATCCTCTAGTATGTGGGTAGAGGCCATCACTAGCGGCGGTAGGGTTCATCAGGGCCCTTAGGGTCAGCCACTGTGGAGTGGGGGCGCCACAACGTTCCCCCCTAGGGCGTCAACCTCCGCAGCCAGGTAGGGGCGATTATAGATGCTTGTGCTAGGGTTATCTAGTTTTCCCCCTTTAGATTTTGGGTATTTTTGTTTGAGCACTTGTTTTGTTTGAGTTTTTGGTCACTTTAGCTTGCCTTGGTTTTAACAATAAAAAGTATTTTAATGTTAGGGCATTTAATTTATGGGGTCTAGTTTTTAGAATGGTGTCACGTTTTGGTATTTTCTGTCATATAGGCCTCCAAAGACACTGAAATGTGATGTGGTCCCTAAAAAAATGGTTTTGCAAATTTTGTTGGAAAAAAGCGAAATCGCTGATCAACTTTTAACCCTTACAACTTCCTAACGAAAAAAAATTGTTTACAAAATTGTGCTGATTTAAAGTAGACATGTGGCAAATGTTATTTATTAACTATTTTGTGTGACATAACACTCTGATTTAGGGGCATAAAAATTAAAAGTTTGAAAATTGTGACATTTTTATTTTTTTAACCACATTTACATTTTTTTCACAAGTAAACAAGAAATTTTGAAGAAATGTTACCACTATCATAAAGTACAATATGTCACAAAAAAGCAATCTCAGAATCTGTGGGATCCGTTGAAATGTTCCAGAGTTACAACCACATAAAGTGACAGTGGTCAGATTTCAAACTTAAGGCCTGGTCATTAACCTACAAAATGGCTTGGTCCTTAAGGGGTTAAAAGCTCCTCCATCTGTCTGCTCATTTTTTCCTCCCAGCACAGCTGCACTCTCTCCATTCAGGTGCAGCCCATGCCTACCATAGAGCCTGTCTTGGCCCAGTTCTCCATGGACCCAAACACTTCCTTCCTGCGCCAATTTCTAAACCACATATTTTTCTCCCTAAGCTCCCGGTGTCTTTCTAGTGATGTTCGTGGCACCAGCAGCTTTTCTTGGAGGTCCTGGCCTTCAGCTTCTCTCCTAGGTCTCTGTAATCAAAGATGATAAAACAACAAGACATATGATACAAGGCATACATGTATGACTTGTTTCAGCATTCTATAATCTGTATGCCCATATTAATAGTTTAGATAAAGGGAATATGTCACTGCATTTGACCTAAGTGTGTAGATAGCACTTTGAACAACAAAGGCTGGTATGCAGGTACCTTGATGCAGCTGAGTTGAAGTTGCTAGCAGCACCAGTAGCCCTAAGCTACCAGTAGAGTTGGATGTTTGAAAGCACTCAGGAGCAGCTAAGTAGATAATCAGGCATGTGGCCATAGAAGATACAAGTGAAAAGTGCACTACTAAACACAGCTGACTGAGCTACCATTGAGACATGGCAGGGATTTAGTTTTAGTCCAGAAAACCCCTTTAACAGTGGCAAGGGTTACTTATAGGACTATGACGAAATTCTACAGGCTCTTTTTTTATTATCAAAGGTGTCCAAACAATTAAGCAATGGCACTTCGCATCAGCTAAACATTTAGAACCCTGGTACAAATAAGCCCACGGGAAAGAAGAGCTCCATTAGAGATAAAATATATAATTTATATTTCAACAATATTAAAAAGTCACAAAGTCACAGTACATGAACTATAAAGAAGCAGAGTGTCTAAAAAAGGAGACGTCACCAGACAACTGAAATTCACCAAATAAATATAGTAACGTCATCAATTGCCCTGAGGCAAAAAGAAGAAAGGTGAAAATAAATGTCAAATAATTAATTATTATTAATAAATACCATGGGTAGTAGGGTTATAGTGAAATAATGGCCACTTCAAATGAAAAAGGCTTATAAGCAAACGGTCAAATATAATGGCAGTCCATATGGGCTAAATAAGGTGCTTAGTGCTAATTAAATAATTTCCTTATAACAATACCCTCTTGATACTCCTATTAGCATCCGATAGAAAAAAAAGTAGTTATCTATATATAGTATATGGAACTCTATTTAAATCTATTTAAATTCACTCAATACTTGGTCGGGGCTCCTTTTGCATCAATTACTGCATCAATGCCGCGTTGCATGGAGGCGATCAGCCTGTGCCACTGCTGATGCGTTATGGAAGCCCAGGTTGCTTTGATAGCATCCTCCAGCTTGTCTGCATTGTTGGGTGTGGTGTCTCTCATTTTCCTCTTGACAATACTCTATGGGGGTTAAGGTCAGACGAGTTTGCTGGCCAATCAAGCACAGAGATACTTTTGTTTTTAAACCAGGTGTTGGTACTTTTGGCAGTGTGGACAGGTGCCAAGTCCTGCTGGAGAATTAAATTTTCATCTCCAAAAAAACTTGTCGGCAGAGAGAAGCATGAAGTGCTCTAAAATTTCATGGTAGATTGCTGCGCTGACTTTGGTCTTGATAAAACACATTGGACCTACTGTACACCAGCAGATGACATGGCTCCCCCAACCATCACTGATTGTGGAAGCTTGACACGAGACCTCAAGCAGCTTGGATTATGGCCTCTCCACTCTTCCTCCAGACTCTGGGACCTTGATTTCCAAATGAAAAGCAACATTTACTTTCATCTGAAAACAACACTTTGGACCACTGACCAACAGTCCAAGTCCAGGTCTTTTTCTCTTTGGCCCAGGTAAGACGCTTATGGCGTTTTCTATTGGTCATGAGTAGCTTCACACAAGGAATGCGACACTTGTAGCCCATGTGTCACGCCGTAAACGGCGATAAAGGGGCAGGACGGCGTACTGGGACCCTCACCTGTCCCTACCACTTAAATGGGGCCCTGGCTTTCCCTTATCTCGGGGGTACCCATGATGGTTAGGAGGCCCGAGCTGCCAGCGTATCCCTGTCTCCTGTGCAGGCCCTATCAGGGGCTAACTCTCCCCCCAAAGGAGGTGGACTGCACCAGTGTAATAATACAACAAATAACAGGGTATACAGACAAGGTAACTAAAAGTCTCAAACTCACCAAATGCTCACACAACCACCGAGGAAACACAGAGAAGGGAAGAGAAGGAATAAACTTAGGAAGGAAAACAGGTTTAACTGCAGACACCAATTTCTGTAAATAAACCTCCAACACTACGTTCCTTCAACCTCCAAGCCAGGCAGTAGAATTGATCACTGACAATAGCTGAAGTCAGGACTGGGTCTATATAAAGGATCAGATTACAAAATCCACTTCAGCTGAGAGAGACCCAGCTCTCAGCAACTCAGCAATAAGGTTAACTCCTGCACTGCTGGCACAAAGCAGCCAGGTCAGAATACAGGTGAAGAGCTTCTGTTCACTGTGTGTGAACGAGGCCCAGAGCGCTGCGGTTCTCTGGAACCTCTCTGTCGCGGTAGCCCCGTGACACCATGATCTGGATATGTCAGTGTGTGGTGGCTCTTGAAGCAATTACTCCAGCAGCAGTCCACTCCTTGTGACTCTTCCCCAAATTTTTGAATGGCCTTTTCTTAACAATCCTTCAAGGATGAAGTATCCGGGTTGCTTGTGTGCCTTTTTCTACCACACTTTTTCCTTCCACTAAACTTTCCATTAATATGCTTGGATACGGCACTTTGTGAACAGCCAGCTTCTCTAGCAATGACCTTTCGCGGCTTACCCTCCTTGTGGAGTGTGTCAATGACTGCCTTCTGGACATCTGTCAAGTCAGCAGTCTTCCCCATGATTGTGGAGCCTACTGAAACAGACTAAGGGACCTTTTTACAGGTGTTTTTTGTTAATTATTCTAATTTACTGAGATAATGAGTTTTGGGTTTTTCATTGGCTGTAAGCCATAATCATCAACATTAACAGAAATAAACACTTGAAATAGATCACTCTGTTTGCAATGACTCTATAATATGAGTGTCACTTTTTGTATTGAAGAACTGAAATACATTTTTTTTTATGATATTCTAATTTTGTGAGAAGCACTTGTATATAAATGTTCAAATCATCCCCCAATCGCCCAATTAAAAATAAAACTATATTTTAAAAAAATTAAAACCCCCACATATTTAGCATTGGCGCGTTCATAATCGCCAGATCTATCAAGATATAAAAAGAATTAATCCAATTGGTAAACGGCTTAGCGAAAAAAAAGTAAAACTGCCAGAATTACGTTTTTTGGTCTCCACAACGTTGCATTAAAATGCAATAACGGGCGATCAAAGGATTGTATCTACACCAAAATTGTATAATTAACCCCTTCCCGACCTGTGACACAGCGTATGCGTCATGAAAGTCGGTGCCAATCCGACCTGTGACGCATATGCTGTGTCACAGAAAGATCGCGTCCCTGCAGATCGGGTGAAAGGGTTAACTCCCATTTCACCCGATCTGCAGGGACAGGGGGAGTGGTAGTTTAGCCCAGGGGGGGTGGCTTCACCCCCTCGTGGCTACGATCGCTCTGATTGGCTGTTGAAAGTGAAACTGCCAATCAGAGCGATTTGTAATATTTCACCTAAAAAAATGGTGAAATATTACAATCCAGCCATGGCCGATGCTGCAATATCATCGGCCATGGCTGGAAATACTAATGTGCCCCCACCCCACCCCTCCGATCGCCCCCCCAGCCCCCCGATCTGTGGCCCGCTCCCCTCCGTCCTGTGCTCCGCTCCCCCGTCCTCCTGTCCGCTCCCCCGTGCTCCAATCACACCCCCCCGTGCTCCAATCAAACCCCCCCGCACTCCGATCCCCCCCCGTGCTCCGAACCCCCCCCCCCTGCACACCGATCCCCCCCCCCTGCACACCGATCCACCCGCCCGCACACCGATCACTCTCCCCCATGCTCCGATCCCTCCCCCCCCGTGCTCCGACGCCCCCCCGTGCCCTGATCTCCCCCCCCTGTGCCCTGATCTCCCCCCCTTATACTTACCGATCCTGGCGGGGTCCGTCAGTCTTCTTCCCCGAGCGCCGCCATGTTCCAAAATGGCGGGCGCATGCGCAGTGCGCCCGCCGAATCTGCCGGCCGGCAGATTCGTTCCAATGTGAATTTTGATCACTGTGATATAATCTATCACAGTGGTCAAAATAAAAAAACAGTAAATGACCCCCCCCATTTGTCCCCCATAGATAGGGACAATAATAAAATAAAGAATTTTTTTTTTTTTCACTAAGGTTGGAGTTAGAACTAGGGTTAGGGTTAGGGGTAGGGTTAGGGGTAGGGTTAGGGTTAGGGGTAGGGTTAGGGGTAGGGGTAGGGTTAGGGGTAGGGTTAGGGGTAGGGGTAGGGTTAGGGGTAGGGTTAGGGTTAGGGTTAGGGTTTCGGTATGTGCACACGTATTCTGGTCCTCTGCGGATTTTTCTGCAGCGGATTTGATAAATCCGCAGTGCTAAACCGCTGCGGATTTATGGCAGATTTACCGCGGTTTTTCTGCGCATTTCACTGCGGTTTTACAACTGCGATTTTCTATTGGAGCAGTTGTAAAACCGCTGTGGAATCCGCAGAAAGAAGTGACATGCTGCGGAATGTAAACCGCTGCGTTTCCGTGCAGTTTTTCCGCAGCATGTGTACAGCGATTTTTGTTTCCCATAGGTTTACATTGAAATGTAAACTCATGGGAAACTGCTGCGGATCCGCAGCGTTTTCCAAAGCGTGTGCACATACCTTTAGAATTAGGCTATGTGCACACGGTGCGGATTTGGCTGCGGATCCGCAGCGGATTGTTCCATCAGGTTTACAGTACCATGTAAACCTATGGAAAACCAAATCCGCTGTGCCCATGGTGCGGAAAATACCGCACGGAAACGCTGCGTTGTATTTTCCGCAGCATGTCAATTCTTTGTGCGGATTCCGCAGCGTTTTACACCTATTCCTCAATAGGAATCCGCAGGTGAAATCCGCAGGTAAAACGCAGTGCCTTTTACCCGCGGATTTTTCAAAAATGGTGCGGAAAAATCTCACACGAATCCGCAACGTGGGTACATAGCCTTAGGGTTAGGGTTGGGTTGGAATTAGGGTTGTGGTTAGGGTTAGGGGTGTGTTGGGGTTAGGGTTGTGGTTAGGGGTGTGTTGCGGTTAGGGTTGTGGTTAGGGTTACGGCTACAGTTGGGATAAGGGTTAGGGGTGTGTTGGCGTAAGAATTGAGGGGTTTCCACTGTTTAGGCACATCAGGGGGTCTCCAAACGCAACATGGCGCCACCATTGATTCCAGCCAATCTTTTATTCAAAAAGTCAAATGGTGCTCCTTCCCTTCCGAGCCCCGACGTGTGCCCAAACAGTGGTTTACCCCCACATATGGGGTATCAGTGTACTCAGGACAAACTGGGCAACAATTACTGGGGTCCAATTTCTCCTGTTACCCTTGAGAAAATAAAAAATTGCTTGCTAAAACATCATTTTTGAGGAAAGTAAAATGATTTTTTATTTTCACGGCTCTGCGTTGTAAACGTCTGTGAAGCACTTGGGGGTTCAAAGTGCTCACCACATATCTAGATAAGTTCCTTGGGGGGTCTAGTTTCCAAAATGGGGTCACTTGTGGGGGGTTTCTACTGTTTAGGCACACCAGGGGCTCTGCAAACGCAACGTGACGCCCGCAGACCATTCCATCAAAGTCTGCATTTCAAAACGTCACTACTTGACTTCCGAGCCCCGACATGTGCCCAAACAGTGGTTTACCCCCACATATGGGGTATCAGCGTACTCAGGACAAACTGGGCAACAATTACTGGGGTCCAATTTCTCCTGTTACCCTTGAGAAAATAAAAAATTGCTTGCTAAAACATCATTTTTGAGGAAAGAAAAATGATTTTTTATTTTCACGGCTCTGCGTTGTAAACGTCTGTGAAGCACTTGGGGGTTCAAAGTGCTCACCACATATCTAGATAAGTTCCTTGGGGGGTCTAGTTTCCAAAATGGGGTCACTTGTGGGGGGTTTCTACTGTTTAGGCACACCAGGGGCTCTGCAAACGCAACGTGACGCCCGCAGACCATTCCATCAAAGTCTGCATTTCAAAAGTCACTACTTCCCTTCTGAGCCCCGACGTGTGCCCAAACAGTGGTTTACCCCCACATATGGGGTATCAGCGTACTCAGGAGAAACTGGACAACAACTTTTGGGGTCCAATTTCTCCTGTAACCCTTGGGAAAATAAAAAATTCTGGGCTAAAAAATTATTTTTGAGGAAAGAAAACGTATTTATTATTTTCACTGCTCTGTGTTATAAACTTCTGTGAAGCACTTGGGGGTTCAAAGTGCTCACCTCACATCTAGATAAGTTCCTTTCGGGGTCTAGTTTCTAAAATGGGGTCACTTGTGGGGGGTTTCTACTGTTTAGCCACATCAGGGGCTCTGCAAACGCAACGTAACGCCCGCAGAGCATTCCATCAAAGTCTGCATTTCAAAATGTCACTACTTGACTTCCGAGCCCCGACATGTGCCCAAACTGTGGTTTACCCCCACATATGGGGTATCAGCGTACTCAGGAGAAACTGTACAACAACTTTTGGGGTCAAATTTCTCCTGTTACCCTTGGGAAAATAATAAATTGCAGGCTAAAAGATCATTTTAGAGAAAATAAAATTTTTATTTTATTTTCATGGCTCTGCGTTATAAACTTCTGTGAAGCACTTGGAAGTTCAAAGTCCTCACCACACATCTAGATTAGTTCCTTTGGGGGTCTAGTTTCCAAAATGGGGTCATATGTGGGGGATCTCCAATGTTTAGGCACACAGGGGCTCTCCAAACGTGACATGGTGTCCGCTAATGATTGGAGCTAATTTTCCATTTAAAAAGCCAATTGGCGTGCCTTCCCTTCCGAGCCCTGCCGTGCGCCCAAACAGTGGTTTACCCCCACATATGGGGTATCAGCGTACTCAGGACAAACTGGACAACAACATTTGCGGTCCAATTTCTCCTATTACCCTTGGCAAAATAGGAAATTCCAGGCTAAAAATCATTTTTGAGGAAAGAAAAATTATTTTTTATTTTCATGGCTCTGCATTATAAACTTCTGTGAAGCACCTGGGGGTTTAAAGTGCTCAATATGCATCTAGATAAGTTCCTTGGGGGGTCTAGTTTCCAAAATGGGGTCACTTGTGGGGGAGCTCCAATGTTTAGGCACACAGGGGCTCTCTAAACGCGACATGGTGTCCGCTAACAATTGGAGCTAATTTTCCATTCAAAAAGTCAAATGGCGCGCCTTCCCTTCCGAGCCCTGCCGTGTGCCCAAACAGTGGTTTACCCCCACATATGAGGTATCGGCGTACTCGGGAGAAATTGCCCAACAAATTTTAGGATTCATTTTATCCTATTGCCCATGTGAAAATGAAAAACTGAGGCGAAAAGAATTTTTTTGTGAAAAAAAAAAGTACTTTTTCATTTTTACAGATCAATTTGTGAAGCACCTGAGGGTTTAAAGTGCTCAATATGCATCTAGATAAGTTCCTTGGGGGGTCTAGTTTCCAAAATGGGGTCATTTGTGGGGGAGCTCCAATGTTTAGGCACACGGGGGCTCTCCAAACACGACATGGTGTCCGCTAACGATGGAGATAATTTTTCATTCAAAGAGTCAAATGGCGCTCCTTCCCTTCCGAACCTTACCATGTGCCCAAACAGTGGTTTACCTCCACATGTGAGGTATCGGTGTACTCATGAGAAATTGCCCAACAAATTTTAGGATCCATTTTATCCTGTTGCCCATGTGAAAATGAAAAAAATTGAGGCTAAAAGAATTTTTTTGTGAAAAAAAAGTACTTTTTCATTTTTACGGATCAATTTGTGAAGCCCCCGGGGGTTCAAAGTTCTCACTATGCATCTAGATAAGTTCCTTGGGGCGTCTAGTTTCCAAAATGGGGTCACGTGTGGGGGAGCTCCAATTTTTAGGCACACGGGGGCTCTCCAAACGTGACATGGTGTCCGCTAAAGAGTGGAGCCAATTTTTCATTCAAAAAGTCAAATGGCGCTCCTTCCCTTCCAAGCCCTGCCGTGCGCCCAAACATTGGTTTACCCCCACATATGAGGTATCAGCGTACTCAGGACAAATTGGACAACAACTTTCGTGGTTCAGTTTCTCCTTGTACCATTGGGAAAATAAAAAAAATGTTGCTAAAAGATAATTTTTGTGACTAAAAAGTTAAATGTTCATTTTTTCCTTCCATGTTGCTTCTGCTGCTGTGAAGCACCTGAAGGGTTAAAAAACTTCTTGAATGTGGTTTTGAGCACCTTGAGGGGTGCATTTTTTAGAATGGTGTCACTTTTGGGTATTTTCATCCATATAGACCCCTCAAACTGACTTCAAATGTGAGGTGGTCCCTAAAAAAAATGGTTTTGTAAATTTCGTTGTAAAAATGAGAAATCGCTGGTCAAATTTTAACTCTTATAACTTCCTAGCAAAAAAAAATGTTGTTTCCAAAATTGTGCTGGTGTAAAGTATACATGTGGGAAATGTTATTTATTAACTATTTTGTGTCACATAACTCTCTGGTTTAACAGAATAAAAATTCAAAATGTGAAAATTGCGAAATTTTCAAAATTTTCGCCAAATTTCCGTTTTTATCACAAATAAACGCAGAATTTATTGACCTAAATTTACCACTAACATGAAGCCCAATATGTCACGAAAAAACAATCTCAGAACCGCTAGGATCCGTTGAAGCGTTCCTGAGTTATTACCTCATAAAGGGACACTGGTCAGAATTGCAAAAAACGGCCAGGTCATTAAGGTCAAAATAGGCTGGGTCATGAAGGGGTTAAAAACGTCAGCTTGGCACACAAAAATTAAGCCCTCACCTGACCCCAGATCCAGAAAAATTGAGATGCCTTGGGTCTTGGAAAATTACACAATTGTTATTTTTTTTTTAATAAACTTCGGATTTCTTTCAACACTTAAATAAAAAAAAGAACCTATACATGTTTGGTGTCTGCAAACTCGTAATGACCTGGAGAATCATAATGGCAGGCCAGTTTTAGCATTTGGTGAACATGGTAAAAAAAAAAAAAATTGTGGAATTGCACTTTTTTGCGATGTACCAGCACTTGTAATTTTTTTTCCCGTTTTCCAGTACACTATGTCGGAAAACCAATGGTGTAGTTCAAAAGTACAACTCGTTCCGCAAAAAAACAATCCCTCACATGGCCATATTGATGGAAAAATAACAAAATTATGGTTCTGGGAAGAAGGGGAGCAAAAAAAACAGAAGCACAAAAATGAAAATGGGCTGCGGCGTGAAGGGGTTAATCTGTCACTACTAATTGTCAGTTGTACAGTAATAATTACAAAATTCACAACTATGTTACATTTCGGTTAATACTTTTCTTTGTATACTAGATTCTGTGCAATCCCTGCTAATCTCGCACAGCTGAAAAAAAGTACACGTCATATTATCAGCAACTCAAGCATGAAAGAATTTAAAGAAAAAGTTTGCAGGACTATAGACAATATACGACAACCTTAAATATTAAAAATAAATATTTTTAATGAACACATTCTTCCAGATTCTGAATACAGTGTATTAATGTTCACATCCTTTGCAATGATATAATTTAGACATCATGGAAATGTCCTTGAAACGTCTGTATGGTGGCTTTAGTGGGCCAATGATTGTCACAGGTAATAGTTTCACTACAGCAGTTGCAATCTACTAATATAGATTTATCTTGTTATTACTGCTATAGAATTATATAGAAAATAGTCATATTGTGGTAGTTATTGTTAGCTTTTCCAGTTCCAAGGAATACACAAGTCTCCATCTTGCAGCACAGAGTAGTAATGAGAGACGCACAGATGCATCCCCACCAAGTTGGGCAGAGGTTCCCCAATCAGTCGTCGACAACAGCTGATCATCTGCTCGCATGATACACTGGGCTCCTTATACAGTCTACTTAACAATGCACTGCCTTTGCATGCGCTGGTTAATTCTTGTTCCTTGATTTTTAGCCTATTTAAATTGGAGAATAACAAAACAAAACATTATTTTGAGGCTTCAGATAACCAATTTATTTACTATGGCACAGTAAATTAAAATAGGACAATTGTACACCGGAAGTAAAAAAGAAGATTTTTTTTTTGTACTATTTCTACGTTATCCCTATTATTTGCAATACTGGCAGCTGAATTTGGATAGACTGTAGGGTGACTTACTGTCCTATACGTACACAACTATTAGGCCACGTGCACACGTTCAGTATTTAGTCAGTATTTTACCTCAGTGTTTGTAAGCTAAAACCAGGAGTGGGTGATAAATGCAGAAGTGGTGATGTGTTTCCAGTATATTTTCCTCCGACTGTTCCGCTCCTGGTTTTGGCTTACAAATTCTGAGGTAAAATACTGACTAAAATACTGAACGTGTGAATGTAGCCTAACTGAGAGATCAGGTTACAGCCCTTTCCAATAGACATCTAGGGAGAGAGGAGGAGAGAGAAAGGAAGAGAAACATGAGGAGAAAGGCAAGTTTAGTGAGAAAATGAGAGAGACTGAGAGGAAGAAGAGAGAGAGATTGTTCCACTCCTGACTGTGGGGTACAAATACTGATAGAAAATACTGACTGTGTGAACATGGTCTTTTTCTGTAAAACAGGTTTATTTTTAATACATAAATGTGTCTTCACTCATATGCAGATATTTATATCTGCTTGTGCCGTCTAATGATAAGGAAATACAGTACAAATTAATAGGTTTATTTAAGCAATAAATCAGAATATTTTGTTTTTTACTTAAATCCAGGTTTGACCATACAAAGCACGATCTGAAAGGCTTATAGCTAACCAAAGCAAAACTGGCCTTAAAAAATGGTGGCACAGTCTGAATGATAAATTTGATGCTTCATATTAGACAATTTTACGTATGCGACATCTAGGTAGGCTTACCTTAAACCACAACCCTTGTAACTAACCCATACTGCACTTTGTAGACACTGAGTAAAAAAGATGTAATGGGTCAAAAATACATATTTATATTTTAGCACATGGCACGAATACTACTTTTTGGAGCAAATTTAGCCAGCATTGTGCCGCATTTGTAGTAAATTCATTTTTAATTTTCTTACCAGATTTATTATATTGGACATTAACAAAAGCTTGAACTTTCTGTTCTAATGATCTGTGGGGTTCCAGTAATCATAAATGTATCCCCTATGCAGTGAGAAATGTCCTTTTGTGGTACAACTCTATTAGCAACCAGCATCCCAATAGTGTAAAATATAGAAACACTGAAAGGTAATTCAGAGCTAAGACCTACAAGTGTATGACCAGCTTTAAAGGCCTCCAGAAATGCTATTTAACTACAGATATGGTGGTAATCTGCAAGTAAATAGCATTGAAATCATGTTAGGCTGGTTTAATGAAGCTGCCGGTACAGGGAGGAAATTACGTTATATTCTCCCTGCAGCCACTTGTTTCCAGTCATTGTGACGGTGAAGGGAGCATTATAGCCATCACTCACTGCAAAGTGAGTGTGCTGTAATCCCTTCCTGTCACATTGATTGACAGTCTGTTCGGCACACTTGCTGCACCCATGTGCTGTACAGCAGGCTGTCAATCAAAGTGCCAGGAAGAGACTAAAGCACAGTGCTGTCAGTGACTGAAAGTGAGTACTGCAGGGAAGCATATCACTGCATTCTCTCCCTGTAGCTGCTGCTTTAGTAAACGAGCAAGACATGATTTAAATGTTATTTACCTTGAGATTGCAGTGCTGTCCCATCAAGGACAACATCTGCAAGGAGTTTGTATGTTCTGCCCGTGTTTTTGTGGGTTTCCTTCAGGTTCTCCGGTTTCCTCCCATAATCCAATGACATATCGAATTTAGATTGTGAGCCCCAATGAAGACAGTGATGATACTGTCTATAAAGCACTATGGAATATGGCACCCCTATATAAGTGAGCATAATAAATAATAATAATCTACAGGCGAATAGCTTTTTTGGAGGTGACAGGTTCCCTTTAAATAATGCATCCTACAGAAGAAATACATCTGTATGGGAAATGTCAAGAAGGAAACAAAGAAAAGACACATTCTAGCTCATTATCACTTACTCTTCTTTTCTTTTTAACTTTTCTCTTGCTTTTGGAGCATGAGCCAGAAGAAACCATTGTAAAGATGGTGGGTCACACGCAGCTGGTATGATGAAATGTCCCATCTCATGTAACCGTGGCACATAATGATCACTGTATATTATAGGAAAATACACACAATTTGGTTTAGCAGCCTAATGTTAATGTCCTACCAGTGGTTTTAGGTAGTGTAAATGGATGTGAAAAAAAAAAAAATACTATGTATGTAAGGACTATCATAGCTCGGCATAACTTCAGATGTGCAATGGTCTCCTTTGTCGCACGTTCAGTCTTTTTATTTATAATCTCAATACAATGTGTACTGGTTATAGGATGATGAAACCTAAATTAATAAAGCTAAAGGTAACTTTTGTCTACACTGTAAATCTACAGATTGTTCTGTATGCTCCTGAAATAAACTGAGTTTATTATGTACAGTTGTGCTCAAAAGTTTTCATACCCCGGCAGAATTTTTGCTCTCTTGGCCTTTTTTCAGAGAATATGAATGATAACACCAAAACTTTTTCTTCACTCATGGTTAGTGGTTGGGTGAAGCCATTTATTGTAAAACTACTGTGGTTTCTCTTTTTAAATCATAATGACAACCCAAAACATCTAAATGACCCTGATCAAAAATTTACATACCCCACTTCTTAATACCGTGTATTGCCCCCTCTAACATCAATGACAGCTTGAAGTCTTGTGGTAGTTGTAGATGAGGTTCTTTATTTTCTCAGATGGTAAAGCTGCCCACTCTTCTTGGCAAAAAGCCTCCAGTTCCGGTAAATTCCTGTGCTGTCTAGCATGAACTGTGCGCTTGAAAACTTTTGATCAGGGTCATTTGGATGTGTTGGGTTGCCATTATGATTTAAAAAGAGAAAACACAGTAGTCTGACAACAAATGGCTTCACCCAACCACTAACCATGAGTGGAGAAAAAGTTTTGGTGTTATTATTCATATTCTCTGAAAAAAAGACCAAGAAAGCACAAATTCTGGGGTATGTAAACATTTGAGCATAACTGTATATAATGTAGTGAAAGTGTACTAAAATGCACTTGTTTCAGTCTTCCCTGGTTTCTAGCTCCGGACGTCTTCTGGCCCACATGACCACTCTTCAGCTTTGTTGGCTTATACTATGTGGGACAATATTGTTTTTCCAGTGTAAGCGTATGAGATTCAGCATGAGGAAGCATAGACTTAGGGCTCATGCAGACATCCGTGGATCTCGGTCTGATCACAGCCCACAATGCACGGACTGGCTGCAGCTCTCTCAACTCGAGCGTGACAGCTGCAGCCAGTCCGTGCATTGTGGTCTGTGAACAGACCGATTCGCACAGAAGACTGAATGAGCTATTCTGCTCTGTATGAGCTATAGGGTCCAATTTCAGTTCACATGGGCCAGAGTGGTGCTGGTAACCAGCAAAGACGGCAATCTATAAATATTTAATACACTTACATCATATACATTATTAAATGGGGAATTGATGAAGCATTTACGTTACTTTGTGTTACAAGAACCAATATCCTAAATACGTTAAATAAAATGAAAAGGTCTTTAAATAATAGCATATTATTAGTGATGAGCGAATATTCTCGTTACTCGATTTCTCGAGCACGCTCGGGGGTCCTCTGAGTATTTTTTAGTGCTTGGAGGTTTAGTTTTTATTGCCGCAGCTGAATGATTTACATCTGTTAGCCAGCATAAGTACATGTGGGGATTCCCTAGCAACGAGGCAACCCCCACATGTACTTATGCTGGCTAACAGATGTAAATCATTCAGCTGCAGCAAGAAAAACTAAATCTCCGAGCACTAAAAAATACTCGGAGGACCCCCGAGCGTGCTCGAGAAATCTCGAGTAACGAGTATATTCGCTCATCACTACATATTATACAATGGATTCGATTTGGTGTGGTGTGGAGATCCCTAATTTGGTGTGAGGAACAGAAATCTGCAGTTACAGGTTCACTTTTCCAATCTTGCTGGATATTTGGGCATAATAAAATGTGATTTTTAAAATTATTTTTATAAATGTTTATCGAGCATCTGAATGAATAAAAAAGGAAACCAGCAAAATAAAATTAAAAAACAAACATCTTTTCCGCAACAATCCCCCTGATCTTTGCTTATATTGGCCAGCATGCAATCAGCGTCAGTGCTCTTGTGCCATCCTACTGGCTCTGCGCCGAGCGGTGATGTCAGTAAAGCATGGTACCTGACCGCTAAGTCACATATTCTCTGCAGCGAATCAGCATTAAGTCAAAGGAGAAAAGAAGGTATGACTAGGATTTCATTTTTTGCTTTGCAAAGTATGGTTTTGTGTCACTTTTATAACACATCTGGCTCAAATAACTCCTTTAATTACTGCTGTATGAATTGCCGTCACTGTGAAGAAGCTGCATCTTATACCAGCCGTCACTTACTTTTCCAGTATCATCTGCAGTCCACGTAAACTGCGGGGGTGAATGGGCACTCTTCTATTTTGCAGTTTTTTGCAGAACGCATCAAGGACGGAGTAATATTCCTCCATGGTCAATAATGGCTGCAGTTCCTCAATGTGAACTATATCTATTCCCCCAAGGAGGTGGCTAATCCGATCCTGCCGCTGCAGCAACTTTCTTTGAAGTACATAGTAGCTGGGTAACCGTTCAAAAAGCTTGAAAAAACAAAAACAAAAAAAAGTAAAAAAAAAAAACAAAACATAAAATAAATGTGTTAGGCTACGTTCACACTAGCGTTGCGCCGCCCTGCGTCGGCGACGCAACGCGCGACGCACGAAAAAACGCGCACAAACGCACGCAAAAACGCGCGCGTTTTGCGACGCGTGCGTCGTTTTTTGACGAGAATCGGACGCACAGAAAATGCAACTTGTTGCATTTTCTTGCGTCCGACGCTAGCGTCGTAAACGACGCAAGTGTCAAAAAACGCCACCCAAAAAACGCACGCGTCCCCTATGTTAAACATAGGGGCGCGTCGCCGCTGCGTCGCCGGTGCAACAGCGACGCACATTGGCGGAACGCCAATGTGAACGTAGCCATAGCACATTGTTTGCAAAGTACACACCGTATACATTTTTAGTTTTAATATAAGACTTTATCCTCTGCAATCCAACCATTATCAGTATTGGTGTTTACATCTTTCAAAATGAAGCTTTTCATCTTTGTTAGCCAAACGTTTTAGACAACAGCAATGCCCCAAACACTGTACAGAATTGGCACAATGTCGTCAGATTTCACATGTTGTGGTCACATATAGAATTCACAGAAAAGCTGTGAAGGGGAGACATCAAGTCTGCATAATGCACACATCCGCGCCAGAGACATACCACCACTCAGAGATAATCTTGTTCTGATGCTGATGAAACATAGCCATCTCATGTGCCAGTGCATCACCTGAATAATCATAGAGTGTTTCAGTAATATATAGAATTACATGTAAATATGCATTATACATATTTATTACTGAATCACAGCTTCCAGAGGTCACAATAATCCCCCATCGGTGTCATTGACGCCTTTTTAAAATCAGCCCCATGCAGATATCTGCACGAGACGAAGGTCAGAATGGAGCCATGGAGCAATAAATGAATGGATTGATCAACGGAAATCTTCAAGCTCCGCACCCATGGCAGCAGAGAGGGAAACGTTGCACTGACAACAGACTCGCAGCACGGTAATGGACACTCCAGCACTTTTTTGGTGAACTGGATCATATAGCTATGCTCCCAAAAAATGAGCTGACCTTTCTTTTATTCCAAATGAATCCTTATAGATATATGTGTATATATATATATATATATATATATATATATATATATATATATATATATATATATATATTCACAAGCGGGTAAGCACAATATGTATGATAAAATCACTGCAGTCCAATGTTTTTTTTCAGGCTGGGTGTGCGGGATTTCGTTCTCATCGAAGGCCAAACACCAACAAATTACCCCCAACTCGAGCCATCCAGAAACTGCAAGTGGCACTGGAGTGCCGGTTCCCAACGTTCACGGGATAATAAACCTATCAGGACACAGGGCATAGTGAAGGGGGTAATTCGGTGAGGGAGAGATTGATTAGAACAGCATTCTCACTAATTGACAAGGCAGTACATACGTACAGGAGAAGCAGCAGTGCGGGGATGAGACCTGCTGCATACTGATTTATTGCCGTATGTCCAGGCTCCTGGTGAAGACAGTGAACACCTCCTGCGCTCTGGCCTCCAATACCTATAGCCAGGATGCGTAGCAGGCAGATGTCAGTACAGAAGACGGGGCTATGGCAGTGGAATGTAAAATTGTGCGCATATACTGTAATATGCTACAAACTCCAGCGTGCATGTGACAGTGATGTCAAGCGCTCCCATCGCTTGCACTCTGACATCAGCTGCTGGCTTCAGAAGAGGACGCTGCATGCCGAGGGAACGGACGGAAGGTGAGTATAATGTTTTGGTTTTTTTTTCTATGCATTAAAGAACAGCGGCAGAATGGGGACATATACCAAGATGGGGGAATATATATACCAGGACAGAGCCCAGGATAAGGGACATATAAATCCCTCCATACCACGCCCCTTGTTAAAAGTCTGCAGTCACACAGAGTGACTACAGACTTATCAATTTAGACTAGACAACCCCATTAAGGAAAGAGCCTAATCGTGTAGAATTGTACCATGTCATGGTAACTGGGTATACTGAACATAAATGGGGCATATTTAAGGATGTGCTAGTAGAAACTTGTACCTTATGGTGATAAAATGTTCAACAATAAAAAGGATAAATAAAACAGTGCAAAGTTTAAGGGTAGGCGAACACGGTCAGTAATTGCTCTTGTCCGCTGTGTCCAAAGCTGTCGGCTTTTGAATGCAGGTGATTCCGCATGTGTTCATTGAACCAGCTGGAATCACCATGTTCAATAAATTGACATGCCGCGGTCTGGAAAGATGCGCCGCATGTCTGTCTCCGTGGGTCATCCGCAGGCATCTTTACATGCATAGTGGACATAGGAATTCTTGAAATCCCATCCACCATGCAGTAACATCTGGACACTGCGGAGGTACGCAGTGCCAAACCGGCAGCGTTTACTGACCGTGTGCACATACCCTTATAAGACAAAAACAAAGGGCATTCAAAATCTTGAAGGCTGAGAATACAGAAATAGCATTTCAGGAGCATAAAGCTCTCAATAAGTAATGTAAAAAAGAAAATGAAGCTAGCAAAATTAGCTACTGAAACACACACAAAAAAATCTAAATATATCAATGCCAAAAAGAGTATCAGCCACTTAACCCTTCACGACATGCACGATATAGATATATATATATATAGATATAGATATATATCTATATATATCTATATATATCTATATATATCTATATATAGAGATATATATCTATATATAGAGATATATATCTATATATAGAGATATATATCTATATATAGAGATATATATCTATATATAGAGATATATATCTATATATATCTATATATCTATATATATATATATATATATATATATATATATATATATATATATATAGTGCATGTCGGATCTCTCCTTTTGATGTGGGCTCCGGTGCTGAGCACATGACAGCTGATTTGATCAGCTGACATGTGCCACTGACAGTCACGGGTGGAATCACAATCCACCCGCAGCTGTTAACATGTTAAATGCCACTGTCAATCTCTGACAGCGGCATGTAATATGCACGCGCCAGAAGTGCGTCACAAACCACTCCCATCGGCACCCATCACATGATAGCGGGACACCGATCGGTTTGCATGACAACCGAGAGACCCCTGCGGTTGTTACTGCTGGCATGCTATGAGAATTTTTGCTACACAGAGCAGGGCCTCAGCCTTGCTCTGTGTAGCACAAGCGGTCAGAAGATCGAAGCTTCAAGTCTCCTAGGTAAAAAGCAAAAAAAAAAAAAGGTTTTTAGAAGGATTTACATTTTTTTTTTAAATATTAAAGTTCAAATCACCTCCCTTTTGCCCCTATTCAAAATAAAACAATTACAAAAAATCACAATACACATATTTGGTAAAACCCGCACTCATAAACACCCAATCCATCAAAATATAAAAATAATTATTAATCAAATCAGTAGACGGCATAATGACAAAAAAAAATTAAACCACCAGAATTCCTTTTTTGTCGCAACAACATTGTAATAAAATGCAATAACAGTCTATCAAAACACTATATCCATCCCAAATTGGTATCGATAAAAACATCAGCTCGGCACACAAAAAATATGCCGTCAACCAGCCCCATTTCACAAAAAAATGGAGACACTATGGGTCTCAGAAATTTTGGATTTTTTTTTCACCACTTAAATTAAAAAGAACCTAAGCATGTTTGGTATATACGAACTCGTAATGACCTGCACAATCATAATGGCAGGTCAGTTTTATGGCAGGTCTGTACCAATATGAATGAAAGTTGCCTAAAAACAAACAAATTCTACTATACAATTTTTCTTCATTTTTCATGGTATGTTAAATTAAAACTAGATCTCTTCCCACAAAAACAAGCTCTCATATAGCTAGGTCATTGAAAAAATAAAAATATTATGGCTCTTGAAAGACGGCTGAAAAAAGAAAAA
Organism: Ranitomeya imitator; assembly: GCF_032444005.1. NCBI lineage: Eukaryota > Metazoa > Chordata > Amphibia > Anura > Dendrobatidae > Ranitomeya > Ranitomeya imitator. The sequence goes on from NC_091287.1 coordinate 120,537,596, forward strand.
AGGAACGCTGGGGTGCCCACCCAATCCATTGATAATTTTCTAAGAAAAGGAATTATGGAATTATGACGAATCAATTACGAGTGATCTACAAAAGAAAACAATTTGCATGGTTTGACACTACTCTTACAGACATTATTCTTGCAAAATATCCATCGGCATATAATTAGAATAATCTACTTTGAAGAGAAACACATCTCTACTAAGTATCCCAGCACAGACGGATTCTGATTGCTCCAGTCTCCTTCATGCCATAAAACTAAGCTCCTGCCCACAATATGCACATAAATCAAGCAGTAAAACATTTCAGCAGCACATCATAAGCATCCGCTCTCCACTTGTGAGCCTGGTCTTATTTGGAGCAGTTTTCCTTTCATCCTGCACAGGAAGGTAGAGTCATTAAACTGATTATTCAGCGATGAGATCAGAACACCCAGAGGTTGATAAGGTAGTCAGGCAAAGTCACATATTGCCGAGCTGAAAGTATATTAAAGCATCGGCGGCAAGTCTGATCAAAAGATCTGGACAAAGCAATCATTTTCTCAGATCAGTAAGAGGAGAAAGTAGTGTCAGAACCTATGAAACATTTCTATCCCAAGACCCGAGGATCTGTCAGCTCCTCTGATATTGCTGACTTCGGCAATACTTGCACGCCCCATAAAATACAGATATATAGGATATTTTCGTATACTTCTACACTGCGCCATTCTCTGTTGCCTATTGTGAAAATGTACGAATTAACAGACAAGGATTCATTGCCCTCAGTGAGGTGTGCCCCAACATTAATTGGATAGCTTTACATGTTTGACAATATAAAAAAAAAAAATGAAGAGCACCCAAAAAGTATATAAACATGTATGGCGGAGTCTATATGGTCAATTCAAACATAAAACAACCCACAAGCCAAATACATATATTAATACTATTATGTGCATATCTATTTGACTTTTGAGTTGGTTTCTGTTTGGATTTTCACAATTTTCCCAATCTGACACCCAACCAAGGGTGCAATTTGCGATTCAAATGGTTAACAATGTGATCTAAAAAATAAATTTGCTGCCTAAATTCTTAAATTTAGAAGACTTCCTAGACAGAACAGAAGCATCTCTACTGGTCACAGAAGGTGAAAAAAGTGTCAGAGAACCTCCAAAAGCAGATGAGTGGAAGCATGTGACCAAAAGAAGCAAGAAGACCATGGAGAAATCACCAACCACACAACTGAAGAACCGATATCAAATCTTTGTAGAGGATGAAGATGGCACACCTAAGGATGAAGCAATACAAGCAAGCAAAAAAGAAAATGGCACACAGCAACAAGTGACAGCAAAAAGTACAGCCAAGAAGCAACGAAGAGTGGTGGTGGTGGGAGACTCACTACTGAGAGGCACAGAAGCAGCCATCTGCAGACCGAACATAACCGCAAGAGAAGTATGCTGCCTTCCAGGTGCGATGATCAAGGATGTGACCGATAGGATACCAAAGCTCTTCAGCTCCAAGGACGTCCACCCATTTCTTCTGATACATGTTGGCACCAATGACACGGCAAGGAAAGACCTACCGACAATCTGCAAGGACTTTGAAGAGTTGGGGAAGAAAGTAAAGGAACTGGATGCACAGGTAGTTTTTTCTTCTATCCTTCCAGTAGACGGGCATGGCACCAGGAGATGGATCAGGATCCTTGATGCGAACAACTGGCTAAGACGATGGTGCAGACAACAAGGATTCGGATTCCTGGACCACGGTGTGAATTACTTGTACGATGGACTCCTCGCCAGAGACGGACTACACCTCAACAAACCTGGGAAACACACATTCGCCAGAAGACTCGCTACACTCATCAGGAGGGCGTTAAACTAGAAGAAGAGGGGACGGGAAGAAAAACATTAGACTTGAACAAAGAAGACCCAGGAAAACATACTCAGAAGGGAGGTAAGAACATTTCTAAAACAATCCACAGCGAGGAGATTGGAACAAAACAAAATCCTCTAAACTGCATGCTCGCAAACGCCAGAAGCCTGACAAACAAGATGGAAGAACTAGAAGCAGAAATATCTACAGGTAACTTTGACATAGTGGGAATAACCGAGACATGGTTAGATGATATCTATGACTGGGCAGTTAACTTACAGGGTTACAGTCTGTTTAGAAAGGATCGTAAAAATCGGAGAGGAGGAGGGGTTTGTCTATGTAAAGTCTTGTCTAAAGTCCACTTTAAGGGAGCATATTAGCGAAGGGAATGAGGATGTCGAGTCCATATGGGTTGAAATTCATGGAGGGAAAAATGGTAACAAAATTCTCATTGGGGTCTGTTACAAACCCCCAAATATAACAGAAACCATGGAAAGTCTACTTCTAAAGCAGATAGATGAAGCTGCAACCCATAATGAGGTCCTGGTTATGGGGAACTTTAACTACCCGGATATTAACTGGGAAACAGAAACCTGTGAAACCCATAAAGGCAACAGGTTTCTGCTAATAACCAAGAAAAATTATCTTTCACAATTGGTGCAGAATCCAACCAGAGGAGCAGCACTTTTAGACCTAATACTATCTAATAGACCTGACAGAATAACAAATCTGCAGGTGGTCGGGCATCTAGGAAATAGCGACCACAATATTGTACAGTTTCACCTGTCTTTCACTAGGGGGACTTGTCAGGGAGTCACAAAAACAATGAACTTTAGGAAGGCAAAGTTTGACCAGCTTAGAGATGCCCTTAATCTGGTAGACTGGGACAATATCCTCAGAATTAAGAATACAGATAATAAATGGAAAATGCTTAAGAACATCCTAAATAGGCACTGTAAGCAGTTTATACCTTGTGGGAATAAAAGGACTAGAAATAGGAAAAACCCAATGTGGCTAAACAAAGAAGTAAGACAGGCAATTAACAGTAAAAAGAAAGCAAGCATTTGCACTACTAAGGCAGGATAGCACCATTGAAGCTCTAAAAAACTATAGGGAGAAAAATACTTTATCTAAAAAACTAATTAAAGCTGCCAAAAAGGAAACCGAGAAGCACATTGCTAAGGAGAGTAAAACTAATCCCAAACTGTTCTTCAACTATATCAATAGTAAAAGAATAAAAACTGAAAATGTAGGCCCCTTAAAAAATAGTGAGGAAAGAATGGTTGTAGATGACGAGGAAAAAGCCAACATATTAAACACCTTCTTCTCCACGGTATTCACGGTGGAAAATGAAATGCTAGGTGAAATCCCAAGAAACAATGAAAACCCTATATTAAGGGTCACCCACGAGTACTAAGAGAACTAAGTAATGTAATAGATAAACCATTATTTCTTATTTTTAGGGACTCTATAGCGACGGGGTCTGTTCCGCAGGACTGGCGCATAGCAAATGTGGTGCCAATATTCAAAAAGGGCTCTAAAAGTGAACCTGGAAATTATAGGCCAGTAAGTCTAACCTCTAATGTTGGTAAAATATTTGAAGGGTTTCTGAGGGATGTTATTCTGGATTATCTCAATGAGAATAACTGTGTAACTCCATATCAGCATGGGTTTATGAGAAATTGCTCCTGTCAAACCAAACTAATCAGTTTTTATGAAGAGGTAAGCTATAGACTGGACCACGGTGAGTCATTGGACGTGGTATATCTCGATTTTTCCAAAGCGTTTGATACCGTGCCGCACAAGAGGTTGGTACACAAAATGAGAATGCTTGGTCTGGGGGAAAATGTGTGTAAATGGGTTAGTAACTGGCTTAGTGATAGAAAGCAGAGGGTGGTTATAAATGGTATAGTCTCTAACTGGGTCGCTGTGACCAGTGGGGTACCGCAGGGGTCAGTATTGGGACCTGTTCTCTTCAACATATTCATTAATGATCTGGTAGAAGGTTTACACAGTAAAATATCGATATTTGCAGATGATACAAAACTATGTAAAGCAGTTAATACAAGAGAAGATAGTATTCTGCTACAGATGGATCTGGATAAGTTGGAAACTTGGGCTGAAAGGTGGCAGATGAGGTTTAACAATGATAAATGTAAGGTTATACACATGGGAAGAAGGAATCAATATCACCATTACACACTGAACGGGAAACCACTGGGTAAATCTGACAGGGAGAAGGACTTGGGGATCCTAGTTAATGATAAACTTACCTGGAGCAGCCAGTGCCAGGCAGCAGCTACCAAGGCAAACAGGATCATGGGGTGCATTAAAAGAGGTCTGGATACACATGATGAGAGCATTATACTGCCTCTGTACAAATCCCTAGTTAGACCGCACATGGAGTACTGTGTCCAGTTTTGGGCACCGGTGCTCAGGAAGGATATAATGGAACTAGAGAGAGTACAAAGGAGGGCAACAAAATTAATAAAGGGGATGGGAGAACTACAATACCCAGATAGATTAGCGAAATTAGGATTATTTAGTCTAGAAAAAAGAAGACTGAGGGGCGATCTAATAACCATGTATAAGTATATAAGGGGACAATACAAATATCTCGCTGAGGATCTGTTTATACCAAGGAAGGTGACGGGCACAAGGGGGCATTCTTTGCGTCTGGAGGAGAGAAGGTTTTTCCACCAACATAGAAGAGGATTCTTTACAGTTAGGGCAGTGAGAATCTGGAATTGCTTGCCTGAGGAGGTGGTGATGGCGAACTCAGTCGAGGGGTTCAAGAGAGGCCTGGATGTCTTCCTGGAGCAGAACAATATTGTATCATACAATTATTAGGTTCTGTAGAAGGACGTAGATCTGGGGATTTATTATGATGGAATATAGGCTGAACTGGATGGACAAATGTCTTTTTTCGGCCTTACTAACTATGTTACTATGTTACTATGTAAATTTACAAACCAAAAGTAGCAGAGGGATTTTTTTAAAGAGGTTTTACAGGATTAAAAAAAAAAAAGAACAGACCTGTTCATTGGATAAGGACTCATACTCACTTGAGAGAAACTCGGATGAGTCTCACACAGCAATATCCGGCACTCAGATCAGAGCGTGCGGCCGCATAGGAATACATGCAGTCGCACGCTCCGCTCCTGAGTGCCGGCAGCAGCGCCGGGTATTGCCATGCGAGACTCATCCGCGTTTCTCGCAGGTGAGTATGAGCCCTAAGTCTTGTGCTGCAGCCCATAGTGTTTTTTTTAGGAATAAGGCCGGCGTCACACTTGGCGCAAGACAATACGGTCCGTATATTACGGCCGTAATACGCTGAAAAGTCCCCAAAAAAGTGGTCCGTAGCTCCTCCGTAGGCAGGGTGTGTCAGCGTATTTTGCGCATGGCATCCTCCTTATGTAATCCGTATGGCATCCGTACTGCGTGTTTTTCTCGCAGGCTTGCAAAACCAACACACGGCTATACAAGGGATCCATGTGTTAAAAAATATATTATATATATATATATATATATATATATATATATATATATATCTCATTAGACGCATATATGCATATATATTATTACTTCATACAGCGCTAGATAGCTTTAAAGCAGAGGCGCCCTCTGCTGGTTGTCCTCATATGAACTCGAGCCTGGGAGCTTTCTAGGAAAGTTCCCACGATCTAGGGACAACCAGCAGAGGGCGCCTCACCGCAAATGAAGGTAAATATAGGTCATTGACCTACTTTACCTTCATTCTCCGGGGTTTTGCAGCCACGAACAACGTTGCATTAGCAAAGCTCGTGGCTGCAAAATATTTTAACCCCTTCAGGTGGATTTACATCGTTGGACATTACAGATCTTCGGAAGGTATGGATATTGTTGGTTTATTATTTTTTTTGTTACAGAATGAGGGTCTTCAGTGAATGGATTGGGCGTTGAATAAAATATTACAACAACCTTTGTGTTTATTTCATTAAAATACTTTTTAATAATGTGTTTGTGTTTTTTTAACCCTTTACTAGTATTGGATTAATAATGGATAGGTGTCATAATTGACGCCTCTCCATTATTAATTAGGCTTAATGTCACCTTACAATAGCAAGGTGACATTAACCCTTCATTACCCCATATCCCACCGCTACACGGGAATGGGAAGAGAGTGGCCAAGTGCCAGAATAGGTGCATCTTCCAGATGTGCCTTTTCTGGGGTGGCTGGGGGCAGATGTTTTTAGCCAGGGGGGGGCCAATAACCATGGACCCTCTCCAGGCTATTAATATCTGCCCTCAGTCACTGGCTTTACTACTCTGGCGGAGAAAATTGCGCGGGAGCCCACGCCAATTTTTTCCACCATTTAACCCTTTAATTTAATAGCTAGAACGGCCAAATTTTGCATATACACACTACTAACATTAGTAGTGTGGAATATGCAAAAAGAAAAATGGGGATATGAGATGGTTTACTGTATGTAAACCATGTCTCATATCATGTCGGGTTTAGGAAGGAGAAAGCAAAAGCCAGTAATTGAATTACCGGCTTTAAAGCTATCTAGCGCTGTATGAAGTAATAATATATATACATATATGTGTCTCAATGACATATATATATACCTATTCTATGTGTACACATTTATTCTACCTATTCTAATGTAAGCTGTCAGTGTGATTTTACTGTACACTGCACTGAATTGCCGGCTTTTCTCTCTAACACTGCAGCGTATTTCTCGCAAGTTACACTGCTGGTCCGTGTGTAATCCGTATTTTTGGGGCTTCCATAGTCTTTCATTGGCATTTTTTTTGCGCAATACGGTGACAAACGCAGCATGCTGCGATTTTCTACAGCCGTAGAAAGCCATATAATACTGATCAGTAAAATACGGCAGATAGGAGCAAGGGCATAGAGAATAATTGTGCCGTTTGTTTGACGAGTTTTACGGACGTATTTTCTGCACTCATACGTCCGTAAAACTCGCAAGTGTGACGGCGGCCTAAAGCAACCATGTTTTCTGTAATCCTGGACAGCCCCCTTCCAGCCTGGTTCCCACAGCATAGACAGAAGATGTAAAATATAAGACTTGGGATGTGCACAGTTTTCACTGTGATATTATTATAGGGAACCTATCAGCAGGATTGTGCTCCAAGATATATGCTAGAGCGCAGGCACCGCCGACACCATTTTGCTAGAGGAAAGAAAAATTTGTCTCTTCCAAAATGATGCCGGCCGCGCCTGCGCAACAGCATTTGTAGATTGCGAGCCTTCGCGGGCAGGGTCCTCTCTCCTCCTGTACCAGCTGTGACTTGTATTGTTCAAGATTATTGTACTTGCTTTTATTATGTATACCCCTCCTCACATGTAAAGCGCCATGGAATAAATGGCGCTATCATAATAAATAATAATAAATCGGCGATCCAATAAATGCTATTGCATTTAACCATAACATATACAGTATGTAAAATAGGGGGCTGAGTGATCAGTGACCTGTCATAAGCCATACAGGTGAATATGTAAGCAAAGCACCACATGAAGACCCCCCACAGGCCGCCCTGGAGCACGGGCATATCATTAACTGAAAATAAAGATTATACAACCACAAGACAGATTTCGTCAACCATGGTATCATTGTAATCAGTATAATGGCACCGACCTGACAGTGTCTGTAGTTTACTGAGCACAATTCTGCTGACAGGTTCCCTTTAATAATCTCACAATGAAAACTGTGCACATGCCAAGTCTTCAGGCTGGTTTCTGTTTGCCTTCACTATATTCTTATAAGTGATGATAACGAGGCATGGCATGTTTGAATAGGACAAATGTCTGTGCTCCAAAATATATGCAGGGTTCACTACACAAGCCCTTAAGGTTAGATCATGTGAACACGTGAGGGACATTATTGCGGCTGCAGGTGAAGACAATTTGTATGTCCTAAAAACAATTCCCAAACATTTTAAAGTCCATCATTCATGCGACTCTTCAGTCCTTTGCGTCAAGGGTATTGATTGTTTCCAATCTAATCTATGTGGTGGTAATCTAAGTCGCTTATGGCTCAAAAGGAATCCAGATGGATCTGGACATTACGTACTTTGCAACCGCTTGTTTTCAATGAGACATTAAGCTTTGCCTCATTCCTTTGAATAAAAGAAAGAAAGGTTGATTATGGCTCCATAGCAACATTTGTCCCATATGCTCCTGCTGCGATAAAAAAAAAAAAAATGACATACTCACCTCTTGTCCTGAGCAGGCCCCGGGGGTCTTTGCAGTGACTGTTCAGGTAGAGGGCGGCGCGCACACTAAACACGTCATCGCGCCCTCTGACCTGAACGTCACAGCCAGAGGACGCGGAAGACACAGCGGCACGCAGCGGTGGAACGAGGACAGGTGAATATGTCATGGTCTCTGATGCCAGCAGCTTGTTCCTATGTTCAGCACTCACGTGGTACCCCTCATTAAAGTAATGAATATGCGCTCCCCATGGGAGTGCAGTCGCGTCCATATTCATTACTTTAATGAGCAGTACCACGTGACCGCTGAACTCAGGAAGAGCTGTGGGCACCGGAGAAGCAGGGACATGCAGAGATGCGCCGGGAGCAGGTGAGTATGATGTGACAGCTGCCGCTCCACCTCCCCCGCCGACCCCCTGGGACAATGACTCGAGTATAAGCAGAGAGGGGCACTTTCAGCCTAAAAAAATGGGCTTAAAATCTCAGCTTATACTCGAGTATATAACTGTAATATTTGTTCCTATAAGTCTTAATATGTACTTTTCTTTACGGTCTGTTATCTATACATCAGACTGTTATGACATTTGCAATTTATTCTATTATAGCTCTTATAAAAGTATTCACAAGTACCATAAGCATGCACCTATATTTTTATTGTATGCACATTAATATCTTGGCACCTAATGCTTAGGCACATACATCACTGTACATTTTTCACATAGTCATAATTAGCTTTGAGAGAATATGTTCGGAATCGGTCGCCGAATCTGAATTTGCCATATAGGTACGCTATTTATACCGAATTTATGTTTGATGATCGGTTCCGAAAATATTTGTTCATTTCTACACCCATTGACTTCAACGACGTTCGCCGAATATTGCAAAAATAATATTTGCCGCCAATCATAATCGGGACCGAATTTTGAAAAATTCGCTCAACTCTAATCATAATATAACCTTCTAAACCAGTTGAGGTTTCTCTTACATATATGCACTTCTGCACTTTGATCATACTTCATATTTGTTGACAAATCATGACACCATTCAAATTCCTTTCTACATTTTTTCTTCTATATTCTTTTGCCGTATGATAAACTGCATATATATGTTTTCATTTTATGTTAATGATACCTTCCTATCTGTTGAATTGGAAATTTAAGATAAATGGTATTGTATCATTTTTATGTCCAACATTGTGCAAATATTATCCTTGTGTTTATACACTGTATTTGAATAACTCTAGATATTTGAAGAATGTTGGGATACCAGATATATAATACTTTATTTCTTTAATAATGAACACTGTGCAAATGCCTCATTGTACATTTACATGCAGGGCTGATTTTTCCTCTATAACATCTCTTCTGAGGTTGTGCATTGGACATTTGTGTGGGATACAAATCTGCTCCTTACCTCTGTATCCAGCTATATAGTTGCTAGTGCGCATGTGTGCTGGGGCATCGTTGCTTGTCATGGCTGGCGGTGTCTCCTTTCAGCGATGAGATGACTGCGGCTCAGCTCACATGATCCAACATGGACGGCACAGCGATTCGTTCCGGCCACTCCTCTCCCAATGACGTCTTAGGTGATGCTGACTTCCGGCATGCGTCGATGCTGCATGCATCAATCGACAGCAACATCTCTTCTATAGGCTTTGAGACACCCTCCCTCATTGGCTCAATATGACTATTTAAGATCAGCATACTATTGTGATACCACTCCCCCGGAAGAAGGCACGCCAGCCGAAAGGCGCGTTGGGGTGGTGGCACCACAATATCAAATCAAGGTAATTGCTTGATATAAGTGAAAATTTGACATCCAAATGTGTAATCACAATACTAAAACTATGCCACTAAGGCGGTAGGAGGCAAATAAATTAATTACTACAGTACAGTAAGACATATGGATTAAAGACACCGTGGGGAGCACTGCAGCCTTGCAGCTCTGGGGTCCTGGGCTCAAATCCCACCAAAAACAAACATCTGCAAAGACTTTGTATGTTCTCCCAGTGTTTGTGTGGGTTTTCTCTGGGTTCCTCCCACACTCCAAAGACATCCCGATAGCCAATCAAGATTGTTAGCACCAATGGGGACAGTGATGATAATGTCTGTAAAGCGCTACGAATATGATAGCGCTATATAAGCAAAGTATAATAAATAAAGAAAAAAAGTAAACAAAAAAGCATTCAATTAAAATCACCTTGGCCCAGTGATGATGAACATCCATTGTCCCCAACATCACATGCCCAGCTGCACTCATGCCAGTCCGGTCTGTAAATATGACTGTGTGTCCTATAGCGTAAAATATAAAAATATAATAAACCATGGCTTAATTTAAGACATAATAACACATGGAATAAAATAAAAAGCTAAAACATTTTAAACCAAAGCACACGCAGTTTAGGGTAAGAGCTAAAACCTTTGGTATATCAAACACAACAGCAGCTTTTCACAATAGGTTTGTCTCTTTAAGGACAAATCATTTATAGTTACAGTATCCCAGTATATATGGTAGCAATAATCATACCTATCCTGAAGAAGCCATCCCTTCATCCAATCTCTGGCTCTTACCCCATATCGCTACTCGTGTTCACCTATAAACTCCAGCACTTGCGCATTGAAATTTCCTCTCATTCAGCTTACGGTACTCTTTGACCACCTACAATCCGGCTTCCATCCCTACCAATCCACTGAAACTGCCCTAGCCAAAATTACTAATGACCTCATCATCTCCCGCTTGACTACTGCAATATTCTCCTCTATGGCCTCCCAACTGACACTCTCACATCTCTCCAGTCCATTCGCAACTCTGATGCCCAATTAATCCACTTCTCCCTTCGCTACTCATCCGCCTCTCCGCTCTGCAAATCTCCTCATTGGCGTTCAATTTCACAACAGATACAGTTTAAACTACTAACACTGACCTACAAAGCCATCTGTGAGGAGGTGGACCAGCTGCCGTGTTCCTGAAGACGTCAATGCTACTGTGGTATATAATATGTAAGATGTAATGTGAATTGTGATGTGGAATCATAGGATATTAAAGTTTGAAGGGACCTCTAGGGTCATCGTTTCCAACCCCCTTCTCAATGCTTTATTCACTAAACCATCAGACAGATGTCTGTCCAGCCTCTGTTTGAAGACTTCCATTGAAAAAGAACTCACCACCTCTTGTGGCAGCCTGTTTCATGTATAATGTTTAATGAGTTTGCTGGACATAGAGTTAATATTTGACTGCATAATTTTGTGCATTGCCATGTGAAATGTAATATCTTCCTGAGTAATATAATGCATGATAGAGATAAGTGTTATAATGTTTGCATAGAACTGTGTTGAAGGTTATTTCTGCCCAGCAACAGACTGCAGGGTCTGAGACAGTTAACTGAGACCGGCCCTTATTAGGGAGAAGGATTGGAGATTGTGGGATAGTGATAGGAAAAAGGAAGTTAGTTAAGGTTGAGAGAAACAAAACAAGACACTCTTAGAGAAAAAGAGGATCATCATTGGGTGTGTGCGGGAAATAGTGGCATAGGAAACAAGACTCATCAACAGCACTTCAGTGGTAACAGCGTTTCCCCCTCACACAGGCAAGTCAAGGGACCAACAATGAAATAAGATAGGAACTTGTTTAGAAGACTTAGTGGGAACAGTCCTAGAGATGGCCAGACCTGAAAGCTGCAGTCACTGAGATTGTGTCAGCGGGTTTGGGGCACATACAGGAAGACATCGGGAGAATCTCCTTTATGTCTATTCCCAGGGAAAGATTAGTTCGAGCGCAGTACCACGACGAAACACGTCAACCCCGGCGGCGTTATAATATGTCATGCTCGCGCCCAGACTGGTATGCGTGGGCGTGTGGCCGGCCCCACTGGACCATAGACCAGACTACCTTGAAAGGGGTGTAACTAAGTAGCTTCCTTGGTCTTCGCTGGAGCCTCTGATGGTGAGGTCAGACTTGTGTGGCAGGAAGCTACCAGGTACCACTGCAGGGTGGTGTCTGGCTATGGCTGCTGATCCCACCAGAGAACGGAACAAAGACAGGCAAGCGGGCACGGCTGGCACTCTGGCAGACAGGCGGGCACAGCTGGGACACAGGCAGGCGGACGGGTACAACAGAGACACTGGCAGGTGGGCACAGCTGGCTCTCTGGCATGCAGGTACGGGTACAACAGAGACACTGGCAGGCAGGCTGGCTCTCTGATAGGCAGGCAGGTACAGCTGGCTCTCTGATAGGACAGGCGGACAAGGCTGGTACACTGGAAGAATCGGTAGGGACCGGTCTGCAGGCAGGTATGTAAAACAGGTAAGAACCTGTTTAGACAGGAGGACTTATGAATAGGTAGAGAAAGACCACAAGAGCGGATGCAAAACGAAAGTACAGGAGCTAGAGCCAAGCACAGAAACACAGGAGGCCAAGCGCAGAAGGTAGAGCCAAGAGCAGGAGGCGGAGCCAAACACAGAAGGCGGAGCCAAGAGCAGGAGCCAAGTGCAGAAATGCAGGAGGCAGAGCCACACCAAGAGGTGGAGCCAAGAGCTGAAATGCAGGAGGCGGAGCCAAGAGCAGGATGCGGAGCCAAGAGCAGGAGGCGGAGCCAAGAGCAAGAGACGTAGAACCGAAAGGAGCGCAGCCAGGTAGAACAGCAAGGAGCAGAGCCACAGAGCGAGAGCTGAGCGGAGCCGCAGAGCAAAGCCAGAGTGCTGAGCAAGGTCACAATGCAGAGCAAAGCTACAGAGAGCAGAGCTGAGAGCAAAGCCACAGAGCACAGAGCTGAGAGCAGAACAAAGTCAGAATGCAGAGCAAGACAGAGTGCAGAGCCCAGAGCAAAACCACAGGAAGCAGAGCAGGGTCACAGAATGCAGAGCAAGGAGCAAAGCAAGGTCGCAGAGAGCAGAGCAAAGCAAGACACAGAGTACGCACAGCAGGGAAAGGAAACCAAGGCAGGAATATAGACGGACACAGGAACAGGACTAGGCTAAGACAAAGTCAGGAACAGGTAAAGGCATAGCGACCTGGACAAGGCACAGAGACCTGGACACAAGCCAGGGTACGACGCCCCTCTGGGTGGCAGACATAGGCCAAGGTACGAAGCCCCACTGGATGGCAAACACAGGACACAGACCAGGGTACAATGCCCTCCTGGGTGGCAGACATAAGAGTAACAGAGACAGGACCTGGCACCTCAGCAGCTAAGAACTGACTGAGGGAGTAATTTGCACAGGCCCCCACCAATGGGTGGGGAAGTCTTAAATACAGGAAGCCTCATGAGTATTGGCCGGGGACACCTTAGCAAGGTGCACACAATCTCAATAAGACACAGGAGTTTCCGGTGCCGCCCCCCCTATGCACACAGACAGAGCATGCACAGAGCAAGCAGCAGACATGAGGCACACAGCATGGAGCTGGCAGCAGAGAGAAGTCACAACATGGCACAGAGAAGTGAGTTTGAGTGTAATGCAGGTGGGGGATGGGAGGCCATGCAGTGATGCCAGCAGGGTTGTTACATACTATAAAGGTCCTCTGCTTAAATTGTGAACTTTCAGCAATGTTCATCACAAGTAATATGCCATTGCAAGTAACCATTAAGCACATGCCTCTCTCTGGCGCAGAAGTCAACAAGTGTTTTTGCTGCCATCCTATGTATGCCAGTTGGTTGATTAGTAAAATGGACTTTGTTTTAACCAAATGTCTGGTTTCCAGTGCTCATTTCCATAAAGGGGTCCAGTGCCATGCAGACTATGGCAGGACTGAACATCAAGGTATCACCACACAATCACTCAGGAACCACATTTTTCTGTAGTGTGTTGGGGCCCAGAAATCATAATACTCTCCCATGGCTACCGCCCCAGGCACTGTTACATATGCATAATTTGTATCCTCTATATACTTCAAAACTAATCTCGTAATATCATCCCACACGTAATTTCCGGTCCTCACGAGATCTCATTCTCTCCTCCACTCTCGTATGTTCCTCAACTAATCGACGTCAAGACTTCTCCCAAGCATGCCCCATCCTCTGGGATTCTGTGCTCCAATACGACCGATTTTCTCCATTATTCACAACCTTTAGCTAAAACGTGAAAACTCATCTCTTCAAAGAAGCTTACAGCTTCCAATGATCCCTGTCACCTCACTTATGCAACCCCTTAACCTACTATCTCCTATCCAACCAGAACAGGTCACTTTTATCCCCAACAGAATGAAGCAGCAGAGTGCGTGCTTGACCACAGCTCCATTTATGAGACTGCCAAGCTCAGTACTCAGCTTTTTCTGGCTGTCCCATAAAGGTTAGGAGCAGTCGTAGAGTATGCACGTTGCCACTCTATTCTATTGGGTAGAGTAGTGAGTGTTCTGGTGATCGGTGCAATTCCCAGTGAACAGGCAGCATCCAATCTATAAATTATGACCTTGCCCAATGGGCAATGTAATTTGTATACAGGATCTGTATTATAATTTCCTGTGTTGTTCATGTGACATCTATGCATTAAGCCCTTTGTTTCTTGACAGTTACATAATTACATGGGTTGAAAAAAGACCTAGGTCCATCAAGTTCAACATTTCTCCACCAATAGTTTTTTTTGTCACTAAACTACGCACGCGCGGCATCCCGCGGCCATTTTCCTGAAGCCCCGGGAAGCAGGAGACTCCATCTGCGCACGCGCGGCCTCAGGAAGATGGCCGCGCCCACCGAGAAACCGCTGAATAGCGGCGAGCGCGCTCTTTTTCAACAGCTGCGCAGTGCATTCGGCACTTGCGCATGCGAGAAGCACTACACCACCAACGGGAACATAAGCAAGATCTGGGGGAAGAAACAGCGCTGTGACCACGCCCATCCGACCTGACCAGCCTGATTGACAGGCGAAAAAGGCCACTTTTGTAAAGTATTTCGGCAGCATAGGTAGGGAATCAGGGGACAAAAAATACCCTATTGTAAAGCACAGCTCAGGCCCTATTTAACGGTATTTTTATCTCCTACTGAAAAAACGGGGTGACAGGTTCCCTTTAACTATAATCCGCAATGTTATGTGTACTGAGGAAATTGTCCAGCCCTTTTTTAAAAGCTGCTATAGTGTCTGCCATTACTACCTCTTGTGGTCGGGCGTTCCACATTCTGACTGCTCTAACTGTAAAGAACCCTTTCTTATTTAGCTGTCGGAATCCCCTTTCTTCCACCTGTAGTGAGTGACTATCTTATCATTCAATACATATGTTTCACTGTGTTTTTTTTAATGATTTTTCTTAATCGGATTATAAAAAAGGGTAGGGAGGTTCCCACTGCAGACATCTATGTCATTTTCACAGGGACCTCTGCCTACTGGACACTTATGGCATATTCATTGTGAAAACCCATTAAACAAACTATAAATATTCAAAATTACAGGAACAGTCTAAGCAGTACTCATATAATTTATCTGTAAAATAAAAAAAATTCTGAATAAAAGAGAATATTCATATCATTATGTGGAGGCAGATCACGTAAGGTATTTACCTTTTGCCATCTTCAAAGACTCACAATTATGTTTGATAAGACGACCTAAACTGTGCAGTTGACCACAGCGATGTGCAATACCCCAACTTCTCTGCCATCTGGTTAATGAGGGAATAGTAGATTTTCAAAATGGTGTCCTTTTGGCATCCTATGAAATTGGCTTAAGTGTACAAGTATGTGTTTCATATGGGGAATTTAGATCTGGAGGACTATTTGGACCGCCTTGTGTGATGACAACCACTGCACAGCGCTGTGGAGTATATTGGTGCTATATAAACAATGGAACATAAATATCTTTTGTTTATAGTTATTCAAAAAAAGGAGACTCGATAACTTAAAATATCCTGAAATGGTAGAATGTATAGCTTTGCAATGTTTTCATACCTTTGACCTCAGAGACACATCAAGGGGGACACATTGTTGGTAGTTAGTGATGAGCGAACGTGCTCGGATATCGCGTTATCCCAGCATGCTCTGGTGTTATCCAAGTATCTCGCAAGTGACTGAATAACATGTTCTAGTCCCCACAGCTGCATGATTCGTGGCTGTTAGACAGCTGCAACACATGTGGGATTGCCTAACAAACAGGCAAACCCGGCTGGCTAACAGCCGCGAATCATGCAGCCACGGGGACTTGAACATATTAGTTAGGCACGCCCGAGATACTCGGATAACCCCCCGAGCATGCTCGGTTAACACTGTATCCGAGCACTCTCACTCATCACTATTAGTAACTAGATGGTGGCCCGATTCTAACGCATCGGGTATTCTAGAATATGTATGTGTAGTGTATAGCACAGCCCACGCAGTACATTGCGCAGCCCACGCAGTACATGTATATTGCGCAGCCCACGTAGTATATTGCGCAGCCCACGTAGTACATTGCGCAGCCCACGTAGTACATTGCGCAGCCCACGTTGCATATTGCGCAGCCCACGTTGTATATTGCGCAGCCCATGTAGTATCTTGCCCAGCCCACGTAGTATATTGCGCAGCCCACGTAGTATATTGCGCAGCTCACGTTGTATATTGCGCAGCCCATGTTGTATATTACGCAGCCCACGTAGCATATTACGCAGCCCACGTAGTATATTGCCCAGCCCACGTAGTATATTGCGCAGCCCACGTAGTATATTGCCCAGCCCACGCTGTATATTGCGCAGCCCACGTAGTATATTGCGCAGCCCACGTAGTATATTGCCCAGCCAACGCTGTATATTGCGCAGCCCACGTTGTACATTGCTCAGCCCATGTTGTATATTGCGCAGCCCACGTTGTATATTGCGCAGCCCACGTAGTACATTGCGCAGCCCACGTAGTATATTGCGCAGCCCACGCAGTACATTGCGCAGCCCACATAGTATATTGCACAGCCCACGTAGTACATTGCTCAGCCCACGTAGTATATTGCACAGCCCACATAGTATATTGCACAGTCCAAGTAGTATATTGCACAGCCCACGTAGTATATTGCACAGCCCACATAGTATATTGCACAGTCCAAGTAGTATATTGCCCAGCCCACGTAGTATATTGCACAGTCCATGTAGTATATTGCCCAGCCCATGTAGTATATTGCACAGCCCACGTAGTATATAGCAATGTGGGCACCATATCCCTGTTAAAAAAAAAGAATTAAAATAAAAAATAGTTATATACTCACCTTCTGGAGCCCCCGGATCGAAGCGGTTACCGACGCAGCCCACGTAGTACAGCATGCAGCATGAATAGTAAAAAGTTGGTCACACAGGGTTAATAGCAGCGTTAACCGAGTGCGTTACACCGTGGTCAACGCTGCCATTAACCCTGTGTGAGCGCTGACAGGAGGGGAATATGCGGGTGCCGGGCAATGACTGCGGGGAGGAAGGAGCGGCCATTTTCTTCCGGATTGTGCCCGTCGCTGATTGGTTGTGGCTGTTTTGCCGCGACCAATCAGCGACTTTAATTTCCATGACAGACAGAGGCCGCGACCAATGAATATCCGTGACAGAAGGACAGACAGACAGACGGAAGTGACCCTTAGACAATTATATAGTAGATGCAAGACGGCCTTTGCTCTTTCAGTGGATTCGTAAGACATCAATCATCCTCAATACTGAAAACTTAAGCTGGGGAAAGCAACGTACCCTACTGGTCACTAAGCAAAGTCTGACACATTCCCTATTTTTTCTTTTTTACTTGAACAGAATTTGAAGCTTCTAATTCCACTGGAAAACATGTAACAATGTCACCCACCTACCATGTGTCATTTACAACACTGCTGTTTAAAGGGAATCTGTCAGTAGGATTTCACCCCCCAAACTATTTATATGTGCATGTAGTTCCTTCAACAACAAGTCCAGTAATACCTTTACATGGCCGGTCTGTTCCTCCATTATTGAGAAATCAGCATTGTACTTTGTAAATGAGGCTGAAGAGCTATTTATAGATCTGAAGCCTCTGTCACCCCAGCTCTATTCCCAGACAAGTGCCGCTTTTTCCTGCTTCGAGACGTTGTGCAGGATAGTTTGTGGATTAAATCCGCACTGTCACAATAATACAGATTCGGATGTGATGAAAAAAATACCACAAAGACATATCATGTGGTATTTTCCTGATGAAGAGGTCAGACAGACCTCGAAACGCGTTGAATAAACCACTAGAGTTTTTCATTACATTCGAATCTGTATTATTGTAGAGAAGGTCGCGTGGGCGGCCTGTGGATCTGCAGCAGCCGATACGCACATGCTCTTGCTTTATAATATCAGGTGAGCAGCTCCCTGTTAAAAACTGCACTAAATCTGAGGATAAGACCCTAAATGCGCTTTTGTCTCCCTTTTTCCTGCTTGACTGACTGTTCTCTTGCCCGAGGACACAGCAAGGAGGCAGGGAATAGAGCCGGAGTGACAGAGGCTTCAGATCTACAAAAAGCTCTTCAGCCTCATTTCCAGATCAATTCAAATGCTGATTTCTCAGTAACAGAGGACCGGACTACCCATGTAAAGGTATTTCTGGACTTGGCTATTAAAGAGCTACATGCATATTTAAATAGTATGAAGGGGTGCAATCCTGCTGCTAGATTCCCTTTAAGTGACATATGTCTTTTGAGTTCCCTTAGGGACCCAGGGCTGGAGGGCAATTTCTACTCTACATCCCTGTCTGGAGTAGGAAAACATTGTATATGATTACGAAAACATATTATGGTTTTTTTTTCAAGAAAAAGTATCATAAACATCCATAGAATGATTTAAATGAAAACAACAAATAGCAACATAACAAACATGGGTGTTGAAGGAAAGAAGCCATGTTTGGTTTTATTTACTACTACCCCTTTAAAGGGATTCTGAATTTGGCGGGCTCTGTTAACGGTCCGATGGGCGGTGTTTTCTGTTCTTTCATGCACCCCTTCCTTTCCCGGTGGCCGCAATATTGTCTTGCATTTGATGAGGTTTCCTCCGTAGTACACGTGTGCGCAATGCAATCTTGCCTTGCGCACGCGCAGTATGCTTTGCACAAATGCGGGCAAAGCCGAAAAGCATTAGTGCGCATGCGCCGGCGCACTATGTCCCGGAAGTATTTCGCTGTGTTCCGGGACATATGTGTAGGGGCTATGAATTCCAAGTTGGGAGCAATTTCCACAATAGGGTGACTTGAGGGTGGTTATTTTGTAGACGTTTTCCAGAAATAAACTGCAGTTGATGTTGAAAAGTGAAAATTACAAATATGCCACTTAGTGCCCAATACATTGTGCTCAACTTCTGGAGACATGGACCCAATAAATTGTTAAGTAATAAGGTCATTTGGATTTGGGATTGTAGAGGTCACTGAATTTTTCAGGGGCAAGGCACATCAAATTTCCAGAGCTTTTGTGTTACCAGTAAATGGAAGCCCTCTATATATCACATGCCAGCATTAATGAAGGACCAGCTGAAGTATGAAGCGCTAAATTCATTAAAAACGTAATGAATTTGGCGCATCATCTCAGTGGTGTGTGCCATCATGCGCCTCCCCGGAAATGTTACTTTAGTCAGAGATTGGAGTATAATTTCTGGTGTGCAAAAATTTAGCACTTTTGCTGAAGTTAATTGGCTGGCGTTTCACCCCCTTCTCTCTGCCCATTTTGACAGAGCTGCTTCAAACTGGCTTGAAAATTTTGCGTCAGCGATGATGCTGGCTGTCAATTAAAGGGGAAAAACAGTCACCATGTTAGAGAGCAGGGGTAGCAGATTAGACTCATTTATAATTTTGTAAGAAATGATTCAGCATAACCTGCATTTTAAACATTTAACCCTCTACTCTCTCTGGATTTTGTGTCCAGTGGGCGGTCCTATCAGTGACGGACAGCTTTCTTTGTGAGCATACATAGACAGCTGTGTGACTGACAGGACCGCCCACTGGACCCTAAATCCCAGAGAGATAAATGTTTAAAATTCAGGTAATACTGAATCATTTCAGGTCCTGTGCCGACAGGATCACCTTGACATACTTGTATGTCCATTTACGAGAACAGCTTGGAAAATTAGACATACCAGTATGTCCAATGTTGAGAAGGGGTTAAAATGTTATTTCTGTACAAAGAAAAATGCGTGAATGTTACGGTTTCTAAATTGCCATACAAATTCTGCATATCATGTTGCATAGACCTGTACTTTTGAAATGTGATCTATTTCCTATGTAGATATTTACCGGACATTAGAAAGTTGAAGTTCATCAGACAGATCTGTTTTCAGGCGTTCTAGTTCTTCTCTTAGTGGAATACTAGTGTTCAGCTTCTTCTGTGCCACCTCTTTGTTACTTTGTATCCAAGAACTATTAAAAAACAACCAAAAACAAAGTAGAGATCTGCTTTTATAGTATCTCTCAATTCTCTGTGAACTAGACAAACCTGTCACAACATAATAGCTCAGTAGCCCCCCTAAAAAGCAGCCGTACTTGCCAATACCATGTCCCAAAGAAAAAGGTAGAGACAACAAAGATGCAAAGTACTGATGAAAAAACCATTGACACACTTACAATACATGGAGTGGGTGGCTACCTAGTATTATAAATGCACACGGGTAAGACTTGCGCCCCACTCCATGAATTGCGGGTGTGTGACTGGTTGTTTCATCAGTATTTGTTCTCCCCTCCACCTCCTGCGTTCTCACAGTGTGGTATAATATTGTATTTTCTCTCAAATATCTATTAGAATCATCCTGCATTAAAATCTTGATCCTTGTGTTTAACAATATATTTAAGAATATATACCATTGTGTTTTGTCGATATGATTATTTTGTATCTTGTTGATATAACTAAACGCTCACTGTCTATTTCTATTCTTTTAAACATTCCTTTTTAATTATTGTGATTAACACTTGAAAGATTTAATCGATTGGGAGCACAATATATTACATGTATGTTTGCATGACCAACAGCTATGAATAAAAACAGTGTGGTGTCCGAAACGCACTAGCTTTTATATTTGTATGCCATGGATTTTCAAATATGTATCCAAATAAAGGCAAAAACCTTTTTCATTCCATGCTGCAGTAACTTTTTATTTTGGATGACTTAGGGTATGTTCACACGTTCAGGATTTCCATCCTTTTTTTTTCAGGACAGTTTTTTTAAAAACTGCAGCTCTTGGCAGAAAACGCAGGTCCTTTTTTTGGTCCTTTTTTGATGCGTTTTTGATGCGTTTTTTGAGGCGTTTTTTGATCCTTTTTTTATGCAGTTTTCTATGCAGAGACTGTGTGTTTCCTGGGAAGCTTTTTAGGGCTAAAATGGCTGAAAATACCCTAACCCTACCCCTAACCCTACCCCTAACCCTACCCCTAACCCTAACCCTACCCCTACCCCTACCCCTAACCCTAACCCTACCCCTAACCCTACCCCTATTCTAACCTTAGTGAAAAAAAAAAAAAATTCTTAATTTTTTTATTGTCCCTACCAATGGGGGTGACAAAGTGGGGGGGGGGGTGACATTTACTATTTTTTTTATTTTGATCACTGAGATGGGTTATATCTCAGTGATCAAAATGCACTTTGGAGCGAATCTGCCGGCCGGCAGATTCGGCGGGCGCACTGCGCATGCGCCCGCCATTTTGCAAGATGGCGGCGCCCAGGGAGAAGACGGACGGACGGACACCGGGACGCCGGGTAAGTATAAGGGGGGGAGATTAGGGCACGGGGGGGGCATCGGAGCACTGGGGGGGAGGGCATCGGAGCACGGGGGGGCAGCCACACTCCGCCCACGCACTTCCGCCCGCTCCCCCGCACTTCCTGCTGCAGCGGTTCTGCACATCAAATCGCAGTAAAACCCGCAGATATATTTTTGATCTGCGGGTTTTACTGCGATTTTGACCTCACAATGGAGGTCTATGGGTGCAGAACCGCTGCGGTTCAGGAAAAAGAATTGACATGCTCCTTCTTTTTTGCCGCAGCTATTCTGCGCGGCTTTTTACACGAAATTCCGGATCATGTGCACAGCAGTGACTGTTTTCCATAGGGTTACATTGTTATGTACCCTGCATGGAAAACAGCTGCGGAACCGCAGCGGCAATACCGCTGCGGTTCCGCAGTAAAAAACGCACTGTGTGAACATGGCCTTAGGCAGATTATATAATAATATGTAGGAATTAGGGCTTGTTCAGAAGCTGCGTTTTTGCCGCATTTTTCCAACAAAAAACAACAACACAGTTTAACTGTACCAGCAAAGGGAATACGGTTTCAGAAATAATGCACATCCTGCTTAGATTTTCCTTGCAGAGTTGAAGCAGTTTCCAAATCTGCAGCTTGTCAATTCTTTCAGTGTTTTTGTAATGTTTTTCACCCAGCATTTTTCCTGCCAAGAGATAGAAATGTCTGCTGAAAATACTTAAAGGGAATCTGTCAGTAGGATCAACCTTTCTAAGCTGTCTATATGGACACGTAGGTTTTAGAAGCTGATTAAATAATATCTTAAAATCTGTGGTCCGATTTCTTATTCCAGAGATATACAGGTTTTGTTATATGTAAATGAGCTGTTGAGAATTATGGCCGGACACTGATTTGTATGAGAATCTGCCTCCAGAGATTATTTTTAATAAAAGAAAGAGTTACCAGTGTGATACACGTAACTAACACAATAGTAGAACTGTACTTTGTCTTCTTACAAATACATTTTCTGCAGCTCTCACAACTCTGCTGTATTGTAACACTGTCTGCCTGTGAGATGGAAGTTGATAGGAACCTGCAGATGTGTCAGGTATAATCACACACAGCTCTGCAGTGAGATCAGGAGAGCGACCATCACACTAGTAACTCCTCTTCATGTAAAATAAGCTCTGGAGGCAGCGTCCTCCCCATAGCCTGGAAGAGGGCATTTATATATTAGAGAGAGGCCATTACATGTCACACACTGGAAATACCATCTTTTATTTAAATTAGTCTCTGGAGGCAGATTTTCAGACAGATCAGTGTCCGGCCCATAGATCTTAACAGCTCATTTACATATGGATTTCTCCAGAATAAGACATTGGATCGCAGATATCAAGGTGTTATTTTATTCAGCTTTCTATGACCTGCGTGCCAATATAGATGGCTTAGGAGGGTGGATCCTACAGACAGATTCCCTTTATCATGTGCACATACCTTACAATACAAGAGGTCAGGGAAAGTTGTCACCACCTATAGAAATGTAAGGTGGAAGGCAGTTATCAGGCCAGGTTAACCACTTATTGGAATAGGTAAGTTTCCAGTGAGCATTTGGAGGTTTGACATTGTCAGATGGAATAAGCAGAGCATGAATGTTGTAAGGGTGAGTGAGAGGTATTGATTATAGTGATAGAGAAGAGGTCGCCATTGCCAGAAAGAAGGTTGCATATGTGAGGTGCTATTTGCAAATTAGTTAAGAAAAATAGGATAAAGGAGACCTGGAGGGGGATTTGATGGCTAAAGTGACATTTGATATTTCATAGATTTATTCTCATTCAAAAAATGTTCCGATAAACTGTTTTAATATTAATTTTACAATCAACATTCGCTCACGACACACACATGCCTCAGATGTTACTGTAATGGGGGACTCCGCTTCCCACACTCACTTTTCCACTAACCTATCGCAATAGGCTGACAATGATCACCCACCCCACAGCCAGTCCACACATCCACATCACACATTTTCCTGCCCCCCTCTCCGTTTTCACTGGTTTGAACACTAGCACATGCAGCACCCCGCTCGCCCGAGCGTTTCTTACACTGGCCCATACACAAGGTAACAACTATCCATTCTCACCCTCTTCAGGGTTTGCGGCTATGTTTAGAGCAGCAAGTAGCAAACTTATTACGTTTTAGATTTAATATACAAAAATAATACAGGGCTTAAAAAAAGATGAAAAAATAAAAACATAAATGAGAAAAAAACCGTAAAAAATAAAATGGATAAAATGCAGATACAGTACAGACCAAAAGTTTGGACACACCTTCTCATTTAAAGATTTTTCTGTATTTTCATGACTATGAAAATTGTACATTCATACTGAAGGCATCAAAACTATTAATTAACACATGTGGAATTATATACTTAACAAAAAAGTGTGAAACAACTGAAATTATGTCTTATTTTCTAGGTTATTCAAAGTAGCCACCTTTTACTTTGATGGCTGCTTTGCACATTCTTGGCATTCTCTTCATCAGCTTCAAAAGGTAGTCACCGGGTATGGTCTTCCAACAATCTTGAAGGAGTTCCCAGAGATGCTTAGCACTTGTTGGCCTTTTGCCTTCACTCTGCGGTCCAGCTCACCCCAAACCATCTCGATTGGGTTCAGGTCTGGTGACTGTGGAGGCCAGGTCATATGCCGTAGCAGCTCATCACCCTCCTTCTTGGTCAAATAGCCCTTACACAGCCTGGAGGTGTGTTTGAGGTCATTGTCCTGTTGAAAAATAAATGATGGTCCAATTAAACGCAAACTGGATCGAATAGAATGCCGCTGCAAGATGCTGTGGTAGCCATGCTGGTTCAGTATGTCTTCAATTTTGAATAAATCCCCAACAGTGTCACAAGCAAAGCACCCCCCCACCATCACACCTCCTCCTCCATGCTTCACGGTGGGAACCAGGCATGTAGAGTCCATCCGTTCACCTTTTCTGCATCGCACAAAGACACGGTGGTTGGAACCAAAGATCTCAAATTTGGACTCATCAGACCAAAGCACAGATTTCCACTGGTCTAATGTTCATTCCTTGTGTTCTTTAGCCCAAACAAGTCTCTCCTGCTTGTTGCTTGTCCTTAGCAGTGGTTTCCTAGCAGCTATTTTACCATGAAGGCCTGCTGCACAAAGTCTGCTTTTAACAGTTGTTGTAGAGATGTGTCTGCTGCTAGTACTCTGTGTGGCATTGACCTGGTCTATAATCTGAGCTGCTGTTAACCTGCTATTTCTGAGACTGGTGACTCGGATAAACTTCTCCTCAGAAGCAGAGTGTAACAATATATACGTTAAGGAATCTGATAGCATGGGATAAAACCATTCTGAGAGCAAAGCTGCAGTAAAAGATGTATTTAAATAAAACAGAAATGCTAACAGAACTAACACAGATATTCCTGCAATTGTAACGAGGTGCTCAGCACAATATGGTAATCACAGCACAGTGAATAGCGGGACGCGACTGCTAATATGAACCAGTCCAGCAAGGATATGACGAGGAAGGAAGTCCAGTAGGTTATTAGTGGAAATGCACACAGTACTTAAACTTGGGAATCCAGCAGAAGTGAAGTGGAAATGCACACAGTACTTAAACGAGGAAGTCCAGAAAACTAGATCATACGTGCGCACAGCACTTGTTTGTGGAAGTTCAATAATATGCAGGTGGTGCATTCAGCATGAAGTCCTGGTGAAAGAGGATGAAGGGAAAAAGAGGGAGAGCGCTATCTAATCGTAGTAGATGAGTACAAAACTCTCTTGGTGAGAAAAGCAGCACTAGAATCTTGCTCACCTGGTGTGGTTGTGCAAAGAGGCACAACACTGGGAAAAGTTTAGCAAACTAGGGAAATCATTCCACAGGTGTGCTGCAGGTCACAGCAGTTCCAGAGGAGAGATGCAGCTGAAAGTGGCGAGGCAGCTGAAGCAGGGAGTTCCCCAGACCACAGGCAGAAGCTCAGGAGCCAGCAACACAAAATACTCAGGCACAGAACACCACATGACTCGTACTTAACCCTTTACCCCCAAGGGTTGGTTTGCACGTTAATGACCGGGCCAATTTTTACAATTCTGACCACTGTCCCTTTGTGAGGTTATAACTCTGGAACGCTTCAACGGATCCTGGTGATTCTGACATTGTTTTCTCGTGACATATTGTACTTCATGACAATGGTAAAAATTCTTTGATAGTACCTGCGTTTAATTGTGAAAAAAAATGGAAATTTGGCGAAAATTATGAAAATTTCGCAATTTTCCAACTTTGAATTTTTATGCAATTAAATCACAGAGATATGTCACACAAAATACTTAATAAGTAACATTTCCCACATGTCTACTTTACATCAGCACAATTTTGGAACCAAAATTTTTTTTTGTTAGGGAGTTATAAGGGTTAAAAGTTGACCAGCAATTTCTCATTTCTACAACACCATTTTTTTTTAGGGACCACATCTCATTTGAAGTCATTTTGAGGGGTCTATATGATAGAAAATACCCAAGTGTGACACCATTCTAAAAACTACACCCCTCAAGGTGCTCAAAACCATATTCAAGAAGTTTATTAACCCTTCTGGTGCTTCACAGGAATTTTTTGAATGTTTAAATAAAAATGAACATTTAACTTTTTTTCACAAAAAATTTAATTCAGCTCCAATTTGTTTTATTTTACCAAGGGTAACAGGAGAAAATGGACCCCAAACATTGTTGTACAATTTGTCCTGAGTATGCCAATACCCCACATGTGGGGGTAAACCACTGTTTGGGCGCATGGCAGAGCTCGGAAGCGAAGGAGCGCCATTTGACTTTTCAATGCAAAATTGACTGGAATTGAGATGGGACGCCATGTTTCGTTTGGAGAGCCCCTGATGTGCCTAAACATTGAAACCCCCCACAAGTGACACCATTTTGGAAAGTAGACCCCCTAAGGAACTTATCTAGAGGTGTGGTGAGCACTTTGACCCACCAAGTGCTTCACAGAAGTTTATAATGTAGAACCGTAAAAATAAAAAATCATATTTTTTCACAAAAATTATCTTTTTGCCCCCAATTTTTTATTTTCCCAAGGGTAAGAGAAGAAATTGGACCCCAAAAGTTGTTGTACAATTTGTCCTGAGTACGCTGATACCCCATATGCGCGGGTAAACCACTGTTTGGGCGGATGGGAGAGCTTGGAAGGGAAGGAGCGCCGTTTGACTTTTCAATGCAAAATTGACAGGAATTGAGATGGGACGCCATGTTGCGTTTGGAGAGCCACTGATGTGGCTAAACATTGAAACCCCCCACAAGTGACACCATTTTGGAAAGTAGACTCCCTAAGGAACTTATTTAGAGGTGTGGTGAGCACTTTGACCCACCAAGTGCTTCACAGAAGTTTATAATGCAGAGCCGTAAAAATAAAACAAAAAATTATTCCCACAAATGATTAATTATTAATTTTTAGCCCCCAGTTTTGTATTTTCCCGAGGGTAACAGGAGAAATTGGACCCCAAAATTTGTTGACCAATTTATCCTGAGTGCGCTGATACCCCATATGTGGGGGGGAACCACTGTTTGGGCGCATGGGAGGGCTCGGAAGGGAAGGAGCTCCATTTGGAATGCAGACTTAGATGGAATGGTCTGCAGGTGTCACATTGCATTTGCAGAGCCCCTAATGTACCGAAACAGTAGAAACCCCCCACAAGTGACACCATTTTGGAAACTAGACCCCCTAAGGAACTCATCTAGATGTGTTGTGAGAGCTTTGAACCCCCAAGTGTTTCACTACAGTTTGTAACGCAGAGCCGTGAAAATTAAAAAAAAAAATCTTTCCCCCAAAAATTATTTTTTAGCCCCCAGTTTTGTATTTTCCCGAGGGTAACAGGAGAAATTTGACCCCAAAAGTTGTTGTCCAATTTTTCCTGAGTACGCTGATACCCCATATGTTGGGGGGGAACCACCGTTTGGTCGCATGGGAGGGCTCGGAAGGGAAGGAGCGCCATTTGGAATGCAGACTTAGATGGAATGGTTTGCAGGCGTCACATTGCGTTTGCAGAACCCCTAATGTACCTAAACAGTAGAAATCCCCCCATGGAACTTATCTAGATGTGTTGTGAGAACTTTGAACCCCCAAGTGTTTCACTACAGTTTATAACGCAGAGCCGTGAAAATAAAAAATCTTTTTTTTTCCCACAAAAATTATTTTTTAGCCCCCAGTTTTGTATTTTCCCAAGGGTAACAGGAGAAATTGGACGCCAAAAGTTGTTGTCCTATTTGTCCTGAGTACACTGATACCCCATATGTTGGGGTAAACCCCTGTTTGGGCACACGGGAGAGCTCGGAAGGGAAGAAGCACGGTTTTACTTTTTCAACGCAGAATTGGCTGGAATTGAGATCGGACGCCATGTCGCGTTTGGAGAGCCCCTGATGTGCCTAAACAGTGGAAACCCTCCAATTATAACAAACCCTAATCCAAACACACCCCTAACCCTAATCCCAACAGTAACCCTAACCACACCTCTAACCCTGACACACCCCTAACCCTAATCCCAACCCTATTCCCAACTGTAAATGTAATCTAAACCCTAACTGTAACTTTAGCCCCAACCCTAACCCTAACTTTAGCCCCAACCCAAACTGTAGCCCTAACCTTAACCCTAGCCCTAACCCTAACCCTAGCCCTAACGGAAAAATGGAAATAAATACATTTTTTTAATTTTTCCCTAACTAAGGGGGTGATGAAGGGGGGTTTGATTTACTTTTATAGCGGGTTTTTTAGCGGATTTTTATGATTGGCAGCCGTCACACACTGAAAGACGCTTTTTATATTAAATATTTTTTGGGTTACCACATTTTGAGAGCTATAATTTTTCCATATTTTGGTTCACAGAGTCATGTGAGGTCTTGATTTTTGCGGGACGAGTTGACGTTTTTATTGGTAACATTTTCGGGCACGTTACATTTTTTGATCGCTTTTTATTCTGATTTTTGTGAGGCAGAATGACCAAAAACCAGCTATTCATGAATTTCTTTTGGGGGAGGCGTTTATACCGTTCCGCGTTTGGTAAAATTGATGAAGCAGTTTTATTCTTCGGGTCAGTACGATTACAGCGATACCTCATTTATATCATTTTTTTATGTTTTGGCGCTTTTATACGATAAAAACTATTTTATAGAAAAAATAATTATTTTTGCATCGTTTTATTCTCAGGACTATAATTTTTTTATTTTTTTGCTGATGATGCTGTATGGCGGCTCGTTTTTTGCGGGACAAGATGACGCTTTCAGCGGTACCATGGTTATTTATATCTGTCTTTTTGATTGCGTGTTATTCCACTTTTTGTTCGGCGGTATGATAATAAAGCGTTGTTTTTTGCCTCGTTTTTTTTTTTTTTTTCTTACGGTGTTTACTGAAGGGGTTAACTAGTGGGCCAGTTTTATAGGTCGGGCCATTACGGACGCGGCGATACTAAATATGTGTACTTTTATTGTTTTTTTTTATTTAGATAAAGAAACGTATTTATGGGAATAATATATATATATTTTTTTTCCATTATTTAGGAATATTTTTTTTTTTTTTTTTTTACACATTTTGAAAATTTTTTTTTTTACTTATTTACATTGTCCCAGGGGGGGACATCACAGATCGGTGATCTGACAGTTTGCACAGCACTCTGTCAGATCACCGATCTGAGAGCAGTGCAGGCTGTCTCACAGTGCCTGCTCTGAGCAGGCACTGTGAAGCCACCTCCCTCCCTGCAGGACCCGGATCCGCGGCCATCTTGGATCCGGGTCTGGAGCAGGCAGGGAGGGAGGTAAGACCCTCGCAGCAACGCGTTCACATCGCGTTGCTGCGGGGGGCTCAGGGAAGCCCGCAGGGAGCCCCCTCCCTGCGCGATGCTTCCCTGCACCGCCGGCACATCGCGATCATGTTTGATCGCGGTGTGCCGGGAGCGGTCCGTGACCGCTCCTGGCACATAGTGCCGGATGTCAGCTGCGATAGACAGTTGACACCCGGCCGCGATCGGCCGCGCTCCCCCTGTGAGCGCCGCCGATCGCGCTGGACGTACTATCCCGTCCGTGGTCATAGGGGCCCACCCCACCTCGACGGGATAGTGCGTCCGATGTCAGAAAGGGGTTAAATAATCAGGACAGACAGGAAGTTCCATGACAGGGTGAGATCCACGACTCCATCTTGGATCAGGGCAAACAGGAACAAGGGAAGTCCGGAATCCTTACACAGAGGTGACTCTTGGTCTTCCTTTCCTGAGGCGGTCCTCATGTGAGCCAGTTTCTTTGTAGCGCTTGATGGTTTTTGCCACTGCACTTGGGGACACGTTCAAAGTTTTCCCAATTTTTCGGACTGAATGACCTTAATTTCTTAAAGTAATGATTGCCACTCGTTTTCCTTTACTTAGAATTTGTATTATGGCAAGAAAAAAGCAGCTAACAGTCTATTCAGTAGGACTATCAGCTGTGTATCCACCAGACTTCTGCACAACACAACTGATGGTCCCAATCCCATTTATAAGGCAAGAAATCAAACTTATTAAACCTGACAGGGCACACCTGTGAAGTGAAATCCATTCCCAGTGACTACCTCTTGAAGCTCATCAAGAGAAAGCCAAGAGTGTGCAAAGTAGTCCTCAAAGCAAAAGGTGGCTACTTTGAAGAACCTAGAACATAAGCCATAATTTCAGTTGTTTCACACTTTTTTGTTAAGTATATAATTCCACATGTGTTAATTCATAGTTTTGATGCATTCAGTGTGAATGTACAATTTTCATAGTCATGAAAATACAGAAAAATCTTTAAATGAGAAGGTGTGTCCAAACTTTTGGTCTGTACTGTATGTCTTAAGGATTGGATCCATGAGTGCTTCTGGAGGAGAACGCCGCAGGAAATATGGACAGATTGGCACTACTCATTGCTATAAAGGGTCTTACCAGATCCCTCGCTCCTCCCTCAGCTGAGGTAAGAGGAGGATGGCTGACTGGATGCGATGTCCCTAACTTCTACTCTAGGTTATATTATTCCACAGTAACCTCTTCCAGAAACTATCTGGATGCCATCTTACCGAACACATTTTAAGAATTCTATCTACACCAAACAGGAGTATGGTAAATCCATAATTCAGGAAGATATTGCAATACTGTATACTTCTGTAATTTGTGGAACTGCTTCTTACCCCAACCCCTTATTTCCAGGGCTTCTATTGTGGATCCTATCTTTTCCTTCCTCAATAATTTTTGTGTATATGATTATGCTTATCATTGTATCAATAAAATCATGTTTAATTTTTGAAGTCAGCACTCCAACTATCTTTATTTATAAGGAAATAATGTGGCTAAAAGCAGCAGCTTTATATGCTATTCTAATATACGACTGAAGATTTATCAGACGGTCTACAAGGCAGCTCATATGTCAAAACTATTGCTTTTGATACCACTTACTTAATAGTTATTTCTGTTTTGTGTGCTTGCTCCAGCTCTTCCTCTGGGTCCTTATATCCAGTGAATGAGTAAAAGGTCTTGTCCCATTTTATGGGCCTGTAGAATGATGATGCCACAGTCTTTGTAGACCTCACACTATCTGATGAGCTGTGCACATGGTCGGTAGACAGGCTGCAGGAATTCAGAATGCCCAGGACTGTACTCAAGAGGTCCCTGGAATCTAAAGTAAAACTGACTGCGCGAAAACCTATAAATGAAAAAATAAATGCAGAAATTAACGATTTATGGTGACAAAAAAAGAAACAACCTCTCACTCTAAATACTGAATACTATTTCACTTAAATCTTTAAAAAGGCCTTCTCTACTAAATACATTTCTCTCTTACCCACAGGTAACGCATGTGTACTACCACTACAAAAACACAGTGGAGATTGGAACCTTTGTTTTTGGGATCGAGATCGAGATTGTCCCCGAGGTCAGACCCCAGCAAGCAGGAATTTATCAAATAGGTGACAGTTTTGAGTCAAACCCCCTTTAATGATGAAAAGGGTTGGTATGAAAAGGCCACACAATACCATTTCTCTGCAGGATGAAGACAGTCCCCAATGGTGTGTGATAGTGGTAGTACCGATGCAACATAGTGATGAACAAGCACTCACAGACCTATCCCCCGGAGGAGAATGGCTGCTTAGGATTATGAATGCTAATATAAAAACTGAGCTCTTATAAGGTGCCAGTCACACAGATACATGTAGTGCGCCATGCAAGCTAACCGCCTATTGGTGATGCCCATATTATTAGATCAGTGGCTGCCCAGAACCAGT
This sequence comes from Ranitomeya imitator, assembly GCF_032444005.1. NCBI lineage: Eukaryota > Metazoa > Chordata > Amphibia > Anura > Dendrobatidae > Ranitomeya > Ranitomeya imitator. Next base: position 120,569,533 of record NC_091287.1, read on the forward strand.
GTAAGTATATCCAACAAATGTAGACACCCTATTTTTCCCACCAGCAATTGTCGGGCTAGATAAAGAAAAATAAAAAATGTGGCATTAGTTGATACTTTGTCCAAAATATGCAAGCTTAAGTCAAGAGCCCTGTGTAAATGGCACCTTATCAAAGCCTTATCTGTGCGCATTTAAAATACTAAGTATTAAAGATGAGCAGATCGCGTCATGCAACCCAGTCCATGGTCCAGGTCAGAGATCTCTGGGCGTGGAGAGGAACTGCACAAATTTTCTGAACTTCCAGGTTCCATAGGACGGGTGTGACATCTGTATGGTGTGCGGAGGACAGGTGACGTCTTGTCAACACGGCTAATCATAAGCACTGCCCTGGACCGCGGTTGCGTGAAGCAATCCGCTCATCTTTACTAAGTATCAAACCCCACACCTTCATTGAGGATCGATGCGCGAGTGGTTATTCATCAGTTTTTTTTTGCATTAGCGCTACCTCCATCCTCTATCTTTGTAGCCTGCAGTGAGCTGGTATTTTACCCAGTGTTTGTATGAGTAAGTATGGTTTTTTTTTTTCAATGATGTGATATAATTTTTTTCTACATTTCAGTGAATTAAGAAATGGTTAGTTCTAAAATCTGCTGCATTATTTCACTTAATTTTTTGCTGCCAAAACCATGGCAGTCTGAATTGGATCAGTGCAATCCGATAAAAAAAAAAAAAAAAAATCGGATTGCAATCGCCCCAATGTTTCTCTATGGTGCAGCTCACATCTGCAATTATTTTCCCATGCCGATTTGGCATGCGAAAATAATCCCAGCATGCTGCGACTGAACCTGAGAATCGGATCACACGCACCCACATAAGTCTATGAGTGACATCGCACAGATATCACCTGAGTGCTGTGCGATTCCCGCCAAGGCCGGCAGCAGAGGAGATGGAGAAATTAATTTCTCCGTCTCCTCCGCAGCTGTGCTTCGATGCGCTCATGTGTGAGGCTCGGAGCCCAGAGCACTGACACTCTGCTCCCACTCGCAGCAGAGTCGGAGCCGAGTGTCATTAGCATATCGTATCCGATGCTCTCACATGAGAGAATCATTGGATGCCATACGCTAATGGGACCCTGATCTTAGGTATATTTTTCTCTAAAACGCAGTGGATTTCTGAAAAAACATACTTTGAAAGGCAGGCCGTAGACCATAGGAAGAGACAAAGTGAATCCGATGCATTCCCTGGCTTCATTTATGGTCCCTGGCTAGCATTTCAAACTATATGTTCTCTGAAACCATGCGCTATTTTAGAGAAAAACATACATGGTTGTAATAGTGCAGCCAGTGTCTTATTCATAATGACATCAAAAGACTGACCGTCACTTCCAAACAAAAAACTGGTGTGCACAGGGGCATACTGTGCTGCCCGTTGGCTAGGCAGCAAGGATCGAATGACAGGTTCTCTTTAAAGTATGTTTCCCAGAACATTTGTACAGTAAGAATTGTAGCATACACTACAAAGAAAATAACTTCTTCAGGGCCAATTCACAGTTTTTCACGTAGTGCTATCTGTTTTATTTTTTCACGGATAGTACTCGTACCTACGAGAGTCTATGGGGTTATTCTCATTCCAATACGGATCCTAATGTCAAATCAAACTTGGAAATGACAGTCTGTGGTTTCTCATACATAAAAAAAAACTGTTGTGTGAATGAGCCCTAAGGGTAAATCCGGCAAATTTGCTAAAAAACGGATCCTGCGTAAATTGTGAAAAACTGATGAGAGAGAGAGAGAGAGAGAGAGAAAGAGAGAGAGAGAGATGAAAACACAGCTTCTGGGCATGCTCAATGTGTAAAAACGTGAAAACCCAGCTTCTGGGCATGCTCAATGTGTAAAAACGGATTCGGTCGCCGGAAACATTCATTCACACATCCGTTTATTGCCGGAAACGTCCCTTCAGGCTTTTTCGCCGGACACAAAAAACATTGCAGGAGACGTTTTTTGTGTCCGGCAAAAAAGCCTGAAGGGACAGATCCGGCACAAAACGGATGAAACGCATGTCCTTCAGGCACAATCTGGCACTAATACAACTCTATGGGAATAAAACGGATCCGGCGTAATAAAAAAACGGATTCGGATTGTGCCTGAAAGAAAAAACCTGATGTGTGAAAGCAGCCTTAGCTGGAGAAGTCACCACAGCACGGGATACCGTGGAGGACTACCCTTACATCTGCCACACTAAATCCTGCTTTATCCTGCTCTTAATAGTTTGGGCCGTATACTGGAATTGTGAGCATGGGTAACAATATCCTGACCATGACGGACATAGGTATAGGACTATGCTGAATCTTTATGTAGGATAAGCCTGATTATGTCAACTTCGGTTAATTACTGTTATAAATGACTGACGAGTCTTATTCTGGCTACTGTCTCAGTGCTTCATTATTACATTTCTATAATGAGATGAATGGCTGAACATTTACTACTTTATACATCCCATCAATAAACGAACAAAGCAAATACCTGATTGCCTGGGAGACTCTTGATCATTTTCAGGGATCTGTACGGTTTCTCGAACATAAAATGTAAGTTGAGCAGGTTTGTGTGACCTCAGACCAGGTTTTTGGATATTCTCCAAATATCCATTTAACCTCTTTAGTGAGTTTTCATTTACCTCCTATCAAAGGGAAAATATGAAAAATGTAACATTAACGGTAAATGATGCCACACTTGTTATTTAGGCTATGTTCACAGCCAGCGTTTTCGCAGTGGTTTTTTTGGGAGGGGGTTCAGTTGCAATTATTTCCTGTAGAAAAGAAACTACGTTTTACAGCACCAGCAGAAATGATGAGATTTCAGAAATCTCATGCACACGTTTTTATTCCCCCCCACTTAATTTGAGCACTGTTAATTCTTTAAGTGTTTTTGCAGCTTTTGTTTTTCACCCATAGAAAACAATAAAAACTGCATTAAAAAACAGCAGCAAAAATGCACATTTGCTGCTATCTTGGGGAATAAAACTAACTTTATTAATCATGTACTGTAGACAAATCACACATTTATTCTGCACCCAAAAAAAGCAGCAGAAACGCCTTGAAAGCGGTTTTAGCTTCAGGAAAAAAGTCTGCAAAAACGCTGTGTGTGAACATAGTCTTACTCTATTTAGTGTTTTCAGATATGTAACCTGAAACTACTCATCACGGGATTACACAGATACAGTCATAGTGAAACAAGTACTCCTTCCTTCAATTATATGCATTTTTTTCAGGACATATGGTATAAAAATTGGGCAGTCCTCCTCATCTTCTACAAGCAAATTACTTCAGCCAACATCATAAAAAAACACACAAAAAAACAGTTGAGAGAAGAGTTTATTCATTGTTTTTTTTTTTTTATGAAACCTACTAAAAAATAACTAAATAACCGATAAGAAGAAAACTACTAGGACAAAATTAAATACAAATTATCTTTATTAATGAATGTTATTAAAAACATCGAAAAGGGAAATGCATGTCCAACATAATAAATACAACCATAGAAAGTGTGTGTCAAACATGGTAAAAAGTTACCATGAAAAATGCACATAAACAGGACATATAAATCCAGAAAATTGCTATAGATTCACCCAGCAGCGATCCTTAATTTTGGCTTTTCTTGTATCCTATCAGAGCAATTAGGAGATTTACCCCGTTTGGGGATCCAATCTCCTTTATTTATTAAAAAAAATAAACAAACCCTTTCATGGAAGGAAACCTAGGAGAAAAAAAGCTCCTTCTCTCCAAAAAAGAATACGACTTCAGTTTGAAAAGTCATTTTCCTCTAAACTTTCTATTTGATGCTATAATCTAAGCTATTTTCTAATATATGGAACTTGCTTTGGAAACTCCCTACCGTTCCTTAACTACACTAGCTAACAGCTATTCTATTTTTTTTTCTCTACTTCCTGTGCGATGGCGCTTTGTTTGAGAATCCCAGTGCATGCTGGGATACTCAACGCGTTATCAGGGGGGCAGAAGATGCAGTCACTGTCACAGTCTATGCTCACCCCTCAAAACGAAGCATTATCAGTGACCATCGTTTCAGGGACTGGTCCCTGCTCTGTCCCCTGTCTCCTGTGCTCTGTAAGGCTTCTTTCACATTTCCGTCGGTACGCGGCCGTCGCTAAGCGTCGGCGCGACGTACCGACGGATGTTGTGAAAATTCGTCACAACGTGGGCAGCGCATGCAGTTTTTCAACGCATCTGCTGCCCATTCTAAAGTCCCGGGGAGGAGGGGGCGGAGTTCCGGCCGCGCATGTGCGGTAGGAATTGCAGGACCTGACTTAGCAAAAAAAACGTTCAAGGGAACGTTTTTTCGTATGACAGTCCGCCAAATATTGACGCATCCAGTGCATGACGTATGGAACGTGTGTCCATACATCGGGATGCGTCGGTAATACAAGTCTATGTGCAAAAAACGCACAGAACGAAGCATTGCGACGGCTCCTAAACGACGGAAGTGTGAAAGAGGCCCAAGGGTGAGATAATATTGCGCTAAAGCAATATGTTATTTTAGTTTTATATGTAATTAAATTGGTTACACTTATGTTTTCTAAAAGTTATTTGTTCTAAAAATAAAAATAAAATACCGGATTACGTACCGGTAATGCTCTTTTATAGAGCCCACGACAGCACCCACTAGAGAGAGGGGATCCGCCCCTAGGAACAGGAAACCTACAGAGAGATAAAAGGGGCGGCCCCCCCTCGCTCCTCAGTTGTTTTACAGAGAATAGGAGGAACCGCCGCCAAGTTTTAGTTAACAGGTTCAGGTATATACATATATACACATATTTACAACCTCATATTATATCTTTCTAATATTTACACCTCACCAAACAAGCACCATGTGCAACTATATACAGAAAAGGGAGGGATGTGAACGGGTGCTGTCGTGGGCTCTATAAAAGAGCATTACCGGTACGTAATCCGGTATTTTCTATTCGCCACGACAGCACCCACTAGAGAGAATTGCAGAGACTATAGACTGGGTGGGTTTACTGAGTCAAGGACCGATACACCAAAAGTTAGATCAGAAGCAGAGGATAGATCTAATCTATAATGCTTATAGAAGGTATTTGGTGAAGACCAAGTTGCAGCCTTACATATAAGGTATATTGGCACATTCGCCCTTTCTGCCCAGGAAGTCGACAAGGCTCTTGTAGAGTGCGCTCCCACATGCATTGGAGGATCTTTCCCTCCAGCTTTATACGCCAAGATTATGGCCTCTCTGATTCAGCGAGATAATGTGTTCTTTGTGACTCCGGCACCCTTGGTTTTACCCTGGAAAGACACAAAGAGAGCCCTACTCTTCCTCCAGTCCCTAGTTCTCTCTAAATAGGCTAGGACAGACCTTTTTACATCTAGGGTGTGAAGTCTTTCTTCTTCTGGAGTTGAGTGGTTCTCATAAAAGGTGGGTAACAAGATCTCCTGGGATCTATGAAAGGTAGAAGCCACCTTAGGGAGATAACAAGGATCTGTTTTTAAAAGTATCCTATCTGATGTTACCGTTAAAAAGGGAGGATCTATAGATAATGCATGGAGATCGCTCACTCTTCTGGCAGAGACTAATGCCACTAGCAAAACAGTCTTCAAAGAAATGTTCTTTAGTGAGGCTGTATGGAGAGGCTCAAAAGGTGGTTGTGTTAATGCATTCAAAACTATCGAAAGATCCCACTGAGGAACCCGAGGAATGTTAACTGGTTTTGATCTTTCACAAGCGGATATAAACCGGGATATCCATTTATTTCCTGCAATGTCATGATTAAAAAGAGCTCCTAATGCTGAAACCTGCACCTTCAGAGTGCTCACGGAGAGCCCTAATTCCAGCCTTTTTTGTAGAAATTCTAACATTTGAAATATAGGAATCTCAGAGGAAAATTGTGTAGTATGAAATTGAAGGAATTTCCTCCAAATTCTAACATAAATCCTGGTAGTTGAAGGTTTTCTGCTCTTCATAAGAGTATCGATTAACCCATTAGAAAACCCCCTGAGATTTAGTAACCGCCTCTCAAACTCCAGGCAGTTAAGTTCATGCCCTTTGCCTGAGGATGGAGGAATGGACCCTGAGAGAGCAGGTCCTTGGACTGAGGCAGAATCCATGGATCTGACACTGACATCGCCCTCAGCCATGAGAACCATGGCCTCTTGGGCCAAAATGGGGCTATCAACAGAACTTTTGCGCCCTCCTCCCTTATTTTTCTTATTACTATAGGTAATAGATTCCATGGAGGGAAAGCATAGGCCAGATCGAATGTCCATGGCGTCTGGAGGGCATCGAGTATGTCCGGCTTGTCCTCCCTGTTTAGAGAGGCAAACATCTTGACTTGACGGTTGGCTCTTGTGGCAAACAAGTCTATTTGAGGAACACCCCATCGAGCTGTTATTGCCTTGAAAATCTTCCTGCTCAGCATCCATTTCCCTTGATGAAGAGTATGACGGCTCAGGAAATCGGCACGAAAGTTGTCTGTGCCTCTGATGTGTACTGCCGATAGTGATAGTAGATGACCTTCGGCTAATTCCATGATGTCTGATGCCACCTCCCTGAGTTTGTCCGACCTTGTACCTCCCTGATGGTTCAGATACGCCACCGCAGTGGTGTTGTCGGAGAATACTCTTGTATGAGAGCCGCTGAGCTGGGGAAGAAAGTGGAGAAGGGAGTAATATACCGCCCTCAACTCCTTGACATTTGAGGAATTATTAAGATCTGAGCTGGACCAAAGATCCTGAACCCATTGATCCTGAAAATGTGCCCCCCAGCCTTCAGGACTAGCATCTGTGGTCACAACACTAGAAGGAGTGATTACCCATAGAACCCCCTTTGAAAGATTATTCTGATCCAACCACCACCTAAGGGAGTGTAATACTTCCGATGTTAGAAAAACTGTTTTATCCAGACATCCTCTATTCTTAATGTCCTCCTCCAATACAAATTTTTGTAGCTGCCTAGTATGGAACTGTGCCCACTGTACCGCAGGAATGCACGATGTTAGAGAGCCTAGCAATGACATGACCTGTCTTAGTGACATACTACGTCTTTTTATTGCTGAGGACACCTTATCAACTATGGAGAATTTCTTATCCTCAGGCAGTTTACAAATCTGGTCAACGGAATCCAGAAGGAGCCCAAGGAATTTCTGACACGTTACAGGCTGAAGTCTAGATTTTTCCCAATTAACTAGCCAACCCAGGGATTGTAAGGATATGACTACTTCCCGTAATCTCTGCTCACACTGTAGGGGGCTCTTTCCTACAATCAACAGGTCATCTAGATATGGAATGACCAAAGTATCCTTTACCCGTAAAAAGGACATTACTTCTGATAGTAACTTAGTAAAAATCCTTGGGGCCATAGATAACCCGAAGGGCATTGCTCTATATTGTAAATGACGAATTTGCCCCTCTATACAAACTGCTACCCGAAGAAATTGTTGGTGTGAATTATGAATGGGAATATGGTAGTAAGCATCTTTTAGATCCAATACTACCATGTAACAATTTGGAAATAGATTTTTTATAGCTGAACGAATGGATTCCATTTTGAATGTTTTAGGTTTTATAAAGGAATTCAGCTTCCTCAAATTGATTATAGTTCTGAAAGAGCCATCCGGCTTACTAATCAGGAACAAGGGAGAGTAAAAACCTCTCCCTATCTGGGAAGATGGAACCTCTACTAGGACATGTTTACGTAGGAGGGTTTTAACCTCGGTTTCAAGTGCCTCTTGCTGAGGCTTGGATCTTAAGGTGGTAAGAAGGAAAGAATCCGGAGGAGTTTTAATAAAGTCTAGTGTGAGGCCTGAGGATGTTAATTTAATAGCCCATTGATTAGTTGTTATTTCTTTCCATTGATGACTGAATTGTTTTAGTCTTCCCCCCACCGGAGAAATATCACTGATGGAATTTATCGGTTGGCTTGAAGGGGCGTTTATTAAACAGATTTCCTTTTTGTTTGAAATCCTTATTATTCCACCTGTCTCTGAAGCCTCCCTTTCTTCCGAATGGTGGCTTCCTGAACGCCCTTCTGTAAGACGGAATAAAGGGATTAGGGAATCCTTTCTTCCTCTCGCCTGCCTTAGTGAGAATATCATCAAGGACTGTGCCAAACAGGTACTCACCCTGACAGGGTATGGAACATAATTTGGATCTTGACTGGGCATCCCCCTTCCAGTTTTTTAACCATAAAGCCCGCCGAGCCGTATTAGCGAGATTAGCTGTTCTGGCCGCCAGGCGGAGGGAATCAATTGAGGCATCTGAAATAAAAGCCGCAGCACCTTTAATCAAAGGGATAGATGCCCTTAATTTTTCTCTAGATACGCCACTTTTAATCTTCTGATCCAGCTGATCCAGCCAGACTAGCATTGATCTGCCAGTACATGTGGCTGAAATAGCCGGCTTGAATGCCGTGACACAGGCCTCCCACGATTTTTTAAGGAGTGCGTCTGATTTCCGGTCCATAGGATCTGATAAGGAACCTGCATCCTCCACTGGTAAGGAGAAACGGCGAGATGTAGACGCAACTGCCGCATCGACTTTTGGTATCTTGGCCCAGGTATTCAAATCCTCATCATCAAAGGGGTAGCGCCTCTTACAGGATATTGGGACCAACCCCTTTTGACCTCTACTCCATTCTTTTTTAACGAGATCTTTTATGGCCTGATTTATTGGAAATACGTGGCCTTGCTTCTGAGAAAGACCAGCGAACATAACTTCTTGTGGCGTCTGGGGTTCTTTTGATTCAGACACCCCCATCGTATTTCTCACTGATTTTACTAGGTTGTTTATGCCCTCAGTTGGAAAACAGACGAAGTCCTCTTCCTCTGAGGAATTAGATTGCTGAGAAATATCAGAGTCGACCTCCCCACTCTCCGCTGATGTGTCAGCTCTAGGAGAGGATGTTTTTCTCCTTCGTTTCTCCATATTTACTGAAGAAGTAGAACCACCTCCCAACGACTGGAGTTCTTCCCGAATTATGAGACGTATCTCATTCATTTTAACCGATTCCTCCTGCCGTAAGGTGTTGTCTATACATGCCTGACACAGATTTTTAAGATAGGAGTCAGGCAGGGGTTCGGTACATATGGCACATTGTTTGTGCTTACTCTTCCCCGTCCTCTTTGCCTAGAAATAATATAAGCAAAGGAATCAATATAAGCTTCAGTGAAGCTATATACGCACTCACCCAGCGTAATATTTATACCGGCTGCGGAGATGCCTTAGCTTGGGGTGTGGAACGGGAGGATTTTCTTCCTGATTTATCAGTGGAGTCACTTATTTTAGAGTGTCCACTATTCCTTTTCCTGGCTTCACCACTAGGGACTAATGGCTCTTCCATAGGGTGCACCCTGACCTCCTCTTGGGACGACATAATGGCACACTGACTACCTTAACTGACTACACTTTATAGTGTAGTAATGTACACACCCCTTGCTTTGTCTCCACTTTTTTTTTTTTTTTTTTTTACTTACAGATCCGGCGTTTAGAGTAATGGCACCGCATGGGGGAATCCAATATGGCGGTTCCCCCGGAAATGACCTCCAACACCGTGCCCCGGAAGTTCCTCTCCATTTCCGGGACGCCGACGCTACTGCGCATGCGCCCGCGTCCTGTATGCCGGGAGACGCCGCTGCCTGCTGCCTCCCACCATGTCACCTCTTACCTTGGAGGGACAGGAGGGCCTCGTATCGTGGAACCGTCTCACCGCTGCTCAGACGCACACCGGAGGACGTCGCACCAGGTACCCGCACTGTCGGCGTCTCCACAACGGTGTCCCAGCAGGGAGACCGTTGGATAACTTCAGGCTGCCTGTCAGCCGCACCAGATGAGGGGGGAGCCCGCAGGATCATTCCCCCGACTCTGTCTACCTGCTCTGGAACCCCTGCCGCTCAGCAGAGTCGTACAGGCGGTAGTCCAGGCAGGTCTTCCTCTTCCTATCCATAGAGTCTTCTCTGTGGGTCTTCATCTAGGAACAGGAAACCAACTGAGGAGCGAGGGGGGCCGCCCCTTTTATCTCTCTGTAGGTTTCCTGTTCCTAGGGGCGGATCCCCTCTCTCTAGTGGGTGCTGTCGTGGCGAATAGAAAAACTATTTTGAAAGCAGGTGTGTTATTTTCTAGACACTTGAAGTTGATTGATTGTTTGTTCATTAAAGCTACTGAAGACCCCACAATTGTTATTCAGGCCCAGCAACACAGCATTATAGTGTAGTTTCTTTTCCCATGACTCGGAGGCCACGTTCACATGTTCAGTATTTGGTGAGTTTTTCACCTTAATATTTGTAAGCCTAAACCAGTTGTGGAAGAATCAGAGGAAAAGTATAATAGAAACACGTCACCACTTCTGTATTTATCACCCACTCCTGGTGTTGGCTTACTAATACTGAGGTAAAAACTCACCAAATACTCAACTTAGGGAGAATTTCCAGGGTCCAGAGGTCCAGATTTTGCTGCATAAAGTCCTGAAATTGGACCATTTATCTAAAACAACCTCTATCAAATATATAGAAACGATTTTCAGTCACAGAAATTCTGCAACAAAATCAAGTGTCAGAAGTCATCGCTAAATGGGTTGTACTGGTTATTGATGGGGGATAATTTATTGATTGCTCGGCATTTGACTACTGGGTCCCATTAAGATCCCAAGAACTAAAGAACTCCCTTTGAATGGAGCAAAGTTAAAGCATGTCCTAAAGAAAACGAATGGATCAAAAGGTGCCCATGGATAGTAGGTTAATGGGGGTTAAACTAAGTATTTTAGTTAAGATGAGATCTGAGCACAAGGGGAACATTCCGCAACATTTACTTTCCCAGAAATCTGATTCTCCTTTTGACCTAAATAAAAGATGCACAGGACACAGTTCTCCAGATTACACATTACCATAGAGAAAGAAAATGGTTGTGTAAATAAAACTTACTCTTTCTCGTGGGTGCTGACCAAAGAAATCTGGGTGCACAGCAAAATAGAATGGCCTTAAGGCGTTGACCGCATCAGCACCAGACAGGGACCTGGCGTGGACCAGATGAATATAAAGGAGCTTACCCCAACAGAGCCTAAAGAAACAAAAAAGTGAAAAAATAAAAAATAGGTTCATCAGTTACCCCTTTAAGGTCCATTTACACAGCCCCAAACTGTTATGTTCTCCCATTTTCTTATTGATCTTGATCGACAGCACAATAAAAATCATTGTTCTTAGTAGAGCGCTTAGGGAGCGCTTATTCCGGGAGTCACCGTCAGGTCAATGATGTCACTAGATGTGATTCTCCACACACACTTGTATGGAATATTAATTATTCAGGTCAGCTTTCAACTTACTGCTTTGTAGCTCTGCAGCAGGCAAACATGTCACTTTTGGTGTGAAATCCAGAAGAAATCAAAGGAGAGCCTGAAACAGATAAAGGAATTATTAAGTTCAGTTCACTTTCGGATATATTTTCTTGTACAGGGCATAACTGGGTAGGAGGCAAATTAAGAAGAAAATAAATATAAAGCTTTTAATTTCACCTCTCCCTTTAGGCTCACTTCTTTTAAAATAAAATTAAAAAAATCTAAAATATACCGTACTTTTTTTTTTTCTAGTGTTGCAGATTGTACAAAGATTTTGGAACATGCACAGCCAAAAAATAAATGCCACGATGATCTCTCTGGAATATGACATTGGATCGCAGGTATTAAGGCACCATTTTATTCAGCTTCCTACTACTTAGCAGGGTTGATCTTACTAACAGATGCCCTATTACAGCATTGTAGCCAAGTGGTTTGTATGTTCTCCCCATATCTGTGTGGGTTTTCTCCAGGTTCTTCGGTTTCCTCCGACACTCCAAAGACATACTGATAGGGAATCTAGATTGTGAGCCCCATTGGGGACAGCGATGATAATGTCTGTAAAGCTCTGCGGAATATTATGATGCTATATAAGCAAAGCATAATAACAGCATAATGGATATTCCTTGTGCAATACTATGGAAATTGTGCAGCTTTTTCTAAATGGCGTGAAGGGGAACACTTTAGATGACGTAGGACAAGTCATGTACACGAAGCAGAGAAGGTGGACGGCATCGCAAGAAGAGAGGAGGCGCCGATTGAAGATCAGTGACACCCATCGGACAGGACCGCCCTATAGAGGAGTATAATAAAAGGTGTATTTTTTCCTTGCAGTGCAAATTGGAGTCATATATAGCATTTTTGCATGCTGTTACATGTGGCTGAATGGTGGTGGATGTAGGTTATATGAGAGATCCTATATCCACAGTCACCTCCTCCAACAGTATATTACAAAAAACTGACTAGCCCCTCCGAACAAAATAAAGCAAGTCTGAACAGGTGAAGGCATTGAGCAGTAATGCAATCCAAACATCATATATTCAATGTTTGCATACATCCTAGCGCTTACAGCATGCTGCTGTGTTTTTTTTTGCTTGGATTTTATGCAGTCATAGCCGTTTGCACCTGTTGACACTTGTTCGGAAGTTCTGGTTAGTTTTTTGCACTATACGGTTAGAGGTGGTGACATATTTGGCTGTGCACTCCTCCCACCAGTCTAAGGTTGTTTTTAATTAGTGCTGGATCTCACCCATCCTTTAAAGGGAATATGTCAGGTGATATTTGTGTAGTTTCCTAATGGTTTCTGGAATATGGCTTGGGCAACCCTTTCAGGATATGTACCGTAACTTTTATTTCCCCCACTGTATCCCAGTGTGAGCGTACTCTCACAAGGAATAGCACAAGAAAATTGACCCCAAAAATTGTTACCCAGTTTCTTCAGACACCCCACATGTAGTCAGAAACCTCTGTTTGTACAAATAGCAGGGCACCATAGAGGAGGATCAACGTTTGAATTTGAATTTTGAAACACAAATTTGGCTGAAATTACAGGCACCATGCTGCATTTGCAGTTCCCCTAAGGTGCCTAAACAGCAGAAATCCAGAACAAATGATCCCATTTTGGAAAGTACACCCCTCAAGGATTTATACATGGGTATAGTGAGCATTTTGAACCCACGGGTACTTCACAGAATTTGATAACATTTTGTTGTAATATTTAAAATTTGAATTTTTTCAAATTTTCACCAAATTGTCGCTTTATACCCAAATTTTTTACTTTTGCTAAAGGAAAGATGAAAAAGTGGACACTACAGCTTGTTACCCACTTTCTTCTGAGCATGACGATGCCCCACATGCAGTCAAAAAGTTCTGTTTAGATGCTCGGAAGAAGCGACATATGGTATCTGGAATGTAAACTTGGCTGGAATAGATAGGTACCAAAACAGCAAAAACACCAACAAAGTTACCCTATTTTAGAAACTAAACCCATCAAGGAATTAATCTGTCGCTGTGTTGAGAATATTGAACCAATCGGTGCTTCACACAACCTTTTAGAATGTAGATGTAAAAACAAAAATTACTTTTTTTCCACTGAAATGTTGTGGTTTAGCCCTAAATTTGTAATTTTCACAATGGATAATAGGAGACATTGGACCCAGCTGTATGACCTCAGGGTACCATGGCATGAATCCGCAAACACAAATATGATCACAGGTGGACAATCCTGCAAAAGGGAGGCCTTGCATGCCCCTTTTAACCACTTAGATGCCGCTTGACAGCATTATTTAAGGCGTAATTGGCCCCGATTGGTTTCAAAACAGGGTGGACCGATACCGCAGGGTGCCAACTGTCATGTATAGCTGTCACCTGAGGGACTTTCAGCTGCAGAGCTGTGCTATTCAGCTTCAGGCAGCACTGAAGAATAAAGTAAAATAGGTGAAAATGGACCCACAAGTTACTGCTTAATATCTCCCGAGCGCAGTGATGCCCCATTTGTCATCAGAAACTACTGGTCACACGTCAGGGCTGAAAAGTTTGTGGCTGACATTTGAGGAGCCCCTAAGGTGCCAGAACAGCAAACACCCCCAAAAAGTGACCCCATTGTAGAAATTGCACCTATCAATGAATTAATCTATGGCTGCACTGCCTATTTTGTAACATCCACGCCAAGTGTTATTCTAGTAAATTGAAAATATGCCAGTTTAGTGCCCATACATTGTGCCTTTGTATGGTGAAATACCCCCATACATTGTTATTTCGGCTCTCCCACCTACAATAATGCCAAACATGTGGCAGCTTACTGTGTGAAGGAGGGGCCATTCGCATTTGGGGGAGCAGATTTTACTGGATTGAAGGGGAAGTGGTAGGAGTCTGGGAGCCATGTTGCTTTCCCGGACTCTTTGTTCTACCAGTAACATGGGGGAACCCCCTATATATACAGTGACGGATGATCGACCTGCGTGGGCTCTGGTTTTATGCAGGATGAAACGTTCAGCATCCTACAAAGTCCTGGCAAAGAGGATAAAATAGGTGGCCCGCCATAATGCAGTAAAACTATCTTTTCTTTATTCAATACAAGTACTTGGATGCAGGTGCAGCAGAGAAAGACGGCAGCTTCGCATCAATCAGACGCTTCAACAGGTCCGGGTATGGAAGGGAGTGGATAGGCGGTCCCAATTATAGAGACAACGCCTTCTTCACCACCCCTTATTAAAGCCACATAGACCTTGTGCATTTGTGGTATTATTTATTTTACGTAGGGAGGCCAGATGGATAATACACACAAATGCACAAGGTCCATGTGGCTTTAATGATAAGATCGACATGTCAGTCTTTTTGTAAATTTTTTTTGACTGTTGGTTTTAAATTAAAAAATACTTGCTTTTAATTGTTGCTACAGAGAGGTGGTGAAGAAGGCGTTGTCTGTAGAATTGGGACCGCCTATCCACTTCCTTCCATACCTGGACCCGTTGAAGCATCTGATCGATGTGAAACATCCGTCATCCTCTGCTGCACCTGCTCTCCTGAATCCATGTACTACTTGTATTGAATAAAGAAAGGACTATTTTACTACATCACGGACTGATACTTATTTTTTCTTCTTTGGCCTAAGTTAGGGTTTTTATTGGTAACATTTGGTGTACATAACATTTTTCGATCGCTTTAAGTAGAAGTCTTGGATCACATTCTTGTGTTTTATGCTGAGCACTTACGTTGGGTTTTCTGTATAAATCTCACAATAATGTAATTCAGACGAAACACCCAACAGAACCACTGACTCTAATGAGGCAGATGGAGTCCATTTGGCGTCTGCTCTGGTGCTGTCCATATTTTTAGGCGTGCACAGAACGATGATCGTCCACACTTGTGCGCTAAAAATTCACCTAAAATAATGTGTAACCATTGAAACAGAGACCATACGAAGTCTGAAGTGTCTCCATATGCCTCATAAGTGAGTGTTTCCGTCGGGGGTTTTGTCTGAATTGCAGTTTTTGGGATTTACACAGAAATGCCCACATGAGCGCTCAGAGGAGAGCACTGGATAAATGTGAGAGGAGCCTTTTTTTGATTTTTGAGAGGTAGAATGAACACATAGACAGCAGTTTGGATGATATTGATAGTAGCAGTACAAGAATAGTTCTTATTTTTCTTTTGCGCGGTTCATCGTGATAAGGCGGCTTTATTCTTTTGGTCGGTATAATTATGGAGATACCAGATTTATAATTTTTTTTAGGTTTTGCTACTATCACACAGTAAAAATGCTTATTTATAAAAAATACTTTTTTTGTCGCCATATTCTGAGAGCTGCAATTTTTTTTTTTTTTTTTGGCAAACAGAGCTCTATGAGGGTTTATTTTTTTTAACAACAAATTGGAGATTTTTTTGGCACCATTTTGAGGCACACAACGTTTTTTGATTGATTTTTCAGATTTTTCAGGACACAGAATGAAAAAAAACAGCATTTCAGTTATTGTTGTTTTATAAATTTTTTGTTCCTGCCGTTCACATTGCTGTAAACGTGATAAGACCAATTTGATTGAACGGTCAGTACGATTACAGCAATACCAGATTTATGCTTTCCTACTTTTATGGACTAAAAACAATATTTAACAACAAATAATTTGTTTTAGCATTGTCATATTTGAGAGCTGTAACTTTACTTTACAAACATATCACATGAATACCATGCAAAAATATATTTCAAGTATGATTGATCAGATCAATGATAAAATGTGCAATACAATTATAACAAAATGTGAAAATTTCACTTGTGAAAGGAAGCTGGTGGCAGCCTCGCCGCTCGCGTGCATTGGTGGATGGCGGAAGGTGAGAATAGCTCCATTTAAAAAAAAATTATTTTTAATATTATATCTTTTTTTTAATTGATGCTGCATAGGCAGCATCAATAGTAAAAAGTTTGTCACACAGTGTTAATAGCAGCGTTAACAGACTGTGTTACACCGCATTATGCCGCGGTTTAACGGACTGCTAAAACGCTATGTGGGCGGCGGGCGCTGACTGGGAGGGGAGTATGGAGGGGGCACTGACTGCAGGGGAGTAGGGAGCAGCCATTTCGCGGCTGGACTATGCCCGTCACTGATTGGTCGCATCGGGTATTCTAGAATATGTATGTAGTTTATTTATGAAGTTTTCAGAATAATGCAATTTATACACAGGATTCGGCCGGCCGCGACCAATTAGCGAAGCGTGGTTCAAATACTGCGCCAATTGGCGGCCGGACTGCGCCTGTCGCTGATTGGTCATGCCCGGCCGTGGGCAATCAGTGAAGCCAGGGCATGCTCCAGGTTTTTGAGGGCCCCGGGCGAAAGAGTTTCAGTGGGCCCCCCTCTTTAACACATACCACAATTCATGATGCACAGATACAACAGAGAAATATAGCACAGCCAATTAGCATACAGCCCACGTAGTATATAACACAGCCCACGTAGTATATCACAGTCCACGTAGTATATAGCACAGCCCACGTAGTATATTGCCCAGTCACGTAGTATATAGCACAGCCCCCGTAGTATATAGCACAGACACATAGTATATTGCCCAGCCACGTTATATATTGCACAGCCACGTACTATATTGCACAGCCACGTAGTATATAGCACAGCCACGTAGTATATAGCACAGAGATGTGGTATATAACACAGCCCATGCAGTATATAACACAAGCCACGTAGTATGGAGCACAGCGATGTAGTATATTGCCCAGCCACGTAGTATATAGCACAGCCACGTAGTATATAGCAGAGACGTAGTAAAAACACAGCCCACACAGTATATAACACATCCCATGTAGTATATTGCCCAGCCACGTAATATATTACACAGCCACGTAATATATTGCACAGCCCATGCAGTTTATAACACAGGCCACGTAGTATAGAGCACAGCGATGTAGTATATTGCCAAGCCACGTAATACATACCACAGCCACGTAGTATATAGCACAGAGACATAGTATATAACACAGCCCATGCAGTATTTAACACAGCCCACGTAGTATATAGCAATGTGGGCACCATATCCCTGTTAAAAAAAAGAATTAAAATAAAAAATAGTTATATACTCACCTTCCGTCGGCCCCTGGATCCAGGCGAGGCATTTACCGATGCTCCTCGCGACGCTCCAGTCCCAAGAATGCATTGCGGTCTTGCGAGATGATGACGTAGCAGTCTTGCGAGACCGCTACGTCATCATCTCGCGAGACCGCAATGCATGGACCGGAGCGCCGCGAGCAGCAGTGGGAAAGGTGACGGAAGGTGAGTATATAATGATTTTTTACTTTGTTTATTATTTTTAACATTAGATCTTTTTACTATTGATGCTGCATAGGCAGCATCAATAGTAAAAAGTTGGTCACACAGGGTTAATAGCTGAGTTAACGGACTGTGTTACACCGTGGCATAACGCGGTGTAACGGAGCCATTAACCCTGTGTGAGCGCTGACTGGAGGCGGCACTGACAGAGAGTAGGAAGGGGCGAATTCGCGGCTGGACTGTGCCTGTCGCTGATTGGTCCCGGCCTTGCGGCCGCGACCACTCAGCGACGTGGGATTTCAGTGACAGACAGAAAGACAAACAGACAGAAGTGCCCATTAGACGATTATATATATAGATAGAGTCCATGTTCAAGCTTGATAAAATTGCAATAGATCTCATAGTATTTTGGACGGCTGGCCGTTGATTTCTTCCCTTATCCAAAATTCTTCATTCCGAAAACAACAACAAAAAAAAAAGACTAATACATGGCGTGCTGATATTTGTTTCCTTATCTAGACTAATTAGAATGAAAAGTAAAAATGTATTTTAAATAAAAACATATATACCCACTTGCACTCAAGTCATGCTAACCTATTGTTGAGGTTGTCACCTCTTAATCTCATCATTAATTTATTAATGCATTTGATTCGTAGCAGTTGGGAGTTACATTGATAGATTTCTTAAGTCTTTTGGGATAGTTTTTAAAGGCGAATTGTCATAAACTTTCAGGCTTTTTTAATATCTCTTCCTCTGATATGGAGCTATCTGGTAGTTAAACCAACATAGATTTTCTTGCAGGGACATTGAGCTTAGTATACAGAGGTGTATCTAGTGTTTCTGGCACCCGGGGCAAGAATTCATTTTGGCGCCCCCCCCCCCTCCAAGGGCATATGCCCCCCGTCAGCCCCATCATTGCCCTCTCCTCCCCCCCCACACACCATTCACTTCTCTGCACATTCCCCTGCAGCGAGATACACACACACACAATACTGAGACACACACATACGCACACACTCACATACACACACACTCACACACATACACATTCACACACACACATACATTCACACACATACACACACACATACATTCACACACACACACTCACATTCACACACATACACACACACATACATTCACACACACACACTCACATTCACACACATACACACACTCATATACAAACACACATACACACACTCCTCTCACCTCTCCTCGTGCTCTGTGCAGCAGCTCCATCGCCTTCCTCTGACACAGCCGGCCGCTGAATGATGACGTCATCCAGCAGCGCGTCTGTGTGAGAGGAAGCAGGGAGAAGACAGATCGTGCGGCTGGGCAGTGGAGCTGCAGGGATTTCTCCCTGCCCGCCGCAGCCACTCTGCAGGGGCTCCCCTGCCCCTCTGCACACACTGGGAGCCGGCGCTCTGCAGCTTCTCTGTGCCGGCTGTCAGCTTGACAGTCGGCACAGAGAACAGCTGACTCCCAGTGCGGGGGCGGCAGAATGCAGCTGCCAGGGGAGACACTGCGGACCGCCGAATAAGGCCGGGGTCACACTAGACCAGGGGTCCCCAACTCCAGGCCTCGAGGGCCGCCAACAGTGCAGGTTTTCAGGATTTCTTTAGTATTGCATCGGTGGTAATGTGATCATCTGCACAGGTGATGATTCCAACCCCTGTGCAATACTAAGGAAATCCTGAAAACCTGCACTGTTGGCGGCCCTCGAGGCCTGGAGTTGGGGACCACTGCACTAGACCGTAATACGGACGAGTGCAATGCGATAAAAAAATCGCATAGCCCTCGTCCCAATGTTAATCAATGGGGCAGCTCCCATCATCTGATATTTTCTCGGCCGTATTCAGGATCCGAGTGAAATCGCAGCATCGCCAATGAAAGTCTATGGGGGTGAGAAAAAATAGCACAGCACACGGACCATCAGTGTGACTTGCGAGAAATTCTCAGGCATTGGGCAGGTGACAGGAAAGGCTCAGCCATTATTTGCTCATTTTGCAAGTGTGTGAGAAAATCTCACCATACGGATGTCACACGGATCATTTAATGCGAGAAAATCGCATCCTCGCACTGCACACAGATCACTGTTTTGGTAACATTTGTGCGATTCTCGTCCACAAAAAACGGACCTTTTTTATACGTTGTGTGTGTCCCCGGCCTTAGGTGGCCCGACTGCGCCCCTCTGCCGGCTGCGCCCGGGGCAAATGCCCCGGCTGCCCCCCCCTAGATACGCCACTGTTAGTATATAACTCCCATAAAGTTGCAAGTGAGATGGTGTCTAATACTGACTTTTTGACGCTCCTCCAAATTTGTAAATTCTGAACCGCTGACCAAATTCAGAGATGCTTTGCTATAACTGCAAGGAAAAAAATCTAGTTATTGTTCCTCATGTCACAAACATTGTTTGTGAAGCATATAATGACTATGGACCAACATATATATTTTAGGTTTAAACATATTTTAACTGTAATTTGGGGAAATAAAGGTAAAGCCTTAAGGTACCTTCACACATAACGATTTCGTTAACGATATCGTTGCAACGTCACGCTTTTTGTGACGCAGCAACGATATCGTTAACGAAATCGTTATGTGTGACAGCGACCAACGATCAGGCCCCTGCTGGGAGATCGTTGGTCGCTGGGGAATGATCAGGACCTTTTTTTGGTCGCTGATCACCCGCTGTCATCGCTGGATCGGCGTGTGTGACGCCGATCCAGCGATGTGTTCATTGGTAACCAGGGTGAACATCGGGTTACTAAGCGCAGGGCCGCGCTTAGTAACCTGATATTTACCCTGGTTACCATTGTAAAAGTAAAAAACAAACAAACAGTGCATACTCACATTCCGATGTCTGTCACGTCCCCCGCTGTCAGCTTCCCTGCACTGACTGTCAGCGTCGGCCGTAAAGCAGAGCACAGCGGTGACCTCACCGCTGTGCTCTGCTTTACGGCCGGCACTGACACAGTCAGTGCGGGAATCTGATGGCGGGGGACGTGACAGACATCGGAATGTGAGTATGTACTGTTTTTTTGTGTGTTTTTTTTAACTTTTACAATGGTAACCAGGGTAAATATCGGGTTACTAAGCGCGGCCCTGCGCTTAGTAACCCGATGTTTACCCTGGTTACCCGGTGACTTCGGCATCGTTGAAGACAGTTTCAACGATGCCGAAGTCTTTCCCCTGATCGTTGGTCGCTGGAGAGAACTGTCTGTGTGACAGCTCCCCAGCGACCACACAATGAGTTACCAACGATCACGGCCAGGTCGTATCGCTGGTCATGATCGTTGGTAAGTCGTTTAGTGTAACGGTACCTTTACTCAAAGTTGGATGTCATTGAAAAATGTCAGTCAAGTCTCTGCATTGAGCATTATTCCCAGTATGAGTCGTACCTGACTATCTTCTAGAATTGATTATTATTTTTCCCAGGTTGGGTAAGTAATTTGCTTCTAGGTGTTCTATTAGCTCATCAATATCCATTTTTTATTTGTAGATTGATATCGACTCTCTCCTGAAACAGACTGAGGTCTCAAGCTTGTTTTTCAAAGTGATCGTTATTGGAGAGGTAAGTTCTTAGTTTACTCATCTATGTAAAGAGGTAAATAATTTCCTTCGCTCAAACTTTGTCCAGCAGTTGAAATATTTGTCAAACTAGTAGTGGAAGAAATTAATAATTTGCCTACTAAGATTAAACATTTCGATAATAATATCTATCAAGAATGGATGGCCTTAGAAGAACTCAAAACTTGGAATGATGTTGGCTGATAAAAGGGGGTAATTAACTGATCTGGCCATGTAAAAAATATGAAGAACAAGCCTCTAAACTGTTGAGAGATCAGCAATGTAACAAGAAACTTTTCTTTAATCCCACAGCTACTTTCCAAGATGAATTGGTAACCATCTTAAGCCAGGCGTATTAGAGAGGAATTATACCACATAATATTTTGGAGGCTCATCAAGTGACTAATCCATGCATTCTAACTTTCTGATTCCCAAAATTCATAAACATGCTGAAGATCACCCCGGGCAAGTCGATCAACTCAGGTAACAGTGGTTTGTGTGAAGTTCTAAGTCAAATTATTGATTTTTACTTTAAACCTCTAACCATGGCATACAAACCCATCCACATCCTGTCTCCTCCATACATCTGTGACCTTGTCTCCCGGTACTTTCCTGCACGCAACCTCCAATCCTGACAAGATTTCCTTCTCTACTCCCCTCTTAGCTGCTCTTCCCACAATCGCATACAAGATTTCTCCCGTGTATCACCCTTACTCTGGAACTCTCTACCACACAACAAATCAGACTCTCGCCTACCATCGAAACCTTCAAAACGAACTTGAACACCTACCTCTTCCGACAAGCCTACAACCTGCAGTAACCACCGATCCACAAACCCACTGCACGACCAGCTCTGCCCTCGCCTACTGTATCCTCCCCCATCCCTTGTAGATTGTGGACCCTCGCGGGCAGGGTCCTCTCTCCTTCTGTACCAGTTGTGACTTGTATTATTTAAGATTACTGTACTTGTTTTTATTATGTACACCCCTCCTCACATATAAAGCGCCATGGAATAAATGGCACTATAATAAAAAATAATAATAATAATAATATGCACTAGCATGTTTTACTACCTCTTTGGACTTGAATAGACTGGATGGTCTAACTTTAGATAATACTTATACTATTATTATTATTCATTGTATACATCAAGTATGATGATGATATTTCAATAGTTTCTTAGCTTTTTGGAAAACAACAATTTGGACCAAGACCTGAGCAATCTAATATTGACACTTTTTAAATTCATTCTTAAACACTATTTTGTTTTCAAAGAATGTTATTATCTGCAATTGCAAGATATAGCAATGAGGGCCACTCATGCACCTTCCTTTGCCAATCTCTTTTTAGGTGCATGTGAGCACCGCATCTGCATTATGCATCCAGTGAAAAACATTTGTTGCTTTCATGGAGATGGAGATGTTATATTGATATTTTTTTTTCTTTTAGGATGGCACACAGCTGTGAATTCCTTGTCGTGTGCCAATTACCGTATATACTCGAGTATAAGCCGAGATTTTCAGCCCAAATTTTTGGGCTGAAAGTGCCCCTCTCGGCTTATACTCGAGTCAAGGTGGGTGGCAGGGTCGGCGGGTGAGGGCGCTGAGGTATACTTACCTAGTCCCAGCGATCCTCGCGCTGTCCCTGCCGTCCCACGGGCTTCTGTGCTGCAGTGTCTTCCCCTCTTCAGCAGTCACGTGGGACCGCTCATTAAAAAAAATGAATAGGCGGCTCCACCTCCCATAGGGGCGGAGCCGCCTATTCATTCCTCTAATCAGCGGTGCTGGTGACCGCTGATAGAGAAAGAAGTTGCGGCACCGAAGACCAGGCAGAGGGACAGTGCGAGGATCGCCAGGACTAGGTAAGTATAGCATATTCACCTGTCCGCGTTCCAGCCGCCGGGCGTCGCTCCATCTTCCCGGCCGGCGCCTCCATCTTCCCGGCGTCTGCGCTCTGACTGTTCAGGTCAGAGGGCGCGATGACGCATATAGTGTGCGCGGCGCCCTCTGCCTGATCAGTCAGAGCAGAGACGCCGGGAAGATGGAGGCGCCGGAACGAGACGCTGGGAGCTGCAATCAAGGGAGGTGAGTATGTGTTTTTTTTTTTTATTGCAGCAGCAGCAGCGGCGGCAGAGATTTATGTGGAGCATCTATGGGGCACAATGAACGGTGCAGAGCACCGTATATGGGCACAGCTCTGGGGCACAATGAACGGTGCAGAGCACCGTATATGGGCACAGCTATGGGGAACAATGAACGGTGCAGAGCACCGTATATGGGCACAGCTATGGGGCACAATGAACGGTGCAGAGCACCGTATATGGGCACAGCTATGGGGCACAATGAACGGTGCAGAGCACCGTATATGGGCACAGCTATGGGGCACAATGAACGGTGCAGAGCACCGTATATGGGCACAGCTCTGGGGCACAATGAACGGTGCAGAGCACCGTATATGGGCACAGCTATGGGGCACAATGAACGGTGCAGAGCACTGTATATGGGGCACAATGAACGGTGCAGAGAACTATATGGCACAGCTATGGGACAAAATGAACGGTGCAGAGCACAGTATGGGGCACAGATATGGGGCAAAATGAACGGTGCAGAGCACTATATGGCACAGCTATGGGGAAATAATGATCTATTTTTATTTTTGAAATTCACCGGTAAATGCTGCATTTCCACCCTAGGCTTATACTCGAGTCAATAAGTTTTACCAGTTTTTTGTGGCAAAATTAGGGGGGGGGGGTCGGCTTATACTCGGGTCGGCTTATACTCGAGTATATACGGTATGTTGGTCTTCCCTCCACAGTACAAAAAGCAAATGTTGTAACCTCAGTCTACACTTTCAGGATGGAGGCTATAGATATAGATATTGAAGACACCAAAACATGAGGAGATGAATGAAAGCAGCACTCACCCGTGATCTTCAATGATAATATAGTCCTTTATTGACCGTGGCTCAACATTCCCAGCTAGGAACAAGGCAGGTTACAACATGAGGAGGGAGCGGTGAGGGAGGGTGCAGAGACGAGACAGACGACGACGGCCGTTTCGCGAACAATCGCTTCAACGGGTCCAGTGAGTTGTGTTAGTGACGTCATATCCTTTTATAGGAGTTGACGCCCTACTTACCACATATGCGTGCAATTGACAAATACTAAAAACAACATAACTCATTCTACTATCTCCACATTTTAACGGATCTAAAGGAAAACCGCCATGTCTAATTTATCGTTAAGACCCCAAGCACCTTGTGCGTCAGTTTTTAGAATCCAGTGTGCTTCGCGCTGTAATAATAATTTATTATGGTTTCCTCCTTGCTGAGGGAATTTAACTACCTCTAAGCCGGCAAAACTAAGGGAACTAGGGTCGCCACCCTGCGCATCATGTATATGTTTTACCAGGCGCACACGCCCCTTCCCTGTAAGTACAGAGTTAAAGTGCTCGCGAAACCTAACAAATAGGGGTCTTATGGTTTTTCCGATATAAAAACGATGACAAGGGCAGAAAATAACGTATACCACAAATTTACATTTACATGTTATAAAGTCTTTTACGAAATGAAAAAAAGTGCCTATTTTGAGGGGATTAGTAATATTATGGAGGTGACACATACTGCAACCACCGCACCTGAAATTACCTTGCGGGAGCGATTTTTTGATCCAGCTGCTGGTGTCAGCAGACAGCCGGTGCTTTACTACCAAGTCGCCCAAATTTACTGTTCGTTTATAGGCAAAACGCGGGATACAGGTGGTTAAATCGCGAAAAGCGGTATCATTTTTAATCACGTGCCAATTTTTTCGGATGGCTGCATGGATGTTATCATCAAGTGGACTATGTTTAAATAAAAAAGTAAAAGTCCCATTTTCTTTACGATTAGTCAACGTAGTATTATTTCCTCTACTCTTATTTCTCCCTTTCCTTAAAAGATCAGCTTGGGTTAAATTGGCGGCCCTTTGTTCTGCCTTATGCAGTATGTGATTGGGATAACCTCTATTTCTAAAGCGCAATTTGAGATCCTCCAGTTGTTTTATGTAATTTTCCTCACAATTATTAATTTTTCTTAATCTTACCATCTGACTATATGGGATACCACACTTAGTGTGAGCTGGATGAGCGCTCTGAAAATGCAACACATTATTAGTCGCCGTTGTTTTTCTGTGGACACTAGTTTTGATACTGCCTTCCTCTATCTCAATTTTTACATCCAGAAATTCTAGTTGCTTATCTCCAAATACAGACGTAAATTTCATATTTTGATCGTTGTTATTATTTAAGAAGCTGACAAAATCGTTAAACGTGGGTTCACCTCCATCCCACACAATAAAAACGTCATCCGCGAAACGCAGATAAAGGCGTATATGTTTTAGGTATGGATTTAGGGCTCCGGTGATGTGCTTCTCCTCGAACGCTGCAAGAAACAGGTTCGCGAAAACGCACGCCACCGGGGTACCCATCGCGGTACCGACCCTTTGACTGTACCATTTATCCAAGAATTTAAAGGTGTTATTGCACAGCACAAATTCAAGTCCTTCCAGCACAAACGAAACAAAGTCATGATCTTTGTCTGTATTAAGAAGAATACGTTGGATAGCTTCCAAGCCTCTTTGTTGTGGTATTCTCGTATACAGATTAACAATGTCTATCGAAGTTAGGGCAAAGGTGGGTTGCCAAACAAAGTTCTTAAGCGCCAATAAGAAGTCACCTGAATCTTTGACGAACGAAGGTATTTTCAACAATAGGGGTTTCAACAACCAATCTAAAAACTGGGATAACGGCTCAGTCACTGAATTCTTCCCTGAAACTATTGGGCGTCCAGGGGGACGCTCTGCATTCTTATGAATCTTTGGGATACTGTACCAGGTAGGGAAATGTGGGAATTCAGGTATTAATTTTTCTGCTCGCTTTTTAGAAATGGTCCCCTTTTCTACATATTTTCGTAACAGTGTTCTTAGTTTTTGTTTGATCCTATTAGTCGGATTATTAGGTAAAAGCGAATATGTGCTGGAGTCATTTAGTTGGGACAAAGCCTCGTCGATGTAATACGCTTTATCTAAAATAACGAGGTTACCGCCTTTATCGGCTTTTCTAATGATTACATCGTCCCACCTCTGTATTTCTTTCAGGGCTCTTTTCTCTTCAAATGACAAATTGGATTGAGGTTGTCTATATAATAATGCCTCTATATCTTTGATCACCAACTCCTGAAAAAGATCTATATTATTACCGGGTGAGATAGGAGGCATCCAGCTAGATTTTGTACCCCCTGTAAACGGGTTTGCTGGACCATGTTTAAAAGCTATTTGCCGATCATCATGAACCTCTTCAGCGTCCTCACTTAACCCCGCTAGTAGTGTACTCATTTCAATATCCCCTTGATCCATAACAGGATATACCATAAAGCCCAAAGATCCCACTGTGGCTGGTGTATCTGTAGAGACTGAGCTGGCCTGATTATCCTTACATTTAGAAAAATGTTTATGTAAATGTAGCTTTCTAACACCTTTAAATAAATCAATTAAATCAATTGTAGGGCGTCAACTCCTATAAAAGGATATGACGTCACTAACACAACTCACTGGACCCGTTGAAGCGATTGTTCGCGAAACGGCCGTCGTCGTCTGTCTCGTCTCTGCACCCTCCCTCACCGCTCCCTCCTCATGTTGTAACCTGCCTTGTTCCTAGCTGGGAATGTTGAGCCACGGTCAATAAAGGACTATATTATCATTGAAGATCACGGGTGAGTGCTGCTTTCATTCATCTCCTCATGTTTTGGTGATTCAGCTGCGTCTTGTGCATGCACCGCCCCGTCTTCAGAAGAAGCTTACCTCGTCTGGTCTCTAAGGAGAATTTGTGGAGGTCTGAATGTGAGAAAGCTCGTTCAGTGCCGATCGACTGACCTCTTGTGACTGTGTATGCTTACTGCTCTTTTTGGTGATCAGAGCACGAAAGGTGAGCCCCCGTCAGACCGCAATCCATTATGTTGACAGATGAAATGGAAGATTTGACTAATGGCGATGAAGCTGTTAATGGCCTTATGGCAGGCAGAGAGGGAGCGGGGGAGTTTTTTACGGATTGTAACCACAAAGATGAACTGGAGCTGATAAGCACCAAGTCCCTGGAAGTTAAAATCCAGAATCTGGCAGAAAAAGAAATCCGCCTTTATTGGACAATTAAGTCTCTAAAGTCTTATATGGATTGTAATCGTGTCCCGAGAGGTTTAAGAGTATTTAAAGAGATTTCGCAGTTTAAGGAGGATCCTGGCTTCTTGAAAGCATGGGAGCAAATTCATCTTGAGTGCTCTCGAAACCTGCTACAATTAGTCACCACTCAGAATGAGAAAGACTATAAATTTATCTGTGAACAATTGGAAAAATCTAAATGTGAACTCTCCTCCCGCATAAGTGTGGATAATTTTAGATCCTTTGAGAAAAAGTTAGAGAAAAAATTGATCGTAGTCCAGATGGACACGAAAGAAAAGAAAAAAGAGAAATTTCTCAGAGATAAGCGGGATTTTGATTCAGGACAGATTTTTTCATGGAATCAAAATAAGCCTAAAAAACCTTTTTCCCGGTTTCGTTCTAAGAAATTTTCTAAATATCAGAAAACGTCTCGCGATGGATGGATTACAGACTCAGATTCCAGCGCTACGGAGGAGGGTGGAGAAGAAGTGGCTTCCACCTCTAATGCCACACTTCCACTCCCAGCACCGGTTAATACTCCAATCCCTTTAGGAGGAAAAAAATCCGGCGAGGCGGCAGAAGAAAAAAGCGCTTGGAAGAAGCGCAAACAAGTGTCTTGGAGACGTTAGAGACACGTAGTGAGGATAGCCACCCAGATGACTCGCTCCAAGTTATTAATTTATCACAAAGAATGCTTACAGGGGATCAAATAAAAGTTCTCTCACGAGGGGTTAATTTTTGTCTGCCTGAGGCTTTTGACTTAAATGATTTCAAAATTGATTTATTTAAAGGTGTTAGAAAGCTACATTTACATAAACACTTTTCTAAATGTAAGGATAATCAGGCCAGCTCAGTCTCTACAGATACACCAGCCACAGTGGGATCTTTGGGCTTTATGGTATATCCTGTTATGGATCAAGGGGATATTGAAATGAGTACACTACTAGCGGGGTTAAGTGAGGACGCTGAAGAGGTTCATGATGATCGGCAAATAGCTTTTAAACATGGTCCAGCAAACCCGTTTACAGGGGGTACAAAATCTAGCTGGATGCCTCCTATCTCACCCGGTAATAATATAGATCTTTTTCAGGAGTTGGTGATCAAAGATATAGAGGCATTATTATATAGACAACCTCAATCCAATTTGTCATTTGAAGAGAAAAGAGCCCTGAAAGAAATACAGAGGTGGGACGATGTAATCATTAGAAAAGCCGATAAAGGCGGTAACCTCGTTATTTTAGATAAAGCGTATTACATCGACGAGGCTTTGTCCCAACTAAATGACTCCAGCACATATTCGCTTTTACCTAATAATCCGACTAATAGGATCAAACAAAAACTAAGAACACTGTTACGAAAATATGTAGAAAAGGGGACCATTTCTAAAAAGCGAGCAGAAAAATTAATACCTGAATTCCCACATTTCCCTACCTGGTACAGTATCCCAAAGATTCATAAGAATGCAGAGCGTCCCCCTGGACGCCCAATAGTTTCAGGGAAGAATTCAGTGACTGAGCCGTTATCCCAGTTTTTAGATTGGTTGTTGAAACCCCTATTGTTGAAAATACCTTCGTTCGTCAAAGATTCAGGTGACTTCTTATTGGCGCTTAAGAACTTTGTTTGGCAACCCACCTTTGCCCTAACTTCGATAGACATTGTTAATCTGTATACGAGAATACCACAACAAAGAGGCTTGGAAGCTATCCAACGTATTCTTCTTAATACAGACAAAGATCATGACTTTGTTTCGTTTGTGCTGGAAGGACTTGAATTTGTGCTGTGCAATAACACCTTTAAATTCTTGGATAAATGGTACAGTCAAAGGGTCGGTACCGCGATGGGTACCCCGGTGGCGTGCGTTTTCGCGAACCTGTTTCTTGCAGCGTTCGAGGAGAAGCACATCACCGGAGCCCTAAATCCATACCTAAAACATATACGCCTTTATCTGCGTTTCGCGGATGACGTTTTTATTGTGTGGGATGGAGGTGAACCCACGTTTAACGATTTTGTCAGCTTCTTAAATAATAACAACGATCAAAATATGAAATTTACGTCTGTATTTGGAGATAAGCAACTAGAATTTCTGGATGTAAAAATTGAGATAGAGGAAGGCAGTATCAAAACTAGTGTCCACAGAAAAACAACGGCGACTAATAATGTGTTGCATTTTCAGAGCGCTCATCCAGCTCACACTAAGTGTGGTATCCCATATAGTCAGATGGTAAGATTAAGAAAAATTAATAATTGTGAGGAAAATTACATAAAACAACTGGAGGATCTCAAATTGCGCTTTAGAAATAGAGGTTATCCCAATCACATACTGCATAAGGCAGAACAAAGGGCCGCCAATTTAACCCAAGCTGATCTTTTAAGGAAAGGGAGAAATAAGAGTAGAGGAAATAATACTACGTTGACTAATCGTAAAGAAAATGGGACTTTTACTTTTTTATTTAAACATAGTCCACTTGATGATAACATCCATGCAGCCATCCGAAAAAATTGGCACGTGATTAAAAATGATACCGCTTTTCGCGATTTAACCACCTGTATCCCGCGTTTTGCCTATAAACGAACAGTAAATTTGGGCGACTTGGTAGTAAAGCACCGGCTGTCTGCTGACACCAGCAGCTGGATCAAAAAATCGCTCCCGCAAGGTAATTTCAGGTGCGGTGGTTGCAGTATGTGTCACCTCCATAATATTACTAATCCCCTCAAAATAGGCACTTTTTTTCATTTCGTAAAAGACTTTATAACATGTAAATGTAAATTTGTGGTATACGTTATTTTCTGCCCTTGTCATCGTTTTTATATCGGAAAAACCATAAGACCCCTATTTGTTAGGTTTCGCGAGCACTTTAACTCTGTACTTACAGGGAAGGGGCGTGTGCGCCTGGTAAAACATATACATGATGCGCATGGTGGCGACCCTAGTTCCCTTAGTTTTGCCGGCTTAGAGGTAGTTAAATTCCCTCAGCAAGGAGGAAACCATAATAAATTATTATTACAGCGCGAAGCACACTGGATTCTAAAAACTGACGCACAAGGTGCTTGGGGTCTTAACGATAAATTAGACATGGCGGTTTTCCTTTAGATCCGTTAAAATGTGGAGATAGTAGAATGAGTTATGTTGTTTTTAGTATTTGTCAATTGCACGCATATGTGGTAAGTAGGGCGTCAACTCCTATAAAAGGATATGACGTCACTAACACAACTCACTGGACCCGTTGAAGCGATTGTTCGCGAAACGGCCGTCGTCGTCTGTCTCGTCTCTGCACCCTCCCTCACCGCTCCCTCCTCATGTTGTAACCTGCCTTGTTCCTAGCTGGGAATGTTGAGCCACGGTCAATAAAGGACTATATTATCATTGAAGATCACGGGTGAGTGCTGCTTTCATTCATCTCCTCATGTTTTGGTGATTCAGCTGCGTCTTGTGCATGCACCGCCCCGTCTTCAGAAGAAGCTTACCTCGTCTGGTCTCTAAGGAGAATTTGTGGAGGTCTGAATGTGAGAAAGCTCGTTCAGTGCCGATCGACTGACCTCTTGTGACTGTGTATAGATATTGAAGAGCTAAGAGAACATCTAGAAACAAATTACTATGTCCAAACTGAGAAATGGATGAATCAAAAGTAGAACATAATAATATATGACTCATCACTTCTTATACTATGTGCACACGTTCAGGATTTCTTGCAGAAATTTCCTGAGCAAAATAGAACATTTTCTGCAGAAATCCGCATGCATTTTTTTTAGCGTTTTTGGCGCTTTTTGTTGCGGATTTTTCCGGAGATTTCCCAATGCAATGATATAGTGGGAAATCGTGGAAAAAAACGCATCATGTGCACAAAAATTGCGGAATGCATTCTAAATGATGGGATGCATAATGTATGCGTTTTTTATGCGGTTTTATAGCGTTTTTATAGCAAAAAAACGCAAAAAAAAGTGAAACAACTGCAACGTGTGCACACAGCCTTATAATGTGTAAAGAAGCATTAGCACACGCTCAGCACAAGACGGCAGGCATTTTTGCTAACGCTTCTCTGATGCATCATCTTCGGCCGTCCCCTCTTCCGTCTATTTATCTTCCACTTTGTCTGTGTTATGCTAAACGCCGCCTGAGGAAATTTACATAAAACACATTGTAGCGTGGCATTATTGTGCAGCATTAAAAGGGCAAGTTATTCTATAGTTCCACTTTGAATTGAGAACCATTTGAGTGTGTTACTTGGTCTCCCTCATAATTAACCCCATCACAACATGCATTTAGGTCATATGTCGTGCCCCTGACTTTGTGAGAGCCTCAATCTTTCCCGGCATATGATGGCTGATTTAATTAGCCACCATGTGCATTTAACAGCAACAGGTGGAGCAGCAATAAGTCCCGCATTTGTCTTAGATGCAATAATAGCTGGAGATTGGCCTAGAGACTACTTGGGCAATGCCATATAGAGGCTTTCATGAGGGAACCTTAAAGTAAAGTATTCCATGAGCTGTTTTTGAACACGACAACACCAGGCCACATCTTGCTTGTGCTACAGTGTGCAGCCTACAAGTCCTAAACATTCTACTATGGCCTTCATCATCTCCTAACTTGTGTGCCATCTGGCATATCAGGGACATCATTGGTTTGCAATTGCAAAGTGAGCTGCCAGTAGCGGATCTTGATGAAGAATATATATATATATATATATATATATAGTGCATCGACTATGGGGCCCGTGAGAAAGAGGGGCCCAGCGCTGTCCCCTCCCCAGCATTCAACTTATCGGCATCATAGATGCCGATACAGTTGAAAGCAGTGATGGAGGACAGAGAGTCAAATAACACTCCCTCTCCCATCACTCTCTCTCTGCCTCAGCATATGCCAGCAGGGGAGTTGAGAAGCTCTGCAGAATGCAGAAGCCAGAGCAGGGGGAACGAGGAGGAGAGGTAAGCATTGTGTGTCTGCTGCACTATATTGTGTGTGTGAATGCATTCTAGTGTGTGTGTGTTTGCTGAAGTATACTGTGTGTGGGGGAACTGCTCTATACTGTGTGTGGGGCTGCTTTATACTATGGGGGGCCAGCATTATAGTGTGTGTTTGTGTGGTTGCATTATACTCTGAGGGGGCTGCATTATACTGTGTGTGAGGGGCTGCACTATACTGTGTGGGGGGCTGCACTATACTGTGCATGTGGGGAAGTGCACTATATTGTGTGTGGTGCGCTGCTTTATTCTCTGGGTGCTACATTATACTGTGTGGGGGGCTGCATTATACTCTGAGGGGGCTGCATTATCCTCTGAAGGGGCTGCATTATACTGTGTGTGTGGGGGCGCTGCACTATACTGTGTGTGTTTGTGGGGGGACTGAATTACACTGTGTGTGTTTGTGTGGGGGGCTGAATTATACTGTATGTGGGGGGGCTGCACTATACTGTGTGTGTTTGTGGGGGGACTGAATTACACTGTGTGTGTTTGTGTGGGGGGCTGAATTATACTGTTTGTGGGGGGCTGCATTATGTTGCGTTGGGGCTGCATTATACTCTGAGGGGGCTGCATTATACTCTGTGGGGGCTACTTTATACTTTGAGGGGGGCTGCTTTATACTGTGTGTGTGGTGTGTGTGGAGGGGCTGATTATACTGTGAGTGTGTGTGGGGTGCATTATACTCTGAGGGAGCTGTATTATACTTTGAGGGGGCTACATAATACTCTATGAGGGGGCTGCATTATACTTTGAGTGGGGCTGCATTATGCTCTGAGGGGACTAAATTATACTCTGTGAGGGGGGCTGCATTATACTCTGTGAGGGGGGCTGCATTATACTCTGTGAGGGGGGCTGCATTATACTCTATGAGGGGGGCTGCATTATACTCTGTGAGGGGGGCTGCATTATACTCTGTGAGGGGGGCTGCATTATACTCTGTGAGGGGGGCTGCATTATACCATATGGGACCTGCATCATACTGTATCGAGGACTATCTGTACCCATCATTCTTCCTCACCAGGTGTAAAGAGCCCGGGAAACAAGCGTTGAACAACTTCAATATTGTCAATCACGCTCATTTAGCGGCCTGAACACAGCACATGTAAATACAATAGAAATGTTTCTGTGTGATGGTGCAATATGTGAGCATTTGGGGCCTCACTTTTAAACTTTTGCGCATGGCCCACTTTATCTAAAACCGGCCCTGCCAATATATATATAAGACTATACAAATATAATACATATATATATACACACACACACATACATATACACAAACACATATACACGTTAGTACATTACCTGTAAGATTATTCATTATTACAGCAGATAGTTATGTAGTACAGCCGTGGACAGAATGGACACAATTTTTTCATTTTCCCAAAAGTCTGACTTCAAGACTTCTGCCCTTCATCCTGACTGCTAGATATCAGCTTCTGGCCAAATCCAGACTAATGACAACACATATTTGTATAATTAGTGCTTGGAATAGTTCACGATTTTTATCTTTTTGTTTGTTCAACTGCTCTTTGAGGATTGACCACAGGTTCTCAATGGGATTGAGATCTGGGGAGTTTTCTGGCCATGGACCCAAAATGTTAATGTATTATTCAGCCAGCCACTTAGCTATCACTTTTGCTTGGTAACTTGGTTTCCATCATGCTGTAAAAAGCTTTATCACCAAAATGCTCCTACAGTGTTGGGAAAAGTCGCTGTTGGAGGATTTCTAGATCCCAATCTATTTGTGACAGTATCCTTAGGCCATATTGTGTGTCAGCCCACGATTGTGGAGGTGTAATGGTCACACGGGTCTACATGTAGCGATACGACCACCGGCATCCAGTGAAATGTCTCCTGCCTGTGTGTGGTGTGGTTTGATGGAGATACAGGACACTCAGGTCGCCCGACCCCAAATTACACAGGAGCACCTGATGGTGCTTATAGACAAGGAAGGACACAGTCCATTGTAAAAAAATGAATCGCGCGTTACAAATAGATAGAAGTGGCCAGATTTATGGTTTACACCTTCTGTAAAGAACAGAGCCATATTCTTGATAGCTGCATATAATTATATAGTATATATAGTATATGTCCCTATGAGTATACATTACTATATATGTATGTATATGTATATATATATATATATATATATATATATATATATATATATATATATATATATACACACATACACATACATACATACAGTACAGACCAAAAGTTTGGACACATCTCATTTAAAGATTTTTCTGTATTTTCATGACTATGAAAATTGTACATTCACACTGAAGGCATCAAAACTATGAATTAACACATGTGGAATTATATACTTAACAAAAAAGTGTGAAACAACTGAAATTATGTCTTATATTCTAGGTTCTTCAAAGTAGCCACCTTTTGAATTGATGACTGCTTTGCACACTCTTGGCATTCTCTTGATGAGCTTCAAGAGGTAGTCCCCGGGAATGGTTTTCACTTCACAGGTGTGCCCTGTAAGGTTTAATAAGTGGGATTTCTTGCCTTATAAATGGGGTTGGGACCATCAGTTGTGTTGTGCAGAAGTTTGGCGGATACACAGCTGATAGTCCTACTGAATAGACTGTTAGAATTTGTATTATGGCAAGAAAAAAGCAGCTAAGTAAAGAAAAACGAGTGGCCATCATTACTTTAAGAAATGAAGGTCAGTCAGTCCGAAAAATTGGGAAAACTTTGAAAGTGTCCCCTGTGCAGAGGCAAAAACCATCAAGCGCTACAAAGAAACTGGCTCACATGAGGACCTCCCCAGGAAAGGAAGATGAAGAGTCACCTCTGCTTCTGAGGATAAGTTTATCCGAGTCACCAGCCTCAAAAATCACAGGTTAATAGCTGCAAGGAAACCACTGCTCAGGACAGGCAACAAACAGAAGAGACTTGTTTGGGCTAAAGAACACAAGGAATGGACATTAGACCAGTGTAAATCTGTGCTTTGGTCTGAGGAGTCCAAATTTGAGATCTTTGGTTCCAACCACCATGTCTTTGTGCGACGCAGAAAAGGTGAATGGAAGCAAAAGGTGGCTACTTTGAAGAACCTAGAATACTAGATGGTGGCCCGATTCTAAGGCATCGGGTATTCTAGAATATGCAAGTCCACGTAGTACATTGCACAGCCCACGTAGTAGATTGCCCAGCCACGTAGTATATTGCCCAGTGACGTAGTATATTGCCCAGCCACATAGTATATTGCCCAGCCACGCAGTAAATTGCCCAGCCATGTAGTATATTGCCCAGTCACGTAGTATACTGCCCAGTCACGTAGTATATTGCTCAGCTACATAGTATATTGCCCAGTCACGTAGTATATTACTCAGCTACGTAGTATATTGCCCAGCCATGTAGCATATTGCCGTGCCACGTAGTACATTGCCCAGTTACGTAGTATACTGCCCAGCCACAAAGTATATTGCACAGCCCGCGTAGTATATTGCCCAGTTACATAGTATACTGCCCAGCCACATAGTATATTGCCCAGCCACATAGTATATTGCATAGCCCGCGTAGTATATTGCCCAGTCACATAGTATATTGCCCAGCCACAAAGTATATTGCCCAGCCACGTAGTATATTGCCCAGTTACGTAGTATACAGCACTGAGCCACGTAGTATATTGCCCAGTTACGTAGTATACAGCACAGAGCCACGTAGTATATTGCCCAGCCACGTATGTCACAGGTTAAAAAATAATAAACATATACTCACCTTCCGAGGGAGCCCTTGTAGTCATGTCGCCTGTGTGTGGTGCACTCGGCAGCTTCCGGTCCCAGGGTTGGTAGTGCAGGACCCATGATGACGTCGCGGACACATGACACATGTCACATGATCCTTGTCGCATACCATCCTTGCCACCGGAATCTGCCGCTTGCATGGAGTGGTTACCGGAGCGTTGCGAGGAGCGGGAAAGGCGGCGGAAGGTGAGTATATAATGATTTTTTATTTTTTAAAAATTGTTTTTAACATTAGATCCTTTTACTATTGACGCTGCATAGGCAGCATCAATAGTAAAAACTTGGTCACACAGGGTTAATAGCGGCGGTAACGGAGTGAGTTACCCGCGGCATAACGCGGTCCGTTACCGCTGGCATTAACCCTGTGTGAACGGTGACTGCGGGGAGTATGGAGCGGGCGCCAGGCACTGACTGCAGGGGAGTAGGAAGGGACTAATCGGACTGTGGCCGTCGCTGATTGGTCGCGGCAGCCATGACAGGTAGCTGGCGAGACCAATCAGCGACTTGGATTCCATGACAGACAGAGGCCGAGACCAATGAATATCTGTGACGGAAAGAAGGACAGACAGAAAGACAGAAGTGACCCTTAGACAATTATATAGTAGATAAGACATAATTTCATTTGTTTCACACTTTTTTGTTAAGTATATAATTCCACATGTGTTAATTCATAGTTTTGATGCCTTCAGTGTGAATATACAATTTTCATAGTCATGAAAATACAGAAAAATCTTTAAATGAGAAAGTGTGTCCAAACTTTTCGTCTGTACTGTATATACACATATCTATGACTGTACATTACTACAGTGTATCTACTATATAATTGTCTAAGGGTCACTTCCGTCTGTCCTTCTGTCTGTCTTTCTGTCACGGTTATTCATTCGCTGATTGGTCTCGCCAGCTGCCTGTCATGGCTGCCGCGACGAATCAGCGACGGGCACAGTCCGGAAGAATATGGCCGCTCCTTACTCCCCGCAGTGAGTGCCTGTCGCCCGCATACTCCCCTCCGGTCACTGCTAACACAGGGTTAATGCCGGCGGTAACGGACCGCGTTATGCCGCGGGTAAAGCACTCCGTTGCCGCCATTATTAACCTTGTGTGTCCCCAACTTTTTACTATTGACGCTGCCTATGCGGCATCAATAGTAAAAAATGTAATGTTAAAAATAATAAAAAACAAAAAAAAACTGCTATACTCACCCTCCGTAGCAGCTCGCGCCGGCCGCCATCTTCTGTTGCAGGTTCCATGGCAGAAGGACCTGCCATGACGTCACGGTCATGTGACCGCGACGTCATCAAGGCCCTGTGCGCCTGCGCGACAAGGACCTGCAATGACGTCACGGTCATGTGACCGTGACGTCATCACAGGTCCTGCGCTAATACCAACCCTGGGACCGGAAGCTGCCGTGGACTACAAGGGCTCCCTCGGAAAGGTGAGTATATGTTTATTTTTTATTTTTTCACCTGTGATAAACCTGGCTGGGCAATATACTACGTGACTGGCCAATATACTACGTGGCTCTTTGCTGTATACTACGTCACTGGGCAATATACTACGTCACTGGGCAATATACTGCATGGCTGCACAAT
This sequence comes from Ranitomeya imitator, assembly GCF_032444005.1. Classification (NCBI taxonomy): domain Eukaryota; kingdom Metazoa; phylum Chordata; class Amphibia; order Anura; family Dendrobatidae; genus Ranitomeya; species Ranitomeya imitator. The sequence goes on from NC_091287.1 coordinate 120,607,201, forward strand.
ATACTACGTCGCTGGGCAATATACTACGTGGCTGGGCAATATACTACGTGGCTAGGCAATATATTACGTAGCTGGGCAATATACCACGTGAAAAACACCAAAAAAGGACACATTCAAGAAAAAACACCAAAAAACAGGCAAAGATGCTTACCTGTCTAAATAGGCCTCAATACAAATGCACAAGCAGGGTGCAGCGGACCCAAACAAAATAGCAAGTGCACAGGTGCAATACCTAATGAAACAGCCAGCCTTCAATAAGGGTTTGGCCGTGTGGTACACCAATGCACTAAGATAAAATACTCTGTATGTGGCGTGTTCACACAAGGAATACAAAGCGTCTGGCTACAGCCTATTAATGACGCCATATGGCGGGCTGCCCAGTGCTAAAAATGCATCCCGTGCGAACAGAGGCCACAGTGTACAGAACAATTCGGGCCCAGCTGCACCCTGCAAAAAATATACGTGCAAAAAAACATATAAATATATGTAAGGTCTTAGTTGATATTAGGGCCATAATATGGAAGCTGGCAACCCACGCCAAGGGTCCTTACGTATTGCCAGTCCTACTCTAACATGAAAAACACCAAAAAAGGACACATTCAAGAAAAAACACCAAAAAACAGGCAAAGATGCTTACCTGTCTAAATAGGCCTCAATACACGTCGCTGGGCAATATACTACGTGACTGGGCAATATACTACGTGGCTAGGCAATATATTACGTAGCTGGGCAATATACCACGTGGCTGGGCAATATACTACGTGGCTGGGCAATATACTAAGTGGCTAAGCAATATACTACGTGGCTGGGCAATATACTACGTGGCTGGGCAATATACTACGTGACTGGGCAATATACTACGCGGCTGGGCAATATACTACGTGACTGGGCAATATACTACATTGCTGGGCAATATACTACGTGACTGGGCAATATACTACGTGACTGGGCAATATACTACGTGACTGGGCAATATACTACGTGACTGGGCAATATACTACGTGACTGGGCAATATACTACGTGGCTGGGCAATATACTACGTGGCTGGGCAATATACTACGTGGCTGGGCAATATACTACGTGACTGGGCAATATACTACGTGACTGGGCAATATACTACGTGACTGGGCAATATACTACGTGACTGGGCAATATACTACGTGACTGGGCAATATACTACGTGACTGGGCAATATACTACGTGACTGGGCAATATACTACGTGACTGGGCAATATACTACGTGGCTGGGCAATATACTACGTGGCTGGGCAATATACTACGTGACTGGGCAATATACTACGTGACTGGGCAATATACTACGTGACTGGGCAATATACTACGTGACTGGGCAATATACTACGTGACTGGGCAATATACTACGTGACTGGGCAATATACTACGTGACTGGGCAATATACTACGTGACTGGGCAATATACTACGTGACTGGGCAATATACTACGTGGCTGGGCAATATACTACGTGACTGGGCAATATACTACGTGGCTGGGCAATATACTACGTGACTGGGCAATATACTACGTGGCTGGGCAATATACTACGTGGCTGGGCAATATACTACGTGGCTGGGCAATATACTACGTGACTGGGCAATACACTACGTGACTGGGCAATATACTACGTGACTGGGCAATATACTACGTGACTGGGCAATATACTACGTGACTGGGCAATATACTACGTGACTGGGCAATATACTACGTGACTGGGCAATATACTACGTGACTGGGCAATATACTACGTGACTGGGCAATATACTTCGTGGACATGCATATTCTAGAATACCCGATGCGTTAGAATCGGGCCATCATCTAGTATACACATATCTATGACTGCACATCACTAGAGCACGTATACATATCCCTAGGAGTATGGTTGTACATTACATCTGTGTATTTCCCTGGCTGCCCCTCCCCTCTATCCCCTCCCTCTCAGCTCTGCGGCTGCGCTCACCTCACTCGTCATCCTCCCCGCAGAACACGTTCTCCCGGTCATTAGACGCAATCACTCTGCGCGTCAGACGATATTTGCGCTCCCACTAAGAACAACAGATCTTGTCGGCCGCAAACTGCCCTTCAGCTGAGGAGGCGGCGGCCCCGGGGGAAGGACGGCGCAGGCCTGTGATAGGCTGAGCTGCAGGCTGCACCGCCCTTTGTGACACACCTCTGGTAGTGCAGGCTCCGCCCACAGCTCGTCACCGCACGGATTCTCTGTCACCCGGAGTTTTTTTTCTCCCTTGAGGCTCCGATAGTGTCCGGGCATAGGGTGGACCCGCGCTCACCGGGCCCGTCGGGTAGCGTCCCGGAGAGGAGCGCAGAGCGGTAGTTTTTGTTGGTGAGGAGGTTGGAACACTCCCTGAGCTCCGTGCAGTTGTCGTTAGCGGCTTGTTCATCCACTGCGTTTTGTATATAAGTGTTGGGGCGTTTGTCTGCTTCTCTTGTAGGCAAATTTGAAGCATTTTCTACAAGCAGAAACACCTGAAGCACGGACATGTTATTTCCCTCGAAAGAAAAAAAAAGCACGTTGAAAACAAAGCGGAGCACGGAGGGCAAGATGGCCGGTGTCCCACTGGAATGAAGAAGCTAAAGCCGAGTACAGGGAACCTGTCCTGTAAGATAGGGCTGCATCCCAGCAGCTATGGGCTTAGGCCTCTTTCACACTTCTGTCTTTCTGTTTCCGTCACAAGCCGTCGTTTTGTGAAAAAAAACAGATTCAGGAAATGTTTCTTCCGGATCCGTTTTTTTCTCATAGACCTCTATTAGCGACGGATTGTGGCGGATGGCCTTCCGTTTCATCTGTCGTGCGCTGGATCCGTTGTAAAATTGCTGTCGGGCAGAGAAAACGTACAGAGGAACGTTTGTACTGTACGTTGGAAAATCGCTCAGCAACAGATACTGCGCTGCCCGTTGTTTGCTATAATGGAAGATTATGGACGCAGGATCCATCGCTGACTGTCAAAAGCAGCAATCCAGCGACGGGTTCTGTCTTTTGAAACTGAGCATCTCTTTTTTTACTATTGATGCTGCCTGTGCAGCATCAATAGTAAAAAGATATAATGTTAAAAATAATAAAAAATAAAAAATCGTGATATTCTTACCTTCCGGCGTCCCCGCAGCCTTCCCGATGCTCGCAATGCTGGCAGCTCCCGTTCCCAGTAATGCCTTGCAAAATGACCCGATGACGTAGCGGTCGCACGAGACCGCTACATCATCACTGGTCATTGCTCGCAAGGAATTACTGGGAATGGGAGCTGCCGGCAGTATTGCGAGTATCGGGAAGGCTGCGGGGACGCCGGAAGGTAAGAATATCACGATTTTAAAAAATTATTTTTAACCTGGGTTGTGTTGTACATGCGTTTTCGCAGCGGGAAGACACATACACATAGCCTCGATGGATCCATTTCAACATTTTGATGGATTGTGACTGATTGTAAAAAACGGAAGTGTGAAAGAGGCCTTAACCCCTTCATGACCTTGGGATTTTTCGTTTTTCCGTGTTCGTTTTTCACTCCCCTCCTTCCCAGAGCCATAACTTTTTTATTTTTCCGTCAATTTGGCCATGTGAGGGCTTATTTTTTGCGGGACGAGTTGTACTTTTGAACGACATCATTGGTTTTAGCATGTCGTGTACTAGAAATCGGGAAAAAAATTCCAAGTGCGGTGAAATTGCAAAAAAAGTGCAATCCCACACTTGTTTTTTGTTTGGCTTTTTTGCTAGGTTCACTAAATGCTAAAACTGACCTGCCATTATGATTCTCCAGGTCAGTATGAGTTCATAGACACCTAACATGACTAGGTTACTTTTTACCTAAGTGGTGAAAAAAAATTCCAAACTTTGCTAAAAAAAAAAAAAAAAAATTGCGCCATTTTCCGATACTTGTAGCGTCTCCATTTTTCATGATCTGGGGTAGGTTGAGGGCTTATTTTTTGCGTGCCGAGATGACGTTTTTAATGATAGCATTTTGGTGCAGATACGTTTTTTTGATCGCCCGTTATTGCATTTTAATGCAATGTCGCGGCGACCAAAAAAACGTAATTCTGGCGTTTCGAATTTTTTTCTCGCTACGCTGTTTAGCGATCAGGTTAATGCTTTTTTTAAAATTGATAGATCGGGCGATTCTAAGCGCGGCGATACCAAATATGTGTAGATTTGATTTTTTTTTATTGATTTATTTTGATTGGGGCGAAAGGGGGGTGATTTAAACTTTTATATTTTTTTTTATTTTTTTCACATTTTTTTTAAACTTTTTTTTTTTTTTACTTTTGCCATGCTTCAATAGCCTCCATGGGAGGCTAGAAGCAGGCACAGCACGATCGCTTCTGCTACATAGCAGCGATCTGCTGTTCGCTGCTATGTAGCAGAATTGCAGGTGTGCTGTGAGCGCCGACCACAGGGTGGTGCTCACAGCTACCGGCGATCAGTAACCATAGAGGTCTCAAGGACCTCTATGGTTACAATGGAGAAGCATCGCTGACCTCCGATTATGTGACGAGGGTCGGCTATGACGTCATTTCCGGCCGCCCGGCCGGATGCGGTAGTTAAATGCCGCTGTCTGCGTTTGACAGCGGCATTTAACTAGTTAATAGGCGCGGGCAGATCGCGATTCTGCCCGCACCTATTACGGGCACATGTCAGCTGTTCAAAACAGCTGACATGTCCCGGCTTTGGTGCGGGCTCACCGCCGGAGCCCGCATCAAAGCGGGCTTCTGACCTCGGACGTACTATCCCGTCCGAGGTCAGAAAGGGGTTAATGTGCAGGGCAATAGTAATAGTATTCTGACACCATGTGGCTGCCGCACTTGGACCCTGCTGCAGGGCGGAAATTAACTTTATTTATTTAAGTTTATCCGAGTCACCAGCCTCAAAAATCACAGGTTAATAGCTGCAAGGAAACCACTGCTCAGGACAGGCAACAAACAGAAGAGACTTGTTTGGGCTAAAGAACACAAGGAATGGACATTAGACCAGTGTAAATCTGTGCTTTGGTCTGAGGAGTCCAAATTTGAGATCTTTGGTTCCAACCACCATGTCTTTGTGCGACGCAGAAAAGGTGAATGGAAGCAAAAGGTGGCTACTTTGAAGAACCTAGAATACTAGATGGTGGCCCAATTCTAAGGCATCGGGTATTCTAGAATATGCAAGTCCACGTAGTATATTGCACAGCCCACGTAGTATATTGCCCAGCCACGTAGTATATTGCCCAGTGACGTAGTATATTGCCCAGCCACATAGTATATTGCCCAGCCACGCAGTAAATTGCCCAGCCATGTAGTATATTGCCCAGTCACGTAGTATACTGCCCAGTCACGTAGTATATTGCCCAGCTACATAGTATATTGCCCAGTCACGTAGTATATTACTCAGCTACGTAGTATATTGCCCAGCCATGTAGCATATTGCCGTGCCACGTAGTATATTGCCCAGTTACGTAGTATACTGCCCAGCCACAAAGTATATTGCACAGCCCGCGTAGTATATTGCCCAGTTACATAGTATACTGCCCAGCCACATAGTATATTGCCCAGCCACATAGTATATTGCATAGCCCGCTTAGTATATTGCCCAGTCACATAGTATATTGCCCAGCCACAAAGTATATTGCCCAGCCACGTAGTATATTGCCCAGTTACGTAGTATACAGCACTGAGCCACGTAGTATATTGCCCAGTTACGTAGTATACAGCACAGAGCCACGTAGTATATTGCCCAGCCACGTATGTCACAGGTTAAAAAATAATAAACATATACTCACCTTCCGAGGGAGCCCTTGTAGTCATGTCGCCTGTGTGCGGTGCACTCGGCAGCTTCCGGTCCCAGGGTTGGTAGTGCAGGACCCATGATGACGTCGCGGACACATGACACATGTCACATGATCCTTGTCGCATACCATCCTTGCCACCGGAATCTGCCGCTTGCATGGAGTGGTTACCGGAGCGTCGCGAGGAGCGGGAAAGGCGGCGGAAGGTGAGTATATAATGATTTTTTATTTTTTAAAAATTGTTTTTAACATTAGATCCTTTTACTATTGACGCTGCATAGGCAGCATCAATAGTAAAAACTTGGTCACACAGGGTTAATAGCGGCGGTAACGGAGTGAGTTACCCGCGGCATAACGCGGTCCGTTACCGCTGGCATTAACCCTGTGTGAACGGTGACTGCGGGGAGTATGGAGCGGGCGCCAGGCACTGACTGCAGGGGAGTAGGAAGGGACTAATCGGACTGTGGCAATCCATCAAAATTTCAACATTTTGATGGATTGTGACTGATTGTAAAAAACGGAAGTGTGAAAGAGGCCTTAACCCCTTCATGACCTTGGGATTTTTCGTTTTTCCGTGTTCGTTTTTCACTCCCCTCCTTCCCAGAGCCATAACTTTTTTATTTTTCCGTCAATTTGGCCATGTGAGGGCTTATTTTTTGCGGGACGAGTTGTACTTTTGAACGACATCATTGGTTTTAGCATGTCGTGTACTAGAAATCGGGAAAAAAATTCCAAGTGCGGTGAAATTGCAAAAAAAGTGCAATCCCACACTTGTTTTTTGTTTGGCTTTTTTGCTAGGTTCACTAAATGCTAAAACTGACCTGCCATTATGATTCTCCAGGTCAGTATGAGTTCATAGACACCTAACATGACTAGGTTACTTTTTACCTAAGTGGTGAAAAAAAATTCCAAACTTTGCTAAAAAAAAAAAAAAAAATTGCGCCATTTTCCGATACTTGTAGCGTCTCCATTTTTCATGATCTGGGGTAGGTTGAGGGCTTATTTTTTGCGTGCCGAGATGACGTTTTTAATGATAGCATTTTGGTGCAGATACGTTTTTTTGATCGCCTGTTATTGCATTTTAATGCAATGTCGCGGCGACCAAAAAAACGTAATTCTGGCAATTCGAATTTTTTTCTCGCTACGCTGTTTAGCGATCAGGTTAATGCTTTTTTTAAAATTGATAGATCGGGCGATTCTAAGCGCGGCGATACCAAATATGTGTAGATTTGATTTTTTTTTATTGATTTATTTTGATTGGGGCGAAAGGGGGGTGATTTAAACTTTTATATTTTTTTTTATTTTTTTCACATTTTTTTTAAACTTTTTTTTTTTTTTACTTTTGCCATGCTTCAATAGCCTCCATGGGAGGCTAGAAGCAGGCACAGCACGATCGCTTCTGCTACCTAGCAGCGATCTGCTGTTCGCTGCTATGTAGCAGAATTGCAGGTGTGCTGTGAGCGCCGACCACAGGGTGGTGCTCACAGCTACCGGCGATCAGTAACCATAGAGGTCTCAAGGACCTCTATGGTTACAATGGAGAAGCATCGCTGACCTCCGATTATGTGACGAGGGTCGGCTATGACGTCATTTCCGGCCGCCCGGCCGGATGCGGTAGTTAAATGCCGCTGTCTGCGTTTGACAGCGGCATTTAACTAGTTAATAGGCGCGGGCAGATCGCGATTCTGCCCGCACCTATTACGGGCACATGTCAGCTGTTCAAAACAGCTGACATGTCCCGGCTTTGGTGCGGGCTCACCGCCGGAGCCCGCATCAAAGCGGGCTTCTGACCTCGGACGTACTATCCCGTCCGAGGTCAGAAAGGGGTTAATGTGCAGGGCAATAGTAATAGTATTCTGACACCATGTGGCTGCCGCACTTGGACCCTGCTGCAGGGCGGAAATTAACTTTATTCCCCCAGTAGTTTGGCTGTGAGGGAGAGGCAGGACCTCAGTCGTGGCTGAGAGTATGTGCTTTACGCGTCCTGGTCTCCCGTCACATGAATATAATGTCCCTTCTGCGGAATACCTTCTGCACCATCAGGGTCCCATCAGGCTTGCTGAAGTTCTGCTGCTGACGTTGCATATAAAGTGCAGCTTGCCCACAACACAGAGTATAGTGCAGCTCTCTCAATACACAGTATAGTGCAGCACCCCCAACACACACAGGATAGTGCAGCTCCAATAGTACACAGTATAGTGCAGCTCCCCCAACTCACACAGGATAGTGCAGCTCCAATAAACAGTATAGTGCAGCTCTCTCACAATACACAGTATAGTGCAGCTCCAACACACAGTATAGTGCAGCTCTCTCACAATACACAGTATAGTGCAGCTCCCCCAACTCACACAGTATAGTGCAGCTGCCACCAACACACAGTATAGTGCAGCTCCCCAATACACACTATAGTGCAGCTCCCACCAACACACAGTATAGTGCAGCTCCCACCAACACACAGTATAGTGCAGCTCCCACCAACACACAGTATAGTGCAGCTCTCTCACAACACACAGTATAGTGCAGCTGCCACCAACACAGACACACAATAATGCATACACACTCACACAATACTCACCCCTCCTCGTTCTCTGCGCTGCTCCAGGCTCTGATCCGTTTTCATTAGCTTATTTGCTGGCACAGCGTGGTGCACAATGAAGTAACATCATCGCGTGTCTGCTGAGTCACAAGCAGATGGGAGATATGGGAGAGGAAGCACTCTCCTCCAGCATTGCTTTCAACTATATTGCCGTCTATGATGCCGATAAGTTGAATGAACGATGGGGGTGGCGCTGGGCCCCATAGTGGCTGCGTGATGTGACGTTATTAGAGGCACACCACTGGCTGGGGGGCCCTGGAAGAGCTGGGGCACTAGGCAGCTGCGTGGTCTGCCTGCCCCTAACGCCGTCCCTGATTGTACTTTATGTTAGTGGTAAATTTGATTGATATGAATATATGTGAATCCTCTCTAAAGGCACCTTCACACATAACGATATCGTTAACGATATCGTTGCTTTTTGTGACGTAGCAACGATATCGTTAAGGAAATCGTTATGTGTGACAGTGACCAACGATCAGGCCCCTGCTGGGAGATCGTTGGTCGCTGAGGAAAGTCCAGAACTTTATTTCGTCGCTGGACTCCCTGCAGACATCGCTGGATCGGCGTGTGTGACACCGATCCAGCGATGTCTTCACTGGTAACCACGGTAAACATCGGGTTACTAAGCGCAGGGCCGCGCTTAGTAACCCGATGTTTACCCTGGTTACCAGCGTAAAAGTAAAAAAAACAAACACTACATACTTACCTACCGCTGTCTGTCCCCGGCGCTCTGCTTCTCTGCACTCCTCCTGCACTGGCTGTGAGCGTCGGTCAGCTGACCGACGCTCACAGCCAGTGCAAAAGGAGTGCAGAGAAGCAGAGCGCCGGGGACAGACAGCGGTAGGTAAGTATGTAGTGTTTGTTTTTTTTACTTTTACGCTGGTAACCGCTGACCGACGCTCACAGCCAGTGCAAAAGGAGTGCAGAGAAGCAGAGCGCCGGGGACAGACAGCGGTAGGTAAGTATGTAGTGTTTGTTTTTTTTACTTTTACGCTGGTAACCAGGGTAAACATCGGGTTACTAAGCGCAGCCCTGCCCTTAGTAACCCGATGTTTACCCTGGTTACCCGGGGACTTCGGGATCGTTGGTCGTTGGAGAGCTGTCTGTGTGACAGCTCTCCAGCGACCAAACAGCGACGCTGCAGCGATCGACATCGTTGTCGGTATCGCTGCAGCGTCGCTGAGTGTGAAGGTACCTTTAGGTTAAAACCTGAATTTATAGGTATGTAGGATCCTGCTGCAATTAAATCCACTCTAGGCTGGAGGGTGGAGTGCTCGGTCGGACAGTCAATATACAAATAACAAAAGACTGACTGGCATTTCCAAATCAGAAAACTTGTGTTAACGTGTGTGAACTAAGAGTAGCCATCTCTATACATCGGCGATCGCTTTGTTGTTGGCTGCTGGGCATGCATGAATTGGCCAAATTATGTGCTAAGCATCTCCATTTTTTTCTTATCTAGATCAGTAATGCTATTCATATTTTATATTTACATTCTTTAGAACTACAGAGTGCAACTTTGTTAAGTATTGATATGGCTACTCTTAGTTCGCATCTGTACACACCAGTTTTCTGATTTGAAGTGCCAGTCAGTGTTTTGTGGGCGAATTTCACTGCAGTGAATTTGAACTGCAATGAACTCGACTCTGCACCGTGATACTTTTTCTCACTGTGCTAACGGGGATCTCAGAGACGTCGTCGCAGTTCAGCCCGGCTGGGAACGGAGCCTCAGTGACCGAAGGTAACCTTGATGATGTCACCGCTAGTTACTGAGGCTGCACTCGCAGCAGCTCATTCACCAGTGGATCTCAGCCTGAATGGTCGCATTTTTTTTACTGTCCAGGTTGAAAAGTGTTCGCAGACATGGATTACAGTGTGGGACAGAACGACTGACAGGTGAGGGATATTGTTGTTTTCAATTTTTGATTTATTACAGGAGATGAGGGATTCAGTGGAATAAGGCCATGTTCACACAGTGTGTTTTTTACTGCGGAACCGCAGCGGTTTTGCCGCTGCGGTTCCGCAGCTGTTTTCCATGCAGGGTACATTACAATGTAACCCTATGGAAAACAGGAACCGCTGTGCACATGATCCTGAATTTGCCATAAAAAGCCGCGCTGAATAGCTGCGGGAAAAAAGAAGGAGCATGTCACTTCTTTTTCCGAAACAGCAGCGGTTCTGCACCCATAGACCTCCATTGTGAGGTCAAACCCGCAGTAAAACCCGCAGATCAAAAATATATCTGCGGGTTTTATTGCGGTTTGTGGTGCAGAACCGCTGCAGCAGGAAGTGCGGGGAAGCGGGAGGAAGTTGGTGCGCGGAAGTGCGTGGGCGGAGTGTGGTCCTGACTGTATCCCGAAGAGACTGTCATCATGGAGGCATACCGTCGCATGGGGATCGATGTCGGGCGTCTGATTGATTTGGTATGTATGTGTGTGTGTGTGTCTGTGTGTGTGTCTGCGTGTGTGTCCCCATGCGACGATAGTGCCTCCATTGTGCTAAGTCGCCGTATGGGACTACTACTCCCATCCGGTATTAGGATGGGAGAGTTGTCCCTGTGTCCGGCGACTTAGCACAATTGTAAAGTTACACAAAACACCAACACACAATACACATACATGACACACAGTACAGTACATACAACCCATAACATAGAGTATATACTCACCAACAGCACACTTGTAGGCGAAGCCCTCGATCCTCCAGGAAAAAATCCCAAAATAAAAAATAAAATTCATACTCCCTGTCCGCAGAATCCATAAAACGAGTGTCCCACGCCGATCTGCTGCTCTCCGGCGATACACTGCCAGGAGCGAAGCTCCTAGCAGTGTATCGCATACTGTCCCAGAGTTCAATGGCTCCGGCGTCTCGGTTAACGGCAGTACAGCTGCGTTGAACTTTCCCACGCAGCACTGCCGTTAAGCGAGAGTGCCGGGGTCAATGACCGCCGGTAAACTCGCTCGCGCATGCGCAGTAACACACCGACAGGAACTATGGCTCCTGTCAGTGTGTTGCTGCAGCCGTGGAGAGCAGACACATCTCTGGATGTGTCTGTTCTCCATGGAACATCTTCGTGGGACCCTCGATGGATTTCTGCGGACAGGGCCAGGGAGTATGAATTTGTTTTTTTATTTTGCATCTTTTTCAGGTCGAGGGTCTTCAGGACGGATTGAGCGAAGAATAAATTATGGTCAAAAAGTGTGAGTCTTTATTTCATTAAAATATTTTTTTCTAGTCTTTGTGTTTTTTTTTTTTTTAACCCTTTCATTGGCTTAATAATGGATAGGCGTCTTATTGACGCCTCTCCATTATTAACCGGGCTTAATGCCACCTTACAATAGCAAGGTGGCATTAACCCCTCATTACCCCATATCCCACCGCTACACGGGAGTGGGAAGAGAGGGGCTAAGTGCCGGAATTGGCGCATCTTTTTGATGCGCCTTTTCCGGGGCGGCTGCGGGCTTATATTTGTAGCCGGGGGGGGGGGGGGGGGCAAATATCCATGGCCCCTTTCCTAGGCTGTGAATATAAGCCCATGGCTGTCTGCGTAGCCTTTCTGGCCTAAAAATATAGGGGGACCCCAACACTTTTTTTTTTCGGGGCCCCCTATATTTTAGTGCCAGAACGGTTACGCAGACAGCTGTGGGCTTATATTCATGGCCTGGGAACAGCCATGGGTATTTTAACCCCTTCCCGGGCCTCAAATATTGGCCCACGGCTGCGTAGCCTTTCTGGCCTAAAAATATAGGGGGACCCCAACACTTTTTTTTTTCTGGGCCCCCTATATTTTAGTGCCAGAAAGGCTGCGCAGACAGCTGTGGGTTAATATTCATAGCCTGGGAACAGCCAGGGGTATTTTAACCCCTTCCCGGGCCTCAAATATTGGCCCACGGCTGTCTGCCTAGCCTTTCTGGACTAAAAATATAGGGGGACCCTATGTATTTTTTATTTAGGGGGTCCACATATATTATAGTAACCCTTTAATAGGATTAATAATGGACAGGCGTCTTATTGACGCCTCTCCATTATTAACCGTGCTTAATGCCACCTTACAATAGCAACCCTATCATTAACCCTAGGATCCCTTTAGGGTTAGGGGTAGGGTTAGGATCCCTTTAGGGTTAGGATCCCTTTAGGGTTAGGGTTAGGATGCCTTTAGGGGTAGGGTTAGGATCCCTTTAGGGTTAGGGGTAGGGTTAGGATCCCTTTAGGGTTAGGATCCCTTTAGGGTTAGGGGTAGGGTTAGGATCCCTTTAGGGTTAGGATCCCTTTAGGGGTAGGGTTAGGATCCCTTTAGGGTTAGGATTCCTTTAGGGTTAGGGGTAGGGTTAGGATCTCTTTAGGGGTAGGGTTAGGATCCCTTTAGGGTTAGGATCCCTTTAGGGGTAGGGTTAGGATCCCTTTAGGGTTAGGATCCCTTTAGGGTTAGGGGTAGGGTTAGGATCCCTTTAGGGGTAGGGTTAGAATCCCTTTAGGGTTAGGATTCCTTTAGGGGTAGGGTTAGGATCCCTTTAGGGTTAGGATCCCTTTAGGGGTAGGGTTAGGATCCCTTTAGGGTTAGGGGTAGGGTTAGGATCCCTTTAGGGGTAGGGTTAGAATCCCTTTAGGGTTAGGATTCCTTTAGGGTTAGGGGTAGGGTTAGGATCTCTTTAGGGGTAGGGTTAGGATCCCTTTAGGGTTAGGGGTAGGGTTAGGATCCCTTTAGGGGTAGGGTTAGAATCCCTTTAGGGTTAGGATCCCTTTAGGGTTAGGGGTAGGGTTAGGATCCCTTTAGGGGTAGGGTTAGGATCCCTTTAGGGTTAGGGGTAGGGTTAGGATCCCTTTAGGGGTAGGGTTAGAATCCCTTTAGGGTTAGGATCCCTTTAGGGTTAGGGGTAGGGTTAGGATCCCTTTAGGGTTAGGATCCCTTTAGGGGTAGGGTTAGGATCCCTTTAGGGTTAGGATCCCTTTAGGGTTAGGATCCCTTTGGGGTTAGGATCCCTTTAGGGTTAGGATCCCTTTAGGGTTAGGATCCCTTTGGGGTTAGGATCCCTTTGGGGTTAGGATCCCTTTAGGGTTAGGATCCCTTTAGGGTTAGGGGTATTGTTAGGGGTAGGGTTAGGGTCCCTTTCGGGTTAGGATCCCTTTCGGGTTAGGATCCCTTTCGGGTTAGGATCCCTTTCGGGTTAGGATCCCTTTGGGGGTAGGGTCCTTAGGGTTATGAGCCCTAACCCTACCCTAACTATTTCAGTTTATAGTGGGTTTTTTACTTAATGTTGTTGATTGGCGCACGCACCGCTCATGATTGACGGCGCCAGAGCTAGTAGTAAAACAACTGCACACGAACGTTTTTATTGGTGTTTGTGTTCATTTATTAGGGGTTACTTTGATATATTTCAACTTTTTAAAAGCATTTGTGTAACATTACTTGGTCGTGCTATAGATTATGAGATGACACTATTGTATTCATTGTAGGTTCGTGATTATCCGGCCCTGTGGGATCCTTCCGATCAATCCTATAAGGATAAGTACTTCAGGGAACTTGCGTGGACGAAAATAGTTCGCGACATGTTCCCCGATTGGGACAGATATCCTGGGGCAACACAGCTGACAATAGGTAATTATAATTACATTTATTTAGTGAACCTTGAGTATATTAAAAATATAATTTGTTTAGATCTCTAAAAAATTGTTGTTTTTTTTTTGGAACCTTTTTTTGGTATATAAAGATGTGAGGCAACGTTGGCGCTCCATCAGAGACCGATTTACAAAATTTCTGAATGATTGCTCAAAGAGTGGCTCTTCGCCAAGCAAAGCCAAATTCCCCTTCAGTGAAGAGCTACAGTTTATTGTGACCAGCAGGACATTGAGAAAGTAAGTTAAAATCCACTCCACAAGATTATTTATATATAATATGTTGTGCTAAAAATTGTATTAATGATCTTTTTTTTCCCCCCACAGGACGGAAGGAAACATGTCTGCAGCTGATTTAGAGGACAGCGACACAGAGGATGGAGCAGGCAGTTCCTCTGGAGTGGGAGGGACCATCTCTCCCTCCATTCCCACAGCTTCTGCTGAATCAGCATCCACTTCAGCAGCTGCTGCATCAACATCTGCTTCAGCAGCTGCTGAAGCATCTGATTCCGTAGAAGCTGTGAGAGTGGAGAAGAGAGCTGTCTATCCGGTGGCAGCAGAGAAAAAAAAAACAAAAACGAAGAACCAAGAGGACCAAACGGTTCAAATTGCCTGTGACACATTGGATTTATTAAAAAAATCAACTACAGATGACCATTGCGACTCCTTTGCACTAACTGTCGCCAGAAAAACACGCTCCCTGCCACCGGATAGACAATCTCTTTTTATGTCTATGGTCCAGATGTCCCTCACTGCTCTGGAGGACCCTGCTCCTATTTCTCCATACAATGAGGTTCTGATGGGGGTGTTGGGACTTTTCAGGCCCCGACACAGAACACCTGAAACACCAGCTACAAGACCCCAGTATTTGGCCAACAGCCAAGGAAGTTCTGGACATAGAGGCATCCAAGGCAGTTATGGAGATAGAGGCAGTTCGCAGCAGCTGGGGGGAGCAACGTATGAAACTGAGGGAACAAATTTCCTCTATTCACCAGAGTACACCTTTCTTAATTGAACATAAATTGGGCAAAAGTTTTCAGTTGCACAGAAAACCACAAGAAAAACGAAGTACATCATATGTGATAATCGTTAAACTTATCAGTTTATTGAAAATAATAAAAATGAACAAAACATAATATAACAGAAAAACCGTATTGGTATTCAAATAATAGGGAACAGGTGCACCACAACATCAACTATCACATAACAGGAAGGGAGAAGGACATGCGTTGTCAAAGGATTAAAAAATATAACTGAGTACTGGCACTGGAGGTCTCAATAGAGATGTACAGGGACATATAACTCCTTTGACAACTCCTGCCCTTCTCCCCTCCTGTTATGTGATAGTGGATGTTGTGGTGCACCCGTTCCCTAATATTCGAATATTTCAGTATAACGGTTTTTCTGTCATATTTTGGTCATTTTTAATATTCAACAAAAAACTGACAATTTTAATGATTATCCGAGATATAATGTACTTCTTTTTTCTTGTGGTTTTCTTGTGTTTTTTTCTATGACTATGGTGTCCGGACCTGTGCTTTTGTTTGTAGCTCCAGTTGCCTGTTGGATTTGAAAGGGGCTGTTTATATTTTTTTTTTCAAATTGAAAAATCATTTGTACAAATTACCACTTATTTTTTGTTCTTTACAATAAATTTTATTTTTCACAAAATATTATCTTCTTTTTAGACAATGGGGACAAGGCCGCTGTCCTGGGTTTATGGGCTATCGATTAGTGGTTTAGGGGTTGATGTGTTAACTATTGTATATCTCATACTGCTGTTAATTTATGAAAACACCAACCATTTTTTTGACATACAAATAAACAAAACAAATTAAACCAAAATAACTTTTTTATTTATATTACAACCAAATTTTTTTTTCTCTTTTTTGGGTAACATGAAAAAAATTTTTTTTTTTAAAATTTTTTGTGTTGATTGCTGTCGTTTATCATTCTTCGGGATGTTTTCAAAACTGTTAGCAGCGATGTCGGCAACTTTTTGGGGACGGTCAGTGTAGATGCATCCTTCTCTGCTGGTCAGGCTGCTCAACACCAGCACAGGAGTATTGCCAGTGCACGGCACCTTCTGGACTCATAAAGTAGTCAGTGAAGGATTCTCTTACACGCACACCAGAGTTGGACGGCCTGCCCAGACCCCCGTTGACAACTGGATTAAATACTGGCTGCTGGTACTCCCACATCTACGTCAGTGTTGTACTCACGAGCATAGTTGTGGAGTACACAGCAAGCCTTTATCACAGCATCAACTGTGTCTGTGTCCAACTGAATGGCAGTGTGAAAGATCCTCCACTGACTAGTCATGATCCCAAAGGTGCATTCCACATATCTGCGTGCACGACTCAGCCGATAATTAAAAATCCTCCGTCGGGCATCCAGTCCCCTTTGTGGGTATGGGCGCAGCAGGGTTGTCGTTAAGGGAAACGCCTCATCCGATACCATCACAAAGGGTACTGGATGTGTGGAACCCGGCAAAGGTCTTGGGGCTGGGAGCGTTCCGCCATCTCGAAGAATTTGCATGCCAATCTGTGACGTTCGCAACACCCGAGAATCCCCAGTACTACCATAGGCACCAACATCAATGGCAACAAATTTGTAATGGGCATCAGCCACCGCCATCAGGACCACTGAAAAATACTTCTTATAATTAAAGAAGCGTGATCCTGATCATGGGGGCTGCTGGACCCTAACATGTTTACCATCGACTGCACCTATGCAGTTTGGGAAATTGGCCACAGACTGAAAGCCTGCTGCAACCTGCAGCCAAGTCTCCTCGGTTGGGGAAGGCATCACTATAGGCTGCAACTTCTGCCAGATGACGGTACATGTACACCTCACAATGTTAGAGATGGTAGATTTACCAACTCTAAATTGGAGGTGCAGGGATGTATAGCTCTCTCCTGTGGCCAAAAATCTGGAAAGAAACAAAAAAGAAAATTAGAAATGTCACACAAAAAGGTAATTACAACATGTCACAAGTTAAGGCCGCTATAATATGCGTCCAGCACCATTCAATAATGATGGCATTAACACCCAGCACAACACAAAGGGTGTAAAAAACATTAATAAAAGGCCTGATGGGACTTGTGCACACACGCATGCGAGATATGACCGAGTGTTGCATGGTAATCCCCGGACCTGCTGCATGCACTCCGTTGTGGAGCGTGCGGCTCCATGTATTGGTATGTGGGTGCACACTCCGCTCCAGAGTGCAGGCGGCAGTGCCGGGGATTACCATGCAACACTCGGCCGTATCTCACGTGTGTGTGTGTATGTGTGCCCCCTGTCCAACAGGAGGACTGGGTGGGTTTAATCACACATACTGGACACAGAGACATGTAAAATAGAGACCTAACGACATTCCCCCCCAAAAATTGTTACTTACCGCAAGGTGATGAGCAGCCTTTCCTCAGCAGAGATGGACTTCCTCATCACCGTGTCTTGCAGTGTCAAATGGGGTGCCAGGATGGTGAGCAGTCTGTCAAATGCCATAATTGGTAGCCGACAAAGAGAGAAATTTTTCAGGATATCTGAAAATTGAAAAAGAAACACAAAAAAAGGTTACTTCACAAATATTGTTAGCAAAAAAAGGATAAATTTGTCATTCAATATATTTCTACTTACCTCCTTAAATCATTGTACAGCACATAAAAGTGCCCCTTCTCAGTTCGGTCTGCTACAAGCGGGTGCACCCACATCCTTTTCTGCGCACGTCTTCTCTGCCGCCGCTGCCTCTAAAGTAAATAAATTTTTTTTTTTTTTATAAAACACAACAAAAAATATCAAGCATGCCTGGAAACCAATGCGGATTATGTAAGGGTACGTGTCCACATTCAGGATGGCCATCGTTATCGTTGGAGCGCCAAAGCCGCTATGTGCAAAGCCCCACCCCCTTCTGGTACGCAATGATGCCAGATGTGTTCATTGTACAAATCCGGCATCATCGCACCCCACGCATAGGGCCCTGTTTTATTCCTTGCGGAGCCGCAGCTTCTCAACAAGGAACACGGACATGCTGTGATCATAAAAGACGCGCAGCATGTCCGGAGTCGCAGGGCTGACGGATGACACACAGTGGACACGTGATTTCATGAAATCACCTCCACTATGCTGTTACATGTGGACGCTGCATGTTTGGCGCTGCGGCCACACGCAGCGCCAAACATACAGCGTTTCCAGAACGTGGACATGTACCCATAACCCAATATATAAAACAAACAGACATCTGCTTACCTGACGTGCATGTCGATTCAGAATTAGAAGCATCAACCCCAGGATCGCAATCCGGTGTGGCGTGCGGAGCTGGATCCGCGGGCTGTCATCTGGCCTACGCTCAGCACGTCCACTCATTTTGATGTGTAGTTCCAAAATGGAGGATGGAAGAAGAAAAGGGTTGGACAAGGAAATGACATCATTTTTTTTTTTCTTCCCCCACTGCAGTAAGCTTTATTTGTGTCAAACACAGACAATCTGCAGAGAAAACTGCATCAAAAAACGCACTAAAAACCGCATCAAAAAAACGCATCAAAAAACGCACCAAAAAACACACCTGCGTTTTCTGCAAAGAGCTGCGGTTTCAGTCCTGAAAAAAAAAGGATGGAAATCAGGAACGTGTGAACATACCCTTAGGCGTTAGGCAAGTATAACTGTTTGCTATTTTTAAATAAAAATGGAAAAGTGTGTTTTGTTTTATTTCTAATAAAAGACTTTATTTTGGCTGTGTCTTTACCATATAACTATAGGATTAGTAATGGATAGGTGTCTTATAGACGCCTCTGCATTACTAACCTATGGGTTTGATGTCACCTGACAATACAAAAGTGACATCAACCCCACAAATATGAACCACACTTGCCACCGTTACAAGTGGGAAGAGCCAGGCAAAGCGCCAGAATTTGCTCAATAGATGCACCTTTTCTGGGCGACAGCGGGCTGCTATTTTTAGGCTGGGGGTCAATATCCATGGCCCCTTACCAGCCTGATAATACCAGCCACCAGCTGTCGCTTTAGCAAGGCTGGTGGTGAAAAATGGGAGGGTACCCCATGCCGTTTTTTTTAAATTATTTAAAAAAAAAATCGGAGTGGGGACCCCTCTATTCTTGATAACCAGCCCTTTTAACGCTGACAGCTGAGGATTGCAGCCCCCAGCTGTCAGTTTTGCCTGGCTGGTTATCAAAAATATAGGGGAACCCACACCATTTTTTTTAAAATGATTTATCTACAGCACAGCCTCCGGCTGATGAATACTCCCATCAGCGGCTCCTGCTCTGACTTATTAGAGGCAGCAGGCATCATCCATAAATTAGTAGGGTTGTGAGTGGCTGCTTTCATCAGTAGTTTGCACCTATGCTGACCCTGCCTTTATTATTTGGGGTCTGCTGCATCCTGCTTGTGCATTTGTGATCTGACCTGGTAATGGTAAGGCTGTGTTTTTCTGGTCTGTTTTTTTTCCCCTATATCTCTTTCCATTTATGCATATTTACCAGCATATATTTATCTATGTAAAAGCTAAGTAATAGTTTGTAACCTAAAAACCTTATAGTTTGTATAAGTCTGAAATAAGTCCAGCATTATACCGTCTGATCGCTAAACTGAGAGCATAACTTCTTTTTGTATTCTTATAGCTTTGTGCCTATTTTGAGAAGCAAAGGCATGTTGTTCCTGTAGGTATTGGTAGAATATTTTATTTGATATTCTTCTTACAATTAACTAAATAGTAAATTCCAGCAAATCTGGGTTTTGCCATAATGGTGTATACTCTGTTTACCCCGTATTTTTTTGATTTTTTTTACCAAACTGAGCTCAAAGTAAAAATGTCAATGCACTCTTTACTTCCCCCTCCCCTCATATTTCTCATTTCTAAGGAGGAAAGCAGGTTCACGCTTTCAAGGTGGTATTTCAGTATGGCACCTGTAACGTGGTCAGTAACAGGTTCACCCAAACCCTTAACCGCCAATAAGCATTAAAATGGAAGTCGTTAATGCGAAATAAGGAAATAGTGGAGGTGGTGATTCCCATGGGTGTCAGCTGTACATGACAGCTGACACCGTGCTGTATCGGTCCCGAACGGCTTTGCGACCAATCAGGGCCGATTAACCCCTTAAATGCCGCTGTCAATCACGATAGCGGTATTTAAGTTGTTACAAGACGGTCACAAGACCCCCTTAGTAACCATCAGATTCCCGAAATGAGAAATGCGGGTCCCGATGGTTACCATGGTACCCTGAGGTCATGTCATGACCCCAGGATATGGTGGCTGGTGAGATCCAGCAATAGGCCAGAGTCACACTAGCGTATAATACGGATGAGTGCTATGCGAGAAAACATTGCATAGCACTCGGACCAGTGTTAATCTATGTGGAAGCTCACATCACGTTTTTTTTCCTCTGGCCTATTCTACATGAGAGTGAAATCGCAGCATGCTGTGATTGTACACGCATATCGCCCGAATCTCGCCAATGCAAGTCTGGGTGCGAGAAAAAAAAAAGGACACCAAACGGATCATCAGTGTGACTTGCGAGAAATACACACACATTTTCCTCATTTCAGCCCATTGAGCTATTAAATTAATTGGGGAAAAGCAGTGAGAAATGTAAAGCCATACGCATGTCATAAAGATACATAGGTGCGAGAATCTCATCATCACATTGCGAACGCATTACACACGGATGACCATACAGAGAACATTTGTGCGACTCTCGGGTGAGAGAAACGGACCGATTTTTCATATGTTAAGTGTGACTCCGGCCATAAGCCGAGTCTAACAGTGTCAGTGAGACACTGACTGCTCTCATGTACTGCTGTACATGAGTACAGCAGTGTATGAGACAAGTGATCAAAATAAAAATTATACATGTCCCACTGTGAAAAAGTATGAAGAAAAATAAAATAAGATATGTAAAAAAGTATAGAAAAACACATAAAAGTACACACAAATCCCGAAAATCCATTTTGCCACTCAAAACGCAGCGTTTCTGACAAAACAAAATTGGCATTTCCACGTCCGAAACTACCCGCTCTAAAAAACTGGCACGCAATTTATTCTGTTTGGCGAATGCCGTAAAAAAATAAAAAACACAGAAATGTCGCTTTTTTATCATACTAACTCACAAAAAAGTGAATAAAAAGTGTTCAAAAAGTCATATTTAAAAAAAAAAAGTCACGCAACAAAACAAGCCCTAATATGGCTCATTCAAGAAAAAATAAAAAGTTATAGCTCTCAGCATATTATGATGCAAAAACATTCATTATGCTAAAATATTGTTTTTAGTTTCCCAAATGGTGTCACTTGTGAGGGTTTTCCTTTTCCACTTGAAACAAGGCATAACATGCTGACCTTTCCATTAAAGTCTGCTTTCCAAACTGTAACTCTTTTTCTGAGCCCTGCAGTGAGCCTAAACAGTAGTTTACCCCCACAAATGGGGTATCGGCGCACTTAGGAGAAACTGCACAACAAATTGTATGTTCCAATTTTTCCTGTTACCATTGTGAAAATGCTACATTTGGGGCTAAAAAATATTTTTGTGGAGAAAACTTGATTTTTTATTTTTATGGCTCAACGTTATAAACTTCTGTGAAGCATCTAGGGTTTCAAGGTACTCACCACACATCTAGATAAGTTCATTGAGGCATGTAGTTTCCAAAATCGTGTCACTTGTGGGGGGTTTCCACTGTTTAGGCACATCAGGGGCTCTCCAAACGCAACATGAGGATGGCTAATTATTCCAGCAAATTTTGCATTCAAAAAGTAAAGTGGCTCTCCTTCCTTTCCAAGCCCAGTAGTTTTGCCCCACAAATCGGGTATGAGCGTAGTCAGGAAAAAATTGCACAACAAATTTTTGGGGCCATTTTTTTTCCTGTTACCGTTGCAAAAATAAAGTTTGGGTCGAAGGTAAAATTTTTGTGACAAAAAGTTAAATGTTGATTTTTTTCTTTCCATATTCCAAAAATTCCTGTGAAGCACCTGAAGGGGTAATAAACTTATTGAATGTGTTTTGTGCACCTTGAGGGGTGCAGTTTTAAGAATGGTGTCACTTTTGGGTATTTTCTGTCATATAAGACCCTCAAAGTCACTTCAAATGTGATGTGGTTCCTAAAAAAAAAATGGTTTTCTAAATTTTGTTTGAAAAATAAGAAATCACTGGTCAACTTCTAACTTCTAACTTCCTAACAAAAAATATGTTTAAAAAATTGTGCTGATGTAAAGTTGACATGTGGGAAATGTTATTTATTAACTATTTTGTGTTATATCAATCTCTTATTTAAGGGTATAACAATTAAGTTTGAAAATTGCAAAATTTTCTAAATTTTTCAAATTTCGTTTTTTTTTATTTATTACAAATAAACTAAGTCATATCAAAGAAATGTTACCACTACGATAAAGTACAGTATGTCATGAAAAAACAATCTCAATCAGTGGGATCTGTTGAAGCGTTCCAGAGTTATTACCACATGAAGTGACACTGGTCAGAATTGTAAAATTTGGCCTGGTCTCGAAGGTGAAAACAGACTCTGGGATGAAGGGGTTAAAGGTTAGGTCCTGATGGTCTCTTGTCCGGTTTAGGATTGGATTCTGCTCTTTAAAATGAAGAATCTTAGCAAAGGCTGGTTGAGGTGGTCTCCCTGGAAGAAGTGGATGAGTGCTAACCTGGTGAGCCCTCTCTACAGCATATGAGGGAGATTGGACTTCTTTCCTAAACTCTTGCAGCAGCCGGGATTCTGATTTTTCAGGAATGCCCACAGTCCTGATATTATTGTGGGTGAGCCTATTTTCTAGGTCGTCCACGTTGGACCATAGTGCAGTTACTTCTTTGGATATCACTGTTCCGTAAACTTTCGTTTACATATGCTTTCATGGCAGTAGGTTCAGGACCTGATAAATTATACAAACAAGCTTTAGTTCATTTGGCATTAGGGATAAGATTAATTTCAGTCATAAGGATGATGGAGAGGTAATATCTTTTTTTCCCCAAGAACTCATCTCCGAAGTCTTTCAGGTGCCACAGCAAACCCTTCAGACAAGCAGAGAAAATTTTTTACAGAACTAAGACATCTCGTGACAATTGGGGCTCCATTTAACAATATCCTTCTGACACCAATCAATAACAGGATTGTGAATTTGAAGCCGTGGAAACCTCAGTATGAACCCAGTATGTAAATTATCCAAAACAAAGTAGGAGATAGACTCAGAGTGAAGTGTTCCCACTCCATGTGTGAATTCCATAGTTACAAGGTGTCCTGTCAATGGCAAAGATTTGAATGGGTCCTTCCAACCTAACTGTCCCTAATTTATGAACTAGACCTAAATCAATGAAGTTGGATGTGGATCCATAGTCAATGAAAGCTAAATGTTGATAATGACTGGTTCTGGAAAAGTAGTTCCACGTTCAGCAGTACTTTATCTGAGGAGTAAAAGGTACCTGAAATTCTGGGTGATCTCGACAATCACCCAAACGTGGGTGTTTCCCTATAGCCTGCTTGCTTGAGGGTGTATCGAGCAGTCCTTGAGGAAATGCCTAGAGTGGCCACAATAGTCAAAGATAGCACAAACGTCTCCTCTCAACGATCCGAGAGTTGGGAGCTCCAACTTCCATCGGTTCTGCCTAAGGCGCGTGGCCAGCTTTGGGGGAAATGAATGAAACCCCATCGCTAATCTCACCTCTCTTGAATCCTGTGATCAAATCGAATGACCCGAGTCATAGCTTTCCCAAAGAAACAGGGTGGAGTGTACAGAGCTAGTGTCCTTAAGTGAAATCAAAAGATCTCAGTGAAACGGACATCTGAGAGCTGCATCATTCCGCAGACTTCAGTGGACCATTTTCAGAACTTGGTACTATAGTCCTCGGTGGCGCGGCCCCCATGTCAGGGTCATGATCTTTGATTCCATGACCTAAATTCTGTAGTACATTAACCATAAGGTATCAAATAAGGCATCAACAGATGACCATTCTGGGGTATGTGAGGACAAAAAAAAATGCCTAAGTTTGAGGAACCAACCCCTTGCAGTAAGGACATAAATATTCCCATTTGCTGGGACTCATTCCCCGATAACCAGGGCCATAGGGTAAAAAAATAGCCTATACTCTCCCTGAACACCCTAAACTGGTCTTTCTCCCTCAGAAATCTATCAGAGAGGCCCATTACTGGTTCGGGAGAAACCAACTGCACATCAGAATATACAGGCATCAACGGAGGGCTCTGGGAAGCACCTAACGTACTAGAAAACTGACCCTACAACTGTGACATTTTTAGTAAGTGGTGCTCCCTGGTCAGATCCTGAACCACCTGGGCCAGATTTGTCACCTGATTGCATTGTGTACAAATAGGATCCATTTCTGGTAGAAAAAACTGTAAGGCTAGTTGTAATGTGGCGCTAGTCACTATTCAAAGACCAGCAGTCAGGCAGGGAAGAGAAGAGGTCCGGGGTCAGATACCATGAGAGCTCGTCGTAAACTAAGAGGAAAGACAGAGGTGTAGTCAGGGAACTGTTCGAGGTCAGAATTCAAGGAAGGTAATGGATCATAACAAAGGAGCTAGGCAAACGGATGTCAAAGGCAATTCCAGGGATGGGCAACAAAGGTCAGAATACAAAAACTAAGCACAGAGCAAACACACACCACTTGACCTAAGCTACAACTGACAGTAATTGGGAGTCAGAGAGCCAGCTAAATAGCCAGGTAATCACTCCAAACGAGACATATGAAGAAAAACCCCACATGCCATGGCCCTGATTGGGTGGCTGGACAGTCCCTCAAAACACTGACAGCTCAGCATGTCCCAGCCTCCCATTGGACAGCTTAGCTGTCCATCACCATAATGACAGCTCAACACACTGCATACCTAGATTGGACAGTTGAACTATCAACTCAATGTGTCTAGACACACCTGTAGGAGGAATCGTGACAGTCACAAGTAATAATCTTTAGTGGAGATTTAGGCCCCAATAATCAAGGTCTGATAGATCCATTTTTCCTCTTCACAAAGAACCACCTTGCTCTGGCCAATGATGCGGAATCCCCTCTCTTAAGTTGCGTTTAATATAGACAGACATTGCTTCAATCTCCAGAAGAGATTAAGGATACAGGTTTCCTCTGGGTAGTACAGCTCCTGAAAGAACTGAAAGAAAGGAAATAGAACTGTGAAATTGCCAGTGAGATGGCAGATTTCCAGCCTTTTGCTCTAAGTAGATGTCTGTGCAGTCCCGATAGGGAAGTAAAAGGTTGGAGGAATTGAAGGAAGTTGAATGCAACAGATAAGACGGCTAAGATAAAGCTTAAATTCAATTTTGGAAGCAAGAAGATCCCCACTGGGTGATCTGGTTTGGTTGACCAATTAATTAAGAATAATGAAGCCTTAACCACGGCAGTCCCAAGAGCATCAGTGTATCAATAAGAGGTAAAACTAGAAAAGAAATGTGAACATGAAAAGCTGCCACTTGGGAGGATCACCTTATCAGTCTGGAATTGGATATGGCCAAGCGGGATTGTCATATCATTTGCAGAAATAAGCTTTAGTGGAGTCCCCTCCACTTTTGGGTGTTTGTAAAAGGATAAAAAAAGGATGAAAGGCATTTTGTTGTTGACTTCCAGTCAGGGTCGGCTCCAGGTTTTTTAGGGCCCCGGGCGAAAGAGTCTCAGTGGGCCCCCCCTTTAACACATACCCCGATTCATGATCGCACATAAACACAGCCATGTAGTATATAACACTGCCCACGTAGTATATAGCAGCCCATGTAGTATATAGCAGCCCACGTAGCATATAGCAGCCCATGTAGTATATAGCAGCCCACGTAGTATATAGCAGCGCAGCCCACGTAGTATATAGCAGCCCACGTAGTATATAGCAGCGCAGCCCACGTAGTATATAGCAGCCCACGTAGTATAAAGCAGCGCAGCCCACGTAGTATATAGCAGCGCAGCCCACATAGTATATAGCAGCGCAGCCCACATAGTATATAGCAGCGCAGCCCACATAGTATATAGCAGCGCAGCCCACATAGTATATAGCAGCGCAGTCCACATAGTATATAGCAGCGCAGCCCACATAGTATATAGCAGCGCAGCCCACGTAGTATATAGCAGCGCAGCCCACGTAGTATATAGCAGCGCAGCCCACATAGTATATAGCAGCAGCGCCACTCACTCAGGCACTGGTAGGACTAGGAGCTCCGAGTCCTCCTGAATCTGCCTCATAACTTCAACAGCAAGGCAGCCAGCCAGGGGCGGAGATCAGAGCAGAGAATGTGCTCTCTCCGCCCACAAACAATGTCACACTGGCTGCCTTCTCTTAACCCCTATGTGTGCCTGTCTGGCTGCACTGACTGCGTGAGAAGATGCTTGTGTCAGAGCTGGCACATAGGGGTTAAGAGAACGCAGCCAGCAGTGACTTTGTAGGTGGAGAGAGCATGTTATCTCCTGCTCTGCTCTCCCAGCTATATCTATGACAGCATGAGTGGGCCCCCCTCTGTCTCTAGGGCCCCGGCATTTGCCCAGGTGCGCCGGGTGCTGACGCCGGCCCTGCTTCCAGTGATACTAACAAGTAGATGGCATCATCGAGGACGGCAACAGCGCTGATTCTGGACATGGAATATGAGAATGTCTCCCCACATCACATTCCATGTCTCTCCCCCAAACCAAATTCCATGTGTCTCCCATCACATTTCATGTCCCTCCCCACCACATTCCATGTCTCCCCCTTCATATTCCATGTTGCTCCCTAACATCACATTCCACGTCTCTCCCCCCACAGCACATCAGCACATTCCATATGTCTCACCCCACAGCACACTCCATGTCTCTCGCCCCACAGCACATTCCATGTCTTGCCCCACAACACATTCCATGTCTCTCGCCCCACAGCACTTTCCATGTCTCTCCTCATCACATTCCATTGCCTCTCCTCCTATTCCATGTCTCTCCCCATCACACTCCTCGTCTCTCACCCCACAGCACATTCCACGTCTCCCCACCTTGCATTTCATGTGTCTCTCTCCACAGCACATTCCATGTCTTTCCATCTCTCTCCCCCTCATATTTTTGCCTCTGTACAAAAGCACCATGTCTGGCCCTTCATCACTGTTGCTGAACCTACGGTCCATGATCTTTACTGCTGTCTGCTACTCCCACGGTCTCCTTGCAAGCCAGGACCCGTTATACCGGAAGTGAACGTTACAGCTTCCGGTTACATGTTCTGGCAATAGAGGGTATGTGGAGCTCAGCAGATAGCACTGAACTAAATAAAATGGCAACTGGCCACACCTACCACTGTGAATTGGGCAGCTCACAAAAGGGTTCCCAGTTCACAGCTGAAGCAGCTATAATGTAAGAGATAGGGTAGGCGTTTGACAGCTGTCTCCTATGCCCATGGGCTGCCGTATATCGTGCAGTGACTCTTATAGACCTACAAAGTAAAATGGCAACCTTCACTAGCTGCATTAAAAATTTAAAAACAAAAATACAATGTAATAAAGCACAGATTAAAATATGTTATGTAATTTTTTTATTTTTAAAATAAAAAAAAAAAACAAAAACGTGGCACCTTTGCTCTAAGCTTTGATCAGTCCAAATGGGAAAGGCTACTCTCTCCACAATATAAATGCAGTCCCTCCGTCAGGTAACAGGATTTCATAGTAGAAGAAATTTTTTTTTTTAGTGCTAATTTACATGGGTTCCTGTTCATCCTTTACACAGCAAAACAAAACATTGTATAAGGTTGTCAAAAGAGCTTATTTGTTCAAGGCCAATTATAGTTGGGGCATCATCCCACTGAATTAGTCCCTTGCTTTAACTGGAATAAAGAGTCAGCGGCTGGGTGAATTCAACCTGGCTTATCAAAACTCTATGAACAATGAAAGAAAGGACAGAAGGGAGCACATCATAGGATTGTCTTATTCCCATAAATTGTAGCCCTGTCTAAGACTTCCCTGGAGAGCAATGAAAAAATGAAAGGACACTTTAGACCAAATAAAAAATTGATGGGTAAAGTTCAAATGCATAGTACACTAGCTTACAAAACCCTGGCACTCATTAGGATTCCCAGCAAAACAGGCTGGGATAGGCAAAAGATGAGATTATCTCCAAAAAAGAATGTCTTGCCAGAAAGAGTGGAGATAACTGTTGCATCCGTATGCGTTGAAAGTTCACTCACAGCCTGGATGACCTCATGTTGTCAAAGAGTAAGGATGCATTCAGACTTCGGTACAAATTGGTCCAAGATCGGACCGCAAAGCAAGGACTAGCCGATGTGCTCCTGACCAGAGTTTGACAGCTTCGTAGACATATATGAAGTGGTCACACTTGGGTAGGGAGACCTGTGACCAGGCCGCGCATTGCAGTCCAGTCTCGGACCGAATTGTACATATATCCTAATGCGCCCCAAGTTGCATTACTATTTATGAAGTAGCCAATGGTCCTTAGATGAATGACAGAGTCTGATGCATTGGAGTTTGTTCTTTACTGTGATATATTTACTTGTTTTTACATACTATAGTTTTTTTTTCCGGTATGCCACTGAATACATAGATTATTTATAATAAACATGTTCATTATGAAATTTTGCATAACAAATTTTGGGGAATTTTCATGAAAAAATATTAACACAGTTTTTATGTTATTTATTCAGATACTGTTTTTCAGGTCTTTGACATTGGAACATATGTATAATTTTGCACTGTAGTGCACTGTAGTGCACCCAAAACTATAACCACATCATTAGCATGGGTATGTACAGTGAGAAAATAAGTATTTGATTCACTGTCGATTTTGCAAGTTTTCCCACCTACAAAGAATGGAGAGGTCTGTAATTTTTTTTTATTGTAGGTACACTTCAATGGCGAGAAACACAATATAAAAAGACAAACCCAGAAAATAACATTGTATGATTTAAAAAAAAAAAATAATTGCATTTTATTGCATGAAATAAGTATTTGTCGAAGGAAAAAGAAAAGGTAGCACTCACAGTCCCTCTAAGGGAGGGAAAATGAAAATAAGGGGTGCTGTCATAACGGACTCCTGGAAACACCATTACCGCTATTACTAATTCCTACTTTCTAGGACATCCCTCCTGACAGCACCACCAGGAGAAATACCTAATAACTCCTTTAGGGCAAGATTACTGCTTGGATGACTTTCCTCCCAAAGTCAGTCTGTTGGTTTGACAGAACGTCCAATTTATAATCTCTGCAAAGAGTATTTAAACGACCAGGTCGCTGCTTTGCAGATCTGATCTACAGAAGCTACTACTGCTATCTCTGCCCTTCATGTCGATATTGCTTTCATTGAGTGAGCATTGATGTTCTCCAGGGGAGATCTTCCTACTGCGACGTATGCTGAGCTAATTGTTGACTTTATCCACGTAGTGAGTGTAGATTTTGATGCTTTCTTTCCCTTGTTTCTTCCTCCAAATTGGATGAAGAGGTTTGAGTCAATTCTCCACTCTTCCATGACCCTCACGTATTGTAGGACTGTTCTCCTTACATCCAAGCAGTGGAATGTAAGTTCCCTTTGATTGTTATAATTCTAGCAGGAGGAGGGCAATATAATCTCCTGGCTTCTGTGGAAGTCTGTGACTACTTTATGCAGGAATGCTCGATCCAGTCTTAGAATGAGACAATCTCCCTGGATTTTTAACTATAGGTTTTTAATAGAATCGGTCCGAATTTCGCCTATGTGTCTTGCTGACGTTATTGCTACCAGGAAGACGGTCTTAAGGGATGTGGATCTTAGGTCCGCCTTGTCTAAAGGCTCGTATGGATCCTTGAATAAGGCGTTTAATACTAGACTGAGATCCCATGGGGTAACCGAGCACTGTATTGTAGGTTTAAGCTGCTGACCTGAAGTATGATTGGCCAGGGCTGATATCTGTATCTTTAAGGTACTGGGTCTCAGTCCTTTGTTGAACAGTGACTGAAGAATGTCTAATATTCCAGGAATATCTGGGACCGAAGTGATAGAAACTGGGATTCTACTTTGAGAACAAAACTTTTTCCAGATCTTGAGATATATAGCTGAAGTCACTGGCTTCCTACTTTTTTGAATTGTAGAAGTGACTGACTTTTGATCTTGGTATCTAGGCTGATAGGTGCAGCATCTCCAGATCCTGATGAATAGAGGACCCTGAAGCAGATCTTGTCTTCTTGGTAGGAGTATCGTATCTTCTAAAGACTCCGCCTCAACAGGGAAAACCAGCTTATTTTGGGCCAATAGGGAACTATTAGAATCACTGTAGTCTAGTGTGGCGTCTTTGCCGTCCCAGGCTGATACAACTTCTGTAGGACCCTTGAATGGAATTGATTGCAAAGAATGCTGGATATACATGAGGTCATTAAACCCAGGATCCTTATTGCTTTCCTGACCGGAATCTACTTTCTCCTCTGGATGATCTGTATTTCCTTCCTGATTGTTTCCTGTTTGTGTGGGGGCAGGAAGGAGTATTGTTATTCTGAATCCAGCAGCACTCCCAGGAATATCTTTCTTTTTTCTGGCTTGGGAATTGATTTTTTTTTTAGATTTATCAAACATCCCAGACGCTTCAGGACTGCAATGGTTGTTGTTAGATGAGAATTCATCTTATCTGGCGAGTTCGCTATTAAGAGTAGCTCGTCTAGAGAATGTCTTTTTTTCCTTGGAAAAGCCATTATTTCTACCATAAGCCCTGTAAAGATTCGGAATGTGGAGGAGACTCAACAGAAGGCACCGAAACTGGAAATGCTGAATTTTCCCCTGATCCTTTATTGCGAACCTGAGGATTCTTTGGTATGAAGAATGTATGGGTAAGTGACAGTAGGCACTTTTTAGGTCTAATGTGCTCATCACAGAATCTCTCTTTATCGGGGGGTATGATTGCACCCAACATATTACACTCTGCATTTCTCACATGAGATAAGATGCACTAAATATGTGCTCCCACAATTCATCATCAATTTTATATTGAAAGTTTCTCCTGTCTGATAAGAAACAAACTGTTTGGTATTGTTCATATACCTGCAAAATGAGAAATGCAGAGAGAAATATGTTGGATGCACCACCAGAACACTGCGCAAACGGATATCAGAACATATTTATGATGCACAAAACCGTACAACGTGCAGTTTGTCCAATGTTTCAAAGCTTTTTCTGCATGTTCTCTCCGGTGATGTGTCGGATTTAAAAATCACTGCAATTGAAAAAATAAATATGAGACACTGAGGAGGGGACATAGTGCATGAAATGCATAAAAAAGAAGCACGTTGGATTCTGCGTTTAAACACTAGAGCTCCCTTAGGTTTGAATCAGAAAACAGATTTAAGTTATTTTTATTTAAAAAAAAAGTATATTTAGAAATAATCCTTGGGATTTTGCTCCATAGTTTTTGATTTTCATTTGATATGTGGTTTCTTATGTGTGTAGTGTACCTTATTGATTGGTATATGTTCTAACATTGATTACTCATCAGCTGTTTCACATGTCATTTCCTCTCTTGAGCAGGATATCATGTCAGGAGCTTTGTGACTCACACATGGGTCGAAACGCGTAAAGTTTTATTCTCATGTGGGATTAGCTATCCCTTTCTGTCTTGAGCTCCAACAAGGTTTTTAAGAGGATTTGAATAAAGAAATTTTTTTTTTTATAATCAAGAAGATGTGGTGGATAATTCTGGATTAATTTTGCAAGTGAGGGAATGTTGATATTTGTGGTAAGGCTTACATTACAAGTTCTAAAATGTGGGCTGAAACCCCAATATTATGAATGTACGTGGTGCAGAAATTAATTTCAATTATTTCACTGACTTTCTTTTACACTTAACAATAATCATATAATGGTAATGCAGCACTGGGTTCCTATATTTCTAATGGATGAGAATGCTATTTTGATCATGTATATCTGCTTTCTAGCTATAGCCTTCATTTTGAATTCTGTGGAGGTAGTATAATGTGGACTTCTGCAATTTCTGACAAGATGGATAAGCTGGAAAAAACATTTACTCCCTTCATAGAAAGCGTTATCTCGAGGTCAACATCATGTTCAGTGATGTGAGGCTATGCCTGCCAGCACCTCTGATGTGTGTGAACTCATGTGTGGACAGTTGCAGGATCTGGGCTATCCCTGCAATTGGTAACAAGAAGCATACATGCTTTACGAAAAATAACATATCTGAAATGTGCTGCCTGGCAAATATAAAATCAGACTACTGTTGTGTTTTATTAGGCCACTGTTGTTGATAAAACGTGAAATCACAATTGGCAATCTTTTATAATAATTGTGTTGCTCAAAATGGAGTTCTTACCAGTCTTTGCACAAATTCCCATCTTAAATGTTTAAAGGGAAACTGTCACCAGATTTTTTGCAACCTAAGCTGAGAGATGGAGAGTGAGATAGACCCCGATTCCAGCTGTGTGTCACTTACTGGGCCTGCTTGCTGTAGTTTTGATAAAATTGCTTTATTAACAGAAGATTACCACTAAACGACTTCTGCCATTTAGTCCACGGATTTAAATTATGCATAGGTAAAAAGTTGCCAATCAGTGGTTGGGGTGCGTTTTACAAAAGCTCAGCATTCAGAGAGCATTCTGCAGTAGATAAAACAGGAATTTTACCAAATCTACAGCAAGCAGCCCAGTAACTGACATCACTGGAATCTGTATCTGCCCCTGTATCATGCAGCTCTCAGATTGAATAGCAAGCAAAAAACTAGTGACAGATTCCCTTTAAAGGGAACCTGTCAGCAGGATTGTACTGACTAACCTACAGACAGTGTCAGGTTGGTGCCGTTATACTGAATAAAATGATACCTCGGTTGATGAAATCCATCTTGTGGTTGTTTAATCTTTATTTTCAGTTTTGAGTTAATGATATGCTCGTGATCCAGGGTGGCCTGTAGGGGGTCTTCAGGTAGCGATCTGCTTAGGTTTTCATAATCCACAGTGCAAAGCTCAAAAGGGAAGGAGCGCTATATTATAGTGCAGATTTTACTATTATGGTTTGTAGGTACTATGACCCACTGGGAGAGCCCCCAGAACAGCAAAACTCCTCATAAAAGTGACCCCATTTTATAAAATACACCACTTGATGAATTAATCTAGGGGTATAGTGATCATTTTGACAACACCAGTGGGACACAATTTTATACCATTGGACAGTGAAGAAAAAATAATTACGGTACATTACCACAAAAATTTGGTTTTAGTCCCAGATTTTACATTTTTATACAAGAAGTGGGTAAAATTAGCACCAGAACTTGTCCCACAATTTCCGCTGAATGTGTACTGTGTACAGTACTGCTTAGCCATACGGAGTCACGGGAGGGACTTAGCGCTATTTGCCTCCTGGAGAGCAGATTTTCCAAGACTAGTTTACGGATTCCAGATACAGAGCCCCTAAGTGCTGGAGAGCTGAATCCTCCCCCCCCCCAAGTGACCCCACTTTGGAAATTATATACCTGCCAAATGTGAACGCTAAAGGTGGTTTAGGCACACTGGGGCTCAGAAGGGTGGGAGGCATTTAGATTTGGGAGCGCAGAATTTGCAGAATTTCTTTTGGGGGGTCAAGGAGCCATTTTGCTTTTCCAGAGCCTTTGTGCTAACAGTAACGTCCAAGCCCCCTATATTTCGGTTAACAGATGACGGGGATGGGGACTTTATTTTTTTGTTGATCGAGTTGAAGCTTTTATTAGGAACATTTTACATAACTTTTGGGATCATAGTTATCTGTCGCTCTACGCTGAGCACTTTGTGGTTTCCATCTAAATCTCTGAGTGACGTGACAGATAAAACCCCCGAGGGATCCAATTACTATAATGAGGCAGCAGAGGTACTCTGGACTCAGTCTGGCCTCTGTTCAGCATTGTTCTTCCTTTCAGAGGTGTACAAAATGATGGTGTACAGCGTTTTTAGGCACTGCTGAATCACAGGTCCTATGGTGTCCACAGTGCCTTCATATGCCTCATTATAGGAAACCTTCTGCCGGCGCTTCTGTCTTAATCACGTATTTTTAGAGATTTTTACATGGAAACCCAAGTGTAAGTGCTCAGCGCTAAGGCAGGATAAATGTGAGCCGAGCCTTACTGCGATCTTTGGGAGGCAGAATTAGAAAAATCAACAGCTGGTGAAGAATTAGTTTTATTTTTTTCACCGTTCGGTATAAGTGATTAGGCGACTATTCTTTGAGTCATGCGATTACAGCGATACCAGATTTGGTTGTTTATGTTTGACTGCTGTCACACACTAAGATTTTGCATCACCATATTTTGAGAGCTAGGCTGTGTAAGGGCTATTTGACCAAGAAGGAGTGATAGGGTGCTACCCATGATGACCTGGCCTCCACAGTCACCAGACCTGAACCCAATCGAGATGGTTTGGGGTGAGCTGGACCGCAGAGTGAAGGCAAAAGGGCCAACAAGTGCTAAGCATCTCTGGGAACCTCCTCAAAATTGTTGGAAGACCATTCCCGGTGACTACCTCTTGAAGCTCATCAAGAGAATGCCAAGTGTGCAAAGCAGTCATCAAAGCAAAAGGTGGCTACCTTGAAAAACCAAGAATATAAGACATGTTTCAGTTGTTTCACACTTTTTTGTTAAGTATATAATTCCACATGTGTTAATTCATAGTTTTGATGCCTTCAGTGTGAATGAACAATTTTCATAGTCATGAAAATACAGAAAAATCTTTAAATGTGAAGGTGTGTCCAAACTTTTGGTCTGTACTGTGTGTGTGTATGTATATATATATATACACACACACATATATATATATATACATATAAATATATATATATATATATGTATGTCAGCCAGATACCCTCATTAATAAAATGGTACATAAAGAGTTAAATAAAAGAAACACACACATGAAATCTGCGTGAAACGCAATATCTGTTTGATTTTCAAAAAAAAAATAAAATTATATATATATATTGCATGAGCTCCCGCGTAATTTTCTTAACCAGCAGAGGGAAAGCCGGAGGCTTAGTTTAATATTCTGGGAAGGAGCAAATAGCCATAAAGGTACCCAGGCTATTAATATCAGCTCACAAATGTTTGCTTAACCTTTACTGGCTAGTTTACAGGGGAACCCCAGAAAAAAAATTGACATGGGGTCCCCCTATAAAATCGAACCACAAAAGGTTAGGCAGACAGCTGTGGGCTGATATTAATAGCCTGGGAAGGGGCCATGTATATTGGCACCCACCCAGGCTAAAAACATCAGATCCCAGTCGCCCTAGACATGGATGTTATAGATCTTACAGATATTATTAAATGACAGCACAAACTCCGATGAACTCTCACAGCGGTGCAGTGATACACTGCAGGAGGATTACCTCCTGTCAGTGTATCACCAGAGGCCACGTGAGATCGTCGTGGGACACTCATTATTAAATGGACTACGGCGGCAAGGTTGGTTTATGTTGGTTTATTATTTTATTTTTGTTGTAGGAGAACTCGGGCGTCGGGGATTAGGTTTTTTTTTTCTTCTTACAACTGAACACAGTCGCCGGATGATGGGACTACTGTCCCTTCGTCGGCTCATGCTGTCACATGTGATAGCAGACATAGCCAGATGGGAGTAGTAGTCCCATCAGACGATGCCTGGCTACACACACACAGATACAGACAGACAGGCACTTATTCTCTGCTCACAGTCTCCGCCCACACACACATTCTCTGCCCACACACTCACCTCCCTCATTTCTGCAGCGTTTTTGGCACACAAATCCACAAACCTTTTTACACCTGCGGTTTAGCTGCGGATTTGACTGACTCAATGTAAGTCAATGGATGCAGAAACGCTGCAGATCCGCAAAAAAAATTGACATGCTGCGGAAAATAAAACGCTGCGAATCAATGTGGAATTTTCCACAGAATATGCACACCAATTCTGGATTCCCGTTGATTAACCCCTTCCCGACCTGTGACACAGCGTATGCGTCATGAAAGTCGGTGCCAATCCGACCTGTGACGCATATGCTGTGTCACAGAAAGATCGCGTCCCTGCAGGCCGGGTGAAAGGGTTAAC
Source organism: Ranitomeya imitator (assembly GCF_032444005.1). Classification (NCBI taxonomy): domain Eukaryota; kingdom Metazoa; phylum Chordata; class Amphibia; order Anura; family Dendrobatidae; genus Ranitomeya; species Ranitomeya imitator. The sequence continues at coordinate 120,643,191 of NC_091287.1, forward strand.
TCCCATTTCACCCGATCTGCAGGGACAGGGGGAGTGGTAGTTTAGCCCAGGGGGGGTGGCTTCACCCCCTCGTGGCTACGATCGCTCTGATTGGCTGTTGAAAGTGAAACTGCCAATCAGAGCGATTTGTAATATTTCACCTAAAAAAATGGTGAAATATTACAATCCAGCCATGGCCGATGCTGCAATATCATCGGCCATGGCTGGAAATACTAATGTGCCCCCACCCCACCCCACCGATCGCCCCCCCAGCCCCCCGATCTGTGGCCCGCTCCCCTCCGTCCTGTGCTCCGCTCCCCCGTCCTCCTGCCCGCTCCCCCCGTGCTCCAATCACACCCCCCCGTGCTCCAATCAAACCCCCCCGCACTCCGATCCCCCCCCGTGCTCCGAACCACCCCCCCTGCACACCGAGCCACCCCCCCTGCACACCGATCCACCCGCCCGCACACCGATCACTCTCCCCCATGCTCCGATCCCTCCCCCCCCCGTGCTCCGACGCCCCCCCGTGCCCTGATCTCCCCCCCCCTGTGCCCTGATCCCCCCTTATACTTACCGATCCTGGCGGGGTCCCGTCCGTCTTCTTCCCCGAGCGCCGCCATGTTCCAAAATGGCGGGCGCATGCGCAGTGCGCCCGCCGAATCTGCCGGCCGGCAGATTCGTTCCAATGTGAATTTTGATCACTGTGATATAATCTATCACAGTGGTCAAAATAAAAAAACAGTAAATGACCCCCCCCATTTGTCCCCCATAGATAGGGACAATAATAAAATAAAGAATTTTTTTTTTTTTTCACTAAGGTTGGAGTTAGAACTAGGGTTAGGGTTAGGGGTAGGGTTAGGGGTAGGGTTAGGGGTAGGGGTAGGGTTAGGGGTAGGGTTAGGGGTAGGGTTAGGGTTAGGGGTAGGGGTAGGGTTAGGGGTAGGGTTAGGGGTAGGGTTAGGGTTTCGGTATGTGCACACGTATTCTGGTCCTCTGCGGATTTTTCCGCAGCGGATTTGATAAATCCGCAGTGCTAAACCGCTGCGGATTTATGGCGGATTTACCGCGGTTTTTCTGCGCATTTCACTGCGGTTTTACAACTGCGATTTTCTATTGGAGCAGTTGTAAAACCGCTGTGGAATCCGCAGAAAGAAGTGACATGCTGCGGAATGTAAACCGCTGCGTTTCCGTGCAGTTTTTCCGCAGCATGTGTACAGCGATTTTTGTTTCCCGTAGGTTTACATTGAAATGTAAACTCATGGGAAACTGCTGCGGATCCGCAGCGTTTTCCGAAGCGTGTGCACATACCTTTAGAATTAGGCTATGTGCACACGGTGCGGATTTGGCTGCGGATCCGCAGCGGATTGGCCGCTGCGGATCCGCAGCAGTGTTCCATCAGGTTTACAGTACCATGTAAACCTATGGAAAACCAAATCCGCTGTGCCCATGGTGCGGAAAATACCGCACGGAAACGCTGCGTTGTATTTTCCGCAGCATGTCAATTCTTTGTGCGGATTCCGCAGCGTTTTACACCTATTCCTCAATAGGAATCCGCAGGTGAAATCCGCAGTAAATCCGCAGGTAAAACGCAGTGCCTTTTACCCGCGGATTTTTCAAAAATGGTGCGGAAAAATCTCACACGAATCCGCAACGTGGGTACATAGCCTTAGGGTTAGGGTTGGGTTGGAATTAGGGTTGTGGTTAGGGTTAGGGGTGTGTTGCGGTTAGGGTTGTGGTTAGGGGTGTGTTGCGGTTAGGGTTGTGGTTAGGGTTACGGCTACAGTTGGGATAAGGGTTAGGGGTGTGTTGGCGTTAGAATTGAGGGGTTTCCACTGTTTAGGCACATCAGGGGGTCTCCAAACGCAACATGGCGCCACCATTGATTCCAGCCAATCTTTTATTCAAAAAGTCAAATGGTGCTCCTTCCCTTCCGAGCCCCGACGTGTGCCCAAACAGTGGTTTACCCCCACATATGGGGTATCAGTGTACTTAGGACAAACTGGGCAACAATTACTGGGGTCCAATTTCTCCTGTTACCCTTGAGAAAATAAAAAATTGCTTGCTAAAACATCATTTTTGAGGAAAGTAAAATGATTTTTTATTTTCACGGCTCTGCGTTGTAAACGTCTGTGAAGCACTTGGGGGTTCAAAGTGCTCACCACATATCTAGATAAGTTCCTTGGGGGGTCTAGTTTCCAAAATGGGGTCACTTGTGGGGGGTTTCTACTGTTTAGGCACACCAGGGGCTCTGCAAACGCAACGTGACGCCCGCAGACCATTCCATCAAAGTCTGCATTTCAAAACGTCACTACTTGACTTCCGAGCCCCGACATGTGCCCAAACAGTGGTTTACCCCCACATATGGGGTATCAGCGTACTCAGGACAAACTGGGCAACAATTACTGGGGTCCAATTTCTCCTGTTACCCTTGAGAAAATAAAAAATTGCTTGCTAAAACATCATTTTTGAGGAAAGAAAAATGGATTTTTTATTTTCACGGCTCTGCGTTGTAAACGTCTGTGAAGCACTTGGGGGTTCAAAGTGCTCACCACATATCTAGATAAGTTCCTTGGGGGGTCTAGTTTCCAAAATGGGGTCACTTGTGGGGGGTTTCTACTGTTTAGGCACACCAGGGGCTCTGCAAACGCAACGTGACGCCCGCAGACCATTCCATCAAAGTCTGCATTTCAAAAGTCACTACTTCCCTTCTGAGCCCCGACGTGTGCCCAAACAGTGGTTTACCCCCACATATGGGGTATCAGCGTACTCAGGAGAAACTGGACAACAACTTTTGGGGTCCAATTTCTCCTGTAACCCTTGGGAAAATAAAAAATTCTGGGCTAAAAAATTATTTTTGAGGAAAGAAAACGTATTTATTATTTTCACTGCTCTGTGTTATAAACTTCTGTGAAGCACTTGGGGGTTCAAAGTGCTCACCTCACATCTAGATAAGTTCCTTTCGGGGTCTAGTTTCTAAAATGGGGTCACTTGTGGGGGGTTTCTACTGTTTAGCCACATCAGGGGCTCTGCAAACGCAACGTAACGCCCGCAGAGCATTCCATCAAAGTCTGCATTTCAAAATGTCACTACTTGACTTCCGAGCCCCGACATGTGCCCAAACTGTGGTTTACCCCCACATATGGGGTATCAGCGTACTCAGGAGAAACTGTACAACAACTTTTGGGGTCAAATTTCTCCTTTTGCCCTTGGGAAAATAATAAATTGCAGGCTAAAAAATCATTTTAGAGAAAATAAAATTTTTATTTTATTTTCATGGCTCTGCGTTATAAACTTCTGTGAAGCACTTGGAAGTTCAAAGTCCTCACCACACATCTAGATTAGTTCCTTTGGGGGTCTAGTTTCCAAAATGGGGTCATATGTGGGGGATCTCCAATGTTTAGGCACACAGGGGCTCTCCAAACGTGACATGGTGTCCGCTAATGATTGGAGCTAATTTTCCATTTAAAAAGCCAATTGGCGTGCCTTCCCTTCCGAGCCCTGCCGTGCGCCCAAACAGTGGTTTACCCCCACATATTGGGTATCAGCGTACTCAGGACAAACTGGACAACAACATTTGCGGTCCAATTTCTCCTATTACCCTTGGCAAAATAGGAAATTCCAGGCTAAAAATCATTTTTGAGGAAAGAAAAATTATTTTTTATTTTCATGGCTCTGCATTATAAACTTCTGTGAAGCACCTGGGGGTTTAAAGTGCTCAATATGCATCTAGATAAGTTCCTTGGGGGGTCTAGTTTCCAAAATGGGGTCACTTGTGGGGGAGCTCCAATGCATAGGCACACAGGGGCTCTCTAAACGCGACATGGTGTCCGCTAACAATTGGAGCTAATTTTCCATTCAAAAAGTCAAATGGCGCGCCTTCCCTTCCGAGCCCTGCCGTGTGCCCAAACAGTGGTTTACCCCCACATATGAGGTATCGGCGTACTCGGGAGAAATTGCCCAACAAATTTTAGGATTCATTTTATCCTATTGCCCATGTGAAAATGAAAAACTGAGGCGAAAAGAATTTTTTTGTGAAAAAAAAAGTACTTTTTCATTTTTACAGATCAATTTGTGAAGCACCTGAGGGTTTAAAGTGCTCAATATGCATCTAGATAAGTTCCTTGGGGGGTCTAGTTTCCAAAATGGGGTCATTTGTGGGGGAGCTCCAATGTTTAGGCACACGGGGGCTCTCCAAACACGACATGGTGTCCGCTAACGATGGAGATAATTTTTCATTCAAAAAGTCAAATGGCGCTCCTTCCCTTCCGAACCTTACCATGTGCCCAAACAGTGGTTTACCCCCACATGTGAGGTATCGGTGTACTCATGAGAAATTGCCCAACAAATTTTAGGATCCATTTTATCCTGTTACCCATGTGAAAATGAAAAAAATTGAGGCTAAAAGAATTATTTTGTGAAAAAAAAGTACTTTTTCATTTTTACGGATCAATTTGTGAAGCCCCCGGGGGTTCAAAGTTCTCACTATGCATCTAGATAAGTTCCTTGGGGCGTCTAGTTTCCAAAATGGGGTCACGTGTGGGGGAGCTCCAATTTTTAGGCACACGGGGGCTCTCCAAACGTGACATGGTGTCCGCTAAAGAGTGGAGCCAATTTTTCATTCAAAAAGTCAAATGGCGCTCCTTCCCTTCCAAGCCCTGCCGTGCGCCCAAACAGTGGTTTACCCCCACATATGAGGTATCAGCGTACTCAGGACAAATTGGACAACAACTTTCGTGGTTCAGTTTCTCCTTGTACCATTGGGAAAATAAAAAAAATGTTGCTAAAAGATAATTTTTGTGACTAAAAAGTTAAATGTTCATTTTTTCCTTCCATGTTGCTTCTGCTGCTGTGAAGCACCTGAAGGGTTAATAAACTTCTTGAATGTGGTTTTGAGCACCTTGAGGGGTGCAGTTTTTAGAATGGTGTCACTTTTGGGTATTTTCAGCCATATAGACCCCTCAAACTGACTTCAAATGTGAGGTGGTCCCTAAAAAAAATGGTTTTGTAAATTTCGTTGTAAAAATGAGAAATCGCAGGTCAAATTTTAACTCTTATAACTTCCTAGCAAAAAAAAATTTTGTTTCCAAAATTGTGCTGGTGTAAAGTAGACATGTGGGAAATGTTATTTATTAACTATTTTGTGTCACATAACTCTCTGGTTTAACAGAATAAAAATTCAAAATGTGAAAATTGCGAAATTTTCAAAATTTTCGCCAAATTTCCGTTTTTATCACAAATAAACGCAGAATTTATTGACCTAAATTTACCACTAACATGAAGCCCAATATGTCACGAAAAAACAATCTCAGAACCGCTAGGATCCGTTGAAGCGTTCCTGAGTTATTACCTCATAAAGGGACACTGGTCAGAATTGCAAAAAACGGCCAGGTCATTAAGGTCAAAATAGGCTGGGTCATGAAGGGGTTAACAATGCTTGAGCTACCCTTTGCGGATTTGGTGCAATTCCGTGCGGAAAAAACGCTTCAGATGCGCAACAAAATCCGCAACATGTGCACATAGTCTTATTATTTTGCAATGTTTTCAGTTTTTTACCTAGTCCCTTGATGGGACGTTCTTTTTTTTTTTTTTTACTTTGATTGAAGGTTCAATGCATTGCAATGCAATAGCATTGCACTGCATTATACCTATACTGAAAGCTTCTGACACCATGTTGTGAGCATGGTCTCAGAAGCTTTTTCTGTAGTTTGGTGACCCAGGTCACTATGGCAAAGATCGGGTCCCCTCGATTATGTCACGGGGAGCCGATCTGAAGACAGAGGGAGCTCCTGTCCCTCTACCTCACTCCTGAATGTTGCGATCACTCTCGATCGCAGCATTTAGGGAGTTAACAGCCAGGGGCAGTGCTGACACCGCTCCTAGCTTAGTGCAGAAGCTCAGCCACTCGCAGAGCTGAACTACTGCACTGATCGGGGAGGAAGTGCTGATATTTCAGCGTCTCCTGCGCGACCATGCTGTGATCGGTCAGTCAGAATGATCAATCTGTGTGAGGGGACCAACAGCATGGGGTCCCTGCACCTCTCTCCGTGCCTCTCAGCTGTCTGTGACAGCTATCGGCACGGAACGGTCACTGCGTGTTTACAGACCATCCTGGTGTGAGAACTGGCACACTGCCATGGACGTTAAGGAGTTAAATAAAATGTTCCTGTGCTGAGATAATCTTAGAAATGTGCCCCTGCTGTGTACTGTGTAATGGATGTATCTGACCGTGCAGGAACATTGGTCTGATCATACCACAGCTCCTGGGTGGGGAAAAAAAAAGTGTACAGACATTACAGCACGGGATCACAAATGATTCTTTGAAGTAAACCATTATTTAAAAACAGGCAGGGAAATATTTTACCTCACAAAATAAATGAGATGTGATCCCATGCTGTAATGTCTGTATACTCTTTGCACCCCCTTCCTGGTCAGGAGCTGTGATATGATCAGACCATGTTCCCGTATGGTCAGACACAGCCATTACACAGTACACAGCAGGGGCACATTTATAAGATTATCTCAGCACAGGAGCATTTTATTTAAACACATCCAATCGTGGAAGTTATTATTATTTCAAGAAATGAGGGCACTCACCAGTCTTCACCGTGATTCGTACTTTATTAATAGATACAACTTGTTAAAAATCCATGGCCGGAGTTGAATGAGCCATAGCTCGTGTGAGCAGGGGGGGTCAGGACAACGATTGTTTCACGCTGTGCTTGCGCTTCAACAGGGACCGTGATTCAACAGGTCCCTGTTGAAGCGCAAGCACAGCGCGAAACAATCGTCGTCCTGACCCCCCCTGCTCACACGAGCTACGGCTCATTCAACTCCGGCCATGGATTTTTAACAAGTTGTATCTATTAATAAAGTACGAATCACGGTGAAGACTGGTGAGTGCTCTCATTTCTTGTATTGGATCGTATTGAACACTGTTTTTTCTGGGGAGCACGCGAAGTCAGGATTCGTTGGAGTTGTGCTTCCATTTGTCGGATCTGTTGACACAGCCTGTCAGATGTTTTAAGCCATCGAGGATAGTGCTGCTCGGCGTGTTGTTTCTCCGGCTCTTGTTGTTTTTTTATTATTATTTCAAGATCTATTGATTAAAGGGACACTGTCACCTGAATTTGGAGGGAACAATCTTCAGCCATGGAGGCGGGGTTTTGGGGTTTTTGATTCACCCTTTCCTTACCCGCTGGCTGCATGCTGGCTGCAATATTGGATTGAAGTTCATTCTCTGTCCTCCATAGTACATGCCTGCACAAGGCAATCTTGCCTTGTGCAGGCATGTACTACGGAGGACAGAGAATGAACTTCAATCCAATATTGCAGCCAGCGGGTAAGGAAAGGGTGAATCAAACACCCAAAAACCCCGCCTCCATGGCTGAAGATTGTTCCCTCCAAATTCAGGTGACAGTGTCCCTTTAAAATCAACTTTTGTTCGTTTGCAAACCCCCTTATGCTTCATACAACTACTCCAATGCTTGACAACTCTCATCCTTTTGTATATGCACATGACTCAATTGGTTTGTTTAGCTCCTTAGTGGTAGACAAGATATTAGCCATAATTTTGGTTGACAGAACCAACAAGTCTTTTAAACTAGCTCTGGCCCTGGCTTTTTTTTCTGCAGACTGCTGAAATGTACAGATGACAACTCCTGCATATAAAATGAGTTCAACTCCTGAGCCTGCTCCCTACTTTCCTCCTCTTTACATAAATATAAGTGTGATGTAGCCAAAGGTTAAGAAGTAAGGGGAACATGTGCAATGTTCATATATTACTTTGGAATATGTACTAAAATAGTTTTTCAAGATAATACCACACTTGCCAAATTTATCCTTATGAACTGTTATACCAAGTATCTGAAATAGAATAAAACACAATCACAAGTTTCAAATATTTATTTATTCATACTTATATCTCGTATAACATTTGAACCAGTGACAAACACAACAAATAAAAACCTATTAAAACCTAAATTATGAATCAAATTAAATGTATACAGAGTAACTAGTCATGGCTTTATTTGCTTTATTATTGAAAAATAATAATGAAACTGCGTGAAATATTTCTATATACATATCTATAATGTAGTACACACATACTATTAGACAGGCGTCAATGAACACCAAACAATACCAGCCCATTTCATATTCTCATTCAGCCATTTAAGAGAAGAGTTATTGTCTAAAGTGTATACTTGCTCATTTGTGCTATTGACCGTCATGTGCTTTATAAAAAGCCTGGGGGTTGACAACCTGCTTGCTTCAAATAATCTTTCTGTTGCAGCATGGTAGCTGGTTTTATGCTTAGAATTGTCCTCTTCCATTCTATAAAGAATAAAAATAAAGAGAAAATAAGAAATAACAAAAATAGGCTCAATATCAGACTATATTTTACCTCCTCCACCGTGCAGGAGACGAACCTGCTGCTAGCAAATGGCAGCACAATATGGCGGTTTAGCGAACTCTGTTACTTCTCAGAGTCGCACAGAAGGGAAAACGCTGTGCCCTGTTAGCGTCACAGGGGAACACAGCTGCCTAACAGAGCAAAAGCAATCAGTGGTCAGGGAGTAGTAAGCACACAAACACCTCCTCTCCGGTGGAGCCGGAATTCTAATGGCTTTACATCAGCCCTGAATTCACCATACAAAACTCCTCACCGGAGGTGCAGGTATTCTAGTAGCTTATTTCAGCCAGACCCTGACCACTAGCAGACAAGACCACTGAATAGCAAAAGCTCATGACATAAGCTGATCCTAGCGCATGGCGTGTGGCCATGCAAACCTTTTATAGCTGCAGCAACTTCAGGACCTTCCTAGAGGACCAATGGGCACTGCCACAGTACCTGAGCAACTTCAGGACCTTCCTAGAGGACCAATGGGAGCTGCTGCAGTACCTGAGCATGTGACCCCCTGACCTCCAATGAGAAGTCTGACCTTGGGCATGATCAGAAGGGTAAACGCAGGACTTCGCCTCAGAGACGTCTGCTCGCCACTGACGAGTACTGGCTACAATGGCTGAGCCTGGAAAGGCAGCAGTAACCATCCGCACAGTATCAGGCTGAGCCAGACACCTACGTCTCCGCTGAGCAGGCTCCACTGCGGCTGGAGAAGAATGGGAGACCACAGCGGAGATGGTTCGAGACTCCCCCTGTGCAGAGGCGGGAACTCGACCCCTAACACAGGGTCTCTATAGAGTAGAGGGGCATCTATACCGTTATAACTTTTAATTTACACAGGTCTCCATTCTAGCCAATGGATATATATACAGTTAGGGCCAGAAATATTTGGACAGTGACACAAGTTTTGTTATTTTAGCTGTTTACAAAAACATGTTCAGAAATACAATTATATATATAATATGGGCTGAAAGTGCACACTCCCAGCTGCAATATGATAGTTTCCACATCCAAATCGGAGAAAGGGTTTAGGAATCATAGCTCTGTAATGCATAGCGTCCTCTTTTTCAAGGGACCAAAAGTAATTGGACAATGGACTCTAAGGGCTGCAATTAACTCTGAAGGCGTCTCCCTCGTTAACCTGTAATCAATGAAGTAGTTAAAAGGTCAGGGGTGGATTCCAGGTGTGTGGTTTTGCATTTGGAAGCTGTTGCTGTGAGCAGACAACATGCGGTCAAAGGAACTCTCAATTGAGGTGAAGCAGAACATCCTGAGGCTGAAAAAAAAGAAAAAATCCATCAGAGAGATAGCAGACATGCTTGGAGTAGCAAAATCAACAGTTGGGTACATTCTGAGAAAAAAGGAATTGACTGGTGAGCTTGGGAACTCAAAAAGGCCTGGGCGTCCACGGATGACAACAGTGGTGGATGATCGCCGCATACTTAATTTGGTGAAGAAGAACCCGTTCACAACATCAACTGAAGTCCAGAACACTCTCAGTGAAGTAGGTGTATCTGTCTCTAAGTCAACAGTAAAGAGAAGACTCCATGACAGTAAATACAAAGGGTTCACATCTAGATGCAAACCATTCATCAATACCAAAAATAGACAGGCCAGAGTTAAATTTGCAGAAAAACACCTCAAGAAGCCAGCTCAGTTCTGGAAAAGTATTCTATGGACAGATGAGACAAAGATCAACCTGTACCAGAATGATGGGAAGAAAAAAGTTTGGAGAAGAAAGGGAACGGCACATGATCCAAGGCACACCACATCCTCTGTAAAACATGGTGGAGGCAACGTGATGGCATGGGCATGCATGGCTTTCAATGGCACTGGGTCACTTGTGTTTATTGATGACATAAGAGCAGACAAGAGTAGCCGGATGAATTCTGAAGTGTACCGGGATATACTTTCAGCCCAGATTCAGCCAAATGCTGCAAAGTTGATTGGACGGCGCTTCATAGTACAGATGGACAATGACCCCAAGCATACAGCCAAAGCTACCCAGGAGTTCATGAGTGCCAAAAAGTGGAACATTCTGCAATGGCCAAGTAAATCTCCAGATCTAAACCCAATTGAGCATGCATTTCACTTGCTCAAATCCAGACTTAAGACGGAAAGACCCACAAACAAGCAAGACCTGAAGGCTGCGGCTGTAAAGGCCTGGCAAAGCATTAAGAAGGAGGAAACCCAGCGTTTGGTGATGTCCATGGGTTCCAGACTTAAGGCAGTGATTGCCTCCAAAGGATTTGCAACAAAATATTGAAAATAAAAATATTTTGTTTGGGTTATGTTTATTTGTCCAATTACTTTTGACCTCCTAAAATGTGGAGTGTTTGTAAAGAAATGTGTACAATTCCTACATTTTCTATCAGATATTTTTGTTCAACCCTTCAAATTAAACGTTACAATCTGCACTTGAATTCTGTTGTAGAGGTTTCATTTCAAATCCAATGTGGTGGCATGCAGAGCCCATCTCGCGAAAATTGTGTCACTGTCCAAATATTTCTGGCCCTAACTGTATCTCTATCCATCCATCTATCTATCTATCTACACACACACACACACACACACACTGGGTACGGAAAGTATTCAGGCCCCTTTAAATCTTTCACTCTGTTTCATTGCAGCCATTTGGTAAATTCAAAAAAGTTCATTTCTTTCTCATTAATGTACACTCTGCACCCCATCTTAATTGACAAAAAAACAGAAATGTAATTTTTTTTGCAAATTTATTAACCCCTTTCTGCCATTAGACGTACTATTCCGTCCATGTGGGGTGGGCCCTACGTCCCAAGGACGGAATAGTACGTCCAGCGCGATTGGCCGCGCTCACGGGGGGAGCGCGGCCGATCGCGGCCGGGTGTCAGCTGCTTATCGCAGCCGACATCCGGCACTATGTGCCAGGAGCGGTCACGGACCGCCCCCGGCACATTAACCCCCGGGCACACCGCGATCAAACATGATTGCGATGTGCCGGCGGTGCAGGGAAGCATCGCGCAGGGAGGGGGCTCCCTGTGGGCTTCCCTGAGACCCCCGCAGCAACGCGATGTGATCGCGTTGCTGCGAGGGTGTCCTACCTTCCTCCCTGCAGCAAGGCCCGGATCCAATATGGCCGCGGCATCCGGGTCCTGCAGGGAGGGAGGTGGCTTAACCAGTGCCTGCTCAGAGCAGGCACTTGGTAACGCTGCAGCGCTCTTTTTGACAGATCGGTGATCTGACAGAGTGCTGTGCAAACTGTCAGATCACCGATCTATATTGTCCCCCCCTGGGACAAAGTAAAAAAGTAAAAAAAAAAATTTCCAAGTGTGTAAAAAAAAATCCTAAATAATGGAAAAAAAATATATATATATTATTCCCATAAATACATTTCTTTAAATAAAAAAAAACAATAAAAGTACACATATTAAGTATTGCCGCGTCTGTAACGACCCGACCTATAAAGCTGTCCCACTAGTTAACCCCTTCAGTAAACACCGTAAGAAAAAAAAAAAAAAAGAGGCAAAAAACAACGCTTTATTATCATACCGCCGAACAGAAAGTGGAATAACACACGGTCAAAAAGACGGATATAAATAACCATGGTACCGCTGAAAGCGTCATCTTGTCCCGCAAAAAACGAGCCGCCATACAGCAACATCAGCAAAAAAATAAAAAAGTTATAGTCCTGAGAATAAAGCGATGCAAAAATAATTATTTTTTCTATAAAATAGTTTTTATCGTATAAAAAAAGCCAAAACATAAAAAAATGATATAAATGAGGTGTCGCTGTAATCGTACTGACCCGAAGAATAAAACTGCTTTATCAATTTTACCAAACGCGGAACAGTATAAACGCCTCCCCCAAAAGAAATTCATGAATAGCTGGTTTTTGGTCATTCTGCCTCACAAAAATCGGAATAAAAAGCGATCAAAAAATGTCACGTGCCCGAAAATGTTACCAATAAAAACGTCAACTAGTCCCACAAAAAACAAGACCTCACATGACTCTGTGGACTCAAATATGGAAAAATTATAGCTCTCAAAAAATATTTTTTGCAATAAAAAGTGTCTTTCAGTGTGTGCCGGCTGCCAATCATAAAAATCCACTAAAAAACCCGCTATAAAAGTAAATCAAACCCCCCTTCATCACAAAATGTATTTATTTCCATTTTCCCATTAGGGTTAGGGCTAGAGTTAGGGCTACAGTTAGGGTTAAGGCTACAGTTAGGGTTAAGGCTACAGTTAGGGTTAAGGCTACAGTTAGGGTTGGGGCTAAAGTTAGGGTTTGGATTACATTTGCGGTTGGGAATAGGGTTGGGATTAGGGTTAGGGGTGTGTCTGGGTTAGAGGTGTGGTTAGGGTTACCGTTGGAATTAGGATTAGGGGTGTGTTTGGATTAGGGTTTCAGTTATAATTGGGGGGTTTCCACTGTTTAGACACATCAGGGGCTCTCCAAACGTGACATGGCGTCCGATCTCAATTCCAGCCAATTCTGCGTTGAAAAAGTAAAACAGTGCTCCTTCCCTTCCGAGCTCTCCCGTGTGCCCAAACAGGAGTTTACCCCAACATATGGGGTATCAGCATACTCAGGACAAATTGGACAACAACTTTTAGGGTCCAATTTCTCCTGTTACCCTTGGGAAAATACAAAACTGGGGTCTAAAAAATTTTCTTGTGGGAAAAAAAAGGATTTTTTTATTTTTACGGCTCTGTGTTATAAACTGTATAAACTTGGGGGCTCAAAGTTCTCACAACACATCTATATAAGTTCGTTTCAGGGTCTAGTTTCCAATATGGGGTCACTTGTGAGGGGTTTCTACTGTTTAGGTACATTAGGGGCTCTGCAAACACAATGTGATGCCTGCAGACCATTCCATCTAAGTCTGTATTCCAAATGGCGCTCCTTCCCTTCCGAACCCTCCCATGCGCCCAAACGCTGGTTCCCCCCCACATATAGGGTATCAGCGCACTCAGGACAAATTGCACAACAACATTTGGGGTCCAATTTCTCCAGTTACCCTCGGGAAAATACAAAACTGGGGGCTAAAATATAATGTTTGTGGGAATAAATTTTTGTATTATTTTTACGGCTCTGCATTATAAACTTCTGTGAAGCTCTTGGTGGGTCAAAGTGCTCACCACACATCTAGATAAGTTCCTTAGGGGTCTACTTTCCAAAATGGTGTCACTTGTGGGGGGTTTCAATGTTTAGGCACATCAGTGGCTCTCCAAACGCAACATGGCGTCCCATCTCAATTCCAGTCAATTTTGCATTGAAAAGTCAAATGGCGCTCCTTCCCTTCCGAGCTCTGCCATGCGCCCAAACTGTGGTTAACCCCCACATATGGGGTATCGGCGTACTCAGGACAAATTGTACAACAACTTTTGGGGTCCATTTTCTCCTGTTACCCTTGGTAAAATAAAACAAATTGGAGCTGAAGTAAATTTTTTGTGAAAAAAAGTTAAATGTTCATTTTTATTTAAACATTCCAAAAATTTCTGTGAAGCACCTGAAGGGTTAATAAACTTCTTGAATGTGGTTTTGAGAACCTTGAGGTGTGCAGTTTTTAGAATGGTGTCACACTTGGGTATTTTCTATCATATAGACCCCTCAAAATGACTTCAAATGAGATGTGGTCCCTAAAATAAAATGGTGTTGTAAAAATGAGAAATTGCTGGTCAACTTTTAACCCTTATAACTCCCTAACAAAAAAAATAATTTGCTTCCAAAATTGTGTTGATGTAAAGTAGACATGTGGGAAATGTTACTTATTAAGTATTTTGTGTGACATATCTCTGTGATGTAATTGCATAAAAATTCAAAGTTGGAAAATAGCGAAATTTTCTAAATTTTCGCCAAATTTCCGTTTTTTTCACAAATAAACGCAGGTAATATCAAAGAAATTTTACCACTATCATGAAGTACAATATGTCACGAGAAAACAATGTCAGAATCACCAGGATCCGTTGAAGCGTTCCAGAGTTATAACCTCATAAAGGGACAGTGGTCAGAATTGTAAAAATTGGCCCGGTCCATAACGGGCAAACTACCCTTGGGGGTAAAGGGGTTAAAAAAGAAAAACTGAAATATCACATGGTCATAAGTATTCAGACCCTTTGCTCAGACACTCATATTTAAGTCACATACTATCCATTCCCTTGTGATCCTCCTTGAGATGGTTCTACTCCTTCATTGGAGTCCAGCTGTGTTTAATTAAACTGACAGAACTTGATTTGGAAAGGCACACACCTGTCTATATAAGACTTCACAGCTCACAGTGCATGTCAGACCAAATGAGAATCATGGGGTCAAAGGAACTGGCCAAGGAGCTCAGAGACAAAATTGTGGCAAGGCACAGATCTGGCCAAGGTTACAGCAGAATGTCTAAGGTACTCAAGGTATCTAAGAGCACAGTGGCCTCCATAATCCTTAAATGGAAGAAGTTTGGGACCACCAGCAGTCTTCCTAGACCTGGCCATCCAGCCAAACTGAGCAATCGTGGGAGAAGAGCCTTGGTGAGAGGTAAAGAAGAACCACAAGATTAGTGTGGCTGAACTCCAGAGATGCAGTAGGAAGATGGGAGAAAGTTCCACAAAGGCAACTATCACTGCAGCCCTCCACCAGTCAGGCCTTTATGGCAGAGTGGCCACAGGGAAGCCTCTAATCAGTGCAAGACATATGAAAGCCCACATTGAGTTTGCTATGAAACACTTGAAGGACTCCCACACTATGAGAAGTAAGATTCTCTGGTCTGATGAGGGGAAGATAGACCTTTTTGGTGAGAATTCTAAACGGTATGTGTGGAGAAAACCAGGCACTGCTCATCCCCTGCCCAATACAATCCCAACAGTGAAACATGGTGGTGGCAGCATCATGCTATGAGGGTGTTTTTCAGCTGCAGGGACAGGATGACTGGTTGTCATTGAAGGAAACATGAATGTGGCCAAGTACAGAGATATCCTGAATTAAAACCTCTTCCAGAGTGCTGTAGACCTCAGACTTGGCAGAAGGTTCAACTTCCGACAAGACAATGACCCTAAGCACACAGCTAAAATAACAAAGAGGTGGCTTCAGAACAACTCTGTGACCATTCCTGACTGGCCCAGCCAGAGCCCTGACCTAAACCCAATTGAGCATCTCTGGAGAGACCTGAAAATGGCTGTCCACCAACCAGCTTGACAGAACTGGAGGGGATCTGCAAGGAAGAATGGCAGTGGATCTCCAAATACAGGTGTGAAAAACTTGTTGCATCATTCCCAAGAAGACTCATGGCTGTATTAACTCAATACTGAGCAAAGGGTCTGAATACTTATGACCATGTGATATTTCAGCTTCTTTTTTTAATAAACTTGCAAAAACGTCTGCATTTGTTTTTTTTTTAGTCAAGATGGGGTGCAGAGTGTACATTAATGTGAAAAAAATGAACTTTTTTGAATTTACCAAATGGCTGCAATGAAATAAAGAGTGAAAAATTTAAATGGGTCTGAATACTTTCTGTACCAACTGTATAGTGTAAGGCAGCAGCTTTCACGTCCATGTGGCAATGATCCAAGAAAGTGCAACTTAAACGTCTCTAAACAAAATAAATCCAAATGTTATTATCCGTGTGCTAAGGATTTTGCTCTCTGGCTCTGTCTCACACAGACAGGCATTCACAGAGCTCCTGCACTGATGCTTGGGCCACTCCCAAGACCCAGACTGGAGGGAGAGATCCTTCCCACTACCTTCTTACAGATCTCTCCTAAAATAAAAGCTCATGTCTGGTTTCCCTAAATCTGACCTAGTCAAATATCTTGATCAAGTCTACACTCACTTATTTTGTGTTGTAACCACAGGTAGGACTGTAATTACAACGCTTTCCAGCGGGTTTAGTATGTTTTTTTTTTTTTTTTAATCTTTTTTATGTTTAGTATGTTTTTATGCACATTCTGGGGGACACGTAACATCCCTCATATATGATCCCCCTCTCTATATATACTGCTCAAAAAAATGAAGGGAACACCTAAACAACACAATGTAACTCCAAGTCAATCACACTTCTGTGAAATCAACCTGTCCAGTTATGAAGAACACTGATTGTGAATCAATTTTATCCTGCTGTTGTGTAAATGGAACAGACAACAGGTAAAAATGATAGGCAATTAACAAGACAACCCCTACAAAAGGAGTGGTTCTTCCGGTGGTGACCACATACCATTTCATTGTTCTCATCCTTTTTGGCTGTTTTGGTAACTTTCGCATTTTGTCATTGCTCTCACTCCTAGGGGTACAGTAGCTTGAGGCAGTATCTTCAGTACAACCCACAGAAGTTGCTCAGGTAGTGCAGCTCATCCAGGATGGCACCTCAATTCGAGCTGTGGCAAGAAGGGTAGCTGTATCTGTCCGCACAGTGTCCAGAGTATTGAGCAGGTATGGCACCATGAGACAGGACAATACACAAGGAGACGTGAAGGGGGCTGTAGGAGGTCAACAACCCAGCAGCATGACCGCTACCTCCTCCATTGTGCATGGAGGAACAGTGCCAGAACCCTGCAAAATTACCTCCAGCAGGCCACCAATGTCCATGTGACTGCTCAAAGTGTCAGAAACAGACTCCAAGAGGGTGGTTTAAAAGGTCCAATGTCCACAATTGCAGGGCAATTGGCATTTGCCAGAGAACACCAAGATAGGCAGATTCGACATTAGCACCCTGTGCTCTTCACAGATGAGCACAGGTTCACACTGAGCACATGTGACACAGTCTGGAGACACATGGAGAACATTCGTCTGCCTGGAATATCCTCCCACATGACCTGTTTGGCAGTGGAGTCAGAAATGCTAGGCCTTACAAAACTATAAAAGTAATTTTATTTCTATGGCGACAACATATTCTGCAGAACTTTACATTTTAGAAGGGACTAGTACAGACAAAAAATATTACAGAATAAAAATAATTACATAAATCAACAGCTACCAAGAGGAGTAAGGGCCCAGCTCACAAGCTTACAGTCTATATATGTATACAGTGCCTTGCGAAAGTATTCGGCTCCCTAGAACTTTTCAACCTTTTCCCACATATAATGCTTCAAACATAAAGATACCAAATGTAAATTTTTGGTGAAGAATCAATAACAAGTGGAACACAATTGTAAAGTTGAACGAAATTTATTGGTTATTTTAAATTTTTGTGGAAATTCAAAAACTGAAAAGTGGGGCGTACAATATTATTCGGACCCTTTACTTTTAGTGCAGCAAACTCACTCCAGAAGTTCATTGTGGATCTCTGAATGATCCAATGTTGTCCTAAATGCCTAATGATGATAAATATAATCCACTTGTGTGTAATCAAGTCTCCGTATAAATGCACCTGCTCTGTGATAGTCTCAGGGTTCTGTTTGAAGCACAGAGAGCATCATGAAGACCAAGGAACACAACAGGCAGGTCCATGATACTGTTGTGGAGAAGTTTAAAGCCGGATTTGGATACAAAATGATTTCCAAAACTTTAAACATCCCAATGATCACTGTTCAAGCGATCATATTGAAATGGAAGGAATATCATACCACTGCAAATCTACCAAGACCCGGCCGTCCCTCTAAACTTTCATCTCAAACAAGAAGAAGACTGACCAGAGATGCAGCCAAGAGGCCCATGATCACTCTGGATGAACTGCAGAGATCTACAGCTGAGGTGGGACAGTCTGTCCATAGGACAACAATCAGTCGTACCCTGCACAAATCTGGCCTTTATGGAAGAGTGGCAAGAAGAAAGCCATTTCTCAAAGATATCCATAAAAAGTGTCGTTTAAAGTTTGCATCAAGCCACCTGGGAGACACATAAAACATGTGGAAGAAGGTGCTCTGATCAGATGAAACCAAAATCAAACTTTTTGGCAACAATGCCAAACGATATGTTTGGCATAAAGGCAACACAGCTCATCACCATGAACACACCATCCCTACTGTCAAACATGGTGGTGGCAGCATCATGGTTTGGGTCTGCTTTTCTTCAGCAGGGACATGGAAGATGGTTAAAATTGATGAGAAGATGGATGGAGCCACATACAGGACCATTCTTGAAGAAAACCTGTTGGAGTCTGCAAAAGACCTGAGACTGAGACAGAGATTTGTCTTCCAACAAGACAATGATCCCAAACAAACAAAATCTACAACGTAATGGTTCACAAATAAACGTATGTTAGAATGGCCAAGTCAAAGTCCAGACCTCAATCCAATCGAGAATCTGTGGAAAGAGCTGAAAACGGCTGTTCACAAATGATCTCCATCAAACCTCACTGAGCTCGAGCTGTTTGCCAAGGAAGAATGGGCAAGAATTTCAGTCTCTCGATGTACAAAACTGATAAGAGACATACCCCAGGTGGCTTGCAGCTGTAATCGCAGCAAAAGGTGGCGCACCAAAGTAAGTTAAAGGGGCCGAAAAATATTGCATGTCCCACTTTTCAGTTTTTCAATTTCCACAAAAAATTAAAATAACCAATACATTTCATGTAACTTCACAATTGTGTTCCACTTGTTGTTGATTCTTCACCAAAAAATTACATTTGGTATCTTTATATTTGAAGCATGATATGTGGGAAAAGGTTGAAAACATCCAGGGAGCCGAATACTTTCCCAAGGCACTGTACACACATCTACTATATAATTGTCTAAGGGTCACTTCCGTCTGTCTGTCTGTCACGGATATTCATTGGTTGCGGCCTCTGTCTGTCATGGAAATCCAAGTCGCTGATTGGTCGTGGCAAAACGCCCATGACCATTGCCATGACCAATCAGCGACGGCCATAGTCTGGCAGCGAAATGGCTGCTGCTTTACTGCCCTGCAGTCAGCGCTGAGCACTCACACAGGGTTAATGCCAGCGTTAACGGACCGCGGTGTAACGCACTCCGTTAACGCAGCTATTAACCCCGTGTGACCAACTTTTTACTATTGATGCTGCGTATGTTACAAATAATAATAATGAAAAAAAGGTTATTCTCACCTTCCGAGGTCGCGCGCTGTCCTCGGCAGTGCAAGCGGCAGGTTCCGGTGCCAAGGATGCTCATACCAACCCTGGGACCGGAAGCTGCCGCGTGCACCGCACACAGGCGCCAGGACTTCAAGGGGCCTTCGGAAGGTGAGTATGTTAATTTTTTATTTTAAGTCTTTTTTAACCACGCATATAGTGCCCACATTGCTATATACTACGTGGGCTGTGTTACATACTGCGTGGGCCCTGTCATATACTACATCTCTGTGCTATATACTATGTAGCTGGGCAATATACAATGTGACTGTGCACTATGCAACGTGACTGTCCAATATACTACGTGGCTGTGCAATATACTACGTGCTCTGTGTTATATACTACGTCTACTGTGCAATATACTACGTGGCTCTGTTATATATTACGTGACTGTGCAATATACTACGTAGCTATGCAATATACTACGTGCCTCTAAAATATACTACGTGGCTATGTTATATACTAAGTGGCTCTGCTATATACTACATCGCTGACCAATATACTACATAGCTGTACAATACACTACGTAGCTGTGCAATACACTACGTGACTGTGTTATATACTACGTGCCTGTGCAATATACTACGTGGCTCTACAATATACTACGTTGCTATGTTATATACTACGTGGCTCTGCTATATACTACGTGGCTGACCAATATACTACACACCTGTGCAATAAACTACGTGGCTATGTTATATCCTACGTGGCTGTGTTATATACTACGTAGCTCTGCTATATACTACGTACGCTGTGTTACATACTACGTAGCTCTGTTATATACTACGTAGCTATGTTATATACTACGTAGGTTGTGTTATAAACTACGTCACTGTGCAATATAGTACATAGCCTTTGCTATATACTACCTACATATTCTAGAATACCCGATACGTTAGAATCGGGCCACCATCTAGTTATATATATGTATTCCATAGACTAAGTTTGAGAGCATGGCCCTCACTCCTCTTGGTATCTGTTGATTTATGTGATTATTGTTATTCTATAATGTGTTATAGTCTGTATTAGTCCCTTCTAAAATGTAAAGTGCTGCAGAATATGTTGTCGTTATAGAACTAAAGTTATTATATACTGTATAAATTATATGTACAGTGATGAAAAAAGTATGACACTGTCGATTTTGCACGTTTTCCCACCTACAAAGAAAGGAGAGGTCTGTAATTTTTATGGTAGATACACTTCAACTGCTTCAAATCTGGAGACAGAATCTTAAAAAAAAAAAATCACATAGTATGATTTTTACATAATTTGCATTAAATAATTGATGCAACAGAAAAACAGAACTTAATATTTGGTACAAAAACCTTTGTTTGCAATTACAGAGGTCAGACGTTTCCTGTAGTTCTTGAACAAGTTTGGACACACTGCAGCAGGGATTTTGGCCCACTCCTCCATACAGATCTTTTCCAGATCTTTAAAAAGTTTCAGGGCTGTCATTGGGCAACATAGTTTCAGCTCACTCCAAAGATATTCTATTGGGTTCAGGTCTGGAGACTGGCTAGGCCTCTCCAGGACCCTGAAATGTTCTTACAGAGCCACTCCTTAGTTGCCCTGGCTCTGTGTTTTGGGTCATTGTCATGCTGGAAGACCCAGCCACAACCCATCTTCAATGCTCTGACTGAGGGAAGGTGGTTGTTGGCCATAATCTCATGATATATAACCCCATCCATCCTCCCCTCAATATGTTGCAGTCGTCCTGTGCTCACCCTTCTGGTCACAGGTTTACTGCGGCAGAGAAGGACCAGTAGACCGCAGCATCTGATTTCTCCTACTCCTGCACTGATTAGAAGCACTTCACCTTCTTCTTAAATGGTGTAAGTATCTTTTGGCACTGCAGAGGTTAATCTGCTCTTTTCAGAGCTCCTGGAGTGTTTAGGCTCTCAGCTGTGCTTGTTAGCCACCCCCATCTCCTATATAAACTAGGCCCTGGCTAGCACTCGTTGTCAGAGATAGCCTATGCTGCATGGTTAGAGGTTGTTGTTTGTTATTATAAGAGTAGGTTTGTTTATCTGTGACTGTTGCTAGGTTGAGTGTGTGAGAATTCCTTTTCTTCTCCTACTTTGGTTTAACCCCATCCTCCACTCCCCATTGCATTCCTCTGTTATATTTGAGTATATTTTTATGTTTGGTATTTTCTGTTACCCCGTTCTTATTGCCTTGTTAGTTGGTTGGTGTACTACGGTCTACAACTACTCCCCTCTTCCCTGGCAGGGGGAAGGGTACAGACTGAGGGTGGATTCAGGAACTAAGGAAAGGTACGTGGCCCCAGGATCTTCACCATCAGAAGTAATCTGGGGAACAGGACGAGCTAGAGCGCCCGTAGCGTTAGGGACAGGGAAGGAGCCTCTGGTCCCGAGACACCCGGCATCAGAGTTGTGACACTTCTTGAGTGGAGTCAATACCAAAAGGTTCTGTTTTGCACTCATGTGACACATGACTTTCTCCCATGCCTCCTCTGGATCATCCAGATGGTCATTGGCGATCTTCAAAGGGGCCTGGATATGTACTGGCATGAGCAGGGGGATCTTGCATACCCTACAGGATTTTAATCCATGACGGCGTAGTGTGTTACTCTCTTAAAGGTATCACCATTAACCCCTTCATGACCGGGGGATTTTTCGTTTTTCCGTGTTCGTTTTTTGCTCCCCTCCTTCCCAGAGCCATAACTTTTTTATTTTTCCGTCAATTTGGCCATGTGAGGGCTTATTTTTTGCGGGACGAGTTGTACTTTTGAACGACATCATTGGTTTTAGCATGTCGTGCACTAGAAAACGGGAAAAAAATTCCAAGTGCGGTGAAATTGCAAAAAAAGTGCAATCCCACATTGGTTTTTTGTTTGGCTTTTTTGCTAGGTTCACTAAATGCTAAAAATGACCTGCCATTATGATTCTCCAGGTCAGTACGAGTTCATAGACACCTAACATGACTAGGTTATTTTTTATCTAAGTGGTGAAAAAAAATTCCAAACTTTGCTAAAAAAAAAAAAAAAAAAAAAAAAAATTGCGCCATTTTCCGATACTCGTAGCGTCTCCATTTTTCATGATCTGGGGTCGGTTGAGGGCTTATTTTTTGCGTGCCGAGATGACGTTTTTAATGATAGCATTTTGGTGCAGATACGTTTTTTTGATTGCCTGTTATTGCATTTTAATGCAATGTCGCGGCGACCAAAAAAACGTAATTCTGGCGTTTCGAATATTTTTCCCGCTACGCTGTTTAGCGATCAGGTTAATACTTTTTTTTAATTGATAGATCGGGCGATTCTGAGCGCGGCGATACCAAATATGCGTAGATTTGATATTTTTTTTATTGATTTATTTTGATTGGGGCGAAAGGGTGGTGATTTAAACTTTTATGTTTTTATTTTTTTCACATTTTTTAAAACTTTTTTTCTTAACTTTTGCCATGCTTCAATAGCCTCCATGGGAGGCTAGAAGCTGGCACAGCACGATCGGCTCTGCTACATAGCAGCGATCTGCTGATCGCTGCTATGTAGCAGAAATGGAGGTGTGCTGTGAGCGCCGACCACAGGGTGGCGCTCACAGCCACCGCTCATCAGTAACCATAGAGGTCTCTGGGACCTCTATGGCTACAATATACAAGCATCGCCGACCCCCGATCATGTGACGGGGGTCGGCGATGACGTCATTTCCGGCCGCCCGGCCGGAAGCGGTAGTTAAATGCCGCTATCTGCGTTTGACAGCGGCATTTAACTAGTTAATAGGTGCGGGCAGATCGCGATTCTGCCCGCACCTATTGCGGGCACATGTCAGCTGTTCAAAACAGCTGACATGTCCCGGCTTTGATGCGGGCTCACCGCGGAGCCCTGCATCAAAGCAGGGGAGCCGGCATCGGACGGTATAGTACGTCCGATGCCGGTAAGGGGTTAAAGATATCACTATAGGGTAAGTGGAATATAAATGTTGTGCCTTTGTAACTTATACATTACAAGCCCACATACGTCAATTCCATCTAGAGTGCCTTGCGAAAGTATTCGGCTCCCTGGAACTTTTCAACCTTTTCCCACATATCATGATTCAAACGTAAAGATACCAAATGTAAATTTTTGGTGAAGAATCAACAAGTGGAACACAATTGTGAAGTTGAAATAAATGTATTGTTTTTTTTTACATTTTTGTGGAAATTCAAAAACAGAAAAGTGGGGCGTGATTACCGTACATACCCTGGCAGAATTTTTGCTTTCTTGGCCTTTTTCCAGAGAATAAGAATGATAACACCAAAACTTTTTCTCCACTTATGGATAGTGGTTAGGTGAAGCCATTTATTGTCAAACTACTGTGTTTTCTCTTTTTAAATCATAATGACAACCCATAAACATCTAAATGACCCTGATCAAAAGTTCACATACACCATTTCTTAACATTTCTTAATACTGTGTATTGCCCCCTCTAACATCAATGACAGCTTAAGTCTTTTGTGGTAGTTGTGGATGAGGTTCTTTATTTTCTCAGATGGTAAAGCTGCCCACTCTTCTAGGCAAAAAGCCTCCAGTTCCGGTAAATTGCTGGGCTGTCTAACATGAACTGTGCGCTTGAAATCTCCCCAGAGTGACTCAATCATATTGAGGTAAGGAGACAGATGGCCACTCCAGAATCTTCACTTTGTTCTGCTGTTGCCAATGACAAGTCGACTTAGCCTTGTGTTTTGGATCATTGTCATGTTCCAGAACCAGGGATTCAAGCTTGAGGAGGATAATTTGCATATTCCAGGTGCCTTCTGGGAAAAGCGAAGAGTCTCCCTCAGCAAGAAGATCGTTGGGTACAGCCGGGACCAGCTGCTTGGAAAGCATCACCAAACCAGGGATTCAAGCTTGAGGATAATTTGCATATTCCAGGTGCCTTCTGGGAAAAGCAAAGAGTCTCCCTCAGCAACGCGCTAATTTTTGCCTGTAGGACATTATTGCAAGAAAGCTTGGCTGAGTAGATTACACAAGAAGGAAAACACACAGCAAGTCAGCAGGATCTGGGAGCAACATGGCAGATGTGACAACCTACATGGTGAGCTGCAGCATGTGCTACATGTTCACAGATCGACCAGAAGAAGAATCCGATTTCACCTGTCAGAAGTGTAGACTAGTGGCCCTTTTAGAAGAAAAGGTGCGGGGTCTGGAAGAAAGAATAGCAACTTTGAAACTCAAAGATAATGAAGACTTCCTAGACAGAACAGAAGCATCACTACTGGTCACAGAAAGTGAAAAAAGTGTCAGAGAACCTCCAAAAGCAGATGAGTGGAAGCATGTGACCAAAAGAAGCAAGAAGACCATGGAGAAATCACCAACCACACAACTGAAGAACCGATATCAAATCTTTGTAGAGGATGAAGATGGCACACCTAAGGATGAACCAATACCAGCAAGCAAAAAAGAAAAGGGCCCCACACAGCAACAAGTGACAGCAAAAAATACAGCCAAGAAGCAACGAAGAGTGGTGGTGGTGGGAGACTCACTACTGAGAGGCACAGAAGCAGCCATCTGCAGACCGGACATAACCGCAAGAGAACTATGCTGCCTTCCAGGTGCGATGATCAAGGATGTGACCGATAGGATACCAAAGCTCTTCAGCTCCAAGGACGTCCACCCATTTCTTCTGATACATGTTGGCACCAATGACACGGCAAGGAAGGACCCACCGACAATCTGCAATGACTTTGAAGAGTTGGGGAAGAAAGTAAAGGAACTGGATGCACAGGTAGTCTTTTCTTCTATCCTTCCAGTAGACGGGCATGGCACCAGAAGATGGAACAGGATCCTTGATGCGAACAACTGGCTAAGACGATGGTGCAGACAACTCGGATTCCTGGACCACAGTGTGAATTACTTGTACGATGGACTCCTCGCCAGAGACGGACTACACCTCAACAAACCTGGGAAACACACATTCGCCAGAAGACTCGCTACACTCATCAGGAGGGCGTTAAACTAGAAGAAGAGGGGACGGGAAGAAAAACATTACACTCGAACAAAGAAGACCCAGGAAAACATACTCAGAAGGGAGGTAAGAACGTTTCTAAAACAATCCACAGCAAGGAGATAGGAACAAAACAAAATCCTCTAAACTGCATGCTCGCAAACGCCAGAAGCCTGACAAACAAGATGGAAGAACTAGAAGCAGAAAATATCTACAGGTAACTTTGACATAGTGGGAATAACCGAGACATGGTTAGATGATAGCTATGACTGGGCAGTTAACTTACAGGGTTACAGTCTGTTTAGAAAGGATCGTAAAAATCGGAGAGGAGGAGGTGTTTGTCTCTATGTAAAATCTTGTCTAAAGACCACTTTAAGGGAGGATATTAGCGAAGGGAATGAGGATGTCGAGTCCATATGGGTCGAAATTCATGGAGGGAAAAATGGTAACAAAATTCTCATTGGGGTCTGTTACAAACCCCCAAATATAACAGAAATCATGGAAAGTCTACTTCTAAAGCAGATAGATGAAGCTGCAACCCATAATGAGGTCCTGGTTATGGGGGACTTTAACTACCCGGATATTAACTGGGGAACAGAAACCGGTGAAACCCATAAAGGCAACAGGTTTCTGCTAATAACCAAGAAAAATTATCTTTCACAATTGGTGCAGAATCCAACCAGAGGAGCAGCACTTTTAGACCTAATACTATCTAATAGACATGACAGAATAACAAATCTGCAGGTGGTCAGGCATCTAGGAAATAGCGAACACAATATTGTACAGTTTCACCTGTCTTTCACTAGGGGGACTTGTCAGGGAGTAACAAAAACACTGAACTTTAGGAAGGCAAAGTTTGACCATCTTAGAGATGCCCTTAATCTGGTAGACTGGGACAATATCCTCAGAAATAAGAATACCAATAATAAATGGAAAATGTTTAAGAACATCCTAAATAGGCACGGTAAGCGGTTTATACCTTGTGGGAATAAAAGGACTAGAAATAGAAAAAACCCAATGTGGCTAAACAAAGAAGTAAGACAGGCAATTAACAGTAAAAAGAAAGCATTTGCACTACTAAAGCAGGATGGCACCATTGAAGCTCTAAAAAACTATAGGGAGAAAAATACTTTATCTAAAAAACTAATTAAAGCTGCCAAAAAGGAAACAGAGAAGCACATTGCTAAGGAGAGTAAAACTAATCCCAAACTGTTCTTCAACTATATCAATAGTAAAAGAATAAAAACTGAAAATGTAGGCCCCTTAAAAAATTGTGAGGAAAGAATGGTTGTAGATGACGAGGAAAAAGCTAACATATTAAACACCTTCTTCTCCACGGTATTCACGGTGGAAAGTGAAATGCTAGGTGAAATCCCAAGAAACAAGAAATGCTAGGTGAAATCCCAAGAAGAGGTGCGAAACCGGCTAAATAAGATTAAAATAGATAAATCTCCGGGTCCGGATGGCATACACCCACGAGTACTAAGACAACTAAGTAATGTAATAGATAAACCATTATTTCTTATTTTTAGGGACTCTATAGCGACGGGGTCTGTTCCGCAGGACTGGCGCATAGCAAATTTGGTGCCAATATTCAAAAAGGGCTCTAAAAGTGAACCTGGAAATTATAGGCCAGTAAGTCTAACCTCTATTGTTGGTAAAATATTTGAAGGGTTTCTGAAGGATGTTATTCTGGATTATCTCAATGAGAATAACTGTTTAACTCCATATCAGCATGGGTTTATGAGAAATCGCTCCTGTCAAACCAATCTAATCAGTTTTTATGAAGAGGTAAGCTATAGGCTGGACCACGGTGAGTCATTGGACGTGGTATATCTCGATTTTTTCCAAAGCGTTTGATACCGTGCCGCACAAGAGGTTGGTAAACAAAATGAGAATGATTGGTCTGGGGGAAAATGTGTGTAAATGGGTTAGTAACTGGCTTAGTGAGAGAAAGCAGAGGGTGGTTATAAATGGTATAGCCTCTAACTGGGTCGCTGTGACCAGTGGGGTACCGCAGGGGTCAGTATTGGGACCTGTTCTCTTCACCATATTCATTAATGATCTGGTAGAAGAGATCTGGTAGAAGGTATCTGGTAGAAGGGATCTGGTAGAATGGTAGAATGTTTACACAGTAAAATATCGATATTTGCAGATGATACAAAACTATGTAAAGCAGTTAATACAAGAGAAGATAGTATTCTGCTACAGATGGATCTGGATAAGTTGGAAACTTGGGCTGAAAGGTAGCAGATGAGGTTTAACAATGATAAATGTAAGGTTATACACATGGGAAGAAGGAATCAATATCACCATTACACACTGAACGGGAAACCAGTGGGTAAATCTGACAGGGAGAAGGACTTGGGGATTCTAGTTAATGATAAACTTACCTGGAGCAGCCAGTGCCAGGCAGCAGCTGCCAAGGCAAACAGGATCATGGGGTGCATTAAGAGAGGTCTGGATACACATGATGAGAGCATTATACTGCCTCTGTACAAATCCCTAGTTAGACCGCACATGGAGTACTGTGTCCAGTTTTGGGCACCGTTGCTCAGGAAGGATATAATGGAACTTGAGAGAGTACAAAGGAGGGCAACAAAATTAATAAAGGGGATGGGAGAACTACAATACCTAGATAGATTAGCGAAATTAGGATTATTTAGTCTAGAAAAAAGACGACTGAGGGGGATCTAATAACCATGTATAAGTATATAAGGGGACAATACAAATATCTGAGGATCTGTTTATACCAAGGAAGGTGACAGGCACAAGGGGGCATTCTTTGCGTCTGGAGGATAGAAGGTTTTTCCACCAACATAGAAGAGGATTCTTTACTGTTAGGGCGGTGAGAATCTGGAATTGCTTGCCTGAGGAGGTGGTGATGGCGAACTCAGTCGAGGGGTTCAAGAGAGGCCTGGATGTCTTCCTGGAGCAGAACAATATTGTATCATACAATTATTAGGTTCTGTAGAAGGACGTAGATCTGGGGATTTATTATGATGGAATATAGGCTGAACTGGATGGACAAATGTCTTTTTTCGGCCTTACTAACTATGTTAAAAAATATATATATATATATATATCTATATATAGAATTGTCTAAGGGTTTTTCCGTCTGTCTTTCTGTCTGTCTGTCTGTCCTGGAAATCCCGGCTCTCTGATTGGTCGAGGCCGCCAGGCCTCGACCAATCAGAGACCGGCACAGCATCGACGTAGAAATCCCGCGTCTCTGATTGGTCGAGGCCGCCCGGCCTCGACCAATCAGCGACGGGCACAGCGACGATGATGTCATAAAGGACGTAGAAATCCCGCGTCTGATTGGTCGAGGCCGCGACCAATCAGCAACGGGCACAGCGACGATGATGTCATAATGGTTGCCATGGCGACGATGATGTCATAAAGGTTGCCTCGACCAATCAGCGACGGGCACAGTCTGCCGCGAATTCTGGAATCATCATTGTCCATATACTACGGGGACATGCATATTCTAGAATACCCGATGCGTTAGAATCGGGCCACAATCTAGTATATCTATATATATAATTGTCTAAGGGTTTTTCCGTCTGTCTTTCTGTCTGTCTTTCTGTCTGTGTGTCCTGGAAATCCCGCGTCTCTGATTGGTCGAGGCCGCCAGGCCTCGACCAATCAGCAACGGGCACAGCGACGATGATGTCATAAAGGACGTAGACATCCCGCGTCTCTGATTGGTCGAGGCCAGCGATGATGATGTCATAATGGTTGCCATGGCGACAATGATGTCATAAAGGTTGCCTCGACCAATCAGCGACGGGCACAGTCTGCTGTGAATTCTGGAATCATCATTGTCCATATACTACGGGGACATGCATATTCTAGAATACCCGATGCGTTAGAATCGGGCCACAATCTAGTATATATATATATATATATATATATATATATATATATATATATATATATATATATATATACACACACTAGATTGTGGCCCGATTCTTACGCATCGGGTATTCTAGAATATGCATGTCCCCGTAGTATATGGACAATGATGATTCCAGAATTCGCGGCAGACTTTGACCGTCGCTGATTGGTCGAGGCAACCTTTATGACATCATTGTCGCCATGGCAACCATTATGACATCATCATCGCTGTGCCCGTAGCTGATTGATTGGTCGAGGCCGCTAGGCCTCGACCAGAGACGCGGGAAGTCTACGTCCTTTATGACATCATCGTCGCTGTGCCCGTCGCTGATTGGTCGAGGCCTAGCGGCCTCGACCAATCAGAGGCGCGGGATTTCTACGTCGATACTGTGCCCGTCTCTGATTGGTCGAGGCCGCCAGGCCTCGACCAATCAGAGACGTGGGATTTCCAGGACAGACAGACAGAAAGACAGACAGACGGAAAAACCCTTAGACAATTATATATAGACTAGATTGTGGCCCGATTCTAACGCATCGGGTATTCTAGAATATGCATGTCCCCGTAGTATATGGACAATGATGATTCCAGAATTCGCGGCAGACTGTGTCCTTCGCTGATTGGCCGAGGCAACCTTTATGACATCATCGTCGCCATGGCAACCATGACATCATCGTCGCTGTGCCCGTTGCTGATTGGTCGAGGCCGCAAGGCCTCGACCAATCAGAGACGCGGGATTTCTACGTCGATGCTGTGCCGGTCTCTGATTGGTCAAGGCCTGGCGGCCTCGACCAATCAGAGAGCCGGGATTTCCAGGACAGACAGACAGACAGACGGAGAAACCCTTAGACAATTATATATATACTAGATTGTGGCCCGATTCTAACGCATCGGGTATTCTAGAATATGCATGTCCCCGTAGTATATGGACAATGATGATTCCAGAATTCGCGGCAGACTGTGCCCATCGCTGATTGGTCGAGGCAACCTTTATGACATCATCGTCGCCATGGCAACCATTATGACATCTACGTCGATACTGTGCCCGTAGCTGAATCAGAAACGCGGGATTTCTACGTCCTTTATGACATCATCGTCGCTGTGCCCGTCGCCGATTGGTCGAGGCCTGGCAGCCTCGACCAATCAGAGACGTTGGATTTCTATGTCGATACTGTGCCCGTTACTGATAGGTCGAGGCCGCCAGGCCTCGAACAATCAGAGACGCAGGATTTCCAGGACAGACAGACAGACGGAAAAACCCTTAGACAATTATATATATACTAGATTGTGGCCCGATTCTAACGCATCGGGTATTCTAGAATATGCATGTCCCTGTAATATATGGACAATGATGATTCCAGAATTCGCGGCAGACTGTGCCCGTCGCTGATTGGTCGAGGCAACCTTTATGACATCGTCGCCATGGCAACCATTATGACATCATCGTCGCTGTGCCCGTTGCTGATTGGTCGAGGCCTGGCGGCCTCGACCAATCAGAGACGCGGGATGTCTACGTCCTTTATGACATCATCGTCGCTGTGCCCGTCGCTGATTGGTCGAGGCCTGGCGGCCTCGACCAATCAGAGACGCGGGATTTCTACGTCGATGCTGTGCCCGTCTCTGATTGGTCGAGGCCTAGCGGCCTCGACCAATCAGAGAGCTGGGATTTCCAGGACAGACAGACAGACCCTTAGACAATTATATATATAGATATATATACTAGATTGTGGCCCAATTCTAACGCATCGGGTATTCTAGAATATGCATGTCCCCGTAGTATATGGACAATGATGATTCCAGAATTCGCGGCAGACTGTGCCCGTCGCTGATTGGTAGAGGCAACCTTTATGACATCGTCGCCATGGCAACCATTATGACATCATAGTCGCTGTGCCCGTTGCTGATTGGTCGAGGCCTGGCGGCGTCGACCAATCAGACGCGGGATTTCTACGTCGATGCTGTGCCGGTCTCTGATTGATATATATACATACACTAGATGGTGTCCCAATTCTAATGCATCGGGTAATCTAGAATATGTATGTATGTATGTCACGCTTAGTACAGCCACGTATATAACACAGCCACGTAGTATATAACACAGCCACGTAGAATGTATCACAGCCACGTAGAATATATCACAGCCACGTAGTATATAGCACAGCCACGTAGTATATAGCAGCCACGTAGTATATAGCACAGCCCACGTAATATATAGCACAGCCCACGCAGTATATAACACAGGCCACATAGTATATAACACTGCCCACGCAGTATATAACACAGCTCACGTAGTATATAACACAGCCCACGTAACACAGCCACGTAGTATATAGCAGCCACGTAGTATATAGCAGCCACATAGTATATAACACAGCCCACGTAATATATAGCACAGCCCACGTAATATATAGCACAGCCCACGTAATATATAGCACAGCCCACGTAATATATAGCACAGCCCACGTAATATATAGCACAGCCCACGTAGTATATAGCACAGCCCACGTAGTATATAGCACAGCCTACGTAGTATATAGCACAGCCCACGTAGTATATAACACAGCCCACACAGTATATAAACACAGCCCACGCAGTATATAACACTGCCCACATAGTATATAGCACAGCCCACGTAACAGACAGCCACTTAGTATATAGCACAGCCACGTATTATATAGCAGGCACGTAGTATATAGCAGCCACGTAGTATATAACAGCCCACGCAATATATAGCATAGCCCACGTAATATATAGCACAGCCCACGCAGTATATAACAAAGCCCACGTAGTATATAGCAGTGTGGGCACCATATCCCTGTTAAAAAAAATAAAATAAAAAATAGTTATATACTCACCCTCCGGCGTCCAGCAAAGCTGTGCCGATCCACGCTTTGTTGCCGCCAGCTTCCGTTGCAAGTGATGCATTGCGAAATTACCCAGATGATTTAGCGGTCTCGCAAGATCGCTAAGTCATCTGGGTAATTTTGTAATGCATCACTTGCCACGGAAGTTGGCGGCAGCATCGCGCGCATCGGTGGACGGCGAAAGGTGAGAATAGCACAATTTTTTTATTTTTTTTTAACATTATATCTTTTACTATTGATGCTGCATAGGCAGCATCAATAGTAAAAAGTTGGCTCGGGATGGGGCGACACACTGGCACTGACTGGAGGAAAGTAGGGAGGATGCACTGACTGGCGCAGAGCAGGGAGGGGCCAATTCGCAGCCAGACTACGCCTGTCGACGCAACGCGGAATCAGCGATGCGGGATTTCCGTTACAGACAAACAGACGGAAGTACCCCTTAGACGATTATATAGATAGATTGTAGGAATCCGTACTCACTCGGGTACGGTTGAGGGGTTGAGGTAGGCACAGGAAGCAGTATTGTTGAAATGTCCTAGCGAGTTTATTAAAACTGCATAAACCGCTCTGGATAGCCAAAACAAACGAACAGCCTTTTCCAGCAGAAAGTGAAAAGCAAACAGAAAAATATTGGGTTATACTATTCACAATATAGGCTATTTATATTTAACATTTGTTTATACCCATGAATAGACCCATTTTCTTAATTTCTTCATATATATATATATATATATATATATATATATATATATATATATATATATATATATATATATATATATATATATATATATATACACACATACTAGATTGTGGCCCGATTATAACGCATCGGGTATTCTAGAATATGCATGTCCCCGTAGTATATGGACAATGATGATTCCAGAATTCGCAGCAGACTGTGCCCATTGCTGATTGGTCGAGGCAACCTTTATGACATCATCGTCGCCATGGCAACCATTATGACATCTACGTCGATACTGTGCCCGTCGCTGAATCAGAAACGTGGGATTTCTACGTCCTTTATGACATCATCGTCGCTGTGCCCGTTGCTGATTGGTCGAGGCCGCCAGGCCTCGACCAATCAGAGACGCGGGATTTCCAGGACAGACAGACAGAAAGACAGACAGACGGAAAAACCCTTAGACAATTATATATATAGATATATATACACACACACACACATACATACACACTGCTCAAAAAAATAAAGGGAACACTCAAACAACAGAATATAACTCCAAGTAAATCAAACTCCTGTGAAATCAAACTGTCCACTTAGGAAGCAACACTGTTTGACAATCAATTTCACATGCTGTTGTGCACATGGAATAGACAACAGATGGAAATTATTGGCAATTATCAAGACACACTCAATAAAGGAGAGGTTCTGCAGGTGGGGACCCCAGACCACATCTCAGTACCAATGCTTTCTGGCTGATGTTTTGGTCACTTTTGAATGTTGGTTGTGTTTTCACACTCGTGGTAGCATGAGACAGACTACAACCCACACAAGTAGCTCAGGTAGTGCAGCTCATCCAGGATGGCACATCATGCGAGCTGTGGCAAGGAGGTTTGCTGTGTCTGTCAGCGTAGTGTCTAGAGGCTGGAGGCGCTACAAGGAGACAGGCCAGTACACCAGGAGAAGTGGAGGGGGCCGTAGGAGGGCAACAACCCAGCAGCAGGACCGCTACCTCAGCCTTTGTGCAAGGATGAACAGGAGGAGCACTGCCAGAGCCCTGCAAAATGAACTCCAGCAGGCCACAATTGTGTGTCTGCACAAATGGTTAGAAACTGACTCCATGAGGATGGTCTGAGTGCCCGACGTCCACAGATGGGGGTTGTGCTCACAGCCCAACACTGTGCAGGACGCTTGGCATTTGCCACAGAACATCAGGATTGGCAAATTCGCCACTGGCGCCGTGTGCTCTTCACAGATGAAAGCAGGTTCACACTGAGCCCATGTGACAGACGTGACAGAGTCTGGAGAAGCCTTGGAGAGCGATCTGCTGCCTGCAACATACTTCAGCATGACTGGTTTGGCAGTGGGTCAGTAATGGTGTGTGGTGGCATTTCTTTGGAGGGCCGCACATAGAAAGCCCGCCAGGGTCGTGGGGTACTCGGTACCGGTACTTAAAGGGGATGTCATGGTGGCGGTGACCCGGTCCGTGGCCCTGGGCGTCCAATTAAAGGGGGAAGGTCTTAATGGATTTGGTGAATAAAGTTTATGTTTGTGATGCCACCTGTGGTATTCGGTCAGTGGGGACCGACGCTGCTAAAAGGGGTCCTCTGGGATGATGTTATGGCAGCTAGATGGTGTAACTTCCCACAGGTGAAATTAGGTCCCCAGTGCTCCTGGTGTATAGATGAGGATAGTGAGTGGTGCAGTAAAGAACGGAGGACACAGATTTGCAGTCTCTTTACCTGGTTTACTAAAGGCTTCAGGCAACCGCAGTCCAGGGCACCAGATCACAGGTACAGGCAGGGTCCGGTCTGCTTGGAAGCGAATTCAGAGTCCCCTTTACCAGGTGGAGTTAGAAGCCTTCCTATTAGGCTGCCGTCACACTAGCAGTATTTGGTCAGTATTTTACATCAGTATTTGTAAGCCAAAACCAGGAGTGGGTGATAAATGCAGAAGTGGTGCATATGTTTCTATTATACTTTTCCTCTAATTGTTCCACTCCTGGTTTTGACTACAAATACTGATGTAAAATACTGACCAAATACTGCTAGTGTGACGGCAGCCTTAGTGTGGTGATGTTGTAGTCCCTTACTGCCTATGGCTTCTGGCAAGGTCCTCACAGTTCTCTCTGTCCTCCATAAAGGTTAGACACAACCCGTATGACAGGTGGCTCGAGCCTTTTTATAGGGTCTCTATCATGACCCGGGCTCTATGTGCCACTGTGTCTCCTAGGCAGACCGGTTAAGTGTAGTCCAGCTGTCCTGCCTGTTTCTGCTTTAAGTCTTAAGAGTCCCTCACAAGCTCGGTTTTCCCGGCTACCGGTGTCTGTGCTCTGCAGGGAGATAGCTCAATCGTAGCTGTCCTCCCCAGGTGTCACTCGCCTGTGCTTCGCTCTCCTGGAGGCTCACTACAATCTGTTCTTCCTTCTCAGTTTCTCTGTCCTTCAGGAGTTGAAGCTCTTTCTAGAGCTGCAGGGCCCCTCAGTCCTTTATCTCTCTTTCTGCCAGGAGCTGCAGACTCCCACGTCTGCTCAGCTGTACTCCTTTCGTACCAACTCCACCTAGCTGAAGTTCCTTGACAAGCTCCCTTCTGGCAATCGCTCTCTAGCCCCTCTGACAGGGAGTTCCCACTTAGCACATCTTCCTGTTTCACTGTCCTCTCACCAACTGACTTTCCCTCCAGACCAGAATGTATAAATAGGGCAGTTCCCCTTAAACCGGGTTTAGAGATCCCCCTTCTGGCCTGGAGTGTGAACATGTTGAATGCTTCTGGTTACCTGATAAAAGAGATCTTTCCTTGCTTCCAAGCGTGACATAACTCTCCCTGTGAGGAAAGCAATGCCACTGTAACAACCAGGACCCTGGGGTGTTACACACAGCCCTCCATGTGCTCGCCAGAGGTAGCCTGACTGGCATTAGGTAACGAGATGAGATCCTCAGACCCCTTGCGAGACCATATGCGGTTGGCCCAGGGTTCCTCCTAATGCAGGAAAATGCCAGACCTCATGTGGCTGGAGTGTGTCAGCAGATCCTGCAAGATGAAGGCATTGAAGCTATTGACTGGCCCACCCGTTCCCCAGACCTGAATCTGATTTAACACATCTGGGACATCATGTCTCGCACCATCCACCAATGTCACGTTGCACCACAGACTGTCCAGGAGTTGGCAGATGCTTTAGTCCAGGTCTGGGAGGAGATCCCTCAGGAGACCATCTGCCGCCTCATCAGGCATTGTAGTGAGGTCATACAGGCACGTGGAGGCCACACACACACTACTGAGCATCATTTCCTTGTCTTGAGGTATTTCCACTGAAGTTGGATCAGTATGTCACTTCATTTTCCACTTTGATTTTGAGCATCATTCCAACTCCAGACCTCCGTGGGATATTAGTTGTGATTTACGTTGATAATTTTTAGGTTTTATTGTTCTCAACACATTCCACTATGTAATGAATAAAGATTTACAACTGGAATATTTCATTCAGTGATATCTAGGATGTCAGATTTTAGTGTTCCCTTTATTTTTTTGAGCAGTATATATACAGTTAGGGCCAGAAATATTTGGACAGTGACACAATTTTCGCGAGTTGGGCTCTGCATGCCACCACATTGGATTTGAAATGAAACCTCTACAACAGAATTCAAGTGCAGATTGTAACTTTTATTTTGAAGGGTTGAACAAAAATATCTGATAGAAAATGTAGGAATTGTACACATTTCTTTACAAACACTCCACATTTTAGGAGGTCAAAAGTAATTGGACAAATAAACATAACCCAAACAAAATATATTAATTTTCAATATTTTGTTGCAAATCCTTTGGAGGCAATCACTGCCTTAAGTCTGGAACCCATGGACATCACCAAACGCTGGGTTTCCTCCTTCTTAATGCTTTGCCAGGCCTTTACAGCCGCAGCCTTCAGGTCTTGCTTGTTTGTGGGTCTTTCCGTCTTAAGTCTGGATTTGAGCAAGTGAAATGCATGCTCAATTGGGTTTAGATCTGGAGATTGACTTGGCCATTGCAGAATGTTCCACTTTTTGGCACTCATGAACTCCTGGGTAGCTTTGGCTGTATGCTTGGGGTCATTGTCCATCTGTACTATGAAGCGCCGTCCAATCAACTTTGCAGCATTTGGCTGAATCTGGGCTGAAAGTATATCCCGGTACACTTCAGAATTCATCCGGCTACTCTTGTCTGCTCTTATGTCATCAATAAACACAAGTGACCCAGTGCCATTGAAAGCCATGCATGCCCATGCCATCACGTTGCCTCCACCATGTTTTACAGAGGATGTGGTGTGTCTTGGATCATGTGCCGTTCCCTTTCTTCTCCAAACTTTTTTCTTCCCATCATTCTGGTACAGGTTGATCTTTGTCTCATCTGTCCATAAAATACTTTTCCAGAACTGAGCTGGCTTCTTGAGGTGTTTTTCTGCAAATTTAACTCTGGCCTGTCTATTTTTGGTATTGATGAATGGTTTGCATCTAGATGTGAACCCTTTGTATTTACTGTCATGGAGTCTTCTCTTTACTGTTGACTTAGAGACAGATACACCTACTTCACTGAGAGTGTTCTGGACTTCAGTTGATGTTGTGAACGGGTTCTTCTTCACCAAATTAAGTATGCGGCGATCATCCACCACTGTTGTCATCCGTGGACGCCCAGGCCTTTTTGAGTTCCCAAGCTCATCAGTCAATTCCTTTTTTCTCAGAATGTACCCAACTGTTGATTTTGCTACTCCAAGCATGTCTGCTATCTCTCTGATGGATTTTTTCTTTTTTTTCAGCCTCAGGATGTTCTGCTTCACCTCAATTGAGAGTTCCTTTGACCGCATGTTGTCTGCTCACAGCAACAGCTTCCAAATGCAAAACCACACACCTGGAATCCACCCCTGACCTTCTAACTACTTCATTGATTACAGGTTAACGAGGGAGACGCCTTCAGAGTTAATTGCAGCCCTTAGAGTCCATTGTCCAATTACTTTTGGTCCCTTGAAAAAGAGGACGCTATGCATTACAGAGCTATGATTCCTAAACCCTTTCTCCGATTTGGATGTGGAAACTATCATATTGCAGCTGGGAGTGTGCACTTTCAGCCCATATTATATATATAATTGTATTTCTGAACATGTTTTTGTAAACAGCTAAAATAACAAAACTTGTGTCACTGTCCAAATATTTCTGGCCCTAACTGTATAATACATATTATATATATATATATATATATATATATATATATATATATATATATGTATGTATGTATGTATGTATGTATGTATGTATGTATGTATGTATGTATGTATATATATATATATATATATATATATATATATAAAAGAGTTTTTAGCAAAGCCAGCTCACCGCTTTGAAGAAACAGGAATACATCCAACCTGTGGAGTACATGGAGTACTGTGTCCAGTTTTGGGCACCGGTGCTCAGGAAGGATATAATGGAACTAGAGAGAATACAAAGTAGGGCAACAAAATTAATAAAGGGGATGGGAGAACTACAATACCCAGATAGATTAGCGAAATTAGGATTATTTAGTCTAGAAAAAAGACGACTGAGGGGCGATCTAATAACCATGTATAAGTATATAAGGGGACAATACAAATATCTCGCTGAGGATCTGTTTATACCAAGGAAGGTGACGGGCACAAGGGGGCATTCTTTGCGTCTGGAGGAGAGAAGGTTTTTCCACCAACATAGAAGAGGATTCTTTACTGTTAGGGCAGTGAGAATCTGGAATTGCTTGCCTGAGGAGGTGGTGATGGTGAACTCAGTCGAGGGGTTCAAGAGAGGCCTGGATGTCTTCCTGGAGCAGAACAATATTGTATCATACAATTATTAGGTTCTGTAGAAGGACGTAGATCTGGGGATTTATTATGATGGAATATAGGCTGAACTGGATGGACAGATGTCTTTTTTCGGCCTTACTAACTATGTTACTATGTTACTATGTGGTTACAGTTCGCACGGAAAACGGATTGGGATAAATCCACACATGTAAAGAAAAAACTTTTTGTTTCTCCAGCGATCAGTCTAATGGTAGAGTAAAATGTACCTTTTATTTATCCATTAAAAAGTTCCAGGACCTGGAGGAAGACACATGTAGTGTCGAAACACGTCGTCCATAAGGGATTGAATGTATGCAATACTGGTATTGAAGAAATCTGCAACTTTGTAATGGATAAATAAAAGGTATATTTTACTCTACCATTGGACGGATCACTGGAGAAACAAAGATTATGTATATATATATATATATATATATATATATATATATACACATACATATATATATATATATATATACAGTATATATACACACACACACATTTACACTGCTGAAAATAAAATAAAGGGAACACTAAAATGCCACATCCTAAATATTACTGAATGAAATATTCCAGTTGCAAATCTTTATTCATTAAATAGTGGAATGCGTTGAGAAAAACCCCCCGTAAAGAAGATCAATCTAAATCACAATTAATATCCCATGGAGGATCTGGATTTGGAATGATATTCAAAATTAAAGTGGAAAATCAAATTACAGGCTGATCCAATTTCAGCGGAAATGCCTCATTACAAAGAAATTATGTTCCGTAGTGATTGTGGCCTCCATGTTCCTGTATGACCTCCCTACAATGCCTGGGCATGCTTCAGATAAGGAGGAGGATGTTCTCCTGAGGGATCTCCTCCCAGATCTGGACTAAAGCATCA
Organism: Ranitomeya imitator; assembly: GCF_032444005.1. Classification (NCBI taxonomy): domain Eukaryota; kingdom Metazoa; phylum Chordata; class Amphibia; order Anura; family Dendrobatidae; genus Ranitomeya; species Ranitomeya imitator. Next base: position 120,682,670 of record NC_091287.1, read on the forward strand.
GTCAACTCCTGGACAGACTGTGGTGAAACGTGGCGTTGGTGGATGGAACAAGACATGATGTCCCAGATGTGCTCGACTGGATTCACATCTGGGGAACGGGCAGACCAGTCCATAGCATCAATGCTTTCATCATGCAGGAACTACTGATGCACTTCAGCCAAAAGAGGCATAGCATTCTCAAGCATCAGAAGGAAACCAGGCCCCACTGCACCTGGTCTCACAATCTGTCTGAAAATATAATCCTGATACCTAATCGTTGTCAAGGTACCTCTGGCTAGCACACAGAGAGCTGTGCAACCCTCCAAAGAGATGCCTCCCCACACCATTATTGACCCACTACCAAAGTCATGCTGGAGGATGTTGCTGGCAGCAGAATGTTCTCGATGGTGTCTCCAGACTCTGTCACGTGCTCATTGTGAACTTGCTCACAAGACGCCAATGTCAAATCTGCCAATCCTGATGCTCCCAAAGCCAAAAAGGTTGAGAAAAGAGAAATGGTCTGTGGTCACCACCTGCAGAACCACTCCTTTATAGGGGTTGTCTTGCTAATTGCCAATCAATTCTACCTGCTGTCTATACCATTGCACAACAGGAGGAGAAATTGATTCATAATCGGTGTTGCCTCATAACTGGACAGTGTGATTTCTCAGAAATGTGATTGACTTGGAGTTACATTGTGTTGTTTAGGTAATCACTTAATTTTGAGAAGTATATATTCTATATAAAACACACACCCACACATGTATATACACACATACATATACACACACATGCGCACATATACAGTCACCATTTTAGGATCTAATGCAGTCCAGCCAGCTGGTGAGTCACAAACTTTGAGATGTGACCTTTCGACACGTTTGCAAAATGTATACAGGTCCTTCTCACAAATTTAGAATATCATCAAAAAGTTAATTTATTTCAGCTCTTCAATACAAAAAGTGAAACTCATATAGTCATTACAGAGTGATCTATTTCAAGTGTTTATTTCTGTTAATGTTGAGGATTATGGCTTACAGACAATGAAAACCCAAAAGTCATTATCTCAGTAAATTAGAATACTTTATAACACCAGCTTGAAAAATGATTTTAACCCCTCTGTGACCTTAGACGTACTATCCCGTCGAGGTGCCCTGGGTTTATCTGACCCTGGACGGGATAGTACGTCATAGCCGATCGGCCGCGCTCACGGGGGGAGCGCGGCCGATCGCGGCCGGGTGTCAGCTGCTTATCGCAGCTGACATCCGGCACTATGTGCCAGGAGCGGTCACGGACCGCCCCCGGCACATTAACCCCTGGCACACCGCAATCAAAGATGATCGCGATGTGCCGGCGGTGCAGGGAAGCACCGCGCAGGGAGGGGGCTCCCTGCGGGCTTCCCTGAGACCCCCGGAGCAACGCGATGTGATCGCGTTGCTGCGAGGGTCTCACCTCCCTCCCTGCTCCCTCCAGCCCCGGATCCAAGATGGCCGCGGATCCGGGTCCTGCAGGGAGGGAGGTGGCTTCACAGAGCCTGCTCAGAGCAGGCACTGTGAAGCCTGCAGCGCTGCATGTCAGATCAGTGATCTGACAGAGTGCTGTGCAAACTGTCAGATCACTGATCTGTGATGTCCCCCCCCTGGGACAAAGTAAAAAAGTAAAAAAAATTTTTTTCCAAATGTGTAAAAAAAATAAAAAAAAATATTCCAAAATAATGAAAAAAAAAAAAAATATTATTCCCATAAATACATTTCTTCATCTAAATAAAATAAAAAAACCAATAAAAGTACACATATTTAGTATCGCCGCGTCCGTAACGACCCGACCTATAAAACGGTCCCACTAGTTAACCCCTTCAGTAAACACCGTAAGAAAAAAAAAAAAAAAACGAGGCAAAAAACAACGCTTTATTATCATACCGCCGAACAAAAAGTGGAATAACACGCGATCAAAAGGACAGATATAAATAACCATGGTACCGCTGAAAGCGTCATATTGTCCCGCAAAAAAAGAGCCGCCATACAGCATCATCAGCAAAAAAATAAAAAAGTTATAGTCCTGAGAATAAAGCGATGCAAAAATAATTATTTTTTCTGGAAAATAGTTTTTATCGTATAAAAGCGCGAAACCATAAAAAAATGATATAAATGAGGTATCGCTGTAATCGTACTGACCCGAAGAATAAAACTGATTTATCAATTTTACCAAACGCGGAACGGTATAAACGCCTCCCCCAATAGAAATTCATGAATAGCTGGCTTTTGGTCATTCTTCCTCACAAAAATCGGAATAAAAAGCGATCAAAAAATGTCACGTGCCCAAAAATGTTTTCAATAAAAACGTCAACTCGTCCCGCAAAAAACAAGACCTCACATGACTCTGTGGACCAAAATATGGAAAAATTATAGCTCTCAAAATGTGGTATTGCAAAAAATATTTTTTGCAATAAAAAGGGTCTCTCAGTGTGTGACGGCTGCCAATCATAAAAATCCGCTAAAAAAATCGCTATAAAAGTAAATCAAACCCCCCTTCATCAACCCCTTAGTTAGGGAAAAATAAAAAAAAATGCATTTATTTCCATTTTCCCATTAGGGCTAGGGTTAGGGCTAGGGTTAGGGTTGGGGCTACAGTTAGGGTTGGGGCTAAAGTAAGGGTTAGGGTTTAGATTACATTTACAGTTGGGAATAGGGTTGGGATTAGGGTTAGGGGTGTGTCAGGGTTAGAGGTGTGGTTAGGGTTACCGTTGGAATTAGGGTTAGGGGTGTGTTTAGATTAGGGTTTCAGTTATAATTGGGGGGTTTCCACTGTTTCGGCACATCAGGGGCTCTCCAAACACGACATGGCGTCCGATCTCAATTCCAGCCAATTCTGCGTTGAAAAAGTAAAACAGTGCTCCTTCCCTTCCGAGCTCTCCTGTGTGCCCAAACAGGGGTTTACCCCAACATATGGGGTATCAGCGTACTCAGGACAAATTGGACAACAACTTTTGTGGACCAATTTCTCCTGTTACCCTTGGGAAAATACAAAACTGGGGGCTAAAAAATAATTTTTGTGGGAAAACAAAAAGATTTTTTATTTTCACGGCTCTGCGTTATAAACTGTAGTGAAACACTTGGGGGTTCAAAGTTCTCACAACAAATCTAGATAAGTTCATTGAGGGGTCTAGTTTCCAATATGGGGTCACTTGTGGGGGGTTTCTACTGTTTAGGTACATTAGGGGCTCTGCAAACGCAATGTGACGCCTGCAGACCAATCCATCTAAGTCTGCATTCCAAATGATGCTCCTTCCCTTCCGAGCCCTCCCATGCGCCCAAACGGTGGTTCCCCCCCACATATCGGGTATCAGCGTACTCAGGACAAATTGGATAACAACATTTAGGGTCCAATTTCTCCTGCTAACCTTGGAAAAATACAAAACTGGGGGCTAAAATATAATTTTTGTGGAAAAAAAAATATTTTTTATTTGCATGGCTCTGCGTTATAAACTGTAGTGAAATACTTGGGGGTTCAAAGCTCTCACAACACATCAAGATGAGTTCCTTAGGGGGTCTACTTTCCAAAATGGTGTCACTTGTGGGGGGTTTCTACTGTTTAGGTACATTAGGGGCTCTGCAAACGCAATGTGACGCCTGCAGACCATTCCATCTAAGTCTGCATTCCAAATGGCGCTCCTTCCCTTCCGAACCCTCCCATGCGCCCAAACGGTGGTTCCCCCCCACATATGGGGTATCAGCGTACTCAGGACAAATTGGAAACAACTTTTGGGGTCCAATTTCTCCTGTTACCCTAGGGAAAATACAAAACTGGGGGCTAAAAAATAATTTTTGTGGGAAAAAAATTTTGTTTTATTTTTATGGCTCTGCATTATAAACTTCTGTGAAGCCCTTGGTGGGTCAAAGTGCTCACCACACATCCAGATAAGTTCCTTAGGGGGTCTACTTTCCAAAATGGTGTCACTTGTGGGGGGTTTCAATGTTTAGGCACATCAGTGGCTCTCGTCCCATCTCAATTCCTGTCAATTTTGCATTGAAAAGTCAAACGGCGCTCCTTCCCTTCCGAGCTCTCCCATGCGCCCAAACAGTGGTTTACTGCCACATATGGGGTATCAGCGTACTCGGGACAAATTGGACAACAACTTTTGAGGTCCAATTTCTTCTCTTACCCTTGGAAAAATAAAAAATTGGGGGCAAAAATATAATTTTTGTGAAAAAATATGATTTTTTATTTTTACGGTTCTGCATTATAAACTTCTGTGAAGCACTTTGTGGGTCAAAGTGCTCACCACACATCCAGATAAGTTCCTTAGGGGGTCTACTTTCCAAAATGGTGTCACTTGTGGGGGGTTTCAATGTTTAGGCACATCAGTGGCTCTCCAAACGCAACATGGCGTCCCATCTCAATTCCTGTCAATTTTGCATTGAAAAGTCAAATAGCGCTCCTAACCTTCCGAGCTCTCCCATGCGCCCAAACAGTGGTTTACTGCCACATATGGGGTATCAGCGTACTCAGGACAAATTGGACAACAACTTTTTGGGTCCAATTTCTCCTGTTACCCTTGGTAAAATAAAACAAATTGGAGCTGAAGTAAATTTTTTGTGTAAAAAAGTTAAATGTTCATTTTTATTTAAACATTCCAAAAATTCCTATTAAACACCTGAAGGGTTAATAAACTTCTTGAATGTGGTTTTGAGCACCTTGAGGGGTGCAGTTTTTAGAATGGTGTCACACTTGGGCATTTTCTATCATATAGACCCCTCAAAATGACTTCAAATGAGACGTGGTCCCTAAAAAAAAATGGTGTTGTAAAAATGAGAAATTGCTGGTCAACTTTTAACCCTTATAACTCCCTAACAAAAAAAAAAATTGGTTCCAAAATTATGCTGATGTAAAGGAGACATGTGGGAAATGTTACTTATTAAGTATTTTGTGTGACATATCTCTGTGATTTAATTGCATAAAAATTCAAAGTTTGAAAATTGCGAAATTTTCAAAATTTTCGCCAAATTTCCGTTTTTTTCACAAATAAACGCAGGTACTATCAAAGAAATTTTACCACTATCATGAAGTACAATATGTCACGAGAAAACAATGTCAGAATCACCAGGATCCGTTGAAGCGTTTCGGAGTTATAACCTCATAAAGGGACAGTGGTCAGAATTGTAAAAATTGGCCTGGTCATTGACGTGCAAGCCACCCTTGGGGGTAAAGGGGTTAAAATCTGAAATGTTGGCCTACTGAAATGTATGTTCAGTAAATGCACTGAATACTTGGTCAGGGCTCCTTTTGCATCAATTTCTGCATCAATGTGGCATGGCATGGAGGCGATCAGCCTGTGGCACTGCTAAGGTGTTATGGAAGCCCAGGTTGCTTTGATAGCAGCCTTCAGCTCATCTGCATTGTTGAGTCTGCTGTCTCATCTTCGTCTTGACAATAACTCAGATTCTCTATGGGGTAAAGGTCAGGCAAGTTTGCTGGCCAATCAAGCAGTCTACACAGGTGGTTAGTCCTGCTGGAGAATGAAATTTCCATCTCCAAAAAGCTTGTCGGCAGAGGGAAGCATGAAGTGCTATAAACTTTCCTGGTAGATGGCTGCGCTGACTTTGCTCTTGATAAAACACAGTGGACCTACACCAGCAGATGACATGGCTCCCCAAACCATCACTGATTGTGGAAACTTCACACTAGACCTCAAGCAGTTTGGATTGTGTGCCTCTCCACTCTTCCTCCAGACTCTGGGACCTTGATTTCCAAATGAAATGCTAAATTTTCTTTCATCTGAAAAAAACACATTGGACAACAGTCCTGTTCTTTTTTTCCTTGGCCCAGGTAAGATGCTTCTGGCGTTGTCTATTGGTCACGAGTGGCTTGACACACAATGCGACACTTGTAGCCCATGTCCTGGATACGTTTGTGTGTGATGGCTCTTGAAGCAATGACTCCAGTAGCAGTCCACTCCTTGTGAATCTCCCCCCAATTTTTGAATGCCATTTTCGTAACAATCCTTTCAAGGATGCGGTTATCCCGGTTGCTTGTGCACCTTTTCTAGCACACTTTTTCCTTCCACTCAACTTTCCATTAATATGCTTGGATACAGCACTCTGTGAACAGCCAGCTTCTTTAGCAATGACTTTTCGTGGCTTACTCTCCTTGTGGAGTGTGTCAATGACTGCCTTCTGGACATCTGTCAAGTCAGCAGTCTTCCCCATAATTGTGGAGCCTACTGAAATAGACTAAGGGACCATTTTAAATGATTATGAAGCGTTTACAGGTGTTTTTTGTTAATTATTCTAATTTACTGAGATAATGACTTTTGAGTTTTCATCGGCTGTAAGCCATGATCATCGACATTAACAGAAATAAACAGTTGAAATAGATCACTCTGTTTGTAATGACTATATATGAGATTCACTTTTTGTATTGAAGAACTGAAATAAATTAACATATTGATGATATTCTAATTTTGTGAAAAGCACCTGTATATAGCGCGTGAAAAAAGTATTGAACAAGTCATAATTTTTCTACCTAAATATATTTCTAAAGGGGCTATTGACATGAAATTCTTACCAGATGTCGGTAACTAGGGCCGGCGTCACCACGCGGGCAACTGCTGGGGCCCTGAGCAAGTGGGGGGATCCACTCGCTGTTAATGACACCGGCACACTATGGGACCTGTGAATCAGGGGGAGCCCAGTGCCCGCGTTGCCACCGGGCCCCCCATTGTTCTTTAAACTGTTTGAAATACTTATCTCTCTCTTCCGCTGCTCCAGTCTCTTCTACGTCTTCAGACTCTGTGACGTCTCAGAGCAGAGGGCGCAATGATGTCACTACAGCACGCCCTCTGCGCTGAGCAGTGCAGAGGGTCAGAAGACGCTAAAGGGATCGGAGCTGCGGAGGAACAGGGAGCCAGCAACGAACGAGGAAAGGTAAGTCATTTTTTAAATTTTTTATGTATGTCGCATTATATGGGGTATTGGGGTCCATTATTTTGTATGGAGCATCATATGGGGCCCATTATTCTGTATGGAGCATTATATGCGGCCCATTCTGTATGGAGCATCATACGGGGCCCATTATTCTGTATGGAGCAATATATGGGTTCCATTATTCTGTAAGTAGCATTATAGGGGGACCATTATTCTGCATGGAGAGCTACATTGGGTCCATTATTCTGTATGAATATATGGGTCATATTTTACTAAATGGAGCAATATATGGGGTCCATTATATTGTATGGAGCACTATGTGGAGCCTATAGTAGTGTATGGAAGACTGTAGTGCCCATAATACTCTATGGAGAACTATACTGTCGAGTCTAAAATGAAGAGTCTGCAGTCACTGACTGCAGATTTTTAAATCCCCCATAGCACACGCTACGAGGATTCACCAGTTTCTAAGGTATTGTAGAATTTACAATGGATATCACTCATGTAAGGTAAGAAGTTAGTGAAATGTTTGGTATTGTACTATATCTACTGTATATACTTGTGTATAAGTCGACCTGAATATAAGCCACGGCACTTAATTTTGCCTCGAAAAATTGGGAAAACTTATTGACTCGAGTATAAGCCGGGTTATGCATTGTCCCCTAATCCCGATTCTGGTATGCACTGTTCCTCATCCCCATGCATGGCTCCTTAATCCCATTCTTGTATGAATGGCTCTTTATTCCCATCCTTATATGCATGGCTCTTTATTCCCAACCTTGTATGCACGGCTCCTTATTTCCATCCTTGTCTGCATGGTTCCTCATCCCCATCCTTATATGTATGGCCCCCATGAGAAAAGCATAAAAAAATAACATCCTACTTACCTTCCCTGAGTGCCCTTGCATCATCTCGTTCCGGTGGCAGCAACTCCTGTGGTCGAGTGATCACGTGTCCCCTTTCATTAAGGTACTGAATATTCACCTCTCTCCACACCTACGGGAGTGGAGAGAGGTGAATATTCATTACCTTAATGAGCGGCACCTGTGAGAACCCGGCAGCTGCTGGAAGCTGGCAGCTGTAACTGTGCGTGCTATAAGACAAATGAATATTCATTGCCAGTGCAGTGAATATTCATTTATTTTTAGCAGCGGGCACATGCTTTAGCCACAGTCGCCGGTTCCTGCCTCCTGTGACCCACTGCTCCCCCTTCCCAGCCGTAAACTGGGACAATGACTCGTGTATAAGCCGTAGGAGGCATTTTGAGCACAAAAAAATGGGTTGAAAAACTCGGCTTATACACGAGTATACACAATATATTTCTGTGCCGTATCTGTGCATCCTGAATTGTGGTATGTGTTAAAGGGGCCCCAACTGAGACTCTTTTGCCCGGGGCCCACAAAAACCTGGAGCCGGCCCTGTCTGTAACAACCCATCTAATCCACTGAACATGTATGGCGCAAGTCGGTAGGGGTGTATGGAATGGGCTGATGAGGTGAGCTTGCCCCATCACCAGCAGGTAATGGATGTTACAGCCAGGACCTGCCTCTAACAATCGCGGGTGGTGTGAAGCGCCGCCCGTGATTTTTACTGTTGTGAATTCAGCTTTTGGGCTCCCTCCGGTGGTTCTAGAGGGTAATGCAGTTGTGCCTGGATTGCAGGAGTGGACATGTGTATCTACTAATTGCAGGACTGACTGGGGTATATAGCTTTGCAGGATCCTTTAGGATTGTATATATGTACTGTAGCTATAATGAAGACTTATGATCTGGTGGCCTAGGAGCAGCATGAGACGGACTCTGGAGAAGGTGGTTCCTGTACTGACCGCAAACCCTGAACCTAGCAGCGCAACTAGAAGTAGCCGTGGGGGGTGCCTAACACTCCCTAGACCCCTCGGCACAGCCTAAGATCTAACTACCCCTAAAGACAGAAACAGGAAACCTATCTTGCCTCAGAGAAAATCCCCAAAGGATAGCCCCCCACAAATATTGACTGTGAGAGGAGAGGAAAATAACATACGCAGATATGAAATCAGATTTTAGAATAGGAGGCCATACTAGCTAAAAAGAAAGAAAAGAACAGAGTACTATGCGGTCAGTATAAAAACGCTAGAAAATATCCACCACAGAAGATACGAATCACCACATCTGACTAAAGACATGGGGGGTATATCTGCATCTCCAGAGAAATAGCCAGGCTGCAAAAAATCCTTCAGACAAAACTGGACAAGGCAAAAACATGAACATGCACAGAACTATAAAGTCCACAGCAGGTGGACAGCAAAAACAAAGCCAGGACTTATCTTTGTAGAAAAGCACAGCAAACTAAAGAGACCAGCAGGGAAGTGAATCCTGCAAGAACAATGAACAACTGGCCCTGACTAACGGATCCTGCAAAGCTATATACCCCAGTCAGTCCTGCAATTAGTAGATACACATGTCCACTCCTGCAATCCAGGCACAACTGCATTACCCTCTACAACCACCGGAGGGAGCCCAAAAGCTGAATTCACAGCATTTTACCTGTTAAATGCAGCTGTCAAACTCTGACAGGGGCATTAACAATGTGTCGGCAGTGGGGTGTGTCATTCAATACGAACATTAGTGCACCCGTAATGTGGTCGCTGTTCTCTACTTGTCATTACAGAGTTCCCTTGAAAAACTGCCTGTGGCAAGGCTTCAAAGACCACCGTGATTTTCACTATATATAGCAATACTATTAAATTGCTTCATACAGCACAAGCGATCAGACGACTAACAAGGGAAACTAACAAGTACAGTGAAAAGTAAAAAAATACATTTTTAAATATGGGAAAAAAAACCTTAAAAAGTTCAAATTACCCCCCCCCCCATTCTAGCATTAAAAATGAAAATAAAAAATTATACAAATTTCGGACTGCCGCATTCAGAAAATTTTGATCAAAACATAAAAATAATTAACCCAACTGGTAAACACCATAAACTGAAAAAATTGAAGAAATCCAGCATTTTTTGGGCTGCTGCAATACCACAAAAAAGCTATAACAAGCTATCAAAATGTTTTCTATATCCTAAAACGATATCAATAAAACATTGTCTCGCCCTGCAAAAAATAAGCCCTCACACAGCTTCATCAATTGAAAAATGAAAACGATATGGGTCTCGGAAAATGGTGACAACCCCCAATTTATTTATTTATTTTTTTAATTTTATTCTGGTCCACAAAAATAATAAAAAAACCTGACATGTTTGGTATCACAGTAATTGTACTAATGGAAGAATCATATTGTGTGGTAATTTTTACAACAAAATGTACATAAAACCAATTCCCAAAAAACAATGTCAGAATTGTTTTTTTTTCCCACAATGTTACCGCACTTGGAATTTTTTCCCAATTTCCAGTACATGTGGGAAAAAGCAATGGTGTCATTCAAAAGCACAACTCATCCCACAACAAAAACAGCCCTTGTATGTATGATATGTGGACAGAAAAATAACAGTTATGGCTCTGGGAAGAAGAGGAAATTTGAAAATGCAAAAATGAAAAGTGGCCCTATCTGGAAGGAGTTAAAGGGAACCTGTCATGTCTTTTTTAGCATGTACACTGTCCCCAGTGCACTGTTAGTGATTTCATTAAAAAAATTAAAAACGGTGGTCTAATCATGTGCAAAAATCACTTTATCAAGTTAGATCGTACCTGCTCATTTTTAATCACAGGGGTCTGCTTCATTTAATTCAGTTGCGGTTGTCGCTGCCCATGCAATTTGAATGATGTTCCTGAGGTTGCGCCGACGTCACTCAAATCTGCTTAGAAAAATCCTGTGCTTGCGCCGTGTCGATCGTGGAGCTGCGCATGTGCCGTGAAGAGCGGCTCCCCGCGCGTGTGTGCACTGAAGCTGTGTGTAGTACCCAGTTTCACTGTGTGGCTGGAGCCGCTCATCACGGCGCATGCGCAGCTCCACCACCGACACTGCGCAATTGTGGGAGGGATTTCTTAAAAGCTAATTTGCGTGACGTCACCGCATCCCGAGTAACATAATTCAAATTGCGTGGGTAGCGACAACCATGACTCAATTAAGTAAAGCGCACCCCTGTGATTAAATGAGCACAGCTACGATCTAACTATATAAAGTTCTGTTTGCACATTATTTTTTAAATGAAAAAAACGTGTTAGTTATGCACACTGCATCACTAACAATGCCAATGCACTGGGGACAGTTTACATGCTAAAAAGGACAAGATGGGTTTCCTTTAAATAGCTGACAAACATCCAAGTGGCGTGCTTTGTTGTCTCCATCTGTCCTTTACTCCTAGAATGACAATAAGCATGCTGAACTGCCACTCCATCCAATTTTGTCACGGTTATAATGCACCAAATACTGTATGATTGGGGGTGGTTGAGAGGCTCTCAGGTTTTCCCTTATTGGAGAGGCTTGCACCAGTGTTCAAATATTTATCACATACCTGTGGAAGGGTGATGTACATTTCCTTTTAAAAGAGTTGTTCACTACTAGGACAACCCCTTCTCATTCATGTTAAAAATCCATTCCATTAAAATAAAGACAGTGAGGTTATGACAAATGAGCCCTGCACCAAGTCAGATCTGGCGTCACTCTCCCCACCTTCGGACAAATGGAACATCAAGAGGAAGTCAGAGAGCAGCTGCATCCATGGCTTCCTATTGATCTTCAATATGTCCAAAAGGTGACGCAAGCGATGATTGGGAGCATGGCTTGTATGACGCCAAAACCTCACATGAGCCCTGGAAGAGCGAGTGTTGACAAAGCTGGAATGGCGCTGGCACAGTAGGCAAGTGTAGGAGTTTTTACTTTCACGCGCCGAAACATGATGAATAAGGAGTGGACAATCCCTTTCACTCAGTCATTTTTAAACAAAGGATCATTTTTAATCACTGCAATTACCATAGTTTAATGTTGAAAAACTATTCTGAAAATCATATACATCAACTTCCCTTTAGCAGTCACAACATGATCTGGGTAATCAGACGTCTACAGGGGTAATATAAGCTAATATACTATGTAGCAGACTATGACTTGTGACCTGGTTGCTTGATGTTAAGTAAATAAGGCAGCACACTGCAGCGCTAGAACATGCAAACTTAAAATACGAAATTTGAACTGCATTACTGCACTAGAAATATGAAAAATGAGAGCGTTTAGCGCATAAAAATGGCCAATTTTATGTGTACCTGGTAGCCACTTTACGGCATCTCTCTTATACAAGGTCCTACACCTGCCCTACCTCGCCGAGAATAAACGTCTCCATCTGAATGGGCACATGCGAAACCTCTTCCTAGACAAATTCTCTCTCTCTGTGGAGGGGTATTGGACCTGCTGTAATTAAAACACCTGTGGCTAGGAGGCGGAGTGCTCAATCAGAAGGCTAAAGAATACATTTCAAAAACCTGACCGGCACATCCAAACATAGACTAAGTGTGAACAGGTGCTGAACCCAGAGTCGCCAACTCGTATATAGTTAAGTAAATAAGGCAGCACACTGCAGCGCTAGAACATGCAAACTTGAAATACGAAATTTGAACTGCATTACTGCACTAGAAATATGAAAAATGAGAGCATTTAGCGCATAAAATTGGCCATTTTTATGCGCTAAACGCTCTCATTTTTCATATTTCTAGTGCAGTAATGCAGTTCAAATTTCGTATTTCAAGTTTGCATGTTCTAGCGCTGCAGTGTGCTGCCTTATTTACTTAACTATATACGAGTTGGCGACTCTGGGTTCAGCACCTGTTCACACTTAGTCTATGTTTGGATGTGCCGGTCAGGTTTTTGAAATGTATTCTTTAGCCTTCTGATTGAGCACTCCGCCTCCTAGCCACAGGTGTTTTAATTACGGCAGGTCCAATACCCCTCCACAGAGAGAGAGAATTTTAGTCTAGGAAGAGGTTTCGCATGTGCCCATTCAGATGGAGACGTTTATTCTCGGCGAGGTAGGGCAGGTGTAGGACCTGGTATAAGAGATGCCGTAAAGTGGCTACCAGGTACACATAAAAATTGGCCATTTTTATGCGCTAAACGCTCTCATTTTTCATATTTCTAGTGCAGTAATGCAGTTCAAATTTCGTATTTCAAGTTTGCATGTTCTAGCGCTGCAGTGTGCTGCCTTATTTACTTAACTATATACGAGTTGGCGACTCTGGGTTCAGCACCTGTTCACACTTAGTCTATGTTTGGATGTGCCGGTCAGGTTTTTGAAATGTAATCTGGTTGCTTGATGTATCCATTGGTCACTGCTACAAGACCATCTGCTTGTGTGCTCAAAAAGCAAATCTGACAAACAGCATAAATCATAATATTCTTACTAACCTTTTAAGGACAATTTGAAGAGTTTGGTTGCATCCACCTTGTGAATGAAAGCTGCTGGCATTTGATACCATGAAATGCTCAATGGTCATTAGCATTTCTACTTCTGACATAGAGGAGGGAATGTACAGAACTTTCGGATTTGTTTTCCCTTCAAAAAGTGGATAAAATCCCAATGCCAGGGCACCTAGACGGATGGAAAACACACTACAATAAACATTCCAATGCATTGTATTATCAGTACAATATATACATGACACATCCATTAAAGGGAATCTGAAGAATCAATCCCCCTAAGCAGTCTGCAAAGGCATGCAGGTCATAGATAGTTTAATAAAATGATATCTTGATATCTGCGATTTAATGTCTTGTGGACCTCAGGTTGTCATGACTTTGATTGGGCTCTCTCTCCCAGCTTCCTAAATGTGATTGATATTGATTGCAGAATTTAGGGGTTTAAACAGCTGGGGGCGCTGCAGGCACTTCTCGCTGTGACAGCCAGTGCTCAGCTATCACTGAAGCCGAGCTCCTGGTGGCAATCGCGTGGACACAGCTTCTGTGCTGCACACAAATGCCATGACATAACTGTATATCATGGGTCAGGAAGCCCTTCCCGACCATGACTTATAGGTAACCAATCCGTCAAAGTCAGTGCTCATAACTGTAATAATGAAAGAATATTTTTTATCAAATTGATGGTAATCTTTGCAGGAAAAGTTATTTTTTTTAATTTATTTTCCGCATCAATTTGTCACGATTTTTATCATGTCTACTTGCAGTCGTAGGTATATCTTCAGACCGTGTATAAGAGCGTATTTTATGATCATTAAATTACCATGGAAAGATGGTTATCTACTGGATGTGAACAAAGTGGCCTGCTGAATTGTTGCAAGCAGAGATGTAGTAAACCAAGAGGAATACACCTAACAAAAATGCTGTTACAAGAATTGCCACTATAACACAATAAAAAGCCACATTTTTATATTTCGCCATAATGATCAATGCAAACATTGTAAATAAATGGATCTATTCCCAAACCCAAAATGTTCAAATAGTACAATGTATTTGATATACTGGCGATTTTTCAAGTTTTACCACCTACAAAGAATGGAGAGGTCTGTAATTTTTATTGTAGGTACACTTTAACTGTAAGCGACAGGATCTTAAAAAAAAAAAAAATCCAGAAAATCACATTGTATGATTTTTACATACCGTATATACTCGAGTATAAGCCAACCCGAGAATAAGCCGAGACCCCTAATTTTGCCACAAAAAACTGGGAAAACTTAATGACTCGAGTATAAGCCTAGGGTGGGAAATGCAGCAGCTACTGATAAATTTCAAAAATAAAAATGGATAAAAGTTAAATTAATTGAGACATCAGTAGGTTAAGTGTTTTTGAATATCCATATTGAAACAGGAGCCCCATATAATGCTTGATACAGTTTATGATGGGCCCCATAAGATGCTCCATATTAAAATAAGGTTAATAATGGCCCCATAAGATGCTCCATAGAAACATTTGCCCCATACAATGCTGCATAAAGGTTAATGGCCCCATAAGATGCTCCATAGATTATGCCCCATACAATGCTGCATAATGGTTGATGGCTCCATAGGTTATGCCCCATACAATGCTGCATAAAGGTTGAGGGCCCCATAAGATGCTCCATAGATTATGTCCCATACAATGCTGCATAATTGTTGATGGCCCCATAAGATGCTCCATAGATTATGTCCCATATAATGCTGCTCCATAGATTATGCCCCATATGCTGTTGCTGTGATTAAAAAAAAAAAAAAATTAAAAAATCACATACCTCTCGTTGCTCAGGCTCCCGGCACTTGTAATATTCACCTGTCCTTGTTCCACTGCCGTGCACTGCTCCGTCTTCCGGCTGTCTGACTGTTCAGGCAGAGGGCGCACACTAAACACGTCATCGTGCGCTCTGACCTGAACAGTCACAGCCAGAGGACGCGGAAGACAGAGCATCACCAGGCGGTGGAACGAGGACATGTGAATATCGCGCAATGCTCACCTCCCCGGCGCGGTCCCTGCTTCTCAGTGACAGATGTTCTCCAGGCGCCGGCAGCTTGTTCCGGTGTTCAGGGGTCACGTGGCACCGTTCATTAAAGTAATGAATGTGCATCCATATTCATTACTTTAATGAGCGGTACCACGTGGCCGCTGAACACAGGCGCCTGGAGACCATTGGAGATGCAGGGATCGCGCCAGGAGTATGTGACAGCCCCCGACGATCCCCTGGGACAACGACTCGAGTATAAGCCGAGAGGGGCACTTTCAGTCCCAAAAACTGGGCTGAAAATTTCAGCTTATACTCGAGTATATACGGTAATTAATTTCCATGTATTTCATGCAATAGAAAAACAGAACTTAATATTTGGTACAGAAACCGTAGATTGCAATTTCATTCAGAGGTCAGATGTTTCCTGTAGTTCGTGACCAAGTTTGCACACACTGCAGCACAAATTTTGGCCCATTCTTCCATACAGATCTTTAAGATTTCGAGGCTGTTGCTGGGCAACACGGTTTCAGATCTCGCCACAGATTTTTTATTGGGTTTTGGTCTGGAGACTGGCTAGGCCACTCCACGACCTTGAAATGCTTCTTACAGAGCAACTTCTCAATTGAACTGGCTGTGTGTTTCGGGTCATTGTCATGTCTTCAATGCTCTTACTGAGTGAAGGTGGTTGTTGGCCAAAATCTCGCAATAAATGACCCCATCCACCCTTTCTTCCATACAGTGCAGTCGTCCATTCTACTTTGCAAAAAGAACCCCCAAAGCATGATGTTTCCCACATCAAGCTTTACAGTTGGGACAGTTTTCTTAGGGTTGTACTCATCCTTCTTTATCCTCCAAAAATGGCGAGAGGCGTTGATACCAAAAAGTCCTATTATGGTCTCATCTGACCACATGATGTCTTATAGACACCTCTCCATTACTAAGCCATGGGCTTGATGTCACCTGACAATATGAAGGTGACATCAACCCTACAAATATGAACCTCACTTGCCACTGCTACAGGGTAAGTGGGAAGAGCCAGGCAAAGCGTCAGAATTGGTGCATCTAATAGATGTGCCTTTTCTGGGCAGTTGCAGGCTGCTATTTTTAGGCTGGGGGGGTTAATATCCATGGCCCCTTACCAGCCTGAGAATACCAGCCCCCAGCTGTGAACTTTAGCAAGGTTGGTTGTCAAAAATGGGGGGAACCCCACGCCGTTTTTTAAAACTATTTATTTTAATTTAAAAAAAAAACAACAATGTGGGGACCCCTCTATTCTTGATAACCAGCCTTGCTGAAGCTGACAGCTGAGGGTTGCAGCCCCCAGCTGTGAGTTTTGCCTGGCTGGTTATAGAAAATACAGGGGAATCCACGCTGTTTTTTTCATTTATTTGTAGCGCAGGCTGCGGCTGATGAATACTGTTGTGAATGACAGAATGTTGACTAGAACAGAACGGCAGGAATTCAGACGTCAGAATAGGCTGTGTTTTTACTGTGGTGATTCTGCTCATGTTATTTCTGATTGCCCTAAGCATGCTAGGAGGGTCGCTAGGTCTGTTACCATCAATACTGTACAGCCTAAATTTCTTTTATCTGTGACCCTGATTTGCTCATTGTCGTCCTTTTCTGTCATGGCGTTTGTGGATTCGGGCACTGCCCTTAACTTAATGGACTTAGAATTCGCCAGGCGCTGTGGTTTTTCCTTGCAGCCTTTGCAGAGCCCTATTCCTTTGAGGGGCATTGATGCTACACCATTGGCCAAGGATAAACCTCAGTACTGGACGCAGATGACCATGTACATGGCCCCAGCACATCAGGAAAATTGCCGTTTTCTGGTGTTGCATAACCTGCATGATGTTGTTGTACTGGGTTTTCCATGGTTACAGGAACATAATCCAGTGCTGGATTGGAAAACTATGTCTGTGACTAGTTGGGGTTGTCAAGGGGTACATAGTGACGTTCCTTTGATGTCAATTTCCTCTTCCCCCTCTTATGAGGTCCCTGAGTTTTTGTCAGATTTTCAGGATGTATTTGATGAGCCCAAGTCCAGTTCCCTTCCTCCACATAGGGACTGTGATTGTGCTATTAACTTGATTCCAGGTTGTAAGTTCCCTAAGGGCCGACTTTTCAATCTGTCTGTGCCAGAGCATGCCGCCATGCGGAGTTATGTTAAGGAATCTTTGGAGAAGGGGCATATTCGGCCGTCTTCGTCACCATTGGGAGCGGGTTTCTTTTTTGTTGCTAAGAAGGATGGCTCCTTGAGACATTTTTCCAGTGTGGTTAAGCCCCTTACTGATTTGACGAATTGGTCCTCTGCGGCTGTTGAGGCCTTTCGGGAGCTTACACGCCGATTTACTTCTGCCCTGTGTTGCGTCAGCCGAATGTTTCTCTTCCTTTTCAGTTTGAGGTTGACGCTTCTGAGATTGGGGCAGGGGCCGTTTTGTCTCAGAGGAATTCTGATGGTTCTTTGATGAAACTGTGTGCTTTTTTTTTCCAGAAAGTTTTCGCCTGCGGAGCGCAATTATGACGTCGGCAATCGTGAGTTGTTGGCTATGAAGTGGGCATTTGAGGAGTGGCGACATTGGCTTGAGGGAGCCAAGCACCGCGTTGTGGTCATGACGGATCATAAGAATCTGATTTACCTCGAGTCGGCCAAGCGGCTGAACCCTAGACAGGCTCGATGGTCCCTGTTTTTCTCCCGTTTTGATTTTGTGGTCTCGTATCTTCGGGAACTAAGAATGTTAAGGTTGATGCCCTCTCTAGGAGTTTTTTGCCTGATTCTCCTGGAGTCCCTGAGCCGGTTGGCATTCTTAAGGAAGGGGTGATTCTTTCTGCCATCTCCCCTGATTTGCGGCGGGTGCTTTGGGAATTTCAGGCTGATAAGCCTGACCGCTGTCCAGTGGGGAAGCTGTTTGTTCCTGATAGATGGACAAGTAAGGTAATTTCTGAGGTTCATTGTTCAGTGTTGGCTGGTCATCCTGGGATTTTTGGTACCAGAGATTTGGTTGCTAGGTCCTTTTGGTGGCCTTCCTTGTCGCGCGATATGCGTGCTTTTGTGCAGTCCTGTGGGACTTGCGCCCGGGCCAAGCCTTGCTGTTCCCGCGCTAGTGGGTTGCTTTTGCCTTTGCCGGTCCCTGAGAGGTCCTGGACGCATATTTCCATGGATTTTATTTCGGATCTTCTGGTTTCCCAGAAGATGTCTGTTATCTGGGTTGTTTGTGACCGGTTCTCTAAAATGGTCCATCTGGTACCTTTGCCTAAGTTGCCTTCCTCCTCAGATTTGGTTCCATTGTTTTTTCAGCATGTGGTTCGTTTGCATGGCATTCCGGAGAATATTGTGTCTGACAGAGGTTCTCAGTTTGTCTCTAGGTTTTGGCGGGCCTTTTGTGCTAGGATGGGCATTGATTTGTCTTTTTCTTCGGCGTTTCATCCTCAGACTAATGGCCAAACTGAGCGAACTAATCAGACCTTGGAGACCTATTTGAGATGCTTTGTGTCTGCTGATCAGGATGATTATGTGGCTTTCTTGCCGTTGGCCAAGTTTGCCCTTAATAATAGGGCTAGTTCGGCTACTTTGGTTTCACCTTTCTTTTGTAATTTTGGTTTTCATCCTCGTTTTTCTTCTGGGCAGGTTGAGCCTTCTGACCTTCCTGGTGTGGATTCTATGGTAGACAGGTTGCAGCAGATTTGGACTCATGTGGTGGACAATTTGACGTCGTCTCAGGAAAAGGCTCAACATTTTGCTAACCGCCGTCGGTGTGTTGGTCCCCAGCTTCGTGTGGGGGATTTGGTTTGGTTGTCTTCTCGTCATGTTCCTATGAAGGTTTCTTCCCCTAAGTTTAAGCCTCGGTTTATTGGTCCTTATAAGATTTCTGAAATTATCAATCCTGTGTCTTTTCGTTTGGCTCTTCCAGCCTCTTTTGCCATTCATAATGTTTTCCATAGATCTTTGTTGCGGAGATATGTGGTGCCCGTTGTTCCCTCGGTTGATCCTCCTGCCCCGGTGTTGGTAGAGGGAGAGTTGGAATATGAGGTTGAGAAAATTTTGGATTCTCGTTTTTCGAGGCGGAGGCTTCAGTATCTTGTCAAGTGGAAGGGTTATGGCCAGGAGGATAATTCTTGGGTTGTTGCCTCCGACGTCCATGCCGCCGATTTGGTTCGTGCTTTTCACTTGGCTCGTCCTGATCGGCCTGGGGCTCTGGTGAGGGTTCGGTGACCCCTCCTCAAGGGAGGGGAGGGGGGGGGGGTACTGTTGTGAATTCCGCTCTTGGGCTCCCTCCGGTGGTTTTAAGTGGTATGGCTGCTCCTTGGATTTAGCAGTCTGCAGCTGCTTCCACTGATTGTCTTTCTGCTCGGCTATTTATGCCTGGCTCTTCCTTCAGCCAGTGCCACTTGTCAATGGTTCCTGGTTGGATTCACATCTCTCTTGGATTTCCCTGATATCCTGACCAGTTCAGCAAAGTTAAGTCCTTGCTTTGCTCTTTTCTGTCCACTTGTGGACTTATTCGTTCTGTGCATTCTATGTTTTGTCCAGCTTGTTAGTATGGATTAATTCTGTTAAGCTGGAAGCTCTGGGAAGCAGATTTACCCTCCACACCTTTAGTCAGGTGTGGAGATTTTTGTAAACTCTGTGTGGATTTTTGTAGTTTTTAATACTGACCGCAAAATATTCTATCCTGTCTTATCTATCTAGCTAGACTGGCCTCCTGTGCTACATCCTGGTTTCATTCTGTGTATGTCTTTTCCCTCTCCACTCACAGTCATTACTTGTGGGGGGCTATCTATCCTTTGGGGATTTTCTCTGAGGCAAGATAGTTTTCCTGTTTCTATCTTTAGGGGTAGTTAGTTCTCAGGCTGTGACGAGGTGCCTAGGGAGTGTCAGGAGCATCCCACGGCTACTTCTAGTGTTGTGTTGAGCTTAGGGACTGCGGTCAGTACAGGTACCACTTCCTTCAGAGCTCGTCCCATGTTGCTCCTAAACCACCAGTTCATAACAGAATACCCCCATCAGCCGCGACTGCTGTCACGGTTATTAGCAGCAGCAGGGTAGGCTGATGGGAGTAGTAGTCCCATCAGCCGCTGCCTGCTCTTTTATCACTTACGGTAGGGGAAAAAAAAGTACTTAGCCATCAATTGTGCAAGTTCTCCCACTTAAAAAGATGAGAGAGGCCTGTAATTGACATCATAGGTAGACCACGACTATGAGAGTCAAAATGAGAAAACAAATCCAGAAAATCACCTTGTCTAATTTGGCAAGATTTATTTTGTGGTGTTAATATGATCACTGCACCCCTAGATGAGTTTATTGGGGAGTGCAGTTTGTAAAATGAGTTCACATATACACTACTGTTCAAAAGTTTAGGGTCACTTAGAAATTTCCTTATTTTTGAAAGAAAAGCACAGTTTTTTCCACTGAAGCTAACATTAAATGATTCAGAAATACACTTTATACATTGTTAATGTGGTAAACGACTATTCTAGCTGCAAATGTCTGGTTTGTAATGCAACATCTTCATAGGTGTATAGAGGCCCATTTCCAACAACCATAACTCCAGTGTTCTTATGGTACTTTGTGTTTGCTAACTGTGCAAGAAGGCTAATGGATGGTTAGAATACCCTTGAAAACCCTTGTGCAAGTATGTTATGTGATGCAGCGACACCTGTTACCGGACGAAGAACCACCTTGTCCTGATGCAGGACTAGAAAGGGAGAACGACAGGATAATGCCGCCAGTTCTGACACCCTTCTGATGGAGGTGATGGCAACCAAAAAGGCTACCTTCCAGGATAGAAGCGAGAAGGAAACGTCCTGAAGCGGCTCAAAGGGCACCCGCTGGAGGGCGTCTAAGACGAGATTGAGATCCCAAGGCTTGACAGGAGAACGGTAAGGGGGAGCTATATGAGCAACCCCCTGGATGAAGGTCCTCACCTGAGGTAGGGAAGCTAGGTCTCTTTGAAAAAGAATGGATAGGGCGGAAATATGACCCTTCAAGGTGCTAAGGGAAACACCCGAATCTAGGCCCGTTTGAAGGAAGCTGACAAGGGAAGGAAGCGAAAAGGTCATAGGAAACAGATTGTTGTCCTGGCACTACCGACAAAAAGGCCTTCCAACATCTGTGGTAAATACGCGAGGAAGCTGGTTTCCTCGCCCTTATCATAGTCTGGATGACGCTATGCGAAAAACCCGCGTTCTTCAGGACCGCGGCCTCAACGGCCATACCGTTAAATTCAGAGACCGAGAATTCGGGTGGGAGAGGGGCCCCTGCGAAAGAAGGTCCGGAAGATCCTGAAGCCTCCACGGAACGTCCGATAGCATGTTCACCAGTTCCGCGTACCAGGCTCTGCGAGGCCAATCTGGCGCTACCAAGAGTACGGGGACTCCTTCTGTCTTGATCTTTTTTACTACCCTTGGGATCAAGGGGAGAGGCGGGAACAGATAGGGCATCTGGAACTGGGCCCATGAGATCACGAGAGCGTCGCATCCGACGGCTCTCGGATCCCGAGATCTGGAGATGTACTGAGGAACCTTGTGGTTTGCCCGGGAGGCCATCAAGTCTGGAACGCCCCACCGCTGGCAAATCTAGCTAAGATTGCGGGAAGAAGAGACCACTTGCCCGCAACGATACCCTGGCGACATAGAAAGTCGGCCTCCCAATTGTCCACCCCCGGAATGTGGACGCCTGACAGAGAGGGGACGTGATCCTCTGCCCATCTGAGAATTTTTGCCACTTCCGTCATGACTTGACTGCTGCGAGTCCCTCCCTGGTGGTTTACGTATGCCACGGCCGTGGTGTTGTCCGACTGAATGTGGACTGGCTTTCCAGAGAGGAGGGGCTCCCAGTGGATGAGGGCTAGGAAGATGGCTCTGATCTCCAAGAGGTTGATAGGGAGGCGCGCCTCCTGAGCCGTCCAGCGGCCCTGGGCTGTGAGGTGGAGAAAGACCGCTCCCCAACCCTGAAGACTGGCATCGGTGGTAATCACCTGCCAGTGGGGAGGGAGGAATGACCTCCCGCGCAGAATGGAGGTGGACAGCGTCCACCAAGAGAGGGACTGCCTCACCTTGTAAGAGAGGCGAAAGGGACGATCCAGGGAAAATGGATTCCTGTCCCAGGCAGATAGAAGGGCCAGCTGGAGGGGACGAGAGTGGAACTGGGCACAGGGGACCGCTTTGATAGAAGCGACCATTTTCCCCAGAACCCTCATAGAGAGACAGAGGATTCGGGCTCTTTAGTGCTCTGACACCCCGACGGAGAGAAAGGAACTTCCCTTTGGGGAGGAAGACCTGAGCCTGAGAGGTGTCGAATTCCATGCCCAGGAACTCCAGACGCTGGGTTGGAATCAAGGAAGACTTCTGGTAGTTGATTAACCAGCCGAGGCGAACTAGCGAGTCCAGAGTAAGCTGGAGGCTCTGGCTGCAATCCCGATGAGACGAGCCCTTGATCAACAGGTCGTCGAGGTATGGGATTACCAGGATCCCCTTTGAGCGCAGAATGGCCATGACAGCTGCCATGACCTTCGTGAAGACCCTGGGAGCAGACGCCAGCCCGAAATGGAGGGCCGTGAACTGGTAATGATGCTCGTGGATCGCGAACCGGAGGAACCTCTGATGCTGTACGCAAATCGGAACGTGAAAGTACGCATCCCGAATGTCCACTGAGCACAGAAACTCTCCCGGCTCCATGGACGCGATGACTGAGCGCAGAGATTCCATTTTGAAGTGCCGAATCCGAAGATGGCGGTTCAATCGCTTGAGATCCAAAATCGGACGTAGAGAGCCGTCCTTTTTTGGAACCACGAACAGGTTTGAGTAAAAACCCGAAAATCGTTCGCAAGGAGGCACAGGTACTACGACTCCTGAGGTGAGGAGTGACTCGACGGCCTGGAGAAGCCCTTGGAGATGAGAGGGCTGTATGGGAGGACGAGAGAGCATGAAACAGCTTCCTGGGGGTGAAGAAAATTCTATTTTGTAGCCTGACTTGACGATCTCACTGACCCAGGCGTCGTAGACAACTGAAAGCCAAACTCCTGAGAACAGAAGAAGGCGGCCTCCCACCCTGGAAGGAGTTCCAGGTGGGGGCGACCCGTCATTTATTAGAAAACCTGTGGCCCCGAGATCCCGATTGTTTTGCGGGGTGGCTCTTGGCTCTCCAACGCGGCGGAGGCCTGAAAGAAGGTTTTCTTCTGTCCCCTTGTGACGAGGAACGGTCCTGGGTGGGATTTCCTGAAGAGGCAAATGACCGAAAGGACTGAGGGCCCCTCCTGTTGAAGGGACGTTTCGGCAAAGGAGGTACTCTTACCACCCGTAGCGTCCGAAATCATTTGATCTAGTTGTGTGCCGAAGAGTCTGGAACCCTGGAAAGGTAGACCAGTGAGCGATTTCTTAGAAGCGGGGTCAGCGTTCCACGCCTTTAGCCAAAGAATCCGGCGAATGGTGACAATATTGCCGTTAGCCCTGGTAGAGCAGGCCGCTGCATCAAGGGAGGCATTCATGAGGTATTTTCCTGCTAGGGAAATCTGATCCGCTAATTCGGACAGTTCATCAGCAGGAGCAGAAGCTAAAATGCCCCTGCGCAGGGTCTTGGCCCAGGCTGATACAGCCTTGGCTACCCATGACGAGGCGAAACTAGGGCAAAGGGAGGCTCTGGAAGCCTCAAATGCCGATTTTGCTAGTGCCTCGATCTGTCTGTCCGTGGGGTCCTTAAGGGAAGCCGCGTCCGGGATAGACAGAACTGTCTGAGAGGATAGCCTGGACACAGGTGGGTCGACCCTAGGAGACTCGGACCATTTGGAGACAAGGTCGGAGTGAAAAGGGTATAATACGTCAAGCCGTTTCCTGCCAGGGAAACGCTTGCCAGGGTTTTCCCAGTGTGTAGAGGTAGTGTTGTCAAACTCCTTGTGATTAGGAAAAAACCTAGAGGGATGTTTAATCCGTTTAAATGCAATGGAGACGTCCTGAGAGCTCGCTTCATCCTCCTTAAGATCAAGCATCTGAATGATAGCCGAAATAAGGCTATCAACCATCTCCTGTGTTCCGGAAGTCTGATCTGCATCAGAGTCAGATTCCGACTGGGAGGAAAAGTCAGACCCGACGTCCGCCTGCAAGGAGGGGGAATGGGCAGATAGGGGAATCGCTTCCAGGGAACTGGACAAGGATCTAGATAAGGTCCGTTTTCTGTCTCTTTTGTCCGGTCTGCCCCTGTGAGGGTCTAGGACAGGTGCGAGCGAATCGCCGTGTGAGGCGTTCGTGGCACTGGTGGCATTAGAGAGAAGCGGGATACGTTTAAGTGCCTGGACCAGGGACTGAGACACCTTAGTCAGGTCAGACACTGATTGAGACATTGCAACAGCCCACTCCGGGGGAGGGGGGGCACTCATCCCGGGACCTTGGAGCTTCCTGAGGGACGGACATGTTGGGAGGAACGCAGGACAGGCAGAAGGGTGAAGGCTGACCTGAGGCCCACTTTTTCTTACAGTGAGCGCAGGCGTAATGGATGGCCGAGGGGGCAAAGGCAGGGGTGGGGTCGGACATAGGTGGATATTATCTTGTCCACGGAGAAATACTGCCAGGTGGAGTACTAGTAGCGCTGAGCCTGATGACGGACAGCAACAGCGGTAGCCGCAGGTGCCTGTGTTCCCAGAGAAAATCCTGTGTCCCACGCGGTGAGCAGACGCTGACAGGGAGCAGGAAGCAGGAGAAAAGAGCACGGGGACAGTGCGACGCCATGGGCGTGCACAGAAACCAGGGGAAATAGAAAGGAACGCCCCCTAAGACGCTGAGAACGTCCCTGCCGCAATACCGCCGGCCGCCACAAGAGGGCGCTCAAGCGCCAAAAAAAGAAAGAAAAAGCAGGGATTAACAGAGAGAAGCTGAACGTCCCGGCCGCAATACCGCCGGCCGCCACAAGAGGGCGTTCAAGCGCCAAAAAAGAAAAAGACCGGGAGACAGAGGAGAAATGGCGGGCACGCGCCTGCAAGTTTGAATAAAGAGGGGGAAAAAGATGCTAGCGTTTCTGCTCCCCTTCCTGCAGCGATAGCGCGCCCCGGCGCTGAGAATGCGGCCCTCTCCCTACTTGGTCCCCTTATCAGAAAGGAGGTCTGGTAAAAGGCGATCACTGCTGGGCAGGTGGTGGAAGGGGGAGGTTTTTTGATTGAAGATTCCCTACCTGAAGATGAGGAAACATCAGGATCCCTGGTGGAGTAGAGGGTCCTGGAAGAAGTCCTCCTTCCCACGCCACGAACGTCCGGCGTCGACCCCTAAACAGGGGGAGAGGGTCACTGGAAGTGACCGCCGTCTTCCTCTCAGCCCACTCCGAGGAGAGGGATGAGGAGGTAAAAACGGGCAGGACTGGCCACCGAGAAGGTGGTCACCCTGAACACCCGAATGGGTGACAGGGGACGAAGTCCTGCCCAGCGGGTCCGAGAGGGTGCGATGTGGGTGATGCCACACTGCTCTCTCGGCCGCTCAAAGTGGGGAAAACAGGGTGAGAAAACTGCACCCTGTTACCCTGAAGAAAATATCTGAAAAAGAAAGGGAAAAGGTTAATAAACAACAAATCCCTCTAAAAGAAATGCGGATCTGGTGTTAGATCCAGGTCCGCCTCCAACAGACACTAAGCAAAAACTGAGTTGCCTGGTGCCTGTCGGAGGGTGTATACTGCTGGGGAGGAGTTACTTCTTCTTTATTTGCATAGTATCAGCCTCCTAGTGACAGCAGCATACACCCATTGTTACCTGTGTCCCCCAATGAAGCAAGAAAGAAATATGATTTTTTATTTTCACGGCTCTATGTTATAAACCTCTTTGAAGCACTTGGGGTTTAAAGTGCTTACCATATATCTAGATAACTTTCTTGGGGGGCTAGTTTCCAAAATGGTGTCAATTGTGGGGGTTTCCACTGTTTAGGCACATTAGGGGCTCTCCAAACGCGACATGGTCTCAATCTCAATTCCAGCCAATTTTGCATTGAAAAGTCAAATAGCACTCCTTCCCTTCTGAGCTTTTCCATGCGCCGAAACACAGGTTTACGTGCACTTATGGGGTCCAGTTTCTAATATAACCCTTGGTAGAATGAAAAAAAATTGGATCTGAAGTAAATTTTGGTAAAAAAAATAAAAAGGTAAATGTTAATTTTTTTTTTTAAACATTTCAAAAATTCCTGTGAAGCACCTGAAGGGTTAATAAACATCTTGAATATGGTATTGAGCACCTTCAGGGGTGCAGTTTTTAGAACGGTGTCACTTTTGGGTATTTTCTACCATATAGACCCCTCAAAGTGACTTCAAATATGATGTGGTCCCTAAAAAAAAAAATGGTGTTGTAAAAAATAGAATTAGACTTACCGGTAATTCGGTTTCTAGGAACCTTCCACGACAGCATAGGAGGAGATCTCCATTCCCTAATGGGGGACAGGAAGCACGAGAGGTTAAAAGCCCCTCCTCCCTCCAAATCGCCAGTGACTTACAATGGACACCATAGCACTAGCTACCTTAATAAACCCAGGATAAATCCAAGGAAAGGGAAGGAATTAGTGCTGTCTTGGAAGGTTCCTAGAAACCGAATTACTAGTAAGTCTAATTCTATTTTCTCTAGTCACCTTCCACGACAGCATAGGAGGAGTACCAACCAATTCTGAACTGGGTGGGGGGGGGGGGGGGGGGGACAATAGCCTGGAGAACTTTCCGGCCAAAGACTAGATCCCTATTGGACAATAAGTCCAATCTATAGTGTTTGGTAAAGGTATGTGGTGAAGACCAAGTTGCAGCCCTGCAAATCTGCTCGATGGAAGCGCCTGCTCTTTCTGCCCATGACACTGAAGTAGATCTTGTAGAATGGACCTTGACTTTAATTGGAGGAGTCAAGTTCTGAGCCAGATAGGTTTCATCTATGGCTCTTTTGATCCAGCTGGAAATAGTGCTTTTTGCCACTTTCCTTCATTTATTCTGACCCGAAAGATGGACAAACAGGTTTTGATCAATTCTGAAAGAATTAGTCTGTTCAAGATAGTATAGAATAGTCCTTCTAACATCGAGAGAGTGGAACCCTTTCTTCTTTGAGGTTTGCCAGAAGGAAAAATAATGTTTTGAGAGCGATGAAAATCAGACACGACTTTCGGTAGAAAAGATGGATCAAGTTGGAGAATTATAGAGTCGTCTGTTATAATCAGGTAGGGTTCTCTAACCGATAAGGCTTGCAGCTCTCCCACACGTCTTGCTGTGGTAATCGCTACCAGGATAGCGGCCTTGTATGATAGGTGTTGAGGAGAACAGGAAGTTAAAGGCTCTAAAGGTGATTCCTCTGGTTTTATAGTACACGACATGGTAAAAGCAATGATGTTGTTCAAAAGTACAACTCGTCCCGCAAAAAATAAGCCCTCGCATGACCATATTGACAGAAAAATAAAGTTATGGCTCTGGGAAGGAGGGGAGCGAAAAACGAAAAAAGCTCCGGGGGTTAATTATATAAAAATCATAATGTTATTTTAAGATTTTTTTTTGTTTAAGATTCCATCTCTCACAGTTGAAGTGTACCTACAATAAAAATTACAGACCTCTCCATTCTTTGTAGGTGTGAAAACTTGCAAAATTAGCAGTGTATCAAATACTTATTTTCCCCACTATATACCAGGATGGATCCAGGGACATAAAGGATGGGAGACAGATACCAGGATGCACTATATGGGCCATTAGGCTGGGGTCACATTGCGTTATGTGACCCCGTTTAACGGACGTTACACCGCGGCATAACGCGGTGTAACGTAGTCCGTTAACGCCGTCATTGCTAGTAATGGCGAACGCATCGCTAGCGCATGCCCACATTGGGCGTGCATTAGCGTTCGCGGTCCATTCCTCGCTAGCTCACATCGGGGATCTGCTCTAGTGGGATCGGCTAACACGATCCCTTTTGGGACATTGCGTTAGCGCAGTCCGTAGCGCTATGCGCTAAACGGACTGCCCTAACGCAATGTGACCCTAGCCTTATACTGTGGAGCACATTATACTGGACGTTGGACCTGCATGGGAACTTTTGTTTTCTAATAAATTGGAAAACAAGGGACAGCGTTCTTGTCTTTATTTCAGGTTTCCATTTGTGCACTACGGCGGATTCCTTGGACAAGGGCGGACCTGTATAAGTTGTTTTTTTCCCAAAAATAAATTGATGAACCAGGGAAAGTGTCAGGGAGTGTTATGCCAGATATGATCTTTAACAATTCATAGGGGTCATCAACTCTAACTACCATTACGCCAACTGTCACTGCACCAGGACAATCGGGAAGAGCCGGGCAAAGCGAGAGAATTGATGCACCTAATGTGATGCACAACTTCTGGGCAAGCTGTGGGCTCATATTTTTAGTCTGGTAAGGGCCCAATAACCAGGGACCTTCCAAGTCTGATAATATAAGCCCCCATTTTTTTGCTTAACCTTGTCTGGTTACCAAAAATAGGGGACATCCCATGTGTTTTTTTATTTATTAGGGTAAACACCCTTTAGTGCCACATAAAAGGCACTAAAGGGTGCAAGTTTATTATATGTAGGTGGCTTGGGAAATTATATAGTTACAGGATGCTTATCTATTCTATTTATATATTCTATTACATCATTGCTCCTATGGAAGTGGACAGAACAGGGTTACACATTTCTAAAGGAGCAGTGATGTAATGTGTGACAACACTCCGTCAACTTCTATGGGAGATGTGATGTAATGCGTGACCCAGCTCCATCTACTTATATGGGATCACCCCTCTGTCTACTTCTATGGGAGTAGTAATATAATGGACAGAGCGGGGTCACACATTACTCCCCTGCTCCCATAGAATTGGACAGAGAGGGGTCACACATTATACCACTGCTCCCATACTAGAGGACAGAGTGGAGTCACACATTCCACCCCTGCTCCCACAGAAGTGGACGGAGCGAGGTCACTTCTTACATACATTAGATACTGAGTATCTAATCTCATCCTGTGTGATACACACCACTGAGCTCAATATCTAATCCCATCAAGTAATAAACTACACTTAAGGTACCGTCTCACAGTGGCACTTTGGTCGCTACGACGGCACAATCCGTGACGCTCCAGCGTCGTAGACTGCGGTCACACTTCGCAATGTGAAGTATTTGCGATGTAGAATCAGCAGAGGAGGTGGAGAATATCGTCCACACCTTTGTTACACGATGCGATCATGCCGCCACAGCGGGACACTTGACGGCGAAAGAAAGTTTCAAACGATCTGCTACGACGTACGATTCTCAGCGGGGTCCCTGATCGCAGTAGCGTGTCAGACACAGCGAGATCGTAAGTATATCGCTGGAACGTCACGGATCGTGCTGTCGTAGCGACCAAAGTGCCACTGTGAGACGGTACCCTTAGCCCTGTACCTAATCCCAGCGTGTGTTACTCAGTATCTATTCACACACATAATACACTCCACGTATCTAACCCCAGCTTCTGATATAGTGAGCAGCACTAAGTAGCAGAATCAGCGCTGCCGGCCATCCGTCCTCTGTGATAGTCTACTTGTCAGTATCACTGGCAGTCACCAATAAAATGGCCCCTCACTGTGATCCTACACTTTACCCATTCTTATCCTGCTACAAACACCCAGAAGGGGAGACATCACACAGTGAGCAGATCCAGTCCACATTAACTGCAGTCATAATGTAAGCTAGTTGTACACTAGGTTTTCATAACAAATTTCAGCAGCTGCTCCCCCTAGTGTTTAAAAGTGGTAATATGAAACCTTTATAATTTAATTTTTCATATTTTACTTCATTCAGTGAGGAGCCAGACGACAGCAGTGTCTGATTGCTCCTACTCCGGCGCCGAAAAGAAGCACTTCACCTTCATTTTAAATGTCTACTTCTTCTGGCAGAATAGGGGTTAATCGGCCATGCTGGAAATCCCTGTGTTCACAGCTGAGCTCGGTTAGCCACTCCCTTCCCCTTTATAATCTGGGCTTTGTTACAAATCCTTGTCAGAGCAAGCATTTGCATTTTCTTGGGAGAGGAATACTGATAAGGAGGAGAGTTGAAGGAGTTATTAGTGACTGTTGCTTTGTTTGTTTGCATGGTAATGGTACCGTCACACAGTGGCATTTTGATCGCTACGACGGCACGATTTGTGACGTTCCAGCGATATATCCGTGACGTTCCAGCGATCTCGTTGTGTCTGACACGCTCCTGCGATCAGGGACCCCGCTGAGAATCGTACGTCGTAGCAGATCGTTTGAAACTTTCTTTCGTCGTCTAGTGTCCCGCTGTGGCGGCATGATCGCATGGTGTAACAAAGGTGTGCACGATATTGTATACGATGTGCGCATAGTAACCAACGGCTTCTACATCGCACATACGTCATGAAATTATCGCTCCAGCGTCGTACATTGCAAAGTGTGACAGCAGTCTACGACGCTGGAGCGATATTGTTACGTTGCTGGAGCGTCACGGATCGTGCCGTCGTAGCGATCAAAATGCCACTGTGTGACGGTACCCTAATTCCTTATTCTTCTCTGTTTTGGTTTATTCCCCTACCTTCATGCCCCGATGCATTCCTCTGTTATATGTGAGTGAATATTTTGTATGCTTGGAGTCTTTTGTTAAACCCTTGTTTGTGTTGCCTTGTTTGTTGGATTGGTGTACTACGGTGTACAGTACCGCCCCCTCTTCCTTGGGTGGGGGAAGAGAAAAGATAGAGGGCTAACTTAGGAGGTAAAGCAAGGGCGGAGGCCCCGACATCTTCGCCATCTGATGTATCCTGGGGAGCAGGGCGAGCTAGGGCACCCCTTAGTGTTAGGGACAGGGAAGGAGCCCTTGGTCCCAGGTCACCCAAGAGCTGTGCAGTGACACATTATCCATTCAATGTATTACCTGCTTCCCTTGGATTGTTGCGAACCTTATATATTTCCAATAGTTTGGATGAATCGGGACATGATAGTATGCATCCTGCAGATCGATTGTAGCCATGGCAAAATCTTTTGCCATCAGGGGTACTGTCAATCTGATGGATTCCATCTTGAACCTTCTGTATATATTGTACTGGTTCTGGGGTTTCAGGTTGATTATAATTCTGCAGGATCCACTTGATTTCTTTATCAATAACTGACAGGAGTAGTGCCCCTTGTTCTTCTCCATTTCCAGGACTAGTGAGATCATCCCTGTGGCAAGCAGGTCTTTTAGACCGGAATTTAAGGAGTTTTGGAGCCCTTGTGAAGAGAGTCGTGTTACTCTCACTCACTGTGGTGGGTAGGAGGCAAACTATCTTTACTCCCTCCTGGATGGATTTTAGGACCCATGGGTTGGTGCACACCTTTTGCCACTGTGGAAGGAATCCTACAATGCGACCTCCCACTTTTCTTTTGGCGTCATTGCTTATTTTGATGCTGGCCCTGTGAGAGAAATAAATTTCTGCTCTGGCTGATCTTTGGAGAAGCTCCACGTTTTCCCTTTACCTCAATACTAAGGTGGTTGCTCCTAGGGGGCCGAAAGGACCTTTTCCTGGAACTTCTTGGGCAGGGATCTTTTCTTGTCCGAAGCATTCTCCAGTAAGGCTACTTTCACTCATCAGGTTTTTTGTGTCAGGCTAAATCCGGCTAATGTTGTAAAAAACGGATCCGACCTTTTTTTTACGAAAAACTGATGCGCCGGATCTGGTCTTCCTTAATGCGCATGTATTTTTTGTGTTCCTGGTTCCGGGAGAGGAGAGAGACGACCAGAACGGAAAATCTCAATGATTTGCATGGAAAATACTGTGAAAACCTGATCAGGACGCCAGATTCTTCTTTCACACCTCATTTTCATCAATTTTTTGGCCGATTCCGTCACTGTTTGTTTTTTTCCGCTGGACAAAAAAACGTTGCAGTGGACGTTTTGTCCGTCCGCCGGAAAAGACTATTTGGACGGATCCGGCAAAAAAACGGATGAAACGTGTGGCCATCAGGTACAATCCGGCGCTAATACAACTCTAAGGGAATAAACGGATCCGGCATAAAGAAAACGGATCAGTTTTCTTTTTTTTTTTTTAAATTTGCCGGATTGTGCCTGAAACAAAAAGCCTGATGTGTTAAAGTAGCCTTAGTCATCTAGGGCTGGTCCGAACTTGTACTTCCCTTTAAAGGGAATAGAGCACAGCTGCATCTCTGAGGCTACGTCACAACCCAATGGCTTTGGCTAGAGTGCCTGTCTCACCAAATTGGATAAGGCTGATGATCTTGCCGCTACTCTTAGTGACTCTGCTGAGGTATCTGGAAGAAATCCTGTAGAGGACTTCTGTAGAAGGTGCAATGAAGCACGACTGTCTTCTCTGGGAGTACATGCAACAAGATGTTGCTCCAGCTGAACAAGCCAATGAGACATAGATCTTGCTACGGACGTAGAGACTGCATTAGTTTTCAGTAGCGCTGCTGAGGATTCCCAAGATTCCCTCAGGAGGCCCTCCATCTTGAACCTCTAGCTGGGAGGAATCCTCAAATGGTAAGCAAGTCTTCTTAGCCACCCGTGTAACTTGGATATCTTCCTTAGGCACATTCAAACCAGCATTCTGCCGTTATCTCATCCACTGGAAATCTGTCTGAGCTCTGGGGAGGTACTTAACCTCTATTCTGGAAAATCCCATTCCTCCAGAACTAACTCCCCAATGTTCTTATGTGTAGGGTCCACCAGCTTTCTTCTTGATCGGAGACTAATGAACATTTCCTCCTGCACTGTACATGTAGTCTTCTCTTCCACCTCCATGGTCCTCCTTACAGCCATAAGGAGTTCTTCCATGTTCTCCAAACAGAAATAGTACTTCCTTTCCTGAATGGTATCAGGACCTGGGCTCAGCTCACCCTCCTCCAGAAACTCCTCCAGCATGGACATCTCCTCCTGAGAGTCCAAATCCTGTTCATGACAGACTTTCCTCTTTTTCGCCACTGGGATCATGCTTGGGGGAAGGAGGCCAGGAGGGAATTTATTTCCTGGTGGACTATCCCTTTAATTTCCTCACTTAAAGAGTGCTGCTCTTCTCTGACGATTTTATCTGTGCACTCTTTCTGTGTGAAGATACTAGTCTCGTTGCACAGATTGAGAACTTGCGATTCGTGGTCTTGGATTTGCTCCTTGGTGCAGGTTCCTTGTCCCCCTGAAAGAAAGGGGAGAAGGAAATAAGTTCTCATGTCCTGTACCTGCACCATGGAGGGAAATCCAATGCCTGTATACTTACAGGGACCAGAACAGCGCTGGGCTCCACAGATGCATAGCAGGAAGAACTTGAACTTATCATGCTATCACCATAGATTTGGTTCGCTGCCCGGGGTTCTTTATGCACGTGACCGGACCAGCGCCTCCTCTGCATCAGAGCGACTCCTACCCCTATGTTTCCGGTGTTGAGGGAACCCCAGCAGGAGATATCCGTGTGCCTCCTGAGCTTTCTGCTGCTGTGTTCCACCGTTGAACACAAAACCTGGAAGTGATGCGATCAAAAAGACGTCCGGGCTCTGACGTCACTTCTGCTTACCCAGACCATGTCACCCGAGCTCCAGTGAGGGAAGCCGAAAGCATGCTTTTGTCGTGTCTTGACTTTTCCGGTACGCCCAAGGAGGAGAAGGGCTGGAGAGCTCAGACTATAACATGTACTTTTTTTTTCTGAGTGGATTAATTCTTGTCTGGTTTTAATATTTTGTGTGGCGTACCAATAAAATATACTGTTAAATAATTTTCTATACAATTTTGTGGTGTGCATACATTGCAGTGGTGCTTTCTCTTTTTTGGCCATTATTGTTTACCACTGAGCTTGCACCCCTAGTTTTCCTTTGTATCTTTGTATATAGTGGTGCATTTGGTTTCTCTATAATCATATAGTTTCTCGGTGTGTGGCAGGGTCCGGCGAACGCAACATGTTGCATTTTTGGAAGAGTCAAAAATTTGTCAAATATGCGCAGGCATACGCATGTGGATAAGTGTGTTAAAAAAACGCATTACTGTCTATGGGAACGCATGTGTTCGATGCGCTTGCATACTTCGGACTGCACATGTCCAGGAACCGATTGAGACACGCCCTCCTGGAAATATCGAACGCATGCGCATAAAATGCAAACGCAGGCAAAAAACGCATACAAATGCATGCACACGCAGCTTTTTTTGCCATCATGCGCAAGCTGATGCGGATAAAAACGCTGTGTTAGCATGCGTTTGCAGTTGCGGATGATACACTGAGCATAGACACAAATGTGAAACTAGCCTTATTTAGGATGAGACCTTCTATCTGATATGCATATCATAACTGAAGATACTTACAAAATGAATATGGACTACCCAACACAGAATTTTATATTTGTGAGAACTCCTTGAGTGAATTTCCCTCCAAAATGTGTAAATCTTTCTACACCTTTTAGACTCCAGTTTGTAAACCCTTCCAAATTATATAGATCAGGGAGCCATGGCGTTTCCCACAGTGATATAAATTGTGAAATTCCTCGTATACCCTGTAGTTTCTTCACCGTCCCCCAAAGTTTGTGTATTAAAGGGCCACTGTCACCCCCTCCAGCCGTTATAAACTAAAAGAGCCACCTTGTGCAGCAGTAATGCTGCAGTCTAACAAGGTGGCTCTTTTAGTTTTTGTTTCTGTTATTGCCACAATAAATGTATTTATAATTCTGCTGAAATACCTGTCTTTGTACCTGGAGGTGGGTCTGAAGCCTCCTCTTAGAAGCGCCCAACTGCCATCAGTCATCTGTTGGGTTGATTTTCGCCACCCCCTCAGCGCTATTATTGTGTGAAATCCGGCGCCTGCGCTCTGCTCTTCTGCCTTGCGCAGGCGCATAGAGCATTATCCGTCCGAGCGCTGGTGCCGGGTTCCTTTCTGCACCTGTGCGGTCAGTGCGGCCAGCCTGTTACTGAATCCCCGCCCCGCACTGTGTTATGCAGTATGCACAGTGCGGGGCTGGGATTCCTGGGCATGCGCACTGCGCTTGTCAGACGCTTCACAGGTCCCCCGCCTTCCAGCGTTGTTCTGTGCGGCTGTTCCAAACGCCGGCAAGGATACCTGTATATTCCGGCAATGCTGAAAGGCGGGGGACCATCTGAGAAGCGCAGTGCGCATGCCCAGGAATCCCAGCCCCGCACTGTGCATAATGCATAACAGTGCGGGGCGGGGATTCAGTAACAGGGTGGCCGCACTGCCCGCACAGGCGCAGAACGGAACCCGGCACCAGCGCTGACGGCAAATGCTCTATGCGCCTGCGCAAGGCAGAAGAGCAGAGCGCAGGCGCCGGAATTCACACAATAACAGCGCTGAGGGGGCGGCGAAAATCTACACAAGAGATGACTGACGGCAGTTGGGCGCTTCTAAGAGGAGGCTTC
This sequence comes from Ranitomeya imitator, assembly GCF_032444005.1. Taxonomy (NCBI): domain Eukaryota; kingdom Metazoa; phylum Chordata; class Amphibia; order Anura; family Dendrobatidae; genus Ranitomeya; species Ranitomeya imitator. The sequence continues at coordinate 120,718,245 of NC_091287.1, forward strand.
AGACCCGCCTCCAGGTACAAGGACAGGTATTTCAGCGAAATTATAAATACATTTATTGTGGGAATAACAGAAACAAAAACTAAAAGAGCCACCTTGTTAGACTGCAGCATTACTGCTGCACAAGCTGGCTCTTTTAGTTTATAACGGCTGAAGGGGGGTGACAGTGGCCCTTTAAGAGCGTAGTTGGGGTTCTACAATAGGGTACCTTAAATTTGTGAGTCTCCAATGCTTCATAGAGTCTGAGCGATTTAAAATGTGATTTGAGTAGATGCTGAACGCCCCCTCCAGGGTCGTCCCATCCATGAATGTGCTGGCGCTGAGCCGCCATGTAATAAACCCAGGAATTGGGACTGCAAGATCACCTATTGTTTTATCTCTTTGCAGAGTTTCCAGATTAATCATTCAATCCATTTTTAATAAAACATCAACGTGTCTCACGAGAGTAAGTAACAGTTGGTCATGCAGGCGAATGAGGGTTTGTGTTGTTGAAATAGCTGTTGCATACATGATCATGTTTTATGCCACAATGTGCGGCACTCCTCATTCTATAGCTTTATTCTTGTTGTACCTGTATGTTAAGTGATGTGCATTATCAGTTGTATTGGAGCACTCTACAATGTTTAGCTTAGCATGCAGCACTTTTATTTTGTGACAAAACAAGAGGACCCATATTACAGTTTAATTAACAAAGCAAAACATTTGGGTTTGTTAAACACCTTTTTGAAATTTGTGTTTTACTCCAGCAGTGTAAAGAAAACCAATTTTCAAATCTGTATCTTATTTCCTATTTTATACAACATCAATACATCCAACAAAAATTGAGATGATACAAATGAATACTTACATTTATAATACGCTCTTGCTTTAGTCCACAGTCCACTGTGTGCAAGAGTCTGTATGATTCCCTGGAGATGGACGTAGTCTACTGCGATTTTCTTATCAATCATAAAGTCTATAACTGATGAAGACATGCCGATGCTACGGCTTTCAACACAGGCGCTCAAGAGCTTATTAAAGAGCACAGAATACTGAGAGACCTTGAGGTCAGCTGCAATGCAAGAGAACTTGTATTAATGCATTTATAACAGCAATAATAATCCCCTATCTAACCCCTTAACGACCAGAGGTATTTTTGGTTTTGCATTTTCATTTTTTGCTCCTCTTTTCAGAGCCATAACTTTTTCTTTTTTGGCCATGTGAGGGCTTTTTTTTTGCCGGACGAGTTGTACTTTTGAATGACACCATTGGTTTTACCATGTCGTGTACTCGAAAAAGGGGAAAAAAAATCCAAGTGCAGTGAAATTGCAAAAAAAGTGCAATCCCACAGTTGTATTATGTTTTGCTTTTTTACTAGGTTCATTAAATGCTAAAACTGACTTGCCATTATGATTCTCCATGTCATTACGAGTTCATAGACACATAGGGGTATGTTGAGGTTAGGGTTAAGGTTGGGATTAGGGTTAGTGGTGTGTTGAGGTTAGTTAGGGTTATGGTTGGGATTAGGGTTAGTGGTGTGTTTGGGGTTAGGGTTGGACTTAGAACTGGAGGGGTTCCACTGTTTAGATATCAGGGGGTCTCCAAATGTAACATGGTGGCACCATTGATTCCAGCCAATTTTGCGTTCAAAAAGTCAAATGGTGCTCCCTCCATTCTGAGCCCTGCCATACACCCAAACAGTGGCTTTCCCCCACATACAGGGGTATTGGCGTATTCAGGAGAAATTGCACAACAAATTTTGTGGTCCATTTTCTCCTGATACCCTTATGAAAGTATAAAAATTTTGGTTCCAACTTAAACTTTTTGTTAAAGTAAAATGTTCATTTTTTCCTTCCACATTGCTTTAGTTCTTGTGAAGCACATGAAGGGCTAAGAAAAAAAATGGTTTTGTAAATTTTGCTGGAAAAATTAGAAACTGCTGGTCAACTTTTAACCTCTATAACGCCCTAAGGGTAAGTTCACACAGGGCATTTTTGCGGCTTTTTTTTCTGCAGTGCAAAACCTGATCTTCTTGGCAGGAAAGAAGCTGCGTCAAAAAAGCAGGTTTTGGTGCATTTTTATTGCGTTTTTGTTGCGTATTTGGTGAGTTTTTGGTGTGTTTTTTTGGCTGCGTTTTTTTTCTTTGTCCATGCTAATGTCCTTAAATTTTCAGCAACAAAAACGCAGCAAATAATGATACCTGCGTTTTTTCAACACCCATTCAAGTCAATGGGTGAAAAACGCAGCAAAAACGCGGAAAGAAATGACATGCTCTATGTCCAAAAAATGCAGCAAAGCACAAAATACTGATCACACAAAAAAGCAATGTGTGTGCATGAGATTTCTGAAATCTCATAGGCTTTGCTGGTACTGTGAAAAGCAGCTGAAAATTAGCATTAAAAAAGCAGCAAAAAAATATGTTTTCATAATTGTGCTGATGTAAAGCTGACATGTGGGAAATGTTATTTATTAACTATTTTGTGTGACACCACTCTGATTTAAAGGTATACAAATTAAAAGTTTTGAAAATTTAGCAATTTTCAAATTTTTGCCAAATTTCAGTTTTTTTTCATAAATAAACGCAAGTTATATCGAAGAAATGTTACCACTATCATGAAGTACAATAGGTCACGAAAAAACAATCTCAGAATCAGTGGGATACGTTGAAGCGTTCCAGAGCTATAACCTCATAAAGTGACAGTGGTCAGAATTGTAAAAATTGGCTTTTTCATTAAGTACCAAATTGGCTGTCACTAAGGGGTTAAGTTGAGGGTGTCACCAATTTCATTTTTGAGGTTGTGTGTGAAATTATGTCCAATTTGCCTTTCGTTCCTGTTTTTTTTTTTGTTTTGGTGTGTTGTTCCAATACACAAAAAGGAAATAAACATGTGTATAACACAACATGTATAATTGCAATGATTTTCTGGAACAAATTTCAACAGTGCCAACACCTTCAGCCATGACTGTAATTAAATTAAATGTGCATTAGACTAGCTGAGATAAATCTAAAATCCATAAGCCATTATATAGACTCATATTGCCTCATTCCAAGATGCAGTAGAAGCCAACACTTATCTTCAGACTACGGTGTATAATGACTGATGCACGTGCAGCATAAGTTATAAAATATGTTCTAAATGGAAGATTATAGAAAAATCTCAGAACTAGTAGCTTGGGCTGTCCCATGATTCTTCATTAAAAACCTAGGAAAGGACATTCATGAAACCTTTTAAGGTGAATTTAAGTGAAAAAAGCAAAACACTAGCTCTCCCAGGCGCTACGCATTCAGAAGCACGGAATCCAATAGACTACTTGTAAGATAAATGAAGTAAGAAAAATCCAGCTTCATAAAATTTCAAGTTTATTCAAAAAACTTTTGGAAGCTCAAAGAATTGATGCAAGATGTTACAGAAACAGCAACACGTTTCGAACGCTAACACTGCGTTCATAGTCAGTGCTTACTAAGAACATAGTGTTAGCAATCGAAACGTGTTGCTGTTTCTGTTATGTCTTGGATCAATCCTTTCAGCCAAAAAGAATCAAGGTTCTCATTTTGTTTTTTAGGCTAGGTTCACATTGGGTTAGGGAATGCCGTGGGGGAGTCCACGGGGTGTGCCATGGGGGAGTCCATGGGGTGTACCCCGGGGAAGGGGTTGTGTCCATAAAAATGGAGCGGTGACCCAAATAGTTATGGTTGGCCAAAAAGGGGCTGGGCATCCCAAAAAGAGTGCAGTAAGGGGGGGGGGGGGGGGGGGGCGGAGTAAAAATGACACACGTTCAAAAAAATCTAAATTAGCAAAGATACATTACAGTTTTTTCTGAACAAATGTGTACAGTTACACCAAATATGTAATTACCTTGAGACTCCTGGAATCCAGGCAGATTTTGGAGGACATCAAAGCACATGTTGAACATATTTTTAGATAGGGCTTCTTGAAACAACAAACACTGCAAGTTGTGGCGGCGCAAAACATCCATCAAGTCACAAGGCCACATGAACGTGTTTATTACCCAATTGCACGCTAAAACAAAAACACGATAGTTACAGAAGCCAAAAGGGTTGGGTTGCTAACAACAGTCATCATCCATCCATAAATGTATGGTCTCTCAAATGCATGCCAAAGTCTAGGGTACTGATGGAGATGGCAAAATATTGTACTCTGTCAGTCTTGCAGGCAATTAGTAAAGATGTCACGTGCATGTGTGACCAACGCTCAATTCAAACAGGGTACATACGACGCCCAAACTTGGGATAGGCTGGGATTCCAGCAATCCTGCAGGCATGTCAAAATGTACTTAGGGAGTCAAACCATTTAACACACCTCACAAAGCAAGATATTTCAGCACAATATTTGCATTTCTCTTTGTAATGCACTGGCTTGTGCAGGGCACTGGAACATAAGAAATAATGTGTGACTTATCCACTTTATATTGATATGTAGTGCTGCAGACACATGAATATATAGCTATTAATATATATACAGTTGCTTTTCACAAAATGAGAATATCAAAAAAGTTAATTTATTTCAGTTCTTCAATACAAAAAGTGAAACTCATTATATAGAGTCATTACAAACAGTGATCTAGTTCAAGTGTTTATTTCTGTTAATGTTGATGATTATGGCTTACAGCCAATGAAAACGCAAAAGTCATTATCTCAGTAAATTAGAATACTTTAGAACACCAGCTTGAAAATTTTTTTTTAAATCTGAAATGTTGGCCTACTGAAATGTATGTTCAGTGAATGCACTCAATACTTGGTTGGGGCTCCTTTTGCATCGATTACTGCATCAATGCGGTGTGGCATGGAGTCCATCAGCCTGTGACACTGCTGAGGTGTTATGGAAGCCCAGGTTGCTTTGATAGCAGCCTTCAGCTCGTCTGGATTGTTGGGTCTGGTGTCTCATCTTCCTCTTGACAATACCCCATATATTCTCTATGGGGTTAAGGTCAGGCGAATTTGCCGATTGTGGATTGTGGCCTCTCAACTCTTCCTCCAGACTCTGGGACCTTGATTTCCAAATGAAATGCAAAATTTACTTTCATATGAAAACACCACCTAGGACCACTGAGCAACAGTCGAGGGCTTCTGGCGTTGTCTATTGGTCATGAGTGGCTTGACACAAGGAATGTGCCACTTGTAGCCCATGTCCTGGATACGTCTGTGTGTGGTGGCTCTTGAAGCAATGACTCCAGCAGCAGTCCACTCCTTGTGAATCTCCACCAAATTTTTGAATGGCCTTTTCTTATTCCTTTCAAAGCTGTAGTTATCCCGGTTGCTTGTGCACCTTTTTCTACCACAACTTTTCCTTCCACTCAACTTTCCATTAATATGCTTGGATACAGCACTCTGTGAACAGCCAGCTTCTTTAGCAATTACGTTTTGTGGCTTTCCCTCTTTGTGGAGTGTGTCAGTGACTGCCTTCTGGACATCTGGCAAGTCTGCAGTCTTCCCCATGATTGTGGAGCCTACTGAAACAGACTATGGGACCTTTTCAAATGCTTAGGAAACCTTGGCAGGTGGTGTTTGTTAATTATTTAAATTTACTGAGAAAATGACTTGAGTTTTCATTGGCTGTAAGCCATAATCATCAACATTAACAGAAATAAACAATTGAAATAGACCAATCTGTTTGTAATGACTCTATACATGAGTTTCACTTTTTGTATTAAAGAACTGAAATAAACTTTTTGATGATATTCTAATTTTTTCAGAAGCACCTATATTTAGTTTACACTTTTTTTCTCAATTTTAAAGAAAAAAATATATCAAGAAATCATGCAGTTTTCGCTCTAATCTGATAATTCCTGTTCTTGAGACATCACTTTTCAGAAGAATTATTATCATCAGTCCTAACGGCCCCCAACTGATCACGTTTCCAGGATTTCCATCTTTTTGCACAGGTGACAGTATTATGGCATCAGAAATTGCCACAGGTTCTCTCACCTGTGCAGTACTAAGGGAATTCTTAAAACATGATCTGTTGGGGGCCGTGAGGATTGGAGTTTGGAAACACTGTACAAGGAGAACTTGCAGCAGAAGGTCTGTGTCAGTCTTTGGTTCTTTCCTCAGCCATAGTATTTTATGAAAAGCAGCTGTCATTTCATGACTCATGTTAAAATCTGGCTTTCCTGAATACAGATTTAACCAATGAATTCAAAGTGAAAGATCAGTCCAGGTCACAGAATCAGCAGATTTATTTGTTTCTTGTACTACTGATTATTGCAAAAAAAAAAATTAAGACAGTCATTTAAAAAGTACAAAATACGGATTTGTATCCATTCTTTCAATTTCTTATTCTTGTTTCTAGCTTTTCTTTTTTAGGGAGTTGATGCGGTCATACAAACATAATGCACAAGTTTTTATAGTGTAGTCTAGGCCCATCAATATGGCAGAAAAACCCCAAATATACCGTATATACTAGAGTATAAGTCGAGAATTTCAGCCCATTTTTTTAGGCTGAAATTGCCCCTCTCAGCTTATACTCAAGTCATTCCCAGGGTTCGTCAGTGGAGGGGGAGCGGCAGCTGTCCAATCATACTCACCTGCTCCTGGCGCGGTCCCTGCACGTCCCTGGTTCTCCGGGCGATGACCGCTTCTTCCTGGACCCGACTCCACTCCCATAGGGGTTGAGCCGCATATTCATTACTGTAATGAGCGGTGCCATGTGACCACTCAATACAGGAAGAAGCTGTCAGCGCCCGGAGAACCAGGGACCGCGCCGGGAGCAGGTGAGAATGACGGGGGCAATGGGCGATATTCACCTGTCCACGGTACACCGCTGGCCGCCGCTCCGTCTTCCTGACTGAACGTCAGTGCAGAGGAAGACGGAGCAGCGCCCAGCAGTGGACTATAGCAAGTGCCGGGGGCCTGAACGAGGAGAGGGGAGTATGTGATTTTTTTTTTTTTTAATCGCAGCAACAGCATATGGGGCATAATGTATGGAGCATCTTATGGGGCCATAATCAGCATTTGTGGGGAGCATTATATGGGGCAAATGCCTGTATGGAGCATCTTATGGGGCCATAATCAGCATTTGTGAAGCATTATATGGGGCAAATATCTGTATGGAGAATCTTATGGGGTCATAATCAGCATTTGTGCAGCATTGTATGGGAAGGTTCCATGCGATGCCACGGCGATTAGGGATCAGCTGACGCCGCACAGTCTGAAGAAGGCGGAGGGAGATGAGTGAGAGGCGAAGATATGCACTGCGCATGCTCAGGAATCCAAGCCCCGCAGTGTGAATAAATCAGAAGACACTGCGGGGCGGGATCTCGGGCAGTGCGACCGCACAGGCGTCAGCCTGACAACAAATGATGTCAGAAGACGGGCAGTGCTAACTGCGCATGCCCAAGGCATAACATAAAGAGCCACCTTGTCAGAATGCAACATTAGTGCTGCACAAGGTGGCTCTTTTAGTTACAAACGCCTGGGGGGGTGACAGGTTCCCTTCAACGTGTGGAACAGTGCAATGGTTTCTTTTGACACTGTGTGCCACTTGTCCAATGCCTTTTGTTATAATGTATACTATTGTTAAATTCTACATATTTGTCTGAATAAATTTATTACTATCTTTTATTCTTGGACTTTGTACAATATGTCTCTTACAGGGTGTATATTGAGAAGGGGGTTGTCTGAGTAGTGAATAAACCCTCAAAGGAAATTTAAATGTAGAAAAATGTTACCTTTTAGTGTTTGCACTGCACTACCAAGGTTTCCACACTTGAGCAAAATCTCAACAGCAACATTAACCGTATGACAACGTGACGCGTGGCTTTCTTGACCAGAGATTCCTTTCAAGATTGTGTAATTGATCTTTAGCTCATGGAATTTGTAAATCACTTTTCTTCCCTTAAAAGCATTTAAAAAAAAGAAAAACAACATTAGGAGTTTTAACACTTTGATACGAGTAAAACCATACTAAATCAATGCAAATCTGATACTGTTTTATCAACAGCTCTTGTTTGTCATCTGAAACAAGACAAATAAAAAGTACAATATTTCAAATAAAAACTCCATGCACTTGTACTAATTATTTAGGCTGAGAGTACTCAGAAACGTTGGCCACGACATGTTGCACGGCCAAAGATTGTGGTGTTGCTGCTACATTCCAGTGCGATACAAGTGAATGGGAGCACATTGCAATCCCCTGGGTAACAGGCTAAGCTATTCCCAAAAACTCAGATCAGGGGTTGGATTTTTTGCTACTTGCATGCCGCATTTATGATACCTTAGGGCCTAGATGTAACAAAACAACACCATTCACTTGTACTACGCTGCAATATAAGCAGATAAACAGGTAATTGGCTGCATGGCCAGTGTCATGGCCAAAGTTGCTATGTAGCCCCAGCCTTCATCTGTTTTGCCTTTGATTAACTGGGAGACAGATCTCACTGTCTGTGTTAACACATAGTTTTTCCTCCTGGTATCAGAACATCTGTTGCTTTAATGTCCTGTTTTATCCAGTTTACTATGATTTTTTGAGCAAACTGATTAGCCTAATGTTACGAGACAAAAATAGGAAGACAGGAGATTAGGAATCTGGGCCCCTGAACTGCCCCTCAGGCTAGGGGAAGCCCTGTCTTTCCTTAACTTGGGGGTACCCTTGAAGGTAGGGAGGCCCAAGTCACCGACCTGTCCCTGTCTCCTGTTAAAGGGACTCTGTCACCTGAATTTGGAGGGAACAATTTTCAGCCATAGAGGCGGGGTTTTCGGGTGTTTGATTCACCCTTTCCTTACCCGCTGGCTGCATGCTGGCTGCAATACTGGATTGAAGTTCATTCTCTGTCCTCCATAGTACATGCCTGCACAAGGCAATCTTGCCACCCCAGGGGATGAACAGTGTAAACAGAACCACAAAGCAGATAAACAATATAAGAGTGAGGGGAACACAATGCCAAAAGGTGAATGCACAAACTACAAAATAACAAAACTCAGCACTTAGCTTGTGCACGCCGCTGCAAACTCCACAACAAAGATAGTACAGCAACTGAGCTCCAAACACCAGACTTGGCTGACACCAGGGAGCTGCTACTGCGAGGTTGATCTCCTGAAAGTAACTGTATAACCAACAGTCAGCTGAAGCACCAGGTGACCCTATAAAGGATGGTGGGAGTGGTCACAAACATCAGCTGACCCAGCAGCAATGCAATAACACCAGCAGCCACCGGGGGGAGAAAACTGCATTAACCCCAAATGACCAGAAAAGGAAAGAAGGTTTAAATCTGAGGGAAACCAGATCTGCCACAGATCCAAACATGGATCGTGACAGTACCCCCTTTCAATGAGTGAACTCTGGACACTCGACATCAGACCTCACCAGACCTACCTACGGTGAGGACGCCTCGATCCACCAGAGTTCAATTCGGCAGTCACCTGACTCTCAGGTTTATGGCAAACGCGACCTGATGAAAATGCCACCAACGAAGGCTTCGGAGGAGCCACAAATCTCCAGAGGGCCGACCTGGGGAATGAGTTGTATACATGCATAACTGGGGGTAACTCCAACTGAAAAGTCCCCGGGCTGAGAATGGCCGAGACCCGATATGGCCCAATCACCCTGGAACTCCAGGTCCCAGTTGCACACTTCCACCTGATGTTTTTGGTGGACACCCATACGTACTCATTCACACACAGGTCCGGACCTGAACGTTTATTTCCATGCAAACGTTTGCCACAGGACAGAGAATTCTTTGAGGAATTGACAACAGAGGCGTCTCCCTGTGTCACTACACTCACACCCCCACAATGCTGCGAGGGAACCACCACCCTCATCTGACCCCTCCTCCTAAGAGGTCTCTGACCCACCGGGTTAACCTGTAGTGAGGGTAAAGTCTTGCCCCTAGTCCCTGGCAGCACCTCTGCTGCCCCCACTGAAGGGGAAGGTTTTAGAAGAACGGCAGAGATCGTAACTCCCGGGCAGCAGTCCTTACACGACTGACCCCAGCTGACTACTTCCCTGGACCGCCAGTCTATGACCGGGTTATGTCTTTTCAACCAAGGGAGTCCTAAAACCATGGGAATTGGTATGCCCTCCAAGACATAGCATGATAACGACTCTTCATGACAAGCCCCTATACGCAGATGTATATTGTCTACGACTTGTGTAATGCTCCCCTGGCTGAGCAGAGCAGAGTCAATGGCCTGAACGCTTAAGGGTTTCGCTAGCGTCCTACTCATCAGGCCATGGGTCTGGACAAAATGAGCATCCACCAAATTGACTCCTGCTCCACTGTCCACAAGCACCGGAATATTCTCAGTTACCCCATCAGTAACCACCTCAGCAGGTAAGGTACACTGAGACAAAAAATGGAGGAAATATACACACCCTGGTCTCCTCCCTCCACACGACCAGGTGGACGCGGCTCTTTAGATGGTGCAGGTACTTTGGCACGCGCTGGGCAGACATTGATAAAATGACCAATCTGCCCACAGTAGAAACATGCCCCCACTCCACGGCGAACCACAGGCAACCCAGTTTCGGAACCAACTCCTCGTACCAGCATGGGTTCATCCGCCTGCACAGGTGTGTCCTCCTCCCTAGCAAGGACTATAGGGGGCACATTTGGTGTATGCCTCTCCCTCAAGCGTCTATCCACCCGGATGGCAAGGGACATAGCGGCCTCCAACGACTTGGGGGCTGCGTACTGCACCAGAGTATCTTGCAACCTAGGGGACAGACCCTGCACAAAATGGCTACCTAAGGGCAGGGTCATTCCACTGTGTTGAGTGGCCCACCTCCTGAACTCTGAACAGTACTCCTCAGCCGGCCGACCCCCCTGCTTGATCTTACGGAGTCAGGATTCCGCCAGGAAGACGCCATCTGGATCACCATACACCAGACCCGTAAAAAACTCATCCACCGACCGTAGGGATGGTGAACCGGTCAGCAGGGAGAAGGCCCAGGATTGGGGATCACCCTTAAGAAGAGAAACGATGATACCCACCCGCTGTTCCTCACTACCTGGTGAACGAGGGCGGAGCCTGAAGTACAACTTGCATGCCTCCTTAAAAACCAAAAATTTATATCTCCCTCCAGAGAACCTGTCTCGGAGAGATATCTTGGGTTCAGGTTGAGCCTGAACCTGAGCCGAGGCCCAAAACTCCAACAATTGCTGCAGCTGCTGCATCACCTCACCACGCAGCACTTTACACTCGTTGGTGAGAGTCTGTAGCAATTGGGCAAAGGCCTGCATCTGGGCCATGGCTCACCAGAAAAAAAAAAAAAGGAATGGTTGGTTATAATGTCACGAGACAAAAATAGGAAGACAGGAGATTAGGAATCTGGGCCCCTGAACTGCCCCTCAGGCTAGGGGAAGCCCTGTCTTTCCTTAACTTGGGGGAACCCTTGAAGGTAGGGAGGCCCAAGTCACCAACCTGTCCCTGTCTCCTGTTAAACCCTGTACTAAACCCCCAACCCCCACCCCAGGGGATGAACAGTGTAAACAGAACCACAAAGCAAATAAACAATATAAGAGTGAGAGGAACACGATACCAAAAGGTGAATGCACAAACTACAAAATAACAAAACTCAGCACTTAGCTTGTGCACGCTGCTGCAAACTCCACAACAAAGATAGTACAGCAACTGAGCTCCAAACACCAGACTTGGCTGACACCAGGGAGCAGCTACTGCGAGGTTGATCTCCTGAAAGGAACTGTATAACCAACAGTCAGCTGAAGCACCAGGTGACCTTATAAAGGATGGTGGGAGTGGTCACAAACATCAGCTGACCCAGCAGCAATGCAATGTAATAACACCAGCGGCCACCGGGTGGAGAAAACTCCAAATGACCAGAAAAGGAAAAAAGGTTTAAATCTGAGGGAAACCAGATCTGCCACAGATCCAAACATGGATCGTGACAACTAATGTTTGTAGGAAGGGTATACTGAGCAAACACTTTCTTTTATATCAACTATCAGCATCCTATTGGCAGGGCGTATACATATGGTGCTCGCTTCCCATACCCAATAAATGTGATATTTCCCTTATGTTGGTGCCAATGGGAATTGAACACCAGTCTATCACGTTATAGAAGACGGTCCCAGCAGCTAGGTACCAAGTGATCAGTTTATTGCCTAATAATCTCCTCCCCAATTTACTGCCATCTGGTAACATGAAACTAGCAGTATTTCCAATTGACCAGAAAATAAAATGTATTATAGTGAAAAATTAAATAAGAATTTGCAAATCTACCGTATTATTATTTTTATTATTTATTTCTATAGCACCATTAATTTCATGGTGCTGTACATTAGACGGGGTTACATCAAAATACAAATAACTACAGTAAACAAAACTAACAATGGCAGACTGGTACATAGGGGAGAGGACCCTGCCCTTGCGGGCTAACATTCTACAGGATTTTGGGGAAGGAGACAGTAGGTCACGAGTTGCAGTAAATCCGAACACTATTCATACTTTCTTCATAAATATGGTGTGCAAAAAAAACAAATTTCATGTTAATATCAAAGGTGTTGGGTAGCACATAACACAGTGGAATTGTCCTAAAGCAGAACTGAAAGTTATGACACTTGACCCTTTCAAGAGGAGACTAGGCCAAAACCTTGATCTAAACTTGCTTGTCAATATCCTGGGGGAGGCCACACTAACAAATGGAACCCAGCAAAAATAGGATGCTCAAGTTCAATGGTACATTGGATAATGTCTAAGCTTAAAGGGAGTTTGTCAGCCCAAACTGGCAGTATAAACTACATAGGCCATAGTATATGAAATTGCACCTTTAGTGTTCTCATTTCTGTCTATTTTCTGCATAAAGTGAAGTATCATGAAAAAAATGTTAGTATTCCTTGCACCCCTGGTTTGGGCAAGAGGCTCAGTGCACCATCCTGCCCATTGGTCTTGCATTTCCCAGTATTCTTTACTGGTGATTGACACCACTGGCTGGCCTGGAAACCACACAGTCTACAGAGAAATCTCAGCTGAAGGAGCAGGACCTGAAACTGCTCTGAATCACGCTGTCAGTAGGCAGAAGCTCTGAGTTCCTACATCAACTCATGTACAGAGAAGTTTCTGAGGTCAGTGTTTCTATTTTAAAGTCTGTTATTGCAGAAAATAAATGACAGGTAAAACTTTATTTATATCCACTATTGCTGTTACTTTTTTACTTACAGCAGGGCATATATGTTAATTTTGTTTCTTAGGTTTTGTCTGTTTAATTGCAAGTATGAACATGCTCCTATATTTTGCATGCATACTAACTTATATTCCAGTTTTTTTTTTCATTTAACCCCTTAGAGACAGAGCCAATTTGGTACTTATTGACCGAGACAATTTTTACAATTCTGACCACTGTCAATTTATGAGGTTACTAGATGGTGGCCCGATTCTAACGCATCGGGTATTCTAGAATATGTATTTATGTATGTATATAGCAGCCACATAGTATATAGCACAGGCCACGTAGTATATAAGAGCCACGTAGTATATAGCAGACAAATACTACGTGGCCTGTGCCATATACTATGTGGCTGCTATATACATACATATTGTAGAATACCCGATGCGTTAATATAGGCCACGCAATATATAACAGTGGCCACGCAGTATATAACACAGCAACGTACTATATAACACAGCCCACGCAGTATATAGCAGCCGCGCAGTATATAACACAGGCGACGTAGTATATAACACAGGCCACGCAGTATATAACACTGGCCACGTAATATATAGCAGCCAAGTAGTATATAACACTGCCCACGCAGTATATAACAGTGGCCACGTAATATATAGCACAGCCCACGCAGTACACAACACAGCCCACATAGTATATAACACTGCCTATGTAGTATATAGCAGCCACGCGGATTCTAACACAGCCCACGTAGTATACAGCAGTGTGGTCACCATATCCCTGTTAAAAAAATTATTAAAATAAAAAATAGTTATATACTCACCCCCTGGGATCCAGCGAAGCTCCAGCGATACGCGCACGGCTGCCGCCATCTTCCGTTCCCAGGATGCATTGCGAAATTACTCAGATGACTTAGCGGTCTCGCGAGACCGCTAAGTCTTCTGGGTAATTTCGTAATGCATAGCTGGGAACGGAAGATGGCGGCAGGCACGAGCGCATCGTCGGACGACGGAGGGTGGGAATAGCAGGTTTTTTGTTTTTTTTATTATTTTTAGCATTAGATCTTTTTACTACTGATGCCGCATAGGCAGCATTAATAGTAAAAAGTTGGGGACACAGGGTTAATAGCAGCTGTTATGAAGTGCGTTACCGGTGGCATAACGCGGTCAATTACCGCCGGCATTAACCCTGTGTGAGTGGTGACTGGAGGGGAGTGTGCGGGCGCCGGGCACTGACTGCGGGGAGTAAGGAGCGGCCATTTTCCGCCGGACTGTGCCCGTCGCTGATTGGTTGTGCCTGTTTTGCCGCGACCAATCAGCGACTTGGATTTCCGGGACAGACAGAGGCTGCGACCAATGAATATCCGTGACAGAAAGACAGACAGACAGAAAGACGGAAGTGACCCTTAGACAATTATATAGTAGATAACTCTGAAACGCTTTAACGGATCCCGCTGATCCGGAGAATGTTTTTTGTGACATATTGTACTTCATGTTAGTGGTAACATTTCTTCGATATTACTTGCGATTACTTATGAAAAAAATGGAAATATGGCGAAAATGTTTAAAATTTTGCAATTTTCAAACTTTGAATTTTTATGCCCTTAAATCAGAGAGATATGTCACACAAAACAGTTAATAAATGACATTTCCCACATGTCTACTTTACATTAGCACAATTTTGGAAGCAACATTTTTTTTTCTTAGGAAGTTATAAGGGTTAAAAGTAGACCAGCGATTTCTCATTTTTACAACAAAATTTACAAAACCATTTTTTGTAGGGACCATCTCACATTTAAAGTCACTTTGAAGCGTGTACATGACAGAAAATACCCAAATTTGACATAATTCTAAAAACTACACCCCTCAAGGTGCTCAAAACCACATTGAAGAAGTTTATTAACCCTTTACGTGCTTCACAGGAACTGAAACAATGTGAAAGGAAAAAATTAACATTTAACTTTTTTTTGCAAACATTTTACTTCAGAACCAATTTTTTTATTTTCGCAAGTGTAAAAAGAGAAAATGAACAGAAAATTTGTTGTGCAATTTCTTCTGAATACACCGATACCCCATATGTGGGGCTAAACCACTGTTTGGGCGCACGGCAGGGCTTGGAAGAGAAGGAGCACCATTTGACTTTTTCAATGCAGAATTGGCTGGACTTGAGATCAGACGCCATGTCGAGTTTGGAGAACCCCTGATGTGCCTAAACAGTGGAAACCCCCCACAAGTGACACCATTTTGGAAACTAGACCCCTTAAGGAACTTGTCTAGATGTGTGGTGAGCACTTTGAACCCCCAAGTGCTTCACAGAAGTTTATAACGTAGAGCCGTGAAAAAAAAAATGTATTTTTTTTTTTTTTTTTACACAAAAATGATTTTTATTTTCACAAGGGTAACAGGAGAAATTAAACCACAAAAGTTGTTGTGCAGTTTCTCCTGAGTACGCTGATACCCCGTATGTGGGGGTAAACCACTGTTTGTGCGCACGGCAGAGCTTGGAAGAGAAGGAGCTCTGTTTGACTTTTTCAATGCAGAATTGTCTGGAATTGAGATCGGACGCCATGTCGCGCTTGGAGAGCCCCCTGATGTGCCTAAACAGTGGAAACCCCCCACAAGTGACACCATTTTGAAAACTAGACCCTTTAAGGAACTTGTCTAGATGTGTGGTGAGCACTTTAAACCCCCAAGTGCTTCACAGAAATTTACAACGTAGAGCCGTGGAAAAAAAAATACTTTTTTTTTGTCCTCAAAAACGATTTTTTTAGCCTGCAATTTTTTATTCTCTCAAGGGTAGCAGGCGAAATTGGACCCCAAAATTTGTTGTCCAGTTTGTCCTGAGTACGCTGATACCCCTATGTGGGGAGGGGAACCACTGTTTGGACACACATCGGGGCTCGGAAGGGAAGTAGTGACGTTTTAAAATGCAGACTTTGATGGAATGGTCTGCGTGCCTCATGTGGCATTTGCAGAGCTCCTGATGTACCTAAACAGTAGAAACCCCCACCAGTGACCCCATTTTGGAAACTAGACCCCCCAATAAACTTATCTAGATGTGTGGTGAGCATTATGAACCCCCAACTGCTTCACAGAAGTTTATAATGTGGAGCCATGAAAATAAAAAATCATATTTTTTCCACAAAAATTATCTTTTCACCCCCAAATTTTTACTTTCACAAGAGTAGCAGGAGGAATTGGACCCCCAAATTTATTGTGCAATTTATCCTGAGTACGCTGATACCCCATATGTGGGGGGACCACTGTTTGGGTGCATGGCAGTGCTTGGAAGGGAAGGAGTGCCATTTTGGAAAGCAGACTTTGATAGAATGGTCTGTTTGCGTTATGTTGCATTTGCAGAGCCCCTGATGTGCCTAAACAGTAGAAACCTCCCACAAGTGACCCCATTTTGGAAACTAGCCCCCCAAGGAACTTACCTAGATGTGTGGTGAGCACTTTGAACGCCCAAGTGCTTCACAGAAGTTTATACTGCAGAGTCGTGAAAATAACAATTATTTTTTTTCCACAAAAATGATTTTTTTTCAGCCCCCATTTATTTTCCCAAGGGTAACAGAAGAAATTGGACCCCAAGAGTTGTTGTCCAATATGTCCCATGTACGCTGATATCCCATGTGTGGGGGGGACCACTGTTTGGGCACACATCGGGGCTCGGAAGGGAGGTAGTGACGTTTTAAAATGCAGACCTTGATTGAATGGTCTGTGGGTGTCATGTTGCATTTTCAGAGCCCTTGATGTACCTAAACAGCAGAAACCCCCGCAAGTGCCCCCATTTTGCCATTTTGGAGATTGAATGGTCTGTGGGTGTCATGTTGCATTTTCAGAGCCCTTGATGTACCTAAACAGCAGAAACCCCCGCAAGTGCCCCCATTTTGCCATTTTGGAAACTAGACTCCCCAAGGAACTTATCTAGATATGTGGTGAGCATTTTGAGTGCTTCACATAAATTTGACGCAGAGCCGTGAAAATAAAAAAATCCCTAATGCCAACCCTAACCCAAACCCTAATCCCAACCCTAACCCTAACTTTAGCCCCAACCCTAACCCTATCCCCAACCCTAACCCAACTCAGTTTAGCCCAACTGTAACCCTAATTGGAAAATGGAAATACTATTTTTTATTTTTACCTAACTAAGGGGGTGATAAAGGGAAGGAGGGGTTATTTACTATTTATTTTATTTTGATCACTGTGATAGGATCTATCACAGTGACCAAAATGAAACAAGAGGAAGAATCTTCCTCTGCCGACCTGCAGATCACGGCGGGCGCACTGCGCATGCGCCCGCCATATTCTTACCGGAGGAAGAAGCCGGCGGCCAGGAGGACCCAGGGACACCGGTAAGTATGACAGGGTCCCCGATCCCCCTATTTCTGACACATAGCACTTCTTTTTTTGGGTAAAAACCGACCCCGATCATGTTCTTTGGGGTATCATCTACCTCCGCAGTAGAGACCTGTTGTGAATTCTGTGGCTGAATTCACTTCTGTGGTCACAGGTGGTATTGCAGTCTCTGGGCTTCCTCCCTCAGGTGTTTTGGTGAGCTCGTTGGCTGCCTTGCTATTTAGCTCCACCTGAGTCTGTCTTCCTTGCTCCTTGTCAATGTTCCAGTGTTGGATCTGAGCTACTGCATCTTTCCTTGGGCCTGCTGCTCTGCTAGATAAGTGCTTCTAGTTTGTTTTCTGTTTTTTCTGTCCAGCTTGCTATTAACTTTTGCTGGAAGCTCTGAGAAGCAAAGGAGTGCACCGCCGTGCTGTTAGTTCGGCACGGTGGGTCTTTTTGCCCCTTTGCGTGGTTTTCGTTTTAGGGTTTTTTGTAGACTGCATAGTTCTCTTTGCTATCCTCGCTCTGTCTAGAATATCGGGCCTCACTTTGCTGAATCTATTTCATTCCTACGTTTGTCTTTTCATCTTGCTAACAGTCATTATATGTGGGGGGCTGCCTATTCCTTTGGGGTATTTCTCTGAGGTAAGTCAGGCTTGTATTTCTATCTTCAGGCTAGTCAGCTCCTCAGGCAGTGTCGAGTTGCATAGGTAGTGATAGGCGCAATCCACTGCTGCTTATAGTTGTGTGAGGATAGATCAGGTACTGCAGTCTACAGAGATTCCACGTCTCAGAGCTCGTCCTATTGTTTTTGGTTATTGCCAGATCTCTGTATGTGCGCTGATTACTGCACGCTGTGTTGCCTGATTGCCAGCCATAACAGTACAAGGAGCCCCGCCAGATGATTCCCAATAGAGGGAAAAAAGAAATCCTGACATCATTTTTTTTTCTTAGCTCTGTCTTCAGTCTTTTTTTTCCCCTAGACATTAGAGTGCTTCAGGACACAGCTGTGGACATGGATATTCAGGCTCTGTGCTCCTCAATGGATAATCTCGTTGTAAATGTACAAAAGATTCAAGATACTATTGATCAGAAATCGATGCTAGAACCAAGAATTCCGATTCCTGATTTGTTTTTTGGTGACAGAACTAAGTTCCTGAGCTTCAGAAATAATTGTAAGCTATTTTTGGCCTTGAAACCTCATTCTTCTGGTAATCCTATTCAACAGGTTTTGATTATTATTTCTTTTTTGCGCGGCGACCCACAGGACTGGGCGTTTTCTCTTGCACCAGGAGATTCTGCATTGAGTAATGTTGATGCATTTTTCCAGGCGCTGGGATTGCTTTACGATGAGCCTAATTCAGTGGATCAGGCTGAGAGAAATCTGCTGGCTTTATGCCAGGGTCAGGATGATGTAGAAGTATATTGTCAGAAATTTAGGAAGTGGTCAGTACTCACTCTGTGGAATGAATCTGCACTAGCGGCTTTGTTCAGAAAGGGTCTCTCTGAAGCTCTTAAGGATGTAATGGTGGGATTTCCTATGCCTGCTGGTTTGAATGAGTCTATGTCCTTGGCCATTCAGATCGGTCGTCGCTTGCGCGAGCGTAAATCTGTGCACCATCTGGCGGTATTGTCTGAGAGTAAACCTGAGCCTATGCAGTGCGACAGGACTATGACTAAAGTAGAACGGCAAGAACACAGACGTCTGAACAGACTGTGTTTCTATTGTGGTGATTCTACTCATGCTATTTCTAATTGTCCTAAACGCACTAGGCGGTTCGATAGCTCTGCCGTTATTGGTACTGTACAGTCCAAATTCCTTTTGTCCATTACCTTAATGTGCTCTTTGTCATCGTATTCTGTCATGGCGTTTGTGGATTCAGGCGCTGCCCTGAATCTGATGGATTTGGATTATGCTAAACGTTGTGGATTTTTCTTGGAGCCTTTGCGGTGTCCTATTCCGTTGAGAGGAATTGATGCTACACCTTTGGCCAAGAATAAGCCTCAGTACTGGGCCCAGCTGACCATGTGCATGGCTCCTGCACATCAGGAAGTTATTCGCTTTCTGGTACTGCATAATTTGCATGATGTGGTCGTGTTGGGGTTGCCATGGCTACAAACCCATAATCCAGTATTGGATTGGAACTCTATGTCGGTAACCAGCTGGGGTTGTCAGGGAGTACATGGTGATGTTCCATTTTTGTCTATTTCGTCATCCATTCCTTCTGACATCCCAGAGTTCTTGTCGGACTTTCAGGATGTATTTGAAGAGTCCAAGTCTGATGCCCTACCTCCGCATAGGAATTGTGATTGTGCTATCGATTTGATTCCTGGTAGTAAATTCCCTAAGGGTCGTTTATTTAATTTGTCCGTACCTGAACACACCGCTATGCGCAGTTATGTGAAGGAGTCCCTGGAGAAGGGACATATTCGCCCATCGTCGTCACCATTGGGAGCAGGGTTCTTTTTTGTAGCCAAGAAGGATGGTTCGCTAAGACCGTGTATTGATTACCGCCTTCTTAATAAGATCACTGTTAAGTTTCAGTATCCCTTGCCATTGATTTCTGACTTGTTTGCTCGGATTAAGGGGGCTAGTTGGTTTACTAAGATTGATCTTCGTGGTGCGTATAATCTGGTGAGAATCAGGCAGGGAGATGAATGGAAAACGGCATTTAATACGCCCGAGGGTCATTTTGAGTATCTGGTGATGCCGTTCGGACTTGCCAATGCTCCATCTGTTTTTCAGTATTTTATGCATGACATTTTCCGTGAGTATCTGGATAAATTCTTGTTTACTTGGATGACATTTTGATCTTCTCAGATGATTGGGAGTCTCATGTGAAGCAAGTCAGAATGGTTTTCCAGGTACTGCGTGCTAATTCCTTGTTCGTGAAGGGATCAAAGTGTCTCTTCGGTGTGCAGAAAGTTTCATTTTTGGGGTTCATCTTTTCCCCTTCTACTATCGAGATGGATCCGGTTAAGGTTCAGGCCATCCAGGATTGGACTCAGCCGACATCTCTAAAAAGTCTGCAGAAATTCCTGGGCTTTGCTAATTTTTATCGTCGCTTCATCTGTAATTTTTCTAGCATTGCCAGACCATTGACCGATTTGACCAAGAAGGGTGCTGATTTGGTTAATTGGTCTTCTGCTGCCGTGGAAGCTTTTCAGGAGTTGAAGCGTCGTTTTTGCTGTGCCCCTGTGTTGTGTCAACCTGATGTTTCTCTTCCGTTCCAGGTCGAGGTTGATGCTTCTGAGATTGGTGCAGGGGCGGTTTTGTCACAGAGAGGTTCTGGTTGCTCAGTGTTCAAACCATGTGCTTTCTTTTCCAGGAAATTTTCTGCTGCTGAGCGTAATTATGATGTGGGCAACCGAGAGTTGCTGGCCATGAAGTGGGCATTCGAGGAGTGGCGTCATTGGCTTGAGGGTGCTAAGCATCGCGTGGTGGTTTTGACTGATCATAAGAACCTTACTTATCTTGAGTCTGCCAAGCGCTTGAATCCTAGACAGGCCCGTTGGTCGTTATTTTTTGCTCGTTTTGATTTTGTGATTTCATACCTTCCGGGCTCTAAAAATGTGAAGGCGGATGCTCTGTCTAGGAGTTTTGTGCCCGACTCTCCGGGGTTATCTGAGCCGGCGAGTATCCTCAAGGAAGGAGTCATTGTGTCTGCCATCTCCCCTGATTTGCGGAGAGTGTTGCAGAAATTTCAGGCTAATAAACCTGATCGTTGTCCGGCCGAGAAACTGTTCGTCCCTGATAGGTGGACTAGTAAAGTTATCTCTGAACTTCATTGTTCGGTGCTGGCCGGTCATCCAGGAATCTTTGGTACCAGGGAGTTGGTTGCTAGATCCTTCTGGTGGCCATCTCTGTCGCGGGATGTGCGTGCTTTTGTGCAGTCCTGTGGAATTTGTGCTAGGGCTAAGCCCTGCTGTTCACGTGCCAGTGGGTTGCTTTTGCCCTTGCCGGTCCCGAAGAGGCCTTGGACACATATTTCGATGGATTTCATTTCTGACCTTCCCGTTTCTCAAAAAATGTCGGTCATTTGGGTGGTCTGTGATCGCTTTTCTAAAATGGTCCATCTGGTGCCCTTGGTTAAATTGCCTTCCTCCTCTGATTTGGTGCCTTTGTTCATCCAGCATGTGGTTCGTTTACATGGCATTCCTGAGAATATTGTTTCTGACAGAGGTTCCCAGTTTGTCTCGAGGTTCTGGCGAGCCTTTTGTGGTAGGATGGGCATTGACCTGTCTTTCTCCTCGGCCTTCCATCCTCAGACTAATGGCCAGACCGAACGAACCAATCAGACCTTGGAAACATATCTGAGATGTTTTGTTTCCGCTGACCAGGATGATTGGGTGTCATTTTTGCCGTTGGCTGAGTTCGCCCTTAATAATCGGGCCAGCTCGGCTACCTTGGTCTCTCCATTTTTCTGCAATTCTGGGTTCCATCCTCGTTTCTCTTCAGGACAGGTTGAGTCTTCGGACTGTCCTGGTGTGGATTCTGTGGTGGACAGGTTGCAGCAGATCTGGACTCAGGTAGTGGACAATTTGACCTTGTCCCAGGAGAAGGCTCAGCTTTTCGCTAATCGCAGACGCCGTGTGGGACCCCGACTTCGTGTTGGGGATCTGGTTTGGTTATCTTCTTGTCATATTCCTATGAAGGTTTCCTCTCCTAAATTTAAACCTCGTTTTATTTGAAATCGGGGACCCCATTTCTCTGTCCTCTGATCTGCGATCACATCGGAGGACAGGGAAATTAAATGGCAAATCGAGTTTTATTTTTTTTTGTGGTCATCGGTATACGGTTAATTACCGGCGATCGCAACCTGGGGGTCGGTAAAAACCAACCCGAATCATGCTCTCTGGGGTCTCGGCTACCCCCCGCAACCGAGACCCCAGAGAAAATCCGACTCTGGGTGGCGCTATACACTTTTTCCACAGCGCCGTTAATTAACGGCGCTGTGGTTTAAGTACCCTTAACTACCGCAGTTAAAAGTTAAAAGGCGTATTGGTGGTCGTTAAGGGGTTTAAAGAAACCTGTTATCAGGATTTTGTTAAGTAAACTACAGATATTGTCCGGTTGAAGCTGTTAGGCTGTGTGCACAAGGTGTGTTTTTGACGCCTTTTTTCCCCACACGGAATTGTCCTCAAAACGCTGGGGAATCCTTATGCCAGCAAACTCAATGATAATCCTGAAGTGCTATACCAATGATCAGTAATTTTCCTTTTAGGATTTGTGCTGCTTTTAAATCCCCAGATTGGCAATTCTTTGTGTGTTTTTGCTGAATTGTTGCTTGATTTTTTACAGACTTTCATACGCTGTTATCAGTGTGACAGAGAGAAACACCGGCGTGGCGGCTCTGATAGTAACAATCTTACCGGTGGTAACATTACTGCCTATCTGTCAGGGTGCCGTGGGGTCACGCCGTCAGCGTGACCCTGCAACTGTCACAGGTGGTAAAAAAGCGTACCGTAGGTCACAGACATCAGCTGATGAGAAAGCCTCTGCTTCCTGTCACTGATTACAGCGGGAGGTGGCGGCTGTGCTCAAAGTAAAAAAAAATAAAAATAAAGAAATATTGAAATAAAAAAACCACAGTACATACTCACATTATAACTAATCCCTGAGGCACTTGTCTGCTGTAAAAAATAAAAAAACACCATATACTCACCTTAATGCCTAATCCCTGATGCCCACGTCACCTGGAAAAAAAAATATATAAAAATAATAAATCAGCATATCTTTCACCTATCCACTGTAATCCATACTGAACGCGACGATTCGGATCACTTGTAGAGCAGTCACATCAGCTGATGCGAATGCTCTACCTGGTGCCTGACGACACACTGACAGGGGCATGTAATCACTCCAGCAGTGTGTAGCACTGAAAAAGTTCATCGAAGTTCATCAGATGATAAGCCCCGGTGACCTCATTTATGTCACCATCAGTGAGTTCCCCAGGGCTCATCAGCTGATGAACTTTTTCATCAGAGTTCAGTGCTACACACTGCACAAATGATTACCTCCTGTGTCAGTGTGAGCCTGCTCTCAAAGTCATCATGATCGTCGTGGGACATTATGGATTATCTCTTCAAAGACAGGTGAGGATATATGGTTGTTTATTATTTTAATTCATTTACAGGAGACATTGGCTTCAGTGGAGTGGGTATGGTTTAATTTAGAGTCGATGAAGGAGTCTGTGTCATTTATTCAAATAAAGGACTTTATTCTGTGTTTTTTTTGTACAATACTACTATGGAGTTAGTGATGGGGTGTCTTATAAATGCCTCTCCATTAGTAACCCCTGGGCAAGATGTCATCTGTCAATACAAAAGTGACATCAACCTCCCCAGTTGCCACTGCGCAAGGGCAAGTGAGAAGAGCAAGTCTAAGTGCCAGAATTAGCGCATCTTATGGAGGCACCATTTCTGGGGCAGCTGAAAGCTGATGATTTTAGTCTGGGCAGGGACAATATTAATGGCCCTTCCTAGGCTATTATTATTAGCCCACCGCTGTCTGCTTAGACTTTGCTGGTTATTAGCTCCTTAACTCCTGGAGGTATTTTGTTTTTGTGTTTTAGTTTATTTGCTTTTTTTTATTTTTCGGTCAAAATGGTAATGTGAGGACTTCATTTTTTGCGGCACAAGATGTACTTTTGAAAGACACCATTGGTTTTAACATCGTATAATGGAAAACGGGGGGAAAAAAATCCAAATTGCAAAACAAGTGCAATCACACAGTTTTTTTTTTTTTTACCATGTTCACTGAATGCTAAAACTGACCTGTAGTGATCAGGGAATATACTCGTTACTCCGAGATTTCCCAAGCACACTCGGGTGTCCTCCGAGTATTTTTTAGTGCTTGGAGATTTCGGTTTCATCGCCGCAGCTGAATGATTTACATCGGCTAGCCAACTTTAGTACATATGTGGGTTGCATGGTTGCTAGGGAACCCCCACATGTAATCAAGCTGGCTAAGAGATGTAAATCATTCAGCTGAGGTGAGGAAAACTAGATCTCCGAGCACTAAAAAATGGGGAAGGGGGGGGGGGGGGGGAATCTCGAATAACGCGTATATTCGCTCATCACTACTGGCCTGCCATTATGATTCTCCAGGTCATTATGAGTTATTTTTTTTATCTAAGTGATGAAAAAAAATTCTAAAGTTTCTTAAAAAAAAATAAAAATAAATAAATAATGGTGCCATTTTCCGATACCCATAGCGTCTCCATTTTGCGTGATCTTGGATTGGGCGAGGGTTTATTTTTGCGCGTCGAGCTGACGTTTCTAATTGATACCATTTTGGTGCAGATACGATCTTTTAACCCCTTCATGACCCAGCCTATTTTGACCTTAATGACCTGGCCGTTTTTTGCAATTCTGACCAGTGTCCCTTTATGAGGTAATAACTCAGGAACGCTTCAACTGTTCCTAGCGGTTCTGAGATTGTTTTTTCGTGACATATTGGGCTTCATGTTAGTGGTAAATTTAGGTCAATAAATTATGCGTTTGTGATAAAAACGTAAATTTGGCGAAAATTTCGCAATTTTCACAATTTGAATTTTTATTCTGTTAAACCAGAGAGTTATGTGACACAAAATAGTTAATAAATAACATTTCCCACATGTATACTTTACATCAGCACAATTTTGGAACCAAAATTTTTTTTTGCTAGGAAGTTATAAGGGTTAAAATTTGACCAGCGATTTCTCATTTTTTACAACGAAATTTACAAAACCATTTTTTTAAGGGACCACCTCACATTTGAAGTCAGTTTACGGGGTCTATATGGCTGAAAATACCCAAAAGTGACACCATTCTAAAAACTGCACAAAACCACATTCAAGAAGCTTATTAACCCTTCAGGTGCTTCACAGCAGCAGAAGCAACATGGAAGGAAAAAATGAACATTTAACTTTTTAGTCAGAAAAATTATCTTTTAGCAACAATTTTTTTGATTTCACAATGGTAAAAGGAGAAACTGAACCACGAAAGTTGTTGTCCAATTTGTCCTGAGTACGCTGATACCTCATATGTAGGGGTAAACCACTGTTTGGGCGCACGGCAGGGCTTGGAAGGGAAGGAGCGCCATTTAACTTTTTGAATGAAAAATTGGCTCCACTCTTTAGCGGACACCATGTCACGTTTGGAGAGCCCCCGTGTGCCTAAAAATTGGAGCTCCCCCACAAGTGACCCCATTTTGGAAACTAGACACCCCAAGGAACTTATCTAGATGCATAGTGAGCACTTTGAACCCCCAGGTGCTTTACAAATTGATCCGTAAATGAAAAAGTACTTTTTTCTCACAAAAAAATTCTTTTAGCCTCATTTTTTTCATTTTCACATGGGCAACAGGATAAAATGGATCCTAAAATTTGTTGGGCAATTTCTCCTGAGTACACCGATACCTCACATGTGGGGGTAAACCACTGTTTGGGCACATGGTAAGGCTCGGAAGGGAAGGAGCGCCATTTGACTTTTTGAATGAAAAATTATCTCCATCGTTAGCGGACACCATGTCGCGTTTGGAGAGCCCCTGTGTGCCTAAACATTGGAACTCCCCCACAAGTGACCCCATTTTGGAAACTAGACCCCCCAAGGAACTTATCTAGATGCCTAGTGAGCACTTTAAACCCTCAGGTGCTTCACAAATTGATTTGTAAAAATGAAAAAGTACTTTTTTTTTCACAAAAAATTTATTTTCGCCTCAATTTTTTCATTTTCACATGGGCAATAGGATAAAATGGATCCTAAAATGTGTTGGGCAATTTCTCCCGAGTACGCCGATACCTCATATGTGGGGGTAAACCACTGTTTGGGCACACGGCAGGGCTCGGAAGGGAAGGCGCGCCATTTGACTTTTTGAATGGAAAATTAGCTCCAATTATTAGCGGACACCATGTCGCGTTTGGAGAGCCCCTGTGTGCCTAAACATTGGAGCTCCCCCACAAGTGACCACATTTTGGAGACTAGACCCCCCAAGGAACTTATCTAGATGCATATTGAGCACTTTAAACCCCCAGCTGCTTCACAGAAGTTTATAACGCAGAGCCATGAAAATAAAAAATAATTTTTCTTTCCTCAAAAATGATTTTTTAGCCTGGAATTTCCTATTTTGCCAAGGGTATTAGGAGAAATTGGACCCCAAATATTGTTGTCCAGTTTGTCCTGAGTACGGTGATACCCCATATGTGGGGGTAAACCACTGTTTGGGCGCACGGCAGGGCTCGGAAGGGAAGGCACGCCATTTGGCTTTTTAAATGGAAAATTAGCTCCAATCATTAGCGGACACCATGTCACGTTTGGAGAGCCCTTGTGTGCCTAAACATTGGAGATCCCCCACAAATGACCCCATTTTGGAAACTAGACCCCCAAAGGCACTTATCTAGATGTGTGGTGAGGACTTTGAACCCCCACCAAGTGCTTCACAGAAGTTTATAACGCAGAGCCATGAAAATAAAATTAAAAATTATTTTCTCAAAAATGATATTTTAGCCTGCAATTTTTTATTTTCCCAAGGGTAACAGGAGAAATTTGACCCCAAAAGTTGTTGTCCAGTTTCTCCTGAGTACGCGGATACCCCATGTGTGGGGGTAAACCACTGTTTGGGCACACGTCGGGGCTCAGAAGTGAAGTAGTGACTTTTGAAATGCAGACTTTGATGGAATGGTCTGCGGGTGTCACGTTGCGTTTGCAGAGCCCCTGGTGTGCCTAAACAGTAGAAACCCCCCACAAGTGACCCCATTTTAGAAACTAGACCCCCCAAGGAACTTATGTAGATATGTGGTGAGCACTTTGAACCCCCAAGTGCTTCACAGACGTTTACAACGCAGAGCCGTGAAAATAAAAAATCATTTTTCTTTCCTCAAAAATGATGTTTTAGCAAGCATTTTTTTATTTTCACAAGGGTAACAGGAGAAATTGGACCCCAATAATTGTTGCGCAGTTTTTCCTGAGTATGCTGGTACCCCATATGTGGGGGTAAACCACTGTTTGGGCACACGTCGGGGCTCGGAAGTGAGGGAGCACCATTTGACTTTTTGAATACAAGATTGGCTGGAATCAATGGTGGCGCCATGTTGCGTTTGGAGACCCCTGATGTGCCTAAACAGTGGAAACCCCTCAATTCTACCTCCAACACTAAGCCATAACCCTAATCACAACCCTAACCGCAACACACCCCTAACCACAGCCCTAACCCCAACACACCCCTAACCCTAACCACAACCCTAATTCCAACCATAACCCTAAGGCTATGTGCCCACATTGCGGATTCGTGTGAGATTTTTCAGCATCATTTTTGAAAAATCCGCGGGTAAAAGGCACTGCGTTTTACCTGCGGATTTACCGTGGATTATAGTGTTTTTGTGCTGATTTCAGCTGCGGATTCCTATTGAGGAACAGGTGTAAAACGCTGCGGAATCCGCACAAAGAATTGACATGCTGCGGAAAATACAACGCAGCGTTTCCGCGTGGTATTTTCCGCACCATGGGCACAGCGGATTTGGTTTTCCATAGGTATACTTGGTACTGTAAACCTGATGGAACACTGCTGCGGATCCGCAGCCAAATCGAAGCATGGGGGGGTAAATCGGAGCACGGGGGGGGGGGGGGTGGATCGGAGCACGGGGGGGGGGGGGCATTGGAGCATCGGGGGGTGGATCGGACTGCAGGGGGGGTGGATCGGAGTGTAGGGGTGGTGGTTGGAGCACGGGGGGGTGATTGGAGCACGGGGGTGAGCGGACAAGAGCACGGGGGGGGGGGAACGGACAGGAGGACGGAGGGGAGGGGAGCAGTGTAAAGGACAGATCGGAGGGCTGGGGGGGGGCGATCGGTGGGGTGGGGTCGGGGCACATCAATGTTTCCAGCCATGGCCGATGATATTGCAGCATCGGCCATGGCTGGATTGTAATATTTCACCAGTTATAATAGGTGAAATATTACAAATCGCTCTGATTGGCTGTTGAAAGTGAAACTGCCAATCAGAGCGATCGTAGCCACGGGGGGGGGGGGGGGGGTGAAGCCACCCCCCCTGGGCTAAACTACCACTCCCCCTGTCCCTGCAGATCGGGTGAAATGGGAGTTAACCCTTTCACCGGATCTGCAGGGACGCGATCATTCTGTGACACAGCATATGCGTCACAGGTCGGATTGGCACCGATTTTCATGACGCATACGCTGTGTCACAGGTCGGGAAGAGGTTAATTGCCCGTTACTGCATTTTTTTTTTTTTACTTGAATGCTTCAATAGTCACCAGCTGCAGTACTTTGATCTGCTCTCCTACTTACAGGCGATGATCAGATCGCCTGTGTGAAGCAGAAACGCTCACTTGCTATGTGTCACGAGCTTGGTGTCAAAATGTGATCCCACTGTACCTTACAATTATCCTGTCAAGGGGTGGCTGGTAAGGTCCAACTTCAAAGAGAACCTATCACTAAAATTATTATTTAAATTAAATGCAAATGCCATTTACAATTTGACAAAAAAATTAGGAAACAAGGCATATATCAAGTGGGAAAAACTCCCTTACTTGGCACGAGCCTCTCATTCAAATGAGCTAACTTCAGCTGAAGTCGCCTCCAGAGAAATTCCCAAGCTCCTCTGCTCACGTCACTCTCTCATTATGCAGTGCATCAAGGGAAAGTGAGCAGCAGTCTGGCGGTCTGCACCCAGGCCAGTACTGTGACTGAGCTGCATGTGCTCAGACTAGCATGCAGCTCCGTGTCTGTGCTCCATAACTCAGGGAGCTGGAGGTCTGCCCTTGCATTTCATCCTTCCACCTCCCCTTCTTGTGGAAAAGCCCTGTTTACTGTATTTTCCTTGGATTATATTCCAGAGGTTTTCAATGGGGTTCAGGTCTGGAGATTGGGCTGGCCATGACAGGGGTTTGATGTGGTGGTCCTTCATCCACACCTTGATTGACCTAGCTGTGTGGCATGGCGCATTGTCCTGCTGGAAAAACCAGTCCTCAGAGTTGGAAAACATTGCCTGAGCAGAAGGAATCAACTGTTTTTCTAGGATAACGTTGTATCCGGCTTGATTCATATGTCCTTCGCAAAGATTAACCGCCCAATTTCAGCTTTGCTGAAGCATCCCCAGATCATCACCTGGTCGTCTAATGGTTAGAAGGAGACTTGGAGAGGCATACAAGCCACAGTGTCTTGTACCCACTGTGAAATTTGGTGGAGGATCGGAGATGATCTGGGGATGCTTCAGCAAGGCTGGAACTGGGCAGGTTAGTTTACAAGCACAAATCAGCTGCTGGCATCGGAACAGGACTCTGCGACGGAGCGCAGGGACGGTAATTTTTTTTTTTTAATGTTTTTCTGATGGGTGTCATGCATACCAAGATGGTGGCCATGCATAACAGGATAGGGATGAGGGGGCCAGTTATACCAGGATAGGGATGAGGGGGCCATGCATACTAGAACGGAGATGGGGGCCCTGCATACCAGGATAGGGATAAGGGGGCAATACATACAAGGATAGGGATGAGGGGTCCATGTCTGGCAGGCTAGGGATGAGGGGGTCATGCATACCAGGACAGGCATGAGGAGGCCATGCATACCAGAATAGGGATGAGGGGGCCATGCATACCAGGACAGGCATGAGGAGGCCATGCATACCAGAATAGGGATGAGGGGGCCATGCATACCAGGACAGGCATGAGGAGGCCATGCATACCAGAATAGGGATGAGGGGGCCATGCATACCAGGACAGGCATGAGGAGACCATTCATACCACGATAGGGATGAGGGGGCCATGCATACCAGGACAGGCATGAGGAGACCATGCATACCAGGATAGGGATGAGGGGCCATGCATACCAGAACAGGGATAAGGAGACCATGCATACCAAGGAGGATAAGGAGGCTATGCATTCCAGTATAAGGCCGGGGTCACACCTAACGTATCAAAATACGGTCCGTTTTTACAGCCGAGATACGCAGAAAATTTCCTGAACAATGATCTGTATTCAATGAGAGGATGCGATTTTTTTTTTCTCCAAAAATGATCTGTGTGTCATCCGTATGGCGATTTCTCGCCGCCTTGCAAAATGGACATAGAATGGATCCATGGGCTCAAATATTCGTGAAAACACACACACACACACATATATATATATATATATATATATATATATATATATATATATATATATATATATATATATATATATATATATATATATAATACAGAGCTAGATAGCAGAAAAGCAGGTAATTCAATTGTCGGCTTTTGCTATCTCCTTATCAAACCTGACAAGATATGAGACATGGTTTACATACAGTAAGCCATTTCCTATCCCTTATATTTTTACATATTTCTCACTAGTAAAGTTAGAAGTGTCTGTGTGTAAAATTTGGGAGCTCTAGGCGTGGGCTCCCGCGCAATTTTCTCTGCCAGAGTGGAAAAGCCAGTGACTGATGGCAGATATTAACCCCTTCACGCCGAGGCCCTTTTTCGTTTTTCGCTCCCCTCCTTCCCAGAGCCATAACATTTTTTATTTTTCCGTCAATATGGTCACGTGAGGGCTTATTTTTTGTGGGACGAGTTGTACTTTTGAACGACACCATTGGTTTTACCATGTTTTGTACTAGAAAACGGGAAAAAAATTCGAAGTGTGGTGAAATTGCAAAAAAGTGCAATCTCACACTTGTTTTTTGTTTGGCTTTTTGCTAGGTTCACTAAATGCTAAAACTGACCTGATATTATGATTCTCCAGGTCATTACGAGTTCATATGAGAGCAAACACCGTGTGCACTGCTATACTCTGGTGCAGAGACTAGGTACCCAAACCATATAGTAGAATGTGAAAGAGTCTCGCACTCAACTTAATTTTTCATATTTGTAGATTTATTAGAAGTAGCACTGGAGAAACGTTTCAGCCCAACCGGACTTTCATCAGTCACGTGCTGTGCCAACGAGTGTGTGGCAACAGGTCCTATACTCAGATGCGGACAATTGTGATGCCGTGTTGTGTCCACAAAAGTGTGGCGACAAGTCTTATATACAGATGCAGAATTGCTTGGTGCAGATAGTGACCGCCTGGTATAGGAATAGAGTAGTGGACTCTGCGTGGACTCCGCGTCTGAGAGGACCTCCCACACAACGCAGCGGCGTCATTACAGCCCCTGTCACACTTTCTGGCGGTCAGAGGTCACTACCTCAAGCCGAATATACTACCTTGTGAGTTTACGCATACTCCTCTCATCCACACCTCTCTCTCTCTCTCCTGAAAAGCTGGTGTTACACAGTGCAAATCGCTACAGCGCACAAGCAACAACATGGCGATAGGCGTCCACGCCCCTAAGACCTATGTCATCACTCTGCCCATGCCCCTTCATTGGCTGAAAAAAATGGCGCCAAGCGCGTCATACGAAACGTGACTTTGGCGCGAAAGTCGCGTACCGCATGGCCGACCCCACACAGGGATCGGGTCGGGTTTCATGAAACCCGACTTTGCGAAAAGTCGGCGACTTTTGAAAATGAACGATCTGTTTCGCTCAACCCTAGTGAGAACATATTAAGAAAAATAGAATTAGACTTACAGGTAATTCCGTTTCTAGGAACCTTCCACGACGGCATATGGAGGTTGTCTCTTTGCCCTAATGGGGAAAAGGAAATACAGAGAGGTTAAAAGGACCTCCCACTTGGCAGTGACTTACAACTGAGACCATAGCACCGGTTTACCTTCTGAATCCCAGATTTAATCCAGGAATATATATAGGGTGGGAAATTAGCGCCGTCATGGAAGGTTCCTAGAAACCGAATTACCAGTAAGTCTAATTCTATTTTCTCTAGTCACCTTCCACAACGGCATATGGAGGAATACCAACTAATTTGGCACTAGGGAGGGACAACGGCCTGGAGAACTTTACGGCCAAAGATTAAGTCCCTATTGGACAATACATCCAATCTATAATGTTTGGAAAAGGTATGAAGTGAGGACCACGTTGCTGCCCTGCAGATCTGCTCTGGAGATGCTCTTTCTGCCCAGGAAACTGATGTAGATCTGGTTGAGTGAGCCTTGATCGCCACTGGAGGTAGATTATTCTGAGCAAGATAAGCTTGTGTTATAGCTTTTTTGATCCAGGAAGAAATGGTACTCTTAGCTACTTTATTACCTTTATTTTGTCCTGAGAGATGGACAAAAAGGTTATGATCAATTCTGTAAGCGCGGGTTTGATATAGGTAGTGTTATGTTATGAACTGGTGATTTAGAACCACAATGGACCTGGTGGTTAAGAGCACACAAAATGACCTGAAAGTTACTAATAACATAGGACGAGCTCTGAGACGTGGGAACTCTGCTGACCGCAATCCCTAATCCTATCACACCACACTAGAAGTAGCCGTGGAGTGCTCCTGACCAGACCTAGGCGCCTGAGAAACTAGCTAGCCCTGAAGATAGAAAAATAAGCCTACCTTGCCTCAGAGAAATTCCCCAAAGGAAAAGGCAGCCCCCCACATATAATGACTGTGAGTAAAGATGAAAATACAAACACAGAGATGAAATAGATTTTAGCAAAGTGAGGCCCGACTTACTGAATAGACCGAGGATAGGAAAGATAGCTTTGCGGTCAGCACAAAAACCTACAAACAACCACGCAGAGGGCGCAAAAAGACCCTCCGCACCGACTAACGGTACGGAGGTGCTCCCTCTGCGTCCCAGAGCTTCCAGCAAGCAAGACAAACCAATATAGCAAGCTGGACAGAAAAAATAGCAAACAAAAGAAACACAAGCAGAACTTAGCTTATGCAGGGAAGACAGGTCACAAGAACGATCCAGGAGAGAGCAAGACCAATACTGGAACATTGACTGGAGGCCAGGAACAAAGAACTAGGTGGAGTTAAATAGAGCAGCACCTAACGACTTAACCTCGTCACCTGAGGAAGGAAACTCAGAAGCCGCAGCCCCACTCACATCCACCAGAGGAAGCTCATGGACAGAACCAGCCGAAGTACCACTCATGACCACAGGAGGGAGCTTGCCCACAGAATTCACAACAGTACCCCCCCCTTGAGGAGGGGTCACCGAACCCTCACCAGAGCCCCCAGGCCGACCAGGATGAGCCAAATGAAAGGCACGAACCAGATCGGCAGCATAAACATCAGAGGCAAAGACCCAGGAATTATCTTCCTGACCATAACCCTTCCACTTAACCAGGTACTGGAGTTTCCGTCTCGAAATACGAGAATCCAAAATCTTCTCCACTATATACTCCAACTCCCCCTCAACCAAAACTGGGGCAGGAGGATCAACGGATGGAACCACAGGTGCCACGTATCTCCGCAACAATGACCTATGGAATACATTAAGGATGGAAAAAAAAGCTGGAAGGGTCAAACGAAAAGACACAGGATTAAGAACCTCAGAAATCCTATACGGACCAATGAAACGAGGCTTAAACTTAGGAGAGGAAACTTTCATAGGAATATAACGAGATGACAACCAAACCAAATCCCCAACACGAAGTCGGGGACCCACACAGCGCCTGCGGTAAGCGAAACGTTGAGCCTTCTCCTGGGACAATGTCAAATTGTCCACTACATGAGTCCAAATCTGCTGCAACCTATCCACCACAGTATCCACACCAGGACAGTCCGAAGACTCAACCTGCCCTGAAGAGAAACGAGGATGGAAACCAGAATTGCAGAAAAACGGCAAAACCAAAGTAGCCGAGCTGGCCCGATTATTAAGGGCGAACTCAGCCAAAGGCAAAAAGGACACCCAATCATCCTGATCAGCAGAAACAAAACATCTCAGATATGTTTCCAAGGTCTGATTGGTTCGTTCAGTTTGGCCATTTGTCTGAGGATGGAAAGCCGAGGAAAAAGACAAATCAATGCCCATCCTAGCACAAAAGGCTCGCCAAAACCTCGAAACAAACTGGGAACCTCTGTCAGAAACGATGTTCTCCGGAATGCCATGTAAACGAACCACATGCTGGAAAAACAATGGCACCAAATCAGAGGAGGAAGGCAATTTAGACAAAGGTACCAAATGGACCATCTTAGAGAAGCGATCACAAACCACCCAAATGACCGACCTCTTTTGAGAGACAGGGAGATCCGAAATAAAATCCATAGAGATATGTGTCCAGGGCCTCTTCGGGACCGGCAAGGGCAAAAGCAACCCACTGGCACGAGAACAGCAGGGCTTAGCCCGAGCACAAGTCCCACAGGACTGCACAAAAGAACGCACATCCCGCGACAGAGACGGCCACCAAAAGGATCTAGCCACCAAATCTCTGGTACCAAAGATTCCAGGATGACCAGCCAACACCAAACAATGAACCTCAGAGATAACTCTACTCGTCCATTTATCAGGGACAAACAGTTTCTCCGCTGGGCAACGGTCAGGTCTATTAGCCTGAAATTTTTGCAGCACCCGACGCAAATCAGGGGAGATGGCAGACAAAATTACCCCCTCTTTGAGAATACCTGCCGGCTCAGGCAAACCCGGAGAGTCAGGCAGAAAACTCCCAGACAGGGCATCCGCCTTCACATTCTTAGAGCCCGGAAGGTACGAAACCACAAAGTCAAAACGGGAGAAAAACAGCGACCAACGAGCCTGTCTAGGATTCAACCGTTTGGCAGACTCGAGATAAGTCAAGTTCTTGTGATCAGTCAAGACCACCACGCGATGCTTAGCTCCTTCAAACCAATGACGCGACTCCTCGAATGCCCACTTCATGGCCAGCAACTCTCGATTGCCAACATCATAATTACGCTCAGCAGGCGAAAACTTCCTGGAAAAGAAGGCACATGGTTTCATCACCGAGCCATCAGAACTTCTTTGCGACAAAACAGCCCCTGCTCCAATCTCAGAAGCATCAACCTCGACCTGGAACGGGAGCGAAACATCTGGCTGGCACAACACAGGGGCAGAAGAAAAACGACGCTTCAACTCCTGAAAAGCTTCCACAGCAGCAGAAGACCAATTGACCACATCAGCACCCTTCTTGGTTAAATCAGTCAACGGTTTAGCAATACTAGAAAAATTATTGATGAAGCGACGATAGAAATTAGCAAAGCCCAGGAACTTTTGCAGACTCTTCAGAGATGTCGGCTGAGTCCAATCATAAATGGCCTGAACTTTAACAGGGTCCATCTCGATAGTAGAAGGGGAAAAAATGAAACCCAAAAATGAAACCTTCTGAACACCATAGAGACACTTTGACCCCTTCACAAACAAAGAATTCGCAAGCAGGACCTGGAACACCATTCTAACCTGCTTCACGTGAGACTCCCAATCATCCGAGAAGACCAAACTATCATCCAAGTATACAATCAGGAATTTATCCAGGTACTCTCGGAAGATGTCCTGCATAAAGGACTGAAATACTGATGGAGCATTGGAAAGCCCGAATGGCATGTTTTCCATTCATCGCCCTGTTTAATACGCACAAGATTATACGCACCACGAAGATCTATCTTGGTGAACCAACTAGCCCCCTTAATCCGAGCAAACAAATCAGACAGCAGCGGCAAGGGGTACTGAAATTTGACTGTGATTTTATTTAGAAGGCGGTAATCAATACAAGGTCTCAACGAACCATCCTTCTTGGCCACAAAAAAGAACCCTGCTCCCAATGGCGACGACGACGGGCGAATATGACCCTTCTCCAAGGATTCCTTTACGTAACTCTGCATAGCAGCGTGCTCAGGCACAGACAAATTAAACAGTCGACCTTTAGGAAACTTACTACCAGGAATCAAATCGATAGCACAATCGCAATCCCTATGCGGAGGTAGGGCACTGGACTTGGGCTCATCAAATACATCCCGGTAATCCGACAAGAACTCTGGGACCTCAGAAGGGGTGGATGATGAAATAGACAGAAATGGAACATCACCATGTACTCCCTGACAACCCCAGCTGGACACAGACATAGATTTCGAATCCAATACTGGGTTATGGACTTGTAGCCATGGCAACCCCAACACGACCATATCATGCAGATTATGCAACACCAAAAAGCGAATATCCTCCTGATGCGCAGGAGCCATGCACATGGTCAGTTGGGTCCAGTACTGAGGTTTATTCTTGGCCAAAGGCGTAGCATCAATTCCTCTCAATGGAATAGGATACTGCAAGGGCTCCAAGAAAAACCCACAGCGCCTAGCAAACTCCAAGTCCATCAAATTCAGGGCAGCGCCTGAATCCACAAATGCCATGACAGAATAGGATGACAAAGAGCAGATCAAAGTAACGGACAAAAGAAATTTCGACTGTACCGTACCAATGGTGGCAGACCTAGCGAACCGCTTTGTGCGCTTAGGACAATCGGAAATAGCATGAGTGGAATCACCACAGTAAAAACACAGCCCATTCCGACGTCTGTGTTCTTGCCGTTCAGCTCTGGTCAAAGTCCTATCACATTGCATAGGCTCAGGTTTATGCTCAGATAATACCACCAAATGATGCACAGTTTTACGCTCACGTAAGCGTCGATCGATCTGAATGGCCAAAGACATAGACTCATTCAGACCAGCAGGCATAGGAAATCCCACCATGACATCCTTTAGGGCTTCAGAGAGACCCTTTCTGAAAATTGCTGCCAGCGCACATTCATTCCATTGAGTGAGCACAGACCACTTCCTAAACTTCTGACAATATATCTCTACCTCATCCTGACCCTGACACAGAGCCAACAAATTTTTCTCTGCCTGATCCACTGAATTAGGTTCATCATAAAGCAATCCGAGCGCCAGAAAAAACGCATCAATATCACATAATGCAGGATCTCCTGGCGCAAGGGAAAATGCCCAGTCTTGAGGGTCGCCACGTAATAAAGAAATAATGATCTTAACTTGTTGAACTGGGTTACCAGAGGAGCGGGGTTTCAAAGCCAGAAATAGTTTACAATTATTTTTAAAACTCAGAAACTTAGCTCTATCCCCAGAAAACAAATCAGGAATAGGAATTCTAGGTTCTAACAGAATTCTGAACCACAAAGTCTTGAATATTTTGTACTCTTGCAGTGAGATGATCCACACAAGAAGACAGACCTTTAATGTCCATCGCTACACCTGTGTCCTGAACCACCCAAATGTCTAGGGGAAAAGAAAGACAAAACACAGTGCAGAGAAAAAAAAATGGTCTCAGAACTTCTCTTTTCCCTCTGTTGAGAAGCATTAGTACTTTGGGCCTCCAGTACTGTTATGAACTGGTGATTTAGAACCACAATGGACCTGGTGGTTAAGAGCACACAAAATGACCTGAAAGTTACTAATAACATAGGACGAGCTCTGAGACGTGGGAACTCTGCTGACCGCAATCCCTAATCCTATCACACCACACTAGAAGTAGCCGTGGAGCGCTCCTGACCAGACCTATGCGCCTCGGCATAGCCTGAGAAACTAGCTAGCCCTGAAGATAGAAAAATAAGCCTACCTTGCCTCAGAGAAATTCCCCAAAGGAAAAGGCAGCCCCCCACATATAATGACTGTGAGTAAAGATGAAAATACAAACAGAGATGAAATAGATTTTAGCAAAGTGAGGCCCGACTTACTGAATAGACCGAGGATAGGAAAGATAGCTTTGCGGTCAGCACAAAAACCTACAAACAACCACGCAGAGGGCGCAAAAAGACCCTCCGCACCGACTAACGGTACGGAGGTGCTCCCTCTGCGTCCCAGAGCTTCCAGCAAGCAAGACAAACCAATATAGCAAGCTGGACAGAAAAAATAGCAAACAAAAGAAACACAAGCAGAACTTAGCTTATGCAGGGAAGACAGGTCACAAGAACGATCCAGGAGAGAGCAAGACCAATACTGGAACATTGACTGGAGGCCAGGAACAAAGAACTAGGTGGAGTTAAATAGAGCAGCACCTAACGACTTAACCTCGTCACCTGAGGAAGGAAACTCAGAAGCCGCAGCCCCACTCACATCCACCAGAGGAAGCTCATGGACAGAACCAGCCGAAGTACCACTCATGACCACAGGAGGGAGCTTGACCACAGAATTCACAACAGTGTTAGACAATACGCCACGCACCAAGAGTGTTGAATTTCCTCTCTTTCGAATTTGCAGGTTTATGGCAAAAAGATGGTAGAATGATATCTTGGGAATGGTGGAATTCAGAGACTACTTTCGGAAGAAATGATGGGTCAAGACGAAGCACTATTGAATCTTCCCTAACCAGTAGATAAGGCTCTCTTATTGATCAGACCTGTAGTTCACCCACTCTCCTAGCTGAAGTTATGGCTACTAAAAAGGCAGTTTTATATGCAAGATTTTGTTGAGAACAGGAAGACAAAGGTTCAAAAGGTGGACCAGTAAATCCTTGGAGTGCCACATTGAGATCCCATGGAGGAACTATAATCTGTTTTTTAGGGTTCATTCTAATTGCCGAGGTCATAAATCTCTTGATCCAGCGATGACCTGCCAGATCTTGGTCAAAGACAGCTGAACGCAGAGACCTGGACCTTCAGAGTACTGTGTCTAAGACTGATTTCTAAGCCCTTTTGTAAGAAATCCTCGATATATTTGGCTTTAGAGGGTCTGGAAGGTTGGGTAGACAAAAGGATGAAAACTTTTTCCAGACCTTATTGTAGATGGCGTTTGTTACTGGTTTCCTGGATTTTTGCAGGGTAGCTATGACGAGGTTTGATAACCTCTTTGCTTTCACCTGGGCTTCAGTAACCACGCCGCTAAGTTCCATCTCTGAGGGTCTGAGTGGATGGGTCCCTGACAGAGGAGATTGTCTTTTACTGGTAACATTACTGGCCCGTCCACCTGTAGCTGGATGATCAAGTTGAACCAACTTCTTTTGGGCCATAATGGGGCTATCAAAATAGTCGGGTCCGTTCTATCCGTATCTTCCGTAGAACCTTTGCAAGAATTGGGATTGGTGGAAATGCATAAGCTAGATGAAAATGCCAATTCTGGACTAAGGCTTCCACTCCCCTGGGATTGCCTCTTGGGTTCAAGAAGAAGAAAGTTTCGACCTTTGCGTTTTGGTGAGAGGCAAAAAGGTCGACTTCTGGGATACCCCACTTGTGTACCAGCATCTGAAAGGTTTTGTAGTCCAGGCTCCATTCGCCGGGGTGAATGTCCTGGCGACTTAGATAATCTGCCTGAATACTGGCAGAACATTTCAAGTTAATTTCTCTTCAGGGACAGTAGGTTTTTTTTGGCCCAACAAAATATTCGAGCGGAAATCTTCTTTAGGCTGTTGAATTTGTACTGCCTTGGTGTTTGATATGAGTGACCGTGGTCATGTTGTCTGAATATATCTGAACATGTTGTGTTGTTCAGAAATCTGACGACGTGCTGCTAACAGGGCTTCTTCCATGGCTTTGAGCTCTCTGAAATTTGACGATTTCCCTCTGATCGACTGGTCCCAAAGACCTTGAAAAGGAACATGGTTTATCATGGCTCCTCTGCCCCTCCTGCTGGCATCTGACTTGATCGTGGTTAGTGGAATCTGAATTCAGCTCACACGCTTGAGGAGGTTTTTGGAATTCATCCACCAAGTTAAAGATGCTTTCACTCGCCATGGTGTGAATCCTTATGGTTAATGTACCAGGACGACCGTCCAAATTGTCTAGAATGTGAGCCTGAAGGATTCTTGAGTGGCCTTGAGCCCAAGCCACCGACTGTATACAGGCTGTCATGGAGCCTAAGAGCGACATTGTCTCTCAGAGCGTAGGAGATCTGACCTCTTTGAATTTTTTGACCTTTACTACCAATGGTAGCCTGCGATCGTCAGGAAGAAAGGACATCTGTTTTGCAGAATCCAGAAGTAGTCCCCCAAATTTTCTGGTTTTGGAGGGTTGAAGCTGGGATTTTTTTAGATTTGGAATCCAACCCAGAGACCTCAATATCTCTAAAGTGGTTGACACATGGGATATCAGGATCATCTCGGTGGGAGCTACTATCAGGTCGTCCAGATAGGGCACTATACAGACACCTTGTCTCTGGATAAATGACACCGCCTCTGCCATTATCTTCGAAAACACTATCGGTGCTGATGAAATGCCGAAGGGAAGGACTCCAAACTGATAGTGCACCACTTGAAGACTCCCCTGTATCGCAAACCTGAGATATTTTCTGTGTCTCGGGTGGATTGGAATGTGAAAATACGCATCCTTTAGGTCCGATTGTTGCAATAAAGGAGTGATGTCCTATCAGAGGAATGGCTGATTTTACAGACTCCATCTTGAACTTGCGATACTTCACATGTTGATTCAGACCCTTAAAGTTTATAATGATATGGACGTCCCCTGATGGTTTGGGTACCAGAAATAATCGGGAATAATGTCCTAGCTCCCATTCAGATTGTGAAACTGGGGAGATCACGTTTGATTTCACAAGATCCCTGAGACCTAATGTCAATAAGTTGTGATCTTTTGATGTTGGAAGGGTAGTGATTTTTAGACCCTGAGGGGGGAGAGATCAACTCTATCAATAGGCCCTCCTTGATAACATTGAGAACCCAGTGGGAACTGGTGATGTTTTCCCACTGACCAGCATATTTTGAGAGTCTTCCCCCCCACTGGGTCGGAGTCATTGTTTGTCCTGTTGGGATTTTTGCTGCTGTTGTGGGACAAAAATATTTTTTCCTCTACCCTTTGCATAGCTCCATCTGCCGGTCTTGCCTTTACCTCTTGCTTGAGAGGGCTGAGACTGTGGGGCACGAAAAAAACGTTTCCTAGGTGGTTTTTGCTCTGGTAGTGCTTTTTTCTTGTCAGTAGCTTTGTCAAGAATGTCATCTAGGGCTGGACCGAAGACATATTCCCCTTTAAAGGGTATGGCACACAGTTTGGCTTTAGAAGTAATGTCGCCGCTCCACATTTTAAACCAGAGAGCTCTTCTGGCAGAGTTAGAAAGCACTAGGGACCTGGCGGCAACTCTAACAGATTCGAGAAGCATCCGCCAGGAAACCAGTAGACTTATGAAGAATAGAGAGCGAGTCTAACATTTCACCTCTTGAGGTACCCTGAGATATATGGGTTTCCAATTTTTCTAGCCAACGGGAGAGGGCCCTAGCTACACAAGTAGAGGCAATGTTAGCCTTAAGGACAGATGTAGAAGTTTCCCATGACTTCTTCAGGAGTCTTTCAATCTTCCTATCCATAGGATCCTTCAATTGTGAAGAATCCTCAAAAGGGAGCTGTTCTCTTGGCAACTCTAGCCACCTGAACATCAACCCTGGGAATGTCCCACTTAACAAATTTACCCTCCAGAGGAAATCTATATTTCATCTCCGAGGGGGTGCTGAGGCGTTTCCCTGGTAGTTCCCATTCCTGATCAATCATACTAATGATATTAGCGTGTACTGGGAACCCCAACCTTTTCTCCGATCTAAGCCCACCAAACATTTGATCCTATATGGACTGTGGTTCAGATTCCTCTTCCACTCCCATAGTGTTACGAACAGCAGGCACTAGATCCTCAATATATTCCGAGGAGGAGAGGTATTTCCTGACCTCAGCCTTGGGTAAAACCGGATTCTTCCCAACTAACAGACGAGGTATGAGAGA
Source organism: Ranitomeya imitator (assembly GCF_032444005.1). NCBI lineage: Eukaryota > Metazoa > Chordata > Amphibia > Anura > Dendrobatidae > Ranitomeya > Ranitomeya imitator. The sequence goes on from NC_091287.1 coordinate 120,760,154, forward strand.
GGTCTGAATCAGAATCAGATTCCACAACCTGCATTTTCCTCTTTTTAGCTGGAGAATGTGGTGGCGGTGGAGGAGTGAAAGCTGCCAAGGAAGATTGTACCTCCTGTTTTACAAGAGAGCGTATTTCATCTAACAGGGATGGTTGCTCGGCTTTCACTATCCTGTCAGTGCATGGCTGGCAGAGTTTTGTTATCCCATAGACGAGGGAATTTATTAGTATTACAGACCGGGCACTTCTTCCTATAGGCGGCTTTAGGGGTAGACTTTTCTCCCTAAAATTAAAGGGAGAGAGGAATGAGGACAGAGAATCCCCCTAAATATTACTACCTCCCGGACCCAATCCCTGCATACACTCACTGTAGCAGGGGCAGCGCTGGGCTCTGCAGAAACAGGGCATGAAGAGCCATCCATACTGAGGGTATTCAGCCTTACCTCAGTGGTGACTTCTGCAAGATTTTTATAGACATCCGTCCCAGCACCTGCCTCCAGCGATCGTACACTCCCTCTCTTGGATCCATGTGTTAGCCGCCATCAGGCCTGACACACCGGCCGGCAAAACCCAGAAGTATCGGTTTCAGGAGAATACAAAAACCGGAAGTGACACGCACGCGACAGCTGACGTCACTTCCGGAACGCCGAGCACGGAGGAGAAGCCGGGGAGCTCAGAGAGGAGCCCGGCTGGGGATCCCTGGCCTGCTTTGCCCTCTTGGGGGCGCGGGAAGGCCAAGAGGGGTCCCCAGGTACCTGCACGCAGGAAGACGGGAGCAGCACCGGAGGAGTCTAGGAGTGACCACCAGCTGCCTGGCTAACAGGCGGAGCCTGTACAAGGTACTGCAGTCGCCGACCACTACAGCACATGGAACACCTCTCCCTGTCCCCATGGGGAACAGGAAAGACACTGGCAAGTGGGAGGTGAGAGGTCCTTTTAACCTCTCTGTATTTCCTGTTCCCCATTAGGGCAAAAAGACAACCTCCATATGCCGTCGTGGAAGGTGTCTAGAGAAAATTCCCACGCTAGAGTTCATATGAGTTGATGCCACCAGGGGGCGCAGCATCGCAAGTCAACGAAGCTGCATTCCATTCATTCCCCAGTTTTTACAGCCAGGGGTGGCTGCATTAGCAGAATCCTGGTTGTAAAATTATTTAACCCGTTCAGATGGATTTACATCGTTGGACATGACTGTACGGTGGACAGGCATGGGATATTGTTGTTTTTTTATTTTTCCTTTTTTTTTCCAGAAGATCGAGGGTCGTCAGTTGGATTGAGAGTACAATAAAGATATTAAAACCCCATATGTTTATTTATTTCATTAAAATACTTTATTCATAATGTGTGTGTGATTTTTAACCCTTTACTACTACTGGATTAATAATGGATAGGTGTCTTATTGACATCTCTCCATTATTAACCTGGATTAATGTCACCTTACATTATCAAGGTGACATTAACTCTTTATTACTCCATATCCCACTGCTACAGGGGAGTGGGAAGAGAGAGGCTAAGTGCCAGAATAGGCGCATCTTACAGATGTGCCTTTTCTTAGGTGGCTGGGGGCAGATGTTTTTAGCCGGTGAGGGCCAATAACCATGGTCCCTCTCTAGGCTATTAATATCTGCCTTCAATCATTGACTTTCCCACTGTGGCGGAGAAAATTGTGCGGGAGCCCACGCCAATTTTTTCCGTAATTTAACCCTTTATTTTAACACCTAGAGCTCCCAAATTTTACACGCAGACACTTCTAACATTATTAGTGAGGAATATGTACAAATCTAACGGATATGAAATGATTTACCGTATGTAAACCATGTCTCATATCCTGTAGGGTTTGATAAGGAGATAGCAAAAGCCGGCAATTATATATCTAATATATAAAGCTGTGTGTGTGTGTGTGTGTGTGTGTGTGTGTGTGTGTGTGTGTGTGTGTGTGTGTGTGTGTGTGTGTGTGTCAGGGATTGGCATCTGCAAAGTTGCAGCTACAGCCACACGTCTGGACCCCGAGAGCGTCATAGGCTATGTTGTGAGGCGAAATTTTAGCCCCGCGCGTTCCAATTCACCAAACAATTTTGTCCCTATCTATAAAATGGGGGAAAAAGTCAAAGGAAAAGTGTTGGAGGCAAAGTGACAGCTGCCAGATGTGAACAAGGGAGACTTAAAGAATGAGAGCGATGGCGCCAAAGAGTATATATCGTACAGTTGCTAAGGTGGTGCCCCGACATGGGATACTCACCACACACGGGGATATGAACACACATACAAAATGCACCACACACTACCACGTGCTTGAACATATATACCACCCTCAGCACACATTTCACCACACATACACCAGCCACATAAAAGTCGAAACACAAAAGTCGCCACTCAAAACTCGCCACGCGCAAAATTTGCCACATGCAAAACTAGGCTCACGCAAAACTCGCCACACGTGCAAAACGCACCTCATGGAAAACTCGCCACTCGCAAAACTTGCACACACTGAAAAATTGCCACATGCACAAAAGTTGCAACACATGCAAAAGTTGCCTCACACAAAACTTGCACATACTCAAAACGCACCATAGAACTCGCCACGCTCAAAACTTGCTGCACACAACTTGCTACACTAACCTGTCACATGCAACTCGACACAAAAAGTTGCTACACGCATGTCGCCACATGCAACTCACACACAACTTGACACATGAAACTCGCCCTAAAGCACTGACTAGTCTGGTATTATCCTTCAAAAATAAAAATCTGATTAATAAGCAGACAAACTACAAGAGCAACAAATGTACCATATAGGAAATACGGCAGCTGTCAGTCACATGACCTGTCTATTATGTGTATGTGTGAGCTAATATATACTGCCAGGGGGGAGGGCTTCTTGTTGGCTGGGGATTTATTAAGCTGCCAATTTAGCTTTCAAATAATGAGGTAAAAATACTGACCAAATAACGAGTTAACGAGGTCTAAGGCTAGTTTCACACTAGCGTTTAGCCGGGCTGCGGAGGGATGCGGACTTCCTCCGTGAAGCTCCGCCTACTGCCACGCAACTTCACTCAGCTCTGCCTACGGCTGCATGCGCACCCTATATTAACATTGGGAACGCAGGCCATGCCGCTGTATGCGGATGCCGTCACATGCGTCATTTTGATGGTGCGACGACCTGCGCTGAACGCAACAAGTTGCAATTTTGTGCAGATGCCGCACCGACGCATGCGGCGGCATCTGCATACAGCGGCATGGCCTGTGTACCCAATGTCATAGGGTGCGCACGCTGCATGCAGCTGTAGGCGGAGCTGAATGAAGAGGCGCGGCAGTGGGTGGAGCTTCATGGAGGAAGTCTGCATCCCTCCGCAGCCCGGCTAAACGCTAGTGTGAAACTAGTCTTATACAGGAGGAGATGACACACAGATATATATTACACACAGGAGGAGATGACATACAGGTACATACTATATACAGTAGCAGATGACACAGGTATATATTGTATATAGGAGGAGATGACACAGGTATATACTATAAACAGGATGAGATGACATACAGGTATATACTATATAAAAGAGGAGATGACATAGGTATCTACAGGAGGAGATGACATACAGCAGGTATATACTATATACAGGTGAGATGACATAGGTATATACTATACAGGAGATGACATACAGGTATATACTATATAAAAGAGATGACATAGGTATCTACAGGAGGAGATGACATACAGCAGGTATATACTATATACAGGGGAGATGACATAGGTATATACTATACAGGAGATGACATACAGGTATATACTATATATAGCAAGAGATGACATACGGGTATATACTATATACAGAAGACATGACACATATGTATATACAATAAACAGGAGGAGATGACATACAGCAGGTATATACTATTTACAGGGGAGATGACATACAGGTATATACAATATACAGGAGGAGATGACATAGGTATATACAATATACAGGAGGAAATGACATACAGCAGGTATATACTATTTACAGGGGAGATGACACGTATATACTATATACAGTAGATGATATACAGGTATATACAATATACAGGAGATGACTTACAGGTATATACAATATACAGGAGGAGATGACATACAGCAGGTATATACTATTTACAGGGGAGATGACATACAGGTATATACTATATACAGGGGAGATGACATACAGGTATATACTATATATAGGAGATGACATACAGGTATATACTATACTAGCTATTGAACCCGCTCTACGCCCAGGTGGCGAGCATTTATATTGGTATATGGTCTCCATCCTGATATGTGCTGCTCCATCCTGCGTCCCCATCCTGTCATGTGCTGCTCCATCCTGCGTCCCCATCCTGTCATGTGCTGCTCCCATCCTGCGCCCCCATTCTGACATGTGCTGCACCCATCCTGCGCCTCCATTCTGACATGTGCTGCACCCATCCTGCGCCTCCATTCTGACATGTGCTGCACCCATCCTGCGCCTCCATTCTGTCATTTGCTGCTCTCATCCTGCGCCCCCATCCTGTCATGTGCTGCTCCCATCCTGCGACCCCGTTCTGTCATGTGCTGCTTCCATCCTGCGCCCCCGTTCTGTCATGTGCTGCTGCCATCCTGCACCCCCGTTCTGTCATGTGCTGCTGCCATCCTGCGCCCCCGTTCTGTCATGTGCTGCTGCCATCCTGCGCCCCGTTCTGTCATGTGCTGCTGCCATCCTGCGCCCCGTTCTGTCATGTGCTGCTGCCATCCTGCGCCCCCGTTCTGTCATGTGCTGCTCCCATCCTGCACCCCCGTTGTCATGTGCTGCTCCCATCCTGCGCCACCGTTCTGTCATGTGCTGCTGCCATCCTGCGCCCCCGTTCTGTCATGTGCTGCTGCCATCCTGCGCCCCCGTTCTGTCATGTGCTGCTCCCATCCTGTGGCCCCGTTCTGTCATGTGCTGCTCCCATCCTGCGCCCCCATTCAGTCATGTGCTGCTAACATCCTGCGCCCCCGTTCTGTCATGTGCTGCTGCCATCCTGCGCCCCCGTTCTGTCATGTGCTGCTGCCATCCTGCGCCCCCGTTCTGTCATGTGCTGCTCCCATCCTACGCCCCCGTTCTGTCATGTGCTGCTCCCATCCTGCACCACCGTTCTGTCATGTGCTGCTCCCATCCTGCGCCACCGTTCTGTCATGTGCTGCTCCCATCCTGCGCCACCGTTCTGTCATGTGCTGCTCCCATCCTACGCCCCCATCCTGTCATGTGCTGCTCCCATCCTGCGCCCCCATCCTGTCATGTGCTGCTCTCATCCTGCGCCCTCGTTCTGTCAAGTGCTGCTCCCATCCTGCGCCACCATTCTTTAATTTGCTGCTCCCATCCATATGCCCCGTACACTGCTCCATAAAGGTTTATGGGCCCCATAAGATGCTCCATGGTATATGCCCCGTATGCTGCAGCTATAAAAAAAAAAAAAAACCATACTCACCTATTGTCGCTGGGCGCCGAGTGCTGGGGGGCCTGAGCAGGCGGGGACACCAGTGCGCTGTGGGGGGTCAGGTGCCGGTATCGCCGCCAGCTCAGGCCCCCCAGCACTTGCTATATTCACCTGGTCCCGTTCCACCGCTGCGCGCCGCCATCTTTAGGCTCCTCTGACTGTGACTGGTCAGTCAGAGGGCGGTGCCGGCGCGCATTAAGCGCGTCATCGCGCCCTCTGAACTGAACGTCAGAGGCCGAGGACCGGGACACGGAGCCGGAGCCGCACGCAGCGCTGGAACGGGGACAGGTGAATATAGCCGATACTTACCCTCCTGGCGGTCCCTGCTTCTCTGTTGGAGATCGCGGTGTGCGTTCAGTGTTTACGCATACCGCGATCTCCTGGGAGCGTCACTCTGTGGGGGCCAGACTGCGCCGGCGCTTGCGCAGTCTATAAAGGCTTCGGACAGAGTGACGCTCCCAGCGTTATATTATAGATATAGGAGATGACATACAGGTATATACTATATACAGAAGAGATGACATACAGGTAAATACTATATACAGGAGATGACACAGGTATATACAATATACAGGAGATGACATACAGCAGGTATATACTATTTACAGGGGAGAGGACATACAGGTATATACTATATACAGGGGAGATGACATACAGGTATATACTATATACAGGAGATGACATACAGGTGTATTTTATATATAAGGGAGATGACAAACATGTCTGAGGGGAAAATGAGAGGTGTGAGGTGAAAATGAAAAGGTGTGAGTGCAAAATGAGACGAGTGAGGGAAAATAGTGGAGTGATCGGAAAATGACAGATGTGAGGTCGAAATGACAAGTGTTAGGGGGGTATGAGAGGAGTGAGGGGTAAATAAGAGGTGTGAAGGAGAAAATGAGAGATGTGAGGGGGAAAATGAAAAATGTGAGGGGAAAATGAGAGAAGTGAGGTGCTAAACGAGAGGCGTGATGGGAAAATGAGAGAAGTGAGGTGCTAAATGAGAGGCGTGATGGGAAAATAAGAGAAGTGAGGTGCTATAACTAACCACAGATATTTACTATGCCCAGGAAATGCCGGGCTCTTCAGCTAGTGTGTATATATATATATATATATATATATATATATATATATATATATATATATATATATATATATATGTGTCAATGACATTATATACAGTTAGGTCCATATATATTTGGACAGAGACAACATTTTTCTAATTTTGGTTATAGACATTACCACAATGAATTTTAAACAAAACAATTCAGATACAGTTGAAGTTCAGACTTTCAGCTTTCATCTTAGGGTATCCACATTAAAATTGGATGAAGGTTTTAGGAGTTTCAGCTCCTTTACATGTGCCACCCGGTTTTTAAAGGGACCAAAAGTAATTGGACAGATTCAATAATTTTAAATAAAATGTTCATTTTTAGTACTTGGTTGAAAACCCTTTGTTGGCAATGACTGCCTGAAGTCTTGAACTCATGGACATCACCAGATGCTGTGTTTCCTCCTTTTTGATGCTCTGCCAGGCCTTCACTGCGGTGGTTTTCAGTTGCTGTTTATTTGTGGGCCTTTCTGTCTGAAGTTTAGTCTTTAACAAGTGAAATGCATGCTCAATTGGGTTGAGATCAGGTGACTGACTTGGCCATTCAAGAATATTCCACTTCTTTGCTTTAATAAACTCCTGGGTTGCTTTGGCTTTATGTTTTGGGTCATTGTCCATCTGTAGTATGAAACGACGACCAATCAGTTTGGCTGCATTTGGATGGATCTGAGCATACAGTATGTCTCTGAATACCTCAGAATTCATTCGGCTGCTTTTGTCCTGTGTCACATCATCAATAAACACTAGTGACCCAGTGCCACTGGCAGCCATGCATGCCCAAGCCATCACACTGCCTCCGCCGTGTTTTACAGATGATGTGGTATGCTTTGGATCATGAGCTGTACCACGCCTTCGCCATACTTTTCTCTTTCCATCATTCTGGTAGAGGTTGATCTTGGTTTCATCTGTCCAAAGAATGTTCTTCCAGAACTGTGCTGGCTTTTTTTTAGATGTTTTTTTAGCAAATTCCTGTCTAGCCTTTTTATTCTTGATGCTTATGAGTGGCTTGCACCGTGCAGTGAACCCTCTGTATTTACTTTCAGGCAGTCTTCTCTTTATGGTAGATTTGGATATTGATACGCCGACCTCCTGGAGAGTGTTGGTCACTTGGTTGGCTGTTGTGAAGGGGTTTCTCTTCACCATGGAGATTATTCTGCGATCATCCACCACTGTTGTCTTTCGTGGGCGCCCAGGTCTTTTTGCATTGATGAGTTCACCAGTGCTTTCTTTCTTTCTCAGTATGTACCAAACTGTAGATTTTGCCACTCCTAATATTGTAGTAATTTCTCGGATGGTTTTTTTTCTCTTTTCGCAGCTTAAGGATGACTTGTTTCACCTGCATGGAGCGCTCATTTGACTGCATGTTTACTTCACAGCAAAACCTTCCAAATGAAAGCACCACATCTCAAATCAACTCCAGACCTTTTATTTGCTTAATTGAGAATGACATAACAAAGGGATTGCCCACACCAGTCCATGAAATAGCCTTGGAGTCTATTGTCCAATTACTTTTGGTCTCTTTAAAAACAAGGTGGCACATGTTAAGGAGCTGAAATTCCTAAACCCGTCATCCAATTTTAATGTGGATACCCTCAAATGAAAGCTGAAAGTCTGACCTTCAACTGCATCTGAATTGTTTTGTTTAAAATTAATTGTGGTAATGTCTATAACCAAAATTAGAAAAATGTTGTCTCTGTCCAAATATATATGGACCTAACTGTATGTATATATATACCTATTCTATGTGTACACATTTCTTTTAGCTATTCTAACCCGTCAGTGTGATTTTACTCTACACCACATTGAATTACCGGCTTTTCTATAGAACACCGGTGCGCATTTCTCGCAAGTCAAACACATGGTAAGTGTGCAATCCGTATTTTTCTCGCCCCTATAGACTTTCATTGTCAGCATATTGCGCAAAAAATCCGACAAACGCAGCATGCTGTGATTTTCTCAGCCCATAAAATACGGCCGAGAAATATACAGCTGATGGGAGCTGCCCCACAGAGAAACATTGGTGCGTGTGCAATGCATTGTTTTTGCGCCTCTCACTCGTCCGTATTCCTCTCTAGTGTGACCCCGGCCTAAGGATGAGAGAGCCATGCATACCGGGATAGGGATGAGGGGGTCACGCATTTCAGAATAGGGATGTGGGGACCATAAATACCTGGATTGGGGAGATTTATGTACCAGGATAGGGGAGATTAGTACAGAATTTACCACATTTTTTGTTTCATTTTTTTTCAATTTCCTAAAACCTAGGTGCGTCTTATGGTCCGGTGCATCTTATAGTCTGAAAAATACGGTGTATATACACACTGGCAAAGTGCTGGAAGGGAGATAAGTTTCACTGAGGCCATTCGCTTCAGTGATTTGAAACCCAGTGTGCTGGAGCAAACTTCTATGTGTTGAGAGGGGTTAATCAGCCACTTTAAGGGCTGGTTATTTGTGAACAACCATAGAGCTGTTGGGAGGTTGTCCATCTTATTTCAACCCCACGGTGTGCTCTGCGGTTTAAATAGTTGGCCTTCTGAGGCATTCGGTGTTCAATAAGGCTGGAGAGAGTAAATCCAGGGCTTTATATTGCGACAAGGAAGCTGAACCAGTGGATGTTTATTTTTTCCTGAATGGGTGGATCCCTACAACAACAAGGACTGTGCTTTGTGTTAGGTTTTAATTTTCCTTAGGCCAGAAAGAATGTTTATTTTTGCCAACTCTGCACTGGCTGATGTACCACTCCTAATAAACCAGTTAGAGTCTTAAAGAGACAGTGTTCCTTTGTCTACCTGTGTGCAGCTGAGTGGGACGATCTACCACAGTGTGTTATATACAGCTCTGGCAAAAATTAAGAGACCACTACAAAATGTTCAATTTGTCTGATTTTTCTCTTCGTAGGTATATATTTTTTTTGAGTAAAATGTAAATTCTTTTTTATTCTACAAACTTCTGGCAGCAGATATCCAAATTTCCAAGCAATAAATGTTGCATTTTTTTCTGACAAATAAAAATGGTCAAAATAAAAAAAAAAACAGTGCTTGCACTGTAAAGAAACAAGTTCATAATAATTTAGAAAAAAAAAATACTAATGCTTTAACTAAGGAAGAGTTCAGAAATCAATATTTTACGGACTAACCATGATTTTTAATCATAGCTTTCATGCGTCTTGGCATGCTTTCCAACAGTCTTTCACACTGCTTCTGGTGCAAAAATGGAAGCAGTTCTTCTTTGTTTGATGGCTTGTGACTATCCATCATCCTCTTGATTACATTCCAGAGGTTTTCAATGGGGTTCAGGTCTTGAGATTGGGCTGCCCATGACAGGGTTTTGATGGAGAAGGAGAGTGCACCAAGGTTTTAAAAAATTGAAGCAAAAAATGTGTTATGGGGTAATGTCACCCAATTCTGTGCTAAAGTCCCTCATCCTGGTGTATCTGTGGCCCATCCTTGTCCCATTCTGAAGTATATGATCCTCATACTGGTATACGGTATATGATCTCCATCCTGCTACAGTGGCTTGTAAAAGTTTGGGCACCACTTTTCAAAATTACTGATATTGTGATCCGGTAAGCAAGTTGAAGAATAAATGATGTCTAAAAGGCCTAATGTTGCAGACAAAACATTTCTTTATATTTTAGGCAAAAATAAAAAAAAGTCATTTTACTCATTTTAAAAATTACAAAAAGGAAAATGGGCCAATGCAAAAGTTTGGAAGAAAAGAATGCCAGTTAACAGAAATAGTGGAGGTCAAGATACGGTCTGAAAGTCAGGGCTGTGGAGTCGGAGTCGTGGAGTCTGAGTTAGTTTTGGTTGGAGTCGGTAGAAATGTACCGACTCCAGCTTTAAAAAATGTATTAATATTTCATAATTGAACTTTCATATGAATTTTATAAATGTTACTCAAATATATATGTTCTATCAAACTATGAACAACAGTGATAAGCAGTTCTGGTGGAGATAGAGACATTTCTTACTTCTTGTGTGTCACTGTTCTCCACTGCCCTTATCTAATCTTATACTTGGTTAACCTCATGCTGCCCTAACCCCCCTACTTACAATGTATGAAACTGAAAGTGAAAATGTGTTGCAAATTCTTAGTAGTAAAGCTCCTCCTCTAGACTAGATGTTTGGTGTGCATCTTCCAGGCATCTCACAGCTGCTACTCGGAAGAGGAAGACTGTATTATCCTTTCAACAAACTTTGCATCAGTTAACTGTGAGTACATGAGGAATAACAGTATTACTGACCACTATATCAGTTGTACGACCTGGCAATAATTTTGGACAATTGTTTTTAGGAAAAACAATTGTTATTTGGATTGTGAATGCAGAATTAAAAACCTGAGAATGTCAAAGAAGCGTCACATTAAATCAGCTGTATTTGAACATTTCACCATCACTCAAGAAAATATTATGTCTGTCAGTGTATGACAAATGATCCAGACGAAAACAAATGCTGTGAAGCCAAGATCAGTGCATATTCAGGCAAAGATAAAAATGCTCCTACCAGAGCTTCTAATCTAAAGAGACATTTACAGCGCTTTCATCCAGAAGTACTGAAAGCAGTGGATGAGAAAGACTGCATCCAAACCAATGAACCAGTGCCCAGTTCTTCCAGCCAAACAAAGGAGCAGAGAACTTTGCAGCCATCAGTTACAAGATATTTTGTCAGTGACAAAGTTACTGTGACAATGATAGTAGATACAGTTAGGGCCAGAAATATTTGGACAGTGACACAAGTTTTGTTATTTTAGCTGTTTACAAAAACAGGTTCAGAAATACAATTATATACAGGTCCTTCTCAAAAAATTAGCATATAGTGTTAAATTTCATTATTTACCATAATGTAATGATTACAATTAAACTTTCATATATTATAGATTCATTATCCACCAACTGAAATTTGTCAGGTCTTTTATTGTTTTAATACTGATGATTTTGGCATACAACTCCTGATAACCCAAAAAACCTGTCTCAATAAATTAGCATATTTCACCCATCCAATCAAATAAAAGTGTTTTTTAATAACAAACAAAAAAACCATCAAATAATAATGTTCAGTTATGCACTCAATACTTGGTCGGGAATCCTTTGGCAGAAATGACTGCTTCAATGCGGCGTGGCATGGAGGCAATCAGCCTGTGACACTGCTGAGATGTTATGGAGGCCCAGGATGCTTCAATAGCGGCCTTAAGCACATCCAGAGTGTTGGGTCTTGCGTCTCTCAACTTTCTCTTCACAATATCCCACAGATTCTCTATGGGGTTCAGGTCAGGAGAGTTGGCAGGCCAATTGAGCACAGTAATACCATGGTCAGTAAACCATTTACCAGTGGTTTTGGCACTGTGAGCAGGTGCAAGGTCGTGCTGAAAAATGAAATCTTCATCTCCATAAAGCATTTCAGCCGATGGAAGCATGAAGTGCTCCAAAATCTCCTGATAGCTAGCTGCATTGACCCTGCCCTTGATGAAACACAGTGGACCAACACCAGCAGCTGACATGGCACCCCACACCATCACTGACTGTGGGTACTTGACACTGGACTTCAGGCATTTTGGAATTTCCTTCTCCCCAGTCTTCCTCAAGACTCTGGCACCTTGATTTCCGAATGACATGCAAAATTTGCTTTCATCAGAAAAAAGTACTTGGGACCACTTAGCAACAGTCCAGTGCTGCTTCTCTGTAGCCCAGGTCAGGCGCCTCTGCCGCTGTTTATGGTTCAAAAGTGGCTTTACCTGGGGAATGCGGCACCTGTAGCCCATTTCCTGCACACACCTGTGCACGGTGGCTCTGGATGTTTCCACACCAGACTCAGTCCACTGCTTCCTCAGGTTCCCCAAGGTCTGGAATCGGTCCTTCTCCACAATCTTCCTCAGGGTCCGGTCTCCTCTTCTCGTTGTACAGCGTTTTCTGCCACATTGTTTCCTTCCAACAGACTTACCATTGAGGTGCCTTGATACAGCACTCTGGGAACAGCCTATTTGTTGAGAAATTTCTTTCTGGGTCTTACCCTCTTGCTTGAGGGTGTCAATGATGGCCTTCTTGACATCTGTCAGGTCGCTAGTCTTACCCATGATGGGGGTTTTGAGAAATGAACCAGGCAGGGAGTTTATAAAAGCCTCAGGTATCTTTTGCATGTGTTTAGAGTTAATTAGTTGATTCAGAAGATTAGGGTAATAGGTCGTTTAGAGAACCTTTTCTTGATATGCTAATTTATTGAGACAGGTTTTTTGGGTTATCAGGAGTTGTATGCCAAAATCATCAGTATTAAAACAATAAAAGACCTGACAAATTTCAGTTGGTGGATAATGAATCTATAATATATGAAAGTTTAATTGTAATCATTACATTATGGTAAATAATGAAATTTAACACTATATGCTAATTTTTTGAGAAGGACCTGTATATAATATGGGCTGAAAGTGCACACTCCCAGCTGCAATATGATAGTTTCCACATCCAAATCGGAGAAAGGGTTTAGGAATCATAGCTCTCTAATGCATAGCGTCCTCTTTTTCAAGGGACCAAAAGTAATTGGACAATGGACTCTAAGGGCTGCAATTAACTCTGAAGGCGTCTCCCTCGTTAACCTGTAATCAATGAAGTAGTTAAAAGGTCAGGGGTGGATTCCAGGTGTGTGGTTTTGCATTTGGAAGCTGTTGCTGTGAGCAGACAACATGCGGTCAAAGGAACTCTCAATTGAGGTGAAGCAGAACATCCTGAGGCTGAAAAAAAAGAAAAAATCCATCAGAGAGATAGCAGACATGCTTGGAGTAGCAAAATCAACAGTTGGGTACATTCTGAGAAAAAAGGAATTGACTGGTGAGCTTGGGAACTCAAAAAGGCCTGGGCGTCCACGGATGACAACAGTGGTGGATGATCGCCGCATACTTAATTTTGGTGAAGAAGAACCCGTTCACAACAACAACTGAAGTCCAGAACACTCTCCGTGAAGTAGGTGTATCTGTCTCTAAGTCAACAGTAAAGAGAAGACTCCATGACAGTAAATACAAAGGGTTCACATCTAGATGCAAACCATTCATCAATACCAAAAATAGACAGGCCAGAGTTAAATTTGCAGAAAAACACCTCAAGAAGCCAGCTCAGTTCTGGAAAAGTATTCTATGGACAGATGAGACAAAGATCAACCTGTACCAGAATGATGGGAAGAAAAAAGTTTGGAGAAGAAAGGGAACGGCCCATGATCCAAGGCACACCACATCCTCTGTAAAACATGGTGGAGGCAACGTGATGGCATGGGCATGCATGGCTTTCAATGGCACTGGGTCACTTGTGTTTATTGATGACATAAGAGCAGACAAGAGTAGCCGGATGAATTCTGAAGTGTACCGGGATATACTTTCAGCCCAGATTCAGCCAAATGCTGCAAAGTTGATTGGACGGCGCTTCATAGTACAGATGGACAATGACCCCAAGCATACATCCAAAGCTACCCAGGAGTTCATGAGTGCCAAAAAGTGGAACATTCTGCAATGGCCAAGTCAATCTCCAGATCTAAACCCAATTGAGCATGCATTTCACTTGCTCAAATCCAGACTTAAGACGGAAAGACCCACAAACAAGCAAGACCGGAAGGCTGCGGCTGTAAAGGCCTGGCAAAGCATTAAGAAGGAGGAAACCCAGCGTTTGGTGATGTCCATGGGTTCCAGACTTAAGGCAGTGATTGCCTCCAAAGGATTTGCAACAAAATATTGAAAATAAAAATATTTTGTTTGGGTTATGTTTATTTGTCCAATTACTTTTGACCTCCTAAAATGTGGAGTGTTTGTAAAGAAATGTGTACAATTCCTACATTTTCTATCAGATATTTTTGTTCAACCCTTCAAATTAAACGTTACAATCTGCACTTGAATTCTGTTGTAGAGGTTTCATTTCAAATCCAATGTGGTGGCATGCAGAGCCCAACTCGCGAAAATTGTGTCACTGTCCAAATATTTCTGGCCCTAACTGTACATTTAAAAAACAGATCATAGAGCTTGTTGTAATGGATAGTGTGCCTATTTCATTATTTTCATGACCAGCTTTTAAGTGTCTGAATGGGGAAATGGCCCGCAAGCTTGGTGTTTCTCTGGAGAGAGTATTAGAAAATTAGTACTGTATATACACGAGTATAAACTGAGATTTTCAGCCCACTTTTTTGGGCTGAAAGTCCCCCTCTCGGCTTATACTAGAGTCATACCCAGGGGTCGGCAGGGGAGGGAGAGCGGGGGCTGTCTAATAATACTCACCTACTCCAGGCGCGGTCCCTGCAGCTCCCCGGTGTCGGCAGCAGCAGCTTCTTCCTGTACTGAGCAGTCACATGGTACCACTCATTACAGTAATGAATATGTGGCTCCACCTCCCATAGAGGTGGAGCCGCATATTCATTACTGTAATGGCGGTAACGGTGACCGCTCAGTACAGGATGAAGCTGTGGCGACGGGGAAGCAGGGACCTGCACAGCGCCAGGACCAGGTGAGTAGTGAGTATATCGGGGAGGGGAGCGCTGCGCGATAGTCACCTTTCCTCAATCTGGCGCCGCTCTGTCCTCAGCAATGACGCTCAGGTCAGAGGGCGCGGTGACGTGGTTAGTGCGCGCCCTCTGCAGAACGTCAGTGCTGAACATGGAGTGGCGCCAGAACGAGGAGCAGGTGACTATTGAAAGTGCCGGGGGCCTGAGCGACAGAGAGGCGAGTATGTGATTTATTTTTTTATCGCAGCAACAGCAAATGGCGCAAGTGTCTGTATGGAGCATCTATGGGGCCATAACGTTTGTGCAGCACTTTATGGGGCCATAACGTTTGTGCAGCACTATATGGGGCCATAACGTTTGTGCAGCCCTATATGGGGCCATAACGTATGTGCAGCACTATATGGGGCCATAACGTTTGTGCAGCACTATATGGGGCCATAACGTTTGTGCAGCACTATATGGGGCCATAACGTTTGTGCAGCCCTATATGGGGCCATAACGTTTGTGCAGCCCTATATGGGGCCATAACGTATGTGCCGCACTATATGGGGCCATAACGTTTGTGCAGCACTATATGGGGCCATAACGTTTGTGCAGCCCTATATGGGGCCATAACGTATGTGCCCCACTATATGGGGCCATAACGTTTGTGCAGCACTATATGGGGCAATTGTTTTGTATGGAGCATCTATGGGGCCATAACGTTTGTGCAGCACTATATGGGGCCATAACATTTGTGCAGCACTATATAGGGCAAGTGTCTGTATGGGGCTATAATTAACATTTGTGGAGCATTACGGTATATGGGGCAAGTGTCTGTATGGAGCATCTTATAGGGCCTTAATCAAGGTTTGTGCAGCACTATATGGGGCAAATATCTTTATAGAGCATCTTATGGGGCCATAATCAGCATTTGTGCAGCATATGGGGCAAATGTGTCTATGGAGCATCGTATGGGGCCTTTATTAACCTTTATGCAGGATTATATGGGGCATATTTTAATATGGAGCATCTTATGGGGTCATCATAAACTTTATGGAGCATTATATGGGGCTCCTGATTCAATATGGATATTCAAAAACACAACCTAATGATGTCTCAATTAATTTTACTTTTATTGGTATCTATTTTTACTTTTGACATTTACCGGTAGCTGCTGCATTTCCCACCCAAGGCTTATACTCGAGTCATTAAGTTTTCCCAGTTTTTTGTGGCAAAATTGGGGGGGGGTCGGCTTATACTCGCGTATATACGGTAATCGAAGAAGCTTTTAAACAAAAGGAAGAACTTAAAAAACTCTCAAGGGATGCTTTCTGTTTCTTAAAATGGATGCCTGCAGACGTCACAGAGTGAACTATTTTGCCATCAATGTCTGATTTGTTTGTGACAAAAATGAAATAGTTATCAAGACATTGGCAGTAAGAGACACCAAAGCTCATCACACCAGTGAGTTTCTCCAGGTCTTGGTGGAAAAGGTTCTGCAAGACTATGAACTTAAAAAAGAGCAAGTTATTTCTGTCGTAACTGGCAATGCTTCAAATATAAGTACTATTAAGCTAATGAATGAGAGTAATGATGGTGACCAGCTGGTCCACAGATACAGAAATGTTTGAAATAGAGGAAGACAGTATTGTAACTGAGGAGCAAA
The DNA here is from genome assembly GCF_032444005.1 of Ranitomeya imitator. Taxonomy (NCBI): domain Eukaryota; kingdom Metazoa; phylum Chordata; class Amphibia; order Anura; family Dendrobatidae; genus Ranitomeya; species Ranitomeya imitator. The sequence goes on from NC_091287.1 coordinate 120,776,842, forward strand.
CTGAAGTTGCTTCAGATGAACAGCAAAATGATAGTTTAGATGATCTTGTTGAAACTGTCAATACGTTCTTTCATTCATCACACGTGCTGTGTTGTGCATACGCTACAGCTGGCTATAAGAGACAGTCTGCAAGAACGACATGCTGCTGCACTGATTGGCAAGGTGAGAAAATTGGCTACTGTTGCCAGAACCCCTAAAGTTGACTCAATTTTGAAGAGACGTGCTGGAAAAGGGGCAATTATTGATCAAGCCACACGATGGGGTAGTACTTACTTAATGATTCAGCGCTTGGTTGAACTGAAAACCTTTCTTGTAGACATGGCTAACCCTCAACTGACGCTAAATGAAAGTCAGTGGAATCAGGTGACTGAGCTAGAAAAATTGCTAGAGCACCTATTTACAGTGACTAAAAAATTACAAGCAGAGGACTTAACTCCAAGTATTTTCTTAAAGGAGTGGAAGAACCTGATGTTTCGCCTGTCCCAAAGAGGAGGCTTAATTGCAAGTGGCATTGCTACATCAATGAAATGGAGAGAGGAGCTACTATTACAAAATAACATTCTTTTTGCAGCTGTTTATGTAGACCCAATGCATCGGATTCTTCTAGATGATCAACAGCTAACTAAAGGAAAAGAAGCTCTGTTTGAAATAGCAGTAAGGATGAAAGGGTTGCAGAACAGTCAGGAGGAACAAGAAGAATTTGGTCGTCCTGCCACATCTTCACCCTCATCAACTGATGAAGAATTTAATTTCGAAAAATATTTGGATCACAAGGACCGTGCAAAGCATTCCCGCATAGAAGAGTCATACCCATCAAAGAACACAGCCAGTACATTTCAGCAGAATCTTTCATGTGCACGAAAAGAAATTGAGAAATTTGACCGTTCATCAAAAATAACAGTGCAAAAAGCGATTCCTCTGTATCCTGACATTGTCAGAGATGTTGCCCGAGTGGTTACTGCTTTGCCACCAACCCAAGTTAGTGTAAAGAGGTTGTTCTCTACTCTCAAAATAATTAGATCAGATTTGATGGCATCCATGAAGGAGGATCTGACAGAGGCAATACTTTTTCTGAGGACAAATTTATAGATTTCTTCTTATTAACTGCATAACAGTGTTTATTGCATATTTACTTACAAGAGTTTAGAAAAGTTTATAAAAGTTGTTTGCTATATTCTAATTGTATTCTAATAAATATAGTTTTTGCTCTAAGTGGTCTGATTACTTATATGATGGTGAGAAACTGAATAAGCACGATGTTAATATTTGACAACAGTAAATTTATTGTTACGAATTGGCCATTTATGAAGGAGTCGTAGTTGGAGTCGGAGTCGGAACCTGATAAAATCCAGGAGTCGGAGTCGCAACTGTGGCTTACCGACTCCACAGCCCTGCTGAAAGTCCAAGGAAAATTTCAGTTAGAGCGGCTCGTAGGATTGCTAGAGAGACAAATCAGAACCCCAGACTGACTGCAAAAGACATTCAGAAACATTTAGCAGACTCTGGAGTTGTGGTACATTGTTCTAGTGTTCAGAAACATCTGCACAAATACAGCCTTCATGGAAGAGTCATCAAAAGAAAACGTCTCCTGCGTGCTCACCATAAAATTCAGAATCAGAAGTATTCAAAAGAACATCTAATCAAGCCTGATGCATTGTGGAAACAAGTCCTGTGGGCTGATGAGGTTAAAATAGACCTCTTTGGCCACAATGATAAAAATGTATGTGTGGAGAAAAAAGGTTAAAGAATTTCAGGAAAAGAACATCTCGCCAACTAGTAAAGGGAATCTGTCGCCCCCTAGGAAGTATATGACCTATTAATATGTGCATATAGGTGATAGAAATATTAAACTAATCCTATCTGTTTGCCTCATATTACCAGTCTTGTTGTGCAGAAATCATATATTGTTTTCTTATGCTAATAATTTCTTCCAGGCTCTGGGGTGAAGTACATCCCAACCTTGGACATATGGATACATCCAAGCAATTCTGTGCGTACACAGCATTTATTGCGTGTTCAGCTGACATATCTGACACCCGACACTGCCAGGAGCAGTGCCTGCACCACTTCCATCAGTTTAATGCTCTGCCCTCCGATCGGCGCACCCACAGCGTAATCCTGAGGAGTCAATTGTTGCCATGGTGACCTGATGTCATCATGTCAACATCCGAATCACCAGGGCTATCAAGTTCGTTAGATCATGCGCATTGCATGACCTAACTAACTTTTGTCAGTGCAGCACTGACTGCTCTTGCATTGCTATCTATAATATAACGCTGGGAGCGTCACTCTGTCCGAAGCCTTTATAGACTGCAGCCCAGGAGATCGCGGTATGCGTAAGCACTGAACGCACACCGCGATCTCCAACGGAGAAGCAGGGACGGGCCAAAAGGGGGTGAGTATAAGCTATATTCACCTGTCCTGTTCCAGCGCTGCGCGCCGCTCCGTCTTTCGGGTCCTCTGCCTGTGACGTTCAGTTCAGAGGGCGCGATGACGCGCTTAATGGGCGCCGCCCTCTGACTGAACAGTCACAGCCAGACGACCTGGAAGATGGAGCGGCGCGCAGCGCTGGAACGGGACAGGTGAATATAGCAAGTGTCGGGGGCCTGAGCTAGCGGCGACTCCGGCACCTGACCCCCACGGCGCGACGGTGTCCCCGCCTGCTCAGGCCCCCCAGCGACGATAGATGAGTATGTTATTTTTTTTTATATATCGCAGCAGCATACGGGGCATACAATACAATGGAGCATCTTATGGGGGCCATCAACATTTATGGAGCAGTATACGGGGCGTATACTATGGAGCATCTTATAGGGGCCATCAACCATAATGGAGCAGCATACGGGGCATATACTATGGAGCATGTTATTGGGGCCATGAACCATAATGGAGCAGCATATGAGGCATATACTATGGAGCATCTTATGGGGGCCATGAACCATAATGGAGCAGCATACGGGGCATATACTATGGAGCATCTTATGGGGGGGCCATCAACCATAATGGAGCACCATATGAGGCATATACTATGGAGCATCTTATGGGGGGCCATCAACCATAATGGAGCAGCATATGAGGCATATACTATGGAGCATCTTATGGGGGCCATCAACCATAATGGAGCAGCATATGAGGCATATACTATGGAGCATCTTATGGGGGCCATCAACCTTTATGGAGCAGCGTATGGGGCATTTGGATGGGAGCAGCAAATTACAAAACGGTGGCGCAGGATGGGAGCAACACATGACAAAAAGGGGGCGCAGGATGGGAGCAGCACATGACAAGATTAGGGCACAGGATGGAAGCAACACATACAAGGATGGAGACCATATACCAATATAAATGCTCGCCACCCGGGCGTAGAACGGGTTCAATAGCTAGTTCTTTATAAGGCTATGTGCACACGTTCAGGAAAATGTGCAGAATTTTCCTGAACAAAACCGGACTTTTTCCGCAGGAAATCCGCATGCGTTTTTTATGGGGTTTTTTTTCCGGAGCTTCCCCATGCAATAAATAGCGGCAAAAATGAGAAAAATCCGCAAAATTAATGAACAAAATTAATGAACATGCTGCGTTTTTTACCGCGATGCGTTTTTTTTTCGCGGCAAAAAAAAAAAAGTAGTACGTGCACAAAAACTGCGGAATGCATTAAAAATGATGGGATGCTTATGTATGCTTTTTTTAAGCGTTTTTTTTTCTCCCCGGGAAACGGCCCGAAAAACCGCGAAAAATCCTGAACGTGTGCACATAGCCTAACTGCGATCAGAGTTATGAAAGTCCCATAGTGGAACTAAGTAAAAAAAAATATAAAAAAAAAATTGTAAAAATGTATGTATAAAATAAATGAAAAATATATTCAACACAAAAATTTAAAAAAAAAGTACATATTTAGTATCGCTGTGTCCGGAACGACTCGGCCTATAAAGCTATACCACTAGTTAACCCCTTCAGTTAACCACAGTAAAAAACAATTAGGTTTTTTCATCATACAACTGAACAAAAAGTGGAATAAAATGCGATCAAAAAGATCACGTAGCACCGCTCATTAAAGGAATGAATATGGATGCGACTCCACTCCCATAGGGAGGAGCGCATATTCATTACTTTAATGAGTGGTACCACGTGACACAGGAAGAGCTGCAGGCGCCAGAGACCATCTGAGAAGCAGAGACCGCGCCAGGAGGGGATGAATATGATGGGGAAGGGTGAGCCATGCGATATTCATCTGTCCACGTTCCACCACCGCGCTGTGTCTTCCGTGTCCTTTGGCTGTGACGTTCAGGTGAGAGGGTGCGATGACGTGGTTATTGCGCGCCCTCTGCCTGAACAGTCACTGCAATGACCCGGAAGACACAACGGCGTGCGGCGGTGGAATGGGGACAGGTGAATATCGCAAGTGCCGGGGGGCCTGAGCCAGCAGCGACTCCGGCACTTGGCTCCCATAGCGCGCCGGTGTCCCCGCCTGCTCAGGACACCGAAACCTGGCCCCCAGCAATGAGAGGTGAGCATGTCTTTTTTTTTTTTTTTTTAAATCGCAGCAGCAGCATATGGGGCATATTATTCTATGGAGCATCTGATGGGGCCATCAACCTTTATGGAACAGCATATGGGGCATATTATTCTATGGAGCATCTTATGGGGCCATCATTAACCTTTGTGCAGCATTATATGGGGCATATTTTTTGTATGGAGCATCTTATGGGGCCATCATTAACCTTTGTGCAGCATTATATAGGGCATATTATTTGTATGGAGAATGTTATGGGGCCATCATTAACCTTGGTGCAGCATTATATGGGGCCTGTTTTGTATGGAGCATCTTATGGGGCCCATCATGAACTGTATGGAGCATTATATGGGGCTCCTGATTCAATATGGATATTCAAAAACATTTAACCTACTGATGTCTCAATTAATTTTACTTTTATTGGTATCTATTTTTATTTTTGAAATTTACCAGTAGCTGCTGCATTTCCCACCTTAGGCTTATACTCGAGTCAATAAGTTTTTTGTGGCAAAATTAGGGGTCTCGGCTTATAACCGGGTCCGCTTATACTCGAATATATACGATAACCTCCCACTAATGAAACAATTCCTGAAATGCTGCTTTTTGTTCATTCTGGCTACAAAATTTGGAATAGAAAGTGATCAAAAAACGTCATGAGACCAAAAACTGTACCAATAAAAAAGTCAATTCGTCCTGCAAAAAACAAGCCCTCACATGACTTTTTTAGCAGAAATATGAAATTATAATATGGCTATGCAGAAACTAGTCTTGACAAAAAAAAAAAAAAGCGTTTTAGTGTAACAGCAGGTAAACATAAAAAAAGAAATAAATCTGCTATCGCGGTAATCAAACTGACCCAAAGAAAGAAGTCAATTAATCACTTACATTGCACGAGGAAAGACATAAAAAATAAAACCAATTATTTACCTGGTGTTGATTTGTTTATTCTACCTCACAAAGACTGCAGTATGGTTCAGCTCACATTTATCCTGTGCTCTGCCCTGAGTGCTTACACAGGTGTTTCCATGTAAATCTCTGCAATAAGTAATTTAGATGGAACCCCTGGTTGAAGAATCCCTATAACGCAAAAGGTGTCAGTCTTTTTAGGCATGCATAAAAGTGCCGTCTGCCACAGTTTTGTGCACCTCTGAAAAGGACACCGCTAAACACAGGCCAGACAGAGTTCAGAGTAACTCTGCTGCCTCACTCTAGTGAATGGATCTCTTGGGAGGTTTCATCTGAATCACGTCATTTGGAGATTTAGATGAAAACCCGGATATAAGTGCTCAGCACAGAGCGAAGGATGTGATCTCAAATGTTACGTAAATTGTTCCCAATAAAAGCTTCAACTCAATCTACAAAAAAAAAACAAGTCCCACATTACTGGTAGCACAAAGGTTCCAGAAAAGCAATATGGCTCCTTGCCCCCCAAAAGAAATTTAGCAAATTCTGCGCTCCGAAATCCTAGTGCCCCCCCTTGCTTCTGAGCCCCAGTGTGCCTAAACCACACTAGTGTCTACATGTTTGACATTTCTGCAGCAGTGTGAACCCGCTTAATTTATGTAATACAAACAAAGAAACAGGTATCACTCCAATGATGCATACCACATATAAAAATAAGAAACAAGATATTGAAAAAACACAAGATTTTATTGAAACACCACATAAAACATAATTAAAAACAAGCACAAAGCCCTATCCATAACAATAAATGCAAGGTACAATAATATGTATAAAGCACAATAAACGTACAAACCTGCAATGCTGTAATGCAATGATAATTGTGTATATATATTTTTTGACAATAAAGATTTTTCATACAACAATTCTCTAATTGCTACACACGTCTTTTGCCAGGTAATTATGTATGTCTTGGATGGTGTGCTATATCTCCTGTCTCTGCGGACAACTGCTGGGTCCTGTTTGAGATTGTGTGTTGGGGATGTGTGTAACTGCCTGTGATATAGGTGCTATGTGCTTGTTCCCCGGGGGCTGCTTGTGTGGGATGTGTGTGCTCTTGCATGGCTACTATATACATCTTGCATGCTTACGATTATTATTATGATTCTATATGTGTAGCCTATTGGCTGCTGCTCGTTTTACTTGCCATGGATGCTGTGCACATTTACCTACTTATTGATTTACGCTCGGTATATCCCTGCGCCTTTGCATCTACCCTGGGACTGGGTAGACAATTTTCACTTCGCAACATCCCCTACTGCTTGTTTATGAAAAACACCCATGGAGTCCAAATCACTACTACACTTGTAGATAAATTCCGAAAGGGGTGTAGTTTCCAAAATGGGGTCAATTAGGGACTCTGTGTATGGAGTCTGCAAACTATTCCAGGAAAATCTGTGCTCTAGGAGGCAAAGAGAGCTCCGTCCCTCTAGAGCAGGGGTCCCCAACTGCAGTCCTCAAGGCCCACCAACAGGTCATGTTTTCACAATTTCCTTTGTATCGAACAGGTAATGCAATTATCACCTGGGCAAGACTAAGGAAATCCTGAAAACATGACCTGTTGGTGGGCCCCTGCTCTAGAGTCTTATGAAACAAATGTTACCTCTATCATGAAGTAAAATATGTCACGAAAAAACAAAACTGTGAGCTGCCAATCACAAGATGGCGGCTCCCATAAACTGCAATTCTCTCATAGCATAATTCATGCAATTTTAGTCATTCTTCAAAAGCCAATTTATTTCATGTTTATTTATATCTAGCCACATTACTGTAATATACACTAATATGTGTGGAAATGATAGGTCCTCTTTAAACATATTTAGTAATTGGCATTCAGGATACCTATAATAGTGGAATGAAAATGGGGCAAAAAAAAAGCACAAACACAGAAACCAGATGGCATTGCGGTAACAAAGAAATTAAATTAATTTACAATAATTATTCAAATAAAATATGTAAATTAACTACATTATTTAGAAATAAAATAAGAGGGCAATAATAAGCTCCAGCTTTCTACAAATACCTTTATCCACTGTTCTTTCCCATGATAAAAGAACATGACAGAAATTCCGATCCTTCCCAGAATATTTTTTTGGATATCATTAAATTGCGCATATTTAAAAACTGCAAAAAGAAGCAAATGTTGTGAACACAAAATCTTAAAGAACTGTAGGCACATTCTGGATGTTGCTTATAATTTATCAGTACAAGTCAGAGTTGTTTAGCACATACTATTCTGGCGAATGTGCATTTTATTTCTATTCTCTAAACAGAATAAACTAGCTAAATAGCTAAGCACCATGTTATCTATTCTTGTATATTATTATGTACTAGCTATATAGGTCTTGGTCCTACAAGCAATGGAACAGGGAGTTGGCTTTGTGGAAAACTGCTGAAGTCACTGAGAACTAGTTTAAAGGGAACCTGTCACCCCGTTTTTTCAGATTGAGATATAAATACTGTTAAATAGGGCCTGCGCTGTGCGTTACTATAGTGTATGTAGTGTACCCTGATTCCCCACCTACGCTGCGCAATACATTACCAAAGTCGCCGTTTTCGCCTGTCAATCAGGCTGGTCAGGTCGGGTGGGCGTGTTCACAGCGCTGTTTCTTCCTCAGCTTGACGTTGGTGGCGTAGTGGTGTCCGAATGTTGAGGTGACTAATCCACTGTGGGCACGTGAACAAGGAGCGCGCGATCTGCGCTATCACCCCCTGTCATCGGTGGGGGCGGCCATCTTCCTGGGGCCGCGCGTGCGCAGATGGAGTGCTCTGCTGCACGGGGCTTCAGGAAAATGGCCGCGGGATGCCGCGCGTGCGCACAAGAGATCGCGGCGGCCATTTTCCCAAAGCCGAGTTTGCATCTCGGTTTTGGGAAAATGGCCGCCGCGATCTCTTGTGCGCACGCGCGGCATCCCGCGGCCATTTTCCTGAAGCCCCGTGCAGCAGAGCACTCCATCTGCGCACGCGCGGCCCCAGGAAGATGGCCGCCCCCACCGATGACAGGGGGTGATAGCGCAGATCGCGCGCTCCTTGTTCACGTGCCCACAGTGGATTAGTCACCTCAACATGCGGACACCACTACGCCACCAACGTAAAGCTGAGGAAGAAACAGCGCTGTGAACACGCCCACCCGACCTGACCAGCCTGATTGACAGGCGAAAACGGCGACTTTGGTAATGTATTTCTCAGCATAGATGGTGAATCGGGGTACACTACATACACTATAGTAACGCACAGCGCAGGCCCTATTTATCAATCTGAAAAAACGGGGTGACAGGTTCCCTTTAAGCTAGTTATTGGGGGTAGTTAGCAGAATCCATGATTTAAAGACATTGTGAAGAAAACTGATATCTTTTTTGGTAATGTATTGAAACTAACCCATTCCTGTGAGTACAATGAAAATCGGTTTGTGCACAGGACATAAAAAAGGTTTGTACACAGACTGATGGCTACTGGGTATACTCTAGTGTCTGATGCATCGCTCCTGATATCTCCACCTCCGGCTTACTGAGACACACCTCATGTCTCCCTACAAATTACTGATGTGAAAACCCTGTTGTGGAAGAGCCAAGTATACTTACTAAAATCTGCAAATTCACAAAAGGGAATTTCTGGCCTTTCATTTATTGCATCCATCTTAAGTGCTTCTGCTATGCATCTTGAAAAGTTATTAAGGAGAGTTAAGTCTTCACATCCTGTACAGACAGTAAGATACAAAGTTCCTAGTTTCATCCAATCACTGTTGACTTTACAGTGCTGTAAAGATAAAATGCAAGTGACCATACAATTTCAACAACCCTATATAATCTCTATATTGCTCACTTCCTATGATGGGTTGTAAAGAATGATTGGAAAGCTTCAACCACGGGCACACTTTCATATTTACAAGGCTTTTCTTTTTTTTACTCCCCAAGTTTGCCCAGTTTAAAAATAACAAAAATTAGCTTTACTCAACCATCGCTGCCGCTGTCATTGCCACCAGTCTTGGTTGACAGTCTATTTCAGTGACGACTACTGCATGTGACCTGTGCAGTCAAATTACTGAATCAACAGTCTCAAAATCGACTACATCGGTGTAATCAGAGGCAACGGTGGGTGAGTGAAGCTCATTGTGTTATTTTTACACTAGGCAAGCCGCCTTGTTAGCGAAAAAAATCAGAAAGATGGAAAACGCTTTAGAATGGGTTTTCTGGTTTCAGGTGCAGTTTGTTTAAAAACATCTTCCAGCCCTAAATCTCCACCACTGCTCATAGTGCCGTAGCCAGTGAGCTCACTGCCTCTGCCCAAATAGACAGCACGAACCGCTGAGTCCACAGATTGGCTGCAGCGCTGCTGACATGATGTCAGTGCAATAGTCTATAACAGACATCGAAAGCATAGGCACAGTACTGGACCCAAGGAGGTTGACTAAAGCTGAATTTTCATTAAAAAAAACCCCAAAAGTAAATGTATATGGGAGTTTTCTGAAATTGGGAAATCCTTCTAAGGCCAAGTTCACATGTTCAGTATTTGACATCAGTATTTGTAAGCCAAAACCAGGAGGGTGAAAAATGCAGAAGTGGTGATGCGTTTCTGTTATACATTTCTTCCAATTGTTCTACTCCTGATTTTGGTTTATAAATACTGAATTTGTGAATGTGGCCTAAAAGTGTGCTTCCAATGTTACTTCCCTGATGGGCAGATGAGGAGAGACACAGCTGCAGGAATTTGTACTGCTCAGTTGCATCTCACTATGCCCAATTTGCAGATCGGCAGAAGAGGAACACTATATAGAATATAGAAACCAAATTCTGCAGAGTCAAAAACCACTGGAATTCTTTAGAGATATGCTGTAGGTTTGTTGCACATTTAACCTTTTGAACTGCAAAAGGTGAAATCTGAAGTATATATTAACGGATTTCATATTCACATCGGGGGTCAATTTCCACTGCATAGTCTCATCACTGTGTGTGAATTGTATTCTATGAAATCAAACAAAACTAATATTGTAATATGCAGTGGATTTTTCACCAGGAAAATCTAGGCAGAAAACCTGCTGGCATATGCCTTGCGGGAATAAATATTTAGACTGTGACCTTCGTGATTTGGGCTCTGCATGCCATCACTTTGGATTTAAAAAGAAACAACTGATATGCAACTAAAGTGTAGACTTTCAGGTTTAGCTAAAACATAAAATAGAAATAAATTGTGAAATGTTTAGGAATTGCAACCATTTTTCTACAAAGCCTCATATCAGGGGCTCAAAAGTAATTGGACAAATTGATCTGGTAGAAGGTTTACACAGTAAAATATCGATATTTGCAGATGATACAAAACTATGTAAAGCAGTTAATACAAGAGAAGATAGTATTCTGCTACAGATGGATCTGGATAAGTTGGAAACTTGGGCTGAAAGGTGGCAGATGAGGTTTAACAATGATAAATGTAAGGTTATACACATGGGAAGAGGGAATCAATATCACCATTACACACTGAACGGGAAACCACTGGGTAAATCTGACAGGGAGAAGGACTTGGGGATCCTAGTTAATGATAAACTTACCTGGAGCAGCCAGTGCCAGGCAGCAGCTGCCAAGGCAAACAGGATCATGGGGTGCATTAAAAGAGGTCTGGATACACATGATGAGAGCATTATACTGCCTCTGTACAAATCCCTAGTTAGACCGCACATGGAGTACTGTGTCCAGTTTTGGGCACCGGTGCTCAGGAAGGATATAATGGAACTAGAGAGAGTACAAAGGAGGGCAACAAAATTAATAAAGGGGATGGGAGAACTACAATACCCAGATAGATTAGCGAAATTAGGATTATTTAGTCTAGAAAAAAGACGACTGAGGGGCGATCTAATAACCATGTATAAGTATATAAGGGGACAATACAAATATCTCGCTGAGGATCTGTTTATACCAAGGAAGGTGACGGGCACAAGGGGGCATTCTTTGCGTCTGGAGGAGAGAAGGTTTTTCCACCAACATAGAAGAGGATTCTTTACTGTTAGGGCAGTGAGAATCTGGAATTGCTTGCCTGAGGAGGTGGTGATGGCGAACTCAGTCGAGGGGTTCAAGAGAGGCCTGGATGTCTTCCTGGAGCAGAACAATATTGTATCATACAATTATTAGGTTCTGTAGAAGGACGTAGATCTGGGGATTTATTATGATGGAATATAGGCTGAACTGGATGGACAAATGTCTTTTTTCGGCCTTACTAACTATGTTACTATGTTACTATGTTACATTTACAATAAATAAAAGGGTAATTTTTGACCCCTTCGCCACCTTGCGATTTCCCTTCTTCCCAGAGTCATAACTTTTTTATTTTTCTGTCAATATAGCCGTATGAGGGCTTCTTTTTTGGGGGACAAGTTGTACTTTTGAATTAAACTATTTATTTTACCATGTACTGTACTGAAAAACGGGGAAAAAATTCCAAGTGCAGTGAAATGTGAAAAACATGCAATTACCGCATATACTCGAGTATGAGTTTCAAAATTTCCAGCTTCATTTTAGTGACCGACATCAGCCACAACCATCACAAATACCTCCATATAGCAAACAGATATGAATCAAGAGGACAAATGGAAGTTCGTTAAAAAAGGTATAGACATGATTTTATTAACAAATAATACCACACATAAATACACGCAACCGTCACATACTGACAGTGCAAACACAGACACGACAAGTATAAGACACCAGAAAAAATGGGTCTACCGCATATACCTGTGCGGCTAGAACAGTGGAAGATGTATCAACCCTCAAAACTATCCCTAGGCACTTCCGACTGGTACATAACTGTGATCCTAAAGAATTTAAGGTTAGAGGCATTGATGTTATACACACAGGTATTAGGGGCGGCAATATAAAAAAACTGCTGGCACAACGAGAACTTATGTGGATTGTCACTCTTGGGACTGTTAAACCTGCTGGGCTTAATGAAGCCCTCAATTTTGGTCCTTATTTATAAATAGGCAGATGACTATGCGGACTTAGGTTCTACTACTTTATCTCCCCTTCTCCCTTTATTCTCTCTTCCTGCATTTTAGTTATGTTGTTTTTAATGCTTATTTGTCTTATATTTATATTTAGGTTTATTAGTATTTCTCTCCGGTGATTGATATTCTCCCCTGACTTGGCAATATGTACCCAGCTATCGGCACCTATTTACTAATGGAATGAGGAAATCGAATTATATGTGGCCGTTCACGGGAGCCGTGGGATCCTATTATATACCCGGCACTTACGAGAAGATGTCTCCAACCAGCTTGCTTTCCTATATATGGTTCATATGAAGATACTGAATGGACACGGACTATTGAATTTTATGGTTACGCCCCCTTACCTACGCAAGTAGCGTTGTTTGGCTACAACTAACACAGGAGGCGGTGCTGGGTTCCACTGGGCTCTTGCTGTGGTGCGCGTGCGCGCGCCTCCGTCGTGGCTCCGCCCTCCCTCCTCCGGCGACTTCCTGCAGCGGGCGCGGGCGGGACCTGCTGGTGCCCACCGGTTCCCGAGGCCGGATATGTCCGGGCGGGGGCGGGTGGACCCTGGAGGGCAGCGTGCGCATGCGCCGGATCCACACGGCATCAATATGGGACCGGACAGCTGTTTTTAATCTGTGCACTATTTAAAGGCTTGGTAGGCACTAAAAGAGCATACTACCCCTTGAGAAAGCGAGGCGAAACACGCGTCGGGGCGTGTATAGCGGTCTACCTGCAGTAAGGTGAGATATTTTCCCCTTCACCCCCTCTTTACCTCGATAGTGGCTTATGTTAGACACTCATTGTGGGTGTGATTCTCCGGCCATTTACACACTATACCTAGAGTGTACCTCATATGAGACTTAGATTGCCGGGAGATTCTAGTGGGGACTATTTCCTGCCTGCACCTTTCCATATTTTACTGTGTGGTGTTATGTTGATTATTTATATGCGGTAGACCCATTTTTTCTGGTGTCTTATACTTGTCGTGTCTGTGTTTGCACTGTCAGTATGTGACGGTTGCGTGTATTTATGTGTGGTATTATTTGTTAATAAAATCATGTCTATACCTTTTTTAACAAACTTCCATTGTCCTCTTGATTCATATACTCGAGCAAAAGCCGAGATTTTCAGCCCATTTCTTTAGGCTGAAAGTGCCCCTTTTGGCTTATACTCAAGTCATTGTCCCAGGGGGTCGGCAGGGGAGGGGGAGCGGCAGCGGTCACATCATACTCACTCCTTCCAGGTGCGATCTCTGCACGTCCCTGCTTCTCAGATGGTCTCCACGCTGGCAGCTTGTTCCTGTGTTCAGCGGTCACATGGTACCGCTCATTAAAGTAATGAATATGCACGTGACTCCACTCCCATAGGCGTGGAGCCCATATTGGGAGTCATGCATGCCTATGCCATCACACTGCCTCCACCATGTTTTACAGAGGATGTGGCGTGCTTTGGATGATGAGCCTGTCACTAGGATACAGCAACAGAAGGGCCGGAAGATTGCGGAGTATGGTTACATGAACACCAGCAGATTTTCCTTGCTCTGTCAGTGCAAGGGTTTATCGGTTCAGTTGATCTCCTGGAGCGGTCTATCTTGAATTTTCTCAGCTGTTCTCTGTTGGCCACTCCTCTTTGTTATACAGTATATCACAAAAGTGAGTACATCCCTCACATTTTTGTAAATATTTATATCTTTTAATGGGACAACACTGAAGACACTAATACAATTTAAAGTAGTCAGTGTACAACTTGTAAAACTGTAAAATTGCTGTGCCTTCAAAATAACTCCCACAGCCATTAATGTCTAAAACACTGGCAACAAAAGCATTACCTTAAAGGCGTATTCCCATCTCCAAGATCCTATTGCCACAGGTGTATCAGAGTTATCAGACAGTCGCACTGCATCTAGCTGCAGAGCGTCTCAGTGGTTGGCTTTGCAGACTCCTTCCTAGTTCTTCTAACTTTAGTACCCAGTGGCAACCTTCCCCGGCTCTAGTTGACAAACCTGGACAGGGGTGTTTATAACTCCCAGGTTGCTGCTGGGAGTTGCGGGTAAGATTTCCATTTCCCTGTTGAGGCTTGGAGCTATAGCAGTCGGATATCTTCCTCTTTGGCGCTTCTCTCCGAGTCTACTCAAGCTAAGTGTTCTCCTTATTTGTGTATCCCATCTGTCTTTAGTTGTAGTGGGATTTGATTAGTGTTCATCCTGTCCTTTCCTATGCAGGGCTTATCACCAGTGTAAGGCAAGGGTTAGGTATCCTGCTCGGCAATCGGTGCAGAACCTATTTAGGGACACTTAAGGCAGACAGGGTGACGTTAGATCTGCCGAGGGTTCTCTACTTCCCCTTATCAAGTGTTGGGTTCCATTTCCCTTAGTGTTGCACTTTAGTCTTTCCTACATTGTGCGTGACACCTATCCCAATATATAGTAGGTGTACTAATAATAGTAATATTGGCAAATACCGCCAATTAGAAATGCAGTATAGTTCTTCTGATTCGCTATGTCTCTTTCCTCATGTGCAGGCATTGCAGGGCCTTAGGTATCCATGGTTACGACTACTGATCTTGTGACATTTATTTAGCTAGTTGCCAGTGGTCGTAACTGTGGATATCTAAGGTCCTGTAATGCCTGCTCATGAGGAAAGAAACACAGTGAATTAGAAATATATTACATTTCTAATTGGAGGTATATGCTAATACTATGACACCTACTACATATTGGAATAGGATCTTGGCGATGGGAGTACCCCTTTAACTCTCTTGCTCATAGAGTTCACTAGAGCTTCACAGGTTGCGACTGGAATCCTCTTTTACTATGACGACATCACAGATGTGGTAGATGTTCGATACCTTGTACTTCCATTTGAGGATGCCCCACAGATGCTCAATAGGGTTTAGGCCTGGCGACATGTTTGGCCACTCCAGCACCCTCAGTTCCCTCAGTTTCTTTAGCAACGTAGTGGTCGCCTTGAAGGTGTGTTTGGAGTTATCATGGAATACTGTTCTGAAGACCAGTTTCGGATGGGAGGGGGCTCATGCTCTAGTTCAGTATGTCACAGTACATGTTGGTATTCACAGTTCTCTCAATGAACTGTGGCTCCCCACAGCCGGCAGCACTCATTTAGCTCCAAAAGGTTACACTCCCACCACCATGCTTGGCTGTAGGAAAAACACACTTGTCTTTGTACTCCTTACTTGGTTGCTGCAATACACGCGTGACACGATCTGAACCAAATAACTGTCATCAGACCAAAGAACATGGTTCCAGTAATCCATACCCTTAGTTAGCTTAGTCTTTAAAAAAGTGGCCCTTCTTGTGCATCATCTCTAGAAGAGACTTCCTTCTAGGACAACAGCCACAAAAACCAATTTGATGCGGTGTGCGGCGTATGGTCTGAGCACTGACAGGTTGACCCCACCTCTTTAACCTCTGCAGCAATGCTAGCAGCACTAATATGTCAATTTTGAAAAGACAATCTCTGGATATGATGCTGAGCATGTGCACTCAACTCAATTCTTTGGTGAACCATGGCGAGGCCAGTTCCGAGTGGAACCGGCCTTGTTACATCACTGCATGGTCTTGCCACTGTGCTGCAGCTCAGTTTCAAGGTGCTGACAATCTTTTTATAGCCTAGGCCTTCTTTATGTAGAGCATCAATTTTTTTCTTCAGATCCTCAGAGTTGTTTGCCATGAGGTGCGATGTTGAACTTCCAGTGACCAGTATGAGAGTGTGAGAGCGATAACACCAAATTTAACAAACCTGCTCCCCACTCACACCTGAGACCTTGTAACACTAATGAGTCAAGACACCGGGGAGGGAAAATGGCTATTTGGACACAATTTGGCCATTTTCACTTATGGGGTGTACTCACTTTTGTTGTCAGCACTTTAGACATTAATTGCTGTGTCTGGAGTTATTTTATGGGCACACCAAATTTATACAAGCTGTACATTAACTACTTTACATTGTATCAAAATGTCATATCTTCAGTGTACTCCCATGAAAATATATAATAAAATATTTACAAAAATGTGATGGGTGTACTCACTATTATGATATACTGTATATGCTTGCCACTGACACTTGGGAATTGCCACTGATTGTTTATCACTAGCTGGTTTGAAGTTGGAGTTCAGTGTTTGGCGTAGGTGGTTGGAGAGTTTTTAAAGAGATTTTTGCATGGAGTCGATGTGCGTGTTTATCTTTATCCTCTCCCATTTAGTTTGGGTCTCCTATTCCGCCATTTTCCATTCTGTTGTTTTCTGAGTGTATTTATATGATTGTAGTTTTCCTTTATCCCTGCCTGTTTACCCCTTTCTGGTTAGTGTTTTCCGATACACTTCGGCCTCATACCTCCCTGGGTGGCAGAGGGAACAGTTAGGGGTTAAGATCGAAGCATAGCAGGGTATGAGACCCTGGCGTGTCCCCCATCCAGGGTAATCTGAGAGACAGTGATAGCCTACGATGCACCTAGTTCGAGGGATCAGGTAGGTGCCCACACAGTCTCTTGCCACTACTTGAGAGCCGTTCTAACACTTCTCTATACTTTTTGTCCCTAGCCATTATTTTGGTACAGGATGATCTTTGTTTCACCTGTCCAGGGAATGCTTTTCCAGAACTGGGCTGGCTTCTTATGTGTTTTTTTGTCAAAGTCTAATCTGGGCTCTCTATTTTTAAGACTGATTAATGGTTTGAACTTTGTGGTGAGCCCTCTGTAGTATTAACTCTCATGAAGTCTTCTCTTTATGGTAGATTTAGAAACTGCAATACCTACATTCTGGAGAGCTTTTTTCTTACTTGGAGGGGGGGGGGGGGGATTGAGATGTTGTGAAGGAGTTTTACTTCACCATGGAAACGATTCTGATAACATCCAATACTGTTGTTTTCCATGGGTGTCCAGGCATTTTTGAGTTCCCAAGAACACCAGTACAATCTTTTTTTTTTTTGCTGAATATAAAAAATTATTGATTCGGCCACTAATAAAACACTTCTGCTAGCTCTCCGCTGGATTTCATCTTTTTATTCCAGCCTAGTGAAAGTCTGTTTAACTTCCATTGAGAGCTCGTTTAACCGCATATTGTGGGTTCACAGCAACAGCTTCCAAATGCAAATGTCACACCTGGGATCACCTCCAGACGATTTACCTGCTTAATTGATGATGGATTAACGAGAGAAAAGCCCATGCAGTTCAATGAATAACTTGAGATAATTGTCCAATTACTTTTGGTCTCTTGAAAAAAAGAGACAGCTACATATTAAAGAGCTTTAATTCTTAAACCCTTACTCCAATTAAGATGTGAATACCTTCAACATTAAAGCTGAGAGTCTGCACTTTAAAGAGGTTGTCTGGTCCAAATTTACAAGTTTGCATTCACTACATGTGACTGCATGCAGACTTCTGAATCCCACAGCGCACTCACTGTTGGGATTTGCCGGTTTCTGGGACAGGAATGGTGGTGATGTAAGCATTATGCATACACCCAGCTAGAGCTTGTCTAGTAGGCGTGACCTGGCTCTATGCAGTGGTGTTGATTGAGGCTCCACCCAGTCTAGTGAAGCGGACGTCCAGTGGGCGCGGCCTCTGTCTACACCAGTCTATGGATCAAGGCTGCGACCAGTAGACGGGCTCTGGTCAGGAGTATGCCTAACACATAAGAACGCGTGATCCTGACTCAGAAAGTGGTAACTTTTCGCAGCGTGCGCGGGGGGAATTTATAAGTCTGCGGTCGCACAGAGTCACTCCAGACTTATCAATTTAAACCTGACCAACCCTTTAAGACCATATTGAGTATAGAACTGTATTTTTAATGTGTTTTGGTAAACCACTACAATGCTCAAAATTTGTATAACTGTCCAAATATTTTAGACCTAACTGTACATTTTACTTTCATTAATAGAGGATAACACATAAGATATTCCCTTTCGTGTACATCTTGCCTGATCTGCATTGGAATTTCTTTCAGCTGTTTATTAGCAACATGATAAACTGTTGTTTTTTTTATTATTAAAGTGCTAGCTAACAAAAAATGTAATTATGGTTTCTTGCTAAAATCTACCATAGGTATAAAGAGTTAGGTTTGAAGGCAGTTTCCAGTACCAAAGAGCAGAACTGTGAATGCCGCTAAATGAAAAGCTTTAACTCTCAGTGGAAATTCAAACACAAATTATCTTTTCAAAACACTAATTTAGAGGGGTTTTCCACTACATCTACTGATGAAAATGACACAAGCACAGAGCTCAGTGATTCACGGGGCACATCACTGATGCAGCCAAAATGACGTCACTGCTGCAGCAAAAACACAGAGAGAGATGGACCCGGGGAGGGCAAGTACTATATGTATTTGTTTTATTATTACTAGTATTCGATTTGTTTGTGCACCACTTAGAAAACCCCTTTAAGAGGTGTATTTATATTTGTTATAGGAAGAAAAAAATCAAAGCATATGTACCTCCACTTCAGAAACTGCTGCATCCATGTCAAGAGCCCGATTTGTTTTTGAAATTTTCAACTCAAGACTAGATCCAATCAATGTCCACAGGTAAAAAAAAAAACACAACATAAAAGAAGCACTTTTTAGATGAGAAGGTACAGTTAAAAAGCCATATATAATCAATGCAATACATCAATTGTAATTCAGTTTCCATTGAAACCATTTTGGGCTACAGACAACTTTTTGATCACTTTATTCAGCTTTTTTTTTTTTTTTTTTTAACTGCATGAATAGAACAGCAATATTGTTTTTTTTCCTTTACATCACTTTTTAACTGGATTATAAAATGATTATACCGAATGTACAGTATATATGTTCATGTTTTACTAAATTTGAATCAAAATCACTTTAAAAAAAAATGTGTTACCAGTATGAAAGACCTATAACATTTTTATGCTTCTGTCAATGGAGCTGTACAAGAATTTGTTTTTCGGAGGGGGTCAGGGATGGGGGAGTAAATAAATAAATAAATGGGGGGGGGGGGGAATAGCAGTAGCTTTATTTTTAAAATTTTAAAATGCATAAGACCATTTGCTTTTTGGTCCATTGTTTTGGGAAACGAGAAATTGTTTCAACTTATTTTTTATGGGTTAACTGTACAAATTAGGCTACTTTCACCCTATCGTTTTTTTAAATCCGTCACAATGCGTCGTTTTGCAGAAAAAACGCATCCTGCAAAAGTGCTTGCAGGATGCGTTTTTTCCCCATACACTTCTATTGACGACGCATTTGCGACGGATTTGCACACTTCGCATCCGTCTTGCGACAAATGCGTCGTGCTTTGGTGGACCGTCGGGAGAAAAAAACCCTACATGTAACGTTTTTTTCTCCCGACGGATCGCTTTTTCCGACCGCGCATGCGCGGCCGGAACTCCGCCCCCACCTCCCCGCACCTTACAATGGGGCAGCGGATGCGCCGGAAAAATGCATCCGCTGCACCCATTGTGCTATGCAGCAAACGCTAGCGTCGGAATCTCTCCCCGACGCATTGCGACGGGGAGATTCCGACGCTAGTGTGAAAGAAGCCTTAAACAATATAATAATTACTAGCTTGTGTCATTATAACAATATTGAGTCAGTGCAGCAATATCAAAGATGTTAAACCTGCAGAGCTGAATCCTGAAAGTGAGCATATTACACGCTGTTAAGATTGGCTACAGTGCTTCATTTTATAACTAAAGGGCTTGTCCAGGTTTGAGATGAAAGTCTGCAGTCACTCTCTGTGACTGCAGGCTCCTGAGTTCTCACAGTGCATGTACTACACACTTTTAGGATTCTCTCTTGTCGATGGCAGGAGTGGACAGTCATGTGAGCACAAGCATACGATATGTATTCATCTGGCCACATTAAAACGTGTCCAGCCTCACTCAATTCATTTTCGTTGAATGAGGGCACGCATGTCTAGTCGGCTTGTGACCACATGTATGAAAAATCGAATAATTGCAGTTTTTGCGACCTCCCTCTCTCACCGCCAGAACCAGAGAATCCTGACAGCATGCCTTACGCACTGTAAGAATTCAGAAGTCTGGGGTCACTTAGAATGAGTACGGACACATCACAATCTTTTATGCGCCTAACAAATAAAAACATAGTAACCCTTAAAGGGAACCTGTCACCCCGAAAATCACGGGTGAGGTAAGCCCACCGGCATCAGGGGCTTACCTACAGCATTCTGTTAATGCTGTAGATAAGCCCCCGATGTTACCTGAAAAAGGAGAAAAAGACGTTATATTATACTCACCCAGGGGCGGTCCCGCTACTGGTCAGGTCAGATGGGCGTCTCTGGTCCGCTGCGGCGCCTCCCATCTTCTTTCCATGACGTCCTCTTCTGATCTTCAGCCACGGCTCCGGCGCAGGCGTACTTTGCTCTGCCCTGTTGAGGGCAGACAAAGTACTGCAGTGCGCAGGCGTCGGGCCTCTGACCTTTCCGGTGCCTGCGCACTGCAGTACTATCCTCTGCCCTCAAGAGGGCAGAGCAAAGTACGCCTGCGCCGGAGCCGTGGCTGAAGATCAGAAGAGGACGTCATGGAAAGAAGATGGGAGGCGCCGCAGCGGACCAGAGACGCCCATCTGACCTGACCAGCAGCGGGACCGCCCCTGGGTGAGTATAATACAACGTCTTTTTCTCCTTTTTCAGGTAACATTGGGGGCTTATCTACAGCATTACAGAATGCTGTAGATAAGCCCCTGATGCCGGTGGGCTTACCTCACCCGCGATTTTCGGGGTGACAGGTTCCCTTTAACTTGTCAGATGGCACAACACTTTAGCAGAGCCATGTATCACGTAATCTTACAAGTTATGGATCAAGAATACATAACCAGACCCAACATCAGTATAGACATACAGTACAGACCGAAAGTTTGGAAACACCTTCTCATTTAAAGACTTTTCTGTATTTTCATGACTCTGAAAATTGTGAATTCACACTGAAGGCATCAAAACTATGAATTAACACATGAGGAATTATATACTTAACAAAAAAGTGGGAAACAACTGAAATTATGTCTTATATTCTAGGTTCTTCAAAGTAGCCACCTTTAGCTTTGATGACTGCTTTGCACATTCTTGACATTCTCTTGATGAGCTTCAAGAGGTAGTCACCGGAAATGGTTTTCACTTCACAGTTTTGCCCTGTCAGGTTTAATAAGTGGGATTTCTTGCCTTATAAATGGGGTTGGGACCATCAGTTGTGTTGAGCAGAAGTCTGGTGGATACACAGCAGACAGTCCTACTGAATAGACTGTTAGAATTTGTATTATGGCAAGAACAAATCAGCTAAGTAAAGAAAAACGAGTGGCCAACATTACTTTAAGAAATGAAGGTCAGTCAGTCCGAAAAATTGGGAAAACTTTGAAAGTGTCCCCAAGTGCAGTTGCAAAAACCATCATGCACTACAAAGAAACTGTCTCACATGAGGACTGCCCCAGGAAAGAAAGACCAAGAGTCATCTCTGCTTCTGAGGCTAAGTTTATCCGAGTCAGCAGCCTCAGAAATCGCAGGTTAACAGCAGCTCAGATTAGAGACCAGGTCAATGCCACACAGAGTTCTAGCAGCAGACACATCTCTATAACTGTTAAGAGTAGACTTTGTGCATGAAAAACACCAAAAAAGGACACATTCAAGAAAAAACACCAAAAACAGGCAAAGATGGTTACCTGTCTAAATAGGCCTCAATACAAATGCACAAGCAGGGTGCAGCGGACCCAAACAAAATAGCAAATGCGGACTTCCGGGAGGCGGAGCTAGCGAACGGCCGCTTTTTAGCAGAGCTCCCGGACCTGGGGCGCTATATGCATCTAAAGCGCTGATTTATTCCACCTAGAGTCCAGGATAAGGACCGGACAAGGAGCACCGGCGATAGCCCCAGCTCTCCAGATCCCCGGGAGTCAAGAGGCGCAGGCAGCGCCACGCTCACTGCAGAACACGGTATCGCTCCGGACCAGCAGGGTCGGAAGCGGTAAGGGGACCGAAGGAAGAGAGCGCTCGGCACGCAGAGGCACCGATCTAGGTCGGTGAGGAGGGCAGAAGTCGCCGAAGAGGACGCGAGGAGTGCAGGCGCGGTGAGCGGCTCCAGAGAGACACAGAGGCTCAGCGCGGGAAGAGGAGGTGAGCCGGCGCCATTTTGTTAGAAAGCGCGCCGGTCCCCACAGCCCGCCACGCACCGCCAGAGAGAAGAAGTGAGCCAAACCTCAACTATAATAGCCGCTGCCAGGACAAGGTGAGCGGCACAGGCGACATATATTATCCGGGCACAGGGGGAGCTGGTGAAGGTTACGGACTTAAAGTACCCTAGAGAGAGGAGCCCCAGACCCCTCATCCCCCATATTGAGGGCACTGACTTGTGAAGTCTCATAGCAGAAAGCATCGCTGGTACAGGAGAGTGCACGTGGTGCCCCTGATCCAGGTTAATCATAAAGGAGAGAGACATTTCTGCAGGATTACAGGAGACACACATGGTACAGGGTGAATTGCACAAACTGCATAGCAAGAGCACAGAACTGGCTTTTATCATATCTCCATAGTAACCACAGTGTTGTTGTAGTATATTGGACAGCACTGTGTTGTAAGTGAAAGCTCACCTGTTGTGATAACGTAAAAGACATTTAGATTCATCCTCAGATGTAGCTACCAAGCACAAAGATATCACTAATAACTTAACAAATATCTCAGGCTTCCATTTCACCATGGACAAATTTGTGGGTAAAGGTGCCAAGGCCGGCAGAAGTTCTACACGCATTCAGGCAGGCACATCTCCGGTATCACAAAGCGCTGATACCAATACAGATAATCCACAGTCAATTGCAACCGCTATCATAGAACGGCTGATGCCTGAGATAGACAATCGTTTGGCGGCTTTCCAAACTTCACTGGACACAATAGTCTCACAAGTTAATACCCAGGGCGCACGCATAACAGACGCGGAACAAAGAATATCAGACCTGGAGGATTCTACCATAACTCTCTCAGACAAACTAGATGATAAAGAAAAGATTATATCGGATTTAATAGATAAAGTAGACGACCTTGAAAACAGATCCCGTCGTAATAATCTGAGGCTTATAGGCCTCCCAGAGTCGATCCCTCCCTCGGAGCTAGTGAAAATCACATCTGAGTGGCTGCCTAAAGCTCTTGGGGTATTGCCAACATCGGGCGTTGTGGCCATCGAAAGAGCACATAGACTAGGACCCCCAAGAGGAGGAGAAGGGGACAGGCCACGTCCGGTCATTTTTAAAATCTTGGACTTCCAGGATAAAATTCGTATTCTGGCAGCATTCAGAAAACAACGTACTCTGATGTATGAGAACCACAAATTATTACTGTTCCAGGATTACTCGGCCGCCATGGCAGCCAAACGCAAAGCTTTTAATCCTGCTTGTAAAATGTTGGTGGAAAAAAATATTCGCTTTAACCTGCAGTATCCTGCGATTCTGCGCTTTGTCATGGAGGGGAAAAATCGGTCCTTCAGCGACCCAGAAAAGGCTCTGGAATTCCTTCGGGAAGCACCCCAGGCTCACTCTAACTCTAATTCTGCTAAGTCCTGAATAAGAAAGCTACTTTAATATGTCATTATTAAGTGATATCATGCTCGTGCTAACATTCTTGTGCCCACAAGCGGCATGTTTACTTTCTATGTTATGTTTACTTTAACCCCTTCATGACCCAGCCTATTTTGACCTTAAAGACCTTGCCGTTTTTTGCAATTCTGACCAGTGTCCCTTTATGAGGTAATAACTCAGGAACGCTTCAACGGATCCTAGCGGTTCTGAGATTGTTTTTTCGTGACATATTGGGCTTCATGTTAGTGGTAAATTTAGGTCAATAAATTCTGCGTTTATTTGTGATAAAAACGGAAATTTGGCGAAAATTTTGAAAATTTCGCAATTTTCACATTTTGAATTTTTATTCTGTTAAACCAGAGAGATATGTGACACAAAATAGTTAATAAATAACATTTCCCACATGTTTACTTTACATCAGCACAATTTTGGAAACAATTTTTTTTTGTTAGGAAGTTATAAGGGTTAAAATTTGACCAGCGATTTGTCATTTTTACAACGAAATTTACAAAACCATTTTTTTTAGGGACCACCTCACATTTGAAGTCAGTTTGAGGGGTCTATGTGGCTGAAAGTACCCAAAAGTGACACCATTCTAAAAACTGCACCCCTCAAGGTACTCAAAACCACATTCAAGAAGTTTATTAACCCTTCAGGTGCTTCACAGCAGCAGAATCAACATGGAAGGAAAAAATGAACATTTAACTTTTTAGTCACAAAAATTATCTTTTAGCAACAATTTTTTTATTTTCCCAATGGTAAAAGGAGAAACTGAACCACGAAAGTTGTTGTCCAATTTGTCCTGAGTACGCTGATACCTCATATGTGGGGGTAAACCACTGTTTGGGCGCACAGCAGGGCTTGGAAGGGAAGGAGCGCCATTTGACTTTTTGAATCAAAAATTGGCTCCACTCTTTAGCGGACACCATGTCACGTTTGGAGAGCCCCCGTGTGCCTAAAAATTGGAGCTCCCCCACAAGTGACCCCATTTTGGAAACTAGACATCCCAAGGAACTTATCTAGATGCATAGTGAGCACTTTGAACCCCCAGGTGCTTCACAAATTGATCCGTAAAAATGAAAAAGTACTTTTTTTTCACAAAAAAATTCTTTTCGCCTCAATTTTTTCATTTTCACATGGGCAGTAGGATAAAATGGATCATAAAATTTGTTGGGCAATTTCTCCCGAGTACGTCGATACCTCATATGTGGGGGTAAACCACTGTTTGGGCACTCGGCAGGGCTCGGAAGGGAAGGCGCGCCATTTGACTTTTTGAATGGAAAATTGGCTCCAATTGTTAGCGGACACCATGTCGCGTTTGGAGAGCCCCTGTGTGCCTAAACATTGGAGCTCCCCCACAAGTGACCCCATTTTAGAAACTAGACCCCCCAAGGAACTTATCTAGATGCATATTGAGCACTTTAAACCCCCAGGTGCTTCACAGAAGTTTATAACGCAGAGCCATGAAAATAAAAAATAATTTTTCTTTCCTCAAAAATGATTTTTTAGCCTGGAATTTCCTATTTTGCCAAGGATAATAGGAGAAATTGGACCCCAAATATTGTTGTCCAGTTTGTCCTGAGTATGCTGATACCCCATATGTGGGGGTAAAACACTGTTTGGGCACACGGCAGGGCTCGGAAGGGATGGCACGCCATTTGGCTTTTTAAATGGAAAATTAGCTCCAATCATTAGCGGACACCATGTCACGTTTGGAGAGCCCCTGTGTGCCTAAACATTGGAGATCCCCCAGAAATAACACCATTTTGGAAACTAGACCCCCAAAGGAACTAATCTAGATGTGTGGTGAGGACTTTGAACCCCCAAGTGCTTCACAGAAGTTTATAACGCAGAGCCATGAAAATAAAAAAAAAAAATTATTTTCTCAAAAATGATCTTTTAGCCTGCAATTTTTTATTTTCCCAAGGGTAACAGGAGAAATTTGACCCCAAAAGTTGTTGTCCAGTTTCTCCTGAGTACGCTGATACCCCATATGTGGGGGTAAATCACTGTTTGGGCACATGCCGGGGCTCGGAAGTGAAGTAGTGACGTTTTGAAATGCAGACTTTGATGGAATGCTCTGTGGGCGTCACGTTGCGTTTGCAGAGCCCCTGATGTGGCTTAACAGTAGAAACCCCCCACAAGTGACCCCATTTTGGAAACTAGACCCCCAAAGGAACTTATCTAGATGTGTGGTGAGCACTTTGAACCCCCAAGTGCTTCATAGAAGTTTATAATGCAGAGCCGTGAAAATAATAAATACGTTTTCTTTCCTCAAAAATAATTATTTAGCCCAGAATTTTTTATTTTCCCAAGGGTTACAGAAGAAATTGGACCCCAAAAGTTGTTGTCCAGTTTCTCCTGAGTACGCTGATACCCCATATGTGGGGGTAAACCACTGTTTGGGCACATGCCGAGGCTCGGAAGTGAAGTAGTGACGTTTGGAAAAGCAGACTTTGATGGAATGCTCTGTGGGCGTCACGTTGCGTTTGCAGAGCCCCTGATGTGGCTTAACAGTAGAAACCCCCCACAAGTGACCCCATTTTGGAAACTAGACCCCGAAAGGAACTTATCTAGATGTGTGGTGAGCACTTTGAACCCCCAAGCGCTTCATAGAAGTTTATAATGCAGAGCCGTGAAAATAATAAATACGTTTTCTTTCCTCAAAAATAATTATTTAGCCCAGAACTTTTTAATTTTCCCAAGGGTAACAGGAGAAATTTGACCCCAATATTTGTTGTCCAGTTTCTCCTGAGTACGGTGATACCCCATATGTGGGGGTAAACTACTGTTTGGGCACATGCCGGGGCTTGGAATTGAAGTAGTGACGTTTTGAAATGCAGACTTTGATGGAATGCTCTGCGGGCGTCACGTTGCGTTTGCAGAGCCCCTGATCTGCCTAAACAGTAGAAACCCCCCACAAGTGACCCCATTTTGGAAACTAGACCCCGAAAGGAACTTATCTAGATGTGTGGTGAGCACTTTGAACCCCCAAGTGCTTCATAGAAGTTTATAATGCAGAGCCGTGAAAATAAATACGTTTTCTTTCTCCAAAAATAATTATTTAGCCCAGAATTTTTTATTTTCCCAAGGGTTACAGGAGAAATTGGACCCCAAAAGTTGTTGTCCAGTTTCTCCTGAGTACGCTGATACCCCATGAGTGGGGATAAACCACTGTTTGGGCACACGTCGGGGCTCAGAAGGGAAGTAGTGACTTTTGAAATGCAGACTTTGATGGAATGGTCTACGGGTGTCACGTTGCGTTTGCAGAGCCCCTGGTGTGCCTAAACAGTAGAAACCCCCAGAAATGACACCATTTTAGAAACTAGACCCCCCAAGGAACTTATCTAGATATGTGTTGAGCACTTTGAACCCCCAAGTGCTTCACAGACGTTTACAACGCAGAGCCGTGAAAATAAAAAATCATTTTTCTTTCCTCAAAAATTATGTTTTAGCAAGCATTTTTTTAGATTCACAAGGGTAACAGGAGAAATTGGACCCCAGTAATTGTTGCGCAGTTTGTCCTGAGTATGCTGGTACCCCATATGTGGGGGTAAACCACTGTTTGGGCACACTTCAGGGCTCGGAAGTGAGGGAGCACCATTTGACTTTTTGAATACGAGATTGGCTGGAATCAATGGTGGCGCCATGTTGCGTTTGGAGACCCCTAAACAGTGGTAACCCCTCAATTCTACCTCCAACACTAACCCCAACACACCCCTAACCCTAATCCCAACTGTAGCCATAACCCTAATCACAACCCTAACTCCAACACACCCCTAACCCCAACACACCCCTAACCCTAACCACAACCCTAATTCCAACCCTAACCCTAAGGCTATGTGCCAACGTTGCGGATTCGTGTGAGATATTTCCGCACCATTTTTGAAAAATCCGCGGGTAAAAGGCACTGCGTTTTACCTGCGGATTTTCAGCGGATTTCCAGTGTTTTTTGTGCGGATTTCACCTGCGGATTCCTATTGAGGAACAGGTGTAAAACGCTGCGGAATCCGCACAAAGAATTGACATGCTGCGGAAAATACAACGCAGCGTTCCCGCGCGGTATTTTCCGCACCATGGGCACAGCGGATTTGGTTTTTCATATGTTTACATGGTACTGTAAACCTGATGGAACACTGCTGCGAATCCGCAGCCAAATCTGCACCGTGTGCACATAGCCTAATTCTAAAGGTATGTGCACACGCTGCGGAAAAAGCTGCGGATCCGCAGCAGTTTCCCATGAGTTTACAGTTCAATGTAAACCTATGGGAAACAAAAATCGCTGTACACATGCTGCGGAAAAACTGCACGGAAACGCAGCGGTTTACATTCCGCAGCATGTCACTTCTTTGTGCGGATTCCGCAGCGGTTTTACAACTGCTCCAATATAAAATCGCAGTTGTAAAACCGCAGTGAAATGCGCAGAAAAAAACGCGGTAAATCCGCCATAAATCCGCAGCGGTTTAGCACTGCGGATTTATGAAATCCGCAGCCGAAAAATCCGCAGAGGACCAGAATACGTGTGCACATACCGAAACCCTAACCCTAGCCCTAACCCTACCCCTAACCCTAGCCCTAACCCTATTCTAACATTAGTGAAAAAAAAAATTTCTTTATTTTTTTTATTGTCCCTACCTATGGGGGTGACAAAGGGGGGGGGGGTCATTTATTATTTTTTTTATTTTGATCACTGAGATAGATTATATCTCAGTGATCAAAATGCACTTTGGAACGAATCTGCCGGCCGGCAGATTCGGCGGGCGCACTGCGCATGCGCCCGCCATTTTGGAAGATGGCGGAGCCCAGGGAGAAGACGGACGGGACCCCGGCTGGATCGGTAAGTATGATGGGGTGGGGGGGATCGGAGCACGGGGGGGGGGGGGGGAATCGGAGCGCGGGAGGGGTGGAACGGAGCACGGGGGGCGTGGAACGGAGCACGGGGGCCTGGAATGGAGCACGGGGGGGTGGAACGGAGCACCGGGGGGGTGGATCGGAGTGCAGGGGGGGTGATTGGAGCACGGGGGGGAGCGGAGCACAGGACGGAGGGGAGCCGGAGCAGTGTACCGGCCAGATCGGGGGGCGATCGGTGGGGTGGGGTGGGGGCACATTAGTATTTCCAGCCATGGCCGATGATATTTCAGCATCAGCCATGGCTGGATTGTAATATTTCACCCGTTATAATAGGTGAAATATTACAAATCGCTCTGATTGGCAGTTTCACTTTCAACAGCCAATCAGAGCGATCGTAGCCACGAGGGGGTGAAGCCACCCCCCCTGGGCTAAACTACCACTCCCCTTGTCCCTGCAGATCGGGTGAAATGGGAGTTAACCCTTTCACCCGGCCTGCAGGGACGCGATCTTTCCATGACGCCGCATAGGCGTCATGGGTCGGATTGGCACCGACTTTCATGACGCCTACGTGGCGTCATGGGTCGGGAAGGGGTTAAGGTTGAGTACACTTGTTATTATTGTTACAGAGTTAAAATGGGGAGGGAACTTGGGAGGGGGGATGGGCTCCGCTTATGTACACTTAAATCTTGGGTTTTGGGAGATCTTAAGCTCACTCGCTGGGATGGGTGGGGATCTCACTTACAACTTATACAGGTGGGTCTGGTGGTCACCCGAAAAGGGATAGGTTAATGACTGATCAGGCAGACACCAAAGATACCACTATCCGCTCCCTACAATGGTGCTCATGGAATGTCAATGGACTTAATTCCCCAGTCAAGAGGAAAAAGGTTGTTAATTTTCTACAAAAACAGAATTTCCACATTATTTTTCTCCAGGAAACACATTGGGTTAAAGGTAAACACCCCTCTTTGTTAAGTAGAAAGTATACACTTTGTGCTGAGGCCTCATATACAAAAAAACAACGAGGAGTGGCTATATTGGTATACAACGGCCTCAACTATGAGATACTAGACACCCTAGAAGATCCTCAAGGCAGATTTCTGCTGGTCAAAATCATGATTGAGGGAATGTGTTTCAATCTAGTTAACATTTACGCTCCAAATGTGCCTGAGGTTCAGTTTCAAGTTAAACTAAGAGAGAAACTGGCGGGATGGGATACGTCACGGGTGGTCATGGGAGGTGACTTCAATGAGGTAGCAGACATATCCATGGATAGATCTAACCCTAGAGAAACTCATCGTGTAATGCAAGATAGTAGCATCCAATCACTAATAGATCACTTTGATTTAATTGACATATGGAGACTACAACATCCTTTGGAGAGGGACTACTCTCACTACTCCCACGTACACGATTCACACGCCAGGACTGATTGCTGGCTGTTACACGAATCATTGTTACCCTTAGTAACACAATCAAAAATACAAAACATTCATATTTCGGACCATGCCCCAGTGACATTTCAATCCAAATTAGTATCCCCAATACATCAGGAACGGAGGTGGCGATTCCCATCATACCTATACCAATCAGACGATTTTAGAAAATACCTACAAATGTCATGGGGAGTATATAAAAATGATAATCAAATCCATTGTGATGATGCACACTTGTTCTGGATGGCCTCTAAGGCTGTGCTGAGGGGTCAAATTATTTCCTATGTTAGTCATAAAAAAAAAGACATTATGAATAGAGCTAGGGAAACGCAAAAATCAGTAACCCAGGCCTACAAAGATTTTAAACTAAATAACACTCCATTGACAAAGGAAAAATTTCTGAGGGCTAAGGAAGAGGCAGACACTTTAGCACATGAATTGGCTCTATTCAACTTAGACTATCAAAAACAAAAATACTTTAAAGGGGGCAACAAGCCAGGGAAGGTGTTGGCGTCCCTCACAAGACCATATAGGAAACCAACGAGAATACACAAAATACAACAACGCGATGGTCACATTTTAACTAAAAATGAAGAGATAGTGGATGAGTTCCGTTCTTTTTTCAGCGAGTTGTATAGGTCAGAGACAGGGGGTGGAAGCGAGGAGTTTCTCAAAGACCACCTTGCCCCAACGCTCACAGAGGAGGAGAGAGAGACCATTAACTCCCCAATAACACAGTCAGAAATTGTACAGACTATAACTAAACTTAAAGTATCTAAAGCACCCGGTCCAGACGGATTCAGCAATGAACACTATAAGATTTTAGGTTCATGTATAGCTCCCCACTTGTGTGAGTTATTTAATAAGATAGTTGGACATGGTCACATGCCAGACCGATTTAATGAAGCGGTGGTTATTGTTCTCCCAAAGCCAGGTAAAGATCATACTCGGGTTGAGGGATATAGACCTATTTCATTATTAAATTCAGATTTTAAAATTTTCACAAAAATTTTGGCAGACAGACTACAGAAAATAATGCCAAAATTGATATCACCACAACAAACCGGGTTTATTCATGGGAAATCCATTACATACAACATTAGGACAGCGGTGAGCGCCATATCTTATAGTAGAGCAAATAAACATATGAAAACCATTGTGGTAAGCCTAGACGCGGACAAGGCGTTTGATAGAGTAGCATGGAACTATCTATATGATTTGCTATCATTCAGAGAGTTTGGCCCATGGTTTAGTGAAGCAGTCAAATCAATTTACAGAAAGCCATTATCCAGGATGTCCGTAAACAATGTTCTATCCAAACCCTTTGAGATTCAGAGGGGGACCCGACAGGGATGCCCTCTGTCCCCACTATTGTTCGACATAGCTCTAGACCCATTCTTGAGAATGTTACAGAATGAGGCGGCCTTTGAAGGGGTGAGGGTGGGAACTAAATCGGTAAAGATATCAGCCTTTGCTGATAATGTTCTTTTATTTATTGCTAACCCGGTTAAGGCAATCCCAGCCATCATGCATATCCTAGAGAGTTTTGGTAAGTGTTCTGGGTTCAAAGTTAATTACAGTAAATCTGAGGCCCTGGCAGTTTTTAGATCTGGGAGGTTGAGTGATCCCAAATTCCCATTCCACTGGTGCCAAGAGTCTATTAAATACCTGGGGATAAGGCTACCTGCGGACCCTTCTATTTTATATAGAACGAACTACAAACCACTAATCTCCTCCATAATTGATCTTCTCCAATCCTGGAAACATTTCGCACTGTCGTTCTCTGGCAGATGCCACTTAATTAAAATGATAGTTTTTCCCAAGTTGCTATACGCTTTTCAGACTCTGCCCCTTCTCTTGACTCAATCAGATCAGAATCTGTTGAACCTAAACTTTCAAAGATTCATTTGGGGGGTTGGAGGTAGATCACGCATAAGTCTCGCAAGACTACAGGCGACCAAATTGGAGGGTGGTGTTAATTTTCCTGATCTGGGAAGATATAAATTAGCGGCTAATCTCAGATATGCAATTGACTGGATTAGGGGTATTTCTCATTTTGCAAATGTTGAAATAGAGCAACAATTTTACCCACACTTTTCGCTACCAGCTTTATTGCATTTGGGTGGGGAAGACCTCCCAATGGGAATAAATGACCACCCGTCACTATGGCAAACGATGCAAACTTGGAGACTATGTAGGAAGATTTGTAATTTAAGATATAATCTATCCCCGTTCCAGACCTTTTTGGGAAACCCGAGGTTCATGGGGGGTTCAGCACCATCTTTTTATAGGATTTTGGCTTCTGAGGGATGTGGGCAGGTAATAGACCTATTAGATCTTAATTTCTCAATAATATCCTTTGAAACGGCATCACAACAATATCCATTATTTAATAATAAACCGTTTTTATTTCTCCAAGCACGTAGCTTGGCACAGAAATGTCGGACATTGGGGGGGACGGCAGAGGGGAGGACCAATTTAGATGGGTTTATCAGAAATACAAAAGCCCACCCAGCTTCTATAAGTAACATCTATTCAATATTGCGTAGGAAGTGGGTGGGGGAAGGAAAAACCACGGGCGTGGCGAGGTGGTTGAGAGATATACCAAACTTGGAGGTGAGTGACCTTTTTGAGGCTACCATAACACAAAGAAAGATTCTACCATATAGCAGTTATACTGATATGGCACTTCTAATTTTACATAGAGCCTATATCACACCGTGCATGCAATCTAAAATGTCCCCATCCATCATCTACCTATGCTCTAAATGTAAAGCCCGTAACACTGACATTTATCATCACTTATGGAGTTGCCCGCAAATTCGGAAACTTTGGGGAGATGTACATAAGGAATTGCAAACAATTTGTGGAGTGGATTTCACACTCACTCCGCAATGGGCCATTTTTAACATCCTAGACGAAACATCTCGAAAATTACCCAAACACGTCAAGGCAACACTTATAATATGGGCTTCAGCAACTAGGAAGAGTATTTTACATCAATGGTTGAGTCCCTTAGTCCCTTCCATTCGCACAAAAATACAGTTCATATTTAGAATGGAATGGTTAGACACATTAACTAACAAAGAAAAACAAGTAAGCAAATTTTTTTCCACATGGGATACTTTTATTCCATCATTCCTTTGGAGACTAGGGAGAAACTGAGGGCACAGTTTGAAAATACCCAATGGTATTTATTGCAGCGGATAGGTGGTAACTCACCAATTTCATGAGGTACTTTTATGGTTAAGTGTACACAAAGTATGGAGGTTCATGTTTTTGGTTTATGTTGGGGTGGGGGGATAAGGGATACAATATCATTATATTGTCACATTATCGCATTACTGTATCATCAACTTTGGAAATGTATATTTTGTATGTTTTGTATTAGATTATAAAATTCTAATAAACAGATTTAAAAAAAAAAAAAAAGCAAATGCACAGGTGCAATACCTAATGAAACAGCGAGCCTTCAATAAGGGTTTGGCCGTGTGGTACACCAATGCACCCTGCTTGTGCATTTGTATTGAGGCCTATTTAGACAGGTAAGCATCTTTGCCTGTTTTTGGTGTTTTTTCTAGACTTTGTGCAGTAGGCCTTCATGTTAAAATAGCTGCTAGGGAACCACAGCTAAGGACAGGCAACAAGCAGAATAGACTTGTTTGGGCTAAAGAACACATGGAATGGACATTAGACCAGTGGAAATCCATGCTTAGGTCTGATGAGTCCACATTTGAGATCTTTGGTTCCAACCACCGTGTCTTTGTGCGACGCAGAAAAGGTGAACGGATGGACTCTACATGCCTGGTTCCCACCGTGAAGCATGAAGGAGGAGGTGTGATGGTGTGGGTGTGCTTTGCTGGTGACACTGTTGGGGATTTATTCAAAATTAAAGGCATACTGAACCAGCATGGCTACCACAGCATCTTGCAGCGGCATGCTATTCCATCCGGTTTGCGTTTAGTTGGACCATCATTTATTTTTCAACAGGACAATGACCCCAAACACACCTCCAGGCTGTGTAAGGGCTATTTGACCAAGAAGGAGAGTGATAGGGTGCTACGCCAGATGTCCTGGCCTGCACAGTGGTTTGGAGTGAGCTGGACCGCAGAGTGAAGGCAAAAGGGCCAACAAGTGCTAAGCATCTCTGGGAACTCCAAGATTGTTGGAAGACCATTTCCGGTGACTACCTCTTGAAGCTCATCAAGAGAATGCCAAGTGTGTGCAAAGCAGTCATCAAAGCAAAAGGTGGCTACTTTAAAGAACCTAGAATATAAGACATATTTTCAGTTGTTTCACACTTTTTTGTTAAGTATATAATTCCACATGTGTTAATTCATAGCTTTGATGCCTTCAGTCTGAATTTACAATTTTCAGAGTCATGAAAATACAGAAAAATCTTTAAATGAGGTGTGTCCAAACTTTTGGTCTGTACTGTATGTCACTAGAGCCCCCATTAGAACAGAAACACAGCATCACAACTCAGATCAGTACAGGAATACATCACACCAGTCATCAGGCTGCGGATCATACATGAACCACAGAACTGATGCGAATTAGTATCACAAAAAAAGTTTTTTTGTCCTGTGCAGCACATCCCAACATGATGTCCTTAAAAATAGCAGTGTCATTATAATTCTCCTGAATAAAAATATCTACCCTACGCTGAGCCCCCCCTCTTATGGTACATGCCCTGCACACTGCCCTCTCCTTTCCATACTGAGCCCCCTCTTTACACTGTCCTCTCATACTGGGTCTCCCCTATAGAGTCCAGCCTCTAAACTGTGACCCCTCAGCACACAATCCCCACTATGCTAACCCCCCAAACACACACTATTCAGTCTCTATTCTATGCCCACTCACACTTTTATCCCCCCACACTGTTTCCTCACACATTTCCCCCTCCCTCTTCATACTAACTCCTCACCCACCCACCCATTATATCACATTTTTACAGGATGAAAAGGGTGAAGCAGTCACAAATGATGTTGAGAGGGCCGAACTTTTTAATTCCTATTTTGCATCTGTGTGCTCTCACAAAGCAACTGTAACAAACTGATCTTCACAGTGCCATTGAAGGACTAAAAGAATCCACACTATCCATAAACACACAGATGGTGAGGGAATACTTGGCTAATTTAAATGAAGAAATCATCAAGAAAAAAATGCTTCATAATTAGACCATAGTACAATCAAATTTTTTTTTACTGAATAAAATCTAAAAATATGAACATGTGGGTGTCTAAATTTCCGACGGTAATGCTTATGGTCAAAGTGTGGGGTAAAATTAAAAGTTTAAGAGGAATTACTGGGTTCACGAGGAATACCCCTATATGGGATAATCCATACCTGCCGCAATTGAGGACATTGAAGGGGTTTGCGCAATGGCGACGAGTGGGTATCTGGTGGCTCTCACAGCTGATAGATGGGGGTGTCTTTAAATCATTTGAGGACTTACGAAAGGAGTTCTCACTTCAGCATTCTTTATTTTATCAGTATTTACAAGTAAGACACGCTTATATAATGCAGACTCATATACACCCTATTATACATCATGATACTGTTATTAATAGGCTTGGTTTACAGGCATCTACAAGGGGACTAATTTCATTTGTATACGGTGAGCTCCTCTCGAGGGTGCTATTGGGTCACCCGATGACGGCATTAGCGAAATGGGAACAGCAAGTGAGGGAGATTTCGGTAGATCAATGGGAGTCAATAATGCAAATGATCCCTAAGTTGTCCCTCAGTGAGCCTAACCGTCTGTCTCAACTATATATCCTTTATAGGACTTCTAAGTGGCGGTTTGATTTGAATCTAAGGCCAAATTCAAAATGTCCCAAGTGTACGCTCGATAATGCAGATATCCTACATATGTTCTGGACGTGTCCCTGTATACAAATATTCTGGATTATGGTTCTCAACTTAATATATATGGCCACAAAGCAGGATATTCCCAGAGACCCTATTGTCTGTGTGCTCGGATATGTTGAGGAGGCGGGAAGAGATGATTATTCACAAATAGCTGATGCTAGAAAGCTTTTTACTGCTAGAAAATTAATAGCATATCACTGGAGCTCAGATAAAGTTCCCAGGAGGAAAGAAAATGTAAATAAGCTAAATCTCATACTATGCAGAGAGAAGGCCATTTATCTTAACCCCTTCACCCCCGGAGCTTTTTCCATTTTCGTTTTTCGCTCCCCTCCTTCCTAGAGCCATAACTTTTTTATTTTTCCGTCAATATGGCCATGTGAGGGCTTATTTTTTGCGGGAAGAGATGTACTTTTGAATGACACCATTGGTTTTACCATGCCTTGTAACAGAAAACGGGAAAAAAATTCCAAGTGTGATGAAATTGCAAAAAAAGTGCAATCCCACACTTGTTTTTTGTTTGGCTTTTTTGCTAGGTTCACTAAATGCTAAAACTAACCTGCCATTATGATTCTCCAGGTCATTATGAGTTCATAGACACCTAACATGTCTAGGTTATTGTTTATCTAAGTGGTGAAAAAAAATTCCAAGTTTGCTAAAAAATAAAAAAACGAAATTGCGCGATTTTCCGATACCCGTAGCGTCTCCAATTTTCGTGATCTGGGGTCAGGTGAAGGCTTATTTTTTGCGTGCCGAGCTGGCGTTTTTAATGATACCATTTTGGTGTAGATATGTTCTTTTGATCGCCCGTTATTGCATTTTATGCAATGTCGCGGCGACCAAAAAAACAATTTTGGCGTTTAGATTTTTTTTCTCGCTACGCCATTTAGCGGTCAGGTTAATCCTTTGCTTTTATTGATAGATCGTGCGATTCTGAACGCGGCAATACCAAATATGTGTATGTTTGATTTTTTTTTAATTGTTTTATTTTCATTGGGGCGAAAGGGGGCAGCACGGTGGCGCAGTGGTTAGCACAGCAGCCTTGCAGCGCTGGAGTCCTGGGTTCTAATCCCACCCAGAACAACATCTGCAAAGAGTTTGTATGTTCTCTCCGTGTTTGCATGGGTTTCCTCCGGGCACTCCGGTTTCCTCCCACATTCTAAAGACATACTGATAGGGAATTTAGATTGTGAGCCCCATCGGGGACAGCGATGATAATGTGTGCAAAACTGTAAAGCGCTGCGGAATATGTTAGCACTATATAAAAAAAAAAAAATAAAAGAAGGGGGGTGATTTGAACTTTTATATATTTTTTTATATTTTTAAACACTTTTTTTTTAAATTTTGCCATGCTTCAATAGAAGCATGCACTACACGATCGCCTCCATAGAGGTGAAGTACAGATCACCTCTATGTAGCAGAAATGCAGGTGTACTTTGAACGCCGACCACAGGGTGGCGCTCACAGCAATCGACCATCAACAACCATAGAGGTCTCAAGGAGACCTCTGGTTGTGAAGGCAATGCATCGCTGACCCCTGATCATGTGACGGGGGTCAGTGGTGCGACGAGTACCGGCCGCGCGGCCGGGAGCGCTAGTTAAATGCCGCTGTCACCGCTTGACGGCGGCATTTAACTAGTTAATGGGCGCGGAGACACCATCACGTGTTTCTCAACGCAGTGATCCAGAACACTGCCCCCAAATATGCAAATGCAAGTAGAGGAGCTGCGGAGACACCATCACGTGTTTCTCAACGCAGGCAGTGAATAGCCAGGCTTTTCCTCGGGAAGGAACAACCAAGGGAAGGGCAGCATCCAATAAAGGAAAACATCCAATAAAGGAAAACCACCTATGGCAAGCATGGTATCCATCCACAGACAGCTGTTTCGGGGTTTTTGCCCCTCATCAGTGTGGAGTAGGAAACTGGCTATCAGGAGCAGTGCCTAGTAGAAAGTCTTTAAAGGCACGGATGATTGACCTCGTGGAGACCAAAACATCCAACACCGCGGAGACACCATCACGTGTTTCTCAACGCAGTGATCCAGAACACTGCCCCCAATTCCTGCATTAATGGAAGGAAGAATTTGCAGGCATTTAATCCATCCTGGTGTGGGATATTGGAGTACAAAGATTCCACATCCACGGTGGCCAGGATGGTTCCTTCTGGTAGAGGACCTATTGCTGATAGTTTATTCAATAGGTCAGTTGTGTCCTGAATGAAGCTGGGTGTATCCTTTACCAGGGGTTTAAGAATACCCTCTACCCATCCAGATATCTGCTCAGTAAGGGTGCCCACACATGAAATAATTGGTCTTCCTGGTTTTCCAGATTTGTGGATTTTGGGAAGCATGTAGAATGTCCCTGTTCTTGGACTTTCTGGTATCAGGTCATTGGCTCTTATGAATTCGTCGGGCAGACAAGATACCAACTTGTTTAGTTCCTTGTAATAGTCCTGTGTAGGATCCGACTCCAATTTTTTGTAGTAGCGTGTGTCCATAAGTTGTCTGTTTGCTTCCCTCATATAGTCTGATGTGTTCATCATGACTATTGCACCTCCCTTGTCAGCAGGTTTGATGATGATTTCTTTGTTGGTTTTCAGAGGCTGTATGCTGCTACAGATGGATCTGGATAAGTTGGAAACTTGGGCTGAAAGGTGGCAGATGAGGTTTAACAATGATAAATGTAAGGTTATACACATGGGAAGAAGGAATCAATGTCACCATTACACACTGAACGGGAAACCACTGGGTAAATCTGACAGGGAGAAGGACTTGGGGATCCTAGTTAATGATAAACTTACCTGGAGCAGCCAGTGCCAGGCAGCAGCTGCCAAGGCAAACAGGATCATGGGGTGCATTAAAAGAGGTCTGGATACACATGATGAGAGCATTATACTGCCTCTGTACAAATCCCTAGTTAGACCGCACATGGAGTACTGTGTCCAGTTTTGGGCACCGGTGCTCAGGAAGGATATAATGGAACTAGAGAGAGTACAAAGGAGGGCAACAAAATTAATAAAGGGGATGGGAGAACTACAATACCCAGATAGATTAGCGAAATTAGGATTATTTAGTCTAGAAAAAAGACGACTGAGGGGCGATCTAATAACCATGTATAAGTATATAAGGGGACAATACAAATATCTCGCTGAGGATCTGTTTATACCAAGGAAGGTGACGGGCACAAGGGGGCATTCTTTGCGTCTGGAGGAGAGAAGGTTTTTCCACCAACATAGAAGAGGATTCTTTACTGTTAGGGCAGTGAGAATCTGGAATTGCTTGCCTGAGGAGGTGGTGATGGCGAACTCAGTCGAGGGGTTCAAGAGAGGCCTGGATGTCTTCCTGGAGCAGAACAATATTGTATCATACAATTATTAGGTTCTGTAGAAGGACGTAGATCTGGGTATTTATTATAATGGAATATAGGCTGAA
Source organism: Ranitomeya imitator (assembly GCF_032444005.1). NCBI lineage: Eukaryota > Metazoa > Chordata > Amphibia > Anura > Dendrobatidae > Ranitomeya > Ranitomeya imitator. The sequence goes on from NC_091287.1 coordinate 120,816,428, forward strand.
CTGGATGGACAAATGTCTTTTTTCGGCCTTACTAACTATGTTACTATGTTACTATGGCCTTTCTCTCCTGGGCACTAATGTTGGATATTGGATTGCCTGCAAATTCTCCTGGAAAACACAGGGACTGATGCATATTCTGTGGTGAACCTTATAAAATTCATCCTCACCCACAATTACTTTGAATTTGACAAGAAGATCTATCTACAGGAGACTGGCACAGCAATGGGAAGTAAAATGGCCCCACAGTATGCAAATCTTTTCATGGCCAAGCTTAAAAGCGACTTTTTGTCCTCATGTCCCATCAGGCCTCTGGCGTACTACCGCTACATTGATGACATTTTAATCATCTGGACGGTGTCTGAGCCACAGCTAAAGACGTTCCATGAACAGTTTAATCAATTTCATCCTACCATCAACTTGACACAACTACTCCTGCACTGAAATTAACTTTTTGGACACCATCATTAAGCTGCAGAACAATAAAATAGAAACATCCCTGTATAAGACGCCAATCGACCATCCAACATACCTTAAATGGGACAGTTTCCATCCAAAACACATAAAAAAACTCTATTGTCTACAGCCAAGCCATCAGATACAATCGTATATGTTCCAACCCAATGGATAGGGATGAACACCTTGGTCACCTCAGAAAGACCTTTTTGAATCAGGGCTACCATCCAAGAACAATTGAAAAGCAGATTACCAGAGCCACCAGAATATCAAGGAATCACCTGCTACATTACAAAGCTAAAGAAGAAAATAACCGGGTACCTCTAGTAGTTACCTACAATCCAAATCTGGAGGTGCTAAGGGGAGCTGCACGGAAATTACAACCTTTACTACAAAAAGATGCCCGCTTACAATCATTTTTCCAGACCCCCCACTACTGTGTTTTAGGCAGCCCCCAAATCTAAGAAGCATCATTGTAAAGAGCTCCCTGTCCTCTCCAACAGCTGCAGGAACCTTTCCTTGCAATCAGAAAAAATGTAAAACCTGTCCATTTATAATGACCACGGACAAGATAAAGATCCCCAATTCACATCAGGACTACAAGATCCCAGGTACTTTCAGCTGCGTCACTTCTAATGTGGTGTACCTAATTATATGTACTAAATGTCCAACTGGGGGCCTGTATGTGGGGGAGACAGGGCAAAATGTTATGTAGGCAATCCAGTGACACAGTGTGCCAGCAATCAGAGCACATACAGTGATCTGACAATAACCCAAAAAACAATAGAACGAGCTCTGAGACGTGGAATCTCTGTAGACCGCAATACCTGAACCTATCCTAAACACAACTAAAGGCAGCTGTGGATTGCGCCTGACACTACCTATGCAACTCGGCACAGCCTGAGGAGCTGACTAGCCTGAAGATAGAAAAACAAGCCTGACTTGCCTCAGAGAAATACCCCAAAGGAAAAGGCAGCCCCCCACATATAATGACTGTTAGCAAGATGAAAAGACAAACGTAGGGATGAAATAGATTCAGCAAAGTGAGGCCCGATATTCTAGATAGAGCGAGGATAGCAAAGAGAACTTTGCAGTCTACAAAAAACCCTAAAGCAAAAAACCACGCAAAGGGGGCAAAAAGACCCACCATGCCGAACTAACGGCACGGCGGTACACCCTTTGCGTCTCAGAGCTTCCAGCAAAACGAATTAACAAGCTGGACAGAAAAAGTAGCAACAAAAGCAAAGAAGCACTTATCTAAGCAGAGCAGCAGGCCACAGGAAAGATCCAGAAGCTCAGATCCAACACTGGAACATTGACAAGGAGCAAGGAAGACAGAATCAGGTGGAGTTAAATAACAAAGCAGCCAACGAGCTCACCAGAACACCTGAGGGAGGAAGCTCAGAAGCTGCAGTACCACTTGTGACCACAGGAGTGAATTCAGCCACAGAATTCACAACAGTACCCCCCCCTTGAGGAGGGGTCACCGAACCCTCACCAGAGCCCCCAGGCCGACCAGGATGAGCCACATGAAAGGCACGAACAAGATCTGGAGCATGGACATCAGAGGCAAAAACCCAGGAATTATCTTCCTGAGCATAACCCTTCCATTTAACCAGATACTGGAGTTTCCGTCTAGAAACACGAGAATCCAAAATTTTCTCCACAATATACTCCAATTCCCCCTCCACCAAAACCGGGGCAGGAGGCTCAACAGATGGAACCATAGGTGCCACATATCTCCGCAACAACGACCTATGGAATACATTATGTATGGAAAAGGAGTCTGGGAGGGTCAGACGAAAAGACACAGGATTGAGAATCTCAGAAATCCTATACGGACCAATAAAACGAGGTTTAAATTTAGGAGAGGAAACCTTCATAGGAATATGACGAGAAGATAACCAAACCAGATCCCCAACACGAAGTCGGGGACCCACACGGCGTCTGCGATTAGCGAAAAGTTGAGCCTTCTCCTGGGACAAGGTCAAATTGTCCACTACCTGAGTCCAGATCTGCTGCAACCTGTCCACCACAGAATCCACACCAGGACAGTCCGAAGACTCAACCTGTCCTGAAGAGAAACGAGGATGGAACCCAGAATTGCAGAAAAATGGAGAGACCAAGGTAGCCGAGCTGGCCCGATTATTAAGGGCGAACTCAGCCAACGGCAAAAAGGACACCCAATCATCCTGGTCTGCAGAAACAAAACATCTCAGATATGTTTGCAAGGTCTGATTGGTTCGTTCGGTCTGGCCATTAGTCTGAGGATGGAAAGCCGAGGAAAAAGATAGGTCAATGCCCATCCTACCACAAAAGGCTCGCCAAAACCTTGAAACAAACTGGGAACCTCTGTCAGAAACAATATTCTCAGGAATGCCATGCAAACGAACCACATGCTGGAAGAACAAAGGCACCAAATCAGAGGAGGAAGGCAATTTAACCAAGGGCACCAGATGGACCATTTTAGAAAAGCGATCACAGACCACCCAAATGACTGACATCTTTTGAGAAACGGGAAGGTCAGAAATGAAATCCATCGAAATATGTGTCCAAGGCCTCTTTGGGACCGGCAAGGGCAAAAGCAACCCACTGGCACGTGAACAGCAGGGCTTAGCCCTAGCACAAATCCCACAGGACTGCACAAAAGTACGTACATCCCGTGACAGAGATGGCCACCAGAAGGATCTAGCCACTAACTCTCTGGTACCAAAGATTCCAGGATGACCAGCCAACACCGAACAGAAGTTCAGAGATAACTTTACTAGTTCACCTATCAGGGACGAACAGTTTCTCCGCCGGACAACGATCAGGTTTATTCGCCTGAAATTTTTGCAACACTCGCCGCAAATCAGGGGAGATGGCAGACACAATGACTCCTTCCTTGAGGATACTCGCCGGCTCAGATGAACCCGGAGAGTCGGGCACAAAACTCCTAGACAGAGCATCCGCCTTCACATTTTTAGAGCCCGGAAGGTACGAAATCACAAAATCGAAGCGGGCAAAAAATAACGACCAACGGGCCTGTCTAGGATTCAAGCGCTTGGCAGACTCGAGATAAGTAAGGTTCTTATGATCAGTCAATACCACCACGCGATGCTTAGCTCCTTCAAGCCAATGACGCCATTCCTCGAATGCCCACTTCATGGCCAGCAACTCTCGGTTGCCCACATCATAATTACGCTCAGCAGCCGAAAACTTCCTGGAAAAGAAAGCACATGGTTTCAACACTGAGCAACCAGAACCTCTCTGTGACAAAACTGCCCCTGCTCCAATCTCAGAAGCATCAACCTCGACCTGGAACGGAAGAGAAACATCTGGTTGACACAACACAGGGGCAGAACAAAAACGACGCTTCAACTCCTGAAAAGCTTCCACAGCAGCAGAAGACCAATTAACCAAATCAGCACCCTTCTTGGTCAAATCGGTCAATGGTTTGGCAATGCTAGAAAAATTACAGATGAAGCGACGATAAAAATTAGCAAAGCCCAGGAACTTTTGCAGACTTTTCAGAGATGTCGGCTGAGTCCAATCCTGGATGGCTTGGACCTTAACCGGATCCATCTCGATAGTAGAAGGGGAAAAGATGAACCCCAAAAATGAAACTTTCTGCACACCGAAGAGACACTTTGATCCCTTCACAAACAAAGAATTAGCACGCAGGACCTGGAAAACCATTCTGACCTGCTTCACATGAGAGTCCCAATCATCTGAGAAGATCAAAATGTCATCCAAGTAAACAATCAGGAATTTATCCAGATACTCACGGAAGATGTCATGCATAAAAGACTGAAACACAGATGGAGCATTGGCAAGTCCGAACGGCATCACTAGATACTCAAAATGACCCTCGGGCGTATTAAATGCAGTTTTCCATTCATCTCCTTGCCTGATTCTCACCAGATTATACGCACCACGAAGATCTATCTTAGTGAACCAACTAGCCCCCTTAATCCGAGCAAACAAGTCAGATAACAATGGCAAGGGATACTGAAATTTAACAGTGATTTTATTAAGGCGGTAATCAATACACGGTCTCAGCGAACCATCCTTCTTGGCTACAAAAAAGAACCCTGCTCCCAGTGGTGATGACGATGGGCGAATATGTCCCTTCTCCAGGGATTCCTTCACATAACTGCGCATAGCGGCGTGTTCAGGCACGGATAAATTAAATAATCGACCTTTTGGGATTTTACTACCAGGACTCAAATTGATAGCACAATCACAATCCCTATGCGGAGGTAGGGCATCGGACTTGGGCTCTTCAAATACATCCTGATAATCAGACAAGAACTCTGGGACCTCAGAAGGAGTGGATGACGAAATAGACAAAAATGGAACATCACCATGTACCCCCTGACAACCCCAGCTGGATACCGACATAGAGTTCCAATCCAATACTGGATTATGGGTTTGCAGCCATGGCAACCCCAACACGACCACATCATGCAGATTATGTAGCACCAGAAAGCGAATAACTTCCTGATGTGCAGGAGCCATGCACATGGTCAGCTGGGTCCAGTACTGAGGTTTATTTTTGGCCAAAGGTGTAGCATCAATTCCTCTCAACGGAATAGGACACCGCAAAGGCTCCAAGAAAAACCCACAACGTTTAGCATAATCCAAATCCATCAGATTCAGGGCAGCGCCTGAATCCACAAACGCCATGACAGAATACGATGACAAAGAGCATATCAAGGTAATGGACAGAAGGAATTTGGATTGTACAGTACCAATGATGGCAGACCTATCGAACCGCTTAGTGCGCTTAGGACAATCAGAAATATAATGAGTGGAATCACCACAGTAGAAACACAGACCATTCAGACGTCTGTATTCTTGTTGTTCAACTCTGGTCATAGTCCTATCGCACTGCATAGGCTCAGGTTTAATCTTAGACAATACCGCCAAATGGTGCACAGATTTACGCTCGCGCAAGCGTCGACCGATCTGAATGGCCAAAGACATAGACTCATTCAAACCAGTAGGCATAGGAAAACCCACCATGACATCCTTAAGAGCCTCAGAGAGACCCTTTCTGAACAAAGCTGCCAGCGCAGATTCATTCCACAGAGTGAGTACTGACCACTTCCTAAATTTCTGACAATATACTTCTATATCATCCTGGCCCTGGCACAAAGCCAGCAAATTTTTCTCAGCCTGATCCACTGAATTAGGCTCATCGTAAAGTAATCCGAGCGCCAGGAAAAACGCATTGACATTACTCAATGCAGGGTCTCCTGGCGCAAGAGAAAATGCCCAGTCCTGAGGGTCGCCGCGCAAAAAAGAAATAATAATCAAAACCTGTTGAATAGGATTACCAGAAGAATGAGGTTTCAAGGCCAGAAATAGCTTACAATTATTTTTGAAATTAAGAAACTTAGTTCTATCACAAAAAAACAAATCAGGAATAGGAATTCTTGGTTCTAACATAGATTTCTGATCAATAGTATCTTGAATCCTTTGTACATTTGTAACGAGATTATCCATTGAAGAGCACAGACCCTGAATATCCATGTCCACACCTGTGTCCTGAAACACCCAAATGTCTAGGGGAAAAAAAAGACTGAACACAGAGCTGAGAAAAAAAAAATGATGTCAGAACTTCTTTTTTCCCTCTATTGAGAATCATTAGGTTGGCTCCTTGTACTGTTATGTAGGCAATCCAGTGACACAGTGTGCCAGCAATCAGAGCACATACAGTGATCTGACAATAACCCAAAAAACAATAGAACGAGCTCTGAGACGTGGAATCTCTGTAGACCGCAATACCTGAACCTATCCTAAACACAACTAAAGGCAGCTGTGGATTGCGCCTGACACTACCTATGCAACTCGGCACAGCCTGAGGAGCTGACTAGCCTGAAGATAGAAAAACAAGCCTGACTTGCCTCAGAGAAATACCCCAAAGGAAAAGGCAGCCCCCCACATATAATGACTGTTAGCAAGATGAAAAGACAAACGAAGGGATGAAATAGATTCAGCAAAGTGAGGCCCGATATTCTAGATAGAGCGAGGATAGCAAAGAGAACTTTGCAGTCTACAAAAAACCCTAAAGCAAAAAACCACGCAAAGGGGGCAAAAAGACCCACCGTGCCGAACTAACGGCACGGCGGTACACCCTTTGCGTCTCAGAGCTTCCAGCAAAACGAATTAACAAGCTGGACAGAAAAAGTAGCAACATAAGCAAAGAAGCAGTTATCTAAGCAGAGCAGCAGGCCACAGGAAAGATCCAGAAGCTCAGATCCAACACTGGAACATTGACGAGGAGCAAGGAAGACAGAATCAGGTGGAGTTAAATAACAAAGCAGTCAACGAGCTCACCAGAACACCTGAGGGAGGAAGCTCAGAAGCTGCAGTACCACTTGTGACCACAGGAGTGAATTCAGCCACAGAATTCACAACAGCAAAAGCTTAGAACAAGAATTAATTATCACCGCTACACAATAAGAGAAAAAGAATGGATCTACCTGTGGCAACACATTTTTGTCTCCCAAATCATAACATTATGGACATGAAATTACTTGTGTTAAAAGGTAGCTTCAAATCTCAGAGAGACAGAAGAGTCTGGGAATATAAACTGATGACGACCTTTGACAGTCAATGCAGGAATGAATGTGTCGCACGGATTTATGTCTTTTTACATCAACTAAGGAACTTGCCCCTCAGACTATGAGGGGTCATCACAACAGAGACCCTAATCAGAGGACAATAAAAAAAAATCCTTATCTAAGAACTGGCCCAATATTTATGGACATAACTGTTTATCACTCATGGTAATTCTGCTTCATGTCACCTGGCTTATCCATGGTTTTTCCTTTTTTCTTTTTCTGTGCTATGTTGTGCATAAATATGTGATTCTTCAGAATTTCTTTTAGTCTTTGCCTGATGAAGGGACCTGTGTAGTCTAGAAAGCTTGCAATTTGTTACCATCTTTTTAGTTAGCTATTAAAAGGTATCAACCACTGAGGATTCAATTCTTAATATTTTTCTCTTGTCTCAGCACTCTGTTGCTGTAAGACGCGGGGCACTCCGAATAGGGTGTTATTTGTACACCCCGCTTGTCCCAATCTAGGAGCCCCAATTTTTTACATCCTCTCCCCACCAAAACTGTCCATAAAGTCCTGTTTGTCCCACACGCACCACCTCCAACTGCCACTTATCTTCAAATCAGAAAAACACATTGCAATGCCAAATTAAAGCAGAAGTGGGCAGCATAGTACTACAAGTTGTAATACCAAAACAAGGCAGGAGAGGGCAGCATAGAATTAAATAGTTTACCTCCTCCCAAGGCAAGATAAGGAGCCGGTGTCGCAAGTGTAATCATGCAATAGAGAACACACTTACCATATGATATGTAACATACATTAGTAATGGCTTTCCTGGTCACTACAGGTGTAGTGGACATTCGGACCAGTGGCACCAACTGTTTTACGTGTGAATTTTATAGGTATTTGATATGGCACTATGCATTTTACTGGCACATGTGATTTCTAATCCACTTGAATTATCTCACTTGGCAGCTATTTGGATATACAGCTCTGGCAAAAATTAAGAGACCACCACATCAAAACCTTGTCATGGGCAGTCCAATCTCCAGACTTGATCCCCACTGAAAACCTCTGGAATCTAATCAAGAGGATGATGGATAGTCACAAGTCATCAAACAAAGAAGAACTTCTTACATTTTTGCACCAGAAGCAGTGTGAAAGACTGGTGGAAAGCATGCCGAGACGCATGAAAGCAGTGATTAGAAATCATGGTTATTCCACAAAATATTGATTTCTGAACTCTTCCTGAGTTAAAACATTAGTATTGATGTTTCTAAATGATTATGAGCTGGTTTTCTTTGCATTATTTGCATTATTATTTGTCAGGAAAAAAAATACAAAATTTATTGCTTGGAAATTCGGAAACATGTCAGAAGTTTATAGACTAAAATAATTTACATTTTACTTAAAAATATACCTATAAAGAGAAAAATCAGAAACTTGAACATTTTGCAGCGGTCTCTTAATTTTTGCCAGAGCTGTATAATCACTATTTATTACTACATCTATTTTTGGATATGTGTGAGCAGTTCAAACACTATACTATGTTTAATAATAATTGTATTTCTCACCAATACCCAGTATATATTTTTATCCATCTGGTATTTTTTGTTATACATTGTGCACTGTGCTGGTTGCCTACCTACCTTCTTTACTATTGTTGTTATTTATACTTACCACTTTTTGTTGTTTTTCTACATATTGGTCAATTGTTATCTGGTCCAGGTCTCTACCAATTCTTTTACATCTGTGGATTCCCTTGTTTTTAACACGTGTTTATATTCATATTTTTATATTGTATTCAATAAAAAAAATATTTTAATCATACTATGGTCTAATTATGAAGTATTTTTTCTTGGTGAGCTCTATATCTATACTTTAAGACCTTAAATTATAGGACTCTTCTATAGCTGTATCTATTTAATTTAAATGAATTTAAATCTTCTGGTCCAGAGGAGTTACATCCTAGGGTACTGAAAGAATTAGCAAAGGAAACTGCAGAACCACTCGTCAGAACCTTTGAAAAATCCTGGGGAACAGGAGAAGTCCCAGAAGATTGGAGAAGAGCAAATGTTGTCCCTAACTTCATAAAAGGAAAGAAGATGAAGCTAGGAACTTACAGGCCAGCGAGCCTTACTTCTATACCAGGAAACATCTTTGAACAAATTATTAAACATGTATGTAAGTACTTCGATAAGAATACAGTGTTTAACCAGAGCCAGCATGGGTTTGTAGCAAACAAGTCATGCCAGACTAATTTAATTTCCTTCTATGATGGAATGACTGACTTGATGGATAAGGGAAATGCTGTAAATATAATATATCTTGATTTCAGCAGAACATTTGATAAAGTATCTCATACCATCCTTATTGAAAAAAAATGACCAAGTGTGGGATTGACAAGGCTACGGTTAAGGTGGATTCATAACTGGCTCAGTGATCATACTCAAACAGTGGCAATAAATGGTTGCACATTCAATTGGAAGAGTGTTTGAAATGGGGTACCAGAAGGCTCTGTCCTAGCCCCAGAGGTCAACATTTTCATAAATTATCTAGATAAGGGTACTGAAGGTAAACCAATCAAATTTGCAGACGATGCAAAGCAGGAGAGATGGGCAACACTAGAGAAGACAGAGAAATGATTCAGAAGGATCTAAAACAATTGGCAGCGACTAATAGAATTGTATTTAACAGGGAGAAATGCAAGATTCTACGTCTGGGCAAGAAAAACGAAAATTAGATCTACAGAATGGGAGCAATAGAATTAGACAATGGCACGTGTGAAACAACCTAGATATAATAATAGATCAGAGACTGCATTTTTTGCTACTGCGTCATATTGTTGACTCATGTGCAAACACAGTTCTAGGATGTATTGAGAGGCAGAGTCTAGATCATGTGATGTAATTATCTCCCTCTACTCCTCCTTGGTCAGGCCTCATCTGGAATACTGTGATCTGTGCACCACATGTAAAAAAAAAAAAAGACATTGAAAAACTGGAGAAAGTTCAGATAAGAGCTACCAGGATGGTGAATGGACTCCAAGGTTACCATAGAAACCACAATTCCTTGAGAAAGAATATAGGACAGAGGTTCTGTAGGATAAACTGAATTGAGACTGTGGGATAACCCTTCAGCTTTCACATTTTTAGAACCCGGCCTGAATGTGTTCGAGAAATTAAACCTAGAGAAAAACAAGGACCATTTGGCCCGGGGGGTTAATCGTTTAGCTGATTCAATGCAAGCTAAATCCTTGTGATCAGTGACCACAGTAACTTGATGACCCACCGCCAAATAAAAAAGCCTCCATTCTTAAAAGTCCAGTTTAACAGCAAGTAATTCACGATTCTTAATGTCAGAATTTCTCGCCACAGTCGAGAATTTTTTTAGAATAAAAAAAAAAAAACACATGGACGCAGGATATTCAGAGTTTTGGGCCCCTGTGATAAAATGTCCCTTACCCCGACCTCCGAAGCATCAAACTCCACAATGAAAGGTTCCTGGAGATTGGGTTAGATTAGAACGGAAGCAGACATGAAATATTATTTTTTTTTTTTTTAAAGGCTTTGTAGAATCTGGCAACTAGACGTTGAGATTTGCTCCATTAAGTTTAAGGTCAGTAAGAGGTTTAGCAATCTGAGAAAAGCTCTTGATACATTTCCTATAATAGTTGGTGAATCCAGGATAACGTTGGAAAGCCTTAAGGTCACAAGGCTGAACCCAATCAATTATGGCCTGCACGATTCCCAGTGTACATCTTAAACCCTTCTGCTGGCAAGATAAACCCCAAAAATGACAATTCCCGACCAGAAAATAGGTATTAGTCATACCGGTAATTATGTTTCCAGGAGTCCATACTGACAGCACCATGGAGGACGTCCTTCTCTTCCTTGCTGGGACAGGAAACACACGAGAGTTCAAATATCCGGTACCTCCCACCAATCCTCAGTGTTGTAACAAGAACCAACTCATGGAATAATTCAAATAGACATTTAATGTTCAAATCACATTACAAAAATAGTATATAAACATAACTCTGAATATATCTGAATCTTATGACATATATGGGGGGAACTACCGGTGCTGTCAGTATGGACTCCTGGAAACAATTACCGGTATGACTAATACCTATTTTCCAGGACGTCCCTCCTGACAGCACCCTGGAGAGTACCAAAGCACCTCCTTAGGGTGGGTCTACCGCTTGGAGGACTTTCCTCCCAAAAGCCGTGTGCTGACCGGACATAACATCAAGCTTATAATGTTTGCAGAAAGTGTCAGTTCTGGCCCATGTTGCGGCTTTACAAATCTGCTCTACGAAAGCTCCCGCACGCTCTGCCCAAGAGGCAGACACCCTACGGGTAGAATGGGCTTTTAAACTTGCAGGAGGGGACAAGCCCTCAGACTGATAAGCATCTGAGATCACAGTAGTGATCCAACGAGCAATTGAAGCCTTAAGGCCCCTTCACATTAAGCGACGCTGCAGCGATACCGACAACTATCCGGATCGCTGCAGCGTCGCTGTTTGGTCGCTGGAGAGCTGTCACACAGACCGCTCTCCAGCGACCAACGATGCCGGTAACCAGGGTAAACATCGGGTTACTAAGCACAGGGCCGCGCTTAGTAACCCGATGTTTACCCTGGTTACCATGCTAAAAGTAAAAAAAAAAAAAAACACTAGATACTTACCTACCGCTGTCTGTCCTCCAGCGCTGCGCTCTGCTTCTCTGCTCTCCTCCTGTACTGTCTGTGAGCCGGAAAGCAGAGCGGTGACATCACCGCTCTGCTTTCCGGCTCACAGACAGTACAGGAGGAGTGCAGAGCACAGCGCTGGAGGACAGACAGCGGTAGGTAAGTATGTAGTGATTTTTTTTTTTTACTTTTAGCATGGTAACCAGGGTAAACATCGGGTTACTAAGCGCGGCCCTGCGCTTAGTTACCCGATGTTTACCCTGGTTACCAGTGAAGACATCGCTGGATCGGTGTCACACACGCCGATCCAGCGATGTCAGCGGGAGTCCAGCGACCAAATAAAGTTCTGGACTTTATTCAGCGACCAACGATCTCCCAGCAGGGGCCTGATCGTTGGTCGCTGTCACACAACGATTTCATTAACGATATCGTTGCTACGTCACAAATAGCAACGATATCGTTAACAATATCGTTATGTGTGAAGGTACCTTTAGAGGCCTTCTTACCCCTATTCTTTCCCCTGAAAAGAATAAAAACGTTTGGATCTATACGCCAAGACTCTGTGGCTCGGAGATAATCCAAGACTCCTTGTCTAACATCTAGAGAGTGGAGGACCCTTTCTTTCTCGTTAGAGGGGTTATTACAGAAGGAAGGGAGTGTTATTTCTTGATTCCTATTTTTAATAGAGGCTACCTTTGGTATAAAAGCTGGATCTAATTTTAAGATTAGGCTGTCTTCCCTAATCTGTAGATAAGGATACCTGATACATAGAGCCTGAATTTCTCCAACCCGCTTGGCTGTAGTGATCGCCACTAAGAATGCCATTTTTCGAGTGAGAATAGATATAGGCATGTCAGCCCTTGAAACGTAAGCACCTTTACATAGTGCTCTAAGGACAAGATTAAGGTCCCAGGATGAGAACAACTGTCTAATAGTGGGACGCATTCTCAGAGTGGCCCGAATAAATCTTATTATCCATGGGTGAGATGATAAAGGGTAGTCTAGAAAGGAGCTTAGCGCTGACACCTGGACCTTTAATGTACTAGGTCGAAGACCCATGTCAAACCCTTTCTGTAGAAAATCCAAGATACCAGGGATGTTCAGCAAGCCTGAAGCAACGTCGGACCTGCCACTTTCTAGTCAAAAACGTTTCCAGATCTTCTGGTAAATAGCAGATATAACAGGTTTTCTACTACTCTGGATAGTAGATATGACCTGGTCTGACAGGCCTTTTGATATCAGGATGACCCTTTCAGGATCCAAGCTGAAAGACAGAGTCTGCTTGGATCTAGATGATACACTGGACCCTGGTGAATGACTCTCCCTCTGATAGGCAATATCACTGGATTGTCGATTGCTAGAGTCCCCAGCACAGGAAACCAGCTTCGTCTTGGCCAATACGGGACGACTAGTATGACCGATGCCTGATCTTCCGAAGAACAGCTGGAATTAATGCCAGCGGTGGGAAGGCGTATGAGAGAGGTTGATCCCATTTCTGGCTCAGCGCGTCTACCCCTTCTGGAAGATCCGAGGGGTTCAGGGAGAAGAATTTTGATGTCTTTGAGTTTCTCCTGTTCGTGAACAGGTTGATGCTGGGAGTTCCCCACCGAAGACATAATCTCTGAAAAATGCTCTGCTCCAATTCCCACACAGTTCCCGTCTGCTTAAGTAATCTGCGATTAAGTTTTGAGATCCTTCTAGGTGGATAGCTGTTATAGAAAGCACAGTGTCCTCTGCCCAGCTGAAGATCATCTCTGCTAAATTCTGCAGAGGTTGATATCTTGGACCTCCTTGATGGTTCAGGAATGAGGCTGTTATGTTGTTGGAGAAAATTCTTACGTGGCGGTTTAAGAAAACGGGCCGTTTGTGTCTCAACGCTTGCCATACAGCGTAGAGCTCTTTGAAATTGGATGATCTGTTCCTTATGCTTTCTGGCCACTTGCCTTGCAAGATTCTGCCTTGTAAATGAGCTCCCCAGCCCCAAGCACTGGCGTCTGTAGTGATAACTACGTAGGGGGAGGTGATCCATAGAACGCCCACCTTTAGGTTTTCTGTGCGGGTCCACCAAAGGAGAGATTTCCATGTTGGACCTGTTAGCCTCAAAGGAGCCTCGAGAGAAGACTGGCGACGGTCCCATACCGACAGGATCTGTCTTTGTAGACGTCTTGAGTGCGCCTGTGCCCACCTGACACACGGTATGCAGGCTGTCATTAGGCCGAGAACCTTCATAGCCATCCTTATGGTAACTCGATGCTCTAGTAGATACCTCACCGCAGGTCTGAATTATCCTTCGCTTGACCTCCGGTAAGCAGGATATTCTGTGACTGGAGTCCAAATGCACTCCCAGGAAAGTCTTCCTTTGTTCTGGTAGAAGATCGGATTTCTGCTGGTTTAGAACCCAACCGATATGCTCCATCACGGCGACTGTTCGATCTCTGTGATCTTCCAGGAGTTCCACTGAATCTGCCACAAGAAGGAAATCGTCCAGGTATGGAATTATTATGATGCCCTGTTTCCTCAAAAAGGCCACCATCTCTGATACAAGCTTTGTAAAAATACGAGGAGCAGAAGCCAGCCCGAAGGGAAGGCCCTGAAATTGATAGTGGCAGGTCCGGGTTGGCAGAGCTACTGCGAACCTCAGCAGGTTCTGGGACAAAGGATGTATTGGAACCTGATAGTAGGCCCTCTTTAGATCGATAGTGCACATGAAAGCATTTTGATTTATTAGCTGTATTGCTGAACGAATAGATTCCATGCGGAACCTCTTGTATCTCACCCAGGCATTTAACGGCTTTAGATTTATGATTGTGCGAGTGTCGCCCGATGGCCGTGTGATAGTGAATAGGGAGGAATAGTGACCCTTTCCTACCTCTGAGTGAGGAACCGGAATAATTACCTCGGTCCTGAGAATATCTCGTATATCCAAAAGAATAGCCGAGTCTGCTGTGACGATAGTTGGTGCAATGTACCTTTCTGGGGGAGGAGCGTAGAGTTCTATGCTGTAACCCTCGGTAACAATGCTGAGAACCCACTGACTGAGTAATCTGAGCCCAGTTTCGTGCGAACCTTAGAAGCCTCCCCCCAATGCCCGTGGCGTCATAGAGACTTATTTTTGTAGGATGGGCTAAAAAAGGAACCTCTGTTTCTGTTACCCTGTCCTCGGGAGCCTCTGTAGGATCCTCTGTTGGACCGACCCTGACCTCTGGGATCAAAACTACTTTCTAGAGAAGAAAGCTCTCCGAAAGGACTGAGAACGTTTAGGCCTGTCCTCAGGAAATCCTTTCTTTTTATCACTGGCTGACTCAAGGATAGAGTCCAAAGCAGGTCCAAACACCCTCTGCCTCGAGAATGGAATAAAGCAGAGTTTGGATTTAGAGGCATTGTCTCCAGACCATGACCTCAACCACACAGCCCTCCTAGCCGCATTCGATAGAGAGCTATTACGTGCGGAAAACCTGACTGATTCAGCTGTCATATCCGACAGGAAGGCCATTGCTGACTTCATTATAGGAAGGGAATGTAGTATATATGATCTAGGGGTGTTATTGGATAACTGCTCTTCCAACTGCCCCATCCATAAATACATCGACCTGGCCACCGAAGTGGCTGCGATATTTGTTCTAATCAGGGCTGCAGAAGCTTCCAAAGCCCTCTTAAGGAGGATATTGGCCTTCCTATCCATAGGGTCACGAAGACTAGAGGAGTCCTCGAACGGTATAGCAGTCTTTTTAGTGACTTTTGCCACAGGAACGTCAATCTTAGGGACCTCCTCCCATAACTTGACTTCCTCAGAGTCAAAAGGTAGGCGACTTTTAAAGTCCCGGGATAGCACCAAACAGCGTTCGGCCTCCTTCCATTCCTCTAGGACCATAGCTTTGATATGATCACTTATAGGAAACACAGTCAGATTTCGTGCCACGAGTCCCTCAAACATCAAGTCCTGTCTGGACTGTGGTTTAGAAGTATCTTCAATCTGCATCGTATTTCTAACAGCCTGGACCAGTTCATCTGTCTCTTCAGACTGGAAGAGATATTTCCTAGCTCGATCCTGATTCTCCCCAGGTATTTCACCCTCTTCTTCTGAAAGCGAGTCCCTGAGCTCGGAATCTTCATCCAAAGAATACTCAGGCTCCCCCTGGGTTTCCTCCCGCCTGGGACGCTTACAACCAGCTATGGGACTGGCGGGCCGGGACTGCGAAAGGCTGGATATAGAAGCCTGCACCTCTTCCAGTATTAGGGATCGTATCTCCGAAAACAGGGCTGTCTGCTAGTCTTTCATGACTTTAGAAGTGCATGATGCGCAGTGGGTCTTGTCATGGCCGTCTAGGAGTTTAGTATGGCATACAGGACATCTGATGCTCTTCGTCGTGACCTTCCCAGATTTTTTAACCGTGGCTGGGGGGGCAGCGGGGATTCGCTTATCCTAAACGACATAAGATAGGGAGTAATAGGCTAGGATGTACGAGGTAGATACAGGGTTTAGGATGTACTGCCACAGGCAGGCTTACCCCTTCCTCGTTGATTCTGTTTTCCATCGCCGATCCTACGCAGACAACGTGACCCACTGCAGGTGCTGGACGCTAATGCAGTAGCGACCGCTCTGCTCAGCGTACTCCAAAGTGGAGCGTCTGCCTCCCCCGTTCAAAAGAACGCCACCGGAAGTGACATCTCGCCGGCTCTGACGATACCGGAAGTGACGCGGCTACCTTAAACCCGGAAGTGCCGGCTGGCTGTAACTTCTCCGGGACTGCGCGTTCTGCCTAATGGAGGCTGGATCTTCACCGCGTCCTGAACCGAGAGCCTCCCCACCGGGAGGAGCGGTTCAATCCCGGAACATCGTCCCGCTCCGGGCCTCTGGGGTAGAGGGACTCCCCTCTGGGGAGTTTCGACCCTGAGCCGCTTGACAGGGGGAAGGATTGGATGACCGACCGATCCCACTGAGCTCGGTAAGCATGCCTGCTTCTCTACGTGTGTCCCTCCATGCAGGGACAGGAAAAACACTGAGGATTGGTGGGAGGTACCGGATATTTGAACTCTCGTGTGTTTCCTGTCCCAGCAAGGAGGAGAAGGACGTCCTCCAGGGTGCTGTCAGGAGGGACGTCCTGGAAAAAACATTTCTCTAATTTTGCAAACAAAGTTCTCCTTCAACCTTTGTAATACCTCTCGAACATGTTCCTGGCGAGAGTCCTAATTGGGTGAGAAAATTTAGAAAATCATCCAAGTAAATCTGAGAAAATTAGAATATCATCCAGGTAAATAACAAAAAAATCTTCCATTGCAATCAGAGAAAATATCATTCATAACACTTGAAGAACAGCAGGTGCATTGGATAACCCGAATGGAATGACAAGATTTTCAAACCGATCCTCAGACGTTAAGAACGTTTTCCATTCATCACCCTTATGGATGCATATCAAATTGTAAGGCTCTCTAAAATCATTTTAATAAAAAAACACTTGGACCCCAGAAGCTGATTATATAGGTCGGGGGAGGAGTGGAAGTGGGTAATTTTTACCATGATTTTGTTCAGTTCTCGCAAATCAAGGCAGGGATGGAGGTCTCCATATTTCTTTTTTACGAAGAAAAACCCAGTGTAGAAGGAAGCACGGATATGACCCTTCCATAAATTTAACATTTTTTCATAGTGACCCATTAAGGTCCAAGTTGTAAAAGCGAGCTTTAGGTTATTAGGGATAAGAATAATAGCACAATCATAAGGACAATGGGAAGGTAGTAGCTCCGCCTCTTTCTGAGAACACACCTTCAAAGTTCTTCAGGCGCCCCAGCAGACTAGCAGAGTATTATATTTGTACAGACTTTAAACATTTCTTGTAACTATAGGGGCTCCATTTACCATTTTCCTTTTGACACCAGTCAATAACAGGATTGTGAATACTCAGCCAATGTAAGCCCAGTACCAATCCAGTAGGTAAATTATCCAAAACAAAACAGTATCAAGTAAAATATCCTGGGCAGGAAATTAGAGAGAGATGAAAGAAAAAAGGAAAGTGCCACCTAAGTGCAATAACCACAATATAAGAGATGCATTTGCTCACATGGGCTGGTTGTGCAGATTAGGCATAACACTATGGTAGTGATGATTTAGACAGATTCCTATGATCCCTTATATGGCGTGCAGCACTTCAGAAAACCGTGGCAGCAAACTTTCCTAGTCCAGAGGTTGTTCCACGTGAATGGAGTGAAAGTGAGAAAGGGTGATTGTGCTTCTGTTTGTAAAGGAGTGATCCAGTGATTTGCTTCAATAAACAAATTTGATTTGAAACCAAAACAAGATGAAAGGACAGTTTCCATGGACCGAAAATAAATTCAGTATTTATTTGGTATACTGTAGTTGTGATAGCTATTAGCTACACCATGTATACAGAAATAAAAAAAAATCGTAGAAAACGTTTTTGTTCTTTTAAAAAAAGGACACAAATACCCCAAAACATTTCATATGGGAATATTAAAAATTGAAAAAGAAGGTTAGACAAATCAGAGCATAATACAATGCGTTTCTGCCATATAGGTTTTCATCAGGTTTTTTTTTTGGTTTTTTTTTTTGTATACAAGGTGTAGCCATTAGCTGTTGCAACTATACCAAACAAATATTGAATTTACTCAAGGTCAATGGCGTCAAATAAAATTACTGGATCATGTCTTTACAAACGGAAGCGCCATCACTCTAACTTTCACTCCAAAAAAAAAAGAGGATATGAATTCAGAGTGACGTGCTCCCACTTGGAGCGTGAAATTCCGGGTTAACGTTGTCTTGTCAATGGCAAAGATTTCAATGGATCTTCCTAAACTGTCCCTAATCCTAACTTTAGAACTAGTCTTGAATCAGAATTACCAGAATTAGCAGCAGACCGGCAGTCAATGAACAATGCTGATAACACCTGGTCCTTGAATGATAACACTGTATTCATCAGTACGTCATCTGAGGAAGAAAAAGGTATCTAAGAGTCTGGGTGACCTTCTTGACAGTCATCCAGACTCAGACGTTCCCTCAACAGTTTGCTTGCCTGCGGACATGTTGAGCAATTCTTGACAAAATGTCTAGGGAGACCACAGTACAGAAAGTCCAAGATATTGTCTACATTTTCTCTCCACAACATGAAGACTGGCAACTCTAACCTCCAATAGCTCCACGTCCAGTAAACTGACCTGCTCCAGGGAAGTATAACAGGCAGTCCATTGTTTACCACGTCTCTCATGGATTCTGGGGTCCATTGGAATAGCCTGGGTTATGGCCTCTCCCAGAGAACAAGGGGAGTCATGAAGAACCAGAGCGTCTTTCAGAGTCTTAGAAAGACCTTTGTGGAACTGGCAGCTGAGAGCTGCATCAATCCACAGAACTTCAGTGGAACACTGCCGAAATTCAGTGAAGTGGTCTTCAGTAGTGCAACCCCCTGTGCCTGGTTCATGATCTTTGCTACAGCCACCTCTATCCTGTTGGGTTCGTCGTAGATAAGATCTTAAGTGTTAAAAAAGGCGTCCACAGAAGACCGTTCTAGGGCTTGTGGGGACAAGGAAAATGTCTAGGTTTGAGCACCCCCTTCGCAGTAGGGACATGATTAGTGATGAGCGAGTGTACTCGGTACTTGACATTTCCCGAGCACGTTCGGGTGTCCTCCGAGTATTTGTAAGTACTCAAAGATTTAGTTTTCTGCGCTGCAGCTGAATCATTTACATCTGTTAGCCAGCATAAGTACATGTGGGGGTTGCCTGGTTGCTAGGGAATCCCTACATGTACTTATACTGGCTAACAAATGTAAATCATTCAGCTGCGGCGCAGAATACTAAATCTCCGAGTACTTACAAATACTCGGAGGACACCCAAGGGTGCTCAAGAAATCTCGAGTACCGAGTATACTCGCTCATCACTAGACATGATCATTCCCACCCACTGGAACTCACCCTCTCACGACTGCGGACGTAGGGTAAAAAATAACCTACAGCTTTCTCTGAATTGCCTAAACTGGCTATTGTCTGCCGAAAATTTATCAGTGAGGGCCATTACAGGTTCAGGAGAAAGCAACTGTACATCAGAGGGTTTGGACGTCAGAGCCACTGCCGGAAGTGGAGGGCTATCGGAAGTCTTCATTAAACTAATCATCTGACCCTGTAGCTGATTTTGCAATGATTCCAGACTGGCACTCTTTAGCCGGATACTGTATCATAAGCATCAAATTCGACATCTGGTCAGAGAGCATGTGAATAGGCTCCATACTGGCCTAAAAGAAAAACGTAATGGTCAGACATTGAGAGACTTCTCACAGACAAGCCGTGAGTTAGGATAGTCGAGAAGTCAGAGATCAATACCCAGGAGGGTATGTCATAAACAGAGGGAAAAGAAAGTCATAGCAACGTAACAATCCAAGGTAAAAATACCAGGAGGATAGTAGATAGGAGCAAAGGGATTAATCGGACAGATGGTCAGAATGAGGTCCAAGGTCAGGCAGTGATACATCAACAAGCAAACTACAAAGGCACAGAGTAAACCAACCACACTTAGCTGAAGCTACGGCTGATAGCCATAAGGGACTGCCAGCTCAGTTAAATCGCTTAAGGGTATGTTTTCACATTCAGGAAACGCTGCGTTTTTGACGCTGCGTTGAGCCGCAGCATCAAAAACGCAGCATCCAGATGTTACAGCATGGTGGAGGGGATTTAATGAAATCCCGTCTCCACTATGCAGTAAAAAACGCGTGCGGCATAGCCGCGAAAATGCACATGCGGCACGTCTTTTCAGAACGCAGCATGTCGTTACAATGAGCAAAACATGCAAGAACACCGCAGGTGACCTGCCAGTGACCGCAGGTGCAGATTTGGTCAGGATTTTACCTGCATAGAATCCTGACCAAATCCTGGAGCAAGCCTGAACGTGGACACATATCCCAACAGTCAAGGGAACGGGGAACATCTAGCGTGAGCTCAGCATCTCCCAGTCTCAGACTGGACGGCCAAGCTGTCAAAGAAAACACCCACACAGACAGCTCATAACGCCCCTACAACAGACAGGACAACTGAGCTGTCAATCACTGCATAGACAGCTCATAACTGAGGGGTGGAATCATGACACTTCCATCTTCCCATCAACTCTGAACAGCTTCCCTGATGCTGAAGAAAATCAACCCAAAATCATGATACCACCACCACACTTGATGGTGGGGATGGTGTTTTCAGGGTGATATGCAGTGTTCGCTTTCTGCCACACAGAGTTTTGCATTTAGACCAAAAGATTCTATTTTGGTTTCATCTGACCACAGTAACTTCTTCCACATGCTAGCTGTGCACCCTATATGGCTTTTTACAAACTGCAAACTTTTTATGGCTTGCTTTCAAAAATGACTTTCTTTTTACCACTCTTGTACAAAGGCCAGATTTGTGGAGTATACGACTAAAAGATGACCTGTGGACATATTCTGCCGCATGAGCTTTCGATCTCTGCTGCTCCTCCAGAGTGACCATGGGCCCCTGGCTGCTTCTCTAATTATTGCCCTCCTTCCCTGGAATATCAGTTTAGGTGGATGGCCATGTCTTCCTAGATTTGCAATTGTGCCATACTCCTTCCATAATTTGATGATGTATTGAACAATTCTCCGTGAGATGTTCAGAGCTGGAGGTATTTTTTCAGAATGTAACCCTGCTTTACTCCTCCGCACAACTTTATCCATGACCTGTCTGATGTGTTCCTTGGTTTTCATGCGGTTTAATCCTTAATGTTCTCAAACAAACCTCTGAGGCCTTTACAGAACAGCTGGAGTTATACTATAAATAAATTACACACAGGTGAACTCAATTTACTAAGTACCGTATATACTCAAGTATAAGCCGAGATTTTCAGCCCACTTTTTGGGGCTGAAAGTCCCCCTCTCGGCTTATACTCGAGTCATACCCAGGGGTCGGCAGGTGAGGGGGAGCAGGGGCTGTCTAATTATACTTACCTGCTCCTGGCACGCTCCCTGCAGGTCCCTGCTTCCCAGCGCCGGCTGCTTCCTCCTGTACTGAGCGGTCACATGGTACCGCTCATTACAGTAATGAATATGCGGCTCCACCTCCCATAAAGGTGGAGCCGCATATTCATTACTGTAATGAGCGGTAACAGTGACCGATCACTACAGTAAGAAGCTGCAGCGCCGGGGAAGCTAGGGACTGCACAGCGCCAGGAGCAGGTAAGTATAACGGGGAGGGGAGTACTGCGCGATAGTCACCTGCTCCTCGTTCCGGCGCCGCTCCATCTTCAACAGTGGCGCCCAGGTCAGAGGGCACGGTGACGTGATCAGTGCGCGCCCTCAGCTTGAACGCCAGTGCTGAAGATGGAGCGGCGCCGGAGTGTGGAGCAGGTGACTATTGAAAGTGCCGAGGGCCTGAGCGACGGAGAGGTGAGTATGTGATATTTTTTTTTATCACAGCAAATGGGACTAGTGTCTGTATGGAGCATCTATGGGGCCATAATGTTTGTGCAGCGCTATAAGGGGCCATAACGTTTGTGCAGCACTATATTGGGCCATAACGTTTGTGCAGCACTATATGGGGCCATAACGTTTGTGCAGCACTATATGGGGCCATAACGTTTGTGCAGCACTATATGGGGCCATAACGTTTGTACAGCACTGTATGGGACCATAACGTTTGTGCAGCACTATATGGGGCCATAATGTTTGTGCAGTACTGTATGGGGCAAGTGTAAACAGAGAAACCTAAAAAGACAGCACTACGAGAACCAAGTAAAAGACAACATGAATCTTTATCAAATAGCCAATAAAAACATCATACAAGTATCAAAAAGGGAATCCAGGACATGACAAAAGATCACCAAACACAGACAGCGTGGAGAGCCACAGGTAAGTGATACACAGTACATCATAGACTAATATTCACTACATAAAGTGCAGGTACGCTCTGTAATACAGTACAATATAACATAGCAGCCCCTACCAATGCATGGATATATAGGTAGTTAGAAAGCAAAAGTGCAAAGTGTTGCCTAAACATGCATAGCGAGGCTATAATCTGATAGAGAGAGGAGTGAATAAGCACATATTTAACCGGTCATAATACCTGAGGGAAGACCACACTGCCACGAGCCCCAACGCGCATTTCGGCGCGGTGCCTTCTTCCGGGGGTGTGGCGTAATAAAGACGTATAAGGTATTTAAAGGTGATGTCAACCAATCCCGAGGCCCCTACTATAATGCCGTGTTGCTGAAATACCAACCGGGCATGCGCACACAGTAGCTCGCTGTGGCGCGGCCATAAGGAAGAGACCAATCAGGTCCCGTTTACTAGGAGGGTTGTGACACGTCGGCGCTTGCGCAATTGGTCCGAATGTTGCCAGGGAAACGGAAAGGGCGTCAAAAGAGGGGGACGTCGGGATCATCCAGGTCACGCCCACCGGTACGGCGTGGGGCAAGTGTCTGTATGGGGCCATAACGTTTGTGCAGCACTATATGGGGCAAGTGTCTGTATGGGGCCATAATCAACGTTTGTGCAGCACTATATGGGGCAAATATCTTTATGGAGCATCTTATGGGGCCATAATCAGCATTTGTGCAGCATTATATTGGGCAAATATGTCTATGGAGCATCTTATGGGGCCATTATTAACCTTTATGCAGGATTATATGGGGCATATTTTAATATGGAGCATCTTATGGGGCCATCATAAACTTTATGGAGCATTATATGGGGCTCCTGATTCAATATGGATATGCAAAAACACAACCTACTGATGTCTCAATTAATTTTACTTTTATTGGTATCTATTTTTACTTTTGACATTTACCGGTAGCTGCTGCATTTCCCACCCTAGGCTTATACTCGAGTCATTAAGTTTTCCCAGTTTTTTGTGGCAAAATTAGGGGGGGTCGGCTTATACTCGGGTAGGCTTATACTCGAGTATATATGCTATGTGACTTCTGGGGGCAAACAGTCCCTCAGGATTTTTATTTAGGGGTATCAGACAACAAAGGGCTTAATACGAATGCATGTCACATGCTGTATATTTTATTATCTTTATTTCTCATTTACTCAGAAGTATAGCATTTATTTAAAAAAAAAAAAATAGAGATTTGTCCACCCTTTCACATATACAATTTGAAAAACAGTAGTCCCAAGCAAAAATTCTAAATGAAAATACCAATATTTTTTGGACTATAAGAAGTGCTTTTTAATCAAGAAATAAAACTTTACTAAAAAAATGCAAGTGACTTCTAGTCCGGAGGTAGGTCTGAGTAAATGAGAATGCTTTAGCTGTGTCTTTCCCGATCCCTGAGAGAACAGCTGTCTCTTCTCCTTCCTGACATGACACTGATCAGTGCAGATAGGAGAAAGAGCTGTCAGGATGTGCACCGAAACAGTATGTCTTTAGTAGCTGAAGGACTTTTCAGGTGATGCAATCAGGCACAAGACTGTAAGGAACTTCAAACCAATGTAATGTATAGTATTTGTAGATGTGTGTAGATGTATAAGCTGGCCATGTAACGGCACGTGTTATATTAAGTTGAGTGTTGTAGAAGAGCTCTGCATATGCGTATGTAGCAGAGGTTTGTGTATATATAAACATACACATGTACATATGTACAGTACATACATATTTTGTATATTACACACACACATATATATATTCCCCTTGAGGAAGCGGTACTGTGCTGCCGCGAAACGCGCGTCGGGGGCCATCTTCCGGCTGCCTCCTCACCTCGCCCCCGTTACTGGTAAGCCCTGCACTCATACCAACCCCCAATTGAGCGGTGAATTGTCATGAAGCCCCAACTGAGGGATGCTTGTTCGGGGAATTGGTATTCAACATTGGGCTAGTCCGTTTTTGTGGCCTTTGCATTTTTTAGCACTCAGTTACATGTGATCATTTTTTTTTTTGGGGGGGGGGGGAGGTTTGGGGGGGGCTCCTTGATGTTTCCCTTATGGGGGCATTAATTGTGGGTTTGGGGTTTTCAGCATTTCTAGGCATTTCTTTCGTGCATGTAAGGCTGGGTTCCCATTGCGTTATGGGACCGCGTTGCACGGCGAAATTAACGCCGTGCAACGCGGCCGTTAACGCGCCCATTGAAGGCAATGGGAACGCGCTTCACTAGCGCGTGCCATGTTCGGCACGCGCTAGCGACGCGCCGGTGATTCCTGGCGCGCCGCGGACGCTGCTTGCAGCGTCCGAGGCGCGCCCGCGGTCCGTTCCCCGCTCTCGCAGATCGGGGATCTGCGAGAGCGGGGACGTTACCGCGACCCCGACCGCTGCCCTATAGAAAACATTGCGTTAGCGCAATCCGCTAGCGCTAAACGGATTGCACTAACGCAATGTGACCCTAGCCTTACTGCATAATGTTAAGGTTATCGAACTTCACATTTTACTCCTTTCTAAAACACATATATATATATATATATATACATATAAAATATACATATAAAATATATATATATATATATATATATATATATATATATATATATATATATATATATATATATATATATATATATATATATATATATATATATATATATATATATATATATACACATACAGGGTGGTCCAAAAGTAGGTGGACAGTATGTGTAATAGGGTTTTGAAGGGGGAGTTTTATCAAACATGCTTTTGGGGTTCAAAGTTCTCACCACACATCTAGATAAGTTTCCTGGGGTCTAGTTTCCAAAATGGGGTCACTTGTGGGGGGTTTCTACTGTTTAGGTACATCAGGGGCTTTGCAAACGCAACATGACGCCCGCAGACCATTCCATCAAAGTCTGCATTCCAAAACGCCACTACTTCTCTTCAGAGCTCCAACGTGTGCCCAAACAGTGGTTTACCCCCACATATGGGGTATCCGCGTACTTAGGACAAACTGGACAACAAGTTTTGGGGCCCACTTTCTCATTTTACCATTGGGAAAATAAAAAAAAAGTTGCTAAAAGATCATTTTGTGACTAAAGTTAAATGTTCATTTTTTTCTTCCATGTTGCTTCTGCTGCTGTGAAACACCTGAAGGGTTAATAAACTTCTTGAATGTGGTTTTGAGCACCTTGAGGGGCGCAGTTTTTAGAATGGTGTCACTTTTGGGTATTTTCAGCCATATAGAACCTTCAAACTGACTTCAAATGTGAGATGGTCCCTTAAAAAAATGGTTTTGTAAATTTTGCTGTAAAAATGAAAAATCGCTGGTCAACTTTTAACTTTATAACTTCCTAGCAAAAAAAATTTTGTTTACAAAATTGTGCTGGTGTAAAGTAGACATGTGGGAAATGTTATTTATTAACTATTTTGTGTCACATAACTCTCCGATTTAACAGAAAAATTCAAAATAAATAATACATCAAAATAAATGTTATTTTCTGTCCACCTACTTTTGGATCACCCTGTGCAAAAGAGGGTGTACATCATGTGTGTGCTGCAGAGGAACTAAGAATAGATCTATACCTTCCTTATTCTAGTCGAATACTTTTAAATTACTTATATTGACCCCCTACACTTTTCTACAGCACTATGGAAGTTTTAATCAGTAAATATATGTAAATATATAAATATATTTTTCCAATTTTCTGCTGTCTCGGCTTTTGGTGTATCTTATAGTAAGGCAATTCCTCAAAATACATTATATGCTTTCATATAAATAGTGAGAACCATCATATATTATAATTTTTCAGACACTGAAGAAAGTAGGTTGGAGGATAGGTTCTTAAGCTGTGTAGGGCACTGAACAAACCTGACTGTATGTACTGTATTATACTCGAGTATGAGCCGAGTTTTTGAGCACATTTTTTTGTGCTGAAAATAGAATTAGACTTACCAGTAATTCGGTTTCTAGGAACCTTCCACTATGGCATACGAAGGTTGCCTCTTTGCCCTGATGGGGAACAGGAAATATGGAGAGGTTAAAAGACACTCCCTCCTCCCACTCGTCAGTGACTTATAACTGTAAACCCATAAAACCAGTTTACCTTGGATCCCAGATTTTATATCCAGGAGTATAGGGAGGGAACTAGCGCCGTCGTGGAAGGTTCCTAGAAACCGAATTACCGGTAAGTCTAATTCTATTTTCTCTAGTCAATACGGAGAAATACCAACTAATTTGGTGCTAGGGAGGGACAACGGCCTGGAGAACTTTATGGCCAAAGGCTAAATCTTTGTTGGGCAATATGTCCAATCTATAATGCTTGGAGAAAGTATGTAATGAATACCATGCAGCTGCCTGCAGATCTGTTCTGCGGATACACCTGCTCTTTCTGCCCAGGAGACTGAAGTGGATCTAGTGGAGTTGGCCTTGATCCCTACTGTGGGAATTTTGTCTTGAGCGAGATATGCTTCTGCTATAGCTCTCTTAATCCAGTTAGAAATAGTGCTTTTCGCTACGTTCTTCCCTTTATTCTGTCAAGAGATATGGACAAATTGATTTTGGTCAACTCTGTAAGAGCTGGTTTGCTCTAAAAAAAAATGTAGTACAATACGTCTGACATCAAGAGTATGGAATCTTTCTTCTTTTGTATGGTAAAACAATTTCCTCAGAGCGGTGGAATTTGGAGACTACCTTTGGAAGAAATGAAGGGTCGAGACGAAGTAATATGGAGTCATCCCTAATAGACAAGTAGGGCTCTCTTATTGATAGGGCTTGAAGTTCTCCTACTCTTCTTGCAGTGGTTATAGCCAGCAAAAAGATTGTTTTGTAGACAAGATTTTGCGGAGAACAAGAGGATAAGGGCTCAAATGGAGTACCTGTAAGCCCCTGTAGTACTAAGTTAAGGTCCCATAAGGGAACCACCAATTGTGATTTAGGGTTCATTCTACAGGCTGATGTCATGAACCTCTTAATCCAGCGATGATTTGCCAGATCCTGGTCAATGACGGAACTGAGGGCAGAGACCCTGGACCTTTAATGTGCTAAACTTGAGGTCTATTTCTAAGCCTTTCTGTAGAAAATCTAGAATTTGTGACAAATTTGGATAGAGGGGATCTAGTAGATTAGGGAGGCAGAAAGACAAAATCTTCTTCCAGACCTTATTGTATATAGCGTTGGTTACTGGTTTCCTTGACATTCAGTCTTCTTGTCCATCGGATCCTTCAGCTGCGAAGAATCTTCAAATGGAAGTGCGGTTCTTTTCGCCACTCTCGCCACCTGTGAGTCGACCTTGGAAACATCCCATTTGACAGAATCACCTTCTATGGGAAATCTGTGCTTCATCTCAGAGGGAATGCTGAGGCGTTTCTCCAGTAGTTCTCTCTCTTGAGAAATTATGTCAAGAATATTAGAGTGCACCGGTAATCCTATGCGTTTCCCTTTGGTTATCCCCCCAAACATTTGATCTTGAATGGACTGGGGTTCTGGTTCCACCTCCAGCCCCATAGTGCTGCGTACGGCAGACACGAGATCCTCAATCCAATCCGAGGAAAACAGATATTTTGCGGCTTCGGAGGCTACGGGCGACAAAGGTTATTCCTGTCTACCAGAGGATGAGGCATAGGAGAGGTCTGATTCGGATTCAGTATCCTCAACCTGAATTTTCCTTTTCTTTGGAGAAGGAAGTGGGTTGCCAGGGAAGACTGCATCTCTTGTTTAACAAGCAAACGGATTTCTTCCAAGAGGGAGGGTTGCTCTGCCCTGACTGTTTTGTCAGTACATATTTGGCAGAGCATTTTATCCCATAATGAGGGCAATTTGACATTGCAGATGGCACATTTTATAGATGCTTTAGGGGTAGACTTGTCTCCCTGGAATGAGAGGGAGAGTAGAGTCAGAAAAGGGAGCACCCTAGGTTATCTATGTAAGGACCCCCTCTCTGCAGCACTTACTGTGGCAGGGGCAGCGCTGGGCTCTGCAGATGCAGGGCAGGTATTACCCTCCATTACCGCAAGACAGTCTTACCTGCGACGTTTTCAGGCAGGTTTTATACTAATCCGCAGGCCCCTGCCCCCTAGCGATGAACGGATTCCCTCCTTCCCTCCTGGGTCCTGTAGTGGAGGAACGGCGTCCTGCACGAGGTGCTGCCGGTGGAAGCGCTGCGTCTGAGGAGCAGGATGAAGAGGAAGTGATGCGCGCGATCACTTCCTGGATGCCGGCCGACAGGCGGAGAGGAGACCGGAGAGCTCGGGGAGGACTCCGGTCAGGATCACTGGCCTGCTTTACCCTCGAGGGGGTGCGGGAAGGCCAGGAGAAGGTCCCGAGGACACCACAGGCGGCACGACGGGAGCAGCAAGATGGGGGAGGTGAGACACGTCCCTATGCTGCCCGGCTATAGAGAAGACAAAAGCCTAACAGGGTACTGTAGTCACCACAGTACACGAACCTCTCTGTCCCATGGGGAACAGGAAATACACTGACGAGTGGGAGGAGGGAGGGCCTTTTAACCTCTCCATATTTCCTGTTCCCCATAAGGGCAAAGAGGCAACCTCCGTATGCCGTCGTGGAAGGTGACTTGAGAAAACGCCCATCTTGGCTTATACTCAAGTGAGGGTCCAGAACATGGAGGGGAAGGGGGAGCGACAGCGGCGAAGCAGCGGGTCACAGAGGGAGGAGCCGGCTGCTGCGACTAAAGCCTGTGCCTGCTACTAAAGAGAAATTAATATTCACTGAGCTGGCAATGAATATTCATTTCTCCGTAATAGCGTCACAGTGTCAGTCGCAGGCTTCCTGCAGCAACTCGGAGGTCACATGTCCCCGCTACTTAAGAGAAATTAATAGTCACCTCTCTCCACAACCATGGGAGTAGAGAGAGGTGAATATTCATTTCCTTTAAGTAACGGGCATACGTGACCGGTGGCGACTGTGGCTGACACTAAGCGCGCTACTTAGTAGCAATGAATACTCACTGCCCTCTTCGCACACAGTTCCAGCGTGGTGAGCGGTGAGTATTCCGGCAGCTGTACTCTGCTTGTAAGCAGCACATGGGGGCCATGCATATCAGGATGGGGATGAGGAACTGTTATGAACAGGTAATTCAGAATCACAATGGACATTGAAGTACAGAGCACACAAACTGACCTGACAATTACCAAAAACAAGGATGAGCTCTGAGACGTGGAAACTCTGCTGACCGCAATCCCTAATCCTAACACACCACACTAGAGGTAGCCGTGGATTGCGCCTAACGCTCCCTATGCAACTCGGCACAGCCTGAGAAACTAACTAGCCCTGAAGATAGAAAAATAAGCCTACCTTGCCTCAGGGAAATTCCCCATAGGAAAAGGCAGCCCCCCACATATAATGACTGTGAGTAAGATGAAAATACAAACACAGAGATTAAATAGATTTAGCAAAGTGAGGCCCGACTTACTCAATAGACCGAGGATAGGAAAGATAGCTTTGCGGTCAACACAAAAACCTACAAACTACCACGCAGAGGGGCAAAAAGACCCTCCGCACCGACTAACGGTACGGAGGTGCTCCCTCTGCGTCTCAGAGCTTCCAGCAAGCAAGAAAAACCAATATAGCAAGCTGGACAGAAAAAATAGCAACAAAAGTAACATAAGCAGAACTTAGCTTATGCAGGATAGACAGGCCATAGGAACGATCCAGGAGGAAGCAAGACCAATACTAGAACATTGACTGGAGGCCAGGATCAAAGCACCAGGTGGAGTTAAATAGAGCAGCACCTAACGACTTAACCTCATCACCTGAGGAAGGAAACTCAGAAGCCGCAGTACCACTCTCATCCACCAAAGGAAGCTTATAGACAGAACCAGCCGCAGTACCACTCACGACCACAGGAGGGAGCTTGGCCACAGAATTCACAACAAGGAACCATGCAGACCAGGATAGGGATGAGGAGCCATGCATACCAGGACAGGGATGAGAAGGTCATGCATATAAGGATAGGGATGAAGAGCTATGCATACAAGGATGGGGATGAGGAGCCATTCAGACCAGGATAGGGAGGAGGAGTCATGCATACCAGGATAGATATGAGGGGACAATGTATACCCGGCTTATACTCGAGTAAATAAGTTTTCCCACATTTTTGTGGTAAAATTAGGTGCCTCGGCTTATATTCGAGTCAGCTTATACTCTAGTATATAAGGTAATTTAACATTTTGAGGTTTTCACCATAGCATTTACAATAAAATATACATAAGCATATAGAACAATAAAAAATATGCTTTCATTTCAGTGTCTGTCTGCAGATATGACACCATTTGTAAATATATGTAATAAGATTTCTAACCTTGATTTTATGGATAGAAGGATGTTGATGTGATTTTTCTCAGCACTGGACTTGCTCATTATTTTTACTATATGGCTGATATCCATAGGAGTAACACTAATTCCATTACTTACAAACTGTCAGGAAAAAAGGAAATGACAAAATGCAAAAACAAATGATCATTCGTTCGCAAGTAAAAAGTTTATTAATCAGAGAAGTTATGCTTTTTCGTGTGCAATATAAAGCTGTACAGACAGGTAATACACAGTGTTCAAAAGTTTTAGGCAGGTGTGGAAAAAATGCTGCAGGGTAAGAATGTTTTCAAAAATAGAAGTGTGAAAGCTTAATTTTTATCAATTGACAAAATGCAAAGTGAATGAAAAAGAGAAATAAATTAAACATTTGTCGCGTTCACCCCATGTCTTCAAGACAGCTCCAAGCATCAATTCGTGTAGGCACACTTTCATCTAATGACCTGCTCTTCATTGTTGTTTGCTAAATCTGGAGCTAACACACCAAGATGGCAGCCAGCCACAAACCACAAGTTTGGACCCCTGTGGTAAAAGGCGGCACAGTCTGGTAAAATAAACACAGTGTTGGACACTTAAGGCTACTTTCAAACTTCCGTCTTTTTAGATCTCTCACAATGCGTCGTTTTGGGAAAAAAACGCATCCTGCAAATGTGCCCGCAGGATGCGTTTTTTTCCCACAGACTTGTATTGCCGACGGATCGTGACGTATGGCCACACGTCGCGTCCGTCGTGCACTGGATGCGTTGGTATTTGGCGGACCGTCGCAGCGAAAAAATGTTCAAGGGAACGTTTTTTTCATACGTTGTGTCCTGCATTTTAAACTGCGCAGGCCCGGCCATAACTCCACCCCCTCCTCCCTGGGAGTTTACTATGGGCAGCGGACGCGTTAAAACACTGCATCCGCTGCCCACATTGTGCAGAAAATCACCACGTCCATCGGTACGTTGCGCCGACGCTTTGTGATGGCCCCTGTTGTGAATTCTGTTGTCGGGCTCCCTCCTGTGGTCATGAATGGTACTTCGGCTGGTTCTGTCCATGGACTTCCTCTGGTGGGTGTTTCTGAGTTTCCTTCCACAGGTGACGAGGTTAATTCGTTAGCTGGCTGCTCTATTTACTCCACTTAGATCTTTGCTCCATGCCACCTGTCAATGTTCCAGTATTGGTCTAGTTCACTCCTGGATCGTTCTTGTGACCTGTCTTCCCAGCAGAAGCTAAGTTCCAGCTTGTATTTCTTTGGTTTGCTATTTTTCTGTCCAGCTTGCTATTTTTATTGTTGTCTTGCTTGCTGGAAGCTCTGGGACGCAGAGGGAGCGCCTCCGCACCGTGAGTCGGTGCGGAGGGTCTTTTTTGCGCCCTCTGCGTGCTCTTTTTGTAGGTTTTTCTGCTGACCGCAAAGTAACCTTTCCTATCCTCGGTCTGTTCAGTAAGTCGGGCCTCACTTTGCTAAATCTATTTCATCTCTGTGTTTGTATTTTCATCTTTACTCACAGTCATTATATGTGGGGGGCTGCCTTTTCCTTTGGGGAATTTCTCTGAGGCAAGGTAGGCTTTATTTTTCTATCTTCAGGGCTAGCTAGTTCCTTAGGCTGTGCCGAGTTGCATAGGGAGCGTTAGGCGCAATCCACGGCTATTTCTAGTGTGTTTGATAGGATTAGGGATTGCGGTCAGCAGAGTTCCCACGTCCCAGAGCTCGTCCTTTATTATCAGTAACTATCAGGTCTTTCCGTTTGCTCTTAACCACCAGGTCCATTATTGTCCTGACCACCAGGTCATAACAGGCCCCGTATCGACGGAAGTGTGAAAGAAGCCTTACACAGCAACTTGTGAATGTGTTCTCATAGCCTTTACAAATCTGCTTGCTCAGAACTTCATGAATCTTTTTTATGGGCCTTTATTCCTCCCTTAGCTGTTAGAGGAGATTCCTTCATGCTACATCCGAACCCTTGTACATCCAGTATGAAACTCAATAGAGATGTTCATTAATTATTTTCTGAACATCTGAAGCATTGAGCATACCCTAATGTCTATATACTTTCTGATAACTCTTTTACAATAACTGATACTCGCTTTGGTTTCTGTTCGGTATCAGTTTTTGCTTCATTTGTAATGGATCAATTTTTACTAGAGGCATCTCTGGACACCTCTAGTGTTCTGGTCAGGAACAGTGATTAAAAAATGGATCCGTTAAGAGGACATAAAAGTTAACCACTAGAGATGAGTGAACATGCTCGAATAAGGTGTTATCCGGGCACGCTTGTGTGCTATTTGAGCATCTTCGGCGTGTTCGAATGCTATGTTTGAGTCCCCACAGCTGCATGTCTCGTGACTGTTAGACAGGCTGTTTGCTAGGCAATCCCTGCATGTGCTGCGGGCTGTGGAACAGTTGCGAGGACTGGAACAGATTACTAAAGCACAGGACCGGACAGACAGTAGTGGGCCACTCGCCAGCGCCGACTCCCCCACCAGCGCCACCGCATTCAACTATACCGGCGTCTATGATGGCGGTACAGTTGAATGCAATGATGGAGGAGAGAGCGTTTTGCTGTCGCTCCCTCTCCCATCATTCCCCGCTCTGCCTCTGACGTCATATCATCGCACACCTGCTGTGTGTTGGGCGGGCAGAATGCAGCTGCTGAGACCGGGGCCGGAGCAGCACGGGGCACGAGGAGAGGTGAGGGTTTCTTTTTTTTTTAAATATATCAATGAGTGATAACTGGATTGTGGGGCTATTGGGGGGGCTGTATTACATTCTATGGGGGGGGGGAGATTTATTACATTCTATTGGGGCTGGCTGCATTACATTCTATGGAGGCTGTGCTGCATTACATTCTATGGGGGCTGTGCTACATTACATTCTATGGGGGCTGTGCTGCATTACAGTCTATGGGGGCTGTGCTGCATTACAGTCTATGGGGGCTGTGCTGCATTACAGTCTATGGGGGCTGTGCTGCATTACAGTCTATGGGGGCTGTGCTGCATTACAGTCTATGGGGGCTGTGCTGCATTACAATCTATGGGGGCTGTGCTGCATTACAGTCTTTGGGGGCTGTGCTGCATTACAGTCTATGGGGCTGTGCTGCATTACATTCTATGGGAGGCTGTATTACATTCTATGGGGTACTGTATTATAGTCTATGGGGGGCTGCATTATGCTCTATGAGGGGGCTACCATATATTATATATGCAGGGGCTGCATTATACTATATGAGGGGGCTGCATTATATTCTCTGGGGGGTTACATTATACTCAGGGGGCTACAATACATTCTGTGGGGTGGCTGCATTATACTCTGGGGTGGCATCATTATACTATATGTGGGATGCAATATACTGTATCGAGGACTATGGGGAATACATTATACTATATGAAGAACTATGGGGTGCATTATACTATAGGAAGTGAATTGTACTACATGGATGACAATGGCGGGGCATTATACTATATGGAGCACTATGAGAAATGTATTATACTATATGGAGGACTGAGGAGTGTATTATACTATATGGAGGACTATGGCAGTACATTACACTATATGGAGGACTGAGGAGTGTATTATACTATATGGAGGACTGAGGTGCACATTATAATATATGGAGGACTATGGGGTGTATTATAATAAACAAGAAAAATGCTGCCTATTCATCGGGTGATTGGATTGTTTATGTGGGAACAGAAATCCTTGTTCTCAGCAGCACATCGCCGGTGTAAACTGCAGATGTGCTGCTGATAACATAATACTGTATGGGGACAGATTGATCTAATTGTGATTGTTCTGTTCCCTTCATTCTTTCTCAGTTGGTGTAAAGAAGCCGGGAAACAAGCAAACGACTTCACTATTGTCGATCACACTTGTTTAGTGGCCTGAGATCAGCGCATGTAAATACAGCAGAAATGCTTTGCAGGGAGTCCAGTCAAGGATGATTACAGTTGTAGTTAGCACCCGGCGCCTGGGAATAGCGTTAACTCTTCTGCTTTTCCCAGTCGCCAGAGCGTTTAATTCTGGTATGTGTAATGATTTTTAGGGTTGATGTCAGCTGCGTAATGTCAGCTGCTATCAATCCCTGGTGTAAGTAATGGAGAGGTTTCTATCAGACACCCCCACTACTAGCCCAGAACTGGCGAGATCCAGCGACTCTGAAGAGCGGTGACGGTAGTAACAATACCGCTCTTCACAGTCGCCGAGCTCAGCGCAAGACCCGGAATATCTGAAGAGCGGTGACATTAGTGAGTTACTGATGTCACCACTCTTCAGAGCTGCGCAGCGGAACCAAAAGTGGCTGTAGGCAAAGTTTATGGAGCATCAGAATGAGGTTCCATAGCCTTTGGTCATCTCATCCCTTCATTATCTACGAGATTCAGTTATATAGGTAAAGTAGCGGCTTTTCTTGGTACTGCAACTAAAAGCAATAAATAGGACTGAGCTGTAATGCTGGATACAGCTGTGATTATATGGTACTAGCTATTGAACCCGTTCTACGCCCGGGTGGCGAGCATCTATATAGGTATATGGTTTCCATCCTGGTATGTGCTGCTCCATCCTGCGTCCCCATCCTGTCATGTGCTGCACCCATCCTGCACCCCCAATCTGACATGTGCTACTCCCATCCTGCACCCCCATTCTGACATGTGCTGCTCCATCCTGCGTCCCCATCCTGCCATGTGTTGCACCCATCTTGCGCCCCCATTCTGTCATGTGTTGCACCCATCCTGCACCCCCATTCTGTCATGTGCTGCTCCCATCCTGCGCCCCCATTGTGACATGTGCTGCTCCCATCCTGCGCCTCCATTCTGACATGTTCTGCACCCATCCTGCGCCTCCATTCTGTCATTTGCTGCTCCCATCCTGTCATGTGCTGCTCCCATCCTGTGCCCCCGTTCTGTCATGTGCTGCTCCCATCCTGCGCCCCTGTTCTGTCATGTGCTGCTCCCATCCTGTGCCCCTGTTCTGTCATGTGCTGCTCCCATCCTGTGCCCGTGTTCTGTCATGTGCTGCTCCCATCCTGTGCCCCTGTTCTGTCATGTGCTGCTCCCATCCTGCGCCCGTTCTGTCATGTGCTGCTTCCATCCTGCACCCCCGTTCTGTCATGTGCTGCCCTATTCTGTCATGTGCTGCTCCCATCCTGCGCCCCCGCTCTGTCATATGTTGCTCCCATCCTGCGCCACCATTCTTTAATTTGCTTCTCCCATCCATATGCCCCATATGCTGCTCCATTATGGTTGATGGCCCCCTTAAGATGCTCCATAGTATATGCCCCCGTACACTGCTCCATTATGGTTTATGACCCCCATAAGATGCTCCATAGTGTATGCCCCCCCGTACACTGCTCCATAAAGGTTTATGGCCCCCATAAGACGCTCCAGTGTGTATGCCCCCCTTACACTGCTCCATAAAGGTTTATGGCCCCCATAAGACGCTCCAGTTTGTATGCCCCCGTACACTGCTCCATAAAGGTTTATGGCCCCCATAAGATGCTCTATAATATATGCCCCCGTACACTGCTCCATTATGGCTGATGGCCCCATAAGATGCTCCACTGTATTATATGCCCCCCATAAGATGCTCCATTGTATTATATGCCCCCCATAAGATGCTTCATTGTATTATATGCCCCCCATAAGATGCTCCATTATGGTTGATGGCCCCATAAGATGCTCCATAATATATGCCCCGTATGCTGCTGCTATATATATATATATATATATATATATATATATATATATATATATATATATATATATATATATATATATATATATATATATATATATATATATAATATCATACTCACCTATCGTCAATGGGCGCCGAGTGCTGGGGGGCCTGAGCAGGCGGGGACACCGGCGCGCTGTGGGGTCAGGTGCCGGAGTCACCGCTAGCTCAGGCCCCCCAGCACTTGCTATACTCACCTGTCTGTCCCGTGTAGTGTTTGAGCATGAGACTCACAACACACTGCTATAATAATTGTAACAAAGAATCCATAGGGGACGCTCATAATGATTAGATAAGGAAGCAGGGTCCCATAAGTATATGGATAACCATTTGTAGTCTTGTCACTGGTTTGAAGCTGAATTGAGATGCCGCTATATGCACTGACAGTGCTTAAATATACCTATGTATGGTGAACAGACTTTCTACGTTATACATAAATATGGTACTTGAAAGTAGAACAATGGAATATGGGCACCTTATAAACCAGCCCTCTGCTGAATAGAAAGACAAACCAGATAGTCAAAACCACTTTACTGATAGAGTATCTGGTTATATATGTTGTGAAGGCTAACCTTAGGCCTGGTCTCAAATATAAGGCTGTTATTTGACACCATCTTGTAAACTGGCTGGGTCCAAAATACGAATGAGTATTCCATATGATATTACTCCTAAAGCCAATTTGTGTATTTCAGGCTTCACACTATAGAAAAACCTAACTGGTCATAGCCTTGATTGGGTAACAAGGGTATAGATTTTGTGATCATCTAGCACTGTCAGTTTTTTTTATCAAGTATGTATTTTTTTTTGTTTGTTCTTGTTCCCCCATTCTGTGTTGGTAATAGGGCACATAATCACACCAGGGTTCCTTTCCCTTCCCCCCCTCCTTATCTATTGGACATTTTTGTAGTCACTTTTAAATATACCTAATAAAAGGTTATGTTTTATTATATCCAATTGCTATTAAATACATGTGACAAGTGGGCCTGTGTAACTTCAAATGCCAGGGATGAATTTTAGTCCCAGTCCGGCCCTGCTCAAGCACCTTGAAGATACTCTACTAGCACACGAGTGTAGTCGGATAACACCTTCCCCAAGCATGCTCACTCATCACTATTAACCATCTGTTTCCCATAAGTTTATATGTCATGAATCAGTGCCGGACTATGTGATCGCAACATAAAGTAAAACATACCTAACTGCAGAGTTTCAGAAAAACTTGGTATGAAAAGCAGGCCAGGGACTATACAGAGAGAACTAAAGAGTCCTAATGTCATCGCCGGCAGGCTTCTCCCAACACACGGAAGAGACCTATCAATCAACTGGCGTGGAATGGGGAGAAGCCGGCCAGGAGCCGCATTAGCCTAGTCAGATCTCTGTGGTCACTGGACAGCTATTCAAACCATGTTTTCTCTGAAATTTTGCAGCGTTTCAGTGTAAAACATACCTGGCTGCAACAGTGCAGCCAGACTGATTCATGATGCCCCTAATTCAGTCAATGCAAATCTAGTGACAGGTTCCCTTTAAGAAAGCAAGATTAAAACCTTAAAATGTATTGTCCACTCATTTAATATTTTTATAGGTTGAACAGAAATACTAGTACCATACCTTGCAGAATACATCTAGCAAAGATGATAATGCAGTCTGTAGGCCAGAATATGCAACGCTTTCAAATACCTTGATGATTTGATCTAAGGATGGCTGGGAAGAAAAAAAAAGTTTAATGAAGATAGCAGGGTAATGAAATAAGTCGGCTGGGTTATTATTACTTAAGGTGTTGCTCCACTAATTTTATATTGATGACCTATTCTTTGTATAGAAAGTTAACTACAGAACTCTACAAGGACTTGCAGGAACCAGGTCACAATATCCACACATATGCACCGTCTCAATCTCCAAGGCACTCACGCGGATAAATTAATCAACAGTAGAAGGACAGCATCCAAACTTGAGAAGAGTAAAAAGATTTTTTACTTCACTCAAGTTTGGATGCTGTCCTTCTAGTCTACTATCGTTTGTATAGGTCATCAATATCAGATCGGTGGGGGTCCAACACCCTGCACCCCTGCCAATCAGATGTTCTCTCTGCTGCCGGCCAGATGTTATCATTTGCAGAGCTGAACAACACATCTCCGTCAACTGTGAAGTGGCCGCTGACGGGTACAGCAGATCTGCCCCTATTCAAATCATAGATATGACAAAGCTGGAAAAAAAAACCTGAACCTGTTTAGGAAGTGCAAATTCTGTACAGAAAAAGTCTATAATTGCAAAATAAATTCTAAATAAAATACTGCAGACCCTTTTTAACACAAGCCAGCATCCCAGTTTAAAGACTCCCCTCAAGCAGTTCGAGCAAGCACCCAGAAATAAATAAAAAAAACCAAGCTGGGACACTATGGCTCTGGACAGCGCAGAAAAACAATGTGCTGGACATGGTTTTCCATTTCTCACATGTATTCAATAATAACATATGCTTATACTTTGGCATATTTCAGAACCTTCTGTCAGAGGAACATGTTGGGAAAGCGTTGATGTTTTCCCAAAAATCCCGATTAGTTTACTCTTACTCCACATTTTACATAGAACTGACTGCATACAAACATTCAATTTTTGCTCAACTGAATTTTTATTGAAGTTTTTATAATACAATACAAAAACAATGCAAAACAATATTATAATACTATAACTATAATAATATAATACTAATAGAAGGGATGGAAAAAGGTGGGGTAAGGAAGGAGGAGATGCTTAGAAGAGGAAGAAATGGGAACTACGAGGGAAATGGGGAAACTAACTACCAAGGTCCTACTGGTAAATGTGCACTCTATAACCAATTTAATGTCAAACAGAAAATCCAGTACTGCATGTATCATTAGGGATCATATCCTTATAAATAGTAATAGAATATTATTGAGTATCAAGAGTTTAAAAGGAATAAACAAGCAACATCTTTTGACACATGCCGTGCTGGATTTCTGTCGAAATTTTCCATTATAACTCCATGGGCTGTATTCATGAGAATATTTCATATTAGCACAGTGCTTAAAGGGATTATGCCATCAGAAAATTCCCTTTTGTTTAAATCAAGGTTTTGTATTCGAGAGTAATTAAACATTTTTTTGTTTTCTTTTTCTTAATATTTTGCAGGCACTGCCATGTCTGCATATCAGTGTGGTTTTGGGTCCCCAACAATCGCTCAAAGGACACCTAAAAAGTGACATGTGAAGAAGGACATCAGAGATCCTGGCTAAGTGTACACACAGTATGGATACAATAAAATCCTATGACTTCCAATTGAACCAGTACTCCCACTTTGTATGCATGCTCCTCGCTCACAAGCTGCACAAGTTTCAGCTTATTAGAACTCGGACTCCTTTAAAAGCGTGATTACTTCAGTTTGGTTATTGTGATGCCATTTTCCTGGTGATTTTAATAAACTGGAAGCAAATGGTTGTCAGCTACAAGGATGAAAATTGTGCTTGAGATTTTATGCCTTTATGTGTTAGTTTTCAACATTAGCTGGGCCGAACATTTTGCATATTTTGTCATGGGTAGTTGAATTTTGCCTAAAAACATTTTTTTCGTCTGTGTTTTTCGGTAAAAACATGGCAAAGGCAAAGTCAAATTTATCACCAGATGTCAGGAAGCTTATTATTCTGAGAGTGAAGTCAAGCAAAAGCCAAGAAGAGGTAGCTATAGAATTCAACTGCTCTCAGAGTCAAGTGTCACATACAGGTCCTTCTCAAAAATTTAGCATATAGTGTTAAATTTCATTATTTACCATAATGTAATGATTACAATTAAACTTTCATATATTATAGATTCATTATCCACCAACTGAAATTTGTCAGGTCTTTTATTGTTTTAATACTGATGATTTTGGCATACAACTCCTGATAACCCAAAAAACCTGTCTCAATAAATTAGCATATTTCACCCATCCAATCAAATAAAAGTGTTTTTTAATAACAAACAAAAAAAACCAACAAATAATAATGTTCAGTTATGCACTCAATACTTGGTCGGGAATCCTTTGGCAGAAATGACTGCTTCAATGCGGCGTGGCATGGAGGCAATCAGCCTGTGACACTGCTGAGATGTTATGGAGGCCCAGGATGCTTCAATAGCGGCCTTAAGCTCATCCAGAGTGTTGGGTCTTGCGTCTCTCAACTTTCTCTTCACAATATCCCACAGATTCTCTATGGGGTTCAGGTCAGGAGAGTTGGCAGGCCAATTGAGCACAGTAATACCATGGTCAGTAAACCATTTACCAGTGGTTTTGGCACTGTGAGCAGGTGCCAGGTCGTGCTGAAAAATGAAATCTTCATCTCCATAAAGCATTTCAGCCGATGGAAGCATGAAGTGCTCCAAAATCTCCTGATAGCTAGCTGCATTGACCCTGCCCTTGATGAAACACAGTGGACCAACACCAGCAGCTGACATGGCACCCCACACCATCACTGACTGTGGGTACTTGACACTGGACTTCAGGCATTTTGGCATTTCCTTCTCCCCAGTCTTCCTCCAGACTCTGGCACCTTGATTTCCGAATGACATGCAAAATTTGCTTTCATCAGAAAAAAGTACTTGGGACCACTTAGCAACAGTCCAGTGCTGCTTCTCTGTAGCTCAAAAGTGGCTTTACCTGGGGAATGCGGCACCTGTAGCCCATTTCCTGCACACGCCTGTGCACAGTGGCTCTGGATGTTTCCACACCAGACTCAGTCCACTGCTTCCTCAGGTTCCCCAAGGTCTGGAATCGGTCCTTCTCCACAATCGTCCTCAGGTTCCGGTCTCCTCTTCTCGTTGTACAGCGTTTTCTGCCACATTGTTTCCTTCCAACAGACTTACCATTGAGGTGCCTTGATACAGCACTCTGGGAACAGCCTATTTGTTGAGAAATTTCTTTCTGGGTCTTACCCTCTTGCTTGAGGGTGTCAATGATGGCCTTCTTGACATCTGTCAGGTCGCTAGTCTTACCCACGATGGGGGTTTTGAGTAATGAACCAGGCAGGGAGTTTATAAAAGCCTCAGGTATCTTTTGCATGTGTTTAGAGTTAATTAGTTGATTCAGAAGATTCGGGTAATAGGTCGTTTAGAGAACCTTTTCTTGATATGCTAATTTATTGAGACAGGTTTTTTGGGTTATCAGGAGTTGTATGCCAAAATCATCAGTATTAAAACAATAAAAGACCTGACAAATTTCAGTTGGTGGATAATGAATCTATAATATATGAAAGTTTAATT
This sequence comes from Ranitomeya imitator, assembly GCF_032444005.1. Taxonomy (NCBI): domain Eukaryota; kingdom Metazoa; phylum Chordata; class Amphibia; order Anura; family Dendrobatidae; genus Ranitomeya; species Ranitomeya imitator. Next base: position 120,858,252 of record NC_091287.1, read on the forward strand.
GTAATCATTACATTATGGTAAATAATGAAATTTAACACTATATGCTAATTTTTTGAGAAGGACCTGTATACCACCCAATTGGAAAACATAATAATGTAAGGTATCCAACACCTACAGTGAGACATGGTGGTGGAAATGTCATTGTTTGGGGCTGCTTTTCTACATATGCCATTTGCCCTCTGCATAGAATTGATGGAATTATGAAAGCTACAAGGATATACTGGAAAATCTAATGCTGCCACATGGTAAAGTCAAAGTAGGCAGGGGATGGAAATTCCAGCAAGACTATGATGCCATGCACACATGCAATATAGTCAAAAATTGGTTAGCAAACAAAAATGTCCACCTGTTGCAATGGCCAAGCCAATCACCTGGGATGTGTTAGGCCGACGAGTTGGGGCCCATACCCATAGCAATAAAGATGAATTGTTTGCAGATTAGAAAACGGAATGGAGCAAGATCCCTTATGATGTCTTGAATACCAAAGTGGCTTCAAAGCCCTGTCAGTGTGGTGCAGTAATTAAAGCAAGAGGTTATGTTACAAAATACTAAGTTATGGCATTGTAAACAATGAATTACTCTATGTTGTGATCAATAAATAGTATATGCAAAACTTTTGGAAGTCCTTTTTCTTTAAAGGGAACCCGTCAGCAGGATTATGCACAGTAACCTACAGTGTCAGGTCAGCGACACAGCGTTCAGTAGTTAACACTGCATATGCGCGTGCTCACAGAGCAAGAGGAAATTAATGGGCTGCTGGCCATCAAAATACAGCTGCTGGCCCAAGTACTGCCGTCCCCAGGAATCTGCCCGGGCACCGGATAAAAGGACATCAAAGGCCCGAGGGTCTCCACCCCTGATCTAGATGTTAATTATTTAAAAAAAAACAAAAATCTTTATATTTATTTAATTTGTAATGAAAAAGTTATGTGACTTAAAGGGAAGCTGTCAGCAGGATTGTGCACAGTAACCTACAGACAGTGTCAGGTCGTCGCCGTTATACTGATTACAATGATACCTTGATTGATAAAATCCGTCTTATGGTTGTTCATTAATTTTTATTTTCAGTTTTTAATAATATGCTCGTGCCCCGGGGCGGCCTGTGGGGGGTATTTATATGTTGCTCTGATTAGGTATTCATAATGCAGACAAGTCACTGATCCCTCATTGCATTATGAATAAGGAAGAAGCAAGGGGCGAAACTCGCGTCGGGGTGCGGGGGGGGGGGGGGGAGGGGGGGGGTGTGTGACGGCTGGACTCTCTTAGCTTTATGGGCTAAGGTAATATTACTTTTTCTTCATATATGCAATATAATGTCAGGCTGCAATCTGTTGTACCAGTATAAGGGTCTGGATAAGGACAGACGCTTGTTGATGCTTTTTGGCACATGTTCATTTATTTTGGTACATCTCTTCCGTTCCTTTTAATGATTTTATTTACATTGAACCATAAATGATGTTGATTGCATGAAGCTCTTATACTATTCTACCTGCCTAGATTAACATTGGCTTATTAACTTTGATTTGGAATTGGTGGTTCCCCCTGTTTAGGGTATGTTTTGTGTATTGTGGAAATGTGGCTTTTAATCATAGTAACATAGTAACATAGTTAGTAAGGCCGAAAAAAGACATTTGTCCATCCAGTTCAGCCTATATTCCATCATAATAAGTACCCAGATCTACGTCCTTCTACAGAACCTAATAATTGTATGATACAATATTGTTCTGCTCCAGGAAGACATCCAGGCCTCTCTTGAACCCCTCGACTGAGTTCGCCATCACCACCTCCTCAGGCAAGCAATTCCAGATTCTCACTGCCCTAACAGTAAAGAATCCTCTTCTATGTTGGTGGAAAAACCTTCTCTCCTCCAGACGCAAAGAATGCCCCCTTGTGCCCGTCACCTTCCTTGGTATAAACAGATCCTCAGCGAGATATTTGTATTGTCCCCTTATATACTTATACATGGTTATTAGATCGCCCCTCAGTCGTCTTTTTTCTAGACTAAATAATCCTAATTTCGCTAATCTATCTGGGTATTGTAGTTCTCCCATTCCCTTTATTAATTTTGTTGCCCTCCTTTGTACTCTCTCTAGTTCCATTATATCCTTCCTGAGCACCGGTGCCCAAAACTGGACACAGTACTCCATGTGCGGTCTAACTAGGGATTTGTACAGAGGCAGTATAATGCTCTCATCATGTGTATCCAGACCTCTTTTAATGCACCCCATGATCCTGTTTGCCTTGGCAGCTGCTGCCTGGCACTGGCTGCTCCAGGTAAGTTTATCATTAACTAGGATCCCCAAGTCCTTCTCCCTGTCAGATTTACCCAGTGGTTTCCCGTTCAGTGTGTAATGGTGATATTGATTCCCTCTTCCCATGTGTATAACCTTACATTTATCATTGTTAAACCTCATCTGCCACCTTTCAGCCCAAGTTTCCAACTTATCCAGATCCATCTGTAGCAGAATACTATCTTCTCTTGTATTAACTGCTTTACATAGTTTTGTATCATCTGCAAATATCGATATTTTACTGTGTAAACCTTCTACCAGATCATTAATGAATATGTTGAAGAGAACAGGTCCCAATACTGACCCCTGCGGTACCCCACTGGTCACAGCGACCCAGTTAGAGACTATACCATTTATAACCACCCTCTGCTTTCTATCACTAAGCCAGTTACTAACCCATTTACACACATTTTCCCCCAGACCAAGCATTCTCATTTTGTGTACCAACCTCTTGTGCGGCACGGTATCAAACGCTTTGGAAAAATCGAGATATACCACGTCCAATGACTCACCGTGGTCCAGTCTATAGCTTACCTCTTCATAAAAACTGATTAGATTGGTTTGACAGGAGCGATTTCTCATAAACCCATGCTGATATGGAGTTAAACAGTTATTCTCATTGAGATAATCCAGAATAACATCCCTCAGAAACCCTTCAAATATTTTACCAACAATAGAGGTTAGACTTACTGGCCTATAATTTCCAGGTTCACTTTTAGAGCCCTTTTTGAATATTGGCACCACATTTGCTATGCGCCAGTCCTGCGGAACAGACCCTGTCGCTATAGAGTCACTAAAAATAAGAAATAATGGTTTATCTATTACATTACTTAGTTCTCTTAGTACTCGTGGGTGTATGCCATCCGGACCCGGAGATTTATCTATTTTAATCTTATTTAGCCGGTTTCGCACCTCTTCTTGGGTTAGATTGGTGACCCTTAATATAGGGTTTTCATTGTTTCTTGGGATTTCACCTAGCATTTCATTTTCCACCGTGAATACCGTGGAGAAGAAGGTGTTTAATATGTTAGCTTTTTCCTCGTCATCTACAACCATTCTTTCCTCACTATTTTTTAAGGGGCCTACATTTTCAGTTTTTATTCTTTTACTATTGATATAGTTGAAGAACAGTTTGGGATTAGTTTTACTCTCCTTAGCAATGTGCTTCTCTGTTTCCTTTTTGGCAGCTTTAATTAGTTTTTTAGATAAAGTATTTTTCTCCCTATAGTTTTTTAGAGCTTCAATGGTGCCATCCTGCTTTAGTAGTGCAAATGCTTTCTTTTTACTGTTAATTGCCTGTCTTACTTCTTTGTTTAGCCACATTGGGTTTTTCCTATTTCTAGTCCTTTTATTCCCACAAGGTATAAACCGCTTACAGTGCCTATTTAGGATGTTCTTAAACATTTCCCATTTATTATCTGTATTCTCATTTCTGAGGATATTGTCCCAGTCTGCCAGATTAAGGGCATCTCTAAGCTGTTCAAACTTTGCCTTCCTAAAGTTGAATGTTTTTGTGACTCCCTGACAAGTCCCCCTAGTGAAAGACAGGTGAAACTGCACAATATTGTGGTCGCTATTTCCTAAATGCCCAACCACCTGCAGATTTGTTATTCTGTCAGGTCTATTAGATAGTATTAGGTCTAAAAGTGCTGCTCCTCTGGTTGGATTCTGCACCAATTGTGAAAGATAATTTTTCTTGGTTATTAGCAGAAACCTGTTGCCTTTATGGGTTTCACAGGTTTCTGTTTCCCAGTTAATATCCGGGTAGTTAAAGTCCCCCATAACCAGGACCTCATTATGGGTTGCAGCTTCATCTATCTGCTTTAGAAGTAGACTTTCCATGCTTTCTGTTATATTTGGGGGTTTGTAACAGACCCCAATGAGAATTTTGTTACCATTTTTCCCTCCATGAATTTCAACCCATATGGACTCGACATCCTCATTCCCTTCGCTAATATCCTCCCTTAAAGTGGACTTTAGACAAGACTTTACATAGAGACAAACCCCTCCTCCTCTCCGATTTTTACGATCCTTTCTAAACAGACTGTAACCCTGTAAGTTAACTGCCCAGTCATAGCTTTCATCTAACCATGTCTCGGTTATTCCCACTATGTCAAAGTTACCTGTAGATATTTCTGCTTCTAGTTCTTCCATCTTGTTTGTCAGGCTTCTGGCGTTTGCGAGCATGCAGTTTAGAGGATTTTGTTTTGTTCCAATCTCCTCACTGTGGATTGTTTTAGAAATGTTCTTACCTCCCTTCTGAGTATGTTTTCCTGGGTCGTCTTTGTTCGAGTCTAATGTTTTTCTTCCCGTCCCCTCTTCTTCTAGTTTAACGCCCTCCTGATGAGTGTAGCGAGTCTTCTGGCGAATGTGTGTTTCCCAGGTTTGTTGAGGTGTAGTCCGTCTCTGGCGAGGAGTCCATCATACCAGTACTTCACACCGTGGTCCAGGAATCCAAATCCTTGTTGTCTGCACCATCGTCTTAGCCAGTTGTTTGCATCAAGGATCCTGTTCCATCTCCTGGTGCCATGCCCGTCTACTGGAAGGATAGAAGAAAAATCTACCTGTGCATCCAGTTCCTTTACTTTCTTCCCCAACTCTTCAAAGTCCTTGCAGATTGTCGGTAGGTCCTTCCTTGCCGTGTCATTGGTGCCAACATGTATCAGAATAAATGGGTGGACGTCCTTGGAGCTGAAGAGCTTTGGTATCCTATCGGTCACATCCTTGATCATCGCACCTGGAAGGCAGCATACTTCTCTTGCAGTTATGTCCGGTCTGCAGATGGCTGCTTCGGTGCCTCTCAGTAGTGAGTCTCCCACCACCACCACTCTTCGTTGCTTCTTGGCTGTACTTTTTGCTGTCACTTGTTGCTGTGTGCCCTTTTCTTTTTTGCTTGCTGGTATTGCTTCATTCTTAGGTGTGCCATCTTCATCCTCTACAAAGATTTGATATCGGTTCTTCAGTTGTGTGGTTGGTGATTTCTCCATGGTCTTCTTGCTTCTTTTGGTCACATGCTTCCACTCATCTGCTTTTGGAGGTTCTCTGACACTTTTTGCACCTTCTGTGACCAGTAGAGATGCTTCTGTTCTGTCTAGAAAGTCTTCATTCTCTTTGATGAGTTTCAAAGTTGCTATTCTTTCTTCCAGACCCCGCACCTTTTCTTCTAAAAGGGCCACTAGTCTACACTTCTGACAGGTGAAATTGGATTCTTCTTCTGGTCGATCTGTGAACATGTAGCACATGCTGCAGCTCACCATGTAGGTTGTCACATCTGCCATGTTGCTCCTAGATCCTGCTGACTTGCTGTGTGTTTTCCTTCTTGTGTAATCTACTCAGCCAAGCTCTCTTGCAATAATGTCCTACAGGCAAAAATTCGCGCGCCGTAAGGCGCGCGGTTTGGTGATGCTTTCGAAGCAGCTGGTCCCGGCTGTATCCAACGATCTTCTAGCTTAGGGAGACTTCGCTTCTCCCAGAAGGCACCTGGAATATGCAAATTAGCCTCCTGAAGCTTGAATCCCTGGTTTGGTGATGCTTTTGAAGCAGCTGGTCCCGGCTGTATCCAACGATCTTCTAGCTTAGGGAGACTTCGCTTCTCCCAGAAGGCACCTGGAATATGCAAATTAGCCTCCTGAAGCTTGAATCCCTGGTTTGGTGATGCTTTCGAAGCAGCTGGTCCCGGCTGTATCCAACGATCTTCTAGCTTAGGGAGACTTCGCTTCTCCCAGAAGGCACCTGGAATATGCAAATTAGCCTCCTGAAGCTTGAATCCCTGGTTTGGTGATGCTTTTGAAGCAGCTGGTCCCGGCTGTATCCAACGATCTTCTAGCTTAGGGAGACTTCGCTTCTCCCAGAAGGCACCTGGAATATGCAAATTAGCCTCCTGAAGCTTGAATCCCTGGTTTGGTGATGCTTTCGAAGCAGCTGGTCCCGGCTGTATCCAACGATCTTCTAGCTTAGGGAGACTTCGCTTCTCCCAGAAGGCACCTGGAATATGCAAATTAGCCTCCTGAAGCTTGAATCCCTGGTTTGGTGATGCTTTCGAAGCAGCTGGTCCCGGCTGTATCCAACGATCTTCTAGCTTAGGGAGACTTCGCTTCTCCCAGAAGGCACCTGGAATATGCAAATTAGCCTCCTGAAGCTTGAATCCCTGGTTTGGTGATGCTTTCGAAGCAGCTGGTCCCGGCTGTATCCAACGATCTTCTAGCTTAGGGAGACTTCGCTTCTCCCAGAAGGCACCTGGAATATGCAAATTAGCCTCCTGAAGCTTGAATCCCTGGTTTGGTGATGCTTTTGAAGCAGCTGGTCCCGGCTGTATCCAACGATCTTCTAGCTTAGGGAGACTTCGCTTCTCCCAGAAGGCACCTGGAATATGCAAATTAGCCTCCTGAAGCTTGAATCCCTGGTTTGGTGATGCTTTCGAAGCAGCTGGTCCCGGCTGTATCCAACGATCTTCTAACGAAATCCTTTTAATAATTTGCCTAATAAATGTTAAATTTTAATTTACCGTACTTCTAGTTTGCTTCATTTGGTTAGCAGTTTAATTACTGCTTGTTGGTGCATGTACATTATCTGGAAGTGCTGTTCAGGGCTTAAATCAGGACAACTCTTTGATTAATATTATGAATACCTAATCAGAGCACCACATGAAGACCTCCCCCCCAGGCCGACCGGGGTACAAGCATATCATTAACTCAAAACTGAAAATAAAGATTAAAGAACAACCATAAGAAGGATTTCATCAACCAAGGTATCATTGTAATCAGTATAAAGGCACCGACCTGACACTGCAGGTTACTGTGCACAATCCTGCTGACAGGTTCCCTTTAGTAAAATAACCGTACCTATATTCTAAAGCATTTTGGTTAAAATTGTCTTGCATGATGGCAACATCATGCACTTTTAATTCATCACCAGGAAAATGGCATCAATATATATATATAATATAATAATAATAATAATTTTTATTTATATAGCGCCAACATATTCCGCAGCACTTTACAAATTATAGAGGGGACTTGTACAGACAATAGACATTACAGCATAACAGAAATACAGTTCAAAACAGATACCAGGAGGAGTGAGGGCCCTGCTCGCAAGCTTACAAACTATGGGGAAAAGGGGAGACACGAGAGGTGGATGATAACAATTGCTTTAGTTATTCGGACCGGCCATAGTGTAAGGCTCGGGTGTTCATGTAAAGCTGCATGAACCAGTTAACTGCCTAAGTATGTAGCAGTACAGACACAGAGGGCTAATACTGCATAAAGTGTATGAGAACATGATGCGAGGAACCTTTTTTTTTTTTTTTTTTAATTATAAATAATATTATATATATATATATATATATATATATATATATATATATATATATATATATATATATATATATATATATATATATATATATATATATATACATATACATATATACACACACACACACAATTAAATGTTTATTTACTCTTTGATAGGTGATGTTATACTGTGCTCTGCTTCCAGCATTTTGCTCTCCTTACTACAGAGCTGTGTAAGATTACAGGAGAAAAGATACTCTAAGCTATTGTGGGAGGGTGTTCTTCTTTCCCCTGTATATTGCTGCCTGCTTCTGATTCGTTAATGTCATATAGAGGAAGAAGTACATGCCACCAGAGAAGAAACACTGGTATTGTCTAGTTGTGCTCATCTTAAATTATAACCTAAAAACTTTACTAGCCAATACCTTTTCTTTTTTAAATCAGATATTTTTTATTAAACCATAAATATTGTACATAAACAATAAAAAGGAATACTTTGTTATCAACAGAATACAGATGTACAATACTTTTTTAGAAAACTTATTTAGTCCCAAACCAAACTCCCACCCCCCTTCCCCCCACCCTCAAGAGACCTGTCAAGAGCCCGCCTCCCCCCCCCCCTACCATATCATATATAGAAGTACAAGAAAAGGAAGAGGACTTGTCAATAATACTCCCAATGGGGCAAAGGGCCTTTAGATCACATTGATTCAAGCCACGGGTTTCACAACCTATCAAAGAGGTCCATTTTGTTCCTCCTAGTGTAGATACTCCTCTCCAAAGCAATAATAAAGGTCCTTCTCAAAAAATTTGCATATAGTGTTAAATTTCATTATTTACCATAATGTAATGATTACAATTAAACTTTCATATATTATAGATTCATTATCCACCAACTGAAATTTGTCAGGTCTTTTATTGTTTTAATACTGATGATTTTGGCATACAACTCCTGATAACCCAAAAAACCTGTCTCAATAAATTAGCATATCAAGAAAAGGTTCTCTAAACGACCTATTACCCTAATCTTCTGAATCAACTAATTAACTCTAAACACATGCAAAAGATACCTGAGGCTTTTATAAACTCTCTGCCTGGTTCATTACTCAAAACCCCCATCATGGGTAAGACTAGCGACCTGACAGATGTCAAGAAGGCCATCATTGACACCCTCAAGCAAGAGGGTAAGACCCAGAAAGAAATTTCTCAACAAATAGGCTGTTCCCAGAGTGCTGTATCAAGGCACCTCAATGGTAAGTCTGTTGGAAGGAAACAATGTGGCAGAAAACGCTGTACAACGTGAAGAGGAGACCGGACCCTGAGGAAGATTGTGGAGAAGTGAAAACATCCAGAGCCACCGTGCACAGGCGTGTGCAGGAAATGGGCTACAGGTGCCGCATTCCCCAGGTAAAACCACTTTTGAACCATAAACAGCGGCAGAGGCGCCTGACCTGGGCTACAGAGAAGCAGCACTGGACTGTTGCTAAGTGGTCCCAAGTACTTTTTTCTGATGAAAGCAAATTTTGCATGTCATTCGGAAATCAAGGTGCCAGAGTCTGGAGGAAGACTGGGGAGAAGGAAATGCCAAAATGCCTGAAGTCCAGTGTCAAGTACCCACAGTCAGTGATGGTGTGGGGTGCCATGTCAGCTGCTGGTGTTGGTCCACTGTGTTTCATCAAGGGCAGGGTCAATGCAGCTAGCTATCAGGAGATTTTGGAGCACTTCATGCTTCCATCGGCTGAAATGCTTTATGGAGATGAAGATTTCATTTTTCAGCACGACCTGGCACCTGCTCACAGTGCCAAAACCACTGGTAAATGGTTTACTGACCATGGTATTACTGTGCTCAATTGGCCTGCCAACTCTCCTGACCTGAACCCCATAGAGAATCTGTGGGATATTGTGAAGAGAAAGTTGAGAGACGCAAGACCCAACACTCTGGATGAGCTTAAGGCCGCTATTGAAGCATCCTGGGCCTCCATAACATCTCAGCAGTGTCACAGGCTGATTGCCTCCATGCCACGCCGCATTGAAGCAGTCATTTCTGCCAAAGGATTCCCGACCAAGTATTGAGTGCATAACTGAACATTATTATTTGTTGTTTTTTTTGTTTGTTATTAAAAAACACTTTTATTTGATTGGATGGGTGAAATATGCTAATTTATTGAGACAGGTTTTTTGGGTTATCAGGAGTTGTATGCCAAAATCATCAGTATTAAAACAACAAAAGACCTGACAAATTTCAGTTGGTGGATAATGAATCTATAATATATGAAAGTTTAATTGTAATCATTACATTATGGTAAATAATGAAATTTAACACTATATGCTAATTTTTTGAGAAGGACTTGCTTCATAAAGTCTCTCCTTGTTGGTGGCTCTTCCCTAATCCAGAATTTGGCGATCAACTTTCGCGCAATAAATAACAGTCTAGCAATAACCATTTTATACAACTTATCAGTTATAATCTCCTCCACATAGCCCAAGACACATACCAAAGGATCCCGCGGCACATTGCAACTGTATGCCAGTCCCACTTTATTCAGCACCACCACCCAAAAGGAGGACAACCTGGGGCACTGCCACAACATATGAAGGATGCCCGCCTCGGACTGCGAGCATCTAGGGCATTCTGAATTAGGTCTGAATCCGGCTTTGAATAACATGTCCGGGGTTCTATAAGCCCTATGAATGACAAATAATTGTGACAGCCTCCCAGGCTCGCTCACTGATATCTTGGGCACATAGTCCAGTACTGATTCCCAGTGGTCATTATCAATCGCCCCCAGGTCAGCCTCCCATTTCGCCCTTGCTCTAATAGGGTGCTCCTCCAAGAAAGAGAATAGAAGGAATTCATATATTCCCGAGATCACCCCCTTCGTGCCTCCCCCTACAAGGATAAAATCCAGCATAAGATCCACCTGGATCTCCACAGGCCCTCTCCTACACTGTGCCCGGTACGCGTGAGAAAGACGGCGGTATTGAAACATCTCAGAGTCCGGGAGTAAAAACTCTTCCTGCAATGCCTCAAAGTTTCTAATTCTGCCCTGGTGTAAAATCTGGCCCATCCGAGAGATGCCTGCCTCCCTCCAAATATGAAATCCCTCCATCTGTCTAAACTCTTGTAGGAAACAGTTATTCCAATTGGGTGAGAATCTAGTAAGTGCCCGCACTCCCCTAATCCCCTTAACTTTGTCCCAAACCTTGTGAATGAGCCTAATAGTACAAAATTTAGAACCTTTCTCACGAAAATGCCCCCCCCTCCAGGCCCTCACTCAATACCTTCATCCCAATCAATGATCTCAGGCTACAGGGTGCCCGCGTCCCCCCTGACACGTCACCCCATCCCTTGAAATGCTGACACTGTGAAGCCAAAAAATACAACCACGGATTAGGCAATGCCACCCGTCCCTCCGTCTTTGGTCTCTGTAGAGTTTCCTGTTTAAATCTGGGGCTCTTACCACCCCAAATCAGCTCGCCAAACAAAGATCTAATCCTCCGAAATCTATTCTGCGATATCCATATAGGGGAGTTGTGCAGCACATAAAGTAGCTGCGGCATCACAATCATCTTTATCAGGTTTATCCTGCCGATTACTGATAAATGTAACTTTTTCCACGCCTGGACCTTAGTACGTATCTTACGCAGAAGAGGTGCCAAATTCAGTTCCTCAAAACTAGTCAAAGGGAGAGCGATCTGGATCCCCAAGTATTTAAATTTATCAACTAGCCTCAACCTTGTGAAAGAGTCCCCCCCACCACCGTCACCACAATCCCCATCTATCAACATCATATTCGATTTGTCCCAATTGATCCTTAAGCCCGAGTAACTCCCGAATTCCTCAATAATGGCTTCCGTCTTAACCAGGGTCTCCTCAGAATCCTCCAAGAAAAGCAGAATATCATCAGCGTATAATGCTACTTTTTCTTCTGCCTCCCCGTACATAAAACCCCTCACCTCCCGGGACCCTCTGATCTTCGCAGCGAGGGGTTCCACCGCCAAGGCAAAGAGCAGCGGGGACAGAGGGCAGCCCTGTCTAGTACCCCTAGACAAAAGAAAAGGTCTCAGAGAGAGCGTCATTAACTCTAATTTTGGCCACCGGAGAAGAGTACAACAACCGCACCCAGGAAATAAATTTAGGTCCAAACCCCATTCGTTCCAGTACTGACCACAGATAGCTCCACTCCACGCAATCAAAAGCCTTATGGGCGTCTAAGGATACCACAACCCGTTTACCGACATTATCAGAAGGGATTTGTAAATTTAAAAATAACCTTCTCAGATTGAGTGCCGTTGATTTGTTGGGCATAAAGCCTGATTGATCCGGGTGAACCAGTCTGTCAATCACCCTGGACAACCTATTTGCCAAAGCTTTTGCCAGTATCTTAATGTCGGCCGTCAAAAGTGAGATTGGTCTATAGGATTCTGGTAGTTGTGGGTCCTTGTCGGCCTTAGGGATAACGACCACAATAGCCTCTCTCATGGATAAAGGTAGCTCCCCTCTTTCCAATGATCTATTATACACCTCCGACAATTTGGCCAACAAAGTTTCTTTCAGTACCTTATAAACCTCAGCTGGAATACCATCCGCCCCCGGAGTCTTACCCCCAGCAACACCCGCCAAAGCGGCCCCCAATTCTTCCTCCCCAATCGGCTCCTCCAACACCTCACATTCTTCTCTGCTCAACCTAGGCAGGTCAATCCCCTCCAAATAGCCCGTCGTGTCCTCAGCCCCCCTCTCCTGTCATGATCCCAATGGCAGGGGATCACAAAAGGACAAGCACAAAAACAAAACAAGCTCTAGGGTGATGGAACCTGAGCTGACCGCGATCCTGAACCTAAACACACAACTAGCAGTAGCCGGGGAACGTGCCTACGATGATTCCTAGACGTCTCGCGCCAGCCGAAGGATTAACTTCCCCTATCAGAAGAAACACAGACCTCACTTGCCTCCAGAGAAACACCCCACAGAAATAGCAGCCCCCCACATTTAATAACGGTGAAATGAGAGGAAAGCACATACGTAGTTATGAAAATAGAATCAGCAAAAATGAGGCCCGCTAAAGCTAGATAGCAGATACAAAAGTGAACTGCGTGGTCAGCGAAAAACCCTTCAAAAAACCATCCTGAAATTACTTGAACTCATGTGCCAACTCATGGAACATGAGGAGTAATTTCAGCCCACTAGAGCAACCAGCAGCAAGGAATCACATATCTGCAAGCTGGACTAAGACAAAAATAAAGCAAAACGTGGAACAGGAAAATCAAAACTTAGCTTGTCCTGAAGATAACAGACGCAGGGAGCAGAGGTAAAAAGACACGCTGATTACATTGATAGCCGGCGAGGAAATGACAAAAAGGCCAGGTTAAATAGGAAACTCCCATAACCTGATGGAACAGGTGGACACCAGAGACCGCAGAGAACACAAGTCACCCAGTACCATCAGTAACCACCAGAGGGAGCCCAAAAACAGAACTCACAACAGTACCCCCCCCTTAAGGAGGGGTCACCGAACCCTCACGAGAACCACCAGGGCGACCAGGATGAGCCCTATGAAAAGCACGGACCAAATCGGCAGCATGAACATCAGAGGCAATCACCCAAGAATTATCCTCCTGACCATAACCCTTCCACTTGACCAAATACTGGAGTTTCCGTCTGGAAACCCGAGAATCCAAGATCTTCTCCACAACATACTCCAATTCACCCTCCACCAGCACCGGAGCAGGAGGCTCAAGCGAAGGAACAACAGGTACCTCATACTTCCGCAACAACGACCGATGGAACACATTATGAATAGCAAACGATGCCGGGAGATCCAAACGAAACGACACAGGGTTAAGAATTTCCAAGATCCTATAGGGACCGATGAACCGAGGCTTGAACTTAGGAGAAGAGACCTTCATAGGAACAAAACGAGAAGACAACCACACCAAGTCCCCAACAAGAAGTCGAGGACCCACGCGGCGACGGCGATTAGCAAACTGCTGAGCCCTCTCCTGGGACAACTTCAAATTGTCCACCACATGACTCCAAATCCGATGCAACCTATCCACCACCATGTCCACTCCAGGACAATCAGAAGGCTCCACCTGACCAGAGGAAAAACGAGGATGAAACCCCGAATTACAAAAGAAAGGAGAAACCAAGGTAGCAGAACTAGCCCGATTATTAAGGGCAAACTCGGCAAGCGGCAAAAAGGAAACCCAGTCATCTTGATCAGCAGAAACAAAACACCTTAAATAAGTTTCTAAAGTCTGATTAGTTCGTTCCGTCTGGCCATTCGTCTGGGGATGGAATGCAGACGAAAAGGACAAATCAATGCCCATCTTAGCACAGATCGTCCGCCAAAATCTAGACACAAACTGGGATCCCCTGTCAGAAACGATGTTCTCCGGAATGCCATGCAAACGGACCACGTTTTGAAAAAACAGAGGGACCAACTCAGAGGAAGAAGGTAACTTAGGCAAGGGTACCAGATGAACCATCTTAGAAAAGCGGTCACACACAACCCATATGACGGACATTTTTTGAGAGACAGGGAGATCCGAAATAAAGTCCATGGAAATGTGCGTCCAAGGCCTCTTCGGGATAGGCAAAGGTGACAACAATCCACTGGCCCGAGAACAGCAAGGCTTAGCCCGAGCGCAAACTCCACAAGACTGCACGAAAGAATGCACATCCCTCGACAAGGAAAGCCACCAAAAAGACCTGGCCACCAAGTCTCTAGTACCAAATATTCCAGGATGACCTGCCAACACAGAAGAATGGACCTCGGAGATGACTCTACTGGTCCAATTATCCGGAACAAACAGTCATTCCGGCGGACAACGATCAGGTTTATCCGCCTGAAACTCCTGCAAAGCACGTCGCAAGTCTGGGGAGACAGCCGACAAAATCACCCCATCCCTAAGGATACCAGTGGGCTCAGAATTTCCAGGGGAGTCAGGCACAAAACTCCTAGAAAGAGCATCCGCCTTCACATTCTTTGAACCTGGCAGGTATGAAACCACAAAATTGAAACGGGAGAAAAACAGTGACCAACGAGCCTGTCTAGGATTCAGACGCTTGGCAGACTCAAGGTACATCAGATTTTTGTGATCAGTCAAGACCACCACACGATGTCTAGCACCCTCAAGCCAATGACGCCACTCCTCAAATGCCCACTTCATGGCCAAAAGCTCCCGATTACCAACATCATAATTCCGTTCAGCGGGCGAAAATTTTCTAGAAAAGAACGCACATGGCTTCATCACTGAGCCATCGGAGCTTCTCTGTGACAAAACCGCCCCCGCTCCGATCTCGGAAGCATCAACCTCAACCTGAAAAGGAAGCGACGTATCTGGCTGACGCAACACAGGAGCAGAAGAAAACCAGCGCTTAAGTTCCTGAAAGGCCTCCACAGCCGCAGGAGACCAATCAGTAACATCAGCACCCTTTTCAGTCAAATCCGTCAAAGGCTTAACAACACTAGAAAAATTAGTTATGAAGCGACGATAAAAATTAGCAAAGCCTAAGAACTTCTGTAGACTCTTAAGAGATGTAGGCTGTGTCCAGTCACAAATAGCCTGAACCTTGACAGGATCCATCTCAATAGTAGAAGGGGAAAAAATATACCCCAAAAAAGAAATCTTCTGGACTCCAAAGAGACATTTAGAACCTTTTACAAACAAAGAATTGGCCCGCAGGACCTGAAACACCTTCCTGACCTGCTGAACATGAGACTCCCAGTCATCAGAAAAAAACAAAACATCATCCAAATACACGATAATAAATTTATCCAGATATTCACGGAAAATATCGTGCATAAAAGACTGGAAGACAGAAGGAGCATTAGAAAGTCCAAAAGGCATCACCAAATACTCGAAATGGCCCTCAGGCGTATTAAATGCGGTTTTCCACTCATCACCCTGCCTTATCCGCACAAGATTATACGCACCCCGAAGATCAATCTTAGTGAACCATTTAGCCCCCTTATTGCGAGCGAACAAATCAGTCAACAATGGCAAAGGATACTGATATTTGACTGTAATCTTATTCAAAAGACGATAATCTATGCAAGGCCTCAAGGAACCATCTTTTTTGGCCACAAAAAAAAAACCTGCTCCCAAAGGGGACGAAGATGGACGGATATGTCCCTTTTCCAAGGACTCCTTAACATAATTCCGCATAGCAGTATGCTCTGGCACTGACAGATTGAACAAACGACCTTTAGGGAATTTACTGCCAGGAATCAAATCTATAGCACAATCGCAATCCCTGTGAGGAGGAAGCGAACTGAGCTTAGGCTCCTCAAAAACCTCCCGATAATCAGACAGAAATACCGGGACCTCAGAAGGAGTAGATGAAGCGATAGAAATCGGAGATGCATCATCATGAACCCCCTGACATCCCCAGCTTAACACAGACATTGTTTTCCAGTCCAGGACTGGGTAATGAGTTTGTAACCATGGCAGACCAAGCACTAAGACATCATGTAAATTATACAGTACCAGGAAGCGAATCACCTCCTGATGAACGGGAGTCATACGCATGGTCACTTGTGTCCAGTACTGAGGTTTATTCATAGCCAAAGGTGTAGAGTCAATTCCTTTCAAAGGAATAGGAACTTCCAGAGGTTCCAGACTAAACCCACAGCGATTGGCAAATGACCAATCCATAAGACTCAGGGCAGCGCCTGAATCCACATAGGCATCAACGGAAATGGATGATAATGAACAAATCAGCGTCACAGACAGAATGAACTTAGACTGTAAAGTACCAATGGCAACAGACTTATCAACCTTTTTTGTGCGTTTAGAGCATGCTGATATAACATGAGCTGAATCACCACAATAAAAACACAATCCATTTTTCCGCCTATAATTTTGCCGTTCACTTCTGGACTGAATTCTATCACATTGCATTGTCTCAAGTGCCTGTTCAGAAGACACCGCCAAATGGTGCACAGGTTTGCGCTCCCGTAAACGCCGATCAATCTGAATAGCCATAGTCATGGACTCATTCAGACCCGTAGGCGCAGGGAACCCCACCATAACATCTTTAATGGCCTCAGAAAGGCCATCTCTGCACTTTGCAGCCAGGGCGCACTCATTCCACTGAGTAAGCACTGACCATTTCCGAAATTTTTGACAATATATTTCTGCTTCATCTTGCCCCTGAGAGAGAGCTAATAAAGCTTTTTCAGCCTGAATCTCCTGGTTAGGTTCCTCATAGAGCAAACCCAATGCCAGAAAAAACGCATCCACATTGAGCAACGCAGGATCCCCTGGTGCCAATGCAAATGCCCAATTCTGAGGGTCACCCCGCAGGAAAGATATAACAATCTTGACCTGCTGAGCAGGGTCTCCAGAGGAGCGAGATTTCAAGGAAAGAAACAACTTGCAATTGTTCCTAAAATTCAGAAAACTAGATCTATCTCCAGAAAAAAACTCTGGGATAGGAATTCTAGGTTCAGACATAGGCGTATCTACAACAAAATCTTGTATATTTTGAACCTTAGGAGCAAGATTATTCAGGCTGGAAGCCAAACTCTGGACGTCCATGATAAACAGCTGAGGTCAAAGCCATTCAAGGATTAAGAGGAGGAAAGAAGTAGCCAAGCTGCAATTAAGGCTAGGCAGCAAACACTGAGGAGGGGGGGGGGGGGGAAAAAAAAAAACTTCCTCAGACTACTTTTCCTCCTACTTCAGCCAAAACGATGAAAAATTTTTTTTTTAGGCCGGCTATACTGTCATGATCCCAATGGCAGGGGATCACAAAAGGACAAGCACAAAAACAAAACAAGCTCTAGGGTGATGGAACCTGAGCTGACCGCGATCCTGAACCTAAACACACAACTAGCAGTAGCCAGGGAACGTGCCTACGATGATTCCTAGACGTCTCGCGCCAGCCGAAGGATTAACTTCCCCTATCAGAAGAAACACAGACCTCACTTGCCTCCAGAGAAACACCCCACAGAAATAGCAGCCCCCCACATGTAATAACGGTGAAATGAGAGGAAAGCACATACGTAGTTATGAAAATAGAATCAGCAAAAATGAGGCCCGCTAAAGCTAGATAGCAGATACAAAAGTGAACTGCGTGGTCAGCGAAAAACCCTTCAAAAAACCATCCTGAAATTACTTGAACTCATGTGCCAACTCATGGAACATGAGGAGTAATTTCAGCCCACTAGAGCAACCAGCAGCAAGGAATCACATATCTGCAAGCTGGACTAAGACAAAAATAAAGCAAAACGTGGAACAGGAAAATCAAAACTTAGCTTGTCCTGAAGATAACAGACGCAGGGAGCAGAGGTAAAAAGACACGCTGATTACATTGATAGCCGGCGAGGAAATGACAAAAAGGCCAGGTTAAATAGGAAACTCCCATAACCTGATGGAACAGGTGGACACCAGAGACCGCAGAGAACACAAGTCACCCAGTACCATCAGTAACCAC
Organism: Ranitomeya imitator; assembly: GCF_032444005.1. Classification (NCBI taxonomy): domain Eukaryota; kingdom Metazoa; phylum Chordata; class Amphibia; order Anura; family Dendrobatidae; genus Ranitomeya; species Ranitomeya imitator. The sequence goes on from NC_091287.1 coordinate 120,876,281, forward strand.
CAGAGGGAGCCCAAAAACAGAACTCACAACAGTACCCCCCCCTTAAGGAGGGGTCACCGAACCCTCACGAGAACCACCAGGGCGACCAGGATGAGCCCTATGAAAAGCACGGACCAAATCGGCAGCATGAACATCAGAGGCAATCACCCAAGAATTATCCTCCTGACCATAAACCTTCCACTTGACCAAATACTGGAGTTTCCGTCTGGAAACACGAGAATCCAAGATCTTCTCCACAACATACTCCAGCAGCAAGGAATCACATATCTGCAAGCTGGACTAAGACAAAAATAAAGCAAAACGTGGAACAGGAAAATCAAAACTTAGCTTGTCCTGAAGATAACAGACGCAGGGAGCAGAGGTAAAAAGACACGCTGATTACATTGATAGCCGGCGAGGAAATGACAAAAAGGCCAGGTTAAATAGGAAACTCCCATAACCTGATGGAACAGGTGGACACCAGAGACCGCAGAGAACACAAGTCACCCAGTACCATCAGTAACCACCAGAGGGAGCCCAAAAACAGAACTCACAACACTCTCCACACTAGAAGTATATAATTTATTGTAGAATTTCCTAAACACTTCCAGAATTTGCTCCCCCCGAGTAACCAATGTTCCATCATCAGTCTTAATGGAGTAGACATGCGAGGAGTCCCTCTGTGCGGACGCCACTACCGAAAGTAAATGCCCCACCTTTTCCCCCTCTGAATAGAAAGATGCTCTTTGAAAAGCCCGCAATCTCTCTGCCTTTCTCAAAAATAATTGATTGACCTCCTGTTGAGCCTTCCTCATCCGACTCAGACTCCCTAGTGCAATGGGCCCCCAATGCCGCCTCAGCTGCCTTCAGTTCCTCCAGGACAGCTTGATCCTGTACTCTAGTCCTTGTCTTGTGTCGTGAAATGTCCTGAAACAAAATGCCCCATAAATACGCCTTCATAGTATCCCATACTACATGACATTCCGCACTACCATCGTTAATCTTAAAAAACTACTCTCTCAGCCCCCACCCTTTCCATGTCCAAGAGTTGTAACCAGGAGGGGTGAACCTTCCATCCCATCTTCCGTGATCCAACCTGTTCTGATAGCTCTAATGAGACCTGAACTGGACTATGATTTGATAGAATCCTGGGATTATATTCTACCAACACTTAACATTTCGTTCATCCCATCATTACCCAAGGCGACATCGATACGAGACATAGAACCATACGTGGTCGAGTAACAGGAATAAGAATATGTATTAGCATTGCGAACCCGCCATAAGTCAATCCAGCCTATTTCTCTAAGATAGTTCCCAAAAGGAGTGCCGTTCCCAGCCCTGCGTAGCAGAGCGTGATTACTCTTATCCCAGTGGTCGTCAGCAATGTTGTTCACATCTCCCACCACCAGAAGAGGAACCCCGACCCACCCTCTTATATGCTCCAAAATCTTTTGAATTTTCTTACCAGATTACGGCGGGGGTATATATAGTGAAACAATGCAAATCAAACGGTTAAAAATTTTACACACTAAAAGGACATACTGACCATCTTTATCAGTTTTTACCTCAATTTCCTCAAATGGAGTACTTGTATGGATCAAAACAGACACCCCCCTCGCATAATTAGAGAACGTCGAGTGATACGCCCTGCGCACCCATTTTTTCTGTAACATATCAACTGTTTCCTCCATTAAATGAGTTTCTTGCAGGCATATCACAGAGGGCCTCTGTTTCAATAGGTACTGAAATATTGCCGCACGCTTAGTAGCATCCGCTAGCCCCCTAACATTCCAACTTATAATATTAACATTCCCTCCCATTTCCTTAAAGAAAGATATAAGATGAGAATCGTCTCTCCCAGGTCTCCACCAATGCCCTCCTCCCACCCCAACAACTAAACCAACCTTCCCCATCTGAAACTCAAAATAACTCAGATACTCCGAACTTTCTTTCTCTATATGAGAACTGAGAGCACTTGATATAGATATACCCTAGAACTAGGTCCTTTACCGTCCATCTCTCCCCCTCCCACCGCGACCAATATGAACTATTCATTGCGCCGCCGAACACAATACTGTAACCGTTAGGTGCAATTAGACCAACTACACCAGTCACATTCAAAAAGAACCCCTCCCCCAAAGAGAAGCAGAACCAGTAGAGTTATACATCTTCAGAATCAATCTCAACGGTTCCGATCAGTGCCAATTTTCTTGGCGTTAGTGTCCAGCCATTGCATCGCCTCCTCCGGACTTTGAAAAAATTGAACCCGTTCCAGCACCACCACCCTGAGCTTGGCCGGGTAGAGCATTGAGTATTTTAGGTCCAGTTCACGGAGCCGTCGCTTGACTTCACGAAACTTCATTCTAAATTTCTGCACCGATGCCGAGTAGTGTGGATAAATGGAGATCCGATTTCCGTTTATGCTCAGGCCATCACTGAGCCTAGCCTTCCTCAGTAGGGTTTCCCGATCCCGGTAGTCCAAAATTTTTGCCAATATAGCTCGGGGTGCAGAGCCAGGCGGCAGAGGACGAGTGGGGACTCGATGAGCCCTCTCCACCGAGAAATGGTTCGTAAGGTCTGCTCCTCCCACCGAGTTCTTAAGCCATGCCTCAATATATTCAGTGGGATTGTTTCCCTCCACCTTCTCCGGCACCCCGATTATTCTTAAATTGTTTCTCCGAGATCGATTTTCCAAATCATCTGTCTTGAATTCTAACTCTGCGATTCGTTGAATATATTTCTTTTCTCTTTTTAACAGTTCGTTTGTCTGGTCCTCCACACTGCCCACACGCTCCTCCACCACCTCCACTCTTTTCTCCACTTTGCGCATAGCAGAGTTAAGGGACTTCATTTCAACTGTCAGATCATCCACCCTTAGATTCAGCGCGGCCAAAGCAGATTTGCAGTGTATAACGATAGAGAAAATGTCCTGCAGCGTTGGTTCCCCCATACTTGGCTGCTGCACCTCATCAGAATCATTAGTCTGCACAGGGCTAGCAGCAGGTGTCACATTTTCTGCACTGTGCACTCCCTGCGCCCTCCCTGGGGAACGTTGCTCCTCCACTTCACTGGGGCTAACTTCCCCTCCACTTTTCTGCCTCATCAGGGCTTCCTCCTCACCAAGCCCCTCTGGACCCAGCAGCAGGGCTCCCCCCTCCTCCGTGTAGGCAAATCGCTCCAGCCGGGCTATTACCTCCAGCGGTATGAAGCGCTGGCTCTGGCCGCCACCTCCTCTGCCACGGCGCCATCTTGAATTTTCGCGCCGGCTGCAGGCGCCGACTGTTTTCGGCGTGGCATCTCCGCTCCTCACCGCTCGTTGTCTCCGGTGGTTTCTCCCCGTCGCCGGGGACTTGCGGGGCCTCTCTGCCCGGTTTTCGGCGGCGCCTTCAAAGGTGAGTTTTAGGAGCGGTGCGGGGAGAGAGATCCGTCGCGCGTCCGCTCACATTACTCGCTAGGCCACGCCCCCCCAGCCAATACCTTTTCAATGGAGAGGAAAAATGTAAAAATAAAAAAAACTGCTTTATTCAGTTCTGCAGCCACAAATACATTATGTGGCCATTTTAACATGCTGAAACTGGTGAAAGGTCATTTTGAAATGCTGCTGTGAGAACTTGACAGAGGTATTCAAGGGGTTTATGATCCAATCGCTATTGTTACATGCATACTGTATGTCAGCTGTTTAATACAGCCATCATCTTCCAAGCGTGGATCCTGAGTAACCTCCATACATTCTAAGTCAGCATGTGATATACAGTGGGTACGGAAAGTATTCAGAAGAAAAACTGAAATATTACATGGTCATAAGTATTCAGACCCTTTGCTCAGACACTCATATTTAAGTCACATGTTGTCCATTTCCTTGCGATCCTCCTTGAGAAGGTTCTACTCCTTCATTGGAGTCCAGCTGTGTTCAGTTACACTGATAGGACTTGATTTGGAAAGGCACACAGCTGTCTATACAAGACCTCACAGCTCACAGTGTATGTCAGACCAAATGAGAATCATGAGGTCAAAGGAACTGGCCAAGGTATTCAGAGACAGAACTGTGGCAAGGCACAGATCTGCCCAAGGTTACAACAGAACGTCTAAGGTACCCAAGAGCATACTGGCCTCCATAATCCTTAAATGGAAGAAGATTGGGACCACCAGAAGTCTTCCTAGACCTGGCCGTCCAGCCAAACTGAGCAATCGTGGAAGAAGAGGTAAGAGAGGTAAAGAACCCCAAGATCACTGTGGCTGAGATCCAGAGATGCAGTATGGAGATGGGTGAAAGTTCCACAAAGTCAAATATCACTGCAGCCCTCCACCAGTCATGCCTTTATGGCAGAGTGGCTCGACGGAAGCCTCTCCTCAGCGCAAGACATATGAAAGCCGGCATGGAGTTAGCTAAAAAAACAAATGAAGGACTCCCAGACTATTAGAAATAAGATTCTCTGGTCTGATGAATTCTAAGCGGTGTGTGTGGAGAAAACCAGGCACTGCTCATCACCTGCCCAATAGAATCCCAACAGTGAAACATGGTGGAGGCAGAATCATGCTATGGGGGTGTTTTTCAGCTGCAGGGACAGGACGACTTGTTGTCACTGAAGGAAACATGAATGCGGCCAAGTACAGAGATATCCTGGATGAAAACCTCTTCCAGAGTGCTGTGGACCTCAGACTTGGCAGAAGGTTCACCTTTCAAAAAGACAATGACCCTAAGCACACAGCTAAAATAATAAAAGGAGTGGCTTCAGAACAACTCTGTGACCATTCTTAACTAGCCCAGCCAGAGCCCTGACCTAAACCCAATTGAGCATCTCTGGAGAGACCTGAATATGGCTGTCCATCAACGTTCACCATCCAACCTGACGGAACTGGAGAGAATCTGCAAGGAAAAATGGCAGAGGATCTCCAAATTCAGGTGTGAAAAACTTGTTGCATCATTCCCAAGAAGACTCATGGCTGTACTAGCTCAAAAGGGTGCTTCTACTCAATACTGAGCAAAGGGTCTGAATACTTATGACCATGTGATATTTCAGTTTTTCTTTTTTAATAAATTTGCAAAAATTACTACATTTCTGTTTTTTTCAGTCAAGATGGGGTGCAGAGCGTACATTAATGTGAAAAAATGAACTTTTTTGAATTTACCAAATGGCTGCAATGAAACAAAGAGTGAAAAATTTAAAGGGGTCTGAATACTTTCCGTACCCAGTGTACGGAACCTACTGAACAGCCGCACAGCCAGCTCTTCCCTCTCCTAGTGTATCCTCACCCACCCCCTGCAGACTGTGAGCCCTCGCGGGCAGGGTCCTCCCTCCTTATGTACTCGTGTGCCTTGTTATCTGCTCATGTTTAATGTATTTGTCTATATTTGCCCCGTATTCACATGTAAAGCGCCATGGAATAAATGGCACTATAAAAATGTATAATAATAATAAAATAATAATAATAATAATAATAATACATGCGTGTCATGATTGGGATAAAGAAACATGCTACATATCAATACCTACACAGGGCGTGGGAAATGGTAATTCAATTATAAACTACAAAACTCTTTTAATCATGTGGCAGGTGAATATACTTACAAATATTTTAGCGGCAGCAGCAGTTTCCAAAAGGTCAAGAAGATCTTGCCATAAACTTAGATTTACCAATGGATTTAGAAGAGCATCGAAAATGCCTCTGTCGTAATGAAGACTTGGATAATACCGTCTGTAGTAATTTCTGAATATCCAAACTAGGATCACAAAAAAAAATCAATGCATATAATACATTGGGAATACAAAACAGACAAGTGCAACACGCAGGAATCAGAAGAACACAACCACTAAGGTCCCTTTGATATTATGTTTTCTTCTAAGTTTAGTAGCTCTGTTGTCCAAATCCCCTGCAAAACAAGATATGGGTGTATTAACTGACAGGACCATTGACTATACTGATGCAAACAGCTCGACGTAGCAGACCATGTCTTGGTGTTTGCCTCCAATAGGCGTATATGACTGAAAATTATGCACGACAAAACACACGGTGACTGCATCATTATAGTCAATGGCCCCTATTGGCTCATATGCCCACATCCAGTTTTATGGAGAATTCGGATGTAAGCCCCGACAGGCCACTGAACACTATGTGAAAGGGCCCTTAAGAATCAAACAACTGCCCATTAAAGTACAGGAAAAATTAGGACTGAAATATTAACTATAATGGATATACACTTAGAATTAATCATGATGTAGACATGCAATGCCAACATTTATTTACGCCTATAATAGTATTCAGCCCCACTGCGCAACAGAACATAGACTTTATTGCTCAGTTGCCATTGGTAATGGTAGACTGCGACACCTGAGCTTTTCGGGATGAAGGGGCTTTCTCAGCCCATCCATCCCCACCCCACTTGACTTGATATCAAATTACTCCTGGCTTGCTACTACAACAATGGAGTCCTAACAATGTCCTTCACTGAGAAGTCCTTTTTTTTGTTTTTAATTCTATAAGTATTTATGGTAACACCAGTTATACAAAAAAATCGCCCCCTATTGTGGCACAATTTATTAGCAAAGCTCATCTTGGACTGTTAGGACCCTGCAAATTTGCTATGCATGACAACCAGGGACATTATGTACTTGCAGGTTCTTTAATCCCATGCAATAGATTTTGTCTGCCTTATTCACACACTGAGATCAACTTTAACATATGGTAAGGTTTTTAATATTAGACAGCGTAGGTCCTGTCCCAATCAGGGCACCTTGTCGACGGTGGGATGGCTTTTATGTTATTTTTGATCAAAAACAATATTACTAAGAACCATGTGTTATTTAAATGCACTTTTGCTTTTTACTTATTTAGTTACAGCAGGGTTTTTACTCATTTTGTTTCTTGTAAGTTTTGTGCGCTTTATGGCCAATGTGAACATGCGTTTATGTGCTGCTTGTATACCAACTTAATACAAGCTCAATTTTTACTTTCCTTAGGATACGTCATCGATGTCTGAGTGGTGGGGATGTGACACCCACCACCCCTGCCGTTCAGCTGTTCCCAGTGTCGGAGGGGTGTCCACAGAATGTAAAGTGGCCGTGGCTTGGTACTGTACATCCACCACCTATTCATATCAATGGTGGATGTGCTGTACCCAGCCGTGGCTACTATTCCATTGATGGAGCTGTGCAGCTCCGTAACTGAGTGGTTTCAGCAGTCACCGCCACAAGATGATCGGTGGGAGTGGGTGTTACATCGATCAAACTTTGATGACCTTATCCTAAGGATAGGCCATCAATGTTTAAGTCCAGGAAAAACCCTTCGAAGGACGCATGCCACTTACTAAATTGGGTGCATTTTACAACGGAGTAAAAAATCTGGCATAAATGTTAAGTGGTGAAACGACTGGTCATAAATTAGCCAACATTGGCTGATCTGGACAGAACTGGCCTGAAAAGGCTAATAGTCGCAAAAATGTTGCAACTTCACAGTGCTTTATAGCAGCTTTCTGTTGTAAATATTTTGCTGTATCGGCCCCTTGGTGTTTCTACAAGAAATCTTCAAGGGACAAGACATTTTAATCCACAACACATTATAAAATCTGATGCTTATAGGGCAGGGATAAAAAGGGGCCCTTTACTTACATTACTTTTGTCCAAAGACTATTCAACATGGTTTATGAAAATCCAAACCAAAATCACAGTGTGAATTTATCCTGGGTATCTAGAATTGTTCATTGCTCACACCCAATTACACCTACAGATTTTACATCCACTACTTCAGTACAAGATGATGAGGTTTTGACAGAAATATATGACTTATCCTAACGAGGGACAACCTACCAAATGGTTACCAGTTACCCAAAGGGTAAAAGAGACCTATAAAACTATACCACTAGCTAACCCCTTTAGTGAACAAAAACAAAAAAAACCAAGGCAAAAAACAATGCTTTATCATCATACCGCCGAACAAATAGGGAAATAATACGTGATCAAAGACGGATATAAATAAACATGGTACTGATGAAAACGTCATCTTGTCCGACAAAAAACAAGCCCCATACAGCAGCATCAGCTTAAAAATAAAAAAGTTATAGCTCTCAGAATAAAGCGATGCAAAAATAATTTTTTTTATATAAAATAGTATTTATTGTATAAAAGCACCAAAACAAAAAAAGTGACATAAATGACGTATTGCTGTAATCGCACTGACCCCAAAATAAAACTTCCCTATCATTCTTACCACACACGGAACGGTATAAACGCCTCCCCTCCCCCCCCCCCCCCAAAGAAATTAATGAATTGGTGGTTTTTGTTAATTCTGCCTCACGAAAATCAGAATAGAAAGCAATCAAAAAATGTCATGAGCCCGAAAATGGTACCAATAAAAACATCAACTAGTCCAGCAAAAAACGAGACCTCACATGACTGTCGGCCGAAATAAGAAAAACTTATAGCTCTTAAAATATGGTGATGCAAAAACTATGTTTTGCTATAAAAACAGTCTCTTAGTGTGTGACAGTAGCCAAACATAAAAACCCGCTATAAGGTCCCTGTCCGTGTGTGTAATACTTGTGGCACATATGCCTGGATGAGCCAGGTTCTTATTGAACGCTTCTCCATTACTAAGCCGTGGGCTTGATGTCACCGGTGACATTAACCCCACAAATATTACCCCACTTGCCATCGCTACAGAGCAAGTGGGAAGAGCCGGGCAAAGCGCCAGAATTGGAGCATCTAATAGATGTGCCTTTTCTGGGCAGCTGCAGGTTGCTATTTTTAGGCTGCGGGGGTCAATATCCATGGCCCCTTACCAGCCTGAGAATACCAACCCCCAGCTGTGAATTTTAGCAGGGCTGGTTGTCAAAAATGGGGGGGACCCCGCACCGTTTTTTATTATTATTTATGTAATTAATTATAAAAACGGCTTGGGGACCCCTCTATTCTTGATATCCAACCTTGCTGAAGCTGAGGATTGCAGCCCCCAGCTGTGAGTTTTGTCTGGCTGGTTATCAAAAATAGGGGGAACCCACGCAGTTTTTTTTTTTAAACTACCGTATTTATTTACAGCGCAGGAGTGGTAGATGAATACTCCCATCCGCCGCTCCTGCTGTCACTGTTATTAGCAGCAGCAGGGGTAGGCTGATGGCAGTAATAGTCAGCCACCGCCTGTTGTCTCTTAATACTTAAATGCAACTCTCATCATTCTCCTCTGCTGGTGCCGATCACCGGCTCAGCAGGGAAGAATGAGGAGAGCCATGTTCAGCACCTGACGCCGGGGAATAGCGCTTACTGTAACGCTTCTTCCCCGGCGCCGATGCGTGTCACATGGATGACATCCATGTGTGTTATGTGTATGCACGTGTGTGGGACATTTTATGGCCCGGGCTGACATTAAAAAATGGACATGTCAGCATGTTTTGACATGCGCTCAAACAGTGGTTTATCCCCACATATGGGGTATCATCGTACTCAGGACAAATTGCACAATAACTTTTGGGGTCCAATTTATCTGTTACCCTTGGGAAAATAAAAAATTGGGGGCGAAAAGATCATTTTTGAGAAAAAAAAAAGATTTATTTTTGCGGCTCTACGTTATAAACTTCTGTGAAGCACTTGGGGATTCAAAGTACTCACCACACATCTAGATAAGTTCCTTGGGGGGGTCTAGTTTCCAAGATGGTGTCAATTGTTGGGGTTTCCACTGTTTAGGCACAACAGGGGCTCTCCAAACGCAACATGGTGTCTGATCTTAATTGCAGCCAATTTTGCGTTGAAAAAGTAAAACGGCGCTCCTTCCCTTCAGAGCTCTGCCATGCGCCCAAACAATGGTTTCTCCTACATATGGGGTATCAGCATAATCGGAACAAATTGCACAATAACCTTTGGGGTGCAATTTCTCCTGCTACCCTTGGGAAAATAAAAGATTGGGGGCAAAAAGATCACTTTTGTGGAAAAACTATGATTTTTTTATTTTTACGGTTCTACGGTATAAACTTGGCTGAAGCACTTGGGGGTTCAAAGTGCTCACTACATATCTAGTTAAGTTCCTTGGAGGGTCTAGTTTCTAAAATGGTGTCACTTGTGGGGGTTTTACACTGTTCAGGCACATCAGGGGCTCTCCAAACGCGACATGGCGTCCAATCTGAATTCCAGCCAATTTTGCATTGAAAAGTCAAACGGCGTTCCTTTCCTTCCGAGCTCTGCCATGTGCCCAAACAGTGGTTTACCCCTACATATGGGGTATCAGCATACTCAGGACAAATTGCACAATAACATTTGGGGTCCAATTTCTCCTGTTACCCTTGGGAAAATAAAAAAATTTTGGTCGGAATTAAATTTTTTGTGAAAAAGTTAAATGTTCATTTTTTTTTTTTTTTTTAACATTCAAAAAATTTCCGTGAAACACCTGAAGCGTTAATAAACATCTTGAATGTGGTTTTGAGCACCTTGAGGGGTACAGTTTTTAGAATGGCATCACTTTTGGGTATTTTCTATCATATAGAGCCCTCAAAGTGACTTCAAATGTGAGGTGGTCCGTAAAAAAAAAAATGGTGTTGCAAAAATGAGAAATCGCTGTTTAAATTTTAACCCTTATAACTTACTAACAAAAAAAAATGTTGGTTCCAAAATTGTGCTGAGGTAAAGTAGACATGGGGGAAATGTTACTTAGTAAGTATTTTGTGTGGCATATCTCTGTGATTTAAGGGCATGAAAATTCAAAGATGGAAAATTGCTAAATTTTCTGAATTTTCTCCAAATTTCCATTTTTTTTCACAAATAATCGCAAGTCATATCAGAGAAATTTTTACCAGTAACATGAAGTACAATATGTCATGAAAAAACAATGTCAGAATCACCGGGATCCATTGAAGCGTTCCAGAGCTATTACCTCATAAAGGGACAGTGGTCAGAATTGTAAAAATTGACTTGGTCATTAAAGGTACCTTTACACTAAACGAAGCTGCAGCGATACCGACAACGATGTCGATCGCTGCAGCGTCGCTGTTTAGTCGCTGGAGAGCTGTCACACAGACAGCTCTCCAGCGACCAACGATGCTGGTAACCAGGGTAAACATCGGGTTACTAAGCGCAGGGCCACGCTTAGTAACCCGATGTTTACCCTGGTTACCAGCGTAAAAGTAAAAAAAACCAAACACTACATACTTACCTACCGCTGTCTGTCCCCGGCGCTCTGCTTCCTGCACTGGCTGTGAGCGCCAGTCAGCCGGAAAGCAGAGCGGCGACGTCACCGCTCTGCTTTCCGGCTGGCCGGCGCTCACAGCCAGTGCAGGAGGAGTGCAGAGAAGCACAGCGCCGGGGACAGACAGCGGTAGGTAAGTATGTAGTGTTTGTTTTTTTTACTTTTACGATGGTAACCAGGGTAAACATCGGGTTACTAAGAGCGGCCCTGCGCTTAGTAACCCGATCTTTACCCTGGTTACCAGTGAAGACATCGCTGAATCGGCGTCACACACGCCGATTCAGCGATGTCTGCAGGGAGTCCAGCGACGAAATAAAGTTCTGGACTTTCTGCAGCGACCAACGATCTCCCAGCAGGGGCCTGATCGTTGGTCGCTGTCAAACTGAACAATATCGCTAGCCAGGACGCTGCAACGTCACGGATCGCTAGCGATATCGTTCAGTGTGAAGATACCTTTACATGCAAACAACCCTCAGGGGTTAAGGGGTTAAAAGGGTTTTCCTGCAAACAAAGTTCATTTTATTCCAAGATCTATTGATTAAAATGAAGTTCCACCACAACTGGATATGCTAAAAACAACAAATGATCCTGTGTTCTGATAATTTTATAAAAGTGTCCCTGCTATGAACTTTGTACTGACTTGGTCTGACCATACCACAGATCCTAGGCAGGGAAGGAAGCAAAAGTGTGCAGACAGGACTACATGGGAATCCATGGCAGCCGATGCCTTCTGAAGGCCTCTTTGCCTGCTATATGGCATCTCCTTTGAAGCTACATATGCAGTGCTGTGCAAAGAATTTCATCAGGTGAGGAAAAATACCGCAAAGTCAGAATTCTTAAAGCGAATCTGTCACCCCATTTTAGGCCTATAAGCTAAGGCCACCACCATCATGGGCATATCTACAGTATTCTGTAATGCTGGAGATAAGCCCCCGATGTAACCTGAAAGAGAAGAAAAACAAGTTAGATTATACTCACCCAGGGGCGGTCCCGATGCAGTCCGGTCCGATTGGCGTCACGGTCCGGGGCCTCCCATCTTCATACAATGACGTCCTCTTCTTTGCTTCCTGTCGCGGCTCCTGTGCAGGCGTACTTTGACTGCCCTGTTGAGGGCAGAGCAAAGTACTGCAGTGCGCAGGGAAAGGTCAGAGAGGCCCGGCGCCTGCGCACTGCAGTACTTTGCTCTGCCCTCAACAGGGCAGTCAAAGTACGCCTGCACAGGAGCCGCGACAGGAAGCAAAGAAGAGGACGTCATCGTATGAAGATGGGAGGCGCCGGACAGGGACCGCGACGCCCATCGGACCGGACCGGATTTTAGAATGCTGTAGATAAGCCCCTGACGGTGGTGGCCTTAGCTTATAGGCCTTAAAAGGGTGACAGATTCCCTTAAAAGAAAAAAAAAATGCATTAAGCTTATTTTTTATAATTAACAAAACAAATTGCACAAGCTAAATCTAAATCAACTAATATTTAGTGTGACCACCCTTTGCTTTCAAAATTGCATCCATTCGTCTAGGAACACTTGCACAAGTCAGGAATTTTGTTAGACTGTATCAGGTGTATGAATAACCAATTATTTCAAAGAGCACATAATCATTATCTTCATATGTATGCTTGAAACACATTAATTATCTGAAACAAATAGCTGAGTAGAAGTCTTAAAACTAGGTGAAGAACCAAACTCTGCTACAAAAGGTGAAGTTGTGAAGAAATCTACAGTGGAGAAAAAAGGTATTTAGTCAGCCACCCAAGTTCTCCCACTTAAAAAGATGAGAGGCCTGTAATTAACATCATAGGTAGACCACACCTATGGCACACACTGTTGGTGGTATGTTGGCCCATTCCTCCATGCAGATCTCCTCTACAGCAGTCTCCAGATCTCAACCCCATAGAAAACCTTTGGAGGGAGTTGAAAATCCGTATTGCCCAGTGACAGACCCAAAACATCACAGGAGATTGGCATGGAGGAATGGACCAACATTCCACCAACAGTGTGTGCCAACCTTGTGAAGACTCACAGAAAACGTTTGACCTCTGTCATTGCCAACAAAGGATAAATAACAAAATATTGAGATGAACTTTTGTTAATGACCAAATACTTATTTTCCACCATAGTTTGCAAAATCTTGCCAATCAGACAGCGTGATTTTCTGGATTTGTTTTCTCATTTTGACGCTCATAGTCGCGGTCTACATATGATGTCAATTACAGGCCTCTCATCTTTTTAAGTGGGAGAACTTGCACAATTGGTGGTTGGCTAAATACTTTTTCCCCCACTGTAGATGTGGGGAACAGAGAGCACTGTAGGGTGATACCATATGGAGGAAGGGTGGGTAAGTGCTTGGTTAACACTCACTCAGTGAAGTCGTGACTGTCATGGCTCAGTTTGGGGATTCGATTCGGTGAGCTATTGCGGCATAGATGCTTCCCCTGTCTGCTGAGCTATTGCCTTTTCTTCCCTGTCCAAATACTGATGGTTTATATTGTGTTTGTTTTTCCTTCTTGGTTTCCTCCTCTTCAGGTGGTTCTCATTTTCTCGTTTTGGTTTGCCCCATCACATTCTGGGTGGGGTTTTATATGTTCACCCTTCACTGCACTTCCTTGCTGGCTATATTTCTAGGTGGATTTGTGCTAAGGTACTCCAGCCCTTCAGTTACAGGATTTTCCTTGCTAGGCAAACAAAGTTTGTATTCCTGTTATCTTTTTGTCTACCTTCCCAGCACCTTTCCCTTTGACCTCAGACTTCTGGGAAGTTATTCTTGTTTTATTTATTTATTTTTGTTTCTCTTTAGTTTCCCATCTTTTCCCTTTATGAATGTGCATTAAGCTTTCTCACCCTGGGTCCAAGTGTCCACCTGCACACTTTCCTCTTCCCTTGTTAGTGTGTAGCGGCCTCCCCTCTGGTTCCTCAGGAGGTACGAGAAACCGCTCGATGGCCTTTTAGGGAGTCGGGCCACAATGGTGTTTTTAGTTGTGCTACTAGGGACTCTGTAGTCTGTACAGGGACCAGTAGGGTGCAGGTGTGGCTTCTCTCTGTAATAGGTCATCCTTATTTCTGTTACCTGGGTGCGAGTGTGTCAAGTTCATAACAGGGACAGCATCCTTATTTCTGTTACATGTGTGCGAGTGTGTCACATTCATAAAAGGGACAGGCACAAGCCCCATGTAGAAATGGAGACAAACAGCTGCTGCTGTTTCATGGCTCGTGGATAAATCCTCCGGGAAATAGTGGACCCAATGGGACCAAAAAAAAAAAAAAAAACTTTTGGTGGGCTGCGCTGCTGGAGTAAATAGATTCTTCAACAGGGATGATAAGATTTATTTTATTCACAACGTATTGTTTTTTCACTTGATAAAGATGCTGGTACAACATTGAAACGCTTTGTGAATAAAATAAACCCTATTATCATCATTGTTGAAAAATCAGTTTACTCCAACAGTGCAGCCCACCTAACATGTTTTATCCAACTGGATCCAAAGGTAAAGTTGTGGAAGACAATTTAATTTTACAAGACATCCATTATGGCAATACTACACACAGCAACAACACACAAGTTATACTGCATCAGCAAGCTCTATCCCAGGGAAAGATTTCTAAACAAACTGGGGTTTCAAAACATGTGCTTGTCAAACTTATGAAGAAGCACCAAGAAATCGACAATGCTGATGTTACGCTGTGATGGTCTTCAGTAAAGAAGGGGGGCTCAAATTGTCCTTGGAACTGGAACCATAACTATTAGTTATGAGCGAGTATACTCGTTGCTCGGGTTTACATACAGAACATGCAACATTCATAACATACATACAAATAGACATACAGTACATTAAACAGAGTACATACTCACCATCACCTTGATCCCCAAAGCCATTGTCACCTGTAACAAATTATAAACTAATAAACAAACAATATACTCCCTGATCCGCAGAAATCCAATTAAAACGAGTGTCCCACGACGATCTCCCGTCGAGAGCAGCATCATCTGATGCGACCGCTCTCCAGGGGCTCCAGGAATACAATGATGGAAGGTATCCTTCCACACTGTATTCCTCCGCCACTGTAAAAAATAGTCTCACTTGTGGCTCTGCAGCAATGCCATAAAGTGAGACTCTGAACTAAGGTAACCTCAGTGATGCACTGCAGGAGCCATTGTCTCCTGTCAGTGTGTCACTGGAGGTCTATAGAGCGGTGACATCACCCAACGTCACTATTCTATAGGGGAGATCGTTGTGGGACACTCGTTATTAATTGGACTATGGCGGAAAGTAAGTATACGGTTGGTTTATTACCATGGCCCCTCTCTAGGCTATGAATATCAGCTGTCTGCGTAGCCTTTCTGGCTATAAAGTATAGGGGGATCCCATGTCATTTTTGTTGGGTCCCCTTAATTTAATAGCCAGTAAAGGCTACGCAGACAGCTGCGGGCTGATCTTCATAGCCTAGAGAGGGGCCATGGATATTACCCCTTTCCCAGGCTACAAATATTGGCCCCCAGCCGTCGGCTTTTCCCCTCTGACACAGAAAATTGCGCGGGAGCCCACACCATTTTTTTTTAAATTAAACATATTGCTTTTAATGCCGGCTTCAATACTTGGTGCCGCTGGCACTCGGGACCGAAGCGTTCAGCTGCATAGAAATACATGCAGCCGCACGCTCCGCATCCGAGTGCCGGGTATTGAAGCAAGAGACTTGTGTGAGTTTCTCGCGAGTGTGACCACGGCCTAACGCAAATTTCGTGTGTGTGTCTTTATTTAAGGCTGAGCAAATCCAGATGCAATCCTGAATGTGGACACATACACTAAGTAACAATGTGAAATATAACAGAAGACCGTTTTTTCTCCAAAAGGCTGTGGAGCGATACAGTAAGGAAGGTCTGCAGGTAACAGTGAAGCATGATGGAGGTTCCTTACAAGTTTGCGGCTGGATTTAAGAAAATGGAGATGGGAATTTGGTCAGGAAAAGAAAGAAAAACTTGTTTGGAACCTTTTGGCCAAGTTCCTTCAAAACAGTGAGTAAGTGTGATGCTTTGCTGAGATTTGGAAGGCAAGGCGTGGTCACACCAAAATATGATTTTATTTTACTTTTGTTCATTCACTTTGCATTTTGTTATAAACACTTATTTTTAAACCATTCTTACTTTTCAAACATTTTAGGCATCTGTTGAACAAATGCTGCACAGCACTGTATATGAAAGAAAAAAAAAAGTGCCACTCCTAGCACATTACCCCCAAAACACTGCGATCAAACATGATCGCAGCGTTTCGGCGGCATAGGGAAGCATCGTGCAGGAAGGGGGCCCCCTGTGTGCTTCCCTGAGACCCTCGGATCCAAAATGGCCACGGGGCTCCTTCCGGGTCCTGCAGGGAGGTGGCTTGCAAGCACCTGCTTCAGTGATCACCGTAAAAAGAAAAAAAAGGACAAAAAACAACACTTTATTATCATACCGCAGAACAAAAAGTGGAATAGCATGCGATCAAAAGGACGGATATAAATAAACATGGTCCCGCTGAAAACGTCATCTTGTCCCGCAAAAAATGAGTCATGATACATCATCAGTGAAAAAATAAAAAAAAGTTATAGTCCTCAGAATAATAAAAATGCAAAAATAATTATTTTTTTATATAAAATAGTTTTTATCGTATAAAAGCGCCAAAACATTAAAAAAAGATATAGATGAGGTATCGCTGTAATCGTACTGACCCGGAGAATAAAAATGCTTTATCAATTTTACCAAACGTGGAAGGGTATTTTTTGTGGGGAAAAAATGATTTTTTTTATTTTCACGGCTCTGCGTTATAAACTATAACTGTTATAATGAAACAGTTGGGGGTTTAAAGTTCTCACAACACATCTAGATAAGTTCATTGGGGGGTCTAGTTTCCAATATGAGGTCACTTGTGGGGGGGTTTCTACTGTTTAGGTACATCAGGGGTCTGCAAATGCAACGTGACGCCTGCAAACCATTCCATCTAAGTTTGCATTCCAAACAGCGCTCCATCCCTTCCGAGCTCTGCCACGCACCCACAGTGGTTTACCCCCACATATGGGGTATCAGCGTACTCAGAACAAATTGCACAACAACTGTTGAGGTCCAATTTCTTCTGTTACCCTTGGAAAAATAAAAAATTGGGGGCGAAAAGATCATTTTTGTGAAAAAAATAAGATTTTTTATTTTTACGGCTCTACATTATAAACTTCTGTGAATCACTTGTTGGGTCATCGTGCTCACCACACATCTAGATAAGTTCCTTAGGGGGTCTACTTTCCAAAATGGTGTCACTTGTGGGGGGTTTCAATGTTTAGGCACATCAGGGGCTCTCCAAACGCGACATGCCGTCCCATCTCAATTCCAGTCAATTTTGCATTGAAAAGTCAAACGGCGCTCCTTCCCTTCCAAGCTCTGCCATGCACCAAACAGTGGTTTACCCCTACATATGGGATATCAGCGTACTCAGGACAAATTGTACAACAACCTTTGGGGTCCAATTTCTCCTGTTACCCTTGGTAAAATAAAATAAATTGGAGCTGAAGTAAATTTTTTGTGAAAAAAAGTTAACTGTTCATTTTTTTTTAAACATTCCAAAAATTCCTGTGAAACACCTGAAGGGTTAATAAACTTCTTGGATGTGGTTTTGAGCACCTTGAGGGGTGCAATTTTTAGAATGGTGTCACACTTGGGTATTTTCTATCATATAGACCCCTCAAAGTGACTTCAAATGTGATGTGGTCCCTAAAAAAAAAATGGTGTTGTAAAAATGAGAAATTGCTGGTCAAATTTTAACCCTTATAACTCCCTAACAACAAAAAAATGTTGGTTCCAAAATTGTGCTGATGTAAAGTAGACGTGGTAAATGTTACCTATTAAGTATTTTGTGTGACATATCTCTGTGATTTAAGGGCATAAAAATTCAAAATTGGAAAATTGCGAAATTTTCTAAAAATTTTTGCCAAATTTCCATTTTTTTCCCCACAAATAAATGCAGGTAATATCAAATAAATTTTACCACTATCATGAAGTACAATATGTCACGGGAAAACAGTGTCAGAATCATCAGGATCCTTGAAGAGTTCCAGAGTTATAACCTCATAAAGGGACAGTGGTCAGAATTGTAAAAATTGGACTGGTCATTAACGTGCAAACCACCCTTGGGGGTTAAGGGGTTAATATCATACAGAATGCTGAAGGGAAAAAAAAAACGGTTGGAATTTGGCAATTTTTAGTTGCCGGGACTCACCAAACATGTTTTAAAAAAAAAAAAAAAGTGTTAAAAAGAGTTTTATATATCCCAAGTGTCAAAAAACATCACAAAAGAATAATTCCTCACCCAGGTCCTTCAATGAAATAATAAAAAGTTACAGATTTCATGAAATCGAGAAAAAAAAATTAAAAAAAAGAAGAAAAAAAAATAATAATCGATCTCAATTTTCATATTTACTAAACTATAAAAAAAGAAGCTGGCCTAAGTTTGTATCCCGGTAATCATGCGGAATTCAAAAATCAAATTGCTACACCATTTTTCTTCCACTATTTCACTGCATTTGAATTGTTTTCTTTGTATATTATATGTTGTCATTCAAAACTATCAACTTGTCCTGCAAACAATCAAGCCCTCATGAGCCTATGTCAACAAAAATAAAGAAGTTATAGTGCTCATAAGAGAAGGAGGAAAAAAAAGGAGAAGCAGAAAAACAAATTGCCGACACAATAAGGCATTAAAACCTGATGTTTTACAAGTAAATCTTCATTTTCATACATACCAGCACGTTTCAATAAAACTGTGCTATTTTCATTAATCAGCTTATGCAATAAATCCATGCATACCTAGATCGGGAAAAAGGCAAACTATGTTAATACAGGTACCAGTCATATAAGTTTCTAAAGAGAAATTAATACAAACAAAATTATCGCCATAGGATATGCTGCATGGGAAATGTTCTACTGTAAATTCTGGAGCATTAAATGAACATGCCGTATATACTCGAGTATAAGCCGACCCGAGTATAAGCCGACCCCCCTAATTTTGCCACAAAAAAACTGGGAAAACTTAATGACTCGAGTATAAGCCTAGGGTGGGAAATGCAGCAGCTACCGGTAAATGTCAAAAATAAAAATAGCTACCAATAAAAGTAAAATTAACTGAGACATCAGTAGGTTAAGTGTTTTTGAATATCCATATTGAATCAGGAGCCCCATATAATGCTCCACACAATACAAAATACGCCCCATATAATGCTCCATGAAGTTCATGATGGCCCCATAAGATGCTCCATACAAAAATATGCCCCATATAATGCTGCACAAAGGTTAATAACCCCATATTAAAATAAAAAAAGTGCAAGGAGGAGATACTGGTGTGGTCTGAAAAATACAGAGAAATCAATGTAGTATATCCATTTGAATGGCATTCATCCTCCCAAACCATGATAATTTCAGTTTGCTATATGATCCGAAGTCCTTAAGGGTTCGGTCTAAAAGTTTTTGGTAGTTAAGAAAGAAAAGTTTGGATGGGTCAGAAGGAATGAAGACTCCCAAATATTTTAGGGAAGTTTGATGTTGCTAAATAAACCTCCTCATTGGAAAGTGAAATATTCAATGCTTCAAAATTTGAACAATTCACTTTGAAGTTGCTCAAGAAACTAAAGGTACCTTCACACTAAGCGAGGTCGCTAGCGAGATCGCTGCTGAGTCACAAGTTTTGTGATGCAACAGCGACCTCAGTAGCGATCTCGCTATGTTTGACACGTAGCAGCGACCAGGCCTCTGCTGTGAGATCGCTGGTCGTGTCGGAATGGCCTGGACCTTTTTTTGATCGTTGAGGTCCCGCTGGGTAGCACACATCGCTGTGTTTGACATCTTACCAACGACCTCGTTGACGACTCAGACACCGACACATAGGCGTGCATTTGCGTTGCCTTTTCCGCACCCCTCCGCTCCTATTGGTGGTTGCTACTGCGTTCTGATTGGCGGTCATGCCTTCAACAGAAGACGACATAGTAGCGCTTCCATCCTTTGTTCCTGACCGCGTGGTGGTTTGCAGATCGTTGTAGAGTTCTCCGGCCTGCGACTCCTCTTCGATTTATCTATTCTTCAACGGTTCTTCTGACACCTTTTGTGCACGGTAGGTATCGTTTGGGGTCTCAAATGCGTTCCCACCGAAGGGCTATTGTGTCGCCTCATAAGGCAAGGCCGCCACCAATCAGATCGCAGTAGCGACCACCAATCGGAACTGAATGGGCGCAGAAAAGGCAACGCAAATGCACGCCTGTGTGACTACAACGTCACACAGGACGTCCCTCATCGAGGTCTGAATCGTCATAATAGCTACCATGTGTCAGGGTCACAACGACATCGTTGTACAGGTCGCTACAGGTCGCCGCATCGCTGCTGCGTCGTTGGGAACATCTCACTGTTTGACATCTCACCAGCGACCACATAGCGACTCAGCAACGATCCCTGACAGGTCGTATCGTTGTCGGGATCGCTTTAGCGTCGCTAAGTGTGACGGGGCCTTTAATCTATCAAACTCTTTCATTTCAGAGGGTAAAGAGATTTGGGGCTCTGATAGGTACAAAAGGAGATCATCTGCATATAAAGCGGCTTTGTAATTTGCTGAGCTTACATTTATCCCATGTATGTTAGGATTGCTCCCAATTGGATTAGTAAGATGTTCTATCACTAATATATAGAGTAGAGAGGACAGAGGGCACCCCTGTGTGGTTCCATTTCGAATTGTGAAGGGAGAAGATAATTTTACTTTTACCTTAACTCCTGCAGTAGGGCCTTTAAATAGAGATAGGATCTTTTGCAGATAACGAGGACCAATTCCCAACTGACACAGCACCTCTTTCATAAACCCCCAATGGACCCCATCAAAGGTCTTTTCTGTATCGACTGATAAGAGAGCTGGGTAGATTTAGCCTTAGCGATAATAAGCATTGTCTTATTAGTATTGTCCCTTGTCTCTCCGCCCTGCACAAATCATACCTGGTCTGTATTTACTATTGCAGGTAGTAAAGGGGCTGTAACCTATCTGCCAATATCTTTGATAGTATTTTAATGTCCATATTAATTAGCAATATAGGTGTATAGTTAGCAGTAAATGAGGGATCTTTCCCAGATTTGGGGATCACATTTAAGGTACCTTCACATTTAGCGACGCTGCAGCGATCCAGACAACGATCCCGATCGCTGCAGCGTCGCTGTTTGGTCGCTGGAGAGCTGTCACACAGACAGCTCTCCAGCGACCAACGATCCCGAAGTCCCCTGGTAACCAGGGTAAACATCGGGTTACTAAGCGCAGGGCCGCACTTAGTAACCCGATGTTTACCCTGGTTACCAGCGTAAAAGTAAAAAAAAAAAAACACTTCATACTTACCTTCCGCTGTCTGTCCTCCGGCGTTCTGCTTCTCTGCACTGTGTAAGCACAGCGGGCGGAAAGCAGAGCGGTGACGTCACCGCTGTGCTCTGCTTTCCGGCTGGCCGGCGCTCACAGTGCAGAGAAGAACAGCGGGGGACAGACAGCGGAAGGTAAGTATGTAGTGTTTTTTTTTTTACTTTTGCGCTGGTAACCAGGGTAAATATCGGGTTACTAAGCGCGGCCCTGCGCTTAGTAACCCGATGTTTACCCTGGTTAGCAGAGAAGACATCGCTGAATCGGCGTCAGACACGCCGATTCAGCGATGTCTGCAGGAGGTCCAGCGACAAAATAAAGTTCTGGCCTTCTAGCTCCGACCAACGATGGAACAGCAGGATCCTGATCGCTGCTGCGTGTCAAACTGAACGATATCGCTAGCCAGGACGCTGCAACGTCACGGATCGCTAGCGATATCGTTCAGTGTGAAGGTACCTTTATATGTGCCTCTAGTGATTAGGGGACCAAACATATACCTTCATCTAGGGAACTGAAAGTTTTGGCCATAACCGGAGCTAGCAGGTCTCTAAAAAATTTGTAAAATGCTAGGGTAAATCCATCCCGGTTCCGGATATTTACCAGAGGGTGTGGAGTTAATTACTGTATTAACTTCAATTTCTTAAATATCTTCCTCCAGTGTATCCGAGACACGAAGGTCTCCTGGGTAGGTAAAGCTGTTTCTTTAATAATAATAATAATTTTATTTATATAGCGCCAACATATTCCGCAGCGCTTTACAAATTATAGAGGGGAATTGTACAGACATTTTTTGATATATTTCCAGATTCTCTCAGACAGATCCAATGGAGAAAGGTCTGCAAGTTGTCCCTTAATATTGTACAGCTTCTCATAATATAGCCTAAAGTTATCCAAAATCTCCTGAGGATTATGAGAGTCTTTCCAATTGTGTCTCAAGATGCACGATACATATGTAGCTGCCAGCGGGGGGTGAGGGAGTCTTGCCTAAGGGGCGGCCACATTTATCAGACGTCTGATACAAGTAACTTTTAAATCTTTCCCTTTGTCTATGATATTTCTGATCTAACAACAGTGTGAGAGAAGTTATTTTCTTTGATAATTCCCATAGAATAGAAGAGGACAGCGTTTGTTTATGTAGGGTCTCCAGTGAATGAATCTGCTTTAAGAGATTATCTACCTCAATAAATCTCTTATTTTTAAGTCTGGAGCCATGTTTGATTACTATGCCTCTCACTACACATTGTAGAGTATTCCACTGTAACAGGATGTGGGTTTGATCTGAGGTAGGTACCTGAAAAAAGGAGTCTATAGATTCAGACAGCTCTGCAGTGCAAAGGCTATCCTTGAGAAGGTTGTCATTTAGTCTCCAAGTTCACGAGCGTTGGTACAGAGATGGCAGGGTTAAAGAAAGCAAGACTGGGGCATGATCTGACCACAATATATCTCCTATTGTAGCGGCAGGTTGCACACGCCAGAGCCTGGAGACTCAATAAAAATAAGTCTATGCGACTATATGTATTGTGTGCATGGGAACAATATGTGTAGTCTTTACTCTGTGGATTTAGAACACGCCAAACATCTGTCAGTCGGAGGGCATGGAGGGTCCGTTTTAATGAATGCAACTGTCTCACAGGAACAGAACCCTGTACAGATGGGGAGTCCAAAGAAGGGTTTAAGGTAAAATTGAAGTCTCCGCCAGCAATTAAGACACTGTAAAATCAGAGAGAGATGTTAAATTATGGCAAGTAGCAATCTGATCCTATTCGGGAGGTACCAATTGGCTATTGTACACACGGAGTTTGCTATTTTTAGTTTAATGAATATGAACCTGCATTGGTCATCAATGATAGAATCGAGAAGAGTAAAAGCTAGGGATTTTTGAACTGCTATAGAGACAACTCTGGATCTTGACTCTGGGGTAGTGCTGTGAAACCAATGATGGAAGTATCTGTCTTAAGTTAGGGACATGTCAAGTTTTAAAGTGTGTCTCCTGCAACATAAGGATTTGTACTTTCTGTTTATGCATGGAATATTGCATTTGAGATCCCTTCTGTGGAATATTAAAGCCTCTTATTTTAAGCGAACTTATTTTGATTGATGCCATGGTGGGGAGAAAGGGAATGGAAAACGGGGGCGGTTTAGAAATGGAGGTAAGAAGCGATTAGGTGAATATGAGAAAATAAAGAACTGAAATGAAAGTTAGACAATAAGTGAGGGGAAAGATTTATTCTACACCTGCACAGTGTAGATCCCCTGTATGGGGGCAGACTTTCTATAGGGGACGCCTCCCTCCTGACCGAACACAAAATCCCACCTGTGTAGCAGAACACTGAAAAAAACAAAAGAAAACAAACCCTACCAAGTAGAATTGTGTTAACATTAACTTGTTACCAGCATTAATTCAGAACAAAGTCACTGTCTATAAATCTTTCAAGGATCAAGTTAAGACAATTTTTCTAAAAAAGGGAACCAAACTTTACCAACTTATATCTCATAAGAGACATAAGAGAGCAGAGGAAAAGTTCAGTCCGGTGGGGAAGGAGGGGGAGAAACAGGTGTACAGTCTCCTCCAATCCTGGAGTTCCTTCTAGGTTTACTTCTTGGAGCTCTCTGGACCTGAAGGTTATATTCCAGGTTAGGGCCTCCAGGGTGTCCAGGTCAGTACCATGAAGAGATGGAAATGGGTGGGACCTTCAGATCTGCAATAAAAGCTGATAAGTCGCCAGGGTCTCGAAGAACATGTGTGTGTCCCTCCTGACGGACCTGGAGACGGTACGGGAATCCCCATGAATATGGGATGTTTTGCTGTCTCAGGACCTCCAGAAGTGGTCTCAGGCCTTATTTTTTGAAGTGTGTGCTGCAACAAGGCCTGCATAAGCTGGATTGAATGATCCTTGTATAGGATAGGGTTCATGTTTCGGGCCTTGGATAGAATGCTTTCCTTCAGCTTATATCTATGGACCCGACAAATTACATCACAAGGTTTGGTTTCATCAGTGGATCTAGAACCCTGAGATCTATGTGCTCTATCAAATTATAATTCAGAGTCTGGGTGTGCTCCTAAAATGGAGTTGAAAAGGTATCGGAGAGTGTTATCTAGATCTTTCTGAGCCACTTTCAGGGAGCCCCTAACACTGATATTGTTACGCCGTCCTCTGTTTTCAATGTCGTCCACAAGATCCGTCAAGTATTCTAGTTTGTATGAATGAGAAGAAATAACTTTCATGAGAGATCATCTTTTGTTCCATATTGGCTGTGTTATTTTCTGTGATAGACACCCTCTCTGCTAGTTGTTGCATTTCCCCTCTAATAGAGGCAGCTTCAGCCCGGTATGATTCCAGTCTAGATAAATAATTCTCCATATACTCCCTGTTGGGGATAGCAGGTATGTGTGCTCCAAGATCTTCCCAGATTTTGTCAGTCTCTGAGATGTCTGCTTGCAAACTTCCCTCAGAGGCATCTGTGGGGGATGGGCACAGGATTACAGGGAAAACTTGGAGACAGCCCTTGGGATGAACTCCATGGTATGTGGAGATAAGGGAGAAGAAGCTGACTCATGGGCAGAAAGAGGGACATGAGGCTGAGGAGCCTGCTGAGTGCAGGGAATGACTCTTCCTGTCAGCGTTGCAGAGCCTGTGTCTGTTAGGCTACTTTCACACTTGCGTCGGTACGGGTCCGACGCCAAGCGTCGGGCCGATGTACCGACACACATGAAATTTGTGCACGACGTGGGCAGCGGATGCAGTTTTTCGGCGCATCCGCTGCTCATTCTGAAGTCCGGGGAGGAGGGGGCGGAGTTCCGGCCGTGCATGTGCGGTAGAAAATGGCGGACGCGACGTACGAAAAAACGTTACATTGAACTTTTTTTTCGTGACGACGGTCCGCCAAAACACGACGGATCCGTTGCACGACGGACGCGATGTGTGGCCATCCGCAGCCAATACAAGTCTATGGGCAAAAAACGCATCCTGCGGGCACATTTGCATGATCCATTTTTTGCCCAAAACGACGGAGCTACTTTCACACTTGCGTTTTCAGCAATCCGTCGTTTTGGACAAAAAACAGATCCTGCAAATGTGCTTGCAGGATGCGTTTTTTGCCCATAGACTTGTATTGCTGACGGATCGCGACGGATAGCCACACATCGCGTCCGTCGTGCACTGGATCTGTTGTGCTTTGGCGGACCGTCGTCACAAAAAAAGTTCAATGTAACTTTTTTTGTACGTCGCGTCCGCCATTTCCGACCGCGCATGCGCGTCCGGAACTCCGCCCCCTCCTCCCTGGGACATAGACTGGGCAGCGGATGCGTTGAAAAACTGCATCCACTGCCCACGTTGTGCACAATTTTCACAACGTGCGTCGGGCCGATGCATTGCGATGGCCGCGTACCGACGCAAGTGTGAAAGTAGCCTTAGAGGGAGAGACTGATCTGCTCATCACACGCAACTTCTGAAATATCAGCAGCCTCAGCGTTCAGGAGCCCGCTCTCTAGCAGAAGGGGTAGGGTCTGTCCTGCTGCTGTCTCTATTGCTCCTGGGCTCAGTTGTGTGTGAAAGCTTGTGCTGCACAGAAGCTTCCGCCACCATCTTAGATTCTCCTGGCTTGTGTGGAGAGGGAGCTGCACTTCTAAGAAAGCGGGTGGTACTTGCAGGAGAGTCAGAGAGGGCACCCGATTGTCTGCTGTGAATTCTTTTTATTAGCCAGCATTTGCAGATTTCTGGCTGAGTTTTATAGCCCAGACGAGGTCTGTGTCCAGTCCAGGAACAGGACTGAGGAAACAAACATCTGAGGAAACACATGTCCTTACTCCTCCACAGCCAGGCCATGCCCCATACAGTACTTTTTTAAGCCTCATGCAACATAGGTTTCTAGGTTTGCAAGAAAGCACATGACTTCATGAGACAGGGTGATCGCTTAAGACGAAATGCCATGCAACAAGATTTTGGTGCTAATTAGTGAGGAGCGAACGTGCTCAGATAAGGTGTTATATGTTAATAATATGCTTGAGTCCCTGCAGCTGCATGTCTCGCGGCTGTTTCACAGCCGTAATACATGCAGGGATTGCCTGTTTTTTAAATTTTAACCTCATCGATCCGAACATGTACATTCATCACTAGTGATAATATATAAACAGGCAGCCTAAACATGCACTAAATTTATCATCCAGCATAAACCACTGTGATAAATGTGGCGCATTTCAAGACCGTCCAGTAATAAGGATGCATTTACACTGGCCAATTACAGAGATTGAGCGTTTCCCGATAATCAGACAGTGTAAACAACGACACTATGCGTACATCTCTATCACCGATCATTCTGTGTGCATGGGAATTGCAGTCAGGCTGTCTAAACAGGCTATCAAATGGCCATTGTAAATGCACCCCAAGTTTGCACAGTCTAAAAATTAAACATTCTGTCTTTTAGACTCTACAGTCATTGGGATTGTGAAAGCATGTCAGAACAGTTTTCTGGCAGATGAACAGATTTCAATCAGATCAGTAAGCCATTTACACACAATTTACACTGAAATTAGTCTTCCTGTACAAAAATTGGTCTGCTATCTTCTAAAGCATACCAAGATACTTATGGGCAAATTTTATAAAATTTATAAAATAATTTGTACAGAACGATAAAGATTCACGTTATGGTGATACGTTTATATAAACCATGAAGTCCTTATAAATTAGTATCTCTCACTCACAACAGGTGTCTTTCCCTCATCCTTCAAGCATGCCAAGATCACACCCATCCTCAAAAAGCCCTCCCTCGACCCATCCTGTGTCTAGCTATCGCCCAATATCTCTTCTCCCTTATGCCTCCAAGTTGCTGGAGCAACACGTCCATCTTGAACTGTCCTCCCACTTCTCCTCCTGCTCCCTCTTTGATCGGTTACAATCAGGCTTCCGTTCCCATCACTCAACTGAAACTGCCCTAACTAAAGTCACCAATGACCTACTAACTGCCAGGAGCAAGCGACACTACTCTGTCCTCTTCTCCTGGACCTGTCTTCTGCCTTTGGCACTGTAGACCACTCCCTTTTGCTACAAATCCTCTCATCTCTTGGCATCACAGACTTGGCCCTTTCCTGGATCTCGTCATATCTGACAGACCGAACATTCAGTGTCTCCCTCCCCCACACCACCTCCTCACTTCGCCCCTTGTCAGTCGGTGTTCCTCAAGGCTCTGTTCTAGGACCCCTACTCTTCTCCATCTACACTTTCGGCCTGGGACAGCTCATAGAATCCCACGGTTTGCAGTACCATCTCTACGCTGATGACACGCAGATCTACCTCTCCGGACCTGACCTCACCTCCTTACTTACCAAAATCCCGCACTGTCTGTCTGCCATTTCAGCCTTCTTTTCTGCTCGCTTTCTACAACTGAACATGGACAAAACAGAATTCATCATCTTTCCCCCATCTCACTCTACCCCTCCACCAGACCTATCCATCAATGTCAATGGCTGCTCACTATCCCCAGTCCCACACGCCCAGTGCCTCGGGGTGATCCTCGACTCTGCCCTCTCTTTCAAGCCACATATCCAAGCCCTTGCCTCCTCCTGCTGTCTCAAACTCAAAAATATTTCCCGGATCCGTGCTTTCCTTGACCGCAACACTGCAAAAACGCTAGTGCATGCCCTTATCATCTCCCGCCTCGACTACTGCAACCTCCTACTCTCTGGACTCCCCTCTAGCACTCTGGCACCACTCCAATCCATCCTACACTCTGCTGCCCGACTAATCCACCTGTCCCCCCGCTATTCCCCAGCCTCTCCCCTGTGTCAAGCCCTTCACTGGCTTCCTATCGCCCAGAGACTCCAGTTCAAAACACTGACATACAAAGCCATCCACAACCTGTCTCCTCCATACATCTGTGACATGGTCTCCTGGTACCTACCTACACGCAACCTCCGATCCTCTCAAGACCTCCTTCTCTACTCGCCTCTCATCTCTTCTTCCCACAACCGCATCCAAGACTTCTCCCGTGCTTCCCCCATACTCTGGAACTCTCTACCCCAACACATCAGACTCGCGCCTACCATAGAAACCTTCAAAAAGACCCTGAAGACTCACCTCTTCCGACAAGCCTACAGCCCGCAGTGATCCTGAAGTTACTGAACCGCCGCACAACCTGCCCTACCCTCTCCTAGTGTTTCATCACCCATCCCCTGCAGACTGTGAGCCCTCGCGGGTAGGGTCCTCCCTCCTTATGTACTCGTGTGCCTTGTTATCTGCTCATGTTTAATGTATTTGTCTATATTTGCCCCGTATTCACATGTAAAGCGCCACGGAATAAATGGTGCTATAAAAATGTATAATAATAAAAAAAAATAATCTCGCTGCATAGTGCCTTTCATTACAGGTCATGAATTTGAGGTTGTAGTGCTTCAAAAGCTCCTATAGAAAAACTATACATCACAGTGGGCCTAAACAAGGCCGTCCCTCCCCCACCTACAACCAAGGCTTTGGAGTCGGAAAGCCAAACCTCCAACTCCTCAATTTCTCTGACTTAGACTCCCTCATACAAGGTTCATGTTTAAGTCATACATTTGCTGTAGTAAAATGATAACGTCAGGATTATAATCACCATTATGATGCAATAATCAAGTTATTTAGATAGAACATAAAATAAATTCATTGGAATAAAACTAAAAAAAACTATAATAAATTGTAAATATGCAATACATTATGAAGTGTGAAAAAACTGTTCAACAAACATCCTGAATAACATTTATGCAGTCTATGAATTTGTTCTGAAAAATACACTGCTCAAAAAAAAAAAAAGGGAACACTTAAACAACAGAATATAATTCCAAGTAAATCAAACTTCTGTGAAATCAGACTGTCCACTTAGGAAGCAACACTGTTTGACAATCAATTTCACATGCTGTTGTGCAAATGGAATAGACAACAGATGGAAATTATTGGCAATTATCAAGACAATAAAGGAGTGGTTCTGCAGGTGGTGACCACAGACCACATCTCACTACCAAGGCTTTCTGGCTGATGTTTTGGTCACATGAATGTTGGTTGTGCTTTCACACTTGTGGTAGCATGATACGGTTTCTACAACCCACACAAGTGGATCAGGTAGTGCAGCTCATCAAGGATGGCACATCAATGTGAGCTGTGGTAAGAAGGTTTGCTGCATCTGTCAGCGTAGTGTCCAGAGGCTGGAGGTCCTACCAGGAGACATGCCAGTACACCAGGAGACGTGGAGGGGGCCGTAGGAGGGGTCAACATCCCAGCAGCAGGACCGCTACCTCAGCCTTTGTGCAAGGAGGAACAAGAACACTGTCAGAGCCCTGCAAAATGACCTCCAGCAGGCCACAAATGTGCATGTGTCTGCACAAACGGTTAGAAACTGACTGCATGAGGATGGCCTGAGTGCCCGACGTCCACAGATGGGGGTTGTGCTCACAGCCGAACACCGTGCAGGATGCTTGGCATGTGCCACAGAACACCAGGATTGGCAAATTCACCACTGGCGCCCTGTGTTCTTCACAGATGAAAGCAGGTTCACACTGAGCACATGTGACAGAGTCTGGAGACGCCATGGAGAGCGATCTGCTGCCTGCAACATCCTTCAGCATGACTCATTTGGCAGTGGGTCAGTAAGGGTGTGGGGTGGCATTTCTTTGGAGGGCCGCACAGCCCTCCATGTGCTCGCCAGAGGTAGCCTGACTGCCATTAGGTACCGAGATGAGATCCTCAGACCCCTTGTGAGACCATATGCTGGTGTGGTTGGCCCTGGGTTACTCCTAATGCAGGACAATGCCAGACCTCATGTGGCTGGAGTGTGTCAGCAGTTCCTGCAAGATGAAGGCATTCAAGCTATGGACTGGTCCTCCCGTTCCCCAGACCTGGGAGGAGATCCCTCAGGAGACCATCTGCCGCCTCATTAGGAGCATGCCCAGGTGTTGTAGGGAGGTCATACAGGCACGTGGAGGCCACACACACTACTGAGCATCATTTCCTTGTCTTGAGGCATTTCCACTGAAGTTGGATCAGCCTGTAACTTCATTTTCCACTTTGATTTTGAGCATCATTCCAACTCCAGACCTCCGTGGGATACTAGTTGTGATTTATGTTGATAATTTTTAGGTTGTATTGTTCTCAACACATTCCACTATGTAATGAATAAAGATTTTACAACTGGAATGTTTCAGTGATATCTGGGATGTAGGATTTTAGTGTTCCCTTTATTTTTTTGAGCAGTGCAGTATAGCCTCCATCAGATTCTCCTCCATAGATGACCTCAGATCTGATCTAATTATTTTAAGGCTAGAGAACAACCTCTCTACACTAATTTGGGTCGTTGGCAAAGCAGTAACCACTTGGGCAACATATCTTGTTCAAGTGTTTTTATTAATTTTAACTTTTAACCAGGAAGGTTAGGCAGGGAAGGGAGGGAAGGGCAAGGGTGGGATATGAAGATGGGAAAGTAAAATAAAAAAAACCCCATAACAATAGGGGATACAGGCGATCATATAGTATTTTAGTATAAACAATGACTGAAGCCTAAAAGTAGTACCTAAAAACAGGTCAAAGCAAAGTAACATAGTGGCTATGAAATTGGCATAAATAATGTAACCTATACATTCACTTAAATCGACGTCTGGAGCCATATGAAGTGACCAGTAAGATAAACAATAATATACGAAGGCCTGTTGCGTCCGGGTCATCTCCAGATGACCCTCAGACCTTGTGGGCGAAAAAGTTCAGTTCATCAACATGCTATAATGTGGAATATCTGTAGGAAGAAAAAAAGAAGAATATATTTTCCGAGATACTCGACAACAGTTTATTTTAAGTTAAGGAAGTGGGACCAGAAGAAAACCCGCGAACGTTTATACCCGCACAGTTCAGGAAGACCGCTGCCTCTGCTGAAGAAGAAAAAGTGTACCATTTTGATGCAAAGTAGAACCTCAGATTACAAAACTGGTGCCAATTATACTGAACTAGATGGCAGCCCGATTCTAAAGAATCGGGAGTCTAGAATCCATATATACTTTATTTATTCAAATGTAAGAATAATACAATTAATAAATAATAGTAAGAAAGAACAAAAATAATAGGCAGTATATGGAGAAAACACCAAACAAAAGTTCAAAATTGGTGTGAAAATGTCACTGAACCACTTCACAACTAAATATATATAGTTTTGGTAAATGGTATTATCATTTTTTTGACGAAATTCGGCAGGAGCTTGAAGAGCAACGTCACTGGGCCCGCCTCCACACAGTAGAAACTTGCTGTGAGGTAAAAATTCAAAAATCACACCAAAATGGCGGGCGGAGTGTGTCACAGTACGGCACGTTTCTGATTGGTTGCCGCCTGGTGCGAGCGACCAATCAGACACTGGACACTGTTGACGTCACTTATCTCCGGACATTAGCTCCGGACATTAGCTCCGGACAGGAAGTTGGCACAAATTGCAGGAAGTAGTATTCTAGGCAATTATATATTAGATTCCTGCCCGTTGCAGTCTTTGAGTAGATTGTTGAAACATTCTACGTTTTTGTAAGGTGTCCTTACACAGGTCCCTGTAGAAGGCTAAATGGCCGTACGGAGAGGAGAGGAACCTTGGTTCCCTTGCAATGTCAAGCAGAGAGTCTCTTAGCCAGTTGGGATAAAATGAAACAATAACGTCTGCAGCTATATTTGACGGAAGAGAAGATGGTCTGCATATCCTGAATATTCTTTCGACTAGATTTTT
Source organism: Ranitomeya imitator (assembly GCF_032444005.1). Taxonomy (NCBI): domain Eukaryota; kingdom Metazoa; phylum Chordata; class Amphibia; order Anura; family Dendrobatidae; genus Ranitomeya; species Ranitomeya imitator. The sequence goes on from NC_091287.1 coordinate 120,908,537, forward strand.
ACCTTGAGTAACAGGGAACAAGTGGGAGATCATAGAGGAGACAATCTCCCAGTTGAGATTTTTTAACCGATTCCGGGATCCCTCGGATTTTCAAATTATTCTTTCTTTTGAATTTTCAAAATGAGCCAAGTTATTCTTAAATGAGGCCATATCCCTCTTTAAGTTAACCAGTGGATCCGCGAGCACAGGGATGCCCCCTACATCTTTAGAACACGTCGTCTCCTGGTGTTTACTTGTAAGGTTCGGTTTTTTTGGAGTTATGTTAGGAACATTTGAGGCCATGTTAACATCAGAGAGTGGGGCAGCACTAATTTGTGAAAAGGTGTCTTTGAAAAGCTTTTTAATGAATTTTTCAGATGTTTTAGCTCTGATTAAGTCCATGGAGGCTAGGAGAGATTTACAGAGTTTGACCATAAAACTCTGAGGGGTGGTCATCAGAGGCTAAAATATTATCTATCAATGAATAATCAGTAGCCTCGGTGCAAGGTTGCTCCTGTTCCAGATTGCTGTTATTTGAATTCTTTGACATGCTGCCTGAGCAGCCTGAGCCCTCAGCATCACTAGACCTCTCTGAGTGCATATTTGAATAGGCGATATCCACAGAATCCAAGTCACTAAAGGAACTGTTATCCTCTTGGTCAGAGGAAATTAATGGGTCTGCACAGATGTCAGCGTCAAAACACACCTCACTTTCCGATGAAACAGGTGAATCAAAGACTGAATGAGAAGCATCCATAGTGTCATTGATTTGTAAATTTTTATCAGTATCTCTGCAAACGTTAGACAACTTGTCTGATTTCTCTTTAGCATAGGACTCAAGCCTCTCCACAAAATGAGGTGTACGACTCAATCAATGCCTGAGACCGCATTGCATTAAGTTTTATCGACTCCGTAACTGAAGGGGTTTTACCCCCACACAAAGTGGATTCTCTATTCAGGGGTAATATATCATTGGTGGAGTTAAGCTGGATTCCCAGCTCTATAGATAAAAGCTCTCCCTCCTTGTGGCTAAGTAGTGGTGACTGAAGGGTCCCAGACTCCTGCACATTATATATTCCTCCAGGTTTAGGGGCTGCGGTGAGTGATGTAATTGCTGCTGGTTTATTATTAATCCGCCTGCCCTGTGTCCCAGCTCCCCGACCCCTCTCATTGCACTGTGACTCACTGCGATCTTCATCAGCTCCGTCGGCTGACATAGGAGACACTTCCCCCTCCTTCCTCGCCGGCACGAACACCGGCGCGTCATGGGGGAGGCTGCTACCCGGGGTCCGCGGTGCTGGAGAAATGCTTCCGCCGTTTTGTGCACTCGGGTCTCACAGTCTCCTCTCCTCTGCATTTGGGCGAACTGTGGTGTTGTTGCGGTCCGCCGGCTCTCCCGACTCACTCCCTCCAAAGCCGCAGCTGTTGCAGGGACATGCGCTCCTCTCACAGGAATCCTTGAAGCGCCAGCTCTGAGATCCATCCGCCGCATCCTCGCTGTGTGCTCCTCCTCCGTTGTCCTGTCTCTCACTGAGACTTCTGTGTTTGTCCCCGTACTTTCTCTTTTCTTGTTTGTAGATGGCTGGCTGTTCTTATATATTTGTTTAAGCGGTAGCTTAGGCCCTTGCTCCTCCGGACATTGGACGAGATCCTGTCGGTTAGGTGCGGGACTACTTTTCCTTTGTCCTGAGGAGAGCAGGCCTCCATTAGGCCTCAGCAGTTGCTTTTTCACTCCCGGTGAGGGAGAAACCTTCTTTGTGCCGGCTTTTTTCCCCCGAGGGTCCCATTCCTGTCATGTTCCCGCAGGGTTTAAAGACAGATAGTCCACTCTTATGTACGCTTAAGTAGCTCAATTAGGGGATTTTCCAGGAGCTCCGTGCACACACGTCCACTCCTGTCCCCTGGCAAACCACGCCCCCCCATGGGCAACATCTCTAACAATTTCAGGGTATAAAGGAATTGCCTTGTGCACAGTCAGTTTTAATGAACGGTTGAACTCTTCTACGGTACTTTGAGAGCAAGTGAAAATTTTTGCTAAAATATGGTCTCTTTGCTGTGGGAGTGGAATCTTTTTCCCTGCAGCAACGCTTTGCCGGCTCCATATTGTCCAAATACTTCAAAATTGAACTCTTCATCTGAGGAGGCTAAAGATATGGTAGCAGTAGCACTGGCAAGACCCAAGCCCTCTTGCTCTTGACCGTCCCATAGCCCACTCATCCTAACTACTGCCTCAGTCAGAGCTTACTTTCCTTTAGTAAGCTGTTGATCATTCAGCAATATACGATGACTTGAGTCCATATAAACAATATTTTATTTTCTAATAGCAGCGTCTCTCTCCATTTCATGAAGCAGCAATGCCATCTGCGATTAAACCTTTCTCTTTGGGAGAAGCAAAACAGCAAGTTTTTCCAATCATTTATGAAAATGCCAGGAGTTAAATCCTGATCTGCTACTGTAATTTTTTAGTCACTGTAAATGGGTGATGAAGCAATTCCTTCATTTCAGCCACCTTGTCGATTGACCTTCATTTAGTGTTACCTGAGGGTTGGCAATGTTTACAAAAAAGCGTTTCAGCTGAAGCAATCGCTCAATCATTTAATAGGTGACGCCCTGCTGAGTGTTTTGATCCACAATTGCCCCTTTTCCAGCACGTCTCGAAGTGGAATCAATTTTATGGGTTCTGGCAGCAATAACCAATTTCCTCACTTTGCCAATCAGAGTTCCAGCTCTTCCAGTGTCCCTCTTGCAGACTATCACTTATTGCCAGCTGCAGTGTGTGCACAACCCAGTGCCTGTGATAAATATGAGAAAACTTTGAGGCAGCTTCAACAAGATCATCTAATTGTAAAGTATAATTTTGCTGTTCTTCCATAGTAAAATCTATTTGTTCCTCAGTTACAGGACTGTGGCCTTCCATCTCAAACATACTGAATCTGAAGTTTTCTTCAAGTTGCTGTTCGTCTACATTATTCTCATTCATCAGTTTGACTGCACTTATGTGTGAAGCATAGTCAGTTACAATAGCAAGAACCTGTTCTTTTTTGAGTTCATAATCTTGCAGAACTTTTTCCACTAAAGCCTGGAGAAACTGGCTGGCATGATGAGCTTTAGTATCTTTTACTGCCAGTGTCTTGGTAACAATTTTCTTGTTGTCTCATGAAATCGAACATTGGCAGCAAAATACATGAGGAAAACCAATATAAAATTTTATTTTTCCGGTACCACACCACCTATTCTCCATCACAAACTTAATTCAAATACACGTGATGTATGTTGGAGGGGTGTGTGGTCAGGGGCTGACAAACCCCCATTTTTTTTACTCGAGACGGACATGTACCAACTCATTAAAAATATTTGAAGTAAAGCAGTGAGGTTTTCCATATTTCTAAGTAGAGTGGCACTGGGTCTCCTGTGGGACAACTACTGGGTTGAACAAGATCTATTAAATAACGGATTATAGGGATCAATATAGTCTACGTGACAGTTATAGATATTGTGGAGTTGATTGCCATCTTTTGTGATCATAGGATCCTCCTCCCCTTTACTTTTCCTTCCATTTGTGTCTTGTCGGTCTTAGATTATTTTTATCTTACAGTTTTATCATTTGTTTTCTACTTTTATTACTTCAACGTTATCAAGTTTAACTTGAGCCTATTTTGCTCATATATGGACGGATATTGCAAAGATTTAACAATGTTTTTTCTTGTATTTGTGGAACATTTCAATAAAAACAGTAAATAAAAAGACGAAAACTTCAACATCACAGGCTTATTAACACATCAAACAGGCATTACTAAAACTGCACTAAAGTGGCCAACTGCAGTTGTTAAATGGCCGCCAATCGGCACCATGAAAGCCACTTGGTAATTTACTAGTCTGTTCAGACAGGCGGTTCGCACTCTCTTTTTGCACTAAAACATACCCTAAGGGCAGTCCCACACGTCCAGATAATTCCGGTACCGGAAAAATCGGTACCGGAATTATCCGTGTTCGTGTGCCCATACGTTTCTGTGGCACATCAGTGTGGCACACGTGCGGCACATGTGTGCCCACTGGGTACCACACGCACCGTGCAGGAGACAGCGCTAAAGTTTAGCGCTGTCCCCTGCATCTGGTGCTGAAGCTGCCATTCATATCTTCTTTGCAGCAGCGTTTGCTGTAGAGAAGATATGAATATTCCCTTTTTTTTTTTTTGTTTCTCATGTTTAAAATAAAGATCCATGTGCCCACCCCCCTCCCACCCCCTGTGCGCCCTCCCGCTGTTCTTAAAATACTCACCCGGCTCCCTCGCTGGCTGGCGCTGCTTCCTGTCCTGGCCGCACCTTCTACTGTATGAGCGGTCACGTGGGGTCGCTCATTTACAGTAATGAATATGCGGCTCCACCCCTATGGGAGGTGGAGCCGCATATTCATGACAGTAATCGGCGGCCCCACGTGACCGCTCATACAGTAGAAGGTTCGGCCAGGACAGGAAGCAGCGCCAGGCAGCGAGGGAGCCGGGTGAGTATTTTAAGAACAGCGGGCGGGCGCACAGGGGGTGGGAGGGGGGTGGACACATGGATCTTTATTTTAAACACGAGAAACAAAAAAAAAAAAGGAATATTCATATCTTCTCTACAGCAAACGCTGCTGCAAAGAAGATATGAATGGCGGCTTCAGCACCAGTGGGGGGGACAGCGCTTACTGTAGCGCTGTCTCCTGCACGGCACACGGACTGCACACGGACAACGTCCGTGTGCGGTACGTGTTTTACACGGACCCATTGACTTTAATGGGTCCGTGTAATCCGTGCACTCCCACGAACACTAACATGTCTCCGTGTTTGGCACACGGAGACACGGTCAGCAAAAAAATCAATGACATCTGCCCAGATGCATTGATTTCAATGTGTCTACGTGTGTCAGTGGCTCCGGTACGTGAGGAAACTGTCACCTCACGTACCGGAGCCACTGACGTGTGAAACCGGCCTTAAACAAACGTTCTGTGCGTGCATAGTATTACTGCTCTCGGCAGCACATCGCTTGTTTACACAAGATAAATATTCAGTGTAATAGGCACATCCAGTGAAATTAATCACTAAATAACCCTTGCATGAGTTAATAAAAGGTTCATTTCACTGGATGTGCTCAGTCATTATCTATATTTGTTGATGGCTGTTGGATCAAGTCCATAAAGGTGTGCATCCCCTCTATTTGCCAGTGCTCTTGTTTTTCCTTTGTTTGTTTACAAAAGACGATGTGCGGCAGAGAATGATTTTTATCCCCTTAATGACAGCCGATAAGCACCAAAACGCATCAGCCAAGGGGCTTTATTCCCTCATCGCCACACCACGGTACCTTAGTACCGGAACCCCTTATTCCTCTGCCCTCCTCGTCCTCTTCATGAACCAAAATGGCGCGCGCATGCGCAGTGCATCTACAGAGATCTGCAAGCCGGCAACAGAATTTTTTTTCCCATTGGTTCCTGACTTTTGATCATTGTGTTAGGGTCTATGTCATTGATCAAAAGCCCAATATTTAGTAAATAAGAAGGCTATTGGGCTGTGCCTCTATTCTCTCCTTGTAGTTCTTCTGGGAGTGAAGAGAGCAACACTACATCCAAATGCTGTCTTGTCAGATGAAAAATATTCAAAATGTGCTTGAGGTTATCCTGAAGAGCATAAAAAAGCCCATCAATTTAAAAATGGCACCCACCGCGCCTGCGCAGAAGCAGCTATCGGTGTATATAGAGGTGATCCAATGGCTGTTACTGCGCAGGTGTCATTTTAAAATTGATTTTTTTTTAATATTCCTCAGGATAACCTCAAACACATTTATTAACAACACAGTAAACATGTGATTATGCTGCAGCACAGGTGACACGGCTGACTTCTGCCTGCAGAAGGGTTTTTTTTTTTGCAGTATGTACATATATTCATTATGTAAACTAGTGAGAGATCAGTGACCTGTCAGCAGTCTGCATTATGAACATCTAAATCAGAGCAGCACATGAAGACCCCTCACAGGCCGCCCCGGGGCACAAGAAACTCAAAACTGAAAATAAAGATTAATCAACAACCACAAGACTGATTTCATCAACCGAGGTATCATTGTAATCAGTATAACAGTGCTGATAACTTTTTCATTACAAATCAAATATATATAAAGTTTGTTTGAAAAATAATTAACATCTAGATCAGGGGTGGAGACCCTCAGGCCTTTGATGACCTTTTATCCGGTGCCCGGGCAGATTAATGTGGACGGCAGAACTTGCGCCGCCAGCTGTATTTTGATGGCCAGCAGCCCATTAATTTCCTCTTGCTCTGTGAGCACGCGCATGCAGTGTTCACTACTGAATGCCATGTCAAGTGCAACAAAAGATTACGTCCTGCCACCAGTGCCAGTACTTTGTGGGTGGAGTTAGAACACAATTTGTACAGACCCCAAATGATGGTAAAAATATCCAAAACGTCCTTTGGCAGAAAAATAAATAAATAAATAAAATTCCCCACCCTTGATCTAAATAAGGAAAATTGTAGCATAACTAGTGATGAGCGAGTGCACTCATTGCTCGGGTTTTCCCGAACACGCTCGGGTGGTCTCCGAGTATTTGTTAGTGTTCGGAGATTTAGTTTTCATCACTGCAGCTGAATGATTTACAGCTACTATCCAGCCTGAGTACATGTGAGGGTTGCCTGGTTGCTCGGGAAATCCCAAGCAACGAGTGTACTCGCTCATCACTAAGCATAACACAAAAACAGCGTTAACCAAGAATAAAGCACTTGCCTTCTCCTCATGGTTCCTAGGTATATGCAAGTATTTGCATGGGTTGTATTTACAGCCAGCAAATGTGTTAAAAAAAAATTTACAATATCCAAAGGGAAGTAAGGTTTGCTGTATTCGATGCTAGAGAAAAACACAAGTGAAGAAGATCAAAGCAAATAATGAAAATTACTGTATAAAGATCAGATACAAGTTTACAAAAATAATGTCTGCTGTGCTGCCAATTCTTTTTATATTTTTATTACCATACACATTCTTGCAGCCTTCCCAATGACAAGGCCAAACTAAAAATATAGGTCAGATTTCTTTATCTAAAGTTTGGAATCTGATAGTGAGGCTAAACTTAAAGGGGTTTCCCCACGAACAGTGTCAATTTTAATCAATAGATCTTGGAATAATAATAAGTTCCACAATGCCCAGGAGATGTGGTATGATCAGACCATGTTCCTGTACGGTCAAACACAGCCATTACACAGTACACGGCAGGGGCACAGTGATAAGATTAGCTTAGCACAAAGAACTTTTTTTTTTTTTTTTAACACACCCAATTGTGGAAGTTATTATTTCAAGATCTACTGATTTAAACACACGCTGTTTGTAGGACAACCCCTTTAATTTTGCCCCAAAATGTCTACATTTCCATAAGCTGTGCGGGTAAACTTTAATGGGAACAGTCACATACAGAGGACTTACAACAACTTTGTTTTCTTTCCATTTCTCCATGGGGTCTGAAGTTGCTGCCTCTGTTGTAAATCTGCCCTTCCTACAGGAATGGAAATCTAAAAGGACAATGACAATAATAAAAAAATAAATACTAAAAATTGCATTAAGACAGTTATATATGGGTGTAATAATGAAATTTTATTATGAGAATCCACAGCCTGGATATTTTACAAGCAATAGATTATCACATAGATAAACTGATGCAGTGTCAGTAATACCAATGGGGTGTCTTCTAGGAAAAAAGAAACAAACAAACAATACCAATAACCTCCAGAGCTGTATTGCAAACATTAGCAATAGACTTCAACAGGTAATTTCCACCTGGAAAAAAAAACTATTTATTGGATTATAACACACACCATATCAGAAGACACATCCCAGGTTTAAAATGCAGAAAATAGGAAACACATTTTTCCTATTGATTAAAACTTCCCTGGTGGTGTAAAGTGAAGGGATCATTATCACTAATTTTATGTACTAGGGTAGAATAGGAGGGTAATAAATATATTGTTAGCGTGTCTCTGCAGTGTGTATTATGCACATCCAGCTCTAAATTATATGCACATCGTGAAGGAGTCACTGGCAAAGTACTGAAGGGGAGATATGCGCCACTGAGGTTGTTAGCTTCAGTGATATGAACCAAGGAAAATGCTCCAGCACACAAAGAGGTTAATCAGTGAAGTGCTGAGAGGGGTTAATCAGCCATGTTAAGGATTAGGTTTAGTGAACAGCAGAAGAGTGTGTGGGAAGCTATTCTCCACGCCAGGGTCAGTCTCGAAAGTAAACACACAGCCTATTGGCTCATTCAGCGTGGGGAGTGCCTGGAGAGGAGAGCTCCAAAGCTGTATTTTCGTGATAAGGATAGAGGAACCTTTTTTAATGTTTGTTTCCGAGCAAGCGGATCCCAGCAGCAATATGGACTTGCCATATGTTATGTTTTGTTTTACCGTAGGCCAGAAAAGCCGTATTTTGCCATCTCTGCACTGGTTTATGCAGTATTTTTAATAAACCAGTGAAATATTTAAGAGACAGCGTTCCTGTGTCTACCTCTATGTACAGCCGAGTGAGCCGATCTGCAATATCATATACACAGAGCTGCTACATGCTCATATAGACAGACACCTTTGCTACATATGCTAAATAAACAAACACAGCTCTGATACACATGCATATATAGACACACGCAGCTCTGCTACATATGCATATATAGACACACACAGCTCTGTACATGCACATCACAGGAAGCTGCCTACGGACAAGAAGACACTTTTTGACAAAAGTTTTTCTTATTATAAAGTTTGTCTTATCGTCTGAAAAAGACGGTAACTACGGTATATTAAATCAGGAGATGACTATCAAACAGTTCTTATCAAGAATGGAAGAAGCGCTACCAGTTGGAGTCGGTGTTTAATTTAATGGAGTTGGTATAAAATGGACAGACTACTAAAATATATAATAAATTGGTACAGTAGTACAATGCAGGATCTGCTGTAAATGTTTTCATAATTTGGAATGTTATGAAATGTCCTATGAATGTCTGTTCTGTTCCTAATGTGAGGATCTCTGCTTTTAGTTGAGATGATTCTGTGCTGCACTTTATGTACATGCCCAGTAGTGAGGCCGTGCTGTGGAGTCGGGAGTCATAGAAATTGGGGAGTCGGAGGCTTACCGACTCCATATCCCTGGATACTGCAGCTGAAACCGGATCTAAAGCTGGTCATAAAATGAGTTGATTTGGCAGACGGCTCGCTTTTTCTCATAACTTCACAAGAAAGCATGCAAGTTCATTTCAGCATGTATATTTCAATTGAGAGAGATGTACAGACACACACTATTCCTTGGAACAGGCTCGTTACTAGATCAATCATTGAACACTCTGTAGATGGCCTTATACACTATAATAGATATAGTTCCAGTCAAAGGTATGGACACATTCATTCATACAGTATGCTTCCTTATTGGAATGTGCGAATTGTAGATTTTGACTGAAGGCAGCAATACTATGAAGAACAAAGAGTAAATAAATGCATGTAAACAAACAGAAGAATGTGTGTTAAAACTTAAGATTCCTCAAAGTACTTCCCTTGTGGCCTATCAGTATTACACCCCCTTGGCATTCTCTCGATCAGCTTCATCAGGTTGCCATTTGGAATAGCTCTCAATGAACATGTACAGGTGCTTCTCACTAAATTAGATCATAATCAAAAAGTTAATTTCAGTTCTTCAATACAAACAGTGAAACTCATATTATATAGAGTCATTACAAACAGAGTGATTATTTTAAATGTTTATTTCTCTTAATGCTGATAATTATCGCTTACAGCATTTGAAAACCCAAAAGTCATTATCTCAGTAAATTGAAATATTTTATAACAGCAGCTTGAAAAATGATTGTAAAATCCGAAATGTTGGCCTACTGAAATGTATGTTCAGTAAATGCACTCATTACTTGGTTGAGCACCTTTTGCATCAATTACTGCATCAATGCGGTGTGGCATGGAGGCGATCAGCCTGTGGCACTGCTGAGGTGTTATGGAAGCCCAGGTTGCTTTGATAGAAGCCTTCAGCTCATCTGCATTGTTGCGTTTGGTGTCTCATCTACCTCTTGACAATACCACATAGATTCTCTATGGGGTTAGAGTCAAGCGAGTTTGCTGGCCAATCAAGCACAGTGATACTGTTGCTTTTAAACCAGGTATTGGTACTTTTGGCAGTGTGGACAGGTGCCAAGTCCTGCTGGAGAATGAAATTTCCATCTCCAACAAGCTTGTCGGCAGAGGGAAGCACGAAGGGCTCTAAAATTTCCTGGTAGACGGCTGCACTGACTTTGGTCTTGATAAAACACAGTAGACCTACACCAGCAGATGACATGGCTCCCCAAACCATCACTGATTGTGGAAACTTCACACTAGACCTCAAGCAGTTTGGATTGTGTCTCTCGCCACTCTTCCTCCAGACTCTAGGACCTTGATTTCAAAATGAAACGCAAAATTTACTTTTATCTGAAAACAAGACTTTGGACCACTGATCAACAGTCTAGTTCTTTTTCTCCTTGACCCAGGTAAGACACTTTTGTTTATTGGACATGAGTGACTTGACACAATGAATGCGACACTTGTAGCCCATGTCCTGGATACGTCTGTGTGTGGTGGCTCTAGAAGCAATGACTCCAGCAGCAGTCCACTCCTTGTGAATCCAATTTTTTGAATGGCCTTCTCTTAATCCTTTTAAGGCTGCGGTTATCCCAGTTGCTTGTGCACCTTTTCTACCACACTTTTTCCTTCCACTCCACTTTCCATTAATATGCTTGGATACAGCACTCTGTGAGCAGTCAGCTGCTTTAGCAATGACCTTTTGTGGCTTACCCTCCTTGTGGAGCGTGTCAATACATCTGTCAAGTCAGTAGTCTTCCCCATGATTGTGGAGCCTACTGAAACAGACTAAGGGACTTTTTTAAATGCTTAGGAAGCCTTTGCAGGTGTATGTTGTTAATTATTCTAATTTACTGAGATGGACACTTTGGGGTTTTCATTGGCTGTAAGCCATAATCATCAACATTAACAGAAATAAACACTTGAAATAGATCACTGTTTATAATGATTCTATATAATATACGAGTTTCACTTTTTGTATTAAAGAACTGAAATACATTATCCTTTTGAGGATATTCTAATTTAGTGAGAAGCACTTGTATGTCTAGTCAAAAGTTCATTTGTAGATTCCCCTGCCTACAGGTGGATTTTAACCATCAGGTGTTTTTAGAAGCGGCAGTTGTCACACATGTCTATCCAGTGCTGAGCCATATTCAACAACTGTTCTAAGCCAAAATACGGCAAGAACCATTAAAGAAAAAGATAAAGTAATGGTGGATTGTTGTTTAAGTCATAAAGGTCAGTCCAGAAAATTGCTAGAACCTTTAAGCTATACTCCAGTGCTGTCATGAAAACCTACCAATCGTCATGATGTAACTGGTTTTTATGAAAACCGCTTCTGAAAATGAAGGAAGACCAAGAATGACCTCTGATGAGGAGGATAAGTTCACCAGAGTTACCACAAATTGGCAGAACCTCAGATAACAGACTTCATAAATGATACACAGCTATCAAGTAGCAAACAAATCTCAACATAAATTGTCTAGAGGACACTGCAAAAAGCAGGCCTTTAGTTGAATAGCTGAAAAGAAGCCACTACTGAAGATCGCAAGCAAGGAGCAACACAATTATTGGACATTAGATGAGTGGAAATTTGTACTGTTGTCTGAGGAGTCCTAATCTGAGATTTTTACAACCAACCACCATGTCTTTTTGAGACACAGATGAGTGGATGGTTTCTACCTGGAGGAGGAAGTGCAATGGTGTGGAGGTGCCTTGTAGGTGATTCATTTCAAATTCAAGGCATACTTAACCATCCTGGCTAGCCTGAAATACTGCAACATGCCATCCCATCTAGTTTACACTACATGGGACCATTATTTGTGTTGCAACATGACAATGAGTCAAAACACATTTCCAGGCTACGTGACCTAGAAGGAGAGGAATGGAGTGTAGCGTCAGATGATATGACACGGATGTATAAAGCTGTTTTTGAGGAATCCAATATTTAATAACACACATTCTGGATTGTTTCACACGTTTCTTTACTCACCGTTTTCATATGTACACTGTGTTCCAAATTATGCAGATTACATTTTTCTCGGATTTTCCTAAATGGTCGGTGCAAATGACAGTCAGCCTATTAAAAGTCATCACCCGTTAGAGTATACATCGAATTTTATTGAAGAAACCTCCCAATGATAACAGTATAATCTCTAAAATGAATAAAAACTCAACATGCACGGTTCCAAATTATTAGGCACAGTAGAATTTCTGAACATTTGATATGTTTTAAAGAACTGAAAATGCTCATTTGTGGAATTTGCAGCATTAGGAGGTCACATTCACGGAACAAAAAAGCTATTTAACTCCAAAACATCCTAACAGGCCAAGTTACATGTTAACATAGGAACCCTTCTTTGAGATCACCTTCACAATTCTTGCATTCTTGAGTTTTTGGAGAGTTTCTGCTTGTACGTCTTTGCATGAAGTCAGAATAGCTTCCCAGAGCTGCTGTTTTGATGTGAACTGCCTCCCACCCTCATAGATCTTGTGCTGGATGATACTCCAAAGGTTTTCTATAGGGTTTAGGTCAGGGGAAGATGGTGGCCACACCATGAGTTTATCTCCTTTTATGCCCATAGCAGCCAATGACTCAGAGGTCTTCTTTGCAGCATGAGATGGTGCATTGTCATGCATGAAGATGATTTTGCTCCTGAAGGCACGTTTCTGCTTTTAGACCATGGAAGAAATTTGTCAGTCAGAAACGCTATTTATTTTACAGAGGTCATTTTCACATCTTCAGGAACCTTAAAGGGCCCCACCAGCTCTTTCCCCATGTTTCCGGCCCAAAACATGATTTCTCCACCTCCCTGCTGACGTCGCAGCCTTGTTGCGACATGGTGGCCATCCACCAACCATCCACTACTCCATCCATCTGGACCATCCAGGGTTGCTCGACACTCATCAGTCAACAAGACTGTTTGAAAATTAGTCTTCATGTATGTCTGGGCCCACTGCAACCGTTTCAGCTCATGAACACTGTTTAGGGGTGGCCAAATAGTAGGTTTATGCACCACAGCAAGTCTTTGAAGGATCATACACCTTGAGGTTCGAGGGACTCCAGAGGCACCACCCACAGCAGCTTCAAATAACTGTTTGCTGCTTTGTAATGGTATTTTGGCAGCTGCTCTCTTAATCCAATGAATTTGTCTGGCAGAAACCTTCCTCATTATGCCTTTATCTGCCTGAACTCTGTCTGTGCTCTGTTTCAGTCACAAATCTCTTCACAGTATGATGATCACAAAGTTTTTGTCAAGTATCTAATTTTTTCATACCTTGTCCAAGACATTGCACTATTTAACGCTTTTCAGCAGCAGAGAGATCCTTTTTATTTCTCATATTGCTTGAAACCTGTGGCCTGCTTAATAATGTGGAACAACAGTTTTAAGTAGTTTTCCTTTAATTAGAATCACCTGGAAAACAAATTATCACATGTGTTTAAGATTGATTTCAGTTATCTATTGAGCCCTGAGACACAATACCATCCACAAGTTTATTTGAAAAACAAAACAATTAAATCTTTATGACACTTAAATCCAATCTGCATAATAATTTGGAACACAGTGTATTCCTTCATGGCTCTGCTGCCATCAATTTGCATGAACTCGTGTGTCTAAACTTTTGAACACTACTGATGAAGTATTTCTCCCAGAAAAAAAATGCATTGTACAAATGTTTATTTTATTTGTGTGGAAGAACACAAGAGAAAAAACAAAAAAAGGAAAATTGAATATAATTTCACACAAAAAAAAATAAATGGGCAGGACAACATTTTTCACACCTTTCCAAAATTGTGGGTAAACAACAGTTTCAAGCCTGTAATGCCAATTCAAACTCACCTGTCGCAAGTCACAGGTGTGGGCAATATGAAAATCACACCTGAAACAAGTTAAAAAGGGGAGAAGCGGACTCAATTTTTGCACACTGTCAGTGTGTGCCATAATAAGCATGGAGAACAGAAAGGGGAGAAGAGAACTGTCTATCTGAGGACTTGAGAAGCAAAATTGTTGAACAATATCAACAACCTCAAGGTTACAAGCCCATCTCCAGAAATCTTGATGCTCCTTTATCCATAATGCGCAACATAATTAAGAAGTTTACAATCCATAGCACTGTAGCTAATCAGCCTGGACGTGGATAGCAGAGAAAAACTGATGAAAGGCTGCAAAGCAAGATAATCCGGATGGTAAATAAGCAGCCCCATTCAAGTTCCCCCCAAAATAAAGCTATCCTGTATGCTCAGGGTGCATTAGTGTCAACGTGAACTATCAGTCGACATTTGCATTAAATCAAATGCTATGGCAGGAGACCCAAGAGGACCTCACTGCTCACACAGAGACACAAAAAAAGCTAGACTGCAGTTTGCCAAAATGTACGCAAGTAAGCCAAAATCCTACTGGGAAAGACTTGTGGACAGATAAGACCAAGATAGAGCTTTTTGGTAAAGCACATCATACTACTATTTACAGAAAACGGAATGAGGCCTACAAAGAAAATAACAGTCAAATATGGTGAAGGTTCAAACAGATTTTGCTGCTTCTGGCACTGGCTTGGCACTTGCATTGGCTTTATGCAAAGCGTGATGAAATCTGAAGATTAACAAAGGATTTTGGGTGGCAATGTAGTTCCCAATGTTACAAAGCTTGGTTTGTGTCCTAGATCATGGGTCTTCCTGCAAGACAATGACCCCAAACATATTTAAAAAAAAAGCACCCAGAAATGGAGGGAAACAAAGAGCTGGAGAGTTCTCAAGTAGCCAGCAATGTGTCTCGATCTAAATCCCATTGAATACCTGTGGAGAGATCTACAAATTGCTGCTGGGAGAAAACACCCCTCAAATATGAGAAACCTGAAGCAGTTTGCAAAAGAGGAGTGATCAAAAATTCCGGTTGAGAGGTGTAAGAAGCATGTTGATGGTTATAGGAAACGATAGATTGCAGTCATTTAGTCTAAAGGGTGTGCAACAAACTTAAGTTGAGGCTACAAACATTTTCGTCCTGCCCATTTTGGGGGCTTTGTGTGAAATGATGTCCAATTTGTCTTATTTTCCTGTTTTATAGTGTCGTTCCAACACATAAAGGAAATAAACGTGTATAACAAAATGTGTAATTGCAATAATTTTCAGGGAGAAATAAATACTTCATTTTCTGAAACAATTTCATGGCTGCCAACAGTTTCGGCCATGACCACACACACACACACTATAACGTAAATATACATTATGCAACTATGGACATAATTTAGGGCTCCAAAAATATTCATGCTTACATTCTAATCCCTATAGTTTACTCTGAATATTATGCTACAAGCTATGTAACCTTACCGTACATCCGTGGAGGAGGACTGTTACTTATCCAAAATTCAGATATCACAGGCTGTTGAGGGTGAAATAAGGGCTTACTAGGTAAAACTTCTTCTGACAGACTACGGATAGAAATTTAAAAAAAAAAAAATTACAGGAAATCCAATCTTACTAAACTTTGCCCATAACAAAATTTACCACTTGATACATTAGAAATGTGATTGCTGGAGGTATGGCTTATGAGACCTCCAACCAATCCCAAGATCTGGGTGCCCAAGTTTTACCTGTGTAAATGTAGAGACAAAGACTACGACTTGTGCAGACAATGAATAGAGAAGTGCCATCACATGCACACTACTGCTCCGTTCAATTCCAACCAATTTAACCCCTTAATGACAGTCGATACGCTGTTTAATGGTGGCCGCTAAGAGGCCTTATTCTTCAGTGCTGCCCAGAGGCTGAAAGACCCTCAGGTGACAGCTATACATGACAGCTGGCACCCTGCGGTATTGGTCCCACTCTTTTTTTAAACTGCTCAGGGCCGATTAACCCCGTAAATAATGCTGTCAATTGTGACAGCGGTATCTAAGTGGTTAAAAGACGGATGAAAGACCTCTCTTTTGCAGGATCGACCCCCTGCGATCATAATCACATGTGCCAATTCATGCCATGGGTACCCTGAGGTAATACAGCGGGGTCTTACAGGTTATGTCAGTGAGACACTGACAGGTCTCAGGCAACTGCGATTCAGACAAACCTCCTTATGGAACCACTCACTTATGAAGCAGATGGAGTCCCTTTGGACCGAGTCTGGTCTCAGTTCACTTTTTTTTTTTAGGAGTCTTTTTGGCTCACAAGTGTAGTTGACCAGTGTTCTTTTAACGCATAAAAAGATGGATACCACTGGAGCAGATGCCAAACGGAATCTATAGTGTATCCATCTGCCTCATGAAGGTGGATGATTCAGTCAGGGGTTTAACCTTCCCCTAGTGTTAGCTTTCTGTTACTCTTTCTTACGTTAACGGGTCGGTTTTGACCCGTGTCTTAAATCACCCCTAGGATACCGTAAAAACAGTTATTTATGATCCAATTTGTTTCTTACCTCTTAGTTACCTTGTTAGGGTTTCTCATCCATGGAAGGATTGATTTTAATATTTTTGTTGTGGCCCCCTGGGCCTTTCATTTGAGAGCATGCCCTTCATTTTCAATATAAAAATATTGTCAAATGAACCTCAAGAGAATAATATAAACTATACTCTGCAAAGTACCAACTCTAAGCTGATTTGGCCATACATGCCTGGACATGTCCCTAACTCAAGTTGTTGGAGGTAGAGCTGGCTGTTGGCTGTTGGTTTATATTGTGATCATGAGTTCAGTTTTGGGACTTATTGTTTTTTTACTCTTATATTAGACCTGGGCCGAAATTGACCCCACCAACACAAATGTTATAATTTTAATAAGAGCATATTACAATTTAGTAAAATAGTTTTATTTTATTGTATTTTGTTTAACAATAAGTTCCTGAAAAAGTCAAAAAGTCTTGATGCAATAAACAAATGCATGTAGAATTTGTATGCATTTAAAACCTAAAACGGGTCGGTCACGACCCTAACACTAGAGGAAGGTTAATCTGAAATGCAAAATGCATTTTTGTGGGATTTACACAGAAATAATGAAATGCACAGTGAAAAAAAAAAAAAAACACAAGAAAGTGATATCATCCTTATACTGGAAGCGACCGAAAAATATTCTGTACCCCAAAATGTTACCAATACAAATCCTAACTTATCCTGCAGAAAACCCACCCCCCTCTGTGTCCTACTGTGCCTAAACCGCAATAAACAACCGCATTTTTGGCGTTATTGTAACGGGGAGTGCGCACTTAATTTACAGGATGCGTGTCTCCAGAAACACAAGCTGGGCCCATTTTATGTATGGGGGCTCTACACTGTGTGGGATCAGAATAAATGGGCACTAAACTGGCAGACTTGCAATTCTACAGAAGCACGGAGTGAATGTTATAAAATAGTTATCGCAGCCGTAGATTAAATTGGGAGGTGCAATTCTACAGTGGGGTCACTTCTGGGTTGTTTCTTTTCTTCTGTTCTGGCACCATAGGGGCTCCACATTTGTCGGACGCAAACTAGTCTAGCAAAATCTATGCTCCAAAAGCCAAACAGCGCTTCCTCCTTCTCAGCGCTAACCGCAATTTCTGACAACATATAGGGCATCACCGCTTTTGGGAGAAATTGCGCATCAAATTGTCAGGTCCAGTTTCATCTATTAACCCCGAGGTGGTTTGCATGTTCATGACCTGGCCAATTTTTACAATTCTTACCACTGTCCCTTTATGAAGTTATAACTGAGGAATGCTTCCATGGATCCCGGTGATTCTGGCATTGTTTTCTCGTGACATATTGTACTTCATGAAAGTGGTAAGGCTAGGTTCCCATTGCGTTAATGGGAACGCGCTAACGGACAGCGTTGCACGGCGAAATTAACACCGTGCAACGCGTCCGTTAGCGCGCCCATTCACGGCAATGGGAACGCACAGGTATTTTCTGCTTGCAGCGTCCGAGGCGCGCTCGCGGTCCGTTCCCCGCTCTCGCAGATCGGGGATCTGCGAGAACGGGGACGTTACCGCGACCCCGGAACGCGGCCCCGTTAAAAACATTGCGTTAGTGCAATCCGTTTAGCGCTAGCGGATTGCGCTAACGCAATGTGACCCTAGCCTAAAATGTATTTAATATGACTTGTGTTTATTTAAACAAATTGTGAAAATTTTGAAAATGTATCAATTTTCAAACATTTAATTTTTATTCCCTTAAACCAGTTAGGGTATGTTTCCACGGTCAGGAATGGCTCAGTATTTGCTCAGGATTTGACGCAGGTGAAATCTGCACCAAATCTGCATCTGAGGTCACTGGCAGGTCACCTGTGTTTTTGATGGGCTTATGCGTTTCTTCATTGCATGCGTTTTTTTTGTCACTTGAAATAAAGCTAATTGAAAGTTGGTTTCTGGGAAGGAAAACTTAGTGATTTCCTGTTTGCAGATATATTGGGGTATGTTCCTACGGTCAGTAAATTCTGCGGGTTGGACGCTGCCTATATCCACAGCATCCAACCTGCAGCATCCCAGCTGTTACAGCATAGTGGATGGGATTTCAAGAAATCCCATGCCCACTATATGTGCACCAATGCCTGTGGCTCAACCACTGACACGGACATGCAGCGCGTCTTTCCAGACCGTAGTATGTCAATTTATGTAGTGGAGACGCTCAGTCTCTGCTGCGTAAATTACCCACAGACTTTCATTAGATGCGGTAAAACCGCATTATCTTCCTAGTCACATGCGTATTAAGTGCGGGAACGCAGCTTACTACTCATGTGTACTCATTTACATAATGGTGAATCTTGTGATGCAGCCGGACATACATGACACAGAAAGTGGCAGAAAGTACAGAGAGGTCCCCTCCTTTTTAATAAATTAAAAAAAAAAAAAAAACCGGCGTGGGGTCCCCTAATATTTGTTAACCAGCCAGAGTAGACTACTGGGACTGGTATTTGAGGCTGGTAAGAATCCAATATCCATGAAATCTTCCCAGCCTGATAATCCCAGGCAGTCCGCTTACCTTGGTTAGCAAAAATAGTGGGATCCCCTCCAAAAGAAAAAAAATGCGTGGGGTCCCCCCTTATTTTTGTTAACCAGCCAAGGAAAAAGCAGACAGCTGTGGCCTGATATTCTCAGACTGGCAAGGCCCATGGATTTTAGCCCTCACCACTCTAAAAATAATAGCCTGCAGCCGCCCCACAATTGGCGCATCCAAAAATATGCCAACTGTGGCACTTTACCCGGTTCTTCCCACTTGCCCTGTAGTGGTGGCAAGTGGGTTAATAATTGTGGGGTTTATGTCACCTGTATATTGTCCGGTGACATCAAGCCCACGGCTTAGTAATGGAGAGGCGTCTATAAGACACCAATCCATTACTAATCCTATAGTTATATGTTAAATAAAGACAGTTAGAATAAAGTCCTAATTCCACCGCAGCCCTCGATCTCCTGTAAGAGAAATAAAATAAAAAAGCAACAGTATACCATACCTGTCCGCCGAGAAGATAATCCATAATGTCCCACGACGAGTCCAGCTCTGCTACATCTGGATGCCTTTGGCTGAATGGTGTCATTATGCCACCATCCAGCCTGACATCCAGACACAGCAGAGCTTGAAGTTGACCACCGAAGATAACTCGGTCACCGGCAGTCACGTGCACGGCCGTTTTCGTGGTCAGCTCAGCGCATTGCGAGAACTGCAGTGGACATGAACTTCTGGCTGTGTCACAAGGTAAGACATTATTTAAATTAGTTCACAGCGTAGTAAGCTGCGTTCCCGTACTTAGTATGCATGTGACTATAAAGATAATGCGGTTTTACCGCATCTAATGATAGTGTATGGGAAATTTATACTGCGGAGACGGAGCGTCTCAGCAACCTAGACAGACATGCTGTGGTCTGGAAAGACGTGCCGCATGTACGTTTATGCAGGGTAGCTGCTGGTGTCTTTTAAAGCATAGTGGAGATGGGATTTCTTGAAATCCCATCTCCACTATGCTGTAACATCTGGCCGCTGCGAGTTTGACGCTGCGGAAGAACGCAGCGTCATAACCGCAGCGTTTACTGACCGTGGAAACATACCCTTATGTCACACAGAATAGTTAATAAAGAACATTTCCCACATGTCTACTTCACATTTGCACAATTTTTGAAACATAACTTTGTTAGGAAGTTAAAAAGGTTAAGAGAAAACCAGACATTTCTCATTTTTCCAACAAAATTTACAATTTTTTTTTTTTTTTTAGGGACATTACATTTTAACCCCTTAACCCCCAAGGGTGGTTTGCACGTTAATGACAGGGCCAATTTTTACAATTCTGACCACTGTCCCTTTATGAGGTTATAACTCTAGAACACTTCAATGGATCCTAATGATTCTGACATTGTTTTCTCGTAAAATATTGTACTTCATGATAGTGGTAAAATTTATTTGATATTACCTGCGTATATTTGTGGGGGGGGGGACGGAAATTTCGCAAAAATTTTTAAAATTTCGCAATTTTCCAACTTTGAATTTTTATGCCCTTAAATCACAGAGATATGTCACACAAAATACTTAAGTAACATTTCCCACATGTCTACTTTACATCAGCACAATTATGGAACCAACATTTTTTTTTTGGTTAGGGAGTTATAAGGGTTAAAAGTTGACCAGCAATTTCTCATTTTTACCACACCATTTTTTTTTAGGGACCACATCACATTTGAAGTCACTTTGAGGGGTCTATATGATAGAAAATAATCAAGTGTGACATCATTCTGAAAACTGCACCCCTCAAGGTGCTGAAAACCACATTCAAAAAGTTTACAGGTCCTTCTCAAAAAATTAGCATATAGTGTTAAATTTCATTATTTACCATAATGTAATGATTACAATTAAACTTTCATATATTATAAATTCATTATCCACCAACTGAAATTTGTCAGGTCTTTTATTGTTTTAATACTGATGATTTTGGCATACAACTCCTGATAACCCAAAAAACCTGTCTCAATAAATTAGCATATCAAGAAAAGGTTCTCTAAACGACCTATTACCCTAATCTTCTGAATCAACTAATTAACTCTAAACACATGCAAAAGATACCTGAGGCTTTTATAAACTCCCTGCCTGGTTCATTACTCAAAACCCCCATCATGGGTAAGACTAGCGACCTGACAGATGTCAAGAAGGCCATCATTGACACCCTCAAGCAAGAGGGTAAGACCCAGAAAGAAATTTCTCAACAAATAGGCTGTTCCCAGAGTGCTGTATCAAGGCACCTCAATGGTAAGTCTGTTGGAAGGAAACAATGTGGCAGAAAACGCTGTACAACGAGAAGAGGAGACCGGACCCTGAGGAAGATTGTGGAGAAGGACCGATTCCAGACCTTGGGGAACCTGAGGAAGCAGTGGACTGAGTCTGGTGTGGAAACATCCAGAGCCACCGTGCACAGGCGTGTGCAGGAAATGGGCTACAGGTGCCGCATTCCCCAGGTAAAGCCACTTTTGAACCATAAACAGCAGCAGAGGCGCCTGACCTGGGCTACAGAGAAGCAGCACTGGACTGTTGCTAAGTGGTCCCAAGTACTGGGGAGGAAGACTGGGGGAGAAGGAAATGCCAAAATGCCTGAAGTCCAGTGTCAAGTACCCACAGTCAGTGATGGTGTGGGGTGCCATGTCAGCTGCTGGTGTTGGTCCACTGTGTTTCATCAAGGGCAGGGTCAATGCAGCTAGCTATCAGGAGATTTTGGAGCACTTCATGCTTCCATCGGCTGAAATGCTTTATGGAGATGAAGATTTCATTTTTCAGCACGACCTGGCACCTGCTCACAGTGCCAAAACCACTGGTAAATGGTTTACTGACCATGGTATTACTGTGCTCAATTGGCCTGCCAACTCTCCTGACCTGAACCCCATAGAGAATCTGTGGGATATTGTGAAGAGAAAGTTGAGAGACGCAAGACCCAACACTCTGGATGAGCTTAAGGCCGCTATTGAAGCATCCTGGGCCTCCATAACATCTCAGCAGTGTCACAGGCTGATTGCCTCCATGCCACGCCGCATTGAAGCAGTCATTTCTGCCAAAGGATTCCCGACCAAGTATTGAGTGCATAACTGAACATTATTATTTGATGGTTTTTTTGTTTGTTATTAAAAAACACTTTTATTTGATTGGATGGGTGAAATATGCTAATTTATTGAGACAGGTTTTTTGGGTTATCAGGAGTTGTATGCCAAAATCATCAGTATTAAAACAATAAAAGACCTGACAAATTTCAGTTGGTGGATAATGAATCTATAATATATGAAAGTTTAATTGTAATCATTACATTATGGTAAATAATGAAATTTAACACTATATGCTAATTTTTTGAGAAGGACCTGTATTAACCCTTTAGGTGTTTCGCAGGAATTTTTAGAATGTTAAAAAAAAAATGAACACTTATTTTTTTCACAAAAAATTTAATTCAGCTCCAATTTGTTTTATTTTACCAAGGGTAACAGGAGAAATTGGACCCCAAAAGTTGTTGTACAATTTGTCCTGAGTACGCTGATACCCCATATGTGGGAGTAAACCACTGTTTGGGCACATGGCAGAGCTCGGAAGGGAAGGAGCGCCGTTTTCAATGCAAAATTGACTGGAATTGAGATGGGAGGCCTTGTCGCGTTTGGAGAGCCCCTGATGTGCCTAACCATTGAAATCCCCCCACAAAAGACACCATTTTCGAAAGTAGACCCCCTAAGGAACTTATCTAGAAGTGTAGTGAGCACTTTTGCCCACCGAGTGCTTCACAGAAGTTTATAATGCAGAGCCGTAAAAATAAAAAATCATATTTTTTCACAAAAATGATATTTCGCCCCCAATTTTCTATTTTCCCAAGGCTAACAGAAGAAATTGGACCCCAGAAGTTGTTGTGAATTTTGTCCTGAGTACGCCGATACGCCATATGTGGGGGGGAACCACCGTTTGGACGCATGGCAGAGCTCGGAAGGGAAGGAGCACCGTTTGGAATGCAGACTTAGATGGACTGGTCTGCAGGCGTCATGTTGCATTTGCAGAGCTCGATGTACTTAAACAGCAGAAACCTCCCACAAGTGACCCCATATTGCAAACTAGACCCCCCAAGGAACTTATCTAGTTGTGTTGAGAAGTTTCAACCCCCAACTGTTTCACTACAGTTTATAACGCAGAGCCGTGAAAATAAAAAATCTCTTTTTTTTTTCCACAAAAATTATTTTTTAGACCCCGGTTTTGTATTTTCCCAAGGGTAACAGGAGAAATTGGACACCAAAAGTTGTTGTCCAATTTGTCCCGAGTACGCTGATACCCCATATGTTGGGGTAAATCCCTGTTTGGGCGCACGGGAGAGCTCGGAAGGAGCACTGTTATACTTTTTCAACGTAGAATTGGCTGGAATTGAGATCGGACGCCATGTTGCGTTTGGAGAAGCCCTGATGTGCCTAAACAGTGGAAACCCCCCAATTCTAACTGAAACCCTAACCCAAACACACCCCTAACCCTAATCCCAACCCTAACCATAACCACACCCCTAACCCAAACATGCCCCTAACCCCAACACACCCCTAACCCTAATCCCAACCATAACCCTAACCACACCCCTAACCCTAATCCTAACCGTAAATGTAATCCAAACCCTAACTTTAGCCCCAACCCTAACCCTAACTGTAGCCCCAACCCTAACTGTAGCCCCAACCCTAACTGTAGCCCCAACCCTAACTTTAGCCCCAACCCTAACCCTAACTGTAGCCCCAACCCTAACTGTAGCCCCAACCCTAACTGTAGCCCCAACCCTAACTGTAGCCCCAACCCTAACTGTAGCCCCAACCCTAACTTTAGCCCCAACCCTAACTGTAGCCCCAACCCTAACTGTAGCCCCAACCCTAACTGTAGCCCCAACCCTAACTGTAGCCCCAACCCTAATGGGAAAATGGAAATAAATAAATGTTTTTAATTTTATTATTTTTCCCTAACTAAGGGGGTGATGAAGGAGGGTTTGATTTACTTTTATACCGGGTTTTTTAGCGGATTTTTATGATTGCCAGCTGTCACACACTAAAAGACGCCAAGACGAATTGACGTTTTTATTGGTACCATTTTAGGGCACGTGACATTTTTTGATCGCTTTTTATTCCGATTTTTGTGAGACAGGATGACCAAAAACCAGCTATTCATGAATTTCTTTTTTTTTTTTTTTTTAGGGGGTGGGGGCATTTATACCGGTTCCACGTTTGGTAAAATTGATAAAGCTGTTTTATTCTTTGGGTCATTTTTTTTTTATGTTTTGGCGCTTTTATATGATAAAAACTATTTTATATAAATAATAATTATTTGTGCATCCCTTTATTCTGAGGACTATAACTTTTTCAATTTTTCGCTGATGATGCTGTATGGCGGCTCATTTTTTGTGGGACAGGATGACGTTTTCAGCGGTACCATGGTTATTTATATCTGTCTTTTGAACGCATGTTATTCCACTTTTTGTTTGGCGGTATGATAAAAAAAAGCGTGTTTTTCTTGCCTTTTTTTACGGTGTTCACTGAAGAGGTTAACTAGTGGGACAGTTTTGTAGGACGGGTCGTTACGGACGCGGCGATACTAAATATGTGTACTTTTATTGTTTTTTTTAATTTACACATGTAAATTTTTTTTTTTTACTTTATAACATTGGCCCAGAGGGAATATCACAGTATAGTGTCAGATCACTGATCTGACACTTTGCAATGCACTGTGTCAGATCAGCGATCTGACAGGCACTGCAGGGAGGCTTGGAGCAGGTGCTTGCAAGCCACCTCCCTGCAGGACCAGGAAGGAGTCCTGGAGCCTGCAGGGAGGACGACGTAGGAGACCCTCTGAACAACACGATCACGTCGCGTTGTTCCGAGGATCTCAGGGAAGCACGCAGGGAGCCCCTCCCTGCGCGATGCTTCCTTATGCCGCTGGAACGCTGCAATCATGTTTGATCGCAGTGTTCCAGGGGTTAATGTGCCAGGAGTGGTCCGTGACCGCTCCTGGCACATAGTGTCAGATGTCAGCTGTAATAATCAGTTGACACCCAGCGGCGATCGGCCGCGCTCCTCCCGTGAGCGCGGCCGATCGCCTATGACGTACTATCCCGACCCTGGGAATTAAGTCCCAGGTCACCTCGAAGGGATAGTACGTCATATGGGATTAAGGGGTTAAGGTTAAGTGACTGAGCGGTCTATAACACAGAAAATATCAAAAAATGAAACCATTCTATAAACTGAACCCCTCCTAAGGAGCTCAAAACCACATTCAAGACATTTATTAACTCTAGGAGCTTCACTGGAATTTTTAGATGTGTGGTGAGCACTTTGAAACCCCAGGTGCCTAACAATGTTGAGCTGTGAAAATAAAAATATATTTCTTCCAACAAAAGTTAGGTTTTTTTAGGCCCAAATTTTGCAATTTCACAAGGGTAATAGGAGAATATGCAAGATACAATTTGTTGTGCAATTTCTACTGAGTACACCAATACCACATACGGTAAGTGGGGAAACACTACTGTTTGGGAGTGCAACAAGACTCAGAAAAGGAGTGATGATAGTGAACAAAGACTTTGATGGAATGGTCTGCTGGTGTCATGTCGCGTTTGGAGAGCCTCTGATGTGCCTAAACAATACAAAACTCCCACAAGTGACCCCACTTTAGAAACTAGACACCTCAAGGAATTCATTTGTGTGCTGAGCAATTTGAACCAACAGGTGCTTCACAGAATTTTGCAACATTGATTTGTGAAAATGAAAAAATATATATATTTTTCACCCAAAAATGTTGTTTTAGTCCCAAAGTTTTTCATTTTCACAAGGATAGTAGGAGAAAGATAACCCACAAATTTGATGTGAAATTTCTCTTAAGTGCGCCAATACTCCATATGTGGTTGAAAACTACTTTTGAGACACAGTGGAAAGCTCAGAAGGGAAGAAGCCATGTGCCATGTCACATTGGAAAAGCCCCTGAGGTGCCATAAAGGCAGAACTCCTTAATAAGAGACACCATTTTACAAACTACATCTCTCAATTAATTCATCTAAGGGTACAGTGATCATATTGACACCACATGTGAGTCACTGGGAAATGGGTAAAAATGGCTCCAAAATTTGTCCCACAATTTCTACAGAATGTAGAAATATCCCTATGCAGCTGGGATCGTTATTTGCCTCCTGGAGCGCAGATTTTCCTAGAATAGTCGGCGGACACTATATACAGAGCCCCTAAGTGCTAGAAGAGGAGAATCTCCCTTCAACTGACTCCATTTTGCAAATGATCCCCTCTGGGAATTTATCTATAGGCGAAGAGACAATTTTGCCTCCATGGGTGTTTCCTTGAAACAAGCAGCAGCGGATGTTGCCAAGTGAAAATTGCAAACTGCCTTTGCAATGACCAGTGCGTTATGCCCAGGTCATGCTTCTGGAGACATGCAGATGTAACTTAGGCAGGCTGTTAACACTACAGAAATACCAAACATGTGGATGCTAAATGTGGTTATGAACACTGTGGGGCTCAGAAGGGAGGGGAGCATTTGGATTAGGGAGCGCAGAATTTCCTGAATTTCTTTTGTGGGTCAAAGGCCATTTTGCTTTTCCAGTGCTTTTGTACTACCAGCAACGTGGAAGCCCCTATATTTCCATTGACAGATGATGGACCTGAGCCAGGACTTGCATTTTGGTGGATTGAATTGAAGCTTTTATTAGGAACATTTTACATAACATTTGGGATCACATTTGTTCTGAGTTCTACCCTGAGCATTTACATTGGGTTTGCATCAAATTCTCAGAGTAGAATGATTCAGATGTAACCCCGAGGAATCCACTCCCTGTAATCAGACAGCAGAGTTACTATGGACTTAGTCTGGCCTCAGTTCAAGTGGTGTCCTTTTCAGAAGTGTACAAAACTTTGGCCGACGCCACTTTTATGCACACCTAAAAAAGACGGACACCTTCGGATCACAGGCCAGACAGCGTCCACAGTGCCTCCATCAGCCTCATTATAGGGAATCTTCTACACGGAGTTCCGTCTGAATCAGGTATTTAAGAGATTTACACGGAAACCCCGGTGTAAGCGCTCAGTGTAAAGAACAGGATAAATATGAGTTGAGTTTTACTGCAATCTTGGAGAGGCAGAATGTAAAAAAAAAAAAAAAAAAATTAAAACAGCAGGTTAAGAATTGGATATATTTTTTACGCCATTCCTCGTGCGGTATAACAGATAAGACTGTTTTATTCTTCAGGTCGGTGCAATTACAGCAATACCAGACTTTTAATCGCTTTCTATTCCGATTTTTTGGAGGCAGAATGGACAAAATCCAGCAATTCAGGAATTGTTTTCTTGCTTGTTTTTTTTTTTTTTTGGGCCTTCCGAGTGTGGAAACAATTATAAGGCAGCTTTATTCTGCTGGTCTGTAAGATTACTGGGATACCACATTTATATAGTTTTTTTGTGTTTTGGGGCTTTTCCACAATAAAAACTATTTTTATAGAAAAATAATTATTTTTGCATCGATTTATTTAGAGAGCTCTAACTTTTACTTATATTTCTGCTGTTGGAGTGTGGGCTCCCGTGTAATTTACTTAACCAGCAGAGGGAAAGAAGATGTCTGGGTGCAGAAGTTTATAGCCTGGGAAGGGGGTAATACCCATGGAGCTTACCAGCCTATTAATATCAGCTCACAGAAGTCATTGTCCCCGTAACAGAATTAAAACAACAAACAACAATACTCTTCATCTGCCCGCTGAAAAGATAATCCATTTGTCCAATGACGGGTCTAGCTGGGCAAACAGCCTAAAGATGGGGAGGCAATATCTATGGCCCCTTCCTAGGCTATTAATATCAGCCCACAGATTTCTGTCAAGCCTATGCTGATTATTAATTATAGGGGGACCTTATATATATATATATATATATATATATATATATTTTTTTTTTTTTTTT
Organism: Ranitomeya imitator; assembly: GCF_032444005.1. NCBI lineage: Eukaryota > Metazoa > Chordata > Amphibia > Anura > Dendrobatidae > Ranitomeya > Ranitomeya imitator. The sequence goes on from NC_091287.1 coordinate 120,936,521, forward strand.
GGGTGGGGGGGTGCTCCCCTATTTTAATAGCCAGTAAAGGCCAAGTATACAGCTGTGAGCTTGTGAGCTGATATTAATAGCCGGTAAGCTCCATGGCTATTACCCTCTTCCCAGGCTATAAACATCTGCTCGCAGCAGTTGGCTTTCCCTCTGCTGGTTAAGAAAATTATGCCGGGGCCCATGACTTTTTTTTTTCAGAAAAATAATCATTTATAAATTAAATACATGTACAGTAAAGCTGCACACACATTGTACGAATTGTATATGTCACTGAAATCTTTGTATCTATCTATTCTATGTGTATACTGTATGTAATTATCCATTCTATCCTGGCGGGTCACGCTGTGATTTTATTTTACGCGGCAGATGAATTGCCGGATTTTCAGAGGACATCGCTGTGTAAAAATCAAACGGCACTTCCATGGTCCGAGTTTTTTGCACACATTGATTTCTATTGCTGAATGCGATCCGATTACAATCGCAGCATGCTGCCATTTTTTTTCTTATCTGAAATCGCAGATAAACACACAATGATAGAATAACATTGATCACAACGCAATCCGATTTTTAATCGTCCAAGGTTGGGAAGCACTGCCTAAGCAGGACATACTAAGGATGCCCATTGTTGTGAAGTGTTTAAGGATATCAAGAAAGTTTAAAAATTGCGAATTTTTCTACATTTTCATCAAAATTCTGATGTTTTCACAAGTAAACAGAAAACATTTAACAGAAAAAAATTTTACCACTAAAATCGTACAACGTGTCAAGAAAAAACAAACATTCTCAAAATCACTGGGATCCATTGAAGCGTTCCAGAGTTATTACCTCATGAAATTACACTGGTCAGATTTAAAATACCGTATATACTCGAGTATAAGCCGAGATTTTCAGCCCAAATTTTTGGGCTGAAAGTGCCCCTCTCGGCTTATACTCGAGTCAATGTGGGTGGCAGGGTCGGCGGGTGAGGGGGTGAGGGCGCTGAGGTATACTTACCTAGTCCCAGCGATCCTCGCGCTGTCCCTGCCGTCCCACGGGCTTCTGTGCTGCAGCTTCTTCCCCTCTTCAGCGGTCACGTGGGACCGCTCATTAGAGATATGAATAAGCGGCTCCACCTCCCATAGGGGCGGAGCCGCCTATTCATTCCTCTAATCAGCGGTGCCGGTGACCGCTGACAGGAAGAGCTGCGGCACCGAAGACCAGGCAGAGGGACAGCGCGAGGATCGCCAGGACTAGGTAAGTATAGCATATTCACCTGTCCTCGTTCCAGCCGCCGGGCGCCGCTCCATCTTCCCGGCCGGCGCCTCCATCTTCCCGGCGTCTGCGCTCTGACTGTTCAGGCAGAGGGCGCGATGACGCATACAGTGTGCGCGGCGCCCTCTGCCTGATCAGTCAGAGCAGAGACGCCGGGAAGATGGAGGCGCCGGAACGAGACGCCGGGAGCTGCAATCAAGGGAGGTGAGTATGTGTTTTTTTTTTTTATTGCAGCAGCGGCGGCAGAGATTTCTATGGGGCACAATGAACGGTGCAGAGCACCGTATATGGCACAGCAATGGGGCACAATGAACGGTGCAAAGCACCGTATATGGCACAGCAATGGGGCACAATGAACGGTGCAAAGCACCGTATATGGCACAGCAATGGGGCACAATGAACGGTGCAGAGCACCGTACATGGGCACAGATATGGGGCACAATGAACGGTGCAGAGCACCGTATATGGCACAGCAATGGGGCACAATGAACGGAGCAGAGCACCGTATATGGGCACAGATATGGGGCACAATGAACGGTGCAGAGCACTGTATATGGCACAGCAATGGGGCACAATGAAAGGTGCAGAGCACCGTATATGGCACAGCAATGGGGCACAATGAACGGTGCAGAGCACTGTATATGGCACAGCAATGGGGCACAATGAACGGTGCAGAGCACCGTATATGGCACAGCAATGGGGCACAATGAACGGTGCAGAGCACTGTATATGGCACAGCAATGGGGCACAATGAACGATGCAGAGCACCGTATATGGCACAGCTATGGGGCACAATGAACGGTGCAGAGCACTATATGGGGCACAGCTATGGGGAAATAATGAACGGTGTAGAGCACTATATGGCACAGCTATGGGGAAATAATGATCTATTTTTATTTTTGAAATTCACCGGTAAATGCTGCATTTCCACCCTAGGCTTATACTCGAGTCAATAAGTTTTCCCAGTTTTTTGTGGCAAAATTAGGGGGGTTGGCATATACTCGGGTCGGCTTATACTCGAGTATATACGGTATTTGGCCTGGTCAAGAAGGTTGAAACTGGCTTTGTCAAAATTGTCACTAAAGGGTTAATGAGACAATCAACAATACAATGAACATGTACAACAAGGTGGGAAGGATGAACCCATTACATCGAATTAGTCCTTTCTAATCTAATTATTAAGATGATAATTAATGGGATAGTTTATCAAACATGAACTCTATTTTTTTTTCTTAAACTCAGGAAGATATGGCCACTTACTGTGACCAACCACGTACAAAAATTGTAACCTTTACAAGAAAATGAAACCCCTTACCTGCTAGATTCAGGTAACATACTGGTATAATGGAGCTCAATGGGGCTGTCCTGTTTGAAAAGACAGGCAAGAGTAAGAATTCACCTAAAAATATTGCCCCAAAGCTCTTGTATTTAGAAATTTAATAAAATTTACCAATTAAAGAGGTTCTCTAGTGAAGAGTATATTACACTAATGCCCAAATGTACATGAACTAGGAGGAGAATAACTCAAAAATGAGGTACCAACACAAGAAAGAGCAAGATAGCTCACAGAGTATAATCCTAAAAAAATATTTTTATTAGAACAAGATTAAAATTCAAACAAATTAAAAAACATACTGTAGGTCGTATCAGTAGGGCTAATCTGTGCACTTATGAAGACTCCATCTTTTTGTGCTTAGCTATCACTCCTTTCAGGTACTTTTCCTGCGGCTTTATAAGGCAGAATTGTCTATGATGCTGCACTATGCACTTTAGTGTGTCAGTTTCTATTTATTATTATTATTATTTATATAGCACCATTGATTCTATGGTGCTGTACATGAGAAGGGGTTACATACAAGTTACAGATATCACATACAGTAAACAAACTAACAATGACAGACTGATACAGAGGGGCGAGGACCCTGCCCTTGCGGGCTTACATTCTACAGTTTCTATATTCCCTAACTTTGCTTAGCAGTCTCTGTTTTTTTAACTTGTTTGAACTTTAATCTTGTTCTAATAAAAATAATTTTTTAGGATTATACTCTGTAAGCCATCTTGCTCTTTCTTGTGCGATTATCTCTGGTGAAGAGGTAGAAATAGAGAGTGGGAAGGTTAGCAGATAAAAACAATAAATAAAGCCTACTCGTCCCAGGATTTGGGCTTTAGCTCCGGCAGTCTCCAATGACTGGGAGCACTGACGTTACCAACTGACTGCTGCAGCAGCAGCTGATTGGCCTATGCTGTGCTGCAGCGGTCAGGTCCCTGGTGGTTGGCAACGTCACTGATCCCATTCGGTGGAGACCGCCCAAGCTGTGAGACAAATACGGGATGATTATGCATTCTTTTATTGTATTTAACCGACAGCCTGCCCACTCCTTAACTTACCTTTTGACTGGAAAACTTACCAGCTAAAAATATCATCTTGGTTAGCGTCTGCTATGCATTCCGTTAATACTTATGTAACCCCCCGACTCTCCCTGTATAGCCCTGAAAAATCAGGTCCGTCCAGTCTGACTGGCATGGCTTCGGGCCACTCCACTCCTCCCCCCAGCTGCTGCTCGCCGTTCTAAATGTGGATGACACCTCCTGCGTCATCTTCATAGCTGTGAGAAATTTAGCGCCTGCGCAACCAAATTGTGTCTCGCGCTTGCGCAGTATGCTTTGCCTGAGGGCAAAACCGAAAAGCAGAAGTGCACATGCGCTGGGAAATGTATTTCTGGTACATGGACGTATTTCCAGTACATAAGCCGGAAATACGTTTGCAGACACACGAGCACTTCTGCTTTCCGGCTTTCCCCGCAGTTGGGCAAAGTATACTGCAGAAGTGCGAGATGTGATTTGTCTGCGCAGGCACAAAATTGTTCACGGTGATGAATATGACAAAGGAGGTGTCATCCACGTCCAGGAATCAAAAGTAAGCAAGTTATCACCTCTCGACAGGAATGTCTGAAATTTCCTAAAGTCTTGTACAGTTAGAGGGAAGGTGCCATTAAAAAAAAAGGTTTTCAGCACTTGAAAAAATGTAAAGTATTAATGTTTTAAATTTGTTAAAAATTATAATTTGTTTTTAAGTATTTTTCAAACTATAAGACGCACTTATTTCCCAAAAAATTTTTTGGGGAAAATGGGGGTGCGTCTTATAGTCACAATATATTTGCAAAATACTGTGGCGACGGTCCCGGTCTGATGCTGCAGGGTGATGCAGCCTCCCTTCCAAGGCTGGTGCGGTGGTTGTGCTCTGTGGTGTGGCAGTCGTGCTCTGTGGTGCGGCGGTCCTCCACCGACATATTCTGAAAGCCAGAGGCTCCCGCAAATAGATTGCTGCGAGTCGTTGGCCTCCGGGAAAATGGCTGCTGGGGGCTGCGCATGCTCAGATTGAGATCTTGGGAGATGAGATCTCGTCCTGAGATCTCGTTGCCGAAATCTGAATTTGAACATGCGCTTCCCCCAGCGGCCATTTTCCCGGAGGCCACCGCATTGCAGCAATGGATCTGCATGGGCCTGCAGGCTCTCACAAAATTCGAGAAGCCCCGCCGCAGCACAGAGCATCAATGCCGCACCTGTCGCAAAATGCCGACGGAGCCCCACACCAGTCGCAAAATGCCGGTGGATCTCCGCTGCGCCAGTAGCAAAATACCAGCAGAACCACCGGGAACCCCAGAGCACCACCGCCGCACCAGCCTGGGAGGGATTTACCGGAGGCCACGGCACCAGCCTGGACCACCGAACAACCCCTGTGATCACGCTTCCCCTGTGACCACTCTTCCACCCGTGCTGAACCCCTTCCCCCCGGTAAGCTGAATTCGAACTGTAAGACGGACCCCCCATTTGACACATTTTTTCCCATTTTCCTTCTGAAAATTTGGGGTGCGTCTTATGGTCCAGTGCGTCTTATAGTCCGAAAAATACGGTAAAATCATAAAAATACATTTTAAAAGATCTGGTACCTCTACATTTAAACACTAGGTGGACCAAATGCTGAAATTCGCCATGAAAACCTAGTGTACTGCTAGCTCACATTACTAGTGATGAGCGAATATACTCGCTACTCGAGATTTCTCGAGCATGCTCGGGGGTCCTCCGAGTATTTTTTAATGCTCGGTGATTTAGTTTTTATTGCCGCAGCTGAATGATTTACATCTGTTAGCCAGCATAAGTACATGTGGGGATTCCCTAGGAACCAGGCAACCCCCACATGTACTTATGCTGGCTAACAGATGTAAATCATTCAGCTGCGGCAATAAAAACTAAATCTCCGAGCACTAAAAAATACTCGGAGGACCATCATAAAACTCATCCCTTGCTGTCATCTCACTATACCCTGGCAAGTGCACTGGCCAGCAAGGGCGCTAGCCTCACCACTGCTGAGGGTGCAAACACAGGGGGTAGTGACAAGCACGATACACACGGGGTAAAAAACACAAAACTTAGCTCCAGGCACCGCTGCCAAGCTCCACACCGGAGAGGACACGGAAACAGGATCCCGAACTCCATAAGTAGCTGATATAGCACTGACACCAGAGAGCTGCACACTACATGGCTGGTCTGCATAGAATAACAATCACCAACAGTCAGCTGATGCATCAGGTGACTATCTAAAGGGATGGTGGGAGTGGTCACCACCCACATCAGCTGACCTAGCAATTCAGCAAGCTGCCAGCAAGGAAAACTTACATTAATCCCTGCTGGGCTGAAAGAAAAAAAGCTACTGTTAAATTATAGTGGAACCAGAGCTGCCACAAATCCAAAAATGGATTGTGAGAGTAAGAGGATGAAGTTTAGGATTACAGTGTGGAGCCATTTTGTTAGTGAATGCAAAGTAACATAGTAACATAGCTATTAAGGTTGAAGGAAGACTAAGTCCATCTAGTTCAACTCATAGCCTAACCTAACATGCCCTAACATGTTGATCCAGAGGAAGGCAAAAAAAAACCATGTGGCAAAAAAAAAACCATGTGGCAAAGAGTAAGCTCCAATTTGGGAAAAAAAATTCCTTCCCGATTCCACATACGGCAATCAGACTAGTTCCCTGGATCAACGCCCTATCAAGGAATCTAGTATATATATGTTGTGAATTCTGCTCTTGGGTTCCCTCCAGTGGTTGTAGGTGGGAATGCAGTTGTCTCTGAGTCACAGACCTGGCCAGGTGTATCGGATGATTACAATTCTGACTGGGATATTTTAGTGGGCAGGATCCTTTAGCCCTTGCCAGTAGTCAATGTTCCTTGTGAAGTGTTGGATCTCTTTCTGGCTTCTCCTGCTCGCTGCCTATTTCAGCAAAGATAAGTGTTTGGTTTTTGTTTCTGTGGCACACTGCCAGTGTGCTTGTTTCAGTTTTATTCCTGCTCTGATTGTAGGATTCATTGGAGTTGCAGATTTACGCTCCTACATCTTTTAGTAAAGATGTAGGAAGTTTTTGTATATTCTGCTGTGGATGTTTTGAAGGGTTTTTATACTGACCGCACAGAACTCTGTCCTATCCTGTCCTATCTAGCTAGAGTGGCCTCCTGTGCTAATCCTGTTTTTCTGCCCGTGTATATTTTTTCCTCTCCGACTCACCACCAATATTTGTGGGGGGCTGTCTATCCTTTGGGGATTTTCTCTGAGGCAAGATAGTATTCCTATTTCCATCTTTAGGGGTATTTAGTTCTCCGGCTGTGACGAGGTGTCTATGTATGTTAGGTACACTCCACGGCTACTTCTAGTTGCGGTGTTAAATTCAGGATTGCGGTCAGTACAGTGGCCACTTTCTCCAGTGAAAGTTCTCATGCAGCTCCTAGGTCACTGGATCATAACATATATAACCTGTAACATTATACTTTTCAAGAAAGGCATCCAGTCCCCTCTTAAATTTTAGTAATGAATCACTCATTACAACATCATACGGCAGAGTTCCATAGTCTCATTGCTCTTACAGTAAAGAATCCGAGTCTGTGATTATGCTTAAACCTTCTTTCCTCCAGACGTAGAGGATGACCCCTGCCTCAGGTCTATGATTAAGTGTCACCAATTATGTTAGTTAGTGCTGCTCATTGTATTATAAACTGGGGTTAGATACGTGGAGTGCATCACGTGTGCGATCAAATAAATGTATAGAGTAACACACGCTGGGATTACATACACGGAGTGTAACACACTGGGAATATTCACAACATGTTATTCACTACACGTATACAGGGCTCAGTGAGGTGTATCACATGGGATTAGCGTTATCGTGCAAGAAGGGATAAGATACAGCAGTATGGGGAGTATCGCACATGATGGGATTAGAAACCGTGGTCTTGGGAGTATCACACGATGGGATTACATGAAGCGGTCTTGGGAGTATCACACATGATGGGATTAGATACAGCGGTCTTGGGAGTATCACATGATGGGATTAAATATATTTTCACTTTATACTGTATTTCTAACTTGAAGCTGTGATTATCCGATCTCTGCTACTATACATGGTAAAATACACATGCAAGCCTATACACAGGAAAATACAGATGCACGCTCACACAGGAAAATACAGATGCACGCTCACACAGGAAAATACACATGCAAGTTCACACAGGAAAATACACATGTACACTCATACACATAGGAAAATACACATGCACGCCCATAAAGAGGAAAAGAAGCATGCACAATCACACACAGGAAAATACACATGCACGCTCACACACACACACACAGGAAAACATGCACGCTTAGGCTGGTTTCACATTTGCGGTTGTGTCGGCAGCGTTTGTGTCGCAATTATCCGCATGCGTCGTGTATTCCTATCTTTAACATTAGGGACGCATGTGTCTGCAATCGGTTGCGCTTTGCCGCGTTAGACAACGCATGCGTCTCTTCGTTGTCTGCGGTTTGGCATGTAGTAATTTTAGAGGCGTCAATTTGCCGCCTAGAAACGTATGTGGTTGTTAGCAGAAGGAATGCGGCAAAAAAAAACGCATTAAGGTCTATGTGAACGCATGCGTTCGCAAGCAGATGTGTTTGCTTGCGTTTGTGAACGCATGTGTTGCACCACAGGAAAACATGTCTAGACACTGATTAGCCACCCCCAACATACAAACTGATAAAAGGGAGGGAGTGGGCATTTGCAGATCACTACCCAGCAGACAAAGAAACACAGCAGACGCAGGCAAGAACCTTGGCGGAAACAAGACACTGAACAATGTGAGTATATCCTAGCCAATGTCTTTATTTTCTATTTTCTGTCTCTATATGTCCTAATTTCTGCCATTTCTTTCTTTCTGCATGCATCAGAATGTCATCTTCTGAGGATGAGCAACGTCCTGGGCCTGCACAAGCAGAACATGTCAGTGGAGTACTCACCTCCTCAGATTGGTAAGTATTCACGGTCACATCTACACATGACAATTTTTTTTCCCTTTTTTTAGAGCACATCTTCCACTGGGGCAGAGGCTGAGCAGGAGCAGCGGGTTCACGGTCGGGTGGCAAGGCGGCAGCGTGTACATATACGTGGCTGACTGTTTATTGTATCCTCACTTTACTATTCTTGATTGTTCATTTCTTTACTTCCCTCTTTCTTTACCTTTTTCTTCTTGACTCCATTTTTTCCTTGACTTTCAATATTCATGACAGTTTTCTGTCTCTGTTTTCTTTCTTTTCCTTATGTTAATGTCTCCAACATTAATGTCTTTATTTATTTTTTAGGTTCCAGAACAGGATGAGGACCTCATTGAAAATGACCTCCTAATCTCCCTTGTCCATGAGTGAGTCCCGTTGTGTGACACCCGGGATCCGCAGAACTCGGACAACGTGACGATCCGGCGGCTATGGAATGAGGTGGCCAAGGTAGTGCTGGAGCGAGTAATGTGAGCGGACGTGCGACGGATCTCTCTCCCCTCACCGCTCTTAAAACACACCTTTGAAGGCGCCGCCGAACGCCGAAAACCGGGCAGAGAGGCACCGCAGGTCCCCAGCGTGCGAGAGAAAGCACCGGAGATAGCGAGTGGTGAGGAGCGGCGATGCCACGCCGAAAACAGTCGGCGCCTGCAGCTGGCGCGAAAATCCAAGATGGCGCCATGGCAGAGGAGGAGGCGGCCAGAGCCAGCGCTTCATACCGCCGGAGGCTTGAGGTAATCGCCCGGCTGGAGCGATTTGCCCGCACGGAGGAGGGGGTGCCCTGCTGCTGGATTGCTGGATCCAGAGGGGCTTGGTGAGGAGGAAGCCCTGCAGAGGCAGAGGAGTGGAGAAGATAATCCCAGTGAGGTGGAGGCGCAACAATCCCCAGGGAGAGTGCAGGGAGTGCACAGTGCAGAAAATGTGACACCTGCTGCTAGCCCAGTGCAGACTAATGATTCTGATGATGTGCAGCAACCAAGTATGGGGGAGCCAACACTGCAGGACATTTTCTCTGTCGTTATACACTGCAAATCTGCTTTGGCCGCGCTGAATCTAAGGGTGGATGATTTAACAGTTGAAATGAAGTCCCTTAACTCTGCTATGCGTAAGGTGGAGAAAAGAGTGGAGGTGGTGGAGGAGCGTGTGGGCAGTGTGGAGGATCAGACAAACGAACTGTTAAAAAGAGAAAAATACATTCAACGAATTGCAGAATTAGAATTTAAAACAGACGATTTGGAAAATCGATCTCGGAGAAACAACTTAAGAATAATTGGGGTGTCGGAGAAGGTGGAGGGAAACAACCCTACTGAATATATTGAGGCATGGCTTAAAAACTCGGTGGGAGGCGCAGACCTTACCAACCACTTCTCGGTGGAAAGGGCTCATCGAGTCCCCACTCGTCCACTGCCGCCTGGCTCCGCCCCTCGAGCTATACTGGCAAAAATTTTGGACTACCGGGATCGGGAATCCCTACTGAGGAAGGCTAGGATCAGTGATGGCCTGAGTATAAACGGAAATCGGATCTCCATTTATCCGGACTATTCGGCATCAGTGCAGAAACTCAGAATGAAGTTTGGTGAAGTCAAGCGACGGCTCCGTGAACTGGACCTAAAATACTCAATGCTCTACCCAGCTAAGCTCAGGGTGGTGGCGCTGGATCGTGTTCAATTTTTCCAAAGTCCAGAGGAGGCAATGCAATGGCTGGACACTAACGCCAAGAAAATTGGCACTGATCGGAACGGATGAGACGGATACTGAAGATCTATAACTCTACTGGTTCTGCCTCTTTTTGGGGGAGGGGGGTTTGAATGTGATTTGTGTATTTAGACAAAATGCACCCAAAGGTTACAGTATTGTGTTCGGCGGCGCAATGAATAGTTCATATTGGTCGCGGTGGGAGGGGGAGAGTTGGACGGCAAAGGACATAGTTCTAGGGTATATCAAGTGCTCTCAGTTCTCATATAGAGAAAGAAAGTTCGGTTTATCTGAGTTACTTTGAGTTTCAGATGGGGGAGGTTGGTTTAGTTGTGGGGGTGGGGGGACGAGGGCATTGGTGGAGACCTGGGGGAGACGATTCTCATTTTTTATCTTTCTTTAAGGAAATGGGAGGGAATGTTAATATTATAAGTTGGAATGTTAGGGGGCTAGTGGATTCTACTAAGCGTGCGGCAATATTTCAGTACCTATTGAAACAGAGGCCCTCGGTGATATGCCTGCAAGAAACCCATTTAGTGGAGGAAAAAGTTGATATGTTACAGAAGAGATGGGTGCGCAGGGCGTATCACTCGACGTTCTCTAATTATGCAAGGGGGGTGTCTGTTTTGATCCATACAAGTACTCCATTTGAGGAAGTTGAGGTAAAAACTGATAAAGATGGTCAATATGTCTTTTTAGTGTGTAAAATCTTTAATCGTTTGATTTGCATCGTTTCACTATATATACCCCCGCCGTATTCTGGTAAGAAAATTCAGGAGATTTTGGAGTATATGAGAGGATGGGTCGGGGTTCCCCTTCTGGTGGTGGGAGATGCGAACAATATTGCTGACGACCATTGGGACAAGAGTAATCACGCTCCGCTACGCAGGGATGGGAACGGCACTCCTTTTGGGAACTATCTTAGGGAAATAGGTTGGACTGACTTATGGCGGGCTCGCAATGTTAATACATATTCTTACTCCTGTTACTCGACCACGTATGGTTCTATGTCTCGAATTGATGTTGCCTTGGGCAATGACGGGATGAACAAATTGTTAAGCGGGGTGGAATATAGTCCCAGGATTCTATCAGATCATAGCCCAGTTCAGGTCTCTCCGAAGTTATCAGAACAGGTTGGGCCACGGAGGATGGGATGGAGGGTTCACCCCTCCTAGCTACAGCTCCTGGACATGGAGAGGGTAGGGGCGGAGATAGAGGAGTTTTTTAAGATTAACGATGGTAGTGCAGAATGTCATGTAGTATGGGACACAATGAAGGCGTATTTAAGGGGCATTCTGTTTCGGGACATTTCAAGACACAAGACAAGGACTAGAGTACAGGATCAAGCTGTCCTGGAGGAACTGAAGGCAGCTGAGGCGGCATTGGGGGCCCATTGCACTAGGGAGTCTCAGAGCCGTATGAGGATGGCTCAGCAGGAGGTCAACCAACTATATTTGAGAAAGGCGGAGAGATTGCGGGCTTTTCAAAGAGCATCCTTCTATTCAGAGGGGGAAAAGGTGGGGCATTTACTTTCGGTAGTGGCGTCCGCACAGAGGGCTTCCTCGCATGTCTACTCCATTAAGACGGAGGATGGAACATTGGTTACTCGGGGGGAGCAAATTCTGGAAGTGTTTAGAAAATTCTATGATAAATTATATACTTCTAGTGTGGGGAGGGGGACCGAGGACATGACGGGTTACTTGGAGGGGATTTACCTGCCTAGGTTGAGTAGAGAGGAATGTGAGGTGTTGGAGGAGCCGATTGGGGAGGAAGAATTGGGGGCTGCGTTGGCGGGTGTTGCTGGGAGTAGGGCTCCGGGGGCAGATGGTATTCCAGCTGAGGTTTATAAGGTACTGAAAGAAACTTTGTTGGCCAAACTGGCGGGGGTGTATAATAGCTCATTGGAAAGAGGGGAGCTACCTTTATCAATGAGAGAGGCTATTGTGGTTGTTATCCCTAAAGCTGACAAGGACCCACAACTGCCAGAATCCTATAGACCAATCTCACTTCTGACGGCCGACATAAAGATATTGGCAAAACCTTTGGCAAATAGGTTGTCCAGGGTGATTGACAGACTGGTTCACCCGGATCAGTCAGGCTTTATGCCCAACAAATCAACGGCACTCAATCTGAGAAGGTTGTTTTTAAATTTGCAAATCCCTTCTGACAATGTTGGTAAACGGGTTGTGGTGTCCTTGGACGCCCATAAGGCTTTCGATTGCGTGGAGTGGAGTTATCTGTGGTCAGTGCTGGAACGAATGGGGTTTGGACCTAAATTTATTTCTTGGGTGCGGCTGTTGTACTCTTCTCCAGTGGCCAAAATTAGAGTGAATGACGCTCTCTCCGAGACCTTTTCTTTGTCTAGGGGTACTAGACAGGGCTGCCCTCTGTCCCCGCTGCTCTTTGCCTTGGCGGTGGAACCCCTTGCTGCGAAGATCAGAGGGACCCGGGAGGTGAGGGGTTTTATGTACGGGGACGCAGAAGAAAAAGTAGCGTTATATGCTGATGATATTCTGCTTTTCTTGGAAGATTCTGAAGGGACCCTGGTTAGGGCGGAAGCCATTATTGAGGAATTCGGGAGTTATTCGGGCCTAAGGATCAATTGGGACAAATCCAATATGATGTTGATAGATGGGGATTATGGCGTTGGTGGAGTGGGGGACTCTTTCACAAGGTTGAGGCTAGTTGATACATTTAAATACCTGGGGATCCAGATTGCTCTCCCTTTGACTAGTTTTGAGGAGCTGAATTTGGCACCACTTCTGCGTAAAATACGTAAAGTTCAGGCGTGGAAAAAGTTACATTTATCTGTAATCGGCAGGATAAACCTTATAAAGATGATTGTGATGCCGCAGCTTCTTTATGTGCTGCACAACTCCCCTATACGGATATCGCAGAATAGATTTCGGAGGATTAGATCCTTGTTTGGCGAGCTGATTTGGGGTGGAAAGAGCCCCAGATTTAAACATGAAACTCTACAAAGGCCAAAGACGGAGGGAGGGGTGGCACTGCCTAATCCGTGGTTGTATTTTTTGGCATCACAGTGTCAGCATTTCAAGGGATGGGGTGATGAGTCTGGTGGGGCGCGGGCACCTTGTAGCCTGAGATCATTGATTGGGTTGAAGGTATTGAGTGAGGGCCTGGAGGGGGGGGGGCATTTCCGTGAGAAAGGTTCTAAATGTTGTACTATTAGGCTTATCCACAAGGTTTGGGACAAAGTTAAGGGAATTAGGGGAGGGGGGGCACTTACTAGATTCTCACCCATTTGGAATAAATGTTTCCTACAAGAGTTTAAACAGATGGAGGGATTTCATATTTGGAAGGAGGCAGGTATCTCTCGGATGAGCTAGATTTTACATCAGGGTAGAATTAGGAACTTTGAGGCATTGCAGGAGGAGTTTTTACTCCCAGACTCTGAGATGTATCAGTATCGCCGCCTTTCTCATGCGTACCGGGCACAGTGTAGGAGAGGGCCTGTGGAGATCCAGGTGGATCTTATGCTGGATTTTATCCTTGTAGGGGGAGGCACGAAGGGGGTGATCTCGGGAATATATGAATTCCTTCTATTCTTTTTTGGAGGAGCACCCTATTAGAGCCAGGGCAAAATGGGAGGCTGACCTGGGGGCGATTGATAATGACCACTGGGAATCAATACTAGATTATGTGCCCAAGATATCAATGAGCGAGCCTGGGAGGCTGTCACAATTATTTGTTATTCATAGGGCTTATAGAACCCAGGACCTGTTATTCAAAGCCGGATTGAGACCTAATTCAGAATGCCCTAGGTGCTCGCAGTCCGAGGCGGGCATCCTTCATATGTTGTGGCAGTGCCCCAGGTTGTCCTCCTTCTGGGTGGTGGTGCTGAATAAAGTGGGACTGGCATGCAGTTGCACTGTGCCCCGGGATCCTTTGGTATGTGTTTTGGGCTACGTGGAGGAGATTATAACTGATAAGTTGTACAAAATGGTTATTGCTAGACTGTTATTTATTGCGCGAAAGTTGATCGCCAAGTTCTGGATTAGGGAAGAGCCACCAACAAGAAGAGAAGCAAGTGGATCATATTATTACTTTGGAGAGGAGTATCTACTCTAGGAGAATCTACTCTAGGAGAAACAAGATGGACCTCTTTGACAGGTTGTGGAATCCGTAGTTTGAATCAATGTGATTTAAATGACCTTGTTTCTGTTTTTTGGGCCTTTTGCCCCCTTGGGAGCATTATTGACATGTCTTCTTCCTTTTCTTGTACTTTTATGTATGATGTAGTAAGGTGGGGCGGCTCTTGACAGGTCTCTAGAGGGTGGGGGGAATGGGGTTGGGAGTTTGGTTTGGGATTAAATAAGTTTCCTAAAAAAGTATAATACATTTGTATATTGCTGACAGCAAGGCATTCCTTTTTTTCTATGTACTATCTTGATTGTTTAATAAAAAATATCTGATTAAAGAAAAAATGAGGTGGCCAAAGCGATGTGGGATGGCTGGGACAACGCCCGACTCGGGTCCGAAATGCATTTTGTAAGTATTGCAATGCAGTGTGATGCAGCAGTGACCTTGGCCGGGATCACACAACTCTCAGGAGTTTCTCTCATCACACACAGTTGTGTGATCCTGGCCAAAAGTCCATTGTCTAACCATTCATTTTTGTTTTTCAACAGTGCTCAAAGTCAAAAAACGTTGGCGTTCAATGAAGGATCGCTGCAACAATCCTTCTGCGTAAAATACGTAAAGTTCAGGCGTGGAAAAAGTTACATTTATCTGTAATCGGCAGGATAAACCTTATAAAGATGATTGTGATGCCGCAGCTTCTTTATGTGCTGCACAACTCCCCTATACGGATATCGCAGAATAGATTTCGGAGGATTAGATCCTTGTTTGGCGAGCTGATTTGGGGTGGAAAGAGCCCCAGATTTAAACATGAAACTCTACAAAGGCCAAAGACGGAGGGAGGGGTGGCACTGCCTAATCCGTGGTTGTATTTTTTGGCATCACAGTGTCAGCATTTCAAGGGATGGGGTGATGAGTCTGGTGGGGCGCGGGCACCTTGTAGCCTGAGATCATTGATTGGGTTGAAGGTATTGAGTGAGGGCCTGGAGGGGGGGGGGCATTTCCGTGAGAAAGGTTCTAAATGTTGTACTATTAGGCTTATCCACAAGGTTTGGGACAAAGTTAAGGGAATTAGGGGAGGGGGGGCACTTACTAGATTCTCACCCATTTGGAATAAATGTTTCCTACAAGAGTTTAAACAGATGGAGGGATTTCATATTTGGAAGGAGGCAGGTATCTCTCGGATGAGCCAGATTTTACATCAGGGTAGAATTAGGAACTTTGAGGCATTGCAGGAGGAGTTTTTACTCCCAGACTCTGAGATGTATCAGTATCGCCGCCTTTCTCATGCGTACCGGGCACAGTGTAGGAGAGGGCCTGTGGAGATCCAGGTGGATCTTATGCTGGATTTTATCCTTGTAGGGGGAGGCACGAAGGGGGTGATCTCGGGAATATATGAATTCCTTCTATTCTTTTTTGGAGGAGCACCCTATTAGAGCCAGGGCAAAATGGGAGGCTGACCTGGGGGCGATTGATAATGACCACTGGGAATCAATACTAGATTATGTGCCCAAGATATCAATGAGCGAGCCTGGGAGGCTGTCACAATTATTTGTTATTCATAGGGCTTATAGAACCCAGGACATGTTATTCAAAGCCGGATTGAGACCTAATTCAGAATGCCCTAGGTGCTCGCAGTCCGAGGCGGGCATCCTTCATATGTTGTGGCAGTGCCCCAGGTTGTCCTCCTTCTGGGTGGTGGTGCTGAATAAAGTGGGACTGGCATACAGTTGCACTGTGCCCCGGGATCCTTTGGTATGTGTTTTGGGCTACGTGGAGGAGATTATAACTGATAAGTTGTACAAAATGGTTATTGCTAGACTGTTATTTATTGCGCGAAAGTTGATCGCCAAGTTCTGGATTAGGGAAGAGCCACCAACAAGAAGAGAAGCAAGTGGATCATATTATTACTTTGGAGAGTAGTATCTACTCTAGGAGAATCTACTCTAGGAGAAACAAGATGGACCTCTTTGACAGGTTGTGGAATCCGTAGTTTGAATCAATGTGATTTAAATGACCTTGTTTCTGTTTTTTGGGCCTTTTGCCCCCTTGGGAGCATTATTGACATGTCTTCTTCCTTTTCTTGTACTTTTATGTATGATGTAGTAAGGTGGGGCGGCTCTTGACAGGTCTCTAGAGGGTGGGGGGAATAGGGTTGGGAGTTTGGTTTGGGATTAAATAAGTTTCCTAAAAAAGTATAATACATTTGTATATTGCTGACAGCAAGGCATTCCTTTTTTTCTATGTACTATCTTGATTGTTTAATAAAAAATATCTGATTAAAGAAAAAATGAGGTGGCCAAAGCGATGTGGGATGGCTGGGACAACGCCCGACTCGGGTCCGAAATGCATTTTGTAAGTATTGCAATGCAGTGTGATGCAGCAGTGACCTTGGCCGGGATCACACAACTCTCAGGAGTTTCTCTCATCACACACAGTTGTGTGATCCCGGCCAAAAGTCCATTGTCTAACCATTCATTTTTGTTTTTCAACAGTGCTCAAAGTCAAAACACGTTGGCGTTCAATGAAGGATCGCTGCAACAAGGACCTTCGTCAAGAGAGCCGGATTCCTAGTGGTTCTGGAGCAAGGATCCGCAAATACAAATATCACCGAATCCTTGCATTTTTGAGACCGGTCCTTGCCCAGAGAACGTTTTTTTTGGTGTATTGGGTTGTGTTGTATTGCCTAAATTTGTATGTTTCTATTCCACAGGAGTTGGGGCTTAAGTTTTGTAAATGTTTGGTATTAATTTTTTTTTCTTATTATTTCACAGCACATGGAGCAGCACTCTTGACCCTGGTTCTGGATCGGTCCTTCATCAGACAGCCACAGACCCGTCCCAGCCATCCAGCAGCGCTGCAGCAAGTGGGCCTGCCACACAGACTGGAGACTAGGAAGCTGGTCCATCAGGTGATCCCCTTTCCCAGTCCTCTGGCTCTGCCTCTTTTCTTTTGGGCTCATCGTGGCAGCGGGCCTCGGACAGGTCACTCATGCCCGAGTTTATGCACTTGAGCTTTCATGATGGACTCAAGGCGATGGGTGACCGACTGGATAGTGCCATAAACCATATGAATACACGTATCCAGGAGGTCACCAAAAGCCTTGACCAAGTGAAAGCCGACCTCCAGAGGCCAGCACATCAATTTTTTAATCAAATTGAACAGGGCATGTCGGAACACCTTACTCCTAATCTCCAGCTTAGTGTCATGCAGGCCTGCAATGCTGCTTATGTGCAGGCTATGCAGCAGAGTCGGTATTTTCAGCAGATAGTGGCGGCATATCCACCTGTGCCTACACTGTCACGCTTGACCTCAATGCCGAGCTCTGATGCATACCCTGCACGGCCTCCTCCATTCCAAGCACTGCCGAACACCACTACAGCACCACGCCGAGTGCTGTTGGACAGCCCACCGCGACCACCATGACAACTGCTGCTCCTGCTTGGACCTCCTCCACTGCCACCACCATGCAGCAGCACCCGCATCAGGACAGGTCGGCCACCATCACCAGATCTCAGCTGCAGCAGCAGGATCCTGGCATGCTTTTTGGCACCAGCATGCAGCAGCACCCGGACCCTGGAATGGCTTTCACCACCACCAGGATGCAGCAGCAGCACCCGGACCCTGACATGGCCTTCCCCACCACCACAGCCATGCAGCGGCACACAGATCCTGACAGGTCGGCCACCACGACCAGGCCACAACAAATGACCCCACCGCCGATCCCAAGAAGGGAAACAAAATAAAAAGCAAAGGACGATCTCAATTCATCCCCCCTCACCTCCCAATGTGTCTAATGTCAGGTTTGTTTCACCCTTCCAGTGTGTCTCTGCCCTCTCATGCATCAAGCCCCATCCCCGAACTCCAAGACCCCACTACCTTATTTGCCCCTTCTCCTGCCACCCCAGTGTCGTCCACAGTTAGCCAGGCCTCACAGCTACACACACCCCATTTCCGTCACTCTACCCCAAGCAGGCGCAGTTAAATTAATTTTTTTGTTAAAAAATAAATGATGTTTTTTGCCCCCAATAAGGTTTGGTTAATTGTGTATTTTGCCGCCGGCAACACACACCATGCGCCGAATAAAACACTGCGACGCACACGTTATTTTTTGGCCAACTCATAACTCCAGTAGTTAAGTAGAACACTGCACCTTTGTGTGTTTGGTATAGAGCCATGAGGTGGCAAAAAAAAATAAAATTACTTGTATTTATCCATAATCTTTTCAGTCTGATTAATCTGTGTCGCAGACTGAAGAGAAAATGGCGGTAATACAAAGCAGAACTATACTCAACATGTCATGTTTCAAAAAAATAATTTTTTATTACACCTCACCTGGTGAATAGAGAACTGCCGTGTACAACCTCCATTTTTTCTTCAGTGTACGTAATCTATTTCACACAAACGGAAGAGACTACGGAGGTCATACAAGGCATATCTATACTCACCTGGACTTGTGTCAGAAATAGTGAATTCATGAGGCTGTTATTTGTGCATCATGAATTCATTATTTCTGACACCTGACTTGATGAGTATAGATCTGTTTTGTATTAAACCTCCATCGTATCTTCAGTCTGCGTCCAATAGATACTGCAGAACAGAATCAGAACATAATAACGTCAACTACCTTACCACTAGCAACCTAAGTGGTTTTTAGAGGAAATACATAGACTCGGACAAGATATCAAAACACGTAGTTTATTAACAAAAAATATTAGTAACATTTAAAACATAACTGGTACAGACCCAAACCCAACAGGACATTTTACACAATATTGTCTTGCCATGCCATACGTCCAATATCAGGATCAAAATAGGCAGCAAATTGGTCCCGCATGTGGGCAACTTCAAGCAGCAGGTGATGCTGGTAATCAGGCAATGGGTTTGCAACTGGTTCATTCAGTTCAATGTTGGGTCGCTCCTTAGCCATTATGTACCGTAATTGTGGAGAACCACACAGGCTTTGACAACCTCATCGACTGTCTCCATTTTTAGATTAATGGCTGTCCCAAGAATGCGCCATTTTGAGACTAGAATCCCAAAGGCACACTCTACTGTTCTTCGGGCCCTGGTCAGTCTGTAGTTATATATTATTTTAGTGTGGTTCAAGTCCCGACTGGAATATGGCTTCAGGTTTTCACACATCTGAAAGGCCTCATCCCCAACCATAACAAATGGCATCGGTGGGCCTTGAGTGTTGGGGAAAGGTCGCAGCAGTGGAAAATAAAAAATTTTGCCATACACACATCGGCCCATATCAGAGTTCTTGAAAGTCTGGGAGTCATTGCCATGGCCAAAAGCTCCAATGTCCACAGCGATGAAGCGACAGTCCGCATCTGCCATTGCCATGAGCACAACAGAAAAATATTTTTTGTAGTTAAAGTACTCCGATCCTGTTCTGGCGGGTTTGATAATGCGTATGTATTTTCCATCCACCGCACCCAAATAGTTGTGGAAATCACACACACTCCAGAATTTCTCTGCAATTTCCATCCACATGTCCTCGGTGGGTAGGGTTGTAAATTCATGGAGAACGTTCCACAAAGCCCGGCAGGTGTTCGAAACTATACCAGACAGGGTGGAAATTCCAAGCCGGTACTGGAAGTGGAGTGATAAGCTCTCTCCGGTTGCCAGAAATCTGAAATAAACTAAAATTACAATCAATTCCATTTATGGTGGTGTTCTGCTAAATACATAAAGGAAAATACAAATAATAGACGGCAGACCAATGACTGGCATTTGTTTAGAATTATTACGTACCTTAATGTAACCAGGAGACATTCCTCTGCAGGAATTGCTCTATGGAGCTGGGTGTCCTGTCTCCGGATGGCTCCTTGGACACGACCAAGCAAATCCCAAAAAGAGTCTTGAGGCATCCGGGTATATTCCGGGAATTTGTCCGGGTTGGCAATAAGCTCGACATATAGCGTGTGATAGGCTCCACGGCTCTCCCGGAGTTCCATAATAGGGTGTCTCCAAAAACGCCTACGCCGTGTCCTTCGCTGTCGTTCTCTATTTCTTTGTTGCGCCCAAGCAAACGCACAGGCAAGAAACAGATTGATGCTTAAATCGAGGTTGAAATAAAAGCTCTCCATGCGAAGATCCATCATGACACAGGATACATTAGCACACTGTTAAGATTTCAGCAGTCCTAGGGTCTATATATAGAAATCCCATAATACACGCCCACTGTAGTCACATTGGCGGTGTCTGGTTATTTAGATTTTTCTCCCGTTAAATTTTCCACCATGCGCACAGAAAACGCAAACGTATGCAAAACGCCGTTTTTTTTTTAAACGCATGCGTTAACGTATGCGTCTAAAAAATGCTGCGTTTGTACGTGTTTCCATGCGGTTTTTCCTGCATTTGCAGATTAAACGCTGCGGATTTTAACGCAAATGTGAAACTAGCCTTACACACACAGGAAAAAAGATATGTAGACTTTGCTAGTGAGGTGAATAAGAATCCTGTCATACCCAATTTTAATCTCTGCCCTGTCAGCTACCACTTCCCCCCCACTGCCATGCAGCCATGCGTCCTGTTCAGTGTGTTCAGGGCAAAGCAGTGTGATGATCTAATTACAGGCTGTGATCACTGCAAATACACACCCTGGACCTTTGCTCCCCAGGATCTTCTTCCCCAGGCAGCTCCTGTCATCGCATGCACTGAGCAGTGTGTGTGATAACAGGGGAAAATGAAGCCCACAGAATATGCTGCTAGCTACAACAAAATCGCTGAGATCTTCTCCCACAGTTGTGACCTGGACAGCCCAGGGAGTGTGCCTAGGTCACAGCTAAGAGGTAGGAGAAGCGGCTTTAATGCAAGAGATGTGGTCAGTGTCCGAACGCAAGCTCTTATGTCCATGGCTGCCGTAAGTGAGGTGTGCAAGTGTCGTACTCAGATACTTACACCCTCACCAATGTAAATGGCAGCCTCCAGTGGCTAAAGTAAAAATGTATACATAAAAAAATATTAAAGTAGTTCATATATTATAATCAATAATTAATACAAAAATTAAAATCACGGCACCTTCCCTTTAACAAAAAATAAGATGGACTTTGAGAAAATGAAATTCTCAATGTAGTAATTAAAAAAAAAACAAAAAACGTTGGCACCAGATTAAAGATACCAAACGGTAATGGATTTCTATTGTTGAATCGATGTTAAAAAAAAAATATAAAAAAAAAAAAATGTAGAAATGTCCAGGCACCTTTTGTTGTGACTCTTTGGGCTCTCTGCTTTCCTCCATTTCTGCAAAGGTTGTCACCTCATTTGTTTCTGCCAAAGAGGTGCATGTGTCCTGTGGGTCTGGTATTGCTGAAAAACATACAAAACAAGGCTCTTATAGTCAATGCCATTTAGTAACAAGAAACCCCCAAAAAATGGGCACAGGGTGTCAGCCGCCTGAGAAAAAACTGTAAACATTTTTACGTTTGAATATTTTTAGGGTTTTATGAAGTGTATTTTATGTTTATACTAGACTTGTGTAAATGCATGCAAGGAATATTGATTTTAATCATAACACAGTAATATTTGATTCATACCACAGCTCCTGGGAAGGGGAGGAAGCAAACGAGAGTATACAGACATTACAGCACGAGATCACAACTGATTCTTTCTTTGAAGTAAAACATTGTTTAGAAACAGTCAGGAAAATGCTTTACCTCACAAAAAAGAATCAGCTGTTATCCCCTGCCCAAGAGCTGTGATCCCCTGCTGAAATGTTTGTATACTCTCTTTTGCTTCCTCCCCTGCCCTGGAGCTGTGATCCCCTACTGTAATGTCTGTATACTCTCTTTTGCTTCCTCTCCTGCCTAGGAGCTGTGATCCCTAGCTGTAATGTCTGTATACTCTCTTTTGCTTCCTCCCCTGTCCAGGAGCTGTCATCCCCTGCTATAATGTCTGTATACCCTTTTGCTTCCTCCCCTGCCCTGGAGCTGTGATCCCCTGCTGTAATGTCTGTATACCCTTTTGTGTCCTCCCCTGTCCAGGAGCTGTTATCCCCTGCTGAAATGTCTGTATACTCTCTTTTGCTTCCTCCCCTGCCCTGGAGCTGTGATCCCCTGCTGTAATGTCTGTATACCCTTTTGTGTCCTCCCCTGTCCAGGAGCGGTGATCCCCTGCTGTAATGTCTGTATACTCTCTTTGGCTTTCTCTCCTGCCTAGGAGCTGTGATCCCCTGCTGTAATGTCTGTATATACCCTTTTGCTTCCTCCCCTGCCCAGGAGCTGTGATACGATCAGACCATGTCCCTGTACGGTCAGACACGGCCATGACACAGTACACAACAGGGGCACATTTATAAGATTATCTCAGCACAGGAGCATTTTATTTAAACACATCTATTTTTAATTGAAGATTTATTGATTAAAATGAACTTCTGTTTGTGGGAAAACCCCTTTGAGCCAGAAATCTCAAGCGAGCCCCCGAAGGGAGAAAGATCTCTGGAGTGGCATAAGGCACTGGTCAGATGCTCCAGATTCTTGAAGAGCCATCATGAATCAGAAGTGTTGGACTCCACAATGCCCCCTCATCCAGACAGGAGTGAAAATCCTTTTATAGGGGTTATTCTATATGCTCCTATACAACCATCCAATACGATTCTCCATTGATGCCATATCACACACAATTTACTGTATGCAGATTTGTTCAAGATAATGGTGCCATACTGTTCTGCAATTACAGCTGGAATCATCTTAACTTAAAGTATAAATTACGGTATGTTCTTACCATCAAAGAAATCATTTATTACAATGGTGTTACTTTCAGGAACATATTCTATTTTTTTTATTCCTTTTTCCCTGGAAAGAAAAAAAAACAAAGAGCTTAAATCAGTATAATAAAGAATGAATATGTCTCTAATAGTGATGAGCGAGTATGCTCGTTACTCGAGTTTTCCGAGCATGCTCGGGTGTTGTCCGAGTATCTTGGGCGTGCTCGTAGATTATATTTGAGTCCCAGCAGCTGCATGATTTGAGGCTCCTAGACAGCCTGAATACATGTGGGGATTCCCTAACAAACAGGCAATCCCTGCATGTGTTCAGGTTGTCTAACAGCCGCAAATCATGCAGCTGCAGAGACAAAAACAATCTACGAGCATGCTCAAAATACATTTGAGAACACCCGAGCATGCTCGGAAAACTCGAGTAACGAGCACACTCGCTCATCATTAGTCTCTAAAAAAAAAAAAAACATATAGAAATGCTTCTAGTAGAACATGCAAATTGCCTCTTCCGAGAAAAAGAGGACTTGAATAGTGTTGAGCAAATATACTCGTTACTCGAGATTTCCCGAGCACGCTCGGGGGTCCTCCGAGTATTTTTTAGTGCTCGGAGATTTCGTTTTTAGTGCTGCAGCTGAATGATTTTCATCTGTCAGCCAGCATAAGTACATGTGGGGGTTGCCTGGTTGCTAGGGAAGCAGCAACCAGGCAATGTGAGCAGCATTGCACATAGCAATTACATAAATTGCCATCTATATAAAATATGGCCATTCATATATACCAACTGGTCATATGAAAATGTTTTCTGATACTTTTGTTTTCCCTGGTAATAAGCAGCTTCAAGAGTTGCCTGTCAGTGGATTACTTTGCCACCCATGTTGAAAACACATGAATGCTCACCCAAACAACGTACATTTGGGGAAGCTAAGGGTACGTGTCCACCTTCAGGATGCCGGCGGTTTGGTCGGAGCGGCAAACCCACTCCGCGCTAAGCTCCGCCCCCTTGTGGGGACGCGATGATGCCGTATATGTTCATAGCACACATCTGGGATCATCGCACCCCACACATAGGGCCCTGTGTTATACCTTGCGGCAACGCAAGGTATACGGACATGCTGCGATCTTAAAAGATGCGCCGCATGTCCGGAGTCGCAGAGCCACTGGGTGCGTGTTACCACGCATAGTGGAGACGGGAGTTCATTCAATCCCCTCCACTATGCTGTAACATCTGGACGCTGCGTGTTTGACGCTGCGTCTCTATGCAGCGTCAAACACGCAGCGTTTACTGCATGTGGAAACATACCCTAAGAGTTCCATTAACACCTACACATGTGGAATAAAATTGTCGATACCTTTCTGATAAAGTAGAAAAACGAAACACACAATGGTCACTGAAATAGCTTGAAACTGACAATAATATTTACACACTATATATATATATATATATATATATATATATATATATATATATATATATATATATATATATATATATATATATATATATATATATATATATATATATATATATATACACACACACACACATATACATATATATACACACACACACACACAATAGATGGTGGCCCGATTCTAACGCATCGGGTATTCTAGAATATGCATGTCCACATAGTATGTTGCCCAGCCACGTAGTATATTGCCCAGCCATGTAGTATATTACCCAACCACGTAGTATATTACCCAACCACGTAGTATATTGCCCAGCCACGTAGTATATTGCCCAGCCACGTAGTATATTGCCCAGCCACGTAGTATATTGCCCAGCCACGTAGTATATTTCCCAGCCACGTAGTATATTGCCCAGCCACGTAGTATATTGCCCAGCCATGTAGTATATTGCCCAGTGACGTAGTATACAGCAGAGCTACGTAGTATATTGCCCAGCCACGTATGTCACAGGTAAAAAAATTAAAATATACTCACCTTCCGAGGGAGCCCTTGTAGTCATGTCGCCTGTGTGCAGTGCACTCGCCAGCTTCCGGTCCCAGGGTTGGTAGCGCAGGACCCGTGATGACGTCGCGGTCACATGACCGTGACGTCATGGCAGGTCCTTCTCGCTCAGGACCTGTGATGAGGTCGCGGTCACATGACCGTGACGTCATGGCAGGTCCTTGTCGCATATCTTCCTTGCTACCGGAACCTGCCGCTTGCATGGAGCGGTTACCGAAGCGTCGCGAGGAGCGAGGAAGGTGGTGGATGGTGAGTATATAATGATTTTTAAATTGTTATTATTATTTTCAACATTAGATCCTTTTACTGATGCTGCATAGGCAGCATCAATAGTAAAAACTTTGTCACACAGGGTCAATAGCGGCGGTAACGGAGTGCGTTACCCGCGGCATAACGTGGTCAGTTACCGCTGGCATTAACCCTTTGTGAGCGGTGACTGCGGGGAGTATGAAGCGAGCGCCGGGCACTGACTGCAGGGGAGCAGGGAGGGACTATTCGGACTGTGGCCGTCGCTGATTGGTCGCGGCAGCCATGACAGGCAGCTGGCGAGACCAATCAGCGACTTGGATTCCATGACAGAGAGGCCGCGACCAATGAATATCTGTGACAGAAAGACAGACGGACGTGACCCTTAGACAATTATATAGTAGATATTATAAATATTATATATATATATATATATATATATATATATATATATATATATATATATATATATATATATATATATATATATATATATATATATATATATATATATATATATATATACACACACCGTATATACTCGAGTATAAGCCGAGATTTTTGGGCTGAAAGTGCCCCTCTCGGCTTATACTCGAGTCACGGTCTGTGGCAGGGTCGGCGGGTGAGGTCTGAGACATACTTACCTAGTCCCGGCGATCCTGACGCTCCCCCTGCCCGTCACACTGTCTTCGGGTGCCGCAGCTCTTCCCCTGTACAGCGGTCACGTGGGACCGCTCATTAAACTTATGAATATGGACTCCACTCCCATAGGGGTGGAGCCGCATATTTATTTCTCTAATCAGCGGTAACGGTGACCGCTGATAGAGGAAGAAGATGCGGCACCCGGAGACCAGCTGTCCGGGAGAAGGAGCCAGGGACGCCGGGAGCAGGTAAGTATGTCATATTTACCTGTCCACGATCCACACGCCGGGCGCCGCTCCATCTTCCCGGCGCCTCTCCGCTCTGACTGTGCAAGTCAGAGGGCGCGATGACGCATATAGTGTGCGCGCCGCCCTCTGCCTGAATAGTCAGAGCGGAGAGACGCCGGGACCGGACGCTGAGGAGCTGCAAGCAAGAAAGGTGAGTATGTGTTGTTGTTTTTATTGCAGCAGCGTTATATATGGCACATATTTATGTGGAGCATCTATGGGGCCAAACTGAACGGTGCAGAGCAATATATATGGGGCAGCTTTATAATGAGCATCTATGGGGCCAAACTGAACGGTGCAGAGCATATAGGGTACAGCTTTATATGGAGCATCTATGGGGCCATAATGAACGGTGCAGAGCATATAGGGCACAGATTTATGTGGAGCATCTATGGGGCCAAACTGAACGGTGCAGAGCATTCTATATGGGGCAGCTTTATAATGAGCATCTATGGGGCCAAACTGAACGGTGCAGAGCATTCTATATGGGGCAGCTTTATAATGAGCATCTATGGGGCCAAACTGAACGGTGCAGAGCATTCTATATGGGGCAGCTTTATAATGAACATCTATGGGGCCAAACTGAACAGTTTAGAGCATATATGGGACAGCTTTATAAGGAGCATCTATGGGGCCATAATGAACGGTGCAGAGCATTCTATATGGCACAGCTATATATGGATATTCTATGGGGCAATAATCAATGGTATGGAGCATCTATTTTTATTTTTGAAATAAAAGTGAGGTAGCTGCTGCATTTTCCACCCTAGGCTTATACTCGAGTCAATAAGTTTTCCCAGTTTTTTGTGGCAAAATTAGGGGGGTCGGCTTATACTCGAGTATATACGGTGTATATATATATATATATATATATATATATATATATATATATATATATATATATATATATATATATATATATATATATATATATATACACACACACACAAAAAATGAAAATGGCTCGGACCAACTGAGGGTACCAGTAGAAAGGATTGAAAATATTTTGACCATGGGGTCACGTTTAACTAAATTGTGTCCTGCAAGTAACATCACAGTCGTCTACAAACTTCTAATCAGCTATTCTGCCAATTTATAAAGTAGTCAGTGTGCTGTTTGTTATCGTGGTATGAACACTGAACATGCTCCAAAGAATGCTAAGGAAAGAGTTGTCTCACGAGATTGTAAAGAAAATTATAGACAAAACATGTTAAAAGTAAAAGGTTGTAACGCCATCTCCAAACATCTTATGTTCCTGTTACTACAGTTGCACATATTCAGAAGAGGAAAATCGATGACAAATTGAAAAGTCTGATAATACAAAAGATAACCAAAGAGCCCAGAACAATTTACAAACGGATTAGAGTACATTAGTACCAGATCGCACCATCCATCACTCTGTTTGCCAAAGTGGACTTCATGGAAAACGACTGCTGAAAGAGACTGGAATTTGCTAAAATGCATATTGACAAGCCACAAAGCTCCTGGGAGAATATCCTTTGGACAGATGAGACAAAACTGGAGCTTTTTGGCAAGTCATATCAACTATGTTCACAGACGCAAAAATGAAGCAAAGGAAAAAGCAATGTACCTACCGTGAAACATGAAGGAATCCTGGTTATGGGGTTGTTTTACTACATCTGGAACAGGGTGTATTGAATCAAGACCATCACGGCATTCTGGTGTTTAATGTACTGCTCAGTGTCATTAAGCTTGGTCTGAGTGACATGTCATGGGTTTTCTAACAGGATAATGACTTACTCTAAAACACACAGCTAATATGTCCAAGAATGTCTAAGGGCAAAGCATTGGGACTATTCTGAAGTGGTTTCTATGAGCCCTGATCTAAATTCTACTGAACATCTATCGACAGAACTGAAACATGCAGTTAGGAAAAGACACCTTCACACCTGAGACAGCTGGAGCGGTTTGCTCACAAAGAGTGGGTCAAAATACATGTGGACAGGTACAGAAGTCTCAATAAGACTTACAGAATTATCTATTTGCAGTGATTTCTTTAGAAGATTATGCAACAAAAGGTAAGGATAGCATCATTTTTGTCCAGGACATTTACATTATTTTGTTTTCTGTTGAACCACAATCCAAAAGTATTACCTGATTTTAATTAGCCGATATTCAGTAAATTTAAATAGAAAAAAATACTTCTGTTGGTTTCATTATTTTAGTGACTATTGTTGGTTTTTCTTTTATAGGAGGGTACCAGCAATTTTGTCCATGTGTATATCTAAGCTATATGGTGTCACGATCCCACTGGTGAGTGACCTGGGACCAGGGGCACCTTTCCTGTCCCTAACACTAGGGGACAACCTTGCTCGCCCTGTTCCCCAGGATACTTCATATGGTGAAGACACTGGGGCCTCCGCCCTTGCCTTATCTCCTAGTAAAGCCCTTCGCCTTGTCCCCTTCCCCACCAAGGGAAGAGAGGCGCTACTGGGGGAAGAAAGCAAAATAGGGAATTTCCAAGCGTACAAACCAGACAACAGTCGCTACTAAACTCCTCCAGCTCTACTTCACAAAACCAACTTTTCTCCCCCCTTTTGATATGCCGCAATAGCTAACTCTGACGATAAAAAAATAATACACTGGAGAAATACTTTTTATCAGAGTAGTAGGAGCAACCAGACGCTGCAGTCTTCTGGCTCCACTCAGTTGTTATAACCTCGTAACATATGGGCACCTTTGGGTTATGTTCCCATGGACCATATCTGCTGCTAAAACTCAGCAGCAAAATTTGCACCTGCTGAAATTGCTGTGGATTTGTCTCATATTTAACCATTTGAATTCAAATTTGTAATGTGGGTTAATAAGTGTTGCAGACTTTCTGTACAGCAAGTCAATGAAATGAACTTACGATGCAGCTACTGTAACCCACAGCAGATTTGCTGCCCTGAAAAGACACTGATCTGTGATACTGTAACAAACCCTAAGGCCAGGTTCACATTGCATTAAAGCAGCCTGTTCAACGCATAGCAATGATGGGCTGCGTTAACGCTATAGCATACACACCATCGCGTTATGCTGTACTGCTAGCGCAGATGATTCATCTGTGCGAGCGGTGACGGAGCCTCAGACGCTGCAGCCCGCGTCCGAGGCTCCGTCACTAAATGACGGCACATCGCTAGCGCATGCCGATTATGGCATGCGTTGGCGATGCGCCCGATAATAGGGCTTAATGGCAGCGTTAACGGACTGTGTTACACCGTGTTCTGCCTCAGTGTAACGCAGTCCGTCTAACGGACTACATTAAAGCAATGTGAACCCAGCCTAAGGGAGAAAGCTACTATCAATTATCCACAGAAATGATTACTGAAGGTCCAATTATGAAGCCTCTACAGATACAGCAAAATGGCAACGATGTAGAACATAAAAAGGGTTGAAAAGGGTCCAATAACTAATTGCATTTATAAGATGACCCACTAAATCGTTCACCAAAGGAAAACTTGATTTGATTAGATGCTTATATCTCAGCTGAAATCTCCTAGCAAAAGTTACCTTTTGGCAGCAGGACACACACTTTTCTTCTGAACTTTAGGCATAGACGGCATTTTGTTTCCTTTTGACCAAGTAACAAAGTTTGTATTACAAAAACTCTCTCCCTCAAAAGAAAAGTCAAAAAGCTCTGGATCATCTTCGATGATATCGAGAACCAGCACGTCATCTTCATAGGCTTTCAAAAGATCTAGAGTATTGTTATGTGTAGATGTTTTTGCTGATGCTGGTGCAAGAGTGACTATACTATCCAATGGTTCTTTGTGTTTTACAGAGTCACCTATAACAAATCCTTCAGAAGGGCAGCAGTTGGATTGAGCATCCTCAGAGTCCGAATCATTATGGCTGCTCTTTAAAGCATCATTCAGAACATTAGTGTTGACCTCTTCCAGGGCTGTAGAAGTAGAACAAACCTCATTTTGTAACGCTTTTTCGATCCTGCATTCAACAGGAACACCTATATGTAGTAAAGATATAGACTCATTAGGTACATTAAAATGGGCAGGATTAGTCACTGTTTTGTGGTCAATTTCAATTTTTAAGGGTGGTTTGGAAGCGAGACAAGTCTCATCTTCTCTTGGTACCTGCTGAGAATCATGTTCAACACTTGAGTCCTTAACTTCTGCAGGAAGTTTGCAACATTTTCCGTTCAGATTCTTTATCGATGATTCTGATGTCAGGGGCAAAGAAAGACATGCATCAGCAGTGGTTAAGAGTTCCTCTCTTACATTGTTATGTTCACTAGAAAGTGATTCATCCAAAGTGGCTTCAGAGGAGACACATTTAGAAGGTGCGGTACTTTCACCGTGTAAATCCAACCTGCTCTTTTTACATGTGGCTTCACTTTCATTCTCTTGTGCCCTTTTCTGAATTCTTTCTCCATTAGTATATTCAAACAATGAATGCATCTCATCAGAATTAATCTCCTGTGAGCGATCAACCTCAATACCCAAGCTGATTGTATTCTGAACATTAGCACGCCTTTTTCGAGGTATGACTGACACATACGTTCTGGCACAAGACCACTTCCTAATGGTCTTCCCAGTAAATGGCATCACACGTTGACAGGTTACAGCAAGTCCTTCTTTTGCTTCAGAAATATTTGAAGGGCTAACTGTTACACTATAAGACTTATCAAAGTTATGGTTGATAATTTCATCCGAACTGACCAGTGCTTGAGAACACCAGCTGCCCCTAGGACTGCATATGGGATTAGTGCCATTTTTATTTTCTTCATCAGTATAGTCTGACCCTGCTGATTTTATAGTATTATTATTCAGTTTATCCATTAAAGTCTCAATTTGCGACTTTGAGGAGTTTAGCTTGGATATGCAGTACTCTCCATTTTGGTGGTCAATGGACTTTAACTCAATATCACTTTCTTTAGAGTGATTCTTATTCTTTTGCACTCTTTTTCTAAAATTGAACTTCACTTTAAGGATAGTCTTTACAGGAGTTTTATATTTAACAATTGCAGATGGATCGACAACTTTTTCATTGTGTTTGACGTTTTCTAGTGCACAAATGCTATCACTTTCTGATGCCACACTGTTAATGTTGGAGGTTTGGCTTCGCATCTTCCTAGGTCCAACTGCTCTTTTATTTAAAGCGTGTAGAGGAAAACTTTTGCAGTTCGGTAACCAGACAACAGGGTTTTGTAGATCTGGAGAATGAACATGGCAAGTGTTTGAGCAACATTTAACCACGTTGCTTTCTGACATTGTAGACTCGACAGCTTTATCTTCATCCTTCTCAGATGCTGGTGTAAGGCAACTTGTGTCATGTTCTGCATGGATTTTTTGCTTTTCCTCAATGGTAATTAGACGAATTCTTTTAATCCGCCCTGTAAAACAAAATTGCATCAATAAAACACATTTTTATAAATGTAACATTAATTTGTTATTTGAATAAACCTTAATTAAAAAGTAAGCTATGAATGTACACAAATCTCGTTTGCTTCAACAATAGTTTAAAAAACTTAGGCACCGAATTTAGGTCTCAACAAAAGCTAAACTTAAAGCTTGGCCTTCAAGAAATATCCATACTATTTCTCTCAAATATTTGTATATGGTGCTACAGATACACCTACAGCTGAACAGTACCAAATACATGAAAAAAATATTTGCCAATTTAAAAGGGCATTTCCAAAACTAAAAGTTATTCACTGTTCATGACAAAGTAGATAATTTACTGATCATTAGGCTGTGTGCACACGTTGCTGATTTTTTGCGTGTTTTTCAGGGGTTTTTCGCTATAAAACCACAAAAAAACAGCATACATTATGCATCCCATCATTTAGAATGAATTCCGCAATTTTTTGAGCACATGATGCATTTTTTTCCACGAAAAAAAATGCATCGCGGTAAAAAACGCAGCATGTTCATTAATTTTGCGGATTTTTTGCGGATTTCCCACTATATAATGCATTGGGAAATGTCCGGAAAAATCTGCAAAAAAAACGCACAAAAAACGCACCAAAAACGCGAGAAAAGGGCGCAAAAACTGCATGTAAATTTCTTGCAGAAAATTTCAGGTTTTTCTCAGGAAATTTCTGCAAGAAATCCTGAACGTGTGCACATAGCCTTAATTGTCTGACTGCTGGAACTGCTAGCAATCACAAAAATTGGACTGAATCCTGAAAACGCCACTCTGCAAAGCGCTGACCTCCTGAGGAAGGCACAGCGAAACCCGCGTTGGGGTGGGAGCATATCAGGTGGTGGGAGACCGCCACGTGATCTCGGGGCATTGCCGCAATGTATTCTTGGGGCCGGAGCGTGAGGAGCGGGGAAGGCTGCGGTGGTTTTCGGAAGGTGAGAATATGTTTGTTTTTTTTATTATTTTTAACATTCTATGTTTTTACCATTGATGCTGCATAGGCAGCATCAATAGTAAAAAGTGAAGCGGTGTTTAATCCCGCCCCAATATCATATATACACACACACACACAGTACAGAGCAAAAGTTTGGTTACACCTTCTCATTTAAAGATTTTTCTGTATTTTCATGACTATGGAAATTGTACATTCACACGGAAGGCATCAAAACTATGAATTAACACATGTGGAATTATATACTTAACAATAAAGCGTGAAATAACTGAAAATATGTCTTATATTCTAGGTTCTTCAAAGTAGCTACCTTTTGCTTTGATGACTGCTTTGCACACTCTTGGCATTCTCTTGATGAGCTTCAAGAGGTAGTCACCGGGAATGGTCTTCCAACAATCTTGAAGGAGTTCCCAGAGATGCTTAGCACTTGTCGGCCCTTTTGCCTTCACTCTGCGGTCCAGCTCACCCCAAACCATCTCGATTGGGTTCCGGTCTGGTGACTGTGGAGGCCAGGTCATATGCCGTAGCACCCCATCACTCTTCTTCTTGGTCAAATAGCCCTTACACAGCCAGGAGGTGTGTTTGGGGTCATTGTCCTGTTGAAAAATAAATGATGGTCTAACTAAACGCAAACCGGATGGAATAGAATGCCGCTGCAGGATGCTGTGGTAGCCATGCTGGTTCAGTATGCCTTCAATTGTGAATAAATCCCCAGTGTCCCCAAGCAAAGAACCCCCACACCATCACACCTCCTCCAAGTTTCACGGTGGGAACCAGGCATGTAGAGTCCATCCGTTCACCTTTTCTGCATCACACAAAGACACGGTGGTTGGAACCAAAGATCTCAAATGTGGACTCGTCAGACCAAAGCACAGATTTCCACTGGTCTAATGTCCATTCCTTGTGTTCTTTAGCCCAAACAAGTCTCTTCTGCTTGTTGCTTGTCCTTAGCAGTGGCTTCCTAGCAGCTATTTGACCATGAAGGCCTGCTGCACAAAGTCTCCTCTTAACAGTTGTTGTAGAGATGCGTCTGCTGCTAGAACTCAGTGTGGCATTGAACTGGTCTCTAATCTGAGCTGCTGTTAACCTGCGATTTTTTGTGGCTGGTGACTCGGATAAACTTATCCCCAGAAGAAGAGCTGACTCTTGGTCTTCCTTTCCTGGGGCGGTCCTCATGTGAGCCAGTTTCTTTGTAGCGCTTGATGGTTTTTGCCACTGCACTTGGGGACACTTTCAAAGTTTTCCCAATTTTTCGGACTGACTGACCTTCATTTCTTAAAGTAATGATGGCCACTTGTTTTTCTTTACTTAGCTGCTTTTTTCTTGCCATAATACAAATTCTAACAGTCTATTCAGTAGGACTATCAGCTGTGTATCTGCCAGACTTCTGCACAACACAACTGATGGTCCCAACCCCATTTATAAGGCAAGAAATCCCACTTATTAAACCTGAGAGGGCACACATGTGAACTGAAAGCCATTCCCGGTGACTACCTCTTGAAGCTCATCAAGAGAATGCCAAGAGTGTGCAAAGCAGTCATCAAAGCAAAAGGTGGCTACTTTGAAGAACCTAGAATATAAGACATAATTTCAGTTAAGTATATAATTCCACATGTGTTAATTCATAGCTTTGATGCGTTCAGTGTGAATGTACAATTTTCATAGTCATGAAAATATTACACATACATACACACTAGATGGTGGCCCGATTCTAACACATCGGGTATTCTGGAATATGTATGTAGTTTATTTATGAAGATTTCAGAATAATGCAATGAATACACAGGATTAAGCCAGCCGGGCGCCACCAATTAGCAAGGCGTGGTTCAAATCCCGCGTCAATCGCGGCCGGACTGCGTCTGTCGCTGATTGTTTGCGGCCGGGCACGAGCAATCAGTGAAGCCAGGGCAATCTCCAGGTTTTTGAGGGCCCCGGGCGAAAGAGTCTCACAGCCCACGTAGCATATAACACAGCCCACGTAGTATATAGCACAGCCACGCAGTATATAGCACAGCCACATAATATATAACACAGCCACATAATATATAACACAGCCACATAATATATAACACAGCCACATAGTATATAGCACAGCCACTTCTTACGCCGCTATCTCATACTTACCTGTCTGGCCGGCGCGCTCCCGATGCTCCTTCCTGCTCTACGTCTTCCAGCTTCTCTGGCGCTCGTCCATTCTGCATCCGCGCATGCGCAGACGCGCTCGTTTCGTCGCTGGGGCTTCTGGGAGGTTGTGACCCGGCGGCTCTGCCTCCAATATGGCACCTCCCATCGGGTACTTCTTCCCAGCGCCTGCCCTGCTCAGACACCTTTGCGTCTATTGCGTTCGCTGGCCTTTTGCCAGCATCTCCGTAGGTTCTTTGGCTCCGGTTTCTGCATCCCTTGCTGTGACTTATTTATTTCCGTTTCTCGTTCCTGTCAGTCCTGCCGTTCCTGCTGTGTCTTCCAGTCCTGTGTTCCTGCCAGTCCTGTTTCCTGCCGTACCTTCCAGTCCTGTGTTCCTGCCGTTACAACCAGTCCTGTTTCTTGCCGTACCTTCCGTTCCTGTCAGTCTTGCTGTCTTCCAGTCCTGTGTTCCTGCCGTACCTACCAAGTCCTGTGTTCCACTCGAGTCCCGTCAAACGTGTCTTTTCATCTTACCGGTCAGTGCTTTGTCTTTGCTGCCTCTGTCCGTCTTGTGCCTCAGCCAGATTGGTCTCCTCAGTAGCTCCGACCTTCCCCCATCTTCTGTTCTCCCTTAGTTCTTTTCTCATTCAAACCTTTGGCTCTGGCCCCCAGATCCAGCCCAGGCCTTTAGCGATGCTCCTCGCGACGCTCCATTCCCAGTAATGCCGTGCGGCAATAACACGTGATGATGTAGCAGTCTCGCGAGACCGCTACGTCATCTGGGGTCATTGCCGCAATGCATTCTTGGGACCGGAGCATCGCGAGGAGCGGGAAAGGCTGGCGCGGACGCCGGAAGGTGAGAATATAATGATTTTTTTTATTATTTTTAACATTATATGTTTTTACTATTGATGCTGCATAGGCAGCATCAATAGTAAAAAGTTGGTCACACTTACAGGGTTAATGGCAGCGTTAACGGACTGCGTTACACCAGAGTGGGCACTGACTGCGGGGAGGAAGGAGTGGCCATTTTTCCACCGGACTGTGCCCGTCGCTGATTGGTCGTGGCTGTTGTGCCACGACCAATCAGCGACTTGGATTTCCATGACAGACAGAGGCCACGACCAATGAATATCCGTGACGGACAGACAGAAAGACAGACAGACGGAAGAGACCCTTAGACAATTGTATAGTAGATATATATTTTTTTTTCCTTCTAACCCCACAAATATATATCACAGTGCACCCGTAATTAAAAATCAGTCATCACAGTCTAAAAAAAGAGACAAAAATATATATAAAAATAAAGAGCCACCAGGGTGCGCTGTGCAAAGCTAAAGTGAAAGCCCACTGTGAAAGGGAAGCTGAAAAACCAACGCAATACTACACGGATCAAAGTACAGAAAAATTATACAGAGGCATGGGATAAGTAAAATATGGCTTTATTAAGAAAATACCTATGATTACACAAGAATCAAAAAAAGAATTTTTTTATATTTTAACCCCTTTCTGACATTAGACGTACTATCCCGTCGAGGTGGGGTGGGCCCCTATGACCACCGACGGGATAGTACGTCATATGTGATCGCCAGCGCTCACGGGGGGAGCGCCGCCGATCGCGGCCGGGTGTCAGCTGCCTATCGCAGCTGACATCTGGCACTATGTGCCAGGAGCGGTCACGGACCACCCCCGGCACAATAACCCCCGGCACACCGCGATCAAAGATGATCGCGATGTGCTGGCGGAACAGGGAAGCATCGCGCAGGGAGGGGGCTCCCTGCGGGCTTCCCTGAGCCCCCCACAGCAACGCGATGTGATCGCGTTGCTGCGAGGGTCTCCTCACCTCCCTGCCTGCTCCAGCCCCGGATCCAAGATAGCCGCGGATCCGGGTCCTGCAGGGAGGGAGGTGGCTTCACAGAGCCTGCTCAGAGCAGGCACTGTGAAGCCTGCAGTGCTGCATGTCAGATCGGTGATCTGACAGAGTGCTGTGCAAACTGTCAGCTCACCGATCTGTGATGTCCCCCCCTGGGACAAAGCAAAAAAGTTAAAAAAAAAATTCCAAATGTGTAAAAAAAAGTAAAAAAAAAAATATTCCCAAATAATGAAAAAAAAAAAATATTATTCCCATAAATATATTTTTTCATCTAAATAAAAAAAAAAAAAAAAAATAATAATAATAAAAGTACACATATTTAGTATCGCTGCGTCCGTAACGACCTGACCTATAAAACTGGCCCACTAGTTAACCCCTTCAGTAAACACCGTAAGAAGAAAAAAAAAAAAACAAGGCAAAAAACAACGCTTTATTATCATACCGCCGAACAAAAAGTGGAATAGCACGCGATCAAAAAGACAGATATAAATAACCATGGTCCCGCAAAAAACGAGCCACCATACAGCATCATCGGCAAAAAAATAAAAAAGTTATAGTCCTGAGAATAAAACGATGCAAAAATAATTATTTTTTCTGTAAAATAGTTTTTATCGTATAAAAGCGCCAAAACATAAAAAAATGATATAAATGAGGTGTCGCTGTAATCGTACTGACCCGAATAATAAAACTGCTTTATCAATTTTACCAAACGCGGAACGGTATAAACGCCTCCCCCAAAAGAAATTCATGAATAGCTGGTTTTTGGTCATTCTTCCTCACAAAAATCGGAATAAAAAGCGATCAAAAAATGTCACGTGCCCGAAAATGTTACCAATAAAAACGTCAACTCGTCCCGCAAAAAACAAGACCTCACATGACTCTGTGGACCAAAATATGGAAAAATTATAGCTCTCAAAATGTGGTAACGCAAAAAATATTTTTTGCAATAAAAAGCGTCTTTCAGTGTGTGACGGCTGCCAATCATAAAAATCCGCTAAAAAACTCGCTATAAAAGTAAATCAAACCCCCCTTCATCACCCCCTTAGTTAGGGAAAAATTAAAAAAATGTATTTATTTCCATTTTCTCATTAGGGTTAGGGTTGGGGTTAGGATTGGGGCTACGGTTAGGGCAACAGTTAGGGTTGGGGCTAGGGTTAGGGTTTAGATTACATTTACAGTTGGGAATAGGGTTGGGATTAGGGTTAGGGGTGTGTCAGGGTTAGAGGTGTGGTTAGGGTTACCGTTGGAATTAGGGTTAGGGGTGTGTTTGGATTAGGGTTTCAGTTATAATTGGGGGGTTTCCACTGTTTAGGCACATCAGGGGCTCTCCAAACACGACATGGCGTCCGATCTCAATTCCAGCCAATTCTGCGTTGAAAAAGTAAAACAGTGCTCCTTCCCTTCCGAGCTCTCCCGTGTGCCCAAACAGGGGTTTACTCCAACATATGGGGTATCAGCGTACTCAGGACAAATAGGACAACAACTTTTGGGGTCCAATTTCTCCTGTTGCCCTTGGAAAAATACAAAACTGGGGGCTAAAAAATAATTTTTGTGGGAAAAAAAAAGTTTTTTTTATTTTCACGGCTCTGCGTTATAAACTGTAGTGAAACACTTGGGGGTTCAAAGTTCTCACAACACATCTAGATGAGTTCCCTGGGGGGTCTAGTTTCCAATATGGGGTCACTTCTGGGGGGTTTCTACTGTTTAGGTACATTAGGGTCTCTGCAAACGCAATGTGACGCCTGCAGACTATTCCATCTAAGTCTACATTCCAAATGGCACTCCTTCCCTTCCGAGCCCTCCCATGCGCCCAAATGGTGGTACAACTTTTGGGGTCGAATTTCTCCTCTTACCCTCGGGAAAATACAAAACTGGGGGCTAAAAAATAATTTTGGGGGGAAAGTTTTTTTTTTTTAATTTTCACGGCTCTGCCTTACAAACTGTAGTGAAACACTTGGGGGTTCAAAGCTCTAACAACACATCTAGATGAGTTCCTTAGGGTATCTAGTTTCCAAAATGGTGTCACTTGTGGGGGGTTTCTACTGTTTAGGTACATTAGGGGCTCTGCCAACGCAATGTGACACCTGCAGACCATTCCATCTAAGTCTGCATGCCAAATGGAGCTCCTTCCCTTCCGAGCCCTCCCATGCGC
Source organism: Ranitomeya imitator (assembly GCF_032444005.1). Taxonomy (NCBI): domain Eukaryota; kingdom Metazoa; phylum Chordata; class Amphibia; order Anura; family Dendrobatidae; genus Ranitomeya; species Ranitomeya imitator. The sequence continues at coordinate 120,975,287 of NC_091287.1, forward strand.
CCAAACAGTGGTTCCCCCCCACTTATGGGGTATCAGCGCACTCAGGACAAATTGGACAACAAATTTTGGGGTCTAATTTCTCCTGTTACCCTCGGGAATATACAAAACTGGGGGCTAAAAAAATAATTTTTGTGGGAAAAAATTTTTGTTTTATTTTTACGGCTCTGCATTATAAACTTCTGTGAAGCTCTTGGTGGGTCAAAGCACTCACCACACATCTAGATAAGTTCCTTAGGGGGTCTACTTTCCAAAATGGTGTCACTTGTGGGGGGTTTCTACTGTTTAGGTACATTAGGGGCTCTGCAAACGCAATGTGATTCCTGCAGACTATTCCATCTAAGTCTGCATTCCAAATGGCACTCCTTCCCTTCCGAACCCTCCCATGCGCCCAAACAGTGGTACAACTTTTGGGGTCGAATTTATCCTCTTACCCTCGGGAAAATACAAAACTGGGGGCTAAAAAAATAATTTTTGTGGGAAAAAAAGTTATTTTTACGGCTCTGCATTATAAACTTCTGTGAAGCACTTGGTGGGTCACAGTGCTCACCACACCTCTAGATAAGTTCCTTAGGGGGTCTACTTTCCAAAATGGTGTCACTTGTGGGGGGTTTCAATGTTTAGGCACATCAGTGGCTCTCCAAACGCAACATGGCGTCTCATCTCAATTCCTGTCAATTTTGCATTGAAAAGTCAAACGGCGCTCCTTCCCTTCCGAGCTCTCCCATGCGCCCAAACAGTGGTTTACCCCCACATATGGGGTATCAGCGTACTCAGGACAAATTGTACAACAACTTTTGGGGTCCATTTTCGCCTGTTACCCTTCGTAAAATAAAACAAATTGGAGCTGAAGTAAATTTTTTGTGAAAAAAAGTTAAATGTTCATTTTTATTTAAACATTCCAAAAATTCCTGTGAAGCACCAGAAGAGTTAATAAACTTCTTAAATATGGTTTTGAGCACCATGAGGGGTGCAGTTTTTAGAATGGTGTCACACTTGGGTATTTTCTATCATATAGATCCCTCAAAATGACTTCAAATGAGATGTGGTCCCTAAAAAAAAATGGTGTTGTAAAAATGAGAAATTGCTGGTCAACTTTTAACCCTTATAATTCCCTAACAAAAAGAAATTTTGGTTCCAAAATTGTGCTGATGTAAAGTAGACATGTGAGAAATGTTACTTATTAAGTATTTTGTGTGACATCTCTCTGTGATTTAATTGCATAAAAATTCAAAGTTGGAAAATTGCGAAATTTTCACCAAATTTCCGTTTTTTCCACAAATAAACGCAGGTACTATCAAAGAATTTTTACCACTATCATGAAGTACAATATGTCACGAGAAAACAATGTCAGAATCACTGGGATCCGTTGAAGCGTTCCAGAGTTATATCCTCATAAAGGGACAGTGGTCAGAATTGTAAAAATTGGCCCGGTCATTAACGTGCAAACCACCCTTGGGGGTAAAGGGGTTAAAAACATAATTACACGCAGTAACAAGATATAGAAAGCTGTATATATATCTCTTACAGCAATGACACCACCAAAGAATACCAGGATTATATTCAAGATAGGCTGTACAAGAAAATTTCTGGGATAAAAAATGTGAAAAAGCAAAACCAATTTTTTATATATAAAAACAACAGTGTGCAATATTGCAAATAAAGTGCCCAAGTACAAAAAGTAACCAGGTGTAAAAATGTATATAAATAATTAATTATAAATGACTCACACCTATAGTGCTATTGCACAACTATATCCATGCCAAAAAAATATATATGTGACCAAATGCAAAAAAGGACAGCATATAGCTGACCTTGGATGTCTCATACAAGACAATATACCAAAAAGTGCACCAGTAAGGAAAGCTGCCACGGAGAAAATAATAATGTGTCAGTGTCTGACAAGGATTTATATAAAAAATAAAGTGCACAAGTGCGGTTATATTTTAACACATGGTTAAAACAAAATATGGCACCCACAGCAAAAACGTGCAGCAGTACAGCCTGAGATAGAATTAATATATACCTGAAGGGGTTAATCCTGTGTATGCGCTCACTCGACGCGCGTTTCGGGACGTTATTTTTCCTTCGTCAGGGGTGGCTAAGATGTATGCTAAGACGTTCTTTATAGCGTCCTAATCCGAGCGCTGCGGCCTGGGTATGTTCGGCGTGTGCGCAGTCGGGAGGTCCAGGAGTTCCGGTCCCCGCGTCACATGACCGGCCGCATGGGGACGGAGTACCCAGCGTAACCACGGTAACATGGACACGGGGAATCGGAACCCCAGGACACAGACCACGCACGCGCACAAAATATTATTATTTTTGAATAAGAGAATATATAATTTTCCTAGTTATATAGATTTGGCTGAATTTCTGATGTATTAGCAATGAGGTGATTGCGGTTTTTGATTTTCCATAATTTTCTTTTCATAATTCATATTTCATTTTTATTATTATTATTTGGTCATTATCATTATTTTTTTTATTTTGTTTTCTTCTTTCTTTTTATTTCATTTCTTTTTCTCTATTTATTATATTTTCATTCCCATTATTTTTATTATTTCCTCATTATTAGTGTTAATATTAATGTTTTCTTAATATGTTTTGTTCATTGCTATATATCCGTATGGAGTGACCCGTATGATTTTTTATATGCAAAAGCATATTTTGATTGGATGGATGCAGCGCATATTATAAATAATATATATACACCTATGTTCCCATCCATTGCTGAATTTGAGCCAGCAGTCATATGTTCACACTCCCCTCCCTCCCTTCTCGTTTTTTAGCATCTCTTTACCATGTTTGAATCCAGCTCTATTTGCCCCCACTCTCTCCCATGCTGCGCCCCTGGCTGTGCGCATGCGTGGTCTGTGTCCTGGGGTTACCCGCCCTCTGCTGGATGTCCTTCGAGCGTGGGAAAAAAAAAAAAAAAAATCAGAAAAGTTCCCAGGCTCGAGTTCATATGAGAACAACCAGCAGAGGGCGCCTCACCGCAAATGAAGGTAACTACAGGTCATTGACCTAGTTGCCATTCATTCGCTGGGGTTTTACAGTCAGGAGCACAGCTGCATTATAGCAGAGCTCCTGGCTGTAAAAAAAATTAACCCCTTCAGATGGATTTACATCGTGGGACGTGACAGATTCTCGGAAGGTATGGATATTGTTGGTTTATTATTTTTTCTTTGTCACAGAGCGAGGATCTTCAGGTGGATTACCAGAATAATAAAATATTAAAACAACATGTGTTTTTATTTCATTAACTCCTATCTGACCTCGGATGGGATAGTACGTCCGAGGTCAGATCCCCTGCTTTGATGCAGGGCTCCGCGGTGAGCCCGCATCAAAGCTGGGACATGTCAGCTGTTTTGAACAGCTGACATGTGCCCGTAATAGGCGCGGGCAGAATCGCGATCTGCCCGCACCTATTAACTAGTTAAATGCCGCTGTCAATCGCAGACAGCGGCATTTAACTACCATTTCCGGCCGGGCGGCCGGAAATGACGTCATCGCCGACCCCCGTCACATGATTGGGGGTCGGCGATGCTTCAGAATAGTAACCATAGAGGTCCTTGAGACCTCTATGGTTACTGATCCTCGGCAGCTGTGAGCGCCACCCTGTGGTCGGCGCTCACAGAACACCTGCAATTCTGCTACATAGCAGCGATCTGATGATCGCTGCTATGTAGCAGAGCCGATCGCGTTGTGCCTGCTTCTAGCCTCCCATGGAGGCTATTGAAGCATGGCAAAAGTTAAAAAAAAAAAGTTAAAAAAAAATGTGAAAAAAATAAAAAAAATATAAAAGTTTAAATCACCCCCCTTTCGCCCCAATCAAAATAAATGAATAAAAAAAAAAATCAAATCTACACATATTTGGTATCGCCGCGCTCAGAATCGCCCGATCTATCAATTAAAAAAAAGCATTAACCTGATCGCTAAACGGCGTAGCGAGAAAAAAAATGCGAAACGCCAGAATTACGTTTTTTTGGTCGCCGCAACATTGCATTAAAATGCAATAACGGGCGATCAAAAGAACATATCAGCACCAAAATGCTATCATTAAAAACGTCATCTCGGCTCGCAAAAAATAAGCCCTCAGCCGACCCCAGATCATGAAAAATGGAGACACTACGGGTATCGGAAAATGGCGCAATTTTTTTTTTTTTTTTTTAAGCAAAGTTTGGAATTTTTTTTCACCACTTAGATAAAAAATAACCTAGTCATGTTAGGTGTCTATGAACTCGTACTGACCTGGAAAATCATAATAGCAGGTCAGTTTTAGCATTTAGTGAACCTAGCAAAAAAGCCAAACAAAAAACAAGTGTGGGATTGCACTTTTTTTGCAATTTCACCGCACTTGGAATTTTTTTCCCGTTTTCTAGTACACGACATGCTAAAACCAATGATGTCGTTCAAAAGTACAACTCGTCCCGCAAAAAATAAGCCCTCACATGGCCAAATTGACCGAAAAATAAAAAAGTTATGGCTCTGGGAAGGAGGGGAGCGAAAAACGAACACGGAAAAACGAAAAATCCCAAGGTCATGAAGGGGTTAAAAGACTTTAATAATGGGTTTGTGTTTTTTTAACCATTTCAGACTATTGGATTAATAATGGATAGGTGTCATAATTGACGCCTCTCCATTATTAACCCCTTAGTGACCGAGCCAAATTTTTGAAATCTGACCAGTGTCACTTTATGTGGTAATAACTCTGCAACGCTTCAACAAATCCCAGTGATTTTGAGATTGTTTTTTCGTGACACATTATACTTTATGATAATGGTAAATTTAGTTCAACATTTTTTGTGTTTATTTATAAAAAATATAAAAAATTTGAGAAAAATGTTAAAAAATTAGCAATTTTCTAAATTTGAATGATTATCCCTTTAATCCAGATAGTCATACAACAGCAAACCATTAATAAATAACATTTCCCACATGTCGGCTTTACATCAGCACCATTTGTAAAATGTTATTTTATTTTGTTAGCATTTTAGGAGGTTTAAAAATGTAGCAGCAATTTTTCATTTTTTCAAAGAAATTTACCACATTTATTTTTTTAGGGACTTATCCATGTTTGAAGTGACTTTAGGGGTCCCATATATTGGGAAACCCCCAAACGTGATACCATTTTAAAAACAGCACCCCTAAACATATTGAAAACTTCTGTCAGGTAGTTTATTAACCCTTCAAGTGCTTTACAGGAATTAATGCAAAGTGACATGACAGAAATTAAAATGTGTATTTTTACCACCTAAATGTTGCTAACTTCTAAACAGATTACTATAGCCGTCAGACTCTAAGGCCGCTATTTGGTCATGAATTGCCATCGCAAACATCAGGACAACAAAATCATGATCTGAGGGCACCAATTGGGATAAAGAAGAAGCCCCCACACTCTGTTAACCATTTATAATGATGTAGTCACTATTGACAGCAGCATCTAAGGGGTTAAACAGATTTAGAAGGTGCAGATACTGATCATGGCTGATACAGCAAGTTGTCAGCTATAGTGTACAACCAACAGATGCTGGATTGTCATCTGTATGGGGAGGCCATTCTCTTATATGTCAGGTCAGTTAAAAGGCGTATTGGCGGTCATTAAGGGGTTAATCTGGCTTAATGTCACCTTACAATAGCAAGGTGGCATTAACCCTTCATTACCCCATATCCCACCGCTACACGGGAATGGGAAGAGAGTGGCCAAGTGCCAGAATAGGCGCATCTTCCAGATGTGCCTTTTCTGGGGTGGCTGGGGGCAGATGATTTTAGCCGGGGGGGCCAATAACCGTGGACCCTCTCCAGGCTATTAATATCTGCCCTCAGTCACTGGCTTTACTACTCTGGCGGAGAAAATTGCGCGGGAGCCCACGCCAATTTTTTCCGCCATTTAACCTATTAATTTAATAGCTAGAATGCCCAAATTTTGCACATACACACTACTAACATTAGTAGTGTGGAATATGCAAAAAAAAAATGGGAATATGACATGGTTTACTGTATGTAAACCATGTCTCATATCATGTCGGGTTTAGGAGGAAGATAGCAAAAGCCGACAATTGAATTACCGGCTTTTAGGCTCTCTCGCGCTGGATGATATTATATATAATTATATATATATATATATATATATATATATATATATATATATATATATATATATATATATATATATATATATATATATATATATATATATATATATATATATATATATATATACACACACACCACTATTTTGGGGACTTTTCTGCGTATTACGGCCGTAAATTATGGACCGTATTTTTATACGCTGAGTGTGACGCCGGCCTCACTCTGCTGACTCATAGTGAATGGATCCCTTGGGGTTTCATCTGAATTGCATCACTCAAAGATTTTGATGGAAACTCTGATATAAGTGATAAGCGTAGAGCGCAGGATAAATGTGATCCCAAACATTATGTAAAATGTTCCCAACAAAAGGTTACTTAATTCACAAAAAATAGGTCCCCACTCAGGTCTGTCATCTGTCATCAGAAATATAGGGAGGCTTCCAGGTCACTGGTAGTACAAAGGCTCTGGAAAAGCACTATGGCTCCTCGCCCCCCAAAAGAAATTCAGCAAATCATGCGCTCCCAAATCCAAATGCCTCCTCCCTTCTGAGCCTCATAGTGTACCTAAATCACATTTGGCGTACACGTTTGGCATTTCTGTAGATGAGAGCCCACCTTAATTTACAGGTGCATGTCTCCAGAAACATAAGCTGGTCACAAGATACTGGTCACTACAATTGAAGTTTGCAATTTTCACTCGGCAACATCCACTAATGCTGGTTTCTGGAAAACACCTATGGAGTCAAAATGATCACTTTCTAAAATGGGGTCACTTGAGGGGGTATTCTGCTCTTCTAGCATCTATAAGCTCTGTATATGGAGTCCAAACTATTCTAGGAAAATCTGCACTCCAAAGGCTCCATTCAGCAGAAATTGTGGGACAAATTGTGCCATTTTTACCGATTTTCCAGTGTGAAAATGTAAAATCTTGGGCTAATACAATATTTGGGTCGTAAAAATGTAATGGTTTTTCTTCAGAGCCCAATCGTATAAAATTATGTGACCCACCTGTAGTGTTATAATGATCACTGCACCCTTAGATGAAGTCATTGAGAGGTTTAGTTTGTAAAATGAGGTCACTTATGGGTTTTTTTTTGCTGTTCTGGGCACAGTCCAGAAGAAAATGGCCGCTCCTTACTCCCCACAGTCAGTGCCTGTCGTCCGGTCATCGCTAACACAGGGTTAATGCCGGCGATAACGGACCGCGTTATGCCACGGGTAACGCACTTCGTTACCGCCGCTATTAACCCTGTGTCTCCCCAACTTTTTACTATTGATGCTGCGTATGCAGCATCAATAGTAAAACGATCTAATGTTAAAAATAATAATAATAAAAAAAAAAAAAAAACCTTATTCTCACCTTTCGCCGTTGCGTCCTCTCCTCGGCACTGCAAGCGGCAGGTTCCGCTTCCAAAGATGCTATGGTAGAAGGACCCTCCATGACGTCACGGTCATGTGACCGCGACATCATGGAAGGTCCTGCGCTCATACCAATCCTGGGACCGGACAGCGCACACAAGCGCCGAAACTGAGTATGTTTCTTTTTTATTTTTTAACCTGTTACATACGTGACTGGGCAATATACTACGAGGACATGCATATTCTAGAACAGAGGTCCCCAACTCCAGTCCTCAAGGCCCACCAACAGGTCATGTTTTCAGGATTTCCTTTGCATTGCACAGGTGATGCAATTATTACCTGGGCAAGACTAAGGAAATCCTGAAAACATGACCTGTTGGTGGGCATTGAGGACTGGAGTTGGGGACCTCTGTTCTAGAATACCCGATCCGTTAGCATCGGGCCACCATCTAGTATTTGATATTGTTGCATTTGTAAAAGTTCAATTCAAAATATAAATCAATCCGATCGGCAAACGGCATAATGAGAAAGAAAAAAAAAATACTGAAATGCCAAAATTACGTATTTTAGTTGCCGCAACATTGCAACAAAATGAAATGAGGCGATGAAAACATCATATGTACCCCAAAATGGTATCAATAAAAGCATCCGTTCCGGTAACAAAAAGTAAGCTCGCATACAGCCCAAAATCACAAACATTGAAAACGATACGGGTCTCGGAAAAGGGCAACGCAAGCCAAATATTATTTTCCTTACAAATTTCTGATTTTTTTTTTACCATTTAAATGGGGAAAAAAACCTACCGTATAAATGTTTGGTATCTGCGTAATCGCACTGACCTGGAGAATCATATTGGCAAGTCAAAAATAGTTATGGCTCTTGCAAAATGGGAGAAAAAAAAAAAAGAAAAGGAAATTGGCCGCTGCATGAAGATTCTCCCAGCAGCATATATGGTAAGTCTCCCAACGCTGACATGACATATTGCTCACAATGTAATGCAATACAAGGGGACTTAAAAAAAAAATAATTTTAAAATGATGAAAAGACTGAGAATTTTTATCACCCCCTTTAATCTGGTAAATTAAAAAAAAAAAAAAAGCTATTTAAAAAAAATAAAAGAATCAACAATTGGTATCACCACATCCCTTGTAGGGCCAGGGTCACACTTGAGAAACTCGCACAAGTCTCTTGCCTCAATACCCGGCACTGCCGCCAGCAGTTCGGTTCGGGCCAGAGCGTTCAGCTGCACAGAAATACATGCAGCCGCACTCTCCAGTCTCGAGTGCCAGCGGCAATGCCTGGTATTGAGGCGCGAGTTTCTCGCACTGCGGTTGCAAGTGTGACCCCGGCCTAGCAGAAATGCTCAATTGTTATGAGCGCTGACCGCTGGGAGGCACTCATAGCTATCTGGCAATGACAACCAGAGGTCTGCTGCAGACCCCGGGTTGTCATGCCAACCCGCGGTCAGACATGTGCGCCAATGGGCAGGATTTATGATGCACTTCTGATGTTAAATGATGCCGTGAGAGATTGACAGCGGCATTTAACATGTTAACAGCTGCAGGTGGATTGTGATTCCACCGGCGGCTGTTAGGGGCACACGTCAGCTGATGAAATCAGCTGACATGCGCCGGAAAAGTTGCATGCTCATCACCAGAGCCCGCAGCACACAGGGGGTGGCCACCTTAAACATAACTATACGTCTAAGGTGATAAAGGCGTTAATATTCTAAAATGTCTTATTTCAGTCACAGCAACTTTGCAAAAAGAAAGCAATACAAAGTGATCAAAATACTTTGTCTACCAGGGCTGTGGAGTCTATGTTCATTTTGGCGGAGTTGGTATAAAATGGAACAACTCAGACTCCGAAAATCTATTTATAAAATTACCTTAAATTGTCTGCCATCCACTTCCGTCTGGACGTCCTCGAATCCCATAATCCACCGCGCCGCACCGGAAGTACGCCGACCGCCATATTGGAATACCCAAGCGATGGGTATTCCAATATGCCACCCGCTGGTGGTACCAGGCCTTTGCCCAGTTGCTATAGATGGACATCACTATGGGTAAGAGATATTTATAATACTTATGGCCCTGTAGTTCCTGGGGAGTGAAGTTGTATGTGACAGGTCACTGACCGGAGATTTGAGAGAATATTTCTATGCGATTGTGGTAATACTCACTCCTTCTTGACATCAGGGTTCAGTTATCTCTATATTTTCTAAAGAATTTGCACAATGCACTTTAATCTGAAATAATACTTTGATTGGGGAGATTGTTTATACCTTTGTATAAAGCCGGGATCACACATGCGAGAAATACGTCAGAGTCTCGCATGGCAATACCCGGCATTGCCGCTGTCTCTCTGGAGCGGATCATGAGGCTGCATAGCAATACATGCAGCCTCACGCTCCGCTCCAGAGAGACAGCGGCAATGCCGGGTATTACCATGCGAGACTCGGATGTATTTCTCGCATGTGTGATCCCGGCCTAACTTTTTTCCATGGTGGTGTCATATCTGTAGCATCTTTTGTGTACTTCTTGGCATCTGAGGCTGTAATTGAATATCTCTGTGATTATATATCTTGTATTTATTTACCGTTTTTATTTATTTTTGCTATTAAAGAATTTAAACATTTTATTCTATTCAAGAAAACACTTGGCTGTTTTGGTGGTGTTTTACGCTCCATGATTTTGTGCTTGTATCTAGCTTATGAGCTTCACTGGGTCATACCCATATACTGATGTGTTTGCAAGAAAAAAACGTATTTTAAAATACATGAGTTTTTTATGGTGTTTTCTTTGCATGCGTTTTTCTCAATCATTAGTATGGGTAAAATCTGTGACAAAAAATGCTGCAAGAATTGATATGCTGCAGATTTAAGGCTTATAATAATATAATAATAATTTTATTTATATAGCGCCAACATATTCCGCAGCGCTTTACAAATTATAGAGGGGACTTGTACAGACAATAGACATTACAGCATAACAGAAATACAGTTCAAAACAGATACCAGGAGGAGTGAGGGCCCTGCTCGCAAGCTTACAAACTATGGGGAAAAGGGGAGACACGAGAGGTGGATGGTAACAATTGCTTTAGTTATTCGGACCAGCTATAGTGTAAGGCTCAGGTGTTCATGTAAAGCTGCATGAACCAGTTACCTGCCTAAGTATGTAGCAGTACAGACACAGAGGGCTAATACTGCATAAAGTGTATGAGAACATGATGCGAGGAACCCTTTTTTTTTTTTTTTTTTTTTTTATTATAAATAGGCCACACAGGGATCGTTAGGTTAATGCATTGAGGCGGTAGGCCAGTCTGAACAAATGAGTTTTTAGGGCACGCTTAAAACTGTGGGGATTGGGGATTAATCGTATTAACCTAGGTAGTGCATTCCAAAGAATCGGCGCAGCACGTGTAAAGTCTTGGAGACGGGAGTGGGAGGTTCTGATTATTGAGGATGCTAACCTGAGGTCATTAGCGGAGCGGAGGGCACGGGTAGGGTGGTAGACTGATACCAGGGAGGAGATGTAGGGTGGTGCTGAGCCATGGAGTGCTTTGTGGATGAGGGTAGTAGTTTTGTACTGGATTCTGGAGTGGATGGGTAGCCAGTGTAATGACTGGCACAGGGTAGAGGCTTCTTTTACACTTACCGGTTTTTTTTGCGGCCCGTATCGCCGCAATTTTCACAGTCTGCCACAATAACGCCCGCAAAAACTTGCGGATCGCCGTTTTTCAGGTTTCCAATACTATGGAAAAAGTATTGGGGGGGGGGGGGGGAACAGCGTTCCGCAAAACCGGGGGGACACGGTGATTTTCAATGGGGGCGTGTTCGTAAGCCGTGAAAAAGATCGAGCAGGCTCGATCTTTTTTCACGGCCGTATCCACGGCCCTCACGGCAAAACGGTGCGCCGTGCAATTATTGCGGCCCCATAGAAACCTATTAGGGCTGTAAAAACGGGAAGAAAAAGAAGCCTTAGGCCGGCGTCACACTACCGTGTTTTACGGACGTAAGAGGTGCTGAAAATACGGATTGCATACGGTACAATGCTTCTCTATGCCCCAGCTCCTATCAGCCGTATTTTACTGACCCGTATTATACGGTCTTCTACGGCCGTAGAAAATCGCAGCATGCTGCGTTTGTCACCGTATTGCGCAAAAAATACGCCAATGAAAGTCTATGGGGGCCAGAAAAATACGGATTACACACGGACCAGCAGTGGGACTTGCGAGAAATACGCAGCGGTGTTAGAGAGAAAAGCCGGCAATTCAGTGCGGTGTACAGTAAAATCACACTGACAGGTTAGAATAGAATAGGTAGAATAAATGTGGACACATAGGATATTTATAGATAGATAGATAGATAGATAGATAGATAGATAGATAGATAGATAGATAGATAGATAGATCGATCTATGGATCTATGTCAGTGAGACACATATGTATATATATTAATATTTCATCCAGCGCTAGATAGTTTAAAAGCCGGTAATTCAATTGCCGGCTTTTGCTATCTCCTTCCTAAACTTGACATGATATGAGACATGGTTTACATACAGTAAACCATGTCATATTCCCATTGTTTTTGCATATTCCACACTACTAATGTTAGTAGGGTGTATGTGCAAAATTTGGGCGCTCTAGCCATTAAATTAAAGGGTTATATGGCGGAAAAAATTGGCGTGGGCTCCCGCGCAATTTTCTCTGCCAGAGTAGTAAAGCCAGTGACTGAGGGCAGATATTAATAGCCTGGACAGGGTCCATGGTTATTGGCCACCCCTGGCTAAAAACATCTGCCCCCAGCCACCCCAGAAAAGGCACATCTGGAAGATGCGCCTATTCTGGCACTTGGCCACTCTCTTCCCATTCCCGTGTAGCGGTGGGATATGGGGTAATGATGCGGTGATGCGCCCTGTTATGACCTGGTGGTCAGGACAATAATGGACCTGGTGGTTAAGAGCACACGGAATGACCTGATAGTTACTGATAATAAAGGACGAGCTCTGGGACGTGAGAACTCTGCTGACCGCAATCCCTAATCCTATCAAACACACTAGAAATAGCCGTGGATTGCGCCTACCGCTCCCTATGCAACTCGGCACAGCCTAAGAAACTAGCTAGCCCTGAAGATAGAAAAATAAAGCCTACCTTGCCTCAGAGAAATTCCCCAAAGGAAAAGGCAGCCCCCCACATATAATGACTGTGAGTAAAGATGAAAATACAAACACAGAGATGAAATAGATTTAGCAAAGTGAGGGCTGACTAACTGAACAGACCGAGGATAGGAAAGGTTACTTTGCGGTCAGCACAAAAACCTACCAAAAGACCACGCAGAGGGCCAGAGGGCGCAAAAAGACCCTCCGCACCGACTCACGGTGCGGAGGCGCTCCGTCTGCGTCCCAGAGCTTCCAGCAAGCAAGAGAACAATAAAAATAGCAAGCTGGACAGAAAAATAGCAAACAAAAGAAATACAAGCTGGAACTTAGCTTCTGCTGGGAAGACAGGTCACAAGAACGATCCAGGAGTGAACTAGACCAATACTGGAACATTGACAGGTGGCATGGAGCAAAGATCTAAGTGGAGTTAAATAGATCAGCCAGCTAACGAATAAACCTCGTCACCTGTGGAAGGAAACTCAGAAACACCCACCAGAGGAAGACCATGGACAGAACCAGCCGAAGTACCATTCATGACCACAGGAGGGAGCCCGACAACAGAATTCACTACAGTACCCCCCCCCCCTTGAGGAGGGGTCACCGAACCCTCACCAGAGCCCCCAGGCCGACCAGGATGAGCCAAATGAAAGGCACGAACCAGATCGGCAGCATGAACATCAGAGGCAAAAACCCAGGAATTATCTTCCTGACCATAACCCTTCCACTTGACCAGGTACTGGAGTTTCCGTCTCGAAACACGAGAATCCAAAATCTTCTCCACCACATACTACAACTCCCCCTCAACCAACACCGGGGCAGGAGGATCAACGGATGGAACCACAGGCGCCACGTATCTCCGCAATAACGACCTATGGAACACATTATGGATGGCAAAAGAAGCAGGAAGGGCCAAACGAAATGACACAGGATTGATAACCTCAGAAATCTTATACGGACCAATGAAACGAGGCTTAAACTTAGGAGAGGAAACCTTCATAGGAACATAACGAGACGACAACCAAACCAAATCCCCAACACGAAGTCGGGGACCCACACAGCGCCGGCGGTTAGCGAAACGTTGAGCCTTCTCCTGGGACAATGTCAAATTGTCCACCACATGAGTCCAAATCTGCTGCAACCTATCCACCACAGTATCTACACCAGGACAGTCCGAAGACTCAACCTGCCCTGAAGAGAAACGAGGATGGAAACCAGAATTGCAGAAAAACGGCGAAACCAAAGTAGCCGAGCTGGCCCGATTATTAAGGGCGAACTCAGCCAACGGCAAAAAGGACACCCAATCATCCTGATCAGCAGAAACAAAGCATCTCAGATATGTTTCCAAAGTCTGATTAGTTTGTTCGGTTTGGCCATTTGTCTGAGGATGAAAAGCCGAGGAAAAAGACAAATCAATGCCCATCCTAGCACAAAAGGATCGCCAAAACCTCGAAACAAACTGGGAACCTCTGTCAGAAACGATGTTCTCCGGGATACCATGTAAACGAACCACATGCTGGAAAAATAATGGCACCAAATCAGAGGAGGAAGGCAATTTAGACAAAGGTACCAAATGGACCATCTTAGAAAAGCGATCACAAACCACCCAAATGACCGACATCTTTTGAGAGACTGGGAGATCCGAAATAAAATCCATAGAAATATGCGTCCAGGGCCTCTTCGGGACCGGCAAGGGCAAAAGCAACCCACTGGCACGAGAACAGCAGGGCTTAGCCCGAGCACAAGTCCCACAGGACTGCACAAAAGAACGCACATCCCGTCACAAAGGCGGCCACCAAAAGGATCTAGCCACCAAATCTCTGGTACCAAAGATTCCAGGATGCCCAGCCAACACTGAACAATGAATCTCAGAGAAAACTCTACTAGTCCATCTATCAGGGACAAACAGTTTCTCCGCTGGGCAACGGTCAGGTCTATCAGCCTGAAATTTTTGCAGCACCCGCCGCAAATCAGGGGAGATGGCAGACAAAATTACCCCCTCTTTGAGAATACCCGCCGGCTCAGGAACACCCGGAGAGTCAGGCACAAAACTCCTTGACAGGGCATCAGCCTTCACATTCTTAGAGCTCGGAAGGTACGAAACCACAAAATCAAAACGGGAGAAAAATAACGACCATCGAGCCTGTCTCGGATTCAACCGTTTGGCAGACTCAAGATAAGTCAAATTCTTGTGATCTGTCAAGACCACCACGCGATGCTTGGCTCCTTCAAGCCAATGACGCCACTCCTCGAATGCCCACTTCATGGCCAACAACTCACGATTACCAACATCATAATTGCGCTCAGCAGGCGAAAACTTTCTAGAAAAGAAAGCACATGGCTTCATCACCGAGCCATCATAACTTCTTTGCGACAAAACAGCCCCTGCTCCAATCTCAGAAGCATCAACCTCAACCTGAAACGGGAGCGAAACATCTGGCTGGCACAACTCAGGGGCAGAAGAAAAACGACGCTTCAACTCCTGAAAAGCCTCTACAGCTGCAGAAGACCAATTGACCACATCAGCACCCTTCTTGGTCAAATCAGTCAATGGTTTAGCAACAGTAGAAAAATTAGCGATGAAGCGCCGATAAAAATTAGCAAAGCCCAGGAACTTTTGCAGGCTTTTCACAGATGTCGGCTGAGTCCAATCGTAAATGGCCTGGACTTTAACAGGGTCCATCTCGATAGTAGAAGGGGAAAAACTGAACCCCAAAAATGAAACCTTCTGAACTTTAAAGAGACACTTTGACCCCTTCACAAACAAGGAATTCGCACGAAGGACCTGGAACACCATTCTGACCTGCTTCACATGAGACTCCCAATCATCTGAAAAGACTAAAATATCATCCAAATACACAATCAGGAATTTATCCAGGTACTCTCGGAAGATGTCATGCATAAAGGACTGAAATACTGATGGAGCATTGGAAAGCCCGAATGGCATAACCAGGTACTCAAAATGGCCCTCGGGCGTATTAAATGCTGTTTTCCACTCATCGCCTTGTTTAATACGCACAAGATTATACGCCCCTCGAAGATCTATCTTGGTGAACCAACTAGCCCCTTTAATACGAGCAAACAAATCAGACAGCAACTGCAAAGGATACTGAAATTTGACTGTAATTTTATTAAGAAGGTGGTAATCAATACAAGGTCTCAAAGAACCATCCTTCTTGGCCACAAAAAAGAACCCTGCTCCTAACAGTGATGACGACGGGCGAATATGGCCTTTCTCCAAGGATTCCTTTATATAACTCCGCATAGCGGCGTGTTCTGGCACAGATAAATTGAACAATCGGCCCTTAGAAAACTTACTACCAGGAATCAAATTAATTGCACAATCGCAATCCCTATGAGGAGGTAGGGCACTGGCTTTGGGCTCATCAAATACATCCCGATAATCCGACAAAAACTTTGGAACTTCAGAAGGAGTGGAAGACGAAATAGACAAAAATGGAACATCACCATGTACCCCCTGGCAACCCCAGCTGGACACAGACATAGATTTCCAGTCCAATACTGGATTATGAACCTGTAGCCATGGCAACCCCAAAACGACCACATCATGCAGATTATGCAACACCAGAAAGCGGATATCCTCCTGATGTGCAGGAGCCATGCACATGGTCAATTGGGTCCAGTACTGAGGCTTATTCTTGGCCAAAGGCGTAGCATCAATTCCTCTCAATGGAATAGGATACTGCAAGGGCTCCAAGAAAAAACCACAGCGCCTAGCATACTCCAAGTCCATCAAATTCAGGGCAGCGCCTGAATCCACAAATGCCATAACAGGATAGGATGACAAAGAGCAAATCAGAGTAACAGACAATAGAAATTTAGACTGTACCGTACCAATGGTGGCAGACCTAGCGAACCGCTTAGTGCGCTTAGGACAATCGGAGATAGCATGAGTGGAATCACCACAGTAAAAACATAGCCCATTCCGACGTCTGTGTTCTTGCCGTTCAGCTCTGGTCAAAGTCCTATCACATTGCATAGGCTCAGGCCCATGCTCAGATAGTACCGCCAAATGGTGCACAGCTTTACGCTCATGCAAGCGTCGATCGATCTGAATGGCCAAGGACATAGACTCATTCAGACCAGCAGGCATGGGAAATCCCACCATGACATCCTTAAGGGCTTCAGAGAGACCCTTTCTGAAGATTGCTGCCAGGGCACATTCATTCCACTGAGTGAGCACAGACCACTTTCTAAACTTCTGACAATATATCTCCGCTTCATCCTGACCCTGACACAGAGCCAGCAAGATTTTCTCTGCCTGATCCACTGAATTAGGTTCGTCATAAAGCAATCCAAGCGCCAGGAAAAACGCATCAACATCACGCAATGCCGGATCTCCTGGTGCAAGGGAAAATGCCCAGTCTTGTGGGTCACCACGTAACAAAGAAATAATGATCTTTACTTGTTGAACAGGGTCACCTGAGGAGCGAGGTTTCAAGGCAAGAAACAATTTACAATTATTTTTGAAATTCAAGAACTTAGATCTATCACCAAAAAACAAATCAGGAATTGGAATCCTAGGCTCTGACATCAGATTCTGAACCACACAATCTTGAATGTTTTGTACCCTTGTAGTGAGATTATCCATCCAAGAGGACAGACCTTGAATGTCCATATTTACACCAGTGTCCTGAACCACCCAGAGGTAAAGGGGAAAAGAGAGACAAAACACACTGCAAAGAAAAAAAAATGGTCTCAGAACTTCTCTTATCCCTCTATTGAGATGCATTAGTACTTTGGGCCACCTGTACTGTTATAACCTGGTGGTCAGGACAATAATGGACTTGGTGGTTAAGAGCACACGGAATGACCTGATAGTTATTGATAATAAAGGACGAGCTCTGGGACGTGGGAACTCTGCTGACCGCAATCCCTAATCCTATCAAACACACTAGAAATAGCCGTGGATTGCACCTACCGCTCCCTATGCAACTCGGCACAGCCTAAGAAACTAGCTAGCCCTGAAAATAGAAAAATAAAGCCTACCTTGCCTCAGAGAAATTCTCCAAAGGAAAAGGCAGCCCCCCACATATAATGACTGTGAGTAAAGATGAAAATACAAACACAGAGATGAAATAGATTTAGCAAAGTGAGGGCCGACTAACTGAACAGACCGAGGATAGGAAAGGTTACTTTGCGGTCAGCACAAAAACCTACCAAAAGACCACATAGAGGGCGCAAAAAGACCCTACGCACCGACTCACGGTGCGGAGGTGCTCCCTCTGCGTCCCAGAGCTTCCAGCAAGCAAGAGAACAATAAAAATAGCAAGCTGGACAGAAAAATAGCAAACAAAAGAAATACAAGCTGGAACTTAGCTTCTGCTGGGAAGACAGGTCACAAGAACGATCCAGGAGTGAACTAGACCAATACTGGAACATTGACAGGTGGCATGGAGCAAAGATCTAAGTGGAGTTAAATAGATCAGCCAGCTAACGAATAAACCTCGTCACCTGTGGAAGGAAACTCAGAAACACCCACCAGAGGAAGTCCATGGACAGAACCAGCCGAAGTACCATTCATGACCACAGGAGGGAGCCCGACAACAGAATTCACAACAGCGCCCTCTGCTGGTTTTCCACATATGAACTCGAGCCTGGGAACTTTTCTGATTTTTTCCCACGCTCGAGGGACATCCAGCAGAGGGCGCATCACCCCGAATGAAGGTAACTATAGGTCATTGACCTACTTTACATTCATTCGCTGGGGTTTTACAGCCAGGAGCACAGCTGCATTATAGCAGAGCTCCTGCCTGTAAAAAAAATTAACCCCTTCAGATGGATTTACATCGTGGGACGTGACAGATCATCGGAAGGTATGAGATATTGTTGTTTTTTTATTTTTCCTTTGTTACAGAGCGAGGGTCTTCAGGTGGATTACCAGGATAATAAAATATTCCAACAACCTGTGTTTTTATTTCATTAAAAGACTTTGTAATAATGTGTTTGTGTTTTTTTTTAACCCTTTCAGACTATTGGATTAATAATGGATAGGTGTCATAATTGACGCCTCTCCATTATTAATCTGGCTTAATGTCACCTTACAATAGCAAGGTGACATTAACCCTTCATTACCCCATATCCCACCACTACACGGTAGTCCCACAAGAGTGTATATGTAAGGTGTAGCTGTAAGGGAGACTTACTAGGCTAGTTGTGTGAGATGGGTGGGACAAACTAGCCACACATCCACACTCCCACCCAAGGGAGTGGTTTAAGGGTATATAATGTGACCAGGGTGTGGGTCACATGGTCCCTGTGTATGGTCTCCGTGTGGTTCCTGTGTGATGTCCTGGAGAGCCTGTGTGTTGGGAGGTCCTGGGAGTAGGACCGGATCCCTGAATAGCACACTGAACTACCTGTGTTGGATTTCCTGGGAGTAGGAGTCCTGAATAGCACATGGTGGGGCTTTGGACCTGGTGAGCCGGGTGTGTTGGATTTCCTGGGAGTAGGAGTCCTGAATAGCACACTGAACAACCTGTGTTCAATGTCCTGGGAGTAGGAGTTCTGAAGAGCACATGGTGGGGCTTTGGACTTGCGGGTGGCCTGGGGTGTTGGACGAGGTCCTGAATAGAACCTGGACAGATCACATGTGCGGTTCATGTGGGGAAGCTACTGTCCTTCGGTGGGTCTGGACTGACTAAGATATGCCGCCCAGGCAAGTTGGTGATCTGTTATGATCTGGTGGTTTAGGAACAACATGAGACAAGCTCTGAAGGAGGTGGTATCTGTACTGACCGCTAACCCTGAACCTAGCAGCGCAACTAAAAATAGCCGTGGGGGTACCTGACGCTCCCTAGACCCCTCGGCACAGCCTAAGATCTAACTTCCCCTAAAGATGGAAACAGGAAACCTATCTTGCCTCAGAGAAAATCCCCAAAGGAAAGATAGCCCCCCACAAATATTGACGGTGAGAGGAGGGGAAAATAACATACGCAGAAATGAAATCAGATTTTAGCATAGGAGGCCAGTCTAGCTTGATAGATAGGACAGGAAAGGATACTGTGCGGTCAGTATAAAAACTACAAAACAATCCACACAGTTTACAAAATCTCCACACCTGACTAAAGGTGTGGAGGGTAAATCTGCTTCCCAGAGCTTCCAGCTAACAGAAAAAATCCATACTGACAAGCTGGACAAATATAGAATGCACAGAACAACATGTGGACTGAAAAGAGCAAAGCCAGAACTTATCTTTGCAGAACTGGTCAGGAAACCAGGAGAATCCAAGCAGAGATGTGAATCCAGCCAGGAAACATTGACAAGTGGCACAGGCTGAAGAAAGAGCCAGACTTAAATAGCGGACGATAAGTGGAGGCAGCTGATGACAGCTAACTCCAAGGAGCAGCCATACCACTAGAAACCACAAGAGGGAGCCCAAGAGCAGAACTCACAAAAGCGCCACTTACAACCACCGGTGGGAGCCCAAGAGCGGAATTCACAACAGTGATCCCTGTGAGGCAGCTATCGCGGAGGAGTGGACTGACAAGGAGTCAGCAGGTGGAGCAGGAGCTCCCGTCAGGTAACTTTACAGACTGTTGGTGCTTGTAATGTTCCATGAACTGTGTGGTCTCCCACGGTGACTGAACAAAGTGAGGTTCGGCGTGTTTAGAGACCGCGACCCAGTGTTATATGTGCTGTATGTGACTTGGGACATTGGTGAACTGCACGGCGTATGGACACCCATGGTAACTGGACGAAGTGAGAGGTCCAGCATGTTTAATGTCCGTGAGTTCAAGCCGTATATGAAGTGTGCAATATAAAGCTGCAAGTTAAAGGGAACCTGTCACCCCGAAAATCGCGGGTGAGGTAAGCCCACCGGCATCAGGGGCTTATCTACAGGGGCGGTCCCGCTACTGGTCAGGTCGGATGGGCGTCTCTGGTCCGCTGCGGCGCCTCCCATCTTCAGCCACGGCTCCGGCGCAGGCGTACTTTGCTCTGCCCTCTTGAGGGCAGAAGATAGTACTGCAGTGCGCAGGCGCCGGAAAGGTCAGAGGCCCGGCGCCTGCGCACTGCAGTACTTTGTCTGCCCTCAACAGGGCAGAGCAAAGTACGCCTGCGCCGGAGCCGTGGCTGAAGATCAGAAGAGGACGTCTTGTAATGAAGATGGGAGGCGCCGCAGCGGACCAGAGACGCCCATCCGACCTGACCAGCAGCGGGACCGCCCCTGGGTGAGTATAATATAACGTCTTTTTCTCCTTTTTCAGGTAACATCGGGGGCTTATCTACAGCATTACAGAATGCTGTAGATAAGCCCCTGATGCCGGTGGGCTAAGGCTACGTTCACACTAGCGTTCTGCAAGTGTGCGTCGCCTTAGCGTCGGGCGACGCAGCGGCGACGCACGCGTCATGCGCCCCTATGTTTAACATGGGGGACGCATGCGTTTTTGTGTGTTGCGTTTTGCAACACTTGCGTCTTTTTTGCCGCTAGCGTCGGACCAAGAAAACGCAGCAAGTTGCATTTTTCTTGCGTCCGATTTTCGGCAAAAAACGACGCACGCGTCGCAAAACGCAGCGTTTTTGCGTGCGTTTTGCCGCGTTTGTGTGTGCGTCGTGCGTTGCGTCGCCGACGCAGCGGCGCGCAACGCTAATCTGAACGTAGCCTTACCTCACCCGTGATTTTCGGGGTGACAGGTTCCCTTTAATATCACCAGTTGGTGCCTATTTGATGAAAAGTATAATATGAACTGTGCATAACCCGGTTTATGACCCTTTAATAAACCGTATAGACTGTGTTTAAGCGAAAAATCGTGCCTGACTATGTCAATCCCGTGCCAAGCGAGTGTTCCCCAATACACTTTGTGAGAGCAATCTTACAATACATATATGTGTCTACTGACAGATAGATAGATAGATAAATAGATAGATAGATATAGATAGAGAATATATGTTGTTACGATTTTTTGAGAACATGGATCCATTGTATGTCTGTTTTGCAAGCCTGCCAGAAAATCACGCAGTACGGATGCCATACGGATTACATACGGAGGATGCCATGCGCAAAATATGCTGACACACCCTGCCTACGGAGGAGATACGGACCACTATTTTGGGGAGTTTTCTGTGTATTACGGCCGTAAATTATGGACCGTATTTTTATACGCGGAGTGTGACGCCGGCCTTAATCTGTTGCAAATCTGTAAGGAAAAAATAGGCAAACGTGCATGAAAGTTGCGGAATCTCACTTTGCTGGGAATAGGAAATTCTTGAGGTTTTGTGTCATATGTGCAGAAAAATGGAACAAAACAGCAGCGTTTGCACACAATTTAACAAGGGGCAGAAAATCTGCAACATTTAAAAACTCACCAACAGAATATAGGGAATGTAGCCTTATGAGAAATAACACTCAGTTGTCAATTTATTTATACATTTCCTGGCAGTGTAAGGCCAATTTCACACGTCCTGGTTTTTCCGCTACTGGAAAAACCAGTATCGGAGATATCAGTGTCTGTGAGTGTAATACTTGTGGCATAAGTAGCGGCGCCTGGGAAACAGCAGTACGTTAGAGCTGTTCCCCAGCGCCGGGTGCTGAAGACCGCTCGCATCATTCTCACCTGCTCAGCTGGCAATCAGCGCGAGCAGGGGGGAACGTTGCGAGTTATATTCAACTGATAACAGTGAGAGCAGGCGGCAGCTGATGGGGGTATTCATCAGCTGCCGCCTGCACTATAAATAAACCAGCGTGAGTTCCCCTGTATTTTTGATAACCAGTCAGGCAAAACTGACAGCTGCGGGCTGCAACCCTCAGCTGTCAGCATTAGCAAAGCTGGTTATCAAGAGTAGAGCGGATCCCATGCTGTACTTTTTACCGTAATTATTTAGGGCAAGTTCACACTAGGCGTTTTCCTGCAGCAAAACCTGATCTCTGGGCAGGAAAGCAGCTGCAGAAAAAAAGCGTTTTTTCCTTGTTTTTTTCTTGAGTTTCTGATGCTGTTCTGGCATGCTAGATTTGTCTCTTGTGCATACTGATAAAGCTTAGCGTTGAAAAAAAAGTCCTAATCCATAGAATCATATTTTGGCACAAAAAAAATGCAGTAAAACATGACACCGGCATTTTTGGTGCGTTTTTTTCACCATCCATTCAAGTCAATGGGTGAAAAATGCTCAAAGAAGTGACATGCTCTATGTCCAAAAAAACATGCAAAGCACAAAATACTGATGACAAAAAATCCTATATGTGTGCATGAAATTTCTAAATTCTCATAGGCTTTGCTGGTACTGTTAAACTCAGCTGAAAATTTGCATAAAAAGCAGCAAAAACAAATAGTGTGCACTTAGCTTTAAATTAATAATTTAAAAAAAACGGTGTGGGGTTCCCCCTTTTTGACAACCAGCCTTGCTAAAGCAGGCAGGTGCGGGCTGACATTCTCAGGCTGGTAAGGGGCCATGGATGGTGACCCCCTCCATCCTAAAATTAGGAGAACACCGCCGCCCAGAAAAGTCACATCTATAAGGCCAGGATCACACATGCGAGATATACGTTCGAGTCTCGCATGGTAATACCCGGCATAGCCGCCGTCACTCAGGAGCGGAGCGTGAGGCTGCATAGCAATACATGGAGTTCCATGTATTACTATGCAGCCTCACACTCCGCTCCTGAGTGTCGGCGGCAATGCCGGGTATTACCATGCGAGACTCGAACGTATATCTCGCATGTGTGATCCCAGCCTTAAATGTGCAAATACTGGCATTTTGCCCAGCTCTTCCCACTTGCCCTGTAGCAGTGGCAAGTGGGGTTCATATTTGTGGGGTTGATGTCAGCCTCACTAACCAGCAGTAACCTCAATGAGGTTACCACTGCTCACTGATACTGCGCTCGAAGCAGCTCATTTATCAATACTTCTCAGCCTGAACAGTCGCATCTTGGCACCGTCCAGGTCGAAAACCATTTATCCACAGACATGGATTACGGCTTGGGATAGAATGTCGGACAAATAAGGGATATTGCTCTTTTTATTTTAGTTTTATTATAGGAGACATTGGCTTCAATGGAATAGGTGTTAGGTGAGGCTAACTGTGTTTGGTACTTTTAAATAAAAGTAAAACTGTCTTTAGTTTTGATTTCAAATAAAGGACTTTATACGTGCTGTGTTTATTTACCATACAGTTATAGGATTAGTAATGGATAGGTGTCTTAGGGTACCGTCACACAGTGGCACTTTGATCGCTAGGACGGCACAATCCGTGACGTTCCAGCGACATCGTTACGATCTCGCTGTGTCTGACACGCTACTGCAATCAGGGACCCCGCTGAGAATCGTACGTCGTAGCAGATCGCATATAATAGATGTGCCTTTTCTGGGTGGCTGCTTTTTTTTAGGCTGGGAGGAGTCAATATCCATGGGCCCTTACCAGCCTGAGAATACTAGCCCCCAGCTGTCTACTTTAGCAAGAATAGGTGTCAAAAAAATGGTGGGACACCACACTGTTTTTTTAATTATTGATTTAAATAATTAAAAAAAAACAGCATGGGGACCCCTCTATTCTTTATAACCAGCCTTGCTGAAGCTGACAGCTGGGGTTGCAGCCACCAGCTGCCAGTTTTGCCTGGCTGATTATCAAAAATTCAGGGAAACCAACAGGTTTTTTTTTTTTTATTAGAGGCAGCAGGTGTTGGCTGCCGTCACACTAGCAGCGTTTGGTCAGTGTTTTCCCTCAGTATTTGTAAGCCAAAACCAGGAGTGGGTGATAAATCCAGAAGTGGTGCATATGTTTCTATTATACTTTTCCTCTAATTGTTCCACTCCTGGTTTTGGCTACAAATACTGATGTAAAATACTGACCAAATACTGATAGTGTGACGGCAGCCGTAGGCTGATGGGAGTAATAGTCCCATCAGCTGCCGCCTGCTCTCGCTTTTATCAGTTGAATATAACTCAACATTCTCCCCGGCTTGCCAGCAGGGCAGGGGAGAATGAGGAGAGCGGTCTTCAGCACCTGGCGCCGGGGAACAGCAGAGGTACGCGTCACACAAATGACATCCCTGTGTCATTTTGCAGTGTGTGCTACTGTTAAAAAACGGACATGTCAGCGTATATTGCACTTACGTGTACAGACCCATTCGCTTGAATCGGTTTACGTGTGTAAGTATCTCTGGTACGTGTGAAAACTGTCACCACACCGACATGTCAAATAAGCCTAACATAAGGAATGGAATATAGCGATGTGGAGTTCAAAGAGGTTACCGAATTGTTAATTTATGGGACTGGCAAATATTTACCAAAATAGGTCTACACATTGATTCTATATAAATTGTACTGACCAGTAAAATTATTGGGAAAGTCTAAGCGTTAGGTTAAAACAATGCAGTTAACTAAAAGGGTTTTTTTTTGTTGGTTTTTTTTTAGAGATATGAAAAAAAATGTGTGGGCTTTTTTTTTTTTTTAAATACCTGCAAAAAAAACCCCCTCTAAATGCAGGTATCTTCTGCCCATCTTAATAAGGACTAATATAAGAACATGTTAATATGTAGCTTTTACGAATACATTTCCTTACTAGGATTGGGGGGCTTGGTCTCGGGGATGGCCAGCTCTGCGCAGGATTTCTTCTCTTCTTCAGGCAGAGGGTCAGGAGGCTGGTTCTTCTCACCATCCTTGACATCTCCTGGGGGTCCGCCAATTTTTTTTGACACCTGGTTCAGTGAAGAGCGCTGCAGTCTGATACCAACGGTGTGAACTTTAGGTTTTTCTGCACAACTAAAACCTTTCGCTTCTTCCTGAGGAGTCTGGCTCGTTACCCCCTTTCCTGATCCTGAATTCTTCCCTCTCTCAGGTGGACCTCCACCACTGCACACAGAGACCTGGCCTTGCTCCTTTGACCTGCTATCCGTATCAGGGCATTTCCCACCATGTGACGTATCACCCGTCTCCAACACTTTACATTTAACAACTGGTTGGATCTTCGGTGGCCTTCCCCTCTTTTTAACCTGCCCGCTATTTTGGGTGCTAGCAGCCTGTGGACCAACACCTTCATCAGGTGGCCGGACAGAGGTGATCCTGCCATGACCTGTTTCCTTTGGCACCGCAGTACCCTGCCCTGATTTAGGGATGCCCGATCCACTTTGCTGACTAGCCTTTGGCTTTCTCCCCCCTTTCTTTTGAGGGCACGGATCCTCACTGACGCATGATGGCTGCGGACAACCAGGATCTTTCAATGGTTTTGGCCTCCACCTTCTCTTTTTTGCTGGCCCCTCATCCTGACTCGGGCTGCCCACCTCACTTCCCAGCGGAGTTTCTTCACTCTCCCTCTTGCATTGGACAGGTGTCCTGATTTTTGGTTTCCTACCCCTCTTCTTCACCAGGGCGCTGCCACTATTGATGGCTTCTGGCACCTGCGGACAGGACTCTGCTGCTGGTCCTGCACCGCCACCCTTCTCAGGGACATCACCTGCAGCCCTGCCAGACCCACTTACTGATACCTGGAGCCGGACTAGTTTTCTGGGGCGCAGCTCAATCATTTATAGTGATAAAAGCTAAAAGAAAAAAGGTTCTGGGGAAAAAAAAACTAGACAGCCATCCGGTGTGGTACCAGCCTGGAGCACGTGACGTGTGGCTTCATGCCCGCCCACACACCATGAAATCAGTGCCAATGCAACCAAAATCTGGCGGGAGGAGAAGGCCGCAGCCTGGGCGCCTCTCCCGCGTCACCACCTAATACCCTGCGGCCGGACACCTCACTCCCGCCGGGGCCTTCGCTCTCCTCCTGGGCAGCTCCGCTACCGCCACCTCCGTGTTACTTCGGGGGAAAGGATAGACAGGGCACTCCCACATGTGGCCGGAAGTAGCGCGGTTCTGCCGCCCAGCGGGGGACTGAGTTTGTGTGACGGACGAGTCATGTCCTGTGCTGGCGATGATAGGTGGCTGCATAACGGTGCATAATGATGGTAATAACGGCAGTGTGGCGCGGTATAAGCGTGTGATCCATGTACAGCGGGGCCTCACAGCCGGAGAGGGGCCACTGTGCAGGTGGTAGGGACAGAGACCTGGGCTGGGATATGATATTACTGTGAGAATTATAGCATATAACTCCCAGAATAACTACTGACCTAAAACTGAACCCCTAATTACTACAGCCCAAAAACTGAACCCCTAATAATTACTGACCTAAAACTGAACCCCCAATAACTACAGCCCAAAAACTGAACCCCTAATAACTACTGACCTAAAACTGAACCCCTAATAACCACTGACCTAAAACTGAACCCCTAATAACCACTGACCTAAAACTGAACCCCTAATAACCACTGACCTAAAACTGAACCCCTAATAACCACTGACCTAAAACTGAACCCCTAATAACCACTGACCTTAAAACTGAACCCCCAATAACTACTGACCTAAAACTGAACCCCTAATAACTACAGCCCAAAAACTGAACCCCTAATAATTACTGACCTAAAACTGAACCCCCAATAGCTACAGCCCCAAAACAACCCCGAATAACTACTGACCTAAAACTGAACCCCTAATAACTACTGACCTAAAACTGAACCCCTAATAACTACTGTCCTAAAACTGAACCCCTAATAACTACTGACCTAAAACTGAACCCCTAATAACTACAGCCCAAAAACTGAACCCCTAATAATTACTGACCTAAAACTGAACCCCCAATAACTACAGCCCAAAAACTGAACCCCTAATAATTACTGACCTAAAACTGAACCCCCAATAACTACAGCCCAAAAACTGAACCCCTAATAACTACTGACCTAAAATTGAACCCCTAATAACCACTGACCTAAAACTGAACCCCTAATAACCACTGACCTAAAACTGAACCCCTAATAACCACTGACCTAAAACTGAACCCCTAATAACCACTGACCTAAAACTGAACCCCTAATAACCACTGACCTTAAAACTGAACCCCCAATAACTACTGACCTAAAACTGAACCCCTAATAACTACAGCCCAAAAACTGAACCCCTAATAATTACTGACCTAAAACTGAACCCCCAATAGCTACAGCCCCAAAACAACCCCGAATAACTACTGACCTAAAACTGAACCCCTAATAACTACTGACCTAAAACTGAACCCCTAATAACTACTGTCCTAAAACTGAACCCCTAATAACTACTGACCTAAAACTGAACCCCTAATAACCACTGACCTAAAACTGAACCCCCAATAACTACTGACCTAAACTGAACCCCCAATAACTACTGACCTAAAACTGAACCCCCAATAGCTACAGCCCCAAAACAACCCCGAATAACTACTGACCTAAAACTGAACCCCTAATAACCACTGACCTAAAACTGAACCCCTAATAACTACTGACCTAAAACTGAACCCCTAATAACTACTGACCTAAAACTGAACCCCCAATAACTACTGACCTAAAACTGAACCCCTAATAACCACTGACCTAAAACTGAACCCCCAATAACTACTGACCTAAACTGAACCCCCAATAACTACTGACCTAAAACTGAACCCCCAATAACTACTGACCTAAAACTGAACCCCCAATAACTACTGACCTAAAACTGAACCCCTAATAACTACTGACCTAAAACTGAACCCCCAATAACTACTGACCTAAAACTGAACCCCTAATAGCTACAAACCTAAAACTGAACCCCTAATAACTACTGACCTAAAACTGAACCCCTAATAGCTACAAACCTAAAACTGAACCCCTAATAACTACTGACCTAAAACTGAACCCCCAATAACTACTGACCTAAAACTGAACCCCTAATAACTACTGACCTAAAACTGAAACCCTAATAGCTACAGCCCTAAAACTGAACCCCTAATAACCACTGACCTAAAACTGAACCCCTAATAACTACTGACCTAAAACCGAACCCCTAATAACCACTGACCTAAAACTGAACCCCTAATAACCACTGTCCTAAAACTGAACCCCTAATAACCACTGACATAAAACTGAACCCCTAATAACCACTGACCTAAAACTGAACCCCTAATAGCTACTAACCTAAAACTGAACCCCTAATAACCACTGACCTAAAACTGAACCCCTAATAACTACTGACCTAAAACTGAACCCCTAATAGCTACTAACCTAAAACTGAACCCCTAATAACCACTGACCTAAAACTGAACCCCTAATAACTACTGACCTAAAACTGAACCCCTAATAGCTACTAACCTAAAACTGAACCCCTAATAACCACTGACCTAAAACTGAACCCCTAATAACTACTGACCTAAAACTGAACCCCTAATAGCTACTGACCTAAAACTGAACCCCTAATAACCACTGACCTAAAACTGAACCCCTAATAACTACTGACCTAAAACTGAACCCCTAATAGCTACTAACCTAAAACTGAACAACTAATAACCACTGACCTAAAACTGAACCCCTAATAACTACTGACCTAAAACTGAACCCCTAATAACCACTGACCTAAAACTGAACCCCTAATAACTACTGACCTAAAACTGAACCCCTAATAACTACTGACCTAAAACTGAACCCCTAATAACTACTGACCTAAAACTGAACCCCTAATAGCTACTGACCTAAAACTGAACCCCTAATAACCACTGACCTAAAACTGAACCCCTAATAACTACTGACCTAAAACTGAACCCCTAATAACCACTGACCTAAAACTGAACCCCTAATAACTACTGACCTAAAACTGAACCCCTAATAACCACTGACCTAAAACTGAACCCCTAATAACTACTGACCTAAAACTGAACCCCTAATAACTACTGACCTAAAACTGAACCCCTAATAACTACTGACCTAAAACTGAACCCCTAATAACCACTGACCTAAAACTGAACCCCTAATAACTACTGACCTAAAACTGAACCCCTAATAACCACTGACCTAAAACTGAACCCCTAATAACTACTGACCTAAAACTGAACCCCTAATAGCTACAGCCCTAAAACTGAACCCCTAATAACCACTAACCTAAAACTGAACCCCTAATAACTACTGACCTAAAACTGAACCCCTAATAACCACTGACCTAAAACTGAACCCCTAATAACCACTGACCTAAAACTGAACCCCTAATAACTACTGACCTAAAACTGAACCCCTAATAACCACTGACCTAAAACTGAACCCCTAATAACTACTGACCTAAAACTGAACCCCTAATAACTACTGACCTAAAACTGAACCCCTAATAACTACTGACCTAAAACTGAACCCCTAATAACCACTGACCTAAAACTGAACCCCTAATAACTACTGACCTAAAACTGAACCCCTAATAACTACTGACCTAAAACTGAACCCCTAATAACCACTGACCTAAAACTGAACCCCTAATAGCTACTGACCTAAAACTGAACCCCTAATAGCTACAGCCCTAAAACTGAACCCCTAATAACTACTGACCTAAGTCTGAACCCCTAATAACCACTAACCTAAAACTGAACCCGTAATAACTACTGACCTAAAACTGAACCCCTAATAACTACTGACCTAAAACTGAACCCCTAATAACTACTGACCTAAAACTGAACCCCTAATAACTACTGACCTAAAACTGAACCCCTAATAACCACTGACCTAAAACTGAACCCCTAATAGCTACAGCCCTAAAACTGAACCCCTAATAACTACTGACCTAAAACTGAACCCCTAATAACTACTGACCTAAAACTGAACCCGTAATAACTACTGTTCTAAACTGAACCCCTAATGGCTACAGCCCAAAAACTGAACCCCCAATAGCTACAGCCCCAAAACAACCCCGAATAACTACTGACCTAAAACTGAACCCCTAATAACTACTGACCTAAAACTGAACCCCTAATAACCACTGACCTAAAACTGAACCCCTAATAACCACTGACCTAAAACTGAACCCCTAATGGCTACAGCCCAAAAACTGAACCCCTAATTACTGACCTAAAACTTAACCCCTAATAACTACAGCCCTAAACTGAACCCCTAATAGCTACAGACCTAAAACTGAACCCCTAATAACTACTGACCTAAAACTGAACCCCTAATAACTACATCCCTAAAACTGAACCCCTAAATAGCTACAGGTCTAAACTGAAGCCCTAAATAGCTACAGCCCTAAAACTGAACTAATAGCTACAGACCTAAAACTAAACCCCTAATAACTACATGCCTAAAACTGAACCCCTAATAGCTGCAGACCTAAAACTGAACCCCTAATAACTACAGACCTAAAACAACCCCTAATAACTACAGACTAAAACTGAACCCATAATGGCTACAGACTAAGGCTGTGTTCACACGTTGCGGTTTTTTCGCGGTTTTTCCCGATAAAAACGCTATAAAACCGCAAAAAAAACGCATACAATAAGCATCCCATCATTTAGAATGAATTCCGGATGTTTTGTGCACATGATGCGTTTTTTTCCGCAAAAAAAACGCATACCGCACAAAATCCGGACATGCTCTATCTTTTTGCGTTTTTTTTGCGGATTTCCCACTCCAAAATGCATTGGGAAGTGTCCGGAAAAAAACGCGGCAAAAACGCATGCGGTTTTCTTGCGGATTTCATGCAGAAAATGTCCGGAATTCTCAGGAATTTTCTGCATGAATTCCTGAACGTGTGCACATAGCCTTAAACTGAATCTCTAAATAACTACAGACCTGAAACTGAACCCCTAATAGCTACAGACCTAAAACAACCCCTAATAACTACAGACCTAAAACTGAACCCCTAAATGGCTACAGACCTAAAACTGAACCCCTAAATAGCTACAGACCTAAAACTGAATCCCTAAATGACTACAGACCTAAAACTGAACCCCTAAATGGCTACAGACCTAAAACTGAACCCCTAAATGGCTACAGACCTAAAACTGAACCCCTAAATAGCTACAGACCTAAAACTGAATCCCTAAATGACTACAGACCTAAAACTGAACCCCTAAATGGCTACAGACCTAAAACTGAACCCCTAAATTGCTACAGACCTAAAACTGAATCCCTAAATCACTACAGGCCTAAAACTGAATCCCTAAATAGCTACAGACCTAAAACTGAATCCCTAAATCACTACAGGCCTAAAACTGAACCCCTAAATGGCTACAGACCTAAAACTGAACCCCTAAATTGCTACAGACCTAAAACTGAACCCCTAAATGGCTACAGACTGAAACTGAACCCCTAATGGCTACAGACCTAAAACTGAACCCATAAATAGTTACAGACCTAAAACTGAACCCCAAATAGCTACAGACCTAAATTGAACTCCTAATAGCTACAGACTAAAACTGAATCCCTAAATAGCTACAGATCTAACACTACACCCCAAAATGGCTACCGCCCTAAAACTGAACCCCTAAATGACTACAGCCCTAAAACTGAACCCCTAATAGCTACAGACCTAAACTGAACCCCTAAATAGCTACAGACTAAAACTGAACCCCTAAATAGCTACAGCCCTAAAATTGAACCCCTAATAGCTACAGCCCTAAAACTGAACCCCTAAATAGCTACAGATCTAACACTACACCCCAAAATGGCTACCGCCCTGAAACTCAACCCCTAAATGACTACAGCCCTAAAACTGAACCCCTAAATAGCTACCATCCTGAAACTGGACCCCTAAATGGCTGCAGAACTATAACTGAGCCCCTAAATAGCTACAGAACCATAATTGAACCTCTACATAGCTGCAGGCATTACACTGAACCCCTAAATAGCTACAGACATAATACTGAACTTGGAAATAGCTACAGAACTATAACTGAACCCCTACATCTCCGAGCACTAAGAAATACTCGGAGGACACCCGAGCGTCATCGGGAAATCTCGAGCAACGAGTACACTCGCTCATCACTAGTCAGCACCTCTAAGCCCTCTGTTACAACATTCAGGAAAGCTGTATGTATGTCCCCAATACGCTTTGCATAACACAAAAGTTAGCTTTTATTATAATCACCTACAGCGCAGTTTGGTCCAATGGGCATCTCTGGTCTTGGTCCAACGCCCCCTCTTTTCTTACAATTGCCATCCTCCTTCCCTGCTTCATGTGGATGACGTGTTCCCTGTGTTACTGAGGATTTTTTAAAACTAAGAATCAGAATTCAATGGCCCATAGGCGTGTGGATGTTAAATTAATTACAGCAATACTACCACTCCTCTACCCTAGTGATGCCTCTCCACCACTGCTGGTGATTTTTATAGGATGAAATTACTTCATGACTGCAGCGCATTACTGTGACAGTCAATCACTGGGCACTGCGTACCATCTACTTCGTACCCAGGGATTGGCTGCAGCAGTTACGTGTTCTGCAGTCATGATATCGCTGTTACAATCTGTGAACAGTCTCAAGCAGCAGCTGCGGAAAGGCAATGCATAGTGTTGAGCATTCCGATACTGCAAATATCGGGTATTGGCCGATATTCGCTGTATCGGAATTCCGATACTGAGTTCCGATATTTTTGCGATACCGGAATCGGAAGTTCCCATAATGCAATGATGCACTATAATGGAGTGTGGGCGGTGAGTGGGCGGAGACTGCGTGTGTGTGTGCGGGTGGGGTCTGTGTGTGACCGTGGGGGGTCTGTGCGTACCTGCCGGGGCTCTGTGCGGCCTGCCGGGGCTCTGTGCGGGCCTGCCGGGGCTCTGTGCGGGCCTGCCGGGGCTCTGTGCGGGCTGCCGGGGCTCTGTGCGAGCTGCCGGGGGTCTGTGCGTACCTGCCGGGGCTCTGTGCGGGCTGCCGGGGCTCTGTGCGGCCTGCCGGGGCTCTGTGCGGGCCTGCCGGGGCTCTGTGTGGCCTGCCGGGGCTCTGTGCGGGCTTGCCGGGGCTCTGTGCGGGCTTGCCGGGGCTCTGTGGGCTTCCGGGGCTCTGTTCGGGCTTGCCGGGGCTCTGTGCGGCCTACCGGGGCTCTGTGCGGCCTGCCGGGGCTCTGTGCAGACATCGTCCGATGGGACTACAAGTCCCATCGGGCTATGCCTGCTACAATGACAGTGATTGACACATTAGCCAATGATGGGACAGTAGTAGCCCCATCATCCGGCTAATGTGTTGAATGTAAAAAAAAACCACATACATACAACATACATATTACATACAGTACATTCATACATTACATACAATATAGACATACAGTACATATAACATAGAGTACATACTCACCATCACTTGTCACTTTGTTCCCCGAAACCAGTGTCATCTGTAAAAAATATTAAAATAACAACCAATATACTCCCTGTCCGCAGAAATCCACAAGTGTCCCACGACGATCTTCCGTGGAGAACAACAGCATCAGCTGATGCGACCGCTCTCTAGTGGCTCCAGAAACACAATGACGGGAGGAAGGTATCCTTCCGCACTGTATTCCTCCACCGCTGTAAAAAAATAGTCCCTAGGCTCACTTTTGGCATTGCTGTGTGAGAAATTTTCCCATGCAGCAATTGCCATAAAGTGAGACTTTGTCCTAAGGTAACCTCCCAGTGATGCACTGCAGGAGCCATTGTCTCCTGTCAGTGTGTCACTGAGGGTCCTATAGAGCAGTGACATCACCCGATGTCACTGTTCTATAGGGGAGATCGTCGTGGGACACTCGTTATTAATTGGACTACGGCGGACAGGGAGTGTACGGTTTATTATTTTACGTTTTTTGCTAGCGCTGTAGAAGGACAGAAATGGCTTATTTACATTCCGATATTTGTGTCCCATTGACTTGCATTGGTATCGGGTATCGTATCGGCGATATCCGATATTTTTTGGATATCGGCTGATCCAATCCGATACCGATACTTCTTGATATCGGAAGGTATCGCTCAACACTAGCAATGCATCCACAAGCCGAAGACTATGTGCATACGTTGAGTATTTGCTTGCAGAAATATCTGCAAGTTTTCTGCATCTTTTGGCAGGAAAAATGCTGCAGAATAAAATTGCGTTTTTGCCACATTTTTGTATGCGTTTTTTATATGCATTTTTGTTCAGCAATGTGTTTTTTTTAACTAAATAAAGATGTTTAAAAAAAAAAAGTTTTGTAATGTAAATTCTTGGTTCAATACCACCTTTTTCATGCTGATGCAATAGTAGGGCTTGGTTTCAGCAGCTGTCATTGACACCTAGCTCTAGGCTTAAAGGGAACCTGTCACCCCGTTTTTTGAGATTGAGCTATAAATACTGTTAAATAGGGCCTGCGCTGTGTGTTACTATAGTGTATGTAGTGTACCCCGATTCCCCACCTATGCTGAGAAATAACTTACCAAAGTCGCCGTTTTCGCCTGTCAATCAGGCTGGTCAGGTCGGGAGGGCGTGTTCACAGCGCTGGTTCTTCCTCAGCTTTACGTTGGTGGCGTAGTGGTGAACAAGCAGCGCGCGATCTGCGCTGTCATCCCTTTCGTCGGTGGGGGCGGCCATCTTCCTGGGGCCGCGCGTGCGCAGATCGAGTGCTCTGCTGCACGGGGCTTCAGGAAAATGGCCGCGGGATGCCGCGCGTGCGCATTAGAGATCGCGGCGGCCATTTTCCCAAAGCTGAGATGCAAACTCGGCTTTGGGAAAATGGCCTCCGCGATCTCTAATGCGCACGCGCGGCATCCCGCGGCCATTTTCCTGAAGCCCCGTGCAGCAGAGCACTCGATCTGCGCACGCGCGGCCCCAGGAAGATGGCCGCCCCCACCGACGAAAGGGATGACAGCGCAGATCGCGCGCTGCTTGTTCACCACTACGCCACCAACGTAAAGCTGAGGAAGAACCAGCGCTGTGAACACGCCCTCCTGACCTGACCAGCCTGATTGACAGGCGAAAACGGCGACTTTGGTAAGTTATTTCTCAGCATAGGTGGGGAATCGGGGTACACTACATACACTATAGTAACACACAGCGCAGGCCCTATTTAACAGTATTTATAGCTCAATCTGAAAAAACGGGGTGACAGGTTCCCTTTAAGGTACCTTCACACTGAGCAACTTTACAACGAGAACGACAACGATCCGTGATGTTGCAGCGTCCTGGATAGCGATCTCGTTGTGTTTGACACGCAGCAGCGATCAGGATCCTGCTGTGACATCGCTGGTCGTAGCTGAAAGTCCATAACTTTATTTGGTCGTCAGGTCGGCGTGATTCGTTTGTTTGACAGCAAAAGCAACGATGCCTGCAATGTTTTTCACAGAGCTAATAACCAGCGAGAACGATAAGTACGTCACTGGATCGCTCTTGCATTGTTCTGGAGTTGCTGTGTTTGACGTCTCTACAGCGACCTACCAGCGACGCTCCAGCGATCTAGTTTAGGTCGGATCGTTGTCTATATCGTTGGAGCGTCGCTAAATGTGACGGTACCTAGTAATGAAAAGGTGTTAGCCAGACACCCTCATTGCTAAGCCGATAAGTAAATACTAACAACACATACATTGTCACCAGCCTGTATAGGAGTGATAACAGAACTAAGGCTACTTTCACACTAGCGTGTACTCGGCCCGTCACACCGACGCATACTGTGGAAGCGCCGCACAACGGGGGCAGCGGATGCATTTTTCCAGCACGTCTGCTGCCCCATTGTGAGTTGCGGGGAGGTGGGGGCGGAATTCCGGCCGCGCATGCGTGGTCGGAAATGGTGGACACGACACTCAAAAAAAAATTGCAAGCAACGTTTTTTTGTTCGAACGGTCTGCTACAACTCGACGCAACCGTCGCACGACGGTTGCGACGTGTAGCAATGCATCGCTAATGTTAGTCTATGGGAAAAAAAACGCATCCTGCAGACAACTTTGCAGGATGCGTTTTTTCCCCAAAACGACGCATTGCGACGTATCCCAAATGACGCTAGTGTGAAAGTAGCCTTACATACAAAGGCTGTAACTAAACAGCTACTGTTAATTTTAATGAAAAAAAAATTGTGGGCTCCCGCATAATTTTAATAACAAGCAGAGGTAAAGCTGATGGCTGATGTTAATATTCTGGGAAGGAGCCAATAACCATAAAGGTTCCCAGGCTATTAATATCAGCTCACAGCTGTTTGCTTAGACTTTACTGGCTAGTTTACAGGGGACCCCTGAAAAAAATTGATATAGGGTCCCCCTATAAAATCTAACAAGCAAATGCTAGGCATACAGCTGCGGGCTGATATTAATAGCCTAGGAAGGGGCCATGGATGTTGACCCCTCCTAGACTAAAAATAACAGCTCTCAGTCACCCCAGTAAAGGCGCGTCTATAAGATGCGCCAGATCTGGCACTTAGCCTCGCTCTTCCCACTTGCCCTGCAGCTTTGGCAAGTGGGGTTCATATTTGTGGGGTTGATGTCACCTTTATATTGTCAGGTGACATCAAGCCCACAGGTTAGCAATGGAGAAGTGTCTATAAGGCCTCTTTTACACTTCCGTCGTTTGCAATCCGTCGTTTAGGGCAAAAAACGGATCCTGCAAATGTGCTCACAGGATGCATTTGTTGCCCATAAACTTGTATTAGCGACGGATTGCCACACGTCGCATCCGTCGTGTTTTGGCGGACCATCGTCACAAAAAAAGTTCAATGTAACGTTTTTTGTGCGTTGCATCCCCCATTTTCGACCGCGCATGTGTGGCCGAAACTCCGCCTCCTCCTCGGACTGCAGAATGGGCAGCAGATGTGGCGAAAGGGCTGCAGCTGCAGCAAAAGGGCTGCAGCAAAAGGGCTGCAGCCTTGCTATGTATAGCACAAGTGATTGGATGATCGCAGCTTCAAGTCTCCTAAGGTGACTATTAAAGCAAGCAAATTTAAAAAAAAAATAAAAGTTCAAATCACCCCTCTTTTGCCCCATTGAAAATAAAATAATAAAAAAATGACACATATTTGGTATCATCGTGTTCAGAAATGTCCGCTCTATCAAACTATAAAAATAATCCGATCGTTAAACAACGTAAGAAGAGAAATAAAATCAAAACTTCTGAATTACGTTTTTTTTGGTAGCTGCAACATTGCAATAACAGGCGATCAAAACATTTTATCTACCCCAATATGGTATCAGTAAAAATGTCAGTTTGGCGTGAAAAAAATAAGCCCTCATCCAGCCCCAAATCCCAAAAAATGGAGACGCTACGGGTCTTTGGAATAAGGCACCTTTTTTTTTTTTTTACAAACTTTGGAAATTTTTTTTCACCACTTAATTGGAACCTGTCACTCCCCCCCTGGCATTTTTAACTAAAAGAGCCGCCTTGTGCAGCACTAATGCTGCATTCTGTCAAGGTAGCTCTTTTATTTACGATACGATACGATACACTTTATTGATCCCGGGGGATATTATGGTATTACAGCAGCAATACCAACAGCAGTACATAAAATATTAGGACACAAATCTTGCACAGGTATACCAACATTACATAACAAATAAATGTGGGTAGTTCAGGTATATAAGTCACTGTTAATTGACATTAGTACACTGCAATCAGTCATTCTTGTCTACCACCCTTAGGAAATTATTATACATCCCCATAGCAGTAGGTACAAACGATTTCCTGAATTTCTCCTTCTTATACCTTAGTAGGATTAGACGGCTGCTGAATGTGCTCTTCTGCTTCAAGAACAGCTCGTATAGTGGGTGTGTATTATTGATCATTATAGCTCTACACTTCTTCTGAATTCTATTCTCCAATACCTTCTCAAAAGAGTCAAAATGGAGGCCAACAGCCGCGCTTGCCTTCTTGATAAGTTTGTTGGGCTTATTAGCGTCAGATATTCGCACACTACTGCCCTAGCATATGATAGCAAAAACATGGCGCCACAACGGACTGGTAGAACATTTCCAGTTCTGGTACCCCCTGTGATTGAAGGTGCTGGAAGACAGTACACAGTTGGTTTTCACACGCTCTGAGGACACATGGACTGAGGCCATCAGGCCAGCTGCTTTGCCAATAACAAGTCTACTAGACTGTTTTCTCATTTCGCTTTGGGAGACGGTGAAAGCAGGCAGTTTATCCCCCAATGTCAATGCTGCCGATCCTTTCCCAGCTCCATCCCCCATTCCTGATTACGCTGTGCTTGTGTTGGTGAATCTGTTGAAAAACTCATTCATTTCATTAGCCAAGGGCAGATCCACTTCCACATGCTCCGGATTTGCCTTAAACCCAGTTAGCTGTTTCATGCCAGACCACACCTCCATGGAATTGTTGTGTGACAATTTGTTTTCTAATTTAATTCGGAACACCTCACGGGCATTCTTAATTTTCCCCTTTAAATCCGTTTGTATCAATTTCAGTTTCCTTGTATCCTTCATTTTAAATGCCATTTTTTCTTGTTTAGTAAGTGTTTCAATTCTATTGTAATCCAAGGCTTGTTATTTGCATAACATCGAATCTTTTTAGCTGGTACAACACTGTCAGTACAAAAATTTACATAATCCGTTACTCACCCGACAATATCATTTACCGTATATACTCGAGTATAAGCCGAGATTTTCAGCCCACTTTTTTGGGCTGAAAGTCCCTCTCTCGGCTTATACTCGAGTCATACCCAGGGGTCGGCAGGGGAGGGGGAGCAGGGGCTGTGAAATTATACTCACCTACTCCTGGCGCCGTCCATGCAGGTCCCTGGCTTTCCCGGTGCCGGCAGCAGCAGATTCTTCCTGTACTGAGCGGTCACATGGTACCGCTCATTACAGTAATGAATATACGGCTCCACCTCCCATAGAGGTGGAGCTGCATATTCATTACTGTAATGAGCGGTAACGGTGACCGCTCAGTACAGGATGAAGCTGCGGCATCGGGGAAGCAGGGACTGCACAGCGCCAGGACCAGGTGAGTATACGGGGAGGGGGAGCGCTGCGCTGCTCGATAGTCACCTTTCCTCGTTCTGGGCGTCGCTCTGTCTTCTGCAGTGACGCTCAGGTCAGAGGGCGCGGTGACGTAGTTAGTGCGCGCCCTCTGCTGAGCGGAAGATGGAGCGGCGCCGGAACAAGGAGCAGGTAACTATTGAAAGTGCCGGGGGCTTAGCGACGAAGAGGTGAGTATGTGATTTTTTTTTTTATTGCAGCAACAGCAAATGGGGCAAGTGTCTGTATGGAGCATCTATGGGGCCATAACATTTGTGCAGCACTATATGGGGCCATAACATTTGTGCAGCACTATATGGGGCCATAACATTTGTGCAGCACTATATGGGGCGATAACATTTGTGCAGCACTATATGGGGCCATAACGTTTGTGCAGCACTATATGGGGCCATAACATTTGTGCAGCACTATATGGGGCCATAACGTTTGTGCAGCACTATATGGGGCCATAACATTTCTGCAGCACTGTACGGGGCCATAGCGTTTGTGCAGCACTATATGGAGCAAGTGTCTGTATGGGGCCATAATTAACGTTTTTGGAGCATTGCGGTATATGGGACAAGTGTCTGTATAGAGCATCTTATAGGGCCATAATCAAGGTTTGTGCAGCACTATATGGGGCATCTTATGGAGCATCTTATGGGGCCATAATCAACATTTGTGCAGCATTATATTGGGCAAATGTGTCTATGGAGCATCTTATGGGGCCATTATTAACCTTTATGCAGGATTATATGGGGCATATTTTAATATGGAGCATCTTATGGGGCCCATCATAAACTGTATGGAGCATTATATGGGGCTCCTGATTCAATATGGATATTCAAAAACACTTAACCTACTGATGTCTCAATTAATTTTACTTTTATTGGTATCTATTTTTACTTTTGACATTTACCGGTAGCTGCTGCATTTCCCACCCTAGGCTTATACTCGAGTCATTAAGTTTTCACAGTTTTTTGTGGCAAAATTAGGGGGGTCGGCTTATTCTCGGGTCGGCTTATACTCGAGTATATACGGTACATCATCATGCTCTCCCGTCGCATATCACCTCCCAGTCTGTGAGGTCAAAGCAGTCTTGTAGAGCCTTCTCTGCCACTGGAGTCCACTTCCTGATTAGTTTTATTGTCGCTGGTTGTTTACTAACAACAGGTTGATATGATGGAGACAATAGTATGAGGTTGTGGTCTGATTTCCCCAGGGGGGGCAGTGCAATCGATGAGGCAGCTTTAACATTCGCATAGAGGAGATTCAATATACTGTTGTCCCTTGTGGCACATTTTACATATTGATAGAACTTTGCAAGAGCCTTTGAGATCATGGCTCTGTTAAAGTCCCCAGAGGTTACAGTTAACGAGTTTAGATACTTTGTCTGAATGCGATCTAACACCCCAAACAATACTTCCCCAGCTGCCTCTTGGTTTGCGGGTGAAGGTATATACTGTTGTGAATTCCGCTCTTGGGCTCCCTCCGGTGGTTGTAAGTGGCACTTTTGTGAGTTCTGCTCTTGGGCTCCCTCTTGTGGTTTCAAGTGGTATGGCTGCTCCTTGGAGTTAGCTGTCAGCAGCTCCTTCCACTGATCATCTTTTCTGCTCGGCTATTTATGCCT
Organism: Ranitomeya imitator; assembly: GCF_032444005.1. Taxonomy (NCBI): domain Eukaryota; kingdom Metazoa; phylum Chordata; class Amphibia; order Anura; family Dendrobatidae; genus Ranitomeya; species Ranitomeya imitator. The sequence goes on from NC_091287.1 coordinate 121,016,223, forward strand.
GGCTCTTTCCTTCAGCCAGTGCCACTTGTAAATGGTTCCTGGTTGGATTCACATCTCTTTGGATTTCCCTGTTATCCTGACCAGTTCAGCAAAGCTAAGTTCTTGCTTGCTCTTTTCTGTTCACAGATTGTGGACTTGTCCGTTCTGTTCTTTCTATGTTTGTCCAGCGTTATCAGTATGAATTAATTCTGTCTTGCTGGAAGCTCTGGGAAGCAGATTTGCCCTCCACACCTTTAGTCAGGTGTGGAGATTTTTTGTTAAACTCTGCGTGGATTTTTGTAGTGTTTTATACTGACCGCACAGTATTCCTTCCTGTCCTATCTATCAAGATAGACTGGCCTCCTGTGCTCATCCTGGTTTCATTCTGTGTATGTCTTTTCCCTCTCCACTCACAGTCATTATTTGTGGGGGGCTAATCTATCCTTTGGGGATTTTCTCTGAGGCAAGACAGTTTTCCTGCTTCTATCTTTAGGGGTAGTTAGCTCTTAGGCTGTGACGAGATGCCTAGGGAGAGTTAGGAGCATTCCACGGCTACTTCTAGTGTTGTGTTGAGCTTAGGGACTGCGGTCAGTACAGTTACCACTTCCTTCAGAGCTCGTTCCATTTTGCTCCTAAACCACCATATCATAACAATATACATGACTACTGTAATGCAAATAGAGAATTCCCTAGGTAGATAGTAGGGCCTGAGGCCAGCTGCTAAGAGTTCAATATTTTGACTGCAGTGACTTTCCTTAACAGTAATATGCCGCTGATTGCACCATCTGTTATTAATGTATAATACCATCCCACCACACTTCTTACCACACTTAGCTTTGCCTCGATCAGCCCGGACCATGTAAAACCCTGGAATCGAGACACTTGAATCAGGGACCTCCCCATGTAACCAGGCTTCTGTAAAGCACATGAGACTGCATTCCTTGAACTCCATCTGAGTTTTACACAGGGCTAGCAGTTCATCCATATTATTTCCCAGCGAGCGTACATTACCCATGATAATGGATGGGACCGCTGGTTTAAACCATCTTCTCCTGGACTTCATCTTTTTTCCTGCTCTGCAGTCTCTGAAAGGTCTCCACACTTCACGGGGAGCAAGTGGTATGGCCACAACTGGAGTAGCCTTCATCCTGCTCAGCTCCAGAAGTCGATCCCTTGAATACACAAGTTTAGTGACAGACTTTGGGGCAACCAGCAGATCAGTGTCCCTGTCCTTCGCTCCAGTCTGCGCCGTATCTGACTGTTTCCAGTATTCTCCTCTGTACACGGATGGTTGCATCAGTAACCAACAAGGTAGAAGCTGTGTGTATTGTGGAACTGTGGCTGGTAGTGGTTGCATTAGATTCATGTCCATGGGTGCATCTTATCACTGATATCCATTTAGGAGTTGCATGTACCTGTAGGGGGGATGTACGTAGTAGTGGCAGATCTGGGTGCTGATCCACCACTGCGTGTCCAGAGGCAGTTGGTTGTATGGGTGAATGGTTTCCGCCTTCCCACAATGGTCCGTCATGCAGGAACAGTGCTATCCACAGTTTATAAACCATCCATCAATCCGAGGTTACAAATTAGGAGTCCATAAAGGTATCAAATCCAGTGGAAAGTCCAAAAGAACAGACAACATACAGAGAAAAAAACAAAAGAGTAACTGCTGCTGCAATGGGCTGCCAGTAGCACAGCACCGTGTTATCTCCTCTGCCTCTGACTTGCAGAGAGCAGACAGACACGTCTGCTCACTCCGGAGTTTGGGGTCCCTTCCAACGCTGCAATATTAGTTTTTTTAATTTGCCCGCCATATCTGTAGACTGCTTCTCATTGGTGAGACTTTGATGTTAGTTGGTATGGACGATGTTGCTACTAGTAATTTCTTTGTTGGAGCGCAGGCGACTTTTCTCGAGGATAAGTTTTGTTAAGAATTTGTAGCAGTAAGTTGTATCGAACACAGATACATATTACACGCAGATCTCACAGTGGCAAATTCATCACTGCTCATGTTACATTTACAGAACTCAAGCATTGGGAGATCTACATTATACATCACATATGAGACACCCAGACTGCTTTATACGTCACATAGGAAACGCCGATACGGCCTTGTACATCACATAGGAAACCCTGGGACTGCTGTCTATACAGTGGCATGTAAAAGTTTGGGCTCCACTGGTCAACATTACTGTTATTGTAAACAGTTAAGCAAGTTGAAGCTGCCATAACCCGATCGCCTCTGCTACATTCATGCGATGATCAGATCACCGTATGTAGCAGAATTTGCTGACTTGCTATGAGCGCTGACCACCGGGCGGTGCTCATAGCAATCCGGCAGTGACAACCATAGAGGTCTGCAGGAGACCTCTGGTTGTCATGCAGGCCCATTGGTGACCCGTGGTCACGTGATGGGGTCACCGATGGGCGGGATTTCCAGGTGATTGCCGGAAGTGCGCATTAAATGCCGCTGTCAGAGTTTGACAGCAGCATGGAACAGGTTAACATCTGCAGGTGGTTCGCGATTCCACCCGCCGCTGTTTCGGGCATATGTCAGCTGTTAAAAACACCTAAAAAAAAGGGGAGAAAAAGTCAATGCATGAACATAGCGCACTCCTGGATGAGAAAAAAATATCAAAATGCTTTATTGATGACAGACAAAAAACACCCAAGATGCTTAAAACATTTAAAAACAATATGAAACAACACAATCAAATCCCTGGAATAAATAGAGTCCATATATGAATCAGTATGAACCGTGACACAGATGAACAAACTCATGATATAGGGGTCTATATACAGAGTTGTGTATAAATGGGACCTGTACAAAACACCTGACGTGTCGGAAAAGATGTGTGCTTAGCGCCGGAGCCCACATCAAAGGGGGAAACGTGCCATGCGCTGTACTAGTACGGCGCATGCCTTGAGGGGGTTAAAGTTCCAGCTGTTGGAGGATCCTCTTATCACCATAGGTTGTTGTTACCTGTAATAATGGGACTGAATGGAAGACCTGAATACAATGTTTATGAGGTGTGTATAGTACTTTGTACATAGAGTGTATATAGAAATCATGTGCTGTACGATGGGCAGGTTCGTAAAATAATTAAGGAAAAGCAGATCCATAGATTAAATAGTAACATAGTTATTAAGGTTGAAGGAAGACTTTAAGTCCATCTAGTTCAACCCATAGCCTAACCTAACATGCCCTAACATGTTGATCCAGAGGAAAGCAAAAAAAACATGTGGTAAAGAGTAAGCTCCACATTGGGGAAAAAAATTCCTTCCCACCTCCACATACGGCAATCAGACTAGTTCCCTGGATCAACACCCTATCAAGGAATCTAGTATATATAACCTGTAACATTATACTTTTCAAAATAAGGGTGTCGGTCTTTCATATTGCCGAAATCAGGTGATGTATCTTAATAAAAGCTGTCCTCTGCTGTGCTACATATTAATAGTTCATAGCTGTCAAGCCAACATTTTCGGCTGCCGTCTAGTTATAAGAAGGGACAAAACAGCATCTTTAAACACAAAAGGATCCCACGTGCTTCATAAAAATAGCTATCTGATTTGCTAAGCCACGGTGCCCCTTCCAGTCATTGCGTTCCCTGAAGTATATTGTATAAAAAGAATGTTAATCATGCTGACATTTTATGCGCATAGACTATTTTTCATTATTTTATCCAGAACTTTTTCTCTTTCAGGTTTTTTTCCATTTACTGTACCATGTCAATTGTTAATGAGAAAAGCGAGATACAAAATACTCCTGCATGCTTCATCTGTGTTACCATGGAGACCGGCAACTCCGACGTGTAATACCGCTAAACTGGAAATTGGCATTTTAAATTGTGTGGCGGCACACTATATTCTCGGAGACTAATTGCAAATAAAGTTGGGCAAAAAGTGTAAAATCTTTTCACATCTTCTAGATGCTGTGATTTGCAGCTGGCTTATTGGAAATTCAGAGGAAATTACAAATTACGACACATTTAGCACACACCTTCCGAAATATTCTTTCTTATTACTTTAGGTTTTAGGAAGATATGGCTTCCCCCTGTACACAGCATTTGTGCAGGTTTGCAATAACGCACACTTTTAGCAGAAAAAGCAATATACTGAGCTCGCTATAAAATACAAATTGTTGGGAAGGATTTTATTATACGGTTCAAAATGTGACATTGCTATTTTGTCAAAGAATGAGTGTATGCTGCAGAACTTACTGCCGTCTGAGAGGCTGTATTAATGGGGTCCATATACTAGGATGGAACAAGGCTGCACCCTCTAATCGGCCATGCCCACTGGACAGCCTCATCACTAATGGGGGTGCAGCCTTGCTCAATAGAAGTGTAGAGGCCGTGCCCACCAGACGGGCTCTGGCTGGGACTATGCATAATGCATAGATACCCTTTGGTCCTGGCTCAGAAACCAGCGAATCCCCACAGCGCACAGTGAATACTCTGGGAGGATCCACACTCTGTGTGACTGCAAACCTATTAATTTCGACAGGACAACACCTTTAAAAATAAAAAAGTGGACTCGCCTTACTAATCCCCTTTGCTTAATTTCCCAAGCTTTTAAGGTCCCTCATCAATCTTGCTGCTTCTTTTGGCTGTGTGGTAACATGATTGTTGCACCCAATTACCCGTTGGAATTGGATGGAGGAGAGGATATAAGGCTTGTGGAGGATTTGCAGATGACTGATTGAATTTTTAAGCATCCTAGGCATTTTAAAAACTAACCTGTTGATGAGGACGCATGTGCTTTTCCTACAAGTATATTTTGGTAAATTAGTACATTCTCCATACACATTACATGCTGAAACATCTGCCTTTTCCCATCCTTTTGTTAATCTTTAAATGTACAAATATTCTGACAATTGGTATGATGTCATTATGTTGTTTTGCTAAACACTCTCAGGTCGATTTCACACATTAATATTTTGCAGTCCAAATACGGACCATGAAGCATGGACTGGCCTCGGGTTTCTTGACCATGAGATCCACAGGCATATAAAGCTGTCGGGTTCAGGTCAGAAAACCTACAGCAGATCTATGCATCGTGGTCCTTGGTGTGAGGTCAGATTTTCACTTCCATGTTTTACGATCTGTCAGCGCTATGTAACAGTTTGTAGAGGCACGTCCCACTGATAAAAGAAATGGAAGCAGTCAATTTTTTGATATATCCAGACAAAATAACAGAGGCACAGCACTGTGCCAGATAAAGATTCCTAAGACTTTTCGTGTTATGGGAAATGTGTTTTCTAAATTAGACACATTAGGAGTGGTGACAAGTCCTCTTTAACACCTTCTCAACATGTGGCATACATATATATCCTGTGCAAGGTGTCACTTATGAGAGGTTCTGCTGTTCTGACCCCTCAGGGGCTCTCCCAGTGGGTGATAGCACTCGCAAACCATAACGGTAACATCTGCACTATAATATGGTGCTCTTTCCCATCTGAGCTTTGCACTGTGCCTCAAAAATATTTCCCAATTAAATGTGGGGTATTGGTGCACCCAGGATACATTTTTACAACAAACTGAGTTCTATTTTATCCTATTAGCCTTTAGAAAAACTAAAAACTTGGGACTAAAACAACATTTTAGTGGTAAAATTGTAATTATTCTTTCTTCACTGCCAACTGTTATAAAATTCTGTGAGGCACATGTGGTGTCTATATGATCACTGTACCCCTAGAGGAATTAATTGGTAATTGTTGTTTGTAACATTTCTGTTGTTTTGGTGCCTCAGGGACTCTGACAATGTAACCCTCAAACCATTCCAGCAAAATCTGAGCTCCAATATGACGCTTCTTCCCATCTGAGCTTTGCATTGTGCCTCAAAAGTAGTTTTCAACCACATATTTGGTATCAGTGTTTTCAGGAGAAATTGCACAAAACATTTTGGTGTCCATTTTCTCCTGCTACCCTTGTGAAAATGAAAAAATGTGGGTCTAAAACAACATTTTTGTTGGGAAAATATTTTTTTTTCATTTTCTCAGATAAATGTTGCAAAATTCTGCTAAGAACCTGGGGGTTCAAGATGCTCACCGCACATCTAGATAAATTCCTTGAGGGATTTTGTTTCCAAAATGGAGTCAGTTGTATGTGTGGTTTCCACTGTTTAGGCACATCAGGGGCTCTCAAAACGTGACATGGCGTCCACTAATGATTCCAGTCAATTTTGCATTCAAAAAGTCAAATGGAGCTCTTTCCGTGCCGTGCCCTGCCTTGCTCCCAAACAGTAGTTTCCCCCCATATATGGTACATTTCAAAAACCTGACCTGCACATCCAAAAATAGACTCAGTGTGAACAGGTGCTGAACCTAGAGTCGCCAACTCGTATATAGTTAAGTAAATAAGGCAGCACACTGCAGCGCCAAAACATGCAAACTTGAAAACACGAAATTTGAACTGCATTACTGCACTAGAAATATGAAAAATGCTGCCTTATTTACTTAACTAATCCCCCCATATATGGGTTATCACTGTACTGAAGAGAATTTGCACAACAAATTGTATGGTTCAATTGCTCCTGTTACCCTTGTAAAAATAAAAAAATGGCTAAAATAACATTTCTCTGGGAATAATGTGATTTTTTATGTTCACAGCTCAACGTTATAAACTTCTGTCAAGCACCTGGGGGTTCATGGTGCTCACCACACATCTAGATGCATTCCTTGTGGAGTCTAGTTTACAAAATGGGGTCACTTGTGATTAGGGGCTGTCTTTATGGAGTATGGCGTCCACTAATGATTCCAGCAAATTTTGCTTTCAGAAAGTCAAATGTAACGTCTTCCCTTCCGGGCTCTGCTGTGCACACAGACAGTAATATTCCCCCACATAAGGGATTTCGTCATACTCAGGAGAAATTGCACAACAAATTTATGGGTCCATTTTCTTCTGTTACACTTGTTAAAATAAAGAAATTTGGTTCTAAAATACATTTTTTGTGAAAAAAGTTAAATGTTCATTTTTTCCTTCCACATTGGAAGCAATTCTTGAGGGGTGCAGTTTTTAGAATGGTGTCAATTTGGGGTATTTTCTGTCATATAGACCCCTTAAAGTCACTTCAAATGTGATGTGGTCCCTAAAAACTGGTTTTTTACATTTTGTTGGAAAAATTAGAAATTGCTGGTCAAATTTTAACCCTTCTAACTTCTTAACACAAAAAAAAATTCAAAAATTGTGTTGATGTAAAGTGGGATTCATTGAAGACTTCAAGAGTTATTACCTCATAAAGTGACACTGCTCCGAGTTGTAACATTTGACCTGCTCAGGAAGGTGAAAACAGGCTAAGGGGCAAATGGATTAAATAAAGCAAACTATTATTTTCGTATTTGTATCCCTCAAAATTTGTCATTGCAATTTTAACCACCCTTTGGCACTTTACTGCCAGTTTGAACATCTCCGCGGAAATGGGCACACTTGGGACACATTATCGGCCTCCTTGCACATCAAATTTATCCAAATTGTCAGCGTTTTGTGCCCAAAAAAATGCTAATCCAGTCACTGACTGCAGTAGCATTTCTGGTGTGGTGCACGGAGATGCACACCACAGAGGAAAAAATTTGTATGCAACAATGAAATATGCTTAAGGCTAGGTTCCCATTGCGTTAATGGGACCGCGCTAACGGACAGGGTTGCACGGCGAAATTAACGCCGTGCAACGCGTCCGTTAGCGCGCCCATTAACAGCAATGGGGCCGTGCATCACTAGCGCGTGCCATTTTCAGCACGCGCTAGCGATGTGCTGGTGTTTTGTGGCGTGCCGCGGACGCTGCTTGCAGCGTCCGAGGCACGCCCGCGGTCCGTTCCCCGCTCTCGCAGATCAGAGATCTGCGCGAGCGGGGACGTTTAATGCGACCCCTTTACAACACATTGCGTTAGCGCAATCCACTAGCGCTAGGTGCTAAACGGATTGCACTAACGCAATCTGAACCTAGCCTAAATGAAATTAGTGACGTTGGAGAACAAAATTATGTCTTTTGCATTTAGTGAAATAATGAACACTAGACATCCATACTTGAACATAGTCACTTTAAAATATTCTGAAATGAACTAAAGAATCAAGGTTAAATAATTGAAATCAGGGTTCTTCTTGTTTGTCTATCATCCAGGGCTGTAGTCACCTAAAAAAATACTAAGCAGTGTCGGTGGAGCTAGCAATTGAACAAACATTGTAATGAAATTAAGAGGCACGGGGGTAACATATTTTTACTTTATACTGCTAGATCCAAGTTCTACATACTATATAGGTAATTACTATATAGTGCTATACATCACAGGGGATACTGTTAGCGTAGACGTTCTCTTTACTCTTCTTCTCCAAATTCATATGATTTCTTCCAATGACTGCAGAAATTATTGCTGACACATCTTTGACCCAATAGCTTCTGCTATTTACAACCTCTATAGCAGCGCTATTAAATTCAAAGTCCACACCACTTAAATGTATTCGGACTCAACTAAGATCACCTACATTAATTTAGACCCCAAACCAGACCTCTAACATTACCAGAATTACATCTTATACCCCAAAACAAATTTAGAGACCATCAGATATGAGGATGAAAAATGTTCACTTTCATCCCCTTCAGGTTCCTACATTGGCATCAGAAACCAGTGCAGATGTGTCAAGAGCTGAAGAACACCTGAGACCCTCAGATCAGGGAGACGAACAGTCAGAAGCTGACTGGAATTTTTTGAAAGAGCAGGAACATGAAATTCAGAAAAAAAGGGTCCATTGGAGTTCTAGGGGTGAGAAAAGCAGCAGTCTGTTAGATGAGGGTGGTAGAAGCTGCCAAAGGCTCTATGAGGGGACAGATGGCAAAGGCGGTTTGACAAAATCAGGCAGCAGAACCTTTATTTAATGAGGTGTGGGAAAAACCAGATATTATTATTTATTATTATAGCGCCATTTATTCCATGGCGCTTTACATGTGAGGAGGGGTATACATAATAAAAACAGGTACAACAATCTTGAACAATACAAGTCACAACTGGTACAGGAGGAGAGAGAACCCTGCCCACGAGGGCTCACAATCTACAAGGGATGGGTGAGAATACAGTAAGTGAGGATAGAGCTGGTCGTGCAGTGGCTTGGTCAATCGGTGGTTACTGCAGGTTGTAGGCTTGCCGGAAGAGGTAGGTCTTCAGGTTCTTTTTGAAGGTTTCGATGGTAGATGAGAGTCTTATATGTTGTGGTAGAGAATTCCAGAGTAGGGGTGATGTGTGAGAGAAATCTTGTATGCGATTGTGGGAAGAGGAGATAAGAGGGGAGTAGAGAAGGAGATCTTGTGAGGATCTGAGGTTGCGTGCAGGAAAGTACCGGGAGACGAGGTCACAGATGTATGGAGGAGACAGGTTGTGGATGGCTTTGTATGTCATGGTTAGGCTTTTGTACTGGAGTCTCTGGGTAATGGGGAGCCAGTGAAGGGATTGAGGGATTGACAGAGGGGAGAGGCCAGGGAATAGCGGGGGGGACAGGTGGATTAGTCGGGCAGCAGAGTTTAGAATAGATTGGAGGGGTGCGAGAGTGTTAGAGAGGAGGCCACAGAGCAGGAGGTTACAGTAGTCGAGGCGGGAGGTGAGGGCATGGACTAGGGTTTTTGCAGATTCTTGGTTTAGGAGATATCAGAAGGACCCAGTGGCTCTATGAGGGGTAAGAAGATGTGAGGTAAGAGTTTCAGGGGCAGACATATAGCTGTTGCAGCTGCATCAGAACCGGTGTAGGGGGCTCTTGTAGAGTGATAATAATGAGGGTAATCTGGCCTGTTTCTCGGAACCTGAGGCTTTGGGGGCCCTGCGGCCAGATTGCCCTTATCATATCTGCCATGGCGGGCAGGAAGCAATCCCCCAGCTCCGCTGCCTACTGGAGAAAAGAGCAGCAGAGCTGCAGGAACACGTCCTCAGCATTCTCTGTGACATAGGTGTGCACGGATTGATGATGTCAGCATGCCGCGACCCAGTGTCATTTCAAAAGTTGCGAAGAAGAGAGAAGCTATGCCTTGAGGGAACGGACAGACTGGTGAGTGTTTTTTTCCCACTGCACTGGGGAGAGAACAATAAGGGTGATCCGTGGGTGGGGGAGAGTACAATGAGAGATGTGGGGATATGATAATGAATGGGTTGGGGAGAGGACAATGTGGGGGTGGGGAAGAGGGATGGGAGTAAGGGGGACCTATAATGGATTTATGAACAAGGGGAGAGGAAGGAGGACGTTTATGGATGTACAATAAATTAGATAGTGGAGGAGGGTGCTAAATCATTGCTAGTATTCTCCCCCTTCCCACAATACATTATGACATGATCAAAGACCTAAAATTTATTGGGGAGAGGAGAGGTTAAGGTGCATATGACGCTTGTCACGACTGTTATCAGGTGTCACAGGACCAGGGGCTCCTTCCATGTCCCTAATGTAAACTTCCATGTCCCTAATGCTAGGGGATGCTCTAGCTCGCCCTGCTCCCTGGATTACTTCTGATGGTGAATATGCCAGGGCCACATACCTTACCTTAGCCCCTGAATACGCCCTCAGTCTGTACCCTTCCACCACCCATAGAAGAGGGGAGTAGTATTAAAACATCGTACACCAAACCAGACTAACAATTTAGTACGAACAGAGGTAACGAGAAAATACCAAACATACAAATATACTCACACATGCAACAGAGAAATACATTGGGAAGTGGGGGATGGGGTTAAACCAAAGTAGGAAAAGAAAGGGAATTATCACACACACAAAACCTAGCAACAGTCTAACAGTGCACAGAGGAGAGCCTAAATGCTCCAGAAGCTCTTAACAGAGCAGATTAACCCCTGCACTGCCAAAAGAAATTCACACCGTTTAATAAGAAGGTGAATTGCTTCTAATCAGTGCAGGAAGAGACAACCAACCCAACCAGTATATGGATAGCCAGAAAAGCACCGAGCAGGTAATAGATATAAAATGCTTTTATTTAATAATAATGGCAAGCTTTTAATAATACAACCAAAAAGTGCAATGTGCATAAAATGGGGGATCCTCTATATCTACCTTTAGGGGTCGCCACATCCTGTGCTTGCGCACCCCGACGCGCATTTCGGATTTTATCCTTCGTCCCCTGAGGGATATAGAGGATCCCCCATTTTATGCACATTGCACTTTTTGGTTGTATTGAAATACTTAGTTGTATCACTAAATGCTAACTGCTGTTTTGCACATTGCACTTTTATGAGTAATTTTATTCCGGATTCTGATACACTCTTGGTATAGGAATTATTTGAATACACAACTTATTTAATTATATATTTTACACTATTTTACATCCACACTTGAGGGAATTACTCATATATAAATAGGGTCGGCCATTACTATTCAAATTGTGGAGCAATTATATGTGTTGCTCCTTAGTCCTGTTATGCGCAAAGATGTTTTGTTTTAATCTTAATTAAATAAAGGCATTTTATATCTATTACCTGCTCGGTGCTTTTCTGGCTATCCATATACTGGTTGGCTTGGTTGTCTCTTCTTGTTTAGTGGTATCCACTTCTCTCACAGAGCACCGATTATTGTGATTTTATTTTTTCATATATATTTTTATTTTACTATATTTTATTGGAATAATTTTAGGTGCGTCTGTGTTTTTAACATAATCAGTGCAGGAGTAGGACAAATCAGATGCTGCAGTCTTTTGGCTCCTCTCCTCTCCGCCGTAAACCCGTGACAACACTTGGAAAAAAAGTAAAAGGTGGAAGAAGACGCTATCAGGGATATGTAATGAATTGGGAGGTGGCGGAGGATGTTAAGTACCTGATAGTGTGACTCCCCCCAAGCAAATTCGTTATGACACTATCAAGGACTTAGAGTGAATGGTGGAGACACAGGACACTTCCTAATGCTATGTGCACACGTTCAGGACTTGCAGCAGAAAAGAGTCTGTCATCAAAATTCTCTGTGTCATTGGAACAATCATTGTACAATTATATAAAATTATATATTCTGTTCTATATGGCTGTAATTTAGACTCCTGAATGTTATCTGTGTATCTATAAAGTGTTCACACCTGTTAGACACGGATGTGTGAACATAGTCTATTTTTACATCAGTATTTTTCTTCTGTATGAAATCCATTTTGCACCTTTGTTGCACCCATTTTTCTCATCACTTTTAAAAAATTGAACTTTTATTTCTCAATTGTATCTGAGCAATGGATCAGTTAAAAACAGATGAAATACTAAAGTATAAAGTATGTCTTCTCTGTTTCATCCGTTATATACAGATTCCATAAATTTTGAGTCTGGTCGGCAAAACGGATGAGAATAGAACATGCTTTGTGTCTCACGTGCGAACACATGCATCCATATTTAAGACTGATGTGTGTATGGATCATTGTAACCCTATGGGTTAGTGTGCTGTCTGTTTAAAGAAAGGACGGACAATGAATGTTGAGGACCCCTGCCTTAGGGTAAGGACACACAGCGAGGTAGCCACGTATGGCCTAGGTCAGTAATACATATTGATTACCAACCACCTGAGCTTGCATGTACATAACAGTTTTACCAGTATAAAGAGACCTACAACTAACATTGATTGTTCATTTGATAACCTTTTACAGACCATTTCCAATGGATCGCATACATTTTTATTTTATTTTAATTGACCAATATGGAACATTTTTATGCCAATTAACAAGGCTGAAAATATAAGTGGACTGTTTCATGAAAAGAACCAAAACATTTCATTTCAGAATGCATTTTCTGTCGTATGCTATTCATCTCTCCTGTCAAAGTTAATGTCAAATTTCATAAGAGTTGAAGTTATTACCATGGAGAAACTGCAAAATGATGTTAAAAAGACCTATTTGCATCTTCATGAAATATACATTGGCTTCAAAAACAGAATCCATACAATTAGTCTTTGTGAATATATTGTAATATGTCAGATTTCAAATGGAAGGAATGGAATAAGAATTTGTTAAAATAAGGTATAAAAATGAAATAAGTGCATAAATTAAATGTCTTCATGCAGTGAAAAAAGAAAAAGTAGAACTAAAGACTTTGATAACCTTTTGACTCTGAAAATTGTGCTCATGTGATAGCCTTAATTTTTTTGAATATAAACAGATATTTCAAGTTCCATTAGGCCCTGTTCATATTGCGTTTATGTAGTTCATCCAGGGGTTCTGTCCAAATCCCCTTATAAGCGGGATTCAGATGAAATCCCCGACAGAGCCATTAACTACTGTGACATAGAGTGACATATATGTTGAATGATAATTGTACAGATGCATGGCAAGAGGTTACATATTAACATTTGTTACAATTTTTGGTAAATACTGTCCATGCATAAGGCCCTGTTCATACTGCATTTATGTAGTCCGTCCAGGAGTTGTGTCTGAATCCCCATAAAAACAGGACTCGGGTGGAATCCCAGGTGCTGCTATACACTGCTAACACATGAATAGAGTGCTATTGAACTCAGTTTGTGCTTTTTTACTGAAAGGGTCCATCTTTACAGATTACACAGCAATACAGTCTGCTACTTTCTTGTACCTGTCTGAAAAGACGGACAATTAGAGAACAGCACAAATGGAGTCCAGTTGAACTCCATTTGTGTCATAGTAGTTAAGTAGTGGACAACCCCTTTAAGATTAGATAAAATAAGTTATAGCAGTAGTTCAACACTGGAAGGCCCAAAAGAGTAAGGACTGTTTGTGAGCCTGAGGACATACGGCACAAACTTCAGGGGACCCTCTTGGAACGCCCGGGGTCTACAGCCCAACCAAGTTACTGAGAAGTGTGCCTTGATACCTTCTTATGAGAGGATGCCCAATGGGAATCTCATAAGGGAGTTGATACGGGACTCATGGAAGCTGCAAAACCGAATGGAGTATTTCAGGGGCCAGAAATACCAACAAGGAAAGCGATAGCTCAGGCTGAAGAAACAGTGAATACAACATACTGTGCTGTAACAACAATTACACTTGGATTGCTCAGTAAAGTTAACCTGTTTGAATGTGTATTGAATGTGCAACGCTTCCTGGATCTGGGATCATGGAGATAGCAGAGACTTATGGTCGAAATATGAGTGTTTCGCTGTAAACACGGGTCACATGGGAGCTGGGACACCATTTATTTGTGGGGTGCCAGGATGTGGGAACACAGCAGCCCCTTGCCCATGACAAACGCCTTGCACACCTTACAGACAGACTGATATTCCGCAAATACAGGAATTGTCCTATGTAATGTGAACAGTAAAGCATCCTGAGACTATTCGGGTATGGGATTGCTTTTCATCAGTGAGAGAGGAATCACTAACAACTTTGCCAAACTTTTAACATTAATAATGCATGCTATGAAAACATCCTCCAGAGCAACTCATGAACAGTGCTTTTTTAAGCATTATGGGGCACCAGAAGTGGACATACCATTGGTGCAACCAATGCACCCGCACTGGTCCAAGAGCCAAAGGGGCTGTCATGATCCAGGTTGGGGTTTGGTTCATGTTATTCTCTCCCCGGTCTGGTCATGCAGGGGTTAACCTCTGCCTGCTTTTGGTTTCTGTGTGGCTATTTCAGTCTGCCGTGGCCTGCAGACCAATGTCAGTGGTAGTTCATGCTCCCAGGCTAGAGCAGCTGATCCCTTGATACCGTGTCCTGTCCTCTGCCCTTTTATTCTGTTCCCCTGACTACCTTTTCCTGCCTCCCCACTTGTCTTAGTGTTTGCTCTCTGTCCTTGGACCTCTTGGTATGTGACCCAGCTTGTCTTCTGACCTGATTGACTGCCTCTCATCTGTTATCTCTGCTCCTGTCTGGCTCTGACTTCTGGCTTGTATTTGACCACATTATCTACCAAAAAAGGTATGATGTGACTAGGTTGTAAATAGATAAAATAATTCTTTATTCATAAAAAGATTAAAATAGTTGAAAAAGACAGGAAAAAGATGGAAAAAGGACCTCCAAATGATATCAGGGAATGGTACAGTCAGTCATGGAAAATATGATAAATAGGGTTGACTACAGTGTAATGTTATCATTCTTCTTGCACCCCTTTTCAGAAAAACCTAAATGTAAATACAGTAACATAACAACAGAAATGAAAAATGTACAGTACAGACCAAAAGTTTGGACACACCTCATTTAAAGATTTTTCTGTATTTTCATGACTACGAAAATTGTAAATTCACACTGAAGGCATCAAAACTATGAATTAACACGTGGAATTATATACTTAACAACAAAGTGTGAAACAACTTAAAATATATGTTATATTCTAGGTTCTTCAAAGTAGCCACCTTTTGCTTTGATGACTGCTTTGCACACTCTTGGCATTCTCTTGATGAGCTTCAAGAGGTAGTCACCGGGAATGGTCTTCCAACAATCTTGAAGGAGTTCCCAGAGATGCTTAGCACTTGTTGGCCCTTTTGCCTTCACTCTGCGTTCCAGCTCACCTCAAACCATCTTGATTGGGTTCAGGTCTGGTGACTGTGGAGGCCAGGTCATCTGGCGTAACACCCCATCACTCTCCTTCTTGGTCAAATAGCCCTTACACAGCCTGGAGGTGTGTTTGGAGTCATTGTCCTGTTGAAAAATAAATGATGGTTTGTACTGCATATGTATTAAGATGTCTGACCAGTGGCAGCCTGCTAAATGGGATAATGAATTGTTATATATATCAACAAAACTGTATTTGACCATGTGTATTGCTGTGACCTCTAGTACTTTTTGTCCTGTTTCTGACTTGGCCCGTGTGACCACTCTTTTGCCACCAGGTGGCGCTTGTGCTGCTACTCAGTGGTGTTTCGCTGTTTGTGCAACCTCTCTTCCCTCACCAGCATTTCCTGGTGGAGGTTGCGCTATACTGCACTGCAGCAGCATTACAGGGGCCACTTTCATCTTCATAGTAGGTGGATTTGTGATGATCTATTGGACTGCAAAGGCCCTATATATTGTTCTTGAGCAGGAGCCCTCATCTGTGTGTGTCCACACCCGTGGAGCACCATATCATAATGCAAAAGTGATAACTAAGTTATAGGCTTAAGGCCCTCATACACTTTAGAGAAAAATTACAACTTACTCCATTCTCCCCATAGAGAATATAGAAACGTTTAGCCAAGTTAAGCATTCCGGTATATGAGGGAATGGGGAAAGTTAATGGTCAGCAGAAAGATGATTCTGCCAACATTTGTCTAATGTCTATTACCATCTGTAAAATTGCAAAAAAATGAATTTCTATTTTTAATGCAAATTAGCATACATGTGCACAGTGGACTTTCCCAAGCCAGGCAAGGCTCTATTTCTCACCACATCCTCTCCCACATAACTGTCAACCCCCACTGAACTCGTGCTCTTTTGTGTTTACTGACTGTTCCAGTGTTGGTTTGCAATGATTTCCTAGGTTATGACGTGCCCTGCAGGATGGTTCATGCTCAGTAAATCCGCTAGGCCATTGCCTGCAGCTGAAAGTCACTATACATTTTCTGCCCATGAAATGCGCGGTGCAGGCTAAAGATAAATGAACATTAATTAACCCCAAAAGGATAGGGTTATGGAGAGTTTAGTGACAAGAGCCAGAGTAATTGCTTGAAATGGCCCATTGAATTTTTGTGAGATAGATTACATAAATGACAAAAGCCTATTTTTCCAACAAATCTATGTTAAACAGCACCAAAATGGTAGATTTTCACATGTATTTAAGTCGAATGCCTAGCACTGTTAATGGAATAGTAGGGAGAAAACTGAAGACAAACTTGCATTAGGCTGGTTTCACACGTCAGTGGCTCCGGTACGTGAGGTGACAGTTTCCTCACGTACCGGAGACACTGACTCACGTAGACACATTAAAATCAATGTGTCTCTGCACATGTCAGCGTGTTTTCACGGACCGTGTGTCCGTTTGGAAAACATGGAGACATGTCAGTGTTCGTGGGAGCGCACGTATTACACGGACCCATTAAAGTCAATGGGTCCGTGTAAAACACGTACCGCACACGGATGTTGTCCGTGTGCAGTCCTTGTGCCGTGCAGGAGACAGCGCTACAGTAAGCGCTGTCCCCCCAGCGTGGTGCTGAAGCCGCTATTCATTTCTTCTCTCCAGCATTGTTCGCTGGAGAGAAGATATGAAAAATCTTTTTTTTGGGGGTGTTTAAAATAAAGATCCCTGTCCCCAACCCCCTCCCACCCCCTGTGCGCACCCCCGCTGTTAATAAAATACTTACACGGCTTCCTCGCTGGCGCTGCTTCCTGTCCTCGCTGCAGCTTCTCCTGTATGAGCGGTCACGTGGCGCCGCCCATTACAGTGATGAATATGCGGCTCTACCCCTCTGGGCGCGTCAACTTTGGCGTCATGAACAGGATGGACTGACCCAGCTTATCGGGTCATGTGCGCCTAAAAGACTGCTTGGACCGTGCTTTATTAAGAGACTGTACTGTGAAAAACCGCCAAAATCGCCGCCATTACAGCACCATGTGGCGTGCGGAGGAGTGGGGTGTGTTGTCGTGGGCGGAGCGTGAAGAAACAGCGCGAAAGTAGTAGCCACCCCCCACAGATACTATTATGTCTGCAAGATATGCTCATCAACAAAAGAGATCCGCCTCCTAGACTGGGATGGAGCGGTAAGGAGAAGAGACCGCCCAGAAGAGGAAGACTTGGTTGGCAAGATGGCGAGCGTAGGTCACCCGGAGGAGGGGAAGGAAGCCGACAGCTATCCCAACCAATTGGAGGAGCAAAGCACCCCGTCGTCACTAATGGACTCGGAAGTTCTCGGCGCATAGGTGGAGAAATCGTGCCATCAGCTCCAGCGTTCATGGTACAATGCAGCCGCAAACATCAGGGAGCAGCAGCGCAACCAATCCCTGGAGCCTGAGTCTGCAGCAGGAGAGACCAGCACCGGAGATGCAGCGGTGGCAGGTAAGCAAGCCAAACCTGCCCCGGTCACCGAGGACACCCCACTCGTGCCCGTAGACTCCCCGCCACCGCGACCACCCGGCCAGGTGTGTAGCCTCCTTGAGCGGGAATGACCCTGGGAGACCTTCCAGACCCCTGACACCCCGCTGCAACCGACACGGAAGGCCCTGGACATACAAGGAGAGTGGGTGACCTTCCGGTGGAAGCATACCAGCACCCACCTGATTGGGTTCCCCGGGGAGGCCCAAGCTGAAGGGGAGAAGGTGGAAACCATTAGTCTGAAGGAGTACCGTCGGCAGCAGGTGCTCCAGCGAGAGCAGGAGGAGAGGGAGCACGATCTCCGATGCCGGGCCACAAGAGAGAAAGATCTGCAGGCTAAGGCCCAGGCCAGGAAGGGAAGCTACGAGGACCGGGGCCCGTGCAGACAAGGTACTGTGGTGGCATTCCACCTCAACTCCGGCTGGGGCTGTATTAAAGAACCTGATCTTTATCCGGAGGGAGGTATTTGTCACCAGGCGTGATGTGGAGGCCTGTTGTGAATTCTGTTATCGAACTCCCTCCTGTGGTCATGAACGGTACTTCGGCGAGTTCTGTCCATGGACTCCCTCTGATGGCTGTGAGTGGTGCTGCTGCTTCTGAGGTTCCTTCCACAGGTGACGGAGTTTATTCGTTGGCTGGCTGCTCTATTTAACTCCACTCAGATCGTTACTCCATGCCAGCTGTCAAAGTTCTTGTACTGGTTCAGTTCGCTCTTGGATCTTTCTGGTTACCTGTCTTCTCCAGCAGAAGCTAAGTCCCTGCTAGTTATTATTTGTTAATTGTTTTCTGGTCCAGCTTGCTATCATGATTTTGTTTTGCTAGCTGGAAGCTCTGGGATGCAGAGTGGCACCTCCGCACCGTGAGTCGGTGCGGAGGTCTTTTTGCACACTCTGCGTGGTCTTTTTGTAGTTTTTTGTGCTGACCGCAAAGATACCTTTCCTATCCTCAGTCTGTTTAGTAAGTCTGGCCTCCCTTTGCTGAAACCTGTTTCATTTCTGTGTTTGTGACTTCATCTTTACTCACAGTCAATATATGTGGGGGGCTGCCTTTTCCTTTGGGGAATTTCTCTGAGGCAAGGTAGGCTTTATTTTCTATTTCTAGGGCTAGTTAGCTCTTAGGCTGTGAAGAGGCGTCTAGGCCGTGTTAGGTACGCTCCACGGCTATTTCTAGTTGTGTGATAGGATTAGGGGTTGCGGTCAGCAGAGTTTCCACTTCCCAGAGCTTGTCTTGTGTGAGTTTAACCATCAGGTCGTTCCTGGTGCTCCTAACCACCAGGTCCATAACAGAGGCCCATCTGAAGGAGGGACACCCTGACAGGGACCTCTATCCCGGTGATCGCGTCACCTATACCAGGCACTGGGGAGACAAAGGGTGGTATGCTCTGTATGTCCACAAGTGTGTACCAAAGGTTACTAAACTGCTGGCTCGTGACCTTGAATCACCACCCCAAGCATCTCAGCCTTGCTCATCAGCATCTCCACCTGGCGAGGTGATGATCACCCCTACCTCTGATTGAGCATCCTGTGCTCAAGATGTACATGAACTGTCGTTGAACACAAATCAGTGGACACAGACTCCCATCTGGAGCGTGGATGCGCTCTATGTGGTACCCGGTAGCCACCAACCTCCGCAGGGGCTATCATGGACAATGTCACAGCTAAAGTAAAAGAAGAATCTGAAAATGGCTGTAAATAGTTAAATTTGATTCTTTGCTGCAAATTCCAAAAATTACTGTTACAAAAAGTTCGTTAAACTTGACCAGGGTTTCTACTTAAAGGGGCCCCACGTTTAAAGGGATCCTATGTTTACAAAATTTGCATTTTGCTTAAAGACACTCGAGTCATGGACAGTGAATGGCTCACAAACTCTCCATTGTAAATAGTTTGCACCTTCTTAAAGGTGCTTCCTACTGGTTTTACAAATAATTTTTAAAAAGACTGTTTCCAACATTGCTGTGAGAATTGCTTAGTTTTAAAGAGACCTGAAGAAAAACCCGTCTGGCACGGCCGGATTCCGGGTCTGGATACATGCCTTGTAGCCCGCCCAAGACAACATTGGGGGTTAATGACGGGTTCCTCGTATCATTGCTACTGTTCTAAAGTTTTGATTGACTTGAGTATTAATTGCACTACCTCAGTATTGAAAGTCTTGAATATTGTTTGCACCCATAAAGGGAATGTTGAATCGTTGCACTTTGCTAGTTAGAATCATATGTTGCATGATAGAAAGTTAATGTATTAAAGAGTTAATATGGTGAATAAGAATAAAATTGAGATTTGGACTTAGACAGTGTTGTGTGCAGATAGGAAGATATCTCGTGATGCACCTTTAAATAAAATGAACAAGATACAGTGAGCCCGTGGGGGTTGGTTGAAAGCTCTGCACTTGAATAAGGAAAATGCTTGTTTTGCACTTTGAAGCCTTAAGATAGTATACCCATAGCGGGTAATAGCCTTTCATAGTTAGTTATTTTACTGTTCTCTATTGTTAAAAGTACGCGTACCATGTAAATAGTTCTTGCAACGTTCAAGTGTCCTCACCTCCCATAAAGTGAAGCTCCAGTTCCATTATTAATTAGTATTAATTTGTTTCATAAGTTTATAGCATTCCAAAAATTGTTGCCTTTTTGCTAATCTGTATTGTTGTTCTTCTTTTTCCAGTCCGAGAGTACTGGATTTAACGGGGGCGTGTGGTGCCCCAGGGTCCTGGTTGTCACTGTAGCATTGCTTTCCTCACGGGGAGAGTGATGTTATGCTGGAAGGGAAGAAGGGATAACTGCAACCAGGTACCATAAACATGCAACACATTCACACTCCAGGCCACCACACTCCAGGCCTACTTGCGAGGTGACTCCCCATACATAGATAACTGGTAGTCTGTAAGGAAGGATAGTTAGTTCCCAACAGAGCTCCAGTGAGTTCTTGCAGGAAACAGACTGGATCAGTCTGAGGCAGAGGAAGGTTTTACGGAGTTGTGTAGCGGTAGTGCAGCAGTTCCTAGAAAGAGACATTCAGAAAGCCGAATACATTGCAGAGAGTGTGCAGGAGAGCAAAGCACAGGAGAGGACATCAGGGGGAGACCAGCCCCGAGCAGGCTGCCTCCTTCTGAGGCGCAGAAACCGGTAGCCCTCCACGACTTACATCAGAGACCGGCAGGACAGCTGAACTCTATGTTACCTGTCCGACCTTACACCCAGGAGGCAGGGTGGCACCCCTCAGAGGCCAGGGCGTGCTAGAGTCCCTATAAGCAGCCTCAAGCCACCAGTCATATGGGTTATGTCCTATCCTATCCGGGGGACAGAGAGAGAAATAACATCTGTGAGGACCTTATGTGAAGCTTTAGGCAGTAAGGGACTACACCACCACGGCGCTAGAGAAAGGCGTTTGATTTCCACCTGGGTAAGGGGACTCCTAACTTGCCTTCAAGCCTGCCAGACCCTGCCTGCCCTGTGATTTGTTGCTCTGGATTGTGGATGCTGAAGTCTTCAGTAAACCAATGTAAGGAGACTGCAACCTTGTGTCCTCGTTCTTTACTGCACTCCTCACCATCTTCCATCTACACCACGGGAGCCCTGGGGATACACTTCACCTGTAGGAAGTTATACCATCTAGTTGCCATAACATCACCCCAGAGGACCCCTTAAAGCAGTGTCGGTCCCCATTGACCGAACACTACAGGTGGCATCACGAACATAAACTTTATTCCCTTTAAAGACCTTTCCTTTTAACATTGATGCCCAGGGCCACGGACCGGGTCGCCATCGTGACATCCCCCTGTGAACTGCAGGACCCAGTCCTGAGTACCCCACGGTCCTGTGGGCGCGTCAGATCCAGTCTGTAACATAAATAGAGAAAAACTCGGCCCTCAGGGATTGAAGAGTTGAATAGTGAAAATAGTTTATTTACACAATCCAATTGCGTTATATTTTTGACGTTCCAGACCTTCATCAGAAAGCAATGGCTAACCGTAGGCAGAATATTTCCTAGAGACATAGCACAGAGGAATATATGTAATGATACTTTTTCAGACTACAATCCCTTTTTTTGATAAAAAGTAATTTGTTTTCCTATTGTCATATTTTGAGAGCTATAACTTTATTTTTCAGTCAACAGAGCCATATGCCAAATGTTTAAAGGGAATCTGTCACCCCCCCCCCCTCCAGGCGTTTGTAACTAAAAGAACCACCTTGTGGAGCACTAATGCTGCATTCTGACAAGGTGGCTCTTTTAGTTATTGGTGCTGTAACTTCAGAAATAATCCATTTTATAATTTGTCCCAAATACCTTGAATCAGTCCTGGAAGCAGGTCTTTGCCCCCTTGCTGCAAACGCAGCACCGCCGTCACTCATGTCCTCTTGGCGCCAGGCGCTGCCTTCTCAGCGCTGTTTTCAAATGAGCCGGCGCCTGCGCTCTTTTCTCATGCCTTGGGCATGCGCAGTGAGCGCTGCCCGTCCTCTGTCCTCATTTGCGGTCTAGCTGACTGCGCCTGTGCGGCCGCCCTGCCCGAGATCCCGTGCCGCAAAAATAATGGCTGCCCACTCCAAATACTACTGTACCATGCGGACATGTCCATCAGCAACAGAGATCAGCCTCCTGATCCTGAATGGCGGAAAAAAGAAGAAGGAGAGAGCGGGAACCAGAGGAGGATGCAGGGAGCAAAGTGGAGGACACCATGGCAAGCAGCCTGGAACCAGAACGTGGGGTGGAAGCGGAGGACTCCCCCAGCCACCTGGAAGGAAGCCGTGGCGAGCCAGCACCTGTCATTCCCAAACTCGTGGAGACCGGAGTGGAAGATCTCATCGACCAGCTCCTGCGGATGCAGCTGGATGCCGGAACCACGTGCAAGGTGGCACCAGTGGAAGAACTGCAGGACCCGCGTCGTGTCCAACAGCCCCCGACACCAGCGGAGGAGACCAGCACCAGAGACCCCGTAGTGGCAGGTAAGGATGCCGACCCTGCCCCGGTAGCCGAGAGACTCCTATTGGGCCAACTAGCTGCACCGCCCCATTATGGGTCCGGACGGATCCAAATCCTAGGGGAATGGAACCAGGTCATGGGGATGGAACGTTTTATGAAGGCCCTGATCCAGCCCACCAGCTTGCCGAGTGAGATCTATGCAGAAAGGACTGTCTACCGCTGGGTGAACCCTGGGACAGACCTTATGGGGTTCCCCGGGGCAGAAAAGAAGGAAGGGGAGACCCTAGAAATTTTAAGCTGTAAATAATACCAGCAACAACTTGCCCACAAATGGGAGGCTAAGGAGGAGGAGTCCCAGGCCCAGCGCAGAGCCTTTGATGAGAGGGACTTATGTGCCAAGGCCCAGGCCCACAAGGACCGCCAGAAAAAAACAGGCCCCGCTGAAGCAGGGCACAGTGGTTGCCTTCAAGCTAAGAGGAGGCTGGGGTTTTATCAAAGAGCCAGGCCTGTACGCTGAAGTGTTCGTCAATAGGAGGGACGTGGAGTCTCACCTCTGGGAAGGACACCTGGACAGGGGCCTTTACCTCGGCGATCATGTCACATACACCAGGCACCTTGGTGAAAAAGGGTGGTATGCTCTGAATGTAAAAAGACAGACAGTACGTTATAGATTTTAGTTGCATTTCAGGGGATGGTTCGCCAACCAAAGCTGGTCAGTCTGTAACCGAGATTTTAATTCGCAACTCAACCACTCCACTTGCTAAGGTGGGGCCCCGACATGGGATACTCACCACACACGGGGATATGAACACACACACACAAAATGCGCCACACACTACCACGTGCTTGAACACATATAACACCCTCAGCACACATTTCACCACACATACACCAACCTCGCCACATAAAAGTCGAAACACAAAAGTTGCCGCTCAAAACTCGCCACGCGCAAAACACGCCACGTGCAAAACTCACCTCATGGAAAACTTGCCACAAGTGCAAAACTCACCTCATGGAAAACTCGCCACACGTGGAAAAATTACCACATGCACAAAAGTTTCAACACATGCAAAAGTTGCCTCAAACAAAACTTGCACGTACTCAAAACACACCACACAAAAAACTCGCCATGCGCAAAACTTTCTGCACACAACTTGCTACACTAACCTGTCACATGCAACTCGACACAAAAAGTTACTACGCGCATGTCGCCACACAAAACTCATCTCACAAAAGTCGCTACATGCATGTCGCCACACGCAACTTAACACACACAACTTGACACATGAAACTCGCCCTAAAACACACACAAGTCGGGTATTATCCTTCAAAAATAAAAATCTGATTAATAAGCAGACAAACTACAAGAGCAACAACTGTACCATATAGGAAATATGGCACCTGTCAGTCACATGACCTGTCTATTATGTGTATGTGTCAGCTAATATATACTGCCAGGGGGGAGGGCTTCCTGTTGGCTGGGGATTTATCCTGTATTAGACCTCGTTCACATGTTATTTGCTCAGTATTTTTACCTCAGTATTTGTAAGCTAAATTGGCAGCATCAATAGTAAAAAGATTTAATGTTAAAGATAATAAAAAAATAAAAAATCATTATATGCTCACCTACCGGGGCCTTTCCCGCTCCTCGCGATGGTCCAGTCCATGCATTGCGGTCTCGCGAGATGATGACGTAGTGGTCTCACGAGACCGCTACATCATCATCTCGCGAGACCACAATGCACTCTTGGGACCAGAGCGTCGCGAGGAGCATTGGTAAACACCTGGGCTGGATCCGGGGGCCGCCGGAGGGTGAGTATATAAGTATTTTTTATTTTAATTCTTTTTTAACAGGGATATGGTGCCGACATTGCTATATACTACGTGGGCTGTGTTAGATACTGCGTGGGTGTGTTATATACTATATCTCTGTGCTATATACTATGTAGGCTATGCTATATACTATGTGACTGTGTTATATATTACGTGGCTGGGCAATATACTACATTGCTGTGCTCCATACTACGTGGCCTGGGATATATACTGCATGGGCAGTGTTATAAACTACGTCTCTGTGCTATGTACTACGTGGCTGTGCTATATACTACGTGGCTGTGCGATATATTACGTGGCTGTGCAATATATTACGTGGCTGTGCAATATATTACGTGGCTCGGCAATACACTACATGTCTGTGCTATATACTACGTGGCTGGGCAATATACTATGTAGCTGGGCAATATACTACGTATCTGTGCTATATACTACGTGTATGTGCTATATACTGAGTGGCTTGGCAATATACTATGTGGCTGTGCAATATACTACGTGGCTGGGCAATATACTACGTGTCTGTGCTATTTACTACGTGGGCTGTGCTATATACTACGTGGCTGGGCAATGTACTACGTGGCTGTGCGATATACTACGTGGCTGTGTTATATACTACATGGGCTGTGTTATATGCTACTTGGCTGTGCTATATTTCTCTGCTGTATCTGTGCATCATGAATCATGGTATGTGCTAAAGAGGGGGGCCCACTGAGACTCTTTCGCCCGGGGCCCTCAAACACCTGGAGCCGGCCCTGGCTTCACTGATTGGTCACGCCCAGCCGCAAACAATCATCGACAGTCGCAGTCCTCCCGTGAATTGGCGCGGAATTTGAACCACGCTTAGCTAAGTGGCCGCGGCCGGCCGGCTGGCCGAATCCTGTGTATAAATTGCATTATTCTGAAAACTTCATAAATAAACTACATACATATTCTAGAATACCCGATATATCGGGCCACCATCTAGTATAGTATATATAGTATATATAGGGGAGTAGGGAGCAGCCATTTCGCGGCCACACTGTGCCCATCGCTGATTGGTCGTAGACGTTTGACCGCGACCAATCAGCGACTTGGGATTTCCGTGACAGACAGACAGAAAGAAAGACAGACAGACAGAAACACGGAAGTGACCCTTAGACAATTATATAGTAGATACCGGAGATGACATACATGTGTATACTATATATATATAAGGGAGATGACAAACATGTATATACTGAGGGGAAAATGAGAGGTGTGAGGTGAAAATGAGAGGTGTGAGGTGAAAATGAGAGGTGTGTGGTGAAAATGAAAAGGTGTGAGTGCACAATGAGAGGAGTGAGGGAAAATAGTGGAGTAATCGGAAAATGACAGATGTGAGGTCGAAATGACAAGTGTTAGGGGGGAATGAGAAGAGTAAGGCGTGAATGAGAGGAGTGAGGGGGAAAATAAGAGGAGTGAGGGGAAAATGAGAGGCGTGATGGGAAAATAAGAGAAGTGAGGTGCTATAACTAACCACAGATATTTACTATGCCCAGTAAATCTTTTTGGGCTTACTAGCAGTGTCTGCACGTCAGCGGAGTAGCCCGCCTGTGAAGCTACACCGCCTGTGTATCTAAATTTTTACTGCATCTAACCCAGTAAATCGTTTTGGGCCTAGGAGCAGTGTCTGCACGTTAGCGGAGTAGCCCGCTTGTGATGCAACACCGCCTGTGTATCTAAATTTTTACTGCATCTAACCCAGTAAATCGTTTGCACGTCAGCGGAGTAGCCCGCCTGTGAAGCTTACTACACCGCCTGTGTATCTAAATTTTTACTGCATCTAACCCAGTAAATCGTTTTGGGCCTAGTACCACAGTTTGGCCACTCAGCTCTGCTCGGTTTCCATTCATCATTTTCGTGCCAACAACTACAGAGTTGCCGATTAGTAAAGCACCAAAATGAGTGGCAAAAGGCCTGCTGCTGGCGGAAAGGGGAATAGGCGTGTTGGAAAGGGAAAAAAGGTTGTGTCCATGGCGTAGGTGGTAAAGCAACAGTAACATCTGCAGAAGAAAGACCATCTTCCAGCCAAAGTAAGATGTCTACTTCTTTTCGTGGACAATCTGATATGATCCCTTTCTTACGACCATCGCTACGAGCATGGCTACAAATTCCAGATGAGGCACAAAAACAGCAGGTGCTTGAATGGATATCAAGTGCTCTTTCAAGTGGGCTCTCCTCCACGTCAACTTCAACATCACAAATACTCCAGTCCTCAGAGGTGTCACCCCAATCGCACTTGCTTCCTCACAGCTCCCAAGTCTCCAGCCGCCCGTCTGAGTATGGGGTAACACAGATGGTTGAGTCTGCAGAGCTGTTTACTCATACTATAGCCTGGGAATCAGAGGTCTGCTCCAGAGCTTCTGTGAATCCAGACGAGGAAATGATCTGCACTGATGCCCAGAATCTTTGTGAGTCGGATCCAGGCCCAGATGATGAAGATTCTGAGCATAATGTAGACCCTCGTTCCCAAACTGTAACTCCTGTTGGTGGAGATAATGAAGAAGATGATGATGAGACTGAGATACTAGATTGGAATGAAAACTTGACTTTTCGGTCATGGCAGGAAGAGGTTGGCTCTGAGGACGACGGGTGTGAGAACACACAGGGTGATGATAATAATAATAATAATTTTATTTATATAGCGCCAACATATTCCGCAGCACTTTACAAATTATAGAGGGGACTTGTACCGTCAATAGACTTTACAGCATAACAGTTCAAAATAGATACCATGAGGAATGAGGGCCCTGCTCGCAAGCTTACAAACTATGAGGAAGAGGGGAGACACGAGAGGTGTTGATGCTGAGGCTGGAGACCCCACTTACTGTAAATCCACAGTCCGCCAGTCTATGAGGTCAGCAGAGGAGGTGGAGGAGGATGCTAGTGACTAGTCTGACGACGAGGTTAGGTTGCGCCTTCCTGGACAGAGATGGAGTACTGGAAGCACGTCAACAACTGCATTCTCAAACACAACTGTGCTTCTGAGCACAAGTCGTGGCTCTTCAGGTCGCATGGGCTCTAAGCCTGGCATAGCCTGGTCATTTTTTGAGATCACAAAGGATGACCCAACTCATGTTGTCTGTAAGGTTTGTCACCAAAATTTACAGGCCAAAAAATGAATAGTTTGAGTACTTCATGCATGAACCGTCACATGGATATGAGGCATAAGTTGCTACAATGCGGCCCAGTGGGCCAGGCCAACCACCGTCTTCCCCATCAAGTGCATCCACGGCCTCTTCATCCTCTGTGACTGTGGAGACAGCTGTGGCACATGGTTTTGGGCGCAGACCTTCCACCTCTTTACCCGCAACAGCCAGTGTGATTGGCAGGTCGTCAGTAAATTTGCAAGTGGAAACACCTGCTGATGTTGAGCGCTCTCCGACATCGAGACCACCACATTTTGATCAAGGCAACATAATATGTCCGCCTGCACCTTCCTCACAGACAAGCAGTTTGCCGGGGACATCCTACTCAATCTAAGCACGGCAGCCAGCCCTCGATTCCTCAGATGTGGACAAGTAAAAGACCATTTCCTCCTAGCCATGACAAAGCTAAGAGGTTGAATTTCTCTATCTGCAAGCTGTTGGCTACAGAAATGCTGCCTTTCCGCCTGGTGGACACAGAGGATTTTCGAGACCTTATGTCCATCGCAGTGCCCCAGTACCAGATGCCCAGTCGCCACTACTTCTCAAAGAAAGCTGTGCCTGCGCTACACCAGCATGTCGCACACAACATCACCGCTTCCTTGAGAAACTCTGTGTGTGACAGGGTGCATTTCACCACAGACACTTGGACGAGTAGACATGGACAGAGGCGTTACATGTCGGTGACTGGGCACTGGGTAACTATGGTGACATCAGGAGAAGGGGCTGCTGTCCAAGTCTTGCCGTCCCCACGAGTTGCGCGTCGATCCTCTGTATCTCTAAGGCTAGGTTCACATTGTGTTAGTGCAATCCATTTAGCGGATACGCTAACGGATTGCGCTAATGCAATGTCCAAAAAGGGATTGCGTTCGGCAATCCCACAAGTGCAGATGCCCGATCTGCGCTAGCGAGGAATGGACCCTGAACGCTGCAAGCAGCGCTCGAGGTCCATCCGAAACTAACGGCACATCGCAGACGCATGCCAAAAATGGCATACGTTTGCGATGCGTTAGGGATCCGTTAGCACATTGCAGTCACTGGGTGCGCTAACGGATCTGTTACATAGCATTAAATACGACAATTGCGCCATGTGACAGAGTCCACTAGCGGACACTCATTAACGGAATGTGAACCTAGCCTAAGTTCCTCCACTGCTTCTGCCTCCTCAACCTCTTCTCGGTCCTCCACCTGCTCCCAAAGCCTGTCTGGTAATGCCACACGCATTCTAACTGCGCAGAAGGAATCCTGCACACCTCCTTACTATGCTGTTACCAGGGCTCAACGGCATCAGGCGGTGTTTACATTTAAATGTCTGGGAAATGTGAGTCACACAGCTGAGGAGTTGTGGTCAACTCTTGAGACCGAGTTCCATCAATAATAATAACAATTATAATAATAATTTTTATTTATATAGCGCCAACATATTCCGCAGCACTTTACAATTAAGCGGGGATATGTACAGACAATAAATTCAGTACAAGTTAAGACAATTTAAACAGTGACATTAGGGGTGAGGTCCCTGCTCGCAAGCTTACAATCTACAAGGAAATGGGGGGGACACAATAGTTGAAAAGTGCTTGTTATTTCAGGTCTGGCCACCATCAGTGGTTGTCTCCACTGAACCTGCAGCCAGGGAAGGCCGTGTGCGACAATGCTGCAAACCTGGGTGCAGCCCTTCGCTGGGGCAATGTTACACACGTGCCTTGTATGGCTCACATTTTGAACCTGGTTGTCCAGCAATTTTTATCCCACTATCCCGGACTAGAAGGGCTTCTGCAGAGGGCACGGTCGCTGTGTGCTCACTTCCACCGTTCGTATCCCGCAGCTCAACGACGTACATCTCTACAGAAGTCGTTGGACCTGCCAGCCCACACGGTGGAATTCAACTCTGCACATGTTGCAGTGACTGTGGCAGCACCGACGAGCACTGCTGCAATACATTATGATGTATAGCCTGGGCCAACAAGATCCAGAGGTGGGGCAGATCACGCTGCAGGAGTGGTCTCAGATCAGGGACCTATGCACCCTTCTGCACAGTTTTGAAATAGTGACGAAGATGTTTAGTGCTGATGATGCCATTATCAACATGACTATTCCAGTCATTTACATGCTGGAGCACACCTTAAACAGTATTTGGAGTCAAGACCTTATGTCCATCGCAGTGCCCCAGTACCAGATGCCCAGTCGCTAGGGTTGAGCGAAACGGGTCGTTCATTTTCAAAAGTCGCCGACTTTTGGCAAAGTCGGGTTTCATGAAACCCGATCCGACCCCTGTGCGGGGTCGGCCATGCGGTACGCGACTTTCGCGCCAAAGTCGCGTTTCAATGACGCGAAAAGCGCCATTTCTCAACCAATGAAGGTAAACGCAGAGTGTGGGCAGCGTGATGACATAGGTCCTGGTCCCCACCATCTTAGAGAAGGGCATTGCAGTGATTGGCTTGCTGTCTGCGGCGTCACAGGGGCTATAAAGGGGCGTTCCCGCCGACCGCCATGTTACTGCTGCTGATCTGAGCTTAGGGAGAAGTTGCTGCCGCTTCGTCAGAAGCAGGGATAGCGTTAGGCAGGGTCCATTAACCACCAAACCGCTTGTGCTGTAGCGATTTGCACTGTCCAACACCACCTTCGGTGTGCAGGGACAGTGGAAGCTACATTTTTTTTTTTTTCCCTCAGCGCTGTAGCTCATTGGGCTGCCCTAGAAGGCTCCCTGATAGCTGCATTGCTGTGTGTACGCCGCTGTGCAAACCAACTGCTTTTTTCAAAGCACAAATCCTCTTGTTCCTTCCTTTCTGCACAGCTATCTTGTTTGTTTGTCCACACTTTTTATTTAATTTGTGCATCAGTCCACTCCTTATTGCTGCCTGCCATACCTGGCTGAGATTACTGCAGGGAGATAGTAATTGAAGGACAGTTCCTTTTTTTTTTTTTTGTGGGAGATTAAGATTGGCATTTCTGCTAGAGTGCCATCCCTGTCTGTGCCATCTCTCACTCAGTGGGCCATAGAAAGCCTATTTATTTTTTTGCTTGATTTGGGTTCTAAAATCTACCTGAAAAAATCACTACATCAATCAGTGGGAGAAAAATATTGGCCTCAGGGCTTGTGTGCCACTCCTGACTCCTGTGTGTGCCATCTCTCAGTCAGTGGGCCATAGAAAGCCTATTTATTTTTTTGCTTGATTTGGGTTCCAAAATCTACCTGAAAAAATCACTACATCAATCAATGGGAGAAAAATATTGGCCTCAGGGCTTGTGTGCCACTCCTGACTCCTGTGTGCATCATCACTCACTCAGTGGGCCATAGAAAGCCTATTTTTTTTGTTTGCTTTATTTGGGTTCTAAATTCTACCTGAAAAAAATCAATAAATCAATCAGTGGGAGATTAATATTGGCCTTTGGGCTTGTGTGCCAGTCCTAAGCGTGCCATCTCTCTCTCTCAGATAGTGGGCCATAGAAAGCCTATTTATTATTTTTTTTATTGGGTTTATAAATTTTCCCTGAAAAAAAAAAAAAAAAAAGTGGGAGATTAATATTGGCCTCTGGGCTTGTGTGCCAGTCCTGAGCGTGCCATCTCTCTCACAAATAGTGGGCCATAGAAAGCCTATTTATTTATTTTTTTTTGGTTTTATAAATTCTCCCTGAAAAAAAAAGGGAGATTAATATTGGCCTTTGGGCTTGTGTGCCAGTCCTAAGCGTGCCATCTCTCTCTCTCAGATAGTGGGCCATAGAAAGCCTATTTATTATTTTTTTAATTGGGTTTATAAATTTTCCCTGAAAAAAAAAAAAAAAAAGTGGGAGATTAATATTGGCCTCTGGGCTTGTGTGCCAGTCCTGAGCGTGCCATCTCTCTCACAAATAGTGGGCCATAGAAAGCCTATTTTTTTTTTTTTTTGGTTTTATAAATTCTCCCTGAAAAAAAAAAGGGAGATTAATATTGGCCTTTGGGCTTGTGTGCCAGTCCTAAGCGTCCCATCTCTCTCTCTCAGATAGTGGGCCATAGAAAGCCTATTTATTATTTTTTTAATTGGGTTTATACATTTTCCCTGAAAAAAAAAAAAAAAAAGGGGGAGATTAATATTGGCCTCTGGGCTTGTGTGCCAGTCCTGAGCGTGCCATCTCTCTCACAAATAGTGGGCCATAGAAAGCCTATTTATTTTTTTGGTTGATTTGGGTTCTAAATTCTACCTGAAAAAATCACTAAATCAATCAGTGGGAGATAAATATTGGCCTCTGGGCTTGTGTGCCACTCCTGACTCCTGTGTGCGTCATCTCTCACTCAGTGGGCCATAGAAAGCCTATTTTTTGTTTTATTTGTTTTCTAAATTCTCCCTGAAAAAATCATTTTATTTTATTTGGTTTCTAAATTCTTCCTGAAAAAATCATTTTTTTTTATTATTTTTTTTTTCTAAAGTCTCCCTGAAAAAAAAAAAAAAATCAAATCAGTGGGAGATTAATATTGCCCTTTCTGCTTGTGTACCAGTCTTGACTCCTGGGTGTGCCATCTCTCTCTCTCCAATTGTGGGCCATAGAAAGCCTATTATTTTTTTTGCTTGATTTGGGTTCCAAAATCTACCTGAAAAAATCACTAAATCAATCAGTGGGAGATAAATATTGGCCTCTGGGCTTGTGTGCCACTCCTGACTCCTGTGTGCGTCATCTCTCACTCAGTGGGCCATAGAAAGCCTATTTTTTGTTTTATTTGTTTTCTATATTCTCCCTGAAAAAATCATTTTATTTTATTTGGTTTCTAAATTCTTCCTGAAAAAATCATTTTTTTTTATTATTTTTTTTTTCTAAAGTCTCCCTGAAAAAAAAAAAAAAAAATCAAATCAGTGGGAGATTATTATTGCCCTTTCTGCTTGTGTGCCAGTCTTGACTCCTGGGTGTGCCATCTCTCTCTCTCTCCAATTGTGGGCCATAGAAAGCCTATTATCTTTTTTGCTTGATTTGGGTTCCAAAATCTACCTGAAAAAATCACTAAATCAATCAGTGGGAGATAAATATTTACATTTGTGCTTCAGTGACAGTCCTGCGTGTGTGGCATCTCTCTCATTTGTTGCCACCAAAAACAGAGTGTGTAACATTGTGCCTGATTTTCCTTGCGGTCTCACCCACCTGTAAAGGGGTAGCTAAATCATACTGAAGTTATAACTCACCGTGTAAGTTGTGTGACAGCAACAAATACCGTTAGTTTGGTTACGTTTTTAAAACAATGCGGAAGTCTGGTGGAAGAGGTCGTGGCCGGGGGCGTTCATTGTCAGCTGGTAATGAGGGTAGTGGTAGTGGTGGAGCATCAGGTGGTCGTGGGAAAAAAAATATTGCACCTAAGTCTGGAGCTGTGGAGCCAGGTTCGTCGTCTGGCTACACAAGGCCTCGAACGCTCCCTTTTCTGGGAGTAGGAAAACCGCTTTTAAAGCCGGAGCAGCAAGAGCAAGTTTTGGCTTATCTTGCTGACTCAGCCTCTAGCTCTTTTGCCTCCTCTCGTGAAACTGGTAAATGTAAAAGCAGCGCGTCGTTAGTGGATGTTCACGGTCAGGGACAAGTCGCTTCCTTGTCCTCTTCAGCAAAAACAACAACAGAGAAGAATGCAGCAGGCGACACAACGGGTTACTCCATGGAGCTCTTTACACATACCGTCCCTGGCTTAGAAAGTGAAGCAGTTAACAGTCCATGCCCATTACAAGTTGAATCTGACATGGAGTGCACTGATGCACAGCCACAGCCAGACTACTATGCTGGTCCTTTGACTCAGACCACAACATTGCCCTCGCAGGGTAATGATCAAGAATCAGGCCCTGATGAGACTATGTTGCCCCATCACGAACGCTATACCACCGACCGACACGGTGACACAGACGAAGTTGCACACGAGCTACAAGAAGAGGTAATAGATGACCCAGTTCTTGACCCCGATTGGCAGCCATTGGGGGAACAGGGTGCAGGCGGCAGCAGTTCTGAAGCGGAGGAGGAGGGGCCGCAGCAGGCATCAACATCACAACAGGTTCCATCTGCCGGGCCCGTATCTTGCCCAAAACGCGTGGCAAAGCCAAAACCTGTTGGAGGACAGCGTGGCCATCCGGTTAAAGCTCAGTCTGCAATGCCTGAAAAGGTATCCGATGCTAGAAAGAGTGCAGTCTGGCTTTTTTTTAAACAACATCCAATTGATCAGCGCAAAGTCATCTGTCAAACATGTTCAACTACCTTAAGCAGAGGGCAGAATCTGAAAAGTCTCAATACAAGTTGCATGCATAGACATTTAACCACCATGCATTTGCAAGCTTGGACTAACTACCAAACGTCCCTTAAGGTTGTAGCACCCTCGGCCAATGAAGCTAGTCATCAACGCAACATCCCTTCCGGCAGTGTAGGGCCACCATTTTCCGCACCACCTGCAGTATCTGTGCAGGTTTCTTTGCCAGGCCAAAGCAGTCAGGGTCAGGGAATCACCAGTTTCGTAGTAGGAAACACTGCATCTAGGGCACCGGCGGCAACAATACCATCTCCCACAGTCTCTCAGTCTGCCATGTCCACCGGCACCCCCGCTAGTTCCACGATCTCCAGCTCTCCAGTCCAGCTCACCCTACATGAGACTATGGTTAGAAAAAGGAAGTACTTAGCCTCGCATCCGCGTACACAGGGTTTGAACGCCCACATAGCTAGACTAATCTCGTTAGAGATGATGCCCTACCGGTTAGTTGAAAGCGAAGCTTTCAAAGCCCTGATGTACTACGCTGTACCACACTACGAGCTACCCAGTCGACACTTTTTTTCCAGAAAAGCCATCCCGGCCCTCCACCAGCATGTTAAAGAGCGCATCGTCCATGCACTCAGGCAATCTGTGAGCACAAAGGTGCACCTGACAACAGATGCATGGACCAGTAGGCACGGCCAGGGACGTTACGTGTCCATCACGGCACACTGGGTGAATGTTGTGGATGCAGGGTCCACAGGGGACAGCAAGTTTGGGACAGTTCTGCCTAGCCCACGGTCTAGGAAACAGTTGGCTGTAGCCGTTCGCACCCCCTCCTCCTCCTCCTCGTCCTCCTGCAGAAGCGAGAGCTCGTCCACAGACCGCAGTCGCACAACTACTCCATCCGCAGCTGCCACTGTTGCACACCAGGTCTCCCATTATGGGGCAGCTACTGGCAAACGTCAGCAGGCTGTATTGGCTATGAAGTGTTTGGGCGACAACAGGCACACCGCGAAAGTTCTGTCCGAGTTCTTGCAGAAAGAAACGCAGTCGTGGCTGGGCACTGTAGATCTTGAGGCAGGCAAGGTAGTGAGTGATAACGGAAGGAATTTCATGGCTGCCATCTCCCTTTCCCAACTGAAACACATTCCTTGCCTGGCTCACACCTTAAACCTGGTGGTGCAGTGCTTCCTGAAAAGTTATCCGGGGTTATCCGACCTGCTCCTCAAAGTGCGTGGACTTTGCTCACATATCCGCCGTTCGCCCGTACACTCCAGCCGTATGCAGACCTATCAGCGTTCTTTGAACCTTCCCCAGCATCGCCTAATCATAGACGTTGCAACAAGGTGGAACTCAACACTGCACATGCTTCAGAGACTGTGCGAACAGAGGCGGGCTGTTATGTTTTTGTGGGAGGATACACATACACGGGCAGGCAGTAGGATGGCAGACATGGAGTTGTCAGGTGTGCAGTGGTCGAAGATTCAAGACATGTGTCAAGTCCTTCAGTGTTTTGAGGAATGCACACGTCTGGTTAGTGCAGACAACGCCATAATAAGCATGAGCATGCCCCTAATGCGTCTGCTGATGCAAAGTTTGACGCACATAAAGGATCAGGCGTCTGCAGCTGAGGAAGAGGAAAGCCTTGATGACAGTCAGCCATTGTCTGGCCAGGGCAGTGTACAGGACGAGGTAGCGGGCGAAGAGGAGGAGGAGGACAAGGAGGATGATGGGGATGATTATATTTTTAATGAGGAAGCTTTTCCGGGGCCACTGGAAATTGTTGGCGCGGCAATGCCGGGTTCTGGTTTTTTGAGGGACACAAGTGACGTGGATTTGCCTGAAACTGCCCCTCAACCAAGCACAACCGCAGATTTGAGAACTGGAACTTTGGCCCACATGGCGGATTATGCCTTACGTATCCTCAAAAGGGACACACGCATTACTAAAATGATGAACAATGACGATTACTGGTTGGCCTGCCTCCTTGATCCTCGCTATAAAGGCAAATTGCAAAATATAATGCCACATGAGAACTTGGAACTAATATTAGCAACCAAACAATCAACTCTTGTTGACCGTTTGCTTCTGGCATTCCCTGCACACAGCGCCCGTTTTCGTTCTCACACGAGCTGCAGGGGCCAGCAGACCAGAGGTGTTAGAGGGGCAGAAATCAGAAGTGGCGTTGGCCAGAGGGGTTTTCTGACCAGGTTGTGGAGTGATTTTGCTATGACCGCAGACAGGACAGGTACTGCAGCATCAATTCAAAGTGACAGGAGACAACATTTGTCCAGTATGGTTACAAACTATTTTTCATCCCTTATCGATGTTCTCCCTCAACCGTCATTCCCATTTGATTACTGGGCATCCAAATTAGACACCTGGCCAGAATTGGCAGAATATGCATTGCAGGAGCTTGCTTGCCCGGCAGCTAGTGTCCTATCAGAAAGAGTATTCAGTGCTGCAGGTTCAATACTAACAGAAAAAAGGACTCGTCTGGCTACCCAAAATGTAGATGATCTAACCTTCATTAAAATGAACCACAACTGGATTTCGAAATCTTTTGGCCCACCTTGCCCGGCTGACACCTAGCTTTCCTATGAAAAGGTCTTGCCTGTGGACTATTCTGAATGACTTTTCCAATCTCGTAATTTTCTGCACCTGATTGTCCAGCATATGACATGTTTACACCTCACTAAATGGCCAAACTCCCCACACGGGGCCGTGGTATCGCCAATTGGCGCCAGCACCCGTGAGAGTGCTGTTTGTCTGAAGAGGTGGGTGTGCCCGCTTTTGGTCGACGGCACTGCCACTGGGTCCCTCATAGTACAATAAAGTGTCTCTGGCGGTGGTGGTGCGCACCCAACGTCAGACACACCGTTGTAATATGAGGGGCCCTGGGCCTGTACCGCCGGCCACAAGACAGTTCCCCCCCCCCAGCTCAAACAGTGCTCTACCACTTGCAAAATTATCTCTCACAGCTCCACCAATGTTTAGTCTATGCGCTGACATCCTTCAATGCCTGGCACTGACAATACCATTGTATTGACATTTTTGTTATGTTAGGCCTTCGAAGCCTGTCTGCGGTCCCTCCTTCCACTAGGCCTCTACTGACCATTGTACTGCTGCCCTTGTACCACTGGAACCAATTTTAAATTGCCAACAGCCCTATTTTTTTATGTTAGGCCTTCGAAGCCTGTCTGCGGTCCCTCCTTCCACTAGGCCTCCACTGACCACACCACTGCTGCCTGTGTACCCACAGAACCAATTTAAAATTGCCAACAGCCATGTGTTATTATGTTAGGCCTTCGATGCCTGTCTGCGGTCACTCCTTCCACTAGGCCTCCTGTTATGTTTGCTAATGACAGGTGTTATGAAGGCAATCCAGAAACACAGTGTGCTTAGCGATCAGAGCGCACACAGTGATCTGACAAATACCCAAAAATACAAGAACGAGCTCTGAGACGTGGAAACTCTGTAGACTGCACACCTGATCCTATCCTAAACACAACTAAAAGCGGCTGTGGATTGCGCCTAACAACTACCTAGGCAACTCGGCACAGCCTAAGAAACTAGCTAGCCTGAAGATAGAAAAATAGGCCTGACTTGCCCCAGAGAAATTCCCCAAAGGAAAAGGCAGCCCCCCACATATAATGACTGTGAGTAAGATGAAAAGACAAAACGTAGGGATGAAATAGATTCAGCAAAGTGGGGCCCGATATTCTAGGACAGAGCGAGGACAGAAAAGCGAACTTTGCAGTCTACAAAAAACCCTAAAGCAAAACCACGCAAAGGGGGCAAAAAAAAACCACCGTGCTGAACTAACGGCACGGCGGTACACCCTTTGCGTCTCAGAGCTTCCAGCAAAACAAAAGACAAGCTGGACAGAAAAAAAGCAACAAAAAAGCAAAATGCACTTAGCTATACAGAGCAGCAGATCACAGGAACAATCAGGAGAAGCTCAGATCCAACACTGAAACATTGACAAGGAGCAAGGATAGCAGCATCAGGCGGAGTTAAGTAATGAAGCAGTTAACGAGCTCACCAGAACACCTGAGGGAGGAAGCTCAGAAGCTGCAGTACCACTTGTGACCACAGGAGTGAATTCAGCCACAGAATTCACAACAGCCTCCACTGACCACACCACTGCTGCCCGTGTACCCCTGGAACCAATTTAAAATTGCCTACAGCCAGCCCAATTTTTTTATTTTAGGCCTTCGATGCCTGTCTGCGGTCCGTTCTTTCTACTACTACTACACTGACCAGGCCACTGCTGCCCGTGTTCCCCTGGAACCAATTTAAAATTGCCAACAGCCATGTGTTATTATGTTAGGCCTTCGATGCCTGTCTGCGGTCACTCCTTCCACTAGGCCTCCACTGACCACACCACTGCTGCCCGTGCACCCCTGGAACCAATTTAAAATTGCCTACAGCCATCTGTTATTATGTTAGGCCTTCGATGCCTGTCTGCGGTCCCTCCTTCCACTAGGCCTCCACTGACCATTGTACTGCTGCCCTTGTACCACTGGAACCAATTTTAAATTGCCAACAGCCCTATTTTTTTATGTTAGGCCTTCGAAGCCTGTCTGCGGTCCCTCCTTCCACTAGGCCTCCACTGACCACACCACTGCTGCCCGTGTACCCACGGAACCAATTTAAAATTGCCTACAGCCATCTGTTATTATGTTAGGCCTTCGATGCCTGTCTGCGGTCCCTCCTTCCACTAGGCCTCCACTGACCATTGTACTGCTGCCCTTTTACCACTGGAACCAATTTTAAATTGCCAACAGCCCTATTTTTTTATGTTAGGCCTTCGATGCCTGTCTGCGGTCCCTCCTTCCACTAGGCCTCCACTGACCATTGTACTGCTGCCCTTGTACCACTGGAACCAATTTTAAATTGCCAACAGCCCTATTTTTTTATGTTAGGCCTTCGAAGCCTGTCTGCGGTCCCTCCTTCCACTAGGCCTCCACTGACCACACCACTGCTGCCCGTGTACCCACGGAACCAATTTAAAATTGCCTACAGCCATGTGTTATTATGTTAGGCCATCGATGCCTGTCTGCGGTCCCTCCTTCCACTAGGCCTCCACTGACCATTGTACTGCTGCCCTTGTACCACTGGAACCAATTTTAAATTGCCAACAGCCCTATTTTTTTATGTTAGGCCTTCGAAGCCTGTCTGCGGTCCCTCCTTCCACTAGGCCTACACTGACCACACCACTGCTGCCCGTGTACCCACGGAACCAATTTAATATTGCCTACAGCCATGTGTTATTATGTTAGGCCTTCGATGCCTGTCTGCGGTCACTCCTTCCACTAGGCCTCCACTGACCACACCACTGCTGCCCGTGTACCCCTGGAACCAATTTAAAATTGCCTACAGCCAGCCCAATTTTTTTATTTTAGGCCTTTGATGCCTGTCTGCGGTCCGTTCTTTCTACTACTACTACACTGACCAGGCCACTGCTGCCCGTGTTCCCCTGGAACCAATTTAAAATTGCCAACAGCAATGTGTTATTATGTTAGGCCTTCGATGCCTGTCTGCGGTCACTCCTTCCACTAGGCCTCCACTGACCACACCACTGCTGCCCGTGTACCCCTGGAACCAATTTAAAATTGCCTACAGCCAGCCCAATTTTTTTATTTTAGGCCTTTGATGCCTGTCTGTGGTCCGTTCTTTCTACTACTACTACACTGACCAGGCCACTGCTGCCCATGTTCCCCTGGAACCAATTTAAAATTGCCAACAGCAATGTGTTATTATGTTAGGCCTTCGATGCCTGTCTGCGGTCACTCCTTCCACTAGGCCTCCACTGACCACACCACTGCTGCCCGTGTACCCCTGGAACCAATTTAAAATTGCCTACAGCCAGCCCAATTTTTTTATTTTAGGCCTTTGATGCCTGTCTGCGGTCCGTTCTTTCTACTACTACTAGACTGACCAGGCCACTGCTGCCCGTGTTCCCCTGGAACCAATTTAAAATTGCCAACAGCAATGTGTTATTATGTTAGGCCTTCGATGCCTGTCTGCGGTCACTCCTTCCACTAGGCCTCCACTGACCACACCACTGCTGCCCGTGTACCCCTGGAACCAATTTAAAATTGCCTACAGCCAGCCCAATTTTTTTATTTTAGGCCTTTGATGCCTGTCTGCGGTCCGTTCTTTCTACTACTACTACACTGACCAGGCCACTGCTGCCCGTGTTCCCCTGGAACCAATTTAAAATTGCCAACAGCAATGTGTTATTATGTTAGGCCTTCGATGCCTGTCTGCGGTCACTCCTTCCACTAGGCCTCCACTGACCACACCACTGCTGCCCGTGTACCCCTGGAACCAATTTAAAATTGCCTACAGCCAGCCCAATTTTTTTATTTTAGGCCTTCGATGCCTGTCTGCGGTCCGTTCTTTCTACTACTACTACACTGACCAGGCCACTGCTGCCCGTGTTCCCCTGGAACCAATTTAAAATTGCCAACAGCAATGTGTTATTATGTTAGGCCTTCGATGCCTGTTTGCGGTCCCTCCTTCCACTAGGCCTCCACTGACCACACCACTGCTGCCCGTGTACCCACGGAACCAATTTTAAATTGCCTACAGCCATCTGTTATTATGTTAGGCCTTTGAAGCGTGTCTGCGGTCCTTCCTTCCAATAGTTCTCCACTGACCAGACCAATGCTGGCCGTGTACCCCTGGAACCCAGCTGAAAGTGCATGTAGCCTCCTTTTTTTCTTTGTTTTATATTTAGAAAGCCCAGATGAACTACGCTGTGCAACGGTTCAAGCTACCCAGTCGACATTTCTTTTGCGAGAAAAGCCATCCCAGCCCTCCACCGGCATGAAAAAGTCTGCATTGTCATAGCACTCAGGCAATCAAACAGTAGAAAGGTGCACCTGACAAGAGACGCATGGACTAGTAGGCATGTCCACAAAAAGTTACGTGTCCATTACGGCGCACTGGGTTAATGTGTTGGATGCATGGTCCACAGGGGACAGCCTACAAAGTCTGTCTGCAGTCCCTAATTCCAATTTTCCTCCGCTGACCACACCACTGCTGCCCGTGTACCCCTGGAACCAATTTTACAGTGTCTACAGCCTAATTTTGTTATGTTAGGCCTACTACGCCTGTCTGCGGTCCCTCCTTCCAATACTCGTCCACTGACCACACCACTGCTGCCCGTGGACCCCTGGAACCTATTTTTAATTGCATAGAGCATCCTTTTTTTAATAGTAGGCGTACAAAGTCTGTCTGCGGTCCACTATTGAAATTGTCCTCCACTGCCCAGAGCACTGCTGCTTGTGTACCCCTGTAACTTTTTTAAGCTGCAGTGAGCCACATTTTTGGTTTAAGTCCTACTACCTGTGTCTGTCTGCGCCACTCAATTCAGCTGTGTTCCTTTGAAAAAAGCTGAGCGTCAATAGTCTTGTTTTCAGCCTCTAGGAATTTTAAAACTGCATTGGGGGTACAACTTTGGTAGGGCCTACTAACGGTGTCTGCCTCCCCAAGGTGTGCCCCAGGTTTCCTCGCCATTGCTTCGATCTTAATGCTCTCGTTTAGTAGTTGTTGGAAACTACACTGCATTAGGCCTACAAATTGGGTATGGGGTGTAGAGAGATGGTGTGTTCCACTCCAAGATGTTCCCCAGGTTTCCTCTCCATTGCTTCGATTTTCATGCTCTCGTTTAGTAGTTGTTGGAAACTACACTGCATTAGGCCTACAAATTGGGTATGGGGTGTAGAGAGATGGTGTGTTCCACTCCAAGGTGTTCTCCAGGTTGCCTTTCCTGAGCTTCGATCTTCTGGCTCTCGTTTAGTAGTTGTTGGAAACTACGCTGCATTAGGCCTACAAATTGGGTATGGGGTGTAGAGAGATGGTGTGTTCCACTCCAAGGTGTTCTCCAGGTTGCCTTTCCTGAGCTTCGATATTCTGGCTCTCGTTTAGTAGTTGTTGGAAACTACGCTGCATTAGGCCTACAAATTGGGTATGGGGTGTAGAGAGATGGTGTGTTCCACTCCAAGGTGTTCCCCAGGTTTCCTGTCCATTGCTTCGATCTTCATGCTCTCGTTTAGTAGTTGTTGGAAACTACACTGCATTAGGCCTACAAATTGGGCATGGGGTGTAGAGAGATGGTGTGTTCCACTCCAAGGTGTTCCCCAGGTTTCGTCCACATTGCTTCAGTCTTCCGACTCTCGTTTAGTAGTTGTAGAAAACTACACTGCATTAGGCCTACAAATTGGGAATGGGGTGTAGAGAGATGGTGTGTTACACTCCAAGGTGTTCTCCAGGTTGCCTTTCCTGAACTTCTATCTTCAGGCTCTCATTAAATTGTGGTTAAATGGAACAACTGCATTTGGCGTACTAGTTGGTTTGGGGCCTACTATCGGTGTCTGCCACTCCTTGCTGTTCTCCTGGTTTCCTGTCCTGAAATTCCATTTTCAGGCTCTCGTTAAGTAGTTGTTAATGTTAGACTGCATTTGGCCTACTAGTTGGGTTGGGGCCTACTATCGGTGTCTGCCACTCCTTGCTGTTCTCCTCCACTGAACAAAGCCGTGCCGCCTGTTTACTACGGTTGCCAATTTTGAACTGCATTTCGACTACTTACTGATTTGGGCCTACTCTCTGTGTCAGCCTCTCATTCCAGTTGTCCTCCACTGCAATGCCCCCTGGTTAGTCCTGTGTTACCAATTTTGAACTGCATTTAGCCAACTTTATTCTTTGGGCCTATATCTGTGTTTCCTCCTCAT
Organism: Ranitomeya imitator; assembly: GCF_032444005.1. NCBI lineage: Eukaryota > Metazoa > Chordata > Amphibia > Anura > Dendrobatidae > Ranitomeya > Ranitomeya imitator. The sequence continues at coordinate 121,058,972 of NC_091287.1, forward strand.
CCTGCCCATTGCCCAGCCAGTGATAGATGAGTCTGCTGGTACATTGACGCATAACGCAAAATTCCCCATGCACGCTACACAGCAAGATTGTGACCCTGCTGAAAGTCAGGTTCCTCTTCCCGCATACCATACCACCTTACACGGGGACAAAGAGGAAGGTGCAGACGAAAGTGCAGGTTCCTTCATCAGGTGGGGGGAGGAATACTAGTTGGCAACGTCACTGGCACAGGGCCTCTCATAGTACGCAAAAGTGTTGCTGCCGGTGGGAGGCGCCCCCGCCGTGCAAACACACCGCTGTACTTTGAGGGGCCCTGTGCCAATGCCAACTAGTGGGCCCCCCTGCTTGCTCAGGATCACAGCACTTGCAAAGTTGAAATACTTACCTCTCCCTGCTCCACTGCCGTGACGTGGTCCAGATTTACTGGGCCCACTAATTACTTGAACCAGCCCTACCCCCCACAACTTTAGCCAAATGACCCCCAATTTAAAATGCCTTCCAATTATTATAAGCTAAATTACGATTGACAAGCTTCTGTAACAAGAATGGATGTTTTTGCCATTAAAATGGGCAGTGTAGGTGTTTTCCTGGCCTCCACTCACTGCCGACTATGCTCCCCCATTGACTTGCATTGGGTTTCGTGTTTCGGGCGATACCCGACTTTTCGCCATAATCGGCCGATTCCACTCGACTCGACTTCTAAGATAGTCGGGTTTCGCGAAACACGACTCGACTCTAAAAAGGTCAAGGTCGCTCAACACTACCAGTCGCCACTACTTCTCAAAGAAAGCTGTGCCTGCGCTACACCAGCATGTCGCACACAACATCACCGCTTCCTTGAGAAACTCTGTGTGTGACAGGGTGCATTTCACCACAGACACTTGGACGAGTAGACATGGACAGAGGCATTACATGTCGATGACTGGGCACTGGGTAACTATGGTGACATCAGGAGAAGGGGCTGCTGTCCAAGTCTTGCCGTCCCCACGAGTTGCGCGTCGATCCTCTGTATCTCTAAGGCTAGGTTCACATTGCGTTAGTGCAATCCATTTAGCGGATACGCTAACGGATTGCGCTAATGAAATGTCCAAAAAGGGATTGCGTTCGGCAATCCCGCTAGTGCAGATGCCCGATCTGCGCTAGCGAGGAATGGACCCTGAACGCTGCAAGCAGCGCTCGAGGTTGTGGGACAAGAGGAAGAGGAGGAGGAACAGGAGGAGTCGTATGCGGAAGGGATAATATCTCCAAAGTCCAGATGGTCGGCAGCACCAAGGCGGCTGGCATTGGAGGGTGGGGGAGAGCGATTACCGAGGGCGCATGGTAGCAGCCAAACTGTTGAGGAAGGTGCAGGAGCCAAGGAAGAAGTGGAGGACGAACTGGCGCTGGGCATGGAAGACTCATCAGATGAGGGAGACCTTGATCAAATTTCTGTTGTGCGAGGTTGGGGGGGAGAGGGCAGAGGAAGAAAGCATGATTCTCACCTCGCCGCCACCAAGACAACAAGGACTTGGTCCTCCTGGATGCGCAAGACACATGAGTGCCTTCTTGCTGCACTACCTGCAACATGACCCTCGGATTGTCAGAATCTGAAGTAATGCCGACTACTGGGTTGCCACACTCTTAGATCCCTGGTACAAAAGTAAATTTGGCTAAATAATTCCTGCCATAGAAAGGGATTCACACATGCAGGAGTATCAGCAGAGACTGTTACAGAATCTAACTTCTGCTTTTCCACAAAACACCAGTGGTGCACGTAGTGAATCTGTGAGTTCTAACTTGCCAACCATGGGACTGTCGAGTCATCACTCAAACCGTAACAGTAACATCGTATCTGGTGGTAACAGCAATTTTTTCCAATCGTTTCAAGAATTTTTTAGACCATCCTTTGCAAGGCCACAGGAGATAATAAGTCTAACGCATAGCCAACGCCTAGAGAGGATGGTGCAAGAGTATCTCCAAGTTAACATCGATGCCATGACTGTGGAACTGGATCCTTGCTCATTTTGGGCTTCCAATCTGGAAAAATGGCTTGAGCTCGCCACTCGTGTCTTGGAGTTCCTTTCATGCCCCGCAGCCAGCGTTCTCTCAAAACGTGTGTTCAGCGCTGCTGGTGGTGTGCTGACAGATAAGCGCATGCGGCTGTCCAGTGACAGTGTAGACAGACTAACGTTCATCAAGATGAACAAATCCTGGATCTGCAAGGACTTTTCTACCCCTGTGTCGTCTACCCGTTACAGCATAGTGGAGGGGATTTCATGAAATCCCGTCTCCACTATGCATTAAAAGACGCATGCGGCATACCCACGAAAATGCACATGCGGCGCGTCTTTTAAGAACGCAGCATGTCCTTACATTGCAGAAATAACGCAAGGACAGCGCAGGTAACCTGCTAGTGACCTCAGGTGCAGATTTGGTCAGGATTTTACCTGTATAAAATCCTGACCAAATCCTGATGCAATCCTGAATGTGGACACATACCCTGAGGGTATGTGTCCACGTTCAGGCTTGCTCCAGGATTTGGTCAGGATTTTATGCAGGTAAAATCCTGACCAAATCTGCACCTGAGGTCACTGGCAGGTCACCTGCGGTGTTCTTGCGTGTTTTGCTCATTGTAACGACATGCTGCGTTCTGAAAAGACGCGCCGCAGGTGCGTTTTCGCGGCTATGCCACATGCGTTTTTTACTGAATAGCGGAGACGGGATTTCATTAAATCCCCTCCACTATGCTGTAACATCTAGACACTGCATTTTTGACGCTGTGGCTCAACGCAGCGTCAAAAATGCAGCGTTTCCTGAACGTGGAAACATACCCTAAGAGTTCTGGCTCCTATAAACCAGTTAGACACTCCTAATCAACTCATTACCTGCATTAAAGACAGCTGTCTTACATTGTCACCTTTATAAAAGACTCCTGTCCACAGGCTCAATAAATCAGTCAGACTCTAACCTCTACAACATGGCAAGACCAAAGGGCTTTCTAAGGATGTCAGGGACACAATCATAGACCTGCAGAAAGCTGTAATGGGCTACAAAACCATGAGTAAGATGCTGGGTGAGAAGGAGACAACTATTGGTGCAATAGTAAGAAATGGAAGATATATAAATTGACTGACAATCAACATTGATATGGGGCACCATGCAAAATCTCACCTCGTGGGGTATCCTTGATCATGAGGAATCAGGTGAGAGATCAGCCTAAAACTACATGGGGGAACTTGTTAATGTTCTCAAGGCAGCTGGAACAACAGTCACCAAGAAAACCATTGGTAACACATTACGCTGTAAAGGTTTTAAATTCTGCAGTGCCTGCAAGGTCAAGTTGCTCAAGAAGGCACATGTGTAGGCCCGTCTGAAGTTTGCCAATGAACCTCTGGATGATTTTGTCAGCGATTGGGAGAAGGTGCTGTGGTCAGATGAGACAAAAATTGAGGTCTTTGGTATTAACTCAACTTGCTGTGTTTGGAGGAAGAGAAATGCTGCCTATGGCCCAAAGAACACGGTCCTCACTGTCAAGCATGGAAGTGAAAACATGGAAACATTATGTCTTGGGGGTGATTCTCTGCTAAGGGCACATGACTACTTCACCGCATCATTAAGCCAATGGATGGAGCCATGTACCATAAAATCCTGAGTAACAACCTCATTCCTTCTGTCGAGACATTAAAAATGGGTCGTGGCTGGGTCTTCCAGCAAGACAATGACCCAAAACCTACAGCCAAGTCAGCGAAGGAGTGGCTCAAAAAGAAGCACATTAAGGTCATGGAGTGGCCTAGCCAGTCTCCAGACCTTAATCCCATAGAAAACTTATGGAGGGAGTTGAAGCTCCGAGTTGCCAAGTGACAGCCTCAAAATGTTACTGATTTAGAGATGATCTGCAAAGAGAAGTGGACCAAAATTCTTCCTGACATGTGCACAAACCTCATCATCAACTACAAAAAACGTCTGACTGCTGTGCTTGCCAACCAGGGTATTGCCACCAAGTATTAAGTGTTAACCTCATATAAAGCAAACTGGCCTGATGGTGGCACTTCCTAAACTACAAAAAAATCCTACAATCAATGGAAGCCGATGCCAAATATTCAAAGATTATAAATATACATCTTTATTAAATAATCTCATTAAAAAAGTGATAAAACAGAGATACAAATACAAAATAGTACTGCCATATGCAGGTCAGTATCAAGAAAGTAGATACTTCAGGTTCTTATTAATCAAATCAATATATCACATTTTTGCAGGTTAAATGTGTAAGAGGTTTGTCTATCAAACATCTATATATATAATCGTCTAAGGGGCACTTCCGTCTGTTTGTCTGTTTGTCAATCGAGATGGGTTGGGGTGAGCTGGACCGCAGAGTGAAGGCAAAAGGGCCAACAAGTGCTAAGCATCTCTGGGAACTACTTCAAGATTGTTGGAAGACCATTCCCGGTGACTACCTCTTGAAGCTCATCAAGAGAATGCCAAGATTGTGCAAAGCAGTCATCAAAGCAAAAGGTGGCTACTTTGAAGAACCTACAAACATACCTATAAAACATAATGTCAGTTGTTTCACACTTTTTTGTTAAGTATATAATTCCACATGTGTTAATTCATAGTTTTGATGCCTTCAGTGTGAATGTACAATTTTCATAGTACTGAAAATACAGAAAAATCTTTAAATGTGAAGGTGTGTCCAAACTTTTGGTCTGCACTGTATAAATTATGACCATATGTGGCAATTATTTACATGTTTGTGATTTATGAAAAGAAAAATTTGTGTATATATATATATATATATATATCTGTATATATATATATACAGTGGGGCAAAAAAGTATTTAGTCAGTCAGCAATAGTGCAAGTTCCACCACTTAAAAAGATGAGAGGCGTCTGTAATTTACATCATAGGTAGACCTCAACTATGGGAGACAAACTGAGAAAAAAAAATCCAGAAAATCACATTGTCTGTTTTTTTAACATTTTATTTGCATATTATGGTGGAAAATAAGTATTTGGTCAGAAACAAAATTTCATCTCAATACTTTGTAATATATCCTTTGTTGGCAATGACAGAGGTCAAACGTTTTCTGTAAGTCTTCACAAGGTTGCCACACACTGTTGTTGGTATGTTGGCCCATTCCTCCATGCAGATCTCCTCTAGAGCAGTGATGTTTTTGGCTTTTCGCTTGGCAACACGGACTTTCAACTCCCTCCAAAGGTTTTCTATAGGGTTGAGATCTGGAGACTGGCTAGGCCACTCCAGGACCTTGAAATGCTTCTTACGAAGCCACTCCTTCGTTGCCCTGGCGGTGTGCTTTGGATCATTGTCATGTTGAAAGACCCAGCCACGTTTCATCTTCAATGCCCTTGCTGATGGAAGGAGGTTTGCACTCAAAATCTCACGATACATGGCCCCATTCATTCTTTCATGTACCCGGATCAGTCGTCCTGGCCCCTTTGCAGAGAAACAGCCCCAAAGCATGATGTTTCCACCACCATGCTTTACAGTAGGTATGGTGTTTGATGGATGCAACTCAGTATTCTTTTTCCTCCAAACACGACAAGTTGTGTTTCTACCAAACAGTTCCAGTTTGGTTTCATCAGACCATGGGACATTCTCCCAAAACTCCTCTGGATCATCCAAATGCTCTCTAGCAAACTTCAGATGGGCCCGGACATGTACTGGCTTAAGCAGTGGGACACGTCTGGTACTGCAGGATCTGAGTCCATGGTGGCGTAGTGTGTTACTTATGGTAGGCCTTGTTACATTGGTCCCAGCTCTCTGCAGTTCATTCACTAGGTCCCCCCGCGTGGTTCTGGGATTTTTGCTCACCGTTCTTGTGATCATTCTGACCCCACGGGGTGGGATTTTGCGTGGAGCCCCAGATCGAGGGAGATTATCAGTGGTCTTGTATGTCTTCCATTTTCTAATTATTGCTCCCACTGTTGATTTCTTCACTCCAAGCTGGTTGGCTATTGCAGATTCAGTCTTCCCAGCCTGGTGCAGGGCTACAATTTTGTTTCTGGTGTCCTTTGACAGCTCTTTGGTCTTCACCTTAGTGGAGTTTGGAGTCAGACTGTTTGAGGGTGTGCACAGGTGTCTTTTTATACTGATAACAAGTTTAAACAGGTGCCATTACTACAGGTAATGAGTGGAGGAAAGAGGAAACTCTTAAAGAAGAAGTTACAGGTCTGTGAGAGCCAGAAATCTTGATTGTTTGTTTCTGACCAAATACTTATTTTCCACCATAATATGCAAATAAAATGATAAAAAAACAGACAATGTGATTTTCTGGATTTTTTTTTCTCAGTTTGTCTCCCATAGTTGAGGTCTACCTATGATGTAAATTACAGACGCCTCTCATCTTTTTAAGTGGTGGAACTTGCACTATTGCTGACTGACTAAATACTTTTTTGCCCCACTGTACATATATATACAGTGGGGCAAAAAAGTATTTAGTCAGTCAGCAATAGTGCAAGTTTCACCACTTAAAAAGATGAGAGGCGTCTGTAATTTACATCATAGGTAGACCTCAACTATGGGAGACAAACTGAGAAAAAAAATCCAGAAAATCACATTGTCTGATTTTTTAACATTTTATTTGCATATTATGGTGGAAAATAAGTATTTGGTCAGAAACAAAATTTCATCTCAATACTTTGTAATATATCCTTTGTTGGCAATGACAGAGGTCAAACGTTTTCTGTAAGTCTTCACAAGGTTTCCACACACTGTTGTTGGTATGTTGGCCCATTCCTCCATGCAGATCTCCTCTAGAGCAGTGATGTTTTTGGCTTTTCGCTTGGCAACACGGACTTTCAACTCCCTCCAAAGGTTTTCTATAGGGTTGAGATCTGGAGACTGGTTAGGCCACTCCAGGACCTTGAAATGCTTCTTACGAAGCCACTCCTTCATTGCCCTGGTGGTGTGCTTTGGATCATTGTCATGTTGAAAGACCCAGCCACGTTTCATCTTCAATGCCCTTGCTGATGGAAGGAGGTTTGCACTCAAAATCTCACGATACATGGCCCCATTCATTCTTTCATGTACCCGGATCAGTCGTCCTGGCCCCTTTGCAGAGAATCAGCCCCAAAGCATGATGTTTCCACCACCATGCTTTACAGTAGGTATGGTGTTTGATGGATGCAACTCAGTATTCTTTTTCCTCCAAACACGACAAGTTGTGTTTCTACCAAACAGTTCCAGTTTGGTTTCATCAGACCATAGGACATTCTCCCAAAACTCCTCTGGATCATCCAAATGCTCTCTAGCAAACTTCAGATGGGCCCGGACATGTACTGGCTTAAGCAGTGGGACACGTCTGGCACTGCAGGATCTGAGTCCATGGTGGCGTAGTGTGTTACTTATGGTAGGCCTTGTTACATTGGTCCCAGCTCTCTGCAGTTCATTCACTAGGTCCCCCCGCGTGGTTCTGGGATTTTTGCTCACCGTTCTTGTGATCATTCTGACCCCACGGGGTGGGATTTTGCGTGGAGCCCCAGATCGAGGGAGATTATCAGTGGTCTTGTATGTCTTCCATTTTCTAATTATTGCTCCCACTGTTGATTTCTTCACTCCAAGCTGGTTGGCTATTGCAGATTCAGTCTTCCCAGCCTGGTGCAGGGCTACAATTTTGTTTCTGGTGTCCTTTGACAGCTCTTTGGTCTTCACCATAGTGGAGTTTGGAGTCAGACTGTTTGAGGGTGTGCACAGGTGTCTTTTTATACTGATAACAAGTTTAAACAGGTGTCATTACTACAGGTAATGAGTGGAGGAAAGAGGAGACTCTTAAAGAAGAAGTTACAGGTCTGTGAGAGCCAGAAATCTTGATTGTTTGTTTCTGACCAAATACTTATTTTCCACCATAATATGCAAAAAAAATTATAAAAAAACAGACAATGTGATTTTCTGGATTTTTTTTTCTCAGTTTGTCTCCCATAGTTGAGGTCTACCTACGATGTAAATTACAGATGCCTTTCATCTTTTTAAGTGGTGGAACTTGCACTATTGCTGACTGACTAAATACTTTTTTGCCCCACTATATATATATATATATATATATATATATATATATATATACAGTGCCTACAAGTAGTATTCAACCCCCTGCAGATTTAGCAGGTTTACACATTTGGAATTAACTTGGCATTGTGACATTTGGACTGTAGATCAGCCTGGAAGTGTGAAATGCACTGCAGCAAAAAAGAATGTTATTTCTTTGTTTATTTTTTTGTAAAATTTTGAAAAGTCTTTTCAGAGGGTCATTTATTATTCAACCCCTCAACCCACCAGAATTCTGTTTGGTTCCCCTAAAGTATTAAGAAGTAGTTCAGGCACAAAGAACAATGAGCTTCACATGTTTGGATTAATTATCTCTTTTTCCAGCCTTTTCTGACTATTTAAGACCTTCCCCAAACTTGTGAACAGCACTCATACATGGTCAACATGGGAAAGACAAAGGAGCATTCCAAGGCCATCAGAGACAAGATCGTGGAGGGTCACAAGGCTGGCAAGGGGTACAAAACCCTTTCCAAGGAGTTGGGCCTACCTGTCTCCACTGTTGGGAGCATCATCCGGAAGTGGAAGGCTTATGGAACTACTGTTAGCCTTCCACGGCCTGGACAGCCTTTGAAAGTTTCCTCCCGTGCCGAGGCCAGGCTTGTCCGAAGAGTCAAGGCTAACCCAAGGACAACAAGGAAGGAGCTCCGGGAAGATCTCATGGCAGTGGGGACATTGGTTTCAGTCAATACCATAAGTAACGTACTCCACCGCAATGGTCTCCGTTCCAGACGAGCCCGTAAGGTACCTTTACTTTCAAAGCGTCATGTCAAGGCTCGTCTACAGTTTGCTCATGATCACTTGGAGGACTCTGAGACTGACTGGTTCAAGGTTCTCTGGTCTGATGAGACCAAGATTGAGATCTTTGGTGCCAACCACACACGTGACGTTTGGAGACTGGATGGCACTGCATACGACCCCAAGAATACCATCCCTACAGTCAAGCATGGTGGTGGCAGCATCATGCTGTGGGGCTGTTTCTCAGCCAAGGGGCCTGGCCATCTGGTCCGCATCCATGGGAAGATGGATAGCACGGCCTACCTGGAGATTTTGGCCAAGAACCTCCGCTCCTCCATCAAGGATCTTAAGATGGGCCGTCATTTCATCTTCCAACAAGACAACGACCCAAAGCACACAGCCAAGAAAACCAAGGCCTGGTTCAAGAGGCAAAAAATCAAGGTGTTGCAGTGGCCTAGTCAGTCTCCTGACCTTAACCCAATTGAAAACTTGTGGAAGGAGCTCAAGATTAAAGTCCACATAAGACACCCAAAGAACCTAGATAACTTGGAGAAGATCTACATGGAGGAGTGGGCCAAGATAACTCCAGAGACCTGTGCCGGCCTGATCAGGTCTTATAAAAGACGATTATTAGCTGTAATTGCAAACAAAGGTTATTCCACAAAATATTAAACCTAGGGGTTGAATAGTAATTGACCCACACTTTTATGTTTAAAATTTATAAAAATTTAACTGAGCAACAAAACTTTTTGGTTTGTAAGATTTATGCATCTGTTAATAAATCCTGCTCTTGTTTGAAGTTTGAAGGCTCTAACTTATTTGCATCTTATTAAACCTGCTAAATCTGCAGGGGGTTGAATACTACTTGTAGGCATTGTATATACTGTATATATTTGTAAGATCCGTCATACCGGATATATGGTAAACTCATTATGTTTTTCTCTTTAGAAAAATTCCTTGAAAAGGCCATAAAGGCCGAAATGTTGGGAATATTATTTCTGTTTATTCATTGTTCGGCTGTGAACCACAATAAACTACAAAATATTTTCTTTTCCATCATATGGACTGAATCTTTTGGGATATTGCTTAAGGTTGTCTTGATTATAGTGACTTTTTTTCCTTAAGAGCACCAATCTGGTTATTTTTAGAGTACATTTGAGCTTTGATCTCGATAGTATCTTATAAAAATGAACAAGGGCTGGATTGGGTAAGACTTCTGTACACCACCAAGTGAAAAAAGCGAAACATAACCTCAAGTACATTGTCCTTTTTGTGGAGGTGTATTCTCATGCACCTCTTCACAACCACACATGGGTATACGCTTCCTGATTTGGTCTGTTTGGTGTTATCCTCCTCCTTATCCTCATCCTCATCATCCACAACCACTAGAACACCAGGGTGAACGTATTCTGAGATGGAAAAGTCACTAATTTTTTGTGCAAGGGTGTCTATGATGCCCATGAAATATTTTAAAAAAATGTACCCCCCGTGGGGAAATGTTTGGCAGCCCTTGCACTTCGTGTAAGGGAATTACAAGTCTAGGAGACACACTCCTTTACATTGGGGCTAGTTTTTAATGAGGCCTTCATCAATGTATCTTCATTCTCTGCCACTAGATCACCAGGGTTAACGTGTTCTGTGCTGCTACAGCCATTCCAATTTTTGGCAAGGATGTCTATGATTCCCATAAAATATTTTTTAAAAATGTACCCCAATGGGGAAATGATTGTCAGCCCATACCCACGCCCATGGGTCAAGGTGGCCCTTACATTCAATGCATAAGGAAACTGTATGGCAGGAGCAACTGAAGACTGTGAATTGGGTTTTCTTGTGGCCATCCAGCATCTGGGTTCAAAGGCTTATTGGGGTGCATAAGACTTGATAGCAGGGCAGGCCTTGCATTCAATGCAACATTTTTTCAGGAGGTCCTCCTGTACCTCTCGTGAAAGGAGTATTGGGGTGCGTTGTAATTCTTGGCAGCCCAGCTACTCACTGCATAGGCAATAACAGCATAGGAGACCCACTGTTTAATAATGGCCCATTAAGAATATTAATGCCGCCTGATGCCCCCCCTAAAAATAGGCTTTGTGACTTTAAGAGTCCCTCCTTCATAAATAAAACAAGATGTGTCTCCTTATGTGTCACACACCACATGGCCAGCTAGGGTTGTTAAATGTTACAATTACATTTCCCAGTGAATGCATTTGTATTGGTTGAAAGCAATGTTAAAGTTGAAAAACTCATCAAAAACGCTGTGAACATAGCCAAAGTGGTGGAGGAACATTTTGGTTTGGGGTTAATTATTTTGCCTTATATACAAGTCATTACCCTGGAAAGGATGTACCTTCACATATTTCCCAGCAAAATCCATTTTGGTTACGTTTTTGTATGTTTTTTGGTGCACCTTTAACCCCTTTACCCCCAAGGGTGGTTTGCACGTTAATGACCAGGCCAATTTTTACAATTCTGACCACTGTCCCTTTATGAGGTTATAACTCCGAAACGCTTCAACGGATCCTGGTGATTCTGACATTGTTTTCTCGTGACATATTGTACTTCATGATAGTGGTAAAATTTCTTTGATAGTACCTGCGTTTATTTGTGAAAAAAACGGAAATTTGGCGAAAATTTTGAAAATTTCGCAATTTTCAAACTTTGAATTTTTATGCAATTAAATCACAGAGATATGTCACACAAAATACTTAATAAGTAACATTTCCCACATGTCTCCTTTACATCAGCATAATTTTGGAACCAATTTTTTTTTTTGTTAGGGAGTTATAAGGGTTAAAAGTTGACCAGCAATTTCTCATTTTTACAACACCATTTTTTTTTAGGGACCACGTCTCATTTGAAGTCATTTTGAGGGGTCTATATGATAGAAAATTCCCAAGTGTGACACCATTCTAAAAACTGCACCCCTCAAGGTGCTCAAAACCACATTCAAGAAGTTTATTAACCCTTCAGGTGTTTAATAGGAATTTTTGGAATGTTTAAATAAAAATGAACATTTAACTTTTTTACACAAAAAATTTACTTCAGCTCCAATTTGTTTTATTTTACCAAGGGTAACAGGAGAAATTGGACCCAAAAAGTTGTTGTCCAATTTGTCCTGAGTACGCTGATACCCCATATGTGGCAGTAAACCACTGTTTGGGCGCATGGGAGAGCTCGGAAGGGAAGGAGCGCTATTTGACTTTTCAATGCAAAATTGACAGGAATTGAGATGGGACGCCATGTTGCGTTTGGAGAGCCACTGATGTGCCTAAACATTGAAACCCCCCACAAGTGACACCATTTTGGAAAGTAGACCCCCTAAGGAACTTATCTGGATGTGTGGTGAGCACTTTGACCCACCAAGTGCTTCACAGAAGTTTATAATGCAGAACCGTAAAAATAAAAAATCATTTTTTCACAAAAATTATATTTTTGCCCCCAATTTTTTATTTTTCCAAGGGTAAGAGAAGAAATTGGACCTCAAAAGTTGTTGTCCAATTTGTCCTGAGTACGCTGATACCCCATATGTGGCAGTAAACCACTGTTTGGGCGCATGGGAGAGCTCGGAAGGGAAGGAGCGCCGTTTGACTTTTCAATGCAAAATTGACAGAAATTGAGATGGGACGCCATGTTGCGTTTGGAGAGCCACTGATGTGCCTAAACATTGAAACCCCCCACAAGTGACACCATTTTGGAAAGTAGACCCCCTAAGGAACTTATCTAGAGGTGTGGTGAGCACTTTGACCCACCAAGTGCTTCACAGAAGTTTATAATGCAGAACCGTAAAAATAAAAAATCATATTTTTTCACAAAAATTATATTTTTGCCCCCAATTTTTTATTTTTCCAAGGGTAAGAGAAGAAATTGGACCTCAAAAGTTGTTGTCCAATTTGTCCCGAGTACGCTGATACCCCATATGTGGCAGTAAACCACTGTTTGGGCGCATGGGAGAGCTCGGAAGGGAAGGAGCGCCGTTTGACTTTTCAATGCAAAATTGACAGGAATTGAGATGGGACGCCATGTTGCGTTTGGAGAGCCACTGATGTGCCTAAACATTGAAACCCCCCACAAGTGACACCATTTTGGAAAGTAGACCCCCTAAGGAACTTATCTAGAGGTGTGGTGAGCACTTTGACCCACCAAGGGCTTCACAGAAGTTTATAATGCAGAGCCATAAAAATAAAACAAAATTTTTTTCCCACAAAAATTATTTTTTAGCCCCCAGTTTTGTATTTTCCCTAGGGTAACAGGAGAAATTGGACCCCAAAAGTTGTTGTCCAATTTGTCCTGAGTACGCTGATACCCCATATGTGGGGGGGAACCACCGTTTGGGCGCATGGGAGGGTTCGGAAGGGAAGGAGCGCCATTTGGAATGCAGACTTAGATGGAATGGTCTGCAGGCGTCACATTGCGTTTGCAGAGCCCCTAATGTACCTAAACAGTAGAAACCCCCCACAAGTGACACCATTTTGGAAAGTAGACCCCCTAAGGAACTCATCTTGATGTGTTGTGAGAGCTTTGAACCCCCAAGTATTTCACTACAGTTTATAACGCAGAGCCATGCAAATAAAAAATATTTTTTTTTCCACAAAAATTATATTTTAGCCCCCAGTTTTGTATTTTTCCAAGGTTAGCAGGAGAAATTGGACCCTAAATGTTGTTTTCCAATTTGTCCTGAGTACGCTGATACCCCATATGTGGGGGGGAACCACCGTTTGGGCGCATGGGAGGGTTCGGAAGGGAAGGAGCGCCATTTGGAATGCAGACTTAGATGGAATGGTCTGCAGGCGTCACATTGCGTTTGCAGAGCCCCTAATGTACCTAAACAGTAGAAACCCCCCACAAGTGACACCATTTTGGAAAGTAGACCCCCTAAGGAACTCATCTTGATGTGTTGTGAGAGCTTTGAACCCCCAAGTATTTCACTACAGTTTATAACGCAGAGCCATGCAAATAAAAAATATTTTTTTTTCCACAAAAATTATATTTTAGCCCCCAGTTTTGTATTTTTCCAAGGTTAGCAGGAGAAATTGGACCCTAAATGTTGTTGTCCAATTTGTCCTGAGTACGCTGATACCCCATATGTGGGGGGGGAACCACCGTTTGGGCGCATGGGAGGGTTCGGAAGGGAAGGAGCGCCATTTGGAATGCAGACTTAGATGGAATGGTCTGCAGGCGTCACATTGCGTTTGCAGAGCCCCTAATGTACCTAAACAGTAGAAACCCCCCACAAGTGACACCATTTTGGAAAGTAGACCCCCTAAGGAACTCATCTTGATGTGTTGTGAGAGCTTTGAACCCCCAAGTATTTCACTACAGTTTATAACGCAGAGCCATGCAAATAAAAAATATTTTTTTTTCCACAAACATTATATTTTAGCCCCCAGTTTTGTATTTTTCCAAGGTTAGCAGGAGAAATTGGACCCTAAATGTTGTTGTCCAATTTGTCCTGAGTACGCTGATACCCGATATGTGGGGGGGAACCACCGTTTGGGCGCATGGGAGGGCTCGGAAGGGAAGGAGCATCATTTGGAATGCAGACTTAGATGGATTGGTCTGCAGGCGTCACATTGCGTTTGCAGAGCCCCTAATGTACCTAAACAGTAGAAACCCCCCACAAGTGACCCCATATTGGAAACTAGACCCCTCATTGAACTTATCTAGATGTGTTGTGAGAACTTTGAACCCCCAAGTGTTTCACTACAGTTTATAACGCAGAGCCGTGAAAATAAAAAATCTTTTTGTTTTCCCACAAAAATTATTTTTTAGCCCCCAGTTTTGTATTTTCCCAAGGGTAACAGGAGAAATTGGTCCACAAAAGTTGTTGTCCAATTTGTCCTGAGTACGCTGATACCCCATATGTTGGGGTAAACCCCTGTTTGGGCACACAGGAGAGCTCGGAAGGGAAGGAGCACTGTTTTACTTTTTCAACGCAGAATTGGCTGGAATTGAGATCGGACGCCATGTCGTGTTTGGAGAGCCCCTGATGTGCCGAAACAGTGGAAACCCCCCAATTATAACTGAAACCCTAATCTAAACACACCCCTAACCCTAATTCCAACGGTAACCCTAACCACACCTCTAACCCTGACACACCCCTAACCCTAATCCCAACCCTATTCCCAACTGTAAATGTAATCTAAACCCTAACCCTAACTTTAGCCCCAACCCTAACTGTAACCCTAACCCTAGCCCTAACCCTAGCCCTAACCCTAGCCCTAGCCCTAACCCTAACCCTAACCCTAGCCCTAACCCTAGCCCTAACCCTAGCCCTAATGGGAAAATGGAAATAAATACATTTTTTTTTATTTTTCCCTAACTAAGGGGGTGATGAAGGGGGGTTTGATTTACTTTTATAGCGAGTTTTTTAGCGGATTTTTATGATTGGCAGCCGTCACACACTGAAAGACCCTTTTTATTGCAAAAAATATTTTTTGCAATACCACATTTTGAGAGCTATAATTTTTCCATATTTTGGTCCACAGAGTCATGTGAGGTCTTGTTTTTTGCGGGACGAGTTGACGTTTTTATTGAAAACATTTTTGGGCACGTGACATTTTTTTATCGCTTTTTATTCCGATTTTTGTGAGGAAGAATGACCAAAAACCAGCTATTCATGAATTTCTATTGGGGGAGGCGTTTATACCGTTCCGCGTTTGGTAAAATTGATAAATCAGTTTTATTCTTCGGGTCAGTACGATTACAGCGATACCTCATTTATATCATTTTTTTATGGTTTGGTGCTTTTATACGATAAAAACTATTTTACAGAAAAAATAATTATTTTTGCATCGCTTTATTCTCAGGACTATAACTTTTTTATTTTTTTGCTGATGATGCTGTATGGCGGCTCTTTTTTGCGGGACAATATGACGCTTTCAGCGGTACCATGGTTATTTATATCTGTCCTTTTGATCGCGTGTTATTCCACTTTTTGTTCGGCGGTATGATAATAAAGCGTTGTTTTTTGCCTCGTTTTTTTTTTTTTTCTTACGGTGTTTACTGAAGGGGTTAACTAGTGGGACAGTTTTATAGGTCGGGTCGTTACGGACGCGGCGATACTAAATATGTGTACTTTTATTGTTTTTTTTTTTTTATTTAGATGAAGAAATGTATTTATGGGAATAATATTTTTTTTTTTTTTTCATTATTTTGGAATATTTTTTTTTATTTTTTTTACACATTTGGAAAAATTTTTTTTTACTTTTTTACTTTGTCCCAGGGGGGGACATCACAGATCAGTGATCTGACAGTTTGCACAGCACTCTGTCAGATCACTGATCTGACATGCAGCGCTGCAGCCTTCACAGTGCCTGCTCTGAGCAGGCTCTGTGAAGCCACCTCCCTCCCTGCAGGACCCGGATCTGCGGCCATCTTGGATCCGGGGCTGGAGGGAGCAGGGAGGGAGGTGAGACCCTCGCAGCAACGCGATCACATCGCGTTGCTCCGGGGGTCTCAGGGAAGCACGGGGGGAGCGCGGCCGATCGGCTATGACGTACTATCCCGTCCAGGGTCAGATAAGCCCAGGGCACCTCGACGGGATAGTACGTCTAAGGTCACAGAGGGGTTAAAATGGCGTGAAACCCTGACAACATTGCTTACAGCTATGACCTAGGAGTCAGAAATGCTTCCAGGGGCGATCCCCATGATGTTCCTGTGTCATTTGAGCAGTGTTTCCATCATTTTCTGATGTTTTTAGACCTTAAAAGGACCCCCAGGGGGATCGCGGTAAGAATACTCGGGTTTCCCATAGACTTACATTGGGCTGGTTGCTCAGGTCGAATACCCGAGTATTCCAATTTGCTTGACCCGAGCAACTAGCACCCGAGCATTTTAGTGCTCGCTCATCACTAGTCATGTGCCATGCTAAACTACCAGACACATATGGGAGACAGCTATGCCCAGAGTGTATTGCCAAGGTGGTTAAAGATGAACACACCTCATTTATGACCGATATAAGGACCATAATAAGAGAGGAGGTTCAGAATTCCATCACAGAGTTAGTTACCCCAAAATCCTCCGGGATTGCTCCCAGGCAAAAAAGGCCATGATGGGAGATGGAATCCAGTTCAGAGGGGGAAGAGTTATCAAATTACTCTGACCCTTAACAATAGGAAAGGGAAGAGTTTATCACAATCACCCCAGAAGAAATGAAGTACCTTTTCTCTTGAGAAGATATTGACGCTCTATTATCGGCCGTCTGAATATAGAGGAAACCCATCAGCCCCCCTCCTTAATACAGGATGAAATGTTCAGGGGTTTAAGGAGCCATATGAACAAGGTGTTCCCTGTCAATAAACATATTAAAGGCATGATCCTGGAGGAGTAGGAGGATGTGGAAAAGAAACTGACAATCCCAAGAAGTTTCAGATCACGTCTCCCTTTTGAATCGGAGGACATAAAATTATGGGAAGAAATCCCTAAAAAAGTTTCATCCTTTTGGAAACCTTATTCCCATCAGAAACCGGAATACAAAGGGAAAGGGAAGTCTGGTAGATGGAGCTACCAAAAGTGCGGTAAAGGAAGAAGTGCCTTTTCCGGTTCAGCAAATACTTCACATAAGCAATGACGCCAGGAAAGTGCGGGAAAGACTCCAAAACTTCCTTCCGACTTGGTCAGAGGTATCCAGGAACCCACGGATATTGCAAATGGTAGCAGAAGGTTACAAGATACAGTTCGTGCAGATACCCTAGGGAAGATTCCACCTGACAACTATGCAGTCTCCCCAGGTCACAACAAGGCTGCTGGCACACATACAGAAGTTGGTGGATTCAGGAGCAGTGGTTTCAGTTCCGGAGTCGGAATGGGGTCTCGGTTACTATTCAGGCCTGTTCTCAATAAAGAAACTGAGAGGAGAAAACTGTACCAGAATAAATCTGAAGTAACTGAACAGATGGATATCATACAAAAAATTCAAAATGGAGTCTATAAGATCTACGACTCCATTGATCAAAGGGAATATGGTAATGTGCACATTAGATCTCAAAGAAGCGTATTACCACGTGCCAATTCATCCTCACAGCCAGCTGTATCTAAAATGTGCGGTTGTAGAGGACGTAAAAATTCAACATTACCAGTTCAAATGCCTCCCGTTTGGTCTTTCCTTGGAGCCAAGCATTTTCACGAAGCTGGTGGCAGACATTATGGCCTTTCTCAGAGAGCAAGGAATATTAATTGTCCAGTATCTGGACAACTTCCTGTTGATGGCAGAGTCCCCCCAGCAACTGAGAGCCAGTTTAATGTCAGCCATCTTAGTGTTAAACAACTTAGAGTGGATCGTAAACGGGGGGAAAATCAGATCTCGTGCATAGAAGATGGAAGGTCTTCCTGGGAATTCTCTTGGACTCCAAGCAACAAATGTCCTTCCTACCAGAAAAGAAACAGGAGGAACTCGGGAACAAGGTCTTAGCCTTCAAATGGAGATCTCAAGTGTTTATCAGAGAGGCTATGAGGATTCTGAGACTGATGATGACTTCTATTCCAGAGGTCCGGTGGTGTCAATTCCACTTAAGACAACTGCAACATCAGGTCTTGACATCATGGAACAGAAGGACAGATGGGCTAGACAAAAAGCTAAGACTGTCAACAATAACTAGAAGGTCATTAACCTGGTGGACGTCCATTACCAACCTGAAGAACGGGATTATGTGGAGACATCCCTGTTTGTATTGATCACCACAGACGCAAGCAGCAAGGGCTTGGGGGCCCAGGTGCAGGATCAGTGCATACAGGGCACCTGGCGAAGATCAGATCCTCCCAGATCATCCAACCTTCGAGAGCTTCATGCAGTCTGGGAAACACTAAAACTATGTGGGCCAAGTCTAAAAAGCAGACACATCAGGTTTCTGTTGGACAATGTTACTACAGTGGCCTTTCTCAAACATCAAGAGGATTCAAGACACCACCTTTTGCAAGTGGCAGAGGAAATAATAATAATCTTTATTTTTCTATAGCGCTAACATATTCCGCAGCGCTTTACATTGTTGCACACATTATCATCACTGTCCCCGATGGGGCTCACAATCTAAATTCCCAATCAGTATGTCATGTCTTTGGAATGTGGGAGGAAACCACCCACGATGTTGTCCTTGGTGGGGTTTGAACCCAGGACTCCAGCGCTGCAAGACTGCAGTGCTAACCACTGCGCCACCGTACCGCCCCTGGAAACTGTGCTATCAGTGACAGCAATATATCTGAAGGGATCTCAAAATGTGATTGCAGACGTTCTCAGCCAAAAAACATTTAAACAGTCAGAATGGGAGCTGAACTGGGAAGAATTTGATCATATAATACGCCGATGGGGTACCCCCCAGGTGGACCTGTTCGCTACAAGAATAAATTCAAAAGCAGAGATTTTTTTTCCCTCAATCAGGGAGACAGGCCGACAGGAGCAGGCGCCTTATCTCAAGAATGGAACATGGACCTAGCGTATGCTTTCCTCCCCGTTTCATCCAATCCCAGCAGTGCTGAGGAAGATACAGGAGGACCAAGCCACGGTGATCATAATAATACCATTTTGGCCCAGAAGGAGCTGGTTTCCTCCACTAAGAAGGATGCCCATAAAAGAGCCTATCATCCTTCCAGAGAGCCACAATCTACTATTTCAGGGGCCAATACACCATCCCAATGTGAAGCTCCTACAGTTGTCTGCCTGGATCCTGAGCTGCAGATCTTGAGATATAGAGGTCTCTCAGATTCAGTTATAACAACCATACAGAAAAGTAGAAAACCAGTATCATCGGCTATATAAACAAAAATATGGAGAAAGTTTTGTGCACAATATCCCGAGCCTACGTCCCACCTTGGGATTTGAACACTGTCTTAAATGGATTAAGCAAATCACCATATTTAAAACTATATTTCTGGTTGCCATAACAACGGCCAGATGGATTGAGGAAATACAGGCATTCTCCATAAAAAGCCCATACCTAAGAATCTTAGATGACTGCATTATTCTTAGATTAGACCCTGCGCTCTTGCCAAAAGTAGTGATATTGTTTTGTATAAACCAAAAGGTAGTTTGCCTTCCTTCTGCCAGGACCATAAAAATAGTACGGAGCAGTCCTTTCATTCCCTAGACGTCAGAAGAGTAGTCCTCCGGGACTTGGAAGCCACAAAGAGTGGCTAGAGTGAGGTCTAAGCGGTAAGGTTTCTCATTGTGCCTCCAGAGCCTCTCACCTAGCCAAATCAGTTCTCATGCTTTGCACTGACGAGGGCCAAAAGCCCAAAACACCGTGTCTGCGAATTGAGATTCTGATTTGGCTTTTATCCTAAGTCATATTAAAAGACTCGCTAAAGAGTTGATTGTGACTTGTAGGATCGCTACTTCCAACAGGTGGCGCTATAGAGTTCAAGTCCTCTTTTTCTCTACAGAGGCAATTTGCATTTGGCACAGTAGGTCAGATCAGTGATCAGCCTGACCTACACATCAGAAGGGAAGTCTCCTCCAGTCAATATCAGAGCCCATTCCACGAGAGTAGTAGCAACTTCTTGGGCAGAGCAAGCAGGGGCCTTAGTGAGCCAAATCTGCAGTGCAGCAGTTGGACAAATCTTAATACCTTTGCAGACACTATAAACTGAAAAATACAGTAAAAAAGAAGGTACTTAACGCATAGAACAGGTGTGAACAGGTGTCACTCAAAAAGAGCCTAAAACTTGAAAAACCCAAAGTTCTTGCTTCTTTTTTACTGTATTTTTCATAGCAATTTTGCAGATGAATATTTTATATATACATTATATAGCACTTTTTTCCTTTTTTTCCAAATTTCTATGGCAGTAATGCAGTTTCAATGTTCTGGAGTAATCATTCTTGGTAAATCATGGCACAACCTTTATCATTTTTCAATTTATATGCTTTTTTTGGTTGCCACCTGTTTTCACTACCTTGGATGTGCTGATCTTTTTCTATTTGTATCAAACCCTTTTTGGACATGTGCACTCCAACTCCCATCAGCCAAAGGTGATTTTAAGTACCATAGTTAGCTGGTCCATTCCTGCCAAATAAATTGTAGGTTTTTTGCCCAGGAGACATGACCTATCAGGACAGGGACCCAACTTTCGAAGGACGCCTTGACATGGCAGTTGGGCACACATATATTGGCCAATCTATATGCTAAGTACCTTTTTTACTGTGTTTTTCATAGCAATTTTGCAGATAAGTATTTCATATATACATTCTCATACATTTTCATTTTTTCCCATTTTCTATGGCAGTATTGCAGTTTCAATGTTCTAGAGTTATCATTCTTGGTAAATCATGGTGCAACCTTTATCGTCTTTCAAGTGATACACCTATAAGAATATTCAGCCTTTTAATAGAACACTTGCACACAAAGTTGTTAATATTTTATCCATTTTTCCGTTATTTCACTGGAGCATGGCAAACAATTCTATTTTCTCTCTCCTTTACGGTGGTCCTATTTTTTATTGTTTGAGTTTTCTGAGTAACCTAATTTTGAAGCTGCTTCTATCCGGAAATTCTATTTATGGACTTCACAAGTGGGACGACAATTATCAGCATAAGGCAGTTTGGGATTAGAAAGTACTCAACACATCTGAAATTGTCAGTGGCTTAAATCTGCAATATCTTTAATGTCTCCTGATATGGTAATGTTAGATATAAATGGTCTTTTAATATATATATATTTTTGTAATCAATAGTTACAGAAAAATATTTTATAATCTATGCTTCTAAAATGCGCATATGTACATTGTAGCATGGCTAACGGGTGTGTGGTCGACGGGAGGTATGTGTCACATAGGTACCTTGTCGCTGTAATGTAGCCCGGAATATTTCTTTGTTTTACATAACCATATATTTGTGTTTCAGGACCTGTGGTGATGTCAGACCACATGGCTAATCATGTGATAGATTACTGGGTGTGGTTAGTCCTATATAAGACAGGCTAATGCTTAACACAGTAGATATGTGAGGAGGTGAAACCCTCCTGAGTGTGTCAAGGCTCCAGGACTGAGCCGGAAGGACTGGACATTTGTTTTTCTTTGCTGAGCCAAAGGCTATTTGTTTTCTGTTATTTCACCACGTGGTTTATGATGCAATAAACCCTATGAACTTTTCAAGAAACGTGCCTCCTGAGTCTCAGACGTTGCACCTGAGTGAGTGAAATCCCTACAACATTTAATTTGATTTTCATTTGGATTAGTTGACAGTCTAATCCTGGACCTCCCAATTCATAGGATGTCGAGTAAATAAAAGGATTAGGCACCCCTCTGAGGGAGAGGGGTCTAACAGTGGGTTATTCCCTCCCCACTTTGAAATAAACATGCACACTTGAAATGTTTATGGTGGAATTGTAGGGAGGAGAGCCAGGCTAACTGTCCCTCTTGCGTGTCTGGGCTGGAACTGTCAGGGCTGTCACCATTATTCCGGGGGGAAGATATTGCTGACCGGAGCAGTTCAGGACACTTGACTGACTGGGACGCGTCCGGCTTAAATAGCTGTGTGCGTGGGAAGACGGGACTTTTGGTGGGGAACTTTATTTCCACATCATTCTCATCACTAAATCAGGCAATTGCCCATAAGATTGCTCAAATGATATGTCAAAGAACTCCTAAATTCTAACTAGCAGATACTTACCGGCATCCTAATAAAGAAAGATTTTGCTTTACGAATTGCTTTGCTTGGAAGAATGTGCATTGATAATAATAGGCACTAACTGTTATATGCAATAAAACATAGTTGTGATTAGGTCAATTACGGTAGCCACAACTTATTTAAACAGTAAAGTTTTTTTCATGGCTGAGATTAACATCATATAATGAGTAATATAATTTTTTTTGGTGTATAGATTTAATGTGCATTGGTACCAATGAGTACTAATTGTTAGTGCAATAGAATACAGCTATGTTGAAATGAATTCAGGAGGCCACAGCTCGGTTTATCATTGTCAGGTGTGTGTGAAAAAATTATTTTTACCTTTCATAAGGCTATGGATATAAGAGCTTATTTGTATCGGTAATTCACGCATTCTTGCTTTTTTAGTTTGTGTCCGTTTTGCCTCTATCCCAATTTCTTTTCACGTTTTGAGCACATGAACACTTTTTTGTGAGGCTAGGTCTTAACCTTTTTATTGGAATTTAATTAAAAGTTACATTTTACCATTTTTGCTATTTTCCTATATGAGATATTAACTATATACCTCTTCCTACCTTTTACAGTCAGGATTATACAAAGAGCAAAGCCCATAGGGTATGTCTCCACGTGCCGGATTATATCAAGATTTGCTGCGGATTGGATGCTGCGTACAGCCGCAGCGTCCAATCCCTAGCATCCAGATGTTACGGTACACTGGACGGGATTTATGTTGTGGAGACGCTCTGTCTCCGCAAGATAAATACCACAGTCAATGAATACGATGCGGTGATTCCGCATGTGCTCAATGAACACATCTGGAATCACCGCATGTAGAACAGGGGGCGTGGGGTATCCGCTGCGTCCAAAGTGCTGAGTTTCCTGAACGTGGAAACATATCCTTATACTTTAGGCAGTGGTCTCTACATTTGAGCGGTTTTTGTATTGGGGATTTTATTTTTGTGGTTGTTCTAGTCATCTACAAAAAATGCTGCTTTGAGCAGGGGGTTGGACCAGATGACCCAGGAGGTTCCTTCCAAGTCTAACATTCTATGATTCTATGACATTTTTTTTTTAGTTTTTTTGCTCTCTATGGAAACTTGATAGTGACCAATTGTTATCATGATCTATTGTTCTTGGTGTTTTTTTATTCCACTGTCATATATTTATTTTATTTCTATATTTAAATAAAAGTTAAGTCTTATTTTTGCAAATAGCTTTTTTTCTCTGATTTTTTTTCTTGGATTGAGTATTGCCCTCACTTTTTTGAAATTACATGTCCCTCTTCATATAAACAGTGGACATCTTGTTTTAGCGCCATTTAGACACTGTAACAGCGCAGAAAGACTGCTCCTGATGCTGGCAGTGTTAGAAGCTTGATTTTAGCTAGTGAGCTAGGTGGTTGTTTCTTACTCAGATACTTTAGCTAGGTAGTGTCATGTGTGGCTGTTAAATCGACCTTCCAACATTTTTTTTTGTTGCCATTACTGAGGTAAACAGACAAAGACAGCAGGCCACATTTCATACAAGTGTGTTGTGCACTGCTTCTATTGTGTTCCATTCACGAGTATAGCGTTCTAAATCTTATTTTTTCACTAGCTAAATGTGAAACAACACGCCATATCCTATCTTGTCATTTAGTGGTGTGATGAGGTAACATTGTTCTGTGATTTGGGCTGTTGCGCATGGTGAAATATTTTTTTGTGGGCAGTTGCTAGCATGATTCACCATACCATATATCACCTTGGTATTTAGTGGCGGTGAAATTCCACAATGTGCATAGCTCATGCACATAAAAAAATATACATTTTTTCTGTTGCTACATGTGATGCAGCTCGCCATATTCCACATTGTCATTTTGTGATGGTGATATAAAGCCATCTGTAGACCTAGCGCACATTTAAAAATATATATATTTTTTGGTTGGTAAACGTGATACGGCCTTTTATATCCAACTTTGTTATTTAGTGACGTTGAAATTGTTCTGTGGGCAGAGCTGTTGCAGATTAAATGTTTTTTTGTTTTTTTTACAAATGTGATACAGCAGCTGAGATCTGAGATTTAAATTGTTTTGAGCCCATCTTCTAGATTATGTGCATCTTTGGCAATCAATTTCTCACAGGCATCTTTTATGCCTAGCTTGAGACGTGCATCTGTTACACCTACCTTCTGACGAGCATCAAACTCTCTCTGGTAATTGGTGTTGTGTAAATGACTAATTGTTGCAGATGCCCTGTTATTGATTCTGTTGTGCGTTCCCATTCCCGCCATCATCATGCACCTTTTCCTGATCAGTTCATCTAATGACACATCGGCCATATTTCTTCAGCAAACCTGCACCTTACCAGCAGCAACTGTAGGAAAGTAGGCATTCAAACACCACTGACAATCTTCTGGATTATACACGCCTTATCCACGCCAAAAATATTTTTTTTATCTTACTAACGTGATACAGAAGGGGAAATCTCAATTTGAAATATTTTTTGTTATTAACATAATACAGTAGGGGAAATCTCACTTTTAAATTGTTTGGAGTATGCAGTCAATGTTATACAGGCCTCATCAACAGGCCCCCCAAATAATTCTGCTATTAACATAATACAGTAGGGGAAATCTCACTTTTAAATTGTTTGTAGCATCTAGTCAATGTTATACAGGCCTCATTGACAAGCACCCCAAATTCTTCTGTTACTAACGTAATACAGTAGGGGACATCTCACTTTTAAATTGTTGGGAGCATGTAGTCAATGACATACATGCATCATCGACAGGCCACCCAAAAAATCTTCTGTTACTAACGTTATACAGTAAGGGACATCTCACTTTCAAATTGTTTGTAGCAGCTAGTTAATGTTATACAGGCCTCATTGACAGGCTCCAAAAAATTATTCTGTTACTAGCGTAATACAGTAGGGGGCATCTCACTTTTAAATTGTTTAGAGCATGTAGTCAATGTTACACAGACCTCATGGACAGCCCCCCCCCCAAATTCTTCTGTTACTAATGTAACACAGTAGGGAACATCTCACTTACAAATTGTTTATAGCAGCTAGTCAATGTTATACAGGCCTCATCGACAGGCTCAAAAAATTCTTCTGTTACTAACCTTCATACCGTAGGGGACATCTCACTTTTAAATTATTTGGAGCATATTGTCAATGTTATACAGGCCTCATCAACAGGCCCCCCAAAAATTATTCTTTTACTAACCTAATAAAGTAGGGAACATCTCACTTTTAAATTGTTTGGAGCATATCTTCTTTGTCATACAGGTCACATCCACACTGAAACAATTCTTTCTTCTGTGAGTAACGTGATTCATCACGCCATATTTCACCTTCTCATTTTGTGCCGCTGAAATTCAGCTGTATGCATAGGTGGTGCCGAGTAAAATATCTAGTTTTTAGTTGCTAATTGTGTGCTCCTAGCACACTATCTGAGCAACATGACTGGGAAAAAGCAAGGTCATGGTGGAAAGGATAAGGCTTGGGGATCGAGGTCTATGTGGCGAAGGTGGTAATGTTGGTGAAAGCACTAGTGAACAAACAACATGATGTCCTATCAAAAGACAAGTGACAACTTCTGTTACTAGATGTTGTAGTTCTTATTGTGCTGCATTATTCTCGCATGATTGCAGTCTGTGATATCTTTAGTGGGGCTTCTGTGTCTGCTGTTGGAGATGTTAACACTAGTGATGAGCGGGTGTGCTCATTACTCGGGTTTTCCGAGCATGCTCGTGTGTTCTCCGAGTATCTTGGGCATGCTCGTAGATTATGTTTGTGTCCCCGCAGCTCCATGATTTTCAGCTGCTAGACAGCCTGAACACATGTAGGGATTGCCTGTTTGTTAGGGAATCCCCACATGTAGTGCAGGCATCTTTCTTACAGAAGTAATGGTGACTGGGCAACTGGTACTGGGGGACCGCGACGGCCATCAGCTTTCGGAAACCATCTGTATCCACAAGGCAGACGGGCTGCATTTCCATGGCCAACAGATTGTAGTGGCCATGCAATAATCAGAGTCACAAGCATGAGTCATGCAGAAAGAAGCACTGTAATCTTTGCATAGAATAGCTCTCAGCTGGCCCCTATCGTCCAGACAATGACACGATTGGGCAGCGATTATCCGAGGAGGCCGCAGGCTGTTCACAATAATTAGTTCTCTGAAAACTAATAGTGAGTGTACGGCTTATCCACCTCCAGATTGGAAAGTATGGAATAAGTGTATATCCCGCCATATGATCAGTGCTAACTACACGATAACCCTACACTCCTCATTGCCACCACCAATCCTGTTTTTAACCAAATAAATAAATACAGGCTGATTTTACGTCTTTCTACTTTTGAGGTTCACACCATCAGGGTCTTCCATCCCCTCTCCCTCAGAGTAGTAGTCATATACAGTCCCCCAGGCTCACCCACCCACTTCCTTGACCACTTTTATGCATTGCTGCCACAGTTTATGTCCTCAGAATTGCCAACCCTTATCCAGCCCCACCTCCCCAACTGTATCCCACCTTCTATCTCTAGCCACTTCTAGTGGCCTCTCACAGTTTTCAACCTCTGAGAGACACAAAGACGGTAACACCCCTGATCTGATCTTTATCCAGCTCAGTTCAATCTCCTTCCTAGATAACTCACCTCTTACCCTTTGTCCCTCATGAAATTAGGAGTACAACCACAACTTAGACATTTTTAGGTCTTCCCTAGAACACATCTGTTTAGGGCGGCCTATCCCTAATCAAAGTCCTTTTTACATATAAACAGCTTATTCTCTACTTCTCTGAACATAATTCGCCATCAAACTCAACTGTACCCAAAAGCCTCATGCAGCATTTATCTACCCCTATTTCCTCAAGATGATTGGACCATCATCTATATATATATATATATATATATATATATATAATTGTCTAAGGGTTTAATTGTCTGTCTGTCCTGGAAATCCCGCGTCGCTGATTGGCCGAGGCCGCCAGGCCTCGACCAATCAGCGACGGGCACGGTCTGCCGCGAATTCTGGAATCATCATTGTCCTCCACTGCTGTCAAGTGCCGCCATTGTGTTGTCTAAGGGTCTAATTGTCTGTCTGTCTCGGAAATCCCGCCTTGCTGATTGGTCGAGGCCAGCCGGCATGGAGCATTATATGGGCCATCTATGGGGCCATAACTGCATGGAGCATTATATAGAGCACTTATGGGGCCATAACTGCATGGAGCAATATATGGGGCATCTATGGGGCCATAAAGTAACTATGGAAAGTAATGAAAGCTAGCACTCAATCAATACAGTTCACGGTGCCAGTGAACGGGATATTCAATCCCACACGTCATAAAGTCAGTGGAAAGAGGTAATTGGCGAATTGTGGAAAGAGGTACTTGGCGAATTAATGCCAAGTACCTCTTTCCACTGATTCAAATTTAAAAAAAATTGTTGATTAATGCATTTGAAAACCATACAAGTGCAGTGATTTTTCTGACTTTATGGGGCCATAAAGAACTGCATGGAGCATTATATGGGGCATCTATGGGGCCATAACTGCATGGAGCATTATAATACGTGACTGGGCAATATACTACGTGGACATGCATATTCTAGAATACCCGATGCGTTAGAATCGGGCCACCATCTAGTTGTAAATAAGCACCCATCTCATTGTAGATTGTGTAAGCTCTGAAGAGCAGGGTGGTCATTAGTTTTGCTTTCATTGTTTGATTATCTTAAACTTTGTAACTTTTTACTGTTTTATATGACCTGCTGACTTGTAAAGGTATGCGGGATATGTTTGCGATATATAAATAAAGCTTATTGTTATTAGTAGATTGAAGATGATGAAGTTCAAGCTACTAGCTTTGCAATGTGTAGGAGGAAAGAATATTTTATGTGAGCACAACTGCACAAGCGTGGACTTGCTACTGTGCTGACATAGGGTGGAGTAGGGTGAACACGACAAGCTGGAGTGTGAGAGAGGTGCAGGAGAAGATGTCATGGTGGATTGAGAAAGATGAGGTGTGTTTGGTATGTAAAATCTGTCAAAAACAGTAGCCAAGCCCACTTCCGTATCAGCTGACAAGCTCTCAGTTACCCCAACTGTAGAGGGTAAACAAGCGGAGATTCTGCGACTGGAGACCTGTGTGACAACACTAGCCATGGTGAGGGAGGAGGAAGAATCAAAAGATGCAGTTGATGGGGTGGACAGTGTTTGGTGAGGACCGCTAGTCTGCATTTTAGCACAGTGACATTCTCAGATTAACGCATGTTGATTGCACATGTGCCAGTTCATGCATGTGGTACTCAAATGATTTCATTCTTTTAACTCTACTACGTCATTTTTAAAAACGTTGACAGATAACGTGATTGTTTAGATCTTTGCTGCTCTGAAGCAAAGACCCAGGCTAGGCAACTGCAGAACCATGAATGCTGCTGTCCACTGCCAGAGTTGGGGCTCAGGATGCATTGGTCGTCGTGGTTGCATAACTCTGTGTCTACATAACCTTGTTTTCCTCTTCCTCCTCTGCTGAGCTACTCAGCTGCATGCCTGACCCATCTCATTTCTTCCCTATGCCTCAAAACTACTGGAACATGTCCATTTGGAACTGTCCTCCCAGTTTTCCTCTTGATCCTTCTTTGACCGCTTATAATCTGGCTTCAGACCACACCATTCGACTGAAACTGCCCTGACTAAAGTCACCAATGACCTACTAACTGCCAAATGAAAGAGACGCAAGTTTGTCCTCCTCCTTCTCCTGGGCCTGGCATCTGCCTTTGACACAGTGGACAATTCCCTCTTACTACAGACTTTCTGATCTGCTGACATTACGGATTATTGGATCTCCTTGTACCTAACAAACAGGACATTCAGTGTCTCCCACTCAAACACCACCTCCTCATCTTGCCCCATATATGTCAGTTTTCCCCAAGGTTCAGTTGTAAGCCCGGGCATTATGCTTAGGGCATGCACACGCTCCTTCCCTCTTAATGGGACGCCGCGTCAACCTAAGGTATTCCCAGCCTGTATCTGGGAGACACCTTTTATTTAAGGCTTCTCCTCCAATATGGAGGTGGCTGAGCTATGTTGTTAGTTTGCCTTTTATGCTTGCTAGTTGTCAGGTTTCCCAGGTCCACCCATCTGCTTGTCTACCCTGTACCCATCTGCTCGTACCTGTCTGTGCCCATCTGCTCATACCTGTCTGTGCTCTATCTGTCCGTCAGCCGGTCCAGATTGCACCTGCCATGCCCATCTGTCTAACACATGATCCAACCCACACCTGTCAGTGCTTTACTGTTCCTCAGCCAGCCCCATCTGCACCCATTATTCCAGTGTCCCTACAGTGCCTGCCTGCATTCTTCATCTCACCTTCGGGCTGTAGCAGCCTACCCTGTGTAGGGGGTCAGCTGCCATCTTCTGTAGTTCAGCTCTGTAGTAGCACCTGGTGCCACCTCCTTGTCCCTCCTTGGGTCGCAGGTTTCACCTGCTGACACTTATCCAAGTTGGGATTTGGTAGGCCACCTTAGTTATGCCCCTCCAGGTTCTCCAAGGGATACGGCACAGTGATTCCACCACCTTACCTTGTCTCCATCTGCTGGGTTGGCTGTAGTAATAGATACTGTTGGAGAAAAAGCGCAAATATGGTCTTTTCCGAGATTCAGATGGTTTGACAGAATAGGATTGTACTCACCAGATGGCGCCAAATTATGGCTTATAATATTTTTCGCTGAAGCAGATCCACAGGTCCACTGATGACCAACCTAAGGAAAAAAAAATGGGTAAACGTGGATTTACTCTGCGCTGCTGAATAACTGAGGTCCGGACGTAAATCATAGAATGTGGCTTTATTCATAGCCATATTCTATGATTTACATCCAGACCTTTTTCCTTGGGTTGGCTGTAGTGGAAGAGGTGTAGTTCTACTCTATTGCAATTTATGCCACTTTGTTGGTGTCTGCCACTAATTTTTGTAAATGTGTAGACTCTTGGTTGGGTCTTCTTCATGTGTGTTGCCTGTAGCTGTAGGCCTCTGAGACTGTTAGACCTCCATTTCATTGGAGTCAACTACGCGTGTTACTACAATCCTTAGATTTTTCTGACAATAGTAGTCTACGAAACTGATATTTGTGCCACCTGAGTGTGGCTCAGTATAAAAACAGGTTGAGCTGTTGCATGTGGTATCAGGGCTCCTAGCACAGCAGGCCTACACCAATTCCTCACCCACCTCGTCTGACGTTAAATTAACAGCTATAAATGCTGGCCCAGACCTCGATATCACATGAATGGCTGATTGCTGACATGCCATGCTACAATTTGAACTGTGGGTAAATTGAGGCCACTTTCCTGGAGTCTCCCCCAAACTGGATGTGTTTTGGCAGCTTTTAGGGCCGTTTGAAAGTGTTGAGCATGCTTCTCCCCTTTACTTGAATGGTGTTCGGATATGTTCTGTGAATGTTCGACGAATAAATCAGCAAATATTGCAAATTCGGTGACCATAATCTGAAACAAACATTGAAATATACGCTCATCTCTAGTTCTTATCTGAAACGCCACAGCGTTTCAGAATAAAACATACATGGCTGTAATCGCACAGCCAGGAGCTGATACATGCTGCCCTTGAAACTCCTACGAAAAATGAAATCTTAGGTACACAGGTACAAATCACTTGAATGAGCCAACAATTGGACTTTGAAGATCTCCGCTTCCAACTCCAATGCTACCACTGAGACCACAATTGCCTTTAGGGAGAATGGAGGCTCTGGAGGAGAAACTGAATTAATGCATGATAATGTGGTAGCCTTCACATTCGTAGACCCTGTCCTGAATGTTATAGTGTTATAGAGAAATTGAATCTAGAGAAATATACGGACCATCTGGCCTGTCTAGGAGTTAGTCATTTAGCTGATTCAATGTAAGCTAAACTCTCAAGGTAGGTGACCGCAGTGACTGGATGAAATGCCTGTGAGGAGCTGGCCTTGTTCTAAAGACTATTGGCTCAATGCACGTACAGCAGAATCCATGGTTCTAAGGAATGCAGACTTTTTCCAGCACAGAGTTATATCGATCTTATTGTTGTGCTTTATTAGCGATTTGCTTGCTCATCAGTTAAGCCTCTGTAATCAATGTTTCCATTCAGTGATAGTAAGCAGAAGAAGACGTGCAGGCTGGATCTTATGTAAAGTGGGTACGGAAAGTACTTAGCCCCCTTTAAACTTGTCACTCTTTGTTTTATTGCAGCCATTTGGTAAATTCAAAAAAAGTTCTCTTTTTTTCTCAATAATGTTCACTCTCCACCTCTTGACTGAAAAAAACAGAAATGTAGACATTTTTGCAAATTTAATAAAAAAGAAAAACTGAAATATCAGATGGTCATAAGTATTCAGACCGTTTGCTCGGTACTGAGTAGAAGCACCCTTTTGAGCTAGTACAGCCATGTGTCTTCTTGCGAATGATGCAACAAGTTTTTTACACCTGGATTTGGGGATCATCTGCATTCTTCCTTGCAGATCCTCCACAGTTCTGTCAGGTTGGATGGTGAATGTTGGTGGACAGCCATTTTCAGGTCTCTCCAGAGATGCTCAATTGGCTTTAGGTCAGGGCTCTGGCTGGGCCAGTCAAGAATGGTCACAGAGTTGTTCTGAAGCAACTCCTTTGTTATTTTAGCTGTGTGCTTAGGGTCATTGTCTTGTTGGAAGGTAAACCTTCCGCCAAGTCTGAGGTCCAGAGCACTCTGGAAGAGGTTTTCATCCAGGATATCTCTGTACTTGGCTGCATTCATGTTTCCTTCAATAGCAACCAGTCGTCCTGTCCCTGCAGCTAAAAAACACCCCAATAGCATGATGCTGCCACCACATTTCACTGTTTATCATTATTATTATTTATTTATATAGCACCATTAATTCCATGGTGCTGTACATGAGAAAGGGGTTACATACAGAGTTATAGATATCGTTTACAGTAAACAAGTTTACGATGACAGACTGGTACAGAGGGGAGAGGACCCTGTCCTTGCAGACTTACATTCTATGGGATAGTGGAGAAGAGGCAGAAGGTAGGGGCGAGGCGGTGGCTCTGGAGATGGCGAGGCAGCGGCTATGGCAAGGCGGCGGCTCTGGCGATAGCGAGGCGGCAGAATGGTTATTGCAGGCTGTAGGTTTTCTCGAAGAGATGGGTTTTCAGGTTCCGTCTGAAGGATCCGAGGGTAGTGGATAGTCGGACGTGTTGAGGCATGGAATTCCAGAGGATGGGGGATATTCGGGAGAAATCCTGGAGGCAGTTGTGTGAGGAACGAATAAGTGTGGAGGAGAGTAGGAGGTCTTGGGAGGATCGGAGATTACGTGAGAGAAGATATTGGGAGATTAGTTCAGAGATATAGGGAGGGGACAGGTTGTGGATGGCTTTGTAGATCAATGTTAGTAATTGGGAGCCAGTGGAGGGATTTGCAGAGGGGAGAAGCAGGGGAGTAGAGAGGTGGAGTAGCCAGGCAGCAGAGTTGAGGACAGACTGGAGTGGTGCAAGAGAGTTAGCGGGGAGGCCACAGAGGAGGGTGTTGCAGTAGTCGAGGCTGGAGATGATGAGGGCATGCACAAGAGTTTTGGTAGATTGTGGGCTGAGGAAGGAATGGATTCTGGAAATATTTTTGAGTTGGAGGCGACAGGAGGTGGCAAGAGTTTGGTGGCAGAGTCGAGAGTTACCCCGAGGCAGCGGATTTCAGGTGCGGGAGAGAGCGTGATGCCGTTTACCATAATAGATAGGTCAAGTAGGGGGATATGTGAGATGGGGGAAAGATGATGAGTTTGGTTTTGTCTACATTAAGTTTTAGAAAGTGAGAGGTGAAGAAGGAGGATATGGGGGAATGTCACCAGCAGTGAGAATAAGCAGAGAAAGAAGCAGGTGAGTGAAGGAGAGTGATTGGCTTATATTATATTTTGGTGGTAGAGGTCTGAGGTTAGAGAGCAGGTCTGCAGATGAAGCGAGGTGGGGGGTTTAGAGAGGGGGAGATAGTTATGTGGTTTGAGGGTGCGAGGGTATGGGGTTAGTGGAGGAGAGTGAGGATTAGTGGAGCAAAAACGGTGGGGGAAAGGTGAGCATGGATAAAGAGCAGGGGAGAAAAAGAAAGGCAAGTAAATTTAGAAGACAGTGATTAGTCTTACCGTCTGACTGATTTCTGGACTATTTCTGGCATATTTCAGATGATACACTTAAAATATGTCACTTGAAATTATGTCACATCTGACTAAAGTTGAGATTGTATTGGACAGGTGATGAGCAGTGCCTGGTTTTCTTCACACATACCCCTTAGAATTATCACGAAAAAGGTCGATTATCATCTCATCAGACCAGAGAACCTTAATTCTCATAGTCTGGGAGTCCTTCATGTGTTTTTTAGCAAACTCTATACAGGCTTTCATATGTCTTGCACTGAGGAGAAGCTTCCGTCGGGCCACTCTGCCATAAAGGCCTGATTGATGGAAGGCTGCAGTGATAGTTGACATTGTGGAACTTTCTCTCATCTCTCTACTGCATCTCTGTAGCTCAGCCACAGTGATCTTGGGGTTCTTCTTTACCTCTCTCATCAAGGCTCTTCTCCCACAATTGCTCTGTTTGGCTGGATGGCCAGGTCTAGGAAGACTTATGGTGGTCCCAAACTTCTTCCATTTAAGGATTATGGAGGCCACTGTGCTCTTTTGAACCTTGAGTACTGAAGAAATTCTGTTGTAACCTTGGCCAGATCTGTGCCTTGCCACAATTCTGTCTCTGAGCTCCTTGGCCAGTTCCTTTGACCTCATGATTCTCATGTACTGTGAGCTGTGAGGTCTTATATAGACAGGTGTGTGCCTTTCCAAATCAAGTCCTATCAGTTTAATTGAATACAGCTGGACTTTAATGAAGGAGTAGAACCATCTCAAGGAGGATCACAAGGAAATGGACAGCATGTGACTTAAATATGAGTGTATGAGCAAAGGGTCTGAATACTTATGGCCATGTGATATTTCAGTTTTTCTTTTTAAATAAATTTGCAAAAATTTTTACATTTCTGTTTTCTTCAGTCAAGATGGGGTGCACAGTGAAGGCTGGTTTCACATTTGCGGGTTTTTTTTTTTTCGTTTTTGCAGTAAAAAACGCAAAAAAATGCATGCGTTTTTTTTTCTATATGTAACATTAAA
The DNA here is from genome assembly GCF_032444005.1 of Ranitomeya imitator. Lineage (NCBI taxonomy): Eukaryota > Metazoa > Chordata > Amphibia > Anura > Dendrobatidae > Ranitomeya > Ranitomeya imitator. Next base: position 121,093,486 of record NC_091287.1, read on the forward strand.
AACGCATGCGTTTTTTTTAATGCGTTTTGACGTGTTTTTGCAACGCATACGTTTTTTCTCTGCATGCGTTGTGTTGCAGAAATGCAACATGTAGTAATTTTAGCGGCGTTTTTTTGCCGCAAAAAAAGCATGCGTTTTTTCACTGCAAAAAAACGTATTGATGTCTATGTAAACGCATGCGTTTTTAAGCACATGCGTTTGCATGTGTTTTTATAGAAAAACACAAGAAAACACCCTAACCCAAACTCTAACCCTAACCCTAACACAAACCCCAACCCAAACTCTAACCCAAACTCTAACCCAAACTCTAACCCAAACTCTAACACAAACCCTAACACAAACCCTAACCCTAAGGGATCCTAACACTAACCCTAACACAAACTCTAACCCAAACTCTAACCCAAACTCTAACCCAAACTCTAACCCAAACCCTAACTCTAACCCTAACACAAACTCTAACACAAACCCTAACCCTAACCCAAACTCTAACCCTAACACAAACCCTAACCCAAACTCTAACCCAAACTCTAGCCTTAGTGTCTCAGAGGCCTCAAGTGTTTCATATGAGACTGCACGTTGACTCTTGTATGTTAATTTGTAAATGACTGCTGAGTACGTATTGAATCAGCCCACTGCAGCTTACTAATCTGCACAATTTAGGACAAATATGAGGTTAGTTGAACAGTTGAACAGTGAAGGATTATCTACCCCAGCCTTACAAAATCCCATAAAAAGAATAAGAAAACAGCGGCACTCACCAATTTGCTGATGCGCAGTATTTAATCCATGTTCAGATTAATACAGTCTCTTGCTAAGAAGTTACAGGGGTGCGGGGAGTGCCGGAGGATGACGGCCGTTTCGTGCGGATGGCACTTCTACGGGTCCATGTGCAATAAAATGATGTCATTTCCTTTTATACAGGTTACATCAATAATGAAAAAACAACACATTGCTGACTTTTTATACATAAATTGTATCAAAAACAATCACCATATATTTTATCATATATTCACTGGGATTTTGACGAAATTTATAAAAATACCGCCATATCTAGTTTGTTGTTAAGGCCTAAAGGGCCCTGAGCATTGGCTTTTAAAATCCACCTCCCCTCCTCTCTCAGGAGTAACCTGTTGTGGTTACCACCCTGAGGTGGGAATTTAACTATTTGCAGGCCAGCAAATTGGAGCAATTCAGGGTTGCCATTATGTTGCTCTTGCATATGCTTTATAAATCGCATGCAACCCTTACCTGTCCTTAATGAATTGTAATGTTCTCTGAACCTGACAAATAGGGGGCGAATTGTCTTGCCGATATAAAAATAATTACATGGACAATAAATCACATACGTATTTGCTCTTACACGTAATGAAATCCCGTATATTATGGACTATGCCTCCGATATTTAACGGATTGACTATTTTATGCAAATGACAAAATTTGAAGGAGTAGAACCATCTCAAGGAGGATCACAAGGAAATGGACAGCATGTGACTTAAATATGAGTGTCTGAGCAAAGGGTCTGAATACTTATGACCATGTGATATTTCAGTTTTTCTTTTTAAATAAATTTGCAAAAATTTCTACATTTCTGTTTTCTTCAGTCAAGATGGTGTGCAGAGTGTACATTATGAGAAAAATATGAACTTTTTTTGAATTTACCAAATGGCTGCAATGAAACAAAGAGTGAAAAATTTAAAGGGGCCTGAATACTTTCCACACTCACTGTACATGTAAGGCCAGACACGAGATTAGTATTCAGGTAAAGCAATCATTCCATTACTCTTGTTAGTGTCTCAGAGGCCTCAAGTGTTTCATATGAGACTGCACATTGACTCTTGTATGTTAATTTGTAAATGACTGCTGAGTACGTATTGAATCAGCCCACTGCAGCTTACTAATCTGCACAATTTAGAACAAATATGAGGTTAGTTGAACAGTTGAACAGTGAAGGATTATCTACCCCAGCCTTACCCAATCCTGTGGAGGAATGTCCTGAATGGGAGCTGTGGGTATAAAATCTCTGGCTGCCTATGCAGAGGGACTCTTGAGGAACAGCTCAAGGAGCAATGTACCAGGGAAAGTTACTAAGTGGTGACTTGGCGGAAGAGATGGCAGACTCCATCTACAAGAGGCTCAAGGAGCCGAGAGTCCTTTTCTCTGGGAGAGAGCTAGAGTGGTTACCGGAGGCCAACTGGGCGACCCTAGTACAACACTTGGCCGATTGGTACTGTGGACACTCACAGGAGGAAGCCAGTTCTGACGTGGAGAAGGGGAGCTCTGTGGAGGGACCACAGCCCAGGACTGTCAACCAGATGGCAGAGCATCAACCGAGTGATTTGAGGTGGATGCTGGCCGCATTAGGAGAGTGGAGATAGAGCAGGCAGCAGTGGTAAGCAAATATCTGGGTGCGCATGTAGCAGTACACCCACCCGCCTCAGCGCAGATGACAGTAGATAGAGGGGCCCACATCTTTAATGTATCTGGACATACCACAATTCAATGAAGACACCTCGGATATTGATAAACATTTTTGGTTATTTGATAACCTCTGCTTCCTGGATGAAGTGTCAGTCGATGACTGGCCCAGATTTTTTATCATTGGACTGACCGTAAAAATGCAAGAGAAGCTTTTAATAACTTGTTTTCTGGGAATCAGAGATGTTATTCTGGAGATAGAGATGTGTTATGAAAGGTAATTCAGTACCACAATGGACATAGAGGTCAGCGCACATACAGTGACCTGGCAATAACCCAAAAAACAAGAACGAGCTCTGAGACGTGGGAACTCTGTTGACCGCAATCCCTAATCCTCTCAAACCACACTAAAGGCAGCCGTGGATTGCGCCTAACGCTCCCTATGCAACTCGGCACGGCCTGAGAAACTAGCTAGCCTGAAGATAGAAAATAAGCCTACCTTGCCTCAGAGAAATACCCCAAAGGAAAAGGCAGCCCCCACATATAATGACTGTGAGTTAAGATGAAAAGACAAACGTAGAGATGAAATAGATTTAGCAAAGTGAGGCCCAACTTTCTGAACAGAGCGAGGATAGGAAAGGTAACTTTGCGGTCAACACAAAACCCTACAAAAACCACGCAGAGGGGGCAAAAAGACCCTCCGTACCGAACTAATGGCACGGAGGTACACCCTCTGCGTCCCAGAGCTTCCAGCAAGCAGAAAAAAACAAATTGACAAGCTAGACAGAAAAAAACAGCAAACAAATAGCAAAGAGGAACTTAGCTATGCAGAGCAGCAGGCCACAGGAACGATCCAGGAGGAAACAGGTCCAATACTAGAACATTGACTGGAAGCCAGGATCAAAGCACTAGGTGGAGTTAAATAGAGCAGCACCTAACAACTTCACCACATCACCTGAGGAAGGAAACTCAGAAGCCGCAGTACCACTTTCCTCCACCAACGGAAGCTCACAGAGAGAACCAGCCGAAGTACCACTTGTGACCACAGGAGGGAGCTCTGCCACAGAATTCACAACAGAGATGTTACACAGTGCATTACTAGAGAGATATGCGTCACAACTGAAATCTACCAGAGGAAGTTTCTGGAGACTCACCAGCCCGGTGCACACATGCATTGGGAGTTTGTGAACACATTGCGCATTTCATGCACTCAGTGGATAGAAGGAAGCAGAACATGTCTTGGATATATTCATGCTGGAACAATTTATGTCCAATCTCCCAGATGACTTGAAAGAATGGATTGCTATAGAATCTGCTGAGTTTTGTGGTACCAGTTAATATTAATTAACAAGAGCTGATGGATCTTTCGAAGGGATTCATTACAAGTAGGATATTTTCAATGACATACATAAGAGAAACCTAATTAAGGGACAAGTGTATACTGAAAGGGAAAAAGTAAGAGAACAATGTGGTGGAAGAAGGGAGGTAGAAAGAATGCCTAACTTGCTTGGTGTGCTACCTTTATATCAGTCAGACAGTCCGACATAGCCCATATACAACACCCGCTAGGGCTATGGGGTACTCAGAACCAGGTCGGAAGGTTCTTAAAGGGGTAGTCACGGCAGGAGCGACCCGGCAGGACTCGAGCCTTTTCCTGATGTCACTCCCTCATGGTGACTCCAGGCTCTAGTTTTCTGCTGTGCTTTTGGGCATCAGATGTGGCCAGAAGACCTGCAATCTCCTGTTCTCCGGATTCAGTTGCTGGACATGCATGTCCCACACAACCACGGACTCCAGCGTCCCGCCTGTTGCGCTCGATTCTGGGGTGAGCTCAGTCGCCTCTCCTATCTCCAGCTTCTCCTCACTTGCTTCCTCTTCCTTCACTAGCTGTGTCTGACTGACTAACCCCGCCTCCAGACCAGAACTTATCAGGGAAATTCCCCTAAAACCGGGTCTAGTGCTTCCCCTTCTTGTCTGGAGTCAGGAAAGGTGTTGTATGCCAGTGGTACCTGTTACGGGGATTCCTTCTTGCTTCCAGGCATGGCATTACCCCCTGTGAGGGAGGCATTACCACTGTGGCATCCGGACTCCTGGGGTGCCCCACATACATTGCCCATCTCTGCTACACCTACACATAATAGTACCATTTAATCAGGTCACAGTCTTTTGAGTTCTCCAGAAATATGCACATGATTGTTGATGTCAATGCTTTTCTGAAATTGCCACCCTTAGGACCAGAATGGATTAGAAGGTCAAGGGTCAAACATGATTGTAGTAGACTTCATCTTGATGCAGATGGTGTCCTTGTATATAGCCAAAAGGTCATTGTGTCAAAAAGGCCCGGGGAAAGGATCAAAATCCATCTAGGCTGGAGTCAAAATGTCCATCAAAAACAATAGTTTTAATCCAAACACCACAGGGGTTTTGTACCTTCCAAGAGCCCAGATAAAATGTCCATCCCGCAGGTATGTGCTCTTTTTACTAAATCAACAGAACAAAAGGCACCACACCACAGGACACACAATTGCCTTCCTACCTCTGTCTTTGCGACCTCCACCCTTACAGCTCATGGTCTCTTTGATGTAGGTCTTCGGTATTATCCAGAGTTTATGAATTCAACTGTGAGTTCAGTGTTCTAATGATATACACATTGTCTATGTTGACTTCCCACAGTGGCGGTTACAAAACCACTCAGTCTGGATGAGTCTGCAAGAATGTCTGATGATTGGTCTGCCAATTGACCAGGGCTATGTGGAAGGACAGCCCCAGCGAGTCAGTGAAAGGGGCTTACAGGGAAGACAGTGAGACCCATGAACTGGCGAGAGGATTTCAAACTTCAGAAAGAGGGGGAGGTTTCCTAAGCCCCCATGTACGGTCGTCATTAGGATGAGAGGGGTTAAGCTGCCATAACTGTGAATGCATGGGACACTTTGCCAAAGAATGCCAGGAATGTTCTAGCCCATATCATCCTTGTCCCCGACACAGTGCTGCAATGGGCCTGTAATGCTGAGGGAGAGAGGCATCCCACTACCTTATCCAGAAGAGGAAGAGGCATATGTGGTACAAGGACAACTGTTCCGGACTAGATGGGACACCTCAGCGACCATGATCCAGCATCTGCAGCTGTTCTCGGTAGAGGGTGTGGAGGCTGCAGGGCTCTGTGGCTCTGGAGCTTCAGTCACTTTGATCAAAGAACATCTAGCACTGGACCAGTGTATTGTTCCCACCAGCCATATGTTAGTCAATGTAGCTGGAGGAGAATGTCTGAAAATTCGGAGGGGATGAGTTTGTTTATATAGGCAATTTATCCCCCCCCCCCCCCTCCCGATGTACGGGAGAAGAAGCTGGAGGAGTTGATCCATCGGTGCGAGCGGATCCTTACCATTGAGCCGAAGAAATGCTGCACCATCTGCCTTCATTAGCTTTTAGGATCCATGGAATGCGGAGGATGTCAAGGTTGGACGCAATGGATGCAAGTTCGGTTCTCGTCAGGTACATAAGAAGTTTCCCAGGTCAAACCAGGGATCAAGGGGAGGATATGGAGGACCCCGTGGGGGTAGTAGGCCCCCCGTCACAGCAAACTGAATATGGAGTCCACATCTCAGGGCTTCCCTATTTTAGCGTTGTCAGAATCTGAAAGATCATATGAGAGAAACTCATCTGTTATCTGTTATTCTGATATCTGAATATCTGATCTGTTATTCTGATGTCTGATATCTGTTATTCTGATGTATATAAGGATGGAATGGGGAATGCGGAGTTTATTCGCAAGTAAGATCTGGAAAATGCTTTGAGGAAACTGGATGATACAAAGTTTCGTTCTCATGAAGGTGAAATCGCTTACATCCGTGTCTGTGCTGAAAGAAATGCAGATGGACTGTCCCGATAAGCAAAAGTGGATCGTCAGTCTCATGAACTGGGGCACAGTGCTTGCTGTGCTGAAAAACTGGGGGAGGAGTGTGAGGAGCTGGCCTTGTTCTAAAGAGTATTGGACAAATGCACGTAGAACAGAATCCATGTCTCTAAGGTATGGAGACTTTTTCCAGCACGGAGCACCAGTTACATCAATCTTATTGTTGTGCTTTATTACAAAATTGCTTGCTGTGTTTTATTACAGATTTGCTTGTCAGTTCAGGAATCAATGTTTCCATTCAGGCACAATAAGCAGAAGAAGATATGCAGGTTGGATCTTAAGTATACATGAATGCCTGCTGAGTACGTATTGCATCAGCGCACTGCAGTTTAGTAATCTACCCAATTTAGGACAGATATGAGATTAGTTGAACAGTCGAACCGTGAAGGATTATCTACCGCCACCTTCCCCAATCCTGTAAGAGAAAGTCCTGAATGGGAGCTGTGGGTGTAAAATCTCTAGTTCCCTATGCACAGGGACTCTTAAGGAACAGCCCAAGGAACCATGTCTCCATCTGGTGGAATACAGGTCTGCTCCTCTGCTCATCACTGAACCCACAAAGACATTTGGAGAAGCCCGGTTGGGACTGTACTATATGTTGTTGTCAACTAGAGCTGGGTAAATTGGATATTTTATATGTATAATGGATATCACGACCGTAGAACATGTATCCCACATTGTCTGGATGTGAGGAACTATCTTAAAGACTGTTGTTGCTGGCTGGAGTGGGATACATGTTCTACAGTCATGATATCCATTGTCTGGAGAGGCATGGACTGTGACTATAGACTATACCGGTCGAAGATGCAAAAGCTGTGGGCCAGCTTAAAGTTGGGAGACAGTAGACATCGCCTGGTACGGGGCAGTGGTACTATCGGCCCCAGGATGGGATCTTGTGGACTGGGGACATTGCATTGTGACCATCTACCCAGAATTGCTATAAGACCATGGAAATAAGGAATAAAAATATTTGCCTTGTTAACCTGTCTAGGTCATAATTACAACCCGCAACCTGAGATCTTCACACTGCCCCCTCCAAAAGTTGCCTCCATTCTTCAGAGGCTAATTTAACAGCAAGGAACGCACAATTCTCCTCAATATAATTTCTTTCAGCAGTTGAAAATTTTCTAGAGAAAATGCACATGTATGCAAACTGTTCAGCCTGACCTCCTAAGCATCCATCTCCACATTCAATGGTTCTTGAAGACTGGGTTGGATAAGTACAGGAGCAGACATAAAACACTTATAATTTTCTCAAAAGCCCTAAGAGCGTCCGGTGACCAAAACCCCTTACATGTGAGGTCAGTAAGGCTATGTTCACACATTGCGGTTTTTACTGCGGACCCGCGGCGATTTTGCAGCTGCGGGTCCGCAGCAGTTTCCATAGCGTTTACAGTAACATGTAAACCCTATGGAAACCGCAATCCGATGTGCTCATGCTGCGGGAAAAACCGTGCGGGAACGCAGCAGTTTACAACCCGCAGCATGTCACTTCTTTGTGCAGAATCGCAGCGATTCTGCACCCATAGAAATGCATTGATCCGCTTACTTCCCGCATGGGGCTGTGCACACCATGCGGGAAGTAAGCGGATAATGTGCGGGTGGTAACCGGGGTGGAGGAGCGGAGACTCTCCTCCAGGCCCCGGGAACCATATTTGAGTAAAAAAAAAAAGAATTAAAATAAAAAATCATGATATACTCACCTCTGAAGTCTCAGCGCTGCACGCGGCCGTCCGGTCTCAGGTTTGCTATGTGACCAGGACCTGCGGTGACGTCGCGGTCACATGACCGTGATGTCACGAAGGTCCTTCTTGCACAGCATCTTTGGAACCGGACCGCCGCCTGCAACGCCGAGGAGATCGGGACGTCAGAGGGTGAGTATATCATTATTTTATTATTTTTAACATTACTATTGATGCTGCATATTGCTGCATATGCAGCATCAATAGTAGGGGTAAAATCCCGCAGCGGAACCCGAAGGACAAACCGCGATAAATCTGCAGGGATAACCGCAGCGGGTTTGACCTGCAGATTTATCAAATCTGCTGCGGGAGAACCCGCAGGGACAGGACACTATGTGTGAACATAGCCTAAGAGGTATAGCAATTTGAGATAAACCCCTACTTAATTTCCTATATTAGTTGGCGAATCATAGAAAACTGATATTACTGTACAATCACATGCACATGGGTAGCTTACAAACCAGGGGGACAAGTACCTGAACCTGACAGATCCATATTCAGACTTGTAACATCCTTACTCTGAACCTGTTCTGTCCCTACCTAACCATGGAGGCTAGCACACTAAGATAACGAATCGGTGTCTGCACTCGATGGAGGCATACCCTAAATTCCCCCATCATCTCCTAGTATACTTATGTCTGTGTAGAAAGAACGTAATAGCAACAATGGAGTTAAATATATATAAAATAATAAATGATAAAAGGTATATATATATATATATATATAAACTACTCACTAGTTGCTAAAAAGTAAAAAGGAAAGTGGCTGACCACCCTGTGCTCTGTGCTTGGGCCCGGAGGACCGACAGGTACATATACGTTTACCATTTTGTCTATTCCCACATATCTTACAGCGGATATTGGCGCGCATGTTTTTGTTATTATTGTGCAGCGGAGGATATACGGCACATAGTAGACTTTGTCTCTTTTCATACGCAATTTTGCACATAAACTTATGGTTACACTTACTTGCACACTGTTTTATTGAGGACACATTTGTACACAATTTATTTATTATATTTTTTTATACTAAGACTCAGCACTTTTTTGCACGTGCAACACTATCTCCCTTGTATGCACATAATAATCTTTTTTTATACATGCGCTTATAATCAGATTGTGGGACTGTTTTTAGATATATATTTTTATCGTATATTTTACCTGTACACCTGTGTGTATTTATTCCCCAAGCACATGCACTTTTGTGCTAATGTTGCCATACTATTATAAATAAAGGCTTTTTATCTGATTTACCCTTTTGTGGCCTTTTATGTATATAAGTATATTTCCTTGTTTTATGTATATACATATATATTTTGTTTACTAGTATTGGGAGTCCTTTTGTTAGTTTTTTGATATTTTTATGTCTGTGTAGTAACTCATTTAGTAAAATAGGTTATACACTAAAAACTGCAACTGACCCTGCAGGACCCTGTACAGATTAGATATCCTAACTCCACAGTCTCTAGTGGTACTTGAGAGTGCAGAGATAGACCTAACCACTGACTAGGAGATGGCAACTCTGGCCTAAACTGCCTAAAAGGCGAATTAGTTGCTTCAAGTTTCTTCTAAAGAACCAGAGGGCAGAGCAGAGTGTGAATTACCTACTAGAAGAGAAGAGTGCTGAACAAAGGAAAAATCCCAGAATGAGTAAAGTAAATAATAAAATACCAAACAAAGAATAAAGCAAGTACTGTTAACAAATATTCTACCTACTTCCTAAAGATAAACAGAAGATAGGTGAAAAGTATAGCAAATCAACATCAAAGCTAAAACCCTTGTCTAGAATCTCACAGACTGGCTCCAAACATCAATAGAACGTCATAACATCCAAATGAATCTATAGCTAACAAGAAAAGTCAGCATGGGCATACTGTAGAATATAAAGCTGCACCCAAAAGATGATACACACACAAATGAAAACACCTGTGATAAGCTAAGCAGACTGCAGCCAGAAAAGCAGAATCCACACACTCAGAGAAAAGGTGTCTCCAGTGGCTCAGCAGAAAGAGAAGCCAACCACGGAACACAAAATCAAGGCATTGAAGCCAGGAGCATGACAAAATTGTTGCAATGCTTTCAGGTCCCTAGGTTGAACCCAATCTATTATGTTTTTCACCTTCCCATGATCCATCTTAAACCCATCAGCCGATAAAACTCCAGCAAAGAATTGTCCCTCAACCTTTGTAACACTAAAGAGACATGATCCTGGTGGGAATCCAAATCAGGGAAAAAAATTGAGGCAAATCACAACAAATCTCAATGAGAAAAAAGTATAATTCAGAAAGTTTTGAAATACTGCTGGCACGTTGGTTAACCCAAATTGCATGACAAGATTTTCGACCAAACCCTCAGCCATTAAAAATGCTTCATCACCCTTCTTGATGCATATCAAATTGTAAGCCTTTCTAAGATCAAGCTTGATAGCACAATCATAAGCACAATGGGAGGTAATGTTTCCACCTTTTTTTCCAAAAACACATCTTCGAAGTCTATCAGGTACCCCAGCAGGCCCTCCAGACTAGTGACACTTTATTGTACAGAACTTAGACATATCTTATGACAATTGAGGCTCTACTAAACAATCTTATTCTGACATGAATCAATAACAGGATTGTGAATAAGCGGTTATGGAAGCCCTAGTACCACCCCAGCAAGTAAATTATCCAAGATAAAAAAGGAAATGGATTTAGAGTAAAGTGCTCCAACTTGAAGTGTGAACTCCACCGTTATCCATTTGACAAAGTTCTGAAGTAGCAGTGTTTTGTCAATAGCAAGAATTTGAATGGGTTTTTCTCGAATAATTGTCCTTAATCCTAAGTTCAGAACCAGTCCCGAATCAATAAAGTCAGCTGCAGACCCGCAGTCAGTGAAAGCCAATGCATGCAATACCTGGTCCTTGAAGGCCAAAACCATATGAAGTAGTACTTTATCTGAGGAGAAAAAGCTACCTGGAAGTCTGGGTGACCCCCTTGACTATCAATGAGGCATTTTCCCAAATCCTTGCTTGCTTGTGGGCTAGTTAGCCAGTCGTTTAAAAAATGTCCTGCCATACCACAGCATAGACAGAGTCCAAGATCTTGTCTATATTTTTTCTCCTCTGCATGAAAACTGGCAATTCCAACCTCCATTGACTCCACCTCAGGTAAATGAACATGCTCTAGGGGAGTATACAATGCACCCTAATGTGCACAACGCCTTTCACGAATTTTGCATCTGTACGGCCTGAATTTCGGTCTCCCTGAAAGAACAATGGGGAACATGAAGAGCCAGAGCATCCTTAAGAGATTTGAACAGTCTAAGGAATTGACACCTGAGGGCAGCATTGTTCCACTGAACTTCAGTGGACCATTGTCAGAATTTGGTATAATAGTCCTCAGCGGTGTGGCTCCCATGTCAGATTCATTATCTTAGCCTCAGCAACATGGATTCTGTCAGGTCCATCATAAATTAACTCTAAGTTGTCAAAGTAGGAGTTAACAAAAACTCGTTCTGTGCCTTGTGAGGACAGTGAAAACGCCCTGGTCTGAGGACCCTCACAGGAGTGACATAATTATTCCTACTTGCTGGGGCTCTTCCCTTAAATACTGTAATGCCAGCATTACTGCATTCTGCTCTCCTCCAGGGACACCGACTACTTCCCCACCGCGGCCCCCTTCCTGCATTTCATCCCTCCCTCCTTCTCTTGCTGCTGCCCCTATATTTTGGGAAACTTCCAGTGGAACTGGAATGGGGCGTTATGCTCTTTTATACGGTGAGGTCTTCATCTCCCTAAGACACATGGCTTCCCAGATGGCACTGGATGGAGATACAACATGTCCTCGCTCTTCAAGCTCTCACCTTTTTCTAGTACAAGATGGCCGCCAACAACACTTTTTCTCTGATACACTTTGCCAGGCTCCATCTGGTGCTGTCCAAGTGCAGTTCAAAACAGCAGAACAGAGTCCGTTTAACATGGCACAAGTCTCTTCCAACAGTGGAGCAGTTTTTATGTCTCCTCACTGAACTGGGTGTATAGACTGATCACAAAAAGTTAGGGATATTTGACTTTTGGTTGAAATTTCATGATGATCCTATAATGCACTCTAACCTTTTCAGGTGAATTTATTGTGACCTTCTTTTGAATACACATGTAAAACTGTTCAATGTTTCTGTACTTTTTGCACAACTTCGTGTTCTCAGCCAAGGAGCTTAATGGCAAAATTCACAACAGGTGTTTTGATCCATTTATCGTACAATAAATTTTGGGGTTCAATTAGAATAGGAAATTAAACAATCATCTTCCTGTTCACATTTTGACATCATGAGACCAAGACGACACCTAACAATTGAACGTAAGTACCTCGCCATTGTAAGGCTTCAAGCATTGTGAGCTTAGTGTGTCACAGATGGTCATCAGCAGGTTGCAACAGAGATGCAGAGAGACTGGAAGAGTCACAGAAAGGCTTAGAAGTGGACGTCCTTTGATCACATCTCACACTGATGACCGCTTCATTGTGGAAAATGCCCTTCGGAATCGAATGATGAATGTCATACAACTCCAGGCACATTTAAGGGAGGTGAGAGGCACCAAAGTGTCACGTCAGAACATTCAAAACCATTTACATCAGCGAGGTCTGCATGCTAGATGACTTGCACAGGTACCTAACCGCACCACCAGGCACACGCGTCATCTTGTTGCATGGGCCAGGGAGCATCAAGATGGCCAGTAAGCCTCAGTGCTGATCACTAATGAAAGTCAGTTCACGCTGAGCTGAAAGAAAGGCCGCTAATGTTGGAGCCTTTGGCGGTGATGCAAGTGTGTCTAGTCAATACAGAACTGTCCTACACTTTGTGAATGGTACAGTGACAAGCCCCTACTACCTGAATAACATCATTAATACAGTCATTGAACCTCTGCAAGAACAACACAGGCATAATTTAATCTTCATGGACGACAATGCTCCAGCTTGTCGAGGTCGCATCATTAGGGAACAGCTGCTGGAGACTGGGGTACCTCAAATGGAGCAGTCTTCACTTTTTCCAGACTTGAATCCCATAGAAAACCTTTGAGATCAGCTGAGTCGCAATGTAGAGGACCGTAACTCTGTACCCCAGTACCTTAATCAGCAGACAATAACTCGACTTGTGAACAGAATGAGACATCGTTGTCAACCTATAATTAATGCTCAAGGCCACATGACAAGTTATTGACCTTTTTTATGGGGTACATTGCTCTTATTTCAATAAATTGTTTGTGATTAGGAAATCACCAATGCATGCTTCTACTTAAATGCCCTATTTTCATGATAAAATATCACTGTAGCTTGAACGTTTTATGTTTTCCATATGTTTCACCCGAAAGCCAAATATCGCTAACTTTTTTGTGTATGTGTATACCAATCATCGTTTACCCTATTTCCGACCTCCGGCCGAGTGTACGTTTGGAGACAGCCGAAAGAAGCATTCCATTCAGACTGCCTTCTCCCAACCGTAAAACATGGTGGAGGTTGTGTGATGATCTAGGGTGCTATTTCGTGGAGATCCGCTGGGCCAATGATATCCCTTCTTGGAAGAACTAACAGCCGAGATTATTTAGGCATTTTGGGCGACTAAGTGCAATGGTTCAAGCACTGTTCCCGGAGGGGAACGCCATCTTTCAGGATGATAATGCACCAATTCATACACCTAGAATCGTTAAATGTAACGCTCGCGCCGAGACTGGTTGGCGCGGGCGCCTGGGGGTGTGGCCCCACTGGACCACAGACTGAACTTCCCTGGAACAGGCGTAACTAAGTAGCTTATACACTGAAAGAGAACACCTCATATGGACATCAAAAACACCAGAGATAATCAAGGAAAAAATCCTCCACTACTAAATCTATGCCAGATAGAGAAACAAACGAAGGTGAAATTCCAAATATATGAAAAAGATTTTATTAGTTAAAATAACAATACAATATAGTTAGATTCAATATATAATATATTATATCAAAAAGAGTACATGCCTGATGGAACAAAGACCATCATAAACTAGGTGTCGGCAGACAGAGAAAACCTATAGCGGGAATAAGATATACGAGTACCACATAGGCTTAGAAAATCACACAGGATGTACTACATGTATCTATCTCATAAGGCTCTAGTCACAGGGTCCATAATGACAAGTGGCAGGGGATGATACTGAGAGCGTACCTATATATACCAAGTAATCCCATAATATTGCACTATGCCCATAGGCCAATAGCATGGAAAAAACATATCCATAGATGGAAATACAGCTATGCGTGCTGGGCATACAGATCTATTCAACTCCCAATAGAGCACCAAATCCTCGAGCCCGTATACCTACTGAAGATACCCTGAAAGACCCTAGAGGAGAAAGAAGCACTAAATACCTGCAGCCATGTTGGCCCGATGGTCCACCTCGCACTAAGTCACCTCGACGCGCGTTTCACCACGCCTGTGGCTTCGTCAGGAGGTAGGTAGGCATACGTGTGATCCCCTTTTATAGTGGCATATGCTGCTAGAAAGGAATTAGCGGCCGTGCATGGCGCGCCCCCGCCATGTTGCGGCGCGCCGAGGAGAGCGGCGCACTCGACGAGCGTCACCACGTCACATGATCCGGTCACATGACCGGACCCGTGACCATGGAGACGCTGCATCTAAACCGTGCGCCGCCCACCACCGCGCGACGCAGCGCATGCGCGGTGCGCGCACTGGCTCGAAAACAGAGGACAGGAAAAAGTGGACCAACCTACCCTCCCAGAAGAGACAGAGCAAAGGAGGGGGAAATGGGTAAGAAAAAGGAGCAACAGAAAGGGCGCAACATGGTCCACACTAATACACATAAACGAACTGCAGCTAGCTGGATATATGGTAGCAGCAGCATTGGGCCAAAATCACGCAGCGCCCACACCATGCCCCCCAAGGGATATATCCATATAGATAATGTCCTAAAGAGGGGCTCTTATTAGATAAGTCCCCAGTGTAGATAAACACATGCCGTAATTGCCCATGGACCCAAAGTATGGAGCAGACATAATGAATGGACAGAATACATGATAATATATCATAGGCGAGCACATATCATTAAAGCAATGAAACGCATAATGTCTCTTTAGTAGTTGTCATCCCAAAAGTCATAATGACCATTGTTGACAAATCACAGTAACGAGTCCACCAGTCGCACTGCTCAGCCCCCAACGGATCCAAAAGAATGGTTCAAGGCATAGTCCTCCACTTCGTCCAGATGTAGCGCCATATATTGCACAGTATGTAATCCACAGCAGCATAGCATAGAATTATATAACTAGAATAAAGAAGACAAGTTAAAAATCTATACATAGAACAAAGAATCATAAACAGTAAAAAACACAAAAAAAAGGGTGAGTTAAAATTCGCGCCTACTAATCACAGGAAGGACTTAAAGCTTAGTGCCTCATTTAGGCCTTTTGGGGCAACTGTATCCAGACAAACCATCCACTTTGTTTCCCTTTGAAGCAGTTCCTTTCGGTAATCCCCCCCACGGATACCCAATTGCACTCTATCGATACCTTTGAACCTGAGCATTCTCGGATTGCTGTTATGATGGGTACGGAAATGCTTAGGTATAGTCTTTAGGATCGAAAGATCATGGGCCCCCGCCACGTTTTTAATATCCCTAGCGTGTTCCAAGATCCTGACCCTCAACTGTCGGGTAGTCATACCCACATAGATGAATTTACACGGACAGGAAGCGTAATAAATCACTCTATCCGTGGTACACGAAATATGGTGTGTGATTTTGTAGGTCCTGGTCATATCACTATTGTCGAATGTGAAGGCCCTATCCATGTACTGACATGCAGAGCAGTCACCACATTGGAAGGACCCCCACATTGGACCCACCCGTGTCGAAAAACAAGATTGCTGTGGTGCCACATAATGGCTGCGAGTAAGCAGATCTTTTAGATTTTTGGAACGTCTCCATGTTACTGAGGGATTGGCTGGCAGGTGTCTATTCAGATCTTCATCTGCTGTCAAAATGGACCAGTGTCTCCGTAAAATATCCATGACATCGGTCCATCTTGTATTAAAGGTAGTGATGAATCTAATGGACTCATCTTGTAGATATAGCCTCTTCTTTGCGGTCAATAATTGGCCACGCGGAGTACTGGCCGCTCTCCTATACCCCTTACGTATATCCTTATGGTTGTAGCCACGTTGTTGTAATTGTCCAGTAAGTACTCTCGCCTGATTTTGGAACCTACCATCGTCAGAACAAATGCGTTTCATGCGAAGAAATTGGCCCACCGGTATCGCCCTGGTAGTCTGAGGATGATGGGCAGAGGAGGCATGAAGGAGGGCATTTACCGCCGTTTTTTTACGGTAAACGTCAGTAGTCAGGTAGCCGTTTCCGTCCGCCTGGATCAAGACGTCAAGAAACTCCACCTCTTGTTTACTATACTTATACGTGAGTTTAATGTTATAAGGGTTGTCATTTAACCGCATCATAAACGTAGTTAGGGATGTCTCTGAGCCCTGCCATATAAAGAGTAACATAGTAACATAGTAAGGCCGAAAAAAGACATTTGTCCATCCAGTTCAGCCTATATTCCATCATAATAAATACCCAGATCTACGTCCTTCTACAGAACCTAATAATTGTATGATACAATATTGTTCTGCTCCAGGAAGACATCTAGGCCTCTCTTGAACCCCTCGACTGAGTTCGCCATCACCACCTCCTCAGGCAAGCAATTCCAGATTCTCACTGCCCTAACAGTAAAGAATCCTCTTCTATGTTGGTGGAAAAACCTTCTCTCCTCCAGACGCAAAGAATGCCCCCTTGTGCCCGTCACCTTCCTTGGTATAAACAGATCCTCAGCGAGATATTTGTATTGTCCCCTTATATACTTATACATGGTTATTAGATCGCCCCTCAGTCGTCTTTTTTCTAGACTAAATAATCCTAATTTCGCTAATCTATCTGGGTATTGTAGTTCTCCCATCCCCTTTATTAATTTTGTTGCCCTCCTTTGTACTCTCTCTAGTTCCATTATATCCTTCCTGAGCACCGGTGCCCAAAACTGGACACAGTACTCCATGTGCGGTCTAACTAGGGATTTGTACAGAGGCAGTATAATGCTCTCATCATGTGTATCCAGACCTCTTTTAATGCACCCCATGATCCTGTTTGCCTTGGCAGCTGCTGCCTGGCACTGGCTGCTCCAGGTAAGTTTATCATTAACTAGGATCCCCAAGTCCTTCTCCCTGTCAGATTTACCCAGTGGTTTCCCGTTCAGTGTGTAATGGTGATATTGATTCCCTCTTCCCATGTGTATAACCTTACATTTATCATTGTTAAACCTCATCTGCCACCTTTCAGCCCAAGTTTCCAACTTATCCAGATCCATCTGTAGCAGAATACTATCTTCTCTTGTATTAACTGCTTTACATAGTTTTGTATCATCTGCAAATATCGATATTTTACTGTGTAAACCTTCTACCAGATCATTAATGAATATGTTGAAGAGAACAGGTCCCAATACTGACCCCTGCGGTACCCCACTGGTCACAGCGACCCAGTTAGAGACTATACCATTTATAACCACCCTCTGCTTTCTATCACTAAGCCAGTTACTAACCCATTTACACACATTTTCCCCCAGACCAAGCATTCTCATTTTGTGTACCAACCTCTTGTGCGGCACAGTATCAAACGCTTTGGAAAAATCGAGATATACCACGTCCAATGACTCACCGTGGTCCAGTCTATAGCTTACCTCTTCATAAAAACTGATTAGATTGGTTTGACAGGAGCGATTTCTCATAAACCCATGCTGATATGGAGTTAAACAGTTATTCTCATTGAGATAATCCAGAATAACATCCCTCAGAAACCCTTCAAATATTTTACC
Source organism: Ranitomeya imitator (assembly GCF_032444005.1). Taxonomy (NCBI): domain Eukaryota; kingdom Metazoa; phylum Chordata; class Amphibia; order Anura; family Dendrobatidae; genus Ranitomeya; species Ranitomeya imitator. The sequence goes on from NC_091287.1 coordinate 121,111,436, forward strand.
AACAATAGAGGTTAGACTTACTGGCCTATAATTTCCAGGTTCACTTTTAGAGCCCTTTTTGAATATTGGCACCACATTTGCTATGCGCCAGTCCTGCGGAACAGACCCTGTCGCTATAGAGTCACTAAAAATAAGAAATAATGGTTTATCTATTACATTACTTAGTTCTCTTAGTACTCGTGGGTGTATGCCATCCGGACCCGGAGATTTATCTATTTTAATCTTATTTAGCCGGTTTCGCACCTCTTCTTGGGTTAGATTGGTGACTCTTAATATAGGGTTTTCATTGTTTCTTGGGATTTCACCTAGCATTTCATTTTCCACCGTGAATACCGTGGAGAAGAAGGTGTTTAATATGTTAGCTTTTTCCTCGTCATCTACAACCATTCTTTCCTCACTATTTTTTAAGGGGCCTACATTTTCAGTTTTTATTCTTTTACTATTTATATAGTTGAAGAACAGTTTGGGATTAGTTTTACTCTCCTTAGCAATGTGCTTCTCTGTTTCCTTTTTGGCAGCTTTAATTAGTTTTTTAGATAAAGTATTTTTCTCCCTATAGTTTTTTAGAGCTTCAATGGTGCCATCCTGCTTTAGTAGTGCAAATGCTTTCTTTTTACTGTTAATTGCCTGTCTTACTTCTTTGTTTAGCCACATTGGGTTTTTCCTATTTCTAGTCCTTTTATTCCCACAAGGTATAAACCGCTTACACTGCCTATTTAGGATGTTCTTAAACATTTCCCATTTATTATCTGTATTCTCATTTCTGAGGATATTGTCCCAGTCTACCAGATTAAGGGCATCTCTAAGCTGTTCAAACTTTGCCTTCCTAAAGTTCAATGTTTTTGTGACTCCCTGACAAGTCCCCCTAGTGAAAGACAGGTGAAACTGCACAATATTGTGGTCGCTATTTCCTAAATGCCCAACCACCTGCAGATTTGTTATTCTGTCAGGTCTATTAGATAGTATTAGGTCTAAAAGTGCTGCTCCTCTGGTTGGATTCTGCACCAATTGTGAAAGATAATTTTTCTTGGTTATTAGCAGAAACCTGTTGCCTTTATGGGTTTCACAGGTTTCTGTTTCCCAGTTAATATCCGGGTAGTTAAAGTCCCCCATAACCAGGACCTCATTATGGGTTGCAGCTTCATCTATCTGCTTTAGAAGTAGACTTTCCATGCTTTCTGTTATATTTGGGGGTTTGTAACAGACCCCAATGAGAATTTTGTTACCATTTTTCCCTCCATGAATTTCAACCCATATGGACTCGACATCCTCATTCCCTTCGCTAATATCCTCCCTTAAAGTGGACTTTAGACAAGACTTTATCATCGATATACCTAGACCATGAGACCACGGCAGAGAAGTCCTCCATTTCATAGACCACCTCCTTCTCCCACAGCCCCAGGAACAGATTTGCGTATGAGGGCGCACAAGTCGCCCCCATCGCTGTACCCTGGAGCTGTAGGAAAAAACGGTCCTTAAATGTAAAAAAATTATGGGTCAGAATAAATTTCAAAAGGTCCAAAATGAAATGAATCAGGGAAAAATTCAAATTAGTCATATCCAGGAAGGACCTCGATGCCGTGATCCCATGGTCATGGAATATCGACGTATATAGCGACTCCACGTCGCACACCACTAGATACATGTCCCGTTCCAATTGGATGTTATTGAGACGTGTCAAAATATCTGTGGTGTCCTTGATGAAGGAAGGCAGGGTCTCTACACATTGTTGAAGATAGAAATCCACATAGCGGCAAATGGCCTCATTGATGCCCCCAATCCCCGAAACTATCGGGCGACCCGGTGGGCATATATTATCTTTATGGATTTTGGGCAGAAGGTAGAATGTTGGAGTGGTCGGTGCATGTGTGATCAATCCCTCCAACATCCTACCTGTAATAATGCCCTCCTGATGTGCTATCTGTAAGATCCCATCAAGTTCATTTTTGTAAGAGGCAAGCGGATTGCTATATAATCTCCTATAGCATTGTTTATTATGAAGTTGCCTGAAGGCCTCACGCTCATACATCTTGCAAGGCCAGATCACAACATTTCCCCCCTTATCTGCAGGCTTAATCACTACATGTTTAAGATTACGTAATTCTTGAATAGCCCTATTCTCCTGGGAGGTAAGATTGTAAGATGATCTGCTTTCGGGGATCCTTTTAAGGTCCCTTTTGACCACTTTGAGAAAAATATCTACATTGGAGCAAATACCTTGAGGGGGGAAATGTTGTGATCTGGGATGCAGATGCGTAGGAACCCTCGTCTCTCCAATTGCAGTTTGCTCAGCAAGCAGTGACTCCAAATCCGCCATGGCCTGTTGCTCTATATCAAGAGGAGAAGCATTTTTAGATTGGTTAGTAAAGAACTTTTTGAAAGCCAGTTTCCTGGCAAATAGCTCCAAATCCTTCACAATGGTGAAATAATCGAATTTAGCTGACGGTGCAAAACTTAAGCCCTTCTCCAACACCCGAATATGTGTGGGGGACAATACCACATCAGACAGATTAATCACCTGCATATTTACCGCCCTCTCCTGTTCTGTTTCTTGTTGAAAGTGCGTGTACGCATGGGAAGGAGCGGGGTGGCGGGTGTGTGTGAAGCGGAATCCACCCTGTTGATCTCTCCGACCCCACCCCTTTGGCCTAAAAAATGTTCTCCACATTGCTCTTCTGATATAGACGATGTTATTGATGAGGAGCGTGATACGGGTTTCTGATTGGCCTTTTTATATTGCCACCTATAGACTCTATTAGACGAATAGTCCTGTAGGTCTCGTTGAAATTTTCGTACTTTAGTGGCCTGTATTTCTTTTTCCCATTTAATAAGGTCTCCCTCCAAGTCCTTATCAAATTTGGCACACTCCTCAGTTGTCAGTGTGGCTTGAATCTTATTCTTAAGAGTATCCAGCTCACTTTCCACACTTTCTAAAGCCTTCCGGTCTGAACCAATTAATAGTTCCAACAATGTGCGTGAGCACTTAGTAAGAGTTTCCTCCCATTTAGCAGAAAAAGAGGGATCGTTAGTTTCCAATGTTGGATAGATCTGGATCCTCAGACCCCTTGGGACAATATCCTTTTGGAGATAATTCTCTAATGTCACCTTGTTCCACCACAATTTTGTACGTTTTTTGAGTAGGCCTTTAATACCAAGCTTCAAGTCCTTAACATCACAGTTCTCAGTGTCTGCGTCCACCTTATTACCAAACAGTGATCCTAATTGGGGGATCCAATTTTTATCTCGTTTTCTAAAATCCATGTACTCTGTATTAGAGGCATCTGAAACACAGATCAAAAAAGTAACATATACACTGAAAGAGAACACCTCATATGGACATCAAAAACACCAGAGATAATCAAGGAAAAAATCCTCCACTACTAAATCTATGCCAGATAGAGAAACAATATTCTAGTTATATAATTCTATGCTATGCTGCTGTGGATTACATACTGTGCAATATATGGCGCTACATCTGGACGAAGTGGAGGACTATGCCTTGAACCATTCTTTTGGATCCGTTGGGGGCTGAGCAGTGCGACTGGTGGACTCGTTACTGTGATTTGTCAACAATGGTCATTATGACTTTTGGGATGACAACTACTAAAGAGACATTATGCGTTTCATTGCTTTAATGATATGTGCTCGCCTATGATATATTATCATGTATTCTGTCCATTCATTATGTCTGCTCCATACTTTGGGTCCATGGGCAATTACGGCATGTGTTTATCTACACTGGGGACTTATCTAATAAGAGCCCCTCTTTAGGACATTATCTATATGGATATATCCCTTGGGGGGCATGGTGTGGGCGCTGTGTGATTTTGGCCCAATGCTGCTGCTACCATATATCCAGCTAGCTGCAGTTCGTTTATGTGTATTAGTGTGGACCATGTTGCGCCCTTTCTGTTGCTCCTTTTTCTTACCCATTTCCCCCTCCTTTGCTCTGTCTCTTCTGGGAGGGTAGGTTGGTCCACTTTTTCCTGTCCTCTGTTTTCGAGCCAGTGCGCGCACCGCGCATGCGCTGCGTCGCGCGGTGGTGGGCGGCGCACGGTTTAGATGCAGCGTCTCCATGGTCACGGGTCCGGTCATGTGACCGGATCATGTGACGTGGTGACGCTCGTCGAGTGCGCCGCTCTCCTCGGCGCGCCGCAACATGGCGGGGGCGCGCCATGCACGGCCGCTAATTCCTTTCTAGCAGCATATGCCACTATAAAAGGGGATCACACGTATGCCTACCTACCTCCTGACGAAGCCACAGGCGTGGTGAAACGCGCGTCGAGGTGACTTAGTGCGGGGTGGACCATCGGGCCAACATGGCTGCAGGTATTTAGTGCTTCTTTCTCCTCTAGGGTCTTTCAGAGTATCTTCAGTAGGTATACGGGCTCGAGGATTTGGTGCTCTATTGGGAGTTGAATAGATCTGTATGCCCAGCACGCATAGCTGTATTTCCATCTATGGATATGTTTTTTCCATGCTATTGGCCTATGGGCATAGTGCAATATTATGGGATTACTTGGTATATATAGGTACGCTCTCAGTATCATCCCCTGCCACTTGTCATTATGGACCCTGTGACTAGAGCCTTATGAGATAGATACATGTAGTACATCCTGTGTGATTTTCTAAGCCTATGTGGTGCTCGTATATCTTATTCCCGCTATAGGTTTTCTCTGTCTGCCGACACCTAGTTTATGATGGTCTTTGTTCCATCAGGCATGTACTCTTTTTGATATAATATATTATATATTGAATCTAACTATATTGTATTGTTATTTTAACTAATAAAATCTTTTTCATATATTTGGAATTTCGCCTTCGTTTGTTTCTCTATCTGGCATAGATTTAGTAGTGGAGGATTTTTTCCTTGATTATCTCTGGTGTTTTTGATGTCCATATGAGGTGTTCTCTTTCAGTGTATATGTTACTTTTTTGATCTGTGTTTCAGATGCCTCTAATACAGAGTACATGGATTTTAGAAAACGAGATAAAAATTGGATCCCCCAATTAGGATCACTGTTTGGTAATAAGGTGGACGCAGACACTGAGAACTGTGATGTTAAGGACTTGAAGCTTGGTATTAAAGGCCTACTCAAAAAACGTACAAAATTGTGGTGGAACAAGGTGACATTAGAGAATTATCTCCAAAAGGATATTGTCCCAAGGGGTCTGAGGATCCAGATCTATCCAACATTGGAAACTAACGATCCCTCTTTTTCTGCTAAATGGGAGGAAACTCTTACTAAGTGCTCACGCACATTGTTGGAACTATTAATTGGTTCAGACCGCAAGGCTTTAGAAAGTGTGGAAAGTGAGCTGGATACTCTTAAGAATAAGATTCAAGCCACACTGACAACTGAGGAGTGTGCCAAATTTGATAAGGACTTGGAGGGAGACCTTATTAAATGGGAAAAAGAAATACAGGCCACTAAAGTACGAAAATTTCAACGAGACCTACAGGACTATTCGTCTAATAGAGTCTATAGGTGGCAATATAAAAAGGCCAATCAGAAACCCGTATCACGCTCCTCATCAATAACATCGTCTATATCAGAAGAGCAATGTGGAGAACATTTTTTAGGCCAAAGGGGTGGGGTCGGAGAGATCAACAGGGTGGATTCCGCTTCACACACACCCGCCACCCCGCTCCTTCCCATGCGTACACGCACTTTCAACAAGAAACAGAACAGGAGAGGGCGGTAAATATGCAGGTGATTAATCTGTCTGATGTGGTATTGTCCCCCACACATATTCGGGTGTTGGAGAAGGGCTTAAGTTTTGCACCGTCAGCTAAATTCGATTATTTCACCATTGTGAAGGATTTGGAGCTATTTGCCAGGAAACTGGCTTTCAAAAAGTTCTTTACTAACCAATCTAAAAATGCTTCTCCTCTTGATATAGAGCAACAGGCCATGGCGGATTTGGAGTCACTGCTTGCTGAGCAAACTGCAATTGGAGAGACGAGGGTTCCTACGCATCTGCATCCCAGATCACAACATTTCCCCCCTCAAGGTATTTGCTCCAATGTAGATATTTTTCTCAAAGTGGTCAAAAGGGACCTTAAAAGGATCCCCGAAAGCAGATCATCTTACAATCTTACCTCCCAGGAGAATAGGGCTATTCAAGAATTACGTAATCTTAAACATGTAGTGATTAAGCCTGCAGATAAGGGGGGAAATGTTGTGATCTGGCCTTGCAAGATGTATGAGCGTGAGGCCTTCAGGCAACTTCATAATAAACAATGCTATAGGAGATTATATAGCAATCCGCTTGCCTCTTACAAAAATGAACTTGATGGGATCTTACAGATAGCACATCAGGAGGGCATTATTACAGGTAGGATGTTGGAGGGATTGATCACACATGCACCGACCACTCCAACATTCTACCTTCTGCCCAAAATCCATAAAGATAATATATGCCCACCGGGTCGCCCGATAGTTTCGGGGATTGGGGGCATCAATGAGGCCATTTGCCGCTATGTGGATTTCTATCTTCAACAATGTGTAGAGACCCTGCCTTCCTTCATCAAGGACACCACAGATATTTTGACACGTCTCAATAACATCCAATTGGAACGGGACATGTATCTAGTGGTGTGCGACGTGGAGTCGCTATATACGTCGATATTCCATGACCATGGGATCACGGCATCGAGGTCCTTCCTGGATATGACTAATTTGAATTTTTCCCTGATTCATTTCATTTTGGACCTTTTGAAATTTATTCTGACCCATAATTTTTTTACATTTAAGGACCGTTTTTTCCTACAGCTCCAGGGTACAGCGATGGGGGCGACTTGTGCGCCCTCATACGCAAATCTGTTCCTGGGGCTGTGGGAGAAGGAGGTGGTCTATGAAATGGAGGACTTCTCTGCCGTGGTCTCATGGTCTAGGTATATCGATGATATACTCTTTATATGGCAGGGCTCAGAGACATCCCTAACTACGTTTATGATGCGGTTAAATGACAACCCTTATAACATTAAACTCACGTATAAGTATAGTAAACAAGAGGTGGAGTTTCTTGACGTCTTGATCCAGGCGGACGGAAACGGCTACCTGACTACTGACGTTTACCGTAAAAAAACGGCGGTAAATGCCCTCCTTCATGCCTCCTCTGCCTATCATCCTCAGACTACCAGGGCGATACCGGTGGGCCAATTTCTTCGCATGAAACGCATTTGTTCTGACGATGGTAGGTTCCAAAATCAGGCGAGAGTACTTACTGGACAATTACAACAACGTGGCTACAACCATAAGGATATACGTAAGGGGTATAGGAGAGCGGCCAGTACTCCGCGTGGCCAATTATTGACCGCAAAGAAGAGGCTATATCCACAAGATGAGTCCATTAGATTCATCACTACCTTTAATACAAGATGGACCGATGTCATGGATATTTTACGGAGACACTGGTCCATTTTGACACCAGATGAAGATCTGAATAGACACCTGCCAGCCAATCCCTCAGTAACATGGAGACGTTCCAAAAATCTAAAAGATCTGCTTACTCGCAGCCATTATGTGGCACCACAGGAATCTTTTTTTTCGACACGGGTGGGTCCAATGTGGGGGTCCTTCCAATGTGGTGACTGCTCTGCATGTCAGTACATGGTTAGGGCCTTCACATTCGACAATAGTGATATGACCAGGACCTACAAAATCACACACCATATTTCGTGTACCACGGATAGAGTGATTTATTACGCTTCCTGTCCGTGTAAATTCATCTATGTGGGTATGACTACCCGACAGTTGAGGGTCAGGATCTTGGAACACGCTAGGGATATTAAAAACGCGGCGGGGCCCATGATCTTTCGATCCTAAAGACTATACCTAAGCATTTCCGTACCCATCATAACAGCAATCCGAGAATGCTCAGGTTCAAAGGTATCGATAGAGTGCAATTGGGTATCCGTGGGGGGGATTACCGAAAGGAACTGCTTCAAAGGGAAACAAAGTGGATGGTTTGTCTGGATACAGTTGCCCCAAAAGGCCTAAATGAGGCACTAAGCTTTAAGTCCTTCCTGTGATTAGTAGGCGCGAATTTTAACTCACCCTTTTTTTTGTGTTTTTTACTGTTTATGATTCTTTGTTCTATGTATAGATTTTTAACTTGTCTTCTTTATTCTAGTTATATAATTCTATGCTATGCTGCTGTGGATTACATACTGTGCAATATATGGCGCTACATCTGGACGAAGTGGAGGACTATGCCTTGAACCATTCTTTTGGATCCGTTGGGGGCTGAGCAGTGCGACTGGTGGACTCGTTACTGTGATTTGTCAACAATGGTCATTATGACTTTTGGGATGACAACTACTAAAGAGACATTATGCGTTTCATTGCTTTAATGATATGTGCTTGCCTATGATATATTATCATGTATTCTGTCCATTCATTATGTCTGCTCCATACTTTGGGTCCATGGGCAATTACGGCATGTGTTTATCTACACTGGGGACTTATCTAATAAGAGCCCCTCTTTAGGACATTATCTATATGGATATATCCCTTGGGGGGCATGGTGTGGGCGCTGCGTGATTTTGGCCCAATGCTGCTGCTACCATATATCCAGCTAGCTGCAGTTCGTTTATGTGTATTAGTGTGGACCATGTTGCGCCCTTTCTGTTGCTCCTTTTTCTTACCCATTTCCCCCTCCTTTGCTCTGTCTCTTCTGGGAGGGTAGGTTGGTCCACTTTTTCCTGTCCTCTGTTTTCGAGCCAGTGCGCGCACCGCGCATGCGCTGCGTCGCGCGGTGGTGGGCGGCGCACGGTTTAGATGCAGCGTCTCCATGGTCACGGGTCCGGTCATGTGACCGGATCATGTGACGTGGTGACGCTCGTCGAGTGCGCCGCTCTCCTCGGCGCGCCGCAACATGGCGGGGGCGCGCCATGCACGGCCGCTAATTCCTTTCTAGCAGCATATGCCACTATAAAAGGGGATCACACGTATGCCTACCTACCTCCTGACGAAGCCACAGGCGTGGTGAAACGCGCGTCGAGGTGACTTAGTGCGGGGTGGACCATCGGGCCAACATGGCTGCAGGTATTTAGTGCTTCTTTCTCCTCTAGGGTCTTTCAGGGTATCTTCAGTAGGTATACGGGCTCGAGGATTTGGTGCTCTATTGGGAGTTGAATAGATCTGTATGCCCAGCACGCATAGCTGTATTTCCATCTATGGATATGTTTTTTCCATGCTATTGGCCTATGGGCATAGTGCAATATTATGGGATTACTTGGTATATATAGGTACGCTCTCAGTATCATCCCCTGCCACTTGTCATTATGGACCCTGTGACTAGAGCCTTATGAGATAGATACATGTAGTACATCCTGTGTGATTTTCTAAGCCTATGTGGTGCTCGTATATCTTATTCCCGCTATAGGTTTTCTCTGTCTGCCGACACCTAGTTTATGATGGTCTTTGTTCCATCAGGCATGTACTCTTTTTGATATAATATATTATATATTGAATCTAACTATATTGTATTGTTATTTTAACTAATAAAATCTTTTTCATATATTTGGAATTTCGCCTTCGTTTGTTTCTCTATCTGGCGTAACTAAGTAGCTTCCTAGGTGTTCGCTGGAGCCTCTGATGGTGAGGTCAGACTTGTGCAATAGGAAGCTACCAGGTACCACTCCAGGGTGGAGTCGGACTGTGGATGCTGATCCCACCGGGGACAATACATGGGCAGGCAGGCACGGCTGTAACACTGGCTGACAGACGGGTATGGCAGAGGCCCTGACGGGCGGACTGGCTTGATGGAGATACAGGCAGGCAGACGGGCACGGCTGGCACTCAGGCAGACAGGCGGGCACGGCTGGCACTGGCAGACAGGACTGATACTCTGGTAGGAACTGGTATTCAGATGGATGTGTGGAAACAGGTAAGAACCTGTTCAGACTGGAGAATATAAAGAAACAGGTAGAGACCTGTATGGAAAGTTGCAGAATAAAGATAGAGCAAGAGTGGAAGCAAAGCTGAATGGCAGGAGGCGGAGTAAAAGTAGAAGGTGGAGCTAAGAGAAGAGAAGGAGAAAGCAGAGCTATGAGCAGAGAAGAAGGCAGAGCAGAGAGTAGAAAAGGAGAAGGCAGAGCCAAGGATGGAGCCGCAGGAGGCGGAGCCAAGAGCAGAGACGCTAGATGCGCAAGGAGCAGAGCCAGGTAGAACCGCAAGGAGCGGAGCCATGTAGAACCGCAAGGAGCGGAGCCATGTAGAACCGCAAGGAGCGGAGCCGCAGAGCGAGAGCAGGGAAGAGCCACAGAGCAAAGCCACAGAGTGCGGAGCAAGGTTAGAGTGCAGAGGTGAGAGCAAAGCCACAGAGTGTAAAGCAAGGTCAGAGTGCAAAGTAAAGTTAGAGAGCAGAGCTGAGAGAAAAGCTGAGAGACACAGAACCACAGGTTGTGGTAGAACTGAGCAGAGAGAAGCAGAACCACAGACAGTGGCAAACAGAGCAGAAAGATAAGGCGGAGGTACACACAGCAGAGTGGGAAATTACAAATGACAAAGGAGAAACAGGAACGGACATAGACCAGAGTTCAGACAGGAACGGACACGGATACACAAACAGAACACAGATGAAGGCCTGCAGTATTGCAGCCCTCAGAGACAGGAAACACACGACCTGGCAGCTCAGTAGCAAGTGCTAACTGAGGGGAATAGTTTGCTCAGGCATCCTTTAATGGGTGAGGATGCCTTAAGTATCAGAGGCCTCAAGGCTATTGGCCAGAAGCACCTTAGGGAGGTGCACACAGTCTCAATAAGAATCCGGAGTGGCTGGCACCGCCCCCCTACGCACACAGCCAGGAAGTGTACACAGAGCAGGCCGCCATGAAGCACATGGCATGGAACCGGCAGCAGACAGATCTCACAGCATGGCACTGGGTGAGTGAGTAGATATAACAGGCAGGTGGGGAATGGAAGGCCATGCAGTGATGCCGGCAGGGTTGTTACATTAAAGCATGGCATGAGGAACATTCTAATGAAGTTGGGCATCTCGTCTGGCCCCCACAATCCCCAGACCTCAACATTATTGAGCATTTATGGTCAATTTTAGAGAATCAAGTTAGACGTCGATTTCCGCCGCCATCGTCGCTCAAAGAACTGGAGGGCGGTTTAACTGCAGAATGGGCTAAAATTCCTTTGGAAACAATTCACACCTTGTATGAATCCATACCTCGGAGAATTGAGGCTGTAATCGCTGCAAAAGGTGGACCTACACCATATTAGACTAACTTTTGTTGATGTTTCCAGGTGTTTCCATTATTTGGTCCAACCCCTGTACATGTCCTGTACACAAGTTCCAACAAGAGTAACAGGGGAAATAGTGGCCGGTGGTTAATAATGTGGACAACTAGTGTTCTTATTGTCCATGAAGAGCACTGCCATATATGTTGTTATTGAAACAGCTGTGAACAGGGTTGCCACCAGGAATTTCAGGGTCCCATACTAGCAAGATTTTCAGGCCCCCTTGAGACTCTGCTCAGGCTCCACCACAGCTTCACCTCCACTCCTCGAACCTTCCAACATCCACCCTAGGAAAAACTCTACTTGTGCACTATGTCCTCACCAATCACACATTAATAATTCTCACCTAACACCATATCACCTACATAGCCATCAGCTTTTGTTTTGGTCAAAAGATTTTTTAAGCTTCTACCGTGACAATGTAGACTCTTTTGGCAGGGCTCTATTCTACTCTAATCTTTCTTAAAATATCCAATATTTGTATTTACTTTTCTTTCTGTCTTATTTCTGGTCTCCTTGTATCTCATTCCTGGGCCCATGTGTCTCATTTCTGGCCCCATGTGCCTGTTCCAGGTGAACAGTTTCATAGAATATAATTGATATGTGTTCTATCTGTGAAAAACATGGATAGAATCCATATGTGAAAATGGATGTGTGAACAAGGCTGTGGGTCTGTGATCACAGAAACAGCACATGTATCACCATTCCACCGGGGCAGTAGGTAACACCCAGACAACTATGGCCGATTGCTTGTGTAGCAAATTTCCCACTTTTTCCCTGACTTCTACACTGTGGCAGATGAAAGAAAAGCAACATAGTGTTGCCCTGCACAGTAACAGGACCTTCCTGTTGTTTCCCCCATGGAAGACAGTGTCCTCAAAAGTAAAATATATTACAGCACTAATAATGTCTGCTAATTGTCCCCTACAGTATTTATGTCCTCTCTTAACGACCATAAACTAATAACACAGGTTTACAAAAAAAATATTTTTTGTAATCATCGCAAGTGACTGTACTTTTCTGAATCATATTTTTTTCCTGATTTCAAAAATGTATACAGTTTTTCTGTAGCACATCAAGTTTTCATGGAGCAGCATCATTATTATAAGGTATAGGAAATATACTGGCGACATTAAAAAAACGGTAATCTACATGTCAGAAAAAAATACTTCACCTTACAGTTTTTATTGAACAAAAATAATTTCACATGCAAAATAGAAACCAAAATATGAGCAGAAATGAAAAGTGCTTGACATTACACTGTCATTGATACGATTTTTCAGGGTTGTCCCTATATAACATCCAACAGTAATCTGCCATCATTGAGTCATTCCAAAAACCCTGCTAGCGGTGTTCCACTACTTTAATGTCCTGGTGAAACCGCTTGCCTTGTTCATCGCTTACATCCCCAAGATTTTGAGGAAAGAAATCTAAATGTGAATGCAAAAGTGCATTTTCAGGGACATGGGACATCCAAGACACTATGCATTTAGCAATTCCTCAGCACCTTCAACATATTATGGAGATTTTATTTTTCCTAAGTAGTTTTCACAGATCCACTTGAAGCTTTTCCAAGATCTCAATTCCTTATCATTTAGAGTTCCTTCAAACACATCACCTCTCATAAGCTCTCTGATCTGAGGACCAACAAATACTCCTTCCTTCAGTTTTGCTGGTGAAATGCTGGAGAATTTCTGTGAAATGTACAGGAACCTTTGTGAATTTGTTTGCCATGGCTTTCCCAAAGTTTTTAATCAATCCCAACTTTATATGTAGTGGAGAAAGAAAGATTTTTGCTGGAGCAACTTAAGGATTATGCTGAACATTGTCTTCACTCAGGGCCCCTGCGCGCCGGGCGCTGCCTCCTCTTCCTTCAGTATCGTCCCGAGCGCCTGCGCTGTAAGTTCGAAGGGCAGCGCAACTGCGCATGCCCGAAAAAAAGAAATTACAGCACAGATGCCGTGAATGCTAATGAAGCAAGAGGAGGCGGCGCCTGGTGCGCAGAGGCCATGAGTGATGGCTGTCGTGCGTCTGTATTAGCTGGGGAAGACCTGCCCCAGGGCGATTTCAAGGTATGAGGGACAAATTTCATAAACGATTATTTCAGCAGTGCCAGGAACAAGAACTAAAAGAGCCACCTTGTCAGAATGCAGCATTAGTGCTGCACAAGGTGGCTCTTTTAGTTACAAACGCCTGGGGTGTGACAGTTCCCTTTAAAATGGATAATACAAATCCAGGAAGTAGCAAGTGTTATTAAAGGGTAACTATGTTTTCAAGTCACTTTCAGAATACAGTGTCCTTTGTAAGTACATGAGGAATATCACCGTTTCTAGTCATCATGTATATCTTGCATTCTCACTAGTTTTCCCCCTTTGCGTGCTTTATCTGTAACTTGCAATTCACTGTTGCTGGCAGAAGACTAGCCTCTGTGATTTCTTTCATAAACAGCAACAACATGGATGACATTATACAGCAGAGCTCAGTTGTCTTCATTTGATATGAGGTAAAACACATACTACAGAGCTCTGCACCATGTTTTTTCTATCTGACTCTGTCTGTTCCCTTCTCTGGTCCTCACTCCTTCCGTTTCCCATCCACACATTGCCCCCAGCCAGGGCCGGCTCCAGGTTTTTGAGGGCCCCGGGCGAAAGAGTCTCAGTGGGCCCCCCTCTTAAACACATACCATGCTTCATGATGCTCAGATACAGCAGAGAAATATACCACAGCCCACGTAGCATATAACACAGCCCATGTAGCATATAACACAGCCCATGTAGCATATAACACAGCCCACGTAGTATATAACACAGCCCACGTAGCATATAACACAGCCCACGTAACATATAGCACTGGCCACGTAGCATATAGCACAGGCAGCCCACGTAGTATATAGCACAGGCAGCCCATGTAGTATATAGCACAGGCAGCCCACGTAGGATATATCGCACAGGCAGCCCACGTAGTATATAGCACAAGCAGCCCACGTAGTATATAGCACAGGCAGCCCAAGTAGTATATAGCACAGGCAGCCCAAGTAGTATATAGCACAGGCAGCCCACGTAGTATATAGCACAGGCAGCCCACATAGTATATAGCACTGGCAGCCCACGTAGTATATAGCACAGGCAGCCCATGTAGTATATAGCACAGGCAGCCCATGTAGTATATAGCACAGGCAGCCCACGTAGGATATATCGCACAGGCAGCCCACGTAGTATATAGCACAAGCAGCCCACGTAGTATATAGCACAGGCAGCCCAAGTAGTATATAGCACAGGCAGCCCAAGTAGTATATAGCACAGGCAGCCCACGTAGTATATAGCACAGGCAGCCCACATAGTATATAGCACAGGCAGCCCACGTAGTATATAGCACAGGCAGCCCACGTAGTATATAGCACAGGCAGCCCACGTAGTATATAGCACAGGCAGCCCAGCTCACCTACCACCACGCCATCGCCGTCGCCCCCGACCGTTGTGGACACAGGATCTGAGCACATTCACTGATGAATGCTGCTCGTCTTCTGCTGCTCGCTGCGCTGGAACTGGATGGTGCAACCGGGTCCCAGACCATGTCGCGACGTGATCTGTGTGTCAGCGACAGCGCTGCTCTTCTTAGTGATGAGCTCCTCACTCTCACCCGGAAGTGACGACTACCAGCCCGGAAGTGACTCTTCTATCCCCATGGACGGTGATTGGTGAGTATTCCTGCTGCAGTGAGTCCCAGTTGATGGTGTGGCTTCCCGGTGTAGTAGGCAAAGATGGTAAATGGTGTAGTGCCAGAAAAAATTAGAGGACACAAGGTTGCAGTCTCTTTACCTTTTACTAGTAGTAAGCAGCCACAGTCCAGGGTACCGGTAACCGATGATGGTATGGTCTGGCCAGTCTGGAAGTGATTTGGAGTCCCCTTAGCAGGTGGGGTTGGAAGCCTTCCTTTCTGCTCTGTAGTGTGCATCCCTTGCTGCCTGAGGCTTCACATAAGGTCCTCTCTCTCTCTGTCCTATATATAGGAGAGTACATGCATGGCAGGCAACTCAAGCCTTTTTACAGGTGTCTCTGTTTGTGACAACTCCAGGCTCTATGTTTTGCTGTGCCTTCGGGTGTAGGGGTGGACAGGCAGCTTGAAATCTCCTGCCCCCCGGTTTCTGCTGTAGGGCATATAGTCGCACACAGCCTCGGACTCCTGGTGTCCTGTTCCTGTGCTTCAGCGTGGCGGGAGCCCAGTCACAGCTCCACTCCAGCTCCTCACTTCTCCTGTGCTTCTTTTCCCCTCACAGTTTCCTACAGACTGCCCTGTCTCTCTCTTCTACTTCCAGGAGCTGCAGAACCTCATGTCTGCACGGCTCCAGCTTTTCTCTCCAACTCTCTCCTCAGACTCTAACTGAACTCCTAACTCCTCCACCAGCCAGAATATATAGGGAAGCCACCCACAAACTGGATCAGAGCTCCCCCTTCTGGCCTGGAGTCAGAACAGTGTTGTGTGTACTTGTTACCTATTAAAGGGATCCTTGTCACTTCCAGGCATGGCATCAGCCTCCCCGAAAGAAAGGCAACACCACTGTAACAACCGGCTTCCTGGGGTGTTACACTTATGTGGAAAAAGGTCAAAGAAACATGGTGTATGCGCACTGCAATACTTTCACTGCCCTGGTCAGGGAGAGATGTACGCCTGCACAGGAAAGCAGTGCATGCAGTTTTACAACAGACTACTGGCTTTTTGTATATAGCGCATTAAGTTTACTGGGGCTGGCCCTCTGTTGGACAGGCCTACCCTGGTAATATTCCTATTCTTTATTAATACACAAACTATTTTTGTTATCTATTTTATTTAAAAGTAATAGTTATATACAGTAATGACCAAAAGTTTTGCATGTTATTTTTAAAGTGTTACTTCTGGCTGGTTGTTGTGATGCCATTTTCATGGTGATTTCAGTAAACAGGAAGCAAATGGCTGTAAGCTATAAGGATTAAAATTTTTTTTGGGGGGGGGGTGTTTTTAGGTTATAACATGCCAAAGACAAAGCCACATTTATCACTAGATGTCAGGAAGCTTATTCCTCCAAAGTTGATCACATTATTAACAAAGTCAGTATCTGATGTTGATAAAAGTGCTGTACAGGTTTGGCGCAAAATAAAGAAAGTAATATAGGGTCACAGTGAGTCGCCAAACTGCTAAGAGCAGTAGGGTCGAACCCACGAGTTTCAGTCAAGAATCCTTCCATCTCTGCAAAGAAACGTAAGGTCCGACTTGAGTTTGCCAAAGAGCACAAGAGCACAGCCAATGGAAAGAGACAGATTGGTCTAAGGTGTTGTGGTTGGATGAATCCAAGTTCAGTCTGTTTGATAGTGATGGCAAGCACTATATATACCACCCAATTTGAAAACATAATGATGTAAGATACCAAACACCTACAGTGAAACATGGTGGTGACAATGTCATGGTTTGGGGCTGCTTTTCTGCATCTACCATCGTCCCTCTGCTGATGGAATTGAAATGATGAAAATATGAAAACTATCATGTACAAGGATATATGTTATGAATAGGTAATTCAGAACCACAATGGACCTTGAAGTTCAGAGCACACAAAGTGACCTGACAATAACCAAAAGGCATAGGACGAGCTCTGAGACGTGGTAACTCTGCTGACCGCAATCCCTAATCCTATCCAACCACACTAGAGGCAGCCGTGGATTGCGCCTAACGCTCCCTATGCAACTCGGCACAGCCTGAGAAACTAGCTAGGCCTAAGAAGGAAAAATAAGCCTACCTTGCCTCAGAGAAATACCCCAAAGGAAAAGGCAGCCCCCCACATATAATGACGGTGAGTAGAGATGAAAATACAAACGCAGAGATGAAATAGATTTAGCAAAGTGAGGCCCAACTTACTGAACAGACCGAGGATAGAAAAGATTGCTTTGCGGTCAACACAAAACCCTACAAACAACCACGCAAAGGGGGCAAAAAGACCCTCCGCACCGACTAACGGTACGGAGGTGCTCCCTCTGCGTCCCAGAGCTTCCAGCAAGCAAGAAAAACCAATTAAGCAAGCTGGACAGAAAAAATAGCAAACAAAAATAACACAAGCAAAACTTAGCTTATGCAGGAAGACAGGCCACAGGAACGATCCAGGAGGAAGCAAGACCAATACTAGAACATTGACTGGAGGCCAGGAGCAAAGCACTAGGTGGAGTTAAATAGAGCAGCACCTAACGACTTCACCTCATCACCTGAGGAAGGAAACTCAGAAGCCGCAGTACCACTTGTGACCACAGGAGGGAGCTCTGCCACAGAATTCACAACAGATATACTGGAGAATGTAATTTTGCCCCATGACAAAATCAAAGTAGGCAAGGGCTGTAAGTCCTAAGCACACATTCAATTTAGTGAAAAATTGGTTAGCAAGGAAAAATTTTCGCCTGTTGTAATGGCCAAGCCAATCACCTGATTTAAACCCTATAGAGCACCTTTGGGGTGAGTTAGGGCAACAAATTGGGGCCCATACCCATTGTAATAAAGATGAATTGTTTGCAGATTTGGAAATGGAATAAAGCAAGATCCCTCAATGTGTCTTGAATACCCTAGTGGCTCCAATACCCTGTCAGTGTGGTGCAGTAATTAAAGCAAGAGGTTATGCTACAAAATACTAAGATATCGCATTGGAAACAATTAATTACTCTCTATGTTGTGATCAATAAATAATATGTGCAAAACTTTTTGCAGTCGGTTTTCTTTAATTAAATGCCATACCTATCTAAAGCATTTGGGTTAAAATTAAGGTCATGTATGATGTCATGCACTTTCAATTCATCACCAGAAAAAGGGCATCACAACAACCAAACAGAAATAATCCCACTTTTAAACAAAATGCAAAACTTTTTTGTCGCTATTGTATGTGCAAGTTTATTATGATGACCAATGTGTTGTCCTTAAAATAACTATTTATCTATTCTCTTTCCAGATCATGTGAGATGAAAGATGCCAGCAATTAGCTGCCGTAGGTAGTGTTGGCAGATTGTTGGCAGCAGCAGCCAGTTATTAGCATCATGAATTACTACCTGAGCAAAGTTTTAAGGATGAGCTGCTGCAGGACCTTTCCTTGCTGTGCTCATCTGAACGCTGTAACCTCGTGTACTCAAATGCCAGGTGTTGGAGTAGGGTAAGTGGTTTGTAATTAATAGACATCTTGATTTTCTGAAGGTTTTCTTGCATTAAGTAATTGTTAGGGGTCCTTTACAAACGCAATTTTTTAGCATCAAAATAGTTTTTTTCATAGCATTTTTTTCTTTTTTTTAATTTGTAACATTTAAAACATGCATTTGTTAGAATGATTACGGTACATACACAGTCCTCTCCAGAAATGCCAGTTAGTTTTTGCTTTATTTTTTTGTGCTCGGGATATGCGGGGAAACTTATTTTTCAATGTATTTTGACTTGCATTGGGTTTCGTGTTTCAGTTGGCCCCCGACTTTTTGCAATAATCGGCCGATTTCACCCGACCCAACTTTTGACAAAGTCGAGTTTCGCGAAACCCGACTTGAACCGAAAAAAGTAAAAGTCGCTCAACTCTAGTTACCACTGTACATTAGAGAGTAATAGACAGTAGACAGAGTATTAAAGGGGACACAAGACTGTAAGAATGGGAGAACCATCAAATTTTGGAGTTTTTATTATCTATATTTATATCGATTGTACTAGGCTAGAGGTTCCCCTTTTAGGCCATGTGCACACGTCGGGATTTCTTGCAGACATTTCCTGAACAAAACTGGACATTTTCTGCAAGATATCCGCATGCGGATTTTTTGCGTTTTTTTTCGCGTATTTCTTGCGTTTTTGCCCTTTTTTTTGCGTTTTTTCCCAGAGGTTCTGCGATGCAATAACATAGTGGGAAATCTGCGAAAAATCAAAATTAATGAACATGCTGCGGTTTTTTCCGCGATGCGTTTTTTTCACGGAAAAAAATGCAACATATGCACAAAAATTGTGGAATGCATTATAAATGATGGGATGCATCTGTAT
The DNA here is from genome assembly GCF_032444005.1 of Ranitomeya imitator. Taxonomy (NCBI): domain Eukaryota; kingdom Metazoa; phylum Chordata; class Amphibia; order Anura; family Dendrobatidae; genus Ranitomeya; species Ranitomeya imitator. The sequence goes on from NC_091287.1 coordinate 121,130,710, forward strand.
GCGTATTTTAAGTGCTTTTATCATGTTTTTATAGCAAAACAAGTGAAAAATCGGAACATGTGCACACAGCCTTAGAAACAAGAGTCCGTTTGTGTTAGTGATGGGTCGTTTGTGAATGATCTGGTGCAAAGCGCCGACTCCATGCTGTGTACAATGGGAGCCAAGACCCCAGTGAGAGACACTAAATCCTCTGAATGGCTCTCACTGGGCGTAAAATTCTGATTTTCAGCGGACGTAACTCTGCCCACTCAAACAAAACTCCAGCCAGTCATCAATTTAATTGGTTAACAGCATTGTGGAGTTTTGACTGTGTGTTGGCAGGGTTTCAGCCACATTAACTTTGCTAAAACCCTTTCTGACCTCAGACGGGATAGTACGTCCGAGGTCAGAACCCCCGCTTTGATGCGGGCTTCGGCGGTGAGCCCGCATCAAAGCCGGGACATGTCAGCTGTTTTGTACAACTGACATGTGCTCGCAATAGCGGCGCGTGGAATCACGATCCACCCACATCTATTAACTAGTTAAATGCTGCTGTCAAATGCTGACAGCGGCATTTAACTAGTGCTCGGCCATCGGGCCGGAAATGCACATGATCAGGGGTCAGCGATATGTCAGCATCACAACCAGAGGTCTATTGAAGACCTCTATGGTTGTTGATGCCGAATTGCTGTGAGCGCCACCCTGTGGTCGGCGCTCATAGCAATGCAGCAATTCTACTACATAGAAGCAATCTGAGCATTGCTCCTATGTAGCAGAGCTGATCAGGCTATGCCAGCTTCTAGCCTCCCACGGAGGCTATTGAAGCATGGCAAAAGTAAAAAAAATGTTTTAAAAAATATGAAAAAAAAATATATGTAAAAATTTAAATCACCCCCATTTCGCCCCATTCAAAATAAAACAATTAAAAAATCAAATATACGCATATTTGGTATCGCCACATTCAGAATCGCCCGATCTATCAATAAAAAAAGGATTAAAGGATTAACCTGATCACAGCGTAGCGAGAAAAAAATTAAAAACACCAGAATTACGTTTTTATGGTCGCAGCAACATTGCATTAAAATGCAATAACGGGCGATCCAAAGAACGTATCTGCACCAAAATGGTATCATTAAAAACGCCAGCTCGACACGCAAAAAATATGCCCTCACCCAGCCCGAAATCATGAAAAATTGAGACGCTGCAGGTATTGGAAAATTGTGCTTTTTTTTTAGCAAAGTTTTCAATTTCTTTTTACCCCTTAGATAAAAAATAACCTAGACATGTTTGGTGTCTATGAACTCGTAATGACCTGGAGAATCAAAACAGCAGGTCAATGTTAGCATTTAGTGAACCTAGCAAAAATGCCAAACAAAAAACAAGTGTGGGATTGCACTTTTTTTGCAATTTCACCGCACTTGGAATATTTTCCCTGTTTTTAGTACACGACATGCTAAAACCATTGATCAATACAACAAGCAAAGGCTGACAGCACTCACAGTCCTAGAGCGCCCGTTCAACATCCAGGGAACCGTCCCGGATATAGTAAGGCCAGAAGAAGTAGCCATAATCCAGCAACAAATAACTCATAAAAGAAACAGACATCAATATTCCATATATACAAGTGTCACAAATCTAAAACCTTACAGCATATAAAAAAATCACATTATGCGGCATAATGTGATTTTTTATATGCTGTAAGGTTTTAGATTTGTGACACTTGTATATATGGAATATTGATGTCTGTTTCTTTTATGAGTTATTTGTTATATGTGGGGGGCGGCGTCGATAGTGATTGGTGCACTGTGTGGCACCCATACTATTTAAGATGGCTGCCTATGATGTATTGTATGCTTGACAAAGACCGAGTATCGGTCGAAACGTTGCTGGATTATGGCTTAATAAACCTTTTTCTAAGATTTCTACACCCGGATGGAGCGCTGTTCTTTCTACTTCTTCTGGCCATGCTAAAACCATTGATGTCGTTCAAAAGTACAACTTGTCCCGCAAAAAATAAGTAATCAAATGGCCAAATTGACAGAAAAATAAAAAAGTTATGGCTCTGGGAAGGAGGGAAAAACGAAAACGCAAAACCGAAAAAAGCTGGGGTCATGAAGGGGTTAAGTATGTGTTCACCTATTGTGAACACATATTTAATAGGGATTCATTTAGTATCCAAAAGAGTCCACTCTTTTTAGTGAGCAGAGCAGGGAGAGCCAGATCACCAAATTACCAAAAAGATCACCCAAAAGTGCCAGACTGACCATCATTAGTTTACGTGCATGGTTTCTTATTACTGTTGGGAGAGATTAATTTATGAAAAATATAACTTCTTTTCTCACATGTCTACAGGATTGGGTAGTATAAGCAGATTGCTCTATGGCAGGCAGCTTGGGGATCTCACAGTGTCCATGAATCTCAGAATAAACTTGCCTAGCATTTCACCTAACTCTTACTATAATCATGTGATTTTAGATACAAGTTGTGGTTTTTTGACACTAAAAGAATAATGTGTTGTGTATTTTATTGTATTGGGCTATGTATGTAGTTTAGGTCATGTGTTAATAAACAAGGGTCCATTCCATATCCAGAAGTCATGCACTTTTTGTTTTTAGGCTAGGGTCATCTCTGAATCATTTTATTTTTTTATTTGTCAAGCTGGTTGAGAGCTGCTTTTGTGTTCTGATCATTATGAATATTAATGCTTTGTTTGCCTGCTGATTGAGGAAGAGGGACTTTGCATACACAATCCTAATCATACGCTAACGAGCTTTTACATTATCTACAATGAAGAAAATCCCTATATTGTACTTCTAACTACAGTCAGAAGATGGCAGTATTTTTAGTTTTAGGCTTTTTTGTTTAACATGGTATCCCAAAGCAATGTTTGCAGAAATGTGTTACCTTGAATGTATTTGTGTTTTTATTATTATAGAGGTCCCCTTTCCAAAAAGGTGCCATCAGAGATGATGGAATTTAGAGAAGTAGCTTTCTGTAATATATTCCCCGATATTTGTCGGTTTTAGCCACTGAGCATGGTGCAGTAAAAGTGCATCAAGTTTACTAATAGACATAGGCCTCCCAATTGCATCCCTGCCTCTCAGTGCCTCAGGAAAACAGATACTCATATATCTGTAATTTATATCAAGAGCTTGCATAGTGGTTCTTCGCCACTCCTGCTAAGCTCTGTCCCCTTTTAGAAAAGTCGTGTAAAAATAATAACATTGCATTTTGGTTTTGCTCAAAACAGAATTTTGCTACAAAACCGAAAAAATGGGAAGGCACACCTGTTGGTATAAGTGCAATGTCTAGGTGCTCATTCACATTTTGACCATTAACAAACAAAACAGGATAAAAACAATGAGGAAATACCCTGCAGTAAGTAAATTATACTATTTTGATTTTAAAAAAATATAAAATCCATCCTATCGCGGCAAGTTGCACCCGATAAGGATGGCCACTAGCTCTAGTTTTTTGGGTTTTTTGTACAATTTTGACAAGTCTGTTTCAAGCAAAAAAAAAAATATTTTGCTTGAAACAGACTTGTCAAAATTGTAAAAAAAAAAAATCCGCTACAAAAGTGATGCAAGAAGACCTGGGCTACATTGCATTGCTCGTTGATTTTAACTATTAGGCCGGGTCACACTTGCGAGTGCAATGCGAGAAACTCGCACGAGTCTCTTGCATCAATATCCGACACTCGGGACCAGTGCATGCGGCTGCATGTATTTCTATGCAGCTAAACGCTCCACTCCCGAGAGCCGGCAGCAGTTCCGATTATTGATGCGAGCAGGGGCGCCGCTATCATGGGGCAAGTTGAGCCCTTTGCTTCAGGTGGCAGGCGTCACTGAAAGACAGAGGGTGGCAGAGCGGCGGCAGAACACCTGGTGCCGACTCTCCATAATCCCTGACATTTGCTGTCACTCGTGCGGTGCGCGCGCCCCTGCTCACAACCCACAGTGTGCAATATCAGCCGGCCATCCCTGCACCCGCACAGCAGCACACCACATATTGGCTGCTCTGTGCAAACAGGACCTGTGATGATGTCACAGGAGGGGAGGAGTCAGGGGTCACATGATCAGGACCTCCATGGATTGCAGGGCTCTGCTGTGCTGGTTTCCATGTTGTGTGTATGAGGTGTACGGAGCAGAGCTGTGTGTGTATGAGGTGTACAGAGCGGAGCCGTGTGTGTATGGAGCAGAGCCGTGTGTGTATGAGGTGTATGGAGCAGAGCCGTGTGTGTATGAGATGTATGGAGCGGAGCTGAATGTGTATGAGGTGTACGGAGCGGAGCTGGGTGTGTATTCAGTGTACGGAGCGGAGCTGGGTGTGTATTTAGTGTACGGAGCGGAGCTGCATGTGTATGAGGTGTATGGAGCGGAGCCAGGTGTGTATGAGGTGTATGGAGCAGAGCCGGGTGTGTGCGAGGTGTATGGAGCGGAGCCACGTGAGTACGGAGTGGAGCCGTGTGTACAAAGTGTACGGAGCTCAGCCACGTCGTGTAGGAGTAACTATGTGTGGCCATTATACAGTATGAAGCATCATGTGGGCCCATTATACAGTATGGAGCATCATGTGTGGCCATTATACAGTATGGAGCATCATGTCGGCCCATTATACAGTATGCAGCATTATATGTGGCCATTATACAGTATGGAGCACTGTGTGGCCGTTATACAGTATGGAGCATCATGTGGGGCCATTATACAGTATTGAGCATCATGTGGGGCCATTATACAGTATGGAGCATCATGTGTGCCCATTATACAGTATGGAGCACTGTGTAGCCATTATACAGTATGGAGCATCATGTGTGGCCATTATACAGTATGGAGCACTGTGTGGCCATTATACAGTATGGAGCATCACGTGGGGCTCATTATACTGTATGGAGCAATATATGGGGCTCATTATACTGTATGGAGCAATATATGGGGCATGTTATTCTGTATGGGGCGCTGTGCGGTGCCCACAATACTATATGGAGCGATATATGGGGCTCATTATACTGTATGGAGCAATATATGGGGCTCATTATTCTGTAGGGAGCACTGTGGTGCCCAGAATAATGTATGGAGGACTATACTGTGTGATTTATGACCTATTGTAGAATGTACAATAGTAATCACTCATGTAATGTATGGGGGGACTGTATATGAGATGGGAGCCCTATAGGGGGGCTGTACTGTATATGTGTTTGGGGGGGCGCCATTTTGAAGTTCGCCTCAGGCAGCAGTGTGGGGATGCGAGAGACTGGTGCAAGTTTCTTGCATTGCACTCTCAAGTGTGACCCGGCCTTAACCTTACTAACGGCAAAACACACTATTAGTTGTGCGCATCTCGCTATGGTATGTGAATTCAACGCCGCACCTTGCGATGCACCAAGGAGAGAGGGGCACCCAAGCTAGAAAGCTGGCGAAATGGAAGGTTGCCTACCTTCCATACTTGCAGAAATATGATGAAAACCAACTCACTTGGACTCCAATGGACCCCACACAACTAATTAAATGTTAAGTGACAGAGCAACTGCAGTCCTCCCAATTGCATACAACTCAATGTATTGCTGTGGACTGCAGCTGTAGCTAAATAGTTCAAATCAATGAGTAGCGCTACAAAAAGTTGCAGTGTAGCCCAGGCCTCAATCCCGCTTCACATGTACAAGCACTACACAGCTCCCTATTTTGCCTATCCCCCATAGATCAAACTCTAGTCAAAGAAAAAAATGAAAAAAGTCATGGAGACTGACTTTGAAGATTGTAATGGAGTAATATACATAACATTTGGTCAATAATAAATGATTTCCTATGTAACAAAATGATTCATTTACAGTGAGTATGTATTATTCATTCCTATGTTAATCATTCGGCTTCATTTACAGTAAGTTTGTAATTTTTAACCAAGTGCAAATTGGTATTTTTCAGTGTTACTTTGGAAGAATATATGCATGTAATCAGTTAAAACATGAAGTAATTAGTGCTGCCATGGTTACCAGTCCAATTCCTGTAAAACACTTCTGTACTTGTGGTCTTGTATTTCAGTATAATGAATTCTGAAAATAATGTTGGATTACAAATTATATTTGGCATACCACTGTAATTTATTTTTAAAGGACTTGTTTTTGAGCCTATTGGATTGATCGATATGCTATTAAATTGTATTTAACAGCAGTGATTTGATAGGGAACATTCTTGTAAATCACTAGTTCTTCAATACATTTTTTTTTATAGAAATGCCAGATCCCCAGATACAATCTATGTAGAATGATATTTTAAGGCCACGTACACACGTTGAGTATTTGGTAAGTTTTTACCTCAGTATTTGTAAGACAAAACCAGGAGTGCGTGAATAATACATACTGTAATAATACACTTGGTGATGTGTATATATTATACTTTTCCTCTGATTACTCCACTCCTGGTTTTGGCTTACAAATACTGTGGTAAAAAACTCACCAAGTACTCAACATGTGATCGTGGTCTGACATTGACGTGGCCTGTAAGACCCTGCTTATTGCAGGGCCTAACAGGCCACCATACTCCATGGCCATTACTTGACCTCGCGATACCATGGCAACTGTCATGACCTGCAATTGTGATCATGGAATCCCAACGTGTGTAAAAAGGGAGCCCTCTTCCTCTGCTAACCATCTAAATGTCATTGTCATGATTGACAGTGGAATCTAGAGGATTCAATGACTGATCAGCGCCAAGACTACTTAATGACCACAGTAGCAAGGCGTGTCTGTGGTTATTTTAATAGGGCTAATAGTAGTGATGAGCGAAGAGTTCTTGCCTAACAAATAGGCAATCCCTGCATGTTTTGTTGCTGTCTAACATCCACAAATCATATTATTCAAGCACGCTAACACCCAAGCATGCTCAGATAACATGATATATGAGCACACTGTCATGGTATGACTGGGTTCATGCCCTGCTTTCACAGGGTTAATGGTTGTAGCCTCCTTTTGGTTCTGGGAGGGTTATTTATACCTACACTGAACCTGGTTTCTCTGTCAGTTATACTCTGATCCTTGGCTGAGTTCTGACCCCCATATGTCTGTGGATACAGTTTGCTTGTGTTCATGTTGCCTGTGTATGACCTGGTCCGTTTATGTTCTTGCTTTGGCTATCTGATTCTGTACCTTCAGTTTATCTCCTGGTTTTGACTCTTAGCTCTGTCCCTGAACTTCCGTCTGTTTGCTCCCTCTCTGTACTGCGCCGCCCTCTCCAGTTCTGACTATGGCTTGTTACTGACTCTGTCTCTAGTGTGCCCCCTTTGGTATTTCATTACTCTCCGTTTGTACCTGTGTACTTCCCACACCCCGTCTTGCACTCTCCGCCAGTACTCTGCCACTAATCCGGCGGGCATGTGTTTCAGGTCCTTTCAGGTCCTGTGTTGGACCTGAAAGGTCAGGTCATGTGTTTCAGGTCCCCCTCTGCCACTCCTCCGGTGGTCATGTGTTTCAGGACATTCCAGGCTTTACCATCCCTGCTCAGGACAAGCGCACGACGTACAGTGTGAGTACCGTGCAGTGATCTTTACATTCTAACTGACCATAACATTTAAACGGGATTTGCACCCTTTTTATCCCTGGTCATGGATTCGCTGCATGCTCTCTCTGAACAGGTGAATAGCTTTGCTCAGATGATGCAGAAGCTGTCTATGGAGCATCGGGCTTTGGCTCAGTCGCACTAACAGGTGCAAAGAGATGTGGCAGGCGCTCTTCAAGGTTCGGTTCCGTCGGGGGCTCGGGACGAGGACATCACTGATGCTTCATTAGTAGCTATGGAACCTCTAATGAAGTTACCTGACCATTTTTTCGGGGATAAAAAATTATTTAGAACTTTCAAAGAGGGGTTTAAATTGTTGTTTGAGTTACGTCCCCGCTCCTCAGGGAACGAAATGCAGAGGGTGGAGATTGTTATGTCCTTGTTAAGGTGGGCTCCGCAGGCTTGGGCTTTCTCTCTGCCTCCTTCCGCACCTGAACATATGTCTGTAGATTTAATTTTTGAGGCCCTAGGGCACATTTACGATGAACCTGATGGAGTGCGTTTGGCTGAAGATATGGTTATAAGTGTGACACAGGGAAAGCACTGAGCTGAATGGTTCTGTTCAGAGTTTAGACCCTGGGCCGCTGAAGTTTCCTGGAATGACGCCGCTCTGTGGAGGTTGTTCCTCAGGGGCCGGTCTAACCGTCTACAGGATGCTCTGGCATTACATCCTCCCCCAGATTCTTTGGAGGACGCCATGACTCAGACAGTCCGTATGGACCGGAGACTTCGTGCTAGAGGAGCGATGCAGCAGGAAAGTCCATTATAACCCAACCTGAGTGATTCTACGCCTGACTCTGAACCCATGGAGGTAGGGGCTATCTCGTTGAAGGAAAAAGAGAGAAGACGCCGGAGAGACAACTGACTGTGTTTTTTATGTGGAGCCTCTGGACATTGGAAAAAAGACTGTCCCTCTAAACCATCAGGAAACGCCTAAGTCTGGGTAACGATTGAGGAAGTTGCCCAGACTACCAGGTACATTTTTCCTCACTTGCTAAAATTCTTCTCCAGGTGGAGTTGGAACTTGCTGATGGTCCCATTGTTACCACCGCTTTTGTTGACTGTGGTTCTACCATTAACCTGATCGATGCCCGGGTGGTGACTATTAATAAGATAGGGACAGGTAGGCTTAATGATTCTGTTAAAATCATGGCTATTGACTCCTCTCCCCTCACCCGTAAGGGAATCTATTTTATAGCTGAAGTTTTTTCGCTGAAAGTGGGTCCCACTCATGTGGAAAAATTAAGTTGTTTTGTTCTGAATAATTTGCCTGCAGGTCTGGTGTTAGGAATGCCTTGGTTTCAACGCCACAATCCTGTCATTGATTGGGTTACGGGGGAGATAATTCAATGGGGATGTAAAGCCAACGGCATGTGTTGTAATTTTGGCACCTCTTGTCACTCCTGTAAAAACTGTGTCTGTGTCGTCTGTCGGTCTGGAGGGTATTCCGGAGAACCTGAAGGACTTCGAAGACGTGTTTTCCGAAATTGAGGCTGAGGAGTTACCACCACATAGACCTTTTGATTGGGCCATTGATTTAGTCCCAGGAGCCAAGTTACCAAAGGCTCGTCTGTTTAATTTATCCAGGCCCAAACGTCAAGCCATGAAGGAGTACATCACTAAGAGTCTCTGCTTGGGAAGGGGACGAATGGAAAACAGCGTTTTTGACAACTGAAGGGCTGTTTGAAAACTTGGTTATGCCCTTTGGTCTCAGTAACGCCCCTGCTGTTTTTCAGAATTTTAATAATGTAATTTTCTCTGACCTGATTGGGCGTTATGTGGTTATTTACTTGGATGACATTTTTGTGGATTCAGTAGACAGTCCATCTCATTTGCAACATTTACGTATGGTTCTCATGAGACTCAGGGAGAATCATTTGCATGCCAAATTGAAGAAATGTGCTTTTTTTTTTACAGGAACCGTCTTTTCTGGGCTTAATTGTGTCAGAGGATGGGTTCGGCATGGATCGGAAGAAGGTCCAGGCCATTACTGATTGTGCACAGCCTCATTACTTAAAGGGGTTGCAGCAATTTTTAGGTTTTTCTAACTTCTATAGGAAGTTTATTAGTGGCTTTTCGCAGGTGGTAAAACCCTTGACGGACATCACTCTCAAGGGGGCTGATGTGAAAAATTGGTCTGTGCCTGCAAAAAATTATTTTCTGATTTTGAAAAAATGTTTTACTTCAGCCCCTGTATTGGTACAACCCGATCTGTCAAGACCTTTTATCATTGAGGTTGAAGCTTCGGAGGTGTTGGTGGGGGCAGTTTTGTCTCAGGGCCTTACTGTAATTTCTCAATTTTCTCAATACCATAAGTATAAAAAGAAGAAGTATCTCTGGAATGACAAGATACAAAACGTTTAGCTACTGAAGCATTAAAGGAAATAAAAAACATGACGGACCTTACCATTAACCCCTTAATCCCATATGACGTACTATCCCGTCCAGGTGACCTGGGACTTAATTCCCATGGACGGGATAGTACGTCATATGCGATCGGCCGCGCTCACGGGGGGAGCGCGGCCGATCGCGGCCGGGTGTCAGCTGCCTATCGCAGCTGACATCCGGCACTATGTGCCAGGAGCGGTCACGGACCGCTCCCGGCACATTAACCCCCGGCACACCGCGATCAAAGATGATCGCGGTGTGCCGGCGGTGCAGGGAAGCATCGCGCAGGGAGGGGGCTCCCTGCGGGCTTCCCTGAGACGATCGGTACACGGTGATGTGCTCACCGTGTACCGAGCGTCTTCTCCCTGCAGTCCCCGGATCCAAAATGGCCGCCGGGCTGCATCCGGGTCCTGCAGGGAGCACTTCCGGGTCAGGATCAGGCTGCAGCTGCAGCTCTAATCCTGCCCGGCTGTATGTCAGATCACCGATCTAACAGAGTGCTGTGCACACTGTCAGATCGGTGATCTGTGATGTCCCCCCCTGGGACAAAGTGAAAAAGTAAAAAAAAAAATTTCCACACTTGTAAAAAAAAATAAAAAAAAAAATCCTAAATAAAGCAGAAAAAAAAAAAATATTATTCCCATAAATACATTTCTTTACATAAAAAAAAAACAAAAAAAACAATAAAAGTACACATATTTAGTATCGCCGCGTCCGTAACGACCCGACCTATAAAACTGGCCCACTAGTTAACCCCTTCAGTGAACACCGTAAGAAAAAAAAAAAAAAAACGAGCCAAAAAACAACGCTTTATTATCATAACGCTGAACAAAAAGTGGAATAACACGCGATCAAAAAGACGGATATAAATAACCATGGTACCTCTGAAAACGTCATCTTGTCCCGCAAAAAACGAGCCGCCATATAGCATCATAACCAAAAAAATAAAAAAGTTATAGTCCTGAGAATAAAGCGATGCCAAAATAATTATTTTTTCTATAAAATAGCTTTTATCGTATAAAAGCGCCAAAACATAAAAAAATGATATAAATGAGGTATCGCTGTAATCGTACTGACCCGAAGAATAAAACTGCTTCATCAATTTTACCAAACGCGGAACGGTATAAACGCCTCCCCCAAAAGAAATTCATGAATAGCTGGTTTTTGGTCATTCTGCCTCACAAAAAATCGGAATAAAAAGCGATCAAAAACTGTCACATGTCCGAAAATGTAACCGATAAAAACGTCAACGCAAAAAACAAGACCTCACATGACTCTGTGGACCAAAATATGGAAAAATTATAGGTCTCAAAATGTGGAGACGCAAAAACTTTTTTGCTATAAAAAGCGTCTTTTAGTGTGTGACGGCTGCCAATCATAAAAATCCGATATGAAAAACTCGCTATAAAAGTAAATCAAACCCCCCTTCATCACCCCCTTAGTTAGGCTAGGTTCACATTGCGTTAATGGGTTAACGCTAACGGACAGCGTTGCACGGCGAAAATGTCACAATTAACGCCGTGCAACGGGTCCGTTAGCACAACCATTGACAGCAATGTGATTTTCGGGTGTAGCGCATCGCTAGAGCGTGCCATTTTCGGCTCGCGCTAGCAAGGTGCCGTTCTTTTGTGGCGCGCCTCAGACGCTGCTTGCAGCGTCCGCGGCGCGCCCGAGGTCCGATCCCCGATCTTCCAGAGCGGGGACGTTAACGCGACCACTAAACACGACACCTAAAAAGACATTGCGTTAGCGCAATCCGCTAGTGCTAAACGGATTTCCCTAATGCAATGTGAACCTAGCCTTAGGGAAAAATAATAAAATTAAAAAAAATGTATTTATTTCCATTTTCCCATTAGGGTTAGGGTTAGGGCTAGGGTTAGGGCTAGGGTTAGGGTTAGGGTTTGTATTACATTTACGGTTGGGATTAGGGTTGGGATTAGAATTAGGGGTGTGTCAGGGTTAGGTGTGTGGTTAGGGTTACAGTTGGGATTAGGGTTAGGGGTGCGTTTGGATTAGGGTTTCAGTTATAATTGGGGGTTTCCACTGTTTAGACACATCAGGGGCTCTCCAAACGCGACATGGCGTCCGATCTCAATTCCAGCCAATTCTGCATTGAAAAAGTAAAACAGTGCTCCTTCACTTCCGAGCTCTCCCGTGCGCCCAAACAGGGGTTTACCCCAACATATGGGGTATCATCGTACTCGAGACAAATTGGACAACAACTTTTTGGGTCCAAGTTCTCTTGTTATCCTTGGGAAAATAAAAATTTGGGGGGCTAAAAATCATTTTTGTGGGAAAAAAAAGGATTTTTTATTTTCACGGCTCTGCGTTGTAAACTGTAGTGAAACACTTGGGGGTTCAAAGTTTTCACAACACATCTAGATAAGTTCCATGGGAGGTCTAGTTTCAATATGGGGTCACTTGTGGGTGGTTTCTACTGTTTGGGTACATCAGGGGCTCTGCAAATGCAACGTGACGCCTGCAGACCAATCCATCTAAGTCTGCATTCCAAATGGCGCTCCTTCCCTTCCGAGCTCTGCCATGCGCCCAAACAGTGGTTCCCCCCCACATACGGGGTATCAGCGTACTCAGGACAAATTGAACAACAACTTTTGGGGTCCAATTTATTCTGTTACCCTTGTAAAAATACAAAGCTGGGGGCTAAAAAATCATTTTTGTGAAAAAAAAAAAGAATTTTTATTTTCACGGCTCTGCGTTATAAACTGTAGTGAAACACTTAGGGGTTCAAAGTTCTCACAACACATCTAGATAAGTTCCTTGGGAGGTCTAGTTTCTAATATGGGGTCACTTGTGGGGGGTTTGTACTGTTTGGGTACATCAGGGGCTCTGCAAATGCAACGTGACTCCTGCAGACCAATCCATCTAAGTCTGCATTCCAAATGGCGCTCCTTCCCTTCCGAGCTCTGCCATGCGCCCAAACAGTGGTTCCCCCCCACATATGGGGTATCAGCGTACTCAGGACAAATTGGACATCAACTTTTGGGGTCCAATTTATTATGTTACCCTTGTGAAAATACAAAACTGGGGGCTAAAAAATAATTTTTGCGAAAAAAAAAAAAAAATTATTTTAACGGCTCTGCGTTATAAACTGTAGTGAAACATTTGGGGGTTCAAAGCTCTCAAAACACATCTAGATAAGTTCCTTATGGGGTCTAGTTTCCAAAATGGTGTCACTTGTGGGGGGTTTTAATGTTTAGGCACATCAGGGGCTCTCCAAACCAACATGGCGTCCCAACTTAATTCCAGTCAATTTTGCATTGAAAAGTCAAATGGCGCTCCTTCCCTTCCGAGCTCTGCTATGCACCCAAAAAGTGGTTTACCCCCACATATGGGGTATCGTCGCACTCAGGACAAATTGCACAACAACTTTTGTGGTCTAATTTCTTCTCTTACCCTTGGGAAAATAAAAAATTGGGGGCGAAAAGATCATTTTTGTGAAAAAAAAAAGAATTTTTATTTTCACGGCTCTGCGTTATAAACTGTAGTGAAACACTTAGGGGTTCAAAGTTCTCACAACACATCTAGATAAGTTCCTTGGGAGGTCTAGTTTCTAATATGGGGTCACTTGTGGGGGGTTTGTACTGTTTGGGTACATCAGGGGCTCTGCAAATGCAACGTGACTCCTGCAGACCAATCCATCTAAGTCTGCATTCCAAATGGCGCTCCTTCCCTTCCGAGCTCTGCCATGCGCCCAAACAGTGGTTCCCCCCCACATATGGGGTATCAGCGTACTCAGGACAAATTGGACATCAACTTTTGGGGTCCAATTTATTATGTTACCCTTGTGAAAATACAAAACTGGGGGCTAAAAAATAATTTTTGCGAAAAAAAAAAAAAAATTATTTTAACGGCTCTGCGTTATAAACTGTAGTGAAACATTTGGGGGTTCAAAGCTCTCAAAACACATCTAGATAAGTTCCTTATGGGGTCTAGTTTCCAAAATGGTGTCACTTGTGGGGGGTTTTAATGTTTAGGCACATCAGGGGCTCTCCAAACCAACATGGCGTCCCAACTTAATTCCAGTCAATTTTGCATTGAAAAGTCAAATGGCGCTCCTTCCCTTCCGAGCTCTGCTATGCACCCAAAAAGTGGTTTACCCCCACATATGGGGTATCGTCGCACTCAGGACAAATTGCACAACAACTTTTGTGGTCTAATTTCTTCTCTTACCCTTGGGAAAATAAAAAATTGGGGGCGAAAAGATCATTTTTGTGAAAAAATAAGATTTTTTATTTTTACGGCTCTGCATTATAAACTTCTGTGAAGCACTTGTTGGGTCAAAGTGCTCACCACACATCTAGATAAGTTCCTTAAGGGGTCTACTTTTCAAAATGGTGTCACTTGTGAGGGGTTCCAATGTTTAGGCACATCAGGGGCTCTCCAAACGCAACATGGCGTCCCATCTCAATTCCAGTCAATTTTGCATTGAAAAGTCAAATGGCGCTCCTTCCCTTCCGAGCTCTGCCATACGCCCAAACAATGGTTTACACCCATATATGGGGTATCAGCGTACTCAGGACAAATTGGCCAACAATTTTTGAGGTCCAATTTCTTCTCTTACTCTTGGGAAAATAAAAAATTGGGGGCGAAAAGATAATTTTTGTGAAAAAATATGATTTCTTATTTTTACGGCTCTGCATTATAAACTTCTGTGAAGCAATTGGTGGGTCAAAGTGGTCACCACACATCTAGATAAGTTCCTTAGGGTGTCTACTTTCCAAAATGGTGTCACTTGTGGGGGGGTTTCAATGTTTAGGCACATCAGTGGCTTTCCAAACGCAACATGGTGTCCCATCTCAATTCCTGTCAATTTTGCATTTAAAAGTCAAATGGCGCTCCTTCCCTTCCGAGCTCTGCCATGCGCCCAAACAGTGGTTTACTCCCACATATGGGCTATCAGCGTACTCAGTACAGATTGTACAACAATGTTTGGCATCCATTTTATCCTGTTACCCTTGGTAAAATAAAACAAATTGGAGCTGAAATAAATTTTGTGTGAAAAAAAGTTAAATATTCATTCTTATTTAAACATTCCAAAAATTCCTGTGAAACCCCTGAAGGGTTAATAAACTTCTTGAATGTGGTTTTGAGCACCTTGAGGGGTGCAGTTTTTAGAATGGTCTCACACTTGGGTATTTTCTATCATATAGACCCCTCAAAATGACATCAAATGAGATGTGGTCCCTAAAAAAAAATGGTGTTGTAAAAATGAGAAATTGCTGGTCAACTTTTAACCCTTATAACTCCCTAACAAAAAAAAATTTTGGTTCCAAAATTGTGCTGATGTAAAGTAGACATGTGGGAAATGTTACTTATTAAGTATTTTGCGTGAGATATCTCTGTGATTTAAGGGCATAAAAATTTAAAGTTGGAAAATTGCGAAACTTTCTAAATTTTCGCCAAATTTCCGTTTTTTTCACAAATAAACGCAAGTTATATCGAATAAATGTTACTACTAAAATGAAGTACAATATGTCACGAGAAAACAATGTCAGAATCGCCAAGATCCGTTGAAGCGTTCCAGAGTTATAACCTCATAAAGGGACAGTGGTCAGAATTGTAAAAATTGGCCCGGTCATTAACGTGCAAACCACCCTCGGGGCTTAAGGGGTTAAAATGTCAGATAAGGGTGGAGTAGTAGTTGTCATGAACAGTGCTATATAAATAATAATAATAATAATAATAATAATAATAATAATAATAATGAACAGCTCTGAATTATCGCCCAGAAATTCTTGAACTCCTATCTGAAGTTATGACATACAAAAAAACTTGTTTCTGATCCCACACGCTTGTTTAAAATTGAAATTGACAAAATTATAGAGGATGGTTTATCTTTGGGAGTGCTGACAAAAAAACAGGCAGAATTTTTGGAAGTAAAACCAAAAATTCATAAGGAGGGTGTTTTTCCTCTCATGAGACCCATTGTTTCTGGAATCGGCTCAATAAATGAACATTTGTGTGAATGGTTGGATTCATTGTTGCAGCCATTGGTACAAAGAGTCCCTGGTTACATTAAAGATTCTAGAGATTTACTGGATGTTTTTTTCCCATAAGGTTTGGTCATCGCAATATACATGGTTAATTTGCGATGTGGTGTTTTTATACACATGCATTCCACATTCTGTGGCCATGAAGGCATTACATTTTCATTTGAACAAATTTAGTGGTTATTCCCGGGATTTATTTAATTATGTTTTACAGGTCACACAATTCTTACTAACTCATTATTTTTTTTTCTTTGATCAACAGTTTTATTTACAATGTTCTGTTGTGGCAATGGGGGCAAAATATTCACCCTCTTTAGCAAATCTTGTTATGTTATTTTGGGAATACAATTGTTTATATTCTGTGTTATGAATAGGTAATTCAGAACCACAATGGACCTTGAAGTTCAGAGCACACAAAGTGACCTGACAATAACCAAAAAACATAGGACGAGCTCTGAGACGTGGGAACTCTGCTGACCGCAAACCCTAATCCTATAACACCACACTAGAGGTAGCCGTGGATTGCGCCTAACGCTCCCTATGCAACTCGGTACAGCCTGAGAAACTAGCTAGGCCTGAAGACAGAAAAATAAGCCTACCTTGCCTCAGAGAAATTCCCCAAAGGAAAAGTCAGCCCCCCACATATAATGACTGTGAGAAAGATGAAAACACAAACACAGAGATGAAATAGATTTAGCAAAGTGAGGCCCGACTTACTGAATAGACCGAGGATAGGAAAGATAGCTTTGCGGTCAACACAAAAACCTACAAACAACCACGCAGAGGGGCAAAAAGACCCTCCGCACCGACTAACGGTACGGAGGTGCTCCCTCTGCGTCTCAGAGCTTCCAGCAAGCAAGAAAAACCAATAAAGCAAGCTGGACAGAAAATATAGCAAACAAAAAGTAACACAAGCAGAACTTAGCTTATGCTGAGCAGACAGGCCACAGGAACGATCCAGGAGGAAGCAAGACCAATACTAGAACATTGACTGGAGGCCAGGATCAAAGCACTAGGTGGAGTTAAATAGAGCAGCACCTAACGACTTAACCTCATCACCTGAGGAAGGAAACTCAGAAGCCGCAGTACCACTTGTGACCACAGAAGGGAGCTCGACCACAGAATTCACAACAATTCTGTTTCCAATGTTTCGTGTTGCACATCTTCTGGTATGGTAGATACATCGATGATACACTCATCATTTGGGGTGGGATGTGCCTGTCATACCTGACTTCGTGCAATATCTCAATAATAATGATTATAATTTAAAATTTACATAGAACAGTGATTCTACAATTATTTATTTTCTTAATTTGAATTTACAGGGTACACTGGTGAAATTATTTTTACTTGGACTTTTTCAAAACCTTTTGCAGGTAACACTATACAGGTACTTCATGCTGCTAGCAGTCATCCTAAACATACCATCAGATCAGTACCGGTGGGTGAGTTCATTAGAACTAAACAAAATTGCAGTGATGTTTGTGATTTGGAAACGGAGTTAAATCTTTCAGCACAGAGATTAAAGAAGAAACAGTATCCAGATTGGACTTTGAGTGGAGCAGATAGTATAGTGTCCAATAAAAATCATAATGAATTGATTACACCAGCTTTAGTAAATAAAAAATCGGATCATTATTCTCAGCGAAAATCTTTTGTATGTATCCATACATATTAATAGATTTTTGCCTATTCTTTATGAGGATTAAATTCTGGGCTAAATTTTACAATCTGGGTGCAATATAATAGCCAGAAGAGCACCAATCATAGGTAACATCGTTTCTCCAAATTTGTTTACATCAACCAATAAAAAAAGTGATACGTGGCAGAGTTGCAAGGGATTTTTTAGATGCAATAGAGCTAATTGCAAAACTTGCAAACACTCTGGAAATTTTCAAAAATCAGGATAACACACAAAAACTGGGCTGAGCTTTCAGCGGCAGCTCAGAGAAAGACTTGGCGGGAACAGATATTGCGCAGCAGGGATCAGTGAGTGCTGCGACCCTGGAACATCCGTACAGCGCAGGCCCACACTTTATTATCCCTGCTGCCACTTACAGAGATTGTGAGGAGAGACGTGCAGGGTGCCTGTTGGTCACCACAGAGCGAGGTGTGAAACGTTCCGGGCGAACGAGTACAGAGAGCGTGCTGCCAGCGAGAGATCGGGTGGAGTACCCCGCCAGAGAAGCAGCGCACCAGTGGTTGTTGGCGCTTCAGTCTCGGCAGGAGCAAGCAATGCACAACATAGAGAGAAGAATGCAGTCCTCCCAGTAGCTGACAGAGATCGAGGTGCCGTGTGCTTCAAGACCGTGAATACAATGCACGTGCCACAAAGAGAGAACCGAGTAATGGATAGACTTTTGTAACTCACCTTATCAGCATATATTTTCCCGCTAACGGGAGACTCTGACTTGGCCAGAGTATATTTGCAGAGCCACGTTGAGCTCGTACAGTACTGTGGCTTGCACCCTTACCAGCCACTAATTGCATATGGGCTAGGCCCAGCGGAAGGTACCGGACACCGACTGCTGCCACCAGAAGATGGGGCATTGTTGCCCATAGGACTTCATAGGAAAAGATACCCCATCAGCTGTTGCCGGTGCCATTGATTTCCCAGCAGGAGTCACAGTTTGAGGAACTTCTAATATAAGTGTTCCACACTCACATTTTAAAGAATTTTTCCAATAAAGTATTTGCAGCTGGAGGAGCTGGAACAGTTTTGTTTTTTCATTTGCATTATTCACATCTGACCAGGATGGAGTTCTGTGCACCTGTTTTTCCAATACCGGTGAGCTGGCTTTTCTCGTATCTAAGGTGTTTCAAATACTAGAAGAGATGCACGGAGACCCCATGGACATAGGGGAATTACATTTGCGTTTATTTAGCCATGTTCAAAGGGAGGGGGAGACTGGGACCCAGTACATGAAAGTGCTACAGAAGATCCATACTGCAATTATCAAGAAAGTTGGTGTAGGTGTAGGGTCTATTGACGTAGTATTGCAGGATCAGTTGGTGACAGGCTTGAGAAATGCGCTACTGAAACAGGCCTTAAGGGAGTGTTTACGGGTGAATCCGCGCATGACCTTTCTAGAAGTTGGGAGCAAGGAGCGTGCGAACAGGAGCAGGGGTTGACAGCCTAATGGGGACGGTCCTGAGTGGGGAGGTATCTGTGACCATGGCCACTGAACCAGGGTGGGTGGAAGAACTGCGGAAAGAGATTAAGGAAATACGAGAAGAATTCTCTGAATCAAAGAAAAAACCCACAGCATCATCAAACTCATCCGGAGGTAGAACTGGCCCTGAGCCCCATAGGGAAATGAGGATGTCCTGCAGGGAAGAACTGTCTACATGCTATGACTGCGGTGAGACTGGACATTTGGCTAGCAGTTGTGCATGACGGGGTGACCCCCTTCAATGCTGTCCGTTAAACTAGGAGGCTCCGTGGCTGGGGTACGCCGCCCAGAGCCTGAACAGTCAAAAAGGAGAATGACAAGTCCCACAAGTCTTGTTTCCATGTGTCCACTTGTTTGGCCCGAAATTGATGGCCGGCCCATATGTTGTTTGGTTGACACCGGCTCTCAAGTGACCACAATGCCTGAGACATACTTCAGATGACATTTCCACGAAACGATGTGGCCCAAATGGGGCCCGGTGATAAAGTTGATGGCTGCTAATCATTTACCCTTCCCGGTTGCAGGGGTGGTATGGATGCAAGTTACTGTTTGTGGCAAAGATCTGGGCCAGAAGGTAGTGGTGTTGACAGCCGGAGATGCAGGCAACGGTCAAGCTGTTACTCTGGGGATGAACGTATTGAAGGAACTGGGGAGCCTTCAACGAATCGACGGATGTGTTCCTGAAACAGTAGAGCCCTCGTACTCCTCAGAGGAGAATGTTCCAGCAGTTGATCCATGTGGCCAAAGCTCAAGAAACCTCTAGTGATGGGAAGATGCTGGGAAAATTGATTGTTCCAGCCTCAGCCAGCCATGTTCTGCCACCGGGCCAAACTGTGCTCACTCTGCCAGTCCGAGCTTGCACCCTCCTGGAAGGAGTTGAGATTCAGATAGAGCCAGCTTTGGTAGAGCAGCTGCCTCCAGGCCTCCTCGTGGCGCGAATGTTAGCTACTCTGCACAACGGAACTGTGCTAGTGCGATGTGTTAACTTGGGAGGGGGTAACCTCACGCTCCCACCCAGGAGTGAAGTGGCACAAATTCTGGGCATGTCAGAAAAGTTGATACCATCACAGGCTGTTCAACTGACAGTGAAACCAGAGATCTTTGGACAGTGGCAGTGGATATGTCTACTATATCAGAACCCCGGCACCTACAGGAGGGGAACCGAATCTTGGAACAGATGCGCGCTGAACTCACGGAACATTCACCTCAACAGGTGCGATGGTGGAAGCTCTGCTGGGGCAATATCAGGACGTATTTGCCCATCATGATGATGATTTCGGCTGCAATACAGCAATCACAATCACCCACAAAATTCCCACTGAAAACATAAGCGAACGATACCGACAGATCCCACCGCAAATGTACCAAGAGGTGAAGGGGATGCTTACACAAATGCTACAGAGTTGTGTTATTCGAGAAAGCCAGAGTCCATGGGCGGCTCCCATTATGCTGGAGCGGAAGAAGGATGGGACCCTGCATTTCTGTGTGGACTATCGGAAATTGAAGGTCTGCACTGTTTGAGATTCGAATACTCTACCTAGAATTGAAGAGTATTTGTCTGCCCTGGGAAGCGCAAAATACTTCTCTTCATTGGATTTAGCCAGTGGCTATTGGCAAATACCCATGTCCAAGCACGACTGAACGAAGACAACCTTTATACTACCCATGGGGTTGTTTGAATTCAATCGGATGCCGTTTGGCCTTGCTACCGCCCCCGAGACCTTTCAGCGACTCATGGAGAAGTGTCTAGGCGATTTAAATTTTGAGGCCACACTCATCTATCTGGACGATATCATTGTGTATGGCGCCACGTTTGAAGAACATTTGCAAAGGCTGGAACTGTTGTTGAGTCATCTTTAGAAACATGGCCTGAAAGTGAAGCCTCAGAAAAGTCATCTATTCCGCCCCCAGATTGAATATTTGGGATATGTCGTCTCAGCTGAAGGAGTGAGACCGTACCGTGAAAAGGACATAGTGGTACAGGAATGGCCTACTCCGAGGACTGTGAAAGATGTTCAGGCGTTCCTGGGGCTTACCGGGTACTATCGGTGATTTGTAAAGAACTTAACTCTTATTCTGAACACACTGCTGGAGCTGCTGAAAGGGGTGCCGTCTGGTGCGAAAAACAGGACTATACAGTTGGGTGATCGTCAGGAGGAGGTGTTTCGAGCTTTGAAGATGACTCTGACTGAACCACCTGTGCTGGCCTGCGCAGATTTCACCCTACCATTTATTCTTCATACCGATGGAAGCCTGCATGGGCTTGGAGCTGTCCTATCTCAAATTCAGGGTGGAAAAGAATGAGTGTTTGCCTATGCATGCCATTCCCTCCATGACACTGAGTGATACCCCGACAACTAACGTTAATTCAAGCTGGAGCTGCTGGCGTTGGTGTGGGCCATGACTGAGAAGTTTGCAGAGTACTTGTGTGGGACCGATGTCCTGGTATATACCGACAATAACTCTTTGGCTTGCTTGGAAAATGTGAGACTAGGGGCCATGGAGCAGCGCTAGGTGGCTCGGATGGCGAAGTTTCGATATAGAATTGCCTACAAGAGGGGGGCTGAAAATGCTCACGCAGATGCCTTGTCACGAGTAACACACGAGAGACCTGGACCCAACAGAGACGAAGAACTGGAGCCAGAAGAAATCCCTGAGTTCCGTGATTCCGCCAGGAGGTTGGCAACTACGCAGGAACAGATTCAGACAGCGTCCGGAGAAGGTATTCTGGGACGACCCCATGATGAGTGGGTTCGAATACAACAGGAAGATGGAGAACTCACCCAAATGAGAAAGTGGGTATCCCTAAAACAACTACCCAGTCAGAAAGAAAGAGGCACCCTGTCCTGCAGATCTTTCGACAGTGGAAAAGGCTCCACCTCAAAGATGAACTGTTAAACCGGAAGATTTAGCTGCATCGGGAACTGGGTGTTACCTGGCAAGTGGTGATTCCAGAGATGCTGCTTCATAAGGTGGCCACGGAGGCACATGAAAAAGCTCATTTCAGACAAAAGAAGACCTTTCAGTGGCTTCAAAAGCTAGTCTACCATCCTCAACTAAAAGCTGTGGTAGAAGAAGCATGTCGACAATGCAGAAGCTTAACTTCCTGAAGATCGAGCTCTCACGCAGACCATCGTGACTTCTGCTCCTCTGGAAGTGTTAATGATAGATTATCTGATGATAGGTCCGGCCTCCCTTGGATATGAATACTGCCTGGTGATGACTGACCACTTCAAAAAATTTGCTGTTGTGACTCTGACATGGGATCAAACTGCTGAATCAGCAGCACAAGCCATTTGCAGGATCTTCATTTAGGTGTATGGCTACAAAAAGAGGATCCACTCTGGTCAAGGCGGATGTTTCCAGGGGCAAGTAATGGAAGAATTACAATGCATTTATCAGCTTGGCAAGTCCCGGATGACACCCTACCACCCTCTGGAGCCTGTGAACAGTTCAACCGTACTCTGATTCAAATATTGAGGATTCTAGAGGAAGAAAGAAAGGCCCGCTGGCCTAAATTCGTAGCTGAATTAGTTTGGGTGTACAATATCTGAGTACATCGCACCATCGGGTACACGCCATATACCCTGCTATTCAGCCGACCGAGAAGAGAGATTACTCAACTGGAATTGGATCCAGCAGAAGACTACCCGTGGACAGGGGTGTATGCCTCGGTTTGAGAACATCGTCACCGGCTGCAAACATTACACCGCCTCGTGCAGACTAAGTTTTGGGAACTTGAGCATACAGAAACAGCTCCCCTGCAAGGGACATCTCTTCAAGCCGGAGACCGTGTGTTGGTCCGAGAAAAGCGCCCTCAGGACAAGCTAGCGTAATGATGGGAGAAGACTTTGTATAGAGTGAAACGAAGAATCAGCACCAAAGGTCCTGACTATGAAGTCCAACCTGAGGGGGAGAAGGACGCCCCTACTCGGGTAGTCCATCGGAACATGCTACGTCCTTGCTTATCAAGAGATCCCGATCAAGGAGGTGCAGAATGCTCCCGGAGTGCCTCCTCCTGCAGCTGTTGATTGTGAAGAATTCCCTGATATACCACATGTAGGCCCAGAAGAGGGCCAGGCACCTGAAATTCCTGAAGAAGTTGCTCCATTGGATTCGGGCGCATCCCCGCCCTCGCCCTATTCAACCTGACTCGACTACTCAGCCTGATTCGACTACCTCATCTGACTTACGGCACACTAAACGAAAAACAGCCAGAATACCCCCCAATAGATACAACCGGGACCAATTTATTTGGCAACAGGTCATCCAAGGCATAAGGAAATGTCAGCGCTTGCTACAAGAAATCTCGCCGTGGAATTGTGAGTGAAAGGAGAGGGGGAGTGTAAGAAGAAGGACCGTGGGTACCTGTTCTGTGCCAGTCCGGAACTGTCGACTCTCTCCTCTGTTGTCCGGGGGAAAACTTAGAGACCCGAACTGACCTTTGCATGACAAAGCAGGGGGCATGGCTACTGAAAAAAAGCCTGAGCACGCCCATAAGCAGACAGACTTGGAGGGAAGAGACAGCGCATGGCAGGGACAAGAGATTGCTCCCACTACTGAGCATCGGGATAGCGTAGGGCCGTGCTCGTGCTTCCCTGCGGTAACTCACAAAGACTGTGACCAGTATCTAGCAGTGTGCCCTCTGGCTCCTGTGACCCAAGGTGCCAGATGCCCCGGGCCTGTGAGTAATGTGTTCGCACCGCCTAGGGAAGACTGGGTGACTCACCGATAACTCTGCTCTCATCCCC
This sequence comes from Ranitomeya imitator, assembly GCF_032444005.1. Classification (NCBI taxonomy): domain Eukaryota; kingdom Metazoa; phylum Chordata; class Amphibia; order Anura; family Dendrobatidae; genus Ranitomeya; species Ranitomeya imitator. The sequence goes on from NC_091287.1 coordinate 121,154,562, forward strand.
CGGTATACATCTGCAGAGCCACGTTAGGCTCCATTAGTGTTGTGGACCGTGTTACACACTGCTCAACAGACCCCGGACCAAGGAACCCGTTAAAGATGCCGAGAACAAGATGCTGCCGTAGGAATTCGAATGAAGGACACCTACAGGATGACAATGGATTCATCCCGCGCTTACTATGTTGGCGCCACCATACCTATTGTGGAGTCTTCAGTCAGGAAGCCATCAGACTGATAAGTTAACTCTTGAGAACTGTTGTTAATTCCATTCTACACCTTACCCCATCCCATTTACCAAACTGTTAAACCCTAGTTTCACCCTACCTCCTCCTGTGTGGAGTATACCCCTGTTCCAGTAAATGGAGGAGCAGCTTTTTAATTAATTAGATATGCAGTATAATGAGTATATAATAAGCTGAGCTAATGAATTTAGTCACCCACAATTACTAATGAATTGGTGAAGGAAGAAATTGTCTTAAAATATAAGTACATACAACTTACTAATAGACTTGTATTCAAACCTTCCAGCCGCAGCCATCTTGCATGTTTTCCTCCAGTTCTACGAATAGTCATAATGTATTTATTTTTCTGTCAACTTAGCTGTATGAGGGCTTGTTCTTCACAAGATGAGTTGTAGTTTTGAATGGGACTATTTGTTTTACTATACAATGTCCTGAAAAATTAGGTAAAAAATTCAAGTGCTTTGGAATGCTGAAAACAATGTAATTCTGCCCTTTTTGTTTGTAGTGTATTAAGGGTGTAGGAAAAATATACTGAAAATCAAAATCTTTTTCATGATTCCAAGTTCCAAACACATTCATTGTCTTGATATGTATTGTAGGGACAGTGTAGTATTGTAGTTTTCCCACTACATGAGGTACCTTAAGATAGTGCACATAGTTTTCTAATAGGAGGAGTCAGCTGTGGTTAAGACAGGAGCATTTCCTGAAAGGGTTGCGTGGAGATTGGGAGCTGAGACAGCTCAGAGTGACCAGGGAGCCCAGGCGTCCTGTGGGGCTTAAGAGCCCGGGACAGCACAGCAGATATGCAGCATCCTATGAAGAGGGCCCAGCCGTCCAGTGCCAGTGGGTCAGAAAGTTACAGTTAAAGATTTGCAGCAGGATAAAGACGCAGGTCGCTCCGAAAATGTGTCAGCTAACTACATGGGCTGAAGCCCTTCTGTCTTGGGCAAAACAGACAAAGGAAGTGTAGTCATGCTGGACAGGGAGGACGCTGCAGTACCGAATGGTTTGGTATGACCCGGGGAAGCCCTGGAAGGAATAAGAGAAGGCTCTGGTTGATGCTGTAACTGATTTGGATGTGCTGCAATTGAAACCAAGTAAAGTTCTTTGTTTACAGTTTGAATTGGACTCTGTCTCTTTGTGCTCAACAACACCAGTAGCCGAACTTCAGCAGCCCCGATGGGACCCTTATGGTGCAGAGGGTACAGCAGAAGGTATGCAAGAAAAGGGTCATTGTTTAAATGTGACGGGAGGCCAGGGCACGCTTAACCAGATATACTCAGCCACGACTGCGGCCCTGGCGCTGCCTCTCACACAGGCGCCGGAGGCTTCGGACAGAAGGAGGACACATATCCGGTTATATTATAGATCTTTAATATTTGCTTATTATTCTTTTGTACATCTGTTTGTACATTATTTTTTCTATGTTTCACTTGTTTTATACCCATTACATCTGAAGAAGGTCTAAACGGAGACCGAAACGTCATATATATTCACTGTGGACTGCAAATAAATCATCTTTTTTCTATGTCAATTGATTCTCAAGTTCTTCATAGATATTATACCACAGATTGTCCCCCTACTTGTGCACCTGCTGTCAGGAGCCATGATCTACTACTATATTATTACATTGTGTGTCCAGTTCAACATGAAACAGTTGGTGAAATGCTCTCTTTATTAAAGAGAAGAAAATTAGCCCCGTTTTAAAGTAACCAGTCTGCTCTTATCACCCTATTGTTTTGTCCTCATTAAGGGTACCGTCTCACAGTGGCACTTTTGTCGCCACGACGGTACGATCCGTGACGTTCCAGCGATATCCATACGATATCGCTGTGTCTGACACGCAGCAGCGATCAGGGACCCTGCTGAGAATCGTACGTCGTAGCAGATCGTTTGGAACTTTCTTTCGTCGCTGGATCTCCCGCTGTCATCACTGGATCGGTGTGTGTGACACCGATCCAGTGATGCGTTCGCTTGTAACCAGGGTAAACATCGGGTTACTAAGCGCAGGGCCGCGCTTAGTAACCCGATGTTTATCCTGGTTACCATCGTAAATGTAAAAAAAAAAAAACACTACATACTTACATTCCGGTGTCCGTCAGGTCCCTTGCCGTCTGCTTTCCCGCACTGACTGACTGCCGGCCGTAAAGTGAAAGCAGAGCACAGCGGTGACGTCACCGCTGTGCTGTGCTTTCACTTTACGGCCGGCAGTCAGTCAGTGCGGGAAGCAGACGGCAAGAGACAGACACCGGAATGTAAGTATGTAGTGTTTGTTTTTTTTTACGCTGGTAACCAGGGTAAACATCGGGTTACTAAGCGCGGCCCTGCGCTTAGTAACCCGATGTTTACCCTGGTTACCCGGGGACCTCGGCATCGTTGGTCGCTGGAGAGCTGTCTGTGTGACAGCTCTCCAGCGACCACACAACGACTTAGCAACGATCACGGCCAGGTCGTATCGCTGGTCGTGATCGTTGGTAAATCGTATAGTGTAACGGTACCCTAACACTTTCTCCTAAGTTGACAAGAAGATCACTGAAAGGATGTAAGCACTAAGCAGGTCATTTTCTGGAAGGGCTGAATTTCAGTGGAAATTAGGTTTTTGTGATAAAGTTAATTTTCATGGCAGGGAATGACTTACCAAGTCATCTGGTCAGTCTTCATAACAATCTAAAGTTATTGCAAATTTCAGTATAAAAACAGAAGCATCAAACTGCGAAAAACTAAATGTACGTCAGTCTCAAGACATTTGGCTGCAATTGTATGTACTTGGCTCTCAGTGGTAATGCTGTTGATTACTTTTAGTATTATAGGGTATATTCACTATTCTAACACAAGTACAGTACAGACCAAAAGTTTGGACACACCTTCTCATTTAAAGATTTTTCCGTATTTTCATGACTATGAAAATTGTAAATTCACACTGAAGGCATCAAAACTATGAATTAACACATGTGGAATTATATACTTAACAAAAAAGTGTGAAACAACTGAAAATATGTAATATTTTCTAGGTTCTTCAAAATAGCCACCTTTTGCTTTTATGAGTGCTTTGCACACTCTTGGCATTCTCTTGATGAGCTTCAAGGGGTAGTCACCGGAAATGGTTTTCACTTCAAAGGTGTGCCCTGTCAGGTTTAATAAGTGGGATTTCTTGCCTTATAAATGGGGTTGGGACCATCAGTTGGGTTGAGCAGAAATCTGGTGGATACACAGCTGATAGTCCTTCTGAATAGACTGTTAGCTGCTTTTTTCTTGCCATAATACAAATTCTAAGTAAAGAAAAATGAGTAGCCATCATTACTTTAAGAAATGAAAGTCAGTCAGTCCAAAAAATTGGGAAAACTTTGAAAGTGTCCCCAAATGCAGTTGCAAAAACCATTAAGCGCTACAAAGAACCTGGCTCACATGAGGACCGCCCCAGGAAAGGAAGACCAAGAGTCACCTCTGCTTCTGAGGGTAAGTTTATCCAAGTCACCAGCCTCAGAAATTGCAGGTTAACAGCAGCTTAGATTAGAGACCAGGTCAATGCCACTCAGAGTTCTAGCAGCAGATACATCTCTACAACTGTTAAGAGAAGACTTTGTGCAGCAGGCCTTCATTGTAAAATAGCTGCTTGAAAACCACTGCTAAGGACAGGCAACAAACAGAAGAGACTTCTTGTTTGGGCTAAAGAACACAAAGAATGGATAATTGACCTGTGGAAATCTGTGCTTTGGTCTGATGAGTCCAAATATTAGATCTTTGGTTCCAACCACTGTGTCTTTGTGTGACGCAGAAAAGGTGAACGGATGGACTCTACATGCCTGGTTCCCACCGGGAAGCATGGAGGAGGTGTGATAGTGTGGGGGTGCTTTGCTGGTGACACTGTTGGGGATTTATTCAAAATTGAAGGCGTACTGAACCAGGCTTGCTATTCCATCCGGTTTGCGCTTAGTTGGACCATCACTTATTTTTCAACATGGCAATGACCACAAATACACCTCCAGGCTGTGTAAGGGCTATTTGTCCAAGAAGGAGAGTGATGGGGTGCTACACCAGATGACCTGATGGTTCGGGGTGAGCTGGACCGCAGAGTGAAGGCAAAAGGGCCAACACGTGCTAAGCATCTCTGGGAACTCCTTCAAGATTGTTGGAAGACCATTTCTGGTGACTACCTCTTGAAGCTCATCAAGAGAATGCCAAGAATGTGCAAAGCAGTCATCAAAGCAAAAGGTGGCTACTTTGGAGAACCTAGAATATAAGACATATTTTCAGTTGTTTCACACTTTTTTGCTAAGTATATAATTCCACATGTGTTCATTCATAGTTTTGATGCCTTCAGTGTGAATTTACAATTTTCATAGTCATGAAAATACAGAAAAATCTTTAAATGAGGTGTGTCCAAACTTTTGGTCTGTACTGTATGTCAATGTCCAGTAAATTCACATTTTAGTCTGATTATGCTAAATAACACAGCTGATACATAAGCTTTATGGATTCTGTATTGGAAGAGATCAATGCTATGGTACAATAAATAATCTGTATTGTGCAACCATCTGAAAAAAAATGTGCAACGGCCCCCAATTAATCTTCCTCTGCTCTGTGGAGCACACATCGTACTGGGAAATGACATGGCAGGAATTTTCAGCATGTTAAGATGCCTGAGTAGTGTCTTGTGCCAATCAAGCATGGTGAATTTCCAGGTCGATGCTTTACTGATGCCAGGAATAACAGAGTCATTCAGAAAGAACACCGTTGGCTGCAGTACAGCTTGCTCCCTCTAATATGCCAGGCTGGCAGACACATTTTACCATCCCTCTGGTGCCCTGTGCCGCCCTGCATGATCATTTCTTGCTGCATTGGAATTCTAGTGTGATAGTAAAAGGAGAAGAGCCTGAGGCGCAATGCTGCAGTAGAAAAAGGCAATTGGTTAATTTTATATTTTTATATCAGTTTGCACTATAGTAAAAATATATCTGAATAGATTATTACTGGTCAAATAAAAAATCCAGAATAGGCTAAATCAGCGTAGTAAAAATATGACAATACATCGGAGGGATACGAATGTACAAATCCAAAATGGCAAAATAATGATAACCACTATCAACCTTAAAATTAGTTATCATATTTGATGTTGCAAAAAAAAAGAAATACAATGAGACCATACCAGTGCAATAACGAGATATTGATATGATGTAGTATTCCAGTTATTCACACAGAAGGTCAGATTTCAGTCATACATAGCAAAATCTGCACAGTGTGCACTTACCCATAGAATTAAATACTGCTTAAAGGGATGAGGGATGTTCCACTACAATTATATTGACATGAAAGAAATGGACCTGAAGAAAAGTGAATAATACAACAGCAAGAGGGATGATGTGGAGAGAATGCCTAGGTGTCTGTTTCTTTCATGTGATTGTGTGATGAAGGTTGGTTAGACCGAAACGTCACACAATTATACACTATTTAATGGCTGAATAAATTATATCGGCTAATCCTAAGAGTGCCGGATTTCCTTATCATTGGACCTTTCAGGGGTAGGACGTTATCTGTGAACATGAAAGCTCTAGCACTGTCGTATTTCCAGTATTGCTCAAATTATATTGAAGACCGAACTTTGCAATAAATCATCAATATTAGATCACACCCCAATAAATGAGCTGTTTTCATAGTTGACGGCGGCATTATGTATCCTAAGGGTAGGATGTCAATATGATTGTAGGGGAACAACCCTTTTATATAATTAAATCACATTTTGCATAGTTTTCAATTTTATCTATCCTGAGTGAAGTTGAAGGTGTAACTTGACTTTTAGACAACATTTAACACGCCATCGAGATATATGAGAAGTTTTGATTGATATGAGTTTTGGTGCTGAGACCCCCACTGATCACTAAAATCAAAGGGGCAGAAGCACAGGGGGAGCACTACTCTCCTCATAGAGTGTCTTGTCGGACACTATTGCTTGACCTTTTCCTTTTGCCACTCTCTTTTAATGATCTGTGGGGTCTTAGCACCTGGACCCCCAATGATCAAAACTACTGACGTTTCTCTATTACTGTATATGTATAATGTTTTCTGAAAGTACAATGATAAGAAAACCTTCAAATAATTGCTCATCAGCCAACTTGTCGTATATTAAAGAAAGGCAGTCTTTATGCTGTTGATCCGTTCTCTAGTGCGGCATCAAAATATAACCTGAAATTAATATTGTCCATGAACTGCTATATTTTAGAAACCATACTGCACTATAAGGCTAAGTTCACACTGGGTGTTTTTGTTGAGTTTTCTGTAGCAAAACCTGAGTGTTTGGCAGGAAAGAAGCTGTGGCAAAAATGCAGGGTTTGCTGCGTTTTTGGTGTTTTTTCCATTCAATTCAATGGGTGAAAAACGCTGAAAGAAGTGACATATTCTATGTCCAAAAAAACACGTATAGTACAAAATACTAATGATAAAAAACCCAAGGTGTGTGCGTGAGATTTCTGAAAATTTCATAGACCTAGTTGGTACCGTAAATCGCAACTGAAAATTAGCGCGTCAAAACACATTTAAAAAACTCAGCAAAAACGCCCAGTGTGAACTTAGCCTAAAGCTTTTATACTATATAGTTAGAAAACAACTGTAAAATCATCTGTAATTTCTGATCTGTACCAAGGAGGGGATGTACAATACAATACTGTATATAAAGCATATATATATATATATATATATATTCAGTACAATACTAATGTGTGTATAAAGGAAGGAAGTGTAAAACCAATCAGGGCTAAGAGGCCGTAGTAAATTTTTTTCTTGCTCTATACAAAATCTGCTATTTTCCTTAGTGAACCTATCAATTTAACAGTAATATAAATAGTATTTATAAACAGACCTCTGTGGATGGATATTAGATAAGACTGGGAAAAGCCAGCATGCAGTTGAGGAATGCGGCCAGTGAATGTTGCAGCTTCATTCTGTTGTCATAGCAACCAATTTTAAAAGCATTATCCCATATCCTCCTCCTTGTCAAGCGCACTCCAGAGCATGCCTGGCAGTCCTGTAATTTCCTTCACCCACATTTTTTCCTTCAATTAATCAACTCCGAACGCCGTAAATGGTGCTCAAATATTTCATCAGAGGCATTCTGAGTTCAGCGGCGGGATCACGGGGGCACGTACAGTATCTAATACTTTATACTGGTGGGACTGATCCTAATGAAGGTATGAACAGCGTATGCTTTTAGGACTGAGTGTTTTATAGGATGCAAATCGTTAAAATATTGGCCAACAGCTGCCTCCATTGTGTATAAGCTAATAAATAAAACAGCACATTTTTCAGAAAAAAAAAAACAAGAAAAGACAAATAATTTAGGGATGCTCTAAATAAAATAATCTGTCTTTGTCAGTTCATCCTACAGAAATGTGGATAACAGCCGTACAAACATTTCCCAGGTGTCCGTTCTTGGAGGGGAATTGGCTCTTTTTATGGACACCAGCGGAATATAATCTCTAATTGGCAATGTTTTATTGGAAAACATGCAAATTAGCTCTGTCGCAGGAAAGACAGAAATATTTTCTAGTACCACATATTGGAAGTAGTTAGTAGGACCAACTTACTATAGGTAGGCCTGCAAGTCAGCGATCAACCCTTTAACAATCCTTAACATGTGACAAAGGATATTAGCCAAGCCATACTGTAGGTAGCTCTACTACAGGTAGACTTATTGGAAAAAGACGTGTAAGTCAGCGATCAATCCTTTAACAATCCTGCCATGTGACAAAGGATATTAGCCAAGCCAGAAGCCCAATAGACAGCTGTTTATTCATCAGTGCGATGCAAGGTTTGGCTGGATGAATGAGATTCCCCTGGTGAAGCAATAAGGGGAAACTGTCTCTCCTCAAGAAGACTCACTGATTATGCTGTCTTATAGGGAGTTCTCCATGGGAGGTTGTCTGTAAAAGGGGCCACTGTTTGCTTCTCTTATCAGTTTCTCCTACCGAGCTACCAGTGTCAAACTGCTGGATGTTTCAATATATGTCAGCCAGTCACAAATGATTGGTTATTAACTGAATTAAAGGGAACCTGTCACCCCCAAAATGGAAGGTGAGCTAAAGGTACCGTCACACTAGACGATATCGCTAGCGATCCGTGACGTGGCAGCGTCCTCGCTAGCGATATCGTCCAATGTGACAGGCAGCAGCGATCAGGCCCCTGCTGGGAGATCGCTGGTCGGGGAAGAAAGTCCAGAACTTTATTTCGTCGCTGGACTCCCCGTAGACATCGCTGAATCGGCGTGTGTGACACCGATTCAGCGATGTCTTTGCTGGTAACCAGGGTAAACATCGGGTAACTAAGCGCAGGGCCGCGCTTAGTAACCCGATGTTTACCCTGGTTACCATCCTAAAAGTAAAAAAACAAACACTACATACTTACCTACAGCCGTCTGTCCTCCAGCGCTGTGCTCTGCTCTCCTCCTGCTCTGGCTGTGAGCGTCGGTCAGCCGGAATGCAGAGCGGTGACGTCACCGCTCTGCTTTCTGGCTGCCCGGCGCTCACAGCCAGACCAGAGAAGCAGAGCGCCGAGGACAGACAGCAGAAGGTAAGTATATAGCGTTTGTTTTTTTACTTTTTAGGATGGTAACCAGGGTAAACATCGGGTTACTAAGCGCAGCCCTGCGCTTAGTTACCCGATGTTTACCCTGGTTACCGGGGACCTCGGGATCGTTGGTCGCCGGAGAGCTGTCTGTGTGACAGCTCTCCAGCGACCAAACAGCGACGCTGCAGCGATCCGGATCGTTGTCGGTATCGCTGCAGCGTCGCTATGTGTGACGGTACCTTAAGCCACCGGCATCAGTGGCTTATCTAGAGCATTCTGTAATGCTGTAGATAAGCCCCCGATGTATCCTGAAAGATCAGAAATAAAGGTTATATTATACTCACCCAGGGGCGGTCTTGGTCCGCTGGGCGTCACGGTCTGGTCCGGGGCCTCCCATCTTCTTACGATCACGTCCTCTTCTTGTCTTCACGCTGCAGCTGCGGCGCAGACGTACTTTGTCTGCCCTGTTGAAGTACTGTAGTGCACAGGCGCCGGGCCTCTGTGACCTTTCCCGACGCCTGCGCACTGCAGTACTTTGCTCTTCCCTCAACAGGGCAGGCAAAGTACGCCTGCGCCGGAGCCGCAGCGTGAAGACAAGAAGAGGACCTCATCGTATGAAGATGGGAGGCCATGGACCGGACCGCGTCACCCATCGGACCAGAACTGCAGCGGGAACGCCCCTGGGTGAGTATAATCTAACCTCATTTTCTCATCTTTTAGGATACATTGGGGGCTTATCTACAGCATTTCAGAATGCTGTAGATAAGCCCCTGATGCCAGTGGGCTTAGCTCACCTTCTATTTTGGGGGTGACAGGTTCTCTTTAAAGCTTGCAGATGCCTTTCATGGTGGTAATGATGTCTGTAGAGGAGCAATTGCAACCTCTGTCTTTTATTGATGAGTTGTAATAGCCCTAAGATAAGGAATGCTATTGCACCTTCTTAAAGGAGCCCACCTAAACTCAACATCAGTGGGCCCAAAATGTTATTATATGTAACACTCATAACAATTGTCAGAATGAGATCACATGCTGTATTTGTGCCATCTTTATTGCAAAGTAGTCAAGAAGATTCTTCACCAGTGGAAAAAAAAAGCTACCTGATTGCCACATTGATCAGGCATTCTTTTTCCAGAATGATAATATCTAGTACCTTCTAATCATGTACAGCAAAATGTCGGGGGTCAGGGTCAAGATAAAAACTCTCTGCGGTGTGCTGCTCGGCAGGCAGAAGCACAAAACCCATGCAGAAGTGTTAGCCGCCTCAATAGTAAGTCTATAAGCATGTATATAGAGTGGAGCTCGTATACTTCGTCGTGCAGGAACACATTGCTTCTGTCTGCTGAGCCATGTGCTGGAAATGTTTTTTATTTTTTTGAATGATTGGCGGAGGTCTCAAGATCTGGACCACCACCGATCTGCTGTACATGGAAAGAATGGGCTATATATTAAATAACAAAATGGGTGGTACGGTGTAACAGTATGACAGCATCACATAGCTGTGCTCATTTACTTTTATCTATGTCGCTCAGACATGCACAAGTACTGTATTACATATATATAAGTAGTAAAAATGTAACAAACGTTTACAATATAGATGTATGTTTGTATCACAGTGATATCAATTGTGTATCTGTAAGAAAATCAAGATATTTTCAGATTCAACATTGATGTAGATCTCAGACTTGATGTTAATCCCGGACATGGATGTTTCCAAGTGAAGACAAGGGTGTGGTACAACCCTGGTGTTGTGAAGTAGCCGGTATTGATTGGTCACGGCCTGATTCACAACACCAGCTGCTGCACAGTACCAAAATCTGCTCTACCGATGTTACATTCTGTGCTAGAAAAGTGCAGCTTCATTTGCAGTCCTGGTGATCTGTGTAGAAAGAAAAGACAAAAAGAAATTTACAAAATTGATATGAAACAAAAATGAAGTTAAAGCATATGACATGGTGAGATTTAGTAACTTCTTTCAGTTGCAGCTAGTTTAGGCCTTGTTCTACATTTTTATTTGCCAATACTGATAGATAAGAAATATCACATCCACTAAATACGGTACATAATAAATATAATGGCTAGGCAGACCCACAATAAGGTAAGCCTTTATAAGAGTAACCACTAGCAACTTCAAATAATTTACTGAACAAAAGCACAGAAGGAGTTTTAAAAGCTAAAAATGTATCGATTTTATTGTTCATACCATATAATAAAACTGGGCTACAAAACCAAAAATATATCGGACCATATGAACCAAATGATGGGTAACAATGCACTTACATATCATGTTGTAAGATGGGTACACTACACCTTTAATTTATAGAGTTCTTCAATCATAGTATAGATAATAAGTACAGCAGTAGTATATGCACCCAGTTCATATATACACAGCACAGATATTCTTAGCCCTAATAAAATGCACAATGCAAAGTATGCTCTCCTATGCATGTTTCGCTCATTCCTACTTGCTTCCTCAGGGGGTACAGTGCAGTGTAACAAAGCTGCTTGTATGCCATATTACAGGATTTAAGTAAATTTAAATTTCAAAGCGAATTTGGTTCACTCACATCTAGTGTATTATTTGTCAGTCAACTATCATGACACATTCTTAAGTGTCAGGCTTATTTTAGATTGATCACAAATCTACCAACGATAAACCAATCTAAAAGGCTGAGACCTCTAATAGATGATTACCACAGCACCACAAAGAACATTGACTTGGACTGCTTCCCGGAGAACATTACTACCCTATATTGACTCATGATGGCTTTTGTAGGCTATAGTAAAACAGAAAATGTTTGCACCCACCGTCGCTAAAAAGGGCGCTGCTCCTAACACACTGAAAAACATTGATAACACATAAGTGCAAAAAAACTATATGTTACAGAACAAGTTCTTATAGAAATAATAATTATTATTATCAAACCATGCAAACAAAGACATTATAAATGGACAATGACATATTGTAAAAGTAATTATAAATCTCAAAGAAACGGAGACATAGGATTTGTGGTATAGGTCATAATAAACCAACTACAACACAACCACTTAAAAATAAATCCCAATGGGGACACACAAAAATATCTATAAGTAGTGATACACCTTCCCATTCATTTAACATAGCCAAAACAATGTAAGTTCTAATAGTGTCTTGGGGGTGTCATGTCTCCCTGGAAGTCCTGGAGTAGGGTATTGAATCACAGGTCTAATTTAGAGATGGTGTGCTTTGTGTCCCATTTTAAATGGATTTAGTTTAAAGAAACTTGCAGCTCTATTTCAGCTGTTTCTGATCTGGTCATTACCTCTTCCTATATAAACTGGTCAGACCTTCTTCTCCCTGCCTGTGAAAGATTTGTCTTCCTGTGGAGTGTGCTAAAGTTAATTTGGTATAGTAGAGTTATTGTAGTAGTGTACAATGGTTTGTAGTACGTGTGCTTATTTCCTCATCCCTGTTACCGTTTAGTTTATTCCTCCCTGTTCCTTTCCTCCTCCCTATTGTTGGTTAGTACTTTTCTATGATCGAGGTTTTCTGTTATCCCTGTTTTGTCTTTGTGTCTTGGTTACCTTACATTTAAATAATAATTTTATTTCTATAGCGCCATCATATTCCGCAGCACTTTACATATTTGAAGAGACTTGTACAGACAATAAAAGATATTACAGCATAACAATAATCACATAAATCAACAGATACCAAGAGGAGTGAGAGCCCTGCTCGCAAACTTACAATCTATGAGGAAATAGGCGAGACATAAAAGGTGGATGGTAACAATTGCTTTCGTTGTTCTCACCAGCCATAATGTAATAAATCGGGTGTTGATGTAATGCTGCGCGAACCGGTTATCAGCCAGAATGTGTAAAAGTACAGACACAGAGGGCTACTAAATGCATAAAGCGTGTGAGAACATGAAACGAGGAACCTGGTTATGAAGAAAATTTGGAATGGGCAACACAGGGATAGTTAAATAAATGTTTTGAGACGGTAGACCAGTCTGAAGAAATGCGTTACTTAGTGATGTACTCACTTTTGTTGCCAGTGGTTTAGACATTTAATGGCCGTGTGTTGAGTTATTAAGAGGGCACACCAAATTTACACTGTTATACAAGTTGTACACTGACTACTTTACATTGTATAAAAGTGTCATATCTTCAGTGTTGTCCCATGAAAAAGTGATGATAAAATATTTTCAAAAATGTCAGGGATGCACTTACTTTTGTGGGATACTGTAGCTGGATGCAGGCCAACTTCCGCAGAGGAATGTGGGATGCCATGTGCAGATCAGTATATTCAGTAACAGATATAGCTGCTAAGCATTAGTAATAGCTCCTTGTTGTGAATTCTGTGGCAGAGCTCCCTCCTGTGGTCACAAGTGGTACTTCGGCTGATTCTCTCTGTGAGCTTCTGTTGGTGGAAGGAAGTGGTACTGCGGCTTCTGAGTTTCCTCCCTCAGGTGATCTGGTGAGGTCGTTAGGTGCTTCTCTACTTAACTCCACCTAATGCTTTGATCCTGGCTTCCTGTCAATGTTTCAGTGTTGGACTTGCTTTTCCCTGGATCATTCCTGTGGCCTGCTGCTCTGCATAGCTAAGTTCTTCTTTGCTATTTGTTTGCTATTTTTTCTGTCCAACTTGTCTAATTTGTTGCTGGATGCTCTGGGACGCAAAGGGTGTACCTCCGTGCCGTTAGTTCGGTACGGAGGGTCTTTTTGCCCCCTTTGCGTGGTTTTCTTTAGGGTTTTGTGTAGACCGCAAAGTTACCTTTTCTATCCTCGATCTGTTAAGAAAGTCGGGCCTCACTTTGCTGAATCTATTTCATCTCTACGTTTGTCTTTTCATCTTAACTCACAGTCATTATATGTGGGGGGCTGCCTTTTCCTTTGGGGTATTTCTCTGAGGCAAGGTAGGCTTATTTTCTATCTTCAGGCTAGTTAGTTTCTCAGGCTGTGCCGAGTTGCCTAGGCAGAGTTAGGCGCAATCCACGGCTGCCTCTAGTGTTGTTTGGAGAGGATTAGGGATTGCGGTCTGCAGAGTTCCCACGTCTCAGAGCTCGTTCTATGATTTTGGGTTATTGTCAGATCACTGTATGTGCTCTGACCGCTATGTCCATTGTAGTACTGAATTGCCTTTCATAACAGTACAGGAAGCCCAAAGTACTAATGATTCTCAATAGAGGGAAAAAATAATTTCTGAGACCATTTTTTTTTCTTTGCACTGTGTTTTGCCTTTTTTTTCCCCTAGACATTTGGGTGGTTCAGTACACAAGTGTAGCGATGGACATTAGAAGTCTGTCTTCATTTGTGGATCAGCTCTCGGCAAGAGTACAAAAGATTCAAGACACTATTGATCAGAAAGCTATGTTGGAACCAAGAATTCCTATTCCTGATTTGTTTTTTGGAGATAGAACTAAGTTTCTGAGTTTCAAAAATAATTGTAAATTATTTCTGGCCTTGAAACCTCGCTCCTCTGGTGATCCAGTTCAACAGGTTTTGATTGTTATTTCTTTTTTGCGCGGCGACCCTCAGGACTGGGCATTTTCTCTTGCGCCAGGAGATCCTGCATTGAGTAATATCGATGCGTTTTTCCTGGCGCTCGGATTGCTGTACGATGAACCTAATTCAGTGGATCAGGCAGAGAAAAATTTGCTGGCTCTTTGTCAGGGTCAGGATGAGATAGAGGTATATTGTCAGAAATTTAGAAAGTGGTCCGTGCTCACTCAATGGAATGAATCTGCGCTGGCAGCTATGTTCAGAAAGGGTCTCTCTGAAGCCCTTAAGGATGTCATGGTGGGATTTCCTATGCCTGCTGGTTTGAATGAGTCTATGTCTTTGGCCATTCAGATCGGTCGACGCTTGCGTGAGCGTAAATCTGTGCACCGTTTGGCGGTATTACCTGAGCTTAAACCTGAGCCAATGCAGTGCGATAGGACTTTGACCAGAGTTAAAAAGCAAGAACACAGACGTCTGAATGGGCTGTGTTTCTACTGTGGTGATTCCACTCATGCTATCTCTGATTGTCCTAAGCGCACTAAGCGGTTCGCTAGGTCTGCCACCATTGGTACGGTACAGTTAAAATTTCTTCTGTCCGTTACCTTGATCTGTTCTTTGTCATCGTATTCGGTCATGGCATTTGTGGATTCAGGCGCTGCCCTGAATTTGATGGACTTGGAGTATGCTAAGCGTTGTGGGTTTCTCTTAGAGCCCTTGCAGTGTCCTATTCCATTGAGAGGAATTGATGCCACGCCTTTGGCTAAGAATAAGCCTCAATACTGGACCCAGCTGACCATGTGCATGGCTCCTGCACATCAGGAGGTTATTCACTTTCTGGTGTTGCATCATCTGCATGATGTGGTCGTGTTGGGGTTGCCATGGCTACAAGCCCATAATCCAGTATTAGATTGGAAATCCATGTCGGTGTCCAGCTGGGGTTGTCAGGGAGTACATGGTGATGTTCCATTTCTGTCAATTTCGTCATCCACCCCTTCTGAGGTTCCAGAGTTCTTGTCTGATTACCGGGATGTATTTGATGAGCCCAAGTCCGATGCCCTACTTCCGCATAGGGATTGTGATTGTGCTATCAATTTGATTCCTGGTAGTAAATTCCCAAAAGGTCGACTGTTTAATTTATCCGTGCCTGAGCACGCCGCTATGCGCAGTTATGTGAATGAATCCCTGGAGAAGGGGCATATTCGCCCGTCATCGTCACCATTAGGAGCAGGGTTCTTTTTTGTAGCCAAGAAGGATGGTTCGCTGAGACCTTGTATAGATTACCGCCTTCTAAATAAGATCACGGTTAAATTTCAGTACCCCTTGCCATTGTTATCTGATTTGTTTGCTCGGATTAAGGGGGCTAGTTGGTTCACCAAGATAGATCTTCGTGGTGCGTATAATCTGGTGCGAATCAGGCGAGGAGATGAATGGAAAACTGCATTTAATACGCCCGAGGGTCATTTTGAGTATCTAGTGATGCCATTCGGACTTGCCAATGCTCCATCAGTGTTTCAGTCCTTTATGCATGACATCTTCCGAGAGTACCTGGATAAATTCCTGATTGTGTACTTGGATGACATTTTGATATTCTCGGATGATTGGGAGTCTCATGTGAAGCAGGTCAGAACAGTTTTTCAGGTCCTGCGTGCTAATTCTTTGTTTGTGAAGGGATCAAAGTGTCTCTTTGGTGTGCAGAAGGTTTCATTTTTGGGGTTCATCTTTTCCCCTTCTACTATCGAGATGGATCCTGTTAAGGTCCAAGCCATCCATGATTGGACTCAGCCGACATCTCTGAAAAGTCTGCAAAAGTTCCTGGGCTTTGCTAATTTTTATCGTCACTTCATCTGCAATTTTTCTAGTATTGCCAAACCATTGACCGATTTGACCAAGAAGGGTGCTGATTTGGTCAATTGGTCTTCTGCTGCTGTGGAAGCTTTTCAAGACTTGAAGCGTCGTTTTTCTTCTGCCCCTGTGTTGTGTCAACCAGATGTTTCTCTTCTGTTCCAGGTCGAGGTTGATGCTTCTGAGATTGGAGCAGGGGCTGTTTTGTCGCAGAGAGGTTCTGATTGCTCAGTGATGAAACCATGCGTTGTTTTTTCCAGGAAGTTTTCGCCTGCTGAGCGAAATTATGATGTGGGCAACCGAGAGTTGCTGGCCATGAAGTGGGCATTCGAGGAGTGGCGTCATTGGCTTGAAGGAGCTATGCATCGCGTGGTGGTATTGACTGATCATAAGAACTTGACTTATCTTGAGTCTGCTAAGCGGTTGAATCCTAGACAGGCTCGTTGGTCGCTGTTTTTTGCCCGTTTTGACTTTGTGATTTCGTACCTTCCGGGCTCTAAAAATGTGAAGGTGGATGCTCTGTCTAGGAGTTTTGTGCCCGACTCTCCGGGTTTGTCTGAGCCGGCGGGTATCCTCAAGGAAGGAGTAATTGTGTCTGCCATCTCCCCTGATTTGTGGCGGGTGCTGCAAAAATTTCAGGCTAATAAACCTGATCGTTGTCCAGCGGAGAGACTGTTTGTCCCTGATAGGTGGACCAATAAAGTTATCTCTGAGGTTCATTGTTCGGTGTTGGCTGGTCATCCTGGAATCTTTGGTACCAGAGAGTTGGTGGCTAGATCCTTTTGGTGGCCGTCTCTGTCGCGGGATGTGCGTGTTTTTGTGCAGTCCTGTGGGATTTGTGCTCGGGCTAAGCCCTGCTGTTCTCGTGCCAGTGGGTTGCTTTTGCCCTTGCCGGTCCCGAAGAGGCCTTGGACACATATCTCTATGGATTTTATTTCTGATCTTCCCGTTTCTCAAAAGATGTCAGTCATTTGGGTGGTCTGTGATCGCTTTTCTAAGATGGTCCATCTGGTACCCTTGTCTAAATTGCCTTCCTCCTCTGATTTGGTGCCATTGTTCTTCCAGCATGTGGTTCGTTTACATGGCATTCCAGAGAATATCGTTTCTGACAGAGGTTCCCAGTTTGTTTCAAGGTTTTGGCGAGCCTTTTGTGGTAGGATGGGCATTGACTTGTCTTTTTCCTCGGCTTTCCATCCTCAGACTAATGGCCAGACCGAACGAACCAATCAGACCTTGGAAACATATCTGAGATGCTTTGTTTCTGCCGATCAGGATGACTTGGTGTCCTTTTTGCCTTTGGCTGAGTTCGCCCTTAATAAATCGGGCCAGCTCGGCTACCTTGGTTTCGCCATTTTTCTGCAATTCTGGGTTCCATCCTCGTTTCTCTTCAGGACAGGTTGAGTCTTCGGACTGTCCTGGTGTGGATACTGTGGTGGACAGGTTGCAGCAGATTTGGACTCATGTAGTGGACAATTTGACCTTGTCCCAGGAGAAGGCTCAACGTTTCGCTAATCGCAGACGCCGTGTGGGTCCCCGACTTCGTGTTGGGGATCTGGTTTGGTTATCTTCTCGTCATATTCCTATGAAGGTTTCCTCTCCTAAGTTTAAACCTCGTTTCATTGGTCCGTATAGGATTTCTGAGGTTCTTAATCCTGTGTCTTTTCGTCTGACCCTTCCAGATTCTTTTTCCATACATAACGTATTCCATAGGTCATTGTTGCGGAGATACGTGGCACTTATGGTTCCATCTGTTGATCCTCCTGCCCCGGTTTTGGTGGAGGGGGAATTGGAGTATATTGTGGAGAAGATTTTGGATTCTCGTGTTTCTAGACGGAAACTCCAGTATCTGGTTAAATGGAAGGGTTATGCTCAGGAAGATAATTCCTGGGTTTTTGCCTCTGATGTCCATGCTCCCGATCTTGTTCGTGCCTTTCATGTGGCTCATCCTGGTCGGCCTCGGGGCTCTGGTGAGGGTTCGGTGACCCCTCCTCAAGGGGGGGGTACTGTTGTGAATTCTGTGGCAGAGCTCCCTCCTGTGGTCACAAGTGGTACTTCGGCTGATTCTCTCTGTGAGCTTCTGTTGGTGGAAGGAAGTGGTACTGCGGCTTCTGAGTTTCCTCCCTCAGGTGATCTGGTGAGGTCGTTAGGTGCTTCTCTACTTAACTCCACCTAATGCTTTGATCCTGGCTTCCTGTCAATGTTTCAGTGTTGGACTTGCTTTTCCCTGGATCATTCCTGTGGTCTGCTGCTCTGCATAGCTAAGTTCTTCTTTGCTATTTGTTTGCTATTTTTTCTGTCCAGCTTGTCTAATTTGTTGCTGGAAGCTCTGGGACGCAAAGGGTGTACCTCCGTGCCGTTAGTTCGGTACGGAGGGTCTTTTTGCCCCCTTTGCGTGGTTTTCTTTAGGGTTTTGTGTAGACCGCAAAGTTACCTTTTCTATCCTCGATCTGTTAAGAAAGTCGGGCCTCACTTTGCTGAATCTATTTCATCTCTACGTTTGTCTTTTCATCTTAACTCACAGTCATTATATGTGGGGGGCTGCCTTTTCCTTTGGGTTATTTCTCTGAGGCAAGGTAGGCTTATTTTCTATCTTCAGGCTAGTTAGTTTCTCAGGCTGTGCCGAGTTGCCTAGGCAGAGTTAGGCGCAATCCACGGCTGCCTCTAGTGTTGTTTGGAGAGGATTAGGGATTGCGGTCTGCAGAGTTCCCATGTCTCAGAGCTCGTTCTATGATTTTGGGTTATTGTCAGATCACTGTATGTGCTCTGACCGCTATGTCCATTGTAGTACTGAATTGCCTTTCATAACAGCTCCTGCACCGCAATACCTGTCCCATTTTTAATCCTAGTGCTTTGGTTCGACTGATACTATAGCTAAGGACACGTATGGTTATCAAACAGCACAAACCTTTGCCAGCACAATCCTATTCATTTTCTAGAAGGAAGTTTTCTAAAGGTTCAGAGAATATTTGTTGTCACTTTGAGAAAAGATACATTTCAGTTGTAAGCTTTTTCATCCATTGGTTCCAATTTAGTACAAAAATGGCCCTTGAGACTCAAAGTGAATGAGCTGTTCTGAACGGTACATAAATAGTTTATCAGTTCTGAGTCCATGGAGATTTGGTTACATTTTATAGATTATTTAACAGAGTTTTACAGATCCCTTCATATACAGAACTAAACCATGTTAATTTTGGAGGAAATCAGTTTGACAATTATTTAATTAAATTCTGTCCAATAAATTACTATTTTCAAGGGTTATTGATACAAAAAATGCGCCTCATAAATCCAGAAGTGAAAATTATGCTGCTTCCAGTGACCAGTAAACAATTCACGTATTACATTGACGTACTCTTAAAAAAAAAATCAACAGTTTAATTTTGGGTCTCGACATGAACTGATTTGTGGCTGATTTCCCCATTGACTGAGAAGAAAAATATATATTTCAAATTTCATGTACAGTTTTGTCTTTTAGTAGAATAGGGAAAATATTCTCTATCAGAATCACCTGTATATGAATGAAATAAAAGGACATACATGTAAGATCACAAAGGTCAGAAAATAGTAATTTATCTATTTAAGAATTGATATATGTAAGAGATCTGTCATTAAGTTCATTCTTTATTCTTAATAACAATAAAGTGTCTGTTTTAAGAAATGCTCCCCTGATCCTGACAAGATTTCTTTTCATTTCGATTATATTCAATGAGGTCTTTGCTAAGACCACCTCTTCTCACAACCAGTGATCGTCATTTACTAGCTTTGATTGTTCTCTATGGACTGAGAAGAAGATGAGAGGAGAAAAGGCACTGTGAGGAGAGGGTCTTATGAGGACTAAGAAGAAGACTTACAAAAAGAGTGATGGTTAAGGAGAAAATGCAGAAAATGACTGTTCAAACCAAGCACACATGGGTAGTGCAACCTTGATACGGCAAAGCAGTTGAGAGCACAACCCCACCTACTTGCTTTTTAACTCCATCCGTGCCATGAGTGAGGTACTCGCGCTTCATGCCCTGACAGGCTACATAAAAGTGGGGGTCCTGACTGGGTGTGTGGACTTTAGCTGTGAGGGCAGTGCACCCTTGCAGATGACATGATGTAGTTGACTTCATATGGCCAGGACCACCACTCAAAAATAAACTGTCTTTTACTGAACAATAAATTGGGAAGTGTGTACAACAGATAGCGGGTGTATAATTTCATGGATGTTTCTTTTAAAAGATAGAACATCTTCATACACAGTCTCTCTTTACTTCCTAGACTCACTTGATCCTGCCTCAGGTAGTTCCTCTGCCTTCACACAACCAAGCACAGTATTTCAGGAGCTTTTCTCATTCCCAAGAACGACACTACAGTCCAGTAAGTGAAATTCCTGTTCTTCAACTGCAGTTTCACATGCTTTTCCCTTTAGGAGAGCTATTCATGACCCTAGGGGCGTCACGTAGCTTCTCTGCTTGCCAATGTCTCAGGACTACCACTCGGGGTACTCTCTTCATCTCATATTCCCTGTTCTCATCTGTTTGTTATCTCTTTGACTTGGGAACTCGGAACCATCCCACTAGGCTTTCTGCCCCAGATCCTGTCTCCAGAGAATCACTAACTCCTTCTATCACTTTTCCTGGTCTCTGTTATGGACCACACTCTCTGCTGCCTTTGCCTACTTTCACTTCAGGGACACCTACTTCATGTGGCTCTGCTGACTTGTCAGACCGTAGGTCTGCTTCCGTTAACAGGCTAGGCCTTATCTGATGTTCTGAGAGGAAACTCTCCACTGTCTTCTCACCTAGCCCCTCCCATTTTGGGCTAGTCCCAACTGTTAACCCGATCTCTCCCTATTAACTCTCAGCTGCAGGGCAGAACCCCACCTCAACAAATAACAATACAGATCGTTAAACACACAAACATCATAATGCATAATGCATTACAGCAATACACATGTCTTTAAGGGGTAACTTGGGCAACATCTCCACCTTTGTGAAGATGAACTGAGAGCAAGGGCCTAAATAGGGCATGACAAAAAGAGAAGGCTCATCCTAGAAACTGAGAAGATTAAGCTGTCTCTGGGCAGTTACCTATGGCACCATTAATGGGGAGGAGTCATCATTTAGGAATTAAGCAAAAAAATAAATAAATTTGTTTTTACATTTTATACCAAACCCCTGCATAAATAAGAATGGGGGAGAATAATAAAACAAAGTCTACGAGATGAATAATGAACAATCATCTTAAACTTTAGTGAGGGAGGAGGCGTCATAATGCGAAAATACTACTTTGGCCAAGGGTGGACATCATTAAAAAAGGCATGAATTTGAAGTGTTTCATATTTGTATTTACTCTTGTGGTGTACATGTTTTCATGAAACACTTTAGCATACTGTATACTTGTCATTGCCTACTTTATTTAATGGAAACAAATACCTAGAAGCAATTCTATATACATCTAAAACACAAAAACTGAGCTGCATTGTATTAAATATAGCAATAACCTGAAGAAAAAATTGATTAATTCTGAATGAGCTTTCTGATGCTGCAGGACCCATAAAAGAAGGAGGAAGCAATCTCACAATGATATAAACATAACAAAAGCAGTAACAATACCTAATAATGAATCACATTTATAACTCTGCTTTTTATTTTTGTTTCTCAGTGTTCGACACAGAAACATTTTAATGCATCTTTTCTAAATGTTATTCTTAAAAACTAACAAAACTACTGCATTAAAGCGAACTTCTTTTATTCAGCTTTCTGTTGGGATTTTACATCTTTTGATCCAGTTGTGTAGAAGGATGAAAAAAATTGCATTTTAAAGATGCTGGGATAAGAACAGTATGAAGCAGCCGAGAAGCAGATAAATTGTGAATAGTTCCACGTATATTTTAACTTTATTCTATGACCTTGTAAAAAAAATGCACATAACGGAGAATAGAGTTCAATTACACTTCAACACTGAGCATAAATGATGCTTTGGCACAGCGCTAACAGCAGAGTTGTGAGTGACGGTGGTATTTTACCAGTTGTAAACTGCTTAAAAGCAATGAATTATGAGGCTGTCAGAAACCATTGATCCCTATGACAAGTGGCACTTCCACTCCACATAGACGTGCGCTATGCTGACTACCGTTGGCCTCCAGGTGTTAGGGTTCAAATGCAAGCCGGCTTGGCTGAAAACAAAAGTATCTAAAGTTACAGAGAAATATATCAAGTCATTTATCTGAGATACAAGCTTGTTGGATATAGCCTGTTAGTTTCCGTATGTAAATTTTGTAATTATTTACTATGGAGTCCTTCAGGCACGTTTTGGTCCTAATGTTTGCTTCATGGTAGTTTGAACATGTTTGAATATGCAGGTCCAAGTTTTCCTAACATTGGACGAAGGTTTTTTTCATAATATTTCTGTCAGCATAGACAATCTAGTCGTTTGCCAATATTATAGCATGGACATTTAGATGTTGGCCATTGACATGCTCTCTGGCTCATAGTGGTGGATCCAGTATATCGGTACTAGATCATTGAGCCCTGTCTTGATAACTAGAGCTGTTTTTAATTATTTATTTAATCAATTTGACTTTTAAGAAAATGGAGTTGAGATTTGTAATGGAAGTCCTGTATGACCCTACACTTCTGGCATTACAGTGGATTCATGTATATATATTAGTAGATCTTTAACGGCGGTGACTGATGTGCTGCTGCTGTGTATCTGTATGCACAGCATCCTGTTATGAACAGGTAATTCAGAACCACAATGGACCTTGAAGTTCAGAGCACACAAAGTGACCTGACATTGACCAAAAACATAGGACGAGCTCTGAGACGTGGAAACTCTGCTGACCGCAATCCCTAATCCTATCACACCACACTAGAGGTAGCCGTGGATTGCGCCTAACGCTCCCTATGCAACTCGGCACAGCCTGAGAAACTAACTAGCCCTGAAGATAGAAAAATAAGCCTACCTTGCCTCAGAGAAATTCCCCAAAGGAAAAGGCAGCCCCCCACATATAATGACTGTGAGTAAAGATGAAATACAAACAGAGATGAAATAGATTTAGCAAAGTGAGGCCCGACTTACTGAATAGACCGAGGATAGGAAAGATAGCTTTGCGGTCAACACAAAAACCTACAAACAACCACGCAGAGGGGTAAAAAGACTAACGGTACGGAGGTGCTCCCTCTGCGTCTCAGAGCTTCCAGCAAGCAAGAAAAACCAATATAGCAAGCTGGACAGAAAAAATAGCAAACAAAAGTAACACAAGCAGAACTTAGCTATGCAGGATAAACAGGCCACAGGAACGATCCAGGAGGAAGCAAGACCAATACTAGAACATTGACTGGAGGCCAGGATCAAAGCACCAGGTGGAGTTAAATAGAGGAGCACCTAACGACTTAACCTCATCACCTGAGGAAGGAAGCTCAGAAGCCACAGTACCACTCTCATCCACCAAAGGAAGCTCATAGACAGAACCAGCCGAAGTACCACTCACGACCACAGGAGGGAGCTTGGCCACAGAATTCACAACAGCATCCCGTCAATCACTGTGTAGGTCAGCGGACAGGAGATGGGTACACTGTCCACACAAATCACAAACTGTGGGTCTGGTGTACTCTGTGGCCCTTTCTATTACCTAAATAAGACAGTATTTATTATTATTAACCCCTTAACCTCCGGAGCTTTTTTCGGTTTTGCGTTTCCTTTTTTTCCCTCCCTTCTCAGGGTCATAACTTTTTATATTTTTCCATCAATATGGCCATGTGAGGGCTTGTTTTTTGCGGGACCAGTTGTACTTTTGAATGACACCATTGGTTTTACCATGTAGTGTACTATAAAATGGGAAAAAAATTCCAAGTGCGGTGAAATTGCAAAAAAGTGCAATCCCACGCTAGTTTTTTGTTTGGCTTTTTTACTAGGTTCACTAATTGCTAAAACTGACTTGCCGTTATGATTCTCCAGGTTATTATGAGTTCATAGACACCAAACATGTCTAGGTTCTTTTTTATCTAAGTAGTGAAAAAAATTCAACATTTTGTTAAAGGGAAAAAATTGCGCCATTTTCCGATACCCGTAGCGTCTCCATTTCTCGTGTTCTCGGGTTGGTGAGGGCTTATTGTTTGCGCACTGAGCCATCATTTTTAATGATACCTTTTTGGTGCAGATACGATCTTTTGATCGCGTGTTATTGCATTTTAATGCAATGTCACAGCGACCAAAAAAGCGTAATTCTGGCATTTTGACTTTTATTCTCGCTACGCCATTTAGCAATCAGATTAATCCCTTTTTTTTTTTATTGATTGGGTGATTTTTTTAAATTTTTTAAATATTTTTTAAAACATTTATTTTTTACTTTTGGAATGCTTCAATAGTCTCCATAGGAAACTAGAAGCTGCAACAACTCGATCGGCTCTGCTACATAGAGGCCATGCCAACACACCGGTGACCCACGATCACGTGATGGGGTCACTGGTGTGAGTATTTCCGGTGCGTGTTATGCACAATTAAGTGCAATTTAGAGTTTGACAGCGGCATTTAACTGGTTAATAGCCACGGGTGGATCACGAATCCACTCGCGTCTATTGCAGGCACATGTCAGCTGTTCAAAACAGTTGACATGTCCCCGGAAAGATGTGGGCTCCGGCGGTGAGAGAGGGAGTCCGATATAGGCGTAAATGTACGCGCAATGTCGGAAAGGGGTTAATATTAATAATAATAATAATATGTATATATTTTAATGCTATCTCGGCTAATAAGCAAGCTGTCCATATACCATGCTGCCCTTATGTCGCTTAGTTTGCTAACAGATTCGCTTTAATATACTGTACCCCATGTCTAGAGATGCTGTTTCATCCCTCGGTGACACGTTCTTTGGTCTCCTGATTACATAACAGTTTAAAATCATGCAATTGACTCTACAAATACACACGTCTGGCTTGAGCCTTTTGTGAATGTTCTCCATTATATGACTATACAATGACACTACTGTCAATCACATTGCATGTGGTCCTTGTAGATCAAGCATTATTATACATTACTTCTGCGGCATTAAAAGAGTTAATAGAGACTTATTGTCTTTTACATCTTCATGCTCAGCAAGTTAATCCTTCCCAACTCCATCTCTGTAGAGAATGTCACCTAGTGTGTGACATCCAAGTAAACTGCTTTGCTAATCCTGTTTTATCAGCTTTGTTGCCTTGTCTTCTCCAATCCAATAGTGAAAAAAACCTGCCTGTGGGTTCTTTTTTTTCTTTTGCCAACAGCCTTTTTTTCTTCCCTATGGTTTCAATTAAATGTCTCGAGTGGGGAAAATGCTATCTGGACATCTGCCAATGTCCTTCAGACTCAATGCCAAGACATTTAATTGCATACCATAGGCCTTCAAACTCATTCAGGAAGCCCACCTAGCTAGTCTACTAAATTTACAATATCAAAGAGTTTTGACAGGGAAAAAGACAAGACAATAAAAACAAATCTTAATAATTATTAATATTAAAGAGGTTTTACAATTATTCTTATGCAAATTACACAGTCCTTGTGGCCTACAGGCCATAACTGTGGGATGTACCACCTACTGAACTCATTGACATTAATCTGTGGCACGTTCCTTCTTCAACTAACCTGCGGCATCTGGTAAGTAGCTTCTCTACAGCAGACACCGATACTCTTCAAGACTGTGCCAAGAAGATGTGACACATCACACAAAGCTCAAGTGGGTTAATAAAGCCTCAGAGGATCCAGCAATCAAGTAATATGCAAAAGCTACCATTTCAAAATTCAATGAAAACGCATAATTAATACCTACAATGCTTAAATTATTCACTTTAATATGTATTGTTTTATTAGTACATCGATGTATCTATCATATTAAGGTAAATTCATAATATTGATACAAAAATTATTAATGCATAAATAAATTCACATAATGAACTTTGTTTTACGTACTTTTCCTTAATAAATGTGCTGATTTCTTGTAGTGTTTTGAAAGTAGAGAGTAATGATATTTGGATTAAAATACAGATTATCCAAATAATTCCAGAATGTTTTAATTAAGCTGTTTATATTTGGCAGTAATGCTATAGCTCCAACACAATACACTTGCTATTATTGGGGACAAAAAATATGTCTCACTTGTCCTTTTGCTTACCTGGCTACTACTTTGTCTTCTGGACTAAGACTGAAGCAGGTGGATGCTGGAGGGTGTTGACACCACCAGTGCTCACGACTAAATTTACATGTAAGACTCATACAGACGGCCATAATATCGGTCCCAGTGTGATCCAACAAAACATTGAATCGCACTCTAACCTATGTTATGCTGTGGGGCTGTGCACATGTCTAATTTTTTCCTTGGTCAGAGTCTGTCTGGGGAAAAAAATCACAACAGCATGCTCGATTTGCATCTGATATCTGGATGAGAGTGTGATTAGCATAATCAATTCTCTTGTATGAGAGAAAATACTGTTGTGTGACCACAGCCTTAGAGACAGTCTGCCTTTTCAATAGTCCACCCCAGGTTTCTTAGGTAACTTAGCAATCTCCTCTGACATCATCACACTAGGCTGTTTAAGTCCAGCTTTGGCAGAGGTCAGGTGTAGGTATTAGGCTACTTTCACACTAGCATCGTTTGGGATACGTCGCAATGCGTCGTTTTGGGGAAAAAACACATCCTGCAAAGTTGTCTGCAGGATGCGTTTTTTCCCCATAGACTAAATTAGCGATGCATTGCGGCACATTGCCACACGTCGCAACCGTCATGCAACGGTTGCGTCGTATTGTGGCGGACCGTCCGAACAAAAAAATGTTGCTTGCTTGAGCGTCGTGTCCGCCATTTCCAACCGCGCATGCGTGGCCGGAACTCCGCCCACACCTCCCCACAACTCACAATGGGGCAGATGCGCTGGAAAAATGCATCCGCTGCCCCCGTTGTGCTGCGCTTCCACAGTATGCGTCGGTACTTCGGCCCGACACACTGCGACGGGCCGAGTACGACGCTAGTGTGAAAGTAGCCTTAAGTAGTAGTGTCTAAAGTTGCCACATGTTGATCAGGAGATTTTATCTACTCCACTTGGCTGAGCTCCAGCCAAGTGTTTGTCATCACCTCAGCTTCTCCTGATATCCATGCTGCAACCAGTGTTATTTCCAAGGTCCGCCAAACTTACTTGGTGTTGGCCACACCATCCTCTCAACATGCAAGTTACCAACTGTTCTCCCTGTATACACTCTGTGGTAAAGGTAATGCATCTCTGCAAGGAAATAGTTTGCCTATATTTCATTACAATCCTGTGATTAATCATTGCCCTGTTGGATGTTACCAGATTGAAGTTACTTTTATGTTACGTTGCTGCTGTTAACCGTTGCTCTGCTGGAAAACACCAGACTGCATTCATGTGATTATATATTTCCTCCCGTAATATATTGATTACCTATTCTCTGCTACTACTCTTGGATTTGCTTTCTTTGGTTTACCTGCTCTGTTTCTGTTCTGCTCTCTTACATACCCTGTTTTTCTGCCCCTCAATGATTCATGTGTTATCCGTCAAGACCTGTCCCGCAGCACTGTTGTATCTGTCCCATTGTCTTTGCCCAGAACTAAGGCTTAGAGAATTCACATCAAAGGTGAACCCATAACTGCATTTTAGACTACCTGCAGAGAAGCAGGATTTTAAAGTCACAGAAAAAATGATTGTAAAGTCAACTACTGCGCTTGTGATAGTGGCTAAAAGCATTATCCTGTTGAGGCAGGGGTTGTAAGGGCTGAATATAATATTTTAAAGAAGCTATCTAAGGAACAGACCTCTGCTGTAGTGAAAATTACACTACATTTGGCCATAAACTATGGCTGTTTGTAAAACTATTGCCAACCCCCTGCATGGTTTCCCCTCCTCCTCCATGCAGGGACGCTGGCATACTCACTGCTCTGGCCCCGCAGTGTGGTCCCCTTCTGCTGGAATGTCTGAAGTGCACACTGCGCTTCCTGGCAGCATGCATAGTGTTCACAAGATTGCGCTTCCCCTTCTTAAAGGGGCAGCATGCATATAGTGAAATGCCCTCAGCCTGTTGCTGAGAGGCATTTGGTATAATTAGTTCACCTGTAATGTGGCTCTCAGCCAATTGCTGAGAGTCATCCTCTATAAAAGAGTCCCTCTCCTTTAGGGAGTAACCAAAGCAACAGCATTCATTAGTATGTAGTCTCCCCTACTAGTGAGTTGTTTGGTATTCTGGTCCTGGTATTGCCAGGGCCCTGAACCAGAATCCCTGGTCCTGGAGCAGCCAGCATCCTGCACATTGCCCCCTGGTCCCGGTGTGGCCAGTTCTGTTCCCGAACGCTCCTGGTCCCGGTGCAGCCAACTCCTGAACATTGTCCCCTGGTCCTGGTGCAGACAATCCTGTTCTCGAACTCCCCTGGTCCTTATGTGGCCAGCTCCTGAACATTGTCCAGTGGTCCTGGTGTGGCCAGTCCTGTTCCCGAACTCCCCTGCTCTAGGTGTGGCCATCTCTTGAACATTGTCCCCTGGTCCTGGTGCGGCCAGTCCTGTTCTCGAACTCCCCTGGTCCCAGTGCTGCAAGTATCTGAAGGTTTACCTATCTGAAGCCTACAACCTGCAGTGACCACCGATCGACCAAACCATTGCACGACCAGCTCTATCCTTACCTACTGTATCCTCACCCATCCCTTGTAGATTGTGAGCCTTCGCGGGCAGAGTCCTCTCTCCTCCTGTACCAGTTGTGACTTGTATTGTTCAAGATTATTGTACCTGTTTTTATTATGTATACCCCTCCTCACATGTAAAGCGCCATGGAATAAATGGCGCTATAATAATAAATAATAATCTGAATCTCCATTTCAGTAACCTTTCTGCAGTGATCCTGAACTGAACCTATTAGTCTAAACAGAGCCCTATTTCAGTGTCAGTGTACCTGACCTCACCACTAGAGGCTCCAGTGAACACCAGGTAGCCGCTTAGCCACGCCCCATCCTTGGCAGGCCTGGTCCTATGGTACAGTGGGTCCACTAATCCACGTGCGTCCTTGCTCGGACTAACACTGTTATTGTATTTTGCCTGTATTTTCCTATGTCAAAAGGTTATTCCTTTCTACACAACTCATTAACCTATCCACAGGTTAGGTGATAACTTGCTGATCGTTGGAAGTTTGACCACTGGGACACTCACTGATATCTAGAATGGGGCTCTGAATGGTGAAGAGGCTGCCCATGGGACTGATGGAGATAGCATCGTTATTATGAGGCCGTTTACATCCCTGTTTAAAGGATAAGAGAGAGTGCCAATGGTTAAACCCCCAGCCAATAGCAATCATGTGGATTGGAGATAATGTGAATATAGGAATAACCCTTTACAGTCACTAAAATATGCCTAACTAATTAATAAAGTCTAAATCAGAGAGGATCTGCACCACAAAATTGGATTAGATTTTCTAAAATTGTGCATATATTTTGAAAGCAAAATGTACATAGGCATACACTATTGTTATGCATAATGACTTCCCTATACCAAAATTGTCTCTTCAGACAGAAAGAGAACTAGAACTCTAGTGCCACCTATTGGAAGTAGCAATCCTAACAGTCAATGTCAACCCTTTAACGAGTCTTGTCACATGACTTAGGATAAAAACCAAACCAGAATCTTTTATCCTAAAGGTACCGTCACACTTAGCGACGCTGCAGCGATACCGACAACGATCCGGATCGCTGCAGCGTCGCTGTTTGGTCGTTGGAGAGCTGTCACACAGACCGCTCTCCAGCGACCAACGATGCCGGTAACCAGGGTAAACATCGGGTAACTAAGCGCAGGGCCGTGCTTAGTAACCCGATGTTTACCCTGGTTACCATCCTAAAAGTAAAAAAAACAAACACTACATACTTACCTACAGCCGTCTGTCCTCCAGCGCTGTGCTCTGCACTCCTCCTATACTGGCTGTGAGCACAGCGGCCGGAAAGTAGAGCGGTGACGTCACCGCTCTGCTTTCCGGCTGACCGACGCTCACAGCCAGTACAGGAGGAGTGCAGAGCACAGCGCTGGAGGACAGACAGCGGTAGGTAAGTATGTAGTGTTTGTTTTTTTTTACTTTTAGGATGGTAACCAGGGTAAACATCGGGTTACTAAGCGCGGCCCTGCGCTTAGTTACCCGATGTTTACCCTGGTTACCAGTGAAGACATCGCTGAATCGGTGTCACACACGCCGATTCAGCGATGTCTGCGGGGAGTCCAGCGACCAAATAAAGTTCTGGACTTTCTTCCCCGACCAGCGACATCACAGCAGGATCCTGATCGCTGCTGCCTGTCACACTGGACGATATCGCTAGCGAGGACGCTGCAACGTCACGGATCGCTAGCGATATCGTCTAGTGTGACGGTACCTTTAGTCATGTGACAAGGCTCGTTAAAGGGTCGACATTGACTATTAGGATTGCTACTTCCAATAGGTGGCACTAGAGTTCTAGTCATCTTCCTCTCTGAAGAGACAATTTGCATATTTCCCAGAGGAGCATTGCGGCTCTAAGTTTCCTCATTTTGACATGCTTAACATGTCACTCTCTGCAAGGAGGAACGATACTTCTTGGTTCCCTATACCAATTATTTTTTATACATTATTCTTACAATCAGATTTTAAATTGTTATACTGGTACATTCATTAAGACTTTCCTTTGTATTTAATAAAATGTGAAAACAAATTATATTACAAATGTGTAAGACCTCCTGTCTTTGTACATAGGGAGAATAATAGGATTGCACCGTTTATCACTTACAATCTGCAGCTTTCCTTTGTATTGTAATATAAGCCTGTTGTCCAATTTTCAACTTGTATTTGCAAATCTATCTGCGCAGCACATCTACAGTGACAGAAGCTCTAATCAGCAGTCTCAGATTGACAGCCCAGCAAATCAACCGCACGTCAAGGCTAAGATCTCTACTGACATACAAATGAAACTGGAGAATTTTGTTTGGACTACATTCTGTGACGGCACAAAGATCGATCCTAGTCACTAGTAACAGCATCAATATAAAAGCTGAACTAGATCTAGACATAACATTTCTGGATGTTGTGCTTCACAAAACTGTTAAATTAGAAAGAATTATATAACAACTCTTTGTCTTATGCTTGGGTAGTCAGCAGGACTAGAAAAATAATAATCATTAGGAAGTACCGTATTTTCTGGTGTATAAGACGACTGGGCGTATAAGACGACCCCCAACTTTTCCATATAAAATATGGAGTTTGGGATATACTCGACATACAGTACAGACCAAAAGTTTGGACACACCTTCTCATTTAAAGATTTTTCTGTATTTTCATGACTATGAAAATTGTACAATCACACTGAAGTCATCAAAACTATGAATTAAGACATGTGGAATTATATACTTAACAAAAAAGTGTGAAAACTGAAATTATGTCTTATATTGTAGGTTCTTCAAAGTAGCCACCTTTTGCTTTGATGACTGCTTTGCACACTCTTGGCATTCTCTTGATGAGCTTTAAGAGGTAGTCACCGGGAATGGTCTTCCAACAATCTTGAAGGAGTTCCCAGAGATGCTTAGCACTTGTTGGCCATTTTGCCTGTACTCTGCGGTCCAGCTCACCCCAAACCATCTCGATTGGGTGCAGGTCAAGTGACTTTGGAGGCCAGATCATCTGGCGTAGAACCCCATCACTCTCCTTCTTGGTCAAATAGCCCTTACACAGCCTGGAGGCTGGCGCGCAGGGCCTGTGATGACGTCGCGGTCACATGACCATGACGTTATGGCAGGTCCTTCTTGCGCAGGTCCTTCTCCCATACCATCTTTGCCACCGGAACCTGCAACGGAAGATGGCGATTATTATTTTTAACATTACATTTTTTACTATTGATGCCACATAGGCAGCGTCAATAGTATAAAGTTGGGGACACACAGGGTTAATAGCGGCGGTAACGGAGTTCGTTACGGTACCGCTGGCATTAACCCTGTGTTAGCGGTAATCGGAGCGAAGTATGCGGGCGACAGGCACTGACTGCGGGGAGTAAGGAGCGGCCATTTTCTTCCAGACTGTGCCCGTTGCTGATTGGTCGCTGCAGCCATGACAGGCAGCTGGCGAGACCAATCAGCGAATGAATGACCGTGACAGAAGGACAGACAGAAAGACGGAGGTGACCCTTAGACAATTATATAGTAGATGAATTCAGCAGGCTGCATTCCCAGAGTGTAGGTACTGCTAAAGCAGTAATCCTAACTAGACTTATTGATCCCATTATTTTAGACCCTTATCTGCTCCATTGTTTTGCTCGGCTTCCTACTTTTTTAAAATAACTGATTACATTTGAAGATTCATTCTGCAGTCATTAGAAAATAGCCATTGTGTCCTGTGCCATACAGTGAGAGATGAACACTGAAGTTGGGCAAAAGTGATATGATTGATCTCATTGATCACAGTAGATGATGTTCCAGGTCACTACTGAACTAAGAAATCAGTTGTGAAGATGGAATCACTTTGAGGCCGGCGTCACACTCAGCGTATAAAAATACGGTCTGTAATTTACAGCCGTAATACGCAGAAAAGTCCCCAAAATAGTGGTCCGTATCTCCTCCGTACGCAGGGTGTGTCAGCGTATTTTGCACATGGCATCCTCCGTATGTAATCCGTATGGCATCCGTACTGCGAGATTTTCTCGCAGGCTTGCAAAACCAACATACGGACATACAATGGATCCATGTGCTCCCAAAAACATAAAAACATATGTACTGTCTATATATATATATATATATATATTGTAAGGATTTCACTCACTCAGCTGCGACGGCTGACACTCAGGAGACGTGTTCCTTTAAAGTTCACTGGGTTTATTGCTTCATAAACCATGTGGCAAGTAACAGAAAGCAAAATGGGCCTTTGGTTCAGGCAAAGAAAAGCAAGTGTCCAGTTCATCCGGCTCAGTCCTGAAGCCGTAACACACCCAGGAGGGTTTCACCTCCACACATATCTGCTGTGTAAAGGATTAGCCAGTCTTATAAAGAGCTAACCCCACCCAGTAACCCATCACATGATTAGCCATGCTACATACCTCCCCCCTCTGCCTAAAGCCGTGGGGCTTGGCACTTTCCCCCACTAAACAAGGGATTCTCGATAGGGCATCCGCATTACCATGCAGCTTTCCGGCCCTATGTTCCACATGGAAACTGAAGTCCTGCAGGGCTAAGAACCAACGGGTGACTCTAGCATTTCTTCCTTTCGTTTCTCTCATCCACCTAAGCGGGGCATGGTCAGATACCAGTCTAAATTTACGTCCCAGCAGATAGTACCGCAATGTGTCCACTGCCCATTTTATGGCCAAGCACTCCTTCTCAACAACTGAGTAGTTCTTTTCAGATGAGGACAGCTTCCTACTCAGATAGAGAACAGGATGCTCCTCCCCATGTAGTTCTTGGGAAAGGACTGCTCCCACCCCAACATCTGAGGCATCTGTCTGAAGAATAAACTCTTTCTTGAAGTTTGGGGCCATCAGAACGGGTTGCTTACACAAAGCGTTTTTCATTTCTTGGAAGGCTGACTCTGTTTCTTCGGACCACTTAACCATTACTGATTTTGTCCCTTTTAGCAGGTCAGTCAGAGGCGCAGCCATCGTGGCGAAGTTTGGGATGAACCTCCTGTAATATCCCACGATTCCCAGGAAGGCTTTAACTTGTTTCTTGGAAACTGGTTTTGGCCATGTTTGGATTGCCTCCACTTTATTGATTTGGGGTTTTATTTCTCCATGACCCACTATGTATCCAAGGTACTTAGCTTCTTCTTTACCCAAGGCGCACTTCTTCGGGTTTATAGTAAATCCGGCCTCTCTTATAGCATCCAACACCGCTTGGACTTTCTCCAGATGACTCTCCCAGTCCGGGCTAAAGATGACGATATCATCTAGGTACGCAGCAGCGTAGGCCTTATGGGGTGCAAGGACTCTATCCATAGCCCTCTGGAAAGTCGCCGGAGCTCCCTGTAGGCCAAACGGCATCCGGGCATATTGGAAGCATCCATCAGGTGTCGAAAAGGCCGTCTTCTCCTTGGCTTCCTGTGCCATGGGGATCTGCCAATACCCCTTTGTCAAATCCAAGGTGGATATATATCTGGCGTGCCAAAGCCTTTCGATGAGCTCATCAATACGGGGCATGGGATAAGCGTCGAACTTGGAGACTTCATTCAACTTCCGATAGTCGTTGCAAAACCTCCACTCTCCATCAGGTTTTGGGACCAGGACAATTGGGCTCGACCAACCGCTCTTGGATTCCTCAATGACCCCAAGCCTCAACATACGCTCCACTTCCTTGGAGATAACTTCTCGACGAGCCTCAGAAATACGATAAGGTTTCACATTCACCCGCACATGTGGCTCTGTTAGGACCTCGTGCTCTATGACCTTCGTGTATCCTGGCAATTCTGAAAACAGGTCCCTGTTTTTCTGGAGTAACTCCCGGCACTGCTGTTTCTGGGTCTTTGATAGCGTCTCTGCTATAGTAACCGCTCCAACCTCACCTTCTGGGTTGCTTAACAATGATGGAGTTGCTGTCGGCTCTCTATCTTGCCATGGCTTGATGAGGTTGACATGGTAAACTTGGAATGGTTTCCGTCTTCCTGGTTGGTGAATTTTATAATTTACCTCACCAAGTTTCTCGACAACCTCATATGGCCCTTGCCATTTGGCCAAGAACTTGCTTTCCACCGTTGGAACTAACACAAGAACTCGGTCTCCCGGATTGAACTGCCTCACTCTTGCAGACCGGTTGTAGACCCTGGCTTGAGCTTCTTGTGCTTGGAGAAGGTGTTCTTTCACGATAGGCATCACCTTTGCAATCCTCTGCTGCATCAGGGTCACATGCTCAATGACGCTTCTGTGGGGTGTGACTTCGGCCTCCCAGGTTTCCTTGGCTATATCCAGGAGTCCTCGTGGATGTCGGCCATATAGAAGCTCAAACGGTGAGAACCCTGTGGAGGCCTGTGGAACTTCACGAATGGAAAACATCAGATAGGGTAAGAGACAATCCCAGTCTCTACCGTCTTTCTCTATAGCTTTTCT
The DNA here is from genome assembly GCF_032444005.1 of Ranitomeya imitator. Lineage (NCBI taxonomy): Eukaryota > Metazoa > Chordata > Amphibia > Anura > Dendrobatidae > Ranitomeya > Ranitomeya imitator. The sequence continues at coordinate 121,189,718 of NC_091287.1, forward strand.
CAGCATGCTCTTTAGGGTCTTGTTAAACCTCTCAACAAGGCCATCTGACTGGGGATGGTACACCGAGGTCCTCAACTGGGAGATCTTCAGGGCTTTGCATAACTCCCTCATCACCTTGCTCATGAAAGGTGTACCCTGGTCAGTCAGGATCTCCTTTGGCAGACCTGTCCGGGAAAAGACATGGATCAACTCGCGGGCTATGCTTTTTGAGGAAGAATTTCTCAAGGGAATTGCCTCAGGATAGCGTGTGGCATAGTCCAGGATGACTAATATATACTGATGGCCCCGAGCTGATTTAACTAAGGGACCGACCAAGTCCATGGCAATTCTCTCGAACGGTACCTCAATAATGGGCAGTGGCACAAGGGGGTTCCGGAAATGAGGAGTAGGAGCAGTTAGCTGACATGTAGGGCAGGACCTGCAATAGTTCACCATTTCCCGGTGACACCCAGGCCAATAGAACCTCTGCACAACCCGTTCCTGCGTTTTTTCCACCCCCAGGTGTCCACCCAAGATGTGTGAATGGGCCATGTCCAACACTTTCCGTCTATACGGACCCAGCACTACCAACTGCTCTACCAACTCCTCCCGTATTTTCGTGACACGGTACAACAACTCCCCCCTCAACAGAAAATGGGAAAATCTTGTGTCTGCCCCCGGCTCCTGTACCACCCCGTCAATAACTGTGACATTATTAAAGGCTTCCCTCAGAGTGGGGTCCCTATGTTGGGCAGTCCCAAAATTTTCACCGGTAACTTCTAACTCCAGAATGTCAGATGTAGGGGATACTTCCTCCTCATCCCCAACCAGAACACAAAAAGGAAAACTGTCTGCCTCTGGGTGTGGCGATACCCTTCCAGGGTTCACTGGTTCCCTGCCAGGGAGCTCAGAACCATTTCCCCACAAATCCCAAAACAAACAGAAATCCCGGCCAATAATTATAGGGTGCAACAAGTCCTGAACCACGCCGACTATGTGGGACTCAGTGCCACATGCCGTTTCAATGTCCACCCTGGCCATAGGGTAGTCCTTTGCATCACCATGTATGCACCGCACTCTGACCTTCTTTCCTGGGAGCAGGTGGAGAGGAAAAGTGGCCCTCACCAGGGTCACTAGGCTCCCCGAGTCTAACAGTGCCGTTACTGCTCGACCGTTCACCTTTACGGGACACGCTTGAGGTCCCTCGTTGGATGGAGAGTTCACGCTACAGGCTGGATACGCATAGTATGAACAACGGCGTCCCATGCTGCAGTCCATCTGCTCAGTGGTTTGGGAACAACGGGCAGCTATATGTCCTGGCTTGTGGCACCTCCAACAAATAATATCACCCGTGGGGACCTTGGGCACCACCTCCCCCGCCCTTTGTGACCTTGGACGCACCACCCCTTTTTGGGACTCAGCTGCCTTCTGGGACCCCCAGTACGGCATGGGCTGCCTCCCGAAGGAGCCTTCCAACCCTTGGTATCTCTCAACCAGTCCGATCAGCTCGTCGGCATTCTGGGGATCACCCTGGGCAACCCAAGACTGTATAGGCCTCGGGAGGGAATGGACAAACCGATCCATCATCACCCGTTCTACCATCTGTGCAGGCGCAGAGGATTCTGGCTGCAGCCATTTCTGGACCAGGTGCAACAGATCAAACATTTGGGAACGAGGTGGTTTGTCCCGGTGATAGCCCCAGGAGTGAACTCGCTGTGCCCTGACAGTCAGTGTCACCCCCAAACGTGCGAGAATCTCGGCTTTCAATTTGTGATACTCTTTGGCATCCTGCAAGGTCAAATCATAGTACGCCTTCTGGGGTTCTCCCGTCAGGTATGGCGCAAGTACCTCTGCCCACTGCTCTGGCGGAAGTTTTTCCCTCTCAGCGACCCTCTCAAACACCGTCAGGAAGGCCTCAACATCATCCCCGGGAATCATTTTCTGCAATGCGCGTCTTACCGTCTTCCGGACGTGGGTGTCATCAGCCAAACCTGGGGTTGGGGCGCTCGCCTTGCCCTGGATGGCGGTTGCCAGAAGCTGCATCTGCTGCTGATGCTCCTGCTGGCTCTGCTGCATCTGCTGCCGTTGCTCCTGCTGTGACTGCATCTGGACCAAGTGTTTCAGCAGGTCCTCCATTTTCTCCGGCAATGCTTGCTGGCTTGCAACAGCCTTGACCCAGGACATTCAAAAATAAACTCACGTCTCCGCTGGGAACGCTGCCCGCATTCTCCACCAATTGTAAGGATTTCACTCACTCAGCTGCGACGGCTGACACTCAGGAGACGTGTTCCTTTAAAGTTCACTGGGTTTATTGCTTCATAAACCATGTGGCAAATAACAGAAAGCAAAATGGGCCTTTGGTTCAGGCAAAGAAAAGCAAGTGTCCAGTTCATCCGGCTCAGTCCTGAAGCCTTAACACACCCAGGAGGGTTTCACCTCCACACATATCTGCTGTGTAAAGGATTAGCCAGTCTTATAAAGAGCTAACCCCACCCAGTAACCCATCACATGATTAGCCATGCTACAATATATATATATATATATATATATATATATATATATATGTGTGTGTCAGTGAGACATATGAGTCAGTGGGAATGAATGGAAAGTAGGTCAATAACCTGTAGTTACCCTCATTCGCGGTGATGCGCCCTCTGCTGGATTTCCTCATATGACCTCATATGACCTCGAGCGTGGGAACTTTTCTGAATATTTTCCCAGCCTCGAGGTCATATGAGGACATCCAGCAGAGGGCGCATCACCGCGAATGAAGGTAACTACAGGTCATTGACCTACTTTCCATTCATTCAATGGGGTTTTACAGGCAGGAGCACAGCTGCATTATAGCAGAGCTCCTGCCTATAAAATAATTTAACTCCTTCAGATGGATTTACATCGTGGGACATATCGACGGAAGGTATGAGATATTGTTGGTTTATTATGTTTAATTTGTTACAGGTCGAGGGTCTTCAGGTGGATTGAGAGTGGAATAAAATATTACAACAACCTGTGTGTTTATTTCATTAAAATACTTTGCAATATTGTGTGTGTGTTTTTTTTAACCATTTCATACTATTGGATTAATAATGGATAGGTGTCATAATTGACGCCTCTCCATTATTAATCTGGCTTAATGTCACCTTACAATAGCAGGGTGACATTAACCCTTTATTACCCCATATTCCACCACTACACGGGAATGGGAAGAGAGTGGCCAAGTGCCAGAATAGGCGCATCTTCCAGATGTGCCTTTTCTGGGGTGGCTGGGGGCAGATGTTTTTAGCCAGGGGGGGGGGCAATAACCATGGACCCTCTCCAGGCTATTAATATCTGCCCTCAGTCACTGGCTTTACTACTCTGGCGGAGAAAATTGCGCGGGAGCCCACGCCAATTTTTTCTGCCATTTAATACTTTAATTTAACCCCTCTGTGACCTTAGACGTACTATCCCGTCGAGTTGCCCTGGGCTTATCTGACCCTGGATGGGATAGTACGTCATAGCGATCGGCAGCGCTCACGGGGGGAGCGCCGCCGATCGCGGCCGGGTGTCAGCTGCTTGTCGCAGCTGACATCCGGCACTATGTGCCAGGAGCGGTCACGGACCGCCCCCGGCACATTAACCCCTGGCACACCGCGATCAAACATGATCGCGATGTGCCGGCGGTGCAGGAAAGCACCGCGCAGGGAGGGGGCTCCCTGCGGGCTTCCCTGAGCCCCCCGCAGCAACGCGATGTGATCGCGTTGCTGCGAGGGTCTTACCTCCCTCCCTCCCTGCTCCAGGCCCGGATCCAAGATGGCCACGGATCCGGGTCCTGCAGGGAGGGAGGTGGCTTCACAGAGCCTGCTCAGAGCAGGCACTGTGAAGCCTGCAGCGCTGCATGTCAGATCAGTGATCTGACAGAGTGCTGTGCACACTGTCAGATCACTGATCTGTGATGTCCCCCCCTGGGACAATGTAAAAAAGTAAAAAAAAATTTTTCCAAATGTGTAAAAGAAAAAAAAAAAAAAAAATTCCAAAGTAATGAAAAAAAAAAAAAAATATTATTCCCATAAATACATTTCTTCATCTAAATAAAAAAAAACAATAAAAGTACACATATTTAGTATCGCCGCGTCTGTAACGACCCGACCTATAAAACTGGCCCACTAGTTAACCCCTTCAGTAAACACCGTAAGAAAAAAAAAAAAAACGAGGCAAAAAACCACGCTTTATTATCATACCGCCGAACAAAAAGTGGAATAACACGCGATCAAAAAGACAGTTATAAATAACCATGGTACCGCTGCAAACGTCATCTTGTCCCACAAAAAACGAGCCGCCATACAGCATCATCAGCAAAAAAATAAAGTTATAGTCCTGAGAATAAAGCGATGCAAAAATAATTATTTTTTCTGTAAAATAGTTTTTATCGTATAAAAGCGCCAAAACATAAAAAAAATGATATAAATGAGATATCGCTGTAATCGTACTGACCCGAAGAATAAGACTGCTTTATCAATTTTACCAAACGCGGAACGGTATAAACGCCTCCCCCAATAGAAATTCATGAATAGCTGGTTTTTGGTCATTCTGCCTCACAAAAATCGGAATAAAAAGCGATCAAAAAATGTCACATGCCCGAAAATGTTTTCAATAAAAACGTCAACTCGTCCCGCAAAAAACAAGACCTCACATGACTCTGTGGACCAAAATATGGAAAAATTATAGCTCTCAAAATGTGGTATTGCAAAAAATATTTTTTGCAATAAAAAGCGTCTTTCAGTGTGTGACGGCTGCCAATCATAAAAATCCGCTAAAAAACCTGCTATAAAAGTAAATCAAACCCCCCTTCATCACCCCCTTAGTTAGGGAAAAATAAAAAAAAATGTATTTATTTCCATTTTCCCATTAGGGCTAGAGTTAGGGCTAGGATTAGGGCTAGGGTTAGGGCTAGGGTTAGGGCTAGGGTTAGGGCTAGGGTTAGGGTTGGGGCTACAGTTAGGGTTGGGGCTAAAGTTAGGGTTAGGGTTTAGATTACATTTACAGTTGGGAATAGGGTTAGGGCTAGGGTTAGGGTTGGGGCTACAGTTAGGGTTGGGGCTAAAGTTACGGTTAGGGTTTATATTACATTTACGGTTGGGAATAGGGTTGGGATTAGGGTTAGAGGTGTGTCAGGGTTAGAGGTGTGGTTAGGGTTACCGTTGGAATTAAGGTTAGGGGTGTGTTTAGATTAGGGTTTCAGTTATAATTGGGGGGTTTCCACTGTTTAGGCACATCAGGGGCTCTCCAAACACGACATGGCGTCCGATCTCAATTCCAGCCAATTCTGCGTTGAAAAAGTAAAACAGTGTTCCTTCCCTTCCGAGCTCTCCCGTGTGCCCAAACAGGGGTTTACCCCAACATATGGGGTATCAGCGTACTCAGGACAAATAGGACAACAACTTTTGTGGTCCAATTTCTCCTGTTACCCTTGGGAAAATACAAAACTGGGGGCTAAAAAATAATTTTTGTGGGAAAACAAAAAGATTTTTTATTTTCACGGCTCTGCGTTATAAACTGTAGTGAAACACTTGGGGGTTCAAAGTTCTCACAACAAATCTAGATAAGTTCATTGAGGGGTCTAGTTTCCAATATGGGGTCACTTGTGGGGGGTTTCTACTGTTTAGGTACATTAGGGGCTCTGCAAACGCAATGTGACGCCTGCAGACCAATCCATCCAAGTCTGCATTCCAAATGATGCTCCTTCCCTTCCGAGCCCTCCCATGCGCCCAAACGGTGGTTCCCCCCCCACATATCGGGTATCAGCGTACTCAGGACAAATTGGACAACAACATTTAGGGTCCAATTTCTCCTGCTAACCTTGGAAAAATACAAAACTGGGGGCTAAAATATAATTTTTGTGGAAAAAAAAATATTTTTTATTTGCACGGCTCTGCGTTATAAACTGTAGTGAAATACTTGGGGGTTCAAAGCTCTCACAACACATCAAGATGAGTTCCTTAGGGGGTCTACTTTCCAAAATGGTGTCACTTGTGGGGGGTTTCTACTGTTTAGGTACATTAGGGGCTCTGCAAACGCAATGTGACGCCTGCAGACCATTCCATCTAAGTCTGCATTCCAAATGGCGCTCCTTCCCTTCCGAGCCCTCCCATGCGCCCAAACGGTGGTTCTTCCCCCACATATGGGGTATCAGCGTGCTCAGGACAAATTGGACAACAACTTTTGGGGTCCAATTTCTCCTGTTACCCTAGGGAAAATACAAAACTGGGGGTTAAAAAATAATTTTTGTGGGAAAAAAATTTTGTTTTATTTTTATGGCTCTGCATTATAAACTTCTGTGAAGCCCTTGGTGGGTCAAAGTGCTCACCACACATCCAGATAAGTTCCTTAGGGGGTCTACTTTCCAAAATGGTGTCACTTGTGGGGGGTTTCAATGTTTAGGCACATCAGTGGCTCTCCAAACGCAACATGGCGTCCCATCTCAATTCCTGTCAATTTTGCATTGAAAAGTCAAACGGCGCTCCTTCCCTTCCGAGCTCTCCCATGCGCCCAAACAGTGGTTTACTGCCACATATGGGGTATCAGCATACTCAGGACAAATTGGACAACAACTTTTGAGGTCCAATTTCTTCTCTTACCCTTGGAAAAATAAAAAATTGGGGGCAAAAATATATTTTTTGTGAAAAAATATGATTTTTTATTTTTACGGTTCTGCATTATAAACTTCTGTGAAGCACTTGGTGGGTCAAAGTGCTCACCACACCTCTAGATAAGTTCCTTAGGGGGTCTATTTTCCAAAATGGTGTCACTTGTGGGGGGTTTCAATGTTTAGGCACATCAGTGGCTCTCCAAACGCAACATGGCGTCCCATCTCAATTTCTGTCAATTTTGCATTGAAAAGTCAAACAGCGCTCCTTCCCTTCCGAGCTCTCCCATGCGCCCAAACAGTGGTTTACTGCCACATATGGGGTATCAGCGTACTCAGGACAAATTGGACAACAACTTTTGAGGTCCAATTTCTTCTCTTACCCTTGGAAAAATAAAAAATTGGGGGCAAAAATATAATTTTTGTGAAAAAATATGATTTTTTATTTTTACGGTTCTGCATTATAAACTTCTGTGAAGCACTTGGTGGGTCAAAGTGCTCACCACACATCCAGATAAGTTCCTTAGGGGGTCTACTTTCCAAAATGGTGTCACTTGTGGGGGGTTTCAATGTTTAGGCACATCAGTGGCTCTCCAAACGCAACATGGCGTCCCATCTCAATTTCTGTCAATTTTGCATTGAAAAGTCAAACGGCGCTCCTTCCCTTCCGAGCTCTCCCATGTGCCCAAACAGTGGTTTACTGCCACATATGGGGTATCAGCGTACTCAGGACAAATTGGACAACAACTTTTGGGGTCCATTTTCTCCTGTTACCCTTGGTAAAATAAAACAAATTGGAGCTGAAGTAAATTTTTTGTGTAAAAACGTTAAATGTTCATTTTTATTTAAACATTCCAAAAATTCCTATTAAACACCTGAAGGGTTAATAAACTTCTTGAATGTGGTTTTGAGCACCTTGAGGGGTGTAGTTTTTAGAATGGTGTAACACTTGGGTATTTTCTATAATATAGACCCCTCAAAATGACTTCAAATGAGATGTGGTCCCTAAAAAAAAAATGGTGTTGTAAAAATGAGAAATTGCTGGTCAACTTTTAACCCTTATAACTCCCTAACAAAAAAAAAATTTGGTTCCAAAATTATGCTGATGTAAAGGAGACATGTGGGAAATGTTACTTATTAAGTATTTTGTGTGACATATCTCTGTGATTTAATTGCATAAAAATTCAAAGTTTGAAAATTGCAAAATTTTCAAAATTTTCGCCAAATTTCCGTTTTTTTTACAAATAAACGCAGGTACTATCAAAGAAATTTTACCACTATCATGAAGTACAATATGTCACGAGAAAACAATGTCAGAATCACCAGGATCCGTTGAAGCATTCCAGAGTTATAGCCTCATAAAGGGACAGTGGTCAGAATTGTAAAAATTGGCCTGGTCATTGACGTGCAAACCACCCTTGGGGGTAAAGGGGTTAATAGCTAGAACGGCCAAATTTTGCACATACACACTACTAACATTAGTAGTGTGGAATATGCAAAAAAAAAAATGGGTATATGACATGTATGTAAACCATGTCTCATATCATGTCGGGTTTGGGAAGGAGATAGCAAAAGCCGGCAATTGAATTACCGGCTTTTAAGCTATCTCGCACTGGATGAAATATTAATATATATATATATATATATATATATATATATATATATATATATATATATATATATATGTATACACATATATATATATATATATACCTATTCTATGTGTACACATTTATTCTACCTATTCTACTGTAAGCTGTCAGTGTGATTTTACTGTACACCGCACTGAATTGCCGGCTTTTCTCTCTAACAAGTCACACTGCTGGTCCGTGTGTAATCCGTATTTTTCTCGCCCCATAGACTTTCATTGGCATATTTTTTGCGCAACACGATGACAAACGCAGCATGCTGCGATTTTCTACGGCCGTAGAAGACCGTATAATACGGATCAGTAAAATACGGCAGATAGGAGCTGGGGCATAGAGAAGCATTGTACCGTATACAATCCGTATTTTCAGCACCTCTCTTACGTCCGTAAAACACGGTAGTGTGACGCCGGCCTTAGGTGGAGTTATAGCTGGTAAAAAGTATTGACTCCTACTATGGCTTCAGTATAAAAACATTAAATCTGCTAAATTATTAATATTCTATAACCAGCATATTTAGTTTCAACAGAATTTGGAAAATTTGAGTCACATAAGCTGTGTGTAATATATTACAGTTCTGGCAAAAATTAAGAGACCACTGCAAAATTTTCAGTTTGTCTGATTTTTCTCTTTATAGGTATATTTTTGAGTAAAATGTAAATTGTTCTTTTATTCTATAAACTACTGACAACATGTCTCCGAAGTTCCAAGCAATAAATTTTGTTTTTATTTTCTGAAAATGAGAAATGGTCAAAATAACAAAAAAATGCATTGCTTGCAGACCTCAAATAATGCAAAAAAAGTTAATAATCATTTAGAAACAACAATACTAATGTTTTAACTCAGGAAATGTTCAGAAATCAATATTTTGTGGAAAAGCCATGATTGCTAATCACAGTTTTCATGCTTCTTGGCATGGTTTCCACCAGTCTTTCACACTGCTTTTGGGTGACCTTATACCACTCCTGGTACAAATATTTAAGCAGTTCTTCTTTGTTTGATGGCTTGTGACTATCCATCTTCCTCTTGATTACGTTCCAGAGGTTTTCAATGGGGTTCAGGTCTGGAGATTGGGCTGGCCATGACAGGTATTTGATGTGGTGGTCCTTCATCCACACCTTGATGCTTCAGCAAGGCTGGAATTGGGCAGGTTGTTCTTTGCAAAGGACAAATGAATCAAGCTGGATACAAGGTTATCCTGGAAAAACAGTTGATTCCTTCTGCTCAGGCAATGTTCCCCAACTCTGAGGACTGGTTTTTCCAACAGGACAATGCGCCATGCCACACAGCTAGGTCAATCAAGGTGTTGATGAAGGACCACCACATCAAATCCCTGCCATGGTCAGCCCAATCTCCAGACCTGAACCCCATTGAAAACCTCTGGAATGTAATGAAGAGGATGATGGATAGTCACAAGCCATCAAACAAAGAAGAACTGCTTACATTTTTGTACCAGGAGTTGCATAAGGTCACCCAAAAGCAGTGTGAAAGACTGGTGGAAAGCATGCCAAGATGCATGAAAGCTGTGATGAAAAATCATGGTTATTCCACAAAATATTGATTTCTGAACTCTTCCTGAGTTAAAACATTAGTATTGTTGTTTCTAAATGATTATGAACTTGTTTTTTTTTTTGCATTATTTGAGGTCTGGAATTATTTTTTTGTTATTTTGACAATTTCTCATTTTCAGAAATAAATACAAAATTTATTGCTTCGGAGACATGTTGTCAGTAGTTTATAGAATAAAAGAACAATTTACAATGTACTAAAAAATATACATATAAAGAGAAAAATCAGAGAAACTGAACATTTTGCAGTGGTCTCTTAATTTTTGCCAGAGCTGTATATTAATACAATGTTATTATACATGAGCCATTTTTGAAGATATTGGAGTGTGGAAAATTAAAGTCGGGGATGGAAGTGTGACTTACTGTCTCCACTGCCCGTTCCAGAGCTGTCTCATTGAATCCTGAATATTTGTTTGTCATGGGACTGGAAAGTCAGGAGCTGTACAAAAGAGGCTCTTGGCTATCAGCGGCTGCTCTGAGGCTATAAGTTCATTTCATAAGTGAACTTAGCTGCATTTACTATATTCGTCCTTAAAAAAAGATTTGGTTGTCTATTGTAAATTCACTTCACATGTACACAGATATTGTGAAGGTTAAAAAAGAGCTCAATCACACTATTGACAGTTCAAGGATAAAATAAATGATATTATATGGGAATAACATAGGACCTTCCCCAAGGTATATCTATTATGGTTTTCCTTTTATAGAGCAATGCATTTGGGTTCATCTCATAGGAAAAGCATAATCCATCTGCTAGAAAGATCACAGGCACTGCTGATATATGCGCATAATTATTGCGGTAACTCACATCTTTATTGTTTCTCATGTAGACAGCTGCTAAAACCTGAATGCTGCAAGAAAGATGACTAGCGCTAGTACACCCTGCCGTCACATCCACTCATCATCCTGGATCACAGGCATACAGTAAACATAAACAAGGGTCAAAACATTGCAAAAGGTGTAAAAATACAGTTTTGTAGTTAATGGATGCACTTGAATTAATGATAGAGTAATTACATTGCTGTGTGTGCGGTCAGGTCCTCACTGCCAAGGAACCTTCCAGTGGTGTAAACCAAAGAGAGAAGGAACCACACTTCAGACTCTTTGATGTAAAAAAATATAATGTTTACACTCCTCAACTTTGATCCAATAAGGAAATGTTGTGGAATTATGGAAATCACAAAATCAGTAGACATGTTAATGATGTGTAAATGCTGAAAAAAATCAAAACATCTCATTTTATTCAAGTATGAATGCCAATAACTATAGAAATGCACACATTTGCACACCTTGACTGCTGTCAGTTATTAATGTTTGTCTGAGGAATATTCTGAGTGCCGAATGCACATGGGCACACACATCATCAAGATCTGCTGCTGGCAGCTCCCTTTGCAATTGATGACCAATGACATCCTAGATGTGTTCGATTGGAGGAAAGTAAAATTGATGTCATGCCAATTAAGTGCATATATTTCTGTACGTTCATACTCTATACTAAATTTATTGAGAAGTTTTGAAAATGTAGTTACCATTTTAATATATGCATATCAGTAACATGACTATCAATCCTGTGATTACCATAATTCCCCAACTTTTCCTTCTTGGTGTTGCAATTACAATGTTGAGGCTTTTAGGGTAATGTTTTATGGGAAAAATATAGGTAAATGAAGTAAAATACCTTATAATATCTTAATAATGCTTAGGAACGGACACAGGCAGAAGAGGTCCCCTGTGCAAGAAGAATGTATGGGCACAATTCCATTTGCTTTGGAGATAGAAGTGGCCCATTTACGTCTTGGGCATCTTTGTGGCTGCACTGGTTGCACCAACGGTATGTACACTCCTGAAACGGGTGTGATGTCTTCTTGTGAAATAGATGCCTTAATTATTCAAAACTTACTACCAACTCAAAGTTTTCTCAGAATTCGGCTTCTATTTTTAGCTATTGTAATGTGACAATCATAAATGCTAAAAAAAAGACACTTGGTTTAAATAAGCTGTTCCACGTTCTGCAGACATGCAAGCGTGAAATCATTTAATCTTCAGAATAGCTCCAATCTTAATGGACAACTTTACAGCTTTACACTTAGAAAGAATCAATGCCAACTTCAAATGCTCTCCTAAAAGGATGTTTGCCACTTTCACATGAAATGTAATTGGCGATAGCAGTGTCTAGCACTAAGGACACTATACCCATTATACAGTTATCTTTCCATTTATACAGCTTTGCTAAACTCATTATGAATAAACCATTGAGTGCCTAACATGAAACTTGACTGCTGTATTTTGATACAACTATTAAGTGTGCCCTAATGGGCAATTTGCGACGTCTGCCAAGACATTGTGGGCAAAATGTATAGCTTAATAACGTAAATCAATAAGCAAACATGGAAAATGTTGGCAAAAATATGAACAAATTGCATCACATGCACACACTCTAAATTGATATAATTATGGGGAGAACATACTCAAGCATATCAGACGATGAGCACATATTTTCCATGCATGAAGTCTTCAGGTGGTCAGGAGGGTGCATTAAACATAAAATACAATTCACCCTATGTGTATACATATTTATACATATAAGTGTTGAACACAGCACCAATTTTCTAACTAAATATATTTCTAAAGGTGCTGACATTAAATTCTCACCAGTTAGTATCAGCCCATCCAATCCACACAGGCAAAGAACTCAAACCATAGATGTCCATAAACTAAGTTATGTGTAATAATGAGAAATGACAAAGGGAAAAAGTATTGAACATGTTTACTGAAATTTAATTAATTCTTCCTACAAAAGCCTTTGTTGGTGAGGACAGTTTCAAGACCCCCTGCATGGAGAAACTAGTTGCATGCATTGCTCAGGTGTCATTTTGGCCCATTCTTACACACAAACACTCTTCAAATCCTGAAAGTTCTGTTGGCTCCTTCTATGACCTCAGAGCATTACTTCCTTTCATACATTTTCTACTGGTTTCAGGTCAGGTGATTGGCTGGACCATTCTAGCATCTTTTTTTTCCTTCTGTCACGATTCATTTTTGGATTCGTGACAGCTCTGGCTCTGCTTTAATTTAAACGTTGCATTTTGCTTTTGTGCCAGCAAGGGTTAATGTCAGTTTCCTTGCTGGCAGCTGCTTTGTTGCTAGGTCAGCTGATGTGGGTGGTGACCACTCCCACCATCCTTTAAATAGTCACGTGACGCATCAGCTGACTGTTAGTAATAGAGTTTTTCTATGCAGACCAGCTTAGGAGTTTGCAGCTCTCTGGTGTCAGTGCTGTATCTGCTATTTCTGTGGAATCGGGATCCTGTTTCCATGTCCTCTGCTGTGTGAAGCTTGGCAGTGGAGCCTGGAGCTAAGTTACTTGTTTACTTACCTTGTCTGTCTCGTGCTTGTCACTACCCCTTGTGTTTACACCATCTGCAGTGGTGAGGCCAGAGTCCTTGCGGGCTAGTGCACTATCCAGGGTTAAGTGAGGTGACAGGGACTAGGCACGTGACGGTGGCGAGGGGAAGAACCCACATAGGGTGTTAGGAGAGCTTAGAGATAGGCACAAGCTGTGTTAGGAGGTGCCCCATTCTTTGTTCCCTACTGTAAGGGCCTTCCTCTTCCTCTTTCCATCCCATTGTTGATGTTTTTGTGCCATCTGCTGGACTGACCCTTGTGGGTCGTGACACTTTCTCTGAAACCAAGAGAGTTTCATTGGCTGTATGTTTGGGATCATTATCTTGCTGAAATGTCCACCCTCTTTTCATCTTCATCATTCTGGTAGGTGGCAGCAGATTTTTATCAAGAATTTCTCGGTACTTTTGTCCATTCATCCTTCCTTCAATGATATGAAGTTTGACAGTGCCGTATACTGAAAAACAGCCCCATACCATGATATTCCATCCTCCAAATTTCACTGTTAGTATGGTGTTTTGGGGATGATATGGAGTGCCTTTTGGCCTCCAAGCATGATGTGTATGATGGCATCCAAAGAGTACAATTTTGGTTTCATCTGACCATACTATATTTTCCCAGTGTTTCACAGGCTTGTCTAAATATTGGTGAGGAAAGAAAATCCAGCTTCTTGAAAATTGCACAAATTTAATTGGAAAAATCGATAAAATCAATACATAGTATTTGAATAAGCAGCACAGCAACATGTTTGAAATGCACATAGCATTCTTTGTCAGAGTTGCAAACCAAATGACTGCACCATTTTAAATCACCCAGCACCAATGGAATCACATCAAAGATTTTTTACATGATTTCATTTATCTACATTTGGTTCTATGGATTCTGTGCTTTAACATGCCTGGAGCTGGGGTGAGCTTTCTTTTTGCTTTCATATTGTCTAAGTATTGTTGAGAAACTTTATACTCGTTTGAACATACTTTATGTTCAGCAATGGAGTCTTGTGTGGTAAGCATGCATACAGGCCATGGAGGTTGAGTATATTACTTATTGCTTTCTTTGAAACATTTGTACCTGTTGATTCTGGGTCTTTCAGTAGCTCCTCACAGGAGGTCCTTGGCTCATGGACAAGTCTTCTGATAATTCTTTTAACTCCTCTGTCTGAAATCTTGTGGGGAGCATCTGGTCCTGGCTGGTTTATGGTGAAATTATGCTCTTTCCACTTCTGAATTATGTTCCCAACAATGTTCACTGGAACCTTTAGTAGTTTAGAAATTTTTCTGTAACCAATGCCATCAGTACATTTTGCGCCAATAAGGTTGCAAAGGCCTTGAGACAGCTCACTAGTTTTATCCATGATGAGATATTTCTTGTGGGGCACCTTGGTAATGAGACACCTTTTTATAGGCCATCAGTTGAACCAGCTGATATAATTTTTCACTAAGTGACAGAATTACTTTGTAATTACTGATAGATTTCAGCTGGTGTCATGACTTTCCATGGCTTATTGCACCTTTATTTCTTTGTGTGTTCAATACTTTTCTCTGTTCCATATCTCATCTTTAAACATAACAATTTATGGACCTGTTTGGTTTGATTTCTTTGCTTGTATGGGTTGGGTGAGCTGTTACCGACATCTGGTGAGAAGTCCACAGCACCTTTAGAATATATTTACTTAGAAAATACGTAAATGTTTGTTGAATTGAATATGTGAACAATATGTGGACTATATCACATCAAATTCAGGCAGTTTCAGAGGGTAATACAACATACTTAGGATCCTACTATTGATTTGGATGAGACTTTACTGGCTTAATGATAAACTGTCCTGCATGTAAGCATTGGAGTGTGCATGTAAGAAGTCACAAGCAGCGGGGAAAAACCTGCCCTCTAGTCACTGGCTTTCTGACATGTTGTAATTACAACTAGAGATGAGTCAATTGATTTACTCTAAATTTCTGAACATTTGTATGTCTCAGCAAAGTCAAACAATCTGTGATTCGATTTGCATGGATGACAAAAAACGATGCCCGCAGAAACTTTAACTGCAAATGCGTCCTTGGACGCGCATCCAGTTGAAGTATATTGCTCCAGACAGACCCATTCAGAAGCTAGCAGCTGGCGTCAGCGTGCACGTGACTTGAGGCGCATGGCAGTAATGTCATACGTTCCCGCCGCTTGCACGCTGAAGTCAACTGCCTGCTTCAGAAGAGGGCACTGCACAGCGGCGGAGCAGAAGGAAGGTGAGTGCTATTTTTAAAATCAGTGAGTACACAGTGGCCATACTACTACTTGGATGACTATGGGCTGTGCATTATACTGTATGGAGGACTATGGGCTGTGCATTATATTAGAAGGATATGTGCTGTAAATTATACTGTCTGGAAGACTATGTGTTGTGCATTATATTATATGAAGGATATGGACTGTGTATCATACTGTATGAAGGACTATGGGCTGTGCATTATATTATATGAATGATATAGGCTGTGTGTTATATTAATATGGAGGTGCATTATACTATATGGAGGACTATGGATGGTGCATTACGGTATATTATTTTGAGAACTATGGGGTGCATTATACTATATAGAGGATTATGGGCTTTGCATTATACTATATGGAGGACTATGGGCTCTGGCGCCAGCATCCCTGCGCACTTCCTCCGGCAAGAACGCCGACTTACTTACCACCGCAACCCCCGTCTCGTACTTCCTCCCTCTTCTCCTGCTGCCCGGGGTCTGGGCATGGCTCACAGATTCCCAGGCACTGTGCTTAGGGTGCGCATTCCTGCCCTCTTAATGGGACAGAGCAAGCCGTCTTAAAGTTTCCCCAAAGGCTGGGAGACACTTATTATTTAAGGCCCCTGTTGGGAGGTGCCTGAGCAATGTGTTTTGTCAGTTAGTCTGCATGTTTGCTAGTTCTCAGGTCCCCTGTCTGTCTCGTTCCTGCTAGTATCTGCCTGTACCTACCAGTACCCTCTTGCTCATTACTGCTTGTGCATTCCAGCATACCTGCCTGCACCTGCCTTGCCAGTCAGTATACCAGCAGTACTTGCCTGCACCTGCCATGCCAGTCTGTAAAACAGCTGTACCTGCGTGCACCTGCCATGCCAGTCTGTATACCAGCCGTAGCTGCCTGCACCTGCTGTGCCAGTCTGTCTACCAGACTTACATATCTCCACCTGCCATACCTGTCTGCATACCAACGGTACCTGCCATGCCAGTCTGTATACCAGCTGTACCAGCCTACACCTGCCTTGTCTTTTTGTGTTCCTGCCATGCCTGCCTTTACTTGTCAAGTCCACCCATTCATGGCAGTTCTATCTTCCTGCCACCTTGGGGGTCAGCTGCAGGGGCTCTAGCGAAGAGTCAGGTGTTCACCTAGTCACATTCCTCCAGGCTCTCCTCAGGCCACAGCACAGTGGTTCCACTACCATGGACGTTGCATGGGCTGTGCAATATACTATGTGAAGGATTATGGAGAGAGCATTATATTATATGGAGAACTATAGGATGCATCATACTACATGGAGGAAGATGGACAGTGCATTATACTATATGGAGGTCTATGGGCTATGAATTATACTATATGAAGGACAAAGGGCTGTGCATTATACTATATGAAAGACTATTGGCTGTGCATTATATTATATGAAAGATATGGGCTGTTTATTATAATAACATGAAGGACTATGGGCTGTGCATTATACATAGATGTGCTTTATACTATATGGAGGAGTATGGGAGGGTGCATTATATATATGGAGGACTGTGTTAGGTGCATTATATTATGTGGAGGACTATGTGGTGCATTATACTATATTAACTACTATGGGCTGGGCATTATACTATATGAAAGACTGTGGTCTGCATTATATATGGAGGACAATGGAGGGAGGGTGCATTATTACATGGAGGACTATGTGGTGCATTATATGGAGGACTATGGAATGCAGTATACTATATAGAGGACTATAAGAGCTGCATTATATTGCATGGAGGACTATGGGGTGCATTATACTGTATGGAGGACTATGGGGGTGTATTATACTATATGGAGGACTATAAGGGTTGCATTATACTATAAGTAGGACTATGGGATGTGTGTTAAACCATATGGAGGACTATAGGGAGTACATTATACTTCTCCTTTGGGGCTCCATGACTTCTATATATGCCCCTGGAGAGTATAATGGTTTATTTTTTCTATATATTAAAGAACATTAGCAGAATGGGGGACATATACCAGGATGGGGCCCAGGATAAGAGACATATATACCAGGATGAGGAAAATATGGATGAGGGACATATATACCAGGATGAAAGGCACATATATATTCAGGATGGGGGGGGGGGGGGGGTTCCTAGTGCTGCAATGGAGCCTATCAGACTCTAGCTAGGCCACTGATGAAATGTAATCGCTCCCATGCTGTGAGTGATTTGTATTTTCTGGGTCACAGCCTGTAAGTATGTTTGGGTTCCTTTTTTTCCTGTGCACCTGACACTGACATGATTTATACTGCGTGGGCGGACAGGATAATAAATTAATGCTGCAGAAAAAGTTCTAGGCTGAGTAACTGCATTAAGATATTTTTAGCCCTCAAAGAGTTTTATGGTAAAAATAAACCCTTGCTGTTTGCTTCTTTTGAGGTTAATACTTGCAGACTACAATCGCACATATACAGTACAAATAAGTTCTCCTGCTACCTTTATTTATCCATAGCTTGACCACAATTTATTGATCTCCTTCAATTCTAGTGAATAAATATTCATCATAAAACCCTGTGTTGATCTAAGTTCAGGTCACTTGAACCATGGAAGGTCTTCTGTTGTGACCACAATATGAACACTAAAATTAACTGTTGTTACTACTGCCTGAAATGGCATACCAGAAATTGTTACAAGAGAGCTGAGCAGCAGGTATATGTTCTTCTGGCTCATGTATCATATAGTTGGTTCTCAGAGACAAAGTTCTCCTTTGAGTGGACATGTGTACCTCTGTTCTGTTTTTTACACAGTCCATACTCATCTCTACTTCCATTTTCTATTGTAACAACATCATAGATGTCAGGAATTGCCGCTTAGACAATTAGTGACCGAAGGGGCATATTTATCTTATGAGTCGAAACAAGAGGTGGACCTGATAAGCATTGCGCTACAGGGTATCAGTAGCGTTCGTTTTTTTCTATTTTTTCAGTCTGTTGAAACTATTTAAGAAATTATTTCTTTTCACTGGACACATAACATACAATAATTTTTAATAGTTACGGTAACTATAAAATATTATTTACCATTCATACAGTTCATTATTCAAAAACTGGACCAAAGCCGAAGCATAATGATCTCACTATTCTGAGATCGCTTATCGGCCATCACCTCAAGGTGCCATGGCTTAACATTAAGGCTGCCGTCACACTAGCAGTATTTCGTCAGTATTTTACATCAGTATTTGTAAGCCAAAACCAGGAGTGGAACAAATAGAGGAAAAGTATAATAGAAACATATGCACCACTTCTGTATTTATCACCCACTCCTGGTTTTGGCTGAGAAATACTGATGTAAAATACTGACCAAATACTGATAGTGTGACGGCAGCCTTAATGTCATTCATAAACAGAACCACACTATACTTGTACAATATATGACACTTCAGCCATAAGTTTCATTTCAAAAGTATGCTCTAAGCAAACACTAAAACTTGCTTGAAAATATTCACTTTTTTGTATGTAATACATGCTACGTTTTTCCCAATCACCTTCCCATTGAAAACCTCCTGTCTAGTGCATTTAAATAAATCACTATAATAATGAAATGTTCTGTATAAAAAGTACATTCTTAAAAAAAACCTGTCCCCAATAAAAGGCACAAAGCTATTAAATATTTAATCTCCTATAATAAACATAAGCAGATGACTTATCTTAAGTGAATGCGCCATTTGTGTGATACTATTAATGAAAAAAAAACAGTTTTTTTTAAGAAGCAGAATTCATATCATATGTTGTTTTTGTAACTGCGGGCAGAAAATGTGGAATGTAATGACAAGTAGCTGCATATCTTAAACCA
Organism: Ranitomeya imitator; assembly: GCF_032444005.1. Classification (NCBI taxonomy): domain Eukaryota; kingdom Metazoa; phylum Chordata; class Amphibia; order Anura; family Dendrobatidae; genus Ranitomeya; species Ranitomeya imitator. Next base: position 121,209,000 of record NC_091287.1, read on the forward strand.
AATCTAGCAGTAATAATGACAGTAGAATGAGTGAAATTCTGTTTTACAAAGAGAACAATCTGCCATTTTAGAATTCGACAATCTGCAGCATGACTAACGCTTGACACAATAAATTTGCTGGTCTGCCGTAGATTCCCAGCTATTTTCCAAACCGCTGGTTATAGAAATGTAGTAGGACTACATTTGTAAAGCTCAACGAGTTTGTCATTTGGTATGTTGTGGTATTGCACCAAAAAGTAAGCGATTGATAACAAACTCAGCTTTGCTAAACCTGCAATTGTAAGCTTAACGGGTTGTACACTACTGGACAACTCCTTATTAATGGGCCCAGGTATGTGAAAAGAAGAAACAAAAACAATTCTCACTTCCTGGACAAGCACTACTTCCCTGTATTTAACTCTGCGTCTCCTGTTTATTCCCTAGCATCAACTTGTGGCTATCTCCAGCAGTTCCAACAGAGCGCGAATGGAGCTACTGCTATTCCATTCAAGTCTAAGACAAACTTCCCCTTTTTGGCAATCGGTGGAGATCAACCCTCCACCAATTTAGAAGTAATCATCTATCCTGTGTATAGGTAATACATTTTTTTAATCTGTAATATCCCTTTAAGAAGTGATACTAGCCTTCACTGATCCCTGTAGCTCTGTTCTGATGTTTGCATAGTCCATAATCATCTCTATTTTTCCTAGAAGAACACGGAGCTGCAGGGATCGGTGAGGCTTAGCATTACATCATTTATTTTTCTAAATCAATTGGAAACACTTGAACAATTATTTGAGTTTGTCATAGTCAATGAGTTTGTCATTTATTGTTGTTATGGTTAATATTTTATACCTTGTTTTGATTATCATTTAGACAATTCTATATCTTTATATGGTTATGAAAACCAAGATTTAAAAGTTATAGCAAAATGCATTTCCAAGACATGGGGCTAGTGGTTCTGCATATCCACATACAGGTTATCTATGGGTTTCTTTCTGATTTTGTATGCCCTGTTTTCCCATACAACACCCTGATGGGTCATTTTACTTTGGGGAGTTCTATTTACTAATTCCATGATTGAAACTCTTTAGGAGCTTGTTTGTCACTTATATTTGCCTGCTTTTTACATGGATCTAATGTTATTCAACAGTGTATTTATAGCCTACAATCGGCTACCCTTATGTGTATGCCATCTTTTTGCTTCATTTTTTACTTGTGTTCTTCGATTCCCATACCTGTTACTATTTAATGTGGATGCGCAGTTCATTGACTCTGTGCGCCATTTTCCTCTAACTTTTTATGTACTCATTGTACTGAATTATTGTCGTGTATGTGATTAATAAAATAATGTTTTTATATTACACCCTGGACTTTGTACTCCAAGTCTCTTTTAGGATGCAGACCATGGATTTAGATAGGACTCGTGTTATCAAAACTTGTGGGTGAGATAAGCAGGCGTCTTTGTAGGAACTGTGCAAGACAGCACCGTCGCTTCTAATATCTTTTGTATGATAATTAACATTCTAAGAAGTTAATTACGCAAATAGATATTAGCCAATAAGTAATAGACAAGTATATTTTAGTGACTCTATTGTATTCTAAGAGTATAAAAAGTCCGGCGATGTATAATAGCAGTAACAGGATTCAAGGGCCCCATTATATGGTATTGTGTGCTGTATTACCTTTGGAAGAAGAAGTTACTACAGATGAGGGCTTTGTAGAGGATTATTGGGAGTAATATCTGTTAATCTTTAAAAAACAAACTAAACAGGGGCTTTCACAACAATATATGTTGCTGAAACCCATTACGTTCAATGGATGAAAAACGCTGAAAAAACACTGAAAAAACGCTTAAAGAAGTGACATGCTTCATTCTGCAATAATCAAGCAAAGCACAAAATACTGAATTTCTGAAATCTCATAGAGTTTGTAAAATGTAGCTGAAAATTTGCATTAAAAAAAGCAGCAAAAACACCACGCGTGAACATGCCCCTAACGTACAAAGTCCATTCTATGCCTTAATAGCGGTTACGCACACTGGAACAAGTATTTTTTATATTACACCAGTTGATAACCTAGGAGTAAGTCAGAACTTCTTACTCAGACCAATATACCCTCCCAATCTCTCTATTGGCAGCAATGAAGTTATTACGTTTGCTCAATTTCCTGCCTTATAAATTGCAGCATAAATTACTGTAGTGTTGTGATTGATAGGAAATGGTTAAATGCGATTGATGAGTGTTATCAAGACCTTTTCACGGCCTTTATTTTGTGTAATTACCTATATTGTGTCTTGTATGCATTAGAGTGAATATTTTAGCATCAAATAAAACTGTTATAAAACATATTCATAAGACACTACCAACCTTTCGTTTTATGGTTATGAATCATCCGCCATTGCTTGTAATTCCCATCTGAAGCTCTCTGTCTCCTGTCTGCGGTGTCATCAGGACAAGCGTACGTCAAGCCATCTCATTGCTTATGCATTCATTTCCTGCATCTCGCGGAACTCTGGACTGAGCTTCCTGTTCTGGAGAAAATGAGAAAATCACAATCAATGACTGCCCAGGGACACACAAGTCACGTAAAAGGTACAGGCAGTGACTGTTACTGCTGAACAATATAGCATGAAATTAATCCCAATATTTCCAGCTCTTTTCTTTATACAGAGGTAAAAAAAAGTAGAAATTTCATCTGGTTTGGTGGTAGCTGATATTCTTAGACTACAGCAATGCAGAGTGGGCAAGAATAGAATGCTATAACGCTAACAATGACTTATAAAGCTGCCCGTAAACTGTCCTATCTATACACATCCTAATCTGCTACCTGCCCTCTCCTGATCTCTGGTCCTCACCATACCTCGTCTCCTCCTTTCTGCTCCTCACTCAGCCATTTCTAAAAAATCTCCAGTGCATCTCTAGAACTTGCTGCCACAAGTGATCAGACTCTTCCCCATCTTTGAAATCTTTATATGCAACCTGAAAATACTCCAGTTTAATAATTTTTTGCTTAAAGGGATAGTCCGATACCTATAATGCTGTTTATAAGTAACCATCTTAAACCCCTAACAACTTTTGTAATTTGCTCTATTATAAAATTCCCAGTCGTTCTCCCCATCCTGCTATTCCTTAGATTTGCTTTTTTACTTTACGTCCTGTGAGGTTTCATTTAGAGGAAAATCTCCAACACGACATCAAAAGAGGATGGCCCTACAGTGACTGACATTTAACTTTTACCAACTCTTCTATCCCTCTCGAAACAGGATGTCATCAAGGGGTGGCGCTGTGGGCACTTACCACAGTCTCTGTCACCAGTGACCCCTGATGATATCCTGTTACAATGTGGTGATGGAGAAGTGACCTCAGCCTTTGTCTCCATCATCAATATCTTCAGTGGTGCCACAACAGTTCTGTGACTGTTGCCACAGTCCCTGATTTTGACACCACCACCTCTTTCCCTGAAACAAATCATCATCAAGGAGTGGTGATAGAAGCATTGTGAGTGATAGCAGTGCCGCCCCACAGCTTCTATCACTGCCCTGAAACAAATCATCAGGGGCGATGTTCGGATCACTCACCCTGCTTCTATCACAGTCCCCTAATGACATTTTGATTCAGGTAGAGAGGCAGTGGTGTCTATAGCAGGGACTGTGTTAGTGGGGATAGAATATACAGTCATTTCTTTATCAAAGCCCCTGAAACAGTACGTCATTAGAGGATAGACGTATCGAAGCTGTGATAAGTGACAGTAGCGTTATCCCCTTACGACATCTTGTTTTAGGAGGAGTGATAAAAGTTGCACTGCCGGGCCATGCTCCTCTGATTTCCCATTTCAGACTTCCCTCAAACAAAACATCACAGGAAGTAAAGAAAAAACGCACATATAGGGATTAGCAGGATAGCAAGAATTTTAGGAAATTTTTATAATAAAGCTACTGTAATTACAGAAGCGGTTAGGGCTTAAAGACAAATATTTATAAAAGGCTTTATAGGTACTGGACCTCCCCTTTAACACATCAGTAGAGATGCTTCATGTCACTAGCAGGCCCTATGATAACATATTTTGTAGGCTAAAAGAAGTCTACTATTGAGTGGTGGGGGTCTTGTGCATATATCAATCTGTCTATTTCAGGATGTTTATTAATATGTCCATTTTTCTATACATTTCACTTCTGCTTAACCATAGTCTGCATGATTAGTATTCTGGCACTGTGTTCTCAGATAGGTCATATTAGGAAATTAGGACACATCTAATATTAGAGCGTTATTTTTATATATTCCCTAAGAAACACTTTCATAATGGCCTTGAATTTCTAAAGAACACATTTATGTTGAAATACCATCAACCATGGAGAACAATGTGGGGGAAGTCAAACTTTATTATGTTCATTTCTTGATACATAAAGGTCAGATGCTACATAAACAGACATGATAATGGGAGAATTGCATGGTGCATTAATGGGATGTCTCTAACAGAAAGAGTAAAGGCCACCATAAACAATAAATAGCTATAGGCCAACTCCCCTATACATGGGAATATTCATCTTGGCTGAACGCCCCTGTATTCTCTTCTGTCCTTTTTCAGACTCCTCTGACAGAGGCTTATTTTCACAAAAGGATTGGTTGTTGCAATTCCAACCGCCGGATCCTTCTCTTCCTAGTATCACAGAGTCAGAGACCCTCATACATATTACATGGCCGACCGATCTTGCAGTCCTTTAAATATAGATTTCTTCCACATTTAATAATATATAATACCAGTTTTAATCCCTTTATCATAGTTATATAGTTATATAGGTTGAAAAAAGTCATACATTCATCATGTTCAACCTTTCTCCACCAGTTATACATTCTCTACCATTTGATTAATTATAACAATGCCATTTTTAGTGAGAAAAGCATCCAGCCCTTGTTTTATGCTGTTATCTGGCATTACTACCTTTTGTGGTAGGGCATTCCACATTCTGACTGCTCTAACTGTAAAGAACCCCCTTACAATTGCATATTTTGCCATTCTAGTCAGTTAATTCTTTTCTTTTCCATTAGGTCTATGACATCATGTGATTAGTAAGGCCGAAAAAAGACATTTGTCTGACTTTGCTGAATCCGCCTAAGCTCTATGTAGATACAGGAATTATCTTTTCCCTGCATGAGTCATCCTTAGAACAACAATTATACCTCAGTACAAAGCCCCTGGCAGCCCAGCTCCACCTCCCCTTCAACTCCTGACCCTTCGCCAAGGCCTTTGCAGTGATGCAGAATTTTAGCTTTAATGATGACTCATGCAGGGAAAAGAGTTGTTCATACATAGAGCTTAGCAGATTCAGCTAATCTGCATGAGTCATTATTAGAACTATAATTCTATCTCAAGTCCCTTGCAGTCCAGCTGCACTTCCCCTTCAACTCCTGACCCAGACTTCCTGCTTCTACAGAGAGCTTAGAAGGATTCAGCCAGTCAATCTGTTTTTAATCATGTGATGTCATAGACCTAATGTAAAAGAGAAGAATTAACTGGGTAGAAAGACAAAATGATCAACTGTAAGTACACAGTTCTATATAATATGATGATTGCAATGTATTAACAAGATAAAAACTTTGATGTGAGTGCTTCTTTAACCCTTTCACGACCTTTGGCGCAAACTTACATCATGGCAATCGTAGGAGTGGTACCCGCACCACCTCTGGGCCATTTAACCTCCTAAATGCTGCAATCGATATCAACTGCAACATTTAGAAGGCTAGAAGAGAGAGGGGAGTCCCTCTTCCTTACAATCGGTGCCCCCCTGATGTCATTGCAAGGGCCGAATCGTTGCTATGGCAACCGAGGTTGTCATAATGACCTTCGGGTCTGCCAGGTACGGCAATACTTTTAGACCATCCTGCAATGCATTATACCAGCAATCAAAGTACTAAAAAGTAAAGTTCCATAGAGGGACTAAGTAAAAAAGTAACAAAAACAGTTTTAAAATATTGTAAAAACATTTAAAAAATCACAAAAAAAAAAAAAAAAATGAATAAAAATTATTATAGAGATAAATACATATATTTATGTAAAAACAAAAATAAACAAAAAAAGTACACATATTTGGTATCGCCACATCCGGAACGACCTGAGCTATAAAACTGTCACACTACATAACCCCTTCAGTGAACACCGTAAAAAAAAAAATCAGGCAAAAAAATATGCTTTTTCATCATAATGACAAAGAAAAAGTGGAATAAAACGCGATAAATAAATTGAATGTTAATAAAAAAGTTAAAGTTCTCAAAATACACAGATGCAAAAACATTTTTTTCTAAAAAGTTTCTATTGTGTAAAAGAGCCAAAACATAAAAAAAAATAAATGTGATATCACTGTTATAATAATAATAATCTTTATTTATATAGCACCAACATATTACACAGCGCTTTACAGTTAACAGTTTCAAACACAATAGTCACTCATAAGTAACAACGATAACAATACAATAATTAAAGCAAAATAAGACGCCCCTGATCGTGAGAGCTTACAATCTACAATAAGGTGGGGGAGATACAAAGTACACGTGTGTATTTACAATGATGTATTTACAATGATGGTCCAGCCATCTTCAGGGAGTGGGGGATAGATGGAACTAGTGAATGAGCTACACACACACACACAAACCTAAAATGGCTTTGATTAGGGAACGTGATAGGCTGCTCTGAACAAATGAGTTTTGAGGGAGCGTCTAAAGCTATGCAAATTGTGGATGGTCCTAATATCTTGGGGTAGGGTATTCCAGAGGATTGGCACGGGAGAAGTCTTGGAGTCGGGAGTGGGAGGTACGGATTAGTGCAGAGGTTAGTCGAAAGTCATTTGCAGAGTGCAGAGGTCGGATAGGCCGATAGACAGAAATGAGGGAGGAGATGTAAGGGGGTGCCGCACTGTGGAGAACTTTGTGGGTGAGAACAAGTACTTTCAATTGGATCCTATAATGAATGGGCAGCCAGTGTATCGACTGGCGAAGAGCAGACACGTCTGAATACCGATTAGCTAGTTGGACAACCCTGGCTGCTGCCTTAAGGATAGACTGGAGAGGGGAAAGTCGAGTAAGGGGGAGGCCAATTAATAGAGCATTGCAGTAGTTCAGGCGGGAGTGGATCAGGGCGACAGTGAGGGTTTTTGTTGTTTCCATGGTGAGAAAAGGGCGGATTCTAGAGATGTTCTTTAGGTGTAAGCGGCAAGAGCGGGCAAGAGATTGTATATGGGATGTGAGGGAGAGATCGGAGTCAAACACAACACGCAGACAGCACACCTGCTGCTGGGGTGTTATTATGGTGCCACCCCCGGAGAGGGAAATGTCAGATTTAGGGAGGTTGGTAGATGGTGGGAGCAGAAGAAGTTCAGTTTTGGTGAGGTTGAGTTTCAGATAGAGTGGACATGATGTTGGAGACTGCTGACAGACAGTCGCTGGCATTCTGTAGTATAGCGGGGGTAAGGTCAGGGGATGACGTGTATAGTTGTGTGTCATCAGCATAAAGATGTTACTAAAAGCCAAATCTGCTGATGGTCGGTCTAATTGGGGCCGTGTAGAGAGAGAAGAGAAGGGGGCCAAGGACTGAGCACTGAGGTACCCCGACAGCGAGAGGAAGAGGAGATGAAGTGGAGCCAGCAAACAAAACACTGAAGGAGCGATCAGAGAGGTAGGAAGAGAACCAGGAGAGAGCAGTGTCCTTAAAGCCAAGTGACTGGAGCCTAGAGAGTAGTAGATGGTGGTCAACAGCGTCAAAAGCTGCAGAAAGGTCAAGAAGAATGAGCAGAGTGGTCACCATTACATTTTGCTATCAGAAGGTCATTGGCCACTTTGATGAGTGCAGTTTCTGTTGAATGTAGGGGGCGGAAACCTGACTGTGAAGGGTCTAGGAGTGAGTGAGTGGAGAGGTAACAGGTAAGGCGGGAGTAGACTAGGCGCTCCAAGAGTTTACAGATGAAGGGGAGATTGGAGACTGGTCTGTAGTTATTTGTGCAGGATGGATTGAGAGAGGGTTTCTTTAATAATGGAGTAATGATAGTGTTTGAAGGAGGATGGGAAAATGCCTGAGGAGAGGGAAAGATCAAAGATTGTAGTTTGGTGAGTTGTGACGACTAGAGAGAGGGACTGGAGGAGATGAGAGGGAAAGGGGTCAGCAGTGCATGTAGTCGGACGAGAAAAAGAGAGGAGCCTGTAGACTTCTTCTGTGATGGGATCAAATGTGGAGAGTGAGCCAGGGGAAAGGCAGGGAGGGAAGGGAGTTACTGAACTTGGTGGTTGGGAGCGGATTTCCAGACGGATGTTATCTATTTTCTCTATAAGGTGGGAGGCCAGGTCATCAGCACAATCATACTGACCAGAAGAATAAAGCTGCCTTATCACTTTTGCCACACAGAGAATGGCATAAAAAAAAAAACCAATTCCCTAGTTGCTGGTATTTGTTCATTCTGCCTCCCAAAAATCGGAATAGAAAGTGATCAAAAAATTTCATGTGCCCGAAAATTGTGCCAATAAATACATCAACTCATTCAGCAAAAAACAATCCCTCACATGACTTTGTCGGCAAAAATATAGAAAAGTCTCAAAGTATGGAGATGCAAAACCTTTTTTTGTAAAAAAAAAGTGTCTTTTACTGTGTCACAGCAGCCATCCACAAAAAAGCAATATAAATCTGGTATAGCTGTAATCGCACCAATCTAAAGAATAAAATAAACTAATTTTTTACCTTCTATTGATTTGTTTATTCTGCCTCCCAAAGATTGCAGTAAGCTACATTTATCCTGCGCTCTGTGCTGTGCGCTTACATCAGAGTTTCCATGGATATTTGTTCTCCAAGGGTCCAATAACATTCCTTCCCTTCCGAGTCTTGTCATGTAGCTAAGCAGTACTACACAGCCACATTTGCAGTATTTCCACTTTCAGCAGAAATTGTTTAACAAATTTTGGCTCCATTTTTACCCATTTCCCCATGCGAAAATGTAAGATGTGGGGCTAAAACAAAATTTTTGTGGTAAGAATGGAATTATGTTTTCTTTAACGCCCAATGGAATAAAATTCTGTGACATACCCATGGTATCAATATATTTACTGCACCATTAGATGAATTAATTGAGAGATGTAGTTTGGAAAACAGGGTCAATGTCGGGGTGGTTCTGCTGGCACCACAGGGACTCTGCCAATGTGACATGGCACCCACAAACCATAAAAACAAAATCTTAACTATAATATTGTACTCCTTCCCTTCTGAGATTTCCACTCTGCCTGAAAAATATTTCCCGATTATATGTAGGGTGTTGTCGAACTCAAGAACAAATTGCACTGAGATTCATTTTTTTCCTATTATCCCCTAGAAAAATTAAAAACGTTATGCTAAAACAACATTTTAGTGGAAAAATTTAATTATTCATTCTTCACTGCCCAATGGTATGAAATTCGGTGAGGCACATGAGGTGTCAACATGCTTACTGCACCCTGAAGTAAATTAATTGAGAGGTACAGTTTGTAAAATAGAGTCACATACAGAGGGGTTCTGCTGTTCTAGCACCTCAGGAGCTCTGCCAATGTAACATGGCACCCTCAAACCATTCCAGCAAAATCTGAACCCTAATATGGCATTCCTTACCTTCTGAGCTTTGCACTGTGCCTCTAAAGTAGTTTCTGGCCACATATGGGGTATTGGCATACTCATGTGGACAGGCTCGGACTGGTCCACCAGAGAACCCACATGCACACACATGCAGGCACACAAACTCACACAGAGCAGCTCACCTCCCGGCGTTCTGCTTCCTGTCTGAGACAGCCCAGCTGGATGATGTCATCATCCTGCGGGCTGTCTCAGACAGAAAGCTTCCAGTGAGGAAGAGGCTGCTGAGATGTGCTGCTGCTGCGGGGAGGTGATCTGTGCTGTGTGCCTGTGTGTGTGTCTGTCTGTGCGTCTGTCTGTGCCTGCATGTCTGTCTGTGTCTGTGTGTGTGTGTGCCTGCGTGTGTGTGTGTGTGATGAGCTGCTGCTGCGGTGAGGTGTGTGTGTGTGTGTGTGTGGTGGTGAAGGACAATGATATTGGTGGGGGGAGACAATGATGGAGGTGATGGGCAATGATGGTGGTGGGGGAGACAATGATGGAGGTGATGGGCAATGATGAAGGTGATAGGCAATGGAGGTGATAGGCAATGATGGTGGGGAGGCAATGATGGTGGTGGGGGAGGCAATGATGGAGGTGATGGGCAATGTTTGTGGTGGGAGGCAATGATGGAGGAGATGAAATTGGCAATGATGGTGGTGGGGGAGGCAATGATGGAGGTGATGGGCAATGATGGTGGTGGGGAGGCAATGATGGAGGTGATGATGGAGGTGATGAAATGGACAATGATGTTGGGGAGGAGGCAATGGTGGAATGGGCAGTGATGGAGGTGGTGGGGGAGAATGATAGGGGTGAAAGGGGAGAAGGCAATGATGGAGGTGGTGATGAGGACAATGATGGGGGTGGAGAGGGGCTGCATTATACTTTATGAGGGGGCTACATTATATTCTGTGGGGGACTGCATTATTCTCAGGGGACTACACTACATTATATTATGGGGGGCTACATCATGCTATATGAGGGGGCTACAGTATACTCTATGGGGGGGCTGCATTATATTCTGTGGTGGGGCTGCATTTTCTCAGGGGACTACATTATATTCTGTGGTGGGCTGCATTATATGAGGGGGGCTGCATTATACCCTATGAGTGTGCTACATTATATTCTATGGTGGGGACTGCGTTATACCTGAGGGGGTTGCATTATATTGTATGAGAGGGAACTGCATTATATTTTATGAGGGGGCTACATTATATTCTGTGAGGTGTCTACTCCAACCCTTGCTACATAATTAAGACGTGAACTACCTTATGTTATACCTTGATATTAGCGCTTTTTACCGCAATCTATTCCAGTCAAAATTGTGCTCCAGAATTCAATTGGCGCTCCTTCTCTTCCGAGCCCTGCCATGTGCCCAAACAGTAGCTTTCCAGCACATATGTGGTATGAATTTACTCAGGAGAAATCAAGCTATGAATTGTATTTTTTCCTGTTACTCTTGTGGAAAAGAAAACTTTGGAGCTAAAACAGTATTTTTGCATAAAAAAATATTTTTTCATTTTCATGGCTCAACGTTATAATATTCTGTGAAGCACATGTGGGTTCAAGGTGCTCATCACGCTTCTAAATAGGATACTTTATGGGTTTAAATACATCAGATAGGGATTATATACATTAGATAGGATTGCTCTATTATGAGTATACCTTGGCGATTGGTGGAGCAGCTTAATATACATTGTTTTGCAAAAAAACGTATTAACTAAATACCCTGTATTTTTTCATTTTTTGACTAGCACTTGCTCATTTACTGTGACTTCTTTACAACAGAGTATTTTTGACCTCGCTGTGCTCTTTTTGTGTCTTCAAGTTTCTTGGTGGTGTGAACAGGTTTCTACAGACTTGTTCACTGTGCAAGTAGCCCATGTGTTTTTGGTTCCATAATTGTTCTCTTGTTTCTACAAGACTGGGGAGTCCACCACTCCTCTGTGGGCCATTTGCACTAAAGCTGTTCCATCCTGCATGTCCACATGGATATGTTCTCTCTGAACCCTGCTTATACAGGTACTATACTGATGATCAGGTTTTTAAATACATCAGATAGGGATTATATACATTAGATAGGACTGCTCTATTATGGGTATACCTTGGCGATTGGTGGAGCAGCTTAATATACATTTTTTTGCAAAAAAACTTATTAACTAAATACCCTGTTTTTTTTTCATTTTTTGACTAGCACCTGCTCATTTACTGTGACTTCTTTACAACAGAGTATTTTTGACCTCGCTGTGCTCTTTTTGTGTCTTCATGATACTTTATGGGTGTAGTTTCTAAGATCGGGGCACGTGTGGGAGTTTACACTGTTTAGGCACATCAGGGGCTCTGCAAACTTGACATGGCAACATAAATTGTACTGTCCAATTTCTGTTACCCTTCTGAAGAAGAAATGTTTGGGGATGAAACAACATTTTTATAGGAAAAATGTATTTTTTCATTTTCACGGCTCATGATTATAAAATTCTGTGAAGCACCTGTGGGTACAAGTTGCTCCCCACACCTCTAAATATGAGTACTGTTGTTTCCAAAATAGGGTCACTTGACAGGGATTTCCACTGTTTAGGCATATCAGGGGCTCTGCAAACGCAACATGGCGTCCATTATCTACTCAACCCAATTTTGCGCTACAAAAGTTGAATGTTGCTCCTTTCCTTCCAAGCCTTGCCATGTGCACAGGACAGTAGTTTTCCCCCATATATAGGGTATTGGTGTATTCAGGATAAATTGCCAGGCACATTTTATTGCCCATTGTCTCCTGCTACCCTTTTAAAAATGCTAAATTTGTGGATAAAGCAACATTTATGTGGGAAAAGTAACATTTTCATTTTTTTTCTTCCACGCCGCTTTAATTTTTGTGAAACCTTAAAGAATTAATAAACTTCTTGAATGTGGTTTTAAGCATTTTGAGGGGTGTAGTTTTGTAAAATTGTGTTACTTTGGGGTATTTTTTTGTAACATAGGCTCCTCAAAGTCACTTCATATGGGATGTGGTCCCTAAAAAAAATTGGTTTTGTAAGTTTTGTTGGAAAAAATGAGAAACTGCTGATAAATTTTTAACCATTCTAACTTCCCAACCAAAAAAAATATATTTAAAAAAGTATGCTAATGCGAAAATAGACATGTGGTAAATGCTATTTATTAACTATTTGTGTGGTATAACAATCTGGTTTATGGGCATAAGATTCAAAGTTCTAAAACTGAAAAATTTGCTATTTTTTGACAATTCTTGGGATTTTTTCATAAATAAACCCAAATTATATCGACCAAAATTTGCCACTAACATAAAGTGCAATGTCATGAAAAGCAGTCTCATAATCACTGGGATATGTTTATGCATGTTTTAGCCTGTGCTAGCATTTCTTGTGCGGTGCTGCTATCAGTGTGTCGAGAGTGGGAGAAGAGGGTTGCATTGACAATCCTACAAAATGGGAAGCACTTTGAACACATTTTATAAGTGGTCATAAACTTGTAAATAGCTAATGAAAGAATAAAGTTACATTAAAACCAAGCACACCATTGTTTTTCTTGTGAAATTCTTAATAAGTTTGATGTGTCACATGACCTTCTTCCCATTGGAAAAAATAAAGTTGGATCCAAAATGGCTGACTTCAAAATGGCCACCATGGTCACCACCCATCTTGAAAAGTTTTCCCTCTCCCAAATACTAATGTTCCACAAAGAGGAAGTTGATATCACCAACCATTCTCATTTTATTTAGGTGTATTTCATATGAATGGCCTACCCTGTAGATTTCAACACACATGTATCAAAGCACATGAGTCCCTTTGATTATTCTAGCAGTTGGTGTAACATAAACTGTAAGTGATTGTCAGTGATTAGTTCTCATGCATAATATGACGCATCAGTTTTGCCTGGAATGGTCCTATAATAAAGATGTAGCAAGCATGCTATAAATGTTTCCTGCGCCAAACCATTATCTGTATTTCATCATGGCGTATCCTGCTATTTAATAGCTACAATGAAAAGTTAATATGAGTCCAGAATACACAATAATTTTGTTAAATGTGTCTGATTGTTTGTTAGATTGAAATTATCATTTGCTTGGGACTTACTAAATCTGCATAACACCAACAACTTTTAGAACAATATTTAGCCACCAGTCAGTAGAGCAATATTGGATATATCAATAGATCACCCATAAAAACTTGCATATGCCACATTACAGATTCTAGCCGATGATAGAATTTGGAATAAGAGTAATATTTATTGTGAATGTACACTCATTGCTCTGTACTTAAAGGTGCTCTCAGGTTCGGACAGTCCAGCTTCTTAGAAGAGACACTTGTCAATAGGTCAACCATAAAATGTCCTCCTGTTGTGACTCCCAATGGTTATCTAAAACTCTGTGAAGAAACTTGAAAGTTAATTCTCAATTTCCCCACAGCACCATCACAGGGAAAATTGAAAATTTCATGGTGACCTGTCAAATCAATGAGTTTTCTATGTAAGTCTGAATCGAATTCCCTAGAATGGTACATTAAAGAGTTTTTTCTAAGCAGACAACCTCTGCCAACTTCCCCAAAACATCTAGGAGTTTCCTAAGAAAAGAGTAGACTCTGGGAGGAGTTGACAAATATCAGAGCACACCCTAAATTCTGAGGGTGCCAGATATTTTGGTGTCCAATTGTGCTTTCATAGGAGCGTGCAATACGGTGTAGAGGAAATATGACCACAAAAAGGGATTGCTGAGCTCAAGATTCTCCTGGACTGCCCGCTTGAAAAATTGGCAAATATGTCTTGAAATGTGTTGAGAAATGGAAATAATTTTCTTGCCTTTCCATAAAAACATAGCTAAATGTAAAGGTCAAAGTTATAATTAACATCGTTTGATATGGTGCTTGAATCTAAATTGTACAGTACCAAAATCTTCCCTGGCAAATCCATATGTTATCTCAATTCTGCTAACTCACACACATTGCTAGTCAAAAAATGCTAAAGAAGTTTACATTGCAATGGTTTTACTGGTCCTGCTGCTCTGTAAAGTCCATGACTTTACAGCACTGTCAAATTTATTAGTGCTATAAATGGGATCATAATAATGACAGTACATTTATATACAAGTCAGTGTCTCTGACAGGCGCTGCCTGGCTGTTTAGACAGAGCTGTGCTTCCTGCTATGAACCTGATTTGGAAAGGTAAAAAAACAGCATGATGGACGGCATTTAGTCGTAGTGTAGAAGCTCAGCAGTTATTCCCTGTGGATTATCTGGCTTAGTAATGTGCAGCCTTTAATAAATATTAATGTCAAATACTTGCTCTTTATGTTGTAATTAAGGCGTTATAATTATTTCTAACATGTAACTGCAATTGTAAGAGGAAAATTATATAAAACTTTTCAAAAAACACTTGACATTTTGTGGTTACTTTTAAGTGCTGCTAATTAAATTGTTGAAAATCAGGGGCAGAATTCCTGAAACTTGTATGCATGTGCAAGGAAAGGCAGAAACAGAATGTTAAAATAGCTTAAAAAATTAAAGCATGAATCACAATCTCTATGTATCTCACACATCCTTAAGGTACCGTCACACTTAGCGACGCTGCAGCGATACCGACAACGATCCGGATCGCTGCAGCGTTGCTGTTTGGTCGCTGGAGAGCTGTCACACAGACCGCTCTCCAGCGACCAACGATGCCGGTAACCAGGGTAAACATCGGGTAACTAAGCGCAGGGCCGCGCTTAGTAACCCGATGTTTACCCTGGTTACCATCCTAAAAGTAAAAAAAAACAAACACTACATACTTACCTACAGCCGTCTGTCCTCCAGCGCTGTGCTCTGCACTCCTCCTGTACTGTCTGTGAGCACAGCGGCCGGAAAGCAGAGCGGCGACGTCACCGCTCTGCTTTCCGGCTGACCGACGCTCACAGCCAGTACAGGAGGAGTGCAGAGCACAGCGCTGGAGGACAGACAGCGGTAGGTAAGTATGTAGTGTTTGTTTTTTTTACTTTTAGGATGGTAACCAGGGTAAACATCGGGTTACTAAGCGCGGCCCTGCGCTTAGTTACCCGATGTTTACCCTGGTTACCAGTGAAGACATCGCTGAATCGGTGTCACACACGCCGATTCAGCAATGTCTGCGGGGAGTCCAGCGACCAAATAAAGTTCTGGACTTTCTTCCCCGACCAGCGACAGCACAGCAGGGGCCTGATCGCTGCTGCCTGTCACACTGGACGATATCGCTAGCGAGGACGCTGCAACGTCACGGATCACTAGCGATATCGTCTAGTGTGACGGTACCTTTAGAGTCTGGGCTGGTCATGGTCTCCTGCTGCTGGGACCCAATGCACCCAATAGTTAGATCAGTAGGCCATTTGTCTTGTGCATACTCTGGGCAGGCTGGGTACTGAAGAAAGTCGATGCTTGCATCAGCTAGTATTTGAGACTAATCGATTACACCTAGATGGTAAAAGCAGTTGTCTGGCAGACACTGCTTCTCATAACCAGCTATACTATACTGGCTTTTCAAGGGGAAAAATTATATTGGCAGCTGTACCTTTGCAAAAAGGCTAATGTATTATATTAATGGATATGAGCCTATAGTGGATTTAACCTATTTTTTTGCACATATAATATACTAGCTTTTTCCAGCCAGCTAACGCTCGGCACGCTCATTGCTATCTAATTAACGCTGCTGGTGATTAAAGTAAATAATGACAATATTCAATAGCGCTTACGCAGGTGGTAAATTAACTTAAAATGAAGTTAATAACAGTGTGTGGATAGAGCCTCGTGTGGTAATGTGTGTGGATGGAGCCTCGTGTGGTAATGTGTGGGGATGGAGCCTCGTGTGGTAATGTGTGGGGTCGGAGCCTCCTGTGGTAATGTGGGGGAGTGGGATTATGTGTGGTAATGTGGTGGGGGGGGGATTTTGTGTGGTAATGTGGTGGGGGGGTGAGATTGTGTGTGGTAATGTGGTGGGGGCAGGATTGTGTGTGGTATTGTGGGGGGGCGGGATTGTGTGTGGTAATGTGGTGGGGGGCGGGATTGTGTGTGGTAATGTGGTGGGAGGCGGGATTGTGTGTTGTAATGTGGTGGGGGGTGGGATTGTGTGTGGTAATGGGGTAGGGGGGTGGGATTATGTGTGGTGATGTGGTGGGGCAGAGCTACTGTGCAGGAGGCAGGATTAGCGAGTAATCACGATGCCTCTCATATATATATAGATTTAGCAAACAGAAAAAAGCCTGAGATAGACCAAAGTAACAAGAGTACGTCGATGTTAAATTATACTTTAACATTATTATGATGGTTGTGAAGTATGGTCCCAATGTTTTTATTGCTTAAATGTATTTGTGGATGTAATGTAGTGTGAGTGTATTAATATACAGCACTTTCTTCTGCTCTGCTGAATGACGTCACCGCTCTGCAGATTCCTCTGGATCACGCTGCGCTCTATGCGACCCAGAAGTGACTTTTACAATATAAGTCTATGGAGCAGCAGAACGAGGCACAATAGACTTTCATTGTAACTGCAACTTTCGACTCACACATAGTGTGTTGAATGAGCTGGCAGGTCTCATTTGTGATGGCGTCACTGTATATTGCCTATACTAAAGATAGCTCATTAATATTAAAATCACAGAAAACCATGTTAAAGAGAATCTGTCAGCAGGATTGTCCACAGTAACCTGCACACAGTGTCAGGTCGGCGCCATGATACTGATTACAATGATACCTTGTAATTATTCAGATTACACATCACATTATACACAGTACTGATGTCTTCAAGGGGGAGCAGGGCAATATATCCATCTCCTTACAGAAACTTAGTAACTTTTTAGGAAACTGGAAAGGCCGGCGCAAAATTTAAATAGGTTCCAAAATTTTGCCAACATATGGACCGCCAAAAAAAAGGTGATTTTTCCATACTAAGAACTGCAGTACTGGAAATTGTAAATCCTGCCATATTTTTGAATTGTTACATCTCCTGGAAAAATGTAATTGTACCTCAAGCCAAGCAGTGTCTGAATTGTAGTTCAGCAACGCATTGTCAAGCCCATAGTAACTTATGAATCAATAGAACTCAGCACAGTAAAATGATATGTAGAAGGAAACTTTCCTTTGTGAAATCTCTACCTTCTGCCGACAAAATTGGAGTAGCTTTGCAGTATACGTGGCACTGGGAATTTATAATAAGAAGTTATTAGGTTTAATGAGAAAAAGGAAAGGTTTCTCCTCTCACTCCTGAAAGCAGGAGACCAAAGTGATGAAATATATAAAGTAGAATGAATAATAAAGAAAAAAGGAATCAATTCTCAAAACTGGTCTCTTTGTCACGCATGACTACAGACAGTTCCCCTAAGTGGCAGGAGAATACAGCTTCTAGGTACAATTAGGAAAGCATGGGAATTTCCAGATCAGAAAAGATATTATATTCTGGGGATCGTGCTGATCCTCCAGCATTCCTCATGACATTTTATAAGCAGACTGTTACTGATTAATAGGAAAGACAATGCTCTGCCCGGTTATGTTATAAAAACTAGTGAAAAACAACCTGAAGAATATAGACAAGTCTACTACATATTTCTGTGAGCAGCAATATGCACCAGTGTCCTTCACCTCCTAAATTCGGTGACTTAGGCTTAATATGGTCATAAACTGAGAAATCTTGGATGTGATACCATCTCTGGCTCTAATACAGGGCTCTAACCGACAGCTTGTCCTGCACAGACAATTAGGCTGTGTTCAGAGTTTTTACACAGTTCCATTATGATTTTTTATATGAGATCTCTTTTTTTCTCTGTAAATACTGTTATACCCCCAAAAAGTCAAAAATATTCTAGACATGATACCTTTGTTGGCTAACCAGAAAAAAATACAAGCTTTCAAAACACAGAAGCTCCTTCATCAGCCAGGTTCACAAATTAATTTCCTTGGCTAATCTTTACGAGGCATCACCCCATCTTTTCCATGTACAAATGTGCTGTTATAACATCTCTTAAATTTTGTGCCTTTAACCCCTTCCCAACCTGTGACACAGCGTATGCGTCATGAAAGTTGGTGCCAATCTGACCTGTGACGCATATGCTGTGTCACAGAATGATCGCGTCCCTGCAGATCGGGTGAAAGGGTTAACTCCCATTTCACCCGATCTGCAGGGACAGGGGGAGTGGTAGTTTAGCCCAGATGGGGTGGCTTCACCCCCCCGTGGCTCCGATCGCTCCGATTGGCTGTTGAAAGTGAAACTGCCAATCAGAGCGATTTGTAATATTTCACCTATTATAACTGGTGAAATATTACAATCCAGCCATGGCCGATGCTGCAATATCATCGGCCATGGCTGGAAACATTGATGTGCCCCCACCCCACCCCACCGATCGCCCCCCCAGCCCTGCGATCTGTCCTTTACACTGCTCCACTCCCCTCCGTCCTCCTGTCTGCTCCCCCCGTGCTCTTGTCCGCTCACCCCCATGCTCCAATCACCCCCCCGTGCTCCATCCACCTCCCCTGCAGTCCGATCCACCCCCCGATGCTCCAATCCACCCCCCGTGCTCCGATTTACCCCCCCATGCTCCGATCCACCCCCCGTGCTCCCCCCCACCCCATCATACTTACCGAGCCTCCCGTGGTCCTTCCGTCTTCTTTCCTGGGCGCCGCCATCTTCCAAAATGGCGGGCGCATACGCAGTGCGCCCGCCGAATCTGCCGGCCGGCAGATTCGTTTCAAGTGCATTTTGATCACTGCGATAAAACCTATCGCAGTGATCAAAATAAAAAAAATACTGAATGACCCCCCCCTTTGTCACCCCCATAGGTAGGGACAATAATAAAATAAAGATTTTTTTTTCTTCCACTAAGGTTGGGGTAAGAACTAGGGGTAGGGTTAGGGGTAGGGCTAGGGGTAGGGTTAGGGGTAGGGTTTCACTGCAGTTTTACAACTGCGATTTTCTATTGGAGCAGTTGTAAAACCGCTGTGGAATCCGCAGAAAGAAGCGACATGCTGCGGAATGTAAACCGCTGCGTTTCCGTGCAGTTTTTCTGCAGCATGTGTACAGCGATTTTTGTTTTCCATAGGTTTACATTGAACTGTAAACTCATGGGAAACTGCTGCGGATCCGCAGCGTTTTCCGCAGCATATGCACATACCTTTAGAATTAGGCCATGTGCACATGGTGCGGATTTGGCTGCGGATCCGCAGCAGTGTTCCATCAGGTTTACAGTACCAAGTATACCTATGGAAAACCAAATCCGCTGTGCCCATGGTGCGGAAAATACCACGTGGAAACGCTGCATTGTATTTTCCGCAGCATGTCAATTCTTTGTGTGGATTCCGCGGCGTTTTACACCTGTTCCTCAATAGGAATCCGCAGGTGAAATCCGCACAAAAAACACTGGAAATCCACGGTAAATCCGCAGGTAAAACCCAGTGCCTTTTACCCGCGGATTTTTCAAAAATGATGCTGAAAAATCTCACACGAATCCGCAACGTGGGCACATAGCCTTAGGGTTAGGGTTGGAATTAGGGTTGTGGTTAGGGTTAGGGTGTGTTGGGGTTAGGGTTGTGGTTAGGGGTGTGTTGCGGTTAGGGTTGTGATTAGGGTTATGGCTACAGTTGGGATTAGGGTTAGGGGTGTGTTGGAAGTAGAATTGAGGGGTTTCCACTGTTTAGGCACATCAGGGGTCTCCAAACGCAACATGGCGCCACCATTGATTCCATCAATCTTGTATTCAAAAAGTCAAATGGTGCTCCCTCACTTCCGAGCCCCGACGTGTGCCCAAACAGTGGTTTACCCCCACATATGGGGTACCAGCATACTCAGGACAAACTGCGCAACAATTATTGGGGTCCAATTTCTCCTGTTACCCTTGTGAAAATAAAAAAAATGCTTGCTAAAACATCATTTTTGAGGAAAGAAAAATGATTTTTTATTTTTACGGCTCTGCGTTGTAAACGTCTGTGAAGCACTTGGGGGTTCAAAGTGCTCACCACATATCTAGATAAGTTACTTGGGGGGTCTAGTTTCTAAAATGGGGTCACTTGTGGGGGGTTTCTACTGTTTAGGTACACCAGGGGCTCTGCAAACGCAACGCGACACCCGCAGACCATTCCATCAAAGTCTGCATTTCAAAAGTCACTACTTCCCTTCTGAGCCCCGACGTGTGCCCAAACAGTGGTTTACCCCCACACATGGGGTATCAGCGTACTCATGAGAAACTGGTCAACAACTTTTGGGGTCCAATTTCTCCTGTAACCCTTGGGAAAATAAAAAATTCTGGGCTAAATAATTATTTTTGAGGAAAGAAAACGTATTTATTATTTTCACTGCTCTGCGTTATAAACTTCTGTGAAGCACTTGGGGGTTCAAAGTCCTCACCACACATCTAGATTAGTTCCTTTGGGGGTCTAGTTTCCAAAATGGGGTCATTTGTGGGGGATCTCCAATGTTTAGGCACACAAGGGCTCTCCAAACGTGACATGGTGTCCGCTAATGATTGGAGCTAATTTTCCATTTAAAAAGCCAAATGGCGTGCCTTCCCTTCCGAGCCCTTCCGTGCGCCCAAACAGTGGTTTACCCCCACATATGGCGTATCAGCGTACTCAGGACAAACTGGACAACAACATTTGGGGTCCAATTTCTCCTAATACCCTTGGCAAAATAGTTAATTCCAGGCTAAAAAATCATTTTTGAGGAAAGAAAAGTTATTTTTTATTTTCATGGCTCTGCGTTATAAACTTCTGTGAAGCACCTGGGGGTTTAAAGTGCTCAATATGCATCTAGATAAGTTCCTTGGGGGGTATAGTTTCCAAAATGGGGTCACTTGTGGGGGAGCTCCAATGTTTAGGCACACAGGGGCTCTCCAAACGCGACATGGTGTCCGCTAACAATTGGAGCTAATTTTCCATTCAAAAAGTCAAATGGCGCGCCTTCCCTTCCGAGCCCTGCCGTGTGCCCAAACAGTGGTTTACTCCCACATATGAGAAAAACAAGCAAATGTGTGCAGAAAACACACCATACATGTACCCTCTGGCTCAAGACAGGATCAGCTGTGGAGGATATCCACTAATAAAACATAAGGGAGGAAGATACTACATTTCAAGAGGTTTTGGGACTCTGCCTTTATACACATTGGGTAGGCTGGTCCCTTTAGCAAGGTCCATTTGGGGCCTGTCCTTGTTAGGACAGGAGTTACACAGGGGTTACAGGGTAGACATACCACTTGAGCCCTGCCCCTCCTCATCTAATTGGATCTTTACTGTGTCGTACGGAAGTATACAAGTGTCCGGCAGCTTGGGTGAGATCAAACCATTCTTTTTAAATTGAGCACTGGTTCACCTGAGCACTTTATATATGTTTTTTTCGTTTGTGTCCTGTTGGATGTGCATTTTTTAAGCATTTAATATTAAAAGTTATGTTTTATTAGTGGATATCCTCCACAGCTGATCCTGTCTCCCACATATGAGGTATCGGCGTACTCGGGAGAAATTGCCCAACAAATTTTAGGATCCATTTTATCCTATTACCCATGTGAAAGTGAAAAAATTGAGGCGAAAAAATTTTTTTTGTGAAAAAAAAGTACTTTTTCATTTTTACGGATCAATTTGTGAAGCACCTGGGGGTTCAAAGTGCTCACTATGCATCTAAATAAGTTCCTTGGGGTGTCTAGTTTCCAAAATGGGGTCACTTGTGGGGGAGCTCCAATTTTTAGGCACACGGGGGCTCTCCAAACGTGACATGGTGTCCGCTAAAGAGTGGAGCCAATTTTTCATTCAAAAAGTCAAATGGCGCTCCTTCCCTGCCGTGCGCCCAAACAGTGGTTTACCCCTACATATGAGGTATCAGCGTACTCAGGACAAATTGGACAACAACTTTCGTGGTTCAGTTTCTCCTTTTACCATTGTGAAATCAAAAAAATTGTTGCTAAAAGATAATTTTTGTGACTAAAAAGTTAAATGTTCATTTTTTCCTTCCATGTTGCTTCTGCTGCTGTGAAGCACCTGAAGGGTTAATAAACTTCTTGAATGTGGTTTTGTGCACCTTGAGGGGTGCAGTTTTTAGAATGGTGTCACTTTTGGGAATTTTCAGCCATATAGACCCCGTAAACTGACATCAAATGTGAGGTGGTCCCTAAATAAAATGGTTTTGTAAATTTCGTTGTAAAAATGAGAAATCGCTGGTCAAATTTTAACCCTTATAACTTCCTAGCAAAAAAAATTTTGTTTCCAAAATTGTGCTGATGTAAAGTATACATGTGGGAAATGTTATTTATTAACTATTTTGTGTCACATAACTATCTGGTTTAACAGAATAAAAATTCAAATTGTGAAAATTGCGAAATTTTCAAAATTTTCGCCAAATTTCCGTTTTTATCACAAATAAACGCATAATTTGTTGACCTAAATTTATCACTAACATGAAGCCCAATATGTCACGAAAAAACAATCTCAGAACCGCTAGGATCCGTTGAAGCGTTCCTGAGTTATTACCTCATAAAGGGACACTGGTCAGAATTGCAAAAAACGGCCAGGTCATTAAGGTCAAAATAGGCTGGGTCATGAAGGGGTTAACTTGGTAATTAATTTGTGAACCTGCTTGAGGAAGAAGCCTTTGTGCTCTGAAATCTTGCAAACACAGTGGGTACAGAAAGTATTCAGACCTCTTTGAAATTTTCACTCTGTTTCATTGCAGCCATTTGGTAAATTCAAAAAAGTTCATTTTTTTTCTCAATAATGTACACTCTGCACCCCATCTTGACTAAAAAACAAACAAAAATGAAGTATTTTATACAAATTTATTAAAAAAGAAAAACTGAAATATCACATGGCAGCCCTTTCAGAATATGTAACATGTATTGCGGTATCTTGCCTCTTTTTCCTGCTGTAAGCTCCGGACAATTCAGACAATTCTCGCAGCGGCAAGTCAGACATACAGTGGGGAAGAAGAGTATTTAGTCAGCCACCAATTGTGCAAGTTCTCCCACTTAAAAAGATGAAAGAGGCCTGTAACTGACATCATAGGTAGACCACAAGTATGAGAGTCAAAATGAGAAAACAAATCCAGAAAATCGCCTTGTCTGATTTGGCAAGATTTACTTTGCAAATTATGTTGGAAAAAAATATTTGGTCACCTAAAAACATGCAAGATTTCTGGCTTTCACAGACAGGCTCCTCTGTCCTACACTGATAACTTCATTATACCACATAGCTTGGCGCTAGCGGGCAAAATATAAACAACACTATTAATCCCTTCTTCTATATCATTAACCTCTTTACCACCTTGGACGTATGGGTACTTTGGGCTCTGGTTATGAGCCTGCAACTTTTCCGGCAAATGTCAGCTGATTTGAACAGCTGACATGTGCCCCTAACAGCGGTATTTAACATGATCACGCCGGAAGCACATCACTAATCTCACCCATCGGTGCCCATGTCACATGACCATGGGTTGCCGATGGGTTGACATGACAACCCAGAGTCTTCAGCAGACCTCTGTGGTTGTCAATGCCGGAACGCTATGAGCGCCGCCCAGCGGTCATAGCTCATAGCAAGTATTTCTGCTATGCAGAGCAGGGATACAACCCTGCTCTGTGTATCTCAAGCATTCAGATGATCGCAGCTTCTAGTCTCCCATGGAGACTATTGAAGCAAGTGTTTAGTAAAAAAAAGTTTTTAAAAATATAAAAAAAATAAAAGTTCAAATCACACTACATTAGTCCAATTCAAAGTAAAATAAAAAAATATTCATATATTATATGTTATGCATATATATATATATATATATATATATATTTATTTATAAAAATTGTGAAATTGCACTTTTTTTGCAATTTCACTGCAGTTTTATTTTTTTTCCTGTTTTCCAGTACACTATATGGCAAAAGCAATGGAGCTGTTCAAAAGTACAACTTGTCCCGCAGAAAACAAGCCCTCACATGGCCATATTGATGGAAAAGTAAAAATGTTATGGCTCTGGGAAGAAGGGGAGCAAAAAATGGAAACTCAAAAACAGAAAAACTCAAGGTTGTGAAGGGGTTAACAGACAAGCTGAATGATAGCAGACCCAGCACTGAATTTTGGGGTACACCAGTTAAAACGGAAGACATTTCAGAGTAGCAGCCATTTACCACAACTTTCTGGGTGTGAGATTTGAGCCAGTTTTTCAATTAAATTAAAGGGAATCTGTCACCCCATTTTTGGCCTATAAGCTGCGGCCACCAGCATCAGGGGCTTATGTACAGCATTCTGTAATGCTATAGATAAGCCCAGATGTAACCTCAAAGATAAGAAAAACAAGTTAGATTATACTCACCCAGGGGCAGGTCCAATGGGCGTTGCGGTCCGGGTCCGGCGCCGCCCATCTTCATACGATGTCATCCTCTTCTTTGCTTCCTGTCGCATCTCCTGCGCAGGCGTACTTTGTCTGCCCTGTTGAGGGCAGAGTAAAGTACTGCAGTGTGAAGGCGCTGGGCCTCTCTGACCTTTCCCGGTGCCTGTGCACTGCAGTACTTTGCTCTGCCCTCAACAGGGCAGACAAAGTATGCCTGTGCAGGAGCCGCTACAGGAAGCAATGAAGAGGACGTCATCATCGCATGAAGATGGGAGGCGCCTGACCCGGACCGCAGTGCCCATCGGACCAGACCACACCGGGACCGCCCCTGGGTGAGTATAATCCAACTTGTTTTTCTTATCTTTCAGGTTACATCAGGGCTTATCTATAGCATTACAGAAGGCGGTGGCCTTAGCTTATAGGCCAAAAATGGGGTGACAGTTTCCCTTTAAAAACCTTACTTTCAAAACATGTAGGGCTAGAATCAGCAAAGCTTTCATGCCAGAATTCTGGCATAAAAGCTTTTAAAAGTTGCAAAATTTAGGTGCAAATCAGAATAGTGCCTACACTGTGCGATTTTTGTGGTTTTCATGCCAGTTTCTCCCAGCCCAGGACAAAATTCAATACCTGACTGAACTGAATTTTCTGGTGTACCGACCTACTCATAAATCAGAAGTGTTTTGACGCCATCAAATCCCCTTATCAAGACCTGTGAAAAACTCCAGTCTTGATGAATCGGGCCAATAGATCTTGATTTACCCATTAGGTAACTAAATATGTGTCAAATGCCTGTACAATTCCAAAAATAATTGAAAATATATATAAAAAAATAATAATAATAATACAGTAATGGATAACTACTGTTGACTATGCAAGAAAATAAGCACATGACTATGTTTTCTAACAGTTTGTAATACTAATGTCATCTATCAAGAGGACCTATTTTTAATAGATAGCAAAAAAATTAAGAATAACAGCAAAATTGAAATCTATTATTTTATTCACCCATTGACATGACTTTTCAACTACACTTTCATCTAGTTGACTAGATTAAAACTCTTGTTGGAGTTATAACATTGCACAAATGAGTGAATAAGAAATAAGATACTATACTTCTCTTATTTTGAATTACTACCATTTTATATACCGGTATATATATAAAAATAATCCGCGCTGGGTTCTCCCGTTTTGTGGCCACTAAATACCTCCAAAAAACAATAAATATTTGCACCTTTTAAATGACAATAAAAAACTATTAAAAAATAATAAGTTTGTGCTGTGTTTTAAAATAGCTCCATCGTGGAGCACAACATTACCATAAGGAAATTCTGAGCGAGATAATAAATTGATTTTTTACCTAGTGCGGTATAGTCGATAATATCCACAGTTCCCTTTAGTCGGTCTTTGTAAAAGTCCAAATGTGCAAAAATGCGGCTTCGGTGGAATTTTTTTCCTCTTTTGCTTTCACGTGAGCGGGCTCCAGGCAGTGCCCCGGCCGGCGGCAAACATTTATAACTACTATAGTTTATACAAGAAAAAAAGAAAAGCAGCACCAAATAATAAAAAATAATGTGGACTTTATTGCCTGAACGGCGTGGCAACGTTTCGGATATCAAATCCTTTCTCAAGAAAGGATTTGATATCCGAAACGTTGCCACGCTGTTCCGGCAATGAAGTCCACATTATTTTTTATCATTTGGTGCTGCTTTTCTTTTTTTCTTGTATTGTTTGAGGCCATTTGGATTGCTGGCTGGATGAGCTTTGCACCGTGACTGAAGGTATTCTCTGGATGCTGTTCCAATTTTTTTCACTACTATAGTTTATAGCTACTAATACAGAAGGGTGGCACTGTATTTGTATCCGCTGCAGGATTCACAGTTTCTGAAGCGCTACTGGTGTGCTTAATTATATCCCCATTTTATATACCGGTTTATATATATTTCTTTTTTCGAAGGGATTATGTGGTTAAGTTCCTGGTGGTAATTATCCTTTTATGTTTTGAATTACACATTTTACATTTATATATTTTTGATAACAGTTTTTGCATAAATCTGTGCAAGTTTTTGAGCATAGTAGAGAGTGAATATCTTAGATTGTTATAAGGATGCTTCATTCTATTGTGGGAATATAGCTCATCAGGGATCTCTGCTTTGGCCCAAGCAGGTGGCTATGGAGTCACAACGAACAATAGCAGGCTAGCGAGTTCCACACAGGTATGTGTCAGGTGTATTTATTGTACACATTTGCCGTACAATGTTACACGTGCCAAACATGAAATAAAATGTCTAAGGCCGTCTGGCCACTAATAACAACAAGATACTAACTGCAAAATAAACCTATACAACAAGAAAGAAGTTTGTGCAACCTTACTGTGTCAGCTCCCAGACCAGCAGATGAGAGACTGAGATCCCAGCAGTTCCTTGATTATATCAGCTGAAGCAAAAGCTGGATCGTATGTGTGGAAGGGAAGCACCAGAGCTTTCAGGCTGATCACTAAAGAAACCAGGACCGGATTACAGAGAAATAAACAGCTTCACAATCAATACCGTGATACATATGAAATGAAACGGGGAGAAACATATCTGTTTTCTAGTACTTCTCCCCTTGGCACCTCACATACCCCCTTCCTTTGTTCAAGCCTGTAGGGTTGGACACGATGAGTCACTAAGCAGTGTGTTCTGGATAACGCATCTGCATTCCCGTGCGCTGCGCCTGCCCTGTGCTCAACGGAAAAGTTAAAAGGTTGTAATGCCAAGAACCAGCGTGTCACCCTCGCATTGCCCTCTTTTGCGCGGGACATCCATGTTAGGGGTGAATGGTCCGTTACTAGCCTAAATTGGCGACCTAGTAAATAATAGCGTAAGGTGAATAGGGCCCATTTCACAGCCAGGGCTTCGCGCTCAACCACGCTATAATTCTTTTCTGCCCTGGTAAGCTTCCTACTCAGATAGCTTACTGGGTGTTCCTCGCCATTCACTTCCTGTGACAACACTGCACCGAGGCCGACACCAGAGGCGTCCGTTTGGACAATAAACTCCCGTTTAAAGTCAGGGGCAACCAACACTGGTTGGTCACAGAGGACCGTTTTCAAATACTGAAAGGCCTTCTCTGCTTCTGCGTTCCACTTTATTGTGATAGATTTTGAGCCCTTGGTAAGCTCTGTGAGAGGGGCCGCGATGGTGGCAAAATTTTTAATGAAGCGCCTATAATAGCCAACGATCCCTAAAAAGGCTCCGACCTGTTTTTTGTTGACCGGTCGTGGCCAATTCTGAATAGCGTCCACTTTATTGGTCTGTGGCTTTACGACTCCTCGCCCTATGCTATATCCCAGATAGCGAGCCTCTTCCAATCCCAAGGTACATTTCTTAGGATTGGCAGTTAACCCAGCAGTTTTTATCGAGTCTAAGACGGCTTGTACTTTTGACAAATGTGTGTCCCAGTCATCACTAAAGACAATGATATCGTCCAAGTATGCGGACGCATACCGGACGTGGGGTTTAAGGACAATATCTATTAGACGTTGGAAGGTGGCTGCAGCACCATGCAACCCAAATGGCATATCACGGTACTGGAACAGTCCCTGGGGCGTTACAAAGGCCGTTTTCTCTTTGGCTGAATCCGTGAGGGGAATCTGCCAATAACCTTTTGTTAAGTCGATAGTAGATATGTACCTGGCCGAACCCAGTCTCTCTATAAGTTCATCAACTCTCGGCATCGGGTAGGCATCGAATTTTGATACCTCATTTAATTTCCGAAAATCATTACAAAACCTAATAGTCCCATCGGGTTTGGGCACTAGCACGATTGGGCTAGCCCAATCACTCCGGGACTCTTCAATGACTCCAAGTTCTAACATTTTCTCGACTTCCTGGGCAATGGCTTGTCTCCGAGCCTCCGGAATTCGATATGGTTTTAGTCATACATGGACCTGTGGATCAGTAACAATGTCGTGTTTAATTAAGTGAGTACGACCAGGAAGCTCTGAAAAAACCTCTGCGTTTTTCTGTATAAATTCCTTAGTCTCTCGTTTCTGACTTTCGGATAGTGTCTCTGCAATACCCACCTCTGGCAATGCTACCTGGGGGTTATTTACCACAGATGGGGGTGCCCTACGAGGTCCATCATTAAGGGTGGCTTTTGTCATTAGACTCTCCCTATCCCGCCAGGCCTTAAGCAAGTTTATGTGGTAGATTTGTTCGGTTTTCCTCTTGTCTGGTTGATATATCTTATAATTCACTTCACCTATTCTCTCCAACACCTCGTATGGGCCCTGCCACTTCGCAAGAAATTTATTTTCTACAGTGGGTACTAATACTAACACCCTGTCTCCGGGTTGAAAGACTCGTGTTTTAGCCGCTCGGTTATATACCGTGCTTTGGGCCTGTTGCGCACGTTCTATACATTCTTTAACTATTGGCATGACCGCCTCAATTCTATCTTGCATAAGCATTACGTGTTCAATTACACTGCGATAAGGAGTCACCTCTTGTTCCCAAGTCTCTTTAGCAATATCTAACAGGCCTCTAGGACATCGCCCGTAAACTAACTCAATAGGCGAAAAGCCTGTGGAGGATTGGGGTACTTCCCGTATAGCGAACAGGAGATATGGTAGGAGAGCATCCCAATTCCTCCCGTCCTTATCTACCACCCTTTTCAACATTCCCTTCAGGGTTTTATTAAATCGCTCCACCAACCCGTCAGTCTGAGGGTGATATACTGAAGTACGCAAGTGGGAGATTTTTAGTAGCTTACACAAGTCCTTAAGTATTCGAGACTTAAAGGGGGTTCCCTGATCTGTTAGTATTTCTTTCGGAATGCCGGTGCGAGAAAACATATTAACAAGCTCCTTTGAAATTGCTTTCGCATTGGCATTCCGCAGAGGCACTGCTTCAGGGTAACGAGTGGCATAATCTAGTACTACCAAAATGTACTGATGTCCCCTGGCAGATTTAACTAATGGACCCACTATATCCATTGCTATCCTCTCGAAGGGCACCTCTATTATTGGTAAGGGCACAAGGGGGCTTCTAAAATGTGACATAGGTGTGGTCAATTGACACGTAGGACAGGATTGACAATACCGGGTCACGTCCCCCCCTAGACCCGGCCAAAAGAAACGCTGCAGAATACGGTGTTTTGTTTTTTCTCCGGCCAGGTGTCCCCCCAAGGGATGTTTATGTGCCAGTTCCAAAACTACCTGGTGAAAGGACTTGGGCACCACTAGTTGCTCTACCGCCACCCCCCGCACTTTGTCTATATGATACAGCATACCCTGTTGCACAGCTAGGTGTGGGAACTCATTTTGAGCCCCTGGGTACAATGGTCTTCCCTCAGAGACCTTTACATTTTCCCATGCCCTTGCCAGAGTAGGGTCCTGGTGTTGAGCGGTCCCGAACTTACCACGGGCCACCTCAAGACCTGGCATTTCTATAGCCTCCTCTAGTTCACTTGCATCGCCTGCATATACAGCCAGAGGTGAGTCTACAGATTCTGGAGTTACCTCTGAGATGGACTCCCCCCCCCTCTTGCTGCAATAGCTCAGGGGTTAGCCCCACGGCACCCTCCTCAACTAGAGTGCTCATGCCATTTTTAAGGTTCCACAAGTCCCAAAATAAGGGAAAGTCTCTCCCCAATATTACATCATGTCCCATAGACTTTAGGACTGCCGCTTGATGTCTTTTGGTTCCTACTGGCGTGGCAAGGGTGACCCAGGCAGTGGGGTAGTTTTTTATATCGCCATGGATGCAACTAATGCCCAGGGTTGAGTTCGTTAGGGCTCTAGGGTCCACCAAACTGGCATGTACCAGAGTTACTTGACTGCCGGAATCCAAGACGGCATTCACACTATGGCCGTCGACCTCGAGGCAACACACGTGTCGTTCATTTCCTGTGAGGACCTCTGCAACACAGACTGACTGTACATATAACGAAAGGCGTCTCATAGCGTTACAGTCCATTGGCTCTGTAGTCATTGGGCAGTTAGCTGCTACATGGCCAAGCCCGCGACATCGCCAACATTGTATAGGTCCTTGCTTCCTCGCCGGAGACGCCTGATAGGGTCTGCTGAATTGCTGTGAGACTGTACCGCCTCCATAGTTCTTTGTGGGTCTGCTACCCTTTATTGCAACGTTCTCTTCTTTTGAAGATGAAGTAGGTCTCGCAGTATTTTCTGGCGATTTCTTGGGAGCCCAGCGAGGTGATAACGTCCCTTGGAGTAGGCTTTCGGAAGCATTGTAGCGTTCGACCATATTCACCAACTGGTCGGCTGTATATGGGTCACCTTGTCCAACCCACCTCTGTAACTTAGGGGGCAAGGACCGCAGGTACTTGTCTAGAACAACACGTTCCACCATCTCTGCAGATGTCAAAATCTCTGGTTGCAGCCATTTTTTTACTAGATGGATAAGATCATGCATTTGTGAGCGGGCTGGCTGATCTTCCACAAAAGTCCATAAATGTACCCTCTGTGCTCGTACATATGTGTTTACTCCCAGCCTTGCCAGGATTTCGCTTTTTAATTTGGTATAGTCCATAGCATCCACTCCACTTAAATCGTAATAGGCCTTTTGTGGATCTCCACTCAGAAATGGCGCAACCACTTCAGCCCACGTGTCCACCGGTAAATGCTCACGTTCTGCAATACGTTCAAATACGGTGAGATACGCTTCTACATCATCGTCAGCAGTCATTTTAAGCAGGGTTTTTTGTACGGCTTTCCGTGCACCAGCAACACTTTGTGCATGATCCCTCTCATCTCGGGGCTGCCGAATCAAAGCCTGCTTTATTGCATTCAACTGCTCTTGCTGAATCTGGTTTTGCTGGTCCAGGGCTTGCTGGAAGTAAGTATTGGTCTGCTGTTGTTGCACATTTGCCTGCAATAACTGTTTCACTAGTTCCTCCATATTACTGGACTCTTGGCTCTTCAAAAGCACATGAGCTTTCAGCCAGGACATACACAGAGCACTTTATCTGCAGTCACAGTCCAACAGCCACTATGCCCGCATTCTCAAAACCATTTGTGGGAATATAGCTCATCAGGGATCTCTGCTTTGGCCCAAGCAGGTGGCTATGGAGTCACAACGAACAATAGCAGGCTAGCGAGTTCCACACAGGTATGTGTCAGGTGTATTTATTGTACACATTTGCCGTACAATGTTACACGTGCCAAACATGAAATAAAATGTCTAAGGCCGTCTGGCCACTAACTAACAACAAGATACTAACTGCAAAATAAACCTATACAACAAGAAAGAAGTTTGTGCAACCTTACTGTGTCAGCTCCCAGACCAGCAGATGAGAGACTGAGATCCCAGCAGTTCCTTGATTATATCAGCTGAAGCAAAAGCTGGATCGTATGTGTGGAAGGGAAGCACCAGAGCTTTCAGGCTGATCACTAAAGAAACCAGGACCGGATTACAGAGAAATAAACAGCTTCACAATCAATACCGTGATACATTTGAAATGAAACGGGGAGAAACATATCTGTTTTCTAGTACTTCTCCCCTTGGAACCTCACACTATTCTGACGTAAAATACTATCCAGAACAGTGTAATTGGGAGAGTAAAGAAAGCCATGCATTTTGCAGGCATTGATTGGATTGAGCATAATTATCTTTTTTGTGAGATCTGTGTGTGTCTAAATAAGGCTTCATGAAATTGATGCGGGAAATATGGACAAGGCCCAAAAATTATCAGCTATGGGCCTCCTACAATCAGATCACTGCACTATCCTCACCAACAGCATAACGTCTTGTGTGTGACCTGATACTGTGATACTCTTTCAGTACGGTACAACACATGGGCAATAAGATTTCTGCTTTCAAATCAGTGATCTTTGCCTGATAACGGTGCGATAGAATATGGTACTACTCAAAAGAAGGTTGCTCTTCTGCAAGACAATTTTTCAAGACAATTAACATAAAGCATGTTTATTAATATATGTAGAACAGTGTAGATAGATGACATCCTATCACATATTATAATCTGCAAAGACGTACAATCTGCGTTCAGCTTCTGAGCGCAAACTGCCAGCCAATTTATTTTTACACACAATGACATTTGCTGTGATAGGATTTACCACATTTGCATAAAACACATCAAAATGGAACTGTATCAAGCAATTAGAGGCCTGCTAAGAAAGCCACAAATGCATCTTTCCTATCTAAACACACTGGCTGATTTGTGCATACAATTCAAGTTTGCGTTAAGCAGGGACATTTGACATTGTGTGTATACTCTAGGTATAACAACATTTTTTTTTACTCATTTGTAGCAAATTATTTTTATAAAGCGGATTACAATGAAATGTGGCATACAGATCTGTAGTAAATGTACAGTATAATAAATAGATTTTTTCTGCAGGTAAAGAACAGAAGACATATGGTATATTCTGTTACATAATAATAATATTAAGGGGCATGGATGACATTATCACTGTATAGTAGCATTACACAAAATAGTGATTATCTATAAATAAATCCCATGAGGTTTTTTAGCATCCAGAACCCATGTGTGAAGCTAACAAGTCCCCTTAAAGAGGGCCTATAATTTCCTATAAACTTCTTGAAGGGTAAGGAGATCAAATTGGAAAAACTTTTTCAAAGGGAGACCAAAACCAGCTAAAGCCAGGCTCTCTGCTGTCTCATTCTTCTGACAGCTTTGTGAGACTTCCTGCTTCTGAGCTTTAAAATATTACTCTATGTGAGAAGACTGGGAATGTGCAGTGTGGACACACTGGCGATGTGTGCAGGTATCTTACCGCTGCTCTTATTACATGCTGAATGTTAAACCTGAACTGTATGGCTCATAGCAACTCATCAAATTCCAGCTTTTATTTGTTCAAAGCAGGTCTATAAAAAGAAAGAAGTTGTTAGATTGTTTGCTTTGGGTAAGGTCTCCAATTATTTTACTACCACAGTAATTTTCATATGTAAGAAAGCTTTTTGTTATTTAACTTGCCTCCTTCTAGAATTGGGATGCAGCACCAATTTGCGATATCAGTGCCGGTGTTAGGAGTCAAGTTTCCTCTGCTGCACAGGGGGAATCTCGATCCGTCTCCGCTGCGGTCTCCCATTCTCCTCCAGCCACAGTGGAGCCTGCTCAGCAGGGACGTCGATCCCAGCGTCTCGCTCAGTCTGACTCTGTGAGAAGAGTTACTGCTGCTTCTCCAGCTTCTGCCTTTAAAGCCAATACTGGTCAGCAGCGAGTGGACTTCTCTGGGACTAAGTCCTTGTCTGCGCACACTGAGCATGCCCAGGGCAAGATCTCCCGTTGGAGATCGAGGGTCATGTGCTCAGACTCTGCAGCGCATTCTATTGGTCCTCTTGGCAGGTCTTGGAAGGGCAAAGTTTCTGTGGCCGCTTCCTGTCCTGCAGCTATATAAACTGCGCATGACCGCACGGCCATGCGCTAGTGTACAACTTTATACGTGTGTTTGTTGTGAGTGCAAGTCGTCCTTTAAATACCCCTACCCTACTGTATGATTGTTCGCGTATGGTGTATGGCTGCTATCTAGCGCCCGACTTAACACTCAACGTGTCACACACGTGTCAGCGTCCTCTGCTGTGACCGCCAGTGCGGCGCCACGCGCCTGTGTGCGCTTCCTGACCCATGTCTGGGTACTTAGTGGTGCCTGCCAGCACGGCACAGTTTGCACTTCGGTGCCTCTATTGTATATACTTTTCACACCCAGTTGTGGTGTAGTGCCAGCAAGGGTCTAATCGGACTACTATCCCTGTTGGGGTCTAGTTCGCTGACCACTTGCTCGCGCTCTATGTGCGGTACCGCGATCCTGTGACGCAACAGGATCGCTTTCTTCACGCTGGGTGAGGTTTAACCCACGCGTGTATACTTATGAGTACCGCCATATCGTCTGTCATGTCCTAGCAGCAGGTTTCACCTGCACGGTGGACCCCGGACTGCGAACGCATCCATTACATCTCTCTTGGTGCGTTCCGCCAGTCCTAACATTACACTAGCGCCAGGGTCTGGCTAGTGATGACAGACATACAGCAATCTCTGCGGCATATCCAGCAGCTGGAGGGTAGGTTGGCGGCTCTCGAGAGCGCGACCTCAGCTGTGGATGTTACTGCAGTAGCTGTACAGGCTGCCAGCGTGGCTGCAGCTACTATGTCCATTGCCACCCCTGTTCCGACATTATCTCACCTCCCGCTGCCAGAAAAATTTTCTGGTGATAGCAAGTTTTGTAGGGGATTTGTGAGTCAGTGCTCTATTCATCTCGAGCTCCTGGCTACACGTTTTCCCACAGAGCGGGCTAAGGTGGGATTTATTTTGTCTCTATTGTCGGACAGGGTGTTGGAATGGGCTACGCCGCTGTGGGAGCGTGGCGATCATGTGGTGCAGAGTGCTCCGCTGTTTCTGAGCGCTCTGAAACAGGTCTTTTTAGGACCTCAAGTCACCCATGATACTGCGCTCCAATTGCTGGCATTAACTCAGGGTGAGTCCTTGGTCAGTCATTTTGCCGTCCAATTCCGCACCTTAGCATCTGAGCTGGATTGGTCGGATAAAGCTCTTATCCCCATATTTTGGAGGGGCTTGGCTGACCATGTAAAGGACGCTCTGGCCACTAGGGAGATTCCTGCCACACTGGAGGAGTTAATAACTGTCTCCACTCGAATTGACCTCCGTTTTAACGAGCGGAGGTTAGAGCGAGCCCAGTGTAGGCAGAGGTTTCGGCTGGCTCCTACTTTTGCCAAACCTCTTGAATTTCCAGTCCTGGTTCCTGAGTCACATGAGGCCAGGGAGGTGTCACAAGCAGGATCTAAGTCCCGGACCGCTTGTGCACTCAGGGTCTGTCATGTTTGCCAGCAGTCAGGACATCTAGCCACCAGATGTCCTCAGCAGTCGAGGAAACGTCAGCGTCTAGTGGTAGTTGGTGGAGGTACACTAGACACGGCGACGTTTGCCTCTAAGTTGTCCTTTAAGGGGACAATTACTATTGGCTCATTTTCCCACTCGGTAGAGCTCTGCGTGGATTCTGGGGCGGAGGGCAACTTTATGTCTTCTGCCTTCGCCCAACGTCACGCAATACCCTTGGTTATGCTTGCTCAACCAGTAACGGTGCGAGTGGTGAATGGGTCGACATTGCCCTCACAGATAACACACCAGACCATCCCTTTTACTCTGTCCATGTCGCCATCTCATCAGGAGATAATTTCTCTGCTCGTCATTCCGGAAGGAATTGATGAGATCCTGTTGGGAATACCTTGGCTACGGTACCACTCTCCTCATATCGAGTGGTCCTCTGGCAGAATTCTGGGTTGGGGTGAATCTTGTGGGGGTAGGTGTCAGAGGGAGTGCGTTCAGGTTGCTACTACTGAGGTATCCGCAGATCTATCCTCTCTCCCCAAGCAGTATTGGTCATATGCAGACGTATTCTCCAAAAAGGCGGCGGAGACCCTTCCGCCCCATCGCCCCTATGACTGTCCTATTGACCTCTTGCCTGGTGCTGAGCCTCCCCGGGGTCGAGTCTATCCGCTATCTCTCCCGGAGACGGAGGCAATGTCACAGTACATACAGGAAAATCTGGCAAGAGGGTTCATCAGGAAGTCAGTGTCACCTGCTGGGGCAGGATTCTTCTTCGTGCAGAAGAAGAGTGGGGAATTGCGTCCATGCATAGACTACAGGGGTCTTAACGCCATCACCGTTAAGAATAAATACCCTTTGCCTTTGATATCTGAACTGTTCGATAGGCTTCGGGGAGCAAGGGTATTTACTAAATTAGATCTGCGGGGTGCTTACAACCTGATTCGCATCCGTGAGGGAGACGAATGGAAGACGGCTTTTAACACCAGGGATGGGCACTATGAATATCTGGTGATGCCCTTTGGGCTCTGTAATGCCCCAGCCGTTTTCCAAGACTTTGTGAACGATATCTTCCGGGATATGCTTTCCACCTCGGTCGTAGTGTATCTGGATGATATTCTCATCTACTCTCCAGATATTGACTCCCACCGGAGAGATGTTTGCAAAGTCTTCGACCTCCTACGGGCAAACTCCCTCTATGCCAAGTTGGAGAAGTGCATGTTTGAGCAGGAGTCCTTACCTTTCCTAGGCTACATCATCTCAGCCCAGGGATTGGCTATGGATCCTGCCAAACTACAGGCTGTGATGGACTGGCAGGAACCTCATTCTCTTAAAGCGGTGCAGCGCTTTATGGGGTTCATCAATTATTATCGCCAGTTCATCCCGCATTTCTCAACTTTGGTAGCTCCCTTGGTTGCCCTCGCCAAGAAGGGGGCAAATCCTAAATTGTGGTCTGAGGAGGTCTCCAAGGCCTTTATCTCTATAAAGTCACACTTTGCTAGCGTTCCCATACTTCATCGCCCCGATGTTGATAAGCCATTTATCATGGAGGTGGATGCCTCTTCTGTTGGTGCTGGAGCAGTCCTCTTCCAAAAGGATGCTCAAGGTCGGAAGCATCCTTGCTTCTTTTTCTCCAAGACCTTCGCACCAGCAGAGAGGAATTATTCCATCGGGGACAGGGAGTTGCTAGCCATGAAGTTGGCTTTCTCGGAGTGGAGACATCTCTTGGAGGGAGCACGTTTTCCCTTCCAAGTCTTCACAGATCACAAAAATTTGGTGTATCTGCAGACAGCTCAGCGGTTGAATTCTCGCCAGGCCAGATGGTCCTTGTTCTTCTCCCGGTTTCATTTCACCCTCCATTTCCTTTCTGGGGAGAAGAACATTCGGGCCGATGCTCTCTCTCGCTCCGTTGTGTCATCTGCGGAGGAGGAGGAGGAGCCTCGGCTTATTGTCCCCACCGAGAGTTTGAGAACCGTGGCCCCGGTTTCGCTGGAGTCTGTGCCCCCGGGCAAGACTTTTGTTCCATCTAGTTTGCGGCCGGAGGTTCTCTCTTGGGCGCACTCGTCCAGGGTGGGTGGACATTTTGGTACTAAAAGGACATCTGAGTTACTGGCGAGGACATACTGGTGGCCGCATATGGCTCGTGATGTCGCGGAGTACGTTCGGGCGTGTGTTTCTTGCGCCAGGAACAAGACTCCTCGGCAACGGCCAGCTGGTTTGCTTTACCCTCTGCCCGTGGCTGACAGGCCCTGGGAGATGGTCGGGATGGACTTTGTGGTGGGCTTACCCAAGTCTCGTAATTGCACCATTATCTGGGTGATCACCGACCATTTCTCCAAAATGGTGCATTTGGTGCCTCTTCCACGGCTACCATCTGCACGGGCGTTGGCTGTCTTGTTTATCAAGCATATCTTTCGCTTACACGGTATGCCAGACAAAATTGTTAGTGACCGGGGTCCCCAGTTTGCGTCTCGATTCTGGAGGGAGCTATGTCGTTTACTCAGTATTGAGTTAAATCTCTCTTCGGCATATCATCCCGAGACGAATGGGTTGGTAGAAAGGGCCAACCAGACCTTGGTCACATATCTGCGACATTTTGTTTCTGCCAGACAGGATGACTGGGCATCCTTGTGTGACGCCCAGGAGACCGGGATACCCAGCACCGGACCAATGGAGTCTGTCTCTTGAGGGGGATGTCACGGGTGGCTTGACCCGGTGCTGTGGCCTCAGGCAATGCACAGTGTAAGGGGTATCATGAGGGGACAGGCACTTACTTGATCAGCAGCAGGTTCTCCCAGCGGTGACGATCCTGATCCTGGATAGATGGCTATTGTCCAAATGAAAGACTGAGGCACTGAAACGTTTAACCAGTTTACTTTAACATAAAAGGATTTACAACCAGTCCTGTCACCGGAGTCTGTATGGGAACTCTGAGTTACTTTGACCCTGCCGGGGTCTTCGCCTCTTATTGTGCGCAATTTCTGTGTGGCCCTGCTGCTGTATGTGAACTGGCTGCCGGCCCAATCTGTCCCCTCCGGGTCCTGGTTCGACGGGCAACCCGAGTCCTTTTATCGGTTTACCCCCTCTGGGAGTACCGCTGAACTCTGTGTCTGTTGCTGCATCCGACCCTAGTGAAGCTGATATCACCTCACGTTTTTCCGGTTGCTGTATTATATATAATGAATACAGCCACGGATCCGGTATCCGTCTTTGCGCCTGTTCTGGGTAGTGATTAATGCTACCCGGTTCTCACAATGTCCTTTTTCTCTATCCCTCTTCTCCTCAGGCCAGTGATTTAGGCCTGGTAACAGTCACAGGGCTGTTAGAGATTCAACTGTATGACCTCTCACTATCAGCTCCTTGGCCCAACTGCCATTTCTTCTCTCAGACCAGAATGGATCAAGGGGAGTCTCTGGAGCTCCCCCTTCTGGCCGGAGGTGGTAGTGCAGTCTTGCTATTTTAGTATTTGTACTTACTGTCAGTAACTATTTTTGTGGCAAATACCCCTAGGGGTGCCACATTCCCCCTTTGTTAAGAACAGTACTCCGGGACTGTGGGACAATAACATTTTGAAATAACAATTAATATGTACAGTCTTAAAAATGAAAAGTTACAAAAACCACTCAAGGAAACAAAAATAGAGTTCTGTAAAAAGTCACTTCAAATAGCGTCCATTAATACAGTTCTATCCTTGAAGGTATTAGGAACGGCACTGTACTTAGTGTCCAGGAATTTAGTTCCATTTTTCCAACAGAGTTATCAATATAAAGTCTAAAGAAAGTTCAAAAAGAGCAAAAAGCAAAGTTCAAAAAGCAGTCTTTCCGGAGCTTTGATTTAGTGCCTCCGGGCTGATAAAAAGTTCAAGAATATGCAATAAGTTCATACAGACAAGTCTCTGTAGGCACTGGGCTTAAACGTTGCAGACTGATAGCAATGACTATACTACATTTTCTGTTTAACTATATACGGCATAACATATATACAATTCACATTATGAGCTTTATAGTTGGTAATCTGCATACCTGGCCGGTAATTGACCCTGGGTACTACGCTGTGATCTACGTAATAGCGGTGTCTCTTCATGTGGTGTACTACTGTCTACTGCGGATGTAGTATCTGCCCGCTCTGCTAAAGATAATTCCACGACTATGGAGTTGGCAAGTCCACCGTGAATGGGATTACTCTGACCAGGAATCTGTTCTTCCTGGCCTGGAACCTCCTGTAGTACGGGGTCAGCCTCTTCCTGTCTTGGGACTTCTGGTATTGGGTTCGGTGTTGGGTAAAAGGCCACCATGGGAACCACTACTGCACCATGGTATGTTAGTAGGGTTTTGGGAAAGTCTCCTATACAGGTGTGATACACTTCCTCTTCTTTTTCCTTTACTGGTTGAACCTGTATGGGTTGAATAACTTCTGTTTCTGGCTGGACAACGTCTGGCTCTTTCAATGCTTCCGGACATAATTTAAGATTGTCTCTTGACACTAGTACAGATGTTAAGCCTCCGTTTTTGCTAATGAGACACATTTTAGGATTATCCACTCTTGTTGGTAAAACTGTGTAGGGTACGGCTTCCCACTGATTGTCCAGTTTATTGGTTCGACGATTTCTCTTGAGCACTTGGTCACCCGGTCTTAATGGGGTCGCTAGAGCATTCTGGTTGAAAGTTCGCTCTTGTCTTTCTCTAGTTTGCTGAAGGCTTCTTTCCACACTCTCTTGCACTTGGCGATACTGCTTTTGCCATATGATATCCCAATTGGAGTCTTGAACTTCTGCGTCTGGTTTCAGAATTCCCATTTCTAGATCGATTGGTAATTGGCCGGGTCTTGCACGCATAAGGTAAGCTGGGGTGCAGTTGGTGGAGCTCACCGGGACATGATTATACAGATCCACCAAGTCAGGCAATTTCTCTGGCCATTGATTCCTTTCTGTCTCAGGTAAAGTCTTTAGTAGGTCTATTACAATATGGTTCATCTTCTCGCATAAGCCGTTTGTTTGTGGATGATAGGCCGTCGTCCGGATCTTTTTGCAACCATACATATTACAGAATTCTCTGAAGATCTCTGATTCAAAGGCTGTACCTTGGTCGGTGAGAACCTGTTCTGGATATCCATGGGGTCTACAAAAGTACGTTTGGAACGCTTTGGCTGCTGTTTTTGCTGTCAGATCTTTTACGGGTACTACTACCAAGAAACGTGAATAATGGTCCACGATGGTCAAGGCATAGACATAGCCGGACCGGCTTGGTGTCAACTTCACGTGGTCCATGGCTACAAGTTCAAGTGGTTGTTTGGTGATTATGGGCTGCAGTGGTGCTCTTTGGTTCTTTTGATCGTTTCTTCTGAGGTTACACGGGCCACAATTTCTGCACCACTGTTCGATTGATTTTCTCATCCCGACCCAATAAAATCTTTCTCTTAGAAGTACTTCTAACTTTTTCCAACCGAAGTGACCAGCACCATTATGGTAAGCTTCGAGGACCATCTTCACATCTTGTTTAGGCACAATAATCTGCCAAACCAATTCATGTGTTTTCGGATTGGTGTATCTTCTACAGAGCTTCCCTTGATACAGGAACATTTTGCCTCTCTCTTTCCAGAGTTGATGCGTCTCTTCTGGGGCATCCTCATAGGGATATGCACTTTGCTCAGTCAACAGTTCCTTCACCAACTTCACAGCCGGATTGCTGTCTTGGGTGTCAGCCCATCTATGGTGTGCTAACGGATTAAAATTCACCTCTTGTTGTTTCTGATAGGTACTTGACTGATGATGTTTTGCCTTGGGACGATGGAAGGCTGGTAGTTCAATTTCTTCAAGCTCCCCCGTTTCCTCTTCTACATCTCTCAAGTGTGGCATCCGGGATAGGGCATCGGCATTTCCATTCTTGCGACCTGCTCGATACTTGATTATGAAGTTGTAATTAGATAACCGGGCTATCCATCGCTGTTCTAACGCACCTAATTTGGCTGTGTCCAGGTGGGTCAACG
The DNA here is from genome assembly GCF_032444005.1 of Ranitomeya imitator. Lineage (NCBI taxonomy): Eukaryota > Metazoa > Chordata > Amphibia > Anura > Dendrobatidae > Ranitomeya > Ranitomeya imitator. The sequence goes on from NC_091287.1 coordinate 121,250,700, forward strand.
GATTGTTGTCAGTATAGACAATAAATTCTGCAGCGGCCAGATAGTGTTTGAAACGCTCCATCACAGCCCAAACTACTGCCAGTAGTTCCAATTTGAAGGAGCTGTAATTTTCTGAATTTCTTTCAGTAGGCCGGAGCTTTCTACTTGCAAAGGCGATGACTTTCTCCCGACCTTCTTGCTTTTGTGACAGCACCGCTCCTAGTCCCACATTACTGGCATCGGTGTAGAGGATGAAAGGTTTATGGTAATCTGGGTATGCCAGAACCTCTTCTCCAGTTAGTGCCTTCTTTAGTTGTTCAAAGGAGTCTTCCCTTTCGTCGTTCCACTGAAAAGGAGGGTTTCGGTTTGAAGGTTTCTTCGTCTGCCCTACCAAGGTGTCTTGCAAGGGTGCTGCCAACTTGGTAAATCCTTTTATAAATCTGCGATAGTAACCCACCAATCCCAGGAATTGTCTCACTTCTTTTGCGCTGGTAGGTCTTGGCCAATCCCTTATGGCGCTTATTTTCTCGGGATCTGGTGCTACTCCCTCCGAACTCACGATGTGTCCCAGGTACTGTACCTTTGGCTTGAGAAGGTGACATTTGGATGGCTTGACTTTCATGCCATACCTGGATAAGGCTTCGAACACTTCTGCCAGGTCTATTAAGTGTTGTTCGTAAGTCTTTGAGTAGACGATCACATCATCTAGGTACAGGAGGACGGTCTCGAAGTTCTTGTGTCCGAGGCAGCATTCCATCAGCCGCTGGAAGGTACCGGATGCGTTGCAGAGTCCGAACGGCATGCGATTAAATTCACATAGACCCATTGGTGTGGTGAATGCCGTCTTTTCCTTATCTCTCTCAGCCACAGGGACTTGCCAATACCCGCTTGTTAAGTCTAAGGTGGAAAAATAATTAGCAGATTTCAAAGCAGTTAAGGACTCTTCTATCCTAGGCAAGGGGTAGGCGTCTTTATGGGTGATGTTATTAATCTTCCGGTAGTCTACGCACATTCTCATGGTTCCGTCCTTTTTTTTGACAATCACTAGAGGGGCTGCCCAGGGGCTACAGCTGTCTCTTATTACCCCGGCCTGTTTCATTTCCCTCAGCATATCTTTTGCACATTGATAGTGAGCGGGCGGTATGGGTCTATATCTTTCTTTTATTGGGGGATGGTCACCTGTGGGGATTGTGTGTTCTACCCCTTCTATCCGTCCGAAGTCCAATGGGTGTTTACTGAAGACTTGTTCATATTCCGTCACTAGCCTATACACCCCTTGTTTTTGATGGGTAGGTGTTGAATTTATGCCCACGTGTAGCTGTTGGCACCAATCCTCCATTTCTCCATCTGAGCCATTGCCTTCCACCTGACAGGTTGGTTCTAAGGGCTCAATGGTTGTGATGGCATTGTTGTCAACAGTATATAGCTTTGCCATTGTAGCATACCTTGGCAAAGTGACCTCTTCCTCTCCACAGTTCAAAAGTCGTACCGGCACTCGTCCCCGGTGTACCTCGACTATCCCTCGTGCTGTGAGTATAGTGGGCCTGCTGTCGGTGTACACTGGTTCTATTAAGGCTTGATAATCTCGTCCCTTAGTACCAATGGCTGCTCTACACCATACCAGCATTTCTGTTTTTGGTGGGATTACAATAGACGTTGGATCACTTACCCTCACACTGCCGATTTCTCCACCTGCAACTTCTACCTGTTGCCTTAACATCAATACTTTTATTTCCCTCCGGAGAACTCTCTGCTGGCAGGATTGGGCAGTTTCAGCAATTTGCTGTAAGACAGAAATGACTTCGGAGAAGCAGTTCTCTAACACATTCATTCCTATCAATACAGTTGGTTCACAGTTCCGCCGGTCAACATCAACAACAATTATACCCTGTTTCTTCAATTCTACTTTACCAATCTTTATGGTCATCTCCCTGAATCCTAGTTTCGGTACCAACTTACCATTACTGGCCCATATATCTAGTTCAACATCAGAGGGCCCTTTATCAATATCTGCATCAGCCCAGTACCTCTTATAAAGGATATACGGTATAGATGAAATCTGGGAACCTGTGTCCAGCAAAGCGTTGAGGGGAATTCCGTCCAGCACGATAGGGATAATGGGTCGTCCTCCGATGTACCTGTCGTGCCAGGGTGTTGGGCCTTGAAAGTTCATTCCTGCGAAGCGGCCCGCATTCCCAGGGGATTCCCGTTTAAATCACAATCTCGTGCAAAGTGGCCCGGCTGCTGGCAACGGCGGCAAATGGGCTGTCCATCCGGTTGGTAGCGGTCGCGGGGTCGTCCTCTCCATGTCGGGTATCTCCGGGGTCTCATCCATGCAACATCCTCTCTACAGTTTGCCAACTCCATCTTGTGTCCTCTCATCTCCTGCATGGTTTTAGCCATTGAAGCAACAACATCAGCTAAAGAGTCAAGCTTTTGTTGAAGAGCCTCATTAGTACTGGGCCCCAGGGGCTTAGCAATGGCCCCAGACATAGCTGATGTCACTGGCACTCCCTGTTGTTGAGGTGCCTCTGCCATGGGTTGCGCAGGATCCTGATCCCGAGGTGCCTCTGCCAGCTGGAGACGTATAGCTCTCTCCTTTAATTGGGCAAATGTCAATTCAGGGTTCTTAAAAACAAGCATGCTCACATGCCCCCGGTGAGAAGGGGTGTAGAGTCCCTCAATAAATTGATCTCTTAGCAGTTTATCCGCTCCGGTGTTAAAAATGGGTTCAGCCAGTGTAAGTGATTTAAGGGCTTCCTGCAGGTTTAAGGCAAAGTCTCTCACGCCCTCATTAGCTTTTTGTTTGCAACTAAAGAATCGTATTTTAGCTTTGCTGCTGGCCGTGGTTTCAAATGTAGCTTTTAATCCAGCAAATATGCGTTCAACAGTGCCTTTTAGATCAGCTGCCCATGCTGTGACTTCTCGCTTAGCATGGCCACTTAACTGCATCATCAGGAGACTAACACGCTGAACTTCACCCACGGGGAACATGTCAAAATGGGCCAGCATCTTTTCTCTGAAATCGTCAAGGGTATTAGGCTCACCTTCATACATTGGAAGCCATGGGCCACCCGGGGTATATGGCATCAGCACCGGCATGATGGGCGCCACTCCTTGCACCGCTGCGCTGCCGGACTCTCTATTGACACTCTGTCTTTCAGCTGCATTAGCGTTGCCGAGTGCTGCGGCGTCTCCGTGCTGCGACATACTGTGCCCCCTTAGTTAATCCGGACCCTTCCGGTCCTCCGCTTCCGTCGGGATAGTGTAGATTCGTTCCGCTGTGCAGCAGGATCGATTTTCCCCTTGCTCTGATGTCAGAGCGCTCAGCTTGGTGCCGCCCACAATGACACGCCCCCTGCTGCTCCCACCCACCGCGCTCTGTAATGGCGGATTCTGAAGTTTTTCAGTTAGACTGGGGCTCAGGTGATGGCGTAGCTCAATTAACAGTCTCGTGCCTAACGGTTATGAAGTGATTACCTCAGGGGATGGCGGCCATCTTTACTCCATTATAACCAATGGGGAAAAGTCACTTTCAATAGTTTTCAATGGGGAATGGATTTTTCTTTAATAAAGTCAATTTTCAAGATTTTTCATCCCAGTTTTCACAGTTTTGGGCTCCAATCACGGCACACAATACCCGGTATACGGGCTGGCTAGATCCTGTTCGTGACGCCAATTGTGACGCCCAGGAGACCGGGATACCCAGCACCGGACCAATGGAGTCTGTCTCTTGAGGGGGATGTCACGGGTGGCTTGACCCGGTGCTGTGGCCTCAGGCAATGCACAGTGTAAGGGGTATCATGAGGGGACAGGCACTTACTTGATCAGCAGCAGGTTCTCCCAGCGGTGACGATCCTGATCCTGGATAGATGGCTATTGTCCAAATGAAAGACTGAGGCACTGAAACGTTTAACCAGTTTACTTTAACATAAAAGGATTTACAACCAGTCCTGTCACCGGAGTCTGTATGGGAACTCTGAGTTACTTTGACCCTGCCGGGGTCTTCGCCTCTTATTGTGCGCAATTTCTGTGTGGCCCTGCTGCTGTATGTGAACTGGCTGCCGGCCCAATCTGTCCCCTCCGGGTCCTGGTTCGACGGGCAACCCGAGTCCTTTTATCGGTTTACCCCCTCTGGGAGTACCGCTGAACTCTGTGTCTGTTGCTGCATCCGACCCTAGTGAAGCTGATATCACCTCACGTTTTTCCGGTTGCTGTATTATATATAATGAATACAGCCACGGATCCGGTATCCGTCTTTGCGCCTGTTCTGGGTAGTGATTAATGCTACCCGGTTCTCACAATGTCCTTTTTCTCTATCCCTCTTCTCCTCAGGCCGGTGATTTAGGCCTGGTAACAGTCACAGGGCTGTTAGAGATTCAACTGTATGACCTCTCACTATCAGCTCCTTGGCCCAACTGCCATTTCTTCTCTCAGACCAGAATGGATCAAGGGGAGTCTCTGGAGCTCCCCCTTCTGGCCGGAGGTGGTAGTGCAGTCTTGCTATTTTAGTATTTGTACTTACTGTCAGTAACTATTTTTGTGGCAAATACCCCTAGGGGTGCCACACTTGCTACCGTGGGCAGAGTTTGCACTTAACAATGCCGTAGCCGACTCCACCGGTCAGACTCCATTCCTCTTAAATTATGGCCAGCATCCGCGTGTTCCTGTGCCCATGCCTTGTCTTCCGCTGATCATAGGGTGGCAGACTGGGCTGTGGAGGCACGGGACATTTGGGATCGCACGCAGGATGCCATTCGGGCCTCCAAGGAGAGAATGAGGTCCTCCGCCGATGTTCATCGGCGCCCTGCTCCGACTTTTGTCCCTGGTGACTTGGTGTGGCTCTCCGCCCGTAACATCAGGCTGCGAGTTGAGTCCACTAAGTTTGCTCCTCGCTACTTGGGTCCCTTCAAGGTTCTCGAACAGGTTAATCCTGTGGTCTACCGCCTGGCTCTTCCTCCACGCTTGGGTATCACCGACACCTTTCATGTGTCCCTCTTGAAACCCGTATACATGTCCCGGTTTTCCGAGTCATCTGCCGGGACATCGGGTTCGTCTACGGACGATTACGAGGTGAACGCTATTTTGGGGTGTAAGGTGGTACGCGGCAAAAAGTTCTATCTGGTGGATTGGAAGGGTTATGGTCCAGAGAACAGGTCATGGGAGCCTGCTGAAAACATTCGGGCCCCACAGCTCATTGCTGCCTTCGAACGTAGCGAGGCCCAAGGAGGGGGGGGCCCTAGGAGGGGGGGTAATGTTAGGAGTCGAGTTTCCTCTGCTGTACAGGGGGAATCTCGATCCGTCTCCGCTGCGGTCTCCCATTCTCCTCCAGCCGCAGTGGAGCCTGCTCAGCAGGGACGTCGATCCCAGCGTCTCGCTCAGTCTGACTCTGTGAGAAGAGTTACTGCTGCTTCTCCAGCTTCTGCCTTTAAAGCCAATACTGGTCAGCAGCGAGTGGACTTCTCTGGGACTAAGTCCTTGTCTGCGCACACTGAGCATGCCCAGGGCAAGATCTCCCGTTGGAGATCGAGGGTCATGTGCTCAGACTCTGCAGCGCATTCTATTGGTCCTCTTGGCAGGTCTTGGAAGGGCAAAGTTTCTGTGGCCGCTTCCTGTCCTGCAGCTATATAAACTGCGCATGACCGCACGGCCATGCGCTAGTGTACAACTTTATACGTGTGTTTGTTGTGAGTGCAAGTCGTCCTTTAAATACCCCTACCCTACTGTATGATTGTTCGCGTATGGTGTATGGCTGCTATCTAGCGCCCGACTTAACACTCAACGTGTCACACACGTGTCAGCGTCCTCTGCTGTGACCGCCAGTGCGGCGCCACGCGCCTGTGTGCGCTTCCTGACCCATGTCTGGGTACTTAGTGGTGCCTGCCAGCACGGCACAGTTTGCACTTCGGTGCCTCTATTGTATATACTTTTCACACCCAGTTGTGGTGTAGTGCCAGCAAGGGTCTAATCGGACTACTATCCCTGTTGGGGTCTAGTTCGCTGACCACTTGCTCGCGCTCTATGTGCGGTACCGCGATCCTGTGACGCAACAGGATCGCTTTCTTCACGCTGGGTGAGGTTTAACCCACGCGTGTATACTTATGAGTACCGCCATATCGTCTGTCATGTCCTAGCAGCAGGTTTCACCTGCACGGTGGACCCCGGACTGCGAACGCATCCATTACATCTCTCTTGGTGCGTTCCGCCAGTCCTAACAGCCGGTTTCTGCTTCGGTCGCTAGGCAGTGCCACACCATTGTTGCAGGTGATGCTTTATGGCATCAAATCTATTTTATTCCTAGGACTTGTGGCTCTGGCCAGTCCAAAAGCTATGGGGTTAATCTTTTTGTTTTGGTTTCTGTCTGCTGTCAGTACTAGATGGAGCTGTTCTATACAAGCCCCTGAGAGCCAGGTCCCACTCAATGGTTCAGCTATCTTGGTTCAGATCTCTGTCCTGTGTTTCAGTGTTTTGTCCTGATTATTCTTATTCTTTGACCTCAGCTTGAAATTTGATTTCGGCCTTGTTTTATGATTATGTGGGAGGGGCCACCAAGCAGAGCAGCAGAAGCCCGGGAACCTTTGCCCAGGGCGTGTGAGAGGCAGTGGTGCAGACAGTTGCAGGCCATGGGGATACGGCAGGAAGGGGCCCCAGGCTGGAGAATAGTGCAGTCAGGCACCAGCTCAACAGGACCTTCCCCAAGAAGGATCCGGGTTTAAGATCGGGGCGGGAGCAGCTGAGATGGCGTTCCCGGAACCTTTCCCAATTGGTACCAGATGAGGGGCTGACAGGGAGCTGGTGACAAGGAAGGCACAGATAGGACACGGACTGTCCAAAGAGGCTGCCCGGATGGCAGGGAAAAGGAAGCCACAGACAGAACAGAGTTTTACTAGAGGTATGGCAGCAAATGCCGGGAAGAAAGAGAGAGAGAATACAGAAAGAATAGAGTCTGCTCGGAAGGCAGGGAAAGTACAGGACATGTGGCTCTGTGTGAATCATGCTACCCGTGTGATGAATATGTTGCTGTTCAGTATAGTTCAACTGTTGGAAAAAGGTCTTGTCTCTGAAGTAATTTGTGGAGCTCATGACCGCAGCTGAGGGGAATCTGACAGAGCCTGTAAGTGTGCTGTGGTGCATGCTGCACATGCAGTAGAAAGGACTTTGCATTTCATCTGTGGGGTGCCAGGGTGTGGGAACCATACAGCCTGTTGCCACGACTACCACCGTAGCCTCCTTACACTTACAGTGATTTCCAAAAAAGGCCATAGATCTACATTTGTTGCTCCAGCCAGCATTAATATACAACATTCCCACTCAGACCGCCATCTAAGGGCATGTGCCATCAGAAAATTATCTTTTGTTTAAATCAGGCTTTTGTGTTCGCAATCTTTATTAAAAAATACAATTAGTAATTTTCCAATTTTCACAGTGAGCACTTGGTCTATGTAAGGTTTAAACTTCCTGTCCTTCCAGGAAAAGTTTTTAGCAGGCTCATTATCAGCAGAGGCATGATTGCAATGACAGGTAACATTTCTTTAAACAGCTGATAGCACAGAATCTCACAATAAGTGATCTCACCTTCATCAGTTTCAGTAAAGTTCCCATATTTGAACCGAAGTCTCCTTTACTAATCTGTGGAACTTGTGGTCCTGGCCTGCCAATACCATCAGCTACCGACAGCCTGCACGGGCACAAGGCCCTCACCGCACTAACACCCAGTGAGGACCCACAATTATCTGTAGCCTGCCGGGGTGCGGGACACATGACATTCGCCTACAGCTACCACCCTGGGCACCATTACATACATGCAGCCCTAGCATTCTACAGCGGAGTAGAAAAAAGCTGAGCACTCTTTCTCACTCACGCTGTACTGACATAAACTCCTCCACTGAAAAGAAGAAACTGAACTGGTATTAGCTACTGCACTGTGGATAGATAAAGGAAGCTGTGGGAATACAGAGTGAGCGGGTCAGAGCTGTTCACTTGCTTTACCCCTGCACTATGTATTGTTATTAAAGGGAATCTGTATTGGCATACAGGTTATAGACTGCTGAAAAAGTCCTCACTGTATGTCTCATATCAGATGCCTTGTTGTTGATAAATCATCTTTTATCAGTTTATGTAAATTACCTGTTCCAGGCTATGGGGAGGATGCTGCCTGGAAGATAACTCTGCCTCCAGAGCTTATTTTACATGAAGGGTGAATTACCAGTGTGATGTGCATTGGCCGCTCTCTACTCTCCTGATCTCACTGCAGAGCTGTGTGTGATTATACCTGACACATCTGCAGGTTCCTCTTGGCTTCAACTTCAATCTCACAGGCAGCCAGGTTTGCAATATTGTTGCAATACAGCAGAGCTCAGAGAGCTGCAAAAAAATTGTTTGCAAGAAGACAAATTCCATTTCTCCTATCTGTGTTAGTTACTTGTCTCACATTGGTAACTTCCGCTTCATGTAAAATAAGCTCTCGGGCAGAGTTATCTTCCAGGCAGTGACCTCCCCAGAGCCTGAAAGAGATCATTCATATATAGTGATAAAAGAGGATTAATCGACAACAAGACATCTGATAGGAGACACACAAGGAGGACTTTTTCAGCAGTCTATTAGCTGTATGCCCATATTAATATTTAGATAGGTCACATGTGGTGACAGATTCCCTTTAAATAGTGCTGTGTGACTACAGAGGAAAAACTTCAGGCTGCACTGTTTGAATACAGAGGTAAAGGCTTCAGGCTGCACTGTATGAATATACAGCTCTGGCAAAAATTAAGAGACCACTGCATAATGTTCAGTTTGTCAGATTTTTCTCTTTATAGATATATTTTTGAGTAAAATATAAATTGTTATTTTATTCTCTAAACTTCTGACAACATTTTCTGAATTTCCAAGCAATCAATTTTGTATTTTTTTCTGACAAAGAAAAATGGTCAAAATTAAAAAAAACAAACAGACCTCAAATAATGCAAAGAAAGCAAGTCCATAATCATTTAGAAGCAACAATACTAATGTTTTAACTCAGGAAGAGTTAAGAAATCAATATTTTGTGAAATAACCATGATTTTTAATCACAGCTTTCATGCGTCTTGGCATGCTTTCCACCAGTCTTTCACACTGCTTCTGGCACAAAAATGTAAGCAGTTCTTCTTCTTGTTTGATGGCTTGTGACTATCCATCATCCTCTTGATCACATTCCAGAGGTTTTCAATGGGGTTCAGGTCTGGAGATTGGGCTGCCCATGGCAGGGTTTTGATGTGGTGGTCTCTTAATTTTTGCCAGAGCTGTAGATGTAAAGCTTCAAGCTGCACTGTGGGAATACAGAAGGAAAAGCTTGTGGGATTCAAAAGAGGCCTTTGGCCTGCACTGTGTGAATAAAGTGGGGCAGCTTTCTGGGTTTAAAATGAGTGTTTTGGCTAATCCTGTGGCCGAAGTTTGTTTGTTCTATTCCTGGAAAACCCCTGAAATTATTTAGTTAACTGGTTTACAATTCATAACAGTGTGTTACATGATTTTTTTTCATCATGTGGCATATTCAGATTTTTTTTTTGCAGTTTTCACACTAGACAGAAAGGTTCTAGAAGTGGTGTAGTACCACACCGTGTAATGCTGCAGTACCACACCATGTAATGCTGAAGTGCCACACTGTGTAATTCTATAGTACCACACTATGTAAGGCCGGTTTCACATGTCAGTGGTTCCGGTACGTGTGGTGACAGTTTCCTCACGTACCGGAGACACTGACTCACGTAGACACATTAAAATAAATGTGTCTCTACACATGTCAGCATGTTTTCACAGACCGTGTGTCCGTTTGCAAAACACGGAGACATGTCTGTGTTCGTGGGAGCGCACGGATCACACGGACCCATTAAAGTCAATGGGTCCGTGTAAACACGTACCGCACACGGATGCTGTCCGTGTGCCATCCGTGTGCTGCCTGAGGACCACACGGAACAGCGCTACAGTAAGTGCTGTCCCCTGTGTGTGGTGCTGAAGCTGCCATTTATCCCTTCTGTCCTGCTCGGCTGAAAGCAGGAGAGAAGGGATGAAAGATCAAGGTTTTTTTTTTTGTTTTTTTTTTGTTTAAATTAAAGTTTGTGGTCCCTATAGGAGGTTGAGCTGCATATTCATCACTGTAATGAGCGGTACCACGTGACCGCTCACACAGGACAAGCTGCCGGCGCTGAGAGGAGGCATCGCGGGAGCTGGGTGAGTATTTCTCTGCTAGGGGGCGTGCGTGCGGGGGGTGGGAGGCATTAGATGACCCCCAAACTTTATTTTTATAAAAAAAAAACTTGATTTTTCATCCCTCCTCTCCTGCAAGCGCTGCTTTCAGCTGAGCAGGACAGAAGGGATGAATGCCGGCTTCAGCACCACATGCAGGGGACAGCGCTGTCTTTCCTGCACGGTTCGTGTGGTCCTCAGGCGGCACACAGCTGCCGCACGTGTGCCACACTGATGTGCCACGTGAGCACGCGGACACACGGACACGGATAACTCCGGTACCGATTTCTCTGGTACCTGAATTATCTGGACGTGTGAGACTGGCCTAATACTGCACTACCACATTGTGTAATGCTGCAGTGCCACACTGTGTAATTCTGTAGTACTACATCATGTAATTCTGCAGTACCACACCATGTAATTCTGCAGTACCATACCATGTAATGCTGCACTACCACACCATGTAATGCTGCAGTACCACACTGTGTAGTGCTGCAGTACCACACCGTGTAACGCTGCACTACCACACCGTATAATTCTGCAGTATCACACCGTGTAATTCTGTAGTACCATACCGTGTAATTCTGTAGTACCGCACCATGTAATTCTGCAGTACCACACCGTGTAATTCTGTAGTACCACACCGTGTAATTCTGTAGTACCGTACCATGTAATTCTGCAGTACCACACCATGTAATGCTGCAGTACCGCACCGTGTAATTCTGTAGTACCGCACCGTGTAATGTTGCACTACAAAACCGTGTAATTCTGTAGTACCACACCATGTAATGCTGCAGTACCGCACCGTGTAATTCTGTAGTACCGCACCGTGTAATTCTGTAGTACCACACCATGTAATGCTGCACTACCGCACCATGTCATTCTGCAGTACCACACCATGTAATGCTGCAGTACTGCACCGTGTAATTCTGTAGTACCGCACCATGTAATTCTGCAGTACCGCACCATGTAATGCTGCACTATCGCACCACGTAATTCTGTAGTACCACACCATGTAATGCTGCAGTACCACATCATGTAATGCTGCCTGTAGGGCCATGGCTTTCTCTGGCAAATTCAGCAGCTTCCCCAGAAGTGCCAGTAGTGGGGCGAGTCTGTTGCACTTAGCTGATGCATTTTGTAATAGAATGTCTCTAATTACACTACTTCTTTAAAATCAAATATTCTAACATTTTTCTAATCTGTTTTTATTTCTTAGTTACAGATTTTTTGTTCTATTTTCTGCACATAATTACAGGTGCGGCCATCTTACCTGAACTGTTAACTTTCCATGCTAGGTAATTTTTATATGTAGCAGATAGGCTGTAGTTTTTTCTTGCAAGTTTGGGAGGCCAAGAAAATTTGCAGTACAGTAGCTGTAAAATGACTTTTTATCAAAATCAAGTCCACATAGTGCGAAAAAATGTCTGCACAACCTGAAGGGTCATCCTATTATAAGTTAGACATATATAACCCCTTTATATATGCTGTATACTTTTTTCTTGTTCTATACTGCCTCACACAGCTTCTAGTCTTGTTTATGATGTCGGGTTGTGGAAGCTGCAGTCTGACGTGAGTATGTGGAGCTTTGTACCTTTGTTCTGTCATGTGTAAGTTTGGCTGTCAATTTCTTTCCTCCCTTTAGCCTGATCCCACTCTTTTACCGGAAGTGTCCATCTTAAAGGGAACTTGTCACTCCCAAAATCGAAGATGAGCTAAGCCCACCAGCATCAGAGGCTTATCTACAGCATTCTGTAATGCTATAGTTAAGCCCCCGATGTATCCTGAAAGATGAGAAAAATAGGTTAGATTATACTCACCCAGGGACGGTCCCGCTGCGGTACGATCCGATGGGCTTCGCGGTCCAGTCCGGGGCCTCCCATCTTCTTACGATGACGTCCTCTTCTTGTCTTCACGCTGCGGCTCTGGTGCAGGCGTACTTTGTCTGCCCTGCTGAGGGCAGAGCAAAGTACTGCAGTGCACAGGCACTGGGAAAGGTCAGAGAGGCCCAGCACCTGTGCACTTCAGTACTTTGCTCTGCCCTCAACAGGGCAGACAAAGTACGCCTGCACCGGAGCCGCAGCGTGAATACAAGAAGAGGACGTCATCGTAAGAAGATGGGAGGCCCCAGACCGGACCGCAATGCCCATCGGACCGGACCGCCCCCCAAGGGGAGTATAATCTAACCTCTTTTTCTCATCTTTCAGGTTACATTGGGGGCTTATCTACAGCATTACAGAATAGCCCATCTTCGATTTTGGTGATAACAGGTTCCCTTTAAGCTGTTTGTGTGTTCTTTTGTTTTCTGTATGTATATAGAGAGGGAGAGTGAAAGTAGAAGCTACCGGTGACTGATCCCTTGGACTAGTCATCCAAGAAGCATGATCCCTTGCCAGCTTTTCTAAGTATTTTTTTTTTTGCAAATTGCTTCAGCATTTCAGAGTAAAACATACACAGCCACTCCGGGGTCTCAGATTCATGCTGCCCTTGGTCTATGCAGCATGAATCTATCAGGTTCACTCTATAGGGTGTATTTCACCTTCTTATTTCAGGAGCGCCCTTCTTCACAGCCAGGCGACTTCCTGAGTGTGATATGGGGTAAGAGAGCTGGCCACTCTTGATTGAGAGACAGTTTGGACCAGAGGCATTGATGTGCTGCCGGCATGAATAATGCACTCTCAGTGCTCTTATAACCGGCAGCTTTGCCTTTGCTGTATCAATGGTGCTTAGGCTGACCAAGATTGCTGGTGAACATTGTTAGTTCCAAGCCACAGCCGGCTTCAGCGTCACTGCGCTTCTGCTCTTACAAAGACAAAGCATCAGCAAGCCAAAGTTAGGGCAGTGTTTACAAGGACCGCATCTGAATAGAACAGCGATTGAGTATGTTCATGTCCACTATTTATTTCACTTGCTTGTATAGCGCCATAAATTTTCATAGTGTTTTGTATGTCTTTGGAGTGATAGGAGTACGTGGTGGAAAGTCACACAAACACAGGAAGAACATACAAACTGCAGTTGTCCTTGGTGGGATCAGAACCCAGGACCCCAGAGTGGCAAAGCAATACTGCTAACCACTGAGCTACCAACCTGCCCACTTCAGTCATTCTTAATGGAAGTGCTATAGATAAGCCTAGTGCAGTTCTCAGCTATTTCCAGAGGTCTAATTGAGAATGAATGGAGCTCATGCTTGACCTCTGTGCCAATCAGTTAGGGCTCTTCAAAGCCTTGTTCCTAGGATTTGTGTTGGCTGCCAACGGTTGGTCCCCGACTGATCAGGAACTTATCTCCTTTCCCATGGTTAGGGGATTAATACCAAATTTGTATAACCCCTTTAAAGAAGAATATTGGTTGCTAGGAGTTTCTTTGTTAATGACTGAGCTGACAGCAGTGGAACAGAAAGTGTTTTCAGTAGGGCACAAGCATAGAAGACTGTCTCATAAGGGGACTGTATCTTTAATCTTTCATTATCTTTTAAAATAAATGTAATATTGACCCTTCAAATGAATATCAGACTATAGCGACTTGTTTATGGGCTATATACTTGAAATAAATGTGGTATTACTATTTATTTTACTATTTATTTTGATATTACATATCTATTAAGTATATCTACATTCTGAATCACGCTACGGTAGGAAGACATTCTTGGAACAGCAACACACCTAAAATAATCTGTACTTTATGATACATGGGCCACATCACTCTCCCTTCAGATGAAACCGAAATCTAGAAGAAGTGAGAACTGCTATTGCGATATCACTTCCTCCAATTTTTTCCAAGGGATGTGAGAATGAAGTGGCCCATTAGTGATTGGTTCCAGGGCTCCCTTGTTATAACAACCTGACATGAGCCCTGGGAGACTTGCCACCGGTAAAATGGCACCAGCATCGGAGGGAAGTACATTCTTTTATTATTTTTCACGGGGAATATGGTAAATGGGAATAGGTTGTTTGAGTAGTGGGCAACCACTTTAACTATATAATACTCAAAATTTACATTTATACATTGAAGAAAATATCTTGCAAATAATTGTAAGAATGATGAATTGTGTAATTCGAAGAACATGGTATAAATCAGCATCAGTTGTCTTTCAGCCTTCTCGGACAGGCAGAAAATGGCATTACAAAAACAAACTATGGCAAATAATTTTCTTAGAATACCTGTCAAGTGGCTTACAGAAGACGACTAAACCTTTATCATTATCATGGCACAGGCAAGCGCTACAGCACAGTAAATGCAGATTATGGGAGCCATTAATTAACTTCCCTGCAGACTAACTGACTTAGAGTCAGTAATTTATGTTAATTGCTATATGTAGTTGGTGGTTGGTATGCTTCTGTTAAGGGACGTAAGCCTCATTTATCTTCATCTGCTTGGTGTACTCTCTAATACACGTTACAGGCAGGAAGGAAGAGGCCTAGGAGTTGTCATGGAAACCCCGAGTAGTGAGAACGACAATGGTAAGGAAAGATTCCTCTTTTCTTGGGACGAGTCACTTTTCCTTTTTTTTAACCTTCTACCACATTATTAAACTGTTGTTATTTAGATTATGAAGTAAGTTACCAAATCTTATTTGAACATCAACTGTGGCTAATGAATTCATAATTTTTTCATATAACATACATCCAAGGGCACTTTTTATACATTTTATGGTGCTTAAAGGCATTTTCCCACAAATAAAATGCATTGTAGTCAATAGATCTTGGAATAAAAATAAATTCCACAATTTAATGTGTTAAAAAAATGCTCCTGTGCTGAGATAATCTTGTAAATGTGCCCCTGCTGTGTACTGTGTGATGGCCGTGTCTGACCGTACGGGAACATGGTCTGATCATACCACAGCTCCTGGGCAGGGGAGAATGCAAAAGAGTATACAGAAAGAACAGCACGGGATCACAGATACTGCTTTTTGTGAAGTAAAACGTTTAAAATCAAGAATTAAAAGGAGCAAAAAAATTAAAACGCTAAAATGGAAAATGGCCAACGGGGTTAAGGGGTTAACAACTCATAGGTTACCGATTCCTATTCTAAATAAGACCCCATTTCCTACAATCACAAACATTTGCTTGGTAATACGGCTAGGTTCCCACCAGAGTTTGGATTTTACTTTTTTGTTCAAACCTCTTGCAAGAAACAGGTCCGGACTATGATGGACACAAATGATGCCAAATAAACTGCATTAACAAAAGTGAATAAAAAAGGCATATATAGTTGATTTTATAGGGTGTTAGAGAAGAGGAAATATCTCAAGTTTAAGCATTGGAATAAGTAGTATCAGACTTGGAGGCCGGTAAGAGTAAATTTAAATGTGTGTGTTGTGTTGTTTTTTTGCTGAAATTTGTTGGTAAGTAATCAATTAGTGAGTGATGATTGTGTAGTATGAACTAGTACTAGGACCACACTTCAATGTTTTCTATGGGACTCTTCTGTGTTTGCCTTTGGTTCTTTCATATACTATACCGTATATATATTTTTTCACTTTTTAACAATTCTGTAAAGATTATTTTAATTTTAACGGCAGGATTAATCTACCATTTTGAGCTCACCTAAACTAGTACTAGAGTGCTGAGAACATGGCTGAATGTTCGTATCAATGACAAACAGATCTAGCATTCTGTATTTAGCTAGTATTTTGCATCGTATTATGCCATTGCATTAATGACCATTTGAGGGATATTTTCAATGTCTCATCCAGAAAATTGTCAAGAACATTAAACACTTCACTGATGACCATCAGAGTGACACAAGGTATTTTAGAGCTACAGCTGTGGAGAAAGTGATCAGGCCAGTTAGAGGAGGGGATTGGCGATGCCTTGTTCTCAATCGGGAGGCATTATGGATCATGAAATTAGACACACATGTTCCAGGAAGACTACGCAAGACAGTTTTCTTGCGTAGGGTGTCTTGCATTGAAATCTGCTGCAATGACCCGGGTACTGCATTTACCAGACATCAACACAATTTCTATCCGCTCCCCACAAGTTAACCTCTGCGACATGTCAATGGCCATAAACAAAGAGAAACTTGTAAATAACTCATGAAAGAATAAAGATACGTTAAAACCAAGCACACCATTGTTTTTCTTGTGAAATTCTCAATAAGGTTGATGTGTCACATGACCCTCTTCCCATTTGAAAAAATAAAGTTGGATCCAAAATAGCCAACTTGAAAATGGTCGCCATGGTCACCACCCATCTTGAAAAGTTTTCCCCCTCCCATATATTAATGTGCCACAAACAGGAACCAACCATTCCTATTTTATTTAGGTGTATCCAAATACATGGCCCACCCTGTGTATATATATATATATATATATATATATATATATATATACTGCTCAAAAAATAAAGGGAACACTTAAACAACAGAATATAACTCAAAGTACATCAAACTTCTGTGATTTCAAACTGTCCACTTAGGAAGCAACACTGTTTGACAATCAATTTCACATGCTGTTGTGCAAATGGAATAGACAACAGATGGAAATTATTGGCAATTATCAAGAGACACTCAATAAAGGAGTGGTTCCGCAGGTGGGGACCACAGCCCACATCCCAGTACCAATGCTTTCTGGATGATGTTTTGGTCACTTTTGAATGTTGGTTGTGCTTTCACACTCATGGTAGCATGAGACGGACTCTACAACCCACACAATTGGCTCAAGTAGTGCAGCTCATCCAGGATGGCACATCAATGCGAGCTGTGTCAAGAAGGTTTGCTGTGTCTGTCAGCGTAGTGTCCAGAGGCTGGAGGCGCTACCAGGAGACAGGCCAGTACACCAGGAGATGTGGAGGGGGCCATAGGAGGGCAACAACCCAGCAGCAGGACCGCTACCTCAGCCTTTGTGCAAGGAAGAACAGGAGGAGCACTGCCAGAGCCCTGCAAAATGACCTTTAGCAGGCCATAAATGTGCATTTGTCTGCACAAATGGTTAGAAACCAACTCCATAAGGATGGTCTGAGTGCTCAACGTCCACAGATGGGGGTTGTGCTCACAACCCAACACCGTGCAGGATGCTTGGCATTTGTCACAGAATACCAGGATTGGCAAATTTGCCACTGGCGCCCTGTGCTCTTCACAGATGAAAGCAGGTTCACACTGAGCACATGTGACAGATGTGACAGAGTCTGGAGACACCATGCAGAGCAATCTGCAGCCTGCAACATCCTTCAGCATGACCGGTTTGGCAATGGGTCAGTAATGGTGTGGGGTAGCATTTCTTTGGAAGGCCGCACAGCCCTCCATGTGCTTGCCAGAGATAGCCTGACTGCCATTAGGTACCGAGATGAGATCCTCAGACCCCTTGTGAGGCCATATGCTGGTGCGGTTGGCCCTGGGTTCCTCCTAATGCAGGACAATGCCAGACCTCATGTGGCTGGTGTGTGTCAGCAGTTCCTGCAAGATGAAGGCATTGAAGCTATGGACTGGCCCGTTCCCGAGACCTGAATCCGATTGAACACATCTGGGACATCATGTCTCACAACCATCCACCAACATCACATTGCACCACAGACTGTCCAGGAGTTGGCGGATGCTTTAGTCCAGGTCTGGGAGGAGATCCCTCAGGAGACCATCCGCCGCCTCATCAGGAGCATGCCCAGGCATTGTAGGGAGGTCATACAGGCACGTGAAGGCCACACACACTACTGAGCATCATTTCCTTGTCTTGTGAGGCATTTCCACTGAAGTTGGATCAGCCTGTAACTTTATTTTCCACTTTGATTTTGAGCATCATTTCAAGTCCAGACCTCCGTGAGATATTAGTTGTGACTTACGTTGATCATTTTTAGGTTTTATTGTTCTCAACACATTCTGCTTAGCAATGAATAAAGATTTAAAACTGGAATATTTCATTCAGTGATATCTAGGATGTGGGATTTTAGTGTTCCCTTTATTTTTTTGAGCAGTATATGTATGTATATATATATATATATTCCTATACTATCATCCTAATTTTATGATGAATAACATAATTTACTACAAGTTACCATTCATTTATTGCATTTGGTGTACTTAGATACTTTATGGATAGGATAATTCATTGTCTACAATCATAGTGGAGGGTAAAATGTAACTAGTGTTGCGTGTTTTGGCAATTTTATACATACAATTGTGTGAAAAAGTGTTTGCCCCCTTCCTGATCTGCTATTCTTTTGCATGTTTGGCACACTTAAATGTTTCAGATCACCAAACAAATTTAAATATTAGACAAAGATAACACAAGTTAACAAACATGTAGTTTTTAAGTGAAGGTCTTTATTACTAAGGGAAAAAGAAATCCAAACATACAGGACCCTGTGTAATAAAGTGATTGCCCCCTAAACCTAATAACTGGTTAGGCCGCCCTTAGCAGCAATAACTGCAATCAAGCATTTGCAATAAATTGCAATGAGTCTTTTACAACATTCTGGAGGAATTTTGGCCCACTCATCTTTGCAGAACTGTTGTAATTTAGACCAAGGTGTTCCAAAGCATGAACTGCCTTTTTAAGGTCATATCCCAGCATCTCAATTGGATTTTGCCAGAAAACATCTTGATGATAACCAAGACTTTGGGGAGAATACTCTGTGGACTGACGTGACAAAAGTTGAACTTTTTGGAAGGTGCATGTCCCATTACATCTGGTACAGAAGTAACACAGCATTTCAGCAAAGGAACATCATGCCAACAGTGAAATATAGTTTTGGTAGTGTGATGGTCTGGGTCTGGTTTGCTGCTTCAGGATTTGGAAGACTTGCTGTGGTAAATGGAACTATGAATTCTCCTGTCTACCAAAAAATCCTGAAGGAGAAAGTCTGGCCATCTTGTCATGATCTCTTGCTGAAGTGCACTTGTGTTACGCAGCAGGACAATGATTCAAAACACACCAGAAAGTCCATCTCTAGAAGGCTTAAGAAAAACAAAATTAAGACTTTGAATTGGCCTAGTCATAGTCCTTACCTTAATTCGACCGAGATGCTGTAGCATGACCTTAAAAAGGCAATTCATGCTCGGAAACCTTCCAATGTGGCCAAATTCCATAATTCTGGAAAGATGAGTTGGCCAAAATTCCTTTGTAAAAGACTCATTGTCAATTATTGCAAACACTTGATTAAAGCTGTTGCTGCTAAGGGTGTCCCAACCAGATATTAGGTTTAGGGGACAATCACTTTTTTCACACAGGACCCTGTAGGTTTGGATTTATTTTTCCCTTAATGATAAAGACCTTCATTTAAAAACTGCATTTTGTGTTTACTTGTGTTATCTTTGTGTAATATTTACATTTGTTTAGTGATCTGAAAAATTTAAGTGTGACAAACATGAGAAAGAATTGGAAATCGGGAACGGGCAAACACTTTTTCAACACAACTGTACACACATCAATTTTCCATTATAAACACTTGTATGGGAGACTATACATTTATTTCTAATAGGATCTATAGGGTTCATTGGCATACCCCTTACAGAGTGCCCTTTTGACTAGAACCTCTTTGTCTGAACAGTCAGTTATGAGTAAGAGGCTGGGAGTTTAGTATTCAAAACATATAACACTCCAGTGAAAACATTTTTTTTGCTTACACCTATTGAATGTGCATGGTTTTGAATCGTTTTCAAATGCATGTTTTATTTGATGGATTTCTTATGAGAACTGGACCAACTACCTTCTCTTGTTTAACAAGCATTATTATGGACCAGTGGTAGCTGATTTGATAATAATGCACAAGACTAGTCATGGCTTAGATAAGAAAAATAATCACGATAGGTTTCAGAAAAAAAATCCCATTGTTTTCACTGTAAGCGTGTTTAGTTTGTGCTGACATTCTGTTATTATATATGTTAAAACTTGTAACAACTTAAATGGCACCGTTTAGTAGATGGATAGAAGAAAAAGCCCGAGTACAGCACATCCTGCTCTGTGCATTGAAAACCACTGACATAATATGTATCTGTACCTATTAATTATATGCCCCTTTAGAAAATGTGAAACGATTTATATGAGGAAAAAAAGAGTGCAGTCAAAACACTATTTTACAAGGTGAAAATGAGTGCATTGTTCTGCTTTGTTGCCATGGATATTAGAGTATTTGAAACTATAGAAGGGAACAAGATATACAATGCGACATAGGAATAGATAACGGGTATGATCCATTTGTGCAACTAAGCCATATAATGGGAACATGTGGGAGCTTGTGTTACACTTTGTAAGCTACGGTACAATAAGATTATAGGTCATAGTTAGCAGCAAATGGAAAAGTTCTAAATTGCAAAAGTTTAATTTTTAAGTTGTAAAGTTGAAAGAGAAAAACTATAATCTTTTTGGAAACTTTTCCCTCCTAATACTTTAGGTGAGTATTTTGAGTCTCTACCTGCTGTCACAGAATTTTAACACTGAATAGATACAGGAAAGGTATACTGTATATCTTGGTACCGTGTTAGCCGGTGGATAGAAAAGTATTTAGAATTGAGAGTCCTCAGTGGTATCAACCACTGAGGACTCTCAATTCTAAATATTTTTCTAACACTGAATAGAAAAATTTTCCCAAAAGATTAAATCGGAATTTCAACAGGAATCTTTTTCAAAGTAAGTACACTGTGCTCATCGAATCTAAGGCTGTCGTCACACTATCAGTATTTGGTCAGTATTTTACATCAGTATCTGTAAGCCAAAACCAGGAGTGGGTGGTAAATGCAGAAGTGGTGCATATGTTTCTATTATACTTTTCCTCTAATTGTTCCACTCCTGGTTTTGGCTTACAAATACTGATCTAAAATACTGACCAAATACTGCTAGTGTGACGACAGCCTAATTCTGTATGCAACTTTCTGTTGTAAAATCTGCTGATGTGGCTGTCCTTCAACAAGTATGAAAATAGATGATGTATGTGGAGATGGTCATACCTAGTCCAAAACTTTGCCCAGTGCAAAGGATTTAGGCAGTAATCTGGCCATAAAATTCATATAAGGAGCTCTGAGTACTACAGTTCTAATTAAAAGAATGAAGGATAGTATAGTATGGTATTTACCAGGATAGCCGACTTAGACACACTTATGGAGACCAGAAATGCAGAAAGCCAATCTCCAATCATTGGTGAGGAGCAGTTAATCAAAACTGTGGGTTGATCACTGGCCATGTGCACGTTGAGCGTTTGGTGAGTTTTTACCTCAATATTTGCAAACCAAAAACCAGAAGTGGAACAGTGATAAAAAATAAATGTATAATATAAACACGTCACCACTTCTGCTTTTTTTGCCCACTCCTGATTTTGGCTTACAAATTCTGAGGTAAAAAAACTCACCAAATACTCAACCTGTGCACTTGGCCTGGGAGAGTAGGAAAAAGAGTTGGTATACTTGACATTGAGGGCATATTTGCTTCTGAAGGTTATAGTGGTGGAGGTAGACTTTATGGCGATTTTTTTTAAACCCTTAATCAAAATGTCTGTGATAAAAGCTGAGGGGGCATGGTGCTTGATAGTACCCAGATGTTTTACCAAATACTGGGTTTTAATTTATTGATCCGTAATCATATCTCTTGACATCAATCAAGTTATCATGAACCATAGTTATACTTCTTCCTTATACAGTATTATTTCATGAGATTCATGATATGAAATTATGACATTTTCAGGCTCTGTTGAAAATATGTATATCTGCTCAATCTCTACACAGTATATATCTATGAATATATCTATTTCCTTGCAAATTAGACAGTGATTAAGAATATTATTTTCATATTTATTTTAATGATCTAGAAGAATTTCATGTTTGCCTGTACTACTGCAACATGTTTTTATATGTATCATGTGACTTTTTTTTAGAAGGAGCTTTGTGGTATTAAAATGGTTATCCTCGGGGGCGTGGCTATGTAACTTTAGAGAGAAGTCGCACCTCGTGGAGCTCCGGCCATCCTGACTCGTATCCTGCCATAAAAAAACCCTAAACCACTGATTGTACCGGCCGGAACGGTACTCTCAGGACCTCAGGAGCCCGGTGGTCTCTTTGACTGGCAGTTTTGGAGTCCTGGGGCGACAGACGTGGAGGCGGCCTGGAAGGGCGACAGAATCCCTGGGCTGCAGCGGCCATTTTTGTGCACGCTCCGGCGGGCAGGACGCAGCACCAGCCGGGTGTCTCTTCCCCTGAGACACAGCAGATGCCTGCGCTGCAGTGAAGGAGCGCTGGGGAATGCCGGATAACAGGTGCGGGGTCTGGAGTGGTCGGCAGTGCCCGGGGAGGCAGCAGACCTTATCATAGCGTGCACTCCAGCAGCAAGGAGAGCGGTGCTTTACAGTTCATCAGCGGTGCAGCTTGAGGAGTGAGCTGATAACCTGAAATAGTAGGGGGGTGATGCGGTGTGTGCCCTGGAAGATTGGGCCCTGCATCCCCCTTATCAGATAAACCCCTGGTGGCGCCATAACTCTGGAGGGATTAACCCCCTCCCTGCTGCTCTGCCTGTGGGGGCTGTGAGGCTGCTTCAAGGCGCAGTGCCTGGACGAATCCTCAGTTGCTACTTCATTAACCCCTGACAATCTTTCTGCCTGGCCAGTAACCCTTCTAGGATCTGCTTGGATATTTAACTCTGCTGGGACTGTTGCTGTGGAATAGACTAGCCATAACTATAAAGGTGATCCTTTTGTGGGGCCCTTCTGCTGATCACTATGCATCATTCCAAAGGTGCTGGGGCTGCTGACAAATTAAGGAAATATGCCAGAGAAGATGCCCCTGATAATATACGCACTCTCAGAAATAATCCTACACAGAACCAACGGGGGAAAAATCGTCTCTCTGACAGTAATGAGGAGGGAGAGCAAGACGATCTGACTCTTAAACAAGCGTCTGAGCAATTAATGCAGGCCATATCCCTCACTAGATCTTCTCTTACTGAAAAGATAGAAGACGTACACACAGAAGTGGGCCGTCTGCGCCACGATATGCAAGCTATGAGAGGACGTATCTCGGAAATTGAAACAAGAGTGTCTCATATAGAAGACACCATTACCCCTATAGAAGCTAAGTTGTCAAAGGCTGCCGGTTCTGTAAATGCCTGGAAACAAAAAGCAGATGACCTGGAAAACAGACTGCGCCGCAATAATATTCGAATCATTGGCCTACCGGAACGTTCGGAGGGTCAGCAACCTGAGCAATTTCTAGAGGATTGGCTTAAAACCTCCCTGGGAGATGGATTCTCCTCAACATTTTCTGTGGAGAGGGCTCATAGGGTCCCAACCAGACCTCTTCCCCCCGGAACTCCGCCCCGGCCTTTTTTGGCGCGTCTCCTCAATTGCAGAGACAGAGATGCGATTCTTCGCTTGGCGCGACAGAAGGGCCCTATTAAGTTCAATAATGCTGCAATTTCAATCTTCCCTGATTTCTCCATGGAGCTCCAAAAGCAGCGGGTTCGGTTCATGGAAGTTAAGAAGCAGCTCAGGGATAAAAACATTGTCTACTCCATGCTTTATCCGGCTCGGCTCCGCGTTGTCCATGAGGGTTCTTCCCTGTTCTTTACAGATCCGGCGGAGGCAGCTGAATGGTTGCGGTCATACAAGGTGTCTGGTGTACCGGACTCCTGAGCTGTTATAATTGTTCAATGGCAACACAAATTGGAGCTCTCTGTATAGGTGCTGAGCTTATCAAAAAATACCGGACGCTGGTTTCAGTGAGGGTATCCCCTTTGCTATCTGACTGTAGGAGTGTAGGATTATACTCCTCTACTGTTCAAGTTTTGTTTTGTATGGGTTTTTATACCAGTTTTGATTGTTTGATAAGTTTGTTAGTCGCCATTGGTAATTTTGTGCTCTGCGGTATGTCCCTGATTCCTGTTCAGGTTATGGTGTATATTTTTCCTTTTTCTAAGTGTAGATATGGGGTCTGAGATTATATGCATGACGTGGAACATACGGGGTATTAAGACTCCCCGAAAGAAAATAAAGGTCTTTTCGCAGATTAAACGCTATCATCCCCATGTGGTAGCTCTTGCAGAAACACATCTGACCAGAGACACAGTTAAATGTACACAAAAGCCCTGGGTGCAATGGTCCCTTCACGCATTCCATACCAGTTATTCAAGAGGGGTCTCACTGCTGATACATAGGAATGTTAGATGGGAAGCTAGAGAGGCACGACGAGATCCAGAGGGTCGCTTTGTTTTTGTACACGCCTTTATTAACACACAGGAATATGTGATATTATGTGTGTCTATAATCCCCCCCCGGCTAATATATCGATTCTTCGCATGGCAATGGGTTTCTCCCTAAATTATCCTGATGCTAGCGTTATTTGTATGGGGGATTTTAATTTAGTCATGGATAATTCCATGGATAGATTGAGGCTTGACGACGTGATATCTGGAGGGCCTTCTCCCCAGTCCCCCTCACAATTGGCACTGTTTATGGATGGTAGTGGATGGTTGGACTTGTGGAGAATACGTCACCCTGAGGTAAAGGAATACACTTGCCATTCATCAACTAAGCGGTCTCTATCTCGTATAGACTACATATTTGGATCTTGCGGCCTGGCATTATGGGTGGATAGTGTTGAACATGGCAATAGGGGGGTATCGGATCATAGTCCAGTGATTCTTAAACTTAAATACGGTAAATTAAATAATAATATACCCTGGAAATTGAACCCCTTTTGGTTGAAATTAATAGATTCTAGTGATAGAACGGTTGATCAGCTGAAATGCTTTATCTACACTCATCCAGACCCTCCAAATCTTGGTTTATTTTGGGATACTCTAAAAGCATACTTAAGGGGATGTCTATCCTCCACGATCTCTTATATCAAACGGATAACGGCGGGGGAAGATGGGGAGATGGAGCGACGGTTGAGAGACTCGGAGGCCGCCTATGTGGCTAACCAAACTAGTGGTAACAGGGCGGAATGGCTTACTTCCCAGAGGTTATATACTCAATATATAGACACTAAATCAAAACGCAAATTATTCTTTACCCGTCAATCCTACTTCGAATTGGGGAACCAGGCCAGTACATTTCTAGCTTTTTTAGTACGCCAACATAACACCTCTAATACAATATTACAAATCCGGGCACTTGACGGTACATTGGTATCCTCTACTGAAGGGATTCTCCGGTATTTTCATGATTATTATAAATCATTATATAGGGCTAGTAGTGATCTTGGTGTCCCAGAATGTTTAGACTATCTATCGGATATAGCGTTCCCCTCACTGAGTCCAGCCCAGCAAGCCTTCATGGAGGCTGAGTTTACCTTAGAGGAAGACACAAAAGAGAGTGTTTTTGGTTTCACTATTCTCTTTTGTGTCTTCAGGTTTCTTGGTGGTGTGTGAACATGATCATACAGACTTGTTCACTGTGCAAGTAGCCCATGTGTTCCTGTTTCCTTAGAGGAAGTAGAGCAAGCTATCACGGATATGGCCACTGGGAAGGCCCCGGGACCTGACGGATTTCCCGTTGAGTTATATAAGAAATATCGAGGCCACTTGGCACCACTTTTACTGAAGGTACTTCGGAATATATGGGAGGGAGAACTCATGCCCGAAACATTTTACGATGCAAATATTATTGTACTTAAGAAGGAGGGAAAGGATCCTCTGGAGTGTGGATCGTATCGCCCCATATCTCTTGTAAATGTAGATTACAAAATCTTCACCAAAATTTTAGCTACTAGGCTGAACACAATCATACTGGACCTTGTACACCCAGACCAAACCGGCTTTATGCCTGGAAAAAGCACTTCCATCAATATCAGGCGGGTCCAATCGGTGATTCAATACAGTTCTCTGGAGTTAGATAATAATTGGGCATTAGCATCGCTAGACACGGCCAAGGCGTTTGACTCTCTTGAGTGGCCTTTCCTATCTGCGTGCCTACGGAAATACGGTTTTGGGGATAAATTTATTAGAGGGATAGACACATTATATAAGAATCCCAAGGCGCGTATAATTGTGAATAACTCCATCTCTGATTCTTTTACCCTGCACAGAGGAACCCGCCAAGGATGTCCTCTGTCCCTGGCCCTTTTTGCCCTTGCAATAGAGGCCTTGGCAATACGCATAAGATCCTCTATGGATCTTAAGGGAATAAATATTGCGGACCGTGTGGACAGTATAGGACTCTATGCCGATGATATGATAATATTTATGGATAAAATGGAAGAAACATTGCCACAAGTAATAGCGACCATAGATAAATTCAGTAAATTCTCTGGTCTTTATATAAATTGGGATAAATCTGCCCTGATGCCTCTATCTCACACTCCGATGCCCGATCTCGAGGCTCTATCGCCTCTGCCTATCGTTTCTAATTTCAAATATTTAGGTATCCATATGTCTCAATGTATACGGCTGGACCTTCAATTTAGCATCTATCCGTTACTGGATATGGTCAAATCTAAATTCATAACTTGGAGCAAACTCCCTCTCTCTGTTGCAGGCCGCATTAATTTAATCAAAATGATATTGCTTCCCAAGCTTAATTACTGCTTTCAACATAGTGCTATGTCAATACCTAAGTCTTTCTTTACAAAATTAAATTCCTTAATCACATCCTTTATATGGGGGAAGACTAGGCCTAAACTTAAATTATCTACTCTGCAGAGACCGAAAAAAGGGGGTGGGGTGGCCTTACCAAATTTTTATTTGTACTATCTTGCTGGACAAGCTAAGGCGATAAATAAATGGATGCCCAATAACTCTCTGCCCAACTCTGAGAGTCATTTACTTCACTCTGCCCGGATTGATTGCCCACTGGGGTTCTTGGAGATAGAGAAAGTCAGTACTCCTCGTTTACTACCTTTACTCCGATTGGCAAGATTAATATGGAGACAAATTAAAAGAGTTATTAAATTTGTAGATATAGTAGCTGAAATGCCATTGTGGAATAATAGTTGTATCCCAGAGCTACTGAATCACCCATCTACTGATTTCTGGATCTCATGTGGTGTTCTCTCGGTAGGTGACGTACATGCCCAAGGGGTTTTTGTATCATTTGAACAACTGCAAAAAACTTATAACATCCCGAGATCTCAATTTTTCCGGTATCTACAGCTAAGGTCAGCTTTCCAGTCGCACATGCGAAGTGTTGGTACAGGTCGAGCCATTTCATCTTTACCTCTGATAGGCATTCTCAAATCGCAGGGACCCCAAGGACTGATTTCCTCTTTGTATACATATCTATTATCTGTCGGAGATGGGTCCACCATCAATTCTATCAAAGGGAAATGGGAGGAACTTCTTCCTGATGTACTGGGGGAGGAATGGGAGGAAATTTTGGAATCTCCAACTAAAGTTTCTCCTTCAGTAAACAATAAGATGACCCAGTTATATATTATATACCAGACATATTTGACCCCGACACGACTTTTCAAAATGGGTCGCCTCCTCTCGTCAGATTGTTTACGGTGTCGTACACATGATGCAGATTTTATTCACATGATTTGGAGGTGCCCGGTAGTTCTACATTACTGGAAAGAGGTGACGACACTACTAACATCTTTATTGTCGATTCCTGTCCCACTTGAGCCATTGACCTGTTTATTCGGGGTATGGGATGCGGAAACGTGGGATCACTATACTGGGATCTTCCTTCGTGAGACACTCTTCATGGCACGGAAGGTGTTGGCATTAAGATGGATGGGTGGTTCCCCCCCGACTCTTAGAGCTTGGATGGATTTGGTGAATTCGATTATCCCGTATGAAAAAACACTATACCAAAATAGAGGATGTCCAGGTAAATTTGAAAAGATCTGGGGTAGATGGAACTCCTCTTATCATACTATATAATCTATACTGGCTAGATGTGTGTGCGGGGAGATGGATGGGTGGTTTTGGGGACATCGTTTGCAGAGCAGGATTTGCGTATGATTTTCCTTTTGGCGACTTACTATAGATGGTTAAAGTAGTTAAAGTTAATAATAGGTATTTCATAAGGTACTAGTGATTTAACATGCACAATGTATTACCCCTGTAAATTTTGGATAGGATATATCTCTGTAATTATCTGTATCCTGTGGTATAACTGACAATGACAAATGCAATCTGT
This sequence comes from Ranitomeya imitator, assembly GCF_032444005.1. Lineage (NCBI taxonomy): Eukaryota > Metazoa > Chordata > Amphibia > Anura > Dendrobatidae > Ranitomeya > Ranitomeya imitator. The sequence goes on from NC_091287.1 coordinate 121,278,896, forward strand.
GTAATGTTTGTTTTATTCTGAAATTAATAAACGAATTAAAAAAAAAAAAAAATGGTTATCCTCAAGTGCTGGTGCAACAGTCCGACTAGATGGGCACGACATCACTCAGTGCAAGTGTATTGGGCCATGACAGAAAAGTCTAGTTGGAATGTGGCCTGGAGTATGCATATAACATACTTGCAGTCTCATGACCATCGTTCTCATCGCTGACACCTGAGAATCCTCACAGCATGCAGTGTGCGTGATGTGAGGATTCACAAGTCTGCAGCCACATGGAGTGACTGCAGACTTGTAGTTTTTAGAAAACAGACAACCACTTTAAGCACATTGGAAAACTTTAGTACACTATTAAAATGTAAGAAAAAATAACCATAGAATGTATAAATGATGAATTGTGAACAAGTTTATGAACTTAAAGCGCTATGTCTATCTTTTTATTCATACCAGATGATGTATACATTGTGGATGAAGCAGGCCCTTCGTAAATCTACCATAAGAAATATTGTCATAACTGCACATACCTTAAAGTTCCATAAATTTCAGAGCTGTTCTGTTTTCATGGATTGTCAACGTTATAACTGTAAAAGAAGAAAAAGAAAATAATGTTCACTCAATAATGTTTGTTTCTTTTTGTAAATAATTGCTTACAAAATAAATAGTCCAACATCCAATACATTGCGTTCAATTCAGTGCACAATGTTCTAATGGAATTTTGAGCAAGTTGGTGGAACAGCCGGCAAAAGACAAGGATCTTCTGTGTGTGACTGTAAATGGAAACTGCACATCCGACATCACATGCACGATATTCACAAAGTAAAGACAGGAGCTCCTAAGCACCTTAATGACTTACATAATTAAAGGGAATCTGTCACCTACTTTTTCGTATATAAGCTGTGGCCACCACCTTTAGGGGTTTATCTACAGTATTCTGTAATGCTGTAGATAAGCCCCTGATGTACCCTGAAGATAAGAAAAACAAGTTAGATTATACTCACGCAGGGGCGGGCGGTCCGGTGAGGTTCTGGTCTTATGGGCATCGCAGGTCCGGGTCCGACGCCTCCCATCTACATATGACGTTGCCACCCTCCTTGCCTCGTGTCGCGGCTCCTATGCAAGTGTAATTCCCTGCCCTGTTGAGGGCAGAACAAAGTACTGCAGTGTGCAGGCGCCGGGAAAGGTCAGAGAAAGCCAGTGCCTGCGTACTGCAGTACTTTGCGCTGCCCTCAACAGGTCAAATCAGTATGCCTACACAGCTGCCGTGACAGGAAGCAAGGAAGTGGATGTCATCGCATGAAGATGGGAGGCACCGGGCCCAGACTGCAACGCCAATCGGACCGGACCGCACCGGATCGCCCCCAGGTGAGTATAATCTAACTTGTTTTTCTTATCTTTCAGGTTGCATTGGGGGCTTATCTACAGCATTCCAGAATGCTGTAGATAAGCCCCTGCTGGCGGTGGACGAAGCTTATATATGAAAAATGAGGTGACAGATTCCCTTTAATGCAACATTTCAGAGCAACCAGACTAAAACGTTACATTCCAAAATGTTATACATCAGAAAGTTGGTACCCTTGATAAACAAACGAGCGAATTTAATAAACTTGCCATAACGCACATTTTAAAGACCAAAAATGAATGGCAACAAAATTCAAGCAATGATTCATTTATTGAAGTCATCATTATCATTTAATATGCATGTAATGCCGATTTTGCTGAGCTTCTAACGCACAGTGCCAAACATTTACTATATAGTTGATTCATTCACGAACCACTAATTGTGCAATTGACCAATTTCTTCCAAACTTCATTACTTTTGACAATGACTTATGCGCTTTGCTTTGTGACAGAACTGTGTTTTGCGCTCATCTACACATATGTGTAGGCGAACAGCCAAGCTGACGTTAGTAAGGTGGATCAATTATGGAATTTCAGATGTAAAAAAACAAAACAAAAAATACAGCCAGAAGAAAATGTAACATAAGCCAATGAAGAGGAAAGATCATCCAAGGTCTTTGAAGTTTATGTAATTCTTACATGACGGGTAGGATTCTATAAGAAGGAACTTTGGGGCAAGCGACAAGGGTGGGGTTGAGCATTGAGTAGAGTATTAATAACCATGATTTTAGAGAAAACACTGATACCTAAGTTTGTGATGAATGTTAGTAATATTGCAATGTACTACTGATGAGTTACATTTCCACTAATTCTGCGCCAGCTATTCATTCCTGAAGTTAATATGAAGTGACAATGATCATGTGCTGCCTCAATGTCTAATTCTCTTTGACAAGTACTACTGATATGGTTTTTAAACTGATACAAAGAGCCAGTGATGCTTTTCAGTAAACCTTGTGGACTCTATATCTTTGGCACAGGACAGGACAGGATCAGTCACTGAAATCAACAATTGTATTGCAGCTAAAAGTATTCACAGCTTCATGGACAGCAAAGGCTGGAGAACATATGGTGCATTAAAGAGGAACTTGTCAGCATGGTTTTACATAGGGAATCAGTGGTATAACGGTATAAGTATTTATCCTCCTATGAAAATTGTCCCTTTTTTCAGAGATCCATGAGAAATCTATAAAAAAAAGTCATATTCAAATTAGGCTAGAAGTGCACTGGGGTGTATCAGTGCTCTAGAAAGAAGTAGCAAAAATGCATTGGTTAGCCCCCCAGTAGATTTACAGTTTGTTTATAGTTTCTACACTAGATTTCTCATGACTGGCACATATGTATGTGATCTCAGGTTCCTGTTAAGTTTCCGATGACAAGTGAAAGCTACTAACACTTATAATAATGTATGCGGCAACAGAAAAAGGTTTTTTTATATTCCTATATTGTAAACCAAAGGAGTACAAATGTTTTTCTGCAATAAAATATATTGAAGCTCCAATCTGTGGGGCCCAGGCCAATCTCTCAGTGCTGCTTCCCCAGATACACGGAATAAGCAAATATCAGCATGCTGTCTAAAAATAGAGGTAATCTGTATTCAGAAATGTCACGTCTGCTGTCACAATCAATGCTGCTGAAGGGCTGCTGTGAGCTAATACCCAAATCAAAGCAATTATGGTGCATTTGCTTATTGGCTCTATTAGGACCTTCATAACCTTTGATATGGAAATCTGAAAGCAAGAAAGAAAGGTGTCTAAAATACCTTGACACTCAAAGCTCAGTAAAGTATTAGCTAATAAGATACACAAGTAAAGAAAAAAAGACAAGGCAAATCTGTATAAATTGTCATGTAAAGCATATTTTCATCGAGATAAATTAAATATGTAAAGTATCAGTCAAGGGTTAAACCTAAAGTTACCATAAAGGTAAAAGTACAAATACTGATCAGACTATAAGGGTATGTGCACACCCTGCGGATTTTGCTGCAGATCCGCAGTGGATTGGCCGCTGCGAATTTGCAGCAGTTTTCCATGAGTTTACAGTACCATGTAAACCTATGGAAAACAAAATCCGCAGTGCACATGCTGGGGAAAAAAAGCGCGGCAGCGCAGCGGTTAACATTCCGCAGCATGTCAATTCTTTGTGCGGATTCCGCAGCGCTTTACACCTGCTCCTCAATAGGAATCTGCAGGTGTAAAACTGCAGGTGGAATCCGCACAAAAACCACGGTAAATCCGTGGTAATTCCGCAGTAAATCTGCAGTGCGGTTTTCCTGCAGATTTACCAAAATCAGTGAGGAAAAATCCGCACACCTTTCCACAGCGTGTGCACATACCCTCAAAGATGATTGGACTGAGATCATGAAAAACAGCCCCTTTGTTGTAACCGATCTAAATTATCAGGTGCCCTCCTCAACGGCACATTAATTCACCACCGTGTATGTATATATATACTGTATATATATATATATATATATAGTATCCAAATATCATTTGTGTTCATTGTACACACCCCAATAAATCTTGCTAAGGACATACAAGATTGCCTTGCGCCGGCGTGTACTACGGAGGACAGAGAATGAACTTCAATCCAATATTGCAGCCAGCATGCAGCCAGCGGGTAAGGAGAGGGTGAATCAAACACCCGAAAACCCCGCCCCTATGGCTGAAGATTGTTCCCTGCAAATTCAGGTGAAAGAGTCCCTTTAAGCTTCTGTCACTCCAGTTTTATTCCCTGCCCATTGCCATCTCTTCCTCTGCTTTACTGACAGCCTCTATGCTGTGTGGCTTAAAGGGAACATGTCACCTGAATTTGGCGGGACAGGTTTTCGGTCACATGGGCGGAGTTTTCAGGTGACAGGTTCCCTTTAAGGCAAAGGAGCCTTCAGTTAAGCAGGAAGAGGCACTGGCCAGGGAATAGAGCTGGAATGACAGAGGCTTCTGATCTAGCACAATCCTCGCGCCTCATTTGCATGTCAATTCAATCACTAATTTCTCATTAATGGAGGAATGGTCTGGTCAAGTCATGGTATTGATAGACTTGTCTTTGAAAGAGCTAGATGTTCATATAGTTTTGGTGGATGAAATCCTGCTGACAGATTCTCTTTATGTAGTACATATTTTTACAAAGAAATATCATAATCACTCCTTAATCTCTTCCTGCTGCATCAATATTTTGTTTTCTCATCTGCATCTTACATCCCCTGCTTTTAATTTTTAATTTTTGCTCTCTTTAAAAAGGGAGACATTTTGTGAATGTGTAATTAGTGTTTTTTAAGGTAGGCAAAGGGGAAATGGAGACTGCTTGGAGGTAAGGAATATTTACACAAATTTTACATATTCAGATGTACTACTGATTAAAGAAACATTCTCATCAGAACTTTTATTCTCTTAATAAATTGCAGTCATCATCTTATATAGCACTTTATACCTACAATTGGCACATTAACCCTCAGAACACTGCAATCAAACATGATCGCAGCGTTCCAGCGTTGCAGGGAAGCATCGCGCAGGGAGGGGGCTCCCTGGCTGCTTCCCTGAGACCCTCTGTACAAGGCGATGTGCTCACCTTGTGCCGAGCGTCTCCTCCCTGCAGGCCCCAGATCCAAAATGGCCGCGGGGCTACAGGGAGGTGGCTTACCTGCTCAGAGCAAGAGCTGGTAAGCCTGCAAGCCCTGCATGTCAGATCGCTGATCTGACACAGTGCTCTGCAAAGTGTCAGATCAGCGATATGACCCTATAACATGATGCCCCCCCTGGGGCAATGTTATAACGTAAAAAAAAATATTCACATGTGTAAAAAAAAATTCCTAAATAAAGAAAAAAAAATATTGTTCTCACAAATACATTTCTCTATCTAAATCATAAAAAAATAAACGTACACATATTTAGTATCGCCGCATCCGTAATGACCCCACCTATAAAACTGTGCCACAAGTTAACCCCTTCAGTGAACGAGGGTAAAAAAAGAGAGGCAAAAAACGCTTTATTATTATACCACCGAACAAAAAGTGGAATAACACGAGATCAAAAAGATGAATATAAATAACCATGGTACCGCTGAAGACGTCATCTTGTCCCGCAAAGAACGAGCCGCCATACAGCATCATGAGAGAAAAAATAAAGTTATAGTCCTCTGAGTAATGCGATGCAAAAATAATTATTTTTTCTATAAAATAGTTTTTATCGTATAAAAGCGCCAAAACATAAAAAATGATATAAATGAGGTGTCGCTGTAATCATACTGACCCGAAGAATAAAACTGCTTTATCAATTTTACCAAACGTGGAATGGTATAAACGCCTCCCCCCAAAAGAAATTCATGAATAGCTGGTTTTTGGTCATTTTGCCTAACAAAAATTGGAATAAAAAGTGATCAAAAAATGTCACATGCCCGAAAATGTTACCAATAAAAACTTCAACTCGTCCCGCAAGAAACAAGACCTCACATGACTCTGTGGACCAAAACATGGAAAAATTTTAGCTCTCAAAATGTGGAGATGCAAAAACTATTTTTTGCAATGAAAAAAATTTTGGTTCCAAAATTGTGCTGATGTAAAGTAGACATGTGGAAAATGTTACTTATTAAGTATTTTGTGTGACATATCTCTGCGATTTAAGGGCATAAAAATTCAAAGTTGGAAAATTGCAAAATTTCTAAATTTTCACCAAATTTCCATTTTTTTCACAAATAAACGCAAGTCTTATCAAAGAAATTTTACCACTATCATGAAGTACAATATGTCACAAAAAAACAATGTCAGAATCATCAGATCCGTTGAAGCGTTCCAGAGTTATAACCTCATAAAGGGACAGTGGTCAGAATTGTAAAAATTGGCCCGGTCATTAACGTGCAAACCACCCTTGGGGCTTAAGGGGTTAACATTGGGTATGGACATGCGGATGCGTCGTTTCAAAGTTGTGTTCCCGTGCGGTCAGCGGGCATGTCAAAACAACGCATCCGCATACATCCGCATGTCTTGCATACCCAATGTTAAAGATAGGTACGTAGGATGCATGCAGAAGTAGGCGGACATAAACGGAAGAAGTGCAGAAGTGGGCGGAGCTTCATGGAGGAAGTATGCAGCCATCCACAAAGCTCAGGTACGCAAGTGTTAAATTAGACTAACAGAGAGGTATGGGGAGAAGCCACCAGGTCATTCTTCTTGGACTAGTCATTAAAGTTGCATGGACCATGGGCAGTTTTTAAGAGTATATTTTGTTTCAAGTGCTACAACGTTTCAGAGGAAAACGCACATGGCTGAAAAATGGAGCTGGTCCCTGATTAAATGCTGCCCATGGTCCCGGAAGCATGAATCTGCTCTTAGGTTCAGAGGAAAACACACAAGGCTGAAAAATGGAGCTGGTCCCTGATTGATGCTGCCCATGGTTCGGGCAGCATGAATCAGCTATTAGGTTCTCCTTAAATAACTTGACATTAGTTACAATGCATATTGTAACAGCGCGTCCCTTCCCCGGCCTGTGTCCCTGGACTGCAATGTAATCAGGTATGGGTCAACAACCAGTGGGGGAGTCTGTCTTTGTTCTCCTCAGCATAGGACTTATCCACACAAGCTTGTAGCTTCTGGAAACTTCTTAAATTAGCCACATAGTCAAAAGTATGTGAGAGCCCTCCCCCATGGAGGGGTGGATCCCAGGACACAGAACAAGACACATGGTTTGGCCCAAGGAGTTGGGTGTTGAAGGGCCAGGGGCTAGGACCTTATGCTGAGGCAAGATCCTGGTGCCCGTGTGTGGAGGGTTAAAAGCTGCCATGTGGAATGGTGTTATGTCCCTCATCTGTCGGATCCATTGAACCCATCCCAGCATTATTTGTGTCTTTTCCCTGGCATCGGAACTGTTCCCCTCTTGGTGTGAACTCACTGTTGACTCTAAGAGACGCTATTGATATTTTATGGTCTATGCTCCCTGTCTCAATAAATCCCATTGGATTGATCATTGGCCTGGTGTCCCTTCATGCTCTGTCGCACACACCGTCACACATATAGCTAAAGGAAAAAAACACTGTATGAATTGTTTTTTTTCTAAAAGAGCAGGTAAACAATGCTACTGTATTATACTGAAAATTGATTTAAAGGGAGGAAATTATGAGATTGCTCTCAAAATAGACATAATCTATGCCCTATGCCTAAAATGTAAAATCACTCTGCTTCCCCAAGTTTATGCTAGTATAAAACAAAGCTATTTAATATCCTTGACATCTTTAAAGCCTTTCACTTTACCAAAAGGACCATCTTTGTGCAGATGGGTCTCTTCTATTATGTTGTTAAATGTGCTTATGTTAAACTTTACATAAATTAATAATACAACCGAATATAACAAGTTTTGTAATATAGCTTGATGCATAAATCTTCTTCTTTCTTCCCTTATGATCCATATCCCCTTACCTCCTGAACTTATCATGCTGTCAACAGGTCAATTCTGTCTTGCTCAAGTCAAGACGGACTGCCAGCACAGTAAGTTTTTAAGTATTGTACTCTGTGGAGAAGGAATGAGTGAGGAGTAGTGAAGAGCAGAGTAAGAAAACAGTGACAGACACGGAAAGATTAAAATTTAGGCTTGTGGGTGTAATATGAAAAAATGTGGAAAAGCTCCTGGGGTACTTCTTCAAGGCACTGTAAAACTGATTTTTTTTAAGCTTACATTTGAAACTACATAATCATTAACATTTACATCCAATGTACAATAATTCCATGAATATAAAATCCACATGTGCGTTTCATAGCTGCCAGTATGGCAATTAAACTGAAATACAAATTTTTTCAAGGCCACTTTTGTAAGTAATATTTCATTTAGAGCAATATTTTATGCATTTTGTCATATACTTACTGTACATGCACAATAGGATATGTTATCTTAGAAGCATTTTCTAAAAGAAGCTTGAATAGGCTACCTGGTTTACAAATGCTGGTTTCAAAAATATCTATATGGTGATTATGACTTAATAGAAGAGGAATCCATAATTTTTCTTCTATATTACCTATGACTTCTGTTCATTCGCTCAGTATAATATTAAGAAATCTCATAGCTATTTGTCAAATGAAGAAATGGGTGCTAATCATCTGGTTTCAGATATCACCTTCTTGGTTTTTTTGAATAATATTTGGTTTGAATTGGGCGATGCTCACGTCTTCTTTGGAGGTCTTATTGGGAACATCTTTTTACGGTCATTTTCGATAAACACAAACCAATTCAGATGAGACCCGTCAGGCCCCATTATAAGCATTATAAGTCAGTGGGATTCATTGTGCACAGTGGGCTCTTTTCCAGCTTGCAATAGGTCAACCACTGTATCAGTTTAATGAGAACCATAATGAAGTTTTAAATGATGACTTATAATGATGTATAACTTCCTAAAATTGTTCTAAGGTACAGTACCTTTACAAAATTGTGGGCATTAAATGAACAATCTGAACAAAACTGATACATTGATCTATGCTCAACACTTGACTCATGGATCTTTTTGATGGTCACACACTGCAGTTGCAAATTATTCTACCCCAACTGGGATCACACTAGCAATAGTCTAATATATAATTGCCTAGAATACTACTTCCTGCAATTTGTGCCAACTTCCGTGGCTTTGTCCGGAGCTAATGTCCGGAGCTAATGTCCGGAGCTAATGTCCGGAGATTAATTGCCTAGAATACTACTTCCTGCAATTTGTGCCAACTTCCGTGGCTTTGTCCGGAGCTAATGTCCGGAGCTAATGTCCGGAGCTAATGTCCGGAGCTAATGTCCGGAGATAAGTGACGTCAACAGTGTCCAGTGTCTGATTGGTTGCCGCCTGCTGCGAGCGACCAATCAGAAACGTGCCGTACTGTGACACACTCCGCCCGCCATTTTGGTGTGATTTTTGAATTTTTACCTCACAGCAAGTTTCTACTGCGTGGAGGCGGGCCCAGTGACGTTGCTCTTCAAGCTCCTGCCGAATTTCGTCAAAAAAATGATAATACCATTTACCAAAACTATATATATTTAGTTGTGAAGTGGTTCAGTGACATTTTCACACCAATTTTGAACTTTTGTTTGGTGTTTTCTCCATATACTGCCTATTATTTTTGTTCTTTCTTACTATTATTTATTAATTGTATTATTCTTACATTTGAATAAATAAAGTATATATGGATTCTAGACTCCCGATTCTTTAGAATCGGGCTGCCATCTAGTACAACATAAAAGTTTTGCCTCAAATCTAGAGAAACTGTGCAAAGAATTTTTCTTATGCAGATGCACAAGTACGGGGAGAATAATCAGAATAAAAAATTAAATATTTGTTCATAAGTTTGATCATTAAAAATAATACATATTAGATTTCTTCTACTACTGAGCTTCCTGGTACCCAATGCTTCCTGACCTCATAATAACATTTCATGTGACCCATCTAAAGAAATTGATAAGCAATTCATCCATAGCTCTGAAGTTCTACATTTCTCTGTCTTAGATTTCTATAGTTGCAAATGGTATTAAATTATAGCTAGACATTGAGGTTTTGTTGTATTTGGTATTTGTTCTCCCTTTCTTCGGGACATGTCCTCTCATTAGATGGTGGCTTTTTTCTGTTTCATATCTGTATGATGATATCTTGCATGCACTACCCATAGTCGCTACCGATGACCATGAATTATGGTCTATTGCTTTTATAGCTGATGTGTCCAACTTTGTCTGTGATTCAATGGACTCAAGTTCTACATTTTGTCATGATACCAGTTCAATACAATTTTGTACCATCCAGCAAAAAATATGCTCCAAATATATACTTTTATTTTAACCCGTTGCTGACATCGTACGTATTAGTACGCCGATGTCCGTATCCCCCTCTTTGATGTAGGCTCCGGTGGTGAGATCACATCTTTGCGGGGACATGTCAGCTGTTTTGAACAACTGACACGTGCCTGTAGTAGCCGCGGGTTGACCACGATTCACCCGCTGCTATTAGCTAGTTAAATACTTCTGTCAAACTATGACAGCGGCATTTAAATCACGCTTCCGGCCATCGGGCTGGAAATACGCGCACCGGTAACCCCTTCACATGATCGGGGGTCACCAGTGAGTCGACATGACAACTAAAGGTCTCCTTCAAACCTCTATGGTTGTCAGTGCTGGATTGCTACGAGTGCCACCCTGTGGTCGGCGCTCATAGCAACTCAGCAATTCAGCTACACAGAGGTGATCTGAACATTGCCTCTATGTAACTGAGCCGATCAAGTTGTCCCAGCTTCTAGTCTCATGGACAAAAATTTTTTTCAAAAATATAAAAAAATAAAAAATATGTAAAAGTTTAAATCACCCCCCTTTTGCTTCTTTCAAAATAAAATAATAAAAAAACAAACCTACACATATTTGGTATCACTGTGTTCATAATTTCCAGATCTACCAATAAAAAAAGGATTAACCTGATCGCTAAACAGCATAGTGATAAAAAAGCTAAAACGCCAGAATTATGTTTTTTAGGTCGCTGGTAGATTGCATTAAAATGCAATAACGGTTGTTCAAAAGAAAGTATCTGCACCAAAATGGTATCATTAAAAACATCAGCTTGGCACGCAAAAAATAAGCCCTTACCCAACCCGAGATCACGAAAAATGGAGACACTACAGGTATCGGAAAATTGCACAATTTTTTTTTTTTTAGCAAAGTTTGAATATTTTTTTCACCACGTAGATAAAAAAGAACCTAGACATGTTTGGTATCTATGAACTCGTAATGACCTGGACAATCTTAATTACAGGACAGCTTTAACATTTAGTGAACCTAGCAAAAAAGCCAAACAAATAACCAGTGTGGGATTGCACTTTTTTTTGCAATTTCACCGCACTTGGAATTTTGTTTTCCCAGTTTCGAGTACAAGACATGGTAAAACCAATGGTGTCGTAGAAAAGTACAACTCGTCCCACAAAAAAACAAGCTCTCAAATGGCCATATTGACAGAAAAATAAAAAAGTTATGGCTCTGGGAAAGAGGGGAGCGAAAAATGAAAATGCAAAACTGAAAAAAGCTCCGGTCATTAAGGGTTTAAACATGGGACCCTATGGCTTGGAGATAGAAGCATCTCTCACAGTCATTCAGTTAAAAAAATAGAAAGGATAACTTATACTTTTTTTTTTTTCCATGAAACCCTATGATTGATGGATGAATGACTGCATCAGTCGAGGCATTTATTGGACATATACCTTTTTCATTTTCATGTTTAGCAGCCATTCGCATAGGAAACAAACTAGCATGTTGCTGAATATTTGATTATAAATAATTGTTAAAAAATAAAAGGAATTACAATTTTTATTTTGTGTTACTCACTGTCACTTCCTAATGTTAAATGTAATTAAAATTGATAATTATCTTACATCAATTAAATATACAGTATCATCCAAGTCACACTTGCTTTGTAACCATAAAGACTAACAAGCCGCATAAGAATCAGACCAGTACTTAATTCACTAGACCTAAAAACTAAATCAAAACCTTGTACTATAATATTATAACAAAATTGTATAAAATTGTAATGACATGCTCATACTTTCCTCTACTTTACACTATCAGGTAAGAACGATAAGATGCTCCTCCCACTTATCTTTAACAGATTACGTGTGTCTTGAATAACTGGCCATATTAAAAGTCAGGCAGAAAGACAAGTCATGCTGTGAAGAAGGTAGTTGCATGTAACAATACTTCATGAAGGCAATGCGATTGATGTGAATGTTTACCAGACCAACTAGTCAATCAAAAAAGTATTGAAGGGTGTATTTGAAGAGTATTTCAATTGCAAAGCTCTATATATAGATCTTTTATACATATATTTTATAGATATTAAAGGGTGTAAGCTTGTTCCAAAACAGTAATCTCTCCCCTTCTCATACAATAGGTTGGAGATTGCACATTGCTTCTGATGTGTTTGCATTTGCTTAAGGTACCTTCACACTGAGCGACTTTAAAATGAGAACGATAGCGATCTGTGACGTTGCAGCGTCCTGGATAGCGATATCGTTGTGTTTGACACGCAGCAGCGATCTGGATCCTGCTGTGACATCGCTGGTCGGAGCTAGAAGGCCAGAACTTTATTTTGTCGCTGGATCACCCACTGACATCGCTGAATCGGCGTGTGTGACGCCGATTCAGCGATGACTTCACTGGTAACCAGGGTAAACATCGGGTTACTAAGCGCAGGGCCGCACTTAGTAACCCGATATTTACCCTGGTTACCTAAAAAACAAACACTACATACTTACATTCCAGCATCTGTCGCGTCCCTCGCAGTCAGCTTCCCGCACTGACTGTGAGCGCCGGCCGTAAAGCACAGCGGTGACGTCACCGCTGTGGTCTGCTTTACGGCCAGCCCCATACACGTTAGACTGTTGGCTGATCCCTCCATTATCAGAGCCTTAAAATCATCATAAAATTTATAATCTGTTAGATCAGTAGCATAGCTACTGGGGGGGGGGCAGAGAGGGCCATCGCTCCGGGCCCAGTGCTCAGAGGGGGCGCACCAGGAGCTACGCTACTGTAACTGCGCTCGCCGATACAGTTACATTCTGCGGCAGAGCAGGGAGAAAGTGAATTAGGGTGGGCGTACACTAGCCAATGGCGGAATTTAAACAATGATCAATCGGTTACATGTTTGCCCAACAGGCGGTTATTTTAATAGCTTTATTAGACATGCTGACAACACTTAAAATGTGCACAGAACTATTGGTAATAGATAATTCTGTGTGCATAGACCATCATTGTTCTCGTCATCACATGTTTGCATAGCATGATGTGCTGCCAAAAGAAATAAAAATACTTTTAAGCAAGCTTAAAAATCAGTTCACGCCTAAAACCGAGTGTTTTGCTCGATTCAATGATTGGCAGCCTGTTTACATTGGACAATTATTGGGAAATGAGGGTTCCTAGCAATACTCATTCTTGATAATCAGCCAGTAAATGCACCCTTATTCTCTTCTAAGGTCTATAGGGTAGAACATAGGAAAACTCTGTCAAAATGTAGGCTAGGTGGTTGTGTGTCGTGGCAATGATTTCATGTTCTTGCATGAGAGATATAGCCACACTGCATTACTTTTTCTTATCATCATTAAATCTTGCCATTGACTTATGGTTTTGACTAGGGTTGAGCGACTTTTACTTTTTTAGGGTCGAGTTGGGTTTCGCGAAACCCGACTATCTCAAAAGTCGAGTCAAGTGAAATCGGCCGATTATGGCGAAAAGTCGGGGATCGACCGAAACACAAAACCCAATGCAAAGTCAATGGGATTTTTTTTACTCTCTCTCTCTCTCCCCTCCGTCCCTGAACAGAAAAGCTGGTGTTACACATTGCAAATCGCTACAGCGCACAAGCGACAAGATGGCGATAGGAGTCCACTCCCCTAAGACCTATGTCATCACTCTGCCCACGCTCCTTCATTGGCTGAAAAAATAAAATGGCGCCAAGCGCGTCATACGAAACGTGACTTTGGCGCGAAAGTCGCGTACCACATGGCCGACCCCACACAGGGATCAGGTCGGGTTTCATGAAACCCAACTTTGCCAAAAGTCGGCGACTTTTGAAAATGAACGATCCGTTTCGCTCAACCCTAGTTTTGACATGTTTGGTAATTCATCATTAAATCTTGTAGCTATACAATATCTGTGCAACCATACAATAAAGCCAAAGCTCTAAAGAGACTTTAATACCATCAAATAAAAAACTATATAAGATGCTTTCAATCATAAAAATAATAATACATTCTACAATTTCATACTGATTCATATTGAAAATTACCAGTCAAAAAACCCATAGTAATTTTAAGTAATTTCTATAACAGATTTTCAGAAACAACCATATTGTTATGTCAACTACTAAACTAAGGGCGGATTATATTATTGTCTATGTTAATCTTTTAAGCAGAATTTTCACTTCAATCTTTTTCTAAACACATCATCTTAACATGGTAATACAGATACAGTGGGGCAAAAAAGTATTTAGTCAGTCAGCAATAGTGCAAGTTCCACCACTTAAAAAGGTGAGAGGCGTCTGTAATTTACATCATAGGTAGACCTCAACTATGGAAGACAAACTGAGAAAAAAAAATCCATAAAATCACATTGTCTGTTTTTTTAACATTTTATTTGCATATTATGGTGGAAAATAAGTATTTGGTCAGAAACAAACAATCAAGATTTCTGGCTCTCACAGACCTGTAACTTCTTCTCTAAGAGTCTCCTCTTTCCTCCACTCATTACCTGTAGTAATGGCACCTGTTTAAACTTGTTATCAGTATAAAAAGACACCTGTGCACACCCTCAAACAGTCTGACTCCAAACTCCACTATGGTGAAGACCAAAGAGCTGTCAAAGGATACCAGAAACAAAATTGTAGCCCTGCACCAGGCTGGGAAGACTGAATCTGCAATAGCCAACCAGCTTGGAGTGAAGAAATAAACAGTGGGAGCAATAATTAGAAAATGGAAGACATACAAGACCACTGATAATCTCCCTCGATCTGGGGCTCCACGCAAAATCCCACCCCGTGGGGTCAGAATGATCACAAGAACAGTGAGCAAAAATCCCAGAACCACGTGGGGGGACCTAGTGAATGAACTGCAGAGAGCTGGGACCAATGTAACAAGGCCTACCATAAGTAACACACTACGCCACCATGGACTCAGATCCTGCAGTGCCAGACGTGTCCCACTGCTTAAGCCAGTACATGTCCGGGCCCGTCTGAAGTTTGCTAGAGAGCATTTGGATGATCCAGAGGAGTTTTGGGAGAATGTCCTATGGTCTGATGAAACCAAACTGGAACTGTTTGATAGAAACACAACTTGTCGTGTTTGGAGGAAAAAGAATACTGAGTTGCATCCATCAAACACCATACCTACTGTAAAGCATGGTGGTGGAAACATCATGCTTTGGGGCTGTTTCTCTGCAAAGGGGCCAGGACGACTGATCTGGGTACATGAAAGAATGAATGGGGCCATGTATCGTGAGATTTTGAGTGCAAACCTCCTTCCATCAGCAAGGGCATTGAAGACGAAACGTGGCTGGGTCTTTCAACATGACAATGATCCAAAGCACACCGCCAGGGCAACGAAGGAGTGGCTTCGTAAGAAGCTTTTCAAGGTCCTGGAGTGACCTAGCCAGTCTCCAGATCTCAACCCTATAGAAAACCTTTGGAGGGAGTTGAAAGTCCGTGTTGCCAAGCGAAAAGCCAAAAACATCACTGCTCTAGAGGAGATCTGCATGGAGGAATGGGCCAACATACCAACAACAGTGTGTGGCAACCTTGTGAAGACTTACAGAAAACGTTTGACCTCTGTCATTGCCAACAAAGGATATATTACAAAGTATTGAGATGAAATTTTGTTTCTGACCAAATACTTATTTTCCACCATAATATGCAAATAAAATGTTAAAAAAACAGACAATGTGATTTTCCGGATTTTTTTTTCTCAGTTTGTCTCCCATAGTTGAGGTCTACCTATGATGTAAATTACAGACGCCTCTCATCTTTTTAAGTGGTGGAACTTGCACTATTGCTGACTGACTAAATACTTTTTTGCCCCACTGTACATATGTTAGGACAGCGCAGGTGCCCCAGCACAAGTCCCCTTCCACCTCTCGGCAGGGACGCTGGCATGTTCACTTACACTCCAGCGCTGCTTCGCTCTCTGCAATGTCTGCTTCCTGCCAGGACCTGCACATGGCATGCAGGTCTCCTGGGAGTGTACATAGGGCTCGGGCATGCGCTGCCTGCTTTTTAAAGTGACAGCACGCTTGCTTATGAAAATGACCCCAGCCAATGGCTAGGAGACGGCCGGTATTTTAGGCACCCTCCTCTATAGGGAGGTGCCTTAGAAACGCTAGTCCATTATTGTTTTACATATCCATCTAAGTTGTAAGGTCCCTGTACCCATGCTTCCTGATCCTGTTCACCCTGTCTGTACCTGATCCTGCCCCTCCTCCAGATCCTTATCCTGTACATCCTGTCTGAACCTTCTCTTGATCCCTTCTTGCTTATACCACGTTTTCATCCTGACCCAACTGGTCTGCATGTGTCACTGCCTCCCTCATTTGTCCAGTCTGAACCAGCTCCTATGTTCCTGCACCTGTCTGTCCTGTGTTACTGTTACCTGCCCCATCAGTTTCTGTGTTCCAGTTCCCTTCCTGTCAACTAGCCGTGCAGTATCCAATCTCCTGATATCCAGTTCCTGGCCATTCTGACTCACCAAGTCCATCCCTGCTATCCTACACCCTTCAGGAGCTCAGTTGCTGCGTCTCGGGAGTCTGTACTGAAGTGGTACTTAGCATCCCCCTGGGCCCAAGTATAACCATACCATCAGGGTCTCTAGTGAAGAACCAGGTGGTCATGTAGTTACCCCTACCGGCTATCCCTGGACCGTGACGCAGTGGTTGCACAACCACTTGCGTAACAACATACTGTACAAGCTCATTATACGTTACCATAGCCCAGAAATTTCATTCTATTTTGCATAAAACTTGCTTTTTCTACGAAATATAGAATTACAATTGTATGGCTATAAGAAATCGACATTACTGCAGCAGAATAAATAATTCTGACAATGGCATGCTACATCAGATAATCTTTTTAATTGACAATTGTATGGCTTACAAACATATACTGTACATGGCCTGCAAATTTAATAATGGAACGGTGCCCCCATCTGAATCTATGCATAATTAATAGCCTTCTATTCCATCTGCCCATTTTTTTTTTACATTTCTAGCAGATACTGAAAGGAAAATATGATGCAAGTTTTGATAGCACTGCAGTCATAGCACTACTGTTTTGCCGAATTTAATTTTCAGAAATAAGTCGGTTATTAGTCGCCTGATTTGTGATAAGGATTTACTAATTTAATTTTACCAAATTATTACATTTACTAATTTACTACTGTAAGTACAGTATTTATTGGACTGTATGCAAGAGTCTATGTATTAAAAATTCTTTGTGATAAAAAATGTTCCTATGTGCACTGAAGTTTTTTTATTTGCGATTTTATTTTTGTGCTAAGTTTTTTGTATATTACATTTTTACACTGAAATATGTGTCACTTTATAAATTGCTTTATTTTATGACTTTGAATGTAGCAGTGAAGTATTCTGCACTTATCCATTACATATACTGTTCATCAAAAACTAAAAGAACACTCTTTAAACCTTTGTCAGTATGATGGTAGCCTGTAGGTATTTTCAACTGTGTGCCTGGATCTTTCCCAGTACATGGCAAATGTATGGGGAAAAGCAGTGTGAAAGTAGAACAATTGCAGATGAAATATAGATATATTTTCTTCTATTCAGTCAGTAGCTGCTCATGATCAGTAAAACATTTCCTACACCGACAATAATTATTCGGTGGCAGAGTGAACACCATGGTGTTACATTGGTTAGCACTGTTTCCATAGAATGGTGTCATACTCTTTTTTTTTCCTAAGGAACCCAAAATTATATTAGTATAATACCAAATAATTTTTAGAAAAATAGGCCACTCCAATAAAATTGGTTATAAAGACTAAAATTATTACTATTTTGATAGTCAAAAGATAGACTGAATAATAATAATAATAATCTTTATTTATATAGCGCCAACATATTCCGCAGCGCTTTACAGCTTAACAGTTTCAAACACAACAGTTATAAGTAACAATGTTAGCAATACAATAATTAAAGCAGAATAAGACGACCCTGCTCGTGTGAGCTTACAATCTACAATTTAAAAAAGTTACAGTTTAAAAAAAATGTTTTATTCACATATAACCCTTCAAAGAGATATTCTTTAGCGGTGGTTAAACTAACATTTTACAGAATGGAATTTCAAAGGGTTATTCTCAAATTGTATCTTGAGCAGCACACAGCTCTGCAGGTTCCTCACTTTATGGATGCTGAAGGGGCGGGCTTTCTTCACTGAGTGACAGTTCTGGTCAGTGGTTTCTCCTGCTTTTGTGACACATTAACAGTCTGTCATTGTTCTGAAGTGTACACTATATTTACATATAGAAATAACGGGGCCTTTTAACAATAAAAGGTTGAGGAAAGTGAGAGCCGTAATTAGGAGAACTGCTCTGGAATCTGCCATTGGTGGAGGTTGGTGGATTGTGACTATGAAAGACTAATAAGAGCAGCTTGGTCATGATCTGAGAGGAAGTGGGAAGGAGGTGAGCAGCTAACTGATATATAGAAATAATTGGGCTGGAGAAACCTTACAGGAATCTCAGGACTTAAAGGGGTATTCCTAATATTATTATTATTATTAATAATAATAGCAAATACCTCCAATTAAAAACGTAGCATAATTCTCCTGATTTGCTATCTCTCTTTCCCCATTTAGAGCATTGTAGTAGCTTAGGTATCCATGGGTATGACCACTCATATAGTGACAGTTAGATGTTAGTGGTCATAACTATGGAAACCTATGCTACTGCAATGCTCTACATGGGGTAAGAGACATAGCGAATCAGGAGATCTATCCTACATTTCTAATTGGAAGTATTTGCTAATATTATTACTATTACATCTACTACATGTTGGGATAGGATCTTGGAGGTTGGAATACCCCTCTAATTCCTCAGCCTGGAATGTAACTACTGCGCATAATCTGCCAGGCACCTTGGAAACAAGCTGTATACTATGTGAGATAAAAGCTCTCACAGCAGGAGAGTTTGCTAAAAAAACAAAAAACAAAAGAGGGGACAGAGCTTCATGTTGTACTAGGTCGAAAACAATTAAGTTAAGGCACACAGTGAAGCGCTCAGTTTGAACTTTAACTACATTTGAGGACATTCTTTGTAATGCTACTAATAAATACAAGTTACTCAGACTGGAATCCTTCTGTATTTTTAAACTACAGAGTCTTTTCTCTGAGTCTAAATGAGGTCATATTATTGCTATATTATTGCGATACAATATACTTATTCACGGATTACATACATAGGTTCAGCCATCAACATTTGGATCCTAATTGTGGATAATAAATGTGTTTGTAAATAATAGAGTAATCAATCCCAAGGACCTCATTTTATTATTTTATTAAATTATATTATTCTTTTAAGCAGCACACTTTACATGTGTTTTAACCACAAGACACTTGTGTGATCAAGTTATCAATGTTCGACGTCTGGTGCCATTTAGACCTAGGAGAAGTTTTGATTCGATTGTCTGTCCATAGTAGTTGATGTTTTACACATGACCATTACTAGACCAGCTCCTGCCTATTGCAACAGGGCAGCTGGAAGGTAATCACAGCATGGGTCTGCTTGGCATCTAGGCACACACATGTGCATTGTCTATTTATCTATTTATATTTTTATAGCTAAATTATTATGTTTATTATTTTTATTTTATCCATTTTGCCCCATCAATTTTTAAGGAAAGAGGATTTTAGCATGTATTGTTTGGAGATTTTTACTATCTTTTTTAGCCTGACGAAGACCTCGTGCTATGGTTGAAAAGCGTTGCTCAATGTAATTGCTCATAGTAAAGCGTCCATTTTTTCATCATCTCTTTGTACACTGGATACACTGTCACCAACGGGACTAAATGAGCAACTGACCTATAATTGCCTCATTTAAATACATTTATAGATCATGATAAAAACTTAACAGACACTAGGACAGTTTTGTGAAAACTTTTGCCATATGGGTGTGGTTCCAATATAGAGGACCACTATTATATTTCAAGGTGCCTTTGTTAGCATCCTCATCATGGGCACGTTTATCCAGATATGAATCATACCATTAACACAAATATATTACATAGTTCCCAGGCATACATTACCCTTAGATAACATTTGGAAATCGCTGCTGATACTCCGGACATGCATTTGATCTGACCAATTAGCAAGTACACAGACATGTCTCAGTTAGGTTTGCCACCAGCATATCACATAAGGTAGGCAGCTACACTTACCCATGCACAGAGGACATGTGACATCATTCAACAAGCAGGTAGGCACATGCGCAAGAATACGATTGACATATTATAGAGAGCAACCAACTGTGCTTGTGCACAAACTATTGACCCGGGACACTATTGGTCCGTTCCACAGACGCATGTGCAAAACAGTAACAATGACCTGTAGTGCCTGCTCTAACTTCTTATTCTCCTTTTGCGCAGATGCGGGTGCATTAGTTATACTGCATGCATGTGCAGAGAGAACGGGAGACATGGGAGATGCATCCGTAGTTTCCCCTAGGGGTTACCAACTTAATAATGTCATCAGTTAGGGTTTATTTATACCAGGGATCTCCGAAGGTTTTACTCCATTCCCATCCTAACACTTAAATGGATATCTGATGTTAATCTCCATGAGCCTCCTGAAGAACCTATATCTAGAGGGGAAAAACGCGTTTTGGCACAATGTGTGACCAGATAAGTGCACCTAATACCCAATGCTGTTTTACATTTTCTGACTCTCTTTCATCCATATTTTATATTGCTGATCACTTCTGCCTTTGCCCCTATTATTATCATGGGACATAAGCATAACATATTGAGGAATGACATTTAGAGCTTAACAGGGTGAGAATCCTAAGTGGGATTCTATGTATCCTCTGTGATCTCAATAGCCTTTTTTTATGTCTGTATGTTTGTCTTGGTATTTTATATATGATTAATAAAGTTTATTGATTTTAGCGGATAATTATGCTACATATCTCTTTGTACAATGCACTGTTGGTGAAAGAAGGATTTGTATATTACACATTTTTTCAGCATCCTTTTATAGGTCAAGATTACCATATTGTGATCTGCCTGGGCCTACAAATGTTCTTCACAGAAGGAGAGTGAGAGCAGTTAGTAAAAGCAAGTCAATTGCAAGCTTGCTTATTTTCATGTTGACCAACTAAAGCAATTTAATAACATGAGAATACACCATTACGTGTATGGAAGGTCACCAGATGTTATACCAAGATGCATGGAGAATAGTCAGCCAGATTTTTCCCTACACCACTTACTTAACTTTATATATTATCGAACCTACAAATACTAGACATTTTTATACTTGGTAACAAAATATATCATGATAATATCCACCTGTGATCTTACAGTTAACTTGATCAACTGTAAGTAGAGTTTACTGGAGAAAAACAACTGCTTAATAGGGTTTTTTCATTTTAGCAAAGTGGACACTGCCACTACTTCAGTCTGTATGTTTTGGCTGCAGCTGTGATGTGACGTCATATCGACAACTCACATGACCGATGCAGCCAGTCATTGAGCTCAGTGGTACCGCTGATGTAGATGGCACAAGCCACTGCGCTCAGTTATTGGCTAAAGGTGATATGAGCTGTTGATGTGATGTCACTGCTACAGAGAAAACATAGAGATGTAAGAAGTGTCAGTATACTATCTGGCATTGTTAGTTTACAATATAGGAATCATTTAGGGTCCACTTTTCTAAAAGTGGAAGACATCTTTAAATAAAAATCCATAATTCTTCTAATAATTGACATCTTTCAGTATTTGGCTTGTCCCTTCATCTGGCCATGCCAATGTGAAGAATACTACATGTTAGGGCATGTTAGGTTAGGATATGGGTTGAACTGGATGGACTTAAAGTCTTCCTTCAGCCTTAAAAAAAACCCTATGTTACTATGTTACAATTCAGTACAGTCTTTAGGAGTAAGAAATGTATAACGCCCACTAAAATAGAGGGGACAGGCAATAAGGATTCCCCATTCAAAATGGACCAAAGAGATCGGGAATCATCAATCTATTATATGGCACTTGTAGATATGTGATAATTGTATGATTTACTATTCCTCCCTTCTCCACACTTCTTTCACCGCACCGCAAGTCAAAATAATTGTAATGTTTTTCTAAAGCAATGATGAGTCTGAACTAATTCCTTATTTTTATTATACTACACGGATTTTCTCTTTAGGAAAACAGAGAGAGTAGCTCTTTTCTGAGCGTGGCAGATAAGTATTACTGTGACCATTAAAGGAAAAGCCACTCACCTACTGAGGTTGTACATGTAGAGCCCATCTCCATATACGCCTGGTATAAAAAAAAAAACAAGTGGGTGCACCCAACCTGGTTGCTGTGGGAAAATCCTTCAGGGAGAGTTCCAACTGATTGGGGTAAGAAGATCCAGGTCACAGGCGATCCCACCTGGATCTTCTTACCTCCTTATTTTTATTGAAAGTTGTCCTAAACATTCTACAGTATTACTAAAGAGATTGTACCGCCTTGTTTTTGTTTTAAAATGTGCTCTAAAAATAACGATAGCCATATGCTCAGCTACCAGTCCCCCACCGACCATTTGGTATTACTGCCACTCTCCTCTTCTATCTTCCAGCACAGTTGTCACTTGACTGCTGCAGCCAATCAGTAACCACAGCTATGGTACTTTGGTCACTGATTCACTGAAGTGGTCCCATGCAGACTGCCTCTTTAAAGGAAGAGAAGTGACCAGCATGGGAACCTAGAATTGGCAAAGAAAAGTGGTAGGGTTTTGGTAAGACAGAATATGGTTATTTTGGTAAGGCAGTAGGTGAGGCCTTTCTAAAATAAAAAATAAGGGTGAATAACCTCTTTAAAGGCTACTCCAAGATAGATGAAAAATGCATAATTAGTGGAGACCCTATTGATCAATTTTTTTAAGGGCGTTGAGACAGAGCTATCACCGTCAGTTCTATACAGTTGAATAGAGAGCTAGGGTATATGTATGACCATGCACACTATCATTCACGCACCATAAGAATTGGCAAGTCTATTCTTGTGATAGGTGGGACTCCCAGTTGTGGGGTCACCATAAATGTATTACCTGTCCTTTAAATATGATAAATGTTTTTCTTGGCCAATCCCACTTTTTGTATGATTTTTGTAGACATAATGAATCAAGACCTCAATAACATCTTTTTCATCAATGCTGTAAATTTACATTTGCTTTACCACATAGTCAATAATCAGAATTTGCCAATCTTACACAGAAGTATCGAGTGAAGCCCTAGGCTCATTTTATTGTAGTCTTATCGTCTTTATGTCGCTTTTAGAAAGCCTTATGATGGTATTGAAAGGTACTGGTAGTGTGATACAATCTGCCATTTTTTTTCAGACTATATTCTATACTCCTACATGCCTGTGCAATTTTATTTCTCAATCTATTACAACACCAAAACATGAACAGGAAGTTGCAAACATGGATAAATAAATCAATAGTTTCATTAGATGACAAACACAAAAGGATCAGTCATATCTTTTTGGTATATGTAGGGATCATAAATCTTAAACTTAACTGGTCCTAGATGGAAATTCACACATTTGTCCAACCATCGTCAACCTGTCGAGTGTATGAAATTGAAGCAGTGGAGAAAATTACGGTCAATAAAAAGAAACTTCGACAGTCCAGTGGGTTAACGAGTGGCTGATGTGAATGCTGATCACATGGTTAATTCCTTTCCATTTTACAGGTCACTCAACTGATAGTTGTATTCCAGAAGCTAACCTTTAAAACACAGTAGCACTTTGTCTCTTGCTGTGGTTTCCAAAACTGTTCAGCATCAAAGAGGTTTCCATCTATTTCTAGCTGTATGTAATATAGCTGCATTTATGGCACTAAAAACCCACCCAGATGAATATAATATTTCAATTCTTACGGTAGGAATCAGAATAAAAATGAAATTTGTACTTTTATGAAGAATCAGCACTTTTGATGAACATAATACATGAAGTGTTATACATAGTGATATAATTCATATGGTTCAACCACGAATGGGAAAGGTTATGAAGCAGGACAATAAATGTAAAATGATAGACGATAGTATTTCCTATTTGTTAAAGTATTTTCAATCTAATCTAGGGAAACCACTATAAATATGTGATTGTAAGATCATCTGTTCAAACATCATGCTTAGAAAATAGACCAAAATAAGTAAAAATGCAGCTCATCTGTTCAAACATCATGGTTAGAAAATAGACCAAAATAAGTATAAATGCGTAAAAAATACTAAATATACCACGATAAGAGAAAGCATGAAACGTTCAGCATCCTATTGATTGATATTAGAAATGGAACACAAATCCTTACCTTTCCTGAGATAAATGCTAAAATAAGCAAATACAGCAACGACGTATCCACCCTATGCAGAACACTTGGCAACTAATTGTGAAAGCATAACCACCTTCCTATAGCTCACCGATGGAAAGCAGGCGAGATCATTCTTAACCTTTTCAGTTCTGAGGAATCTAGTTCACTAGATTGACTAGTTCAGTTCAGTTATGGCAGGCCTCATCACTGCTGCCTTCTCCTCTGCATTATGGCTGGCTACTGCCATACTGGATATCTTACAGTACCAATACCAGTTTGCTGCATGAAAGAAACTGAAGAGTCACTGGGACACCTCCTATGGCCAGTGCCATCCATCGGTTCAAGGATGATTTAGTGCACTTCTGTTTTATGTTCAAACCTCCTCCCTCTTTTTCCTGTGGGAGAAGAACCGGTACCAGCTACTTACCCCGTCTGCATTATTAATACATGTTAATGGCTCCATTACATCAAAATTGACCCTTTTTCCTCCTCGCCTTTATTGAATATGGAGCGAGATAAAAATATATATATATTTGGATCTGTCTTGTGATCTGCCATAAGAAACTGCTTCCCCCTTGCTGTATAGATTTGCCAGCCAATAAGAAATCAATGCGAGGCAGTAAACATCTGCATTAAAGCAGCAAGGCAGACAAAGGCTCCTCGCTGTTCTAGCTGCCACTGCACATATAGGATATTGTACAAGGCAAGATCCTATAAGGGTGGGGTGGAGGAAGCAGACTCTTTATTTAAAGATGCAGCAATGCAAGGATGGAGCGACACACATAGCAGCATGCAAGAGGCTGATAAGAAGTGAAACCGCTGATTCTCCGACTGGGAAATCAAGGAAAAAGGCGAGATAGACCGCTAGAATGGTGAATCCTTGCAGCAATTTGTTCTGACTCACACACACGGCTGATTCCCTGTCTGCTGAGATACTGACTGCAGTTCGCCTCGAGAAGCAAGACTGGGAATAAAGGGTGTCGCTGAGGTTTCCTAAGGATGCTTTCTGTCCTTACCACCCCCACCTTGTTATATCATTTTGGTTAAATTCAGGAATTCCCAAGGGGGGGTGTTCAGACTTGGTAGGTATAGAGCAGTCAAGCACCATGTGTGTGAAGACCCACCATTTGAGACGCTGACCTATTTTTATCTGATCTCTATGTGGGTGTTGTGCAGGTACTGTTGGGAAGGAGATGAACTGCATCTTTGCATTAACTCTTGCATGACCGGTTCCTGGAAAGACACAGATCTAGGCTTGATTGGGGATCTCAGGCATCAGCCATTGTGTGTTAATTTTTTTTTTCCATCCGCTGCTTTGTTTTCTTTCATATGTTTGTTCGCCTGCCATTACACATGCACAAAGACTAATGTATGCACCAGCAGCCTGGGTTCTTGTCCTCACAATGTATAGTAGGCATGCCTCGTGCTGCAAATGGGCTCATTATTCCACATGTATGATTACTAATTACAAGGCGATGTCTGCTGTCCTGTGTCACTGTGTAGGGATTGTAAGCCTTTGCATAATCTATAAGGTGTATGATGACCATACATTCTCATGAGAGACATCTGGGAGGGTCTCTAGGGGGGTAATGCATTATTAGAATGTCACAGATTGCCAAGCATGCTGTCTGAGAGCAATGTTAACCTTTACATTGCCTATTCAATTTAAGTGAAACACTTTCATGTATAAATGTATTATATATAGGAATGTGCGGACTTCGATATTTTGCTTTTATCTACACATTACTATTATTATTAAAGCATATTTAGTAATAATGTCATTGCTCAATGCTTTGGACTTATTTCCATTTTTTATCCTATAATGTTGCATAGTTAATATGACTATTTTTTATTATTACTATTCCGGTTTGAAAATGTGAATTTTTTTTGTTATATACAGTATGATGAGAATGTGAACAGTATGCACATATCCCACCAATAACCAGCACTTCTGTTTAATAATGAATGCTTCCCTTTTTTTTTGTCTACTGATCTTGCAGAATTAACCCTTTCAGCCCAAAAGCACCTTGGGCTGCGTCTCGTCTCTAGGGGATGAATGGGTCTTCTTTGTACGTCACTGCGATGCATGCAAGCAGGCCTCTTCTGCAGGGCTGCATACATATGGTACTGCTCGCTGTATGACCATCTATGCGGTTCTATCCTTCCGAGTAAGAAAGCTTTGATGATCACAAATTGGAAGCTTCGCTGACAGAACCATCTTTGTCCCTCTTTCTGTCTAATTATTTATCCAGATTGAGCTTGACTACTGGAAAATTAGCTCTCCAGGAGGTAACAGGGCTGAAAGGGTTTGGTTTTTTTTTCGTCTTGGAAAAAGAAAGACTAGCAAGAAAAACTTGCATTGTGTGTGTGTCCTTGCGTGTGTGTGTGTGTGCGTGTGTGTACGTGTGTGTGTGTGTCTGTCATTCCTGTACGGTGCACAGACCCTTTTGCTCAGCCTTCTGACACGAGCACTAGAGATGCGTGATCTGGTCCTCGTTTCAGGCTTCGCTCTGATATCATAAGGGATCCTGCGCAGCAGGGGAGCAATTGAAAGCATATGCATTTGCCTGGCTTAGTGTCTGCAGAAGCGAGCACAGTGTCTGTCAGCACATTCTCTATAGAAGAGGATCACAAATTGTATAGCAGGACTGCAATGTAATGACAACGACAAGGGATTTGCCAGCGAGGTACCCAAATGTCATACAGCACAATACATCACTGTTCATTAAGGTATATTTCAGTATTCACTCTTCCTATGATATCAGTATAAAAGGCTGAGCTAATTTCACATTACTGCTTTGCCTTTTATAGGCATCTGCGGATTTGTAGAAATATTTCTGGAACTATACGGATACATATATCGTGACATATATGATACTAAATAGAAATATTAGCACTGATAACATGAAGAAGTAAAGAACATATAATCGATTTTAACATTAAATTCTGCTGAACATGTGTCAGCCAGAAAAAGAAAGCTATGACTGATTATGTAAAGGCGATAACCAGCAATGGTTCATGTATATATCATAAAAGTGCTTATAAAAACATAAACTGGAAATACAAATAATAGAAATATCTCTAGATTTACCTGTATTATATAGAGAGTGAACAAAGCCCTGCTTTCCTCCCATTCCTAGTTTCTGTTCGGCAGGCCACACCCTATCAAGCATTTTGACATCACTGAAATTTAACATTAATATATGCTACGCATCAGTAATTGCAGGGAATACGATGCTCAATTTTTTTACAATTTTTTAACATATGACAAAAAAAACCCAAACAATAAGAAATGATGCCTGCAGTGTCTACTATTTAACATGTAAAATTTAAAAAAATCTGTTAACATCTTTTTTCTTCTGTCCTTTTCTTATCACATCTAATACCCTTTATTTTTAGAAATTCACGTCTGTTTTTTTTCCAACTGGAATTAATGAAACACTATGAGGCTCTAAGAAATAATGTTAGATATTATATAACCAAATATTTGCTGGTATTGAAAGTTTTTACTTCTTCCATTTAACATTTTTACAGTAACATTGTCAATAACAAGAATTCTAAACACAGTAATATACAAAGAGCAACATTTTTAAACCACTTTTAAAAGTTTTTAAAAAAAGTCCAAGATTTTGGAATTTTACAACTTTTTCTAACTATGAACCAAAAAAAACGATCTCACAATCATATGGGAGATTTACAAAGTATTTATTATTTGGCCATTATATGGATCTCTAAATGTGATGTTTGCAATTTTTGAGCAGTTAACACAAAAGTTTATGTTATCTTCTCGTTTACATATTACTTCAAATGTATATTGTTTGCCTAGATATTGCATGTTTATAACTACAGCTCCTGGAACTGATATTTCATTTGCCCGATGGGCTGTGATGTATTGATAATATTTAAACATATTTTAATTGCTTAAAGATACGTTAATTTAAGAACATAAATTCAAGTACTTTTTTAGAAACCTTTGTAAAAAAAATAGATTCAGTTTGTTAAAACCACATTTTACATTTTAGTTAACTATTCATTTAAAACTTTTCTCATAATAAAAAAAAGATCATCAACAGGTACATTTGAAAGAGAATAATGTTTAATGCTTTTCAAAAATGTTTTACATTTGTGGTAATAAAAAAAGAAATAAAAGAAACGTTAAGGAATATTGTTATATTGTTAGAAAGGAACTAATAGAATAAAAAAAAAACACTAAAAGAACTCGTACGACAATTTTGAAACAAAACTGATAAAAAAGATCCAATAATTAATAAAAGAACCAAAAGAAACATGTAAAAGAATCTTGTAAAAGAACGGCACTATTATTCTGGTGTGATAAGTAACTAAGCAACCTGATATCTGTGGGTTTATATAGACCTTAAAAAATGTGGAAACGCATATTGTAAAATTGCTGTCAAGAATTCGTACCTAAAATGTTCGCATTTTTTTATATTAAACCCAGATTTAACTTTGCTAATGCATTCAGTATCAAATCTAGTGACAGCCACTTGTTGTTTTGCTTTCTAGAAACAAAAGAACTGATTGTGTTTTATATATATTTTTTAAGATTAACATTTTGTAATAGGAATTGCTTCAGGATGAGCCTATGAAAGATTAGATGGCAATAGTTACACAGCTTTCCTCCATTCCACTATTTTCTGCCAGCACAACACACAGTTGAATACTGCAATGAGCCCCACCCTAGATGCTGCATGTATTTTTCACTGTGCTAAAGCAAAAAAGGAGGAAAACTCCGTATCCGTCACGAAACGTCCATTAACAGCCTGATGATCACATTTAGATATGTATTTTCGTATCATATATTGAGGAAGGGATACCTGTTGGAAGCTGAACTTGTATAGATTGTTTTACATCAAAAGATCATTACTAGGTCAATTTCTCACTTTGAAATACATCAATATTTCTGCAATAACCTTTGAATTTCATTGCTGAAAGCCAAATGCGGATTTCTCATTGCCTGATCTAAAAAGTCTATATACATACATATTTTTTGTGAGAATTAGACAATAATAAGAAATTGGAACATTTTTTAATCTTTATGGGGAAAAAAACATAAATTAAAATTTAAAGAGAAAGTGAATATATAAAACAATACATATACCATCAAGGAGAACACTATAAAACTACTAAAAAGAAATATAAGCTTAAGACTTAAACAAACACCTTACAAATAAATTCTTCACACTAACAGAGATCAAGAAAGTCCTTGGTCCTTATAGATCTTGGGCATTTCTCCTTGCTATATGGCTACCATTGATTTAACGATTGAAGCCACATTTTGTATACAGTAATGGATAGGGTGGGATTTAATTATGGCCCTCATAATATACTCACTAAAGCAATGAATAGATATTTTTCTATGTTCAAACTATGATACAAATTCTGCACTTTTCCACCATGTTCTGTATGAAAGGGCCACTATCCCGACTCCTCAGATTACAGGTTGACCTGTTGCATTAAGCTTCCCCCAAGCTAGAAACCCTTAGCTCTAATAAGGCCCAAGCCTTCAAGGATATTACATGCTTTTTCTTTTTACGTTTTTTCCCAGTATTAGTTTCAGATCATTAAAATCGCCTAATGCAAAACTGATTGACCATTAACAAGGATTCACTAAATTCCTTTGAGAAATCTTGAAGCATCTATACTTACTTCCTATGAAAGGCTTAAATCGAAAATCTACCCAAGCAACATAGTATGTACGTAGAAGTAATACTGTAGTCAAATATCCTGAGATTAATCACAATGTTTGTGGGTTATGTACCGTTTCTATAATTCCATTTTTTAGCTTCATTAAAGACTGATTGGAAAATAACAATTTCTCATAGTCAAATAGAGATACCTGTCGCCTGTAACATCTTGTATTTTTGTCCCCAGCCCTGCACTGCATTGCTCATTATGTGTCTGCCACACAGGTAGGTGAGGTTCAATTCTGACGTCAAATGGAAGAACGCACGTTCATTCCGCATCACCACTAAGACCATCAGTGGTAATAAATATCAGAATACAAATACATGTGAGATTTAGTAACAGTGACAAGCAGATCTCTGAATGACAAATCTGCCGGGTGGAAATACAGTGTCCACTTCAATAACAACACACTATATAATCACCTATATGTCAAACTACGCATAACTGCAATGCGAGATCATAAATCCACAGCTGTTATAGAATTCATTTGCTCCTGGACAGACCCCTCCTTCATGACGGGAGGACACAGAGATATATCATGCTCTACGTTGGATAGATAGGATTGCACAGATAGATAGATAGATAGATAGATAGATAGATAGATAGATAGATAGATAGATATGTGTGTGTATGTATATATACATATATAGTGTATGTACACACATATATATATATTTGTGCCTTATGATGGTTCACGCCCAGAATACAGCACGTGGTTAGCACTGCAAACAAGAAGAAGAAAATGAGCAAAGACTGAAGTGGCCATAGTTAAATCCTCGGGCACATGTCTTCAGTTGCTGCAGGATCAATATGAACACATTCATGGAGTTGTGTGTTGTGTGTACAGGCGGTTCTGTCAAATGACGCAAACTAGACATTTACCTTGATCTCTACCTTAATATCAAATCTATAAGGAAAAAAAAACATAAAGAAAGATTACAGAAGAATAAAGGATCCTAAACTCTATCTATTTCTGAGTCTTCCACGTTTGAGCCTTGCCATGCCTACAACAGATGAGCACTAGGTATTGAAGGTGCTGGGTTAAACGGAAACGTCACAAGAAGAAAGAAAGAGCATATAAATATCTTATTTCTTGTTCTGTGATAAAAAAATAAAATGTACTGTATCCAAAAGCAGGCGTCTTGATTTCCTGGAGCATGTAGCACTAGGGAGTGGCTCATTATACCATATGTAGAAATTAGATACAATGATAAACTGATTATAAGTAATTCTCATCATTTATAAACTGTGCATCAACCATAATTCGACATATAATTCCTTTTTATGTTGAAAATGATAATCAGTTTTCCTGTTAGCCAAGTTGCAAAGTCATGCAGCCATCTTAGACCACCATATCTATACACCACTATGGCAGCCATATTGGACTCTCAAGAACTAGGTGTCTACACATTTTCCATGCTCTTAGACTTTCCAATCACTTTGAAGGTCACGTAGGACTTTTCCTGAAATGTAACAAAATTAGTTCAATCTCCACCATAGAAATCTAGGTTTATTATCTCCATCGCGAAAATCTAGGGACATTTTTGCAACTCCCAAACCTTTAGCTTCCTGCTATAAACTGGCGAGAAACCTAAATAAGTCAATCCAATTTCTCATGTTAGCTTTCCACACTAGTATATATGACACGTCGATTGTTTACCCGATATATTCATGTGTATATTCTGGAATGTTCTGTGTGACACCCTGCACATAGTCACTGCTCTGGACACGAGGGGGTGTCACTCTGCAAAATTCTCATGACAATTATACTGTACACCACCGTCACCATAAACCTGCACCAAGTAACAGTCAGCACCATGACCGCACTAAATAAGCTTTATCGCTACACATTATCATTACTCCTGCTCCTCCTTCATCCATGATAGGAAACTATAGAAAATAATCTTTCTAGTAGCCTATATCTTCTTACATTCAATGTTGTAACCACAGCTTTTGATAATTGGGCCCTAAATCCATTTTATTGCAACTAGGTCAGTAGAAATTTAGATGAAGACATTGTCTACGTATATGCAAGCAAAAGGCTACATTTGCATATGTTTTAAATAATCCGTATGGAGCATGGGTGTTTATATGCCTCGGTTATATGAATATTCATTATGTTCTTGATAAAGGAATTTATGAGTGATTTTTTTTTATTTTTTTCTGGAAAAAAAATTGGTTAATATCTAAAAACCACTGATCTGTTCCTAGAATGCATAACCACAGCATCAGTATAAATATATACGGTCACCTTGGTGTATGTGCACTCCTTCCAGCTTTGTATGGACCATATATAATGTGACATGTGGGCAGCATGTATCTCCGGTAGGTTTAAGTGGTGGAGCACTGCTAGGTGAAAGTCACCCTCCCTGCCTACGCCTAACTTCATTTTACAGTCAGCAGACGTTTAGTCCAGACAGTGCTGCTGCCGCCACCACACGAGTAGGTCTTCTCCTATGTCTTCTACGGCACGCCCAGATCTACTACTCACTTCAACATCTCTCTAGCCTGCATTAGGAAGAACATGGTCTGGGAGCGTGACAGCTCTAGCACAAGCCCCTTCATCTGCCTCCACCAGACCCTCGCCTGCAGGGCAATATCTCAACATTCTCTATGAATGCACTTACACAGATCAGCATGCACTATACAACCAAAGACAAAATCCATTATTATCCAAATCTCTATTAACGTCAATATTTTTACTAATTAAGTTGAAGAAGTTTAATATTGCAGCAATATTTTTCATTTAGTTTGACGTTAATAAAACAAATCTGACAAAATAGAAATCTGTGTCACTAAATGACATTTCCTTTGATCATTAAACCCCCTCCCAACGCTTTTGTTTTCAGGAAGCATAAGATTATGCATCCAATTAATAAGCTAGAGGTGGGATCCAGATCCAGACTAAAAATATCTACAGTATTAGGGTGGGTACAACAGAATGTGACATAACAAAGAATTGCCTTGTAATGTGAAAAGTGCATTGCTGGATGACAGAGGTTAATCTAGAGATAATTGCCACCTCCCAGCTGGTGGGCTATGCTGCAAAGAAAGTAACAATAAGGGGGAATGCCATTGAAGAGGAGGAAAGGCCGGGGGGCATCCAGCTGTGGGCTCACCTTGTGACTGCAGAGAAGAGCTTGACATGATGTTCAGGCAGAAGCTGTACAGAAGATGCAGGATCAGTCAGGACAAGGCAGGATGCTACTGCCCATGCACTTGCTACACCCAGGCACACAGAGCACCAGCAGCACGTGGGAGGGGGAATTTGTAAGACAGAGGACGCTGCCATCTTATAAGAATCGCAGGGGGGCTGCATGGGAGGAACCAAAGATGCTCTGGTATGTGCATCCATCCCATGGGAGGCGCCTCTTCCTACGTTGATGATGTGCATGGTGGTTTATTCCAAGACCCTGTGCGGATGGTGATTGGCACCCCGGAGTGGTGCTGAGCATTCCAGGGATGGGATCCTTAAGGCGTGGCGTCAGAAGATGCTGCCTGGGGAATGGCTGTGACCATAGATGCACTTTAGAACTACTCTGAGGAGAATCCCCTCATTCACACAAGGAAATGGAAGCTTTTCCCTCATTTCATTGACTTTAGCTCTTAATTTTTGCACATCTAGCTGCCTTCTAATATCGTACTAGTAACATAAGGTGACAGCCAGGAACACTGCAAGCGCTCACTAGCAGGGTCCTCTATTCTTCTGTACCAGGCTGTCATTCACTAAGTTCATGACATTCTTGGTTTTGTCTTTTGTTATGTACTTAGACCCTTTCTAACCATAGCATCCTGAAAAAACATGGATGTAAAATAAATATAATCATTTTGTCCATAAAGCTACTCTCTGGATTGTACATAGCTGTGGAATATGATGGTGCTGTATATATACATATGATTAATAATAATATTAACAATAATTACTATAGTTTTACATGTCAGGCTGGTGACACATTCTGCAGTGAGACAAGTAGACAAGGACAATTGTGTGCTTTATGTGTGTGACTGATGTCCAATGGTCTCAGCCCAAAATAATCCTGGAAAAAATGTTCTGATAATATCATTATCATCAGAGATCAGGAAAATAAATTAATATTTATGGGAATTTTTATTTTTCTGTTTCACAAAATCCTGTTTCGATTCTGGTAGTAGGTTAACAGATACGGTCTGAATAATAATCCTACTTGTCAGCAAAAAAAATCATTGTATGCATATTGTATCTGCATATATTTGTACACTGTCTTAATTTAGGAAATTGCTTTCCAGAAGACACTAACAGTTATGGCAGGCACGCTATATTTAAAATTAAAATCAGCTCCATGATTCAGCCCTAGAAGCCACCAACCAATACATAAGCTTCCCCAAAATAACTTTATTTATTGGAGGTTTTATAAACAGTAAGTGTGCGTATATGTATATATATACTGCTGGGGACATATCTCCCAACCCTGGACCCCCACAGCTCATACCTCCCAATACTACCCCCTCTTGCCATCTCCTATCTAATATGAACTACCGCAATCTTTCCAACATAAAACCCGTGCCCCTGACGCCCACTCACCTGCTCCCTCTCTCTGGAGCACTCTGGAATGCCCGCTCAATCTGCAATAAGCTTCATGTGATTCACGACCTTTTTCTCTCGCAATCTTGCCTTCCTCGGCCTCACAAAAGCATGGCTAACACCCTCTGACACCGCCTCCCCAGCTATGCTGTGTTACAAAGGCCTCCACTTCACCCACATCCTTCGCCCCGGCAACAGACATGGTGGAGCAGTGGGTCTTCTCCTTTCTTCAAACTGCACCTTTAACACAATCCCACCTCTTCCCTCCCTTATCCTCCCTTCTTTTGAAGTCCAATCTGTCCGCATCTACTCTCCCTCCATCCTCCAAGTGGACATCATATACCGACCTCCAGGCCCGGCTACTGCCTTTATTGACCTATTCTCCACCTGGCTTCTTCACTTTCTCTCTGCTGACATTCCCACCATCATCATGGGTGACTTCAACATCCCCATTGATACCCTTCAGTCAACAGCCTCCAAACTTCTGTCCCTTACTTCCGCCTTTGGACTTACTCAGTGGTCCTCCACAGCCACCCACACAGACGGCCATACATTAGACCTGGTATTCACCCGTCTCTGCTCTCTATCTAACTTCACCACCTCCCCTCTCCCTCTGTCTGACCACCATCTGCTCACCTTCTCATCCCTGTCCTCCTCACCGGTCAACCATGTCCAGCAACAAGCGCACCCCCGCAGAAACCTTGCACACCTAGACACCCACACACTCTCTGACTCCATCCTACCACTGGCATCCATATCCTCACTCCACGAGACAGACAGTGCTGCTGCTTTCTACAATGCCACTCTCGCATCAGCTATTGACACGGTTGCCCCTCTCGTCCATGGCAGAGTGCGACATATCAATAGACAACCTTGGCACAAAAAGACCACTAAAAAGCTCCGGCAAAGTGTCCAGGGTTGCAGAGCGGCGTTGGAAGAAAACACACTTGCAAGATGACTTCACTGTATTCAAACAAGCATCACTCATCCTACAACCCCAAACAGTTATTCAAAACTTTTAACTCCCTCCTCTGCCCCTCACTGCCCCCTCCAACCTCCCTCATCTCTGCTGAGGACTTTGCCACACACTTTAAAAATAAGATCAACCAGACAAGGCAAGTCTTCATTGTTCAACCACCACAACCCCTTTGTATACCAGACCAATGCCAAAACCCCATAAACTCCCTATCCAACATCACTGAAGGGGGGCTTAATTGTCTCCTCTCCAAATCGCACCTCACCACCTGTGCGCTCGACCCCATCCCATCCCACCTCCTCCCCAACCTCACCACCACACTTATCCCATCTCAAACCCACCTCTTCAACCTATCACTAACTTCTGGCACCTTCCCTTCTGCTTTCAAACATGCCACAATCACGCCTATCCTTAAAAAGCCAACCCTCAATCCAACTGCTATGTCCAGCTATCGCCCAATATCGCTGCTCCCATTCGCTTCAAAACTCCTGAAGCAGCACGTCCACTCTGAACTTTCCTCCCACCTCTCATCTAACTTGCTCTTTGACAATCTACAATCTGGTTTCCGCCCCCATCACTCAACTGAGACAGCCCTGACCAAAATCACTAAAGACCTACTTACCACCAAAGCTAACGGACAATACTCTGTACTCCTCCTTCTAGACCTGTCCTCTGCTTTCGACACAGTTGACCACTGCCTTCTACTACAGATCCTCTCCTCCTTTGGCAACAAAGACCTCGCCCTATCCTGGATCTCCTCATACCTTTCAAACTGCGCATTCAGTGTCTCACACTCCCACACTACCTCCTCATCCCACCCTCTCTCTGTTGGAGTCCCCCAAGGCTATGTTCTAGGACCCCTACTCTTCTCAATCTATACACCTGGCCTGGGACAACTCATAAAGTCCCATGGATTCCAGTACCACCTCTATGCTGATGACACTCAGATCTACCTCTCTGGCCCAGACGTCACTGCTCTGCTGTCCAGAATCCCAGAGTGTCTATCAGCCATATCCTCCTTCTTCTCCTCTCGCTTCCTCAAACTCAATGCAGACAAATCTGAACTCATCATTTTTCCTCCATCCCATAGATCTTCCTTACCTGACCTATCTATCGCAATCAATGACATTATGCTTTCCCCTGCACCGGAAGTCCGCTGCCTCGGAGTAACCTTTGACTCTGCCCTGTCCTTCAAACCGCACATCCAAGCTCTGTCTACCTCCTGTCGCCTCCAGCTCAAAAATATCTCCACAATCCGTCCTTTCCTCTACCGTCAATCTACTAAAATGCTTGTGCATGCCCTCATCATCTCCCACCTTTACTACTGCAACATCCGTTTCTGCGGCCTCCCTGATAACACCCTTGCACCTCTCCAGTCCATCCTTAACTCTGCTGCCCGACTAATTCATCTCTCTCCTCGCTACTCCTCCGCTTCCCCCCTCTGCAAATCTCTTCACTGGCTCCCATTCCCTCAGCGTATCCAGTTCAAATTACTAATACTGACCTACAAAGCCATCCATAACCTGTCTCCTCCTTATATCCCTGACCTAATCTCCCGATATCTTCCCTCATGTAATCTCCGGTCCTCCCAAGACCTCCTTCTCTCCTCCACACTCATTCGCTCCTCATCCAATCGCCTCCAAGACTTCTCCCAAATATCCCCATTCTCTGGAATTCTCTGCCCCAACAC
The DNA here is from genome assembly GCF_032444005.1 of Ranitomeya imitator. Classification (NCBI taxonomy): domain Eukaryota; kingdom Metazoa; phylum Chordata; class Amphibia; order Anura; family Dendrobatidae; genus Ranitomeya; species Ranitomeya imitator. Next base: position 121,316,261 of record NC_091287.1, read on the forward strand.
GTCCTACTATTAACCACGTTCGAATCCTTCAGGCGGAACCTGAAAACCCATCTCTTCAAGAAAGCCTACAGCCTGCACTGACCCCGCTGCCTCCTCATCACTACCAAAGCTACTGTTTCACCAACACCGGAGCTCCTGCAACCCTCAACCTACTGTCTCCTTCCCCATAATCCTGTAGAATGTAAGCCCGCAAGGGCAGGGTCCTCGCCCCTCTGTATCAGTCTGCCATTGTTAGTTTGTTTACTGTAAGTGATATCTGTAACTTGTATGTAAAGGTACCTTCACACTAAACGATATCGCTAGCGAAGTTGCAGCGTCCTGGCTAGCGATATCGTTCAGTGTGACACGCAGCAGCGATCAGGATCCTGCTGTGATGTCGCTGGTCGGGGCTAGAAGGCCAGAACTTTATTTGGTCGCTGGCTCTCCCGCTGACATCGCTGAATCGGCGTGTGTGACGCCGATTCAGCGATGTCTTCGCTGATAACCAGGGTAAACATCGGGTTACTAAGCGCAGGGCCGCGCTTAGTAACCCGATGTTTACCCTGGTTACCATCATAAAAGTTAAAAAAACAAACACTACATACTTACCTACCGCTGTCTGTCCCCCGCTGAGCTTCTCTGCATTGTGAGCGCCGGGCAGCCGGAAAGCACAGCGGTGACGTCACCGCTCTGCTTTCCGGCCGCTGTGCTCACAGCCAGAGCAGAGAAGCAGACAGCGGTAGGTAAGTATGTAGTGTTTGTATTTTTAACTTTTACGATGGTAACCAGGGTAAACATCGGGTTACTAAGCGCGGCCCTGCGCTTAGTAACCCAATGTTTACCCTGGTTACCGGCATTGTTGGTCGCTGGAGAGCTGTCTGTGTGACAGCTCTCCAGCGACCAAACAGCGACCCTGCAGCGATCGACATCGTTGTCGGTATCGCTGCAGCGTCGCTGTGTGTGAAGGTACCTTAACCCATTCTCATGTACAGCACCATGGAATCAATGGTGCTTTATAAATAAATAAATTATATATATATATATATATATATATATATATATATATATACACACACACACACACATACTCTTTTTTTTTCTAATTTTGAAGGGCTCACAAACGTTGACGCAAAACTGTATGTATATACACTATTCAACACTGAAATCACATAACCAAGAAAAAAAAGTCTTTAAAATGAAGGAAATCACAGAATCGACAAACATGTTAGTAATATGCACATAGGCAATTCCATGAAGAGGTATTCATAAGGTACTGTCACACTGATCCTACTCCTGGGATTAAGTAGTGGGGTGGCATGATGTGTGGTAGCCGGGCCACTCTAGTCTTCCCTCCAGGTACACTAACACCTTGGTGATTCCTTGATCTTCTCGTGGAACCAGTGATGCAGCCATCTGTCCAAAATGTCCCATAAGCTGTTGATATCATGTTGAACATGACAACTACAGGCTGCATGTTGTTCATGCTCCTGTGAGGAACCTACATGGCATAAACATGCTACCAGGGCCTGCAGCGTCTCTGGATTTGTCTCCCACCTTGTAGCTCTCCTAACAGTTGTCTATCTCGCCACTCACAAATTTACTATTGAGAGAAAACGTGCGGAGCTGTGGGAGAAAACATTGAAGTCTTTGTCATCTCAGTCACTGCCTATGCAGAGCGCAACAATTGAGATGAGTTTGTAGCTGGCTGCTGCACTGTGCATAGTCAGTGACTGAGCTTAAACGGCTTCTGAAGCAGAGCCCAGTCTTATGACAGTCATCTTGACTTCTGAGGTGCTGTGCCCTGTATAGGAACTGCTGCTGGAAACGAGAGAGCTGCCCTTCTCTGCTGCTCGTGCTCACTGGGCATTGGGCAGTCACTGCACCTTTGCGATAGAAGTGGCTCTTGTCTTGATGATCAGTGAAGATTGCCTAAAGCTAAGGGCTGGTGCTATGATCATTATGACAATGGGAGAGCAGAGTCTAATTTTTGCTGCCCTATAGAATTTGGCACCTAGGGAAATGGGTCAATCCCCCCCCCCCATACTACATCCCTGCCTAGAACCATTAATATAATTTGTCTACCATGCTCATGGCAACAAACAGGAAAGAAATATATGAATATAATACATGAATATAATATTCATGGCAACATAGTTATTCTGAAACCGAAAACCACCTCCTTGCTTCTGTGCACATTTTGCCAGAGACTTAAAATAGAGGCAGAGTGCATTCTCGTCCTATGCTTCATTCAAACAGCACCTAGCCTCAGTCATAAGAGGTCCCCTTTTTATACAAGCTAACATTTTTAAGGCTGGAATGACCCATTGGTGTTAAAGAGTCTCCTATTGTTTTGTACATAAAGATATAAGTGGGGGGTTCTGGTTTTTTGCCCTCTAGAGTGCATGAGAAATGCTCAATATCAATGGTGGGCAGTTGCAGTATCATGCCAAGCATACTCATCATATTGATTGCAATGACACTGCAAGAATGCATTCATGAGGTAGGGTGTGGCTGTAGTACTGAGCCACAGTCCAGCTCTACTGCCTAAGAACAGATTTCAGATGTTTAACCCTGTGATTGCCACAATCAATGCTAATGCTAATTTACAGGAAGACCTGAAAGAGACTTGCCTCATTGATTGAGGCCCATAACTACTATGGACAGATATCCCAGGATCTTTTGAAGGTTGTCTGACCATGTATCTTAATGTTAGTACAGACCCAACAACTGACCCCACATTTTCCTCTGACATCATGTACTGATACATTAATATATGGACTAGTGTTTGTACATAAAAACATATGCCAGAACATTGTAGCTAAAAAAACTAAAAACTAAAAACTTCTATCAGATTAAAAAAGCAAAATGTAATAATAATAACTGTAAAATATATTAAGCCATGAGTAAACTGTGTAGTGACTGTTCTCGGGTGTTGCAGCTCAGGTTCCTTTCACTTCAATACTAGCTGAGTTGCAGAACCCCGATACAACCACTGCACAAGGGAATAAAGCTTTTGGGCAACCTGCTAATCTGATGACTAATCCTAAGGATAGGTCATCAAAATCTTATGGCTGGTAAGCCTCTTCAATAATATAGCATCCGTTCCCCCAAGGTTTAGTCCCTTCCCGGTATCCAGGGCTGGTTTTAGGCAAATTGGGGCCCTGGGCAAAATTCAAAGTGGGGCTCAAAGTCCTGAAATATTCCACCAACACTGTTATGCCCCCTTCACATGTCCATATAAAACATGTACGTGTTAGTTACACCGATATCGGTGTCACCAGTGTTTTGAATCAGTGTGTTGTCCATGTGCCACCCGTGTTTTTCAGGTATGGATATTGGAAATGAACTTACAAGCCTCTTACATACTTTCCATGTTAAACACGGACGGAACACGTACAGCACACGGACGGCATGTTTACACGGACCCATAGACTTGTATTGGCCCATGTCATCTGTGCTGCTGGGAAAACACAGACATGAGTGCAGCACCGTAGGTTAAATAGTTAAATAGGGCACACGTGGCATCCATGAAAAACATGACGGTTGTATGAAGGGGGCCGTACAGTCAAATAATAGAAAACATTAGCAGAATTGCCATCTTTTTCTACATCCTACCTCACAAACAGCAGAATAAAAAGCAATAAAAAGAATCCTACATATCCTCCAAACTACTCAGCTAAGTCCCCTCTGGCTCTGTGGCTGATGGTTTGGGGTCCCTGATGGTTATTATTCACTTTGCAGCTATAATATAAGGTGCTGCCACAAGATGACTGCAGCCCAGTGCTAAGACTGGGGGAGACCCCCGGAGCATCAATGAGGGATTTATCATTTCATGCTAATTATTTTACATTCTCAGAAAACCCTTGAAGCGTGTGTTCACGCGGACCCTTTTTTGCTGCAGATTGATCTACAGTGTTTGCAGGAAATATTCAGCTTTTTCACAGCCTTTTCACTTGCATTTTTGTGTCCCATTCATTTGAAACGCTGCAGATATGCTGAAAGACGACGTGCAACAGATTTTAAAAAAAAAAGTGTCTTCTGGCCAATGTCTGTGTCTGGCTGCTGTACTGTGGCAGTGCGGAATAGTATACAGTGGGTACGGAAAGAATTCAGACCCCTTTAAATTTTTCACTCTTTGTTTCATTGCAGCCATTTGGTAAAATCAAAAAAGTTGATTTTTTTCTTATTAATGCACACTCTGCACCCCATCTTGACTGAAAAAAACCAGAAATGTAGAAATTTTTGCTAATTTATTAAAAAAGAAATACTGAAATGGCAGATGGTCATAAGTAATCAGGCCCTTTGCTTAGTATTGAGTAGAAGAACCCTTTAAGGTACCGTCACACTGAACGATATCGCTAGCGATCCGTGACGTTGCAGCATCCTGGATAGCGATATCGTTGAGTTTGACAGGCAGCAGCGATCTGGATCCTGCTGTGCCATCGCTGGTCGGAGCAGAAAGTCCAGAACTTTATTTCGTCGCTGGATCACCCGCAGACATCGCTGAAGCGGCGTGTGTGACGCCGATTCAGCAATGTCTTCACTGGTAACCAGGGTAAACATCGGGTTACTAAGCGCAGGGCCGCGCTTAGTAACCTGATGTTTACCCTGGTTACCAGCGTAAATGTAAAAAAACAAACACTACATACTTACATTCCGGTGTCAGTCCCCCAGCGCTGTGCTTCTCTGCACTGTGTAAGCGCCGGCCGGAAAGAAGAGCACAGCGGTGACATCACCGCTGTGCTTTCCGGCTGGCGCTCACAGTCAGTGCAGGAAGCAGAGCGCCAGGGGACAGACACCGGAATGTAATTATGTAGTGTTTTTTTTTTTTTTAACGGTTACGCTGGTAACCAGGGTAAACATCGGGTTACTAAGCACGGCCCTGCGCTTAGTAACCCGATGTTTACCCTGGTTACCAGGGGACTTCGGATAGTTGGTCGCTGGAGAGCTGTCTGTGTGACAGCTCTCCAGCGACCACACAGCGACGCTGCAGCGATCGGGATCATTGTCTAGATTGCTGCAGCGTCGCTAAATGTGACGGTACCCTTAGAACTAGTACAGCCATGAGTTTTCTTGGGAATGATGCAACAAGTTTTTCACTCCTGGATTTGGGGATCCTCTGTCATTCTTCCTTGGAGATCCTCTCCAGTGCCCTCAGGTTGGATAGTGAGCGTTGGTGGACAGCCATTTTCAGGTCTCTCCAGAGATGCTCAGATGGGTTTAGGTCAGGGCTAGAGATGAGCGGTGTTCGAGTCGAACTGTTTGCCAATTTCAAATTCGAGCTGTTTTGGGCGGTGTTCGAGTCGTTCGACAAACCCGAACAATTTGCTTAAAATTCGGCTGTTTGAGTTTCTGTTTGATAACTATCCATTCACCAAAAGCCTAGCTTGATTTTGCACATTAAAACTATTTATCATTGTTAATAGACTGTTTCACTGTATAGTGGGTGGGGGGGATAGATCTGTGCTGAAATAACGCCAATCTCCATTTTCTTTCCCGCATTTACAGTGGGGCGGTGCAGTCTCTCAGCCTATCAGCAGTGCACACACACACAGCAATGTGCATGTGATGCACACAAGCAAGGGCATGTGTCATTGGCAGTGTATGTCACATGTCCTTGCCCAATAAGAACCAGCCATTTGGCCCATTGCCACCATTTCCTCACTGCTGCAGCTTAGTGTTAGACAGCACCGCTGCTGCTGTGGGCGCTATACAGACTAAGGGTACCGTCACACTATACGATTTACCAACGATCACGACCAGCGATACGACCTGGCCGTGATCGTTGGTAAGTCGTAGTGTGGTCGCTGGAGAGTAGAGTTGAGCGACCTTGACCTTTTTAGAGTCGAGCCGGGTTTCGCGAAACCCGACTATCTCAAAAGTCGGGTCGAGTGAAATCGGCCGATTATGACGTAAAGTCGGGATCGACCAAAACACGAAACCCAATGCAAGTCAATGGGGCAGCATAGTCGGCAGTGAGTGGGGGCCAGGAAAACACCTAGAGTGCCCATTTTAATGTCAAAACCATCCATTCTTCTTAATGAAGCTTGTCAAGCGTAATTTACCTTATAATAATTGGAAGGCATTTGAAATTGGGGGTCATTTGGCTAAAGTTGTGGTGGGTAGGGCTGGTTCAAGTAATTAGTGGGCCCAGGAAATCTGGACCACGTCACGGCAGTGGAGCAGGGAGAGGTAAGTATTTCAACTTTGCAAGTGCTGTGAACCTGAGCAAGCAGGGGGGGCACACTCGTTGGCATTGGCACTGGCACAGGGCCCCTCAAAGTACAGCGGTGTGTTTGCACGGCGGGGGCGCCTCCCACCGGCAGCAACACTTTTGCGTACTATGAGAGGCCCTGTGCCAGTGACGTCGCCAACTAGTATTCCTCCCCCCACCTGATGAAGGAACCTGCACTTTCATCTGCACCTTCCTCTTTGTCCCCGTGTAAGGTGGTATGGTATGCGGGAAGAGCAACCTGACTTTCAGCAGGGTCACAATGTTGTTGTGTAGCGTGCACGGGGAATGTTGCGTTATGGGTCAATGTACCAGCAGACTCATCTATCACTGGCTGGGCAATGGGCAGGATGAGGAGGAAACACAGATATAGGCCCAAAGAATAAAGTTGGCTAAATGCAGTTCAAAATTGGTAACACAGGAATAACCAGGGGGCATTGCAGTGGAGGACAACTGGAATGAGAGGCTGACACAGAGAGTAGGCCCAAATCAGTAAGTAGTCGAAATGCAGTTCAAAATTGGCAACCGTAGTAAACAGGCGGCACAGCTTTGTTCAGTGGAGGAGAACAGCAAGGAGTGGCAGACACCGATAGTAGGCCCCAACCCAACTAGTAGGCCAAATGCAGTCTAACATTAACAACTACTTAACGAGCGCCTGAAAACGGAATTTCAGGACAGGAAACCAGGAGAACAGTAAGGAGCGGCAGACACTGTTAGTAGGCCCCAAACCAACTAGTACGCCAAATGCAGTTGTTCCATTTAACCACAATTTAACGAGAGCCTGAAGATAGAAGCTCAGGAAAGGCAACCTGGAGAACACCTTGGAGTGGAACACACCATCTCTCTCCACCCCATACCCATTTTGTAGGCCTAATGCAGTGTAGTTTTCTACAACTACTAAACGAGAGTCGGAAGACCGAAGCAATGGCAAGGAAACCTGGGGAACACCTTGGAGTGTAACACACCATCTCTCTCCACCCGATACCCATTTTGTAGGCCTAATGCAGTGTAGTTTTCTACAACTACTAAACGAGAGTCGGAAGACCGAAGCAATGGCAAGGAAACCTGGGGAACACCTTGGAGTGTAACACACCATCTCTCTCCACCCGATACCCATTTTGTAGGCCTAATGCAGTGTAGTTTTCTACAACTACTAAACGAGAGTCTGAAGACCGAAGCAATGGCAAGGAAACCTGGGGAACACCTTGGAGTGTAACACACCATCTCTCTCCACCCGATACCCATTTTGTAGGCCTAATGCAGTGTAGTTTTCTACAACTACTAAACGAGAGTCGGAAGACCGAAGCAATGGCAAGGAAACCTGGGGAACACCTTGGAGTGTAACACACCATCTCTCTCCACCCGATACCCATTTTGTAGGCCTAATGCAGTGTAGTTTTCTACAACTACTAAACGAGAGTCGGAAGACCGAAGCAATGGCAAGGAAACCTGGGGAACACCTTGGAGTGTAACACACCATCTCTCTCCACCCGATACCCATTTTGTAGGCCTAATGCAGTGTAGTTTTCTACAACTACTAAACGAGAGTCTGAAGACTGAAGCAATGGCAAGGAAACCTGGGGAACACCTTGGAGTGTAACACACCATCTCTCTCCACCCGATACCCATTTTGTAGGCCTAATGCAGTGTAGTTTTCTACAACTACTAAACGAGAGTCGGAAGACCGAAGCAATGGCAAGGAAACCTGGGGAACACCTTGGAGTGTAACACACCATCTCTCTCCACCCGATACCCATTTTGTAGGCCTAATGCAGTGTAGTGTTCTACAACTACTAAACGAGAGTCGGAAGACCGAAGCAATGGCAAGGAAACCTGGGGAACACCTTGGAGTGTAACACACCCTCTCTCTACACCACGGAAGGGCTGATTCTTAGGAAGGAAGGCTGTCGGAAAGAAGCAGGGCGCGTCCGAGGGTGATTATATTCTTATTAGGTATATACTCACCCTCGGACGCGCCCTGCTTCTTTATTTGTAATGAATGTTTATTTGCAATGTGGTTTTGACTTACTCTATTTTTTTGGTAAATAATGATTTTATTATTTTCAATGTTTTGCATCTTCTTGGCAATAATATAAAGAAGACGCAACAGGACAACACTCGGTGGATGCCATATCTGTGTTTTAAATTGAAAAAAACTTTCAGTTAACTACTTGCAGGAGAAAGTTATTGTAGCTGGTGGCCATTTTTAGTACTGTACCAGATTTTTGTTGTATGTGTTTGTTTTTAATGTTAAAATGTCTGCATTTGATATCTCTCCAGTATTTTCTTTTTTATAAGCAAAATACTTATTTTTATATTTTCTGATGTTGGTTCAAGGGGTACACGGGCAGCAGTAGACAGGTCAGTGGAGGCCTAGTGGAAGGAGGGACCGCAGACAGGCTTTGAAGGCCTAACATAATAAATTGGGCTGGCTGTAGGCAATTTAAAATTGGTTCCAGGGGAACACGGGCAGCAGTGGCCTGGTCAGTGTAGTAGTAGTGGAAAGAACGGGCCGCAGACAGGCTTCGAAGGCCTAACATAACAAAAATTGGGATGTAGGCAATTTACAATTGGTTTCAGGGGAACACGGACAGCAGTAGACAGGTCAGTGGAGGCCTAGTGGAAGGAGGGACCGCAGACAGGCTTCGAAGCCCTAACATAATAAATTGGGCTGGCTGTAGGCAATTTAAAATTGGTTCCAGGGGAACACGGGCAGCAGTAGACAGGTCAGTGGAGGCCTAGTGGAAGGAGGGACCGCAGACAGGCTTCGAAGCCCTAACATAATAAATTGGGCTGGCTGTAGGCAATTTAAAATTGGTTCCAGGGGAACACGGGCAGCAGTAGACAGGTCAGTGGAGGCCTAGTGGAAGGAGGGACCGCAGACAGGCTTCGAAGCCCTAACATAATAAATTGGGCTGGCTGTAGGCAATTTAAAATTGGTTCCAGGGGAACACGGGCGGCAGTAGACAGGTCACTGGAGGCCTAGTGGAAGGAGGGACCGCAGACAGGCTTCGAAGCCCTAACATAATAAATTGGGCTGGCTGTAGGCAATTTAAAATTGGTTCCAGGGGAACACGGGCAGCAGTAGACAGGTCAGTGGAGGCCTAGTGGAAGGAGGGACCACAGACAGGCTTCGAAGCCCTAACATAATAAATTGGGCTGGCTGTAGGCAATTTAAAATTGGTTCCAGGGGAACACGGGCAGCAGTAGACAGGTCAGTGGAGGCCTAGTGGAAGGAGGGACCGCAGACAGGCTTCGAAGCCCTAACATAATAAATTGGGCTGGCTGTAGGCAATTTAAAATTGGTTCCAGGGGAACACGGGCGGCAGTAGCCAGGTCAGTGTAGTAGTAGTGGAAAGAACGGGCCGCAGACAGGCTTCGAAGGCCTAACATAACAAAAATTGGGCTGTAGGCAATTTAAAATTGGTTCCAGGGGAACACGGGCGGCAGTAGACAGGTCAGTGGAGGCCTAGTGGAAGGAGGGACCGCAGACAGGCTTCGAAGCCCTAACATAATAAATTTGGCTGGCTGTAGGCAATTTAAAATTGGTTCCAGGGGAACACGGGCAGCAGTAGACAGGTCAGTGGAGGCCTAGTGGAAGGAGTGACCGCAGACAGGCTTCGAAGGCCTAACATAAGAAAAATGTCAATACAATGGTATTGACAGTGCCAGGCATTGAAGGATGTCAGCGCATAGACTAAACATTGGTGGAGCTGTGAGAGAAAATTTTGCAAGTCGTAGAGCACTGTTTGACCTGGGGGGGGGGACTGTCTTGTGGCCGGCGGTACAGGCCCAGGGCCCCTCATATTACAACGGTGTGTCTGACGTTGGGTGCGCACCACCACCGCCAGACACTTTATTGTACTATGAGGGACCTAGTGGCAGTGCCGTCGACCAAAAGCGGGCACACCCACCTCTTCAGACAAACAGTACTCTCACGGGTGCTGGCGCCAAGTGGCGATACCACGGCCCCGTGTGGGGACTTTGGCCATTTAGGGAGGTGTTAACATGTCGGATGCTGGACAATCAGGTGCTGCAAATTACGAGATTGGAAAAGTCGTTCAGAATAGTCCACAGGCAAGACCTTTACATAGGAAAGCTAGGTGTCAGCCGGGCAAGGTGGGGCAAAAGATTTCGAAATCCAGTTGTGGTTCATTTTAATGAAGGTTAGATCATCTACATTTTGGGTAGCCAGACGAGTCCTTTTTTCTGTTAGTATTGAACCTGCAGCACTGAATACTCTTTCTGATAGGACACTAGCTGCCGGGCAAGCAAGCTCCTGCAATGCATATTCTGCCAATTCTGGCCAGGTGTCTAATTTTGATGCCCAGTAATCAAATGGGAATGACGGTTGAGGGAGAACGTCGATAAGGGATGAAAAATAGTTAGTAACCGTACTGGACAAATGTTGTCTCCTGTCACTTTGAATTGATGCTGCAGTACCTGTCCTGTCTGCGGTCATAGCAAAATCACTCCACAACCTGGTCAGAAAACCCCTCTGGCCAACGCCACTTCTGATTTCTGCCCCTCTAACACCTCTGGTCTGCTGGCCCCTGCAGCTCATGTTAGAACGATCACGGGCGCTGTGTGCAGGGAATGCCAGAAGCAAACGGTCAATAAGAGTTGATTGTTTGGTTGCTAATATTAGTTCCAAGTTCTCATGTGGCATAATATTTTGCAATTTGCCTTTATAGCGAGGATCAAGGAGGCAGGCCAACCAGTAATCGTCATCATTCATCATTTTTGTTATGCGTGTGTCCCTTTTGAGGATACGTAAGGCATAATCCGCCATGTGGCCCAAAGTTCCAGTTCTCAAATCTGTGGTTGTGCTTGGTTGAGGGGCAGTTTCAGGCAAATCCACGTCACTTGTGTCCCTCCAAAAACCAGAACCCGGCCTTGCCACGCCAACAATTTCCACTGGCCCCGGAAAAGCTTCCTCATTAAAAATATAATCATCCCCATCATCCTCCTCGTCCTCCTCCTCCTGTTCGCCCGCTACCTCGTCCTGTACACTGCCCTGGCCAGACAATGGCTGACTGTCATCAAGGCTTTCCTCTTCCTCAGCTGCAGACGCCTGATCCTTTATGTGCGTCAAACTTTGCATCAGCAGACGCATTAGGGGGATGCTCATGCTTATTATGGCGTTGTCTGCACTAACCAGCCGTGTGCATTCCTCAAAACACTGAAGGACTTGACACATGTCTTGAATCTTCGACCACTGCACACCTGACAACTCCATGTCTGCCATCCTACTGCCTGCCCGTGTATGTGTATCCTCACAAAAAAACATAACAGCCCGCCTCTGTTCACACAGTCTCTGAAGCATGTGCAGTGTTGAGTTCCACCTTGTTGCAACGTCTATGATTAGGCGATGCTGGGGAAGGTTCAAAGAACGCTGATAGGTCTGCATACGGCTGGAGTGTACGGGCGAACGGCGGATATGTGAGCAAAGTCCACACACTTTGAGGAGCAGGTCGGATAACCCCGGATAACTTTTCAGGAAGCACTGCACCACCAGGTTTAAGGTGTGAGCCAGGCAAGGAATGTGTTTCAGTTGGGAAAGGGAGATGGCAGCCATGAAATTCCTTCCGTTATCACTCACTACCTTGCCTGCCTCAAGATCTACAGTGCCCAGCCACGACTGCGTTTCTTTCTGCAAGAACTCGGACAGAACTTCAGCGGTGTGTCTGTTGTCGCCCAAACACTTCATAGCCAATACAGCCTGCTGACGTTTGCCAGTAGCTGCCCCATAATGGGAGACCTGGTGTGCAACAGTGGCAGCTGCGGATGGAGTGGTTGTGCGACTGCGGTCTGTGGACGAGGTCTCGCTTCTGCAGGAGGACGAGGAGGAGGAGGAGGGGGTGCGAACGGCTACAGCCAACTGTTTCCTAGACCGTGGGCTAGGCAGAACTGTCCCAAACTTGCTGTCCCCTGTGGACCCTGCATCCACCACATTTACCCAGTGTGCCGTGATGGACACGTAACGTCCCTGGCCATGCCTACTGGTCCATGCATCTGTTGTCAGGTGCACCTTTGTGCTCACAGATTGCCTGAGTGCATGGACGATGCGCTCTTTAACATGCTAGTGGAGGGCTGGGATGGCTTTTCTGGAAAAAAAGTGTCGACTGGGTAGCTCGTAGCGTGGTACAGCGTAGTCCATCAGGGCTTTGAAAGCTTCGCTTTCAACTAACCGGTAGGGCATCATCTCTAACGAGATTAGTCTAGCTATGTGGGCGTTCAAACCCTGTGTACGCGGATGCGAGGCTAAGTACTTCCTTTTTCTAACCATAGTCTCATGTAGAGTGAGCTGGACTGGAGAGCTGGAGATCGTGGAACTAGCGGGGGTGCCGGTGGACATGACAGACTGAGAGACGGTGGGAGATGGTATTGTTGCCGCCGGTGCCCTAGATGCAGTGTTTCCTACTACGAAACTGGTGATTCCCTGACCCTGACTGCTTTGGCCTGGCAAAGAAACCTGCACAGATACTGCAGGTGGTGCAGAAAATGGTGGCCCTACACTGCCGGAAGGGATGTTGCGTTGATGACTAGCTTCATTGGCCGAGGGTGCTACAACCTTAAGGGACGTTTGGTAGTTAGTCCAAGCTTGCAAATGCATTGTGGTTAAATGTCTATGCATGCAACTTGTATTGAGACTTTTCAGATTCTGCCCTCTGCTTAAGGTAGTTGAACATTTTTGACAGATGACTTTGCGCTGATCAATTGGATGTTGTTTAAAAAAATGCCAGACTGCACTCTTTCTAGCATCGGATACCTTTTCAGGCATTGCAGACTGAGCTTTAACCGGATGGCCACGCTGTCCTCCAACAGGTTTTGACTTTGCCACGCGTTTTGGGCAAGATACGGGCCCGGCAGATGGAACCTGTTGCAATGTTGATGCCTGCTGCGGCCCCTCCTCCTCCGCTTCAGAACTGCTGCCGCCTGCACCCTGTTCCCCCAATGGCTGCCAATCGGGGTCAAGAACTGGGTCATCTATTACCTCTTCTTGTAGCTCCTGTGCAACTTCGTCTGTGTCACCGTGTCGGTCGGTGGTATAGCGTTCGTGATGGGGCAACATAGTCTCATCAGGGTCTGATTCTTGATCAGCACCCTGCGAGGGCAATGTTGTGGTCTGAGTCAAAGGACCAGCATAGTAGTCTGGCTGTGGCTGTGCATCAGTGCACTCCATGTCAGATTCAACTTGTAATGGGCATGGACTGTTAACTGCTTCACTTTCTAAGCCAGGGACGGTATGTGTAAAGAGCTCCATGGAGTAACCCGTTGTGTCGCCTGCTGCATTCTTCTCTGTTGTTGTTTTTGCTGAAGAGGACAAGGAAGCGACTTGTCCCTGACCGTGAACATCCACTAACGACGCGCTGCTTTTACTTTTACCAGTTTCACGAGAGGAGGCAAAGGAGCTAGAGGCTGAGTCAGCAAGATAAGCCAAAACTTGCTCTTGCTGCTCCGGCTTTAAAAGCGGTTTTCCTACTCCCAGAAAAGGGAGCGTTCGAGGCCTTTTGTAGCCAGACGACGAACCTGGCTCCACAGCTCCAGACTTAGGTGCAATATTTTTTTCCCACGACCACCTGATGCTCCACCACTACCACTACCCTCATTACCAGCTGACAATGAACGCCCCCGGCCACTACCTCTTCCACCAGACTTCCTCATTGTTTTAAAAACGTTACCAAACTAACGGTATTTGTTGCTGTCACACAACTTACACGGTGAGCTATAACTTCAGTATGATTTAGCTACCCCTTTACAGGTGGGTGAGACCACAACGAAAATCAGGGACAATGTTACACACTCTGTTGTTGCTGGCAACAAATGAGAGAGATGCCACACACGCAGGACTGTCACTGAAGCGCAAATGTAAATATTAATCTCCCACTGATTTGTTTTTGTTTTTTTAAAAGGGAGACTTTAGAAAAAAAAAATAATAAAAAAAAATGATTTTTTAAGGAAGAATTTATAAACCAAATAAAATGAAATGATTGTTTCAGGGAGAATTTAGAAAACAAATTAAAAAAAAATAGGCTTTGTAGGGCCCACTGAGTGAGAGAGGACGCACACAGGAGTCAGGAGTGGCACACAAGCCCAGAGGCCAATATTTATCTCCCACTGATTGATTTAGTGATTTTTTCAGGTAGATTTTGGAACCCAAATCAAGCAAAAAAATTAATAGGCTTTCTATGGCCCACAATTGGAGAGAGAGAGATGGCACACCCAGGAGTCAAGACTGGCACACAAGCAGAAAGGGCAATATTAATCTCCCACTGATTTGATTTTTTTTTTTTTTTCAGGGAGACTTTAGAAAAAAAAAATACAAAAAAATGAATTTTTCAGGAAGAATTTAGAAACAAAATAAAATAAAATGATTGTTTCAGGGAGAATTTAGAAAGCAAATAAAAAAAAAATAGGCTTTGTAGGGCCCACTGAGTGAGAGAGGACGCACACAGGAGTCAGGAGTGGCACACAAGCCCAGAGGCCAATATTTATCTCCCACTGATTGATTTAGTGATTTTTTCAGGTAGATTTTGGAACCCAAATCAAGCAAAAAAATAAATAGGCTTTCTATGGCCCACAATTGGAGAGAGAGAGAGAGATGGCACACCCAGGAGTCAAGACTGGCACACAAGCAGAAAGGGCAATATTAATCTCCCACTGATTTGATTTTTTTTTTTTTTTCAGGGAGACTTTAGAAAAAAAAAATAAAAAAAAAATGATTTTTTCAGGAATAATTTAGAAACCAAATAAAATAAAATGATTTTTTCAGGGAGAATTTAGAAAACAAATAAAACAAAAAATAGGCTTTCTAGGGCCCACTGAGTGAGAGATGACGCACACAGGAGTCAGGAGTGGCACACAAGCCCAGAGGCCAATATTTATCTCCCACTGATTGATTTATTGATTTTTTCAGGTAGAATTTAGAACCCAAATCAACCCAAAAAATAAATAGGCTTTCTATGGCCCACTATTTGTGAGAGAGATGGCACGCTCAGGACTGGCACACAAGCCCAGAGGCCAATATTAATCTCCCACTTTTTTTTTTTTTTCCAGGGAAAATTTATAAACCCAATAAAAAAAATAATAAATAGGCTTTCTATGGCCCACTATCTGAGAGAGAGAGATGGCACGCTTAGGACTGGCACACAAGCCCAAAGGCCAATATTAATCTCCCACTGATTGATTTATTGATTTTTTCAGGTAGAATTTAGAACCCAAATCAACCAAAAAAATAAATAGGCTTTCTATGGCCCACTATTTGTGAGAGAGATGGCACGCTCAGGACTGGCACACAAGCCCAGAGGCCAATATTAATCTCCCACTTTTTTTTTTTTTTTCCAGGGAAAATTTATAAACCCAATAAAAAAAAAAATAAATAGGCTTTCTATGGCCCACTATCTGAGAGAGAGAGATGGCACGCTTAGGACTGGCACACAAGCCCAAAGGCCAATATTAATCTCCCACTGATTGATTTATTGATTTTTTCAGGTAGACTTTAGAACCCAAATCAAGCAAAAAAATTAATAGGCTTTCTATGGCCCACTGAGTGAGAGATGGCACACACAGGAGTCAGGAGTGGCACACAAGCCCTGAGGCCAATATTTTTCTCCCACTGATTGATGTTGTGATTTTTTCAGGTAGATTTTGGAACCCAAATCAAGCAAAAAAATAAATAGGCTTTCTATGGCCCACTGAGTGAGAGATGACACAGACAGGGATGGCACTCTAGCAGAAATGCCAATCTTAATCTCCCACAAAAAAAAAAAAAAAAAAAAAAAAAGGAACTGTCCTTCAATTACTATCTCCCTGCAGTAATCTCAGCCAGGTATGGCAGGCAGCAATAAGGAGTGGACTGATGCACAAATTAAATAAAAAGTGTGGACAAACAAACAAGATAGCTGTGCAGAAAGGAAGGAACAAGAGGATTTGTGCAGTTGGTTTGCACAGCGGCGTACACACAGCAATGCAGCTATCAGGGAGCCTTCTAGGGCAGCCCAATGAGCTACAGCGCTGAGGAAAAAAAAAAATGTAGCTTCCACTGTCCCTGCACACCGAAGGTGGTGTTGGGCTGTGGAAATCGCTACAGCACAAGCGGTTTGGTGGTTAATGGACCCTGCCTAACGCTATCCCTGCTTCTGACGAAGCGGCAGCAACCTCTCCCTAAGCTCAGATCAGCAGCAGTAACATGGCGGTCGGCGGGAACGCCCCTTTATAGCCCCTGTGACGCCGCAGACAGCAAGCCAATCACTGCAATGCCCTTCTCTAAGATGGTGGGGACCAGGACCTATGTCATCACGCTGCCCACACTCTGCGTTTACCTTCATTGGCTGAGAAATGGCGCTTTTCGCGTCATTGAAACGCGACTTTGGCGCGAAAGTCGCGTACCGCATGGCCGACCCCGCACAGGGGTCGGATCGGGTTTCATGAAACCCGACTTTGCCAAAAGTCGGCGACTTTTGAAAATGAATGACCCGTTTCGCTCAACCCTACTGGAGAGCTGTCACACAGACAGCTCTCCAGCGACCAACGATGCCGAGGTCCCCGGGTAACCAGGGTAAACATCGGGTTACTAAGCGCAGGACCGCGCTTAGCAACCCGATGTTTACCCTGGTTACCAGCGTAAAAAAAACAAACACTACATACTTACATTCCGGTGTCTGTCCCTTGCCGTCTGCTTCCCGCACTGACTGACTGCCGGTTGTAAAGTGAAAGCACAGCACCGCTGTGCTCTGCTTTCACTTTACGGCCGGCAGTCAGTCAGTGCGGGAAGCAGACGGCAAGGGACCTGACGGACACCGGAATGTAAGTATGTACTGTTTGTTTTTTTTTACATTTACGCTGGTAACCAGGGTAAACATCGAGTTACTAAGCGCGGCCCTGTGCTTAGTAACCCGATGTTTACCCTGGTTACAAGCGAACGCATCGCTAGATCGGTGTCACACACACCGATCCAGCGATGACAGCGGGAGATCCAGCGACGAAAGAATGTTCCAAACGATCTGCTACGACGTACGATTCTCAGCAGGATCCCTGATCGCTGCTGCGTGTCAGACACAGCGATATCGTATGGATATCGCTGGAACGTCACGAATCGTACCGTCGTAGCGACAAAAGTGCCACTGTGTGACGGTACCCTAAGAGAGTTTTTTTGGAGTGAATTGTCAGAGAGATAGGTTTAGGGAGTCGGAAGGAGTCGGGACTAGTTGTAATATCAGCCCTTTTCAGGGTAGGTTACAGCAGTTCATAGCACTGTTTGCCAGGCAGGTCTGTGCCAGTGCTGTGCAAGTGTTTGTCACAGCATTTGGTGTAATCTAGCTCAGCCAATCCTTTTGGGCTAGTAGCATTGTCTGATAATCATCTGAGTAGCCCGCCTGTGAAGCTAGCTACACCGCCTGTGTATCTAAATTTTTACTGCATCTAACCCAGTTAATAGTTTAGGGCCTAGGAGCAGTGTCTGCACGTCAGCAGAGTAGCCCGACTGTGAAACTAACAATACCGCCTGTGTATCTCAATTTTCACTTCATCTAATCCAGTTGATAGTTTTGGGTCTAGGAGCAGTGTCTGCATGTCAGCAGAGTAGCCTGCCTGTGGAACAAACTATACCGCCTGTGTATCTCTATTTTCACTGCATCTAATCCATTTAATATTTTAGGGCCTAGGAGCAGTGTTGTGAATTCCGCTCTTGGGCTCCCTCCGGTGGTTGTGACACTTTTGTGGGTTCTGCTCTTGGGCTCCCTCTTGTGGTTTCTAGTGATATGGCTGCTCCTTGGAGTTAGCAGTCATCAGCTGCCTCCACTTATCGTCTCTTCTGCTCGGCTATTTAGGCCTGGCTCTTTCTTCAGCCAGGGCCACTTGTAAATGGTTCCTGGTTGGATTCACATCTCTTTGGAGTTCCCTGTTATCCTGACCAGTTCAGCAAAGCTAAGTTTTTGCTTGCTCTTTTCTGTCCATAGATTGTGGACTTATCCATTCTGTGCTTTTTATGTTTGTCCAGCTTATCAGTGTAAATTAATTCTGTCTTGCTGGATGCTCTGGGAGGCAGATTTGCCCTCCACACCTTTAGTCAGGTGTGGAGATTTTTTGTAAACTCTGCGTGGATTTTTGTAGTGTTTTATACTGACCGCACAGTATTCCATCCTGTCCTATCTATTTAGCTAGACTGGCCTCCTGTGCTCATACTGGTTTCATTCTGTGTATCTCTTTTCCCTCTCCACTCACAGTCATTATTTGTGGGGGGCTAATCTATCATTTGGGGATTTTCTCTGAGGCAAGATAGCTTTCCTGCTTCTTTCTTTAGGGGTAGTTAGCTCTTAGGCTGTGACGAGATGCCTAGGGAGAGTTAGGAGCATTCCACGGCTACTTCTAGTGTTGTGTTGAGCTTAGGGACTGCGGTCAGTACAGTTACCACTTCCTTCAGAACTCATTCCATGTTGCTCCTAGACCACCGTATCATAACAGTACAAGTGGCCAAAAATGAATTAAATGCATCTCAAAAGAAGGAAAAGAAAGTTCTGAACCATTTTTTTTTCTGTGCTCTGGTTTGTCTTTTTTTTCCTCTTGATATCTGGGTGGTTCAGGATATATGCTTTGGCATGGATGTTCAGGGTTTGTTTTCTCGTGTGGATTAACTTGCTGCAAGAGTACAGAGTATCCAGGACTATGTTGTCCAGACTCCGGCTTTAGACCCTAGAATTCCTACTCCTGATTTGTTTTTTGGGGACAGATCCAAGTTTTTGAACTTTAAAAATAACTGCAAATTGTTTTTTGCTTTGAAACCCCGTTCTTCTGGTGATCCCATTCAGCAAGTAAAAATCATCATATCCTTGCTGCGTGGTGACCCTCAAGACTGGGCTTTATCTCTTGAAACAGGGGATCCGGCATTATTGAATGTAGATGCATTTTTTCAAGCGCTCGGATTATTGTATGACGAACCCAATTCTGTGGATCATGCAGAAAAAAACCCTGTTGGCCTTGAGTCAAGGTCAGGAAGCGGCAGAGTTATACTGCCAGAAATTTAGAAAATGGTCTGTGCTCACTAAATGGAATGAAGAGGCTCTGGCTGCTATTTTCAGAAAAGGTCTTTCTGAAACCCTTAAAGATGTTATGGTGGGCTTTCCTACGCCTGCCGGTTTGAGCGAATCTATGTCTCTAGCCATTCAGATTGATCGGCGTCTGCGCGAGCGCAAAGCTGTGCACCATATGGCAGTATCCTCTGAGCAAAGTCCTGAACCTATGCAATGTTATAGGATTTTGACTAGAATAGAACGGCAGGAATTCAGACGTCAGAATAGGCTGTGTTTTTACTGTGGTGATTCGGCTCATGTTGTCTCTGATTGCCCTAAGCGTACTAAGAGAGTTGCTAGGTCTGTTACCATTAGTACTATACAGCCTAAATTTCTCTTATCTGTGACCCTGATTTGCTCATTGTCGTCCTTTTCTGTCATGACATTTGTGGATTCAGGCGCTGCCCTGAACTTAATGGACTTAGAATTCGCCAGGCGCTGTGGTTTTTCCTTGCAGCCTTTGCAGAGCCCTATTCCTTTGAGGGGTATTGATGCTACACCCTTGGCCAAGGATAAAACTCAGTACTGGACACAGATGACTATGTACATGGCTCCTGCACATCAGGAAGATTGCCGTTTTCTGGTGTTGCATAACCTGCATGATGTTATTGTACTGGTATTTCCATGGTTACAGGAACATAATCCGGTGCTGGATTGGAAAACTATGTCGGTGACTAGTTGGGGTTGTCGAGGAGTACCTAGTGACGTTCCTTTGATGTCAATTTCCTCTTCCCCCTCTTCTGAGGTCCCTGAGTTTTTGTCGGATTTCCAGGATGTATTTGATGAGCCCAAGTCCAGTTCCCTTCCTCCGCACAGGGACTGTGATTGTGCTATTAACTTGATTCCTGGTTGCAAGTTCCCTAAGGGCCGACTTTTCAATCTGTCTGTGCCAGAGCATGCCGCCATGCGGAGTTATGTTAAGGAGTCTTTGGAGAAGGGGCATATTCGGCCCTCTTCGTCACCATTGGGAGCGGGTTTCTTTTTTGTTGCTAAGAAGGATGGCTCCTTGAGAACCTGTATTGATTATCGTCTTCTTAATAAGATCACGGTCAAATTCCAATACCCCTTGCCTTTGCTTACTGATTTGTTTGCTCAGATTAAGGGGGCTAGTTGGTTTACTAAGATTGACCTCCGAGGGGCATACAATCTTGTTCGTATTAAACAGGGTGACGAATGGAAAACTGCATTTAATACGCCCGAAGGCCATTTTGAATACCTTGTGATGCCATTTGGGCTCTCTAATGCTCCATCTGTGTTCCAGTCTTTCATGCATGATATTTTCCGCAATTATCTTGATAAATTCATGGTCGTATATTTGGATGATATTTTGATTTTTTTCGATGATTGGGAGTCTCATGTGAAGCAGGTCAGGATGGTGTTCCAGATCCTTCGTGATAATGCTTTATTTGTGAAGGGGTCTAAGTGCCTATTCGGAGTTCAGAAGGTCTCTTTTTTGGGTTTTATTTTTTCTCCCTCGTCTATAGAAATGGATCCTGTTAAGGTCCAAGCTATTCATGACTGAATCCAACCCACATCTGTGAAGGGTCTTCAAAAATTTTTGGGCTTTGCTAATTTCTATCGCCGTTTCATTGCCAACTTTTCCAGTGCGGTTAAGCCTCTTACTGATTTGACGAAGAAAGGCGCTGATGTGACGAATTGGTCCTCTGAGGCTGTTGAGGCCTTTCAGGAGCTTAAACGCCGATTTACTTCTGCCCCTGTGTTGCGTCAGCCAGATGTTTCTCTTCCTTTTCAGGTTGAGGTCGACGCTTCTGAGATTGGGGCAGGGGCCGTTTTGTCTCAGAGGGAGTCTGATGGTTCTTTGATGAAACCGTGTGCTTTTTTTTCCAGAAAGTTTTCGCCTGCGGATGCAATTATGATGTCGGCAATCGGGAGTTGTTGGCTATGAAGTGGGCGTTTGAGGAGTGGCAACATTGGCTTGAGGGAGCTAAACACCGTGTTGTGGTCCTGACCGATCATAAGAATCTGATTTACCTCGAGTCGGCCAAGTGGCTGAATCCTAGACAGGCTCGATGGTCCCTGTTTTTCTCCCATTTTGATTTTGTGGTCTCGTATCTTCTGGGATCTAAGAATGTTAAGGCTGATGCCCTCTCTAGGAGTTTTTCGCCTGTTTCTCCTGGAGTCCTTGGGCCGGTTGGCATTCTTAAAGAGGGGGTGATTCTTTCTGCTATCTCCCCTGATTTGCGGCGGGTGTTTCAGGAATTTCAGGCTGATAGGCCTGACCTCTGTCCAGTGGGGAAGCTTCTTGTTCCTGATAGATGGACAAGTAAGGTAATTTCTGAGGTTCATTGTTCAGTGTTGGCTGGTCATCCTGGGATTTTTGGTACCAGAGATTTGGTTGCTAGGTCCTTTTGGTGGCCTTCCTTGTCGCACGATGTCCGTGCTTTTGTGCAGTCCTGTGGGACTTGCGCCCGAGCCAAGCCTTGCTGTTCCCGCGCCAGTGGGTTGCTTTTGCATTTGCCGGTCCCTGAGAGCCCTGGACGCATATTTCCATGGATTTTATTTCGGATCTTCCTGTTTCCCAGATGTCTGTTATCTGGGTTGTTTGTGACCGGTTCTCTAAAATGGTCCATCTGGTACCTTTGCCTCAGTTGCCTTCCTCCTCAGATCTGGTTCCATTATTTTTTCAGCATGTGGTTCGTTTGCATGGCATTCCGGAGAATATTGTGTCTGACAGAGGTTCTCAGTTTGTCTCTAGATTTTGGCGGGCCTTTTGTGCTAGGATGGGCATTGATTTGTCTTTTTCTTCGGCGTTTCATCCTCAGACTAATGGCCAAACTGAGCGAACTAATCAGACCTTGGAGACCTATTTGAGATGCTTTGTGTCTGCTGATCAGGATGATTGGGTGTCTTTCTTGCCGTTGGCCGAGTTTGCCCTTAATAATCGGGCTAGTTCGGCTACTTTGGTTTCACCTTTCTTTTGTAATTTTGGTTTTCATCCTCATTTTTCTTCTGGGCAGGTTGAGCCTTCTGATTGTCCTGGTGTTGATTCTGTGGTGGACAGGCTGCAGCAGATTTGGACTCATGTGGTGGACAATTTGACGTTGTCTCAGGAAAGGGCTCAACGTTTTGCTAACCGCCGTCGGTGTGTTGGTCCCCGGCTTCGTGTGGGGGATTTGGTTTGGTTGTCTTGTCGTCATGTTCCTATGAAGGTTTCTTCTCCTAAGTTTAAGCCTCGGATTATTGGTCCTTATAAAATTTCTGAAATTATTAATCCGGTGTCTTTTCGTTTGGCTCTTCCAGCCTCTTTTGCCATTCATAATGTTTTCCATAGATCTTTGTTGTGGAGATATGTGGTGCCCGTTGTTCCCTCGGTTGACCCTCCTGCCCCGGTGTTGGTTGAGGGAGAGTTGGAATATGAGGTTGAGAAGATTTTGGATTCTCGTTTTTCGAGGCGGAGGCTTCAGTATCTTGTCAAGTGGAAGGGTTATGGCCAGGAGGATAATTCTTGGGTTGTTGCCTCCAATGTCCATGCCACCGATTTGGTTCGTGCTTTTCACTTGGCTCGTCCTGATCGGCCTGGGGGCTCTGGTGAGGGTTCGGTGACCCCTCCTCAAGGGGGGGGTACTGTTGTGAATTCCGCTCTTGGGCTCCCTCCGGTGGTTGTAAGTGGCACTTTTGTGGGTTCTGCTCTTGGGCTCCCTCTTGTGGCTTCTAGTGGTATGGCTGCTCCTTGGAGTTAGCTGTCATCAGCTGCCTCCACTTATCGTCTCTTCTGCTCGGCTATTTAGGCCTGGCTCTTTCTTCAGCCAGGGCCACTTGTAAATGGTTCCTGGTTGGATTCACATCTCTTTGGAGTTCCTTGTTATCCTGACCAGTTCAGCAAAGCTAAGTTTTTGCTTGCTCTTTTCTGTCCATAGATTGTGGACTTATCCATTCTGTGCTTTCTATGTTTGTCCAGCTTATCAGTGTGAATTAATTCTGTTTTGCTGGAAGCTCTGGAAGGCAGATTTGCCCTCCACACCTTTAGTCAGGTGTGGAGATTTTTTGTAAACTCTGCGTGGATTTTTGTAGTGTTTTATACTGACCGCACAGTATTCCATCCTGTCCTATCTATTTAGCTAGACTGGCCTCCTGTGCTCATCCTGGTTTCATTCTGTGTATGTCTTTTCCCTCTCCACTCACAGTCATTATTTGTGAGGGGCTAATCTATCCTTTGGGGATTTTCTCTGAGGCAAGTGTTGTGAATTCTGTGGCTGAATTCACTTCTGTGGTCACAAGTGGTATTGCAGTCTCTGGGCTTCCTCCCTCAGGTGTTTTGGTGAGCTCGTTGGCTGCCTTGCTATTTAGCTCCACCTGAGTCTGTCTTCCTTGCTCCTTGTCAATGTTCCAGTGTTGGATCTGAGCTACTGCATCTTTCCTTGGGCCTGCTGCTCTGCTAGATAAGTGCTTCTAGTTTGTTTTCTGTTTTTTCTGTCCAGCTTGCTATTAACTTTTGCTGGAAGCTCTGAGAAGCAAAGGGGTGCACCGCCGTGCTGTTAGTTCGGCACGGTGGGTCTTTTTGCCCCTTTGCGTGGTTTTCGTTTTAGGGTTTTTTGTAGACTGCATAGTTCTCTTTGCTATCCTCGCTCTGTCTAGAATATCGGGCCTCACTTTGCTGAATCTATTTCATTCCTACGTTTGTCTTTTCATCTTGCTAACAGTCATTATATGTGGGGGGCTGCCTATTCCTTTGGGGTATTTCTCTGAGGTAAGTCAGGCTTGTATTTCTATCTTCAGGCTAGTCAGCTCCTCAGGCAGTGCCGAGTTGCATAGGTAGTGATAGGCGCAATCCACTGCTGCTTATAGTTGTGTGAGGATAGATCAGGTACTGCAGTCTACAGAGATTCCACGTCTCAGAGCTCGTCCTATTGTTTTTGGTTATTGCCAGATCTCTGTATGTGCGCTGATTACTGCACGCTGTGTTGCCTGATTGCCAGCCCTAACAGTACAAGGAGCCACACCAATGATTCCCAATAGAGGGAAAAAAGAAATCCTGACAGCATTTTTTTTTCTTAGCTCTGTCTTCAGTCTTTTTTTTCCCCTAGACATTAGAGTGCTTCAGGACACAGCTGTGGACATGGATATTCAGGCTCTGTGCTCCTCAATGGATAATCTCGTTGTAAATGTACAAAAGATTCAAGATACTATTGATCAGAAATCGATGCTAGAACCAAGAATTCCGATTCCTGATTTGTTTTTTGGTGACAGAACTAAATTCCTGAGCTTCAGAAATTATTGTAAGCTATTTTTGGCCTTGAAACCTCATTCTTCTGGTAATCCTATTCAACAGGTTTTGATTATTATTTCTTTTTTGCGCGGCGACCCACAGGACTGGGCGTTTTCTCTTGCACCAGGAGATTCTGCATTGAGTAATGTTGATGCATTTTTCCAGGCGCTGGGATTGCTTTACGATGAGCCTAATTCAGTGGATCAGGCTGAGAAAAATCTGCTGGCTTTATGCCAGGGTCAGGATGATGTAGAAGTATATTGTCAGAAATTTAGGAAGTGGTCAGTACTCACTCTGTGGAATGAATCTGCACTAGCGGCTTTGTTCAGAAAGGGTCTCTCTGAAGCTCTTAAGGATGTAATGGTGGGATTTCCTATGCCTGCTGGTTTGAATGAGTCTATGTCCTTGGCCATTCAGATCGGTCGTCGCTTGCGCGAGCGTAAATCTGTGCACCATCTGGCGGTATTGTCTGAGAGTAAACCTGAGCCTATGCAGTGCGACAGGACTATGACTAAAGTAGAACGGCAAGAACACAGACGTCTGAACAGACTGTGTTTCTATTGTGGTGATTCTACTCATGCTATTTCTAATTGTCCTAAACGCACTAGGCGGTTCGATAGCTCTGCCGTTATTGGTACTGTACAGTCCAAATTCCTTTTGTCCATTACCTTAATGTGCTCTTTGTCATCGTATTCTGTCATGGCGTTTGTGGATTCAGGCGCTGCCCTGAATCTGATGGATTTGGATTATGCTAAACGTTGTGGATTTTTCTTGGAGCCTTTGCGGTGTCCTATTCCGTTGAGAGGAATTGATGCTACACCTTTGGCCAAGAATAAGCCTCAGTACTGGGCCCAGCTGACCATGTGCATTGCTCCTGCACATCAGGAAGTTATTCGCTTTCTGGTACTGCATAATTTGCATGATGTGGTCGTGTTGGGGTTGCCATGGCTACAAACCCATAATCCAGTATTGGATTGGAACTCTATGTCGGTAACCAGCTGGGGTTGTCAGGGAGTACATGGTGATGTTCCATTTTTGTCTATTTCGTCATCCATTCCTTCTGACATCCCAGAGTTCTTGTCGGACTTTCAGGATGTATTTGAAGAGTCCAAGTCTGATGCCCTACCTCCGTATAGGAATTGTGATTGTGCTATCGATTTGATTCCTGGTAGTAAATTCCCTAAGGGTCGTTTATTTAATTTGTCCGTACCTGAACACACCGCTATGCGCAGTTATGTGAAGGAGTCCCTGGAGAAGGGACATATTCGCCCATCGTCGTCACCATTGGGAGCAGGGTTCTTTTTTGTAGCCAAGAAGGATGGTTCGCTAAGACCGTGTATTGATTACCGCCTTCTTAATAAGATCACTGTTAAGTTTCAGTATCCCTTGCCATTGATTTCTGACTTGTTTGCTCGGATTAAGGGGGCTAGTTGGTTTACTAAGATTGATCTTCGTGGTGCGTATAATCTGGTGAGAATCAGGCAGGGAGATGAATGGAAAACGGCATTTAATACGCCCGAGGGTCATTTTGAGTATCTGGTGATGCCGTTCGGACTTGCCAATGCTCCATCTGTTTTTCAGTCTTTTATGCATGACATTTTCCGTGAGTATCTGGATAAATTCTTGATTGTTTACTTGGATGACATTTTGATCTTCTCAGATGATTGGGAGTCTCATGTGAAGCAAGTCAGAATGGTTTTCCAGGTACTGCGTGCTAATTCCTTGTTCGTGAAGGGATCAAAGTGTCTCTTCGGTGTGCAGAAAGTTTCATTTTTGGGGTTCATCTTTTCCCCTTCTACTATCGAGATGGATCCGGTTAAGGTTCAGGCCATCCAGGATTGGACTCAGCCGACATCTCTAAAAAGTCTGCAGAAATTCCTGGGCTTTGCTAATTTTTATCGTCGCTTCATCTGTAATTTTTCTAGCATTGCCAGACCATTGACCGATTTGACCAAGAAGGGTGCTGATTTGGTTAATTGGTCTTCTGCTGCCGTGGAAGCTTTTCAGGAGTTGAAGCGTCGTTTTTACTGTGCCCCTGTGTTGTGTCAACCTGATGTTTCTCTTCCGTTCCAGGTCGAGGTTGATGCTTCTGAGATTGGTGCAGGGGCGGTTTTGTCACAGAGAGGTTCTGGTTGCTCAGTGTTCAAACCATGTGCTTTCTTTTCCAGGAAATTTTCTGCTGCTGAGCGTAATTATGATGTGGGCAACCGAGAGTTGCTGGCCATGAAGTGGGCATTCGAGGAGTGGCGTCATTGGCTTGAGGGTGCTAAGCATCGCGTGGTGGTTTTGACTGATCATAAGAACCTTACTTATCTTGAGTCTGCCAAGCGCTTGAATCCTAGACAGGCCCGTTGGTCGTTATTTTTTGCTCGTTTTGATTTTGTGATTTCATACCTTCCGGGCTCTAAAAATGTGAAGGCGGATGCTCTGTCTAGGAGTTTTGTGCCCGACTCTCCGGGGTTATCTGAGCCGGCGAGTATCCTCAAGGAAGGAGTCATTGTGTCTGCCATCTCCCCTGATTTGCGGAGAGTGTTGCAGAAATTTCAGGCTAATAAACCTGATCGTTGTCCGGCCGAGAAACTGTTCGTCCCTGATAGGTGGACTAGTAAAGTTATCTCTGAACTTCATTGTTCGGTGCTGGCCGGTCATCCAGGAATCTTTGGTACCAGGGAGTTGGTTGCTAGATCCTTCTGGTGGCCATCTCTGTCGCGGGATGTGCGTGCTTTTGTGCAGTCCTGTGGAATTTGTGCTAGGGCTAAGCCCTGCTGTTCACGTGCCAGTGGGTTGCTTTTGCCCTTGCCGGTCCCGAAGAGGCCTTGGACACATATTTCGATGGATTTCATTTCTGACCTTCCCGTTTCTCAAAAAATGTCGGTCATTTGGGTGGTCTGTGATCGCTTTTCTAAAATGGTCCATCTGGTGCCTTTGGTTAAATTGCCTTCCTCCTCTGATTTGGTGCCTTTGTTCTTCCAGCATGTGGTTCGTTTACATGGCATTCCTGAGAATATTGTTTCTGACAGAGGTTCCCAGTTTGTCTCGAGGTTCTGGCGAGCCTTTTGTGGTAGGATGGGCATTGACCTATCTTTCTCCTCGGCCTTCCATCCTCAGACTAATGGCCAGACCGAACGAACCAATCAGACCTTGGAAACATATCTGAGATGTTTTGTTTCCGCTGACCAGGATGATTGGGTGTCATTTTTGCCGTTGGCTGAGTTCGCCCTTAATAATCGGGCCAGCTCGGCTACCTTGGTCTCTCCATTTTTCTGCAATTCTGGGTTCCATCCTCGTTTCTCTTCAGGACAGGTTGAGTCTTCGGACTGTCCTGGTGTGGATTCTGTGGTGGACAGGTTGCAGCAGATCTGGACTCAGGTAGTGGACAATTTGACCTTGTCCCAGGAGAAGGCTCAGCTTTTCGCTAATCGCAGACGCCGTGTGGGACCCCGACTTCGTGTTGGGGATCTGGTTTGGTTATCTTCTCGTCATATTCCTATGAAGGTTTCCTCTCCTAAATTTAAACCTCGTTTTATTGGTCCGTATAGGATTTCTGAGATTCTCAATCCGGTGTCTTTTCGTCTGATCCTCCCAGACTCCTTTTCCATACATAATGTATTCCATAGGTCGTTGTTGAGGAGATACGTGGCACCTATGGTTCCATCTGTGGAGCCTCCTGCCCCTGTTTTGGTGGAGGGGGAATTGGAGTATATTGTGGAGAAGATTTTGGATTCTCGTGTCTCTAGACGGAAACTCCAGTATCTGGTCAAATGGAAGGGTTATGCTCAGGAAGATAATTCCTGGGTTTTTGCCTCTGATGTCCATGCCCCAGATCTTGTTCGTGCCTTTCATGTGGCTCATCCTGGTCGGCCTGGGGGTTCTGGTGAGGGTTCGGTGACCCCTCCTCAAGGGGGGGGTACTGTTGTGAATTCTGTGGCTGAATTCACTTCTGTGGTCACAAGTGGTATTGCAGTCTCTGGGCTTCCTCCCTCAGGTGTTTTGGTGAGCTCGTTGGCTGCCTTGCTATTTAGCTCCACCTGAGTCTGTCTTCCTTGCTCCTTGTCAATGTTCCAGTGTTGGATCTGAGCTACTGCATCTTTCCTTGGGCCTGCTGCTCTGCTAGATAAGTGCTTCTAGTTTGTTTTCTGTTTTTTCTGTCCAGCTTGCTATTAACTTTTGCTGGAAGCTCTGAGAAGCAAAGGGGTGCACCGCCGTGCTGTTAGTTCAGCACGGTGGGTCTTTTTGCCCCTTTGCGTGGTTTTCGTTTTAGGGTTTTTTGTAGACTGCATAGTTCTCTTTGCTATCCTCGCTCTGTCTAGAATATCGGGCCTCACTTTGCTGAATCTATTTCATTCCTACGTTTGTCTTTTCATCTTGCTAACAGTCATTATATGTGGGGGGCTGCCTATTCCTTTGGGGTATTTCTCTGAGGTAAGTCAGGCTTGTATTTCTATCTTCAGGCTAGTCAGCTCCTCAGGCAGTGCCGAGTTGCATAGGTAGTGATAGGCGCAATCCACTGCTGCTTATAGTTGTGTGAGGATAGATCAGGTACTGCAGTCTACAGAGATTCCACGTCTCAGAGCTCGTCCTATTGTTTTTGGTTATTGCCAGATCTCTGTATGTGCGCTGATTACTGCACGCTGTGTTGCCTGATTGCCAGCCCTAACAGGCAAGATAGCTTTCCTGCTTCTTTCTTTAGGGGTAGTTAGCTCTTAGGCTGTGACGAGATGCCTAGGGAGAGTTAGGAGCATTCCACGGCTACTTCTAGTGTTGTGTTGAGCTTAGGGACTGCGGTCAGTACAGTTACCACTTCCTTCAGAGCTCGTTCCATGTTGCTCCTAGACCACCGTATCATAACAGAGCAGTGTCTGCACGTCAGCAGAGTAGCCTGCCTGTGAAACAAACTATACCGCCTGTGTATCTCTATTTTCACTGCATCTAATCCATTTAATATTTTAGGGCCTAGTAGCAGTGTCTGCACGTCAGCAGAGTAGCCCGCCTGTGAAACTAACTATACCGCCTGTGTATCTTCATTTTCACTGCATCTAATCCAGTTAATAGTTTTGGGCCTAGTGCCACAGTTTGGCCACTCAGTTCTGCTCGGTTTTCATCCATCGGATGTTGTGCCAACAACTACAGATACAGAGTTGCCAATTAGTTAAGCACTAAAATAAGTGGCAAAAGGCCTGCTGCTGGTGCAAAGGGGAATAGGCATGTTGGAAAGGGAAAAAAAGGTTGTATCCGTGGGGTAGGTGGTAAAGCAACAGTAAAATCTGCAGAAGAAAGACCATCTTCCAGCCAAAGTAAGATGTCTACTTCTTTTCGTGGACAATCTGATATGATCCCTTTCGTACGACCATCGCTTCAAGCATCGCCAAAAATTCCAGATGAGGCACAAAAATAGCAGGTGCTTGAACGGATATCAAGTGCTCGTTCAAGTGGGCTCTCCTCCATGTCAACTTCAACATCACAACTACTCCAGTCCTCAGAGTTGTCACCCCAATCGCACTTGCTTACTCACAGCTCCCAAGTCTCCAGCTGCCCATCTGAGCATGGGGTAACACACATGGTTGAGTCTGTAGAGCTGTTTACGCATACTATAGCCTGGGAATCAGAGGTCTGCTCCAGAGCTTCTGTGAATCCAGACAAGGAAATGATCTGCACTGATGCCCAAAATCTTTGAGAGTCAGATCCAGGCCCAGATGAAGAAGGTTCTAAGCATAATGTAGACCCTCGTTCCCAAACTGTAAATCCTGTTGGTGGAGACAATGAGGAAGATGATGATGAGACTGAGATACCTGATTGGAACGAAAACTTGACTTTTCGGTCTGGGCAGGAAGTTGTTGGCTCTGAGGACGACGGGTGTGAGAACACACAGGATGATGATGATGAGGTTGTAGACCCCACTTATTGTCAACCCCCAGTCCGCCAGCCCATGAGGTCAGCAGAGGAAGTGGAGGAGGATGCTAGTGACGAGTCTGACGACGAGGTTACGGTGCGCCTTCCTGGACAGAGATGGAGTACTGGAAGCATGCCAACAACTGCATCCTCAACCCCTGTGCCTCAGACCAGAAGTCGTGGTGGCTCTTCAGGTCGCACGGGCTCTAAGCCTTGCATAGCCAGGGCATTTTTTGACATCGCAAAGGATGACCCAACTCATGTTGTCTGTAAGATTTGTCAACAAAATCTCAGTAGAGGCCAAAAAATCACTAGCTTGAGTACTTTATGTATGAACCATCACATGGATATAAGGCATAAGTTGCAGTGGGAAGCTCACTGTGCTACAATGCGGCCTAGTGGGCCAGATCAACCACCGTCTGCCCCATCAAGTGCATCTGCGTCCTCTTCATCCTCTGTGACTGTGGGGACAGCAGTTGCACATGATTTTGGATGCAGACCTTACACCTTTTTACCCGCAACAGCCAGTGTGATTGGCAGGTCGTCAGGACATTTGCAAGTGGAAACACCTGCTGTTGTTGAGCGCTCTCCGACATCGACACCACATTTTGATCAAGGCAACATAACATCTCCGCCTGAACCTTCCTCACAGACCAGCAGTTTGCCGTGGACACGCTACTCAACTCCATCTAAGCACGGCAGCCAGCCCTCAGTCCCTCAGATGTGGACAAGTAAAAGACCATTTCCTCCTAGTTATGACAAAGCTAAGAGGTTGAATTTCTCTATCTGCAAGCTGTTGGCTACAGAAATGCTGCCTTTCCGCCTGGTGGACACAGAGGATTTTCGAGACCTTATTTCCATCGCAGTGCCCCAGTACCAGATGCCCAGTCGCCACTACTTCTCAAAGAAAGCTGTGCCTGCGCTACACTAGCATGTCGCACACAACATCACCACTTTCTTGAGAAACTCTGTGTGTGACAGGGTGCATTTCACCACAGACACTTGGATGAGTAGACATGGACAGGGGTGTTACATGTCGGTGACTGGGCACTGGGTAACTACGGCGACATCAGGAGAAGCGGCTGCTGTCCAAGTCTTGCCATCCCCACGAGTTGCTCGTCGATCCTCTGTATTTAGAAGTTCCTCCACTGCTTCTGCCTCCTCAACCTGCCACCCCTGTTGTAACTGCACAGAAGGAATCCTGCACACCTCCTCACTATGCTGTCACCAGGGCTCAACGGCATCAGGCAATGTTTACAATGAAATGTCTGGGAAATGTGAGTCACACAGCTGAGGAGTTGTGGTCAGCTCTGGAGACTGAGTTCCATCAATGGTTGTCTCCACTCAACCTGCAGCCAGGGAAGGCTGTGTGCGACAATGCTGCAAACCTGGGTGCGGCCCTTCGCCGGGGCAATGTCACACACGTGCCTTGTATGGCTCACGTTTTGAACCTGGTTGTCCAGCAATTTTTCTCCCACTATCCCGGACTAGATGGGCTTCTGCAGAGGGCATGGTCGCTGTGTGCTCACTATCGCCATTCGCATCCCGCAGCTCGACGACTTACATCTCTACAGAAGTCGTTGTGCCTGCCAGTTCACCGGCTGAAATGCGATGTGCCCACACGGTGGAATTCAGCTCTGCTCATGTTGCAGCGACTGTGGCAGCACCGACGAGCCCTGGTGCAATACGTTATGACATATAGCCTGGGCCAACGAGGTCAAGAGGTGGGGCAAATCACGCTGCAGGAGTGGTCTCAGATCAGGGACCTATGCACCCTTCTGCACAGTTTTGAAATAGCGACGAAGATGTTTAGTGCTGACGATGCCATTATCAGCATGACCATTCCGGTGATTTACATGCTGGAGCACACCTTACACAGCGTTCGGAGTCAGGTGGTGGAACAAGAGGAGGAGGAGGAGGAACAGGAGGAGTCGTATGCGGAAGGGATCATATCTCCAAGGTCAAGAAGGTTGGCAGCACCAAGGCGGCTGGCATTGGATGCTGGGGGAGAGGTATTACCGAGGGCGCATGGTGGCAGCCAAACTGTTGAGGAAAGTGTAGGAGGTGAGGAAGAAGTGGAGGACGAACTGGCGCTGGGCATGGATGACTCATCAGATGAGGGAGACCTTGATCAAATTTCTGTTGTGCGTGGTTGGGGGGAGAGGGCTGATAAAGGAAGCATGATTCTCACCTCGCCACCACCAAGACAACAAGGACTTGGTCCTCCTGGATGCGCAAGACACATGAGTGCCTTCTTGCCGCACTACCTGCAACATGACCCTCGGATTGTCAGAATCCGAAGTAATGCCGACTGCTGGGTTGCCTCACTCTTAGATCCCTGTTATAAAAGCAAATTTGGTGAAATAATTCCTGCCATAGACAGGGATTCACGCATGCAGGAGTATCATCAGAGACTGTTACAGAATCTAACATCTGCTTTTCCACAAAACACCAGTGGTGCACATAGTAAATCTCTGAGTTCTAACTTGCCAACCATGGGACTATCGAGTCATCACTCAAACCGTAACAGTAACATCGTATCTGGTGGTAACAGCAATTTTTTCCAATTGTTTCAAGATTTTTTTAGACCATCCTTTGCAAGGCCACAGGAGGCACGAAGTCTGATGCACAGCCAACGCCTAGAGAGGATGGTACAAGAGTATCTCCAAGATAATATCGATGCCATGACTGTGGAACTGGACCCTTGCTCATTTTGGGCTTCCAATCTTGAAAAATGGCCTGAGCTAGCCACTCACGCCTTGGAGATCTTGTCGTGCCCCGCAGCCAGCGTTCACTCTGAACGTGTGTTCAGCGCTGCTGGTAAGCGCACGCGGCTGTCCAGTGACAATGTAGACAGACTAACGTTCATCAAGATGAACAAATCCTGGATTCGCAAGGACTTTTCTACCCCTGTGTCATCTTGAGGAGACTAAAAGCTTGATGATTTTTGAAAATTACCTCACCAACTGTTTTAAAAAACTCTGGCGAAATTGATGCCACTTAAGTGGTGTCTGTTGCCGAATTTTTGGAAAAGATGGAGACTCTTTTATTTAGTCCCCTTGCTGAGTTTTACATGACGTTGCCATTGTCAATTCCAGGTGGGTGGGGTCGTCTGCAGTGTTGTTTACTCATACTATGGCCTGGGATTCAGGGGTCTGCTCCAAAGCTTCAGTGTCTGCTAGTCAGCAGAGTAGCCCAGCCACCTACCGCCTGTTTACCTAAGTACTATTTTTAACGGCATCTGGCCCAGGAAATCCTTTTGGGCCTAGTAGAATTTGGTGCTACTCAGCAGCGTACCCCACCCATGAAGCAAGCTACACCGCCTGTTTACCTAACTACTATTTTGTAACGGCATCTAGCCCAGGAAATCCTTTTGGGCCTAGTAGAATTTGGTGCTACTCAGCAGCGTACTTCACCCATGAAGCAAGCTATACCACCTGTTTACCTAAGTACTATGTTGTAACGGCACCTAGCCCAGGAAATCCTTTTGGGCCTAGTAGAATTAAGTGCTTCTCAGCAGCATACCCCACCCATGAAGCAAGCTACACCGCCTGTTTACCTAACTACTATTTTGTAACGGCATCTAGCCCAGGAAATCCTTTTGGGCCTAGTAGAATTTAATGCTACTCAGCAGCGTACCCCACCCATGAAGCAAGCTACACCGCCTGTTTACCTAAATACTATTTTATAATGGCATCTAGCCCAGGAAATCCTTTTGGGCCTAGTGGAATTTAGTGCTACTCAGCAGCGTACCCCACCCATGAAGCAACCTACACCGCCTGTTTACCTAAATATTATTTTGTAACGGCATCTAGCCCAGGAAATCCTTTTGGGCCTAGTAGAATTTGGTGCTACTCAGCAGCGTACCCCACCCATGAAGCAAGCTACACCACCTGTTTACCTAAATACTATTTTGTAATGGCATCTAGCCCAGGAAATCCTTTTGGGCCTAGTAGAATTTAGTGCTACTCAGCAGCGTACCCCACCCATGAAGCAAGCTACACCGCCTGTTTACCTAAGTACTATTTTTTAACGGCATCTAGCCCAGGAAATCCTTTTGGGCCTAGTAGCAATTTCTGCTACTCAGCAGAGTACCCCACCCATGAAGCAAGCTACACCGCCTTCCTTCTTTCTCAATCTAACCCCTCGGCTCTGGGGTGTCCACTCTCCCTCCAGCTCTCTCCTTCTCACAGATGGACTACCGCGTGTTTTCACACTGTGGCGAATCTTTTGGGCCCAGGCATAAGAAGTCGTCGAGGTAATGGATAATATGTGCCGCCTTACAACCGTCCATGACGACACATTCGAGGAAGCAACTAAACGCCTCAAATAGTGAGCAGGATATGGAGCACCCCATGGGCAAACAGCGATCTACTGTATGTAGTATGCCCCTTCACAGAATCAGCCCAATGGGAGGACACTATTCGGAGGCACAGGTAGTAACCGGAATGCCCCCTCAATGTCTGTTTTGGCCATTAGGGTGCCCCTTACCAACTTCTTGCCCCGCCTGATTGCCTCGTCAAAGGAGGTACAGTACATAGTACTGTACTTGGTTCCGCGTCGATGTTGTCGTTTACTGACCTGCCCCTTGGATATGACAAATGGTGGATTAGTCTGAATGTATTGGGTTCATTTTTTGGCACAACTCCCAACGGGGGTACCACTACGTCTTCTAAGGAAAGTGTTCTGAATGGACCCCCCGCCATTCTACCAAAAGATATTTCTTTTTTATTTTATTTCTTTAATGATGTCTGGGTGTTGGTAGGATGATTTTAGATTTTTACTCCAGCCTTTCTTGATTTTAGAAGGGCACGACATGCCTATATCTGTCTCCTCCTCCTTTTACTCCTCCACCTCTTTTCTTTTCGTATGACTATATGTAGTTGTGACTTTTCCATGTGTTTGTTGTGTCTTTTGAGCAGTTTGTCAGCTTTTGGACACCTTTCAAGGTGTTTTCTATGTGTTTTCCATGTGTTTATATGTGTTTGTGTTTGCCTGCCATTGGTTTCAATGGGGTTCGACGAACAATCCGTCGAACACGTCCCTGTTCGACGAACCGAACCCGAACACTAGGGAGGTGGCTCAACACTAGTCAGGGCTCTGGCTGGGCCAGTCAAGAATGGTCACAGAGTTGATCTGAAGCCACTCCTTTGTTATTTTAGCTGTGTGCTTAGGGTCAATGTTTTGTTGGAAAGTGAACTTTCGGCCAAGTCTGAGGTCCAGAGCATTCTGGAAGAGGTTTTCATCCAGGATAGCTCTTTTCTTGCCCGCATTCATGTTTCCTTCAATGACAACCAGTCGTCCTGTCCCTGCAGCTGAAAAACACCCCCATAGCATGATGCTGCCATCACAATGTTTCACTGTTGGAATTGTATTGGGCAGGTGAAGAGCAGTGTCTGGTTTTCTCCACACATACCGCTTAGAATTATCACCAAAGAAGTCTATCTTTGTCTCATCAGACCAGAGAATTTTTTTTCTCATAGTCTGGGAGTCTTTCATGAGTTTTATTAGCAAACTCTATGAGGGCTTTCATATGTCTTGCACTGAGGAGATGCTTCCATCGAGCCACTCTGCCATAAAGGCCTGACTGTTGGAGGACTGCAGTGATAGCTGATTTTGTGGAACTTTCTCCCATCTCCCTACTGCATCTCTGGAGCTCAGCCACAGTGATCTTGGGGTTCTTCTTTCTTCTTTACCTCTCTCACCAAGGCTCTTCTCCCATGATTGCTCAGTTTGGCTGGACGGCCAGGTTTAGGAAGACTTCTGGTGGTCCTAAACTTCTTCCATTTAAGGATTATGGAGGCCATTATGCTCTTAGGAACCTTGAGTACTGCAGAAATTCTGTTCTAACCTTGGCCAGATCTGTGCCTTGCCACAATTCTGTCTCTGAGCTCCTTGTCCAGTTCCTTTGACCTCATGATTCTCATTTGGTCTGACATGCACTGTGAGCTGTGAGGTCTTATATAGACAGGTGTGTACGTTTACAAATCAAGTCCTATCAGTTAAATTAAAAACACACCTGGACTCCAATGAAGGAGTAGTACTATCTCAAGGAGGATCTCAAGGCAATGGACAGCATGTGACTTAAATATGAGTGTCTGAGCAAAGGGTCTGAATAGTTATAACCATGTGATATTTCAGTTTTCCTTTTTTATTAAATTTGCAAAAATGTCTACATTTCAGTTTTTTTCAGTCAAGATCGGGTGCAGAGTACATTAATGTGAAAAAAATGAACTTTTTTGAATTTACCAAATGGCTGCAATGAAAAAAAGAGTGAAAAATTGAAAGCGGTCTGAATACTTTCCGTACCCACTGTAGTAGACTACACTATTTCATACAATAGGTTATTAAGCTCTGTTCACACTGCGTTTCTGCAGTGCATCCGGGGGCTCTGCCTGAATCCCCCCAAAATAACATTCATTAAATTCTCGATGGGGCCACAGACTGCACTGACACAAGTAGAGTTCAAATGAATTTGTATTTTTTTTTTCTGAAATTGACCACCTGATTTATTTTCTTAGGGTATGTGCATATGGTCAGGAATTGGCAGCGCTTTGGATGCAGCACATGCCCGCTGTGTCCAAAGTGCTGTCGGCTATTGAACGCTGGTGAATCCTCATGTGTTCATTGAACCGTGTGGATTACCCGTGTCCAGTACATTTTAAGGGTTAAATTTATTGCGTCTCCACAACAGAAATTGACATGCTGCTGTCTGGAGAGACACGCCTCATGTCTGTCTCCATGGGTGAGCCGTGGTCATATGTGCACGCATAGTGGGCATGGGATTTCTTGAAATCCCATCCGCTATGCTGTAAAATCTGGACGCTGCGAATTGGACACTGTGGATGTATGCAACATCCAACCCACAGCGATTACTGATCGTGTGCACCTACTCTCAGAGTCTGTTTGTGTTTTTTCTTCTAGTGTCCACTTTTTTCCGAAAAAAAAAAATCACATCTGGAATTCATTTGAACTTTGTTCCTGTCATTGCAATTTATGGTTCTATAGGGGATTCAGGCAGAACCCACCGGGCGCAGTAAAAAAAGAGAGTGTGAACAGGCCCTAATGTAAGACAGAGGCATTAGACATTAACTCCTGATCCATATTATGACGACACTACAATTACAGAACTTTATATGCAGCATATATGCACAGATACATACTATACATGTACACATCATATATAGAAACATACACTATATACTTTGTATACAGTATACATACATATACACTATGTATGAGCACATATATAAAGTATATACACACAGAAACATTCAGTTTATAGACAGTACAGTACAGACCAAAAGTTTGGACACACCTTCTCATTTAAAGATTTTTCTGTATTTTCATGACTATGAAAATTGTAAATTCACACTGAAGGCATCAAAACTATGAATTTATTAACACATGTGGAATTATATACTTAACAAAAAGTGTGAAACAACTGAAAATATGTCTTGTATTCTAGGTTCTTCAAAGTAGCCACCTTTTGCTTTGATGACTGCTTTGCACACTCTTGGCATTCACTTGATGAGCTTCAAGAGGTAGTCACCGGGAATGGTTTTCACTTCACAGGTGTGCCCTGTCAGGTTTAATAAGTGCGATTTCTTGCCTTTTAAATGCGGTTGGGACCATCAGTTGTGTTGAGCTGTATATCAGTGGATACACAGCTGATAGTCCTACTGAATAGACTGTTAGAATTTGTATTATGGCAAGAAAAAAGCAGCTAAGTAAAGAAAAACGAGTGGCCATCATTACTTTAAGAAATGAAGGTCAGTCAGTCTGAAAAATTGGGAAAACTTTGAAAGTGTCCCCAAGTGCAGCTGCAAAAACCATCAAGCGCTACAAAAAAACTGGCTCACATGAGGACCGCCCCAGGAAAGGAAGATCAAGAGTCACCTCTGCTTCTGAGGATAAGTTTATCCGAATCACCAGCCTCAGAAATCGCAGGTTAACAGCAGCTCAGATTAGAGACCAGGTCAATGCCACACAGAGTTCTAGCAGCAGAAACATCTCTACAGCAACTGTTAAGAGGAGACTTTGTGCAGCAGGCCTTCATGGTAAAATAGCTGCTAGGAAACCACTGCTAAGGACAGGCAACAAGCAGAAGAGACTTGTTTGGGCTAAAGAACACAAGGAATGGACATTAGACCAGTGGAAATCTGTGCTTTGGTCTGATGACTCCAAATTTGAGATTTTTGGTTCCAACCACCGTGTCTTTGTGCGACGCAGAAAAGATGAACGGATGTATTCTACATGCCTGGTTCCCACCGTGAAGCATGGAGGAGGAGGTGTGATGGTGTGGGGGTGCTTTGCTGGTGACTTATTAGCTAGAAACCCATGTTGGCTCTGGCTAATCACTTCATTCTTATAAAGGTACTTGCATACATGCTGTTTAATAATGTTATTAGATGATTACATTAAATAGGCAGACATTTAGGATTCAATCAATGTTAGTTTTGGGCGACCCCCTTTTAAGTACATTTTAGCTGTAGAATAATATAAACTATTGTTTAAAAGCAGATTTTTATTACTTGTGCCTAAAATCTGGCCATATAATTTGAGAGGGAGATGATAGATGCCAGACACTATTGGCAGCATCTTAGATCATGGCAGAGAAAAAGAATTGGGCATGTTGAAATCCTAATTTCCCCTGACTTCTGCCATTAGGTCCACATGCACATTATATTGCTATTAATCTAATGTGTATGAGCATCAAAATTCTTAGTCTGCTTGACTTGCCTCTCACAGTATTCATGGTATATCATATTTGATTTCTTTGATGATTTGATGATATGTCCTGTAGATAATGGTAGCATCAAAGTTTGTGATCCACTAATGTGCACATGTTCTGTATGGAGGAAGAATAGCTCTCAAGATCATTTTGATCCATAATATGTAACTACACTGGAAAGTTTGCTGCTGAAGTCTATAATCCAGAACTTCACTGGCTCCTCTCATATATTCCAATATATCATATATTAATATTTATGTGTGTATTTATGAAGTGACAATATTAGAATAGATACTCTGTAAAAGCTCATCCTAACAATGGTACTTTTAGTATTGAATGATCCCTTCACCCCGATACTCATACTTTGCTGTCTTGTGCAATATCTTCTTAATATTTGTTACCTCAGAACATGGTAATTAGATTACGGAGTGGAAAGACTTCTCTGAAGACAGTTTTAGGTCAGAGAGTAATATAGGTCAAATTACAACAATTAAAGTTATCGGTGCGAGAACGGGACAAATGGACAGTAAGCAGTGGGATATAAATCATCGATAAAGATAATTACTTTTCCTATTGCATGAAAACAACCTCAGTTGAGAGTAGGGTGACATTATAAAAATGGGAATACGCACTGTGGTTATCTATCTTCTGTTATAGCATGTGACATGCAGAATTTATAGAGTAACTGTTGTTTTAATTTCCATTTCAAGATTTAACATTGCTCAGGAAAATAAGCAACTTTGTAATATATCTTATTGGAGACATCTGCTTCTTTTTCTTCCTGGACTGAGCTTTTGTTCTCAATTCATGGGGAAAATCTATATTCAGTGAGGATAGATCTTTCCATCAGCGAAATAGGAGCTGACAGTTGGTGCTTTTACAATTCCATGGAGAGGGGAGAAGCTAGTGGTAGATACAGATATTCAGCTGCAAGCTCTCCAGAAACTACAGTTACAGTTCTCCATAGAACTTTATGAGCACCAACTATCTTCTCCTATCTCAGTAATGTGATGTGATCTAATTCACTGAAAGAATTTGCCTATGAATTTATAATTTTGAGAACGAATGATTAATCCAGGAGGAGAAATAAGCAGATTTCTGTAATAAGATATATTGCAAACCTTTCGTATTTTATACGTTCCATTAATTTGTGATAAAAATAAATCAGTGGTAACTCTTTATGCACAGATTTTACATACAATAAGCAAACAGCCTGTTTCTGGGTTGGTAGGAGACCTACTAGATTTTTTAACCTCTTTCTGCCAGCTGACATACGTCAGCTGGCAGATCCCCTGCTTTGAGGTGGGCTCCGGCGGTGAGCCCGCCTCAAAGCTGCGACATGTCAGCTGTTTTGTACAGCTGACATGTGTGCGCAATGAGCACGAGTGGAATCGCGATCCTCCGGCGCCCATTAACTAGTTAAATGCCCCCGTCAAACGCTGACAGCGGCATTTAACTAGCGCTCCCGGCCGCGCGGCCGAACATTCTCGCACCACTGACCCCCGTCACATGATCGGGGGTCATTGGTGCATTGCCATAACAACCAGAGGTCTCCTTGAGACCTCTATGGTTGTTGATGGCCGATTGCTTTGAGCGCCACCCTGTGGTCGGCGTTCAAAACACACCTGCATTTCTGCTACATAGAGGTGATCTGTGCTTCACCTCTATGTAGCAGAGGCGATCGAGTTGTGCATGCTTCTAGCCTCCTATGGAGCCTATTGAAGCATGCCAAAATTTAAAAAAAAAAGTGTTTAAAAATATAAAAAAAATAAAAAATATATAAAAGTTCAAAGCACACCCTTTTCGCCCCAATCAAAATAAAACAATAAAAAAAATCAAACATACACATATTTGGTATTGCCGCGTTCAGAATCGCCCGATCTATCAATAAAAACAAAGGATTAACCTGATCGCTAAATGGCGTAGCGAGAAAAAAAGTCAAAACGCCAAAATTACATTTTTTTGGTAGCCGCGACATTGCATTAAAATGCAATAACGGGTGATCAAAAGAACGTATCTGCACCAAAATGGTATCATTAAAAATGCCAGCTCGGCATGCAAAAAATAAGCCCTCACCCGACCCCAGATCACGAAAATTGGAGACGCTACGGGTAACGGAAAATTGCGCAATTTTTTTAATTCATTTTTAGCAAACTTTGGAATTTTTTTTTACCACTTAGATAAAAGAGAACCTAGACATGTTTGGTGTCTATGAACTCATAATGACCTGGAGAATCATAATGGCAGTTTTATCATTTGGTGAACCTAGCAAAAAAGCCAAACAAAAAACAAGTGTGTGATTGCACTTTTTTTGCCATTTCATCGCACTTGGAATTTTTTTCCCGTTTTCTGTTACACGGCATGGTAAAACCAATGGTATCGTTCAAAAGTACATCTCGTCCCGCAAAAAATAAGCCCTCAAATGGCCATATTGACGGAAAAATAAAAAAGTAATGGCTCTGGGAAGGAGGGGAGCGAAAAAACGAAAACGAAAAAAAAGCTCAGGGGGTGAAGGGTTAATTGAGGCTGTCAGCATCACATTTTAATTTATTATACCTTTTTGTATTTCACCTCCAAATTAAAGGTATAACTGAAGCTTAAAAGTGTGGTCTAGTCCTGGCATTCAAGTCTGCAGTTACTCTGTGACTGCAGACATGTGAATCCTCACAGTGTGCACACACAATTTTTTTTGTAAAACTGAGCGGAATCTCTAAGTTTTTGAGCAGTGTTGAATTTTTGAGGAGGATTTGGAGAGTTTCCTTACAGTCTCTGCTCCAAAAAGAGTTCGGGGCCACCGATTCATCAATACTGGCGTAGCGCACACTTTTTCATAAAAATATTTATTTATGGGTACAATATATTTTTATTTTTTTAATCATTTTGTGATTTTTAAAAAAGTATTTTTACAATTTTTTTTCACTATTTTTCACCTTGTTTTTACTTTTTAGTTTGTTCCACTATGGGACTTTAGTTTTTTTCAGCCTGATCGCTTATAAAGCATAGGAATGCGGGATCTTTCCTATGTCTTATAAACTGTCAGTGCTGCACTGACAGACAAACCTGCTACATCATGCCCTGAGCATGAATTAGGGTTTCTTTAAATTGGATTTGTCCAATACTGGATAACCCCTTAAAGGTTTTTTTCAAGTTGTGTTTTGAGCAATTCAGAGCTATGCAGTCTCCTTACAATCTCACAACTTCCTGATGTCTGGCGGGGTGGACACTCCTACTAAAGTTCTGACAGCTCTTGTGAGCAAAACTATAGTATCAGTAGAACTATAAAGATCAGCACAAGTTTTGCTGTAATATATCCAGCCATCAGTGTTTTTTATCTGACACTACATTCCAATCACTGCATTAGTATGTAGAGATAACAGGGTATTTGAACAATGCAACTGGGACAGTGCCAGTCAAGGGGATTGTGATTCTATGGGACTGATAAGTGCAAGATTTTTAAAAACAACACAGTAGTTCAGAGGGAGAGCGGGGGAGTTGAGGAACTAACTGCTGTGTAGAAATCAATGGATGGACTGGAGAGAGTTATCAGGTATGTTAGGCAATAATCTCTCTACTGGAATGTAACTACTCTTGTCTAGGTATGGGTCGGTACTAGTGGCTGAGCTCCATGGAAACCAGCTGTACACTATGAAAGATAAAAGCTCTCATTGCAGGAGAGTGAAAGCACATAGAAAATGCAAGTCAATGATAAACTTGCTTATTTTCATACTGTCTAAAAATAAAGTAATTTAATAACTTGAGAATACCCTTTTAAGTGTTGCTGTCAACAAGTGGATGTATAAGATAAAGTGTGCATGCTTTTACCATTGGTCTCGTCACTTGTAATGTACATTTCAATTACCAATATGAAAAAAAAACAATTACAGTTATGTAACAGAAGTACGGAATAGAAAGCTGCAACACAGATGGCCCAGATGTTCACCTACTCTCATTATATTATGCCATAAATCATGCCTAAACTGGCTATTTTTAAAACATTGTCCTATTTATTGTTCTATATTATCCTGTCTCACTTTAATATTCAGTCTATTCTATGTAGCTTACTAAGGGACAACAAGGAAACTATTTTGTTGCTAAAGGGATATTGCAGCTGGAATCACTGAATGGGTAAAATCGGTCAGTTTCATCTGAATATAAAAAAATCGGTCAGTTTCATCCAGGAAAGTGGGATGATGTTTTTTATAACTTGTCATCCATATTTCATCTGTATGCAACATTTTTTTTGCCAGCTATTAATCATTTACAAGATCATTACATTTTCTATGTTACAGAATTGCAATGTATCCGTAAAAATCAAATGCTATACTGTGGTTCCGTATGGCATCCAATTTTTTAACGTACTCATAGACTTGAATGGATGAGTCTTATACTACTTATGGAAGAAACTAGTGCAAGCTGTAATTTTTTTTTCACATGCAGATTTGGTAAGTGCAAAAAATTGCTGACCTGCACTGCCCCAATAAGTAATTGCTGTCTGTTTTTTCATGGATAGGACTCGGACCGAAAATACGGTTGTATGAATGCTAAATTTTAGGAGTCAAAATGTAAAAGAGCTTGGCAGTTTCCATCACACCTTTAGACTTTGAATGGAGCAGCAAGGCCTAAAGTTTTCACCAAAAAACACAATAATAAGTGCCAGAAAAAATCAATTCACCGACCAAAGCACTATCTCGAAATAAAGTAACTTAATTAAAACTTCACTTTTAATGATATATTAAAAAACAACAAAGTGAATAACATGTAACATACAAACATACAAAGGCCAAAAATTATCTGCTGTCTTGCCTACAATGGGAAGTGTAGAGGAGTCCTAATAAACATTTGTTGTTTCCCTGCCGTGCTTGAGGTTGGCACCCTAGGACCTGCGCTGTGGTGCCCCCGCTCACCGTCGACTCTCCCTAATACGCCCTATTAGGCCCTGATGTGAGGGAAAGGACAATACTATATACATACACATCAAATGGCAGAACAAACTACTGTCTAGGCTAATAATTCAGAACTTGAGGAGATGTAGAGTTGTCACAGAAGTACATTCCAATCAAAATATAAATTATTATAGGGGAGGACCCAATGAGGGAAGGAATGATATATACAGGTGAACAATCAATAACACCATATATATTACACCTATTTTCAGTTTTAATAAATAGCCTCCTGTCTCATAAGTAATGGGTAATTTTCAGAGAGAGTAGTGGCCACCAATATCGATCCTTTTTTAATGGGTATGGTGTCCGGGTACCAAGTTATTGCAATAACTATGAACCGGCCCCAGCATATGGTGGTTTCAATACTTCCGAGTCCCGGGGCAATCGTACTCTCCTTATACCACTATTGCACCAATTTTACAGTAACTTATCGCCCTAAATTTAAGAAACATACATATAAGCCAATAGGACAATGAAATATGTATCTCTCAATATCTGTTTATACTTTGCAAGGAGGGAAATACAGTGGGGAAGAAAAAAAGTATTTAGTAAGCCACCAATTGTGCAAGTTCTCCCACTTATAAAAATGAGAGAGGCCTGTAATTGACATCATAGGTAGACCATAACTATAATAACAGCAAAAAAGTGTTTGGCACCACTGCATCACCT
Organism: Ranitomeya imitator; assembly: GCF_032444005.1. Lineage (NCBI taxonomy): Eukaryota > Metazoa > Chordata > Amphibia > Anura > Dendrobatidae > Ranitomeya > Ranitomeya imitator. The sequence continues at coordinate 121,361,004 of NC_091287.1, forward strand.
TTACCTCAAAAAGATGAAATGAGGTTACCCACACTAAATCATGAAGGCCATATAGCCTCCAAAAGCATCGGTGTAGGTGTTTTTTTCCATATGGAAAAAGACATACAGGAAATCCACAATTAACGAAGAAAATAATGGATTGCACTCACCAATGCATTATTTTCTACCTTTATTAGACGTTGTGCAGCTCAGGCACGGGAGACATGTGCAAGGTACAGACTACAGCTGTTTCGCGCTTCAGCGGGTCCACAACTATGAGAGTCAAAATAAGACAACAAATACAGAAAATAGCCTTGTGTGATTTGATAAGATTTATTTTGCAAATTATGGTGGAAAATAAGTATTTGGTCAGTAACAAAAATTCATCTCAAAATTTTGTTATGTATCCTTTGTTGGCAATGACAGTTGTCAAACTTTTTCTGTAAGTCTTCTCATGGTTGGCACACACTGTTGGTAGTATGTTGGCCCATTCCTCCATGCAGATCTCCTCTAGAGCAGTGATGTTTTGGGCCTGTCGCTGGGCAACACGGACTCTCAACTCCCTCCAAAGGTTTTCTATGGGGTTGAGATCTGGAGACTGGCTAGTCCACTCCAAGACCTTCAAATGCTTCTTACGAAGACATTCCTTGGTTGCCCTGCTGGTGTGCTTGGGATCGTTATCATGCTGAAAGACACATTATATCTTCAATGCCCTTGCTGATGGAAGGAATTTTGCACTCAAAATCTCACAATACATGGCCCCATTCATTCTTTCATGTACATGGATCAGTCGTCCTGGTCCCTTAGTAGAGAAACCGCTCCAAATCATGATGTTGCCATCCCCATGCTTCACAGTAGGTATGGTGTTCTTTGGATGCAACTCAGCATTCTGTTTCCTCCAAACACGACTAGTTTTGCTTTTACCTAACAGTTCTACTTTGGTTTCATCAGACCATATGACATTCTCCCAATACTCTTCTGGATGATCAAAATGCTCTCTAGCAAACTTCAGATGGGCCCGTACATGTACTAGCATAAGTAGGGGGAAACGTCTGGCACTGCAGGATCTGAGTCCCTGGTTGCGTAGTGTGGTACTGATGGTAGCCTTTGTTACAGTGGTCTCAGCTCTAAGCAGGTCATACACTAGGTCCCCCATATGATACTGTGACTTTTGCTCACCGTTCCTGTGATCATTTTGACCCCACGGGATGAGATCTTGCATGCAGCCCCAGATCAAGGGAGATTATCAGTGGTCTTGTGTGCCTTCCATTTTCTTATTATTGCTCTCACAGTTGATTTTACCACACCAAGCTGCTTGCCTATTGCAGATTCAGTCTTCCCAGCCTAGTGCAGGGCTACAATTTTGTTTCTGGTGTCCTTGGACAGCCCTTTGGTCTTCACCATAGTGGAGTTTGGAGTGTGACTGTTTGAGGTTGTGGACAGGTGTCTTCTATACTGATAACAAGTTCAAACAGGTGCCATTACTACAGGTAATGAGTGGAGGATGGAGGAGCCTCTAAAAGAAGAAGTTACAGGTCTGTGAAAGCCAGAAATCTTGCATGTTTTTAGGTGACCAAATACTTATTTTCCACCATAATTTGCAAAATAAATCTTGCCAAATCAGACAAGGTGATTTTCTGGATTTGTTTTCTCATTTTGACTCTCATAGTTGTGGTCTACCTATGATGTCAATTACAGGCCTCTCTCATTTTTTTAAGTGAGAGAACTTGCACAATTGGTGGCTGACGAAATAATTTTTTTCCCCACTGTACTAATACACTGCTAGTATTTCCCTACCTTGCTGTGGAGGTTGGCACCCTAGGACCTGCGCAGCTGGTGCCCCCGATCACCGCCGACTCCCCCTAGTATGCCCTATTATGCCCTGTGATGTACTAAGGGAGAGATATATACAAACAGTGTACAAATATACAAAGCAGAATATAATCTAAGGCTGATGTTAGATCTCAGAAGACTTAAAAATTATGAGGCAGTCCCTCAAGTGTAGTCTGAAGAGACAATATTATTATGAACAAACAGGGTATATTGGGAGGGACCCCCACCTTACGGATGGTTTACAAATAGGTACAGTACCTCAAATATATTGTTACAATGATAATTCAGAAATCACCCAATACAAAGGTTAAACATGAAATCCCTCTACTCGCCCAATCATAGGAGAGAAAATCACTTCCCCCACCAATGGTGCACCAAAATGCTATAACAAACTATCACCCAAGCATACTGAGACATGTATACAAAAAACAATAGAGCAAATCAGTACGTATTTCTCGACACATTTCTCCCACAATTGGTTCATCAGGAGATAGATAGTGCTTCGGTCAGGGAGCAGCAGGGCACAGACTCAGCCGCTGCTTCATTGAAACTTCTGGCTGCTGTTTTGTAACTGGGTGGAACAAAGTTTTGTAAGTAGTGTACCGGGGTGTGTTCCTCAGAATACAGGGAAGTCATGGGTGAGAAAACCGACTCCTACACAGTTCACTCTCTATAGTTATTTTACTTAGTTATGTGGATGACTCAGAAAATAGAAAACACTCAAAATATTATAAAGACATTCAACTGGGAGGCAAAGACCTTTGTGCTGCACAGTGTGGTTCCCAAACAATCTGTGCCTACTTTACTTTCTATAAAACAACCTACTGGCGTGCCTGAATGAACCAGCCGCCTGTTACCTGTTATGACCCTGGGAACTGTGTAAATTACAGTACATTAGACTAATGTACAGATTTGCCAGCGGTATAACACAACAGATTACAATTTTACAATCCTTTACTTCTATCCCCCAACCAAATATCCTTTTTATGTCCCGATGTGACTTTAATGAATAGTCCTTCCTCAACAATACCAAACATACCTGTTATGCCAAGGCAGGTGGAGCGAGGTTAGTGAACCCACTAGACCACAGAGAACCCTGTGGAAGCAGAACTCTAGGAACCAGCCGGACAAGGATGTCAGATGAATTGCAAGGCTTTAATGAGACACTTGAACAGGAGAACCCACAAGGGAGAACCCTCTGGACTGAAACATAAAATTCCCCCAAGGGAGCACCGGCGAGCAAACCCCTTAACAGGGATTGACCCGGCACAGCCAAGGAGGCTCAAGTGCAGCAGTTCCAAGATCAGAGGATCAGACCCAAGAGGAACAGTGGAACTGAGGAGGAAGGAGCGAGAGGTCCAGGGAACCAGAGAAGATGAACCAGAAGGTCCAGAAGGTACTGTAAGAGTCTGCAGGTAGATGGTAGGAAGGCAGGACACTGGCACTAGGAGGAAACACTGGGTATTAGTTCAATGCGAACAAGCAGGCGCTGGTCTTGGACATGAGAACGGCAACTTAGAACAATGCACAAAGTTGCCCAGGCACCTCCCAAAGGAAGTAAGGGCCTTAAGTATACACAGTCCTCTCAGCGATTGGCTGAGAGGTGAGTACAGGAAAAGGGGGCATTGGCCCTTTAAATCATTTGACAGCAGCCACCCTATGCTCGCTCCCCGGAAGAGAGTCGGTGGCAGAGACACGTCGGAGACACGACGCTGCAGCCTGAGGGAACATCACAGGAGCACGGACAGGGTAAGTAAGATTGCGGGGAACAGGGGAATGCCTGCGGCCAGATGGGGACCAATCTTCCTGTATCCTGGAGACGGGTCCCGCCAACCGAATCGTTACAATACCCTAACAGTTAACCAAATGCAATGTCAGTTTAGCCGTAAATGAAGTCTATCGAAGTTGAACAATCAGGGGCTGACTGGCCTAGGTTGCAAAGAGGAAAATGCCCCCCGGGCCACTCCCCCAGCAGCTGTTCAGGGCCGGCTGCCTGGTGGTGGCTACAGCCACACAGCAAATTGTGCGCAGCCATGTCCGCTGTACTGTGACGCGGCCTGCAGCAGACACAGCCGCATCACAGTTAGCGCACACGTCTGCGCTGGGGCCGGGAGCTATGCTTGGCTGTCACCTTGACAGCTGCACAGCTTCTGCTCCCTTCATGTTCTCTATACTTCCAGGTTAGGTGTCGGGCATGCGCAATGGCATCCTCATGTGCGCACCGACATGTCCCGAATGCTAGAAGCAGAGAGGTGCTGCAGGGGAGCGACAGGTGAGGTAAGTATGAAAAACTTGTTTGTTTTCTTTATAAAATAAATTTAATGGTGGGTAACTGCAAGTGATTAAGTGGGGGGGTGTAAGGAGACTGCACATGATGGAATTTTGGGGTTAAAGGAGACTGCACATGATGGAGTGAGGGGGTAAGTGGGGCTGCACATGATGAAGGAGGAGTGGGGCTGGACATGATGGAGTTTAGTGGATAAAGTAGACTGCACATGATGAAGTGGGGAGAGTGGGGCTGTACATTGTGGAATGGGGCCACACATGATGATGTGGGGGTAAGGGGGATTGCACATGATGAAGGGAGAGTGGGGCTGCACATGAAGTGGGGGGTAAGGGGGACTGCACATGATGAAGTGGGAGGGAGTAAGGGAGACTGCACATGATGAAATGGGAGAGTGGGGCTGCACATGATGAAGTGGGGGGAAAAGGGGGACTGCATATGATGAATTGGGGGTTAAGGGGGACTGCACATGATGAATTGGGGAGAGTGGGGCTCTACATTGTGGAATGGGGTTGCACATGATGATGTGGGGGTAAGGGGGATTGCGCATGATGAAGGGAGAGTGGGGCTGCACATGAAGGGGGTGGTAAGGGGGACTGCACATGATGAAGTGGGAGGGAGTAAGGGGGACTGCACATGATGAAATGGGGGAGTGGGGCTGCACATGATGAAGTGGGGGGTAAGGGGGACTGCATATGATGAATTGGGGGTTAAGGGGGACTGCACATGATGAAGTGGGGGGTAAGGTGAACTACACATGAAGTGGGGGGTAATGGGGACTGCTCATGATAAAGTGGGAGGTAAGATGGACTGCACATGAAGTGGGGGTAAGGGTGACTGCACATGATGAAGTGGGGGGTAAGGGTACTGCACATGATGAAGTGGGTGGGTAATGGGGACTGCACATTATGAAGTGGGGGGAAGGGGACTGCAAGACTGCACATGATGAAGTGTGTCTGAGGTGGGACTGCTAATGATAAAATGAAGGGGGATAGGGGGCTGCAAATGATGAAAGGGCACTGCAGGTTAAGTGAGGGGGTGATAGGGGACTGCAATGAATGAAGTAAGGGGACTTCAAATTAAAGTGGGGGGACTGCAAATGATGAATTCAGTGTGAGGGACAGGGGACAGCAATTTAATTGAAGGTGGGGGGGAAGAGCAAATGATCAATTGAAGAGGGGGTGGGGAGAGCAAATGATGATCTAGGGGAAGAACAAATAATGGATTTTTTAGAGTGGGGGAGTAAATGATGTATTGAATGTGGGGTAGAGCAGTTGATGATGAATAGAGGGTAGGGAAGACATGACAATGAATTGGGGCAGGAGGGGCATGTAACTATAATGAATCGGGGTTAGGGTTAGAGTGGTAGGTACATAGTGGGGGCGTTGAGGATGAAGTGACTGGTAATGAATTGGGGGAAAGAGTACAGGTGCTAATTAATTTATATATTAAATGGGGAAAGTGGCTATTTATAGTTAGTGGGTGCACAGTGGTGGATTATAATTTATATTTGGAATGGTGGGTTAATAATGATAATAATAATAATAATAATAATTTATTTCTATAGTGCCAACATTTTCTGCAACACTTTACATTTTAGAGGGGAGTTGTACAGACAATGGACATTAAGCATAACAATAAAGACATAGATCAACAGATACCAAAAGGAATGAGGGCCCTTCTCGCAAACTTACAATCTGAGATTGCATAATAACCAATTATATATTGATTGTGGGTGCACCTCTGTTTTCAGATGTGTATTGTAGAAGAAAGGGAAAAAGTGGGGAATGTGCTCTGGAAGCCATGCTCCAGGTAACTGTGTTATTTTGTGCAGAGACGAGTCCTGGCTGGAAGAAGTGACGGCGGTCTCTGCTGGATGAAAATGAAAAGCAAAGATGAAGGACTTCAGCTAGAGACATCACTAGTGAGTCAGTGTATTACCTATACATTGACACTGTACACTGTATATTATATACAAAGCTCCTGTGTATAATGTCACTGGCAGTGGTGATCACTGTATTACCTGTACACCGACACCTTATACAGATCTCCTGTGTATAATGTCACCAGTGATCACTGTATTATCTTTACACTGACAGTAAATACAGAGTTCCTGTATACAATGGCACTTGTGCTTTTTTAAATTAATGATCAGTATTGTAGTATACAAATTGTAAAAGGTGTACACTCCCTGACAGAAGTTATGTCGCTTATCCATGTTATGTAAATAAAAGGTTATAACCTGACGTTAAATTCATCCATTGGTTGTATAAATTATTCTTTTGAAAGCTGAAACCCTCCAAAATGTGGTTTAGGTTAAGAAATTAAATTGTCATCAATGCAGAAATATTGATCAGTTAATGGACACAGAATGGTCAGATTTTAGCAAGACAAAAGTTTTGTTGCCTGGTCATATAATGCACCCAATCCTAGTTTACATCCTCACCTGTGCTCAGTAAATGATCGGTTAATTAGTGTGTGTGTATAAAAAGAAATCCAGCACCCCAGACCTTTACTTGAACTGCATCTTAGGCTCTGACAACATGCCAAAAATCCACCCTGCGACCAAAGCCTGGATTATCAAGAGACCAGATCCACTGCAGAGGTGGCTGGCACCTTTAATGTGTCTCAGCGTCAAGTACAAAGAATTAAAAAAAGATTTGAAGAGACTGGAGATGTGTTTGATAAGCCCAGGTCCGGCAGACCCTGCAAGACAACTGCTCAGGAGGAATGTATTTTGGTTAGAAAATCCAAAGCAAGCCCCTCTTCCAATGCAGCAGAGCTCCAACAGGCCTGGTCACTTCAAGTCCCTGTGTCAACTAGAACAGTTTGTAGGATCCTGTCTCGAAATGGCCTCCATGGTCGAATCAGTGCCCAGAAGCCAGCACTAAACAAAAGGCAAATAAAAAACCGTGTGACATTTGCAAAGTCCCACAGCCTGCTAAACAGATGGATGCTGGAAAAGTGGCAGAAGGTGGATTTCTCTGATGAATCTTCAGTAGAATTACACCACAGCAGCCGCAAATACTGCAGGAGACCTACTGGAGCCCGTATGGATCCAAAATACACCCTGAAAACAGTTGGTGGTGGAAAGATCATGGTCTGGGGTTACATTCAGTATGGTTGTGTGCGAAACGTTTGCAAGGTGGAAGGCAATATCAATAGCCTAAAATATCAAGAAGTATTAGGTATCTCTTATATTCCAAATCATAAAAGTGGTCAAATTCTGCAGCAGGATGGTGCTCCATCTCATACATCCATCTCTACAACAAAGTTCCTCCAGGCAAAAAAGATCAAGGTGCTCAAGGACTGGCCAGCCCAGTCACTAGACATGAACATCATTGAGCATATTTGAGGTAGGATGAATGAGGAAGCTTGGAAGACAAAACCAAAGAATCTAGGTGAACTCTGGGAGGCATGTAAGACTGCATTCTTTGCTATTCCTGATGACTTCATTAATAAATTGTATGAATCATTGTTGAACTGCATGGATGCAGTCCTTCAAGCTCATGGAAGTCAAATAAAATATTAACTATGACTCTAATAGCACCACAGCTTCATTCACCAATGTTATGCAACATATATTTGTATTGTAAGTTAATTGTTTGAATATCACATTACTTTCTGTGGGCGTCAAAACTTTTGACTTGCCAAAATCTGACCATTCTGTGTCCATTAACTGATGACAATTTATTTTCTTAACCTAAACCACATTTTGGAGGGTTTCAGCTTTCAAAAGAATAATTTATACAACCAATGGATGAACTTAACGTCAGGTTATAAGCTTTTATTTACATAACATGGATAAGCGACATAACTTCTGTCAAGGAGTGTATGGTGGCATCATTGGTCTTTGTATAGAGTGTAGTTTCATGTAGAGGTAATGGTGATATTATAAAATTATGTATTCGCTGTGTAGTGGTGATAGTACTAGGCACTGTGTAGCTGTATTGTTGTATGTATGTTTGTAAGTAAGCTCTGTTATGGCACCATATTTAAGTAAGCTTGGTTCTGGTACTGTATCAATGTAGTAATCTAGATTATGGTACTGTATGTATGTCGTAATCTCGGTTCTGCTCCAGTTTCTATGTAGCAGGCTTGGTTCCATGTAGTAGACTTATTAAGCTCGGTTCTGCTCCCTTATGTCTGTAGTAAACTCGGTTCTGCTCCCATATTTCTGCAGTAAGCTAGGTTCTGCTGCCATATCTCTGTAGTAAGTTTGGTTCTGCTCCCATATCTCTGCAGTAAGCTCGGTTCTGCTCCCATATCTCTGCAGTAAGCTCGGTTCTGCTCCCATATCTCTGTAGTAAGCTCGGTTCCGCTCCCATATCTCTGTAGTAAGCTCGGTTCTGCTCCCATATCTCTGCAGTAAGCTCGGTTCTGCTCCCATATCTCTATAGTAAGCTCTGTTCTGTTCCCTTATCTCTGTAGTAAGCTCGGTTCTGCTCCCATATCTCTGTAGTAAGCTCTGTTCTGCTCACATATCTCTGTAGTAAGCTCTGTTCTGTTCCCATATCTCTGTAGTAAGCTCGGTTCTGCTCACATATCTCTTCAGTAAGCTCGGTTCTGTTCCCATATCTCTGCAGTAAGCTCGGTTCTGCTTCCATATCTCTATAGTAAGCTCTGTTCAGTTCCCTTATCTCTGTAGTAAGCTCGGTTCTGCTCCCATATCTCAGGAGTAAGCTCTGTTCTGTTCCCATATCTCTGGAGTAAGCTCGATTCTGCTCCCATATCTCTGGAGTAAGCTTGATTCTGCTACCATATCTATGCAGCAAGCTCCGTTCCGTTCCCATATCTGTGTACCAGCCTGTTTTTAAAGCCTGTTATTTCTGCTACTTTAATGCAGTGGCCAGATATAAGCAGGGAAATGGAGGGCCACCGCCTTGTGATTGCCCCCCAGGCTGAAAAGTGCCAGTCAGCCCCTGTGTTGTGAATTCTGTGGCTGAATTCACTCCTGTGGTCACAAGTGGTACTGCAGTTTCTGAGCTTCCTCCCTCAGGTGTTCTGGTGAGCTCGTTAACTGCTTCATTACTTAACTCCGCCTGATGCTGCTATCCTTGCTCCTTGTCAATGTTTCAGTGTTGGATCTGAGCTTCTCCTGATTGTTCCTGTGACCTGCTGCTCTGTATAGCTAAGTGCTTTTTGCTTTTTTGTTGCTTTTTTTCTGTCCAGCTTGTCTTTTGTTTTGCTGGAAGCTCTGAGGTGCAAAGGGTGTACCGCCGTGCCGTTAGTTCGGCACGGTGGTTTTTTTTTGCCCCCTTTGCGTGTTTGCTTTAGGGTTTTTTGTAGACTGCAAAGTTCGCTTTACTGTCCTCGCTCTGTCCTAGAATATCGGGCCCCACTTTGCTGAATCTATTTCATCCCTACGTTTTGTCTTTTCATCTTACTCACAGTCATTATATGTGGGGGGCTGCCTTTTCCTTTGGGGAATTTCTCTGGGGCAAGTCAGGCCTATTTTTCTATCTTCAGGCTAGCTAGTTTCTTAGGCTGTGCCGAGTTGCCTAGGTAGTTGTTAGGCGCAATCCACAGCCGCTTTTAGTTGTGTTTAGGATAGGATCAGGTGTGCAGTCTACAGAGTTTCCACGTCTCAGAGCTCGTTCTTGTATTTTTGGGTATTTGTCAGATCACTGTGTGCGCTCTGATCGCTAAGCACACTGTGTTTCTGGATTGCCTTCATAACACCTGTCATTAGCAAACATAACACCCTGTGAACAATTATCCCATACTATAATGTTCCTCAGAAACTCTCTCCTGGAACAAAAGAAGTTAAAGTTTGGTATGAAGTCCATTGCGTGCATGCACTTAGACATGGTTAGGATTCTTAATAGTGGAACAAATAAAAAACATGACTGCAAATCAGAGGCATAGCTAGAGTATCCCCCAAACTGTTTGATGGCTCCAACACTGCATGATGGCCCCAGCATTGTAATCTCCACACTGTATGATGGTCCCCTAGATAGCCTCCGTATAGTATAATGAACCAGATAGTCCTCAACATAGCATAATGCACTCCCCATAGGCCTCCATATAGTATAATGCACTCCCCATAGGCAGACTCTATGTTGTATAATGCATTCCCCATAGGCAGACTCTATATTGTATAATGCACTCCCCATAGGCCTCCATATAGTATAATGTACTCCACATAGGCAGACTCTATTTTGACCCTGTGATGATGGGTGGGGGGGACCACTGCTTGCACCGGGCCCCCCACCTGCTCAGGGGCCTCATAGCAACTGGATGACAAAGCAGGAAGATCAATTCTCCCTGCTCTGCCTCAGAATGTAACTGTGTCGGCGTGCGCAGAATTCCGATATAGTTACAATAGCCTAGCTCCGGGTGGGCCCCCTCAGAGCAACTGCAAAACGCACGTCGGGTCTGGAGGATCAGCCTGTCACTTGACAGTGAACTGCTTGGTGGACACTTATTTAGGTAATATATGAATAACGGGTGCTTTGCTGTTCCTGTGTGCGTGGGTATGTGAAGGGACAATGCAACTGCGGAGACTAGGCGTTTTTTCTATTGATGGCAGAACCGTGTCCCTAGTATTTGTTTGGGAGTTGTTGATATATTTTGATGTCTCCTATATTTGTCATATCAATAACACAGATAGATATATTTGCAAATATTGGACTAATTTTTGATTGATAATATGCAATATTGAGTCTTACTGTTTATGTACCCTAATATCACCAAAAAGACCATTTGATACAGTGGAGAAATTTTATCGTACAGGAATTTTGTGTTTCCCTACTAGTGTTGAGCCACCTCCCTAGTGTTCGGGTTCGGTTCGTCGAACAGGTACGTGTTCGACTAAATGTTCGTCGAAAGTTCGACGAACACCGTCGGACCCCATTGAAACCAATGGCAGGCACTCAAACACAATCAAACACATGGAAAACACATAGAAAACACCTTAAAAGGTGTCCAAAAGCTGACAAACTGCTCAGAAGACACAACAAACACATGGAAAAGTCACTACTACATATAGTCATGCGAAAAGAAAAGAGGTGGAGGAGTAAAAGGAGGAGGAGACACAGATATAGGCATGTCATGCCCTTCTAAAATCAAGAAAGGCTGGAGTAAAAATCTAAACTCACTCTACCAACACCCAGACGTCTTGACCAAAAAAATAAAAAAATAAATATCTTTAGGCGGGTCCATTCAGAACACTTTCCTTAGAAGACGTAGTGGTACCCCCGTTGGGAGTTGTGCCAAAAAATGAACCCAATACATTCAGACTAATCCACCATTTGTCATATCCAAGGGGTAGGTCAGTAAACTACAACATCGACGCGGAACCAAGTACAGTACTATGTACTGTACCTCCTTTGATGAGGCAATCAGGCGGGTCAAGAAGTTGGTAAGGGGCACCCTAATGGCCAAAACAGACATTGAGGGGGCATTCCGGTTACTACCTGTGCCTCCGAATAGTGTCCTCCCATTGGGCTGCTTCTGTGAAGGAGCATACTACATAGATCGCTGTTTGCCCATGGGGTGCTCCCTATCCTGCCCACTATTTGAGGCATTTAGTTGCTTCCTCGAATGTGTCGTCATGGACGTTTGTAAGACGGCACATGTTATCCATTACCTCGACGACTTCTTATGCCTGGGCCCAAAAGATTCACCACAGTGTGAAAACACGCGGTAGTCCACCTGTGAGAAGGAGAGAGCTGGAGGGAGAATGGACACCCCAGAGCCGAGGGGTTAGATTGAGAAAGAAAGAAGGTGGTGTAGCTTGCTTCATGGGTGGGGTACTCTGCTGAGTAGCAGAAATTGCTACTTGGCCCAAAAGGATTTCCTGGGCCAAATGCCATTAAAAAATAGTACTTAGGTAAACAGGCGGTGTAGATTGCTTCATGGGTGGGGTGCGCTGCTGACTTGCACCAAATTCTACTAGGCCCAAAAGGATTTTCTGGGCTAGATGCCGTTAAAAAATAGTACTTAGGTAAACAGGTGGTGTAGCTTGCTTCATGCTTGCTTCATCAAATTCTACTAGGCCCAAAAGGATTTCCTAAGCTAGATGCTGTTACAAAATAGTAGTTAGGTAAACAGGCGATGTAGCTTGCTTCATGGATGGGGTACTCTGCTGAGTAGCACAAAATGCTATTAGGTCCAAACGATTTCCTGGGCTAGATGCAGTTAAAAATTAGTAATTAGATCAACAGGCAGTGTAGCTTGCCTCATGGGTGGGGTACGCTGCTGAGTATCACTAAATTCTACTAGGCCCAAACGGATTTCCTGGGCTAGATGCTGTTACAAAATAGTAGTTAGGTAAACAGGCGGTGTAGCTTGCTTCATGGGTGAAGTACGCTGCTGAGCAGCACCAAATTCTACTAGGCCCAAAAGGATTTCCTGGGCTAGATGCCGTTACAAAATAGTAGTTAGGTAAACAGGCGGTGTAGCTTGCTTCATGGGTGGGGTACGCTGCTGAGTTGCACCAAGTTCTACTAGGCCCAAAAGGATTTCCTGGGCTAGATGCTGTTAAAAAATAGTACTTAGGTAAACAGGCGGTGTAGCTTGCTTCATGGGTGGGGTACGCTGCTTAGTAGCACCAAATTCTACTAGGCCCAAAAGGATTTCCTGGGCCAGATGCCGTTAAAAAATAGTACTTAGGTAAACAGGCGGTGTAATTTGCTTCATGGGTGGGATACTGTGCTGAGTTGCACAAATTCTATTAGGTACAAAACAATTTCCTGGGCTAGATGCAGTCACAAATTAGTAATTAGATCAACAGGTGATGTAGCTTGCTTCATGGGTGAAGTACGCTGCTGAGTAGCACCAAATTCTACTAGGCCCAAAATGATTTCCTGGGCTAGATGCCGTTACAAAATAGTAGTTAGGTAAACAGGCAGTGTAGCTTGCTTCATGGATGAAGTACACTGCTGAGTAGCACCAAATTCTATAAGGCCCAAAAGGATTTCCTGGGCTAGATGCAGTTACAAAATAGTAGTTAGGTAAACAGGCGGTGGGTGGCTGGGCTACTCTGCTGACTAGCAGACACTGAAGCTTTGGAGCAGACCTCTAAATCCCAGGCCATAGTATGAGGAAACAACTTTGCAGATGACCCCACCCACCTGGAATTGATGATGGCAACGTCATGTAAAACTCAGCAAGGGGACTAAATAAAAGAGTCTCCATTTTTTCCAAAAATTCAGGCACAGACACCACTTAAGTGGCATCAATTTCGCCATAGTTTTTTAAAACGGTTGGTGAGGGGATTTTCAAAAATCATCAAGCTTTTAGTCTCCCCAAGACTTGAAAAATGGCCTGAGCTCACCACTCACGCCTTGGAGATCTTGTCGTGCCCCGCATCCAGCGTTCTCTCTGAACGTGTGTTCAGCGCTGCTGGTGGTGTGCTGACAGATAAGCGCACGCGGCTGTCCAGTGACAATGTAGACAGACTAACGTTCATTAAGATGAACAAATCCTGGATCCGCAAGGACTTTTCTACCCCTGTGTCATCCTGGGGAGACTAAAAACTTGATGATTTTTGAAAATCACCTCACCAACCGTTTTAAAAAACTCTGGCGAAATTGATGCCACTTAAGTGGTGTCTGTGGCCAAATTTTTGGAAAAAATGGAGACTCTTTTTGGAGTCCCCTTGCTGTGTTTTACATGAAGTTGCCATCATTAATTCCAGGTGGGTGGGTTTGTCTGCAGAGTTGTTTACTCGTACTATGGCCTGAGATTCAGAGGTCTGCTCCAAAGCTTCAGTGTCTGCTAGTCAGCAGAGTAGCCCACCCATGAAGCAAGCTACATCGCCTGTTTATCTAAGTACTAATTTGTAACTGCATCTAGCCCACGAAATCCTTTTGGGCCTAGTAGCATTTTGTGCTACTCAGCAGAGTACCCCACCCATGAAGTAAGCTACACCGCCTGTTTACTTAAGTACTATTTTTTAATGGCATCTAGCCCAGGAAATCCTTTTGGGCCTAGTAGCATTTTGTGCTACTCAGCAGAGTATCCCACCTATGAAGCAAGCTACACCGCCTATTTATCTAAGTACTAAGTTTTAACTGCATCTAGCCTATGCAATACTTTGGGCCTACTGCAATTTCTGCTACTCAGTAGAGTACCCCATCCATGAAGCAAGCTATACCGCCTGTTTATCTAAGTACTAATTTTTATTTTATTTAATTTTTAACCAGGCATTCAAGCTTGAGGAGGCTAATTTGCATATTCCAGGTGCCTTCTGGGAAAAGCGAAGAGTCTCCCTAAGCTAGAAGATCGTTGGGTACAGTCGGGACCAGCTGCTTGGAAAGAATCACCAAACCAGGGATTCAAGCTTGAGGAGGCTAATTTGCATATTCCAGGTGCCTTCTGGGAAAAGCGAAGAGTCTCCCTAAGCTAGAAGATCGTTGGGTACAGTCGGGACCAGCTGCTTGGAAAGAATCACCAAACCAGGGATTCAAGCTTGAGGAGGCTAATTTGCATATTCCAGGTGCCTTCTGGGAAAAGCGAAGAGTCTCCCTAAGCTAGAAGATCGTTGGGTACAGTCGGGACCAGCTGCTTGGAAAGAATCACCAAACCAGGGATTCAAGCTTGAGGAGGCTAATTTGCATATTCCAGGTGCCTTCTGGGAAAAGCGAAGAGTCTCCCTAAGCTAGAAGATCGTTGGGTACAGTCGGGACCAGCTGCTTGGAAAGAATCACCAAACCAGGGATTCAAGCTTGAGGAGGCTAATTTGCATATTCCAGGTGCCTTCTGGGAAAAGCGAAGAGTCTCCCTAAGCTAGAAGATCGTTGGGTACAGTCGGGACCAGCTGCTTGGAAAGAGTCACCAAACCAGGGATTCAAGCTTGAGGAGGCTAATTTGCATATTCCAGGTGCCTTCTGGGAAAAGCGAAGAGTCTCCCTAAGTTAGAAGATCGTTGGGTACAGTCGGGACCAGCTGCTTGGAAAGAATCACCAAACCAGGGATTCAAGCTTGAGGAGGCTAATTTGCATATTCCAGGTGCCTTCTGGGAAAAGCGAAGAGTCTCCCTAAGCTAGAAGATCGTTGGGTACAGTCGGGACCAGCTGCTTGGAAAGAATCACCAAACCAGGGATTCAAGCTTGAGGAGGCTAATTTGCATATTCCAGGTGCCTTCTGGGAAAAGCGAAGAGTCTCCCTAAGCTAGAAGATCGTTGGGTACAGTCGGGACCAGCTGCTTGGAAAGAATCACAAAACCAGGGATTCAAGCTTGAGGAGGCTAATTTGCATATTCCAGGTGCCTTCTGGGAAAAGCGAAGAGTCTCCCTAAGCTAGAAGATCGTTGGGTACAGTCGGGACCAGCTGCTTGGAAAGAATCACCAAACCAGGGATTCAAGCTTAAGGAGGCTAATTTGCATATTCCAGGTGCCTTCTGGGAAAAGCGAAGAGTCTCCCTAAGCTAGAAGATCGTTGGGTACAGTCGGGACCAGCTGCTTGGAAAGAATCACCAAACCAGGGATTCAAGCTTGAGGAGGCTAATTTGCATATTCCAGGTGCCTTCTGGGAAAAGCGAAGAGTCTCCCTAAGCTTGAAGATCGTTGGGTACAGTCGGGACCAGCTGCTTGGAAAGAATCACCAAACCAGGGATTCAAGCTTGAGGAGGCTAATTTGCATATTCCAGGTGCCTTCTGGGAAAAGCGAAGAGTCTCCCTAAGCTAGAAGATCGTTGGGTACAGTCGGGACCAGCTGCTTGGAAAGAATCACCAAACCAGGGATTCAAGCTTGAGGAGGCTAATTTGCATATTCCAGGTGCCTTCTGGGAAAAGCGAAGAGTCTCCCTAAGCTAGAAGATCGTTGGGTACAGTCGGGACCAGCTGCTTGGAAAGAATCACCAAACCAGGGATTCAAGCTTGAGGAGGCTAATTTGCATATTCCAGGTGCCTTCTGGGAAAAGCGAAGAGTCTCCCTAAGCTAGAAGATCGTTGGGTACAGTCGGGACCAGCTGCTTGGAAAGAATCACCAAACCGCGCGCCGAATTTTTGCCTGTAGGACATTATTGCAAGAGAGCTTGGCTGAGTAGATTACACAAGAAGGAAAACACACAGCAAGTCAGCAGGATCTAGGAGCAACATGGCAGATGTGACAACCTACATGGTGAGCTGCAGCATGTGCTACATGTTCACAGATCGACCAGAAGAAGAATTAAATTTCACCTGTCAGAAGTGTAGACTAGTGGCCCTTTTAGAAGAAAAGGTGCGGGGTCTGGAAGAAAGAATAGCAACTTTGAAACTCATCAAAGAGAATGAAGACTTTCTAGACAGAACAGAAGCATCTCTACTGGTCACAGAAGGTGAAAAAAGTGTCAGAGAACCTCCAAAAGCAGATGAGTGGAAGCATGTGACCAAAAGAAGCAAGAAGACCATGAAGAAATCACCAACCACAAAACTGAAGAACCGATATCAAATCTTTGTAGAGGATGAAGATGGCACACCTAAGGATGAAGCAATACCAGCAAGCAAAAAAGAAAAGGGCACACAGCAACAAGTGACAGCAAAAAGTACAGCCAAGAAGCAACGAAGAGTGGTGGTGTTGGGAGACTCACTACTGAGAGGCACAGAAGCAGCCATCTGCAGACCGGACATAACTGCAAGAGAAGTATGCTGCCTTCCAGGTGCGATGATCAAGGATGTGACCGATAGGATACCAAAGCTCTTCAACTCCAAGGACGTCCACCCATTTCTTCTGATACATGTTGGCACCAATGACACGGCAAGGAAGGACCTACCGACAATCTGCAAGGACTTTGAAGAGTTGGGGAAGAAAGTAAAGGAACTGGATGCACAGGTAGTTTTTTCTTCTATCCTTCCAGTAGACGGGCATGGCACCAGGAGATGGAACAGGATCCTTGATGCAAACAACTGGCTAAGACGATGGTGCAGACAACAAGGATTCGGATTCCTGGACCACGGTGTGAATTACTTGTACGATGGACTCCTCGCCAGAGACGGACTACACCTCAACAAACCTGGGAAACACACATTCGCCAGAAGACTCGCTACACTCATCAGGAGGGCGTTAAACTAGAAGAAGAGGGGACGGGAAGAAAAACATTAGACTTGAACAAAGAAGATCCAGGAAAACATACTCAGAAGGGAGGTAAGAACATTTCTAAAACAATCCACAGCGAGGAGATTGGAACAAAACAAAATCCTCTAAACTGCATGCTCGCAAACGCCAGAAGCCTGACAAACAAGATGGAAGAACTAGAAGCAGAAATATCTACAGGTAACTTTGACATAGTGGGAATAACCGAGACATGGTTAGATGAAAGCTATGACTGGGCAGTTAACTTACAGGGTTACAGTCTGTTTAGAAAGGATCGTAAAAATCGGAGAGGAGGAGGGGTTTGTCTCTATGTAAAGTCTTGTCTAAAGTCCACTTTAAGGGAGGATATTAGCAAAGGAAATGAGGATGTCGAGTCCATATGGGTCGAAATTCATGGAGGGAAAAATGGTAACAAAATTCTCATTGGGGTCTGTTACAAACCCCCAAATATAACAGAAACCATGGAAAGTCTACTTCTAAAGCAGATAGATGAAGCTGCAACCCATAATGAGGTCCTGGTTATGGGGGACTTTAACTACCCGGATATTAACTGGGAAACAGAAACCTGTGAAACCCATAAAGGCAACAGGTTTCTGCTAATAACCAAGAAAAATTATCTTTCACAATTGGTGCAGAATCCAACCAGAGGAGCAGCACTTTTAGACCTAATACTATCTAATAGACCTGACAGAATAACAAATCTGCAGGTGGTCGGGCATCTAGGAAATAGCGACCACAATATTGTACAGTTTCACCTGTCTTTCACTAGGGGGACTTGTCAGGGAGTCACAAAAACACTGAACTTTAGGAAGGCAAAGTTTGACCAGCTTAGAGATGCCCTTAATCTGGTAGACTGGGACAATATCCTCAGAAATAAGAATACAGATAATAAATGGGAAATGTTTAAGAACATCCTAAATAGGCAGTGTAAGCGGTTTATACCTTGTGGGAATAAAAGGACTAGAAATAGGAAAAACCCAATGTGGCTAAACAAAGAAGTAAGACAGGCAATTAACAGTAAAAAGAAAGCATTTGCACTACTAAAGCAGGATGGCACCATTGAAGCTCTAAAAAACTATAGGGAGAAAAATACTTTATCTAAAAAACTAATTAAAGCTGCCAAAAAGGAAACAGAGAAGCACATTGCTAAGGAGAGTAAAACTAATCCCAAACTGTTCTTCAACTATATCAATAGTAAAAGAATAAAAACTGAAAATGTAGGCCCCTTAAAAAATAGTGAGGAAAGAATGGTTGTAGATGACGAGGAAAAAGCTAACATATTAAACACCTTCTTCTCCACGGTATTCACGGTGGAAAATGAAATGCTAGGTGAAATCCCAAGAAACAATGAAAACCCTATATTAAGGGTCACCAATCTAACCCAAGAAGAGGTGCGAAACCGGCTAAATAAGATTAAAATAGATAAATCTCCGGGTCCGGATGGTATACACCCACGAGTACTAAGAGAACTAAGTAATGTAACAGATAAACCATTATTTCTTATTTTTAGGGACTCTATAGCAACGGGGTCTGTTCCGCAGGATTGGCGCATAGCAAATGTGGTGCCAATATTCAAAAAGGGCTCTAAAAGTGAACCTGGAAATTATAGGCCAGTAAGTCTAACCTCTATTGTTGGTAAAATATTTGAAGGGTTTCTGAGGGATGTTACTCTGGATTATCTCAATGAGAATAACTGTGTAACTCCATATCAGCATGGGTTTATGAGAAATCGCTCCTGTCAAACCAATCTAATCAGTTTTTATGAAGAGGTAAGCTATAGGCTGGACCACGGTGAGTCATTGGACGTGGTATATCTCGATTTTTCCAAAGCGTTTGATACCGTGCCGCACAAGAGGTTGGTACACAAAATGAGAATGCTTGGTCTGGGGGAAATTGTGTGTAAATGGGTTAGTAACTGGCTTAGTGATAGAAAGCAGAGGGTGGTTATAAATGGTATAGTCTCTAACTGGGTCGCTGTGACCAGTGGGGTACCGCAGGGGTCAGTATTGGGACCTGTTCTCTTCAACATATTCATTAATGATCTGGTAGAAGGTTTACACAGTAAAATATCGATATTTGCAGATGATACAAAACTATGTAAAGCAGTTAATACAAGAGAAGATAGTATTCTGCTACAGATGGATCTGGATAAGTTGGAAACTTGGGCTGAAAGGTGGCAGATGAGGTTTAACAATGATAAATGTAAGGTTATACACATGGGAAGAAGGAATCAATATCACCATTACACACTGAATGGGAAACCACTGGGTAAATCTGACAGGGAGAAGGACTTGGGGATCCTAGTTAATGATAAACTTACCTGGAGCAGCCAGTGCCAGGCAGCAGCTGCCAAGGCAAACAGGATCATGGGGTGCATTAAAAGAGGTCTGGATACACATGATGAGAGCATTATACTGCCTCTGTACAAATCCCTAGTTAGACCGCACATGGAGTACTGTGTCCAGTTTTGGGCACCGGTGCTCAGGAAGGATATAATGGAACTAGAGAGAGTACAAAGGAGGGCAACAAAATTAATAAAGGGGATGGGAGAACTACAATACCCAGATAGATTAGCGAAACTAGGATTATTTAGTCTAGAAAAAAGACGACTGAGGGGCGATCTAATAACCATGTATAAGTATATAAGGGGACAATACAAATATCTCGCTGAGGATCTGTTTATACCAAGGAAGGTGACGGGCACAAGGGGGCATTCTTTGCGTCTGGAGGAGAGAAGGTTTTTCCACCAACATAGAAGAGGATTCTTTACTGTTAGGGCAGTGAGAATCTGGAATTGCTTGCCTGAGGAGGTGGTGATGGCGAACTCAGTCGAGGGGTTCAAGAGAGGCCTGGATGTCTTCCTGGAGCAGAACAATATTGTATCATACAATTAGGTTCTGTAGAAGGACGTAGATCTGGGGATTTATTATGATGGAATATAGGCTGAACTGGATGGACAAATGTCTTTTTTCGGCCTTACTAACTATGTTACTATGTTACTCTGTAACTGCATCTAGCCCAGGAAATCATTTTGGGCCTAGTAGCAATTTCTGCTACTCAGCAGAGTACACCACCCATGAAACAATCTACACCACCTGTTTATCTAATTACTAAGTTTTAACTGCATCTAGCCAAGGAAATCCTTTTGGGCCTAGTAGCATTTTGTTCTACTCAGCAGAGTATACCACCCATGAAGCAAGCTACATCGCCTGTTTATCTAAGTACTAATTTTTAACTGCATCTAGCCCAGGAAATCATTTTGGGCCTAGTAGAATTTTGTGCTACACAGCAGAGTACCCCACCCATGAAGCAAGCTACACCGCCTGTTTATCTATGTACTAATCTTTAACTGCACCTAGCCCAGGAAATCATTTTGGGCCTAGTAGCAATTTCTGCTACTCGGCAGAGTACACCACCCATGAAGCAAGCTACACCGCCTGTTTATCTAATTACTAATTTTTAACTGCATCTAGCCCAGGAAATCCTTTTGGGCCTAGTAGCATTTTGTGCTACTCAGCAGAGTACACCACCCATGAATAATGTTCTACAATAGAAAACCCCCCCATAAAAAATAGATACTTTATTAGATAACAATAATTGAAAAAATAAGGATAAAAACCTGAAAACCCTATCTTATACGAAAGTCCTCCAGGGGAGAAGAATATAATCCCCTACAGTAATTCCTAATGATTGCTGGTAGAATGCCCCACACAAAAAAATATAGATATCAAGACATAAACGTGATGAAACAATTGTGATATCAAATAGCAGCTATAAGGGTGTATGGATATAAGTGAAAATATCCCTACAAGCTACAAAAAATAATCCTAAAGACTGATACTACCTAGATGCGGAGGTTGGCACCCTAGGAGAAGTAACGAGAATGGCGCCCCCGCTCGTACGACGACTATCCCTGGTCTCCTACCTTCTCCCTATAAGAGATAGGTAAAGAAACAGAAGGCCAGATGGCTGGAAATAATGTGTGGAAATATGTGATACCAATTATACAGCAACTCCGGCCCTCCCCTCCAATGTGATGTAAGGCCCAAGGATAGAAGAACTACCTATGATATCACTATATATACCAATGATAACAAATTGAAACTACAGGACATACAAAATAAACCAGCACTGTTGTTGGCTGACCGATAATCTCATATGAATGATCCGCAACCAATGCTAATTTGGACTGACTAATAATATACAGAATACATATACCATATATATATATAACAAAGCGCCACCACATATACCTAGATAAATGATAAATAAATAAATTCAGCAAAGTGGATAATGCAGTTAATACAAAATATAATCAAAATAGTAATAATACTCATCTGCTGCATTCAATCGTCCACAGCTGATGGTAAATCCAGATATAGTGGCTCAAAACATGATGACTAGGCGAACAAAACCTCCAAAACACCTCTCGACGCGTTTCCCCCACATAGTTGGGTTCATCAGGAGAGACAAGATAGCGACATGGCAGTATAAAGTTATAAAGATAGAGCTTTTTAAGGTGTTTTCTATGTGTTTTCTATGTGTTTGTATGTGTTTGTGTTTGCCTGCCTTTGGTTTCAATGGGGTTCGACGGTGTTCGCCCCAATTCGACAAACCTAACCAAACTCGAACACTAGGGGGGTGGCTCAACACTAATCAACACATCCCATTATTCCTCCCACTGCTGTAATAAATATATATGTAAAAGAAATACTTGATTATATTTTATTTCTGCCACATTACAGCATTAATGGCCTAGAATTTGGCAGACCAGTGGATTACATTCTTGAACAAACATTCTTGAATACATTTCCATCAATAGTGTTTTGTCACAGGTTTGCTAATTCTTAATCAGAATACATTATAGGCACATCTGAGGCTAGCTTATTATATCATTGTATCCTACACTTGTTGAGCTAGAAGTCTTTTTCCTAGAAAAAAAGAACTGTTCCCTTTCAGTGGTCTCTCATGTGGGAAAAGATTCTTTGAAAGATCTAAAAATAGTTTCTGTCTGTCAATGAAGGCAGTCAGCGGCAGTCCTACAGTCAGACTTCTACGGAGACTGAGATTCTGTGGAGAAGTGCGAATGTTTATCTCAGGCTTACTGCTTGTAATGATACGCTCTACAAAGTGGAGCAGAATTCTTCATCTTGTTTGCCATTAAAATAGGTCACAAAGCAACTTGAGACGATCTCTCAAATGCAAGCATTTCTATATACACATGTAAATATCCCCAGGACTCCAGTTGAAACTGATCTTACCTTTCTTGGGCTCATAAACAATGCTACATGCAGTATATTTGTCATATTAGACATATTCTTCTTACAATCTTTTATTAAATTAAATGGACAAGACTATTGTAGAATATTGTTGGTATAAGTGCGATACATAGGTATGAATTCACACTGTGGCCATTTAACAAAACAACTATCCTACCAATTATATGAAAGGGGAGTATATGACTAGGCCAACCAAAGAAGAAACAAAACCTACCCCTAAAACCATAAATCTTTATTATAAATTACGTACAATACCACAATATAAAAAGTAAAAATCAATCAAAACACATCCCTATAGGGACCCTCCAGGGAATAGAGGTACAGCTTATGTTCAACGTACTCTCTGTAGAGATTGGTAATAGTGCCCAAAAAAACTCAAATAGAAAAAAAGAAAAAAATGTGGAAAAGAAAAATAAAAAATTATCAAAAATGAAACAATCAAAAATTGAAAAAAAAAAAAAAAGAGAGGAGCTTCTTGGATACAATATGCCTCTACTAGCCCTAATAGGCCCTAGAATCTGTTATCCTTCCTAACAGCGGAGGTTGGCACCCTATAATGCGATGTGGCGCCCCCGCTCCACCGCGGCTCTCCCTTCTATCCCTGGGTAGTCCCTAGAAACTAGTAAACACAGACAAAACAAACAAATATGGATCAATTTAGATCCATAGAAAACACAATGGATACACCTCTATATGTCCTCACAGTAGACTACCATTATTCTGTCCAGAAATACTTTGAATGGTTATATCGTGGAGTCTTGGCTAAATATACCCATCTGAACCAGCACGTCAGCCTCTAGGTCTCCAATAGAGTTTTTGAACACAAGTCCTAACTGTAATAGGCTGTACTGACTCTATGCTGTCCTACTAATAGTACAGGTAAATATACAAGTAAATATGCAAAAGACTGTACTCATGTAAGGACAGCTAGCTGTATGATATAGATATGTAAACGTATACTCATACAAAAAATATATGTGAAAAAAATGTAACCACAATAGATCCAAGTGACCTTAATAGATACACTGTTTACATTAACATGACTCCACGTATAATCAGAACATATAAAAGTGCTTCATGTGCTGCATAAGTAGCATATAATCTTATAGCTCATCAATGTCACTTAGCTCATTGTTGCTAGGCATTCCCTTCCGACAGCCATGCAGATGCATTGGCTCACACACTGTCCCGACACGTTTCTCCCCCGCACTGTCATGAACGGGGGTTCATCAGGGGACCTCAAATATTATCAGTCCTTAATAGGCCATAGAGCTGAAGACAGACGTAATAGTCCTGTCTGGTAAGAGTCTGTGCCGAGTGCTTTACTAACCTCTCTCTTATAAGGTGGGATACTACAGTCTCCACCCACCTTCATTAGGCTGAGCGTCCTCTCATGCCGGACTCCATCATGCACGTGTTGTGCTGTGTCCGGAAACACACACGCTGCCATTGCTGATGATGTCACGCGCATTCAGTGGAACGCATATGCGCTTCACCTAGTGCGCAGCCGCAGAGAAGTCCTGCCGCCTCCCGGAGTCGGACGCCTTCCTAGCTGCTCCCGCCTCCTGCTCATTGCGCAGGTGCACGCGCCCTCACATCTCTCCGTGTGTTTAATTCAAAATATTACTCTGGTAAATGCACTGGTGCCTCTAAACCAATAACGGTGCCCTGCCACCGATGTGGCTGCATAATTAACTGTTAATGCACGATATATAATAGAGAGAGGTAGTAGATAAACACTCGCTAAGTGGAAGTTTTATTTCAACATACATATTGTGCCAGCATAATTGCCATTAAACAATCTAATATACTAGACATCCACTTCACAAACGGATGCGAACCAGGGGTCATTCTACCAACTGGCAATAATCAAAAACCTAATAGGTATCCGGCTATATTGTTTTCTTGCATGGGAAATATATTGTAACCATAACCTGCTAGATAAAACTTGAGAAGGTTAACTGTTCATTAATACCTTTCGGCTGGACAGTGTCCATCCAGAATATCCACCTCGTCTCTCTTTGTAGGATTTTTTTATCCCAATCCCCTTGACGGACAGATGGTTCCACCACTTCAATTGTCCTAAATGCAACGGACCCCAGATCTCCCCCATGATGCATATTTACATGGCGCGCCAACGATGTGTCTCTCTTGTGGATATTTTGGATGGACACTGTCCAGCCGAAAGGTATTAATGAACAGTTAACCTTCTCAAGTTTTATCTAGCAGGTTATGGTTACAATATATTTCCCATGCAAGAAAACAATATAGCCGGATACCTATTAGGTTTTTGATTATTGCCAGTTGGTAGAATGACCCCTGGTTCGCATCCGTTTGTGAAGTGGATGTCTAGTATATTAGATTGTTTAATGGCAATTATGCTGGCACAATATGTATGTTGAAATAAAACTTCCACTTAGCGAGTGTTTATCTACTACCTCTCTCTATTATATATCGTGCATTAACAGTTAATTATGCAGCCACATCGGTGGCAGGGCACCGTTATTGGTTTAGAGGCACCAGTGCATTTACCAGAGTAATATTTTGAATTAAACACACGGAGAGATGTGAGGGCGCGTGCACCTGCGCAATGAGCAGGAGGCGGGAGCAGCTAGGAAGGCGTCCGACTCCGGGAGGCGGCAGGACTTCTCTGCGGCTGCGCACTAGGTGAAGCGCATATGCGTTCCACTGAATGCGCGTGACATCATCAGCAATGGCAGCGTGTGTGTTTCCGGACACAGCACAACACGTGCATGATGGAGTCCGGCATGAGAGGACGCTCAGCCTAATGAAGGTGGGTGGAGACTGTAGTATCCCACCTTATAAGAGAGAGGTTAGTAAAGCACTCGGCACAGACTCTTACCAGACAGGACTATTACGTCTGTCTTCAGCTCTATGGCCTATTAAGGACTGATAATATTTGAGGTCCCCTGATGAACCCCCGTTCATGACAGTGCGGGGGAGAAACGTGTCGGGACAGTGTGTGAGCCAATGCATCTGCATGGCTGTCGGAAGGGAATGCCTAGCAACAATGAGCTAAGTGACATTGATGAGCTATAAGATTATATGCTACTTATGCAGCACATGAAGCACTTTTATATGTTCTGATTATACGTGGAGTCATGTTAATGTAAACAGTGTATCTATTAAGGTCACTTGGATCTATTGTGGTTACATTTTTTTCACATATATTTTTTGTATGAGTATACGTTTACATATCTATATCATACAGCTAGCTGTCCTTACATGAGTACAGTCTTTTGCATATTTACTTGTATATTTACCTGTACTATTAGTAGGACAGCATAGAGTCAGTACAGCCTATTACAGTTAGGACTTGTGTTCAAAAACTCTATTGGAGACCTAGAGGCTGACGTGCTGGTTCAGATGGGTATATTTAGCCAAGACTCCACGATATAACCATTCAAAGTATTTCTGGACAGAATAATGGTAGTCTACTGTGAGGACATATAGAGGTGTATCCATTGTGTTTTCTATGGATCTAAATTGATCCATATTTGTTTGTTTTGTCTGTGTTTACTAGTTTTCTAGGGACTACCCAGGGATAGAAGGGAGAGCCGCGGTGGAGCGGGGGCGCCACATCGCATTATAGGTTGCCAACCTCCGCTGTTAGGAAGGATAACAGATTCTAGGGCCTATTAGGGCTAGTAGAGGCATATTGGATCCGAGAAGCGCCTCTCTTTTTTTTTTTTTTTTCAATTTTTGATTGTTTCATTTTTGATAATTTTTTATTTTCTTTTCCACATTTTTTTCTTTTTTTCTATTTGAGTTTTTTTGGGCACTATTACCAATCTCTACAGAGAGTACGTTGAACATAAGCTGTACCTCTATTCCCTGGAGGGTCCCTATAGGGATGTGTTTTGATTGATTTTTACTTTTTATATTGTGGTATTGTACGTAATTTATAATAAAGATTTATGGTTTTAGGGGTAGGTTTTGTTTCCATTTAACAGAACCTAAGATTAAAACAAAATGAGCAAATACCCTGTAGTAATTAACCCCTTTACCCCCAAGGGTGGTTTGCACGTTAATGACCAGGCCAATTTTTACAATTCTGACCACTGTCCCTTTATGAGGTTATAACTCCGAAACGCTTCAACGGATCCTGGTGATTCTGACATTGTTTTCTCGTGACATATTGTACTTCATGATAGTGGTAAAATTTCTTTGATAGTACCTGCGTTTATTTGTGAAAAAAACGGAAATTTGGCGAAAATTTTGAAAATTTCGCAATTTTCAAACTTTGAATTTTTATGCAATTAAATCACAGAGATATGTCACACAAAATACTTAATAAGTAACATTTCCCACATGTCTCCTTTACATCAGCATAATTTTGGAACCAATTTTTTTTTTTGTTAGGGAGTTACAAGGGTTAAAAGTTGACCAGCAATTTCTCATTTTTACAACACCATTTTTTTTTAGGGACCACGTCTCATTTGAAGTCATTTTGAGGGGTCTATATGATAGAAAATGCCCAAGTGTGACACCATTCTAAAAACTGCACCCCTCAAGGTGCTCAAAACCACATTCAAGAAGTTTATTAACCCTTCAGGTGTTTAATAGGAATTTTTGGAATGTTTAAATAAAAATGAACATTTAACTTTTTTACACAAAAAATTTACTTCAGCTCCAATTTGTTTTATTTTACCAAGGGTAACAGGAGAAATTGGACCCAAAAAGTTGTTGTCCAATTTGTCCTGAGTACGCTGATACCCCATATGTGGCAGTAAACCACTGTTTGGGCGCATGGGAGAGCTCGGAAGGGAAGGAGCGCTATTTGACTTTTCAATGCAAACTTGACAGGAATTGAGATGGGACGCCATGTTGCGTTTGGAGAGCCACTGATGTGCCTAAACATTGAAACCCCCCACAAGTGACACCATTTTGGAAAGTAGACCCCCTAAGGAACTTATCTGGATGTGTGGTGAGCACTTTGACCCACCAAGTGCTTCACAGAAGTTTATAATGCAGAACCGTAAAAATAAAAAATCATATTTTTTCACAAAAATTATATTTTTGCCCCCAATTTTTTATTTTTCCAAGGGTAAGAGAAGAAATTGGACCTCAAAAGTTGTTGTCCAATTTGTCCTGAGTACGCTGATACCCCATATGTGGCAGTAAACCACTGTTTGGGCGCATGGGAGAGCTCGGAAGGGAAGGAGCGCAGTTTGACTTTTCAATGCAAAATTGACAGAAATTGAGATGGGACGCCATGTTGCGTTTGGAGAGCCACTGATGTGCCTAAACATTGAAACCCCCCACAAGTGACACCATTTTGGAAAGTAGACCCCCTAAGGAACTTATCTAGAGGTGTGGTGAGCACTTTGACCCACCAAGTGCTTCACAGAAGTTTATAATGCAGAACCGTAAAAATAAAAAATCATATTTTTTCACAAAAATTATATTTTTGCCCCCAATTTTTTATTTTTCCAAGGGTAAGAGAAGAAATTGGACCTCAAAAGTTGTTGTCCAATTTGTCCCGAGTACGCTGATACCCCATATGTGGCAGTAAACCACTGTTTGGGCGCATGGGAGAGCTCGGAAGGGAAGGAGCGCCGTTTGACTTTTCAATGCAAAATTGACAGGAATTGAGATGGGACGCCATGTTGCGTTTGGAGAGCCACTGATGTGCCTAAACATTGAAACCCCCCACAAGTGACACCATTTTGGAAAGTAGACCCCCTAAGGAACTTATCTGGATGTGTGGTGAGCACTTTGACCCACCAAGGGCTTCACAGAAGTTTATAATGCAGAGCCATAAAAATAAAACAAAATTTTTTTCCCACAAAAATTATTTTTTAGCCCCCAGTTTTGTATTTTCCCTAGGGTAAGAGGAGAAATTGGACCACAAAAGTTGTTGTCCAATTTGTCCTGAGTACGCTGATACCCCATATGTGGGGGGGAACCACCGTTTGGGCGCATGGGAGGGTTCGGAAGGGAAGGAGCGCCATTTGGAATGCAGACTTAGATGGAATGGTCTGCAGGCGTCACATTGCGTTTGCAGAGCCCCTAATGTACCTAAACAGTAGAAACCCCCCACAAGTGACACCATTTTGGAAAGTAGACCCCCTAAGGAACTCATCTTGATGTGTTGTGAGAGCTTTGAACCCCCAAGTATTTCACTACAGTTTATAACGCAGAGCCATGCAAATAAAAAATATTTTTTTTTCCACAAAAATTATATTTTAGCCCCCAGTTTTGTATTTTTCCAAGGTTAGCAGGAGAAATTGGACCCTAAATGTTGTTGTCCAATTTGTCCTGAGTACGCTGATACCCGATATGTGGGGGGGAACCACCGTTTGGGCGCATGGCAGGGCTCGGAAGGGAAGGAGCATCATTTGGAATGCAGACTTAGATGGATTGGTCTGCAGGCGTCACATTGCGTTTGCAGAGCCCCTAATGTACCTAAACAGTAGAAACCCCCCACAAGTGACCCCATATTGGAAACTAGACCCCTCAATGAACTTATCTAGATGTGTTGTGAGAACTTTGAACCCCCAAGTGTTTCACTACAGTTTATAACGCAGAGCCGTGAAAATAAAAAATCTTTTTGTTTTCCCACAAAAATTATTTTTTAGCCCCCAGTTTTGTATTTTCCCAAGGGTAACAGGAGAAATTGGTCCACAAAAGTTGTTGTCCAATTTGTCCTGAGTACGCTGATACCCCATATGTTGGGGTAAACCCCTGTTTGGGCACACAGGAGAGCTCGGAAGGGAAGGAGCACTGTTTTACTTTTTCAACGCAGAATTGGCTGGAATTGAGATCGGACGCCATGTCGTGTTTGGAGAGCCCCTGATGTGCCGAAACAGTGGAAACCCCCCAATTATAACTGAAACCCTAATCTAAACACACCCCTAACCCTAATTCCAACGGTAACCCTAACCACACCTCTAACCCTGACACACCCCTAACCCTAATCCCAACCCTATTCCCAACTGTAAATGTAATCTAAACCCTAACCCTAACTTTAGCCCCAACCCTAACTGTAGCCCCAACCCTAACCCTAACCCTAACCCTAGCCCTAACCCTAGCCCTAACCCTAGCCCTAACCCTAGCCCTAACCCTAGCCCTAACCCTAGCCCTAGCCCTAGCCCTAACCCTAGCCCTAACCCTAGCCCTAACCCTAGCCCTAACCCTAGCCCTAACCCTAACCCTAGCCCTAACCCTAGCCCTAACCCTAGCCCTAACCCTAGCCCTAGCCCTAACCCTAGCCCTAACCCTAGCCCTAATGGGAAAATGGAAATAAATACATTTTTTTTTATTTTTCCCTAACTAAGGGGGTGATGAAGGGGGGTTTGATTTACTTTTATAGCGAGTTTTTTAGCGGATTTTTATGATTGGCAGCCGTCACACACTGAAAGACCCTTTTTATTGCAAAAAATATTTTTTGCAATACCACATTTTGAGAGCTATAATTTTTCCATATTTTGGTCCACAGAGTCATGTGAGGTCTTGTTTTTTGCGGGACGAGTTGACGTTTTTATTGAAAACATTTTTGGGCACGTGACATTTTTTTATCGCTTTTTATTCCGATTTTTGTGAGGAAGAATGACCAAAAGCCAGCTATTCATGAATTTCTATTGGGGGAGGCGTTTATACCGTTCCGCGTTTGGTAAAATTGATAAATCAGTTTTATTCTTCGGGTCAGTACGATTACAGCGACACCTCATTTATATCATTTTTTTATGGTTTGGTGCTTTTATACGATAAAAACTATTTTACAGAAAAAATAATTATTTTTGCATCGCTTTATTCTCAGGACTATAACTTTTTTATTTTTTTGCTGATGATGCTGTATGGCGGCTCTTTTTTTGCGGGACAATATGACGCTTTCAGCGGTACCATGGTTATTTATATCTGTCCTTTTGATCGCGTGTTATTCCACTTTTTGTTCGGCGGTATGATAATAAAGCGTTGTTTTTTGCCTCGTTTTTTTTTTTTTTTTCTTACGGTGTTTACTGAAGGGGTTAACTAGTGGGCCAGTTTTATAGGTCGGGCCGTTACGGACGCGGCGATACTAAATATGTGTACTTTTATTGGTTTTTTTTTTTTATTTAGATGAAGAAATGTATTTATGGGAATAATATTTTTTTTTTTTTTCATTATTTTGGAATATTTTTTTTTATTTTTTTTACACATTTGGAAATTTTTTTTTTTACTTTTTTACTTTGTCCCAGGGGGGGACATCACAGATCAGTGATCTGACAGTTTGCACAGCACTCTGTCAGATCACTGATCTGACGTGCAGCGCTGCAGCCTTCACAGTGCCTGCTCTGAGCAGGCTCTGTGAAGCCACCTCCCTCCCTGCAGGACCCGGATCCGCGGCCATCTTGGATCCGGGGCTCGAGCAGGGAGGGAGGTGAGGAGACCCTCGCAGCAACGCGATCACATCGCGTTGCTGCGGGGGGCTCAGGGAAGCCCGCAGGGAGCCCCCTCCCTGCGCGGTGCTTCCCTGCACCGCCGGCACATCGCGATCATCTTTGATCGCGGTGTGCCAGGGGTTAATGTGCCGGGGGCGGTCCGTGACCGCTCCTGGCACATAGTGCCGGATGTCAGCTGCGATAAGCAGCTGACACCCGGCCGCGATCGGCCGCGCTCCCCCCGTGAGCGCGGCCGATCGGCTATGACGTACTATCCCGTCCAGGGTCAGATAAGCCCAGGGCACCTCGACGGGATAGTACGTCTAAGGTCACAGAGGGGTTAATTAAATAGTAAATGTAAATAATATAGGGTAATTAGTTAACATTGTCTTGATCAAGAATGCTTTTTTGTGTTGTTCATTTTGTTTATATAACTTTCCACAGGCAAGTTAGGTACGATCCTGATTGGGGTACACGTTGTCGTGAGGGGATGACTTTTATGATTTTTGATCAAAACAATGTTAGCAAAGTACCCTATGTTATTTATATGTACTATTACTAATTATTTACATGCTATGGGGTATTTGTTCATTTTGTTTTTATCTTAGGTTCTAATGTAGAATATTTAATATCATGCAAGGCAGTCTGGATTAAAGATTTTTTTTTTGCTGCTGCTGACATTTATATCATGTCCACAAGAAAGCTGGTGGTCAAACTCTGCATCTTCACCTATCAGAAGAATGACCCACAATGGTCTTGATAATTATAAACTGAAGAACAATTTTAAAATGTGTGCAGCTCAATGATTTGAAGCCTATGGGAGCCAGTATCTCATATATCAAGCTGCTGTTGTCTTCTTGGGATTGCTAAATAAATGGATATTGTGGGATTGTATTCTACCAATTTATTGTGGATGTTCCATAAATGTCTGTAGTATGAATTCTTAAAACACTTCTACCCAGGGGCTGGATCTAATGTCCATTAAACTGCTCTGATTTCATTTTTCAATCTTTAACCCCTTAATGACCAGAGGTATTTTTGGTTTTACATTTTCATTTTTTGCCCCCCTTCTTCCCAAAGCCATAACTTTTTTATTTTTTCATTAAAATGGCCATGGGGGTGGCTTGCTTTTTGTGGGTTGAGTTGTACTTTTGAACGACAGTATTGGTTTTACCATGTCGTGTACTCGAAAACGAGAAAAACATTCCAAGTGCTGTGACATTGCAAAAAAAGTGCAATCCCACAGTTGATTTTGTAGGGGAAATAAGTATTTGATCCCTTGATGATTTTGTAAGTTTGCCCACTGACAAAGACATTAACAGTCTATAATTTTAAGGGTAGGTTAATTTTAACATTGAGAGAGAATATCAAAAATAAAATCCAGAAAATCACATTGTATAAATTATATACATTTATTTGCATTTTGCAGAGCGAAATAAATATTTGATCCCTCTGGCAAAGAAGACTTAATACTTGGTGGCAATACCCTTGTTGGCAAGCACAGCAGTCAGACGTTTATTGTAGTTGATGATGAGGTTTGCGCACATGTCAGGAGGAATTTTGGTCCACTCCTCTTTGCAGATCTTCTTTAAATCATTAAGATTTTGAGGCTGTTGCTTGGCAACTTAGAGCTTCAACTCCATCCATAAGTTTTCTATGGCATTAAGGTCTGGAGACTGGCTAGGCCACTCCATAACCTTATTGTTCTTCTTTTTGAGCCACTCCTTTGTTGGCTTGGCTGTATGTTTTGGGTCATTGTATTGCTGGAAGACCCAGCCACAACCCATTTTTAATGTCCTGGCGGAGGAAAGGAGGAGGTCACCCTGGATTTTATGGTGCATGGCTCCATCCTTTCTCCCATTGATGCAGTGAAATAGTCCTGTACCCTTAGTAGAGGAACACCCCAAAACATAATGTTTCCACCTCCTTGCTTGACAGTGAGGATGGTGTTATTTGGGTCATAGGCAGCATTTCTCTTCCTCCAAACACGGCAAGTTGAGTTAATGCCAAATACCTCAATTTTTATCTCATCCTGACCACAGCACCTTCTCCCAATCACTCACAGAATCATCCAGGTGTTCATTGACAAATTTCAGATGGGCCTGCACATGTGCCTTCTTGAGCAGGGGGACATTAAGAAGTTTCCCTGTGTAGTTTTAGGCTGATCTCTTACCTTCCTCATGATCAAGGATATCCTATGAGGTGAGATTTTGTATGGTGCCCCAGATCAATGTCGATTGACACTCATTTTGTAGTTCTTCCATTTTCTTACTACTGCACTAAAAATTGTCTCCTTCTCACCCAGCGTCTTATGGTTTTGTAGCCCATTCCAGCTTTGTGCAGGTCTATGATCTTGTCCCTAACATTCTTATAAAGCTCTTTGGCCTTGCCCATGTTGTAGAGGTTAAAGTGTGACTGATTAATTGAGTCTGTGGACAGCAGTCTTTTATAAATGTGACTAATCAAGACAGCTGTCTTTAATGCAGGTAACAAGTTGATTAGGAGCATCTAACTGGTCTGTAGGAGTCAGAACGCTTAATGGTTGCTAGGGGATCAAATACTTTCTCACTGCAAAATGCTAATAAATTTATATAATTTATACAAATTATTGCTGGATTTTATTTTTGATATTCTATCTCTCAATGTTAAAATTAACCTACCTTTAAAATTATGGATTGTTCATGTCTTTGTCAGTGGGCAAACTTACAAAATCAGCAAGGGATCAAATTCTTATTCCTCCCCACTGTATATATATATATACAGTCATGGCCAAAAGTATTAACACCCCTGCAATTCTGTCAGATAATACTCAGTTTCTTCCTGAAAATGAGTGCAATCACAAATTCTTTGGTATTATTATCTTCATTTAATTTGTCTTAAATGAAAAAACACAAAAGAGAATGAAGCAAAAAGCAAAACATTGATCATTTCACACAAAACTCCAAAAATGGGCCAGACAAAAGTATTGGCACCCTCAGCTTAATACTTGGTTGCACAACCTTTACCCAAAATAACTGCGACCAACCGCTTCGGGTAACCATCAATGAGTTTCTTACAATGCTCTGCTGGAATTTTAGATCATTCTTCTTTGGCAAAGTGCTCCAGGTCCCTGATACTTGAAGGGTGCCTTCTCCAAAGTGCCATTTTTAGATCTCTCCACAGGTATTTTATGGGATTCAGGTCTGGACTCATTGCTGGCCACCTTAGAAGTCTCCAGTGCTTTCTCTCAAACCATTTTCTAGTGCTTTTTGAAGTGTGTTTTGGGTCATTGTCCTGCTGGAAGACCCATGACCTATGAGGGAGACCCAGCTTTCTCACACTGGGCCCTACATTATGCTGCAAAATTTGTTGGTAGTCTTCAGATTTCATAATGCCATGCACACGGTCAAGCAGTCCATTGCCAGAGGCAGCAAAGCAACCCCAAAACATCAGGAACCTCCGCCATGTTTGACTGTAGGGACAGTGTTCTTTTCTTTGAACGCCTCTTTTTTTCTCCTGTAAACTCTATGTTGATGACTTTGCCCAAAAAGCTCTACTTTTGTCTCATCTGACCAGAGAACATTCCAAAACGTTTTAGGCTTTTCAGGTTAGTTTTGGCAAAGTCCAGCCTGGCTTTTTTATGTCTCGGGGTAAGAAGTGGGGTCTTCCTGGGTCTCCTACCATACAGTCCCTTTTCATTCAGATGCCGACGGATAGTACGGGTTGACACTGTTGTACCCTCGGACTGCAGGGCAGCTTGAACTTGTTTGGATGTTAGTTGACAAATTAAATGAAGATAATAATACCAAAGAATTTGTGATTGCAATCATTTTCAGGAAGAAAGTGAGTATT
Organism: Ranitomeya imitator; assembly: GCF_032444005.1. NCBI lineage: Eukaryota > Metazoa > Chordata > Amphibia > Anura > Dendrobatidae > Ranitomeya > Ranitomeya imitator. The sequence continues at coordinate 121,395,614 of NC_091287.1, forward strand.
ATCTGACAGAATTGCAGGGGTGTTAATACTTTTGGCCATGACTATATATATAATATATAATATTGATTATACAGTAGATTTGTAAATGCAGTTCTTTGCTTTAATGCAGCTAGTAATTCAGAACTTGTACAACATAGCTTTTCCAGGCTATTATTGGATAGGTTATCGGTACTAGACTCGTTGGAGTCTGAGACTCGGCGCCTACATTTTTAAGCTCTGATGAGCGTGTGGGGCATCCAGATGTAAGCAGTGAAAGGAGCCGAACAGCTCCATTCACTGTTGTAGTTTGAATAGTAGCTGAACTACAGTACATGAGAACAGATACCACACAGGGATCTTGGCTGTGCTGATCAGCTGCGTTTACTGTGTACATCCTGCCCGTAGAGCTGAAAATAGATAAATCATGCTAAAGAAAAGGTTATTGTCACCTTTCACACTCACTCATCCACTTACCTATTATAAAGGAAGGCAATGAACTAAGTGCACCCCACATGCGGTCACACATCCACACCACGCCTCTTGTTTCTACCACTCACCGTTTTGATATGCCAGTAAGATTCCTGCGCTGAGTGACACACTAAGAAACACGCACACCTAAAGGTTAATTGTTCTTCTTGCGCTCTGGCATATACAGGGTTACAGAACCAGGCTATACTTTCCCTCTTTGAGGTTGTGGGTACATTTAGATCAGCAAGGAGCAAACTTACAAACTTATTACATTTTACATTTAATATACGAAAACATACGGAGCTTACAGAAATGACTAAAAAGATGAATTATTAAAAACACATGTACAAAGGTAAAAATTGTACAAAAAGTAAAAGAGATAAATAAAAAAATGCCCTTACAGATTAGCTGTGTGGGTATTTCTTTGCAGAGGAGTCAACACAGATATTTGATCAGGTCTCCATTTTGGGTAGTTTCTCCTGGGCCAGAGAATGAGTTTTTCTGGAGAAGGTAATATAAAGGGTTTCATCCATACTTCTCATCCGTCCTCCTGATCAGGTGAGAAGAGGAGGGCTAACTGAATTCAAGGAAACGCGTGCAAGACATAATTCTAGTTGTCCTCATAATTTCCTACATGAACCCCCTAACAGAAGAATATGACCACCGTATTTCCAAGTATTCTTTTACCATCATAAACATGTCAAACATGATTATGATACATCCGTTATTTGCACTAATATTACGATACCTTTCTGAGGTTTCCCAAGGGTAAAAATCCTGGCACTTGAGCTCCCAAAAGTGATAATATCACGTGATCACATATATTCGTGGATAGAGTTGACATCAGATTATTATAGGTATGGTATGGAAATATTGCATTTACATTGTGCCATGTGATACTAGAGGTGTACCGTCTTCTTTAGGGGCCATTATCGTCTACCGTATGTTTCGGCACCCTTACTGAGAAATATAAACAGTTAATGTTTGCTCTTCCTGCCACTCTCAGCTCCTTTCTAATTAAATTACTTACAAGAGATGCTGCCAGGTGTCCTGTGATATTGGATTTATTTACCTGATCCATAACTCCTCCATAACAGTCATCAATATCTTAACCCTAGAAAACCCCTGTAAAAACAAGCTCCGATCATTGAAATAGCGAGTTGGTAATGTTCAAAATACATATATTTCATATGTACCAATAATATTTCTTTTACTTTTTGTTGTTTTCCTCCATTCCTTCTGTCTTGTCTCCTAAGATTGCCTGTTTACTCAGACAAACAGTAATTCTTGACGGAAAACGATTCAGTTAATCACAAACAATCACATTTTTGCTTTTTCTTGATCTTTTTTTACATAAAAGTCTCCCCATGCAAACAGCAGCTCTGAACTTTGTATGTCGATTTTTTTTCTCTACGTAAACTGATATATTCTGTGATGAAGAATCACTTTTTCTGTAGTATCCGTAAGAAATCTATGGCTGCTGAATAAGATAAATTAACTGATTAGTGAACAAAAAAAATGTTTCCCGCTGCTCTCCTGAAAAACTATATTAAAAATTAAATTATAAAAAAAGGACAGTAAAAAGAAATTTGGTATATCTCATGCCCAAGAATAATAATAATATAATAATAACGCATGTTAAGCACTGTGAAGCTATAGTGATCTGTTCCTGTCTGATAAGCATACAGACTTTAGATAACTATAGAAAAGTAAATGGATTAGTTTGCAACTTAGTGCTATAAACACATAATTAATAATGTCTCGTTTAGCTTATAGTTTTATATTTCTGTCAGTTTTGATCTATTTTCTTGTTTTGCAATTTAATTACTTTGAATGACTTAAAAAGACTTAAAATTAATGAAGGAAAAAAGACAGTATGTACTTTTTTACTTTGTCTGGAACAGTAAGATGTTTGAGAAATAGATGCCAAAGACCTATAGTAATGAATCAAAGCAGAAGGCAGTTCTACAGTAAGGGTCTGTTTACACGGAGCATTCGGCGGTGGTCGTTTGACAGGCAGACCACCAACACTGCGACTCCTGATTACACATGATGATGCACTGCCAAGAACAGTGATATTTTGCACTGCACAAAAGATCTTTTCACCCAATGAACGAGCGTTTTGCTCGTTCATCCATTTATCAGCAGCCTGCATTAAGCAGCCTGCTTACACAGCAAGAAAATCAACAAACAAGCGTTTTTAACAATGCTCATTCACAATTGTATTGCAGTGCAGATGCCCTTTGAGTTCCAATGTCTATCATCTAATGGAAAAAAAGGGAATATGCAAACTAAGGAAAAGTACACACAACCGTATTGCAGCCATATCCTCTCAACTGTATCACAGATGTAATTCCCAACCTATCATATATCATGTTGTTACTTGAGATCACCAGACCCCTGGTCAGGATGTGAACGCTGTCCGAAATACAGATGATAAAGGACAGCTGCAATACGGTCATATTTTCATTACAGGTCATATTGAATTACATTCAAAGCTTTGCCCAACAAGGTATTTCTTTAAAGAATGTACTCTTATTGATTTTTTCATTGTAGTATGTAAATAAGAAAATGTAGATGTGAATTTAGAAAAAAAAGAAAAAATTAGAGCCTGCACACCTTTAGTATTAAATTAATGTGCAGGTACAAAAATATGTTATGTGGGCAATATACAAACATACACAATACATACACGATGCGTCAGGATCAGGACACTGCCATTAATGAACTCCGCTATTGCTGTAAACATTTTAAATGGAAGGAACTTAGATAACATTTTTGATCAAAAAAGACAGGAGTCATCCAACCACATCAGGTTATACCTAAATATGTATGGTCACTCTTACTAAGGTCCTACCACCATGTGTCTTACATGGAGAGGTAAGCCATTAGTGATAGAGACCATCCATATTTAGGTATACCTTGACGTGGTTGGACGGCTTTTGCGCTCTTTGGTCAATAAAATAGTTATCTAACCTAATTACGTTTTAACATTTCCAGCAATATTGGAGTTCATGTATTCATTAATGCTAAGTCCTGATGCATAGTGTTTGTATAAATATCAATTTGCCAACTGCTAGGCTTAAAACCCGGAGCCTAGAAAAGCTCCAGTGATTTACTATGTCTTTATATTTATATGAGTACATAAAACAATGCGCTGGAAGTAAATGAGGCTGCAGGTAAATCAACTAATAACTGTATCTCTTTCATTAAATTTGAGTTTGTAGAATCTAAAGTTCCCCAGGGTGGACATACACTCTTTCTCTCTGAATTCAGAGTACAGCAGTTAAAATAAATAGGGGTCAAATATCAGAGAAATTTCACATTTTTTTACCATGTCAAGTAAGTGATGAAATACAGCCCCCTTGATGTAGGTATTCAAGAAAAAAAAGTAAGAATAAGGAAAAATGTTTTAGAGTACTTATACAATAAAAACTGTAATAATATGCTATTTATTTTTGTAAACATTTCCTCTAAGGTGGTCTAATAGGACCTTATTGATAGCATATAGACAGCTTTACAATTATTGTGTTTGACCAGACTTTAAAAAGAGACCATCTAAAAAATAGCTATAACTTATTGAATTAGAATGAAGATGTTAGTTTCAGCCTATTTAACAGAAACTTATGGTACTTGATCTTGAGACTTAAGCTGGCAGCACACATTAGACGTACAGTATATTGAATAAACTCTATGATTTGGCCGGACTGACCAACTCTAATCTAATTGAGAGCTCCCATACACCATTAGCAGACTTCTGTGCTCCCTCGGTTTAGCCTCCCATTGAGCCAAATTACCAATTATGTCTTAAGAATTAGAGGCACCAGAATGCTTCTCTTCATGCAAAAACATAACTTTTATTCCATCCTAAAAAAATACAGCAACAATAACACATGGCAACATTTCATATGTCTGGTCTTTTTCAGGCCAAGTTCTAAAGATAAGATACAGCCAGTATTTATGTTGTGAATTTTTAAGGATGAATAAAAGTTACTTTTTTTCATGAAGATAAGCATTTTGGTGCCTTGGATTCTTGAGAAAGGACTTACTCCATACAGTAAAATAGGCCCACATAGTGCTCCATACAGTATATTGGCCTCCTATAGTGCTCCATACAGTATAATAAGCCCATACAGTGCTCCATACAGTATAATAAGCCCACATAGTGCTCCATACAGTATAAAAGGGCCCACATAGTGCTCTATACAGTATAAAGGCCCCATATACAGGATAATGGTTCCATATAGTGCTTCATACAGTATAATAGGCCGCACATAGTGCACATCTCGGTACAGTGGGAGCATTGTAATGACGCCATCTATTCATCAAGGTCACCGATAAAGCTGGAAGGATGATACCGGTTGAAAGTGCAATGTCAGGCAGGGGACCCACCCGGCATTGCGGGCCAAATATACTCGGGGAGCCCATACAGCATCGCGGGCCAAATATATTTGCCGTGCGGGCCAGATTTGGCCCAGAGGCCAGAGTTTGACATATGTGGGTTAGGAGGTGTTTATATTGGCCGAAAAAGCGTTCAGCCTCTAATGCGTATGGCCAGCCAAATGGTTGCTACAACAGAATAATGCTGCAACAAATTCTAGTACTAGTAAATCTATTAGGAGATCAGAACTTTGGTTAATACTTTTGATAAAAATCCATCTTAACCTACAAATTAAAGGTTTATAAAAATCCTACTTATTTATTGTATGAGGGAATCACCTAGCCTATTTTCTTTTTTGTCATATCCAATCTATCTGCTCATACAGAAACAATAGATGGAATGTTTTGCTGTGTGTTTTTTATCCTATTTAGCCAAATGGGCTGAGATGACATGGAAGATTTATCTTGCCATTAATTGTGCTGCATAAGCTATTAACAAACAAGAAGCATTATTTTATGAATGGAAAAAGGGAAATGAAAAATTAATGATAATGTCTCCCAGATGCTTTATTAAATCGGTTATGCGCTTTAGAGGATCGAGAAAAGGACAGGAAGTCTCTTCCAGGGTATTTTAAAGCAGCAAATGTTTATCAAGAGAACAACAAGAAAAAAGTCTGGTAAAGGTTGAAACTTTCTTTGATTGCAAATGTTAGAAAAAGGAGATTTGGGTACTTGTGATAGAGATTTCATCTACTTTAGACTTTTTATATTTACCATGTGTATCTTATGATAGGTGTAACATACTCAACTCCACTTGGGTTAATCAGCAATCGTTGCAATACGTCACATTGTAGGGTTGTCATGGATTATGGATGCTGCATGTGCAAAATGCACCGCTGTCCAGTATGTCGGAGATTAAGGCACTGTTTATAAAATGTCCATATGCTGCTATTTCCTGTAATTCATTGCTATTTGTTTTACTTGTCTTCTGCTTCATCATTGATTTGGCCACATATTCTGCTTGGCTTGAAACTTTGGCTTTTTTGACTAGCCTCACCTCGTGAAATTATATTGGACCTATAATTCGTGAGTTTTGGCCCCACATATCTGCCTCTGGTTGATTAATGTTACCCAACTATTGAGTGTATCAATTTCATTGACGCTTCATCAATATCTACTGGGACTCATTAAAAGAGGCATAGATGCTCATGACAAGAACATAGTTTTGCCTCTGTGCAAGTCAATAGTGCGACCATAGTTAGAATATTGTATGCAATTTTGGTCTCCAATGTATAAGAAGGGCATGGCTGGACTAGAGCGGGTGCAGAGAAGAACAACCAAGGTTATTAAGGGAATTGGTGGATTTCAATGTCAGGATAGGTTATTAAACTTGGGGTTATTCAGTTTGGAAAACAAAGACCTAGGGGTGATCTTATTACAGTGTACAAATATGTGAGGGAACAGTATAGAGAAATGTATAATGCTCTTTTTACACTTATGCCTGCGACAGAGACAAGGGGATATCCTCTATATCTAGAGGAAAGAAGGTTTACTCATAATCACAGAAGCAGATTCTTTACTGTAAGAGCAGTGAGACTATGGAACTCTCTACTACATTATGTTGTAATGGTTGATTCATTATTCAAATTCCAGAAAGTCCTGGATGCCTTTCTTGATAAATATTACAGGTTATGGGCACTAGATTCTGTGATAGGGCGTTGATCCAGGGAACTAGTCTGATTGCCGTATGGAATCGGACAGGAATTTTCCCCTAATATGAAGGTATTAGTGTCTGCTTCATAGGGTTTATGCCTTCCTTTGGATCAACATGTTAGGCTGTCGGTTGAATTTGGTGGACTTAAGTCTACCTTCAACCTTAAAACTCTGACACTCTGAGTCTCCATGTGCTGCATTCTGACTGCCTGAGCATTCTTCTATTACCATCCCTTTGCCAAACCTTTCCTGGTATGTTTAAAAAGGTTCTTATGTTTAATTTTGTTTGCCAATGATATCCCCCCCTACTTCTTTTTCATCATGATTCATGATAATCCATTGAACCAGCTTGAGGAACCTAAGGTTTGGGAAGATTTCAAACATGTATCAATAAAGAAATGAGAAGGTTGTACAGGAAAGCTGAAGCACATATTTGGGATATTGTTTGCTGCAGAGGAGCCTCTGCATTCTGGATAAATCCCAAATATTTGTGGGAGAGCTGGTTATTTCCCGGTTCTTTCATTTAGTATCTCAGAAATCTACTACCTAACTAAAGTTCGCTATTGATAATTACTTTCACTTCAAAATATGAGCTATTGGGCAGAACAAGAAGGATTAGTTAGCAGGGGCAACCTACTGGGGACCGCGAGGATTTCAATATGGTTTTTGCTATTGTTCATTTTTAAAATAAAAAAAAGTCCTGCATGCCATACTTTTTCTTCTGTTCTGAGACATTTTTCAATATGACAACACCAGACCACATTATGTTACTTGTGATACTATGAGCAGCATGCATGGCTTAAACATGCAATCATGATCTTTAGCATCTGTGGACTTGTCTCGATTCAAGAACACTTAGTATTTCATTGGTTGGGAATTGGAAAGGGAGCTGCCAGCAGTGCATCTTGATGACTTTTGTGCCCAAGTACATTCAGCATAGCAGAACATTCCTCAGACAACCATTAATAGGCTAATTGATAGCATGCCAGGGAGTGTAAGTACCTGAATTTCTGCGTGTGATGCTCATACTATTTAATTTTTTCTTCATCATTTGCATATAATTAATTTATTTGTTGATCTTGTAATTTTCATGATTCCATGACTATTCATGTTAGGTGTCGAGTTCCCGCCTCTGCACAGGGGGAATCTCGAACCACCTCCGTTGCGGTCTCCCATTCTTCTCCAGCCACAGTGGAGCCTACTCAGCGGAAACGTCGGTCCCAGCGTCTAGCTCTGGCTGACACTGGGCAACTGGTTACTACTGTTCTTCCAGGCTCTGCCTTTGTAGCCAGTACTGGTCAGCCTCGAGCAGACTTCTCTGGGACTACGTCCTGCTTTTCCCCTTCTGAGCATGCTCAGGGTAAGACCTCTCATTGGAGGTCGGGGGTCACATGCTCAGATACTGCAGCAGCTCCCGCTGGTCCGCTAGGAAGTTCCTGAAGTTGCTACAGCTATAAAAGGTTTGCATGGCCGCATGGCCATGCTCTAGTATAAAACCAATGTCTATGAGCTCACCGCCAGTGTGGTCATGTCTGGATGCAGTCAGGGTTTGGCTGAAATAAGCCCCTAGAATACCGGTACATCCGGTGAGGAGTTTGTATGAGTGTATTCAGGGCGTTGGCTGAAATAAGCCGCTAGAATACCGGCACCTCCGGTGAGGAGTTGTTTGTCTGTTTTCTCTAACTGCATGACCACAGTTTGCTCTGGTTGTTAGCTGTGTACCTCTGTGAGGTTAACAGGGCACAGCATCTTGTTCCTAGAGACTCTGTCGAGTTAAAAGAGTTTGCTTATACCGGCATATAGCGCCGCCATTTGCCAGCAGCAGGTTCCTCTCCTGCATGGTGGACCCCGGGTTGCGAATGCACTTAATAATACATATATATATATATATATATATATATACTCGGTGCATTACGCCAACCCTAACAATTGGTTATCAGATCTTGTCTTTTAGTACATTTTTAGCCATTTTGCCCAAACTAGTTATCGTCATAAGATCAAGGCGTAAAGCTCCTTTCTACATATTTTCCCACTACAATTTTTATGCTTCATGTTAATACAACAGTGGATAAATTTACAGTTTACGTCCTAGCAAGATTTACCACTTTTATAAAAGAAGAACCCAGCCGATAATAGTAAAAAATCGAATAGAGATAGTTCTTTTCCTTCCCTCGGTCAAGCACTGACTCCCCACTGCTGATTCGATGCCTGCATGTTGGCTGCAGCTGTGATGTCAAGCCTACTTTGCCCACTACTGCAGCCAATCACTAAGTTCAATGGCTCTGTGGTTGTTGAAGGCACAAACTCAGTGATTGGCTCCAGTGGTGATATGCACTATGTCAGGGGTGTCAAACTGCATTCCTCGAGGCCTGCAAACAGGTCATGTTTTCATGATTTCCTTGTACTGCACAGGTGATAATTTAATCACCTACACAAATAATGAGTTGGTGATTAAATTATCACCTGTGCAGTACAAGGAAATCCTGAAAACATGACCTGTTTGCAGCCCTCGAGGAATGCAGTTTGACACCCCTGCACTATGTGACTATGTGATAGGTGACGCTGGATAAGAGGTTCAGGAGCCATTGCTTGAGTGAGGCAGCGTGAGTATTAGATCTGTTATTTAACTACTTTCTGATCTTTTGGGGTCCATGCTTTTAAAAGTAGAAAGTCCCTTTAAAGATCGAATCTGCAGCGAACAGTTATCTCCAATACTTTGGATAGCTAGTTCTAAATAATTTCTAAACTTGGCACAACATCTTATCTGACAGCTGTCATTCAGCTTACTTAACATCCAGCAGCACTTGTCCTGTGTTAATAATTATAGTAGTATATCATGTTTTTTTCCTTTTATAATTATTGTTTTTCTCATTTAGTTATATTGGAAATTGTCAAAGTAAAACTAGAGGTTCCTATGGCGATCTCAGCAATAGAGCAGGTAAAGCTTACATTTTCTCTCTCATTAAGTACTGCTTTTAAGATGTTAAACACTCTGTTCAAGTAAATGGTTATAATTGATATATAAATGGGGCACGGTTTCTATTGCCGTAAAATGAATAGATCATGTTCGGTGTGCAATTTGTGCATCCTCAATCCATTAACTGCAATTATATTTTGATTACCGTCATCACCTGAATTCTCTCAGCTGAATTTTTTTTAATGTAGCAGTTAAGTCACAAGATGAAAAGTGGGACATAAGCCTTATCCGTACTTTATTATCCCTAATGGTATGAAACAAGGCCAAGCAGAAAAATGTGTATAGTAGCCTCTTATGCAATCTCGCCCATATTAACTTCTACATGTACATGCATATTCTACAAACGTCCTTTCTCCTTAGTGTTCGAGAAAATAACCTTGATATCGACGTACCAGTTGACTTACAGAGAAAGCCTATGTTCTGATTGATATGTTCGTCTTTCAGGGTATCCACTAACACGCAATGTGAGAATCGCCATGTTCAATACAGAATAAGCTTCAATATTGCGAGTATCTGATTTCAACAACTGTTTCCTGTAGGACATTAACCATTGCCCTGCCATGTAATTATCACTAGCACATATTCCAGTGCTTGTTTTCATGACAATTTTGCTTTCTGTATGTACACGTTCCTAGTATTTTGGAAAAGGTTGAATGACGGAGGTTGAAAATATTGTCAAAAGTTAATTATAATGTCCATTAAAATGTATAATAAAAGAAAATGTGGCAATTGCAAAGGAACCACCAGGACACCTTGCACCAGCTGCTTGGGCTGTAATAGTACCAAACACAGGCCTCCCTTGCATACAGCAAGTGTTTAATTGGGGAATACAGCAGCATGTATACGTTTTCTGAAAGAGCTAAAGTTAAAGATGACACATTTACTTTGTGTTTTAGGAAAAAAAGCATACTGTCATTTTTTACATGTTAAAAAGTACAAAAAGGAAAATGGGCCGATATGAATTTTTGGGCACCCTGCATGTTTAGTACCTAGTAGCGCCCACTTTTGCAAGTATCACAGCTTGTAAATGCTTTTTGTAGCCAGTCAAGAGTCTTCAATTCTTGTTTGAGGAAGTTTTCATCCATTCTTCCTTTGAAAATTCTTCCAGTTCTGTGAGATTCCTGAATCGTCTTGCATTCACTGCTATTTTGATGTCTAGCCACAGATTTTCAATGCTGCTCAGATCGGGGTACTGTGAGGGCCATTGTAAACCTTCAGCAGGGACCTTTTGAGATAGTCATCCTTTTTTCAACTTCAGCTTTTTTATAGATGGTGTTATGTTTGCATCAAGAATTTGTTGAAATTTCATTCAATCCATCCTTCCCTCTACCCGTGAAATGTTACCCATACCATTGGCTGCAACACAAACCCAAACCATGATTGATACACCCCCATGCTTAATGATTGGCGAGAAGTTCTTTTCCTGAAATTCTGTGACCTTTTTTCTCCACACATACATGTGGTCCTCACTAAATTAGAATATCATTAAAAAGTTAATTTATTTCAGTTCTTCAAAACAAAATGTGAAACTCATATATTATATAGAGTCATTACAAGCAGAGTGATCTATTTCAAGTGTTTATTTCTGATATTGTTGATGATTATGGCATACAGCCAATGAAAAACCCAAAAGTCATTACCTCAATAAATTAGAGTAATTAACAAAAATCACATGCAGTGCCACAGGCTGATCGCCTCCATGCCATGCTGCATTGATGCAGTAATTGATGCAAAAGGAGCTCCGACGAAGTATTAAGTGAATTTACTGAACATAGATTTCAGTAGGCCAACATTTCGTATTTTAAAATCATTTTTCAAGCTGGTGTTATAAATTATTCTAATTTACTAAGATAGTGGCTTTTGGGTTTTCATTGGCTGTAAGCCATAATCATCAACATGACAGGATAGGTTTTTCTTCTGATGACTCTTTCATGAAGGCTATATTTGTGCAAGTGCCTCTGAATAGTAGCACAATGTACCACAACACCAGAGTCTGCTAAATCTTTCTGAAGGTCTTTTGCAGTCAAGTTAGGGTTCTGATATGCCTCTCTAGAAATCTCCTTATATTCTTCTCCTGCTTTTTGGGCCTCCACCATTTTCATTTTTGGAGTGCCAGGCAGCTGCTTAAAAGAACTTGTGGCTTCATTTTTTTGTCCTAAAGTTAGGCTGTATTGTTATAAGGCTGGGACATTTGCATCACCTGGCCTTTGCTAACCATGACAGTAAACAAGCATAACCCTAACAGGCTAATTAAGGTATGAAACCTTGGACAAAGCTATCTGAGCACACAAATCTTCAAGGGTGCCCAACATTTTGCATTGGCCCATTTTCATTATTGTAATTTGTAAAATGTAAAAAATTACAATATTGTATATACTCGTGCAGAAGCCGAGTTTTTCAGCACATTTTTTGTGCTGAAAACACCCCCTTCGGCTTATACATAAGTCATTGTCCCAGAAAGACAGTGGGGGAGGGGGAGCGATGGAGCAGTGGGTCACAGAAGCAGGAGTTGGCGGCTGTGACTGTATCTGTGCCTGCTGCTTAAGAGAAATGAATATTCACTGCGCTGACAGTGAATATTCATTTCTCTTATAGCACACACAGTTACAGCCACAGCCACCGGCTTCCAGCACACATCCTACTCACCTTCCCTGCGTGCCCTCACTGCATCTCGTTCTGGTGTCAGCAGCTCTTCCGGCCGAGAGGTCACGACTACCCTGCTCATTAAGGTAATGAATATTCACTCCTCTCCACTCCCATTGGCGTGACGTGAATATTCATTACTTTAATGAGTGGGGACATGTGATCGCTCGGCTGGAAGAGCTGCTGGCGCCAGAACGAAATGGGTGTGCAGGGAAGGTAAGTAAGATTTTTTTTTTTTATGGGAACCATGCATACAAGGATGGAGATAAGGAGCCATGCATACAGGGATGGGGATCCATGCATACAAGGACAGGGATGAGGATCCATGCATACAAAGGACAGGGATGAGGAGCCATGCATACCAGGATAGGGATGAGGGGACAATGCATACCCAGCTTATACACGAGTCAATAAGTTTTCCCAGTTTTTCATGGCAAAATTAGGTGCCTTTGCTTATACTTGGGTCGACTTATACTCGATGTATACGGTATATATATTTTTTTGCCTGAAATACAAAGTAAATGTGACTTCTTTGACATTAGCCTTTTTTAGAGATCTTTTCATCTTTAACTTGCTTAACTTTTCACAATAATAGTAATTTTGACCACGGGTGTCCAAACTTTTACATGCCACTTGTGACAGAGTGACTGGTGAAGTGATGGAGAGGAAATGCGTGTCACTGTGCATGATGGCGTCAGTGATGTAAAACCAGAATAGTGTCCTCCAGCACACTACATGTTGGGACAGTTTATTGGAAGTTATATTATGGGCTGGTTTTAGTGGACATTCATAGAGTGAGAGGGAAAATGTCCACGTATCTCCATCTGCAGTGTCCTGACAGGACCTGTGTGATGTCGAGATTATGTGATCAATCACATGATGGAGGAGTCACATGGTCTGGGCTTAAATGGCTGACTGCCAAAGATTTCAGTGTTCAGTGTGTACCTGGAGAGAGACCACTGCAGGAAGGTGTGTGCTAAACCTCAACTGCGGACATTGCTACCTGTGAGAGGGCTGACCCCCGCTTTGAAAAAGACTGTGTTTTTTTTGTTTCTTAGTTTTGCTGTTTTGGCTAGAGGGCCGTGTTTACGTTCCCAAGCTTGGTTTATGCTGTCTACAATAAACCAAGCCCATTCTTAAAGAGACCGTGTTCCATTCATACCTCTGTGTCCAGCCGAGTGAGCCGCTCTACCACACACTGTATATGGTACATCACTCATCTCAATAAAAACAGGATCTGTTTAGAACAATTGGAGAATATGCAGTATTGCGATTCATGACAAATCAATTTGTCGCAAATCAAATTTTTGGGGAAAAAATCCTAGAATCTTGCGAATTCACATTTCAAAAGATTCGATAATTTCTAGTAACATTGTAAATGTAACTTATTGTGCATTGCAGATAAGAATCATGCTGTATCATTTTTAAATGTATACATTAAAAACACACACCATATTTTGGCAAGATAGAAAGACTGTGAGCTGATTTACAATTGTTTTTACTGTCGCATGTAGCATTTATAGCCAGTGCAGAATACAGTTCCCAACTCCATAATTTTCGATAAATTATTTGCTGAGCCTTGTATTGATCCTGGCTGATGGATATACAGAGAGCTGTGACAACTGAGTCGTTCTGATATTTGAGGCTGTCTATTTCCATTCCTGTAAATGTGCTGTAAATAATATAAGGACAGGATGACAAAGATTTCTAAACCTTCTTACCATTATTAAACCATCACTTATCAGCTTTGAATCTCAGTTGTAATAAAGAAGATAGGGGAACATTAAATGTCAATTTATTTATGGTGAACATGCTAGAAAGGGTTACAAGGACCCTTATATCTTTATCAGTGACATGTTTATAGCCACATGCATCCATGTTGTTGTCACTTACGCGTGTGTAGAACTGAGAGGTTCAAAAAATATGTTCTGCAACATATAAAACAGTTTTTATACAGCAAGAATTGGGTAGTCAGTGGCATCAACAGACTAAAGATTTTATGATAATTCTGCATCCCGTACATAGACATAAGGATACTGGTGAATGGATATGAAGGGCAAAGCAGTGTGCATGTGTATTTTTGTGAATGGATTGACCTTTCATTAAGAGCCTGTTATTTATATAATATGCAACAAAGATCAAGAAAATCGATAAACTGATAAATGGATTGCACTTGTAATCTAGGTGATAAATGTGTGAATACAAGAGGTATGACTCAATGTCATAACTAGGGTTCCATGGGCCACAGCGTAAAATTTGGTCCTGGCCCCCTCTCATTAGGATTTTAAATAATCTATGGCTACTGCCCCAAATTCAGATATGAAAACATTAACTGCATTCACTGTTAACTGTATAATGGTGCTAACTACATTCATGATAATCCACACAATTTTCTACAGCTACACAGACACAGCATTTTTTATGGACAGGGGTTCTAAAAAAATGTTCCATTTTTATGTATTATCCAGGAATATCTTGACGGTTGGCAACCCTGCTCCCTACCAACATGTTGCTCAAATGCATGGAGCTTAGCAGTGTTGCTGAAACCTATAAAGACACATATGTGCTCATCCCACTCATCCACTTTAAAAAAAATACATATACAATATATGACTTCCATCCTGCTACTGAAAAAAACCCACAATACCAAGACCAATATGCCAATAATACCACATACAATGGACAAATATTGCCATTCCATGATCATATATTGCCATATTTCAAACACACAGTGGTGTGTTATTTATTATTTAACAGCCTTCAGCTCGATCTCGAGCCATGGTGACTTAATGGATGACCGATCTGCATGAAGATCGATCTTGTACAAGTCTAGATCGGCCTGCCGTCATTTTGATTGTATCAAGCCATCGGGTTGCTGGTCTTTCCTTTCGCCTTGTTCCTTCTATTCTTCTGACTATAATGCCCTTTTCCAGTGATTGCTCTCTTCATATAATGTGTATGAGTAGGCAAGTCATAGTTTGGTAATTCTAGTTTGATTTATTTCAAGATTTATTCCAAGATTGATTGGTTGATTTTTCTTGCCGTCCATGGTATTGATAACATCCTTCTCCAGCACCACATTTTGAAGGCACCAATTCATCTTCTGTTCTTTATCCTCCAGGTTTTGCATCAAAACGTTACTTCAGAAAAGGCCAGACTATTTATGATCCTTGTCTTCATTGCCAGTGAAATGTTGCCAGATTTGAAGACCTTGTCCTGTGACTTCATTATTGATTTGTCCATAGCTATTCTACTATCAACTTCCAATGTCTCTGCTGCTTCTTGAGTGATCATTGATCCAAGGAGATAAAGTCCTTTACATCTTCTTGTTTGTCACCATCTCAAATGAGTTCTGGTTGTACCTAGCAGTAGTTAATGTCTTTGTCTTCCTTGTATTGAGTAGCAGTCCCATCTTGATGCTCCGTAATAATTCCATCTATGCTGGTTGCTATCAATGAGTTCCAAAAGATCTTACATAAAGGTTTCTAATGAAGCTGATCAGATGGTTTGGCACACCCATATCTTTCATGGTATTCCAAAGTTTTTGGTTATCAACAGAGTCGAAGACTTTGCTGTAGTTGATGAAGCAAAAATAGATCTCATTGTTGATTTATTTTGCCTTTTCCATAATTCATCTAATTATAGCAATTACATCTCTTGTTTCACTGCATTTTATGAATCCCGCTTGTACCTTTGGCAGCTCTTTGTCAAAACAAGGCTGTAACAGACTTTGTAGGATATTTAGTAGTATTTTGCTAGCATGAGGAGTGAGCGCAGTAGTCTGTTTCCACAGTCGGTAGCATCTCCCTTCTTCGGAATAGGAATAAACACAGATCTTGACCAGTCCATAGTTCATTTACTAGTTGTTCATATCTGTTGAAACAACCATGTGAGCACATCAATTACTGCTGCTTCTAAAAACTTTGTTAGCAGTATTGCAATATTGCCACATCCAGGTGCTTTGTTGTTTGACAGAAGCTTTATCTCAGCAACGACTTCATCTTTCAGGGTGTTCTGCTCTCTATCATTTGCAGTCTCAGTTTCTTCCCATATCAGTTAGTCGTTCTTGTAAACTTGCTCTGTGTACTCTTTCCATCTTTCCTGTTCTGGCTCAGTTAGTTTGTTCTCGCTGGCATCTTTCAACATGCCCACTCTTGGTCGAAACTTTTGTTGTATCTTTATGTTCTTTAGGTTTGTCTTCCTGGTCTTAAGGTACCTTCACACTAAACGATATCGCTAGCAATCCGTGACGTTGCAGCGTCCTCGCTAGCGATATCGTTCAGTGTGCCACGCAGCAGCGATCAGAATCCTGCTGTGATGTCGTTGGTAGGGGCTAGAGGGCCAGCACTTTCTTTGGTCGCTGGCTCTCCCGCTGACATCGCTGAATCGGCGTGTGTGACACCGATTCAGCGATGTCTTCGCTGGTAACCAGGGTAAACATCGGGTTACTAAGCGCAGGGCCGCGCTTAGTAACCCGATGTTTACCCTGGATACCATCCTAAAAGTAAAAAAAAACAACCACTACATACTTACCTACCGCTGTCTGTCTCCGACGCTGTGCTTCTCTGCTCTGGCTGTGAGCGCTGGGCAGCCGGAAAGCAGAGCGGTGACGTCACCGCTCTGCTTTCCGGCCGCTGTGCTCACAGCCAGTACAGAGAAGCAGAGCGCCGGGGACAGACAGCAGTAGGTAAGTATGAAGCGTTTGTTTTTTTTACTTTTAGGATGGTATCCAGGGTAAACATTGGGTTACTAAGCGCGGCCCTGCGCTTAGTAACCCGATGTTTACCCTGGTTACCGGGGACCTCGGGATCGTTGGTCGCTGGAGAGCTGTCTGTGTGACAGCTCTCCAGCGACCAAACAGCGACGCTGCAGCGATCCGGATCGTTGTCGGGATCGCTGCAGCGTCGTTTAGTGTGAAGGTACCTTTACCCCTTGGATGTTCGCTTTCTATCTCTGTATATATTTTTTGGCAATAAAGTTCTTTGTCTTTTCAAATCGCTGTCTTTAGTAGTTTACTGATGTTGTCTGCATTCTGCTTGTTATCTTATGCTTTTGCCATTCATCTTTCTTTGATAACCTTTGGGGTCTTGTCTGTTAACCAAGGTTGCAGGGGTCTATTACCACTATACTGATCATTAATTTAAAAAAAAATAAACCACTGTACTAACACCAATATTGTCACCAGTAACGGTTGTACATAGGAGCTCTGTAGTTCATATAAGTGTATATAGTACAGGTAATTCCAGTAACTTACGTGGTGATCTCACCAGTTAAAGTCATTATTGTTTGCTTTCCATCTTCATCTTCTTCATCCAGCGCAGTACAATATGACTAGAGATGGGCGAACCCCCCGATGTTTGGGATCGGACCCTTCGTCCAAGTTATTTGAAAAGTTCGAGTTTGGGGCCGGACATGACACGAACTTGCGTCCAAACCCCGAACTTGGACTTTACTTATATGGGATGGGGCAGGGGGGCTGAAAAAAAAGCAGAAAATGAACAATAAACATTAGAATTATACTTACCTGTCCAGCGATGCGTCCTCCCATAACGCTGTCTCCCGTCTGCATCTGCTTCCGGGGCCACTCATTAACTGCCGGTAGTATTCACTGCACTTGGCAGTCTTCGGCTTTTTCCGGCAGTGTTCGTGCGGTGACTGTATTGTAATGTAATAATGTTATATAATAATTATGCTGTATGTATTTATTGTATTTATTATATTTATTGCAGTTATTGTGCTGCTATATGTGACTGTATTACCACATTATTCACTGTTATTTTGCACCTTTGTTATATTTTTCATACTATTATATGGGTGTCTGTATTCATCTTATTTCATGTTTCACATCATTATTCATTATTTGTTTATTATTTCACTTTTTTATGTTTATCGCATTCATATATATGTATCTCTTATTATTTTTGTTTTATTAATTAGTGAGAGACATTAATTATGTGGTTTGGGTTTTTGCACATAATTTTATTATGATTGTTGTCCTTATGCTGTTGTCCTGTGTACTTGAGTTGATTAGTTATCGCTCTCTGTAAACTCCGCTCTATAATGTGAGTGATATCATTGGAATACTGGGTATTTGGTACGCATGTCCCTTTTGCTTTTGCCTGATGGCTTCCGGTTGTCCGGTTTACCTGAGCTTACTAGTCACCGCCCTCTGCAAACTCCGCTCCATGATGTGAGCGACATCATCGGTATGCTAGGTACCTAGTGCGCATGTCTTCTCTGTACTCACTCTGTGACTTCTGGCCTGCTCACCAGGATATGCGAGCGTTCCACACTTGCGGTCCAGATGCGGAGGAACGGAAGTCACTCTGTTGTGGGAGCGGCTATTGAGCAATAGATGCGCCGTGAAGGATCCAGGACGTGTACGCTGTTATCAGCTGTTAGAAGTTAACTTGGCACTATATAAAGGGAGCCTGTTTGAGACATAACACACTTGCCCCCATTTGGAAGAAGCCTGGTAGGCGAAACAGCGCTGTCGGGGTGGCGGCACGGGCGGTATATAGAGCCTTGTACTATGTAAGTGTCATTTGGTTTTTTATGCTTTATTTTCTGCCTTGTCAGTGTCTTCATAGCATCCATGTTTGCACAGCAGTGTTGTGTGGGGCTGTTTTTGTAGGAGCATGCACAGAGAGCTTATTGTTTTGGTGGCCATTTAGCCTTCATATGGCTATGTGTCTCTGGCACTTTTGCACCTTACCAATGGTCTCTGTATGGGTAACTCCATATATTTGCTGTCCCATTATATTTTTTCATCAATGGTAGCCTGTTTTTTGGTACCTTTTTGTGCATTCATTATTATTTGGCACTGGATATATATATATTTTTTTTCAACTTTATGAGCAAAACCTTGTTTAGACATATTTGGTGTTCATTTATTATCGCCCTGTAGCCGCCTCCATTGTTTTTATGGAGATTCATCTTGTTTTTCAAAGTTATTGTGGTCATGTTCAAAAAATAATTACTGTTTGTTTGATGTAATAAAATATTATATTTTACTTTCTTCGTTTTGCCTTTATTTTTTCCATGTTTATGTATGGGAATTGTGTTTTTTTCATATTTTTTGAGGCTTTATTATTGGATTAAAGGGATACGTGTTATACATTGTTAAAAACCCCAGAGTAATGGGTATGGGTGTGCCAGGTGTCAGGTATCAGGAGCAATGTCAGTGTCAGTCTGGTGTGTGCTGGTGTGCAGAGCAGAGGCCTGCTGAGCACTGGCTGAGTGCATGGAGGCACACGCCAGCAGTGCCAGAAGCTATGGCAGCTGAATAGCCTGGCACCCGCAGCGTACGCAGCGATGCAAGCTGTCCATGATGGCTGGTCTCGGATGTGAACAGTCCTGTGCCCGGAGGTGGATGTCCTGTGCCCGAAAGAGTCAGATGTGGACAGTCCTGTGCCCGCAGGTGAACTGGAGGTGGATGTCCTGTGCCTGAAAGAGTTGGATATGGACAGTCCTGTGCCCGGAGGTGTACCGGAGGTGGATGTCCTGTGCCCAAAAGAGAACTGGCATGTGTAACAATTGCAAACAGGTGGATATGGTGCCGGCTGCTATCCGGAGGATATCCTGGGCTGTGTACAGCTGTGTGAGTAAAGAGACTGTGATACAGTGATGCAGGACACCCACGGGAACTAGTCAGAGGAGGACTGGCATGTGTAGTGTCTGCAACATGTAAAACTGTGTTTGGGGACTTTAATATAGCATGCGGTCGCCCAGGGAAACTGGACAAAGGGAAGTCTGGCCTGTTTAGGGACTGCAATCTAAAGCCGTATGATGTGTATTGCTATGAAACGGGCACTGAGACAAGATGCAACTGTGTGTATTAAACTTTGATAACATGTACTATAAAATGCTATGCACCTTTATGTGTGAAGTAACACATTAAAGAGACTTTTGTGTTTGAATTTTGTGGGTCACTGCCTTTTCACTGTGTACAGTGTGTTACCGCTACTGCTGCGGCTGCTCGCCGCAGGCTGTGTGCTGGTCCCGGGCGCGTCCGTGCCTCTTCTCCGGCTGGGGTTCCTGCTCGTGCGGCTGCGCGCTCCCGCCATCTTGTTCCTGTCTGTGCGGCGGCGCGCTCTCGCCACTCTGTTCCCGGCGCTGCAGCGGCGCGTCCCCGGCGTTTCACTTCCGGGTCCGGGTGTCTCGCTGTCTCCGCCCCCTCTCCGGACTCCTCTGTTGCTGAAGGCCTACTGACCCTGCGCAGGCGCTCTAGTTTCCACAACAGACGCAGGCGCATCACACCTGATACTGTTCCTCTGGGTTCAAGGTCAGTGTAGCCTCAACCAATCCCTACCCTTGTCTTTGCTATATTAGGCGTCCTCCTCTGTGCCTCATTGCCTGTTTGTCATAGCATTGTTCTGTGCTTCTGGCCCCTCTGTTGCTCGTGTTAGGTTCTCTAGGTCGCTGTCTCTCGTTGGACTTCGCTCTCCCCGTATTCGTCCTTTGCTCTTGTTTCTTCCCGTTTCCGTTTTATCTTGTACCCTTAATCCTTCCTTTTGTTTTTGTCCCACAGTCTTCTGAGTCTTCTCCTGGTTCGTCTTCCCGCCAACGTTTCTCCAGTGCCTTTTCATTTCTTTCCGGAGCCGTCCCTCTCGGTACTTCCACTGTGGGTAAGTGACCTCTGGGCCTGCTCCTTACGGTCCCTGTATAGGGGTCGTTTCTTCCTAGGTCGCTCGCTCAGGGGTAGGGCTGCCCACGGTCCAGAGGGTCCACTCTCAGTTCTAGTTGTGAGCGTTATAGTACAAACAGGCCATGGACCCCACTAGTACACCCTTCTCGGCCCAGAAAGAGTTGGCCCTTTTGCGCGATAACCAGCAGCGTATTATGGCCTTTATGAAGACCATGGAGTCACGTCTAACCTCCCTGCAAACTACTGATCCTGTGAATGCCGCTCAACTGACTAGCCTACAGCAGGAGTTATCCCTTCAGCGGGATACTCAAACTCGTATGTTGAGTCATATGGCGTCTATTGATGATCGCCTATTCAGCTTACAGTCGGCCTCTGTAGTCCCCGCTCTGGAATCCACTTCAGTCCCAACCTCTCATCCTCCTCCTCGACTGGGTAAACCTCCCCGGTATTCTGGCGATCCCAAACTCTGCAGAGGGTTTTTGAATCTATGCCGTCTTCATTTCGAGCTTCTACCTCAGCAGTATCCTACTGAACGAGCCAGAGTAGCGTTTATTGTCTCTCATTTAGAGGGGGAGGCGTTAGCCTGGGTCAATCCCTTGTGGGAACGGGATGATCCCTTAGTCTCTCATTTAGGAGATTTCCTTGAGACCTTCCGCAAGGTTTTTGACGAGCCCGGACGTTTAGCCTCCACTACTGAGTCTTTGTTTAATTTACGTCAGGGTTCTTTATCTGTGGGACAGTATGCCATCCGCTTCCGTACCCTGGCGTCGGAGCTTGGATGGAATAATGAGGCTCTAGTGGGTGCGTTTTGGCGGGGTTTGTCCAGCCGTATTAAAGACGAACTCGCAGGACGAGATACTCCAACCACTCTGGAGGATCTTATCTCTCTCGCTACGCGTATAGACCTTCGCTTTCAGGAACATTCTCGAGAATCCGCTTGTGCCAGAAGATCTAATGTCTCTGCTCCTCTCCGTCGGTCCAGTAGCCCTCGAGTTCCTGCCGCAGCTTCTTCTTCCGCTTCGTCTCCAGAACCCATGCAAGTGGATCGAGTAAAGTTGGCGGGGCAACGTCGCAAAGAGAGGCGTTCCCAAGGCCTCTGCTTTTATTGTGGGAGTGCCGCTCACTTGCTTCGTAGCTGTCTGGAGAGACTGGAAAACTTCTCTGCCTAGGACAGGTAAGAGAGGCTTCCCTAGGTGTACCAGTTTCCTCTCAACCCTTAACCCTTTCTGTTTTATTTATCTCCGATCAGGGTCGTTTTTCTGAGACTGCGTATGTGGATTCGGGCGCGGCAGGTAATTTTATCAGTCTTGACGCGGTTCGGAGGCTTCGCATTCCAGTCTACTCTCTGGACTCTCCCCGTTTAATTGCTTCTGTGGATGGGAGGCCTTTACGGGAGGCCGTTTCGTTGATTACTGAGGAGGTGGAGATACAAATCGGGGCTCTTCACCACGAGAAAATTGCCTTCTACGTTCTCCCGAATCTGTCTCACACGTTTTTGTTTGGACTACCATGGCTTCGATTGCATGAACCGACCCTTAATTGGCGTACTGGAGATGTCCTACGGTGGGGGTCTACCTGTCATTCACGGTGTCTGCAGTCAGTTCGCCCAGTTCTGCCGTCTCGGACAGCCTGTGTTCCTGAGGGGTTACCTACTCCTTACTGGTCTTACGCGGATGTCTTCGACAAGAGAGAGGCGGAGGTTCTTCCCCCACATCGGCCTTATGACTGCCCGATTGATCTTCTTCCCGGTAGTTCTCCACCCAGAGGAAGAATCTACCCTTTGTCGGCTGCTGAGACCCAGTCCATGTCGGAATACATTAAGGAGAACCTGGCTAAAGGGTTTATCCGAAAATCGTCTTCTCCTGCTGGAGCAGGTTTTTTTTTTGTGAAAAAGAAGGACGGTTCTTTACGTCCCTGTATTGATTACCGAGGATTGAACAATATTACGGTCAAGAACAGATACCCTCTACCTCTCATTCCTGAGCTCTTCGACCGTCTCCGTGGTGCCCGTATCTTCACCAAGCTAGATCTTCGAGGCGCTTACAACCTTGTTCGTATTCGCGCCGGTGACGAATGGAAGACCGCTTTCAACACTCGAGACGGCCACTACGAGTATTTGGTTATGCCTTTTGGGCTTTGCAACGCCCCCGCAGTCTTTCAAGAGTTCGTCAACGATATTTTCAGAGACCTCCTTAACTCGTGTGTTGTGGTGTATCTGGACGACATTCTTGTTTTTTCCACTGATCTTCCGTCTCATCGTAGAAGTGTTCGCAAGGTCTTGCTGCGTTTGAGAGAGAACCACCTGTTTGCCAAATATGAGAAATGCCTGTTTGAACAGACCTCCTTGCCGTTTCTGGGATACATAATTTCGGATTCAGGTCTTAGGATGGATCCTGAGAAAGTGAGTGCCATACTCAAATGGCCGCAACCCTGTGTAGTAAAAGCCATCCAACGATTCAATGGGTTTGCCAATTACTATAGACAATTTATTCCAAACTTCTCGTCTATAATCCAACCCCTCACTATTCTCACCCGGAAAAGTTCCGGCTCTAAGGGATGGTCTCCTGAAGCTGAAGTCTCCTTTGAATCTCTTAAGAAGTCTTTCTCCTCCGCTCCAGTCTTGCATCATCCAGAGGTTAATAAACCCTTCATCCTGGAGGTAGACGCGTCCTCTACTGGAGCTGGAGCTGTGCTCTCGCAAAAGTCTTCTGAAGGGCGAGTGGTTCCCTGCGGTTTTTACTCTAAGAGTTTTTCTAACTCCGAACGAAACTATACCATTGGTGATCGTGAGTTATTAGCCATCAAACTGGCCTTGGAAGAGTGGAGGTATCTGCTGGAGGGATCTATACATCCATTCGTTATCTACTCAGATCATAAAAACCTTGCGTATCTACAAACCGCGCAAAGACTAAATCCTCGTCAAGCCAGATGGTCTCTATTTTTTGCCCGTTTTGAATTTGAGTTACGCTTTCGGCCTGGCAATAAGAATCTTAAAGCTGACGCACTGTCCAGGTCCTTTCAGCCGCCGAATGCGGAGGAGTCGCCAGCATACATTATAGACCCATCCAAGATCATGACTTTGGCACCGCTACGGATGCTTTCTCCGCCGCCAGGTAAAACCCTCGTCTTGGACAGCAGCAAGGTGAGAGTGTTATCTTGGGGTCATTCCTCCAAACTAGCAGGGCATGCGGGTTATAAGAAGACTTGCCTCCTCATCTCGCGGTATTATTGGTGGCCTACTCTACGTCAAGATGTCAAAGAATTCGTCGCATCTTGTCCTTCTTGTGCTAGGAACAAAGTGCCCCGGCAATTACCTTTCGGCAACCTCCTTCCCCTACCGATTCCATCCATGCCCTGGCAGCACATAGCCATGGATTTCATTACCGATCTACCAAGTTCCTCAGGTTGTACCGTCATTCTTGTCGTAGTTGACCGGTTCTCCAAGATGGCTCACTTCATTCCACTTCCCGGTCTACCCTCCGCTCCTGAGTTGGCAAAGATATTTATCCAGAACATTTTCAGACTCCATGGCTTCCCTCTTCATATCGTCTCCAACAGAGGAGCTCAATTCACCTCTCGATTCTGGAGAGCTCTGTGCAAACTCCTTAAAGTTTCTCTAGACTTTTCCTCCGCCTATCATCCTCAGACAAACGGTTAAGCTGAGCGAACTAACCAGACTTTAGCCGCCTATCTGCGACACTTTACCAATGCTCATCATAGTGATTGGGTCGATCTGCTTCCTTGGGCGGAGTTTGCTTTCAATAACCACTCCAGCGAAGCTTCTGCGAAGACTCCTTTCTTTGTAGTGTTTGGTCAACATCCCGGTCTGCCCCTACCAGTCTCCTCTGTCTCCGGAGTTCCAGCGGCAGACTCTTCAGCTCGCAACTTCTCTACTATCTGGGGTGAGGTTAAGAAGTCGCTCGAGAGAGCCTCCTTAATGATGAAGAGACAAGTTGACAAGAGACGCTTGGATTTACCTCCTTTTGTACCCGGTGACAAAGTCTGGCTTTCTTCTAAATTCATCTGACTCAAGATCCCTTCCTATAAACTCGGTCCTCGCTACATTGGTCCTTTTGAGATTCTGCGTCGAGTCAACGAGGTCGCTTACAAGCTGAAGTTACCTGCCTCGCTCCGTATTCCCAATACTTTTCATGTCTCTCTTCTCAAACCAGTTATCTTTAACCGCTTCCATTCTCCATCTAGTTCTTCCTCGCAACCAGTCTGTGCAGATAATATTTTCGTTGTGAAGGATATTCTTGCAGTTAAGAAGGTTCGTGGAAAGGATTTTTTTTTGGTTGATTGGAGGGGTTTTGGTCCTGAGGAGAGATCTTGGGAGCCTTCTGAGAACATTTATGCCCCTCGTATTCTCAACAAATTTTTTGCCCGTTTACGTAGGGGGGGTTGTAAGGAGGGGGGTACTGTTACCGCTACTGCTGCGGCTGCTCGCCGCAGGCTGTGTGCTGGTCCCGGGCGCGTCCGTGCTTCTTCTCCGGCTGGGGTTCCTGCTCGTGCGGCTGCGCGCTCCCGCCGTCTTGTTCCTGTCTGTGCGGCGGCGCGCTCTCGCCGCTCTGTTCCCGGCGCTGCAGCGGTGCGTCCCCGGCGTTTCACTTCCGGGTCCGGGTGTCTCGCTGTCTCCGCCCCCTCTCCGGACTCCTCTGTTGCTGAAGGCCTACTGACCCTGCGCAGGCGCTCTAGTTTCCACAACAGACGCAGGCGCATCACACCTGATACTGTTCCTCTGGGTTCAAGGTCAGTGTAGCCTCAACCAATCCCTACCCTTGTCTTTGCTATATTAGGCGTCCTCCTCTGTGCCTCATTGCCTGTTTGTCATAGCATTGTTCTGTGCTTCTGGCCCCTCTGTTGCTCGTGTTAGGTTCTCTAGGTCGCTGTCTCTCGTTGGACTTCGCTCTCCCCGTATTCGTCCTTTGCTCTTGTTTCTTCCCGTTTCCGTTTTATCTTGTACCCTTAATCCTTCCTTTTGTTTTTGTCCCACAGTCTTCTGAGTCTTCTCCTGGTTCGTCTTCCCGCCAACGTTTCTCCAGTGCCTTTTCATTTCTTTCCGGAGCCGTCCCTCTCGGTACTTCCACTGTGGGTAAGTGACCTCTGGGCCTGCTCCTTACGGTCCCTGTATAGGGGTCGTTTCTTCCTAGGTCGCTCGCTCAGGGGTAGGGCTGCCCACGGTCCAGAGGGTCCACTCTCAGTTCTAGTTGTGAGCGTTATACAGTGCTACCGCGGCATTACAATATATATATATATTGTAAGATGGCCGCCGGACAAGTCCTTGAGGGGAGATATGTCATCGCAGCTATTAGCTGTGGTGATGTGAGCCCATAAGTATGCTCCAGCACATATATTGCTGAGAGAGTTATTTGGCCCGCTCCAGGGCCGGGTTTTATGAGCAGTCATAAGAGATGGGTGGGAATGACCGGTCACATATTCCAACCCCAAGGGCGTGGTTTGGAAGCCAGATGTCTCATTCAGTGTCTGTGGCTGGAGGTGTGGAGACCTCCATTGTGTGTATGCTAAAGACACTGACCTTTGCGGGCGGACCCGCAGTACTATATGGACTGTTTATTTTTCCGTTTGTTACTTTGTGCCAGAAAAGGCTGTTCATTTGTTTTCCTACCCAGAGCAGTTTATGCCATTTGAATAAACTTGCTTGGACATTTCAGCAATACCACTTCTTGTGCCTACCTCAACTACAGCCTTGTGAGTACGAATCCCTACAATTGGTGGAGAATGCGCGCATCACCTTGGCAATCCTCTCTTGCATCTGGGCCAAATGCTCGATCGCACTCCGGTAGGGTGTAGACTCCGCCTCCCACGTCTCTTTTGCTACGCTGAATATATATATTCAGATTTTGTAAATATGCGTAATGTTTAGAAATAATGGAGGAATGTGCTGTACTGTACATGTGTTTTTGATTACTCACTGTTATCAATAATCTTATTAAATATTGCTCACAACGTTAACTCTAATATTATAATGGGGAAATGGGATATAGATGTGATCAATATTTCAATATAGTTAGTAGTAACTATTAATGGTTGATAATCACTGCATCAATCAGTATTATCATACATGCATATACACTTTTTGTCTCACTTTCTTTATCTCCTTTTTTGTTTTTGTACTAATATCATTAGCTTTCTTCACTTGGCATTTGCTCCTTTCTTGGAACAATTGGATTTTATGTATTCACTTATGCGTCTCACTTTTTTTAGGGCATTATTTGTCTTTGCACTGTAATATTTTCTCACATGATACCCCAAATAGAGCCTTTTTAATTGGACTCATTCTCACTGCTATTCTCCTTTTTCTTTCTTTCTCCTTGCTGATATGGAATATATCTTTGAAATTATAGCAATACGTATAGTGCAACGATTTCAAATTTGACTTCACAAAAATGGCCGCCGGTCTGTGCATGCAACCTGCAGTTCCCCCGTTTGACTTTCCATGATGACCTCAAAACACCTAAATGTGCATGTCTCCGACGTCATGCAGAAATTTCTCTGTGACGTGCACCCGACTGAGTACCAGAATTGAAGGATTTACTTCCGGGGTATAAGACAGTATACATGCGCACTAACTGTGCAATCTAATTAGATAGGATATATAATACTTGCCCTTGGGCATATCATATACTTCCTTTTGAAAGAGGTACCGCGAAATGCGTGTCACGGGTCTCTCCTGGTTCTGTGCAATATTCTTCAATATGGGTAAACACTTTAATATTACTATTACAATATTAGAGTGGGTATACTATAGGATATGTGGGTAAGAAATTTATATTGATGATATAAGACGATATATCCTTTAACCCTTCCTTTCGATATGTGATCATTGTCACTCTATTTGATTGAATTTATTTTGTGCCATGCCTGGTCTCTCTATCTTTACTGTGACTTTCCACATCTATTTTTTTTTTTACAGTACTGGGATGAATTGTGTTTCTCCTTTTAACCTTGATAATATTATTGTGATATATTTTGCATTTTAAAGTTTGAATTTTTCAATACACTTGATAAGTAAAGTACTCCATTTTTTCTTTTTTGTATGACACCCCAGAATGTGACATTGCTCCCAATGGACCTAAGGTCCTCTTTCTATGCATTCCAGGCCCTGTCTGCATTCCTGAGAGGAATCTGGGACTTTCCCTTCAACTTAAATCCCTGCTCTGGACCAGTCCAAATATTATTTCCCACTATAGCTATTGTCAATCTACACACTTTTCCAATCCTATTAGCGCCTTGAACACATATCACAATTCACACTATACATCAATGTTCACATTGCATCACATAACATATTACAACAATAAACTTATTTGTTCAAGGGAGAACATGGGCAACATGTCCACCTCTTTACAGCAGGTTGTCAGTCAGTGATTAGCACCTACAATAAGTGGTCCAAGAATGGCATTTATATATGCAGAAATCTACAGCTATGCTATATGATTTAATCTCACAAAATTCTAATTTAAATGCATATATAATGTCTTATTCTCCTTTTGTACATACAATGTTTTTTAGTGAGTTTATCATTTCCCAAAAAGAATATTCCAATGTGACCGTGAACAACAGTCTTACTCTGATGTACTTAACATCTGTCTCTCCTGGCTTGGATATTCTTTGATCCTAAGGGAGTTGCAAAGATTGAGACAATGTATAAGGATGATCCCATCTCCTTAGACTAACTATGATATGGTATACTGTACTACCACATAGAGAGTTTTACAAATTCTCACTAATGAGATATCTCCATCACTTCTAGTCTCCAAATATTTCATCACATAAGTAAAAAGCAAAACAATAAACCTTCCATGTCTTAAAAGGATTTCCATTTTATATAATGCAGCACATCATCCTCTTCCCTTTTCAAAACCATCTCACATGGAAAAATAATAAATGCAATGAAATAGTGCCTTTCTTCCCAGAAGATGGCCACATGCCATACAATTGCCAAAAAGTTGTCAATAAAAAAAACTTTGGGAGAATGAAAAAGAGAAAAAAAATACTTCCCTGGAATCTTACTGGCATCTTACTACTTCAACTATTCATATATTAGACCCTTTTTAATCAGATTTCTACTGGAAAAATTATGGAGAAAGGCGCTTTATTTTTCATATGTGGTGGATATATTCTAAGATTCATTCATTTTAGACTGATGTTTTCCAACTAATGTTAGAAAACATAGCGATCATTGATCACTAGTGTTGAGCACTAGGGTATCGGCCGATATTCGCGGTATCGGAATTTCGATACCGAGTGCCGATACTTTCAGTCAGCTTACAAATATATGTACACTAGACCTACCAAAAGCTCTGGGCATTAATACACCATTGAAAGTGAAACACGCTCACAGAGTAGCCCACCACCACCACCTCTTCTGCTTATAAGCCCGGGCCTGGTATTGTGAAATACCTGAACTATGCAGGCAAAGCGGACATCTTACAAAGTTACAGAAAATCCTCTCCACCCCAGTGCTAAATGGACATAGAGTGTTAATTTTCAGTGACTACTTGGTGGAAGTAACAAAGAAAAGATGCGCCTTTAGTGGAATATGCACTGATCTAGTAAAGAAAAAAATCCGCTTCTCATTACAATTCCCAGCGAATCTTAAAATGTTTTCACCTGGAGGAAGAATACAAACATTTTCAGCACCAGAACAAGCATCAGACTTTCTTAAAGATATAGAAGATCTTCGCAAAGAAAACAGCAGAAAACACCAGGTCCCATAAAGCAGTAGGGGCAGTAATGATCTGATGGTGGTCCTTTCCTCACATGAAAGTATAAAATAAAGACTCAGACACATCATTGAAAGTTTAAATAGTGTGAAGTTTATTATATGCTTTATATGTGCTGGTTACCTCCCATCACTCACAAAGAGCGTAGAGCAACACTCAGGACAGGAAAAACCCCCAGTGGTGGAAACCTGTAGGGAAACCATGGCTGCTGTACTGCCCTTCCTCCCGGCATACTAAGGGAGGTTACCACTATAAAATATAACAACTGTGAAAAAATAACAATTATGTGTAAAGTATACAGTGTGTCTATGTGTACAGCATATGGGTGTCTGTGTGTATGTTGTCTGTATATAGTGGGATGTGCATGTTCTGTGTGTGACTATTAAGAATACACAGTAACATAGATATTATTAAGGTTGAAGGAAGCATTTAAGCCCATCTAGTTCAACCCATAGCCTAACCTAACATGCCCTAACATGTTGATCCAGAGGAAGGCAAAAAAAAACCATGTGGCAAAGAGTAAGCTTCACATTGGGGAAAAAAATTCCTTCCCGACTCCACATACGGCAATCAGACTAGTTCCCTGGATCAACGCCCTATAAAGGAATCTAATATATATAACCTGTAACATTATACTTTTCAAGAAGGGTGTCTGTGTGTGTATGTATGTATGTTGTCTGTGTACAGTGGGATGTGCATGTTCTGTGTGTGACTATTAAAGGGAACTTGTCACCCCCAGGCGTTTTTGACTAAAAGAGCCACCTTGTGCAGCACTAATGCTGCATTCTGTCAAGGTGGCTCTTTTAGTTGCACTCCATTTCAACGCTGCAATATCCATTTTTATAATTTGTCCCTCATACATATAGTTCCATCATTAACGGCGCCTAAGCTGTAAGATTTTTTTCAGGCATGCGCAGTTTGCGCTGCCCTTTGACTCCCATCACACTATGAGAACTTACAGCGCAGGCGCCAGGGACGTTAATGAAGGAAGTGAAGGTGGCCCCTGGCGCACGGTGTATTGAGTGATGGCTGGGAGGCATTTGTGTCCGGGGGGAGAAGACAGGTATAAGGGACAAATTCTAAAAACGGATATTGCAGCGTTGAAAGGAATCCCAACTAAAAGAGCCACCTTGACAGAATGCAGCATTAGTGCTGCATAAAGTGGCTTTTTTAGTTAAAAAATGCCTTGGGGTGACAAGTTCCCCTTAAGAATACTTCTCTCCTGTCTTAAGTTCTTCATCCGTCACATCTTCTAGCTGTTTTTCTTGCAGGATCAGCAGCTAAGTTTCCCTTCCGGCTATGTTCTTTTCCTTTCAGGTCCAGCAGCTATGTTCCTCTTCCAGCCATGTTCATCTTCTTGTGGGTCCAGCAGCTCCTCTTCCATGCATCAGATATTCGCATCTTCCTCCTTCTTGCATGGAACGATGTTACAGAGAGAGCAGGGAAGGGCATTATTCCTCCTGAACCAACGAATTGCCCAGCTGTGATGGATATTCCTGTCTCTCTTCCATGCCCAGTGGTCAGGGTCTTGTGCCATGATCTAGAATGAAATAAGTGATTATAATCAGAGTTTAAAGGGAATATATCACCATTAATCATAATTCAATTTGCATATACTTTAGACCTGATGATATTGATGTGATGACTGAAAAACCATGGCAGAATGACAGCATAATTACTTCTTAAAGTTTTCTTCCTTGACATTAAAACAAGCATTTCATGAGTCCAGCTATGGCTGCATTCATAAAATGCTCTACCTAACATAAGGATTACAAGACCATTTTGACATGGCTTTTCAAAGTAAGTACAAACACCCCATCAGGTCTAAGGGATTTATTTATGTATACTGTTTATATTGTGATCCCTATTTACAGATCAGCTTTATATTATTATTGTTTATATTGCTAACCAGATCACAGGTGGCTCGATCCACCGAAGCCCGAAATCCCATCCTGGTGAGAAGAACATTGCGGAATTGTAGAAGTCGGTCCTTCTTCATGCTCCACGTCCATCTGAGGGCCCAGCGGTAGATCTCCTGTTGATATGGCACGTCTTCTTCAAACTGGTTGGCTAAAAACCTGTATGGAAGAAAAATGAATCCAAATAAATTAGAATCCACTTCAGAAGAAAATACAGAAATATAACAACAAATACAATTATCATGTATTTACATGAGTGGTAGAAAAGATATTTTGGTTTTACAATAAAATAAATTTATTTATAGACATAAATGTGTAATAATAAAAGAGACTCACATAGCTGGAAAGAAGAAGGTTCCATATTCTGAAGATCGCAGTCCTGCTCTCCTGAAGTAAGTGATGACCATGGCGAGGAGATACTAGAGGGATGAGAAGCAGAGTTAGAGGGCATATATAATACAGAACATATATAGCTGTATCTTCCTATGTTTGGTAATATCTGGCCACTATTACATAAGAATAATCCCTTTATTTCCCTATGATGGATCTTCTCAAATCTGGATGATTTCTTATCCTTCACTACAATAATACCTTGTCCGAAATCTTAAGACAGCTGTCCCTGGCTAGAAAACATCTGATGTATTCTTCTTCTACAAAAATGAGAAAATAGAATTATTTCACTGTGAACTTTGTAATGAAAACCTTTTTAGTGCTATTAATGTTAAATTATTGGGGTTGTAGAGTTCTTTATTAATGATGGATTATCCTCAGGATAGCTCATCAATATCAGATTGGTGGAGATTTGGCCCCCGACACCCACTGATCAGATACTGAAGAATTGTCCTAAAGATATGCCATCACTATTGAGGTGAAACCAAAGCCACGACACTGCTCACCACATAGTGACCGCTCCTGTCTGCTGCATCATACTATGTATAATTATAGGAGGCTGAGGGAGAACACTTCCCTACATCTTTCTCTACCATTAAACACATAAAATAGATTAATATAAAAATGCATGCCATATAATCTAATACTTTATATCTGGAAACCTTGGAAGGTGCAATGAGTCTTACCAAGGAGTGCGGTGAAAGCTGCCCGCTCTTCTGGCTGGGGGATGTCATCTTCTGTCTTCCTCCTCTTGGCCACATCCTGGGTGGCAGACAGTGAACTGTGGTAGAAGAGGTAGTATAGTATTAGGCCTCATGCACATGGTCCTACTATGGCTACACATAATTCACTTACATCGTGATGGGTGTTCTCCTCATGGGGATCTGACATTAGTTTTGTGCTGTAAATGGTATGAATATGTGTAGTGATGATGTGTAATGGTCACTATGGATTTGACGGTGTAAGTGTATGGATTGTGATGACTGCAGTGATGTAACCTCATCTACTTACCACTCCTCTTCATACTGGGCGATCAGTTCTCTCTTCCGCTTCTTCATGGCCATCTTTACTCTTCTTCCTGGAAACATACAGAAAAAGGAAAAGCCTGAATATGCAGAGCATGGCTTTGTCTGTAGGATCCCTAGTAGAGTAATACTACCAACCTAATGTGTAACCCAAAACCTAACTACCACAGCCTGCATTACATGGGTTGCGGTATTGCAGCTTTATTGACTTGATTGGTGCTGAGTTGTAATACCCCACATGATCCATTGACAGAAGTGGCGCTGTAGCTAATACACAAAACAAACTCTATTTTCTACTTAAAGCACCACTCCAGCATTTTGTTTTGTTTGTACTGCTGGAGTGGCACTTTTAATGTAAACCCCCTGCCCACATTCTTATACTTGGTGCCATCTTGTGCCTGTAGCTTCTGACTAGCCGCAAGTGAGGAGTTACGTAACAAGAGTTTAAAGCAAATCTATAAGAGCGAGAACAAGGCTCTCATAGAGAGGTATTGAAAAGTGACGTCTGCACCGCTCCATGAATCACTGGAGCTGATGGCCGGTCACAATTTACTGGAGACTGATAGGAGCAACATTGGAAAAGGATGAAGGGGCGACAGGTGAGTATGAGACAGAGGCCAGGAGAATTACATAAAAAGCATCACTCCCGCGGTGCAGTACAAAAACCCGCTGCAGTGGTGCTTTAAAAAAACAAAAATATATAATCGGTCATTTATGCCTACCCAGATTGTTTTTCTGTCCTATGATAAGGAAAGACTACACATATCTACATTATACTGACTGCACTGTGACCCGCCATATAAACCTATAAAGCATATATCCGCTACCTCCCTGCATAGTGACTGATGATCCAGTACAATATTCGTCATATCTCCACTACATGTATGATATAACTATTATATACAGGCTAATAATGGCCATGCACTTCTAAATATTGGATCTGGGAATTTCTAGGAGAAATATGTGGCCCCGTGTTTTTCGAGTTAATAATTACACATCATTATCCACATTTTAAATATTTATTCAAGGTCACCAAATTTTATCCCATTTCTCCATAATCACCCATTATCTATATCTGGGATTTATGGTGAAATCATTTGCGTTTGTATATGTGATTGCTTTCAGTATAGATCCCAACTGTCAGTATCTGGAATGACATAAATCGGCAGCTTATTCATCACACAATGATTCTCACCTCTGTAGAGCGGCCGGGGGCGGTTGTCTCCCAATCAGCAGGTAACGATCCGGGTACAAATCCAAAAAGTGTCGCTTCTGGTAATCAGTAAGGAGCCTGTCTTATCTCTAATAGAGCTATCGCAGACTTGGACCAACTGACTTTTTTTTCTTCCTTTGAGTTCAAATCCTTCGATGCTATTGGTTGATGGTTGAGGCACGCGGCGCAAAATTTAAAGGGAAAGCGCATTCTAATAATGAATAAGGAGATACAGTGCATTACTTTTATATCTATATTTGTAGTTTTACTCTTTATTCCAATTAGTGTTATTTGAGGGATTTTTCATGCTATTCCATTTATTAACTGATGATTGGGAAATGGCAGCAATGAAAGAAGCATGTAATAATGATGACACTAAAGTCGTGATGAGAGAAGTGTGATGTGTAACATGTTCACTAGATCGTCCATTGTGTATGGAGTAAGAGAATAATTGCCATATGCTTTCTTGCTCCCTGTAAAGTCATTATTGAACCCCCTTAGCGGCAAGGTCAATTTTCATTTTTACGTCTTTGTTCTTCCTCTATTTTTCCCAAACTCACAACTTTTTTATTTTTCTGTCCACATAGCCATAAAAGGGCTTGTGTTGTGGAGGACAAGTTGCACTTTTGAATGACACCATTCATTTCACCACATAGTGTACAGGAAAACTTAAAACAATTCCAAGCGAGGAGAAATTGTAGAAATAAAAAAAGAATTCTGACATTGCTTTTAGGACTATAGGTTGCATTATTCTGTATGGACTATGAAGTGCATGACTCCAAATGTAGGACCATGGGGTGCAGTATACTGTTTGGACTATGGGGTGCATTATGCTGCATGGACTATAAGGTGCATTATACTGTATGGACTATGGGGTGCATTATACTATACAGATGACCATAAGGTGCATTATACTGTATGGACTATTGGGTGCATGATTCCAAATGTAGGACCATGGGGTGCACTATACTGTATGGACTATGGGGTGCATTATGCTGCATGGACTATAAGGTGCATTATACTGTATGGACTATAAGGTGCATTATACTGTATGGACTATGGGGTGCATTATACTGTGTGGATGACTATGGGGTGCATTATACTGTATAACATATTGGGTGTATTATGCTGTGTAGATTATGGGGTGCATTATAC
The DNA here is from genome assembly GCF_032444005.1 of Ranitomeya imitator. Classification (NCBI taxonomy): domain Eukaryota; kingdom Metazoa; phylum Chordata; class Amphibia; order Anura; family Dendrobatidae; genus Ranitomeya; species Ranitomeya imitator. The sequence continues at coordinate 121,430,870 of NC_091287.1, forward strand.
TGTATGGACTATGGGGTGCATTATACTATACAGACGACAATGGGGTGCATTATACTATACAGAGGACTATTGATGCATTATACTGTATAAACTATGGGGTACATTATGCTGTATGGACAATGTATTAAATTATGCTGTATGGACTATGGAGTGCATTATACTGTATAGATGACTATGGGGTGCATTATACTGTATGGACTATGGGATGCATTATGCTATACAGAGGACTATGGGGTGCATTATGCTACACAGAGGACTATGGGATGCATTATCCTATATAGAGCTTGGGGTGCACTATACTATACAGAGGACTATGGGGTGTATTATACTGTATAGATGACTATGGGGTGCATTATGCTGTATAGACTATGAGATGCATTATACTATACAGAGGACTATGGGATGCATTATACTATACAGGCAAAACTGAACGCGGACAAATACTGTTGTAAATCTTTTGTGACAGAATGGAAGGTGTAATCTTCAAACTTTTATAGATAACAACTACAGGAATGCCTGTCACAAATAAGAATATTATGAAGAAGAAGAATATGAAGAAGATGAAGAAGTAGAATATGAAGAAGAATAAGAGTTGAATAAGAACAATATGGAGAATTTTTACAAAAAGAATAATAGGAAGAAGGTGAAGAAGAAGATGAAGAAGGTGAAGAAGATGTTGATGAAAAAGATGCTGCTGAGGATGATGGAGAGGAAAGTGTTGGAGAAGTTAAAAAAAGGTGCAGAGCATGGAAGTAGTGAAACATAAATATCTGACAAAATATAAAAACTCTAAACATAGTCAATATCTTCGTAACTCCGAACGTCTAAAAAAAAAAAAAATTCCTGCTCTTCCATTTGATTTGGGCTAAACCTCTATGCCTTTAATGTCTCCTCCACCTCCCCCGATACATTCTATGTTATTCTTTGTTGTTTTCCTTCATGTGGAATTAACCACAAGGAAAGAAAGAGTTTATTTTAATTCCGATATTTTTGTCCCACTGACTTGCATTGGTATCGGGTATCGGTATCGGCGATATCTGATATTTTGTCGATATCGGCCGATCCAATCCGATACCGACACTTCCGAATATCGGAAGGTATCGCTCAACACTATTGATCACCCGATGAACTAGCAAGGCGCTCATTCATTGGTGAAATGATCTTTTGTGAAGCGGCAGTGTATTGTCTCGTGTAAACAGTAAGTGCATTACTAAGACCTTGGTAGCCTAGTTCACGTTGTTTACTGGGGTCTGCCTATGTAAGTAGGCAGTCAAACAATCGGCAATCGGTAAAAAATTACCAATCAGCAGTCGTATTGTGCCGCCAATCATTCTATGGAAATTGACCTTTATGATGGCTTCCTTCACTTGCATTGATACCTCTTTAGACTACATATTGAGTGTTTCTATGAACAACAATCAAATGGAAACTCAATACTTAGTATCAACTCTTGACACCTTATCTCCTTAAGGCCATGTTTACACATCAGTATATTTGGTCGGTATTCTACACATTCTACATCAGTATTTGTCAGCCAAAATTAGGAATGGAACAAGCAGAATAAAAGCATAGAAATATGAGCATCACTTCTATATTTTTGATTTACTCCTAGTTTTTATTTTAAAAAATACTGATCGAAATACTGTCCTGTGAACATGACCTAATTCTTCATGAAGTAACAGGCCAGATCAAACCATGACACTATCAGCCAAATGCCTAATTATCTTTGAACTGTGAGAATCGACAGATTAAATAAATATGTCTGTAAAGACAGCAGTAGTAATTAGAGTTGAGCGACCTTGACCTTTTTAGAGTCGAGCCGGGTTTCGCGAAACCCGACTATCTCAAAAGCCGGGTCGAGTGAAATCGGCCGATTATGACGTAAAGTCGGGATCGACCGAAACACGAAACCCAATGCAAGTCAATGGGGCAGCATAGTCGGCAGTGAGTGGGGGCCAGGAAAACACCTAGAGTGCCCATTTTAATGTCAAAACCATCCATTCTTCTTAATGAAGCTTGTCAAGCGTAATTTACCTTATAATAATTGGAAGGCATTTGAAATTGGGGGTCATTTGGCTAAAGTTGTGGTGGGTAGGGCTGGTTCAAGTAATTAGTGGGCCCAGGAAATCTGGACCACGTCACGGCAGTGGAGCAGGGAGAGGTAAGTATTTCAACTTTGCAAGTGCTGTGAACCTGAGCAAGCAGGGGGGGCCCACTCGTTGGCATTGGCACTGGCACAGGGCCCCTCAAAGTACAGCGGTGTGTTTGCACGGCGGGGGCGCCTCCCACCGGCAGCAACACTTTTGCGTACTATGAGAGGCCCTGTGCCAGTGACGTCGCCAACTAGTATTCCTCCCCCCACCTGATGAAGGAACCTGCACTTTCATCTGCACCTTCCTCTTTGTCCCCGTGTAAGGTGGTATGGTATGCGGGAAGAGCAACCTGACTTTCAGCAGGGTCACAATGTTGTTGTGTAGTGTGCACGGGGAATGTTGCGTTATGGGTCAATGTACCAGCAGGCTCATCTATCACTGGCTGGGCAATGGGCAGGATGAGGAGGAAACACAGATATAGGCCCAAAGAATAAAGTTGGCTAAATGCAGTTCAAAATTGGTAACACAGGAATAACCAGGGGGCATTGCAGTGGAGGACAACTGGAATGAGAGGCTGACACAGAGAGTAGGCCCAAATCAGTAAGTAGTCGAAATGCAGTTCAAAATTGGCAACCGTAGTAAACAGGCGGCACAGCTTTGTTCAGTGGAGGAGAACAGCAAGGAGTGGCAGACACCGATAGTAGGCCCCAACCCAACTAGTAGGCCAAATGCAGTCTAACATTAACAACTACTTAACGAGCGCCTGAAAACGGAATTTCAGGACAGGAAACCAGGAGAACAGCAAGGAGTGGCAGACACCGATAGTAGGCCCCAAACCAACTACTAGTACAGTAGTAATGAGAGCCTGAAGATAGAAGTTCAGGAAAGGCAACCTGGAGAACACCTTGGAGTGGAACACACCATCTCTCTACACCCCATACCCAATTTGTAGGCCTAATGCAGTGTAGTTTCCAAGAACTACTAAACGAGAGCCGGAAGATCGAAGCTCAGGAAAGGCAACCTGGAGAACACCTTGGAGTGGAACACACCATCTCTCTACACCCCACACCCAATTTGTAGGCCTAATGCAGTGTAGTTTCCAAGAACTACTAAACGAGAGCCGGAAGATCGAAGCTCAGGAAAGGCAACCTGGAGAACACCTTGGAGTGGAACACACCATCTCTCTACACCCCATACCCAATTTGTAGGCCTAATGCAGTGTAGTTTCCAACAACTACTAAACGAGAGCCGGAAGATCGAAGCTCAGGAAAGGCAACCTGGAGAACACCTTGGAGTGGAACACACCACCTCTCTACACCCCATACCCAATTTGTAGGCCTAATGCAGTGTAGTTTCCAAGAACTACTAAACGAGAGCCGGAAGATCGAAGCTCAGGAAAGGCAACCTGGAGAACACCTTGGAGTGGAACACACCATCTCTCTACACCCCATACCCAATTTGTAGGCCTAATGCAGTGTAGTTTCCAACAACTACTAAACGAGAGCCGGAAGATCGAAGCTCAGGAAAGGCAACCTGGAGAACACCTTGGAGTGGAACACACCATCTCTCTACACCCCATACCCAATTTGTAGGCCTAATGCAGTGTAGTTTCCAACAACTACTAAACGAGAGCCGGAAGATCGAAGCTCAGGAAAGGCAACCTGGGGAACACCTTGGAGTGTAACACACCATCTCTCTCCACCCGATACCCATTTTGTAGGCCTAATGCAGTGTAGTTTTCTACAACTACTAAACGAGAGTCGGAAGACCGAAGCAATGGCAAGGAAACCTGGGGAACACCTTGGAGTGTAACACACCATCTCTCTCCACCCCATACCCAATTTGTAGGCCTAATGCAGCCTACTTTCCGACAACTACTAAACGAGAGCATGAAGATCGAAGCTCAGGAAAGGCAACCTGGGGAATACCTTGGAGTGTAACAAACCCTCTCTCTACACCACGGAAGGGCTGATTCTTAGGAAGGAAGGCTGTCGGAAAGAAGCAGGGCGCGTCCGAGGGTGATTATATTCTTATTAGGTATATACTCACCCTCGGACGCGCCCTGCTTCTTTATTTGTAATGAATGTTTATTTGCAATGTGGTTTTGACTTACTCTATTTTTTTGGTAAATAATGATTTTATTATTTTCATTGTTTTGCATCTTCTTGGCAATAATATAAAGAAGACGCGACAGGACAACACTCGGTGGATGCCATATCTGTGTTTTAAATTGAAAAAACCTTTCAGTTAACTACTTGCAGGAGAAAGTTATTGTAGCTGGTGGCCATTTTTAGTACTGTACCAGATTTTTGTTGTATGTGTTTGTTTTTAATGTTAAAATGTCTGCATTTGATATCTCTCCAGTATTTTCTTTTTTATAAGCAAAATACTTATTTTTATATTTTCTGATGTTGGTTCCAGGGGTACACGGGCAGCAGTGGTGTGGTCAGTGGAGGCCTAGTGGAAGGAGTGACCGCAGACAGGCATCGAAGGCCTAAAATAATAACACATGGCTGTAGGCAATTTTAAATTGGTTCCAGGGGTACACGGGCAGCAGTGGTGTGGTCAGTGGAGGCCTAGTGGAAGGAGTGACCGCAGACAGGCATCGAAGGCCTAAAGTAAAAAAATTGGGCTGGCTGTAGGCAATTTTAAATTGGTTCCAGGGGTACACGGGCAGCAGTGGTGTGGTCAGTGGAGGCCTAGTGGAAGGAGTGACCGCAGACAGGCATCGAAGGCCTAAAATAATAACACATGGCTGTAGGCAATTTTAAATTGGTTCCAGGGGTACACGGGCAGCAGTGGCCTGGTCAGTGTAGTAGTAGTAGAAAGAATGGACCGCAGACAGGCATGGAAGGCCTAAAATAAAAAAATTGGGCTGGCTGTAGGCAATTTTAAATTGGTTCCAGGGGTACACGGGCAGCAGTGGTGTGGTCAGTGGAGGCATATTGTAAGGAGTGACCGCAGACAGGCATCGAAGGCCTAAAATAATAACACATGGCTGTAGGCAATTTTAAATTGGTTCCAGGGGTACACGGGCAGCAGTGGTGTGGTCAGTGGAGGCCTAGTGGAAGGAGTGACCACAGACAGGCATCGAAGGCCTAAAATAATAACACATGGCTGTAGGCAATTTTAAATTGGTTCCAGGAGTACACGGGCAGCAGTGGTGTGGTCAGTGGAGGCCTAGTGGAAGGAGTGACCGCAGACAGGCATCGAAGGCCTAAAGTAAAAAAATTGGGCTGGCTGTAGGCAATTTTAAATTGGTTCCAGGGGTACACGGGCAGCAGTGGTGTGGTCAGTGGAGGCCTAGTGGAAGGAGTGACCGCAGACAGGCATCGAAGGCCTAAAATAATAACACATGGCTGTAGGCAATTTTAAATTGGTTCCAGGGGTACACGGGCAGCAGTGGCCTGGTCAGTGTAGTAGTAGTAGAAAGAATGGACCGCAGACAGGCATCGAAGGCCTAAAATAAAAAAATTGGGCTGGCTGTAGGCAATTTTAAATTGGTTCCAGGGGTACACGGGCAGCAGTGGTGTGGTCAGTGGAGGCATATTGTAAGGAGTGACCGCAGACAGGCATCGAAGGCCTAAAATAATAACACATGGCTGTAGGCAATTTTAAATTGGTTCCAGGGGTACACGGGCAGCAGTGGTGTGGTCAGTGGAGGCCTAGTGGAAGGAGTGACCACAGACAGGCATCGAAGGCCTAAAATAATAACACATGGCTGTAGGCAATTTTAAATTGGTTCCAGGGGTACACGGGCAGCAGTGGTGTGGTCAGTGGAGGCCTAGTGGAAGGAGTGACCGCAGACAGGCATCGAAGGCCTAAAGTAAAAAAATTGGGCTGGCTGTAGGCAATTTTAAATTGGTTCCAGGGGTACACGGGCAGCAGTGGTGTGGTCAGTGGAGGCCTAGTGGAAGGAGTGACCGCAGACAGGCATCGAAGGCCTAAAATAATAACACATGGCTGTAGGCAATTTTAAATTGGTTCCAGGGGTACACGGGCAGCAGTGGCCTGGTCAGTGTAGTAGTAGTAGAAAGAACGGACCGCAGACAGGCATCGAAGGCCTAAAATAAAAAAATTGGGCTGGCTGTAGGCAATTTTAAATTGGTTCCAGGGGTACACGGGCAGCAGTGGTGTGGTCAGTGGAGGCATATTGTAAGGAGTGACCGCAGACAGGCATCGAAGGCCTAATATAATAACACATGGCTGTAGGCAATTTTAAATTGGTTCCAGGGGTACACGGGCAGCAGTGGCCTGGTCAGTGTAGTAGTAGTAGAAAGAACGGACCGCAGACAGGCATCGAAGGCCTAAAATAAAAAAATTGGGCTGGCTGTAGGCAATTTTAAATTGGTTCCAGGGGTACACGGGCAGCAGTGGTGTGGTCAGTGGAGGCATATTGTAAGGAGTGACCGCAGACAGGCATCGAAGGCCTAATATAATAACACATGGCTGTAGGCAATTTTAAATTGGTTCCAGGGGTACACGGGCAGCAGTGGCCTGGTCAGTGTAGTAGTAGTAGAAAGAATGGACCGCAGACAGGCATCGAAGGCCTAAAATAAAAAAATTGGGCTGGCTGTAGGCAATTTTAAATTGGTTCCAGGGGTACACGGGCAGCAGTGGTGTGGTCAGTGGAGGCATAGTGGAAGGAGTGACCGCAGACAGGCTTCGAAGGCCTAACATAACAAAAATGTCAATAAAATGGTATTGTCAGTGGCAGGCATTGAAGGATGTCAGCGCATAGACTAAACATTGGTGGAGCTGTGAGATAATTTTGCAAGTGGTAGAGCACTGTTTGAGCTGGGGGGGGGGGAACTGTCTTGTGGCCGGCGCTACAGGCCCAGGGCCCCTCATATTACAACGGTGTGTCTGACGTTGGGTGCGCACCACCACCGCCAGAGACACTTTATTGTACTAGGAGGGACCCAGTGGCAGTGCCGTCGACCAAAAGCGGGCACACCCACCTCTTCAGACAAACAGCACTCTCACGGGTGCTGTCGCCAAGTGTCAATACCACGGCCCCGTGTGGGGAGTTTGGCCATTTAGTGAGGTGTAAACATGTCGTATGCTGGACAATCAGGTGCAGAAAATTACGAGATTGGAAAAGGCATTCAGAATAGTCCACAGGCAAGACCTTTTCATAGGAAAGCTAGGTGTCAGCCGGGCAAGGTGGGGCAAAAGATTTCGAAATCCAGTTGTGGTTCATTTTAATGAAGGTTAGATCATCTACATTTTGGGTAGCCAGACGAGTCCTTTTTTCTGTTAGTATTGAACCTGCAGCACTGAATACTCTTTCTGATAGGACACTAGCTGCCGGGCAAGCAAGCTCCTGCAATGCATATTCTGCCAATTCTGGCCAGGTGTCTAATTTTGATGCCCAGTAATCAAATGGGAATGACGGTTGAGGGAGAACATCGATAAGGGATGAAAAATAGTTTGTAACCATACTGGACAAATGTTGTCTCCTGTCACTTTGAATTGATGCTGCAGTACCTGTCCTGTCTGCGGTCATAGCAAAATCACTCCACAACCTGGTCAGAAAACCCCTCTGGCCAACGCCACTTCTGATTTCTGCCCCTCTAACTCCTCTGGTCTGCTGGCCCCTGCAGCTCGTGTGAGAACGATCACGGGCGCTGTGTGCAGGGAATGCCAGAAGCAAACGGTCAACAAGAGTTGATTGTTTGGTTGCTAATATTAGTTCCAAGTTCTCATGTGGCATTATATTTTGCAATTTGCCTTTATAGCGAGGATCAAGGAGGCAGGCCAACCAGTAATCGTCATCGTTCATCATTTTAGTTATGCGTGTGTCCCTTTTGAGGATACGTAAGGCATAATCCGCCATGTGGGCCAAAGTTCCAGTTCTCAAATCTGCGGTTGTGCTTGGTTGAGGGGCAGTTTCAGGCAAATCCACGTCACTTGTGTCCCTCCAAAAACCAGAACCCGGCCTTGCCGCGCCACCAATTTCCAGTGGCCCCGGAAAAGCTTCCTCATTAAAAATATAATCATCCCCATCATCCTCCTCGTCCTCCTCCTCCTCTTCGCCCGCTAACTCGTCCTGTACACTGCCCTGGCCAGACAATGGCTGACTGTCATCAAGGCTTTCCTCTTCCTCAGCTGCAGACGCCTGATCCTTTATGTGCGTCAAACTTTGCATCAGCAGACGCATTAGGGGGATGCTCATGCTTATTATGGCGTTGTCTGCACTAACCAGCCGTGTGCATTCCTCAAAACACTGAAGGACTTGACACATGTCTTGAATCTTCGACCACTGCACACCTGACAACTCCATGTCTGCCATCCTACTGCCTGCCCGTGTATGTGTATCCTCCCACAAAAACATAACAGCCCGCCTCTGTTCGCACAGTCTCTGAAACATGTGCAGTGTTGAGTTCCACCTTGTTGCAACGTCTATGATTAGGCGATGCTGGGGAAGGTTCAAAGAACGCTGATAGGTCTGCATACGGCTGGAGTGTACGGGCGAACGGCGGATATGTGAGCAAAGTCCACGTACTTTGAGAAGCAGGTCGGATAACCCCGGATAACTTTTCAGGAAGCACTGCACCACCAGGTTTAAGGTGTGAGCCAGGCAAGGAATGTGTTTGAGTTGGAAAAGGGAGATGGCAGCCATGAAATTCCTTCCGTTATCACTCACTACCTTGCCTGCCTCAAGATCTACAGTGCCCAGCCACGACTGCGTTTCTTTCTGCAAGAACTCGGACAGAACTTCCGCGGTGTGTCTGTTGTCGCCCAAACACTTCATAGCCAATACAGCCTGCTGACGTTTGCCAGTAGCTGCCCCATAATGGGAGACCTGGTGTGCAACAGTGGCAGCTGCGGATGGAGTGGTTGTGCGACTGCGGTCTGTGGACGAGCTCTCGCTTCTGCAGGAGGACGAAGAGGAGGAGGAGGGGGTGCGAACGGCTACAGCCAACTGTTTCCTAGACCGTGGGCTAGGCAGAACTGTCCCAAACTTGCTGTCCCATGTGGACCCTGCATCCACCACATTTACCCAGTGTGCCGTGATGGACACGTAACGTCCCTGGCCATGCCTACTGGTCCATGCATCTGTTGTCAGGTGCACCTTTGTGCTCACAGATTGCCTGAGTGCATGGACGATGCGCTCTTTAACATGCTGGTGGAGGGCTGGGATGGCTTTTCTGGAAAAAAAAGTGTCGACTGGGTAGCTCGTAGCGTGGTACAGCGTAGTCCATCAGGGCTTTGAAAAATTCGCTTTCAACTAACCGGTAGGGCATCATCTCTAACGAGATTAGTCTAGCTATGTGGGCGTTCAAACCCTGTGTACGCGGATGCGAGGCTAAGTACTTCCTTTTTCTAACCATAGTCTCATGTAGGGTGAGCTGGACTGGAGAGCTGGAGATCGCGGAACTAGCGGGGGTGCCGGTGGACATGGCAGACTGAGAGACGGTGGGAGATGGTATTGTTGCCGCCGGTGCCCTAGATGCAGTGTTTCCTACTACGAAACTGGTGATTCCCTGACCCTGACTGCTTTGGCCTGGCAAAGAAACCTGCACAGATACTGCAGGTGGTGCGGAAAATGGTGGCCCTACACTGCCGGAAGGGATGTTGCGTTGCTGACTAGCTTCATTGGCCGAGGGTGCTACAACCTTAAGGGACGTTTGGTAGTTAGTCCAGGCTTGCAAATGCATGGTGGTTAAATGTCTATGCATGCAACTTGTATTGAGACTTTTCAGATTCTGTCCTCTGCTTAAGGTAGTTGAACATTTTTGACAGATGACTTTGCGCTGATCAATTGGATGTTGTTTAAAAAAATGCCAGACTGCACTCTTTCTAGCATCGGATACCTTTTCAGGCATTGCAGACTGAGCTTTAACCGGATGGCCATGCTGTCCTCCAACAGGTTTTGGCTTTGCCACGCGTTTTGGGCAAGATACGGGCCCGGCAGATGGAACCTGTTGCGATGTTGATGCCTGATGCGGCCCCTCCTCCTCCGCTTCAGAACTGCTGCCGCCTGCACCCTGTTCCCCCAATGGCTGCCAATCGGGGTCAAGAACTGGGTCATCTATTACCTCTTCTTGTAGCTCGTGTGCAACTTCGTCTGTGTCACCGTGTCGGTCAGTGGTATAGCGTTCGTGATGGGGCAACATAGTCTCATCAGGGTCTGATTCTTGATCATTACCCTGCGAGGGCAATGTTGTGGTCTGAGTCAAAGGACCAGCATAGTAGTCTGGCTGTGGCTGTGCATCAGTGCACTCCATGTCAGATTCAACTTGTAATGGGCATGGACTGTTAACTGCTTCACTTTCTAAGCCAGGGACGGTATGTGTAAAGAGCTCCATGGAGTAACCCGTTGTGTCGCCTGCTGCATTCTTCTCTGTTGTTGTTTTTGCTGAAGAGGACAAGGAAGCGACTTGTCCCTGACCTGAACATCCACTAACGATGCGCTGCTTTGACATTTAACAGTTTCACGAGAGGAGGCAAAAGAGCTAGAGGCTGAGTCAGCAAGATAAGCCAAAACTTGCTCTTGCTGCTCCGGCTTTAAAAGCGGTTTTCCTACTCCCAGAAAAGGGAGCGTTCGAGGCCTTGTGTAGCCAGACGACGAACCTGGCTCCACAGCTCCAGACTTAGGTGCAATATTTTTTTTCCCACGACCAGCTGATGCTCCACCACTACCACTACCCTCATTACCAGCTGACAATGAACGCCCCCGGCCACGACCTCTTCCACCAGACTTCCTCATTGTTTTAAAAACGTAAACAAACTAACGGTATTTGTTGCTGTCACACAAATTACACGGTGAGCTATAACTTCAGTATGATTTAGCTACCCCTTTACAGGTGAGTGAGACCACAACGAAAATCAGGCACAATGTTACACACTCTGTTGTTGGTGGCAACAAATGAGAGAGATGCCACACACGCAGGACTGTCACTGAAGCACAAATGTAAATATTAATCTCCCACTGATTTGATTTTTTTTTTTTTTCAGGGAGACTTTAGGAAAATAAAATAATAGAATAAAATGATTTTTTCAGGAAGAATTTAGAAACCAAATAAAATAAAATGATTTTTTCAGGGAGAATTTAGAAAACAAATAAAACAAAAAAAGGCTTTCTATGGCCCACTGAGTGAGAGATGACGCACACAGGAGTCAGGAGTGGCACACAAGCCCAGAGGCCAATATTTATCTCCCACTGATTGATGTAGTGATTTTTTCAGGTAGATTTTGGAACCAAAATCAAGCTAAAAAAATAATAGGCTTTCTATGGCCCACAATTGGAGAGAGAGAGAGAGAGATGGCACACCCAGGAGTCAAGACTGGCACACAAGCAGAAAGGGCAATATTAATCTCCCACTGATTTGATTTTTTTTTTTTTTCAGGGAGACTTTAGGAAAAAAAAATAATAGAAAAAAATGATTTTTTCAGGAAGAATTTAGAAACCAAATAAAATAAAATGATTTTTTCAGGGAGAATTTAGAAAACAAATAAAACAAAAAAAGGCTTTCTATGGCCCACTGAGTGAGAGATGACGCACACAGGAGTCAGGAGTGGCACACAAGCCCAGAGGCCAATATTTATCTCCCACTGATTGATGTAGTGATTTTTTCAGGTAGATTTTGGAACCCAAATCAAGCTAAAAAAATAATAGGCTTTCTATGGCCCACAATTGGAGAGAGAGAGAGAGATGGCACACCCAGGAGTCAAGACTGGCACACAAGCAGAAAGGGCAATATTAATCTCCCACTAATTTTTTTTTTTTTTTTTTTCAGAGAGACTTTAGGAAAATAAAATAATAGAATAAAATGATTTTTTCAGGAAGAATTTAGAAACCAAATAAAATAAAATGATTTTTTCAGGGAGAATTTAGAAAACAAATAAAACAAAAAAAGGCTTTCTATGGCCCACTGAGTGAGAGATGACGCACACAGGAGTCAGGAGTGGCACACAAGCCCAGAGGCCAATATTTATCTCCCACTGATTGATGTAGTTATTTTTTCAGGTAGATTTTGGAACCCAAATCAAGCTAAAAAAATAATAGGCTTTCTATGGCCCACAATTGGAGAGAGAGAGAGAGATGGCACACCCAGGAGTCAAGACTGGCACACAAGCAGAAAGGGCAATATTAATCTCCCACTGATTTGATTTTTTTTTTTTTTTCAGGGAGACTTTAGGAAAAAAAAATAATAGAATAAAATGATTTTTTCAGGAAGAATTTAGAAACCAAATAAAATAAAATGATTTTTTCAGGGAGAATTTAGAAAACAAATAAAACAAAAAAAGGCTTTCTATGGCCCACTGAGTGAGAGATGACGCACACAGGAGTCAGGAGTGGCACACAAGCCCAGAGGCCAATATTTATCTCCCACTGATTGATGTACTGATTTTTTCAGGTAGATTTTGGAACCCAAATCAAGCTAAAAAAATAATAGGCTTTCTATGGCCCACAATTGGAGAGAGAGAGAGAGATGGCACACCCAGGAGTCAAGACTGACACACAAGCAGAAAGGGCAATATTAATCTCCCACTGATTTTTTTTTTTTTTTTTTTCAGGGAGACTTTAGGAAAATAAAATAATAGAATAAAATGATTTTTTCAGGAAGAATTTAGAAACCAAATAAAATAAAATGATTTTTTCAGGGAGAATTTAGAAAACAAATAAAACAAAAAAAGGCTTTCTATGGCCCACTGAGTGAGAGATGACGTACACAGGAGTCAGGAGTGGCACACAAGCCCAGAGGCCAATATTTATCTCCCACTGATTGATGTAGTGATTTTTTCAGGTAGATTTTGGAACCCAAATCAAGCTAAAAAAGTAATAGGCCTTCTATGGCCCACAATTGGAGAGAGAGAGAGAGATGGCACACCCAGGAGTCAAGACTGGCACACAAGCAGAAAGGGCAATATTAATCTCCCACTGATTTTTTTTTTTTTTTCAGGGAGACTTTAGGAAAATAAAATAATAGAATAAAATGATTTTTTCAGGAAGAATTTAGAAACCAAATAAAATAAAATGATTTTTTCAGGGAGAATTTAGAAAACAAATAAAACAAAAAAAGGCTTTCTATGGCCCACTGAGTGAGAGATGACGCACACAGGAGTCAGGAGTGGCACACAAGCCCAGAGGCCAATATTTATCTCCCACTGATTGATGTAGTGATTTTTTCAGGTAGATTTTGGAACCCAAATCAAGCTAAAAAAATAATAGGCTTTCTATGGCCCACAATTGGAGAGAGAGAGAGAGATGGCACACCCAGGAGTCAAGACTGGCACACAAGCAGAAAGGGCAATATTAATCTCCCACTGATTTGATTTTTTTTTTTTTTCAGGGAGACTTTAGGAAAAAAAAATAATAGAATAAAATGATTTTTTCAGGAAGAATTTAGAAACCAAATAAAATAAAATGATTTTTTCAGGGAGAATTTAGAAAACAAATAAAACAAAAAAAGGCTTTCTATGGCCCACTGAGTGAGAGATGACGCACACAGGAGTCAGGAGTGGCACACAAGCCCAGAGGCCAATATTTATCTCCCACTGATTGATGTAGTGATTTTTTCAGGTAGATTTTGGAACCCAAATCAAGCTAAAAAAATAATAGGCTTTCTATGGCCCACAATTGGAGAGAGAGAGAGAGATGGCACACCCAGGAGTCAAGACTGACACACAAGCAGAAAGGGCAATATTAATCTCCCACTGATTTTTTTTTTTTTTTTTTTCAGGGAGACTTTAGGAAAATAAAATAATAGAATAAAATGATTTTTTCAGGAAGAATTTAGAAACCAAATAAAATAAAATGATTTTTTCAGGGAGAATTTAGAAAACAAATAAAACAAAAAAAGGCTTTCTATGGCCCACTGAGTGAGAGATGACGTACACAGGAGTCAGGAGTGGCACACAAGCCCAGAGGCCAATATTTATCTCCCACTGATTGATGTAGTGATTTTTTCAGGTAGATTTTGGAACCCAAATCAAGCTAAAAAAATAATAGGCCTTCTATGGCCCACAATTGGAGAGAGAGAGAGAGATGGCACACCCAGGAGTCAAGACTGGCACACAAGCAGAAAGGGCAATATTAATCTCCCACTGATTTTTTTTTTTTTTTTCAGGGAGACTTTAGGAAAATAAAATAATAGAATAAAATGATTTTTTCAGGAAGAATTTAGAAACCAAATAAAATAAAATGATTTTTTCAGGGAGAATTTAGAAAACAAATAAAACAAAAAAAGGCTTTCTATGGCCCACTGAGTGAGAGATGACGCACACAGGAGTCAGGAGTGGCACACAAGCCCAGAGGCCAATATTTATCTCCCACTGATTGATGTAGTGATTTTTTCAGGTAGATTTTGGAACCCAAATCAAGCTAAAAAAATAATAGGCTTTCTATGGCCCACAATTGGAGAGAGAGAGAGAGATGGCACACCCAGGAGTCAAGACTGGCACACAAGCAGAAAGGGCAATATTAATCTCCCACTGATTTGATTTTTTTTTTTTTTCAGGGAGACTTTAGGAAAAAAAAATAATAGAATAAAATGATTTTTTCAGGAAGAATTTAGAAACCAAATAAAATAAAATGATTTTTTCAGGGAGAATTTAGAAAACAAATAAAACAAAAAAAGGCTTTCTATGGCCCACTGAGTGAGAGATGACGCACACAGGAGTCAGGAGTGGCACACAAGCCCAGAGGCCAATATTTATCTCCCACTGATTGATGTAGTGATTTTTTCAGGTAGATTTTGGAACCCAAATCAAGCTAAAAAACTAATAGGCTTTCTATGGCCCACAATTGGAGAGAGAGAGAGAGATGGCACACCCAGGAGTCAAGACTGACACACAAGCAGAAAGGGCAATATTAATCTCCCACTGATTTTTTTTTTTTTTTTCAGGGAGACTTTAGGAAAATAAAATAATAGAATAAAATGATTTTTTCAGGAAGAATTTAGAAACCAAATAAAATAAAATGATTTTTTCAGGGAGAATTTAGAAAACAAATAAAACAAAAAAAGGCTTTCTATGGCCCACTGAGTGAGAGATGACGCACACAGGAGTCAGGAGTGGCACACAAGCCCAGAGGCCAATATTTATCTCCCACTGATTGATGTAGTGATTTTTTCAGGTAGATTTTGGAACCCAAATCAAGCTAAAAAAATAATAGGCTTTCTATGGCCCACAATTGGAGAGAGAGAGAGAGATGGCACACCCAGGAGTCAAGACTGGCACACAAGCAGAAAGGGCAATATTAATCTCCCACTGATTTGATTTTTTTTTTTTTTCAGGGAGACTTTAGGAAAAAAAAATAATAGAATAAAATGATTTTTTCAGGAAGAATTTAGAAACCAAATAAAATAAAATGATTTTTTCAGGGAGAATTTAGAAAACAAATAAAACAAAAAAAGGCTTTCTATGGCCCACTGAGTGAGAGATGACGCACACAGGAGTCAGGAGTGGCACACAAGCCCAGAGGCCAATATTTATCTCCCACTGATTGATGTAGTGATTTTTTCAGGTAGATTTTGGAACCCAAATCAAGCTAAAAAACTAATAGGCTTTCTATGGCCCACAATTGGAGAGAGAGAGAGAGATGGCACACCCAGGAGTCAAGACTGACACACAAGCAGAAAGGGCAATATTAATCTCCCACTGATTTTTTTTTTTTTTTTTTTCAGGGAGACTTTAGGAAAATAAAATAATAGAATAAAATGATTTTTTTCAGGAAGAATTTAGAAACCAAATAAAATAAAATGATTTTTTCAGGGAGAATTTAGAAAACAAATAAAACAAAAAAAGGCTTTCTATGGCCCACTGAGTGAGAGATGACGCACACAGGAGTCAGGAGTGGCACACAAGCCCAGAGGCCAATATTTATCTCCCACTGATTGATGTAGTGATTTTTTCAGGTACATTTTAGAACCCAAATCAAGCAAAAAAATAAATAGGCTTTCTATGGCCCACTATTTGTGAGAGAGATGGCACGCTCAGGACTGGCACACAAGCCCAGAGGCCAATATTAATCTCCCACTTTTTTTTTTTTGTTCCAGGGAAAATGTATAAACCCAATAAAAAAAATAATAAATAGGCTTTCTATGGCCCACTATCTGAGAGAGAGAGATGGCACGCTTAGGACTGGCACACAAGCCCAAAGGCCAATATTAATCTCCCACTGATTGATTTATTGATTTTTTCAGGTAGAATTTAGAACCCAAATAAAGCAAAAAAAAAAAAAAAAAGGGCTTTCTATGGCCCACTGAGTGAGTGATGATGCACACAGGAGTCAGGAGTGGCACACAAGCCCTGAGGCCAATATTTTTCTCCCACTGATTGATGTAGTGATTTTTTCAGGTAGATTTTAGAACCAAAATCAAGCAAAAAAATAAATAGGCTTTCTATGGCCCACTGACTGAGAGATGGCACACACAGGAGTCAAGAGTGGCACACAAGCCCTGAGGCCAATATTTTTCTCCCACTGATTGATGTAGTGATTTTTTCAGGTAGATTTTATAACCCAAATCAAGCAAAAAAATAAATAGGCTTTCTATGGCCCACTGAGTGAGAGATGGCACACACAGGGATGGCACTCTAGCAGAAATGTCAATCTTAATCTCCCACAAAAAAAAACAAACAAAAAAAAAAAAAACAGGGAGTGTCCTTCAATTACTATCTCCCTGCAGTAATCTCAGCCAGGTATGGCAGGCAGCAATAAGGAGTGGACTGATGCACAAATTAAATAAAAAGTGTGTACAAACAAAAAAGATAGCTGTGCAGAAAGGAAGGAACAAGAGGATTTGTGCTTTGAAAAAAGCAGTTGGTTTGCACAGCAGCGTACACACAGCAATGCAGCTATCAGGGAGCCTTCTAGGGCAGCCCAATGAGCTACAGCGCTGAGGGGAAAAAAAAAATGTAGCTTCCACTGTCCCTGCACACCGAAGGTGGTGTTGGGCAGTGGAAATCGCCACAGCACAAGCGGTTTGGTGGTTAATGGACCCTGCCTAACGCTATCCCTGCTTCTGATGAAGCGGCAGCAACCTCTCCCTAAGCTCAGATCAGCAGCAGTAACATGGCGGTCGGCGGGAACGCCCCTTTATAGCCCCTGTGACGCCGCAGACAGCAAGCCAATCACTGCAATGCCCTTCTCTAAGATGGTGGGGACCAGGACCTATGTCATCATGCTGCCCACACTCTGCGTTTACCTTCATTGGCTGAGAAATGGCGCTTTTCGCGTCATTGAAACGCGACTTTGGCGCGAAAGTCGCGTACCGCATGGCGGACCCCGCACAGGGGTCGGATCGGGTTTCATGAAACCCGACTTTGCCAAAAGTCGGCGACTTTTGAAAATGAACGACCCGTTTCGCTCAACCCTAGTAGTAATATTTTAGGGCTTTGGTAGGTACGTTTTTACTAGTTCAAGGCGGATTCAAGCTGTTTTTTTTAATTAAACCAGACAATCCCTTTAAACTTAGAGTAACAATTCAGACAATGTTGTGCTGGTGAAACTCAATTCTATTATAAAATCTTCAGTTTACTCTCATGCGTTTTTGCCATGCTGATTTGTTAGCAAACCCTGAAGCAATCCTGATGCCAGCAAAGTGAGTGAGAAACCTGAAGGGTCAGGCACACGTTGCTTAGTTATATGCAGATTCGGTGCAGAAAATAATCCGCAGCGTCAATACTCTGTGCATTTTTGCAGCTGCATTTTCACCATTGACTTCACTCAAATCAGTCAAAATCGTAGAGCAAAAACGCATCAAAAACGTGCATTTTTGCAGCTGGGTTTTTCCGGCCAGAAATTTCTACATTCATTTACTCAACATATGCACATAGCCTTGCACATGAACTTTGAGATAATAGGTGGTTTCTGATTCCAAAACATTCCTTATATCAAGCCAGGCTTTCTAGGTTGTTAATCCTTGATGTCCAGCCACCTTTCTGTGTGATTCTTGTGCTGTGGCCATATCTATGTATCCTTTCCTTTATGTTTGCAATGTCTAGTCCTTTAGCATTGCTGAGCCAAAGATAGCAGCTCGCTCTGCTTCTCCTCACTGTCACCTCTTCCTACTGATTCCCCCTCTCCATACTTACCCCAGTACACTGTCCCCCACATGTTGAGCCCACTTCACGCTGCTCCCTTCATGCTGTTCCCATTATCACCATGTCACCATTTCCTACTTTTTGGTATACTGAACTCCTTCATCACACTGACCACACACTGCACTTATCTCTGCAAACTGTATAATTAGCAAAAAAGGGGGGTAAAACCACACACATACGAATATTCCACAGATGGTAAATGTAATAATAATTCGGTAAATCCACAATGAAAAAATAAAATAAGTAATTTGTGAAGTGTGGTTTAATAGGCAGTGGAGACTAGGGTTGAGCGAAACGGGTCGTTCATTTTCAAAAGTCGCCGACTTTTGGCAAAGTCGGGTTTCATGAAACCCGATCCGACCCCTGTGCGGGGTCGGCCATGCGGTACGCGACTTTCGCGCCAAAGTCGCGTTTCAATGACGCGAAAAGCGCCATTTCTCAGCCAATGAAGGTAAACGCAGAGTGTGGGCAGCGTGATGACATAGGTCCTGGTCCCCACCATCTTAGAGAAGGGCATTGCAGTGATTGGCTTGCTGTCTGCAGCGTCACAGGGGCTATAAAGGGGCGTTCCCGCCGACCGCCATGTTACTGCTGCTGATCTGAGCTTAGGGAGAGGTTGCTGCCGCTTCGTCAGAAGCAGGGATAGCGTTAGGCAGGGTCCATTAACCACCAAACCGCTTGTGCTGTGGCGATTTCCACTGCCCAACACCACCTTCGGTGTGCAGGGACAGTGGAAGCTACATTTTTTTTTTTTTCCCCTCAGCGCTGTAGCTCATTGGGCTGCCCTAGAAGGCTCCCTGATAGCTGCATTGCTGTGTGTACGCCGCTGTGCAAACCAACTGCTTTTTTCAAAGCACAAATCCTCTTGTTCCTTCCTTTCTGCACAGCTATCTTTTTTGTTTGTACACACTTTTTATTTAATTTGTGCATCAGTCCACTCCTTATTGCTGCCTGCCATACCTGGCTGAGATTACTGCAGGGAGATAGTAACTGAAGGACACTCCCTGTTTTTTTTTTGTTTTTTTTGTGGGAGATTAAGATTGACATTTCTGCTAGAGTGCCATCCCTGTGTGTGCCATCTCTCACTCAGTGGGCCATAGAAAGCCTATTTATTTTTTTGCTTGATTTGGGTTATAAAATCTACCTGAAAAAATCACTACATCAATCAGTGGGAGAAAAATATTGGCCTCAGGGCTTGTGTGCCACTATTGACTCCTGTGTGTGCCATCTCTCAGTCAGTGGGCCATAGAAAGCCTATTTATTTTTTTGCTTGATTTTGGTTCTAAAATCTACCTGAAAAAATCACTACATCAATCAGTGGGAGAAAAATATTGGCCTCAGGGCTTGTGTGCCACTCCTGACTCCTGTGTGCATCATCACTCACTCAGTGGGCCATAGAAAGCCCTTTTTTTTTTTTTTTGCTTTATTTGGGTTCTAAATTCTACCTGAAAAAATCAATAAATCAATCAGTGGGAGATTAATATTGGCCTTTGGGCTTGTGTGCCAGTCCTAAGCGTGCCATCTCTCTCTCTCAGATAGTGGGCCATAGAAAGCCTATTTATTATTTTTTTTATTGGGTTTATACATTTTCCCTGGAACAAAAAAAAAAAAGTGGGAGATTAATATTGGCCTCTGGGCTTGTGTGCCAGTCCTGAGCGTGCCATCTCTCTCACAAATAGTGGGCCATAGAAAGCCTATTTATTTTTTTGCTTGATTTGGGTTCTAAAATGTACCTGAAAAAATCACTACATCAATCAGTGGGAGATAAATATTGGCCTCTGGGCTTGTGTGCCACTCCTGACTCCTGTGTGCGTCATCTCTCACTCAGTGGGCCATAGAAAGCCTTTTTTTGTTTTATTTGTTTTCTAAATTCTCCCTGAAAAAATCATTTTATTTTATTTGGTTTCTAAATTCTTCCTGAAAAAATCATTTTATTCTATTATTTTTTTTTCCTAAAGTCTCCCTGAAAAAAAAAAAAAAATCAAATCAGTGGGAGATTAATATTGCCCTTTCTGCTTGTGTGCCAGTCTTGACTCCTGGGTGTGCCATCTCTCTCTCTCTCTCCAATTGTGGGCCATAGAAAGCCTATTATTTTTTTAGCTTGATTTGGGTTCCAAAATCTACCTGAAAAAATCACTACATCAATCAGTGGGAGATAAATATTGGCCTCTGGGCTTGTATGCCACTCCTGACTCCTGTGTGCGTCATCTCTCACTCAGTGGGCCATAGAAAGCCTTTTTTGTTTTATTTGTTTTCTAAATTCTCCCTGAAAAAATCATTTTATTTTATTTGGTTTCTAAATTCTTCCTGAAAAAATCATTTTATTCTATTATTTTATTTTCCTAAAGTCTCCCTGAAAAAAAAAAAAAAAACAAATCAGTGGGAGATTAATATTGCCCTTTCTGCTTGTGTGCCAGTCTTGACTCCTGGGTGTGCCATCTCTCTCTCTCTCTCCAATTGTGGGCCATAGAAAGCCTATTATTTTTTTAGCTTGATTTGGGTTCCAAAATCTACCTGAAAAAATCACTACATCAATCAGTGGGAGATAAATATTGGCCTCTGGGCTTGTGTGCCACTCCTGACTCCTGTGTGCGTCATCTCTCACTCAGTGGGCCATAGAAAGCCTTTTTTTGTTTTATTTGTTTTCTAAATTCTCCCTGAAAAAATCATTTTATTTTATTTGGTTTCTAAATTCTTCCTGAAAAAATCATTTTATTCTATTATTTTTTTTTCCTAAAGTCTCCCTGAAAAAAAAAAAAAAATCAAATCAGTGGGAGATTAATATTGCCCTTTCTGCTTGTGTGCCAGTCTTGACTCCTGGGTGTGCCATCTCTCTCTCTCTCTCCAATTGTGGGCCATAGAAAGCCTATTATTTTTTTAGCTTGATTTGGGTTCCAAAATCTACCTGAAAAAATCAGTACATCAATCAGTGGGAGATAAATATTGGCCTCTGGGCTTGTGTGCCACTCCTGACTCCTGTGTGCGTCATCTCTCACTCAGTGGGCCATAGAAAGCCTTTTTTTGTTTTATTTGTTTTCTAAATTCTCCCTGAAAAAATCATTTTATTTTATTTGGTTTCTAAATTCTTCCTGAAAAAATCATTTTATTCTATTATTTTATTTTCCTAAAGTCTCCCTGAAAAAAAAAAAAAATCAAATCAGTGGGAGATTAATATTTACATTTGTGCTTCAGTGACAGTCCTGCGTGTGTGGCATCTCTCTCATTTGTTGCCACCAACAACAGAGTGTGTAACATTGTGCCTGATTTTCGTTGTGGTCTCACTCACCTGTAAAGGGGTAGCTAAATCATACTGAAGTTATAGCTCACCGTGTAATTTGTATGACAGCAACAAATACCGTTAGTTTGTTTACGTTTTTAAAACAATGAGGAAGTCTGGTGGAAGAGGTCGTGGCCGGGGGCGTTCATTGTCAGCTGGTAATGAGGGTAGTGGTAGTGGTGGAGCATCAGCTGGTCGTGGGAAAAAAAATATTGCACCTAAGTCTGGAGCTGTGGAGCCAGGTTCGTCGTCTGGCTACACAAGGCCTCGAACGCTCCCTTTTCTGGGAGTAGGAAAACCGCTTTTAAAGCCGGAGCAGCAAGAGCAAGTTTTGGCTTATCTTGCTGACTCAGCCTCTAGCTCTTTTGCCTCCTCTCGTGAAACTGGTAAATGTCAAAGCAGCGCGTCGTTAGTGGATGTTCACGGTCAGGGACAAGTCGCTTCCTTGTCCTCTTCAGCAAAAACAACAACAGAGAAGAATGCAGCAGGCGACACAACGGGTTACTCCATGGAGCTCTTTACACATACCGTCCCTGGCTTAGAAAGTGAAGCAGTTAACAGTCCATGCCCATTACAAGTTGAATCTGACATGGAGTGCACTGATGCATAGCCACAGCCAGACTACTATGCTGGTCCTTTGACTCAGACCACAACATTGCCCTCGCAGGGTAATGATCAAGAATCAGACCCTGATGAGACTATGTTGCCCCATCACGAACGCTATACCACCGACCGACACGGTGACACAGACGAAGTTGCACACGAGCTACAAGAAGAGGTAATAGATGACCCAGTTCTTGACCCCGATTGGCAGCCATTGGGGGAACAGGGTGCAGGCGGCAGCAGTTCTGAAGCGGAGGAGGAGGGGCCGCAGCAGGCATCAACATCGCAACAGGTTCCATCTGCCGGGCCCGTATCTTGCCCAAAACGCGTGGCAAAGCCAAAACCTGTTGGAGTACAGCGTGGCCATCCGGTTAAAGCTCAGTCTGCAATGCCTGAAAAGGTATCCGATGCTAGAAAGAGTGCAGTCTGGCATTTTTTTAAACAACATCCAATTGATCAGCGCAAAGTCATCTGTCAAAAATGTTCAACTACCTTAAGCAGAGGACAGAATCTGAAAAGTCTCAATACAAGTTGCATGCATAGACATTTAACCACCATGCATTTGCAAGCCTGGACTAACTACCAAACGTCCCTTAAGGTTGTAGCACCCTCGGCCAATGAAGCTAGTCAGCAACGCAACATCCCTTCCGGCAGTGTAGGGCCACCATTTTCCGCACCACCTGCAGTATCTGTGCAGGTTTCTTTGCCAGGCCAAAGCAGTCAGGGTCAGGGAATCACCAGTTTCGTAGTAGGAAACACTGCATCTAGGGCACCGGCGGCAACAATACCATCTCCCACCGTCTCTCAGTCTGCCATGTCCACCGGCACCACCGCTAGTTCCACGATCTCCAGCTCTCCAGTCCAGCTCACCCTACATGAGACTATGGTTAGAAAAAGGAAGTACTTAGCCTCGCATCCGCGTACACAGGGTTTGAACGCCCACATAGCTAGACTAATCTCGTTAGAGATGATGCCCTACCGGTTAGTTGAAAGCGAAGCTTTCAAAGCCCTGATGGACTACGCTGTACCACGCTACGAGCTACCCAGTCGACACTTTTTTTCCAGAAAAGCCATCCCAGCCCTCCACCAGCATGTTAAAGAGCACATCGTCCATGCACTCAGGCAATCTGTGAGCACAAAGGTGCACCTGACAACAGATGCATGGACCAGTAGGCATGGCCAGGGACGTTACGTGTCCATCACGGCACACTGGGTAAATGTGGTGGATGCAGGGTCCACAGGGGACAGCAAGTTTGGGACAGTTCTGCCTAGCCCACGGTCTAGGAAACAGTTGGCTGTAGCCGTTCGCACCCCCTCCTCCTCCTCTTCGTCCTCCTGCAGAAGCGAGAGCTCGTCCACAGACCGCAGTCGCACAACCACTCCATCCGCAGCTGCCACTGTTGCACACCAGGTCTCCCATTATGGGGCAGCTACTGGCAAACGTCAGCAGGCTGTATTGGCTATGAAGTGTTTGGGCGACAACAGACACACCGCGGAAGTTCTGTCCGAGTTCTTGCAGAAAGAAATGCAGTCGTGGCTGGGCACTGTAGATCTTGAGGCAGGCAAGGTAGTGAGTGATAACGGAAGGAATTTCATGGCTGCCATCTCCCTTTCCCAACTGAAACACATTCCTTGCCTGGCTCACACCTTAAACCTGGTGGTGCAGTGCTTCCTGAAAAGTTATCCGGGGTTATCCGACCTGCTCCTCAAAGTGCGTGGACTTTGCTCACATATCCGCCGTTCGCCCGTACACTCCAGCCGTATGCAGACCTATCAGCGTTCTTTGAACCTTCCCCAGCATCGCCTAATCATAGACGTTGCAACAAGGTGGAACTCAACACTGCACATGCTTCAGAGACTGTGCGAACAGAGGCGGGCTGTTATGTTTTTGTGGGAGGATACACATACACGGGCAGGCAGTAGGATGGCAGACATGGAGTTGTCAGGTGTGCAGTGGTCGAAGATTCAAGACATGTGTCAAGTCCTTCAGTGTTTTGAGGAATGCACACGGCTGGTTAGTGCAGACAACGCCATAATAAGCATGAGCATCCCCCTAATGCGTCTGCTGATGCAAAGTTTGACGCACATAAAAGATCAGGCGTCTGCAGCTGAGGAAGAGGAAAGCCTTGATGACAGTCAGCCATTGTCTGGCCAGGGCAGTGTACAGGACGAGTTAGCGGGCGAAGAGGAGGAGGAGGACGAGGAGGATGATGGGGATGATTATATTTTTTAATGAGGAAGCTTTTCCGGGGCCACTGGAAATTGGTGGCGCGGCAAGGCCGGGTTCTGGTTTTTGGAGGGACACAAGTGACGTGGATTTGCCTGAAACTGCCCCTCAACCAAGCACAACCGCAGATTTGAGAACTGGAACTTTGGCCCACATGGCGGTTTATGCCTTACGTATCCTCAAAAGGGACACACGCATAACTAAAATGATGAACGATGACGATTACTGGTTGGCCTGCCTCCTTGATCCTCGCTATAAAGGCGAATTGCAAAATATAATGCCACATGAGAACTTGGAACTAATATTAGCAACTAAACAATCAACTCTTGTTGACCGTTTGCTTCTGGCATTCCCTGCACACAGCGCCCGTGATCGTTCTCACACGAGCTGCAGGGGCCAGCAGACCAGAGGAGTTAGAGGGGCAGAAATCAGAAGTGGCGTTGGCCAGAGGGGTTATCTGACCAGGTTGTGGAGTGATTTTGCTATGACCGCAGACAGGACAGGTACTGCAGCATCAATTCAAAGTGACAGGAGACAACATTTGTCCAGTATGGTTACAAACTATTTTTCATCCCTTATCGATGTTCTCCCTCAACCGTCATTCCCATTTGATTACTGGGCATCAAAATTAGACACCTGGCCAGAATTGGCAGAATATGCATTGCAGGAGCTTGCTTGCCCGGCAGCTAGTGTCCTATCAGAAAGAGTATTCAGTGCTGCAGGTTCAATACTAACAGAAAAAAGGACTCGTCTGGCTACCCAAAATGTAGATGATCTAACCTTCATTAAAATGAACCACAACTGGATTTCGAAATCTTTTGCCCCACCTTGCCCGGCTGACACCTAGCTTTCCTATGAAAAGGTCTTGCCTGTGGACTATTCTGAATGCCTTTTCCAATCTCGTAATTTTCTGCACCTGATTGTCCAGCATACGACATGTTTACACCTCACTAAATGGCCAAACTCCCCACACGGGGCCGTGGTATCGACACTTGGCGACAGCACCCGTGAGAGTGCTGTTTGTCTGAAGAGGTGGGTGTGCCCGCTTTTGGTCGACGGCACTGCCACTGGGTCCCTCCCAGTACAATAAAGTGTCTCTGGCGGTGGTGGTGCGCACCCAACGTCAGACACACCGTTGTAATATGAGGGGCCCTGGGCCTGTACCGCCGGCCACAAGACAGTTCCCCCCCCCCCAGCTCAAACAGTGCTCTACCACTTGCAAAATTATCTCACAGCTCCACCAATGTTGAGTCTATGCGCTGACATCCTTCAATGCCTGCCACTGACAATACCATTGTATTGACATTTTTGTTATGTTAGGCCTTCGAAGCCTGTCTGCGGTCACTCCTTCCACTATGCCTCCACTGACAACACCACTGCTGCCCGTGTACCCCTGGAACCAATTTAAAATTGCCTACAGCCATGTGTTATTATTTTAGGCCTTCGATGCCTGTCTGTGGTCACTCCTTCCACTAGGCCTCCACTGACCACACCACTGCTGCCCGTGTACCCCTGGAACCAATTTAAAATTGCCTACAGCCATGTGTTATTATTTTAGGCCTTCGATGCCTGTCTGCGGTCACTCCTTACAATATGCCTCCACTGACCACACCACTGCTGCCCGTGTACCCCTGGAACCAATTTAAAATTGCCTACAGCCAGCCCAATTTTTTTATTTTAGGCCTTCGATGCCTGTCTGCGGTCCGTTCTTTCTACTACTACTACACTGACCAGGCCACTGCTGCCCGTGTACCCCTGGAACCAATTTAAAATTGCCTACAGCCATGTGTTATTATTTTAGGCCTTCGATGCCTGTCTGCGGTCACTCCTTCCACTAGGCCTCCACTGACCACACCACTGCTGCCCGTGTACCCCTGGAACCAATTTAAAATTGCCTACAGCCAGCCCAATTTTTTTACTTTAGGCCTTCGATGCCTGTCTGCGGTCACTCCTTCCACTAGGCCTCCACTGACCACACCACTGCTGCCCGTGTACCCCTGGAACCAATTTAAAATTGCCTACAGCCATGTGTTATTATTTTAGGCCTTCGATGCCTGTCTGCGGTCACTCCTTCCACTAGGCCTCCACTGACCACACCACTGCTGCCCGTGTACCCCTGGAACTAATTTAAAATTGCCTACAGCCATGTGTTATTATTTTAGGCCTTCGATGCCTGTCTGCGGTCACTCCTTACAATATGCCTCCACTGACCACACCACTGCTGCCCGTGTACCCCTGGAACCAATTTAAAATTGCCTACAGCCAGCCCAATTTTTTTATTTTAGGCCTTCGATGCCTGTCTGCGGTCCATTCTTTCTACTACTACTACTACACTGACCAGGCCACTGCTGCCTGTGTACCCCTGGAACCAATTTAAAATTGCCTACAGCCATGTGTTATTATTTTAGGCCTTCGATGCCTGTCTGCGGTCACTCCTTCCACTAGGCCTCCACTGACCACACCACTGCTGCCCGTGTACCCCTGGAACCAATTTAAAATTGCCTACAGCCAGCCCAATTTTTTTACTTTAGGCCTTCGATGACTGTCTGCGGTCACTCCTTCCACTAGGCCTCCACTGACCACACCACTGCTGCCCGTGTACCCCTGGAACCAATTTAAAATTGCCTACAGCCATGTGTTATTATTTTAGGCCTTCGATGCCTGTCTGCGGTCACTCCTTCTACTAGGCCTCCACTGACCACACCACTGCTGCCCGTGTACCCCTGGAACCAACATCAGAAAATATAAAAATAAGTATTTTGCTTATAAAAAAGAAAATACTGGAGAGATATCAAATGCAGACATTTTAACATTAAAAACAAACACATACAACAAAAATCTGGTACAGTACTAAAAATGGCCACCAGCTACAATAACTTTCTCCTGCAAGTAGTTAACTGAAAGTTTTTTTCAATTTAAAACACAGATATGGCATCCACCGAGTGTTGTCCTGTCGCGTCTTCTTTATATTATTGCCAAGAAGATGCAAAACAATGAAAATAATAAAATAATTATTTACCAAAAAAATAGAGTAAGTCAAAACCACATTGCAAATAAACATTCATTACAAATAAAGAAGCAGGGCGCGTCCGAGGGTGAGTATATACCTAATAAGAATATAATCACCCTCGGACGCGCCCTGCTTCTTTCCGACAGCCTTCCTTCCTAAGAATCAGCCCTTCCGTGGTGTAGAGAGAGGGTTTGTTACACTCCAAGGTGTTCCCCAGGTTGCCTTTCCTGAGCTTCGATCTTCATGCTCTCGTTTAGTAGTTGTCGGAAAGTAGGCTGCATTAGGCCTACAAATTGGGTATGGGGTGGAGAGAGATGGTGTGTTACACTCCAAGGTGTTCCCCAGGTTTCCTTGCCATTGCTTCGGTCTTCCGACTCTCGTTTAGTAGTTGTAGAAAACTACACTGCATTAGGCCTACAAAATGGGTATCGGGTGTAGAGAGATGGTGTGTTACACTCCAAGGTGTTCCCCAGGTTGCCTTTCCTGAGCTTCGATCTTCCGGCTCTCGTTTAGTAGTTGTTGGAAACTACACTGCATTAGGCCTACAAATTGGGTATGGGGTGTAGAGAGATGGTGTGTTCCACTCCAAGGTGTTCTCCAGGTTGCCTTTCCTGAGCTTCGATCTTCCGGCTTTCGCTTAGTAGTTGTTGGAAACTACACTGCATTAGGCCTACAAATTGGGTATGGGGTGTAGAGAGATGGTGTGTTCCACTCCAAGGTGTTCTCCAGGTTGCCTTTCCTGAGCTTCGATCTTCCGGCTCTCGTTTAGTAGTTCTTGGAAACTACACTGCATTAGGCCTACAAATTGGGTATGGGGTGTAGAGAGATGGTGTGTTCCACTCCAAGGTGTTCTCCAGGTTGCCTTTCCTCAGCTTCGATCTTCCGGCTCTCGTTTAGTAGTTGTTGGAAACTACGCTGCATTAGGCCTACAAATTGGGTATGGGGTGTAGAGAGATGGTGTGTTCCACTCCAAGGTGTTCCCCAGGTTTCCTCGCCAATGCTTCGATCTTCATGCTCTCGTTTAGTAGTTGTTGGA
The DNA here is from genome assembly GCF_032444005.1 of Ranitomeya imitator. Lineage (NCBI taxonomy): Eukaryota > Metazoa > Chordata > Amphibia > Anura > Dendrobatidae > Ranitomeya > Ranitomeya imitator. Next base: position 121,459,172 of record NC_091287.1, read on the forward strand.
AACTACGCTGCATTAGGCCTACAAATTGGCTATGGGGTGTAGAGAGATGGTGTGTTCCACTCCAAGGTGTTCTCCAGGTTGCCTTTCCTGAGCTTCGATCTTCCGGCTCTCGTTTAGTAGTTCTTGGAAACTACACTGCATTAGGCCTACAAATTGGGTATGGGGTGTAGAGAGATGGTGTGTTCCACTCCAAGGTGTTCTCCAGGTTGCCTTTCCTGAGCTTCGATCTTTCGGCTCTCGTTTAATAGTTCTTGGAAACTACACTGCATTAGGCCTACAAATTGGGTATGGGGTGTAGAGAGATGGTGTGTTCCACTCCAAGGTGTTCTCCAGGTTGCCTTTCCTGAGCTTCGATCTTCCGGCTCTCGTTTAGTAGTTCTTGGAAACTACACTGCATTAGGCCTACAAATTGGGTATGGGGTGTAGAGAGATGGTGTGTTCCACTCCAAGGTGTTCTCCAGGTTGCCTTTTCTGAGCTTCGATCTTCCGGCTCTCGTTTAGTAGTTGTTGGAAACTACACTGCATTCGGCCTACAAATTGGGTATGGGGTGTAGAGAGATGGTGTGTTCCACTCCAAGGTGTTCTCCAGGTTGCCTTTCCTGAACTTCTATCTTCAGGCTCTCATTAAATTGTGGTTAAACGGAACAACTGCATTTGGCGTACTAGTTGGTTTGGGGCCTACTATCGGTGTCTGCCACTCCTTGCTGTTCTCCTGGTTTCCTGTCCTGAAATTCCGTTTTCAGGCGCTCGTTAAGTAGTTGTTAATGTTAGACTGCATTTGGCCTACTAGTTGGGTTGGGGCCTACTATCGGTGTCTGCCACTCCTTGCTGTTCTCCTCCACTGAACAAAGCTGTGCCGCCTGTTTACTACGGTTGCCAATTTTGAACTGCATTTCGACTACTTACTAATTTGGGCCTACTCTCTGTGTCAGCCTCTCATTCCAGTTGTCCTCCACTGCAATGCCCCCTGGTTATTCCTGTGTTACCAATTTTGAACTGCATTTAGCCAACTTTATTCTTTGGGCCTATATCTGTGTTTCCTCCTCATCCTGCCCATTGCCCAGCCAGTGATAGATGAGTCTGCTGGTACATTGACCCATAACGCAACATTCCCCGTGCATGCTACACAACAACATTGTGACCCTGCTGAAAGTCAGGTTGCTCTTCCCGCATACCATACCACCTTACACGGGGACAAAGAGGAAGGTGCAGATGAAAGTGCAGGTTCCTTCATCAGGTGGGGGGAGGAATACTAGTTGGCGACGTTACTGGCACAGGGCCTCTCATAGTACGCAAAAGTGTTGCTGCCGGTGGGAGGCGCCCCCGCCGTGCAAACACACCGCTGTACTTTGAGGGGCCCTGTGCCAGTGCCAATGCCAACGAGTGGGCCCCCCCTGCTTGCTCAGGTTCACAGCACTTGCAAAGTTGAAATACTTACCTCTCCCTGCTCCACTGCTGTGACGTGGTCCAGATTTCCTGGGCCCACTAATTACTTGAACCAGCCCTACCCACCACAACTTTAGCCAAATGACCCCCAATTTCAAATGCCTTCCAATTATTATAAGGTAAATTACGCTTGACAAGCTTCATTAAGAAGAATGGATGGTTTTGACATTAAAATGGGCACTCTAGGTGTTTTCCTGGCCCCCACTCACTGCCGACTATGCTGCCCCATTGACTTGCATTGGGTTTCGTGTTTCGGTCGATCCCGACTTTACGTCATAATCGGCCGATTTCACTCAACCCGATTTTTGAGATAGTCGGGTTTCGCGAAACCCGGCTCGACTCTAAAAAGGTCAAGGTCGCTCAACTCTAGTGGAGACCACTAGATTACAAAGTAAAAACACCAAACCCAGAGAAAGGAACTCAAGAAAAGAGAAAGATACAAGCAAGGAATTCATATAAATGTATCTTTATTAAAGTAGCAGCAAGTCAAATTACAAAAAATGATAATAATGTTAAAAAATAAATACCAAAAAGTAGGCACTACTGCTATATAGCGTTTGTTTTGTGACAATTATCACATGCATTAGACACCTTGTTATATATATCTCTGTACTCATTTTTCAGAGCACATTGTGGGACTTCTATGCTTTACCAACATAGACTGCTCTCTCTTCCCCCTTTTTTTGCTGTGGCACCTATGCACTTTATTTTTTCCTAGATATTGCATTATACAGCTTTTTATCACTGGTTTTTTTATGAAAATATATATACATTTCAACAAGTAATTCTTGTTTCACTTTTTGTTTTGCACGTCCTGTGATCTTTTTATCAATTTTTATTCCGTACATATGGCATATATAAAAAACATCAGGCCTTTCTATATAAATTAACTATTTTGTACCTCTATTGGTTGTCTCGTGTTGCACTTCTTTTAAATAATTTTTTGGTATTTATTTTTTAACATTATTATCATTTTTTGTAATTTGAGTTGCTTCTACTTTAATAAAGATACATTTATATGAATTCCTTGTTTGTATCTTTCTCTTTTCTTGAGTTCCTTTCTCTGGGTTTGGTCTTTTTAAACTGTATTATTCCAGTCAACAGTAAAAGGCACTTTAAGTTTCAGCTACAATATGGAGCTATTCTTTCTTGCCATCCTTGCCACCTCTGCGCTGCAGTACAACGCCAACAGCATGATGAGGTGACCACATCACACCACTGTATGTTGTGAGAAGGGAGCTGATTAGTGCTCCTCAGCCCCTGCAACTCAGCATACAGATATCTTCAATAGTATTTGCATCTTAAAGACGCAAATACAATTGTATCCAAGAAGAAGGGCGCGAGATCGCCATTCTGCGTTCAACCAGTTCATCAAATCGGCTGTCATTTTCATAGCCAGTTTGGGCAAACCAATGAGAACCAGCCAAATGCCATCCCTGCTGTGCATAGTATTTCAGTTACAGTGGGTTCCAAAGGGTTATCTTTTTCCTTGTGGAGAGTGACATATGAAGCCTGACAAGTCAAAGTGAGGAAACTTAAAAGCAATGCATGCGCCTCAAATATGCAAATTGTCTCTTCATAGAGGAAGAGGACTTGAATTCTAGTGCCACCTATTGGAAGTAGTGATCCTAAAAGTCAACACCATCCCTTCAACGAGCCTTGCAATATTACTTAGGATAAAAGCCAAAGCACAATCTGAATTTGCAGACACGGTGTTTCGGGGTGATGATTGCCCCTTGTTGAAGGAAATATATATACATCTATGTAACTGATAAACCAGGCAAAATAGATATGTAGTAGTCACCTAAATTTAAAAAAATGAAGAGTAAAAATAAAAAAAGGAGAAAAAATCTCTAATAAATACAGCAAGCAAATTTCTGATAAAACATAACAATAATATTGATGCAACCTGTGCTCCTTGCTGGAAAAAGTCTGCCTTCTGTAGAGCTGTAGACTCTGCTTTACGTTCATTTGTCCTATAGTCTTTAGTAAGTGACCAGCTCCTCATAAGCGGTATGTGCTGCACAGAAGTGTAGTGCATTGAATGCTGGCACCACCGCGACATGAAAGTATGAGGAGCATAAAGGAGGAGAGTTTGGATGGAAATATGGCAAGCAGACCAGATGTATGGCACAAGAAATGAGAAAAATAAATAAAAGAAAGGGGAAAGGGGATGTACTGAGGGGATGAAAGTGGGGTAAAGAATCACCAAGTAGAAAACAGACTGTAAAAAAGAAGGAAAAGACTACAATAAAAGAAAATTAACCCCTTAGTGACAGAGCCAATTTGGTACTTAATGACCGAACCAAATTTTACAATTCTGACCACTGTCATTTTATGAGGTTATAACTCTGGAACGCTTTAACGGATCCCACTGAATCAGGGATTTTTTCATGACATATTGTACTTCATGTTAGTGGTAAGATTTCTTCAATATTATTTGTGATTATTTATGAAAAAACGGAAATATGGCAAAAAAATTTAAAATTTTGAAATGTTCAAATTTTGTATTTTTATGCCCTAAAATCAGAGAGATATGTCACAAAAAATAGTTAATAAATAACATTTCCCACATGTCTACTTTACATCAGCACAATTTTGGAAACAATTTTTTTTTTTTGTTAGGGCGTTATTAGGGTTAAAAGTTGACCAGCAATTTCTCATTTTTACAACACCATTTTTTTTAGGGACCACATCACATTTGAAGTCATTTTGAGGGGTCTATGTGATAGAAAAACCACTGTTTGGGTGCACCGCAGTGCTTGGAAGAGAAGGAGTGGCGTTTTACTTTTTCAATGTAGAATTGGCTGGAATTGAGATCGGACGCCATGTCGCGTTTGGAGAGCCCCTGATGTACCTAAACAGTGGATACCCCCCACAAGTGACACCATTTTGGAAAATAGACCCCTTAAGGAACTTACCTAGATGAGTGGTGAGCACTTTAATCCCCCAGGTGCTTCACGGAAGTTTATAACGTAGAGCCGTGAAAATAAAAAATCCTTTTTTTTTCCCTCAAAAATGATTTTTAGCCTGCAAATTTTTTTTTTGTCAAGGCTAACAGGAGACATTGGACCCCAAAATCTGTTGACCAGTTTGTCCTGAGTACGCTGATACACCATATGTGGGGGGCACTGTTTGGGCACCCATCGGGGCTTGGAAGGGAAGGAGCGCCGCTTGGAATGCAGACTTTGATGGAATGGTCTGCAGGCGTCATGTTGCATTTGCAGAGCTCCTGATGTACCTAAACAGTAGAAACCCCCCACAAGTGACCCCATTTTGGAAGGTAGACACCCCAAAGAGCATATCTAGATGTGTGGTGAGCACTATGAACTCCCAACTGCTTCACAGAAGTTTATAATGTAGAGCCATGAAAATAAAAAAATCATATTTTTTTCCACAAAAATGATCTTTTCACCCCCAATTTTTTACTTTCACAAGGGTAACAGGAGAAATTGGACCCCAAAATTTATTGTGCAATTTATGCGGAGTAGGCTAATACCCCATATATGGGGGGTCCCAGGGCCGTATTTAGAGTTTCTGCTGCCCTAGGCACTTTTCGTGCTGCCTCCCCCATTGGTGAGTATGACTAATGCAGACACTATCGGCAGTGACTTAGGCTACTTTCACATCAGTGATTTTTGACATTTGCGGCAGATCCAGCAGTTTTTCCGCATCCGTAATGGATCACTTATGGCAACACTGTGTTCGGCCTCATTCATTCCCTATGGGACTTGCGGCACTTGCGGTTTTGCTGCGATCCGGCAAATGCGGTACTTGCAGCAACAAGAAAAAAATGCTGCTAGCAGTGTTTTTTTGTCTCACCTCAAGTGCTGCACATGTCCGCAAGTCCCATAGGGAATGAATGAGGCCGAACGCAGAGTTGCCGGCCTGTAAGTGATATGCTACACGACAGAGGCGGAAAAACTGCAGTATCTGCCGCGAACGGAGAAAATCGCTGATGTGAAATTAGCCTTAGCAAACCTTTCCATTAGTTGTCATGTGAGAATCTGGTGGATCTCATACACAGTACATGGTCAGTGGATTCTGCCATGGTTGCAAGGTTTGACTGACAGGTTTTTAAGGGGAACCTGTCAGTCGATTCATACTACCAAAACCACGGGCAGCATCACTCAGACTGCAAACAGGGAAGTTTATCTCTGCAATGCTGGGACGTTTCAGAGAGGATAGTTTGAAGAGCTGGATGGGTAATTTAGTGAGAGAACGGACTAATCTGTTGCTATCGTATGTGGGCTTCTCACTCCATGTCTCTAGATCAGGGGTGGGCAATTTATTTTCCCGAGGGGCCAGATGAAAGACCATGACTGTTGTGGAGGCCGAACCAATAGCATGAAAATAATTCTACTCAATATTAATTAATATTAATTGTATCACATAATATTGAGCAGAATTAAGTATGCTGACACCCCCTATGTATCTTTAAACCCCCCACAGCCCCTTAAATACAGCATGAGCCACACACAGCCTCCCCATATACAGCATGAGACCAGCCTCTCATCTCCTCTCCTTTCCAGCCTCTCATCTCCTTTCCAGCCTCTCATCTCCTTTCCAGCCTCTCATCTCCTTTCCAGCCTCTCATCACCTCTCCTTTCCAGCCTCTCCTCTCCTTTCCAGCCTCTCATCTCCTTTCCAGCCTCTCATCTCCTTTCCAGCCTCTCATCTCCTCTCCAGCCTCTCCTCTCCTTTCCAGCCTCTCCTCTCCAGCCTCTCCTCTCCTTTACAGCCTCTCATCTCCTTTACAGCCTCTCATCTCCTCTCCTTTCCAGCCTCTCATCTCCTTTCCAGCCTCTCCTCTCCTGCCTCTCAGCTCCTTACCAGCCTCTCATCTCCTTACCAGCCTCTCCTCTCCTGCCTCTCCTCTCCTTACCAGCCTCTCCTTTCCAGCCTCTCCTCTCCTGCCTATCAGCTCCTTACCAGCCTCTCATCTCCTTTCCAGCCTCTCCTCTCCTGCCTCTCAGCTCCTTACCAGCCTCTCATCTCCTTACCAGCCTCTCCTCTCCTGCCTCTCCTCTCCTTACCAGCCTCTCCTTTCCAGCCTCTCCTCTCCTGCCTCTCAGCTCCTTACCAGCCTCTCAGCTCCTTTCCAGCCTCTCAGCTCCTTTCCAGCCTCTCCTTACCAGCCTCTCCTCTCCTTACCAGCCTCTCATATCCTTACCAGCCTCTCCTTTCCAGCCTCTCCTCTCCTGCCTCTCAGCTCCTTTCCAGCCTCTCCTTACCAGCCTCTCCTCTCCTTTCCAGCCTCTCCTCTCCTGCCTCTCAGCTCCTTACCAGCCTCTCATCTCCTTACGAGCCTCTCCTTTCCAGCCTCTCCTCTCCTGCCTCTCAGCTCCTTACCAGCCTCTCATCTCCTTACCAGCCTCTCCTTTCCAGCCTCTCCTCTCCTGCCTCTCAGCTCCTTACCAGCCTCTCATCTCCTTACCAGCCTCTCCTTTCCAGCCTCTCCTCTCCTGCCTCTCCTCTCCTTACCAGCCTCTCCTTTCCAGCCTCTCCTCTCCTGACTCTCAGCTCCTTACCAGCCTCTCAGCTCCTTTCCAGCCTCTCATCTCCTTACCAGCCTCTCCTTACCAGCCTCTCCTCTCCTTACCAGCCTCTCATCTCCTTACCAGCCTCTCCTTTCCAGCCTCTCCTCTCCTGCCTCTCAGCTCCTTTCCAGCCTCTCATCTCCTTACCAGCCTCTCCTTACCAGCCTCTCCTCTCCTTTCCAGCCTCTCCTCTCCTGCCTCTCAGCTCCTTACCCTCTCCTGCCTCTCAGCTCCTTACCAGCCTCTCATCTCCTTACCAGCCTCTCCTTTCCAGCCTCTCCTCTCCTGCCTCTCAGCTCCTTACCAGCCTCTCCTCTCCTGCCTCTCAGCTCCTTACCAGCCTCTCATCTCCTTACCAGCCTCTCCTTTCCAGCCTCTCCTCTCCTGCCTCTCCTCTCCTTACCAGCCTCTCATCCCCTCCCCTCACTCACTCACATCAGCAGACTCCCGTCTCCTCTCTGCAGCTTCCTCTGAGTCCTCTCACACTGCCCGCCTCCTCCTCTCCCTGCTCACCGCCGACTTCAGTATCTTCTCCCACAAACATTAAATGCTTCTTTGCAGTCTGCTCCAGTGCTCTTACAGTAAGAAGAGCGCGCAGCGTGTGACATGACCGGCGTCAGGAGGAGACCATGATGCACTTGGGCTGCTGCTGCTTAAAGGTACAGCACCCATTTCTGCCCCATACAGTAGTCAGGGCAGCAATGCCCTGATGGTGGCCTTGCGCTTGAGACCCCCTCCCCCCGCAGCAGCTGGGACTGAGGTGGGTGGGCGGACGGACCCCCGGACTTTAAAAAAAAAAAAAAATTTTTTTTTTAAACTTGCTCAGGTGCCGCCCCCCTGCATTGTCCCCGCCCTAGGCGCGTGCCCTCAAATGCCTAGTGGCAAATACGGCCCTGGGGGGACCACTGTTTGGGTGCATGGCAGAGCTCGGAAGGGAAGGAGCACTGTTTTGGAATGCAGACTTTGATAGAATGGTCTGCGGGCGTTATGTTGCGTTTGCAGAGCCCCTGATGTACCTAAACAGTAGAAACCCCCTACAAGTGACCCCATTTTGGAAACTCAACCACCAAGGAACTTATCTAGATGTGTGGTGAGAACTTTGAATGCCCAAATGCTTCACAGAAGTTTATAATGCGTCGTGATAAAGAGTCGTGAAAATAAAAAATATTTTTTTTCCACAAAAAAGATTTTTTAGCCCCCAAGTTTTTATTTTCACAAGGGTAACAAGAGAAATTGGACCCCAAAAGTTGTTGTCCAATTTGTCCTGAGTACGCTGGTACCCCATGTGTGGGAGGGACTACTGTTTGGATGCACGGCAGAGTTTGGAAGGGAAGGAGCGCCATTTTGGAATGCAAACTTTGATAGAATGGTCTGCAGGCATTATGTTGCGTTTGCAGAGCCCCTGATGTACCTAAACAGTAAAAAAAAACACAACTGACCCCATTTTGGAAACTAAACCCCCCATGGAACTTATCTAGATGTGTGGTGAGAACTTTGAATGCCCAAGTGCTTCACAGAAGTTTATAATGCAGAGTCGTGAAAATAAAATAAAAAATTTTCCAGAAAAAAGATTTTGTAGCCCCCAAGTTTTTATTTTCACAAGGGTAACAAGAGAAATTGGACACCAAAAGTTGTTGTCCAATTTATCCCGAGTACGCTGATGCCCCATATGTGGGGGTAAACCACTGTTTGGGCGCATAGCAGAGCTCAGAAATGAGGGAGCAAAATTTGACTTTTTGAGCGCAAAATTGGCTGTCGTGTTTGGAGACCCCCTGATGTACCTAAACAGTGGAAACCGCCAATTCTAACTCCCACCCTAACCCCAACACACCCCTAACCCTAATCCCAACCCGATCCATAATCCTAATCACAACCCTAACGATAATCCCAACCCTAACCCCAAACTAACCCTAATCTCAACCCTAATCATAACCCTAATCAAAACCCTAAATCCAACACACCCCTAATCTCAACCCTAACCTCAAACCTAACCCTAATCCCAATACACCCCGAACCCTAATCCCAACCCTAACCTTAACCCTAATCCCAAACCTAACCCTAATCCCAAGCATAACCCTAATGCCAACCCTAACCCTAATACCAACCCTAATCCAAACCCTAATCCCAATTCCAACTCTATCTCTAACTTTAGCCCCAACCCTAACCCTAGCCCTAACTTTAGCCCCAAACCTAACCCGAGCCCTAACCCTAGCCCTAAGGCTACTTTCACACTTGCGTCGTGTGGCATCCATCGCAATCCATCGTTTTGGACAAAAAACATATCCTGCAAATGTGCCTGCAGGATGCGTTTTTTGCCCATAGACTTGTATTGCCGACGGATCGCGATGGATGGCCACACGTCGCGTCCATCGTGCACTGGATCCGTTGTGTTTTGACGGACCGTTGTCACAAAAAAGTTCAATGTAACGTTTATTTGTACGTCGCGTCTGCCATTTCCGACCGCACATGCGTGGCCGTAACTCCGCCCCTCCTCCCCAGGATATAGACTGGGCAGCGGATGTGTTGAAAAACTGCATCTGCTGCCCACGTTGTGCACAATTTTCACAACATGCGACGGCCCCATACTGATGCAAGTGTGAAAGAAGCCTAACACTAGCCCTAACCCTAAATTTAGCCCCAACCCTAACCCTAAATTTAGCCCTAATTCTAACCCTAAATTTAGCCCCAATCCTAACCCTAACCCTAAATTTAGCCCCATCCCTAACTCTAATCCTAAATTTAGCCCCAACCCTAACAATAAATTTAGCCCCAACCCTAACCCTAACCCTAAATTTAGCCCCAACCCCAACGCTAAATTTAGCCCCAACCCTAACCCTAAGCCTAAATTTAGCCCCAACCCTAACCCTAAGCCTAAATTTAGCCCCAACCCTAACCCTAAATTTAGCCCCAACCCTAACCCTAATCCTAACCCTAAATTTAGCCCCAACTCCTCCAGCTGCCAGCCGGCAGATCATGGCGGGCGCAGGCAGGAGGGGACGCAGGAGGACCCAGGGACACCGGTCAGTATAGCAGGGTCCCCGAATCCCCAGAGGACAGAGAATGACAGATCGCTTTTTTTTGCAGCCGCCGGTAAACAGTTAATTACCGGCAATCGCAAAACAGGGGTCTGTAAAAACCGACCCTGATCATGTTATTTGGGGCCTTGGCTACCCCTGGCAGCCGAGACCCCAAAGATATTCCGGGTGCCGGCCGGCGGGCGCACTGCGCATGCGCCTGCCATTTTTTGGCCGGAACAAGATGGCGGCGCCCATCGGGAGCCACGAGGAGCACCGGGGGAGACAGGTGAGTATCGGGGGGCTATCGGGGACCCCATTTCTCTGTCCTCTGATGTGCGATCACATCGGAGGACAGAGAAATTAAATGGGAAATCGCGTTTTTTTTTGTGACCGCCGGTAAACGGTTAATTACCCGCTATCGCAACCCGGGGGTCAGTAAAAAAAAACCCGAATCATGTTCTCTGGGGTCTCGACTACCCCTGGCAACCAAGACCCCAGAGAAAATCTGACTCTGGGGGGCACTATTCACTTTTTCCACAGTGCCGTTAATTAACGGCACTGTGGATTAAGTACCCTTAACTGCCGCCGTTAAAAGGTGTATCGGCGGTCATTAAGGGGTTAAGGCAGATAAATTAGATGTAGCATAGCATTATGCAGACAAATATGAAAAGTAAAATAAAATAAAATGAAGAAGATGGAAAAGTAAAATAAGATGAATTGAAAAATAAAAAAATAAAAATATTTTTATTAAAATAATGTAACAAAAATAATATAACAACAAATATAAGAAACATTATAACAGCATAGTGGTAGTATAAATCCCAACTGGGACATGATATAAAGAAACACAGGGTAAAAGGAGTGGAGGTAGGAGTGGATAGGTTCAGATCAGGAAAGTGATCTTACACAGATCCAGACCAACGCCAGCAGGTGGAATACTAAGGTCCAAGAACTGAAAAGCTCCAATATCTATCATATTTTTCAGACTATAAGATGCACCTAGGTTTTAGAGGAGGAAATTAAGAAAAAAATTGAAGCAAAAAATGTGATCAATTCTGTACTTATATCCCCTGTCCTGGTATATATGGTCCCCTCATTCCCATCCTGGTAAGTATGGCCCCTCATCCCTATGCTGGTATGCATAACCCCCTCATCCCTATCCTGGTATGCTTGGACCCCTCATCTCTACTATGATATGCATTGCCCCCTCATCCTTAGCCTGGTGTCATGGACCCTTATCCCTATCCTGGTATACTTGGACCCTTCATCTCTACCATGATATGCATGGCCTCCTCATCCCTATCCTGTTATGTGTGTCCCCCTCCCACCATCCTGGTAGGCATGGTTCCCTCATCCTCATCCTGGTATGCATAGCCTCCTTATCCCTGTACTTATTCCCCCCGCTGTATATTTATGTATTAATTATCACTATATTTCCTTATATCTACATACTATTTATTTTACATTTCTCTTATCAGTTCCTACAAAAGTCTCTTCGTTTTAATGAAAATATAGTCAATTATCGAAGCATAGATAATTGTTGCCGGCTTTATATATATAAAAATGTTCATAAAATGAATTGATTAGTTGTGAGTCATACTGCATAGATTATGATCTATCCACTTTTTCAATTATTTCTATGAACAGCGGCTGTCAGAGTAACTCAGTGGAACAGTTCCTCTGCTAGTAAATTGTCAATGAAATAATAAACTTTTAGCTTATAAGGTGTTGAAAACCTCCCTATGATTAATGTCTGTTTTCACATATTGCTTCATTTGTAAATGGATTCTGCATTTTTACATTCTCCCTTGTTCATGACGTGCAGCAGTTGGTGTTGCTTTATCTCATGCGTAATATCCTGTTCTGCTTATTTGCATCTTCTCTTTAGCTCTTATCACTGTCCCAATGTCTAGGTCTAGGTTTTAGATAAAACATTAAGTATACTACTGCTTTACACCAGACACCATACGGTAATATACATTATGCCTTTTAGGAGCTGAATTTAGTCATTTCTGATAAAATCTGCTGTATATGACAATATAAGCAATGTAGATGTTATTTTATGAAATTGCATCCACAGGCTGCCTAAAATATCTGCAGTATAAATTGAATATTTACTGTGGACTTAACCTTTTACAATGCAAAGGATGAGGTATGTGATATCACTGCAGCAAAAGCTGCACATTTTATTGCAGATTTTTTCACTGTAGTTATTGAAGGCACTCCTACTCTCAGGTAGGCATAAGGTAGCATCCACAGAGGCAACACGGTTTGATCCAAACAGTGCACTTTTACTGCTTTATAAAACTACAGGGGATTGAAAACCAAAAACAGCCTCTTCTAGGCACAAAGGTATCACAGCAAATAAGCAGTTCATTTAGCAGGACATATATATATATATATGTATATATATATATATATATATATATATATATATATATATATATATCAGTGCGGGCTCTCCAGAAAAGATTACAGTCCTTTTTCCCGGAGCAAAGTGGGGCGCAATCCCCTTCAGCCCAAGCTCCAGCAGCCTCCAGCACCAAAAAGAAGTATTTAACTCTGGGCACAGTTCATGCTAAACAGGCTACAGCTTCCATGTCATGGCGGTAACTTGCATGCCTCCTCAGTGCCGTCCTACTTACCGTGGTCACCACGTGGCTTCTCCTCGTGTCATGCCATCCCACTGAGTTTGCCTCTGCACTACTGCTTCTGCATGTTATCTTTAGGGGCGTGGCCTGTCTCTACAGGAATTTAATCCTACTGTTTCATGCAGAGATTAGGTTCCCAGGCCTCCAGTTAACTAAAAAAAACTGGTTCCAGCTCCATGTTCGTAACATTCAAACTTGATACTTTACTGATCCATTAAAAGCAGTAGATGTGTAGCTCTCCAAATGCACAATGGGAAAAAGAGCGTTTCGATCACTGAAGATCTTTGTCAAAGCTTAACACATAATGCCAAGACAACATTAAATAGACACCATGCACCAATAGAAACCCCCCAAAATGTCACATGATTAATCCAAAATACTAAACATATAAAGACAGACAAGATGTATAAATATACCCCTCTCCTATACAAAAATAAGAAATACCAAGTTAAAAGCATGATATATATCTATAGCTTGACATTAGTAGTGATACATTAATTCACTGCGGATGTTAAGATCGTGCGACACGCTGTCTCCCCTAAACCGGAAGCTGTACCTTGCGGTTCATCGATGCGCTCCACATGACGCACCGGACGTGAAATTCATATGGCGTCCTATTTAAAGCCATCCATCCACAGGCGGTAAGTCCGCCCCTTCACTTTGGTGTGTGATGGATTGCACACACCTTGTCTTCACTTTGTAATGAACAGCTTCTCCCCTGATGACCAAGCTTAGAGAAACGCGTCTGGAGATCTATTTGTGAGGGATGATTTGAATATGGTCGGGTATAAATCCAATGAACGGGGTATTGTATGGATGTTTGGAGGCCTCCCCTGTTATGAAAGGTAATTCAGTACCACAATGGACATAGAGGTCAGCGCACATACAGTGACCTGGCAATAACCCAAAAAACAAGAACGAGCTCTGAGACGTGGGAACTCTGTTGACCGCAATCCCTAATCCTCTCCAACCACACTAAAGGCAGCCGTGGATTGCGCCTAACGCTCCCTGTGCAACTCGGCACGGCCTGAGAAACTAGCTAGCCTGAAGATAGAAAATAAGCCTACCTTGCCTCAGAGAAATACCCCAAAGGAAAAGGCAGCCCCCACATATAATGACTGTGAGTTAAGATGAAAAGACAAACGTAGAGATGAAATAGATTTAGCAAAGTGAGGCCCAACTTTCTGAACAGAGCGAGGATAGGAAAGGTAACTTTGCGGTCAACACAAAACCCTACAAAAACCACGCAAAGGGGGCAAAAAGACCCTCCGTACCGAACTAACAGCACGGAGGTACACCCTCTGCGTCCCAGAGCTTCCAGCAAGCAGTAAAAAACAAATTGACAAGCTGGACAGAAAAAAACAGCAAACAAATAGCAAAGAGGAACTTAGCTATGCAGAGCAGCAGGCCACAGGAACGATCCAGGAGGAAACAGGTCCAATACTAGAACATTGACTGGAGGCCAGGATCAAAGCACTAGGTGGAGTTAAATAGAGCAGCACCTAACGACTTCACCACATCACCTGAGGAAGGAAACTCAGAAGCCGCAGTACCACTTTCCTCACAGAGAGAACCAGCCGAAGTACCACTTGTGACCACAGGAGGGAGCTCTGCCACAGAATTCACAACAGTACCCCCCCCCTTGAGGAGGGGTCACCGAACCCTCACCAGAGCTCCCAGGACGACCAGGATGAGCCATATGAAAGGCACGAACAAGATCGGGAGCATGGACATCAGAGGCAAAGACCCAGGAATTATCTTCCTGAGCATAACCCTTCCACTTAACCAGATACTGGAGTTTCCGCCTTGAAACACGAGAATCCAAAATCTTCTCCACAATATACTCCAACTCCCCCTCCACCAAAACCGGGGCAGGAGGATCAACAGATGGAACCATAGGTGCCACGTATCTCCGCAACAATGACCTATGGAATACGTTATGTATGGAAAAAGAATCTGGAAGGGTCAGACGAAAAGACACAGGATTAAGAACCTCAGAAATCCTATACGGACCAATAAAACGAGGTTTAAACTTAGGAGAGGAAACCTTCATAGGAATATGACGAGAAGATAACCAAACCAAGTCCCCAACCCGAAGTCGGGGACCCACATAGCGTCTGCGATTAGCGAAACGTTGAGCCTTCTCCTGGGACAAAGTCAAATTGTCCACTACATGAGTCCAAATCTGCTGCAACCTGTCCACCACAGTATCCACACCAGGACAGTCCGAAGACTCAACCTGCCCTGAAGAGAAACGAGGATGGAACCCAGAGTTGCAGAATAACGGTGAAACCAAGGTAGCCGAGCTGGCCCGATTATTAAGGGCGAACTCAACCAAAGGCAAAAAGGACACCCAGTCATCCTGATCAGCAGAAACAAAGCATCTCAGATATGTTTCCAAGGTCTGATTGGTTCGTTCGGTCTGGCCATTAGTCTGAGGATGGAAAGCCGAGGAAAAAGACAAGTCAATGCCCATCCTACCACAAAAGGCTCGCCAAAACCTCGAAACAAACTGGGAACCTCTGTCAGAAACGATATTCTCTGGAATGCCATGTAAACGAACCACATGCTGGAAAAACAATGGCACCAAATCAGAGGAGGAAGGCAATTTAGACAAGGGTACCAAATGGACCATCTTAGAGAAGCGATCACAGACCACCCAAATGACTGACATCTTTTGAGAGACGGGAAGATCTGAAATAAAATCCATAGAGATATGTGTCCAAGGCCTCTTCGGGACCGGCAAGGGCAAAAGCAACCCACTGGCACGAGAACAGCAGGGCTTAGCCCGAGCACAAATCCCACAGGACTGCACAAAAGTACGCACATCCCGCGACAGAGATGGCCACCAAAAGGATCTAGCCACTAACTCTCTGGTACCAAAGATTCCAGGATGACCAGCCAACACCGAACAATGAACCTCAGAGATAACTTTATTCGTCCACCTATCAGGGACAAACAGTTTCTCCGCTGGGCAACGATCAGGTTTATTAGCCTGAAATTTTTGCAGCACCCGCCGCAAATCAGGGGAGATGGCAGACACAATTACTCCCTCTTTGAGGATACCCGCCGGCTCAGATACACCCGGAGAGTCGGGCACAAAACTCCTAGACAGAGCATCCGCCTTCCCATTTTTAGAGCCCGGAAGGTATGAAATCACAAAGTCAAAACGGGCAAAAAACAACGACCAACGAGCTTGTCTAGGATTCAAAGGCTTGGCGGACTCGAGATAAGTCAAGTTCTTATGATCAGTCAAGACCACCACGCGATGCTTAGCTCCTTCAAGCCAATGACGCCACTCCTCGAATGCCCACTTCATGGCCAGCAACTCTCGATTGCCCACATCATAATTTCGCTCAGCAGGCGAAAACTTCCTGGAAAAGAAGGCGCATGGTTTCATCACCGAGCAATCAGAACTTCTCTGCGACAAAACAGCCCCTGCTCCAATCTCAGAAGCATCAACCTCGACCTGGAACGGAAGCGAAACATCTGGTTGACACAACACAGGGGCAGAAGAAAAACGACACTTCAACTCTTGAAAAGCTTCCACCACAGCAGAAGACCAATTGACCAAATCAGCACCTTTCTTGGTCAAATCGGTCAATGGTTTAGCAATACTAGAAAAATTGCAGATGAAGCGACGATAAAAATTAGCAAAGCCCAGGAACTTTTGCAGACTTTTCAGAGATGTCGGCTGAGTCCAATTATGGATGGCTTGGACCTTAACAGGGTCCATCTCGATAGTAGAAGGGGAAAAGATGAACCCCAAAAATGAAACCTTCTGAACACCAAAGAGACACTTTGATCCCTTCACAAACAAAGAATTAGCACGCAGGACCTGAAACACCGTTATGACCTGCTTCACATGAGACTCCCAATCATCTGAGAAGATCAAAATGTCATCTAAGTACACAATCAGGAATTTATCCAGGTACTCTCGGAAGATGTCATGCATAAAGGACTGAAACACTGATGGAGCATTGGCAAGTCCGAATGGCATTACTAGATACTCAAAATGGCCCTCGGGCGTATTAAATGCAGTTTTCCACTCATCGCCTCGCTTAATACGCACAAGATTATACGCACCACGAAGATCTATCTTGGTGAACCAACTAGCCCCCTTAATCCGAGCAAACAAATCAGATAACAATGGCAAGGGGTACTGAAATTTAACCGTGATCTTGTTTAGAAGGCGGTAATCTATACAAGGTCTCAGTGAACCATCCTTCTTGGCTACAAAAAAGAACCCTGCTCCTAATGGCGACGATGACGGGCGAATATGCCCCTTCTCCAAAGACTCCTTCACATAACTCCGCATAGCGGCGTGCTCAGGCACAGATAAATTAAACAGTCGACCTTTTGGGAATTTACTACCAGGAATCAAATCGATAGCACAATCACAATCCCTATGCGGAGGTAGGGTATCGGACTTGGGCTCATCAAATAAATCCTGGTAATCAGACAAGAACTCAGGAACCTCAGAAGGGGTGGATGACGAAATAGTCAGAAATGGGACATCACCATGTACCCCCTGACAACCCCAGCTGGACACAGACATGGATTTCCAATCTAATACTGGATTATGGACTTGTAGCCATGGCAACCCCAACACGACCACATCATGCAGATTATGCAACACCAGAAAGCGAATAACCTCCTGATGTGCAGGAGCCATGCACATTGTCAGCTGGGTCCAGTGCTGAGGCTTATTCTTGGCCAAAGGCGTAGCATCAATTCCTCTCAATGGAATAGGACACTGCAAGGGCTCCAAGAAAAACCCACAACGCCTAGCATATTCCAAGTCCATCAAATTCAGAGCAGCGCCTGAGTCCACAAATGCCATGACAGAATACGATGACAAAGAGCAGATCAAGGTAACAGACAGAAGAAATTTTGACTGTACCATACCAATGGTGGCAGACCTAGCGAACCGCTTAGTGCGCTTGGACAACCAGAGATAGCATGAGTGGAATCACCACAGTAGAAACACAGCCCATTCAGACGTCTGTGTTCTTGCCGTTCAACTCTGGTCAAAGTCCTATCGCACTGCATAGGCTCAGGTCTAAGCTCAGGTAATACCGCCAAATGGTGCACAGATTTACGCTCGCGCAAGCGTCGACCGATCTGAATGGCCAAAGACATAGACTCATTCAGACCAGCAGGCATAGGAAATCCCACCATGACATCCTTAAGGGCTTCAGAGAGACCTTTTCTGAAAATAGCTGCGAGCGCACCTTCATTCCACTGAGTGAGTACGGACCACTTTCTAAATTTCTGACAATATACCTCTATTTCATCCTGACCCTGACACAGAGCCAGCAAATTCTTCTCTGCCTGATCCACAGAATTAGGCTCATCGTACAGCAATCCGAGCGCCAGGAAAAATGCATCGATATTACTTAATGCAGGATCTCCTGACGCAAGAGAAAATGCCCAGTCCTGAGGGTCGCCAAGCAAAAAAGAAATAACAATCCTAACTTGTTGAACTGGGTCACCAGAGGAGCGAGGTTTCAAAGCCAGAAATAGTTTACAATTATTTTTGAAACTCAGAAATTTAGTTCTATCTCCAAAAAAAAAATCAGGAATAGGAATTCTCGGTTCTAACATAGAATTCTGAACCACAAAGTCTTGAATACTTTGTACTCTTGCCGTGAGCTGATCCACACATGAAGACAGACCTTTAATGTCCATTGCTACACCTGTGTCCTGAACCACCCAAATGTCTAGGGGAAAAAAAAGGCAAAACACAGTGCAGAGAAAAAAAAATGGTCTCAGAACTTCTTTTTTCCCTCTATTGAGAATCATTAGTACTTTTGGCCTCCAGTACTGTTATGAAAGGTAATTCAGTACCACAATGGACATAGAGGTCAGCGCACATACAGTGACCTGGCAATAACCCAAAAAACAAGAACGAGCTCTGAGACGTGGGAACTCTGTTGACCGCTATCCCTAATCCTCTCCAACCACACTAAAGGCAGCCGTGGATTGCGCCTAACGCTCCCTATGCAACTCGGCACGGCCTGAGAAACTAGCTAGCCTGAAGATAGAAAATAAGCCTACCTTGCCTCAGAGAAATACCCCAAAGGAAAAGGCAGCCCCCACATATAATGACTGTGAGTTAAGATGAAAAGACAAACGTAGAGATGAAATAGATTTAGCAAAGTGAGGCCCAACTTTCTGAACAGAGCGAGGATAGGAAAGGTAACTTTGCGGTCAACACAAAACCCTACAAAAACCACGCAAAGGGGGCAAAAAGACCCTCCGTACCGAACTAACGGCATGGAGGTACACCCTCTGCGTTCCAGAGCTTCCATCAAGCAGTAAAAAACAAATTGACAAGCTGGACAGAAAAAAACAGCAAACAAATAGCAAAGAAGAACTTAGCTATGCAGAGCAGCAGGCCACAGGAACGATCCATGAGGAAACAGGTCCAATACTAGAACATTGACTGGAGGCCAGGATCAAAGCACTAGGTGGAGTTAAATAGAGCAGCACCTAACGACTTCACCACATCACCTGAGGAAGGAAACTCAGAAGCCGCAGTACCACTTTCCTCCACCAACGGAAGCTCACAGAGAGAACCAGCCGAAGTACCACTTGTGACCACAGGAGGGAGCTCTGCCACAGAATTCACAACACTCCCCCTATGAATATGGATACCCTTGGACCGATCTATCCCTGTTATGAACTGGTGGTTTAGGAGCAACATGGGACGAGCTCTGAAGGAGGTGGTACCTGTACTGACCGCAGTCCCTAAGCTCAACACAACACTAGAAGTAGCCGTGGGATGCTCCTGTCACTCCCTAGGCACCTCGTCACAGCCTGAGAATTAACTACCCCTAAAGATAGAAACAGGAAAACTATCTTGCCTCAGAGAAAATCCCCAAAGGATAGATAGCCCCCCACAAGTAATGACTGTGAGTGGAGAGGGAAAAGACATACACAGAATGAAACCAGGATGTAGCACAGGAGGCCAGTCTAGCTAGATAGATAGGACAGGATAGAATACTGTGCGGTCAGTATTAAAAACTACAAAAATCCACACAGAGTTTACAAAAATCTCCACACCTGACTAAAGGTGTGGAGGGTAAATCTGCTTCCCAGAGCCTCCAGCTTAACTGAATTAATCCATACTGACAAGCTGGACAAAACATAGAATGCACAGAACAAATAAGTCCACAACATGTGGACAGAAAAGAGCAAAGCAAGGACTTATCTTTGCTGAACTGGTCAGGATATCAGGGAAAACCAAGAGAGATGTGAATCCAACCAGGAACCATTGACAAGTGGCACTGGCTAAAGGAAAGAGCCAGGCATAAATAGCCGAGCAGAAAGACAATCAGTGGAAGCAGCTACAGACTGCTAAATCCAAGGAGCAGCCATTCCACTTAAAACCACCGGAGGGAGCCCAAGAGCAGAACTCACAAAAGTGCCACTTACAACCACCGGAGGGAGCCCAAGAGCGGAATTCACAACATATCCCCTGCTGTGAAGGAAGGAACTATGTTTGGGTGAGATTGTTCCTTTTATATACCTAGGCATTACGTTCTGATTTGTTTGTTTAGCCTTTTTCTGCTAAAACCTGAACATGTTGTATGCAGATTGTAAGGCAACTGATAAAGACGCCTAACGGTATTGTTTATTTGTGGTGTATATATTTTTGAAAACGGTTTCCCCCCTTTTTGTCTCCACCATGCTACATGGATTCGCAGCGCTCTGTGTGAGCGTCTGTTAGTATGTGAATTGTGTGTGGTTATTTTTTGGTGTTGGTGTAATAAGGGCCTTCAGGACTTTTTATGGTTCATATTAAAAGTTGTGTTTTAAACTTGTTCACAGATCTACCTTGCTGTGTATACTTTCTATTTGATTGGTAGATTATTTAGTCTTTTTCCACATCCAAACCACTAATTGTAGGGATTCACCCTCTCAGGTAGGTATTAGGTAGCATTCATACATGTAATGAGATCTGATCCAATCAGGTGCAATTTTATTGCTTTCATAAAACCCCAAGGGATTCAAAACCAAAAACAGCGTCTTCTGGGCAAAAAGGTATCACAGCAAATAAACAGTTCACTTAGCAGAGCTCATATATGTCAGGACGGGCTCCCCTGAACAGTTTACCATTGTTTCTCCCAGAGCAATGAGAGGCACAATTCCACCAGTCTCAGTATCACTTTGTGCCTGAGTTCCAGAAGCCTCCAGCACCAAATAGAAGTATTCATCTCTGGACACACACTGAAAAGTCTGCAGCTTCCATATGTTACTTTGTACCTCCAACACACAGCTCAGCTTCCCTAGTTGACCTATGCAGTTTCCATTCAGAGAGAGACTATGGCATGTCTCTCTCCCAGCTACAGCTCACATTTTGGCTGGAAACTCACCAGCAGCACATTAAATTCTGCTTAATTCAGCAGACTGACACACCTAGTGAACACAGATTCGGGTCCTTAGTTAAAACAAGTCAGGGGCATCTAATTTAAACTTGTAGTGGCAGGATTTAACCCCAGTCCTACATGGCTTTGCTACAATATTCTGTAGAATTTCAACCCCAGCAATTATGCAGCTCATCTAGAAAAGTGAAATCATCCCTTGCAACAACAATTCTTTTTATGTAGTATTGTGTAAACACTAAATCTCACATGTAAAGTCCTATTGTGACTTGATCACTACTCTCTGTATTTTTAAATTAAATATTAGTCGGGAGACAGCTAATACTGTTTTATTTGAACAAAGTAAAATAAAAAGTCTTTAATGTAGCATATGCAAGCTGCAGAGTTGACATATGCAGGTCATATAGGTTCCCAAGACCTAATTTGCTTTATCAGATGAATGCAGATGCATACAAATAAAGTATGTCCTAAGTGCAGTCTGTCCGCCTCTGCCAAGAACAGCTAATTTACAGTGAAAATATGCCAAGAGTTTGAGAAGACATCTTTATAATATGCAGCAGAGGAGGGGAGAAGTAGAAGGCAGCATATTTCTTCAGACTGCAGCATGGCACCAAACCAGCTATAGTATTTTGTGGAGACAGAGACATAGGCCAAAAATAAAGTGAAGCTTTAGCAAATAAA
The DNA here is from genome assembly GCF_032444005.1 of Ranitomeya imitator. Lineage (NCBI taxonomy): Eukaryota > Metazoa > Chordata > Amphibia > Anura > Dendrobatidae > Ranitomeya > Ranitomeya imitator. The sequence continues at coordinate 121,480,897 of NC_091287.1, forward strand.
AAAGCAATTAAATGTAATATATGCATTTGTTGACTATATTTCATGGTTGGACCAATGATTTCTGCTTTATTCCAGCCATAGTCTCTGCTTGTCCAGCAGTGACAGTGCATTGAAGACTATATATCAGTTACATTTACCGCATATTCTAATAATTAGATCTGGTTTGATTTGATTAATGTATATTTCACAATGTATCAGATAAAACATGTAGGGAAAGTAAGTCTTTCTGAAATAAAATCAATGGCCACAGAGCATAAGTAAGGGTTAATGGTCTTCCCTCAATCACAAAATGTAATGTGCATGGCACGGGTGTCCCCTTTGTCCCTTGCTGTATGTCATTGTGATGGAGCTTTTAGCTGTTGTAATTCAGCATAAGGCCAAATATCGAATCACATCTGATGTGAGAGCATTAAATACGATATGCTAATGACCCTCGACTCCTGCTCTGCTGCGAGTGTGATCCCGAGTGTCAGTGCTCTGAGCCTCTCACATGAGAGAATCCCAGCACGGTACGGAGCAGACAGAGAAATTTATTTCTCCATCTCTTCTGCTTCCGGCGTTGGCAGGAATTGAACTGCACTCCAGTGATATCCAAGTGCACTGTGATGTTTCACAGGCACCCATAGACTTATATGGGTGCGTGCAATCTGAATTCAGCATGAAGTCGCAACATGCTGCAATTTTTATCCTGAATAAAAAAAACACAATTGAGAACGCAAGCATAGGATTAAATTTGTACGAATGCAATCCCATTTTTAATTGGAATACATTTGTCCAATTTAATCGCAAGTGGGAGCGAGCCCTGACCTGAATATTCACAGCATATCAGGAAATGTATGGCTGCAATTAGCACCCATAACTTCCAATTGTATGTGACATGCCCACAAGGGCTGTGGGGTACTCGGAACCGGGTCGGACAGTTCTTTGGGGAAGTCACACGGCCGTGACCCGACGCCGTGGCCCTTGCTGTGCCGTAAAATGGGGAATATGCATATGGGATTTAACGTGACGCCACCTGTGGTGTTCGACAACAGATGGCCGACGCTGCTGAAGGAGACGATGGGGCTCATGGTGACGCAGATGGGATAGTTCTGCTCCCCACAGGTGGAGCGGGGCTCCAGGGCTACAGGTCCCGTTTATGTCAGGCTTCGTGTACCTTGTGATGCAGGACTCAGGGCGCAAGAGATCACTGAATCACATAAGGGTGGTAGTTTTCTTTTCCTTTACTTTATGGTTGATAGTACAGACCGGGGTACTGGTAACAGATCGTAATGGAGAGCCGGGCAGCCTGGAAGCAATTTTTGGATACACCTGGGCAGGTAGGTTTGGAGGTCTTCCTTCTGCGCTGTTCTCCCTTTTTCCTTGCTGCCTAACAGCTCAACTTCCTGCTGCTGTTTCTCTCTGTTTTTAAAAACTAATATTTGCTCGCATGGCAGGCAGCTCGAGCCTATCACAGGTGCCGCTCCTTTGTGTCAGCTCCATGCTCTGGTATGCTGCTGTGCCGCCAGGTATTAGATCGGGCCAGAAGACCTGCAGTCCCCTGCCCTCTGGATTTAGCTGCCGGAACTTCAGTACCCACACAACCATGGACTCTGGTATCCAGTGCTCAGCTCTGGGGTGAGTTTAATCACAGTTCCACTCCCCAGGTCCACAATCCTGCTGACAGGTTCCCTTTAAAGAAGTTGTCCCACCAACAAAGCACATTGTAATCAAAAGATCTTGGAATAATAATAAGCTCCATAATTGGATATTTTAAAAAAAGTTTTCCTATGCCAAGATAATGCTGTGTACTGTGTACTGTGTAACGGCCATGTCTGACCATGCAGAGACATGATCTGATCATACCACAGCTCCTGGGCAGGGGAGGACGCAAAAGAGAGTATACAGACAGGACAGTTGCAGCCCTGAATTCCTGTTGATGTTTGATACGATCAAATTCGGGGCCAGTGAAACTGATTACTTCCAAGGATCGCGTGATATAGCAACCTCATGTGAGCTTCGGGAATGCGAGTGCCGACATCGCTGGAACAGTGCAAGCACGGAAGGTGAATACCAGGGTTTTTATTTTAATGGGGACAAACATTCAGATTGAGAAGGGGTTGTCCTAGTAGTGGTAACTAGATACTAATTTTGATAAACATTTAAAAAAATGTTCTGCTACTTATGACTAGTGTTGAGCGATACCTTCCGATATCGGAAAGTATCGGTATCGGATAGGATCGGCCGATATTCAAAAAATATCGGATATCGCCGATACCGATACCCGATCCCAATGCAAGTCAATGGGACCAAAATATCGGAATTAAAATAAACCCTTTCTTGCCTTGTAGGTTCATTCTACATGAAGGAAAACAACTAAGAATAATGCCGGATGTATTTGGGGAGGTGGCGGAGATATTAAAGTCATAGAGGTTTATCCCAATCAAATAGAATAGCATGTTTTTTGTTTTTTTTTAAGACGTTCGGAGTGACAAAGATATTGACTATGTAAATTTTTTTTTTTATTTTGTCAGATATTGATGTTTCACTATTCCACGCCCTTTTCCTTTTTTTTTTTTTTTTTTTTTTTTTACTTTTCCCACACTTTCATCTTCATCATCAGCATCTTTGACATCAACTTCTTATTCACCTTATTCATCTTCTTCTTCATCCTTTACCTTTTTTTTTTTTTGATTACATTCTTCATATTCATTTTATTCAACTATTATTATTCTTCCTATTCTACATATTCTTTTTATTCCACTGTTATTATTCTTCCTATTCTACTTCTTCATCATATTCTCATTTGTGACAGGCATTCCCGTAGTTGTTATCTATAAAAGTTTGAAGATTACACCTTCCGTTCTGCCAGTCACAAAAGTTACATTTGTCCGCGTTCAGTTTGGCCTGCAGCATCAGGCTTTATCCAGGGGCACCACGAGGAGGAACGGACTCACCCCCATACACTGCTTAGTCTTCTTCTGCATATAATTTAGATAATATCTTTTGCTCTGATATTAAGTCTTATGCTTAATGTTCTTCTGCTCTTTGTTCTGCAGCCTCTTGTTCTTCTGCTTCTCGGTCTTCCATGTCGTCGTCTCCAGTGTCGTCGTCTCCAGTGTCGTCATCTCCGCCGTCGTCGTCTCAGCCGTCGTCGTCTCCGCCGTCGTCGTCTCTGCCGTCGTCGTCGTCGTCGTCATCATCGGGGTGGTCTTCCGGGTCGTCGTCGTCGTCGTCGTCATCGGGGTGGTCTTCCGGGTCGTCGACTTTAGGGTCTTCAACTTGGAAATGTAGCAGAAGGTACAAGAAGGCTGAGAAAATGCCAAGAACCAGCTGATGGAACTGGAACTCGGATGGCTACCCGAAGGTTCAAGAGCCTATGGAACTACCGAGGACCAGCTGACGTTACTGGAACCCGGTTACTAAGCAGGAGGTACCCGTGCTAAAAAGCACTACCAAGGACCGCCTGACGTTGGCGGAACTCGGATACCCAGAAGGAGGCACCTAAGCCAAAGGCTCTGCCCGGAACCAGCTGACGGTACTGGAACCAGGATGGGGAGCAGAAGGTACAAGAGCAAAAGACACTGCCGAGAACCAGCTGACGGTACTGGAACCCGGATGGGTAGCCGAAGGTCCAAGAGCCAATGGAACTACCGAGGACCAGCTGACGTTACTGGAACCCGGTTACTAAGCAGGAGGTACCCGTGCCTGAAAGCACTACCAAGGACCACCTGACGTTGGTGGAACTTGGATACCCAGAAGGAGGCACCTAAGCCAAAGGCTCTGCCCGGAACCAGCTGACGGTACTGGAACCAGGATGGGGAGCAGAAGGTACAAGAGCAAAAGACACTGCCGAGAACCAGCTGACGGTGCTGGAACCAGGTGGTGGACCTGAAGGCCCACAGGAGAGGAGAGAACAGCTAGGCCGCGAGGCAGCCGCAGTTACCGAACCCCAACAGTCCTACAGGGGGAGCTGGGCCTACTGGCACTACAGAACCAGCCTTGACTACCAGTTCACGCAGCCCACATAGGAAGCTCCTAAACTGGAGGCACCCTGGAGTTGGCTAACCCGACCGCACCACGACGGGGCAAGCATAGGCGTCTCAGTGAACTTGACACAACCCGGAAACAGCTGACGGTGCTGAAACCAGGCTTGGCACGAGGGAGTACCTGTGACAAGAACACTGCCGAGAACCAGCTGGCGGTGCTGGAACCCAGATGCGTTGCCCCAGTGTGCAAGAGCCAATGGCACCGAGGACCAGCTGGCGGTGCTGGAACCCGGTTACTAAGCTGTAGGTGCCCGCGCTTAAAAGCACTACCAAGGACCGCCTGGCGTTGGCGGAACTCGGATACCCAGAAGGAGGCATCTAAGCCAAAGGCTCGGCCTGGAACCAGCTGACGGTGCTGGAACTAGGAGGTGGACCCGAAGGCCCACAGGAGAGGAGAGAACAGCTAGGCCGCGAGGCAGCCGCAGTTACCGAACCCCAACAGTCCTACAGGGGGAGCTGGGCCTACTGGCACTACAGAACCAGCCTTGACTACCAGTTCACGCAGCCCACATAGGAAGCTCCTAAACTGGAGGCACCCTGGAGTTGGCTAACCCGACCGCACCACGACGGGGCAAGCATAGGCGTCTCAGTGAACTTGACACAACCCAGAAACAGCTGGCGGTGCTGAAACCAGGCTTGGCACGAGGGAGTACCTGTGACAAGAACACTGCCGAGAACCAGCTGGCGGTGCTGGAACCCAGATGCGTTGCCCCAGTGTGCAAGAGCCAATGGCACCGAGGACCAGCTGGCGGTGCTGGAACCCGGTTACTAAGCTGTAGGTGCCCGCGCTTAACCCCTTTACCCCCAAGGGTGGTTTGCACGTTATGGACCGGGCCAATTTTTACAATTCTGACCACTGTCCCTTTATGAGGTTATAACTCTGGAACGCTTCAACGGATCCCGGTGATTCTGACATTGTTTTCTTGTAACATATTGTACTTCATGATAGTGGTAAAATTTCTTCGATATAACTTGCGTTTATTTGTGAAAAAAATGGAAATTTGGCGAAAATTTTGAAAATTTCGCAATTTTCCAACTTTGAATTTTTATTCTGTTAAGCCAGAGAGATATGTGACACAATATAGTTAATGAATAACATTTCCCACATGTCTACTTTACATCAGCACAATTTTGGAGACAACATTTTTTTTTTCTACAAAGTTATAAGGGTTAAAATTTGACCAGCAATTTCTCATTTTTACAACAAAATTTAGAAAACCATTTTTTTTAGGGACCACCTCACATTTGAAGTCATTTTGAGGGGTCTATATGGCAGAAAATACCCAAAAGTGACACCATTCTAAAAACTGCACCCCTCAAGGTGCGCAAAACCAAATTCAAGAAGTTGATTAACCCTTCAGGTGTTTCACAGCAGCAGAAGCAACATGGAAGGAAAAAATTAACATTTTACTTTTTAGTCACAAAAATGATCTTTCAGCAATAATTTTTTTAATTTCCCAAGGGTAAAAAGATGAAATGGACCTCAAAAGTTGTTGTCCAATTTGTCATGAGTACGCTGATACCCCACATGTGAGGGGGAACCACTTTTTGGGCGCACGGCAGGGCTCAGAAGAAAAGGAGCGCCGTTTGACATTTTCAATCTAAAATTGGCTGGAATTGAGATCGGACGCCATGTCGCGTTTGGCGAGCCCCTGATGTGCCTAAACAGTGGAAACCCCCCACAAGTGACCCCATTTTGGAAACTAGACCCCCTAAGGAACTTATCTAGATGTGTCATGAGCACTTTTATCCCCCAAGTGCTTCACGAAAGTTTATAATGCCTGGGCATGAAAATAAAAAATCCTATTTTTTCCACAAACATGATCGTTTAGTCCCCAATTTTTTATTTTCTCAAGGGTAAAAGGAGAAATTGGACCCCAAAAGTTGTTGTCCAATTTGTCCTGAGTACGCTGATACCCCATATGTGGGGGGGAACCACTGTTTGGGCGCATGGCAGGGCTCAGAAGGAAAGGAGCGCCGTTTGACATTTTCAATCTAAAATTGGCTGGAATTGAGATCGGACGCCATGTCACGTTTGGCGAGCCCCTGATGTGCCTAAACAGTGGAAAACCCCCACAAGTGACCCCATTTTGGAAACTAGACCCCCTAAGGAACTTATCTAGATGTGTCATGAGCACTTTTATCCCCCAAGTGCTTCACGAAAGTTTATAATGCTCGGGCGTGAAAATAAAAAATCCAATTTTTTCCACAAACATGATCGTTTAGTCCCCAATTTTTTATTTTCTCAAGGGTAAAAGGAGAAATTGGACCCCAAAAGTTGTTGTCCAATTTGTCCTGAGTACGCTGATACCCCATATGTGGGGGGGAACCACTGTTTGGGCGCATGGCAGGGCTCAGAAGGAAAGGAGTACCGTTTGACATTTTCAATCTAAAATTGGCTGGAATTGAGATCGGACGCCATGTCACGTTTGGCGAGCCCCTGATGTGCCTAAACAGTGGAAAACCCCCACAAGTGACCCCATTTTGGAAACTAGACCCCCTAAGGAACTTATCTAGATGTGTCGTGAGCACTTTTATCCCCCAAGTGCTTCACGAAAGTTTATAATGCCTGGGCGTGAAAATAAAAAATCCTATTTTTTTCCACAAACGTGATCGTTTAGTCCCCAATTTTTTATTTTCTCAAGGGTAAAAGGAGAAATTGGACACCAAAAGTTGTTGTCCAATTTGTCCTGAGTACGCTGATACCCCATATGTGGGGGGGAACCACTGTTTGGGCGCATGGCAGGGCTCAGAAGGAAAGGAGCGCCGTTTGACATTTTCAATCTAAAATTGGCTGGAATTGAGATCGGACGCCATGTCACGTTTGGTGAGCCCCTGATGTGCCTAAACAGTGGAAAACCCCCACAAGTGACCCCATTTTGGAAACTAGACCCCCTAAGGAACTTATCTAGATGTGTCGTGAGCACTTTTATCCCCCAAGTGCTTCACGAAAGTTTATAATGCCTGGGCATGAAAATAAAAAATCCTATTTTTTCCACAAACGTGATCGTTTAGTCCCCAATTTTTTATTTTCTCAAGGGTAAAAGGAGAAATTGGACCCCAAAAGTTGTTGTCCAATTTGTCCTGAGTACGCTGATACTCCATATGTGGGGGGGAACCACTGTTTGGGCGCATGGCAGGGCTCAGAAGGAAAGGAGCGCCGTTTGACATTTTCAATCTAAAATTGGCTGGAATTGAGATCGGACGCCATGTCACGTTTGGCGAGCCCCTGATGTGCCTAAACAGTGGAAAACCCCCACAAGTGACCCCATTTTGGAAACTAGACCCCCTAAGGAACTTATCTAGATGTGTCGTGAGCACTTTTATCCCCCAAGTGCTTCACGAAAGTTTATAATGCCTGGGCGTGAAAATAAAAAATCCTATTTTTTCCACAAATGTGATCGTTTAGTCCCCAATTTTTTATTTTCTCAAGGGTAAAAGGAGAAATTGGACCCCAAAAGTTGTTGTCCAATTTGTCCTGAGTACGCTGATACCCCATATGTGGGGGGGAACCACTGTTTGGGCGCATGGCAGGGCTCAGAAGGAAAGGAGCGCCGTTTGACATTTTCAATCTAAAATTGGCTGGAATTGAGATCGGACGCCATGTCACGTTTGGCGAGCCCCTGATGTGCCTAAACAGTGGAAAACCCCCACAAGTGACCCCATTTTGGAAACTAGACCCCCTAAGGAACTTATCTAGATATGTCGTGAGCACTTTTATCCCCCAAGTGCTTCACGAAAGTTTATAATGCCTGGGCGTGAAAATAAAAAATCCTATTTTTTCCACAAACATGATCGTTTAGTCCCCAATTTTTTATTTTCTCAAGGGTAAAAGGAGAAATTGGACCCCAAAAGTTGTTGTCCAATTTGTCCTGAGTACGCTGATACCCCATATTTGGGGGGGAACCACTGTTTGGGCGCATGGCAGGGCTCAGAAGGAAAGGAGTACCGTTTGACATTTTCAATCTAAAATTGGCTGGAATTGAGATCGGACGCCATGTCACGTTTGGCGAGCCCCTGATGTGCCTAAACAGTGGAAAACCCCCACAAGTGACCCCATTTTGGAAACTAGACCCCCTAAGGAACTTATCTAGATGTGTCGTGAGCACTTTTATCCCCCAAGTGCTTCACGAAAGTTTATAATGCCTGGGCGTGAAAATAAAAAATCCTATTTTTTCCACAAATGTGATCGTTTAGTCCCCAATTTTTTATTTTCTCAAGGGTAAAAGGAGAAATTGGACCCCAAAAGTTGTTGTCCAATTTGTCCTGAGTACGCTGATACCCCATATGTGGGGGGGAACCACTGTTTGGGCGCATGGCAGGGCTCAGAAGGAAAGGAGCGCCGTTTGACATTTTCAATCTAAAATTGGCTGGAATTGAGATCGGATGCCATGTCACGTTTGGCGAGCCCCTGATGTGCCTAAACAGTGGAAAACCCCCACAAGTGACCCCATTTTGGAAACTAGACCCCCTAAGGAACTTATCTAGATATGTCGTGAGCACTTTTATCCCCCAAGTGCTTCACGAAAGTTTATAATGCCTGGGCGTGAAAATAAAAAATCCTATTTTTTCCACAAACATGATCGTTTAGTCCCCAATTTTTTATTTTCTCAGTGGTAAAAGGAGAAATTGGACCCCAAAAGTTGTTGTCCAATTTGTCCTGAGTATGCTAATACCCCATATGTGGGGGGGAACCACTGTTTGGGCGCATGGCAGGGCTCAGAAGGAAAGGAGCACCGTTTGACATTTTCAATCTAAAATTGGCTGGAATTGAGATCGGACGCCATGTCACGTTTGGCGAGCCCCTGATGTGCCTAAACAGTGGAAAACCCCCACAAGTGACCCCATTTTGGAAACTAGACCCCCTAAGGAACTTATCTAGATGTGTCGTGAGCACTTTTATCCCCCAAGTGCTTCACGAAAGTTTATAACGCCTGGGCGTGAAAAAAAACAACCCTATTTTTTCCCACAAAAATGATCATTTAGTCCCCAATTTTTAATTTTCCCAAGTGTAACAGGAGAAGTTGGACCCCAAATATTGTTGTCCAATTTGTCCTGAGTACGCTGATACCCCACATGTGGGAGAAAACTACTGTTTGGGTACACTTCGGGGTTCGGAAGGGAAGTAGTGACGCTTTGAAAAGCAGACTTTGATGGAATGGTACGCGGACATCATGTTCCGTTTGCAGAGCCCCTGATGTGCCTGAACAGTAGAAATCCCCCACAAGTGACCCCATTTTGGAAACTAGACCTAACTGGGAACTTATCTAGGTGTGTGGTGAGAATTTTGAACCCCCAAGTGTTTCACTTAAATTTATAACGCCCGGGCGTGAAAATAAAATATCCTATTTTTTCCTACAAAAATGATCATTTAGTCCCCAATTTTTAATTTTCCCAAGTGTAACAGGAGAAATTGGACCCCAAAAGTTGTTGTCCAATTTGTCCTGAGTATGCTGATACCCCACATGTGGGAGAAAACTACTGTTTGGGTACACTTCGGGGCTCGGAAGGGAAGTAATGACGCTTTGAAAAGCAGACTTTGATGGAATGGTACGCGGACATCATGTTCCGTTTGCACAGCCCCTGATGTGCCCAAACAGTAAAAAAAAAAACCACAAGTGACATTTTGTAAACTAGACCCCCAATGAACTTACATAGATGTGCCCCCTTTTTGGAACTAATCTACTGTTTCCTGTAAAGTAAATTAGTAGTGCATGGAGGTGTGGTACAATCTGAAGCAATCCTTCATACACAGGCCAGGTTTTTCGGGGCAGGTGTCGCATTGATAAGTGGTGTCCTTGCGTATTCCCCTTTTGTAACACACTCGGCACCTTTTTTGCGACCTACCTCTTTTTGCAGTTTGCGGGACCTCCCCCGGGAAATGCTGACCTGGTACGATACGAGCACCTTCAGTTCCGGAAGTACTGGGGCCCGCTCCTTCCCTCGTGCCAAATAACAGGGCCTTAACCACTACCTCCTGGAACTGAAGGTACGACGTATCGCTGTGGCGTGCACATTGTGACAGCAGGAAAGCGTTGAGCATTGCCATTTGTACGATGTACACGGACAGCTTTTTGTACCACACCTTGGCCTTCCTCAAAGCACTGTACGGTTGGAGGAGCTGATCGGAGAGATCAACGCCCCCCATGCTTTTGTTGTACCCCAGTACACAGTCCGGTTTGCAGACCTGTGTAGAGGTACCCCGTACAGTGCTGAGGGCACTGCCATCACCGTGTATGGTGGTCAAGAGAAGGACATCCCTCTTGTCCTTGTACTTGACCACCAGCAGGTGGTCGCTACATTGGGCTCTGCTCTCACCTTTTCTGAGCATCTGCCCAAGTAGCGTCTTTGGGAGGCCTCTCTGATTTTTGCGGACAGTACCGCAGGCTGCGGTACCTCGCGCAGAGAGGGATTTGTAGAGTGGGATGCTGGTATAAAAGTTATCAGTATAGAGGTGATAACCTTTATCCAGCAGTGGGTGCACCAAATCCCACACTATTTTCCCACTCACTCCCAGGACAGGGGGACACTCAGGCGGTTCAATCCTGCTATCCTTCCCCTCGTAGACTCTAAAGCTGTAGGTGTACCCTGAGGTACTCTCACACAGCTTGTAGAGTTTGATTCCGTACCTGGCCCTCTTGCTGGGCAGGTATTGACGGAATCTGAGCCGCCCCTTAAAATGAACCAAGGACTCATCCACGCAGATGTCCCTTTTGGGCACGTACACTTCACCGAACTTTTTGTTGAAGTGTTCGATGACAGGCCGAACTTTGAACAGACGGTCAAAGTTGGGGTCATCTCGTGCGGGACACTGTGCATTATCGGAATAATGCAGGAATTTATGGATGGCCTCAAAACGCGTTCGGACCATGACCATTCGGAACACTGGAGTGTTGAATAAAATATCAACACTCCAATATTGCCGAACTTCTGGCTTCTTCAGGAGCCCCATATGAAGCATCAGGCCCCAAAACTGCATCATTTCAACTGCGTCTACAGGAGACCAGTTAGAATATGATGAACTGGTGTTTTGCTCCAAAAATTGACGAGCATACAAATTAGTTTGCTCCACCATGAGGTTAACAAAATCCTCAGAGAAAAAGACTTTGAAAAAGTCTATTTCTGTGAGGCCGGTGGTGTCAAAACTGATTCCTGATTCTGCCACAAAATCAGGAATCAGTGGCTCGTAATTTTCGGGGGGCGAGGTCCATACGGGGTCCGAAGAGGGGCGCGCTGGTTCATCTTCAGGAGTGGGCCCTGCCTCATCTTCATCTTCATGAATGATGGGCACTTCTGTCCTGCGGCGTCTGCGTGGCGGTTCCGCAGGGCCGGAGGAGGAAGATGAGGAGGAGGAAGAGGATGAGGAAGAATCAGAAAAATAATGAAAAGTGGGATCCTCTCCCTCGCTATCAGTGTCGGAGGCAAGGAAAGCATATGCCTCCTCCGCTGAATAGCGCTGTTGGGACGAACGGGACGAGCGGGACATTTTTTTTATGAGTATGGTGCTTGGGTGTAATTTATTGGGAACTATGTGTACGTGTGGGGGGATAGTGTTTGGTGCAAACTATTCTTAAAAGAAAAAGCTAAAGGGAAAGAAAAAGTAAAGGGGAGAAAAAAATACCTGTGAAAGGAAAAGTCTAAAACAGCAGGCCCTAGCTCTGATAAGTGAACCGCGTCAAATTTCGGCGCCTGCTGGGTGTACGAACGGGGATGTGGAAAAAACGCCAGGCACGAGAGCTCTAAGTGACACGGTTCACTTATCAGAGTTCGGTGGCTGCTGGGTGTGCGAACGGGGATGTGAAAAGGGAAGGCACAGATTAGACGCGGCGGCTGGGGGAGCGCAAAGGGATGGGGGAAAAAAAAAAAGAAAAAGCACGGATTAGACGCAGCGGCTGGAGGAGCGCACGGAGATGGGGAAAGAAAAAAAAAGAAAAGGGAAGGCACAGATTAGATGCGGCGGCTGGGGGAGCGCAAGGGGATGGGGGAAAAAAAAAGAAAAGGCACGGATTAGACGCAGCGGCTGGAGGAGCGCACGGAGATGGGGAAAGAAAAAAAAAGAAAAGGGAAGGCACAGATTAGATGCGGCGGCTGGGGGAGCGCAAGGGGATGGGGGAAAAAAAAGAAAGAAAAGGCACGGATTAGACGCAGCGGCTGGAGGAGCGCACGGAGATGGGGAAAGAGAAAAAAAGAAAAGGGAAGGCACAGATTAGATGCGGCGGCTGGGGGAGCGCAAGGGGATGGGGGAAAAAAAAAAGAAAAGGCACGGATTAGACGCAGAGGCTGGAGGAGCGCACGGAGATGGGGAAAGAAAAAAAAAAGAAAAGGGAAGGCACAGATTAGACGCGGCGGCTGGGGGAGCGCAAGGGGATGGGGGAAAAAAAAAAGAAAAGGCACGGATTAGACGCAGCGGCTGGAGGAGCGCACGGAGATGGGGAAAGAAAAAAAAAAGAAAAGGGAAGGCACAGATTAGATGCGGCGGCTGGGGGAGCGCAAGGGGATGGGGGAAAAAAAAAGAAAAGGCACGGATTAGACGCAGCGGCTGGAGGAGCGCACGGAGATGGGGAAAGAAAAAAAAAGAAAAGGGAAGGCACAGATTAGATGCGGCGGCTGGGGGAGCGCAAGGGGATGGGGGAAAAAAAAGAAAGAAAAGGCACGGATTAGACGCAGCGGCTGGAGGAGCGCACGGAGATGGGGAAAGAGAAAAAAAGAAAAGGGAAGGCACAGATTAGATGCGGCGGCTGGGGGAGCGCAAGGGGATGGGGGAAAAAAAAAAGTAAAGGCACGGATTAGACGCAGAGGCTGGAGGAGCGCACGGAGATGGGGAAAGAAAAAAAAAAGAAAAGGGAAGGCACAGATTAGACGCGGCGGCTGGGGGAGCGCAAGGGGATGGGGGAAAAAAAAAAGAAAAGGCACGGATTAGACGCAGCGGCTGGAGGAGCGCACGGAGATGGGGAAAGAAAAAAAAAAGAAAAGGGAAGGCACAGATTAGACGCGGCAGCTGGGGGAGCGCAAGGGGATGGGGGAAAAAAAAAAGAAAAGGCACGGATTAGACGCAGCGGCTGGAGGAGCGCACGGAGATGGGGAAAGAAAAAAAAAAAGAAAAGGGAAGGCACAGATTAGACGCGGCGGCTGGGGGAGCGCACGGGGATGGGGAAAAAAAAAGCGAGCACGAGTGTTGATAGGTGAACTGCGTCACCAATCAACGCTCGGCGGCTGCTAAATTTGGGCACGGATACGGCGCAAGGAGGGGGGATTGGAGAAGGGGGGATGGGAGAAGGGGGGATGGAAGAAGGGGGGATGGAAGAAGGGGGGACGGGAGAAGGGGGGATGAATAGAGATCGGGCCGGGATCGGGGTATCAACACTTACGGTTTGTAGTCTCTCTTCTTTCTTCTCTCTTCTTTCTTTAGCTAGAATTGTGGTGTCACAGGCTACTGTGGCACCACAAGTCTCAGCACAGGAGGGGATCTCAAAGCGTGACCGCTCTGAAGGAATCCTCACCAAGTGTGAGGATTCCTTCAGAGCAGTTACACAGGTCAGGGGCAGGTGAGACAGGTCACAGAGCGGTCACACCGCTGCTGTGACCTGTGATTGGTGGGATCGATGATCACATCGATCCCACCAATCAAAGAAGGCCCTGGTGACGCTGGTGTTGCTATGCACCAGCCTATGATCGGAGCTCACAGCTCCGATCATAGGCAGGTCACCGGCAGGTCACCAGCAGGTGACAGGCAGGTGACAGGCAGGTGACCGGCAGGTCACCGGCAGGGCACCGGCAGGGCACAGCGCGGTCACACCGCTGCTGTGCCCTGTGATTGGCGCGATCGACGATCACATCGATCGCGCCAATCAGACTGGGAACACGGGGCTGCAGAGCGCGCAGGTAGGCAGGACACAGCAGCGGCGGTAACACCGTCGCTGTGTCCTGCGATTGGCGCGATCGATGTGATCGTCGATCGCGCCAATCAGAGTTGAATGCTCCGGAGCCATGGCAGGAGATCCGGAGCCATGGCCCGGGGCTGCAGAGTGCGCAGATAGGGGCAGGGCACAGAGCGGTAACACCGCCGCTGTGCCCTGCGATTGGCGCGATCGATCTATCGCGATCGCGCCAATCCCGGGGGGGTTTGGGCACATGCCTGGCATTGCCAGGCACTGGTCTAGGATCGAGTACATCGGTACTCGATCCTAGGCTGGGACCTCACTGTTTCAGCCAAATTGATTGGCTGAAACAATGAGAAAGGCTGCGATTGGCTGCTCAGAATTGAGCAGCCAATCACAGCGATCGGGAGGCCGGGGGGGCGGCGACAGGCCCTAGGATGCCGACACCATCTTCCTGCAGGTAAGATGGCGTCGGAATTTTAATGCGATCACTGCGACTTAAGTCGCAGTGTCGCATTAAAGGGCATGACGTACTATTGCGTCCTTGGGAAGTAGGGCCCACCCCACATGGACGCAATAGTACGTCAGATGGCAGAAAGGGGTTAAAAGCACTACCAAGGACCGCCTGGCGTTGGCGGAACTCGGATACCCAGGAGGAGGCACCTAAGCCAAAGGCTCGGCCTGGAACCAGCTGACGGTGCTGGAACCAGGAGGTGGACCCGAAGGCCCACAGGAGAGGAGAGAATAGCTAGGCCGCGAGGCAGCCGCAGTTACCGAACCCCAACAGTCCTACAGGGGGAGCTGGGCCTACTGGCACTACAGAACCAGCCTTGACTACCAGTTCACGCAGCCCACATAGGAAGCTCCTAAACTGGAGGCACCCTGGAGTTGGCTAACCCGACCGCACCACGACGGGGCAAGCATAGGCGTCTCAGTGAACTTGACACAACCCGGAAACAGCTGACGGTGCTGAAACCAGGCTTGGCACGAGGGAGTACCTGTGACAAGAACACTGCCGAGAACCAGCTGGCGGTGCTGGAACCCAGATGCGTTGCCCCAGTGTGCAAGAGCCAATGGCACCGAGGACCAGCTGGCGGTGCTGGAACCCGGTTACTAAGCTGTAGGTGCCCGCGCTTAAAAGCACTACCAAGGACCGCCTGGCGTTGGCGGAACTCGGATACCCAGGAGGAGGCACCTAAGCCAAA
This sequence comes from Ranitomeya imitator, assembly GCF_032444005.1. NCBI lineage: Eukaryota > Metazoa > Chordata > Amphibia > Anura > Dendrobatidae > Ranitomeya > Ranitomeya imitator. The sequence continues at coordinate 121,496,008 of NC_091287.1, forward strand.
GGCTCGGCCTGGAACCAGCTGACGGTGCTGGAACCAGGAGGTGGACCCGAAGGCCCACAGGAGAGAACAGCTAGGCCGCGAGGCAGCCGCAGTTACCGAACCCCAACAGTCCTACAGGGGGAGCTCGGCCTACTGGCACTACAGAACCAGCCTTGACTACCAGTTCACGCAGCCCACATAGGAAGCTCCTAAACGAGGCACCCTGGAGTTGGCTAACCCGACCGCACCACGACGGGGCAAGCATAGGCGTCTCAGTGAACTTGACACAACCCGGAAACAGCTGACGGTGCTGAAACCAGGCTTGGCACGAGGGAGTACCTGTGACAAGAACACTGCCGAGAACCAGCTGGTGGTGCTGGAACCCAGATGCGTTGCCCCAGTGTGCAAGAGCCAATGGCAACGAGGACCAGCTGGCGGTGCTGGAACCCGGTTACTAAGCTGTAGGTGCCCGCGCTTAAAAGCACTACCAAGGACCGCCTGGCGTTGGCGGAACTCGGATACCCAGGAGGAGGCACCTAAGCCAAAGGCTCGGCCTGGAACCAGCTGATGGTGCTGGAACCAGGAGGTGGACCCGAAGGCCCACAGGAGAGGAGAGAACAGCTAGGCCGCGAGGCAGCCGCAGTTACCGAACCCCAACAGTCCTACAGGGGGAGCTGGGCCTACTGGCACTACAGAACCAGCCTTGACTACCAGTTCACGCAGCCCACATAGGAAGCTCCTAAACTGGAGGCACCCTGGAGTTGGCTAACCCGACCGCACCACGACGGGGCAAGCATAGGCGTCTCAGTGAACTTGACACAACCCGGAAACAGCTGACGGTGCTGAAACCAGGCTTGGCACGAGGGAGTACCTGTGACAAGAACACTGCCGAGAACCAGCTGGCGGTGCTGGAACCCAGATGCGTTGCCCCAGTGTGCAAGAGCCAATGGCACCGAGGACCAGCTGACGGTGCTGGAACCCGGTTACTAAGCTGTAGGTGCCCGCGCTTAAAAGCACTACCAAGGACCGCCTGGCGTTGGCGGAACTCGGATACCCAGGAGGAGGCACCTAAGCCAAAGGCTCGGCCTGGAACCAGCTGACGGTGCTGGAACCAGGAGGTGGACCCGAAGGCCCACAGGAGAGGAGAGAACAGCTAGGCCGCGAGGCAGCCGCAGTTACCGAACCCCAACAGTCCTACAGGGGGAGCTGGGCCTACTGGCACTACAGAACCAGCCTTGACTACCAGTTCACGCAGCCCACATAGGAAGCTCCTAAACTGGAGGCACCCTGGAGTTGGCTAACCCGACCGCACCACGACGGGGCAAGCATAGGCGTCTCAGTGAACTTGACACAACCCAGAAACAGCTGACGGTGCTGAAACCAGGCTTGGCACGAGGGAGTACCTGTGACAAGAACACTGCCGAGAACCAGCTGGCGGTGCTGGAACCCAGATGCGTTGCCCCAGTGTGTAAGAGCCAATGGCACCGAGGACCAGCTGGCGGTGCTGGAACCCGGTTACTAAGCTATAGGTGCCCGCGCTTAAAAGCACTACCAAGGACCGCCTGGCGTTGGCGGAACTCGGATACCCAGGAGGAGGCATCTAAGCCAAAGGCTCGGCCTGGAACCAGCTGACGGTGCTGGAACTAGGAGGTGGACCCGAAGGCCCACAGGAGAGGAGAGAACAGCTAGGCCGCGAGGCAGCCGCAGTTACCGAACCCCAACAGTCCTACAGGGGGAGCTGGGCCTACTGGCACTACAGAACCAGCCTTGACTACCAGTTCACGCAGCCCACATAGGAAGCTCCTAAACTGGAGGCACCCTGGAGTTGGCTAACCCGACCGCACCACGACGGGGCAAGCATAGGCGTCTCAGTGAACTTGACACAACCCGGAAACAGCTGACGGTGCTGAAACCAGGTTTGGCACGAGGGAGTACCTGTGACAAGAACACTGCCGAGAACCAGCTGGCGGTGCTGGAACCCGGATGCTTTGCCTATCAAACATTGTCTTCCTACAGCCCCAACTAGCGGTGTTGGAGCAAAGGGTAAGCAGGGGGAGCAGAGTGTAGGCCGAAGCCTGCACTGGAGTCAGCTTTGTGTCTGCGTTGCGTTTGCAGGACACTTTGCCGGCTACACAGTGGGGGAACAGCAGGCGGTGCTGAACCCCACTAACACATTGGCTGGTGTTTTTCTCTGTGCAGCTAGCACTTCCGGGCAAAAACTAGCGTTGTTACAGCCCAGGGTCAGCAGGAGGAGGAGAGGAGCAGAGTGTAGGCCGAAGCCTAGTTGAACCAATTTCAAAGGTAACCTTTAACCCCCCCCTCAGGTGTTACAAAGTACAAGAGCCACACCTTGTGCAGCATTAATGCTGCACAAGAAAAGGTTGCTCTATTAATTTGTCTACTTGCACACGCTGAATGCAACACGTACACAATTTAGCCCATTCTACAGTCAAACTGTAGTTGAGGCGTGACTTGTATTTTTAAGGAGACGCAGCATAGGTGTCCCAAATAACGCCTTTGTGCTAGGCGCTGCTTCCTGAGCGTTGTTTTTTGCTGTACAGGAGTCTGCGCTCTTGAGTTATCCCTTGGCAATGCCCTGTTAGCGCTGCCCGTCTTATGACCTCATTTCATGTTGGCCGCTGCGGTTAACGATGGCCATAAATGCCAGACCCACACTGCCTTTTCATAAAGTCACACTGCGGTGCTGGGATTCGTGGCCTTGAGCAGTAAATATTTTCGACGCTCACACACGTCCTTACACCTGCTTCAGACTGGGCAGCCTCTGCTGATCCCTTTTCGCATGCCGCGACCAGGAGGCCGCACAGTCTGAAGTAGGCGGAAGGAGATGAGTGACGACAGGCGAACATATGCACTGCTCGTGCCCATAAACCACACCCTCGCTGACAAAATAAATAAGACAACGAGGGGCGTTGTTTCACGCAGGGTGGATGCACAGGCGCAGCCAGCTAACCATGATGTCAAAAGACGGGAAGCGCTACCAAGGGGGGTGCTGCGTATCATTAGAAAGGAAAGTCACACCTCAGGGACAGTGGAATGGTCTCAATGAGACACATTTAGTACGTGTTTAATTAAACGTGGGCAAGGAGAAAAAGTCAGCCACCTTGTACAAATGCAGCAGTACTGCTGAACAAGGTAGCTGTTATACATAGAAACACCTGGGGGTGGGGGGCAGGCTCCCTTCAATTTCAGTTCATGTGCCTGCATGGCGTTTGCAGGTCACGTTGCCGGCTACACAGCTGGGGAACAGCTGGCGGTGCTGAACCCCACTAACACATTGGCTGGTGTTTTTCTCTGTGCAGCTAGCACTTCCAGGCTAAAACTGGCGGTGTTATGAGCCCAGGGTCAGCAGGAGCAGGAGAGGAGCAGAGTGTAGGCCGAAGCCTGCACTGGTGGCAGCTTTTGTTCTGTTGTGCCTGCGTGGCGTTTGCAGGTCACGTTGCCGGCTACACAGCTGGGGAACAGCTGGCGGTGCTGAACCCCACTAACACATTGGCTGGTGTTTTTCTCTGTGCAGCTAGCACTTCCGGGCAAAAACTAGCGGTGTTTAAGCCCAGGGTCAGCAGGAGGAGGAGAGGAGCAGAGTGTAGGCCGAAGCCTAGTTGAACCAATTTCAAAGGTAACCTTTAACCCCCTTCAGGTGTTGCAAGGTACAAGAGCCACACCTCGTGCAGCATTAATGCTGCACAAGTAAAAGGTTGCTCTCTTAATTTTTCTCCTTGCACACGCTGAATAAAACACGTACACTATTTAGCCCATTCTACTGTAAAACAGTAGTGGAGGCGTGACTTGTCTTTTTAAAGAAAAGCAGCCCAGGTGTCGAAAATAACACCTTGGTGCATGGGCGCAGCTTCCTGAGCGTTGTTATTTGCTGTACAGGAGTCTGCGCTCTTGTTATCCCTTGGCCATGCGCTGTGAGCGCTTCCTGTCTTCTGACCTCATTTCATGTCGGCCGTTGCGGTTAGCGATGGAAATGAATCCCAGACCCACAGTGTGTTTTCAAAAAATCACACTGCGTGGCTGGGATTCGTGGCCTTGTGCAGTAAATATGTTTGCCGCTCACACATGTCCTTACACCTGCTTCAGACTGGGCGGCCTCATCTGATCCCTTATCGCATGCCGCGGCCATGAGGCCGCATAGTCTGAAGAAGGCGGAAGGAGATGAGTTAAGACAGGCGAACATATGCACTGCATATGCCCATCAATAACACCCTCGCAGCCAAAATATATGAGACAACGAGGGGCGTTGTGTTGGGCAGGGCGGACGCACAGGCACAGGCAGCCAACCAATGATGTCAGAAGACGGGCAGCGCTACCAAGGGTGGTGCTGCGTATCATTAGAAAGGAAAGTCACACCTCAGGGACAGTTGAATGGTCTCAATGAGACACATTTTGTACGTGTTGAGTTCCACGTGGGCAAGGAGAAAAAGTCAGCCACCTTGTACAAATGCAGCAGTACTGCTGTACAAGGTGGCTATTATACATAGAAACACCTGGGGGTGGGGGGCAAGCTCCCTTCAATTTCAGTTCATGTGCCTGCGTGGCGTTTGCAGGTCACGTTGCAAGCTACACAGCAGGGGAACAGCTGGCGGTGCTGAACCCCACTAACACATTGGCTGGTGTTTTTCTCTGTGCAGCTAGCAATTCCGGGCAAAAACTAGCGGTGTTAGAGCCCAGGGTCAGCAGGAGGAGGAGATGAGCAGAGTGTAGGCCGAAGCCTCCACTGGTGGCAGCTTTTGGTCGGTTGTGCCAGCGTGGCTTGTGCTGGACACGATGCCGGCTACACAGCAGGGGAACAGCTGGCGGTGCTGAACCCCACTAACACATTGGCTGGTGTTTTTCTCTGTGCAGCTAGCACTTCAGGGCAAAAACTAGCGGTGTTAGAGCCCAGGGTCAGCAGGAGGAGGAGAGGAGCAAAGTGTAGGCCGAAGCCTAGTTGAACCAATTTCAAAGGTAACCTTTAACCCCCCCTCAGGTGTTGCAAGGTACAAAACCACACCTTGTGCAGCATTAATGCTGCACAAGTAAAAGGTTGCTCTATTTAGTTTGCTCCTTGCACACGCTGAATAAAACACGTATACTATTTAGCCCATTATACTGTCAAACAGTAGTGGAGGCGTGACTTTTCTTTTGAAGAAGACGCAGCACAGGTGTCAAAATTTACACCTAGGTGCTGGGCGCAGACTCCTTACCGTTGTTATTTGCAGTACAGGAGAGTGCGCTCTTGTGTTATCCCTTGGCAATACCCTGTTAGTGCAGGCCGTCTTATGACCTCATTTCATGTTGGCCGGTGCGGTTAACGATGGCCATAAATCCCAGACCCACAGTGCCTTTCCATAAAGTCACACTGCGGTGCTGGGATTCGTGGCCTTGTGCAGTAAATATGTTCGCCGCTCACACATGTCCTTATACCTGCTTCAGACTGGGCGGCCTCAGCTGATCCCTTATTGCCTGCCAAGGCCATGAGGCCGCACAGTCTGAAGAAGGCGGAAGGAGGTGGAGTGAAGAAAGGCGAACATATGCACTGCTCGTGCCCATCAATCACACCCTCGCAGTCAAAATATATGAGACAACGAGGGGGGTTGTGTCGGGCAGGGCGGACGCACAGGCACAGGCAGCCAACCAATGATGTCAGAAGACGGGCAGCGCTACCAAGGGGGGTGGTGCGTGTCATTAAAAAGTAAAGTCACACCTCAGGGACATTGTAATGGTCTCTAATGAGACACATTTTGTACGTGTTGAGTTCCACGTGGGCAAGGAGAAAAAGTCAGCCACCTTGTACAAATGCAGCAGTACTGCTGTACAAGGTGGCTGTTATACATAGAAACACCTGGGGGTGGGGAGCAGGCTCACTTCAATTTCAGTTCATGTGCCTGCGTGGCGTTTGCAGGACACGTTGCCAGCTACACAGCAGGGGAACAGCTGGCGTTGCTGAACCCCACTGACACATTGGCTGGTGTTTTTCTCTCTGCAGCTCGCATGTCCGGGCAAAAACTGGCGGCTTTAGAGCCCAGGGTCAGAAGGAGGAGGAGAGGAGCAAAGTGTAGGCCGAAGCCTGCACTGGTGGCAGCTTTTGGTCGGTTGTGCCAGCGTGGCTTGTGCTGGACACGATGCCGGCTACACAGCAGGGGAACAGCTGGCGGTGCTGAACCCCACTAACACATTGGCTGTTGTTTTTCTCTGTGAAGCTCGCATTTCCGGGCAAAAACTAGCGGTGTTAGAGCCCAGGGTCAGCAGGAGGAGGAGAGGAGCAGAGTGTAGGCCGAAGCCTAGTTGAACCAATTTCAAAGGTAACCTTTAACCCCCCCTCAGGTGTTGCAAGGTAGAAGAGCCACACCTTGTGCAGCATTAATGCTGCACAAGTAAAAGGTTGCTCTATTTAGTTTGCTCCTTGCACACGCTGAATAAAACATGTACACTATTTAGCCCATTAAACTGTCAAACAGTAGTGGAGGTGTGACTTGTCTTTTTAAGGAGACGCAGCACAGGTGTCAAAATTTACACCTAGGTGGTGGGCGCAGATTCCTGAGCATTGTATTAGCTGTACAGGAGTCTGCGCTATTGTGATCCCTTGGCCATGCGCTCTGAGCGCTGCCTGTCTTCTCACCTCATTTCATGTTGGCCGTTGCGGTTAGCAATGGATATGAATCCCAGGCCCACAGTGTGTTTTCAAAAAATCACACTGCGTGGCTGGGATTCGTGGCCTTGTGCAGTAAATATGTTTGCCGCTCACACATGTCCTTACACCTGCTTCAGACTGGGCGGCCTCAGCTGATCCCTTATCGCCTACCACGGCCAGGAGGCCGCACAGTCTGAAGAAGGCGGAAGGAGATGAGTTAAGACAGGCGAATATATGCACTGCACATGCCCATCAATCACACCCTCGCAGCCAAAATATATGAAACGAGGGGGGTTGTGTCGGGCAGGGCGGACGCACAGGCACAGGCAGCCAACCAATGATGTCAGAAGACGGGCAGCGCTACCAAGGGGGGTGGTGCGTGTTATTAAAAAGTAAAGTCACACCTCAGGGACATTGTAATGGTCTGTAATGAGACACATATTTTACGTGTTTAATTCTACGTGGGCAAGGATAAAAAAACAGCCACCTTGTACAAATGCAGCAGTACTGCTGTACCAGGGTCAGCAGGAGGAGGATAGGAGCAGAGTCTAGGCCGAAGCCTGCACTGGTGGCAGCTTTTGTTCTGTTGTGCCAGCGTGGCTTGTGCTGGACACGTTGCCGACTACACAGCAGGGGAACAGCTGGCGGTGCTGAACCCCACTGACACATCACCTAGTGTTTTTTCTGTGTAGACAACACTTCCAGGTGGCAACTGACAGTGTTGAAACCCAGGGAATCAAAGAGGAGCAGAGTGTAGGCCGAAGCCTGCAGTGGAGCAAGTTGAAAGGGAACCTTTAACCCCCCCCCCCCCCAGGCATTTGTTGCTGAAAGAGCCATCTTGTTCAGCAGTAATACTGCACATGGAAAATGGTGGCTCCGAAAATTATGCAAACGCTGAAGTACACACTCATATAATGTGTCCCCTCACACCGTCAAACCATCCCGGAAGTGGGACTTTCCTTTGTAATGTGACACAGCACAGCCGTCATTCCAACCCCCTTGGTGCCGGGCGCCACCTCCTCAACGTTGTTTGGTTCTGTCACGGAGCCCGCGCTGTAATGTTATCCCTTGGCCATGCACAGTTAGCGGTGCCCGTCTTCTGACATCATGTAGGTGTCAGGCTGGCAGTGCCTGTGCGTCCAAGCTGCCCGAGATCCAACCTTGCAGTGTAATCTAATGTAGTCCCACTGCGGGCCAGGGATCCATGGGCATGCGCAGTGCATATCATCGCATCTCACTCACCTCCTTCCTGCTTCTTCAGACTGTGTGGCGACACGGCCGTGGCATGCTATTAGGGATCAGCTGACGCCGCCTAGTCTGAAGAAGCGTGAAGAAGGGGAGTGAGAGGCTAGTATATGCACTGTGCATGGCCATGGATACCAGGCCCACTGTGGGATCACATTAGACGACACTGCGAGGTGTGATTTCGGGCAGCGTGGACGCACAGGCGCAGCCAGGACGACAACAAATGATGTCAGAGGACGGGCAGCGCAAACTGTGCATGGCCAAGGGATAACATAACAGCGCAGGGTCCATGACGGAATCAAACAACGCTAAGGAGGCAGCGCACGGTGCCAAGGGGGTAGCAATGACGGCTGTGCTGCTTCACATTACAAAGGAAAGTCCCACCTCCGGGACGGTTGGACGGTGTGAGAGGACACATTAGATAAGTGTGTAGTTCAGCGTTTGCAAGGAGCATAATTTCAAGAGCGACCTTTCCCTTGTGCAGTATTAGTGCTGCACATGGTGGCTCTTTCAGTAACAAACGCCTAGGGGGGGGGGGACAGGTCCCCTTACATTTTAGTTGTGCCAGCGTGGCGGTCGCATGACACGTTGCCGGACACACAGCTGGGGATCAGCTGACGTTACTGAACCCCAATAACAGAGGAGCGACTGTTGACTGTGCACACAGCACTTCCAGGCACCAACTGGCGGTGTTAGAGCCCAGGGACAGCAGGAGGGGCAGAGGAACAGAGTGTAGGCCGAAGCCTGATTGGAGCAAGTTGAAAGGGAACCTTTAACCCCCCCCCAAGACGTTTGTAGCTGAAAGAGCCATCTTGTGCAGCACTAAGGATGCAAAAGGAAAAGGTGGTTCTTTTAATTATGCTCCTTGCAAACACCGAAGTAAACACTAAAAATGTGTCCCCTTATACCGTTAAACCGTCCCGGAGGTGCGAATTTCCTTCGTAATGGAACACAGCACAGCTGTCATTCCTATCCCCTTGGTGCCGTGCGCTGTCTCCTCAGCGTTGTTTTAAGCTGTCACGGAGCCTGCGCTGTTCTGTTAGCCCTTGGCCATGCCCAATTAGCGCTGCCTGTCTTCTGACATAATTTGGTGTCAGGCTGTCAGTGCCTGTGCGTCCACGCTGCTCCAGATCCCACCTCGCAGTCTCGTCTAACGTAATCCCACTGCGGACCTTGGAACCATGGGCATGCACAGTGCATATCCTCGACTCTCACTCCCCTCCTTCCCTCTTCTTCAGACTGTGCGGTGTCACGGCCGTGGCATGCTATTAGGGATCAGCTGACGGCGCACAGTCTAAAGAAGGCGGAGGGAAATGAGCGAGACCCCGAGGGGAAGATATGCACTGCGCATGCCCATGGATCCCAGGCCCGCAGTGTGACTCAATCAGAAGACACTGCGAGGCGGGATCTCGGGCAGCGCGGCCGCACAGGCGCAGCCAGCCTGACACCAAATTATGTCAGAAGACAGGCAGCGCAAATAGGGCATGCCCAAGGGATAACAAAACAGCGCAGGCTCCGTGACAGCTTAAAACAACGCTGAGGAGGCAGCGCATGGCACCAAGGGGGTAGGAATGACGGCTGTGCTGCGTCACATTATGAAGGAAAGTCCCAGCTCCGGGACAGTATAACGGTATCAGTGAACACATTTTATAAGTGTTAAGTTCTGCGTGTGCAAGGAGCTAAAAAAAAAGAGCTACCTTTTCCTTGTGCAGCATTACTGCTGCACAAGATGGCTCTTTCAGTAACAAACGACGGGGGGGGGGACAGGTTCCCTTAAATTTAGGTTGTTGTGCCAGCGTGGCGGTCGCAGGACACATTGCCGGCTACACAGCTGGGGATCAGCTGACGTTACTGAAACCCAATAACACTGGGTCGTATGTTTTTACTGTGCAGCCTGCACTTCTGAGCCGCAACTGGCGGTGTTGGAGCCCAGGAATAGCAGCTCAGGTGGTAGAAAGATGAACACAGCAGGAGACCTGGATGACACCCAATTACTTAATCAGGCAGAGGAGTGGCAAATTCCTGCGAGATCCAGGCCTGGTTCATTTTCAGGAAAGTAAGCCGGTCAACGTTATCGGAGGATAGTCGCATGCGACGGTCTGTTAGTACACCACCTGCGGCACTAAAGACACGTTCCGATAAGACACTAGCCGCAGGGCAAGCCGGCACCTCCAATGCATACTGGCTTAGCTCTGGCCATGTATCCAGCTTAGAGACCCAAAACTTGAACGGGGAAGAGCCGTCAGGGAGTACAGTAAGAGGGCAAGCCATGTAGTCTGTCACCATCTGACGGAACCGTTGCCTCCTGCTGACTGGAGCCGCCGGTGATGGTGTAGACATTTGGGGCGGGCACACAAAAGTGTGCCAGAGTTGTGCCATACTGGGCTTGCCTTGGGCAGGGGCACTGCTTCTGCTCCCTCTTTGGGCAGAGCCTCCCCCACTGCCTCGACGCACTGAGCTGCTTTGTAAAGCACTAGCAGCACTCCTCTCAGTTGGACAGGAGAAGATGATGGAATTCACCAGTGTGTCGTGGTACTCCCGCAATTTACGCTCCCGGGTCAACGCAGGGATGAGGTTTTGGACATTGTCCCGGTAGCGAGGATCGAGGAGGGTGAACACCCAATAATCAGGCATGTTGAGAATGTGGTCGATGCGGCGGTCGTTTCTCAGGCACTGCAGCATGAAATCCACCATGTGCTGCAGAGTGCCAACTGGCGCAGAAACGCTGTCCCCTGCTTGAGACATGATCTCTGCCCGCTCGTCATCACCCCACCCTCGCTGTACACACTGACCACTGGACAATTGTGTCACTCCCTCCTCTGGACGGAGCTCTTCCTCCTCCATTAACTCCTCCTCATCCTCCTCACAAATTGGCCCCTGCGTACCCCTTTGTGAGGAACCACGTGGCGCTGACTCTCCAGAAGCTGATGGAAAAGGTGACTCCTCATCCTCCACCTCTTCCACAACATCATCCCTTAACCCTTGCAAAGTTTGCTGAAGCAGGCAGATAAGGGGGACAGTCATGCTGACTAGTGCATCATCTGCACTTGCCATCCGCGTGGAATAATCAAAAGGACGCAAAACCTGGCAGACGTCCTTCATAGTGGCCCACTCTGTGGTTGTGAAGTCTGATCGGCGCTGACTGCGACTTCTTTGCGCCTGATGCAGCTGGTACTCCATAACTGCTTGCTGCTGCTCACACAACCGCTCCAACATATGTAACGTGGAATTCCACCGGGTAGGTAGGTCACATATGATGCGGTGTTCCGGAAGGCGGAATCGGCGCTGCAGAGCAGCAATGCGGGATCTGGCCAAGCTGGAACGCCGCAAGTGAGCACACTCTAGGCGGCCCTTGTGCAGCAGGGCATCAAGATCCGGATAGTCCCTCAGAAAACTCTGCACAACCAAATTGAGCACATGTGCCAGACATGGGATGTGAGTGAGGTTGCCAAGGGCCAAAGCTGCCACCAGATTTCGGCCATTGTCACACACTACCATGCCTGGCTGGAGATTCGCTGGCAGTAACCACACATCCTGCTTGATGGCATTCCAGAGCTCCTGCGCTGTGTGGCTTCGATGCCCCAATGAAACTAGTTTCAAGACGGCCTGCTGACGTTTGGCCACGGCTGTGCTCATGTCGGTCATAGGTAAACGTTCACGGGTCCATGTGGAGGTGGACTGTGACGGATCCTGCAGAGAGGAATCTGAGGAACTGGTGTAAGAGGAGGAGTCGATGCATACAGACTGGATTCCTGCAATCCTTGGAGTGGGCAGGACACGTCCTGCACCACTCGCACGATCTGTACCTGGCTCAACAACATTAACCCAATGGGCAGTGAGGGAAACATATCGCCCCTGTCCATGCTGACTGGTCCACGCATCGGTGGTGAGGTGGACCTTGCTACTGACGGCGTTCAGTAGCACATGTTTTATGTTTGCCTCAACATGCCTGTGCAGGGCAGGGACAGCCTGCCTGCTGAAGTAAAAGCGGCTGGGCACCTTGTACTGTGGGACTGCCAATGCCATCAAGTCACGGAAGCTGTCAGTCTCCACCAGCCTGAACGAGAGCATTTCCAGGGACAACAGTTTGGCAATGCCTGCATTCAGAGCCTGTGCTCGGGGGTGGTTGGCCGAGAATGCCCGCCTTTTCTCCCATGCCTGTACTACCGATGGCTGTAGAGTAGACTGGGAGTGTGAGGATGACTGGGAAGGTGGTGCTGTGGGTGGAATTACACAAGGTCTCTGGACAACAGTGCCAGAGGTTCTTCCATGGCGATCCTGGGAGGAAGCCAAACCAGCTGTGCGTGAGCTGGAGGAAGAGGCAACACGAGCTGAAGAGGTGGTAGCTGCCGCTGTTGGTTGGCCTACATCTTCAGTCTGTTTCTGTAACTCCACCTCGTGCCTCGTGCACATGTTTCCACATATTTGTGGTATTGAGGTTGCTGACATTTTTCCCTCTTTTTACTTTCTGATGACACAGCTTGCATTTGACAAAACAAATGTCATCTGCAACTGTGTCAAAAAAGGACCAGGCACTGCAAGTCTTGGGAGCGCCCTTTTTGGCTTTGGAAAGAGACAGGCTCCTAACGGGTGCCAAAGTGGAGGCTACAGGCTCCGCAGTCTTCCCCCTCCCTCTCCCTCTTTGGCCCGTAAGGGGAAGCTCATCCTCAGAGCTGCTCCCACCACCTTCCTGTTCCTCACGCCACGATGGGTCAAGGACCTCATCATCTCCACTACCCTCTGCCACCAACTGCTCCTCCTGGGTAGTCTCGGCAGCACAGTACGCATCAGAAAGCGGCACTTGAGTTTCATCATCAGATGCGTACTGCGCTGTGGTCACCGGAGGCACTGGCCCACCTGCCTCTTCAGAGTCAGAGAGAAAAAGCTGTTGGGCATCACTGCATACTGCCTCTTCTTCCATTTCTCCAATGCTGCTTGGCTGGCCCCCTGTTTCCAAGCCAAGAGATTCAGAGAACAGAAGTAGAGACGGCTCCTGTCCTGGGCTCTCTGACTGCCTGGCCAATTTGGCAGGTGGTGAAGAGACAGATGGCTGCTCTCCAGTGCTCTGTGCCTGAGAGGATGTGGCACTAACTGAAGTCGATGCCGAGGCGTTAGCTGCCATCCACCCGACAACGGCTTCAATTTGGTCTTCACGCAGCAGCGGTGCACGGCGCTCTCCGACAAAGCTGCGCATGAAGGACTGTTCCCTGCTGAAACTGAGTGACGACGAGTCACCGGCGCCCGCAGCAGGCACAGAATCACCACGTCCTCTCCCTGCTCCTCTCCCTGCTCCGCGCCCACGCCCACGTGCCTTACTCCCTGCCCTCTTCATCTTGGTTGACAGATAAAGATAAGCAGAAAAGTACTAAGGCCTTAGTGTGCTTATTCCTGAAATGCTCCTCCTAACAGGTGTAAGAAACACTAATGTTGTAAAGTGTGGACTAAACTTTATTATTTTTCAAATGTGGCCTACACAAGTGTTAAGTTGTGTTTGGTGAACTTTACTTTTTTTTTTGTGCAGATCGGGCTACAGAGCTAGTTTAAATCACACGGAGACCGTGCAGACAGCCGTAAACGGCGCTGCAAGGCCAAAAAATTCTCCTCTAGGTTATCCTATGTAGTGTTTTTCCACTATTTAGCTGGAGACGGGTGGAAAGACACTAATAGGAAATTTTTTTTTTAAATTTTAAACAGGCTGCACTATTTGAAAAAAAGGAAATTGTTTTTCAAGGTATGAGGCAGTAACGCACCCTGAGCTGAATCCAACCGGCTATGGCTGCACACAGACTACAGGGCGAGCTGCGCTCACACAGAGACCGTGCAGACAGCCGTAAACGGCGCTGCAAGGCCCAATAAACCCCCTCTAGGTTATCCTATGTAGTGTTTTTCCACTATTTAGCTGGAGACGGGTGGAAAAACACTAATAGGGAATTTTTTTTAAAATTTTTAAACAGGCTGCACTATTTGAAAAAAAGGAAAATTTTTCTCAAGGTATGAGGCAGTAACGAACCCTGAGCTGAATCCAACCGGCTATGGCTGCACACAGACTACAGGGCGAGCTGGGCTCACACGGAGACCGTGCAGACAGCCGTAAACGGCGCTGCAAGGCCCAAAAAACCCCCTCTAGGTTATCCTATGTAGTGTTTTTCCACAATTTAGCTGGAGACGGGTGGAAAAACACTAATAGGGAATTTTTTTTTAAATTTTTAAACAGGCTGCACTATTTGAAAGAAAGGAAAATTTTTCTCAAGGTATGAGCCAGTAACGAACCCTGAGCTGAATCCAACCGGCTATGGCTGCACACAGACTACAGGGCGAGCTGGGCTCACACGGAGACCGTGCAGACAGCCGTAAACAGCGCTGCAAGGCCCAAAAACCCCCCTCTAGGTTATCCTATGTAGTGTTTTTCCACAATTTAGCTGGAGACGGGTGGAAAAACACTAATAGGAAATTTGAGAAAAAATGTGCAGCAGGCTGCACTATGAGCAAAATGGGACAACTGTGTGAGGCAGTGTGAACCCCCCCTGAGCTGAATACAACCGGGTATATGGCTGCACACAGACTACAGAGTGAGCTGCACACACACACACACACAGAGACCTTGCAGAACGCTGTTAAAACAGCGCTGCAAGGCAAGAGCAAGGTGAACAGTGAAGAACACACAGCGTTTTGCTAAATTAGCCTTTGGAAAGGAAAATAAAGCAATTAGCTAGCTCAACTGGCCCTCAGTTAGAACACAGCGTCCTGTCCCTAACTGAAATCACAGCAGAGTGAGCGCAAAATGGCGGCAGCGTTTTTTATAGTGCAGAGTGACATCATTTCAGCAGCCAATCACAGCCTTGCCAGTACTTACATGCCCACCATGCTAAACAGGATGTGCCCACACTTCCAATCATTCCTCATTGGCTGCTGCGTTCAGTTTGAATTCTGGGAACTTCCGATTCCGGTATCCGATACGCGGGAAGTATCGGAATTTGGTATCGGAATTCCGATACCGCAAATATCGGCCGATACCCGATACTTGCGGTATCGGAATGCTCAACACTACTTATGACAATATCTGGCCTGTAGAACTATTTAAGTGTGTGTATATTGTATATCTGGATACTATTCTTTGCTATTCAAATACTGTATATTCTGCAGTACATTGATAAATCTGCTCCAGAGTGTTAATAACTGTTTAATCACTATATGCTTAGCATTATCAAGGGGGCACGAGGGACATGGTAAATACGCTTTGTGCGCTGTTCTTATTTATGATGTCAATGGTTTAGAAAATCCAGTGAAACGTCTAACTACGCACAATACGCATGCCATGGCATCAGTTAATTTACGGAACAAAATGAGCAGATTATCCAGGCCAGACAAGATTACTATGCTGGGAGAGGCAGAATTTTGTTTTTCACAAAATTTTCCTGTACATTGAGATCTGAACGGCTCTTGTGCCATTGAAGATGCTCATTAGCCCAACATTTGTGCAGCACAAGTAACCATTTCCTTTCAGAGCCTTATCTATTGTTACCTCTTCAGAATCTTATGAAGAAGCAGTGAAAAATAGGATTATCTTTGATCCTTCTGTTTATTAACAACATCCCCTCTGTCCCATTTTGGTTTAGTTATTTTGCTATCTCATTGGCCAGTCTGCCTTGAGAAATGTGCGTAGACATCTACAGGCAATATCGCTAAAAAAGCACCCCTCACTTTTATTAGTTTTAGATATATATCACATCATATATGTTATGTGTGTGTCTCTACGGAGCTTTATTCCTCTGCTCCTAACATCAGATATGAAGATTATACACATATTATTTAGGCATGTACAGATTTGTAATCTCATTTGATATCATGGCGCTAAATAAAGAATATTGTAAAGATACACAAGTACCACATTTTTACAAAGGGGCAAATCTTGCAGCATGCAACGTGCACCGCAGTAAATTTTGACCATGCCCCTAGTCCCACCCATTTACCATTTCTTTGTACCCTGGCAGGAGGAGATGTCAAAGAGTGCAGTGATGATTGCATTTTTACTGCAATTCATATTCTATTTTCCCTTATTTGTTGCGTTTTTAGCGTAGGTGTTTTAATATATTTTTCGTAGTACAGAAAAGCTTTGATTCTGCACTTAAAAATGCAACAAAGTTTTAGTTTTTTACATGCATTCTTTTAGGCTCCACATAGAAGCCTCTAGAGAAAAAAAGCTCCAAAACTGCACAGGTCAGCAGCGTCTTTAGATGCACAGCAGGTGCGGCTTTCATTAAATCCCATCCACTTTGCTTGGACAGTTAAACACAGTAAAATTTCCATACAAAAAATGCAGCATTTACATTACATGTGTACAACATGGTCTATACTAGGCATTATGGTGGCTCAATGGTTAGCACAGCAGCTTTGCATCGCTGGAGTCCTGGGGTTTAAATGCAACATCTGCAAGGAGTTTGTATGTTCTCCCCATGTTTGTGTGGGTTTCCTCCCACACTACAAAGACATACAGATAGGGAATTTAGATTGTGAGCCCCAATGGGGACAGTGCCGATAATATCTTTAAAGCGCTGTTAATGGCGCTATACGAGTAAAATAAATAGATAATATGTCCAAGTAACGTGGATGTGATTTCATGAAAACTCCTGCCCTCTGTGCATTTAAATTCACTGCTGGGCTTTCTTTCTCTATAGGCTTTTATGTAGAGCTTGAAAAAATTGCATGTAAAAAAAGTGCAAAATCAAAGCCTTACTGTACTATTAAAAACCACCTTAGGCCTGTTTCATACCACTACCAGAGATATCCTTGTATGTGTGTACATCTGTGCAATACTTGTGGCAACCGAGTGCCGCATCAGTACCACACGTACCGTCACCAGGGAAGCAGCGGTACAGTTAGGGCTGTTCCCCGACGCCGGGTGCTGACGATGGCTCACATCATTCTACCCTGCTCTCCAGCGATCAACGTGAGCAGGGGAGAATAATGAGAGTTATATTCAAGTGATAATAGTGAGAGCAGGCGGCAAATGGGACTACAACTCCCATCAGCCTACACCTGCTCCCACTAATAACAGTGAGAGGAGGCGCAAGCAGATAGGAGTGTTCATCAGCTGCCACCTGTGCTATAAATAAATAAATTTAAAAAACGGTGTGCATTTCCCTGTATTTTTGATAACCAGCCAGGCAAAACTGACAGCTGCAGGCTGTCAACTTAAATAAAGCATTTATTTAAATAAATTATTTAAAAAAACATTGCCCCGCCCCCCCTTCCCCCCTTCATTTTTGACAACCAGCCTTACTAAAGCAGACAGCTGGGGGCTGGTATTCTCAGGCTGGTAAGGAGCCATGGATATTAACCCCCCCCAGCCTAAAAATAGCAGCTCACAGACACCCAGAAAAGGCACATCTATTAGAAGAGCCAATTTCTGGCACTTCACAGAGAAAATTATTTGTTTATTTGTTTTTCATTATTTTTTAGCAGTTTTATAGGACGAAAAAAATCTAACTTTTTCTTCACTTCTAGAACACAGGGACTTAAAAATACACTGATATTTACAGCTGAATCTCTATGTATCAGTATAATCTGCTTGTGATGTCAGAGGCTACAATACAATACCAAATTCTTCTATGCTGGACAGTGCAGCCTGTGACTCATAGATCTCCGATGTAAGAAGTTGGAGGTTTGATTTAATTTATGTGTGTGCAGTGAAATGTTGGCCCCACCCCCCGAGGAGGAGCTATGGAGCGAAGAAAACACCAAAGAGACAAGACTGATTTGAAGTTGGTACAAGGCCCTGACCCCTCAAATCTGGAAAGTCCTACTGAATCTGAGACAATTGGGAGCTACGAAGATATGCCATAATTTATGATATTTGGGATCTTACCTCTTACAATCCTGAAAATAAAGAATATACAGTTTAGTACAGTGACATTTCTGACTACTGGGATGTGCAAGGAACTGCAGCTAGCTTATTCACGTAGATGAGATTGTGCTGAAATGCCATGTACAACGAGTGGTCCAGAATCAGCAATATCGGAAGTCAGTTGCCCATTGGTCTTCAGGGGATGGCATATTCTAGTAATATGCCATCATTTTATAACATGGGAAAACCTCTTTATAAAGGTGATTTATCCACTGACTGTAATCATGAATTATAGAAGAAGGCACTCAGCAAGTAATACCACTAATACAGCTAAGTGCACACCACCATGTTTCAGAAAACAAATCCTCATTCACAGAAAAAAAGCACACACTCTTACATAAAATGCTTTATCAGTAAATAAAATAAAACAAACAAAAAAATCATTTATCATACTTACAGTTTTGCTTTAAAGTTTGTCTAAAGTTTGACTTTGGCTGTTTCAATATGCACAATAAGGAGGCACTTGAAGATAAATGGGCTGCATGATCGAGTCGCCAGAAGAAAGCCATTACTGCGCAAATGTCACAAAGTATCTCAACTACAATAACAGCACAGAGACAAGCATCAAAACGTCTGGAACAAAGTAATTTGGAGTGATGAGACCAAAATTGAACTTTTTGGCCACAACCATAAACGTTACATTTGGAAAGAGATCAACAAGGCCTTTGATGAAAGGAACACCATTCCTACTTGTAAAGCACGGAGGTGGATCGCTGATGTTTTGGGGATGTGTGAGCTACAAAGCCACAGGAAGCTTGGTCAAAGTTGAAGGAAAGATGAATGCAGCAGGTTATAAGCAAAGTAAAGGTTCTGGAGTGGCCATCTCAGTCTCCTGACCTCAAAAACATTGAGCCACTCTGGGGAGATCGCAAGCGCACAGTTCATGCTAGACAGCCCAGGAATTTACAGGAACTGGAGGCTTTTTGCCAAGAAGAGTGGTCAGCTTTACCATCTGAGAAAATAAAGAACCTCATCCACAACCACAAAAGACTTTAAGCTGTCAATGATGTTAGTGGGGGCAATACACGGTATTAAGAAATGGGGTATGTGAACTTTTCATCAGGGTCATTTGGATGTTTTCGGTTGTCATTATGATTTAAAAAGAGAAACCATAGTAGTTTGACAATAAATGGCTTCCCCCAACCACTAACCATGAGTGGAGAAAAAGTTTTGGTGTTATAATTAGTGTTGAGCGATACTTTCCGATATTTGAAAGTATCGGTATCGGATGGTATCGGCCGTTACCGGCAAAATATCGGATCTCGCTGATACCGAGTTCCGATACCAATATTGTCAATGGGACACAAATATTGGAATGTATCCTCGATGGTTCCCAGGGTCTGAAGGAGAGGAAACTCTCCTTCAGGCCCTGGGATCCATATTAATGTAAAAAATAAAGAATAAAAATAAAAAATATGGCTATACTCACCCCTCCGAAGAACCCTGGCTGTCACCACTGCAAGCGTCCGCCTCCGTTCCTGAGAATTGCAGAGAGTGAATGACCTTCGATGATGTTGCGGTCAGGTGACCGGTCACCTGGCCGCTCACGTGACCGCTCACCTGACCGTGACGTCACCGAAGGTCCTTCACTCACTACAGTCTCAGGAACGGAGGCAGACGCTCACAGCGGTGACAGCCAGGGTCCTTCGGAGGGGTGAATATAGCCATATTTTTTATTTTTATTCTTTATTTTTTACATTAATATGGATCCCAGGGCCTGAAGGAGAGTTTCCTCTTCTTCAGACCCTTGGAACCACACGCACCGCACACTCCGATACCGATTTCCGATATCACAAAACTATCGGAACTCGGTATCGGAATTCCGATACAGCAAGTATCGACCGATACCCGATACTTGCAGTATCGGAATGCTCAACACTAGCTATAATTCATATTCTCTGAAAAAAGGCCAAGAAAGCAAAAATTCTGCTGGGGTATGTAAACTTTTGAGCACAACTGTAAAACAAATAGCATAAATGAATGGACCAATAACAATAAAAACATAAAAATCCACACAAATTACATGAATCACAACCCCGATTCCTGCATAAGTTTGAGTCCGCCACATATATACAGAGGCATGTACAAGTTTGGGCACCCCATGTCAAAATTACTGCTACTGTGAACAGGTAAGCAAGTTGAAGATGAAATGATGTCTAAAAGGGCAAATGTTAAAGTTGACACATTTACTTTATATTGTAGGCAATTATATTGTATGTATATTTAAAAATGACAAAAAAGAAAATGAGCCGATGAAAAAGTTTGGGCACTCTTGGAGTTTTGTGTGCTCAGATAATTTTGACCAAGGTTTCAGACCTTAATTAGCCTGTTAGGGTTATGGCTTGTTCAATATCATGGTTAGGAAAGGTCAAGTGATGCAAACCCAGCCTCTTCTAACCTTAGCTAACGGACAGAGAGCGGAGTAAGCTCAGGAAGGAACGGAATGTGTGTAAAAATGTTATATGTTCTAAGAGAAATATGCACAAAGTTTTGTACCAGCTATCCACTGTACATGTTTCTCCCTACATTATTGTTCAGTAAAGTGGTGGTCTCCCTCATTGAACACTACAACATCTGGACATTGCCAGCCAAAGTCATCGACATCATGCGGTCTGCAGGGGTGTATCGCCCCATAGCTAAAGTCCATACACCCAACCAGGACCTTCATTTTCATGTAGCATGCCGTTGCCGAGGCATGAAGCAAAAGTACCTTCAGCCCTGAGATCTCATCTCCCGAGATCTTAGTGCCGAGATCTCCATCTGCGGCCATTTTCCCGGAGTCCACCGCACAGGAAGCCATGGAACAGTGGGGGCTCTGGCCTTTCACAAAATGTCGGCAGGGCCCCCGCAGCATCGGAGACCCCTGCAGCAGCACCGGAGACCCCCCGCATCAGCACCGAAGACCCCCCGCAGCACCGGACACCTGAAGCAGCACCGCCAGGCACCCCCTCATCCCAGCCTGCGGCCTGCAGCATCACCCCACTCCTGCCTCCTCCAGCAGCGATCCTGGGACCCCGCTTCACCACAGCTACCACCCTAGTAAGCAATAAGATACATGGATTATAAGAAGCACCACCATTTTATTAAAAAAAAAAATTCCTATTTTTCTCATCAAAATTTGGGGTGCATCTTATAACGTGAAGCGTCTTATGATTTGAAAAATACGGTGATATCTGCAGTTTATTTTTATGGCAGTAAATAAGCTTGTGTCAATTTAGGATAGACTTCCATTATTACTTCAATAGGCATGTCACAATCCTGTCAGTTTCATTCTGGCTTTATATCTGTGTGGTTGGTAGGCAATACAAATTGAAGTAGGTCTTAATTCACTGAGGATTTGGAGTGTTTTCCTGAGTTTCAGTGTGATAAATTAAAGGTGCTGACATCACAGGTTAGATTGTTAGGACTTACATGTACACTTTATATGTGTGCTTTACTTATGGTGTAAGCCCCTGAAAAAGCCCAAGACATGTACTTAAAGTATATGCTTATAGGGGTTGCCAATCTCTGCTGATAATTTTTTTCTTTTACTTAAATGCATGTACGTATTGAGGCTAAGGGTACCGTCACACAGTGGCATTTTGATCGCCACGACGGCACGATCCGTGACGCTCCAGCATCGTAACAATATCGCTCCAGCATCGTAGACTGCTGTCACACTTTGCAATGTACGACGCTGGAGCGATAATTTCATGACGTATGTGCGATGTAGTAGCCATTGGTTACTATGCGCACATCGTATACAATATCGTGCACACCTTTGTTACACCATGCGATCATGCCGCCACAGCGGGACACTAGACGACGAAAGAAAGTTTCAAACGATCTGCTACGACGTACGATTCTCAGCGGGGTCCCTGATCGCAGGAGCGTGTCAGACACTGCGAGATCGTAACTATATCGCTGGAACATCACGAATCGTGCCGTCGTAGCGATCAAAATGCCACTGTGTGACGGTACCATAAAACTCATTATTGCAATTCATTACGTTTTGCACAGTTTGACTTTTATAGGCTCTTAGTTTCTTGATAATTTAACTTTGATGTGGTCTGTGGTCATCCATCGGCTGAGAGGAGTGCAAAAAGGCACATAAGACTTAGGCCGAACAGTTACAAAAAGTTCAGGTTCGGGTACCAGAACCAGAGCAGTACCCGGACCTGAACCTGAACCCGGACCCCATTCACTTAAATGGGGTCCTGAACATCCAGTATTTGCCATGCTGTAAAACAATGCTTCTGATCGACGGTAAATCATCACTGCCGGTCAGAGAAACTCGATTCCTACACTGTGAAATGACAACATGAGCATGCAGCTGTGATCAGAGGTATAAAGTTTACCTCCAGTCACTGGTGTCAGCTAATGGGACCACAGCTCCCATCAACCGACGCCTGCTGTCTCTAATAATAGTGAGAGCAGGAGCGGCTGATGGGAGTATTCATTAGCTGGTGCCTACGCTGTAAATAAATAATTTAAAAATAAAAATGGTGTGGGATTCCCTATATTTTTTGATAACCAGCTAGGCAAAACTCACAGCTGGGGTTGCAACCTTCAGCTGTCAGCATTAACAAGGCCGGTTATCAAAAATGGGAGGGAACTCACAACATTTATTAAAATGATTTATTTACAGCGCCAGCTCCGGTAGATGAATACTCCCATCAGTAGTCCCATCAGCTGACGCCAGTGACAAGAGGTAAACGTTATACCTCCGATCACAGCTGCGCACTCAAGCTGTCATTTGACAGGGTGGGAACCGCGGTGTTTATTTTATCAAACAGAAGACGTGATTGCCGCACTGTCTTGCACATGACAGTATGACAAACACCCCCAGTGTTCGGGGTCCCGAACTCGAACAGTAACACAGACTTCCTGGTAAAGTCCGTGTTCGGTGTCCGTGCCCGAACAGTAGATGTTCGGTATGGAGGTCAAACTTTACTGCTTGGGTTTGCCCATCTCTAGTATTGAGTATTTGGTGAGTTTTTTTTTTACCTCAGTACTTGTAAGCCTGAACCAGGAGTGGAAAAATCAGAGGAATAGTATAATAGAAACATGTCACCACTTCTGTATTTATCACCCACTACTGGTAAAAAAACTCACCAAATACTGAACTTGTGCAAGTGGCCTAAATACTCTCTCCCACTGGACCATCAGTACAAGCTCACTGATTAATTGCCAGTTAACTTGTTCTGCAGCCAGCAACAGACAGGACAACACAGAGCCTACAGAAGGCAAACAGTGTAAAATTTTTTCATAGCCCCAATTTCAAAGATAATGCATAGCCAAAAATACAAACATTTAAGAAGGAAAAGAAACTTACTGTAAAAGTGGGAAAACTTTTTAAAACTCCTCTCACCAAGGTGTTGAAAGGCTCTAATGTGATATGACATTGTGCACACAAGTGTATTTTGGATACTTATACAGATCCAGAATACAGTTACATTTAGTGATGAGAGAGCATGCTCACCACTACTCGGTACTCGCCCGGGTATCACTGTGCTCAGTGCACTTGGCGAGCACCGAGCATTTCCGGGATTATTCGTCGGGATCTCAGGTCTCCTCCTTTTAATTTTGGCGCTTTTTAGAGAGCTAATCAACATGCAGGGATTGTCTGCCATGCACTGTAATACTGCAGCCATCTTTGTTGTGGTATTACAGTGAGTGGCTGGCCGCACAGCGTCATCAGGTGTATAAGAGTCCAGGGCGGCGCATTCTGCTCGAGACTCAGCTAGTGTAAGTGCTGGGCCCCAGGGTCCTGGTTGTCGCAGTAATGTCGCTTTCCTCCTGGGGAGAGTGATGCTACGTTCAGAGGCAAGGAAGGATAACTGCATCCAGGTATCACAAACATGCAACACATTTCATACTCCTAGCCACCAGGGGGAGCTTCTGATCCTATTTATTAGGTGACTCCCCATATATATATATATAACTGGTAGTCTGTAGGGAAAGTTAGTTCCAGACATTAGTCTGAGGAGGACAGAGGGTCCATAGAGCTGTGCATGCCCGCATAGCTGCAGCTCCCAGAAAGAGACATTTTGAAGGCAGAACTGTATTGCAGTGAGCGTGAAGGAAGGCAAAGCAAAGGAGAGGATACCAGAAGGGGACCAGCCCCAAACAGGCTGCCTCCTTCTGAGGCACAGAACACCGGTAGCCGGAACACCAAGGTAGTAAGGCCCTCTACGTCTTACTTCATATTCCAGCAGGACAGCTAATTGCACGTTACCTGTCCGCACCTACAACCAGGAGGCACGGTGACACCACAGAGCCGGGTTATCTAAGAGACCCTATAAACAGACTCAAGTCACCAGCCATACGGGTTTTGTCCTATCCTATATGGGGGACAGAGAGAGAGACACTACATCTGTGAGGACCTTACTTGAAGCTTACGCAGTAAGGGACTACACCACTACAGCGCAAGGGAAGGCTATTGATTTCCACCTGGACAAGGGGACTCTGGACTTGCCCCTGAACCGGCGGGACCCTGTGGTCTGGTGCCCTGGAGTGTGGATGATGAAGTCTTCAGTAAAGGTAAAGAGACAGCAACCTTGTGTCATCGTTCTTCACTGCGCCATTCACCATTCACCATCTACATACTGGGAAGCCATGGGGATATAATTCACCTGTGGGAAAGTATACCATCTAGCTGCCATAACATCACCCCAGCGGACCCCTTAAAGCAGCGTCAGTCACCCTGACCAAATTACACAGGTGGTTTCATGGTTTCACGAACATAAACTTTATCCCTTTAAAGACATTTCATTTTTATACGGATGTCCGAGGGCCACGGACCGGGTCAGCCACCGTGACATCCCCCTGTGAACCGCAGGACCGCGGTACCGAGTAACCCCTTGCCCTGACGGGGCGCTCCATAAGGAGAGCTGCTGCTGAGATAGGATCAGATTTGTTCTTTTATTTGTGTGGGTCTACTAGTGTTCAATCCACAAATCCTGATAAACCAACAGTCCTTTTTAGGGCTAATTCAGGAGGTACATATATTGCAGTGCTAGGTAAGCAAGGCATGCAGGCACTGTATGTGAGTATATAGATCTCACTGCATACATCAAAAGGCTCCATTACTGCTGCTGTGTATTTTATATATGCGTAGCTGCAGGTATCCGTGGCTATAATTATTATTTTTTGCACCTTATACCTGCTAATTTTATTACAGCGCAATCCATAGCTCCCTTTTTTCTACATTTATTTGCTCGGTCACACTACAGACTACAGCCAGGTCATTTCAATACAAGAGCGTGATAATCTAACAATTTAAAACATTTTTTTTTGTCCCAGGCATCAGATGTGAGCGGGCAGAAAATTCTGGCCTTTTTTTTTGGTACTATAGTATTTTTTGGAGTGTCTTACAACATTTTTGGACACCATTTTGCTGACCAAAAAATCTTTAGCTGGCCCTAAAATATTTAGTTACAGTTCTCATAGTTATCACTGTGATTTGTACGCCACACGCATTGCATATAATTGCGCTAAATAGTTTTCAATTTTAGTATCCCAAATTTTTTTTAGTGTCATAGCCTAATTATTGACACAATTTTGGTGGCCTCAAAAAAATCAAGGCCACATTTTGATCAGTCTGTTATCTCCGTCAGACGCCCGGTCTATCTGTGGTCTTCAAATAATTGCTTTTCATTCATACATTCCATTTTTTGTCTGTCTGCTAACCTTGTTCTATTCAGTAATTTGTGGTTAAAAAATGTAAAAAGAATCCAGGCCACATATTGAAACAGTCTGTTATCTGTCAGACGCCTGGCCTATCTGTGGTGTCCAAATACTTGCTTTTCAGGCATACATTCCAGTTTTTTGTCTGTCTGCTACCCTTGCTCTATACAGTAATTTGTGGTTTAAATTTTTTTTTTAAATCCAGGCCACATATTGAAACAGTCTGTTATCTCAGTCAGACGCCCGGTCTACCTGTAGTGTCCAAATACTTGCTTTTCAGGCATACATTCCAGTTTTTTGTCTGTCTGCTACCCTTGTTCTATACAGTAATTTGTAGTTTAAAAAAATCCAGGCCACATATTGAACATTGTGTTTTCTCTGTCAGATGCCTCCTCTATCTGTGGAGTCCAAATACTTGCTTTTCAGGCATACATTCCATTTTTTTGTCTGTCTGCCACCCTTGTTCTATACAGTAATTTGTGGTTTCAAAAAATAAAAAAAATCCAGGCCACACGGTGGCTCAGTGGATAGCACTGCAGCTTTGCAGCACTGTAGTCCTGGGTTCAAATCCCACCAAGGACAACATCTGGAAGGAGATTGTATGTTCTCCCTGTGGGTGCGTGGGTTTCCTCCGAGTACTCTGGTTTCCTCCCACATTCTAAAGACATACTGATAGGGATTCTAGACTGTGAGCCCCATCGGGGACAGCGATGATAATGTGTGCAAACTGTAAAGCGCTGTGGAATATGTTAGCGCTATATAAAAATAAAGATTATTAGGCCACGTATTGAAACAGTCTTTTATCTCAGTCAGACGCCCGGCCTATCTGTGCTGTCCAAATACTTGCTTTTTAATAATACATTCCAGTTTTTTGTCTGTCTGCTACCCTTGTTCTATACAGAAATTTGTGGTGTAAACATTTTAAAAAAAATCCAGGCCACATATTGAAACAGTCTGTTATTTTTGTCAGACGCCCGGTCTATATGTGGTGTCCAAACACTTGCTTTTCAGGCATGCATTCCAGTTTTTTGTCTGTCTGCTACCCTTGTTCTATACAGTAATTTGTGGTTACATTTTTTTTTTTTTAAATCCAGGCCACATATTGAAACAGTCTGTTATCTCAGTCAGACGCCCGGTCTACCTGTAGTGTCCAAATACTTGCTTTTCAGGCATACATTCCAGTTTTTTAGTCTGGCTGCTACCCTTGTTCTATACAGTAATTTGTGGTTTAAAATTTTTTAAAAAATCTAGGCCACATATGGAAACTGTCTGTTATCTCAGTTAGACGTCCGGTCTATCTGTGGTGTCCAAATACTTGCTTTTCAGGCATACATTCCAGTTTTTTAGTCTGGCTGCTACCCTTGTTCTATACAGTAATTTGTGGTTTAAAAATTTTTTAAAAATCCAGGCCACATATTGAAACAGTCTGTAATCGTAGTCAGATGCCCGGTCTATCTGTGGAGTCCAAATACTTGCTTTTCAGGCATACATTCCAGTTTTTGTCTGTCTGCTACCCTTGTTTTATACAGTAATTTGTGGTTAAAAAAATTAAAAAAATCCAGACCACATATTGGACATTGTGGTTTATCTGTCAGACGCCTCCTCTATCTGTGGTTTAAAAATTGTTGAATTTGAGTGCTCTTTTGAACTGGTTTTGGTGTGTCTCATCCTATTTATTAATAAAATTTGTTAAAAGCAAAATTAAAAAATTACCAACATTCCATTGAATTAAAAGTGTGTTTTTTCGGCACACTGATCACATATATGTTTTCTCAAAATGAATCCATTTGTATTGAACTTTTGAAATATTTCAGTAGTCCATTTAAAATGGGCAAGGATGTGATGCTGATGGTGCATGCACAGGACGAGGCCGTGGCCAAGCTGACAGTGGTCCAAAACAAAGGACCATATCTTCTCGCTCGACCTTCCTGTCCCAGTTTCTAGGGGACCGCAGCTCACCACTATTGAAGCCAGAGCAGTGTGAAATGGTTGTTGGTCAGATAGAGGATAATGCTTCCAGTCACTTAGCCACCACCACCACCATGTCTTCCACGGTCAAGTCTGAGTAGCCGTGAGTCTGGACCGCATATTACTCACCCTGATTCTCCTTCCTCCCACCATGTTGAGTGCCCTGACACAACTGATCCCACACTTGGACACTCCGAAGAGCTGTTCACTTTTCCCTTTAAAGATTCCGGACTCTCGGCCGGTCAACTTGAAGTGGGGCCAGATGAGATCGCGATGCCGAAAGATTTGAGCAGCCACGGTCACATGAAGGCGATGGTGGGAAAGTGTCACAAGAGTTGGACGATGATGAGACACAATTGCCAGAAAGTCAGAAGGAGGATCAGGGTGCGGATGTGGAAGATGAGGTGGTGGATGACATAGTAACTAATTCAACCTGGCAGGAGGACATGCAGAGCGAGGACAGCAGCACACATGGGGAAGGAGGCATAGCACCCCAACAGGCCGGAAGAAGCAGTGTGGTGGCCGCAGACAAAAGGCGTGCATCCATTTCCAGTAACACCAACATGATGAAAGTTGCCATTCCAACTGTTAGATCTTCCCGAGTCTGATTATTTTTTAAAGACTCAGACGATCCCAAACAGGCCATTTGCAGCACTTGCCATACCAGCATCAGGCACATGGCAGCAAAGCACCCAACTTTGTGGGCTGAACCTCAGGCTCCAGAAACACTGTTTGCAGGTGACACCACTGCTTCTTCGACTGTTTTGCAACCAAGCCAATCCCCAGTCCACGGTGCATGCAAAGATGCTTGTGCCCTGCACCTGTTGTTGCCCATCAACTGGCACATCATCAAGCCTGTCCATGTCCTTGTCCCAGTGCAGCCTTCAGTTATCTATACCCTAGTTATTGGAACATAAGTGGAAATACGCAGCCCCACAGGCCCAGTACTAAATTCTCACATTTCTCATCTGCTTGTGCGCAAAATGTTGCCTTTTAGGCTCGATAAGAAGGAAGCTTTCTGCAACCTGATGGCAGCAGCCATCCCAAGGTACTCGTTCCCAGTCGCTACTATTTCTCCTTGTGTGCCGTACCGGCATTAAACCAGCATGTGTCCCACAACATTACCCATGCCCTCAACAATGCTGCTACTGGGAAAGCCCACCTAACCACAGACACGTGGACAAGTGCTTGTGGGCAGGGATGGTACATCTCACTGATGGCACACTGGATTAACATACTTTAGTGGAAGCTGGGACCCAGTCGGACCTTGGGATGGAACACATCCTCCCAACGCCGAGCATTGTGGGCACTAGGTCAATCAGGGTTGCCCCCACAGTCTACAGCTCCTGCACCTCCTCCTTCTCTTCAGCCTCCATCTCTGAAATGAGCACATCAGTCAGAAGCTGGAAGCACTGCAGCACTGCCTCAGCCAAGCAGCAACAAGCTGTGCTGAAGCTAATCTGCTTAGGAGACAAACTGCACAATGCTGAAGAGTTGTGGACAGCGCTGAAAGAGCAGTCAGATTTTTGGCTGACATCGCTGAACCTACAGCCAGGCAAGGTCGTGCATGACAATGGCCAGAACCTGGTGGCTGCTCTGAGGCAAGGTGAGCTCACACATGTACCTTGCCTGGCCCACGTGCTTAACCTCGTGGTTCAACGTTTTCTCAAAAGCTACCCGGAGCTGCCGGATCTGCTAGTGAAAGTACACAACCTGTCTGCCCATTTTAGAAAGTCAGCTACAGCTTCAGCCGCCCTTGGCGTGCTTCAGCAGCATTTGCAGCTTCCGGCTCACCGACTGGTGTATGATGTCCCCACGCGTTGGAACTCTACACTGCATATGTTGGAAAGGATTTGTGAGCAGAAGAGGGCAGTTGTTGACTGCCAGCATCAACAATGCATCGTTATTCAGTTCAGACTCCACACAAAAGACCTCAGGAGTGGACATGGATGTCAGACATATGTACCATCCTCAAAAACTTTGATGACTGCACCAAGATGGTGAGCGTCGATGACGCCATAATTAGCTTCACCATCTCGCTTCTCTGCATTCTGAAAACCTCTCTGCTCACAATTGAAGAGGCTGCATTGCAGGCGGAGCATGAGGACATGGAGCAAGGAACGATACATGGTGATTACACACAGCCCAGCCTCATGTCGTCCCAACGTGGATTGGTAGACAATGAGGAAGAGGAGGAGGAAGAACAGGAGCTGCTTTCATGCGCCATAGATGGTACTACAAGGACAGCTGTCATACCGTCTGTTCAGCGTGGATGGCCTGAGGACAGGGATGAGGAGGAGGAAGAGGACAGTATGGTCAGTTGTACTGTTGGTGAGGACACGGAAGTCTTGCTTGTTAGCAGGCTGGCACGCATGGCTGACTTTATGTTGCGCTGCGTTTCCCATGACCCTCGCATTATTAAAATTTTCGGTGACACTCACTTCTTCCAGGGGCAGACAGGTGTACTAAAATGGTGCAGTACCAGAGGGCCCTTGTAGCGGAATTACTAAAAAAATTCCCATCTGACAATGCTGGCAGCAGACATCAGAGTTTCTTATACAACCAAGGAGTACAGGCGAAAGAGACAAAAGTACAATCCAGCACAGGCAGGGAACAATGGCAAAGTTCTGGGACAGTTTTCTCAGACCCTCCCATCGCGTCGGCACAGAGGCAAGGGATGCTGTCACAAGAAGTGCATTGTTTGGTAAGATGCTGAGGGATCTTGCTGATCGTACAAACATCCTCTGTGACTCCTCTGTGCCTTTTACTTATTGGGTATCTAAGCTGGACATGTGGCATGAACTGGCTCTCTATGCCTTGGAGGTTCTGGCCTGCCCTGCTGCTAGCCTTCTGTCAGAGCGGGTTTATAGTGCCGCTGGCGGAATTATAAATGATAAGAGCATCTGCCTGTCAACTGAAAATGCCAGCTAGGGTTGTTAAATATTACAATGACATTTCCCAGTGAATGCATTTGTATTGCTTGAAAGCAATGCTAAAGTTAAAAAACGCATGGAAAACGCTGCCTGTGAACATAGCCCAAGTGGTGGAGGAACATTTTGGTCTGGGTTAAATTATTTTGCCTTATATACAAGTCTTTATCCTGGAAAGGATGTGCCTTAACATATTTCCCAGCAAAATCCATTTTGGTTTTGTTTTTGTATGTTTTTGGGTGCACCTGTAAAAATGGCATGAAACTCTGACCACATTGCTTACAGCTGAGGCCCAGGAGTCAGAAATGCTTCCAGGGGTGATCCCCATGATGTTCCCATGTCATTTGAGCAGTGTTTCCAACATTTTCAGACATTTTTAGACCTTAAAAGGACCCCAGGGGGATCGCGGTAAAAATGCTCGGGTTTCCCATGGACTTATATTGGGCTTGGTGCTCGGGTTGAGCACCCGAGCATTCCAATTTGCTCAACCTGAGCAATGAGCACCTGAGCATTTCAGCGCTCGCCCATCACTAGTTACAATGCATTTCACTGGGAGTAGAGAAGCTGCCATATTTTTACATGATGGAGTCTTCATAGGCATGCTCAATAGGATGCTGTATGTTGGATTGTATTTTCCTCTACAAGCTCTACTTTTATGATTGCGAAACTAATTAAACTAGTACAGTCTCATCATGGTTTTTTTATTTTTAAGGAAAGTGATGTAAACTTTTTGAGCACATATTCCCTTTTTCATAACATACATTGCTCTGCATTACTATGGTTTTATTTTCAGCGATCATAAAATCTGCATGACCTTGTAACAATTAGACAGCAGCATTCTGAATATAACTTATGAAAAAGGAATTTTCTTGTTTTGTGTTTGTTTTAAAAAAAGGCACAAAACATTGACTTTTTCTAAATTATGTCTATATGATGGTTTTTATCATCTTGTAGTGCCTTGGAACCCCTTTTGTCCTTGTGAATATTTCTTTATTTACGTATGCACACATCAGAAAATTCATTTTTCTTTTAAAAGGAGAAACGTTTATCGTTATATTTTTATACCTAAAAATCCAATATATTACGTTGTTTTTTGTCTCATCGATGTTCTTTAAGAATTGCACTGACACAACTATACTGCAGATGTGCAGCTGACCGGACACTTGAGCTCCATTAAGGCTGGGCAAGGAGCTTTGCTATTATTTTACATCCTGTTTATTGATTTTCCTATTTGTACAAGACATATCGATACAAGACACCCAGCCAACTATGCTAGCTACAAATATGCTGGAAAAAGAAGAAACATGATACTGGACAAAAGAGAAAAGGAAACAAACAGGAAACGGGTTATTAGCAAAAAAGAAGAAAATTATATCTGCAGTGCAATATAGAATGAATAATCTTTTCAAATTTAATGATACCATGCAGATATATGGCTGTGTGCATGTGGAGTTCAGGGAATAGTTGGGGTTCACACATTTTAACATACTTAAAATTCATAAATTACAATGGGACAATATAAAAGTACTGGATGGTAGCCCGATTCTAACACATCGGGTATTCTAGAATATGTATGTAGTTTATTTATGAAGATTTTAGAATAATACAATGGATACACAGAATTCAGCTGGCCGAGCACAACCAATTAGCGAAGCGTGGTTCAAATCCCATGCCAATTCGCGGCCAGAGTGCGCCTATCGCTGATTGTTCGTGGCCGGCCACGTAGTATATAGCACAGCCACGTAGTATATAGCACAACCACATAGTATATAGCAGCCCACATAGCATATAACACAGCCACGTAGTATATAACACAGCTCACGTAGTATATAACAGCCCATGCAGTATATAACAGCCCACATAGTGTATAACACAGCCCACGTAGTGTATAACACAGCCCACAGAGTATATTGCACAGCCACATAGTATGTAGCACAGCCCACGTAGTATATTGCACAGCCCACGTAGTGTATTGCACAGCTCACGTAGTATATTGCACAGCCACATAGTATATTGCACAGCCACATAGTATATTGCACAGCCACGTAGTCTATTGCACAGCCATGTAGTATATTGCATAGCCAACATAGTATATAGCACAGCCACGTAGTATATAGCACAGCCACGTAGTATATTGCACAGCCCACGCAGTATTATTCCACAGCCACATAGTATATTGCACAGCTCACATAGTATATAGCACAGCAACGTAGTATATAACACAGCCCATGCAGTATATAGCACAGCCCATGAAGTCGCACATAGTATATAGCACAGCCAAGTAGTATATAGCACAACCACGTAGTATATTGCACAGCCACATTACAAATTGCACAGCCACATAGTATATTGCACAGTCCATGTAGTATATAGCACAGCCCACGTAGTATATAACACAGCCACATAGTGTATTACACAGCCCACGTAGTATACAGCACAGCCACGTAGTATATTGCACAGCTGACGCAGTATATAACACAGCTCACGCAGTATATTACAGCCACGTATTATACTACGTTGGGCTGTGTAATATATTGCACAGCCGACGTAGTATATAGCACAGCGACGTAGTATATAACACAGCCCATGCAGCATATAACACAGCCCACGTAGTCCCACGTAGTATATAACACAGCCCACATAGTATATTGCACAGCCACATAGTATATTGCAGAACCACGTAGTATATTGCACAGTCCACGTAGTATATAGCACAGCCACGTAGTATATTGCACAGCCGACACCGTATATAACACAGCCCACGCAGTATAAAGCACAGCCCACGTAGTATATTACACAGCCACGTAGTATATTACACAGCCCATGTAGTATATAGCACAGCCCACATAGTATATAACACAGCCACATAGTGTATTACACAGCCCACATAGTATACAGCACAGCCGCGTAGTATATTGCACAGCTGACGCAGTATATAACACAGCCCACGCAGTATATTACAGCCACGTAATATACTACGTGGGCTGTGTAATATATTGCACAGCCGACGTAGTATATAGCACAGCGACGTAGTATATAACACAGCCCATGCAGCATATAACACAGCCCACGTAGTCCCACATAGTATATAACACAGCCCACATAGTATATTGCACAGCCACATAGTATTTTGCAGAACCACGTAGTATATTGCACAGTCCACGTAGTATATAGCACAGCCACGTAGTATATTGCACAGCCGACACAGTATATAACACAGCCCACGCAGTATAAAGCACAGCCCACGTAGTATATTACACAGCCCATGTAGTATAAAGCACAGCCACGTATTATATTGCACAGCCGATGTAGTATAAAGCACAGCCCACGCAGTATATAACACTGCCCACGTAGTTTATAACACAACCCACTCAGTATTTAGCAATGTGGGCACCATATCCCTGTAAAAAAAAAGAATTAAAATTAAAATAAAAAATAGTTAGATACTCACCCTCCAACGGCCCCCGGATCCAGCCCAGGCCTTTCCCACTCCTCGCTTGCCGCTCCGGTCCCAAGCGGCAATAACACGTGATAATGTAGCGGTCTTGCGAAACCGCTACGTCATCTCCGGTCATTGCCGCAATGCATTCTGGGACCGGATCAGCACGCGAGGAGCGCGAAAAGCCTGGGCTGGATCCGGGGACCGTCGGAGGGTGAGTATATACTGATTTTATTTTTTTAATTATTTTTAACATATGTAAAAAGTCGGTCACACAGAGGGATAATGGCAGCGTTAACGGACTGCCTTACACCGTAATGAGTTCAAACAGGTGAAATTAATACACGCAATGAGTGTAGAGTAGGAGGGTTTCTTTAAAAAAAAAACTAACAGGTCTGTGAGAGCCAGAATTTTTTTTGGGTGGTAGGTGATCAAATACTTATTCCATGCAATAAAATGCAATTTAATAATGTAAAAATCATACAATGTGATTTTCTTGATTTTCAATTTAGGATTCGGTCATTCACAGTTGAAGTGTACCTACTATAAAAATTACAGATCTCTCCATTCTTTGTAAGTGGGAAAACTTGCAAAGTCAAACAAAAAAAATCCTTGGTCTTTAAAGTGTTAAAGGAGTATTACTGCATTTAAACAAGTGTATAAATGGTTCATAGATGTGAATTGTCCAGACATTATCATAGCAATGTGCTTTATCTTTTGCTTGCATCACGTTCTTATCATACTGCATTGCACTGTATTGTATTGACTATTGCAATAAATGATATTTTATTGCATTTAAACAACAATTGATGCAATATACTACAACCTTGCTTCCTGTATGTAAACTTCCTGTTAACAGAACATACAAGTTCCCTGGACTGTTTTGATACCAGGACTGGTAAATTCATTCCCCTTTAAAAAAAAAATCTACCTATTTGATGGACAGATATTGTAACGTAAGTTTATCAGTCGAAATATTAAGATGATATTTATGTATCATTATACTGCAAACATAACACTGGTCCATTGCTTCATTGATACAATGGATAGCTTCTTAATGCAAGCAGTGGATCATTGCTTGCCCTGCACATCTCTATGAATGATGCTGGCAGTGTTTACAAGCGAAAGACCTTCACAATCCATCGTATTTTTCCTCTATGCTTCATGTGTCTGATGAAAGTATGGAAGGACACTTGTAGTCATTGCTCCTGCTAATATCTATGGCAAGATAATCTGTTAAAAATGTGACAAATACTTAATCAATAAACATTATGAAGCTTTTGGCTGCATTCATTTATGTTCGAAATGAACTGCTGGCTTTGCCAGATTACAAGCAAAATTACGCATATGTCAAATGAGAGATGAAAAAAAGTGGAAGAATCGAATAAATATTTTCTATCAAGTCTGCCTAGAAAAGTCATTGAACATTACGGTTATGAGATGGAGCAAAAATGAATTAGAAATTATCACTATAGCTCAGTAGATCCACCCATGTGAAGAAGTCTCCAATTCCCTCTAGGAGAAAAAGCGGTTGCTCTGCAGGGAACTACTAATAGTGAGAGCCAAATTCATCCAATCCCAATGCAACATGAAGGTTAATCCAGGACAATGTGGTCTACAAAACAGAGTATTTAATAATGTTTAGCAATTAAGGAAATTTGTTTTATTTTGTATTTTTATTACAAAATGTCTGCTCACTGCATCCGGCTCTACGAGCTACACTGATTTTTGATGCCATACAGTGATTGATCCCCCTGTCTTTATCACAAGTTATAATAAAATGGATAATTATTTAATCAGATTTAGGGTTCATGCAGATGACTGTATCTTCAGTCCAAGTGTGATCCGACACAACATCGAATCACACTTGGACCAATGTTTTCTATGCGGCCACTTTTTTTTCCTTTAACAGACTATGTTTGAGTAAAAATTGCAGCGTGCACGATTTGTCAGATCACAAGTCACTGCGTCCGTAGAAAAAAATCAGATCGCACTCCGATGATATTTGATTTTGATAGAATTTACAAGATAGAGAATTATTTTTTTGCCATCTTCTCTTCCTCTGAGAAAATCGTATCACACTATGATCACACTCTGATCAAACTCTGATCAGAGTGTGATGAGAGTTTGATTACCATAATCGGTCCGATTTTCTCAGATGAACATTAATATGGTTGTGTGATCCTAACCTTAAAGGAAAAATAATACTTGTCACGATATATATAGCGGTCCCACGGGGGGGTCAGTCGGCGGACCGCACGACACACAACTGGATGGTAAAGGGGTGAGGAAGACCCTTCCAATAGGGAAATGAGGACTGGTCACCCTCTGTTCAAACCTGCACCTGACCCTGCACTCCCCTAATGCCCTAATTGGGCCCTTCCCCCCACTGCCATCAGGAACCTCGTCCCTCGCTGTCACCTCACACTGCCCTGGCTAGATAGTGCACTGGCTGGCAAGAGCGCTCACCTCACCACTGCAGATAGTGTCAAACATGAGGCAGATGTGGTAATAACACAACTTAGCTTTACAACTTCCTCTGCTGCAAAGCACCACACAGCAGAAAAAAGGCACCAGGATCACAAACTCATGAAACCAGCTGATAAACCACAGCAGCAAGCAAGCTCCTTACTCCAGGCTTGGTCACTCTAGATTGCTCTATCACTGACAGTAATCTTAGGCATCAGGTGACCATTTAAAGGATGGTGGGAGTGGTCACCACCCACATCAGCTTACCTAACAACTCTTCAGTTACAACAGATTGCCAACAAGGGAAACAGGCATTAACGCCCGCTGGTCATGAAAGGAACAAGCTTCATTTAAATCCTAGTGGAACCAGAGCTGCCACGAATCCAAAAATGGATCATGACAATACTTCTGCTTTTTACCCAAACCATATTATTACTTCATTTTTCTGACCCATACAAATATCTAAATAAAGTGTAGATTATTTACTGTCACGATTTCTCTGCTCAGTGAGTGATTGTTATTCTGTCCTAGAAACTGGGTTATGCGAAGTTGTCAGTGTTTTGATTGACAACTCGGCTGTCCAATCTTGTAATGGGCGTGCTGAGCTGTCGGTGCTTTGATTGACAACTTAGCTGTCCAATCTGTGACTGGTAGGTGTGGGACTTTCTAAAGGTGTTCTGGAGATTACTGAGCTGTCTGCCCCTGATCCCTGCCAGATGCAGTTTGTTCTTTCCGGTGAGTGTTTGCCTGATTCTGTTGTTCTGAGTTCTGATCTTCTGCTGCCTGACTCTTTGAACCATGTTCTGACTACCCCTTTGTCTTGTCTTTTTGCTTGATCCACTATTTCCTGGTATTTTAACCCTTGGGCCGTGACCTGACTTACGCCTTTATCTTTTCCCTTGGTTATCTACGTGCTCTCTTGGTACTGACTTCTGGAACGTCTGACTTCTCTGCCTCACCGTCTGTCTGTAAGTAGTGACTAGCATCATATTTACAAACTTTTTCTGACACCACATAAGACCCCATCTACCCACATCTGTTAATGGAAATATAGGGAGCTTCCACATTACTGATAGCACAAAGGCTCTTGATTATGATTGTTTTTAGCTACTATGTGAAAAAGACGTGACCAGAAGGTGGAGGAAGAGTCGTCATGCCCATTTGAGATAAATATCCCTGCAGACATCACATTCTGCATTCTGGTGCTGTTATTTACATAATTGGACTTGAAAAGGACCATATGAGGCCAAAACGTCGCTGTGCTCTTTTGCCATTTTTTTAAAACAAAGTTTAAAAAATATCTGGGGCGCAGCAAAACTGTATCGAACTACCAGGTGGAGAGTTATTATCAAGAAGCATGGAGTAATGAGAATGGTGAAGGGATTCCTATTGACAAGTGAACTATTTGTTTAGTTCTTTTATGTTGTTTTCCCTTTTTTAAGGTCTTTCCCTCAAGACCATTGGAGAACATAATATATATTTTTTATGCTACACTTTTCTATTGTAACTTGAAGATTTAACTGTGTTGTCATCAAGACAATTGGAGAACATAATACATATTTTTACACTGCACGCTTCTGCTGTAACTTGAGGTTTTCGGAGTTTTTTTTACAGTCTTTCCCTCAAGATCATTGGAGAACATAATACATATTTTATTTACACTACACTTTCTACTGTATCTTGAGTTGCGCAGCAACCCAAGTTACAGGTAGAATAAGCCTTATATTAAAGCCAGATCTAATTTGGTGCTTTGCAGGGTGTAGTTAGTCCACCCCCACGTACAGTAGATAAAGCAGCTGGTTCTTAAATGGTTACGAAAATCATTTATTATTGCCATGCAGAAATGAGTTGTACTTACAGAAAGTAAAAAAATGTATAATGTTTATAAAGATAGACAGATGGAAAGTTCAAAAAGGTACACTGGTGATTGCACTCTTTTGGACTCTTTGTGTATCTTGTGGTTTTCTCAAAGGGCTCTGCTTCATCTGGCTCCTGTGTGCAGAACATATTTGGGGGTTATTTAGAGGTTTAAAGGCTTCATTTATAAATACTAACAATAACTATTTATTTTTACTTGTGAATGACTCTGCTGCCATTAAGTTTGAACATTGCATAGATCAATGAAACAGTCAATGTTGAACAGCATATTCCAACAAAAAAGAGATTTTTCCTTTTCAGACTCTAACAACACCTACAATTAGACTGGAAAGAGTGAGCTTATGCTAACTGCTTCAAAGCTGATGTTTCCTATGTGTGAAATACAAACAATACTGTCTGGAAGAATATTGTACCTTACTAAGCCTCATATTCAATACTATTGCCAATTGTGGCAATTTTGAACTGGCCTTTCAAAGAAAACTTTGGTGTCGCTTTGGCACCCTGTGGAGTCATGGATGTTCGACCTCCACTCTATTAATTTTCTATAGGACTGCAGCCTAGTGCTGTGCTCTGCTTTCACTGGCAGTGCCATAAGCAATGAAGGGAGTGGAGATCAAGCATGTACACCTCCACGCCATTCATGGCGAGGCTTTGCAGAGGCTGGTTACCAGATTTCAGAGCCCTTTTCTCGTAATAGCTAGGGGTCCTATCGATCAGTAAGTTATCTTCTATCCTTTAGATTGTACATTATTCCCGATCCATAAGCTATCTTGGAAATAAATGTATAAGTTTGTAATTGGTGTAAGGTTTTACTCACTGAGCTGTTGGTTGAGGTAAACACAGGAAGCAGTTTTCATAAAATGTTCTGTCAGGTTTATTCGCTCCATAAATCTGCTTAGGTTTAAGCGAACAAAGGATGGCCTTCTGTGGCACAAAATGGATCAGAAGAAACAAACAGTTCACATAGTACTTGAAGTCCGCCCACTCAGGTCAGTGTCTTAGGCTACTTTCACACTTCCGTTTTCTGGGGTCCGTCGTGGTGCAGCAAAATGACGTATAGACGGACGTCATGAAAATAGGGAAAAATGTGTGTGACGGATCCAGTGTAATGACGGATCCGTCGTAGAGAAATTCCGGGAATTAAATGTCCGGGCGCGAGAGAATGAGAGAGACAGAGAGAGAAAGAGGGAGAGAGAGAGATTTTACCGGACTTGAAAATCCTTCCGGGCATGCTCAGAAGGGAAAAACTGGATCTGTCACTGGATTCCTGCGTGTGATGGTCAGCGACGGATCCTGTGCCCATAGGCATCCATTGGAGCCGACGACGGGTAGCGCAGCATGCGTCGCTGACCGATTTTCCGACGTGCACAAAAAACGTCTGCACGACGGACCGCTATTTTACGACGGATCCAGTGCACGACGGATGAAACGGATGGCCATCCGTCACAATCCATCGCTAATAAAAGACTATGGGAAAATGCAGGATCCTGCATTCTCAAAAATCAACGGATTGTGATGGATCTGAAAAGACGGAAGTGTGAAAGTAGCCTTACCAAACACACAGGTGTCTTCCATGCCTCCAGTCACAGACCATGTGCCACACAGCAGCCTCCATATAGGCTGTAACCACACCCATAGGTGAGGTATGTTTGTAGCCAGACCCACTCATCTCTCAAAGCTACCCGCAACGTGCTCCCAGGTGCACCAAAGAAACCTCTTAGTGCTTACGTGCACTAAAGAAAATACTCTGGGCTACATCACAGAGAGCAGCCATCTCTGTGACACATACCTCCCATCGACTACGTGGCCACTAGCTTCCTTACATTGGGTATAAACATACCAGCATTTAATTACCAAATTGAATATACAAATTGTCTCTTGTGAGAGGAAGAGGACTTGAACTCAAGTGGTATGTTTTGGAAGTAGCAATCCTACAAGCCAATATCAACCCTTTAACGGGCCTTGAAAGGAAAAAACGTACCCCTTAGTTCCCATTACCAAATTGAGGCACATCTCTAAGGCTACGTTCATACGCTGAGTTTTGATGATTTTTTTACCTGAGTATTTTTAAGCCAAAATCAGGAGTGGAAAAGTCAGAGGAAAGTATAATGGAAACACGTCACCACTTCTGCATTTTTCACCCACTCCTGGTTTTGACTTGCAAATACTAAAGTAAAAAATAACGTCACCAAATACTCAGTGTGTGCATGTGGCCTAAGCCTCATCCTCATTTCCCTAAAACACAGTGTGGCCTTTAAGACCAGGATTAAGATCTTCTATGTTGTGTGAGCAGGTTGCAAGATGCAGTGAAGGAGAGGAGGCAGAGCAAGGGTTAACAGTTTTACTTACCAGGGAATACTCTATGCAGGGAGGCAATGGGTTAATCAGGGGAATAAACATTCTGACTGCAAAAGGATATGCAGAGTTGAGGGACATTGAATCACGTAACCGCAGTTCCTGTGAATCACTTAACGTGGCAGTAATTTCTCAGGCTGTGAATTCTGCTAGGAAGTCAATAGTGCCAACAACAGCTGGTGCGGTGCTGGTACAAGAAGGTTCAACTGGTAACGGTGGTCTGTCTTCTGGCAGCAGCGGTCGGTACCTTCCGCTGAGCCTCTAGTCTATGAATGAGGCCGCAGCACAATCAGGGTCTCCTGTGGGTGGGAAAGTATATGCAGGTAAAGTGGGTTGCAAAAGTCTATCCAGTACTCCGTTCTCTCTTTGCACCATGTGCACTGTACTCAAGCACACAGCACCTCGATCTCTATCAGCTACGGGGCGCACTGCACTTCTCTCTCTATGCTACGCCTGTTCCCACCAAGACTCTAGCGCCGACAACCACTGGCGCGGGGTTGTATCCAGTGAGGTCCTGCAGACCACTGTCCAACAACGATGGCAGCAGCGAGCAGTCCTGAACTCTGCCCTGGCTCTTAGGTTGGCGGGTGGCGCCTAGCTGAACAGGGCTCCCGACTCTTTCCTTATAACTGCAGTAAACCAGAATCGGATCGACCGCGTGTCATTGCGGCCTGGCTGCGCACCCCTCGGAGCCTGTTGTGCACGCACCTTGCCTCTGTCATTGCCAGTGGGAAGCTCCCTGACGCTGTGCACACTTTCTTTTTTAACCGCGCCCCCAGCTTTTGGGTCAGAGCCCCGGTCCGGTACTTTTTGCCTTCCCCCAGGAAACAGAGGATGCAGCCTCAGCCATTCTGAACCTGGATCAATACAGGTACTTGCAGCCTGGTCTTCCTCCTTACACTTGTATTAGGTAGTAAAGTTAATTCTTAAATATTAAATTCAGAACCTATGCAGCTGATTCAAGCAACAAAGAACTGGAAAAAAGCAGATGAGATGTTAATATTACAGCTGTAAATCACAGCTTTATTACAACCATTGACTGGTGCACAGGTCTGAGGCTTAGCAGATGTGATATGATATGATAATGGTATGTTTGCTCGTCATGCAGATCAATTAGAAGACAGAGTTTTCAATTAGAGACTAAAGGCATTTGGTTCATTGAATTGTTCTGATGTATGAAGGGAACTCATGAGCAGGGTAGATGTTTTTGTAAGAAGTCAATAGATTATGTAGTCTAAGGTTGTCTTTCAAAAGTATGCAAATACTTCTTGTGGCTAACATTATACTTGGATGAAAAATATTTCACTATCATTATAAACTATATTTTTTCCCTCAATCACATTCCATGTATTCTCCTATTTGGGTGTAGTTTATTATTATTATTATACATTTTTATAGCGCCATTTATTCCATGGCACTTTACATGTGAATGGGGCAAATATAGAAAAGTACAATAAACATGAGTAAAACAAGGCACACACAAGTACAAGAGGAGAGAGGACCCTGCTCACGAGGGCTCACAGTCTACAGGGGATGGGTGAGGATACACTAGTAGAGGGTAGAGCTGGTCATGCGGCGGTTCAGTAGACTGGGGATCACTGCAAGTTGTAGGCTTGTCGGAAGAGGTGGGTCTTCAGGTTCCTTTTGAAGATTTCCGTGGTAGGCGAGAGCCTGATGTGTTGGGGTAGAGAGTTCCAGAGTATAGGGGATGTGGGTTAAATCCGTGCTGCCTTAATGATGAAGTTCCAAGGATAATAAATTTAAAAGGTGGTTTATTCAACGCGTTTCAAGGTCAGTGCAACCTCTTCTTCAGGAAATTTCACATACAACATGTATGTATGTGGAATTTCCTGAAGAAGAGGCCGCACTGACCTTGAAACGCGTTGAATAAACCACCTTTTAAATTTATTATCCTTGGAACTTCATAATTAAGGCAGCGCGGATTTAACCCACATCTCCTGCACAGTTTATATTGTCATGCGGCCGTTGATCGGCTTGTGGAACTGCAGCAGCCAAAATCGCTACATGCTTTTCTGTTGTGAATTCTGTGGCAGAGCTCCCTCCTGTGGTCACAAGTGGTACTTCGGCTGGTTCTCTCTGTGAGCTTCCGTTGGTGGAGGAAAGTGGTACTGCGGCTTCTGAGTTTCCTTCCTCAGGTGATGTGGTGAAGTCGTTAGGTGCTTCTTTATTTAACTCCACCTAGTGCTTTGATCCTGGCCTCCAGTCAATGTTCTAGTATTGGACCTGTTTCCTCCTGGATCGTTCCTGTGGCCTGCTGCTCTGCATAGCTAAGTTCCTCTTTGCTATTTGTTTGCTGTTTTTTTCTGTCCAGCTTGTCAATTTGTTTTTTACTGCTTGCTGGAAGCTCTGGGACGCAGAGGGTGTACCTCTGTGCCGTTAGTTCGGTACGGAGGGTCTTTTTGCCCCCTTTGCGTGGTTTTTGTAAGGTTTTGTGTTGACCGCAAAGTTACCTTTCCTATCCTCGCTCTGTTCAGAAAGTTGGGCCTCACTTTGCTAAATCTATTTCATCTCTACGTTTGTCTTTTCATCTTAACTCACAGTCATTATATGTGGGGGCTGCCTTTTCCTATGGGGTATTTCTCTGAGCCAAGGTAGGCTTATTTTCTATCTTCAGGCTAGCTAGTTTCTCAGGCCGTGCTGAGTTGCATAGGGAGCGTTAGGCGCAATCCACGGCTGCCTTTAGTGTGGTTGGAGAGGATTAGGGATTGCGGTCAACAGAGTTCCCACGTCTCAGAGCTCGTTCTTGTTTTTTGGGTTATTGCCAGGTCACTGTATGTGCGCTGACCTCTATGTCCATTGTGGTACTGAATTACCTTTCATAACAGTACTGGAGGCCCAAAGTACTAATGATTCCCAATAGAGGGAAAAAAGAAGTTCTGAGACCATTTTTTTTTCTTTGCACTGTTTTGCCTTTTTTTTCCCCTAGACATTTGGGTGGTTCAGGACACAGGTGTAGCAATGGACATTAAAGGTCTGTCTTCATGTGTGGATCAGCTCACGGCAAGAGTACAAAGTATTCAAGACTTTGTGGTTCAGAATTCTATGTTAGAACCGAGAATTCCTATTCCTGATTTGTTTTTTGGAGATAGAACTAAATTTCTGAGTTTCAAAAATAATTGTAATCTATTTCTGGCTTTGAAACCTCGCTCCTCTGGTGACCCAGTTCAACAAGTTAGGATCGTTATTTCTTTTTTGCGTGGCGACCCTCAGGACTGGGCATTTTCTCTTGCGTCAGGAGATCCTGCATTAAGTAATATCGATGCATTTTTCCTGGCGCTCGGATTGCTGTACGATGAGCCTAATTCTGTGGATCAGGCAGAGAAGAATTTGCTGGCTCTGTGTCAGGGTCAGGATGAAATAAAGGTATATTGTCAGAAATTTAGAAAGTGGTCCGTACTCACTCAGTGGAATGAAGGTGCGCTCGCAGCTATTTTCAGAAAAGGTCTCTCTGAAGACCTTAAGGATGTCATGGTGGGATTTCCTATGCCTGCTGGTCTGAATGAGTCTATGTCTTTGGCCATTCAGATCGGTCGACGCTTGCGCGAGCGTAAATCTGTGCACCATTTGGCGGTATTACCTGAGCTTAAACCTGAGCCTATGCAGTGCGATAGGACTTTGACCAGAGTTGAACGGCAAGAACACAGACGTCTGAATGGGCTGTGTTTCTACTGTGGTGATTCCACTCATGCTATCTCTGATTGTCCTAAGCGCACTAAGCGGTTCGCTAGGTCTGCCACCATTGGTACGGTACAGTCAAAATTTCTTCTGTCTGTTACCTTGATCTGCTCTTTGTCATCGTATTCTGTCATGGCATTTGTGGACTCAGGCGCTGCTCTGAATTTGATGGACTTGGAGTATGCTAGGCGTTGTGGGTTTTTCTTGGAGCCCTTGCAGTGTCCTATTCCATTGAGAGGAATTGATGCTATGCCTTTAGCCAAGAATAAGCCTCAGTCCTCAGTACTGGACCCAGCTGACCATGTGCATAGCTCCTGCACATCAGGAGGTTATTTGCTTTCTGGTGTTGCATAATCTGCATGATGTGGTCGTGTTGGGGTTGCCATGGCTACAAGTCCATAATCCAGTATTAGATTGGAAATCCATGTCTGTGTCCAGCTGGGTTTGTCAGGGGGTACATGGTGATGTCCCATTTCTGACTATTTCGTCATCCACCCCTTCTGAGGTTCCTGAGTTCTTGTCTGATTACCGGGATGTATTTGATTAGCCCAAGTCCGATACCCTACCTCTGCATAGGGATTGTGATTGTGCTATTGATTTGATTCCTGGTAGTAAATTCCCAAAAGGTCGACTGTTTAATTTATCTGTGCCTGAGCACGCCGCTATGCGGAGTTATGTGAAGGAGTCTTTGGAGAAGGGGCATATTC
The DNA here is from genome assembly GCF_032444005.1 of Ranitomeya imitator. Lineage (NCBI taxonomy): Eukaryota > Metazoa > Chordata > Amphibia > Anura > Dendrobatidae > Ranitomeya > Ranitomeya imitator. The sequence goes on from NC_091287.1 coordinate 121,540,883, forward strand.
GCCCGTCATCGTCGCCATTAGGAGCAGGGTTCTTTTTTGTAGCCAAGAAGGATGGTTCACTGAGACCTTGTATAGATTACCGCCTTCTAAATAAGATCACTGTTAAATTTCAGTACCCCTTGCCATTGTTATCTGATTTGTTTGCTCGGATTAAGGGGGCTAGTTGGTTCACCAAGATAGATCTTCGTGGTGCGTATAATCTTGTGCGTATTAAGCGAGGCGATGAGTGGAAAACTGCATTTAATACGCCCGAGGGCCATTTTGAGTATCTAGTAATGCCATTCGGACTTGCCAATGCTCCATCAGTGTTTCAGTCCTTTATGCATGACATCTTCCGAGAGTACCTGGATAAATTCCTGATTGTGTATTTAGATGACATTTTGATCTTCTCGGATGATTGGGAGTCTCATGTGAAGCAGGTCAGAATGGTGTTTCAGGTCCTGCGTGCTAATTCTTTGTTTGTGAAAAGATCAAAGTGTCTCTTTGGTGTTCAGAAGGTTTCATTTTTGGGGTTCATCTTTTCCCCTTCTACTATCGAGATGGACCCTGTTAAGGTCCAAGCCATCCATAATTGGACTCAGCCGACATCTCTGAAAAGTCTGCAAAAGTTCCTGGGCTTTGCTAATTTTTATCGTCGCTTCATCTGCAATTTTTCTAGTATTGCTAAACCATTGACCGATTTGACCAAGAAAGGTGCTGATTTGGTCAATTGGTCTTCTGCTGCGGTGGAAGCTTTTCAAGAGTTGAAGCGTCGTTTTTCTTCTGCCCCTGTGTTGTGTCAACCAGATGTTTCGCTTCCGTTCCAGGTCGAGGTTGATGCTTCTGAGATTGGAGCAGGGGCTGTTTTGTCGCAGAGAAGTTCTGATTGCTCGGTGATGAAACCATGCGCCTTCTTTTCCAGGAAGTTTTCGCCTGCTGAGCGAAATTATGATCTGGGCAATCGAGAGTTGCTGGCCATGAAGTGGGCATTCGAGGAGTGGCGTCATTGGCTTGCAGGAGCTAAGCATCGCGTGGTGGTCTTGACTGATCATAAGAACTTGACTTATCTCGAGTCCGCCAAGTGGTTGAATCCTAGACAAGCTTATTGGTCGTTGTTTTTTGCCCGTTTTGACTTTGTGATTTCATACCTTCCGGGCTCTAAAAATGTGAAGGCGGATGCTCTGTCTAGGAGTTTTGTGCCCGACTCTCCGGGTGTATCTGAGCCGGCGGGTATCCTCAAAGAGGGAGTAATTGTGTCTGCCATCTCCCCTGATTTGCGGCGGGTGCTGCAAAAATTTCAGGCTAATAAACCTGATCGTTGCCCAGCGGAGGAACTGTTTGTCCCTGATAGGTGGACGAATAAAGTTATCTCTGAGGTTCATTGTTCGGTGTTGGCTGGTCATCCTGGAATCTTTGGTACCAGAGAGTTAGTGGCTAGATCCTTTTGGTGGCCATCTCTGTCGCGGGATGTGCGTACTTTTGTGCAGTCCTGTGGGATTTGTGCTCGGGCTAAGCCCTGCTGTGTTGTGAATTCTGTGGCTGAGTTCACTTCTGTGGTCACAAGTGGTATTGCAGTCTCTGGGCTTCCTCCCTCAGGTGTTTTGGTGAGCTCGTTGGCTGCCTTGCTATTTAGCTCCACCTGAGTCTGTCTTCCTTGCTCCTTGTCAATGTTCCAGTGTTGGATCTGAGCTACTGCATCTTTCCTTGGGCCTGCTGCTCTGCTAGATAAGTGCTTCTAGTTTGTTTTCTGTTTTTTCTGTCCAGCTTGCTATTAACTTTTGCTGGAAGCTCTGAGAAGCAAAGGGGTGCACCGCCGTGCTGTTAGTTCGGCACGGTGGGTCTTTTTGCCCCTTTGCGTGGTTTTCGTTTTAGGGTTTTTTGTAGACTGCATAGTTCTCTTTGCTATCCTCGCTCTGTCTAGAATATCGGGCCTCACTTTGCTGAATCTATTTCATTCCTACGTTTGTCTTTTCATCTTGCTAACAGTCATTATATGTGGGGGGCTGCCTATTCCTTTGGGGTATTTCTCTGAGGTAAGTCAGGCTTGTATTTCTATCTTCAGGCTAGTCAGCTCCTCAGGCAGTGTCGAGTTGCATAGGTAGTGTTAGGCGCAATCCACTGCTGCTTATAGTTGTGTGAGGATAGATCAGGTACTGCAGTCTACAGAGATTCCACATCTCAGAGCTCGTCCTATTGTTTTTGGTTATTGCCAGATCTCTGTATGTGCGCTGATTACTGCACGCTGTGTTGCCTGATTGCCAGCCATAACAGTACAAGGAGCCACACCAATGATTCCCAATAGAGGGAAAAAAGAAATCCTGACATCATTTTTTTTTCTTAGCTCTGTCTTCAGTCTTTTTTTTCCCCTAGACATTAGAGTGCTTCAGGACACAGCTGTGGACATGGATATTCAGGCTCTGTGCTCCTCAATGGATAATCTCGTTGTAAATGTACAAAAGATTCAAGATACTATTGATCAGAAATCGATGCTAGAACCAAGAATTCCGATTCCTGATTTGTTTTTTGGTGACAGAACTAAGTTCCTGAGCTTCAGAAATAATTGTAAGCTATTTTTGGCCTTGAAACCTCATTCTTCTGGTAATCCTATTCAACAGGTTTTGATTATTATTTCTTTTTTGCGCGGCGACCCACAGGACTGGGCGTTTTCTCTTGCACCAGGAGATTCTGCATTGAGTAATGTTGATGCATTTTTCCAGGCGCTGGGATTGCTTTACGATGAGCCTAATTCAGTGGATCAGGCTGAAAAAAATCTGCTGGCTTTATGCCAGGGTCAGGATGATGTAGAAGTATATTGTCAGAAATTTAGGAGGTGGTCAGTACTCACTCTGTGGAATGAATCTGCACTAGCGGCCTTGTTCAGAAAGGGTCTCTCTGAAGCTCTTAAGGATGTAATGGTGGGATTTCCTATGCCTGCTGGTTTGAATGAGTCTATGTCCTTGGCCATTCAGATCGGTCGTCGCTTGCGCGAGCGTAAATCTGTGCACCATCTGGCGGTATTGTCTGAGAGTAAACCTGAGCCTATGCAGTGCGACAGGACTATGACTAAAGTAGAACGGCAAGAACACAGACGTCTGAACAGACTGTGTTTCTATTGTGGTGATTCTACTCATGCTATTTCTAATTGTCCTAAACGCACTAGGCGGTTCGATAGCTCTGCCGTTATTGGTACTGTACAGTCCAAATTCCTTTTGTCCATTACCTTAATGTGCTCTTTGTCATCGTATTCTGTCATGGCGTTTGTGGATTCAGGCGCTGCCCTGAATCTGATGGATTTGGATTATGCTAAACGTTGTGGATTTTTCTTGGAGCCTTTGCGGTGTCCTATTCCGTTGAGAGGAATTGATGCTACACCTTTGGCCAAGAATAAGCCTCAGTACTGGGCCCAGCTGACCATGTGCATGGCTCCTGCACATCAGGAAGTTATTCGCTTTCTGGTACTGCATAATTTGCATGATGTGGTCGTGTTGGGGTTGCCATGGCTACAAACCCATAATCCAGTATTGGATTGGAACTCTATGTCGGTAACCAGCTGGGGTTGTCAGGGAGTACATGGTGATGTTCCATTTTTGTCAATTTCGTCATCCATTCCTTCTGACATCCCAGAGTTCTTGTCGGACTTTCAGGATGTATTTGAAGAGTCCAAGTCTGATGCCCTACCTCCGCATAGGAATTGTGATTGTGCTATCGATTTGATTCCTGGTAGTAAATTCCCTAAGGGTCGTTTATTTAATTTGTCCGTACCTGAACACACCGCTATGCGCAGTTATGTGAAGGAGTCCCTGGAGAAGGGATTATTCGCCCATCGTCGTCACCATTGGGAGCAGGGTTCTTTTTTGTAGCCAAGAAGGATGGTTCGCTAAGACCGTGTATTGATTACCGCCTTCTTAATAAGATCACTGTTAAGTTTCAGTATCCCTTGCCATTGATTTCTGACTTGTTTGCTCGGATTAAGGGGGCTAGTTGGTTTACTAAGATTGATCTTCGTGGTGCGTATAATCTGGTGAGAATCAGGCAGGGAGATGAATGGAAAACGGCATTTAATACGCCCGAGGGTCATTTTGAGTATCTGGTGATGCCGTTCGGACTTGCCAATGCTCCATCTGTTTTTCAGTCTTTTATGCATGACATTTTCCGTGAGTATCTGGATAAATTCTTGATTGTTTACTTGGATGACATTTTGATCTTCTCGGATGATTGGGAGTCTCATGTGAAGCAAGTCAGAATGGTTTTCCAGGTACTGCGTGCTAATTCCTTGTTCGTGAAGGGATCAAAGTGTCTCTTCGGTGTGCAGAAAGTTTCATTTTTGGGGTTCATCTTTTCCCCTTCTACTATCGAGATGGATCCGGTTAAGGTTCAGGCCATCCAGGATTGGACTCAGCCGACATCTCTAAAAAGTCTGCAGAAATTCCTGGGCTTTGCTAATTTTTATCGTCGCTTCATCTGTAATTTTTCTAGCATTGCCAGACCATTGACCGATTTGACCAAGAAGGGTGCTGATTTGGTTAATTGGTCTTCTGCTGCCGTGGAAGCTTTTCAGGAGTTGAAGCGTCGTTTTTGCTGTGCCCCTGTGTTGTGTCAACCTGATGTTTCTCTTCCGTTCCAGGTCGAGGTTGATGCTTCTGAGATTGGTGCAGGGGCGGTTTTGTCACAGAGAGGTTCTGGTTGCTCAGTGTTCAAACCATGTGCTTTCTTTTCCAGGAAATTTTCTGCTGCTGAGCGTAATTATGATGTGGGCAACCGAGAGTTGCTGGCCATGAAGTGGGCATTCGAGGAGTGGCGTCATTGGCTTGAGGGTGCTAAGCATCGCGTGGTGGTTTTGACTGATCATAAGAACCTTACTTATCTTGAGTCTGCCAAGCGCTTGAATCCTAGACAGGCCCGTTGGTCGTTATTTTTTGCTCGTTTTGATTTTGTGATTTCATACCTTCCGGGCTCTAAAAATGTGAAGGCGGATGCCCTGTCTAGGAGTTTTGTGCACGACTCTCCGGGGTTATCTGAGCCGGCGAGTATCCTCAAGGAAGGAGTCATTGTGTCTGCCATCTCCCCTGATTTGCGGAGAGTGTTGCAGAAATTTCAGGCTAATAAACCTGATCGTTGTCCGGCCGAGAAACTGTTCGTCCCTGATAGGTGGACTAGTAAAGTTATCTCTGAACTTCATTGTTCGGTGCTGGCCGGTCATCCAGGAATCTTTGGTACCAGGGAGTTGGTTGCTAGATCCTTCTGGTGGCCATCTCTGTCACGGGATGTGCGTGCTTTTGTGCAGGCCTGTGGAATTTGTGCTAGGGCTAAGCCCTGCTGTTCACGTGCCAGTGGGTTGCTTTTGCCCTTGCCGGTCCCGAAGAGGCCTTGGACACATATTTCGATGGATTTCATTTCTGACCTTCCCGTTTCTCAAAAGATGTCGGTCATTTGGGTGGTCTGTGATCGCTTTTCTAAAATGGTCCATCTGGTGCCCTTGGTTAAATTGCCTTCCTCCTCTGATTTGGTGCCTTTGTTCTTCCAGCATGTGGTTCGTTTACATGGCATTCCTGAGAATATTGTTTCTGACAGAGGTTCCCAGTTTGTCTCGAGGTTCTGGCGAGCCTTTTGTGGTAGGATGGGCATTGACCTATCTTTCTCCTCGGCTTTCCATCCTCAGACTAATGGCCAGACCGAACGAACCAATCAGACCTTGGAAACATATCTGAGATGCTTTGTTTCTGCTGATCAGGATGACTGGGTGTCCTTTTTGCCTTTGGCTGAGTTCGCCCTTAATAATCGGGCCAGCTCGGCTACCTTGGTTTCACCGTTTTTCTGCAACTCTGGGTTCCATCCTCGTTTCTCTTCAGGGCAGGTTGAGTCTTCGGACTGTCCTGGTGTGGATACTGTGGTGGACAGGTTGCAGCAGATTTGGACTCATGTAGTGGACAATTTGACTTTGTCCCAGGAGAAGGCTCAACGTTTCGCTAATCGCAGACGCTGTATGGGTCCCCGACTTCGGGTTGGGGACTTGGTTTGGTTATCTTCTCGTCATATTCCTTTGAAGGTTTCCTCTCCTAAGTTTAAACCTCGTTTTATTGGTCCGTATAGGATTTCTGAGGTTCTTAATCCTGTGTCTTTTCGTCTGACCCTTCCAGATTCTTTTTCCATACATAGCGTATTCCATAGGTCATTGTTGCGGAGATACGTGGCACCTATGGTTCCATCTGTTGATCCTCCTGCCCCGGTTTTGGTGGAGGGGGAGTTGGAGTATATTGTGGAGAAGATTTTGGATTCTCGTGTTTCAAGGCGGAAACTCCAGTATCTGGTTAAGTGGAAGGGTTATGCTCAGGAATATAATTCCTGGGTCTTTGCCTCTGATGTCCATGCTCCCGATCTTGTTCGTGCCTTTCATATGGCTCATCCTGGTCGTCCTGGGAGCTCTGGTGAGGGTTCGGTGACCCCTCCTCAAGGGGGGGGTACTGTTGTGAATTCTGTGGCAGAGCTCCCTCCTGTGGTCACAAGTGGTACTTCGGCTGGTTCTCTCTGTGAGCTTCCGTTGGTGGAGGAAAGTGGTACTGCGGCTTCTGAGTTTCCTTCCTCAGGTGATGTGGTGAAGTCGTTAGGTGCTGCTCTATTTAACTCCACCTAGTGCTTTGATCCTGGCCTCCAGTCAATGTTCTAGTATTGGACCTGTTTCCTCCTGGATCGTTCCTGTGGCCTGCTGCTCTGCATAGCTAAGTTCCTCTTTGCTATTTGTTTGCTGTTTTTTTCTGTCCAGCTTGTCAATTTGTTTTTTACTGCTTGCTGGAAGCTCTGGGACGCAGAGGGTGTACCTCCGTGCCGTTAGTTCGGTACGGAGGGTCTTTTTGCCCCCTTTGCGTGGTTTTTGTAGGGTTTTGTGTTGACCGCAAAGTTACCTTTCCTATCCTCGCTCTGTTCAGAAAGTTGGGCCTCACTTTGCTAAATCTATTTCATCTCTACATTTGTCTTTTCATCTTAACTCACAGTCATTATATGTGGGGGCTGCCTTTTCCTTTGGGGTATTTCTCTGAGGCAAGGTAGGCTTTTTTTCTATCTTCAGGCTAGCTAGTTTCTCAGGCCGTGCCGAGTTGCATAGGGAGCGTTAGGCGCAATCCACGGCTGCCTTTAGTGTGGTTGGAGAGGATTAGGGATTGCGGTCAACAGAGTTCCCACGTCTCAGAGCTCGTTCTTGTTTTTTGGGTTATTGCCAGGTCACTGTATGTGCGCTGACCTCTATGTCCATTGTGGTACTGAATTACCTTTCATAACACTTTTCATTCAACAAAATCAGGTGAGCAATTCTAAGAAAGCTCTCTTGGTTATCTAGAGGATAAGACCCTATTTTGCGCTTTGTGTCTCCATTTTTTTTTCCTATAGCAGAGTATAGGAGAAGCACGGGAGAAATCTTGGATGCGGTTGTGGGAGGAAGAGATGAGAGAGGAGTAGAGAAGGAGATCATGAGATGATCGAAGGTTGCTTACCTGGAGATCATGTCACAGATGTATGGAGGAGTCAGGCTGTGAATGGATTTGTGTGCCATGGTTATGGTTTTGAACTGCAGCCTCTGGGCAATAGGAAGCCAGTAAAAGGCCTGGCAGAGAGGAGAGGCTGGGGAGTAATGGGGAGATGGGTGAATTAGTTGGGCAGCAGAGTTTAGGATGGATTGGAGTGGTGCCAGAGTGCTAGAGGGGAGGTCAGTGAGTAGGAGGTTGCAGTAGTCGAGGCGGGAGATGATAAGGGCATGTACTAGTGTTTTTGTGGTTTCATGGTCAAGAAATGCACGGATTCGGGAAATGTTTTTGAGTTGGAATCGGCAAGAGGAGGCAAGGGCTTGGATATGTGGCTTGAAAGAGAGGGTAGAGTCAAGGATCACCCTGAGGCACCGAGCGTGCGGGAGCGGGGAAAGTGAGTAGCCATTGACATTGATGGATAGGTCGGGTGGAGGGGTAGAGTGAGGTGAGGAAAGATGATGAATTCTGTTTTGTCCATGTTCAGTTTTAGGAAACGAGCAGAAAAGAAGGATGAAATAGCAGACATTGTGGGATTTTGGTCAGTAAGGAAGTGAGGTCAGGTCCAGATAGGTAGATCTCCGTGTCATCAGCGTAGAGATGATATTGTAATCCTTGGGATTCTATGAGGTGTCCCAGGCCGAAGGTGTAGATGGAAAAGAGTAGGGGTCCTAGAACTGAGCCTTGGGGAACACCGACAGACAGGGGGTGAGATGAGGAGGTGGTGTGGGAGAGGGAGACACTGAATGATGAGATCCAGGATATGGCCAAGTCTGTGATGCCGAGAGATGAGAGAATCTGTAACAGGAGGGAGTGGTCCACAGTGTCAAATGCAGAAGACAGGTCCAGGAGGAGGACAGTGTAGTGTCACTTGCTCTTGGCAGTTAGTAGGTCATTGGTCACTTTAGTTAGGGCAGTTTCAGTTGAGTGATGTGGTCGGAAGCCAGATTGCAACCAAAGAGGGAGCAGGAGGAGAGGTGTGAGGACAGTTCAAAATGGACATGCTGTTCCTTTAGTTTTGAGGCATAAGGGAGAAGGGATATCGGGCGATAGCTGGACACAGAGGTGGTGAAGTGGTCAAGAAAGGTGGAGATGGCTAGTTCTGGGGGACTGTAGATGACAGCCAGCTGGAGGTTGGCGGGGGAGTAGATGCGGACGGAGTGCACCTTGAACGAGGGAAGAGTAGCGGAGGGTGGTAGTGGAATTGGGGTAAAGAAGCAGAAGCAGGTATCGGACAGGAGCAAGCCAACCCCTCCACCACATTTGTTGCTGGGGCGAAGGGTGTGAGAGAGGTGGAATCCACCATAGGAAAGTGCAGCTGGAGAGGCTGAGTCAGATGGGATGAGCCAGGTTTCAGTGATGCCGAGGAAGGAGAGTTTGTTATTGATACAGAGGTCATGGATAAATGACAGTTTATTGCAGACAGAGCGTGCGTTCCGTAGTGCTCCAGGTAGGGAGACCGGGGGAGAGGGGGCTGGATGAATGGGTATGAGGTTACTGTGGTTGCGAAGACATATAGAGGATCGTGGCAGGGGAATAGAAGTGAGTGTGTGGATGTGTTGAGGAGAGCCGGGATTAAGGGATATGTCGCCAGCAGTGAGGAGCAGCAGACAGAGCGTTACAAGGTGGGATCTGGATAGGTCATGATGTGGCCATGTGTGCCTGGAGAAAACGGATTGTATGTCGAGGAACAGTTCTGTGGAGGAGGTGAGGTGGCTGGGGAGGGTGGAGGAAGAAATGACTAGTTCCTTACTGGGTGGAGGGATTACAGGAGATAGGAAGAAATAAAGTAGTATGGGGGTGAATGTTAAAAGAAATCAAAACATTATAGTAGTTTTCTATTCCTTTACCTTCCAGTCAATTCCAGTCCAATTCTAATCTAATTCATAGTAATTAAAAATCTGTAATTTAAAAGATGGAATTTGAAAGATGGTCAGACACATCTGGTCAGACTCATGGCTTTGAATTTATGTGCACCTAAGGGCTCGTAGCTGAGAGGGGATGTGAACGTGTGTATAGAACATATGTTCACAGTTAAGCCAGGTCATAAAGAGGGGTGTGGTAGATTGACCACTCAGGTAAGCAAGGGAGAAGCAAGAGGAGTGAAGTACATATGGATTGAAAATAATGGGTAAGCAAAGCATTCCAGGTGGGAATTATATGCACTTCATATAGACAGATATAGCAGGAAAAGCTGAGTAGATGAGCAGCATACCAGGTGGAAATTATATGCACTTCATATAGACAGATATAGCAAGAAAAACTGAGTACACCACAGGCTCATCCTCATATTTCTGTATTTTGGAACTAAAGAAACACAGATAGAACCAAGGGTGAGAGGAAACAGAATAAAGCTGTAACCCCAAAACCAATTAGATCTGCAATATTCAGGGTCTATAGAAAGCTGGGTGGATGCCATCCCTATGGTCACTGCAATAATACTATCTACCCATCCAGCATCAGTCTGTCATGCTCAAGCGTCAAATTAGTAGAATATGGATACAGAACTGGTTAATTTTCAGAAATTATAAGGAAATACTCTTTACTCATCCACCAAGCTAACAATATTAGTTGACCCACAGGTGATAAGAGGATTTAAAAAACAATATTTAATATTAGCTTGAGTATTATCACATAGGTTCGTTCATAAGAAGGCATGGGGCTGTTATTTGCCATGGTTTTATGGGCACCATTACTTCCAAACCTCGCATATCATGAGTTTGGCAAAGGTTTTTTAGCGTCTCCACATCAAAGCTGTATGCACGCTCAGCTGTTTTGAACTTGTATGTTTAATGGGAAAGATTGGCTAAGAATAGTTCTTTGATGAACAACTGTCTAAGGTGTATGGATCTGTTCTGACTTCTGGTGTCCTGTTGTTATTGAGCAGATTCAAATCACCAAATACATAATGGTCCCTATTTTTGTACACATATAACTGTCAATATTCAGTGCGTGTTCCACTTATTGATATATTTAATAGCTGGATCCAAAGTTTATGTGGCAACAATGTATCCAACAAATATAAGATGTGTTGCATCAGAATCTCTTATTATTGCAGCTTCAGCATTTTAGGCCTGTAATTTCAAGTGATCACATCTCAGAATACTAGTACTAAGTCCTATATTATGCTACAATATATAATATAATACATAATATTATAAGTATTGTTTATTAATATAATCTTTTACATATTATCATACATAAATATAAAAAAGGAAAAAAAGGAATGATCCTTTCCAATGTAATCTCTCTATATATATTGGTAGTGTAAATAATGATAGCAATAATAATAACAAATAAACCATGTCTTGAAAAAAACTATTCATTCACATTCAGAGTTTTTGTATCCTGGGTGTGGGGCTAAATTAAAGTTACTATAAGTCCTCATTAACACGCCCATGTGCCAACATGTATAACAAAAGAATGGTACTGGTGTCATCTGTGTTTTCAATCAGTGTGTTATCAGTGTACGGTCCGTGTGTCCATTTTTACCATCAGTGTGTCATCAGTGTTTTTCACGGATGGATAAAGAAATAAATGGCAAAGCTTCTCCTATCCTTACCAAGGTTAAATACGTGCAGCATCTGGATGGCACACTGATGCCATCTGTGTACTGTATGTCTTTTCCATGGACCCATAGACTTGTGTTGGCCCTACGTCTTTTCCATGGAGCCTTAGACTTGTATTGGCCCTACGTCTTTTTCATGGACCCTTAGACTTGTATTTGCACTACGTCTTTTCCATGGACCCTTAGATTTGTATTGGCCCTTTTTTTTCTTTTCCAAAGACCCATAGACTTGTATTGGCCCTACGTTTTTTCCATGGACCCTTAGACTTGTATTGGCCCTACGTGTTTTCCATGGACCCTTAGACTTGTATTGGCCCTACGTCTTTTCCATGGACCCTTAGCCTTGTATTGACCCTACGTCTTTTCCATGGACCCATCGACTTGTATTGGCCCTACGTCTTTACCATGGACCCATAGACTTGTATTGGCCCTACGTCTTTTCCATGGACCCATAGACTTGTATTGGCCCAACGTTTTTTCCATGGACCCATAGACTTGTATTGGCCCTACGTCTTTTCAATGGACCCTTAGACTTGTATTGGCCCTATGTCTTTTCCATGGACCCATAGACTTGTATTGGCCCTATGTCTTTTCCATGGACCCCTAGACTTATATTGGCCCTATGTCTTTTCCGTGGACCCATAGACTTTTATTGGCCCTATGACTTTTCCATTGGCCCATAGATTTGTATTGGCCCTATGTTTTTTCCATGGACCTATAGACTTGTATTGGCCCAAAGTCTTTTCCATGGACCCATAGACTTGTATTGGCCCTACGTCTTTTCCATGGACCCATAGACTTGTATTGGCCCTACGTCTTTTCCGTGGAACCATAGATTTGTATTGGCCCTACGTCTTTTCCATGGACCCATAGACTTGTATTGGTCCTTTTCATCTGTGCTGCCCGAAAAAAATTGGATGTGTCTCCGTTTATTTTGCACGGACACAAGGTCCAAGAAAAAACACAGATTTGTAGATAGCCCCACAGATTAATGGATATGTGTTATGTCCGTATAAAAAATGGTATGTGCAACATGGACGTCTGAATAAAGCCTCAGATGGTGATATTTTTTCCTTATACATGTTAATGAGTTTTATAATGAGTTACTCTCTATCTTTTTTATATATATTATTTTTATTTGGATATATCAAATTGCACTTTCCTTGACCTAGTAAAGAAACTAAAGTGCCCTTTGCAAGAAGCATCCAAAAGAGTAAATTAAAGACAACAGCACCAGGGTTTTATGGCATAAATCCAAAAATGGGTTTATTGTCACCCCCATATAATGCACAATGATTTGGCTATGAGCCATGAACCTTTGTCAGGCAGCTGCATAAGAAAGGCTTCTTGTAGAACCAACACTACATGGGTGACAATAAACCAACGTTTGGATTTATATTTGAAGGCCCTGATGCTGTCAGCCCTTCTTCCTTTTTTGGATATTTATTTGGATATTTATTTGGATATGTGCAATGATATTACAACGCTTGCTCTTTCTTCTCTGCTCCTAGGGTTACAGTAATGCCCCAAAAATGAACTGCTATACTGCAAAGTTGTAATTACTTCCAAGGCTCATCTACATCTGTTAAGAATCATTTAAACTATAAAGTTCTACAAGGGTTTGTGTTCAGATGGTGAAGTGCAAAGTGCTGAGAGCAGACGGAAGCCAAATGATAATTGTAGTAAATCACAGCTATCATTCCAGAGTATTCAGCAGTGATTTCAATCTATGGCTAACATGGCTTTTTCGGCTTCCCTGATGCATTAATAATAACATTTATTTGTACTTACTGCAGACATAGTTTAAGGAATCAGATAAATAATGTAGTTTGAAAAAAGACATTTGCAAAACTAAAATCTGTCTCTTGGAAGACTTTGGAAGACTACAGAATTAAATATTAATAACGTTTGACACTAGAGCCTCACTACAAGTTTCCATAGCAGTGGAGATAACCTCATATTTACCAACTAGTAAAAAGAATCCTGGCCTGACAACTGTTCAAATGTTAGATTTTATCTAGCTAAAGAAATGGAATAGTTGTTTCATCTAAGCGTATAAGGGTATTGTTAGTAATAGTTGCCCAGAACTCATCAACTCATTAAAATACTGTAAGGATTGGTGAAAGAGGGATCAGCTAATGTACTGGTAGCAATGGTCATATTAGACATCTCTTACTGCCGTATTGAAGGATGGGGTTTTTCTCCTAAATGGTACAATGATTAATTTTCAGTCTGATTACCCATCACTAGGGTTGAGCGAAACGGGTCGTTCATTTTCAAAAGTCGCCGACTTTTGGCAAAGTCGGGTTTCATGAAACCCGATCCGACCCCTGTGCGGGGCCGGCCATGCGGTACGCGACTTTCGCGCCAAAGTCACGTTTCAATGACGCGAAAAGCGCCATTTCTCAGCCAATGAAGGTAAACGCAGAGTGTGGGCAGCGTGATGACATAGGTCCTGGTCCCCACCATCTTAGAGAAGGGCATTGCAGTGATTGGCTTGCTGTCTGCGGCGTCACAGGGGCTATAAAGGGGCGTTCCCGCCGACCGCCATCTTACTGCTGCTGATCTGAGCTTAGGGAGAGGTTGCTGCCGCTTCGTCAGAAGCAGGGATAGCGTTAGGCAGGGTCCATTAACCACCAAACCGCTTATGCTGTAGCGATTTCCACTGCCCAACACCACCTTCGGTGTGCAGGGACAGTGGAAGCTACATTTTTTTTTTTTCCCCTCAGCGCTGTAGCTCATTGGGCTGCCCTAGAAGGCTCCCTGATAGCTGCATTGCTGTGTGTACGCCGCTGTGCAAACCAACTGCTTTTTTCAAAGCAAAAATCCTCTTGTTCCTTCCTTTCTGCACAGCTATCTTTTTTGTTTGTACACACTTTTTATTTAATTTGTGCATCAGTCCACTCCTTATTGCTGCCTGCCATACCTGGCTGAGATTACTGCAGGGAGATAGTAATTGAAGGACACTCCCTGTTTTTTTTTTTTTTTTTTTTGTGGGAGATTAAGATTGACATTTCTGCTAGAGTGCCATCCCTGTGTGTGCCATCTCTCAGTCAGTGGGCCATAGAAAGCCTATTAATTTTTTTGCTTGATTTGGGTTATAAAATCTACCTGAAAAAATCACTACATCAATCAGTGGGAGAAAAATATTGGCCTCAGGGCTTGTGTGCCACTCCTGACTCCTGTGTGCATCATCACTCACTCAGTGGGCCATAGAAAGCCCATTTTTTTTTTTTTTTTTTGCTTTATTTGGGTTCTAAATTCTACCTGAAAAAAATCAATAAATCAATCAGTGGGAGATTAATATTGGCCTTTGGGCTTGTGTGCCAGTCCTAAGCGTGCCATCTCTCTCTCTCAGATAGTGGGCCATAGAAAGCCTATTTATTATTTTTTTTATTGGGTTTATAAATTTTCCCTGGAACAAAAAAAAAAAAGTGGGAGATTAATATTGGCCTCTGGGCTTGTGTGCCAGTCCTGAGCGTGCCATCTCTCTCACAAATAGTGGGCCATAGAAAGCCTATTTATTTTTTTGCTTGATTTGGGTTATAAAATCTACCTGAAAAAATCACTACATCAATCAGTGGGAGAAAAATATTGGCCTCAGGGCTTGTGTGCCACTCTTGACTCCTGTGTGTGCCATCTCTCAGTCAGTGGGCCATAGAAAGCCTATTTATTTTTTTGCTTGATTTTGGTTCTAAAATCTACCTGAAAAAATCACTACATCAATCAGTGGGAGAAAAATATTGGCCTCAGGGCTTGTGTGCCACTCCTGACTCCTGTGTGCATCATCACTCACTCAGTGGGCCATAGAAAGCCCTTTTTTTTTTTTTTTGCTTTATTTGGGTTCTAAATTCTACCTGAAAAAATCAATAAATCAATCAGTGGGAGATTAATATTGGCCTTTGGGCTTGTGTGCCAGTCCTAAGCGTGCCATCTCTCTCTCTCAGATAGTGGGCCATAGAAAGCCTATTTATTATTTTTTTTATTGGGTTTATAAATTTTCCCTGGAACAAAAAAAAAAAAAGTGGGAGAATAATATTGGCCTCTGGGCTTGTGTGCCAGTCCTGAGCGTGCCATCTCTCTCACAAATAGTGGGCCATAGAAAGCCTATTTATTTTTTTGCTTGATTTGGGTTCTAAAATGTACCTGAAAAAATCACTACATCAATCAGTGGGAGAAAAATATTGGCCTCAGGGCTTGTGTGCCACTCCTGACTCCTGTGTGCATCATCACTCACTCAGTGGGCCATAGAAAGCCCATTTTTTTTTTTTTTTTTTGCTTTATTTGGGTTCTAAATTCTACCTGAAAAAATCAATAAATCAATCAGTGGGAGATTAATATTGCCCTTTCTGCTTGTGTGCCAGTCTTGACTCCTGGGTGTGCCATCTCTCTCTCTCTCTCTCCAATTGTGGGCCATAGAAAGCCTATTATTTTTTTAGCTTGATTTGGGTTCCAAAATCTACCTGAAAAATCACTACATCAATCAGTGGGAGATAAATATTGGCCTCTGGGCTTGTGTGCCACTCCTGACTCCTGTGTGCGTCATCTCTCACTCAGTGGGCCATAGAAAGCCTTTTTTTGTTTTATTTGTTTTCTAAATTCTCCCTGAAAAAATCATTTTATTTTATTTGGTTTCTAAATTCTTCCTGAAAAAATCATTTTATTCTATTATTTTTTTTCCTAAAGTCTCCCTGAAAAAAAGAAAAAAAACAAATCAGTGGGAGATTAATATTGCCCTTTCTGCTTGTGTGCCAGTCTTGACTCCTGGGTGTGCCATCTCTCTCTCTCTCTCTCCAATTGTGGGCCATAGAAAGCCTATTATTTTTTTAGCTTGATTTGGGTTCCAAAATCTACCTGAAAAAATCACTACATCAATCAGTGGGAGATAAATATTGGCCTCTGGGCTTGTGTGCCACTCCTGACACCTGTGTGCGTCATCTCTCACTCAGTGGGCCATAGAAAGCCTTTTTTTTGTTTTATTTGTTTTCTAAATTCTCCCTGAAAAAATCATTTTATTTTATTTGGTTTCTAAATTCTTCCTGAAAAAATCATTTTATTCTATTATTTTTTTTTCCTAAAGTCTCCCTGAAAAAAAAAAAAAAACAGGGGCTATAAAGGGGCGTTCCCGCCGACCGCCATCTTACTGCTGCTGATCTGAGCTTAGGGAGAGGTTGCTGCCGCTTCGTCAGAAGCAGGGATAGCGTTAGGCAGGGTCCATTAACCACCAAACCGCTTGTGCTGTAGCGATTTCCACTGCCCAACACCACCTTCGGTGTGCAGGGACAGTGGAAGCTACATTTTTTTTTTTTCCCCTCAGCGCTGTAGCTCATTGGGCTGCCCTAGAAGGCTCCCTGATAGCTGCATTGCTGTGTGTACGCCGCTGTGCAAACCAACTGCTTTTTTCAAAGCACAAATCCTCTTGTTCCTTCCTTTCTGCACAGCTATCTTTTTTGTTTGTACACACTTTTTATTTAATTTGTGCATCAGTCCACTCCTTATTGCTGCCTGCCATACCTGGCTGAGATTACTGCAGGGAGATAGTAATTGAAGGACACTCCCTGTTTTTTTTTTTTTTTGTGGGAGATTAAGATTGACATTTCTGCTAGAGTGCCATCCCTGTGTGTGCCATCTCTCAGTCAGTGGGCCATAGAAAGCCTATTAATTTTTTTGCTTGATTTGGGTTATAAAATCTACCTGAAAAAATCACTACATCAATCAGTGGGAGAAAAATATTGGCCTCAGGGCTTGTGTGCCACTCCTGACTCCTGTGTGCATCATCACTCACTCAGTGGGCCATAGAAAGCCCATTTTTTTTTTTTTTTTGCTTTATTTGGGTTCTAAATTCTACCTGAAAAAATCAATAAATCAATCAGTGGGAGATTAATATTGGCCTTTGGGCTTGTGTGCCAGTCCTAAGCGTGCCATCTCTCTCTCTCAGATAGTGGGCCATAGAAAGCCTATTTATTATTTTTTTTATTGGGTTTATAAATTTTCCCTGGAACAAAAAAAAAAAAGTGGGAGATTAATATTGGCCTCTGGGCTTGTGTGCCAGTCCTGAGCGTGCCATCTCTCTCAGAAATAGTGGGCCATAGAAAGCCTATTTATTTTTTTGCTTGATTTGGGTTATAAAATTTACCTGAAAAAATCACTACATCAATCAGTGGGAGAAAAATATTGGCCTCAGGGCTTGTGTGCCACTCTTGACTCCTGTGTGTGCCATCTCTCAGTCAGTGGGCCATAGAAAGCCTATTTATTTTTTTGCTTGATTTTGGTTCTAAAATCTACCTGAAAAAATCACTACATCAATCAGTGGGAGAAAAATATTGGCCTCAGGGCTTGTGTGCCACTCCTGACTCCTGTGTGCATCATCACTCACTCAGTGGGCCATAGAAAGCCCTTTTTTTTTTTTTTTTGCTTTATTTGGGTTCTAAATTCTACCTGAAAAAATCAATAAATCAATCAGTGGGAGATTAATATTGGCCTTTGGGCTTGTGTGCCAGTCCTAAGCGTGCCATCTCTCTCTCTCAGATAGTGGGCCATAGAAAGCCTATTTATTATTTTTTTTATTGGGTTTATAAATTTTCCCTGGAACAAAAAAAAAAAAAGTGGGAGATTAATATTGGCCTCTGGGCTTGTGTGCCAGTCCTGAGCGTGCCATCTCTCTCACAAATAGTGGGCCATAGAAAGCCTATTTATTTTTTTGCTTGATTTGGGTTCTAAAATGTACCTGAAAAAATCACTACATCAATCAGTGGGAGAAAAATATTGGCCTCAGGGCTTGTGTGCCACTCCTGACTCCTGTGTGCATCATCACTCACTCAGTGGGCCATAGAAAGCCCATTTTTTTTTTTTTTTCTTTATTTGGGTTCTAAATTCTACCTGAAAAAATCAATAAATCAATAAGTGGGAGATTAATATTGCCCTTTCTGCTTGTGTGCCAGTCTTGACTCCTGGGTGTGCCATCTCTCTCTCTCTCTCCAATTGTGGGCCATAGAAAGCCTATTATTTTTTTAGCTTGATTTGGGTTCCAAAATCTACCTGAAAAAATCACTACATCAATCAGTGGGAGATAAATATTGGCCTCTGGGCTTGTGTGCCACTCCTGACTCCTGTGTGCGTCATCTCTCACTCAGTGGGCCATAGAAAGCCTTTTTTTGTTTTATTTGTTTTCTAAATTCTCCCTGAAAAAATCATTTTATTTTATTTGGTTTCTAAATTCTTCCTGAAAAAATCATTTTATTCTATTATTTTTTTTCCTAAAGTCTCCCTGAAAAAAAGAAAAAAAACAAATCAGTGGGAGATTAATATTGCCCTTTCTGCTTGTGTGCCAGTCTTGACTCCTGGGTGTGCCATCTCTCTCTCTCTCTCCAATTGTGGGCCATAGAAAGCCTATTATTTTTTTAGCTTGATTTGGGTTCCAAAATCTACCTGAAAAAATCACTACATCAATCAGTGGGAGATAAATATTGGCCTCTGGGCTTGTGTGCCACTCCTGACACCTGTGTGCGTCATCTCTCACTCAGTGGGCCATAGAAAGCCTTTTTTTTGTTTTATTTGTTTTCTAAATTCTCCCTGAAAAAATCATTTTATTTTATTTGGTTTCTAAATTCTTCCTGAAAAAATCATTTTATTCTATTATTTTTTTTTCCTAAAGTCTCCCTGAAAAAAACCAAAACACAGTGGGAGATTAATATTTACATTTGTGCTTCAGTGACAGTCCTGCGTGTGTGGCATCTCTCTCATTTGTTGCCACCAACAACAGAGTGTGTAACATTGTGCCTGATTTTCGTTGTGGTCTCACTCACCTGTAAAGGGGTAGCTAAATCATACTGAAGTTATAGCTCACCGTGTAATTTGTGTGACAGCAACAAATACCGTTAGTTTGTTTACGTTTTTAAAACAATGAGGAAGTCTGGTGGAAGAAGTCGTGGCCGGGGGCGTTCATTGTCAGCTGGTAATGAGGGTAGTGGTAGTGGTGGAGCATCAGCTGGTCGTGGGAAAAAAAATATTGCACCTAAGTCTGGAGCTGTGGAGCCAGGTTCGTCGTCTGGCTACACAAGGCCTCGAACGCTCCCTTTTCTGGGAGTAGGAAAACCGCTTTTAAAGCCGGAGCACCAAGAGCAAGTTTTGGCTTATCTTGCTGACTCAGCCTCTAGCTCTTTTGCCTCCTCTCGTGAAACTGGTAAATGTCAAAGCAGCGCGTCGTTAGTGGATGTTCACGGTCAGGGACAAGTCGCTTCCTTGTCCTCTTCAGCAAAAACAACAACAGAGAAGAATGCAGCAGGCGACACAACGGGTTACTCCATGGAGCTCTTTACACATACCGTCCCTGGCTTAGAAAGTGAAGCAGTTAACAGTCCATGCCCATTACAAGTTGAATCTGACATGGAGTGCACTGATGCACAGCCACAGCCAGACTACTATGCTGGTCCTTTGACTCAGACCACAACATTGCCCTCGCAGGGTAATGATCAAGAATCAGACCCTGATGAGACTATGTTGCCCCATCACGAACGCTATACCACCGACCGACATGGTGACACAGACGAAGTTGCACACGAGCTACAAGAAGAGGTAATAGATGACCCAGTTCTTGACCCCGATTGGCAGCCATTGGGGGAACAGGGTGCAGGCGGCAGCAGTTCTGAAGCGGAGGAGGAGGGGCCGCAGCAGGCATCAACATCGCAACAGGTTCCATCTGCCGGGCCCGTATCTTGCCCAAAACGCGTGGCAAAGCCAAAACCTGTTGGAGGACAGCGTGGCCATCCGGTTAAAGCTCAGTCTGCAATGCCTGAAAAGGTATCCGATGCTAGAAAGAGTGCAGTCTGGCATTTTTTTAAACAACATCCAATTGATCAGCGCAAAGTCATCTGTCAAAAATGTTCAACTACCTTAAGCAGAGGACAGAATCTGAAAAGTCTCAATACAAGTTGCATGCATAGACATTTAACCACCATGCATTTGCAAGCCTGGACTAACTACCAAACGTCCCTTAAGGTTGTAGCACCCTCGGCCAATGAAGCTAGTCAGCAACGCAACATCCCTTCCGGCTGTGTAGGGCCACCATTTTCCGCACCACCTGCAGTATCTGTGCAGGTTTCTTTGCCAGGCCAAAGCAGTCAGGGTCAGGGAATCACCAGTTTTGTAGTAGGAAACACTGCATCTAGGGCACCGGCAGCAACAATACCATCTCCCACCGTCTCTCAGTCTGCCATGTCCACCGGCACCCCCGCTAGTTCCACGATCTCCAGCTCTCCAGTCCAGCTCACCCTACATGAGACTATAGTTAGAAAAAGGAAGTACTTAGCCTCGCATCCGCGTACACAGGGTTTGAACGCCCATATAGCTAGACTAATCTCGTTAGAGATGATGCCCTACCGGTTAGTTGAAAGCGAAGCTTTCAAAGCCCTGATGGACTACGCTGTACCACGCTACGAGCTACCCAGTCGACACTTTTTTTCCAGAAAAGCCATCCCAGCCCTCCACCAGCATGTTAAAGAGCGCATCATCCATGCACTCAGGCAATCTGTGAGCACAAAGGTGCACCTGACAACAGATGCATGGACCAGTAGGCATGGCCAGGGACGTTACGTGTCCATCACGGCACACTGGGTAAATGTGGTGGATGCAGGGTCCACAGGGGACAGCAAGTTTGGGACAGTTCTGCCTAGCCCACGGTCTAGGAAACAGTTGGCTGTAGCCGTTGGCACCCCCTCCTCCTCCTCTTCATCCTCCTGCAGAGGCGAGAGCTCGTCCACAGACCGCAGTCGCACAACCACTCCATCCGCAGCTGCCACTGTTGCACACCAGGTCTCCCATTATGGGGCAGCTACTGGCAAACGTCAGCAGGCTGTATTGGCTATGAAGTGTTTGGGCGACAACAGACACACCGCGGAAGTTCTGTCCGAGTTCTTGCAGAAAGAAACGCAGTCGTGGCTGGGCACTGTAGATCTTGAGGCAGGCAAGGTAGTGAGTGATAACGGAAGGAATTTCATGGCTGCCATCTCCCTTTCCCAACTGAAACACATTCCTTGCCTGGCTCACACCTTAAACCTGGTGGTGCAGTGCTTCCTGAAAAGTTATCCGGGGTTATCCGACCTGCTCCTCAAAGTGCGTGGACTTTGCTCACATATCCGCCGTTCGCCCGTACACTCCACCCGTATGCAGACCTATCAGCGTTCTTTGAACATTCCCCGGCATCGCCTAATCATAGACGTTGCAACAAGGTGGAACTCAACACTGCACATGCTTCAGAGACTGTGCGAACAGAGGCGGGCTGTTATGTTTTTGTGGGAGGATACACTTACACAGGCAGGCAGTAGGATGGCAGACATGGAGTTGTCAGGTGTGCAGTGGTCGAAGATTCAAGACATGTGTCAAGTCCTTCAGTGTTTTGAGGAATGCACACGGCTGGTTAGTGCAGACAACGCCATAATAAGCATGAGCATCCCCCTAATGCGTCTGCTGATGCAAAGTTTGACGCACATAAAGGATCAGGCGTCTGCAGCTGAGGAAGAGGAAAGCCTTGATGACAGTCAGCCATTGTCTGGCCAGGGCAGTGTACAGGACGAGTTAGCGGGCGAAGAGGAGGAGGAGGACGAGGAGGATGATGGGGATGATTATATTTTTAATGAGGAAGCTTTTCCGGGGCCACTGGAAATTGGTGGCGCGGCAAGGCCGGGTTCTGGTTTTTGGAGGGACACAAGTGACGTGGATTTGCCTGAAACTGCCCCTCAACCAAGCACAACCGCAGATTTGAGAACTGGAACTTTGGCCCACATGGCGGATTATGCCTTACGTATCCTCAAAAGGGACACACGCATAACTAAAATGATGAACGATGACGATTACTGGTTGGCCTGCCTCCTTGATCCTCGCTATAAAGGCAAATTGCAAAATATAATGCCACATGAGAACTTGGAACTAATATTAGCATTCCCTGCACACAGCGCCCGTGATCGTTCTCACACGAGCAGCAGGGGCCAGCAGACCAGAGGAGTTAGAGGGGCAGAAATCAGAAGTGGCGTTGGCCAGAGGGGTTTTCTGACCAGGTTGTGGAGTGATTTTGCTATGACCGCAGACAGGACAGGTACTGCAGCATCAATTCAAAGTGACAGGAGACAACATTTGTCCAGTATGGTTACAAACTATTTTTCATCCCTTATCGATGTTCTCCCTCAACCGTCATTCCCATTTGATTACTGGGCATCAAAATTAGACACCTGGCCAGAATTGGCAGAATATGCACTGCAGGAGCTTGCTTGCCCGGCAGCTAGTGTCCTATCAGAAAGAGTATTCAGTGCTGCAGGTTCAATACTAACAGAAAAAAGGACTCGTCTGGCTACCCAAAATGTAGATGATCTAACCTTCATTAAAATGAACCACAACTGGATTTCGAAATCTTTTGCCCCACCTTGCCCGGCCGACACCTAGCTTTCCTATGAAAAGGTCTTGCCTGTGGACTATTCTGAATGCCTTTTCCAATCTCATAATTTTCTGCACCTGATTGTCCAGCATACGACATGTTTACACCTCACTAAATGGCCAAACTCCCCACATGGGGCCGTGGTATCGACACTTGGCGACAGCACCCGTGAGAGTGCTGTTTGTCTGAAGAGGTGGGTGTGCCCGCTTTTGGTCGACGGCACTGCCACTGGGTCCCTCCTAGTACAATAAAGTGTCTCTGGCGGTGGTGGTGCGCACCCAACGTCAGACACACCGTTGTAATATGAGGGGCCCTGGGCCTGTACCGCCGGCCACAAGACAGTTCCCCCCCCCAGCTCAAACAGTGCTCTACCACTTGCAAAATTATCTCACAGCTCCACCAATGTTTAGTCTATGCGCTGACATCCTTCAATGCCTGCCACTGACAATACCATTGTATTGACATTTTTGTTATGTTAGGCCTTCGAAGCCTGTCTGCGGTCACTCCTTCCACTATGCCTCCACTGACCACACCACTGCTGCCCGTGTACCCCTGGAACCAATTTAAAATTGCCTACAGCCAGCCCAATTTTTTTATTTTAGGCCTTCAATGCCTGTCTGCGGTCCATTCTTTCTACTACCACTACACTGACCAGGCCACTGCTGCCCGTGTACCCCTGGAACCAATTTAAAATTGCCTACAGCCATGTGTTATTATTTTAGGCCTTCGATGCCTGTCTGCGGTCACTCCTTACAATATGCCTCCACTGATCACACCACTGCTGCCCGTGTACCCCTGGAACCAATTTAAAATTGCCTACAGCCAGGCCAATTTTTTTATTCTAGGCCTTCGATGCCTGTCTGCGGTCCATTCTTTCCACTACTACTACACTGACCAGGCCACTGCTGCCCGTGTACCCCTGGAACCAATTTAAAATTGCCTACAGCCATGTGTTATTATTTTAGGCCTTCGATGCCTGTCTGCGGTCACTCCTTACAATATGCCTCCACTGACCACACCACTGCTGCCCGTGTACCCCTGGAACCAATTTAAAATTGCCTACAGCCAGCCCAATTTTTTTATTCTAGGCCTTCGATGCCTGTCTGCGGTCCATTCTTTCCACTACTACTACACTGAACTGGCCACTGCTGCCCGTGTACCCCTTGAACCAATTTAAAATTGCCTACAGCCATGTGAAATTATTTTAGGCCTTCGATGCCTGTCTGCGGTCACTCCTTACAATATGCCTCCACTGACCACACCACTGCTGTCCGTGTACCCCTGGAACCAATTTAAAATTGCCTACAGCCAGGCCAATTTTTTTATTCTAGGCCTTCGATGCCTGTCTGCGGTCCATTCTTTCCACTACTACTACACTGACCAGGCCACTGCTGCCCGTGTACCCCTGGAACCAATTTAAAATTGCCTACAGCCATGTGTTATTATTTTAGGCCTTCGATGCCTGTCTGCGGTCACTCCTTCCAATATGCCTCCACTGACCACACCACTGCTGCCCGTGTACCCCTGGAACCAATTTAAAATTGCCTACAGCCAGCCCAATTTTTTTATTCTAGGCCTTCGATGCCTGTCTGCGGTCCATTCTTTCCACTACTACTACACTGACCAGGCCACTGCTGCCCGTGTACCCCTGGAACCAATTTAAAATTGCCTACAGCCATGTGTTATTATTTTAGGCCTTCGATGCCTGTCTGCGGTCACTCCTTACAATATGCCTCCACTGACCACACCACTGCTGCCCGTGTACCCCTGGAACCAATTTAAAATTGCCTACAGCCATGTGTTATTATTTTAGGCCTTCGATGCCTGTCTGCGGTCACTCCTTCCACTACGCCTCCACTGACCACACCACTGCTGCCCGTGTACCCCTGGAACCAATTTAAAATTGCCTACAGCCAGCCCAATTTTTTTATTTTAGGCCTTCGATGCCTGTCTGCGGTCCATTCTTTCTACTACTACTACACTGACCAGGCCACTGCTGCCCGTGTACCCCTGGAACCAATTTAAAATTGCCTACAGCCATGTGTTATTATTTTAGGCCTTCGATGCCTGTCTGCGGTCACTCCTTCCACTACGCCTCCACTGACCACACCACTGCTGCCCGTGTACCCCTGGAACCAATTTAAAATTGCCTACAGCCAGCCCAATTTTTTTATTTTAGGCCTTCGATGCCTGTCTGCGGTCCATTCTTTCTACTACTACTACACTGACCAGGCCACTGCTGCCCGTGTACCCCTGGAACCAATTTAAAATTGCCTACAGCCATGTGTTATTATTTTAGGCCTTCGATGCCTGTCTGCGGTCACTCCTTCCACTACGCCTCCACTGACCACACCACTGCTGCCCGTGTACCCCTGGAACCAATTTAAAATTGCCTACAGCCAGCCCAATTTTTTTATTTTAGGCCTTCGATGCCTGTCTGCGGTCCATTCTTTCTACTACTACTACACTGACCAGGCCACTGCTGCCCGTGTACCCCTGGAACCAATTTAAAATTGCCTACAGCCATGTGTTATTATTTTAGGCCTTCGATGCCTGTCTGCGGTCACTCCTTCCACTACGCCTCCACTGACCACACCACTGCTGCCCGTGTACCCCTGGAACCAATTTAAAATTGCCTACAGCCAGCCCAATTTTTTTATTTTAGGCCTTCGATGCCTGTCTGCGGTCCATTCTTTCTACTACTACTACACTGACCAGGCCACTGCTGCCCGTGTACCCCTGGAACCAATTTAAAATTGCCTACAGCCATGTGTTATTATTTTAGGCCTTCGATGCCTGTCTGCGGTCCATTCTTTCTACTACTACTACACTGACCAGGCCACTGCTGCCCGTGTACCCCTGGAACCAATTTAAAATTGCCTACAGCCATGTGTTATTATTTTAGGCCTTCGATGCCTGTCTGCGGTCACTCCTTACAATATGCCTCCACTGACCACACCACTGCTGCCCGTGTACCCCTGGAACCAATTTAAAATTGCCTACAGCCAGCCCAATTTTTTTATTTTAGGCCTTCGATGCCTGTCTGCGGTCCGTTCTTTCTACTACTACTACACTGACCAGGCCACTGCTGCCCGTGTACCCCTGGAACCAATTTAAAATTGCCTACAGCCATGTGTTATTATTTTAGGCCTTCGATGCCTGTCTGCGGTCACTCCTTCCACTAGGCCTCCACTGACCACACCACTGCTGCCCGTGTACCCCTGGAACCAATTTAAAATTGCCTACAGCCAGCCCAATTTTTTTACTTTAGGCCTTCGATGCCTGTCTGCGGTCACTCCTTCCACTAGGCCTCCACTGACCACACCACTGCTGCCCGTGTACCCCTGGAACCAATTTAAAATTGCCTACAGCCATGTGTTATTATTTTAGGCCTTCGATGCCTGTCTGCGGTCACTCCTTCCACTAGGCCTCCACTGACCACACCACTGCTGCCCGTGTACCCCTGGAACCAACATCAGAAAATATAAAAATAAGTATTTTGCTTATAAAAAAGAAAATACTGGAGAGATATCAAATGCAGACATTTTAACATTAAAAACAAACACATACAACAAAAATCTGGTACAGTACTAAAAATGGCCACCAGCTACAATAACTTTCTCCTGCAAGTAGTTAACTGAAAGTTTTTTTCAATTTAAAACACAGATATGGCATCCACCGAGTGTTGTCCTGTCGCGTCTTCTTTATATTATTGCCAAGAAGATGCAAAACAATGAAAATAATAAAATCATTATTTACCAAAAAAATAGAGTAAGTCAAAACCACATTGCAAATAAACATTCATTACAAATAAAGAAGCAGGGCGCGTCCGAGGGTGAGTATATACCTAATAAGAATATAATCACCCTCGGACGCGCCCTGCTTCTTTCCGACAGCCTTCCTTCCTAAGAATCAGCCCTTCCATGGTGTAGAGAGAGGGTTTGTTACACTCCAAGGTGTTCCCCAGGTTGCCTTTCCTGAGCTTCGATCTTCATGCTCTCGTTTAGTAGTTGTCGGAAAGTAGGCTGCATTAGGCCTACAAATTGGGTATGGGGTGGAGAGAGATGGTGTGTTACACTCCAAGGTGTTCCCCAGGTTTCCTTGCCATTGCTTCGGTTTTCCGACTCTCGTTTAGTAGTTGTAGAAAACTACACTGCATTAGGCCTAAAAAATGGGTATCGGGTGGAGAGAGATGGTGTGTTACACTCCAAGGTGTTCCCCAGGTTGCCTTTCCTGAGCTTCGATCTTCCGGCTCTCGTTTAGTAGTTCTTGGAAACTACACTGCATTAGGCCTACAAATTGGGTATGGGGTGTAGAGAGATGGTGTGTTCCACTCCAAGGTGTTCTCCAGGTTGCCTTTCCTGAGCTTCGATCTTTCGGCTCTCGTTTAGTAGTTCTTGGAAACTACACTGCATTAGGCCTACAAATTGGGTATGGGGTGTAGAGAGATGGTGTGTTCCACTCCAAGGTGTTCTCCAGGTTGCCTTTCCTGAACTTCTATCTTCAGGCTCTCATTAAATTGTGGTTAAACGGAACAACTGCATTTGGCGTACTAGTTGGTTTGGGGCCTACTATCGGTGTCTGCCACTCCTTGCTGTTCTCCTGGTTTCCTGTCCTGAAATTCCGTTTTCAGGCGCTCGTTAAGTAGTTGTTAATGTTAGACTGCATTTGGCCTATTAGTTGGGTTGGGGCCTACTATCGGTGTCTGCCACTCCTTGCTGTTCTCCTCCACTGAACAAAGCTGTGCCGCCTGTTTACTACGGTTGCCAATTTTGAACTGCATTTCGACTACTTACTGATTTGGGCCTACTCTCTGTGTCAGCCTCTCATTCCAGTTGTCCTCCACTGCAATGCCCCCTGGTTATTCCTGTGTTACCAATTTTGAACTGCATTTAGCCAACTTTGTTCTTTGGGCCTATATCTGTGTTTCCTCCTCATCCTGCCCATTGCCCTGCCAGTGATAGATGAGTCTGCTGGTACATTGACCCATAACGCAACATTCCCCGTGCACGCTACACAACAACATTGTGACCCTGCTGAAAGTCAGGTTGCTCTTCCCGCATACCATACCACCTTACACGGGGACAAAGAGGAAGGTGCAGATGAAAGTGCAGGTTCCTTCATCAGGTGGGGGGAGGAATACTAGTTGGCGACGTCACTGGCACAGGGCCTCTCATAGTACGCAAAAGTGTTGCTGCCGGTGGGAGGCGCCCCCGCCGTGCAAACACACCGCTGTACTTTGAGGGGCCCTGTGCCAGTGCCAATGCCAACGAGTGGGCCCCCCCTGCTTGCTCAGGATCACAGCACTTGCAAAGTTGAAATACTTACCTCTCCCTGCTCCACTGCCGTGACGTGGTCCAGATTTCCTGGGCCCACTAATTACTTGAACCAGCCCTACCCACCACAACTTTAGCCAAATGACCCCCAATTTCAAATGCCTTCCAATTATTATAAGGTAAATTACGCTTGACAAGCTTCATTAAGAAGAATGGATGGTTTTGACATTAAAATGGGCACTCTAGGTGTTTTCCTGGCCCCCACTCACTGCCGACTATGCTGCCCCATTGACTTGCATTGGGTTTCGTGTTTCGGTCGATCACGACTTTACGTCATAATCGGCCGATTTCACTCGACCCGACTTTTGAGATAGTCGGGTTTCGCGAAACCCGGCTCGACTCTAAGGCTATATTCACACTTTGCGGATTTTGCTGCGGATCCGCAGCGGATTTGACCGCTGCGGATCCGCAGCAGTTTCCCATGAGTTTACATTACAATGTAAACCTATGGGAAACAAAAAACGCTGTGCACATGCTGCAGAAAAATCCGCGCGGAAACGCTGCGGATTACATTCCGCAGCATGTCACTTCTTTTCTGCGGATTTTCACCTGCTCCAATAGAAAACTGCAGTTGAAAATCCGCAGAAGAAAACGCCGTAAAAACCGCGATAAATCCGCAGTAAAAACCGCGATGGGTTTTCACTGCGGATTTTGCAATTCTACTGCGGAAAAATCCGCAGTGGAATCTGCAAAGTGTGCACATAGCCTTAAAAGGTCAAGGTCGCTCAACTCTACCCATCACTTTATAAGAACAGGACTTCACGAGCAGAATGGTAGCAGAATATGAATTATTGCATAAAAATAGGAAGTATTATTTTATATACTATGTATTCTTTCATAGCCCATTTATTTTTATTATGTTAATACATCTAGATTAAAAAATGGTCTTGATTAACACCTTCATGACCTTGTGATTTTCCATTTTAGTTTTTTGCCCCCCCTCCTTGCCGGAGCCATAAGTATTTAATTTTTCAATATGGCCATGTGAGAGCTTGTTTTTTGTGGGACAAGTTGTACTTTTGAAAGACACCACAATTGCTAAAAAAAAAGTGCAATTCCACAATAGCTTTTTTATTTTATTTACCAAGTTCGTTAAATGCTAGATCTGACTAGCCACTATGATTCCCCCGGTCATTAGGAGTTTGCAGATACCAAACATGTATAGGTTCTTTTTCATTTAAGTGGTGAAAAAAAAATTCAAAGTTTGTATAAAAAAAAGGCACCATTTTCTGTGACCTGTAGGGTCTCCAGTTTTTGGGATATATTTTTGCGCACTGAGCTGAAGTTTTAATTGATACCATTTCGGGGTAGATATAATGTTTAGATCACCTGTTATTGCAATGTTGCAGCAACTGAAAAACTGTAATACTGGTATTTCTACTTTTTTTGTGATGCCGTTTAACAATCAGAATTATTTTGCTAGATCAGGTGCTACACATAGCAGGGCTTGATCCCTGCTTTGTGTAGCAGAAAACATAATCTCCCATGCATGCCAGCCATGGGCCTGCATTCATAGGAGATCTGCATTGACAAGCACTGGGGTCTTCCGTAGACCCCTGCCTGTCATGAAAACCTAACGGCGCCCCTCAATCATGTAACAGGGGTACCAATGGGTGGATCTTATGATGAGCTGCCACCAGGAGTTAAACACCATTGTCAGAGATTGACAAGGGAATTTAACTTGTTAGCAACCGCAGGTGGATCACAATTCCACCCGCAACTCTTAGAGGCACATGACAGCTCATCAAATCAGCTGTCATGTGACGGGGAAGATACGGAGTCAGTGTCTGAGCCGGCATCAAAAGGGCAATTCATTATCTATTATGTACCTATAGGTCATGAAGGGGTTAAACTTTTGTTTTAATATTGCCTTCATAGTTTCTGAGCAGATGTTTGCATCTCCATGGTAACAGACAACGAATAAACCCTGTGTAGTCTGAGCCTACATTTTTTTAATGTTCTACTTTAACCCGTTCACGACCATTAACGTATCCATACGTCCAGGTCGGTAAATACTTTCCGACCGTAGACATATGGATATGTTACGGCGATTTTGCGCGATCGCCAGCGCGTGATCAGCTGATTTCACAACTGACATCCCGCACTCACTGGCCGTAATTGCAGCATTTAGAAGGCAGGAAGAGGGAGAGGACCCCCTCTGCCTTCCTATTCATGCCCAAGTGAGGTCATCGCAGGGGCCTGATCGTTGCCATTGTAACTGGGTCACTAGGCTCTAGCAAGTCAGTTAGATAATGCACAGTGAAGGATCTAACTAATGTGTCTGCAGCAGGCTCCTGCATTGCTTGCTTTTTTAACTGCAATCGGAGTGCTGAAAGAGAAATGCCATAGTGGGACTGAGCAAAAAAGTGCAAGAAAATATTGTAAAAATATATATATTTTAAAATCACAAGATAAAAAAGTATATATATATATTGTACTCATAAATAAATATTTCTATGAAAAAAAACAAAAAAAGTACACATATTTGGTATTGCCTAATCTGGAAAGACTCACCCTATAAAAATGTCACACTAGTTAAGCACTTCAGAGAGCACTGTAAAAACAAAATAGAGTAAAAAAATAAAGCTTTATCATCATACTGCCGAAAAAAAGTGGAATAAAACACAATCAAAAAGACAAATATAAGTAAAAATGGTATCACTCAAAACATTATCATGTCCCACAAAAAAAATCAAACAGCTACATCAGCGGAAGAATACTAAAGTTATAGCTCTCAGAATAAAACGATGCAAACAATTTTTTTTTATATGAAATAGTTTTTATTGTGTAAAAGTGCCAAAACTTAAAAAAATATATAAATGTGGTATCGCTGCAATCGTGCTGATTTATTCAAAAAATAAAGCTTCTTTATCAATTTTAACACAGGCGGAAGGGCATATAAAGCACTCCCAAAACACAATTCCTGACTTGCTGTTTCTGATCATGCTGCCTCCCAAAAACAGGGATAGAAAGCGATAAAAACATGTCATGTGACCAAAAATGGTACCAATAAAAATGTCAACTCGTCCTGCAAGAACTAAGCTCTCATATGACCCTGTCTGCCAAAATATGGAATTATAGATAACTAAATATGGCGATGCAAAAACTAGTTTTTGAAGGAAAAAAAGAGCATATTATAGTGTTTGACAGCAGCCAAACATAAAAATTATATAAATCTGGTATCGCTGTAATCACACCAACGTGAAGAATAAAGTCGTGTTATCACTTATACCACATCAGGAACAGCGTAAAAAATAAATAAAACTAATTCTTCATTTGATTTGTTCATTCTGCCTCCCAAAGATCGCAGTAAGGCTTGGCTCACATTTATCCTTTGCTCTGCGCTGAGTGCTTATAAAGGAGTTTCCGTGTAAATCTCTGAAATATGTGATTCAGACAGGATCCCCGATGGAGATTCCCTATAATGAGGCAGATGCAGGCACTGTGTCCAGGGCCGGCGTCAGCACCCGGTGCACCCGGGCAAGTGCCAGGGCCCTGGCGAGACTGGAGGGCCCATAACGGTAAGACACTGATGCGCATCATGCGCTCCTGGGGCCCCCGAAACTGGACTACCTCCCTCCCTGTGCTAGTGTGTTTGACTGTCACTACATAGTCAACTCCCAGCCTGGACTTGGAGGCGGAACTAGAGCTGACATCCCCGGCAGCAGGAGGCGCGGCACACAGAGCTCTGGGAGTCGGGACTGACGCTGCGCAGCTGCAATAATACCATGGGGATACGAAGATTCACTTCCGTGCCGGCGGTCGTCACTTCCGGGTGAGAGTGAGGATGAGCTCACACACAGATCGTCGCGACACGGCAAGTCCGGGTCCACCGTCCAAGTCCAGTGCGGCAGTGAGTAGCAGTCAGTGCATGTGACGGGTGCACCCTGTGTCCACACCGGTCAGGGGCGACGGCGATGGAGATGGTGTGACTTATGAGTGACGACTGTGACGTGACAGTAAAGGTGAAGCAGTGAGCCTTCCTGCCTGGTCCGACCCAAAGCATTGCGGATGGATGCAGCCTGCCTGGGACTTATAGTCCGATGCAAAACAGACCTACAGTATGGCATCTGAGTGATGCTGGGACTGTAGACTATATACAACATGGCTGGCTATGCAATATACTATGTGGGCTGCCTGTGTTATATACTATGTGGGCTGTGCTATACTACATCACGGGGCTGTGTTATATACTACGGGGCTGTGTTACATACTATGTGGCTGTCACAGCCATGTAGTATATAACACAGCCAGGCTGTGTTATATACTGCGTGGGCTGTGTTATATACTGCATGGGCTGTGTTATATACTGCGTGGGCTGTGTTATATTCTACGTGGGCTGTGTTATATACTACGTGGGCGTGCTCTATACTACGTGGGCTATGCTATATACTACGTGGGCTGTGCTATATACTACGTGGGCTGTGCTATATACTATGTGGGCTATGCTATATACTACGTGGGCTGTGCTATATAGTACGTGAGCTATGCTATATACTACGTGGGCTGTGCTATATACTACGTGGGCTGTGCTATATACGATGTGGGCTGTGCTATATTTCTCTGCTGTATCTATGCATCATGAATCGTGGTATGTGTTAAAGAGGGGGGCCCACTGAGACTCTTTCTCCCGGGGCCCTCAAAAACCTGGAGCTGGCCCTGACTGTGTCCATCTTTTTAGGCATGCATTGAAAAGAAGGACACTTCTGAACAGAGGCCAAACAGAGTCCAGAGTAACTCTGCTACCTCATTATAGTGAATGGATGCTTTGGGTTTTTCATATGAATCACGTCATTCGGATATTTAGATGGAAACCCAGAAATAAGTGCTCAGCGTAGGGCGCCGGATAACTGTGATCCCAAATTGTTTTGTAAAATGTTCCCAATAAAAGCTTCAACACAGTTCACAAAAAACCAAGTCCCCGCTAAAGTCCGTTATCCGTCAATGGAAATATTGGGGACTTCCACGTTACTGGTAGCATAAATGCTCTGGAAAAGCGCTACGACTCCTCGCCCCCCAAAATAAATTCAGTAAATTCTGTGCGCCCAAATCCAAATGCCCCTTCTCTTCTGAGCCCCAATGTGCCTAAACAACATTTAGCATCCACATGTTTGGCACTTCTGTACCGATGAGGGCCTGCCTAATTTATGGGCGAGTGTCTCCAGAAGCATGAGTTGGGAACTACGATATACTGGGCACTACAACGTACTGGGCGATAAAATGTACTGTGGACTACAATGTACTGAGGACTACAACGTACTAGGGACTACAAGGGCAGTTTGCAATTTTCACTCAGCAACATCGACTGCTGCTTGTTTCTGGAAAACAGCCATGGAGTCAAACTCATCACTACACCTGCACATAAATTCCCAAAGGGGTATAATTTCCAAAATAGGGTCACATTGATTCTGCAGTTCTAGCACTTAGGGGCTCTGTATATGCAGTCTGCAAACTATTCTAGGAAAATCTGCGGTCCAGGCAGCAAATAGCGCTCCAGGTAGCAAATAGCGTTCTGTCCCTCCTGTGTCTTGCCGTATGGCTAACCAGTACTGTACAGCCACATATGTGGTATTTCCGTGTTCAGCAGAAATTGTAGGACAAAATTTGATGTCATTTTTACCCACTTGGGAAAATGTAAAATCTGGGACTAAAACTAAATTTTCGTGGTAAAAATGTAATTATTTTTTCTTCAATGCCCAATGGTATAACATTCTGTTTAGCACATGTATTGTCAATATAATTATTGCACCCCTAGATTAATTCAATGAGGTGTGTAGTTTGTAAAATGAGGTCACGTATGGGGCACATATGGGGGGTTTCTGCTGTTCTGGCACGCAGTGTTCTATGAGTTTCTTTATTTTCTCAGATGGTAAAGATGCCCAATCTTCTTGGCAGAAAACCTCCAGTTCCTGTAAATTCCTGGGCTGTCTAGCATGAACTGTGCGCTTGAGATCTCCAAAGAGTGGCCCAATAATATTTGAGATCAGGAGGCTGAGATGGCCACTCCAGAACCTTCACTTTGTTCTGCTGTAGGCAATGACAGGTCGGCTTGGCCTTGTGTTTAGTATTGTTGTCATGTTGGAACGTCCAAGTACGTCCCATGCGCAACTTCCGGGCTGATGAGTGCAAATTTGCCTCCAGTATTTGCTGATTACATGCTGCATTCATCTTTCCTTCAACTTTGGCCAAGTTTGTCACTCACACATCCCAAAAACATCAGTGACCCACTTCCATGCTTTATAGTAGGAATGGTATTCCTTTCATCATAGGCCTTGTTGACCTCTCTCCAAATGTAATGTTTATGGTTGTGGCCCAAAAGTTCAATTTTGGTCTCATCACTCCAAATTATCTTGTTCCCGAAGTTTTGAGGCTTGTCTATGTGCTGTTTTGCATATTGTAGGCGAGATATTTTGTGACATTTGCGCAGTAATGGCTTTCTTCTAGAGACTCGATCATGCAGCCTATTTTTCTTCAAGTGCCTCCTTATTGGGCATCTTGAAACAGCGACACCGTTAATTTTCAGAGTCCTATATTTCAGCTGATATTATTTGTGGGTTTTTCTTTGCATCCAGAACAATGTTCCTGGCAGTTGTGGATGACATTTTTGTTGGTCTACCTGACTGTAGTTTTGTTTTTACAGAGCCCCTGATTTTCCATTTGTTAATCACATTTTGAATGCTGCTGACTGGCAGTATCAATTCCTTG
Organism: Ranitomeya imitator; assembly: GCF_032444005.1. Lineage (NCBI taxonomy): Eukaryota > Metazoa > Chordata > Amphibia > Anura > Dendrobatidae > Ranitomeya > Ranitomeya imitator. The sequence goes on from NC_091287.1 coordinate 121,575,407, forward strand.
GATATCTTTTTGTATCCCTTTCTTGTTTTATACAGTTCAACTACCTTTTCCCGTAGATCCGTTGACAATTCTTTTGCTCTCCCCATGACTCACAATCTAGAAACATCAGTAGCTGGATGAAAGATGCAAGAGTCTGTCTGGATCCCAGAAACTCATTCACCTTTTATGCACACACACACTCATTACAAGCAAACAGGTCACAGGTGAGGATATTACCTGTAGTAGCCCTTCAAACCCATTTGTGTCAACTTCTGTGCATGTTATCAGGCCATAATCACCAGGGTATGCAAACTTTGGATCAGAGTCATTTGGATGTTTTGGATTGTCATTATGATTTAAAAAGAGAAAACACAGCAGTTTGACAATAGATGGCTTCACCCAACCACTAACCATGAGTGGAGAAAATGTTTTGGTGTTTTTCTTTCATATTCTCTGAAAAAAGGCCAAGGAAGCAAACATTCTGCTGTGGTATGTATTCTTTTGAGCACAACTGTATGGGGTATCTGAGTACTCGGGAGAAATTGCACAACAAACTTCACAGTCCATTTTCTCTTGCTAGCCTTCTGAAAATGAAAAAAAAAAGTGATTTTTTTCACAGATCAACATTGTAAAATTCTATTAAGCATATGTGTGGTTAAGGTGCTCACCACAGATCTAGATAAATTTCTTGAGGGGTCTAGTTTACAAAATGGGGTCACTTGTGGAGAGTTTCCACTGTTTAGGCACTTCAGGGGCTTTCCAAACGTGACATGACACCTGCAGAACATTTTGGGTTTCATTTTCTTCTGTTACCCTTGTGAATATAAAAAAATTGGGATTAAAATAATATTTTTGTGGGAAAAATTTGATTTTTTTAAATTTTCACAGCTCAACGTTATAAACTTTTGTGAATCACCTGGGGGTTCAAGGTCCTAACCACACATTTAGATACATTTGTTAAAGGATCTAGTTTCCACTGTATAGGCACAGCAGAGTCTCACCAAATGCAACATCACCAACGCTAATGATTCTAGACAATTTTGCATTCAAAAAGTCAAAAGGTTCTCCTTCCCATCCGAGCCCCATCGTGCACCCAAATAGTAGTTTCCCCCCACATATGGAGTATCAGTGTACTCAGTAGAAATTGCACAACACATTGTATGGTGCAACTTCTCCTGTTACCCTTGTAAAAGTAAAAAAAATTGGGTCTTAAGGAAAAGTTTTGTGAAAAAAAAGTTCAATGTTCATTTTTCCTTCCTGTGAAGTACCTGAAGGGTTAATAAACTTCTTGAATATTGTTTTGAGCAAAAAAAATTGGGGCTAATATAACATCTATGAGGAAAAATGTGATTTTTTTTTCATTGTCGTGGATTAAAGTTATAAACAATTGTGAAGCATCGGGGGTTTAAGGTGCTTACCACACATCAATATATGTTTGTTTAAAGGTGTAGTTTCCAAAATGGGCTTACTTGTTGGAGATTTCCACTGTTTAGGCACATCAGGGGCTCTCCAAACGTGACATGGCGACAGACTAGTTTCCAGACAATTTTGCATTCAAGAAGTCAAACAGTACTCCTTCCCTTTCGAGCCCTGCCGTGTGCCCAAACAGTACTGTATCCCCCATATATTAGGTATTGATGTTGTCAGGATAAATTGCACAAGTTTAGGGGTCCATTTTCTTATGTTACCCTTGTGAAAATAAAGAAATGTGGGTCTAATGTAAATTTTGTGAAAAAAGTAAAAAAAAATTAAAAGTTCTAAAATTGCAAAACTTTCAAATTTTGCACCAAATTTCTGATTTTTTCTCACAATTAAATGCAAGTCATATCAAACAAATTTTACCACTATCACTAAGTACAATATGTCATGAAAAAACAATTTCAGAATTATAGGAATCCATTGAAGCGTTCCAGAGCTATTACCTCATAGGGTGACACTGGTCAGCATTGCAAAATTTGGCCTGGTCATGAAGGTAAACACAGGCTTGGGGGATAAAGGAGTGAATCCAACCCACCAAACACATAATAGCATTAAGATAAGATTAGATGGAAATGTAGGTGACCACAGGATTACACGGCAAAGATCTTTATTGTCTTTTACGATGGAGACACCTATTTCTGCATAGGAACTGTTAAATCAAAGCGATGAGATATTTTTAATCAATAATACTTGCAAAGTGGCCTAATTTTTCATCTCAGTTTCACTGTGACTATAAAAAGAAATTTGCCTCCAAAGGGGGGCCTGATCTTTAAAGGGAACCTTTCAGCAGGATTGTACATAGACACACAGTGTCAGGTCGGCGCTAGGGTTGAGCGACTTTTAGTTTTTTAGGGTCGAGTCGAGTTTCACGAAACCAGACTTTCTCAAAAGTCGGGTCGAGTGAAATCGGCCGATCCTATTGAAAAGTCGGGGTCGGGGATCAGCCGAAATTCAAAACCCAATGAAAGTTTATGGGTTTTTTTTTTTATATTTCCTTCAGGGCGATATAGCAGAAAAGCCGGTAATTCAATTACCGGCTTTTCATTTCTCCTGCCAAAACCCGACATGATATGAGACATGGTTTACATACAGTAAACCATGTCATATCCCCATTTTTTTTGCATATTCCACACTACTAATGTTAGTAGTGTGCATATGCAAAATTTCGGTGCTCTAGCTCTTAAATGTAAGGGTTAAATCGCGGAAAAAATTGGCGTGGGCTCCCGCACAATTTTCTCCGCCAGAGTAGTAAAGCCAGTGACTGACGGCAGATATTTATAGCCTGGAGAGGGTCCACGGTTATTGGCCCCCCCCATGGCTAAAAACATCTGCCCCCAGCCACCCCAGAAAAGGCACATCTGTAAGATGCGCCTATTCTGGCACTTGGCCACTCTCTTCCCATTCCTGTGTAACGGTGGGATATGGGGTAATGAAGGGTTAATGCCACCTTGCTATTGTAAGGTGACATTAAGCCAGATTAATAATGGAGAGGCGTCAATTATGACACCTATCCATTATTAATCCAATTGTATGAAAGAGTTAAAAAAACACAAACACATTATTAAAAAGTATTTTAATGAAATAAACACACCGTTTGTTTTAATATTTTATTGTACGCTCAATCCACTGGCTGAAGACCCTCGTTCTGTAACAAATAAAAAATAATAAACAAACAATATACATACCTTCCGTAGATCTCTAACGTCCCACATTGTAAATCCATCTGAAGGGGTTAAAATATTTTACAGCCAGGAGCTCTGCTAATGCAGCGCTGCTCGTGGCTGTAAACCTCAGCTATTGAAGGTAATGTAGGTCAATGACCTGTAGTTACCTTCATTCGCGGTGATGCGCCCCCTGCTGGATGTCCCTGGAGCATGGGAAAAGTTTGCAGGCTCGAGGTCATATGAGGACATCCAGCAGGGGGCGCATCACCGCGAATGAAGGTAACTATAGGTAAACCATGTCTCATATCATGTCAGGTTTTGGCAGGAGAAATGAAAAGCCGGTAATTGAATTACCGGCTTTTCTGCTATATCGTGCTGAAGTTAATATAAATATATATATATATATGCAAAAAGGAAAAAAAAAAGAGCATGAACCGCACATCCCAAAATCATACGTTGATCTAAAGCCGCTAGGCAAAAATTTATATACTGAACAAGAGGTTTTCAGTTTAACATTCTGATCAGACTGTATGAAGCCCACTGCCACTTCACGGCAAACCTCATAGTGGGTCCTATCGCCCTAACGGAGCAGAGCCGTGCGGCGACCACCGCCACAGCGGCCACGCACCAGCAGGGCGGACGGCCTGTTGCCCCACAGCACCCATGCTGCGAGACTGAGCCCCCATGACTCCAGACCGCGCCGCCCCACCAGCACAAAGCCACAGCAACAATGGTCGCCACACAGCACCAAAATGAAAGGAGCATTGAAACTCACCTTCCTCCAGATCTTCAGTGAGAGCCAAAATGGGCTAGACCCCTTACTTTGCAGTCTCCTGCTAATTAAAATCACCTGTGCCAAATGGGAGGAGTGCTGGTCCAAGAAGAAGACTAGAACATGCTTTGCAAAAAGGAAAAAAAAGAGCATGAACCGCACATCCCAAAATCATACGTTGATCTAAAGCCGCTAGGCAAAAAGTTATATACTGAACATGAGGTTTTCAGTTTAACATTCTGATCAGACTGTATGAAGCCCACTGCCACTTCACGGCAAACCTCATAGTGGGTCCTATCGCCCTAACGGAGCGGAGCCGTGCTGGTGTGTGGCCGCTGTGGCGGTGGTTGCCGCACGGCTCCGCTCCGTTAGGGCGATAGGACCCACTACGAGGTTTGCCGTGAAGTGGCAGTGGGCTTCATACAGTCTGATCAGAATGTTAAACTGAAAACCTCATGTTCAGTATATAAATTTTTGCCTAGCGGCTTTAGATCAAAGTATGAATTTGGGATGTGCGGTTCATGCTCTTTTTTTTCCTTTTTGCTAAGCATGTTCTTGTCTCTTTCTTGGACCAGCACTCCTCCCATTTGGCACAGGTGATTTTAATTAGCAGGAGACTGCAAAGTATGGGGTCTAGCCCATTTTGGCTCTCACTGAAGAGCTGGAGGAAGGTGAGTTTCAATGCTCCTTTCATTTTGGTGCTGGTGCTGTGTGGCGGCCATTGTTGCTGTGGCTTTGTGCTGGTGGGGCGGCGCGGTCTGGAGTCATGGGGGCTCAGTCTCGCAGCATGGGTGCTGTGGGGCAACAGGCCGTCCGCCCTGCTGGTGCGTAACCGCTGTGGCGGTGGTTGCCGCACGGCTCCGCTCCGTTAGGGCGATAGGACCCACTACGAGGTTTGCCGTGAAGTGGCAGTGGGCTTCATACAGTCTGATCAGAATGTTAAACTGAAAACCTCATGTTCAGTATATAAATTTTTGCCTAGCGGCTTTAGATCAAAGTATGAATTTGGGATGTGCGGTTCATGCTCTTTTTTTTCCTTTTTGCAAAGCATGTTCTTGTCTCTTTCTTGGACCAGCACTCCTCCCATTTGGCACAGGTGATTTTAATTAGCAGGAGACTGCAAAGTATGGGGTCTAGCCCATTTTGGCTCTCACTGAAGAGCTGGAGGAAGGTGAGTTTCAATGCTCCTTTCATTTTGGTGCTGGTGCTGTGTGGCGGCCATTGTTGCTGTGGCTTTGTGCTGGTGGGTCGGCGCGGTCTGGAGTCATGGGGGCTCAGTCTCGCAGCATGGGTGCTGTGGGGCAACAGGCCGTCCGCCCTGCTGGTGCGTGGCCGCTGTGGCGGTGGTTGCCGCACGGCTCCGCTCCGTTAGGGCGATAGGACCCACTACGAGGTTTGCCGTGAAGTGGCAGTGGGCTTCATACAGTCTGATCAGAATGTTAAACTGAAAACCTCATGTTCAGTATATAAATTTTTGCCTAGCGGCTTTAGATCAAAGCATGAATTTGGGATGTGCGGTTCATGCTCTTTTTTTTCCTTTTTGCAAAATATATATATATATGTGTCTAAATGACATATATATATACATATATATATATATATATACATATATATATATATATATATATATATACCGTATATATATAACGAAACCTGACTTTTCAGTAGAGATCGCCGACCGCCGACCCGATCCCAGAGTGGAATCAGGTCGGGTTTTGAAAAGTGCCGATCTGTTTCACTCAACTCTAGTCGGCGCTGTTATACTGAATAAAATGATACCTTGGTTGATGAAATCCATCTTGTGGCTGTTTCTTAATCTTTATTTTCAGTTTTGTGTTAATGAGATTCTTGTGCCCTAAGGTGGGGTTCATGTACAGTGGGGCAAAAAAGTATTTAGTCAGTCAGCAATAGTGCAAGTTCCACCACTTAAAAAGATGAGAGGCGTCTGTAATTTACATCATAGGTAGACCTCAACTATGGGAGGCAAACTGAGAAAAAAAAATCCAGAAAATCACATTGTCTGTTTTTTTAACAATTTATTTACGTTGTTATAATCACTGGATGGGACACATTATACCAGGATGGGGGGCATGTACCAGGATGGGACCCATTGTACCAGGATGGGACACATTATACCAGGATGGGAGACATTATACCAGGATGGGAGACATTATACCAGGATGGGGGACATTATACCAGGATGGGAGACATTATACCAGGATGGGGGACATTATACCAGGATGGGGGACATTATACCAGGATGGGGCACATTTTAGCAGGATGGGGGACATATATACGAAGATGTGGCACATTATACCAGGATGGGGGACATATAGATGAGGATGGAGCACATATATACCTGGAAGTGCCACATTATATCAAGATGGGGCACATTATACCAGGATGGGGGACATATATACGAGAATCGGGGACATTTATACCAGGATGGGGGACATGTAAACCAGGATAGGGGACATGTATGCAAGAATGGGGGACATGTAAACCTGAATTGGGAACATATATAAAAGGAAGAGGCACATTTTACCAGGATGGGGGACATTATACCAGGATGGTGCACATTTTAGCAGGATGGGGACATATATACGAAGATGTGGCACATTATACCAGGATGGGGGACATATAGATGAGGATGGGGCACATATATACCTGGAAGTGGCACATTATACCAAGATGGGGCACATTATACCAGGATGGGGGACATATATACGAGAATCGGGGACATTTATACCAGGATGGGGGACATGTAAACCAGGATAGGGGACATGTATGCAAGAATGGGGGACATGTAAACCAGAATTGGGAACATATATAAAAGGAAGAGGCACATTTTACCAGGATGGGGGACATTATACCAGGATGGGGCACATTTTAGCAGGATGGGGGACATATATACAAAGATGTGGCACATTATACCAGGATGGGGGACATATAGATGAGGATGGAGCACATATATACCTCAAAGTGGCACACTATATCTAGATGGGGCACATTATACCAGGATGGGAGACATTATATCAGGATGGGGGACATTATACCAGAATGCGGGACATATATACCAGGATGAGACACATATATACCTAACCTGGATAGGGCACATTATACCAGGATGGGGCACATATATCAGAAAAGAAGCTTTTCCATATTCCATTAGCAGTCATTTCAGTTTATATCTAACAAGAGAGGACGGTATGTAATAAAGAACAGTGGCACATATATATCTGGATAGGGCACATTATACCAAGATGGGGCAATTGCTCCAGGATGGGGCACATATATGCTTGGATGGGGCACATACATACCTGGAAGGGGCACATGTATACCTGGATGGGGCACATTATACCAGGATGTGGCACATTATACCAGGGTTGGGGACATTATACCAGGGTGGGGGACATATATTCTAGGATCGGGGACATTTGTACCAGGATGGGGGACCTGTAAACCAGTATAGGGGACATGTATGCAAGGATGGGGGACATGTAAACCAGAATGGGGAACATATATAAAAGGAAGAGGCACATTATACCAGGATAGGGGACATTATAACAGGATGGGGTACATATATACCAGGATGAAACACATATATACCTGGATGGGGCACATTATATCAGAAAATAAGCTTTCCCATATTCCATTACGCAGTCAGTTCATTTTATATCTAACAAGAGAGGACGGTATGTAATAAAAAACAGTGCACTATAAATAGCAAAAATAGTGAGAATCCGATATGTAAGGTATCGTGCTGTACATAACAAGAGATAAGACTATGCAACAATGGGCCTCAATATACATAATGAGAAGAGACTATATTTATAGCTTGGTTGCTATAAAAGGAGGGGGGCCCAAACACATTTCTTGCACAGGGGCGCAAAACTGTTAGTGTGTGCCACTGTGTATAAATATATGTATATATATATATATATATATATATACACTGCTTTCTAATGTCTCACAAACCCTCTAAAGCTTTAATTGTGTATGCCGGCAAGCAGTGGAGAATTTTATGTCTTGCAGCCCAACAATCTAATTATCAGAATTGCTTCTGCTTCTCAACGAAGCCTTCCTAATAATTACTATGCCATCCCATAATAATTGTAATAGTAAAGCAACATGAAACAGCCACATATTTTTATATCAGAATCTGAGTTTCCATTCTTATACTTGCCGTGTTTTCTCTTGGGCTTATGGGACACTGTCTCCTTTTAAGATTTAATTGACTTGGGACAGGGATCAAATTTAACCCTGACAATTACAACAGTTTCATTTGTATTGCACCTTTTTAAATCAACCATTTTACTGTTTTTCTCTCCACAAGTCTGGATAGATCAATAAACCTGGAGAAGCGTGGATCCTCACGTCAAGGTTAACTGCTCACAGGCCTGCCAAGAGCTTTATATCTCTATTGAAAAAGACTTATATATGCATATTAACCGAGGAGGAACAAGGCAAAATCTTTTATATTGGTGCAAGTGGAAGAGTGGGGGTTATTCATCATAGTGGCAGGAACACAGTATATTTAATGCTATATATACACACACTTTAGGAACAAAAGTATTGGGGCATCTAACATTACACCTACCGGAGATCCCATTCTAAATGCCTAGGCATTAATATGAAGTTGCCTCTCATCACCTTTGTATCTTAAACAGCTTTCATTCTTCTGTGAAGACTTTGTACAATTAGAGTGTGCCTGTGGGAACTTTTGGCCATTCATCCATCAGAGAATATGTGAGGTTAGACATTGATACTAGGCTAGAGGGCATGAGTCATCCTGAAGGTGCTTGATATGGTTGAAGTCAGGACTCTGTGCGCTCAGTGACTTTAGGCCGGGTTCACACTGCGTCAATGGTGTCCGTTAGACGGACTACATTTACACCGCGGCATAAACGCGATGTAACGTAGTCCGTTACGGCCGCCATTGACTGCAATGTCGGACGCATCGCTAGCGCACGCCCACAATGGGCATGCGCTAGGGATGTGCAGTCATTGAGTGACAGACCCGGAGACGCGGGCTGCGGGTCCGTCACTTTTAGCGCAGATAGAGCTAGCAGCTGCTCTATCTGCGCTAGCGCCATTGAACGTCGGCACTTGCGCTAGCAGCAGCCCGTTAGCGTATGTGCTGAACGAGCTGCTACTATCGCAGTGTGAACTTAGCCTTATAGATCTTGCTTTGTGAACTGGGGCAGAGTCAAGTTAAAATAGAAAAGGACCTTCCCCAAACTATTCTGACAAAGTTGGAAGTATATAATTGTCCAAAATGTCTTAGTATGCATTAAGATTTTACTTCACTGGAACTAAGGAGCCAAGGTCAACCCCCAAAAAACACCCATTTCGTTACTTCTCCTTTGCCAAACTTTACAGTTAGCACACTGCAGTCAGGCCGGTCATGTTCTCCTGGTCTCTCCTAAAGCCAGAAAAGTGTGATTCATCACTCCACAGCGCATTTCTCTGCTGCTGCAGACTACAGTGGTGGCATGCTCTACATCATGCCTACTGACAGTGAACATTGTGCTTGGTGATGCAAGGCCTGCATGCAGCTGTTCAGCCTTTATATCCCAGGTCATGAAGCTCCCAATGCACAGTTTTTGTGCTGATGTTAATGCCAGAAGGAGGTTTGGACTTCATAAGTTATCGAGTCGGTGACTTTTATGCATTGTGACTCAGCACTGGACTGTTGTCCTCTGTAACTATTTATGGTATGTCATTTTCTGGCTTAGTTGCTGTGGTTCAAAATATTTAGGAGAGAAGAAATTTCATGAAGAGACTTTTGCATCTTGTTACAGTGAGCTCTTTAGAATGGCAGGCTAGGTGCTGGATTTTATACATCTGTGGCAATGGGACTTTATACACTAAATATGTACATATAGCAATATCTATAGCTACAGTGGCCTGAGAAAGTATTCACTCCCATTGGCATTCTTCGTGTTTTGCTACCTCACAACCTGGAATTTCACCGTTTTTTTGAGCTTTTGCATCAGTTCATGTAAAGAACATGCCTACAACAGTGAGCATTTGGTTTTCTTTTTATTGTGACGCAAATAACAAACAGTGCAAAATAATTGAAAACTGAAGTCCACATAACCATTCACTCCCCTAAAGTCAGTTCTTTGTAAAGGCTCCATTTGTGGCAATTACAGGTGAAAGTCACTTTCAATAAGTCTCTATGAGCTTTCCACATCTTGCCACTGAGATTTTTGCCCATTCCTTAAAGGCAAACCTGCTCCAGCTACTTCAAGATAGTAGCTTTCCCTCGACTCAGATCATTTTCCCTGTCCCTGCTGCCGAAAACCATCTCTACACCATGATGCTGCCACCACCATGTTTCATTGTGGGTATGGTGTTCTTGGGGTGATAAGCTGTGATGGTTTGGTGCCAGACATAGCACTTACCTTGGTGGCCAAAGAGTTCAATTTTGGTCTGATCTCACCACTGCATCTTCCTCCATACATTTGGAGAGTCTCCTGAATGTCTTTTGGCAAACTCAATACTAGCTTTACAATTTTCATGTGTAAGTAAAGACTTTTTTTTCTGCCCACTCTTCTATAAAAGTAACCTCTGAGTGTACGACTTATTGTGCTCGTATGGACAGATACTCCAGTCTCTGCTTGGGAATGCTGCATTGTTATCTTTGGTCTCTGTGCTGCCTCTGCCCTCCTTGCCCTGAATGAGGCTTGGATTTAGTGGTGTTCCAGGGGATCATCAGAGATTGGGATATTTTTTTATAACCCAAAACTGATTTATACTTCTCAAAAATGTTGTCCCGGAGATATACTTGGTCTTCATGGTGTTGTTTGGTTAGTGGTGCCTCTTGCTTAATGGTGTTGCAACCTCTGTGGCCTTTCAGAAAAAGTGCTTCATAGCAAAAGGGGTGAATACATATGCACATGTCAATGTTTTGCTATTTAATCCCATAAATGTAATTTATGCCTATAGTTTTCTCACTTCACTTCACCAACTTAAACTATTTAATGCTGATGCATCACACACAAATCAGATTACACAAATATTTATACACAGGTTGTAATGTAACAAAATGGGGAAAAAGCCAAGGGGGTGAATACTTTATGTAGGACCCTGTCCATCTACTATGTTAGTAATCTATGGCCGCTGCATGTGAGACCTTAGAACCACCTCTTACCTTCTTTTGGTTAGTCAACCTGAAGCGATGTCATAGGTTCATCACACCGCAACAATGACATCACGTCAGGCAAGTAAATCAAAAGAAGAGCTGCGGAAGACACGAGGTAGGAGGCAATTTTAAGGGCTCCTGTCCAGAGGTCACAAATTACTGACGTGGTCGATGGACCTGGATCTAGAAATCGATTTCCACCAACTCTACATTTAATGCATAAATAGTTTTTGCCATCAAGCAGTGGATAATTTTACCTTTTTGCAGCAAAACTGTTTGAAGAGAGTCCTTATATGATGATTTAAAAAAAGAAAATGGAAATTTATCAAGGGTTTGAAAACAGCTTTTTGGAGTAAAAAAAAAAGCTAAAAATTTTTTCGTATAAAATGTTTGCACAAAAACGTTCGACTTTTTGATATTTTGTGCCACTTTTAAAATGTGGGCATGATCTACGTGTGATTACTGATTATCTATGCAAATAAAAGCAACAATAGGTTTATTAAAAGGTTGCACAAAAAGTTGCAATCTCACTCTAGTAGAACGTGACAACAAAGTAAAAAATCACTTAGAAAGATGTTATAGTTAAAGATGCGCCAATTTTATCATACATCCAGTTAGAGCTTGTAGCATCACATAAGGCTAATAGGAGGTCACTGATGCCCCTGACCGCTCTGTGGATATGCTATAAATGTATATGATGGCAATACTCCTTAAATATGAATATTACATGCATGTTGCACTATGCAATACATTTTGTAATACTGAAGAAATAAGAAACAAATAAGTCTAAATCTAGGATAGTATTTTATGATAAGGAAAAATCTGTTTCTGTAGAAGCTTCTTTTCTTTTTATTCAAAATAGAGGCTTAAAAAAAAATCTGGAAGTGGTTGTAAAGTCCCAAGATAACTGCTGCTGGGTTTTTAGGCAATGACATCAATGATCGTCTTGCTGTGATGAGTCTTTCGATGAAGTGAAGTGACTCATATGGATAATACGGATAATAAGTCAAAGACAGGAACATTACTCACAGATGAGCTACATCAAAGCCTATTATAAGACATCACATACAATACTGAAGTAACAAGTGATTCCTAACTCCACTGGAGGGATTGTACATTCTGCTGCTCTGTTCATTCTATGGTGCAATGTGATGCTTTATATATGGTACAATTTTGCCTATATTAAAAGTCAAAAAGTGGTTCTATGAGCATGTTAAAACATAAGACCAAATGTGACTTCTACATCAAGTCTTCATTCTCCTGTAGAGGATTAAGCCATTAGGAAATGGTAGGACAGCACCCAGACTGTGGCTCCATACCAGGTAGACTCACGGCTTTTGTGCACAGTTTTACAGAATATACTCTGCTTTTCACCATTACATTGGTGGATAGACACTATATTATTGGTGGGAACTAAGGGTGGACACTTATTGATATTTATTGATTCTTATAGACATATGTCACCCATGTTCTCATTTAGGGAGTCAATTTTTGTGTCTATCCGTTTTGACATGACATAAGTGATGTCTTACGTGTAATGTTTGGTTTATGTATTATGTCCCTTATATATAAGTTATCCATAGTCTATGTATGTACGTGATACTATTTTCATTCAATAAAAATTTGTATATATAATTTTTATAAACTGAGAGGGTGCTTTTACATTTGGAAGTATAGCAATAAGACAAAAAGGAGTTTTTTGGCAAAAGAAATATACATTTTATTTGTCAATTATAAAAAAAACACACACATGATAAAAGAGGACAACAACCAAAAACCAATACCTGAGTAACATATGCATGAAAAGTTATACAAAGTGACAAAATTGTAGGTCCCAATGGAGGAAAGTCCAGAAAAAAATATTATAGGGATAAAAAATTGGTCATGGGCATAGTCTATACCATGATGCCTATTCATATACAGTATATATGATGCCTATTCTGGGGCCCTATTATTGTGTCCTGGTGATGCAATTCGGCTCCATATGGGTACGAGTGCAATATTAGGGATATGACTTACTGACAAGTTTATGTGTCTTTTCTACATGGTACCTATATATCCATAGTGATAGTTACATTCATGTTATAGACTATGCCCATGACGCATTGTTTATTCTTATAATATTTTTTCTGCACTTTCCTCCATTGGGACCTACGATTTTATCACATTATATAACGTTTCATGCATCTGTCATGCAGGTATTGGTTTTTAGTTGTCGTCCTTTTTTATCATGTGTGTTTTTTTATAGTAGTCAAATAAAGTGTATATTACTTCTGCCCAAAACTCCTTTTTGTCTTATTGCTATCCATTATTTCTTTGGAGTGGCATTAATATCTACCCCCATTTTTAGTATGGTTTAGGTGGACCTTTTGTAAAAATGTACCTAGTGAATCTATTGTTGTACATATGGAAGTAGTGGCATGAAGGACCGAGACAAGGATTTTTATGCCCTAGGCAGGTGAGGCAACTTGCACAAGAATAAGTGGCACTCTTGATGCTCTGCACAAAATTATTTTCCTTGCACAACACCCAAACTATGTCATTTAACTCAAACTGTTTATGACCCCATTCATCCAACCCCAAATGAATACATATCTTATCCAAGACCCAGAGGATTCAGTTGCTATATAAAATAATAACTGGGGACACTGTATGTAATAATAAAGGGACAACAGTGTATATAATATTAAGGGAGTACACTATATAATAAGGGTGGGCGCAGGATGGAGCAGCACATGACAGGATGGGGGCGCAGGATGGGAGCAGCACATGACAGGATGGGGACGCAGGATGGAGCAGCACATGACAGGATGGGGACGCAGGATGGAGCAGCACATGACAGGATGGGGGCGCAGGATGGAGCAGCACATGACAGGATGGGGGCACAGGACGGGAGCAGCACATGACAGGATGGGGACGCAGGATGGAGCAGCACATACCAGGATGGAAACCATATACCAATATAAATGCTCGCCACCCGGGCGTAGAACGGGTTCAATAGCTAGTTTTATATAACATTAAGGGACAGCGCTGTAAATGATGTATTGTAAGTGGAGAACACTGTATGTAATATAGGGGCAGGAGGGAACTCATTGGAGTGGGCACCCAACACACATATGGAACAGAGCTGATTATACCTGCCATATAAGATTAAACCACATCAAATTATGCCTCTGAGTATACCACTAAGGCCGGGGAGAGATGGCCGCATGTTATCTAATGCGAGAGAATCAGGCTGATTATGCCAATGACACTCTGTTCAAACTCTCGTAGAGTTTAATCCGACTGTCACCTTAGTGTGATCCGATTTGAATCACAGCACAGCTGTGGAGAAGATGGAGAACTTAATTTCTCCATCTTCTCCATTGTCTCTGTCAACTTAAATCAGACTGCACTCAGATTCAGTCCGATATTTTACATGCACCCATAGACTTAGATAGGTAAGCATGGTCCGATTATCATTTTTCATATGCCGAATCGACATGAGAAAAAAGCGCCAGTCAGCACTGCCCCATAGAGTAACATTGGACCGAGTACTATCCAATAAAACATCGGAGAGAACTCAGTAATGTTATACGCTTGTATGAGCGAGCCCGTACAGTGGTAATGGCATGCTGGGAGTTGTTTCACTAGAATGTCATCACCCATCATCACTCCCCAGGCCATACAGTGATACGATGATAGAAAAAGGAGACACAAAAAGCGCAATAGGGTCTTATCTCACGTTGCATAGGGTGCACCCACCAAGAGAACTAGACACCTGGCGATGACGATAAAAAGACATATAATAATGGCGGCTACTGCAGATCCACAGGTCAGTGCTGGACTTGGTAGAAGTATACACTTAGTAGGAGAAGAGGATCATTATCACGCTGCCGCCAGAAGAATTCCAGGAATAGTAAAGGTTCAACGCATTTCAGGGTTCAGATAACCACTTCATCAGGACATACCACTTACAATATTAATATCAATAATAAAATTGATATTGTAAGTGGTATGTCATGACGAAGAGGTTGTCTGAACCCTGAAACATGTTGAATAAACCACGTTGAACCATTACTATTCCTGGAATTCTTCTGGCGGCAGCGCGATGGCGATCCTCTTCTCCTACTAAGTTTATACAGTGATAAGAGGCAGAATAAATATTTGTAATCAGAACCTTACAGGTGCCGAACTCTATGGAGTTGCCCTTTATTTTATTCTTCACCTTAACCTGTTCCTGTAGGGTTTACTGCCTCAATGTCTTTGATTCCTCACCTTTACAACTTTTACATTTGCACACTATGCCCATGAAAATAACAATATCTCATACATGTATGCCCTCTGAAAAAAATTGCCCTATGTTATGCCTCTGATTACATATCTGTCCCTTAAACTGTCCCCCTAAATAAATACATAACTAACCAATGTGCCCTTTTAATAAATAATTAGCCATTCCCTGAATATATGTAATTAGCCTCTATGTCCATGACTGTATAATTACCAACTTAACAATAAAAACTAAATCAGCCTCTGTGTTGATAGAATCATAGAATGTTAGAGTTGGAAGGAATCTCCAGGGTCATCATGTCCAACCCCTGGTCAATGCAGGATTCCTTAAACCATATCAGACAGATGTCTGTCCAGCCTCTGTTTGAACACTTCCATTGAAGGAGAACTCACCACATCTTGTGGCAGCCTATTCCACTCATTCATCACTCTCACTGTCAAAAAGTTTTTTCTAATATCTAATCTGTACTTTCTCCCTTTCAGTTTCATTCCATTGCTTCTTGTGTTTCCATGTGCAAATGAAAATAAGAATGATCCCTCTACACTGTGACAGCCCTTCAGATATTTGTAGACAGCTATTAAATCTCCTTTTCTCAGATCCCAGATACTTTAACCGTTCCTCGCAGGACATACTTTTCAGTCCACTCACCATTTTGGTAGTTCTTCTCTGAAATTCCTCCAGTTTTTCAATGTATTTTTAAAATGCGGTGCCCAGAACTGGACACAGTATCCAGATGAGGCCTGACCAAGGAGGAGTGGAGGGGGATAATTACTTCATGTGATCTAGACTCTTTGGTCCTCTTAATACATCCTACAACTTTGTTTGCCTTTTTTTTGCTGCTGCATCAGAATGTTGACTCATGTGCAGTCTGTGATCAATTAGTATACCCAAGTCTTTTTCATCTGTGCTGTGGCTTAGCTCTATTCCTCACATTCTGTAGATGTAATTTTTGTTTTTGTTGCCCAGATGTAGAGTCTTGCATTTCTCCCTGTTAAATACCATTCTATTTATTGCTGCCCATTGTTCAAGCTTATCTAGATTCTTCTCAATTCTTTCTCTGTCTTCTCTAGTGTTAAGCTGGAGTCACACATAACGATATCGTTAACGATATCGTTGCAACGGCACGCTTTTGGTGACGTAGCAACGATCCCGCTAACGATCTCGTTATGTGTGACAGCGACCAACGATCAGGTCTATGCTGGGAGATCGTTGGTCGTTGGGGAATGATCAGGACCATTTTTTGGTCGCTGATCACCCGCTGTCATCGCTGGATCGGCGTGTGTGATGCAGGGCCGCGCTTAGTAACCCGATATTTACCCTGGTTACCATTGTAAAAGTAAAAAAAAATAAACAGTACATACTCACATTCTGATGTCTTTCACGTCCCCCGGCGTCCACATGGTTAAAAACTGCTTCCGGCAGGAGCGCTGCTAATGCACGCGCTGCTGCCGAGATGCACTGACTGTGCCAGCGCCGGCCGTAACGTCACCGCTGTTACTGCCGGCGCTGACACAGTGCATCTCGGCAGCAGCGCGTGCATTAGCAGCGCTCTTGCTGAAAGCAGTTTTAACCCTGTGGGGGACGTGACAGACATCAGAATGTGAGTATGTAGTGTTTTTTTTTTTTTACTTTTACAATGGTAACCAGGGTAAATATCGGGTTACTAAGCGCGGCCCTGCACTTAGTAACCCGATGTTTACCCTGGTTACCCGGGTGCTGCAGGGGGACTTTGGCATCGTTGAAGACAGTTTCAACGATGCCGAAGTCGTTCCCCTGATCGTTGGTCGCTGGAGAGAGCTGTCTGTGTAACAGCTCCCCAGCGACCACACAACGACTTACCAACGATCACGGCCAGGTCGAATCGCTGGTCGTGATCGTTGGTAAGTCATTTAGTGTAAAGGTACCTTTAACTATTCCTCCTAGCTTTGCATTGTCTGCAAATTTGATTAGTTTAGCTTCAGTTCCCATATCTAGATCATTTAAAAACTGTTGAACAACACTGAGGCCAGGACAGAGCCTTGTGGTACTCCATTTGAAACGGAATCCACCTAACTGTAGTCTTGCAAATCCCATACTTTGTCATTTTTTTCAATAATAATAGTTTAAGATACTTTACCAAATGCTTTGCTTAAGTCGATATTTACTATATCTACTGCATTTCCCTGATCCACCCAGTCAGTGATTCCATCATTGAAGGAAATTAGATTAGTCTGGCATGACTTGTTTGCTACAAACCCACGCTGGCTGTGGTTAGTTACTGTATTCTTATCCAAGTAATTAAAGTTCTTCCCCAAACAGTCACTGTGCTCCTCTTATCAAAATGATAATAAAAACAAAAAGAGATTAGTTATTTTCCATCTGATGGTATCACGCAGCTCCATCTGGCCAGGGTGATATTGAATAATGAACATGACACAATGATATCATCATGCTGCCTGCATCTTACAGTGGAGAAGAGCAGTGAAGCAGAGAGCCGATAAAGATCTACTCTAGTGATACAATCAACAACATCTATGTAAGGAGGTGGATGCAAGTAAATATATCAACGGCACTGCAAAAAGTAGTAGGCATCTCACTGTCTCACTGCCCACCAGAAAATAAGCTGCTGTGCGACCGATTGTCACTGATGACAGATACACAGTCAGACCAGTGGGCAGCAACAGTAACTCCCTGACACTGCTAACCAGAGTGGTGGCTCAATGACTGTCACTTTGCTGTGTACACAGTGTCTAGAGTAGGGGATTAGCATCCTAACATTAATAACTATTTGTTTTTGCGAGAGTTAGCACCCTGGGTAGTTGCATATCTCTGTCTACCTTTCATCCTTGCTCTAGTGGAATGGCTTAATAGTTGCTTGTCTGCTAATAAATATGATAAGATATGATATGCCAGTTGTGAGGATCTGAGATTGTTTGTTGTAATAATTACCTAAGCAGGTTAACCATGTAACTATTTTTTATTTCTTAATTCCATGGTCATCTAGCACAGTCTTTGCTCCTCCAGATGACGGATACCACTACAACAGCATATGTATCCAGCTCCTGTTGACAACAACAGTCCTTAGGATAGTTCCTCAAATCCAGGCAAACTATACTATGACCATAGCATGTGTATCCAGCTCCAGCCGAGAACAGCAGTCCTTAGGATAGTTCCTCAAATCCAGACGACAGATGTTGTGAATTCTGTGGCAGAGCTCCCTCCTGTGGTCACAAGTGGTACTTCGGCTGATTCTCTCTGTGAGCTTCCGTTGGTGGAGGAAAGTGGTACTGCGGCTTCTGAGTTTCCTTCCTCAGGTGATATGGTGAAGTCGTTAGGTGCTGCTCTATTTAACTCCACCTAGTGCATTGATCCTGGCCTCCAGTCAATGTTCTAGTATTGGACCTGTTTCCTCCTGGATCGTTCCTGTGGCCTGCTGCTCTGCATAGCTAAGTTCCGCTTTGCTATTTTGTTTGCTGTTTTTTTCTGTCCAGCTTGTCTACTTGTTTTTTTCTGCTTGCTGGAAGCTCTGGGACGCAGAGGGTGTACCTCCGTGCCGTTAGTTCGGTACGGAGGGTCTTTTTGCCCCCTTTGCGTGGTTTTTGTAGGGTTTTGTGTTGACCGCAAAGTTACCTTTCCTATCCTCGCTCTGTTCAGAAAGTCGGGCCTCACTTTGCTAAATCTATTTCATCTCTACGTTTGTCTTTTCATCTTAACTCACAGTCATTATACAGTGGGGCAAAAAAGTATTTAGTCAGTCAGCAATAGTGCAAGTTCCACCACTTAAAAAGATGAGAGGCGTCTGTAATTTACATCATAGGTAGACCTCAACTATGGGAGACAAACTGAGAAAAAAAAATCCAGAAAATCACATTGTCTGTTTTTTTAACATTTTATTTGCATATTATGGTGGAAAATAAGTATTTGGTCAGAAACAAAATTTCATCTCAATACTTTGTAATATATCCTTTGTTGGCAATGACAGAGGTCAAACGTTTTCTGTAAGTCTTCACAAGGTTGCCACACACTGTTGTTGGTATGTTGGCCCATTCCTCCATGCAGATCTCCTCTAGAGCAGTGATGTTTTTGGCTTTTCGCTTGGCAACACGGACTTTCAACTCCCTCCAAAGGTTTTCTATAGGGTTGAGATCTGGAGACTGGCTAGGCCACTCCAGGACCTTGAAATGCTTCTTACGAAGCCACTCCTTCGTTGCCCTGGTGGTGTGCTTTGGATCATTGTCATGTTAAAAGACCCAGCCATGTTTCATCTTCAATGCCCTTGCTGATGGAAGGAGGTTTGCACTCAAAATCTCACGATACATGGCCCCATTCATTCTTTCATGTACCCGGATCAGTCGTCCTGGCCCCTTTGCAGAGAAACAGCCCCAAAGCATGATGTTTCCACCATCATGCTTTACAGTAGGTATGGTGTTTGATGGATGCAACTCAGTATTCTTTTTCCTCCAAACACGACAAGTTGTGTTTCTACCAAACAGTTCCAGTTTGGTTTCATCAGGCCATAGGACATTCTCCCAAAACTCCTCTGGATCATCCAAATGCTCTCTAGCAAACTTCAGACGGGCCCGGACATGTACTGGCTTAAGCAGTGGGACACGTCTGGCACTGTAGGATCTGAGTCCATGGTGGCGTAGTGTGTTACTTATGGTAGGCCTTGTTGCATTGGTCCCAGCTCTCTGCAGTTCATTCACTAGGTCCCCCCGCGTGGTTCTGGGATTTTTGCTCACCGTTCTTGTGATCATTCTGACCCCACGGGGTGGGATTTTGCGTGGAGCCCCAGATCGAGGGAGATTATCAGTGGTCTTGTATGTCTTCCATTTTCTAATTATTGCTCCCACTGTTGATTTCTTCACTCCAAGCTGGTTGGCCATTGCAGATTCAGTCTTCCCAGCCTGGTGCAGGGCTACAATTTTGTTTCTGGTGTCCTTTGACAGCTCTTTGGTCTTCACCATAGTGGAGTTTGGAGTCAGACTGTTTGAGGGTGTGCACAGGTGTCTTTTTATACTGATAACAAGTTTAAACAGGTGCCATTACTACAGGTAATGAGTGGAGGAAAGAGGAGACTCTTAAATAAGAAGTTACAGGTCTGTGAGAGCCAGAAATCTTGATTGTTTGTTTCTGACCAAATACTTATTTTCCACCATAATATGTAAAAAAAATGATAAAAAAACAGACAATGTGATTTTCTGGATTTTTTTTTCTCAGTTTGTCTCCCATAGTTGAGGTCTACCTATGATGTAAATTACAGACGCCTCTCATCTTTTTAAGTGGTGGAACTTGCACTATTGCTGACTGACTAAATACTTTTTTGCCCCACTGTATGTGGGGGCTGCCTTTTCCTTTGGGGTATTTCTCTGAGGCAAGGTAGGCTTATTTTCTATCTTCAGGATAGCTAGTTTCTCAGGCTGTGCCGAGTTGCATAGGGAGCATTAGGCGCAATCCACGGCTGCCTCTAGTGTGGTTGGAGAGGATTAGGGATTGCGGTCAGCAGAGTTCCCACGTCTCAGAGCTCGTTCTATGTTTTTGGGTTATTGTCAGGTCACTGTATGTGCTCTGACCTCTATGTCCATTGTGGTACTGAATTACCTTATCATAACAGACAGATACCACAATCGTAGCACATGTATCCAACTTCAGCCAGCAACTGACGTCCAATCTCCACAATCCATTCATACACGGGCACCAGGACTTAAGGTACCTTCACACATAATGATATCGTTAACGATATCGTTGCTTTTTGTGACGTAGCAACGATATCATTAAGGAAATCGTTATGTGTGACAGCGACCAACGATCAGGCCCCTGCTGGGAGATCGTTGGTCGCTGAACAAAGTCCAGAACTTTATTTCGTCGCTGGATCTCCCGTGGACATCGCTGGATCGGCGTGTGTGACACCGATCCAGCGATGTCTTCACTGGTAACCAGGGTAAACATCGGGTAACTAAGCGCAGGGCCGCGCTTAGTAACCCGCTGTTTACCCTGGTTACCAGCGTAAAAGTAAAAAAAAAAAAAACACTACATACTTACCGCTGTCTGTCCTCGGCGCTGTGCTCTGCACTCCTCCTGTACTGGCTGTGAGCGTCGGTCAGCCGGAAAGCACAGCGGTGACGTCACCGCTCTGCTTTCCGGCCGCTGTGCTCACAGCCAGACCAGAGAAGCAGAGCGCCGGGGACAGACAGCGATAGGTAAGTATGTAGTGTTTGTTTTTTTTTACTTTTACGCTGGTAACCTGATGTTTACCCTGGTTACCCGGGGACTTCGGGATCGTTGGTCGCTGGAGAGCTGTCTGTGTGACAGCTCTCCAGCGACCAAACAGCGACGCTGCAGCGATCCGGATCGTTGTCGGTATCGCTGCAGCGTCGCTTAATGTGAAGGGGCCTTTAGCTTCAGCAACAGGTTCTTGCCCTTTGACATCACCACACCAACTCACTAACTAAACATGGGGATTATTGTTGTACCTTTCTTTTGATAAGCCCTCTGGTTGGGCTGAGATATTAATTCTCCACCCCTTTAAACATTTGCTACAGGTAGCTGAAAAGATGAAGAATATTCTAGGAAGACCAATTTCCAGCATGTCTGCAGGGTTGTTTATTAGGGATGCCTACTGCAGAGAGGAGCAAAGACACACATACCCCCACCAAATCCAGGTCAAAAATGCTAATGTAGGCATTATGTGTACATGAGATCCAGCCAGCACGTCTGCCTCTGTTAACTGTCACTGAATGGAAACATTGATTCCCGGGGCTGAACACTCTACAGGAGAGATTTGAGAACTTTAAGCTAACAAACAAGGCAATCTATAATAAAACACAACGTAACTGGTGTTCCGTGCTGGAAAAAGTCCTTATCCCTTAGATCCGTGGACTCCGTTCTACATTCATTGATCCACTAGTCTTTAGTTCTCAGCCAGCTCCTCACACCAGTTATAAGAAATCTAGTGTAGAAAACAATAAAGTGTGCACCGCAAATAATAATAGTAAAATAAACACACATGGTGCAACTGTTGCGCTAGAAAAAGTATGGGATAGAGAGAAAGGAAAAGATAGCGCAAATCAAAAGTCCACACACAGAAAATGTAAATAACAAGGCTTTATTGAAAATAAAAAGCGCCAAAAGACAAGTACAAGTTTTTAAAAACATTTAAAACTTGAAAAAAGACACACAAAAAGAGTAAGCAGGCACAATGAGGAAAAATATCCTATGTATGAGCAAGTCAATAAATAATGTGAATAAATCGGACAAAATCAGATATGGCATGTAGATGGCAAGATATATAATGTATTATGTTACAGTAGGTACAATGTTGAAATGACAGGTGAAACCATCCAAAAGTAACCAAGCATTAGAATGTATAGCATGAGACTAATGAAATAAGTTTACTGAATGCTAAATGGTTACTTTTAAGGCTACGCTCCCATGATGAGTATTTGGTAGGTTTTTGACATTGCAGATTTACTGCGCCTATTAGGTAATTTAGGTTATTTGTGTGTGTGTGTTTTTTTACACTGCATTTTTGTCTGTTTTTGATATGTCATGTTTTAAATAAAGCTGCCTTATGTTTGACACTTCCAGGTAGTTGACTTCATCAAAGCTTTACTGATTCAGTCATTTGTGTATTAGATGTGTTTTTATTTTGTTTTTGCAGCATAAATGCACTAAAAATGCATGTGCAGATTTTCAGTATCTAATGCAATTAGAAGGGGAAAATCTGCACATAAAACTCAGCGTACCCACAAGAGAAATTGACATGTTGTGGATTTTGAAAACGCACTGCCAGTTGTGTAAAATAAATGTCACAGTTGGCATGAGATTTCTATATCTCCATTCACTTTGCTGTAATTGTAAGACGTATTTTTACACAGCAAAAATAAAATATGCAGCATCAAAAACTCACCAAAAACTCATTGTAGGTACCTAACCTAAGGAGACAAGACTGGAAATAAATGGAAGGCTTCCACCTGCAAATACCAATGTATGCTTTCACCAATAGCCTTAAAAAGATGCCATTGAGCAGATCAAATCTGTATTTCCTCTCTGTTAATAAATCATTACCCTAATGCAGACCTTTCCCTACTGTCACTGGAGCCTCGTAGCAGTCACACCCTGTAAAATATACATTAGGCCTTATGCAATTCTTTTCTAAGTGCAACAAAATTGATTTTCATAATGGTATAAAAAGTACTAGCAGTGTATAATGCTGAAAGTAGGAGGAAAAGGGACCTTTCAGCCCTCCGGGGCCAGAATTTCTTTCATCTCTTTACTTTATTTCATTATAATGTTGTTAATGCTAAAAGGTTCAAAGCTCCGCACATCTGCTTTGTTGTAAGTGCCGGGCTCATAGTCCAAAAGCCCAGTGGATTTGGGAGGAATTAACTATTTGCATCTAAGAACCCAATAAACATTCAATACAAACATAAAATTAATATATGATTTATTTTTTTACTGGATTTCTTGCATTGTGCGTATCTGCAAAGCCAAACACCTTGTGCTTCAAAAGAGCGGTAATTAATGTTATACCTCGTATGCGAGGTTTACATTGATGCAGTGTGCTCCGCTGGATGTATATGACTTAATGGTAAAAAAAAAGGTCTTTTGATTACATTTTAATCAGGTTTATGTTGTAATGCGATTTATTGGGTTGTTTAAAAAAAAAAGAATTAGCCACATTTTTTGCCCCCTCCTCCTATCCTCGAGTAACGTATGAAAAGATATGTACAGTGGGGCAAAAAAGTATTTAGTCAGTCAGCAATAGTGCAAGTTCCACCACTTAAAAAGATGAGAGGCGTCTGTAATTTACATCATAGGTAGACCTCAACTATGGGAGACAAACTGAGAAAAAAAAATCCAGAAAATCACATTGTCTGTTTTTTTTATCATTTTTTTTTGCATATTATGGTGGAAAATAAGTATTTGGTCAGAAACAAACAATCAAGATTTCTGGCTCTCACAGACCTGTAACTTCTTCTTTAAGAGCCTCCTCTTTCCTCCACTCATTACCTGTAGTAATGGCACCTGTTTAAACTTGTTATCAGTATAAAAAGACACCTGTGCACACCCTCAAACAGTCTAACTCCAAACTCCACTATGGTGAAGACCAAAGAGCTGTCAAAGGACACCAGAAACAAAATTGTAGCCCTGCACCAGGCTGGGAAGACTGAATCTGCAATAGCCAACCAGCTTGGAGTGAAGAAATCAACAGTGGGAGCAATAATTAGAAAATGGAAGACATACAAGACCACTGATAATCTCCCTCGATCTGGGGCTCCACGCAAAATCCCACCCCGTGGGGTCAGAATGATCACAAGAACGGTGAGCAAAAATCCCAGAACCACGCGGGGGGACCTAGTGAATGAACTGCAGAGAGCTGGGACCAACGTAACAAGGCCTACCATAAGTAACACACTACACCACCATGGACTCAGATCCTGCAGTGCCAGACGTGTCCCACTGCTTAAGCCAGTACATGTCCGGGCCCGTCTGAAGTTTGCTAGAGAGCATTTGGATGATCCAGAGGAGTTTTGGGAGAATGTCCTATGGTCTGATGAAACCAAACTGGAACTGTTTGGTAGAAACACAACTTGTCGTGTTTGGAGGAAAAAGAATACTGAGTTGCATCCATCAAACACCATACCTACTGTAAAGCATGCTGGTGGAAACATCATGCTTTGGGGCTGTTTCTCTGCAAAGGGGCCAGGACGACTGATCCGGGTACATGAAAGAATGAATGGGGCCATGTATCGTGAGATTTTGAGTGCAAACCTCCTTCCATCAGCAAGGGCATTGAAGATGAAACGTGGCTGGGTCTTTCAACATGACAATGATCCAAAGCACACCGCCAGGGCAACGAAGGAGTGGCTTCGTAAGAAGCATTTCAAGGTCCTGGAGTGGCCTAGCCAGTCTCCAGATCTCAACCCTATAGAAAACCTTTGGAGGGAGTTGAAAGTCCGTGTTGCCAAGCGAAAAGCCAAAAACATCACTGCTCTAGAGGAGATCTGCATGGAGGAATGGGCCAACATACCAACAACAGTGTGTGGCAACCTTGTGAAGACTTACAGAAAACGTTTGACCTCTGTCATTGCCAACAAAGGATATATTACAAAGTATTGATATGAAATTTTGTTTCTGACCAAATACTTATTTTCCACCATAATATGCAAATAAAATGTTAAAAAAACAGACAATGTGATTTACTGGATTTTTTTTCCTCAGTTTGTCCCCCATAGTTGAGGTCTACCTATGATGTAAATTACAGACGCCTCTCATCTTTTGTAGGCTACGTTCAGACTAGCGTTGTGCTAGTGTGCGTCGCGTTAGCGTCGGGCGACGCAGCGGCGACGCACGCGTTATGCGCCCCTATGTTTAACATGGGGGACGCATGCGTTTTTGTTTGTTGCGTTTTGCGACACTTGCGTCTTTTTTGCCGCAAGCGTCGGACCAAGAAAACGCAACAAGTTGCATTTTTCTTGTGTCCGATTTTCGGCAAAAAACGACGCACGTGTGGCACCCCTAGGGGTATTTGCCACAAAAATAGTTACTGACAGTAAATGCAAATACTAAAATAGCAAGACTGCACTACCACCTCCGGCCAGAAGGGGGAGCTCCAGAGACTCCCCTTGATCCATTCTGGTCTGAGAGAAGAACTGGCAGTTGGGCTAAGGAGCTGAAAGTGAGAGGTCATACAGTTGAATCTCTAACAGCCCTGTGACTGTTACCAGGCCTAAATCACCGGCCTGAGGAGAAGAGGGATAGAGAAAAAGGACATTGTGAGAACCGGGTAGCATTAATCACTACCCAGAACAGGCGCAAAGACGGATACCGGATCCGTGGCTGTATTCATTACATATAATACAGCAACCGGAAAAACGTGAGGTGATATCAGCTTCACTAGGGTCGGACGCAGCAACAGACACAGAGTTCAGCGGTACTCCTGGAGGGGGTAAGCCGATAAAAGGACTCGGGTTGCCCGTCGAACCAGGACCCGGAGGGGACAGATTGGGCCGGCAGCCAGTTCACATACAGCAGCAGGGCCACACAGATATTGCGTACAATAAGAGGCGAAGACCCCGGCAGGGTCAAAGTAACTCAGAGTTCCCATACAGACTCCGGTGACAGGACTGGTTGTAAATCCTTTTTTGTTAAAGTAAACTGGTTAAACGTTTCAGTGCCTCAGTCTTTCATTTGGACAATAGCCATCTATCCAGGATTGGGATCATCACCGCTGGGAGAACCTGCTGCTGATCAAGTAAGTGCCTGTTCCCTCATGATACCCTTTACACTGTGCATTGCCTGAGGCCACAGCACCGGGTCAAGCCACCCGTGACACCCCCCTCAAGAGACAGACCCCATTGGTCCGGTGCTGGGTACCCCGGTCTCTTGGGCGTCACAATTGGCGTCACGAACAGGATCTAGCCAGCCCGTATACCGGGTATTGTGTGCCGTGATTGGAGCCCAAAACTGTGAAAACTTGGATGAAAAATCTTGAAAATTGACTTTATTAAAGAAAAATCCATTCTCCATTGAAAACTATTGAAAGTGACTTTTCCCCATTGGTTATAATGGAGTAAAGATGGCCGCCATCCCCTGAGGTAATCACTTCATAACCGTTAGGCACGAGACTGTTAATTGAGCTACGCCATCACCTGAGCCCCAGTCTAACTGAAAAACTTCAGAATCCGCCATTACAGAGCGCGGTGGGTGGGAGCAGCAGGGGGCGTGTCATTGTGGGCGGCACCAAGCTGAGCGCTCTGACATCAGAGCAAGGGGAAAATCGATCCTGCTGCACAGCGGAACGAATCTACACTATCCCGACGGAAGCGGAGGACCGGAAGGGTCCGGATTAACTAAGGGGGCACAGTATGTCGCAGCACGGAGACGCCGCAGCACCCGGCGACGCTAATGCAGCTGAAAGACAGAGTGTCGATAGAGAGTCCGGTAGCGCAGCGGTGCAAGGAGTGGCGCCCATCATGCCGGTGCTGATGCCATATACCCCGGGTGGCCCATGGCTTCCAATGTATGAAGGTGAGCCTAATACCCTTGACGATTTCAGAGAAAAGATGCTGGCCCATTTTGACATGTTCCCTGTGGGTGAAGTTCAGCGTGTTAGTCTCCTGATGATGCAGTTAAGTGGCCATGCTAAGCGAGAAGTCACAGCATGGGCAGCTGATCTAAAAGGCACTGTTAAACGCATATTTGCTGGATTAAAAGCTACATTTGAAACCACTGCCAGCAGCAAAGCTAAAGTACGATTCTTTAATTGCAAACAAAAAGTTAATGAGGGCGTGAGAGACTTTGCCTTAAACCTGCAGGAAGCCCTTAAATCACTTACACTGGCTGAACCCATTTTTAACACCGGAGCGGATAAACTGCTAAGAGATCAATTTATTGAGGGACTCTACACCCCTTCTCACCGGGGGCATGTGAGCATGCTTGTTTTTAAGAACCCTGAATTGACATTTGCCCAATTAAAGGAGAGCGTTATACGTCTCCAGCTGGCAGAGGCACCTCGGGATCAGGATCCTGCGCAACTCATGGCAGAGGCTCCTCAACAACATGGAGTACCAGTGACATCAGCTATGTCCGGGGCCATTGCTAAGCCCCTGGGGCCCAGTACTAATGAGGCTCTTCAACAAAAGCTTGACTCTTTAACTGATGTTGTTGCTTCAATGGCTAAAACCATGCAGGAGATGAGAGGACCCAAGATGGAGTTGTCAAACCGTAGAGAAGGTGTTCCATGGATGAGACCCCGGAGATACCCGACATGGAGAGGACGACCCCGCGACCGCTACCAACCGGATGGACAGCCCATTTGCCGCCGTTGCCAGCAGCCAGGCCACTTTGCACGAGATTGTGATTTAAACGGGAATCCCCTGGGAATGCGGGCCGCTTCGCAGGAATGAACTTTCAAGGCCCAACACCCTGGCACGACAGGTACATCGGAGGACGACCCATTATCCCTATCGTGCTGGACGGAATGCCCCTCAACGCTTTGCTGGACACAGGTTCCCAGATTTCATCTATACCGTATATCCTTTATAAGAGGTACTGGGCTGATGCAGATATTGATAAAGGGCCCTCTGATGTTGAACCAGATATATGGGCCAGTAATGGTAAGTTGGTACCGAAACTAGGATTCAGGGAGATGACCATAAAGATTGGTAAAGTAGAATTGAAGAAACAGGGTATAATTGTTGTTGATGTTGACCGGCGGAACTGTGAACCAACTGTATTGATAGGAATGAATGTGTTAGAGAACTGCTTTTCCGAAGTCATTTCTGTCTTACAGCAAATTGCTGAAACTGCCCAATCCTGCCAGCAGAGAGTTCTCCGGAGGGAAATAAAAGTATTGATGTTAAGGCAACAGGTAGAAGTTGCAGGTGGAGAAATCGGCAGTGTGAGGGTAAGTGATCCAACATCTATTGTAATCCCACCAAAAACAGAAATGCTGGTATGGTGTAGAGCAGCCATTGGTACTAAGGGACGAGATTATCAAGCCTTAATAGAACCAGTGTACACCGACAGCAGGCCCACTATACTCACAGCACGAGGGATAGTCGAGGTACACCGGGGACGAGTGCCGGTACGACTTTTGAACTGTGGAAAGGAAGAGGTCACTTTGCCAAGGTATGCTACAATGGCAAAGCTATATACTGTTGACAACAATGCCATCACAACCATTGAGCCCTTAGAACCAACCTGTCAGGTGGAAGGCAATGGCTCAGATGGAGAAATGGAGGATTGGTGCCAACAGCTATACGTGGGCATAAATTCAACACCTACCCATCAAAAACAAGGGGTGTATAGGCTAGTGACGGAATATGAACAAGTCTTCAGTAAACACCCATTGGACTTCGGACGGATAGAAGGGGTAGAACACACAATCCCCACCAGTGACCATCCCCCAATAAAAGAAAGATATAGACCCATACCGCCCGCTCACTATCAATGTGCAAAAGATATGCTGAGGGAGATGAAACAGGCCGGGGTAATAAGAGACAGCTGTAGCCCCTGGGCGGCCCCTCTAGTGATTGTCAAAAAAAAGGACGGAACCATGAGAATGTGCGTAGACTACCGGAAGATTAATAACATCACCCATAAAGACGCCTACCCCTTGCCTAGGATAGAAGAGTCCTTAACTGCTTTGAAATCTGCTAATTATTTTTCCACCTTAGACTTAACAAGCGGGTATTGGCAAGTCCCTGTGGCTGAGCGAGATAAGGAAAAGACGGCATTCACCACACCAATGGGTCTATGTGAATTTAATCGCATGCCGTTCGGACTCTGCAACGCATCCGGTACCTTCCAGCGGCTGATGGAATGCTGCCTCGGACACAAGAACTTCGAGACCGTCCTCCTGTACCTAGATGATGTGATCGTCTACTCAAAGACTTACGAACAACACTTAATAGACCTGGCAGAAGTGTTCGAAGCCTTATCCAGGTATGGCATGAAAGTCAAGCCATCCAAATGTCACCTTCTCAAGCCAAAGGTACAGTACCTGGGACACATCGTGAGTTCGGAGGGAGTAGCACCAGATCCCGAGAAAATAAGCGCCATAAGGGATTGGCCAAGACCTACCAGCGCAAAAGAAGTGAGACAATTCCTGGGATTGGTGGGTTACTATCGCAGATTTATAAAAGGATTTACCAAGTTGGCAGCACCCTTGCAAGACACCTTGGTAGGGCAGACGAAGAAACCTTCAAACCGAAACCCTCCTTTTCAGTGGAACGACGAAAGGGAAGACTCCTTTGAACAACTAAAGAAGGCACTAACCGGAGAAGAGGTTCTGGCATACCCAGATTACCATCAACCTTTCATCCTCTACACCGATGCCAGTAATGTGGGACTAGGAGCGGTGCTGTCACAAAAGCAAGAAGGTCGGGAGAAAGTCATCGCCTTTGCAAGTAGAAAGCTCCGGCCTACTGAAAGAAATTCAGAAAATTACAGCTCCTTCAAATTGGAACTACTGGCAGTAGTTTGGGCTGTGACTGAACGTTTCAAACACTATCTGGCCGCTGCAGAATTTATTGTCTATACTGACAACAATCCGTTGACCCACCTGGACACAGCCAAATTAGGTGCGTTAGAACAGCGATGGATAGCCCGGTTATCTAATTACAACTTCAAGATCAAGTATCGAGCAGGTCGCAAGAATGGAAATGCCGATGCCCTATCCCGGATGCCACACTTGAGAGATGTAGAAGAAGAAATGGGGGAGCTTGAAGAAATTGAACTACCAGCCTTCCATCATCCCAAGGCAAAACATCATCAGTCAAGTACCTATCAGAAACAACAAGAGGTGAATTTAAATCCGTTAGCACACCATAGATGGGCTGACACCCAAGACAGCAATCCGGCTGTGAAGTTGGTGAAGGAACTGTTAACTGAGCAAAGTGCATATCCCGATGAGGATGCCCCAGAAGAGACGCATCAACTCTGGAAAGAGAGAGGCAAAATGTTCCTGTATCAAGGGAAGCTCTGTAGAAGGTACACCAATCCGAAAACACATGAATTGGTTTGGCAGATTATCGTGCCTAAACAAGATGTCAAGATGGTCCTCGAAGCTTACCATAATGGTGCTGGTCACTTCGGTTGGAAAAAGTTAGAAGTACTTCTAAGAGAAAGATTTTATTGGGTCGGGATGAGAAAATCAATCGAACAGTGGTGCAGAAATTGTGGCCCGTGCAACCTCAGAAGAAACGATCAAAAGAACCAAAGAGCACCACTGCAGCCCATAATCACCAAACAACCACTTGAACTTGTAGCCATGGACCACGTGAAGTTGACACCAAGCCGGTCTGGCTATGTCTATGCCTTGACCATCGTGGACCATTATTCACGCTTCTTGGTAGTAGTACCCGTAAAAGATCTGACAGCAAAAACAGCAGCCAAAGCGTTCCAAACGTACTTTTGTAGACCCCATGGATATCCGGAACAGGTTCTCACCGACCAAGGTACAGCCTTTGAATCAGAGATCTTCAGAGAATTCTGTAATATGTATGGTTGCAAAAAGATCCGGACGACGGCCTATCATCCACAAACAAACGGCTTATGCGAGAAGATGAACCATATTGTAATAGAACTACTAAAGACTTTACCTGAGGCAGAAAGGAATCAATGGCCAGAGAAATTGCCTGACTTGGTGGATCTGTATAATCATGTCCCGGTGAGTTCCACCAATTGCACCCCAGCTTACCTTATGCGTGCAAGACCCGGCCAATTACCAATCGATCTAGAAATGGGAATTCTGAAACCAGACGCAGAAGTCCAAGACTCCAATTGGGATATCATACGGCAAAAGCAGTATCGCCAAGTGCAAGAGAGTGTGGAAAGAAGCCTTCAGCAAACTAGAGAAAGACAAGAGCGAACTTTCAACCAGAATGCTCTAGCGACCCCATTGGGACCAGGTGACCAAGTGCTCAAGAGAAATCGTCGAACCAATAAACTGGACAATCAGTGGGAAGCCGTACCCTACACAGTTTTACCAACAAGAGTGGATAATCCTAAAATGTGTCTCATTAGCAAAAACGGAGGCTTAACATCTGTACTAGTGTCAAGAGACAATCTTAAATTATGTCCGGAAGCATTGAAAGAGCCAGACGTTGTCCAGCCAGAACCAGAAGTTATTCAACCCATACAGGTTCAACCAGTAAAGGAAAAAGAAGAGGAAGTGTATCACACCTGTATAGGAGACTTTCCCAAAACCCTACTAACATACCATGGTGCAGTAGTGGTTCCCATGGTGGCCTTTTGCCCAGCGCCGAACCCAGTACCAGAGGTCCCAGGACAGGAAGAGGCTGACCCCGTGCTGCAGGAGGTTCCAGGCCAGGAAGAACGGATTCCTGGTCAGAGTAACCCCATTCACGGTGGACTTGCCAACTCCATAGTCGTGGAATTATCTTTAGCAGAGCGGGCAGATACTACATCCGCAGTAGACAGTAGTACACCACATGAAGAGACACCGCTATTACGTAGATCACAGCGTAGTACCCAGGGTCAATTACCGGCCAGGTATGCAGATTACCAACTATAAAGCTCATAATGTGAATTGTATATATGTTATGCCGTATATAGTTAAACAGAAAATGTAGTATAGTCATTGTTATCAGTCTGCAACGTTTAAGCCCAGTGCCTACAGAGACTTGTCTGTATGAACTTCTTGCATATTCTTGAACTTTTTATCAGCCCGGAGGCACTAAATCAAAGCTCCGGAAAGACTGCTTTTTGAACTTTGCTCCTCGCTCTTTTTGAACTTTCTTTAGACTTTATATTGATAACTCCGTTGGAAAAATGGAACTAAATTCCTGGACACAAAGTGCAGTGCCTTTCCTAGTACCTTCAAGGATAGAACTGTATTAATGGACGCTATTTGAAGTGACTTTGTACAGAACTATATTTTTGTTTCCTCGAGTGGTTTTTGTAACTTTTCATTTTTAAGACTCTGTACATATTAATTGTTATTTCAAAATGTTATTGTCCCACAGTCCCGGAGTACTGTTCTTAACTAAGGGGGAATGTGGCACCCCTAGGGGTATTTGCCACAAAAATAGTTACTGACAGTAAATGCAAATACTAAAATAGCAAGACTGCACTACCACCTCCGGCCAGAAGGGGGAGCTCCAGAGACTCCCCTTGATCCATTCTGGTCTGAGAGAAGAACTGGCAGTTGGGCTAAGGAGCTGAAAGTGAGAGGTCATACAGTTGAATCTCTAACAGCCCTGTGACTGTTACCAGGCCTAAATCACCGGCCTGAGGAGAAGAGGGATAGAGAAAAAGGACATTGTGAGAACCGGGTAGCATTAATCACTACCCAGAACAGGCGCAAAGACGGATACCGGATCCGTGGCTGTATTCATTACATATAATACAGCAACCGGAAAAACGTGAGGTGATATCAGCTTCACTAGGGTCGGACGCAGCAACAGACACAGAGTTCAGCGGTACTCCTGGAGGGGGTAAGCCGATAAAAGGACTCGGGTTGCCCGTCGAACCAGGACCCGGAGGGGACAGATTGGGCCGGCAGCCAGTTCACATACAGCAGCAGGGCCACACAGATATTGCGTACAATAAGAGGCGAAGACCCCGGCAGGGTCAAAGTAACTCAGAGTTCCCATACAGACTCCGGTGACAGGACTGGTTGTAAATCCTTTTTTGTTAAAGTAAACTGGTTAAACGTTTCAGTGCCTCAGTCTTTCATTTGGACAATAGCCATCTATCCAGGATTGGGATCATCACCGCTGGGAGAACCTGCTGCTGATCAAGTAAGTGCCTGTTCCCTCACGATACCCTTTACACTGTGCATTGCCTGAGGCCACAGCACCGGGTCAAGCCACCCGTGACACCCCCCTCAAGAGACAGACCCCATTGGTCCGGTGCTGGGTACCCCGGTCTCTTGGGCGTCACACACGCGTCGCAAAACGCAGCGTTTTTGCGTGCGTTTTGCCGCGTTTTTGCGTGCGTTGTGCGTTGCAACGCAGCGGCGCACAACGCTAGTCTGAACGTAGCCTAAGTGGTGGAACTTGCACTATTGCTGACTGACTAAATACTTTTTTGCCCCACTGTATATGCTTTTATCCAGTATTTTCAATGGGAGAATTATTGAAACTTATAGCAGTAAATTTCAATAGATCTAAAATGCATGTTTTTTTTTTTTTTTTATAAAAACCTATATGGGCACAGATGGAAATTTAAACAGACGTTTTTTGATGTATGGCACACTCTTGCATACGTTTTAGATGTATACATCCTACAATATGATATAAAAATATGACCTTAGCCTTAAAGGGAGCGTGTCATGTCCAGAAATATAATTACATGCAGATATAGGATAAATCTGCAGATAAATATCATTAAAATCATGTTAGGCTGACTTACTAGAGCAGCAGCTGCAGGGTAAAAATGAACTTTTATCCTCTCTGCATCGCCTTGCTTACAGTTATCTGGATGGTGCAAGGAGCAGTTACAGTCACCTCTCATTATACAGTGAAAGTGCTGTAATCTCTCCCCTGAACTCTGAGTGTCAGCCTGTGGGGTGTGCAGAGCAGACTGTCATTTAAAGTGACGGGGAGAGATTTCAGCCGCACTAGTTCATTCAGACTGATGTTGTGTAGGACATTCTTAATGAACGGGGCCAATGGAGTATGATGCTCCTATTTCTTTAAGAGGCGTACACAACTTAATGTATTAGACATATCTTACAAGTACTATGTGCCTCCGGCAAAAATGTAGACTAATCAGAGCCAAAAGCAAAAACAGCTATTTCTACCATTTTGTATGAACTACATGATTTAAATGAACCAGCTCACTGAGT
Organism: Ranitomeya imitator; assembly: GCF_032444005.1. NCBI lineage: Eukaryota > Metazoa > Chordata > Amphibia > Anura > Dendrobatidae > Ranitomeya > Ranitomeya imitator. The sequence continues at coordinate 121,610,021 of NC_091287.1, forward strand.
ATAGATAGGCATAATCTTGGGCATTGACCTTGCTCCAGTGTAGGATTCCAACGAAATTTCAAAAATACATCTTTAGTCCTGCCACAGGAACACAGCATAAAATCTTTTTTATTGAATATTAAATATAAACTTGGAGGGATTAACGTGATAAAAATGAGGTACAGATCCCACGCGTTTCAAGCGGCTTACCTGCTTTTAATAATGGTATACAATGTTCACCTAAAAAAACAAACTTAAATATACACATATACATTTACACAAACATACACAACTGAGGAGAAGCTAAATGTAAAAAATAACTGGGCGCTCATTTGAAGGTTAACCCTTTACATGGTGTGGGATATATCGCAGCATGTCTAAAGTGAGAAAAAAGGGAGAGGGACCATTGTCAATAATGAAAAATCATGTCGCTGTGTAAATTATACCCTTCCGAGTTCTGGTTTCCAAATTAAAAATCCAAAATGATTCTATGTTGAGTTTCTCAATAGTCACCTTTTCCCCTCCACCCTTTTTTTTCCCATTGTAAGCATGATGCAATATTTCCTATAACATCTAAGGAGTTAAAGGGGTATTCCTATCTCAAAGATCCTATCCCAATATGTAGTCGGTGTATTAATAATGATAATATTAGCAAATACCTCCAACTATAAATGTAATATAGTTCATCTGATTTGCTATGTCACTTAACTCATGTGCAAGGCATTGCAGTAGCTTATGTATCCGTAGTTATTATGACCACTAGCAACTAACTGTCACTACATGAGTTGTCGTACCCATGCATAGCTAAGCTTCTACAATGCCTGCACATGGGGTAAGTGACATAGGTTATCAGGAGAACTATACTGTATTTCTAATTGGAGGTATTTGCTAATATTATTATTACACCTACCACATCTTCTACATATTTGGATAGGATCTTGGGGATGGGAGTACCCCTTTAAATCTGAAATGAGCACTAAGGTGTTTGGAATCTTAATTTTTAATCTATCTCCTCCTCAGATGGTGTGTTTTAAATGTATGTTATGCATGGATATTTAAGTTTGTTTTTGAGGTGAATATTGTATGTCATGATTAAGAGAAAGTAAGCCACTAAAAATAAATGGGTAGGACTAGTTATTATTATGTGACTTTGTCTCAACATGATTTTTAAGGGCAGCACCAAGTCTTCTGGGCATGGAATGAACAATTTGGTGACATATGGCAAAATCTCTGATTTTCCATTCTTAAAGACTAACCTGGAGGCTGGATGAGTGTGATGCTCAGCTTGTCTTTTCAGAATTTTTCCTTCACCAGCACTCTTCACCGGCAGCACTCGGTTAGCCCCATATAAGGACACTGCCACCACCACCATGCTTCACTGTAGGCACTGTGCATTTAGGAAGAATGCATGCTTACTAAGGGTACAGAGTGATGGTATCATCTTCTCTTTCAATATAGAGCAGTAAATCTGTGAATTCAAGACATCATCAATGAAATGTAGCTCTCCGACATTGAGAGCACTCTAGCAGCCCAATATAAGGATAATGCCATCAGCATGTGTTATTGTTGGCACCATGCACTAAGAAAAATGAAGTTAGAAATTCAACAGTAGACAAAAAGTGACTGGTAATTAGGAAGCAGCATTTTTCTGTAATAAGATATAATACAATGCTTATTGTCTTTGTACTGTTGATTAAAAAACCAAAATGTCTGTATTATTTAAATTCATTTATTAGAAATTAGATCATGTCAACGTCATGTCTAAATGATATAAACAAAGGTACAGAGCTCCTTATGTACACCTGTTGTTAGTTAGATATGGCAGGTATATGGGGCTAATAAAGACCCCAGTAACTGCCAAATATAGTTGCAAGTTTAATAGACATGGCCTGATAGGTGCCTGTCAGATTTTATCAAATAATACTGCATTGGAATAAACAGATAATCTAATGAATTATTTGTCAAAAGTAAAGCCCCCTGTTATAACAAAGAAGTTTCTAAGTAAATATAGTTGTGTGAAAAAGTGTTTGCCTCCTTCCTGATTTCCTATTCCCTTGCATGTTTGTCACAGTTAAATGTTTGAGATCACCAAACAAATGTAAATATTAGTGATGAGCGAATATACTCGTTACTCGAGATTTTCCAAGCACGCTCAGGTGTCCTCCGAGTATTTTTCAGTGCACGGAGATTTAGTTTTCATCGCCTCAGCTGAATGATTTACAGCTTTTAGCCAGCATAAGTACATGTGGGGGTTGCCTGGTTGCTAGGGAATCCCCACATGTAATCAAGCTGGCTAGTAGCTGTAAATCATGAAGCTGTGGCGAAAAAAAACTAAATCTCCGAGCACTAAAAAATACTCGGAGGACAACCGAGCGTGCTCGGGAGATCTCGAGTAACGAGTATATTCGCTTATCACTAATAAATATTAGACAAGATAACACAAAGAAACACGAACTGCAGAAATAATAAATTAAGGGCTTTATTTTTAAGAGAAAAACAAATCCATACCTACAGGGTCCTGTGTGAAAAAGTGATTCCACCCCTCCCCCTTTAAAAATAAATTAATTGTGGTTTATCTCATCATTGGGAAGCTGAGTTCAAAAAATGATAAAAAACTTTTATCTTTTTGCATCTCATGGTAAATCGCATAAAACATTTACAACAAGTTCAACATTTTTCTATACCTTGGCAAAATGTATGAAAGTTTAATATGAAGATATATGTACTCCTAAATTGTTATATTAAAAAATAAAAATCATTCCACAAAAAACAAAAAATATTTAACCCTGTTGTTCTATTTGTTTCCACTATACACTTGTACTGCTCCGGTCATTTTTGACCGGACCTATTAAAATGCTGTTTTAGCTACTTAAAAATTTTTTTTTGAATACCTGTTGCATTGTTATACTGTATGTGAGCATGGTTGGTCATTATAAAAAAAAATACGTAAAAAACTCAATTTTTTATTTATTTTGTGTTTATAAAGGTTGCAAGGGCTTATTGAATTCTGCACATAAATTACAAATTTGAGCTTAACTAACTAACTAAACTAACAACAACTACTACTATAACAACTATAACGAACTTTAACTATAACTAAAATTAACTATAGTTTAAAATTTAACTGTGTTGCAAACATTTTGAAAAAAAATAGAAAAATAATAAAAAAAATTAAAAAAATTAAAAAATCAGTTTTTTTTCTGAAAATATTCACATCATTCTATTGTTTACATTCAGGATAACAATAATACACATGTCTGCCTAGTCCATTATCATGTCCGGCTTTCTATCTTCTCGATTGCTTACTGCATCATCATTGTTCATTGTGCTCTTAAGTATCACTTGTTTATTTTTTTTGGGAACATAAGAAACCACTGTGGTGTCTTGAGTGAAATAAAACATGGAACTATGTACACCTCTTTTGCTGAGAATACCTTGTGAAACCTCAGGCTTGTTTGCACAGAACTGTACTGAAAGCCAATATGTTTTTTTTTACACTTGAACTGTTCCCGGTCAAAAATGACCGAATAACATTTTAGCTAATTTTATGGTTTGCATGTGTAAATCTGCACCTAAAGCAACTGTTTACTTCATAAACAATAGTAGATGCAATAAGTAGTCTCAAAAGAAATTATAACTCATTTGTTTTACTCAAAAATGGCTGAAATTAGCTAAAATGCTATTTGGTCATTTTTGACCGGGAAGAGTACAAGTGTAAAAAAAATGTGGCGCAAAAACTAAACCAAAAAAAAGGACCCTTAGAAAGAACCCCTCAAATTAGGAAAATACAAGTAACCACAAGTTTCAGAACCGCATAATGAATTGTTTAAAAAATATCAAAGTTCAAAAACGGTCAAAATATTATGACCGTTGGAGTGTTGACAATGAATATCAAATATTTCCTGCAAAGACCAAAATTGGCTGCATCTTTAAAAAGTTATTCCAATATCAGACAAAGATCCACAAGATATACTATAAGTGTCTGATAGTAGCTTGTCCACATCTATAAAAATAGAACTCAATTCCACTAGGGAACAATGATGTACTAGTCCAACAGTCAATTTAATATACAAGTCTTTATTGAAAACATTAAAAATGCAGTATAACCAGGTATGTATAAATCACAGCTTGAGACAATATATGCCTATGGCCCCACACTCCCCATTAAAAACCCCTACAAAAAACTGCTATCACAACAAAGTGCAGAGTGCCCCCTGACGAAGGAAGGACCGAAACGCGCGTTGGGGCAGGCGCATACTCCCCAAGTTCGCTGCGCACTCTGCACTCTGCACTTTGTTGTGAGTATACAGGAACTCCTGATTTGCACATGAGGTCTTATATTGGGATGTATTGCAGCGAGTTATATATGTGACAGACATTCGGTGCAGGTGTACTACTTCTCGGGCTGACACCTTGCAGCTGCATATAATAGAATAGTCTGTGATAGCACTATAAAAATAGGCAAGTGCAGTAAATGAAATCAATGTGCAACAGTGGCTACTTTTCTGGTCACAGAGGCTACAAGATGATAGATGGATGGCCAGTGTTCTAGAGAGAGATACAGGTCCGAAATGTGCCACCTGCATCTATAAGACATTTACACAACTTATATTCTGTGGATATTCCAGAAATCTCCAAGATGGGAATACCTCTTTACTTGATTAATTGAGAGAACTGAGCTCATTTTTAACTTCTAAGGCTGCTCAGGTAGATAACTATAGGCGATTTAGACGTACTCCATGCACCTGATACATGAAGAGGTTCTCTTGCCAGAGAAAACTCCATTGTTATAAATGGCACAGGATAGGTTGGAAGTCGAAATACTGATCTTTCATTGTAACACAGAAACTTTAAGATATGATGCTGTAGATACCAGGATATGCTGAAGCAAAGAAAAGGTTGCGCACACTACTAGTGTATTAGTATGATCTAATACTGAAGATACCAGGATTGCTGAGGTAAAATGAGGCTGATCTCACTGGTTTTCAACATGTCTTTCTGATCTAATACTTGAAATACAAATGCTAATGTATGAAATGGCTGCTCACACTACTGTCAATCCTATCTTTGTGATTTAATACTGGAAATACATTGGATGCTAATGTACGAAAAGGCTACTCACATTGCTGTCCACCTTGTATTTCTGATCTAATATGGAGATAATAGGTACATGGTATAGTTTATCTCCATGTCAGCGCAGCATGGATGGATGTAGTAACACATGTACGCAGTCACTTTTATATTAACATTCTGGGGCAGGTTTCTGTTCACAAGCCAGCAGCCTTTTCAATGTACTATAGTTCATACCTCATTAGACAAAAATCTGTGCTTTGCTAATTAAGGGTGTAAAGATCTGAGTTTGTCGGTTGTAATAATCACCTAGGCAGGTTAAAAATGTAACTATTTTTATTCCTTGCGTCCCTGATCTTACAGCAGTTCCAGGTAGATGTTCACAATGCAATGTCCCCAGTCCACAAGACCCCATTTTGGGGCCAATAGTTCCACTGCCCCCATACCAGGCGATAGCCACTGTCTCCTAACTTTTGGTTGGCACACAGCTTTTGTATCTCCGGGCCATTATAGTCTGCAGTCAAAGTCCAGGGTCCTCCAGACGATAGACACCACGACCATAGCACGCGTGTCCAACTCCAGCCAGCAACAAGCCCTCCATTTCCTCGTCAGTGTCCTAAATACCACAAGCCACCCCACCCCTCAGAATTGAGCCCGGCCCTAGGGAAACACCGTACCCCCCCAAGCTAACTATGCATTGTTTGAGGTATTTTCCTCAGGCCGGGCCCTATCACCTTTGACTGCATGTGAGACCCCTGTGATGACGGCTCTTCTGGGTCTACTATCCCCATCCACATAATGAAACTAGTGACTGGGAGAACAATGGCTTGAGGCCCTTTAGACACAAACAAGAGTAGGGGAATGATTGCTTTACCTGATTACCAATTGTGAGTCCTTGCCTTATGTATGCATAAGATCCAGCCCGCATGTTTTCCTTTGCTTACTGCTACTGACATTGATTCCTGAGGCTGAACTGATGAGCAATCAAATATCTAATAAAACACAGCAAGCAAGTCTCTAACAAAACACAACAATAAGATTGGCGTAACCGGTGCTCCGTGCTGGAAAAAGCCTGCATCTCTTAGCCGTGGATTCCGCTCTACGTGCATTGGTCCAATAGTCCGTAGAAGAAGGCCAGCTCCTCAATAAAGGTGTTTAGGAATTTATTTATAATGACATTTACTTTATTTATGTTTTACTATACCTGGTGAACCCCATTAATGGAAAATGAAAAAAAAAAGAGTGCTTAACTCATTGTTGATTTGCATTTTCTCAGTAGCATGTATTATCAGTTATAATGCAGTGGCTTGGTGCGGTTTGTGTATAGAATCCTGTAATCCTGCGGTATCCTTACTCATGTTCATGTGAAGACAGGAAACATCTGCCAGCAGTAAGTAAATAGTTAATGATTTCCAGTAACTTTATTCCAACCTCTTCACAGTAGGTAGAAATGCGGAAACAGCAGTGTCATTGATTCCTGCATTATGTTATCAGTTGCATGTTTCAGTCGAGTACAGTAATATGTTCCTAGACTGTCTGGCCTCCTTTATTCAGATGGCATAGACAGACTATGCAGCTCTTAAGACTGCTAATTTTTGCATCATTTTTTTTTTTATAATTTAACAATGCAATACTGAAAAGAATTAAATTCTAAATGTATGGTTTGCCTTCCAGAGTACATTTAGACAAGGTGAGTGGGAGGAAGAACAGAATCACAGCTGTTACTGCAAATCTCAAATAATAACCCATGGTAGGGTCTATAAATGGAAATCAGTTTACAATTGAACTGAGAATCTGTCCCTGACGCTGTAATAATGCTCTGTATTTGAGAAAGGCACTACCATATGTTTCTTTATGCAAGTGACTCCATATGAAAAGTTGTTTGCACTCTTCACTATATGGTACTGATTACATTGTCATAAATACTGTAAGAGTTATGCAAATATTCCTTGATTTGAATGTAAGAAGTATTGGACACAAAATCTCAGCTTTTAAAGTGAATGTCTCATGAAACACTGAAATAAAGATAAGTGAATGCAACATCCACACAAAACCTCCAATATAGTTAACAGATTCAGTGAAAAATTGTGAAAAGTGTGAAGGCATAACACATGCAGCAAATATATGTACATAATAATAAGAAAGTATTTTCAGTGAGGTTTACTGAGGATGTTAAAGCTGATTTTTCTAAAGCTTAACGTGTCCATACACAGTAGAGCAAAGACGTCTGATCAGATGTGTATGTCCCAACCTTCCTAACTAATGATATTGGGGAGAAATCAGGATCAAGCCTGTTGACTTTTAATGGTTACTCCTTGTGTTCTCAGAAGAGATACGTCATACTGCCCAAAGAGACGTCCAAAGGCGGCTTACCCTCAAAATTGAAAATAAGCAAGTCCAGCCAATCTGCACGTATGTGGGGGCTGTATGAAATAGGTTTTGAATAAGTAAGTGTTGGCCAACAGCTATTAAATGTGTTTCTGTACATTATGAGTCAAGATGTTGGCAAATGAGCAGATATGTTTTAGCCAAATCATCACACTCTTGATCAATTTTATTGAGCCAGGAATGCCCTTAGAATCAGCAGTTGACGCATCCTTCTTTCCCGGAGAGTAGAGGTAGTTATGTGTGGTGCGTAGGTTGGCAACAGTACATAGCAAAAGTGGGACGGGATTAGCTGATTAGTCATTACAACCAATTAAATCATTGTAATATTCCGTTATAGCACTGGGGCACTGAATAAGATAAGGTGTACCTGCATACAGACTGAATTATATTTTCGCAAAGGACCGAGCAGTAAATAGGGTTGCTAACAAAGGATTTTAAACTGGACAGGCCACTTTCCATAGATGTGTAATTTTTATGACTATTCTCCTGAATCTGGCATTGCTTATTTTTGTTTCTGCATGCCTTAGATATGTCTCTCTCTTCCTTGCATGTAACTCCAGTCTTTTTTAAGAACTTGGTGTGATACTCAATAAAACTCGTAGAGAAGAGTTTCAGACCAAGCCGACTTAGAAGCACTAGAATTACATGAAGGGAAGAGAGGACCATATCTAAGGAACAGGTAAAGGAACAAAGGTAAAACATCACCAGATTCAGGAGAATAGCGACATTTCCTGCAGGTAAAATATTTTTATTACATTTTTATGGCACGTGGGAGTTCCACTTTAAGCTGGCCTTGCAGTGCTTTTGGTACCTCTTAAGAAGATTCCTACAATCTGACTAACCACTATGCCATTATCTTGTAGAGACGCACTTAAAGAGAATATATCAGTAGGTTGAACCCTCTTAAGATGTCTATATGGGCATGTAAATCAAAGGAAGTTTAATAAAATGACCCCTTGATATCTGACAATCGGACAAGATATCAGATATCAGACAAGGTTATTTTCTGGATTTGTTTTCTCATTGACTCTCATAGTTGTAGTCTACTTATGATGTCAATGACGGGCCTCTCTCATATTTTTAAGTGGGAGAACTTGCACAATTGGTGGCTGACTAAATACTTTTTTCTCCACTGTAATTAGTTATGAAGATTCTTGTCTTGTCACTGCATTGTTACTGTTTTGCTCCTGAAAAACCTAAATTTTATTTTTATTGTTTTTTCAGTATTTTGTAAATCTACCTTTGGCTTTCAACACTGCCTGAATCTTTCTTGACATACTCTCGATCAGATTCAAGCATGTCTCAACTTAAATCTGATCCCAGGTCTCTTCTACATGTTCCCAAAGTTGGTGCATGCTGGTCGACTCACTTGGGAATGTATAGTTTTTTCGTCAACTCTACCCATGTGTTCTATTGCGTTGAGGTTTGGGGACTTTAGGGGACAATCCAGCACCTCTACTTCATTGTTTTCGAACCATTTCTTTGCAAATCTTGATATATGCTTTGGGTCGCTGTCCTGCTGGAACACTATGTAGTTCTTTTCATACCCATAGTACTGAAGAGTACAAAGTAAATCGTCTTGTAGGATCCTCAGATATAGCTCAGCATTGAGACCACCAAGATGGTGTCAGGTCCGGGCATTCCTACATGAACAGTTTCCTGGAAAGTGGATTGGTCGTCGTTGAATGGCCACCAAGGTCTCCTGATCTGACCCCCTTAGACTTTTACCTTTGGGGTCATCTGAAGGCAATTGTCCATGCTGTGAAGATACAAGATGTGCAGCATCTGAAACAACGGATACTGGAAGCTTGTGCTAGCATTTCTTCTGCAGTGTTGCTATCAGTGTGTCAAGAGTGGGAGAAGAGGGGTGCATTGACAATCCAACACAATGGGCAGCACTTTGAACACATTTTATAAGTGGTCATAAACTTGTAAATAACTCATGAAAGAATAAAGTTACATTAAAACCAAGCACACCATTGTTTTTCTTGTGAAATTCTCAATAGGTTTATTGTGTCACATGACCCTCTTCCCATTGAAAAAAATAAAGTTGGATGCAAAATGGCTGACTTCAAAATGGCCGCCATGGTCACCACCCATCTTGAAAAGTTTTCCCTTCCCATATATTAATGTGCCACAAACAGGAAGTTGATATCACCAACAATTCCCATTTTATTTAGGTGTATCCATATAAATGGCCCACCCTGTACAAGAAGATCTGACCAGTTATTATAGGAAGAGGTAATGACCAGATCAGAAGCAGCTGAAATGGAGCTGCATATTTCTGACCAGCATAGAAATGGTCGTTAACCTCTGCAGCACCAGAGGAAAAGAAGACCTGCGATTCATTACGGACATCACTGTCTAACTCCTGGTCTTCCAGGGGAATGTGACACTGTCCTGATAAGAACACATTGAGCTTTTAGGAAATGTGAGAACATATTGTATTTTACAGCATACGGGGAGTCAAAGATTTTTCCACCACCAGGAGCAAATCAGTAACAATACAATGACATGACAAGAATCTGCATAACTAATCATATGCTAAATGGTTGCACATCAAATTTATGTATGAGAAAACCAAGATGATTGTCTCTATAAAATTATAGTAGTCTCACGTTCGATGCAGTGGTGAATGGTGAGATGTGGAGTCTGAAAGTCAAAAGTTTAAAACATTGTTAAAGAGAACCTGTCAGCAGGACTGTACTCAGTAACCTACAGAAAGTGTCAGTTTGGCGCCATTATACTGATTAAAATGATACCATGGTTTATGAAATCCATCTTGTGGTTGTTGATTAATCTTTATTTGTAGTTTTCAGTTAATAATATGCTCATGCTCCGGGACGGCGTGTGGGGGTCTTTCTGTGCTGCTCTGCTTACATATTCATCTATATGGCTTATGACAGGTCACTGATCCCTCAGTGACCTGCCCACTATTTTACATAACGAATATTATATGTTTTGAAAAAGAATTTAAAAAAATTCACATTCAGCAGACAGGCTCCAGCGGCGTAGCATGATCGCATGTATAATGTCCATTCAATTATTGTATTTAGTGATATAAATATCTTCAGAAAAAAAAATTCTCTCTCAAAATGATGCGAGCAATCCGATAGATGCTACTGCACTGGTGCCATTTTGCTAGAGGGAAAAAAAATTGCTTCCTCCAAGATTGCGCAGACAGAGACTACACAGTAGCATCTATTGGATTACCAATACATTCTACTGTGCAGGCGCGACCATCGCCATTTTGAGAGATAATTTTTATTCTGAATAAATGTATATCACCAAATACAATAGTTAAATTGACATTATACGACATGCGATCATGCTACAGTGCAAGCGGCACCTGCCTGCTGAATGTGAATTTATATATATTTTTTCAAAACATATTATATTCGGCATGTAAACTAGGTGGCAGGTCACTAAGGGATCAGATGGATTTCATCAACCAAAGTATCATTTTAATCAGTATAACGGCGCCAACCTGACACTGTCTGTAGGTTACTGTGCACAATCCTGCTGACAGGTTCCCTTTAGCCTATTGTTTGTTAGTGTACATAGTCTATAGACAGTGAGCTGCTTATCACAGGAGAGAGTGGAGGCAGATGATTGTCCTCATGCCTGATAGTCACAACAATGTTAAACAACACCAGCTAATTAATCCTTCAGGTTAAGTAAACAACACTAGACAGCTGGACTTGTGACACATCGATGAACCCAGTGTTATACCTCCTACCTTATGCTGTCCTCAGATTACATAGCAAAAACCTGCTGACAGATTCCCTTTAAGCTTTATGGAAAAATATTCTGTAATTGATATAATTCTACAGAACTGCCTTCTTCATTTTGTTGCTAACCATTAGTTTTATCTTCTGTGCCTGAAAGACATGGGGGGGGGGAGTTTATTTGTATCTTAATGCATTGTTACATGATAGAAGGAATGATAGAGGTTGATTTATATATCAGTTCAATTCTACACAACAGCAAACAGATCGGATGTACAGCATCTTAATGGATTACCCTACTAAAACACTAGTCTCGTCAAAGAAATCAATAGCATTCTTCTATATATTTATAATATATATACAGTACAGACCAAAAGTTTGGACACACCTTCTCATTTAAAGATTTTTCTGTATTTTCATGACTATGAAAATTGTAAATTCATGCCGAATGCATCAAAACTATGAATTAACACATGTGGAATTATATACTTAACAAAAAAATGTGAAACAACTGAAAATATGTCTTATATTCTAGGGCCTTCAAAGTAGCCACCTTTTGCTTTGATGACTGCTTTGCACACTCTTGGCATTCTCTTGATGAGCTTCAAGAGGTAGTCTCCGGGAATGGTTTTCACTTCACAGGTGTGCCCTGTCAGGTTTAATAAGTGGGATTTCTTTCCTTGTAAATGGGGTTGAGACCATCAGTTGTGTTGAGCAGAAGTCTGGTGGATACACAGCTGATTGTCCTACTGAATAGACTGTTAGAATTTGTATTATGGCAAGAAAAAAGCAGCTGAGTAAAGAAAAACGAGTGGCCATCATTACTTTAAGAAATGAAGGTCAGTCAGTCTGAAAAATTGGGAAAACTTTGAAAGTGTCCCCAAGTGCAGTTGCAAAAACCATCAAAAGCTACAAAGAAACTGGCTCACATGAGGACCGCCCCAGGAAAGGAAGACCAAGAGTCACCTCTGCTTCTGAGGTTAAGTTTATCCAAGTCACCAGCCTCAGAAATCGCAGGTTAACAGCAGCTCAGATTAGAGACCAGGTCAATACCACACAGAGTTCTAGCAGTAGACACATCTCTACAACAAGTGTTAAGAGGAGACTTTGTGCAGCAGGCCTTCATGGTAAAATAGCTGCTAGGAAGCCACTGCTAAGGACAGGCAACAAGCAGAAGTGACTTGTTTGGGCTAAGGAACACAAGGAATGGACATTAGACCAGTGGAAATCTGTGCTTTGGTCTGATGAGTCCAAATTTGAGATCTTTGGTTCCAACCACCGTGTCTTTGTGCGACGCAGAAAAGGTGAACGGATGGACTCTACATGCCTGATTCCCACCGTGAAGCTTGGAGGAGGAGGTGTGATGGTGTGGGGGTGCTTTGCTGGTGACACTGTTGGGGATTTATTCAATATTGAAGGCATACTGAACCAGCATGGCTACCACAGCATTTTGCAGCGGCATGCTATTCTATCCGGTTTGCGTTTAGTTTATTTTTCAACAGGACAATGACCCCAAACACACCTCCAGGTTGTGTAAGGCCTATTTGATCAAAAAGGAGAGTGATGGGGTGCTACGCCAGATGACCTTGTCTGCACAGTCACCAGACCTGAACCCAATTGAGATAGTTTGGGGTGAGCTGGACCGCAGAGTGACGGCAAAAGGGCCAACAAGTGCTAAGCATCTCTGGGAACTCTTTCAAGATTGTTGGAAGACCATTTCCGGTGAAAACCTCTTGAAGTACAGATACAGAATACAATGAACAGACTAACGATGATGGACTGGAGCAAAGGGAGAGAGAATCCTGCCCTTACAGGTTTACAGTCTACAAGGTAATAGGAGAGGAGACAGTAGGTTGCAGGTTGCAGCAGCTCCGGTGGTGGTGAGGTGACAGTGACATCAATGTTCTAGATGTCCACTGGCTGATCTGACTGCATGTAACTGTGCTCTTTTATATTTTTCTACTATTCTTCAATAAAATGGAAATTTTATACATATAAGACCTCTGAAGGTGCAGTGAATTCTTCATAGCCGGATCATTTACACTTTTTCGGATTTCATTGCAGGCTGTAGGTTTCCTTGAAAAGATGGGTTTTCAAGTTGTGTCTGAAGGTTACAAATGTGGTGGATAATCGGACATGTTAAGGGCATGGAATTCCAAAGGATGGGGATACTCGGGAGAAGTCTTGGAGGCCATTAGGTGAGAAATGTATGAGTGCAGAGGAGAGAATCAGGTCTCGGGAGCAGTGGAGAGTATGTGTGGGAAGGTATCGGGAGATTAGATTTGAAATATATGGAGGGGACAGATTATGGACAGCCTTGCAGGTCAGTGTTAGTAGTTTGAACTGGATTTGTTGTGGAATTTTAAGCCAGTGAAGGGATTTGCAGAGGGGATAAGCAGAGGTGTAATGAGACATGGATTAGTTGGGCAGTAGAGTTAAGGATGGACTGGAGCTGTGCAAGAGTGTTTAGCAGGGAGGCCATAGAGCAGAGTATTGCAGTAGCTGAGGGGGGAGATGATGAAGGCAAGTGCTAATATTTTAGTAGATTCAGGATTACTGAAAGGATGGATTATTTAAATATTTTTGAGCTGGAGGCGGAGGGATGTAGTAAGAGCTGGGATGTGCGAATTGAAGGATAAAGCAGAGTCAAGGGTTACTCTGAGGTATCAGACTCCTAGCACAGGGGAAGCTGATTAGTACGTAACAAAATATAAATTAATGTTTTGAACTTAATTGAATGGACAGAAAATGTTTCCCACCCAGCCACCACCTATAAAAATATTTATTGTATATAAAAAATAGATCATAATATAGTGAAATATAATTTGCTGAAAGCATTAAAAAATTGTAAAAAATGCTAGAAATGTGTATTTATAGCAATATATAAAACAGACCATAAAATGAATGCTGGCACTTTCAGCATGGTTATCCCCAGTGACTTCAGTAGTGACACGTGAGAAAAAAAAAACTGTATCCAAAAATTAGGCAAGACATGACATTGTAAAATATATATTTTTCTTTATTAATTCAGAATAAAAGACATAGAAAACATGATTAAAAGGGGGGGAAAGGCGGGGAGAAAAAGTGGGTGTGAAGAATAAAGTAAGAAGGGGGATGGATGTGCACTGAGTATATATAAATCTCAGAAATTACAATACAATTCAAATGGCCGGAACATAATATGGTATAACATCATAATACTATTTATTGCACATTTTTATACTGATCATGAATGTATAAATTAATGTAATATGGATTGTATCGCTGTACCCAAAAATAACCAGTCATCAAATAAATATAATAAAAAAGTGCATTGCGCCTTAAATAGATATAAATATGCATAGCAACATATGAAGTACAAATGTTAATCAACTTGTGCAAGACTAATAATAATAACATATTGATATGCATAGATATCCATTGATGAATTAAATGATTAATCACTGAACAGTGCTATAAATGATTACAATATGATAGTCCGAGGAACAAAATATTTAGAGACCATAAGAAATATGGAAAAAAGTATCATGTACAAACCTGAAGCACATCACAGCCTCTCCACCTACTCCAAACCACATTTCTCTGCAGTTTGCCTTTGTTGTGTGTTTATTACTTTTGACTAAGGGGTTAGTAATGGGGGTGTCTGATAGACTCCACCCCATTACTAACCCCTGGGCTTGATGTCAGCGGACAGTACGCAGCTGACATGAACCCCAAAATATTACTCCACTTGCCAACACACCAGGGCAAGCAGGAAGAGGCAGGTAAAGTGCCAGAATTGGTGCATCTAATGGATGCGTCTTTAATGGGGTGACTCCGAACTACTATTTTTAGGTTCGAGAGGACCAAATATCTATGAACCTTCCCAGCCTGAGAATACCAGCTTAAAGTTGTCTGCTTTACCTTGGTTAGTCATCAAAAATGGCAGGGACCCCATGCTGTTTTTCAAATTATTTATTTAAATAATTAAAAAAACAGCATGGAGGCCCCTCTATTTTTGATAACCAACCAAGATATAGCAGACAGCTGAGGGCTGCAACTGTCTGTTTTACATGTGTTTGTTATCAAAAATAGAGGGGACCCCATGTCTTTTTTTTTTACATATTGCGCGAACCAATCACAATCATGGAGCCGAACGTGCCCACACTGGGAAACCTTGATTATTGGCTACACTGCAGCCTTTCAACAAGCTTTGTTTGGGCTGTCAAACCCAAACAGCAACGCAGACTTCCGGGAGAAGTCCGTGTATGGGATACATGCACGAACACTCGGTGTCTTGTATGGACTCCGAACTTTAGTGTTCGGGTACTCTCATCCCTATCTATAAACCAAAGAGGAGAATTGCAGCTCCCATTAATCATAAAAATGTCATGACTTTATTTAAAAAAAAAAAAAAAAGCAGTTGGGAGGCAGCAATATAAAACATGCTCAACAGCCATTTTGCGCTAGTTAGGTGCTTGTTTCTGGTCAGAAAAACTGTTTATAACAATGTGTTTATTTTTAACATGTTAATATCTTCTATTATATTTGTACAGATAAATATATTATTGTAATTATAGAATTCATTGTTAATTTGGGAAAGATCAAGATTCAATCTACTCTAATATGAATGCGCATCTATGTTCTCCTTTTCTTTAACAAGAAAAACCTACATTGAAATTCTCCTAGTAAAAAAACAAGTCTTCAGGCTGGGTGTATGATGTTGATTTATCGCTAGTTTTCTGTGCAAACTACAGTAATTTTGTGAAATGATAGGAGTATTGATTTCAGTAAGGGTCTCACTTTACAAAAGCTATCAAGCCAGAAGAACCAAATTGAGCTTTGAAGTGAATAATATATCTTCTCAGATTATTAATTTTACGCGCATTGTACTCTTACATTCACTGTAAAATCTGCATCTATTGTTTTGTTCCTTGACTTTGGTAATTTCTTATATATTACAATAGTGCACAAGCAGTCATGCTTTGTCATGTCATGATCATAGAAAATGTAATTTCTTATACAAATGAAAAACCCCACAATTATTGGATTTAGCATTAAAAAAAACTAGATAAAGTGACAATGGAAAGATATTTTGTAGAAGTCAAGTAAGGAGAAGACCCGGACCAGGCCTACCTACTCCGTGACGGATCCGGAACTGTCGAGGCTGTCACCCAGGTTTCACTGGGGTAAGGTTAAAGCCCCGAACCGGCCTTTGCACCTAGGAGTAGGGGCATGGCTAAGATAAAAGGGCCACAGCGCGGCAAATCAGTTAGTTGCTGTGGGAACGTGCATTGCGCAGGAGGGCACTGTCAGGGCTTCTGCAGGGGGGGGGGGGCAACTGTCAGAGCGGGCAAAAACCAGCAGAGGCAAAAAGCTGTTAACAGAGACTGCCGACAACGACGTACCTGGACATCGCTGACCATGAGTGACAGGACGCCCAGTCAGGTCATAAGCCTGCGCACGTACTGATGGGAGAATTGGGACACCCGCTGTGAGGGGTTTTCCTTTGTACCTGAATCGTGTTGCTCATTGTCCCTGTACGCTGACAGGGGGAAAGACTGTGCTCTGTCCAGCTCTTCGTTTCCTGACACACCGATCACCGACCGGACCACAAGGAATCACCGTCGCCGCCAGGATCCAAGACGTAATCTTTTCCAGGAGTACACTGGACCACGAGGAATCACTGTCGTCACCAGAATCCAGGACGCCATCTTTTCCAGGACCATACTGGACCCCTTATGCACCACTGCTTTGGCACCAACATCCACATCCTGAACTAACTGCATCCTGAAGTCGTCAGACTGATAAGTTTGCTATCCTTGAACTTCCTACCCTATGCTTCACACCCGCTTCCCCTGAGTTACATCCCCTGTGTTCCTTTATACTGTTTTATCTGTTTTTCTCCCTGCGAGGAGTATACCTGTTAGATTAAACCCCACGTTAACACTTGCTCTGCCTCCGATCCATTACTGCATCTTCCTACCGGCTCACACTCATAATAAAAAAATTTAAAAAATCTTAATAAAAACAAGATGTGGATGAGTGGAGCTAGAAAGCAATTAGGGTGCATATTGTTGCATTCCAACATATTGTGAGTGCTCAAAGATTTAGTATTGGTCAACACAGCTGCATGATTTACGGCTGCTAGCCAGCCTGAGTACATGTGGGGGTTTCCTGGTTGCTAGGGAATCAGGCATTTTATTAATTGAAATTCCTGGTCTTTGTGTAAATGAGTCCAGTGGGCAGTCTTATTCAGTGATTGTATGACTGTGCATGCTGAGATAGCTATCAATCATTCAGAAGGACCGCCCACCGCACTCATATGTATACAAACACCAGGGATTTCAATGAGTAGACTACAAGCTATTCTGAACCTTTTTTTAACAAAACCATACATAATTCTTCTGATCTTCTTCTTCTCTATACCATGCTGTCTACAGATCACACTGCTTGTCTGGTAATATAGAAAATGTTCAGCACAGCCGAAGGGAGGAGGTGCACGGTCATAGGTTCCCAAGCCTCAATGTGTAAATAACAAGTGACTGGCACACTCCGGATGTGTTGTGATGCAAAAATGGGGGTTTATTATACATACAGTAAAACACAAACGTTTCGGTCGTAACTGGACCTTCATCAGTGTGCTAGATTACTACTATGTTGGAGGAGCCCCAAAAGTTAGAACTAAGATGCATCAGAAGCAGTACATAGACGCAGCGGAGTATGTCCCAGGTGGCGCTATCAGAAGAAAGCCTGAAGCTATATAGATCCCAGGTTGTAGAAGCAATCTGCAGATGCAGGGTAGTGTGTCACAGGTGACACTATCCGCCCAGTAAATATGAAGCCACACGGTGTCACCGCTGTTATGGGCTAAGAGGGAAGTGCACGCTATCAGCCTGATGAATGGAGGGAGCACGCGTTATCCACCGCAAGTGCAGGCGGAGGTCACCATGATGGCCCTGAATGGGGAGGCGAGGGATTCAGTGATGCTACGGCCCCCGAGACTGCGGGATACGCTTGACAAGGTTTTACGTATACTGGAGGAAACCCATGGGGACCCCACAGATATAGGAGAGCTGCACATGCAACTGTTTAGCCGAATTCAAAAAGAAGGGGAGACAGTGACACAGTTCATGAACATATTGCAGGAAATACACACTGCCATATTCCGGAAAGACGGTGTGGGGGTCGGGTCGATTGACGTGGTGCTGCAGGATCAGTTAGTGACTGGGTTGAGAAATGCGCTGCTGAAACAGGCCCTGCCCTTATAAGATCTTCTATAATGGGATAGTACATCACTCTTCTATTATCAAAGGGAAGCAGGGTTCTCATTTTGGGGTGCGATGGAATTGCTCTACATTTTGGCTCTAACTGTTACATTCTTTTAGAGATTGAAAAATGTTAAAATGTTAAACAGCAAACGGATAAAGAGAGCCGCTGAATGGAAGACATATCCATTGCCTAGCAGCACAATATTTCTGTACTTCATGAAATGCCCAGGAAATATGAAAACCCTCCTGCCCACACACAGCTAGAAACATTTCAGACACCTGCTATATTGAGGGTACAGTTTCATCTAAGTAGATTTATAGAAAAATCTAATTAAAGAGCACCAATTGAAATCTTTGATATGTGAATCATCTTTTTATAATTATTATCATTACTTTTGCATGGGTGGATCAGATAAAATTATTTATTTTACTTTGTGCTGCAACCTTTTTTTTAGACATTTTTACATAAGTGATGGGAGTCTATGGGTTGATTTAATAAGATGTTTTCTCCAGAATTCTGGAGTAAAATATCTTAATACGTCGTGAAAAAATGTGGGTTTCTCTGGAATAAGACATCAGATTGCAAATATCAAGGAATCAATTTATTCAGCTTCCTGTGACCTACATGCCCCTATAGATTCCCTTTAAAGGCTGCAGCTTTAGTGAGAGTTTTGCAGGATATGTGAGCCCAGATGATTAGGTCACTCAGTTGTCAGTATGTAGAGAAACTACAGCACTTTGAGGGCCAGACTGCAGAGCTTTTAATAAATATTAGTTCAGCTAACTAATTAGTAACCATTTCTTTAATAAGATACACAGGAGAAACTCAGGATAATCATATTGCTTTCATCATTTACACTAGATGAGTTTTCCCACAAAAGCTACTGTGGTTATCATCTATCCACACAGGTAGCAACTTGCTGATTGCTGGAGGTTCCACTGTTGGGAACCTCAAGTCTTGGACCTCCACAAATAATAGGGTTCTGCAGTGCCCGTTTGAATAAAAGTAAGTGGATCGGTAATAACTTGCTTTTGTAGGAAAATCCCTTTAAGAAAATAACCCTCACATAATCACCTAAACAAAAATATGTAAAGGAGAAAAAAATAGACTGCAGAGCAGCAGAGACCCGGATTCCAGTAATCTATCACTTACTTTACTGCTTGCTGCAATTTTATTTAAAAACTGCTTTATCTGCTGCAGAACAACCAGTTCTCTGATTTCTGAGCTCTGTATAGCCCCGCCCCCAAACCACTGATTGGTAGCTTGCTGTGTACACTGCACATAAGCAGAACATAAGCAAAAAGCTGCCAATCAGTGGTGGGGGCGCGGTTTGAACACCTGGCAGCAGGTTTACTAGTGCCCTAGTGATAATCTCCTGCTGATAAAACAATGATTTTATGAAAAAATACACTAAGCAGCCCAGTAAGTGATACATCGCTTAAATAAGGGTCCCTGTCTCTACATTATGCTGCTCTCAGATTAGATAGCAATATCCTGGTGACAGATTCTCTTTAAGAGTCAGTTGTAGGCGTTATAATTCTGAACATTGTTTGTGGGCACATTGCAGTGAGTTGAAAGTAAATTCCAATGTAATTTTAAACTAGCAACATGTTTCTTCACTTACCCATCTCCTGTATCTGTAATAAATATGTTCCAGGCTTTGTTAGGTTTCTCAGTTCACTTCTTTTCAATTCCAAACATTACACTGAGTGGTAATCAGTTAGATGAATTATATGATGAGCTTATTACTATGAAATTGGAAAACGTATGTATGTGCTTGCACTGTACTATAGCATTGTATAATGTTCTCTCAGTAGGCATGACGGCAGTAATAGTACACACGTAAGAATTCTATATTCCATTTTATCTCTCTCTTAGAGTTGTTTTTAATGTTGCAGCATTTTTAAACAAGACGCTCATCAATATTTTGCTTCCCTTTAAGTACTTTTTTTATCTATTCATACAGTTTCTGGCAGAGCATACAAGGCATAGTAAATACTCAATTTGGATTTTAAAGGGGTAGTTTTGCTTTCCGTACAGTCCGAAGTAGTTAATGAGATATAACAATTCAGCACTTGGATAGCTTCCTTACAATTCCAGTAGTTCTCCAGAGCATGTGTCCTGCTTATTGTAAGATATGATGCACAAACGCCACTTGAATTGTGGAATCCGAGACGTGCATTCATTCTGGTAGTTATCTACAAAAACAGGCCACTTCTATAGTATGGCTGAACTAAGTGTCCTTTTATGGTTCAAAGTGTTTAATTTGTCGACTTACAGGAATACAGTGTTTTAATTGATGGGGCAGTATTTTTCTACTGTATACACATCACACCAAGATCCTAATTTATGGCAATCCCAACCATTACCATTTAATTAGAACTCTGACTCATGCTCTGACTCAGATATAAGAGCTCATTAGCAATCTCACTGCTGCGTTTCAACACAACTTCCTACCAGATGAGGCAGCACGTGACAACTGTTATGGTAAAAATGCAACATTTCATATATAAATTACTAATGAAAGAAGAAGAAATTTGTATAAATGATGGGTTCTTCTAATTATGTCAGTGTTTAACATAATTCTTCCAGTAGACAGAAACCAAACTCCATAGTGAGCCAGGTAGACGCCTCTCCTAATTGATAAACTAGCACACCTAGTACTTCTTAAGGTACTGTCACACTAGACGATATCGCTAGCGATCCGTGACGTTGCAGCGTCCTCGCTAGCGATATCGTCCAGTGTGACAGGCAGCAGCGATCAGGCCCCTGCTGGGAGATCGCTGGTCGGGGAAGAAAGTCCAGAACTTTATTTCGTCGCTGGACTCCCCGTAGACATCGCTGAATCGGCGTGTGTGACACCGATTCAGCGATGTCTTTGCTGGTAACCAGGGTAAACATCGGGTAACTAAGCGCAGGGCCGTGCTTAGTAACCCGATGTTTACCCTGGTTACCATCCTAAAAGTAAAAAAACAAACACTACATACTTACCTACCGCTCTCTGTCCTCCAGCGCTGTGCTCTGCTCTCCTCCTGCTCTGGCTGTGAGCGTCGGTCAGCCGGAAAGCAGAGCGGTGACGTCACCGCTCTGCTTTCTGGCTGCCCGGCGCTCACAGCCAGACCAGAGAAGCAGAGCGCCGAGGACAGACAGCGGAAGGTAAGTATGTAGCGTTTGTTTTTTTACTTTTTAGGATGGTAACCAGGGTAAACATCGGGTTACTAAGCGCGGCCCTGCGCTTAGTTACCCGATGTTTACCCTGGTTACCGGGGACCTCGGGATCGTTGGTCGCTGGAGAGCTGTCTGTGTGACAGCTCTCCAGCGACCAAACAGCGACGCTGCAGCGATCCGGATCGTTGTCGGTATCGCTGCAGCGTCGCTATGTGTGACGGTACCTTTAGGCCACATTCAGTATTTGTCAGTATTCAACATCACTATTTGTAAGCCAAAATCAGGAGTGGAACAATCATAGGAAAATCTATAATAGAAACATGTCACCCTTTATGCATTTTTTTTTCTCACCTACTCCTGGTTTTGGCTTACAAATTCTGACCAAATAGTGAACTTGTGAACGTTGCTTTACTCTCAGCTATTTGCTATGCTCAGCTAGATCCCATAATAGTTTATTCATGTATAGGTACATACCTTTAAGCATGCGTACCAAAGTAGAATCTATGCTTTCCGTAACTTTCAAAAGAGGCATATCACACTGTCAACCAGATCGGTACTAGAACAGTCCCAGCACAATACCCCAAGATGGTGAACATTACAGAGTCTCACCGTTCCACTGACTCACTGGGATAATGGCAGCAGTTACTTCAGAGCCCAAGGGTCGACTACCTCACCTGTGGCACGCACACACAGAGAGGAGGTAACGACAAGCTTATGAAGATGACAGTCCATTGAGGTACAAGGCCAGTTGACCCAAGGGTCACAACCTGGCTTCTCTGAACATCTCCATGGAGCCAGGTGACTGGCGGACTCCAATCCTGGCTTTCTCCAAATGTATCCATGGTTCAGCGATGGTCAATGGAGCAGATCTGGATTCTACCAACTGGGGCAAAGGTCCCCTAGATTGTTTCATGTAGAATGATAGATCCGTATCCGTCGTGATGGAGCCGTGATGTATTGGCGGCAGTCCTTTACAGTCCCCTGGATGTATGAATGTCTTGGCTGAATCTCTGACTCTCCATCTCAGTCTCTCAGTCTCCCTATACAGAGGCATGTAACCTATTCTTATACTTAACAAGTGCCCTTCTTCCAGTATTTACATAAAGGTTAAGAAGGGAGATGAGGTCAAGAAGCATTACTTGATTATTTAATCTATTTGCACAATTTTTTCTCCTCTGTTTTCGAAATCACCAAACTATCTGGCATAATTAGCATATCAGTAAACATCACTACTCATCAAGGATAAGAGCACAATATGTTATATGAAATATTAGTTTACAAGTCAATATTACAGGCTTACACAAACAAAAGTCTGTTTTCTTGACCAACGAGAAAGAAATGCCTAAATTCAAAAGTCAACATATAGACCTATTCTTCTTGGTTTGCTAAAAATAGTCGCCTCTTAATTAAGATACAATGCTGTGTCTCCAGAAAGGAATATTCCCATCTTCAAAAATGCATATTATTGGACAGTGCTTGTAAAAACAAGCACTTTTGAAATTCACTGTTCATTAAATTTTCAGTTGTTTTTAAGATATTAAAGGGGTTGGTCATCTCTGCGGATCATTTTTATTTATTTACAGAGAACCTGTCATTGGAATGTTATACCCCAAGATAACGGCACATATTTAAACGTACCTTAATGCTGAGTAAATCCTCACCTTTCTTGTAGAAATTCATTTTGCTGTTTTAGAGAAATCCATAGATAAAATTGTACAGTAATGATTTACAAGTGCAGTGGGTGGTCCTGCACCTACAGTTCTCCGGCCTCTCTACTTTTTCCCTGCCCTTTGCCTGTCTCTTGTCTCTGAAATATGAGTGACCTGTCAGTCAGAGACAGGAGGCAGGTGGTGGGTGTGGAATTGGGAGGACAGGAGACCTGAGAGTTATGGCCACCCACTTCACTTGTAACTCTTTAGCATACAAGTTCATCTATGGATTTCTCTAAAACAGTTAAATGAGTTTCTACCAGAAAGGTAATATGCAAATTGTCTCTTTGGATAGGCAGAGGACTTGAACTCTAGTGACACCTATTGGAAGCAGCAATTCTATATTCAATATCGACCATTTAACGAGCCTTACAATATGACTTAGGATAAAAGCCAAATCAGAATCTCAATTTACAGAGACAGTGTTTCTGGGTATTGCCCCTCGTAAGTGAAAAGTATGAGATCTGATTTCGCTGGGTCAGAGGCTAAGACTGGGATCTAAGGGGTAAGGTTTCTCTTTGTGGAGATTGACATGCCAGATCAGATTTACTTAGCATTAAGGCACTTTTACATACATGCCATAAAATCCTGATGATAGGTTCTCTTTAAAGTGGTCAAAAGGGACCAGTTCTTGCTCTTATTTTATTCCTGCTGCTCATCTGAGTATCCTGAGTATTCTGGGTTTTTTTCTGTTCTTTAAAAATCTGCCATATAGTTCAAGAGATATAGGCCTTTTTATCTAGTGCTACTTTTTATGGTCTTTACAATGGGGGCGTTGCTCAGGAAATAATGCAGAGCTAACTAAAGACATCCACACACAAGCTACGCCCTCTTGGTGATGGCCATAAAAATTAGCATGAAATAAAAAAGCTAATTTCTCTGGAACCGTGTGGCAGATTTAAAAAAAAAAAAAAGAAGAGTAAAATTAATCAGGGGAACAGTGAGAATTAACAAGAGCAAAACTGACCACTTTTGACCTTGTGACATGTCATCTTTAACTGCATATATTTTGGACTAAAAATCATTTTTGCAGTTGGGTTACAAATTTTGCACCGATTGGCTTTTATCCATATTATGGGTGTCAGGTCCGAGCATTCCTACGTGAATAGTTTACTGGAAAGTGGATTGGTCGTCGTGGGCCAGTTGAATGGTCACCAAGGTCTTCGGATCTGACCCTCTTAAGGTACCGTCACACTGACCGATATCGCTAGCGATCCGTGACGTTATAGCGTCCTGGCTAGCGATATCGTTGAGTTTGACAGGCAGCAGCGATCAGGATCCTGCTGTGCCATCGTTGGTCGGAGCAGAAAGTCCAGCACTTTATTTCGTCGCTGGATCTCCCACAGACATCGCTGAATCGGCGTGTGTGACGCCGATTCAGTGATGTCTTCACTGGTAACCAGGGTAAACATTGGGTTACTAAGCGCAGGGCCGCGCTTAGTAACCCGATGTTTACCCTGGTTACCAGCGTAAACGTAAAAAAACAAACACTACATACTTACATTCCGGTGTCTGTCCCCCGGCGCTGTGCTTTCCTGCACTGGCTGTTAGCGCCGGCCAGCCGTAAAGCACAGCAGTGACGTCACCGCTCTGCTTTACGGCTGGCCGGCGCTGACAGTGCAGAGAAGCACAGCACCGGGGGACAGACACTGGAATGTTGAATATGTAGTGTTTGTTTTTTTTACGTTTACGCTGGTAACCAGGGTAAACATCGGGTTACTAAGCGCGGCCCTGCGCTTAGTAACCCGATGTTTACCCTGGTTACCAGGGGACCGGCATCGTTGGTCGCTGGAGAGCTGTCTGTGTGACAGCTCTCCAGAGACCACACAGCGACGCTGCAGCGATCGGGATCGTTGTCTAGATCGCTGCAGCGTCGCTTAATGTGACGGTGCCTTTAGACTTTTATCTTTGGGGTCATCTGAAGGCAATTGTCTATGCTGTGAAGATACGAGATGTGCAGCATCTGAAACAATGGATACTGGAAGCCTGTGCTAGCATTTTCTTTTGTTTGCAGCTCGATACTTAGGACACCGACCATCACTCCTATCTAGCATTCGCTGAAGCTGGCTGGTAACAGCAAACTCCAGTGATCTTGGACAGCTTCAAATCAGTGCTTACATGCTCAAAAGAAGAGAACTTGTAAGCATTGTGCATGCTGTTTAGCAGTGGTGGCCAGTATCCAAGGCAACGAGCTGTAAACAATTTTAAAAGTCAATATCTGAAGAACAGCTGAAATTCTTAACAATCTGTAAATTGTGAAACTGCCTGTCTTTACAAGTACTATCCAACCATTTCCATTTAAGAAGATGGGAATAGCCCTTTAAAAGTATAAGCTGCTGAGACTTACATTCTTCAGCTCGTTTTTTTGTGTCATATTCATTTTTGAATGGTCCCAATCTATATTGTTAAATATTGTTTAATTTTCAGTTTTGCTCAAAAAAACTTTAATGAGGAGAAAGCTTAAAAAAATATGAGGCAAGATAATTATTTCATGGCTATTTATATTTTAGGACCTCTAGGTAGTGACAGTGCACTGAAATCCTTTTTTGTCATAATCATTGAATCATTGAATTTTGCTTAGTGACAAATCCATTTAAACAACACAATCTGTGGATGAATCAGTCTCAAGAGCTCTGCATACTACAGAAGGCATCTCCATTGACATACAGGAGTGAATTGGCAGCAGCCGCTGTTCTTTTGTCGAGCATTATCCATTTCCTGTGGTCTAAGTGGAAATGTTTACTGTAAAATCAGTCAATAGTTCTTTCTGTACTACTAAGTTTAATATCATAATGCAGCTAGGAAAACCAGACCACTTGTCTGTAGTTTAAGCTTAAGATCTGTTTCCGAAAAGCACCTTCAACCAGTAATTGCCCTTTCAAGTCTTGCATGCAAAATGATCTACAAGATTTTGGAAATGTGATATGGTTTCTCTGTGATCACTAACAATTATGTAGCTGAAACCTTTGATTTAGAAGATCCAGTAGCATTTAATTCGTGTTAGACCACTTTCCTGTAACACGTGGGAAGCTTTGGGAAGCTCCCAAAAGAGATGGAAAGTCATCTGGGCTAGTGATGAGCGAGTATACTCGTTGCTCGGGTTTCCCGAGTTCTTGGGTTTTTTGCTCGGGTTTACAGCTGCTAGCCAGCCTGAGTAAATGTGGGGGTTGCCTGGTTGCTAGTAAATCCCCCTCATGTATTCAAGCTGTCTAGCAACCGCAAATAATGCAGCTGCGGTTGACAAAAACTAAATCTCCGAGCACTCACAAATACTCGGAGACCACCCGAGCAACGTGTATACTCGCTCATCACTAATCTGAGCACCACAAAAGCCTCTCAAAACACCTTAGAAAGCAATGCCTCCCCAACCTTTTTCATTGATGACTTGCTCTGGCATCCAGTGACCTACCCAGGGGATAATAAAGGGAAGTGGAAGGGGCATTACCTGCCAGAATTTTATTTTTTTTTTTGCTTTTATACAATAGAAACACTGCCTGGTAACCAAAAAATAATAATTTGGCTTTCTCTTGCCAAATTCTGAGTGTCAAAAGTTTTACATTGTTCTGATATAGTTTTCATTGGTACCATTTTTAGGTATATATGACTTTTTGGTAATTTTTTTTATTCCATTTTTTATAGGGGGTGTGAAAAAAAAAACACTGAAACACTGCAATTATGGAAATGTTTTTACAATTTTTTTGTTATGTTCTTCATGTGAGAATAGTAAAGAGATAATTTTGTTGTACAGGTCAAAATGATAACAGTGATACCCAATAGGTAGCATTTTTTTAATTTAAGTTTCATTACTTTTACACAAGAAAAATCAAATATACAAAATCTGATTTTGTTCTATGATATTCTGAAAGTCATAACCTTTCATTTTTCTGACCTACAGAGGTCTATGTATTTGTGTAGCAAGCAATAATTTACCATTTTGAGGTCCACACAGCTTTTTGATCATTTTTTATTTAATTTTACGTGCAGGATAAATAATGTCACATTTTTAGTTATGACAAGAAGAATAAATTGGCACTCCAATATTGCAGATATGTAAATTTAATATAATCTAAATCCACATAGATGTTTTGTCCGTACAGCTGGACCTTCATCAGACGCAGTGCCAATGTATGGAAGGACAGAGCAAGAAGTACAGTAGTTTCTGAAAGAAGTACATGTGAATGATGAGACTACTTATCTCTATAAATTTGTGCTTTGTGTAATGGGCTGTAGTTTTTACTGGTACCATTTTGGGTATACTTTTTTTGATCGTTTTTTATTTCATTTTACATGCGGGATAAATAATTATATATTTTTATTTATGGGCAAAGGTCAATGGAACTACAATTGAAACTGCTCAAGTGCATATGTTATACAAGAAGCTAATATATTGTTGGAATTAGTTAACTGCAACCACACTCAAGATCGTTAGTAAGGGAAGAGGAGGCAAGGCTAAAAACTAGGCGACTCAATGCTGACTTCCAAAGATAAGCCTGAAAGCATAAGAACAACTTCCTGAATCCCTGATGCATGAACACATGAAATAATCACATCAGGGAATTATTTACCACATTAGAATTATTTGTCATTTGAGCAAATTATTTGCCATGGTGAAACAAGTGAAGAAGCCATTCTTATCACGTCAAACAACCATCAAAGACCATGATGGGAATGAAACTAGCAACCAGCAGGTCATCAAGAACAGATGGAAAGAATACACAAAGGAACTATATGCCAGCGCCAGTACTCATTGTCATGAGGGGCAAAGCGTTGAAGAGGAACCAGAACCAGATCTATCGGAGCCTGAAATGGATTGGGTACTGATAATATAATGGTACGCCTCAAGAAATACTCAAACAAATCCTATATGCTGTTCTAACAACACAGTGATAGGAAATTTGGTGGACTTCCACATGACCAAAGGACTGAAAAAGATCAGTTTTCATCCTATTGCCAAAGAAATTAACTATGTAACTCTGATCCTGTTCTCTGCCCTTATTCACACTGAGGTCAACATTGACATATGGTAAGGTTTTTAATATTAGACAGTGTAGGACTGTCTCGATCAGAGTTACCTTGTTGTGGTGGGATGGCTTTTATGCTCTTTTTGATCAAACACAGTATTACTAAAAACTCTATGTTATTTAAATGCACTTTTTACTTATTTACAGCAGGGTGTTTGCTTATATTTTTTCTCTTGTAGGTTTTATATGTTTGATGGCCAATGTGAACATGCGTTTATGTGCTGCATGTGTACCAACTTAAGTCAAGCTCAATTTTTGTGTTTTTTTTTCTTTGTATTATTGCATTCTGTGCAAGCTAAGGTGTGGCCACCCTTTTCTGAGCTGGTGATTGAAGCGTGGTAACGTGAAACAGCCGTCGTTCTCTCTCCTCTCTCCCCGCACCCCTCTGCACCTTACCATCTGAGATGAAAGATAAAGCAATTTTCATTCAAAGTCCCATGGTGAGAGCCGCATACTTTTTTCTGAATTATTCAAGTTTATCATTACTAACAGATCTGTAAGGCATGGCTGCAAAATGGAAGCAAATCGGAAGACTTTGGATTTACGTTCGTGTCTCATGATTCACCATAGACTTTAATGGATGAATCTTCAGAATTAGGACTTAATCTGAGTCTCACGGATCTCACACTATGATCCGTGATTTTTTCACAGATACATGTATATATCAATGAAACTTTATGATTACTGTCTGTCCAAGAATAGACAGACAAAACATGGACGAGTCACACGGACATGTGAATAAAGCCTTATACTGACAGGGTGCCTTATACAGTAGATTGTGCATGTTGAATGTTCTTTTAGGCGTTGATCTATGGCACATCTGAGATCATTGTTAGGCCTTAGGTTTCCAAAAGAACCGGCGATTGTGGGGAGCCATTGTAGCAAAAGAGGGAGAGATGTCCCTCTGCCACACTCTTTACATGTAGTGATAGGTATTGACTCCGGCATTTAAACAATTTATTGAGTGATTTAAACAATAACAGAGTTGCATTCTCTCTACTACGTTTATGTTAGGAAAAATTGAACTTAAGAAACTATTAATATATTATTCAGACCTGAAAAAGTAAAGAAAAAAAAGAATTTAAAAAAAATGTAAAGATAATATAGTAATAGATTACTAATTCAAGGGACCTTTGGAATGGTGGAAATGGAATTGTACATTGCTTTCATGTAATGTTTTGCCAGATTAAAAAAAAACATAATGATTTCCAAAATGGACCACACAGATCTATACTCCATATTCTGTTTGTTGTCATGACAACCCTACACACTGACAAGTCACTGAATCTTTATTGCTTTTCTGCTAAAGTCAAAATTTGTTGAAAGCAGTCGGCTTAAAGGGCACCGAGATCTGGATGCTTTAATGAGAAATATCTGCATGTAAGTCATTTATGTAATTTTCTGTGTGTCCTATTTATGTTGTATAGGGATGGGCAAAACGAGTGGTATTTTACCGAGATATATCAAATTACTTTTTGGGCAGTTTCTCAATATATGATCTTCAATCTTGTTACTGGATTTTAGTTTTTTACTGGAAACATATAGAAAAATATCTATAGTGATCTCGACTAATGCAGCTTATTGAATTGAGACAGCAAGTGGAACATTTCTCCTATGGTTAGAAAAACTACCATTTCCGTAGTGAATTTTTCAAGATATTTATTGTAAGTATGACATGCATGAAATATTCTAATTATAGTTACTCATCGATCATGAGCAAGATTTCTGTTTTTCCATCTAGGACATGGAAAGTCTTATAAAAGTGCTCAGTCCGCAAGATGTTCTAATGGTTTATTCATTCAGTGATATTAAAGCTAGTCTTTTTGAGACTCATAATGTAAAACTATCTATGATGGATTGCCTATGATTGTTTTTTATTGGAAATTTTTAAATGCTACATTTGACTCAGAAATAATATTTTTGTCTTGGGCTAGGAGGAAGGCGAAACAACCCCTATGAGCCTTTTGACCAATGTTTTGTTCTGAAAACAGAAAGCATGAAAAGTTTCGGTTATCAATGGCTAAGGCTATATGGCACAAATTGCACGTAACCAAATTTATTAGGTTTCAAGTTCTCATTTTTGACTCAAGATACTCACATGTTGCTTTGTTACTCTGATGTCCTGGCATAAGCCCCATGTTTGGTTCCATCTCCTATGGTCATCTATCTTTGCTGTAGTACACGCAGGGTTTTTTAGGCGACCCAGCAAGGAACTGTGACATCATTACTCATGCTCTTTTAAGGCTGGCTCTGGCAGAGGTTAGGTGCTTGGGTATTAGGTAGCAATGTTGCCTCACATTGGTCAGGAGATTTTATCAACTTCTCTTGGCTGAGCTTCAGCCAGGTGTCTGTCATCTCTTCAGCTATTCCTGACTTTCATGCTACAACCAGTGTTATTTCCAGCTTATTAGGTGTTGTCTATACCAACCTCTGGATGCACAAATTACTAACTCCTCCCAACTGTTCTCAGTTCTGTTTACACCAGCCCTCTGCAATCAAGGTAACACATCTATTTAAGCATGTCTCCAGTTTGCATTTACTTTTCTGTTACATCGCTGCTATTAACCATTACACTGCTGGAAGACACCAGAATCCATTTGCTTTTCTGTTATGTCCCTGCAGTTAATAATTGTCCTGCTGAAAGACACCAGACTGCATTTCATTCTGCGTTATATCACTGCTATTAACAATTACCCTGCTGAAAGACAAAAGGCTGCCTTTTTGTTATTAAATGCTTCCATGATGGAAGATGTCAGTTTCCTATATAGCAACTTTTCTCGTGTGTAACTGCACACCTGGCTCTGCTTCATCAGTGCTACCTCACCCATTGGTTTGTATGCTGTCCCACATACCTTGCTGTACTGGTCCTCGTTGATCAACATTTTCACCTTGTCCACTGGTTTGTATGCTGTCCCACATACCTTGCTGTCCTCGTCCTCGCTGATCAACACTGATCACCCCATCAAGATCTATTCTTTTGCTTCACCGTCTATGCTGTCCTCCAGATCTACGGCTTAAAGAAACCACCTCGCCAGGTGATACCATAACAGTCTCAGTGCTGAAATAGGCCCAAAAATTTAAAGTCATCCTTCATGCATGTGGTCTTTTATCACAATGGGCAGATGTTTCAATGTCTTGGGCATCACAGAGCCATATGTGCTGCAGTTTTTATTTTTATCTGAAAATATCATATTATATCCCATACAATCCATCATTATAATATTGTACCTGTTGTAATAGAGTTCAGTTGACTGGCACACCACTGCTGTCATATGTCTACCCAGCCAAAGACAATCTGTGGGAAGACTTGCAATGAAGAATTGAATTTGCATAAAAAATGTACATAAATTGAATGCTAAGATTTGGATTCACATCTGTGTTACAGACTCCTTCGCTGATTCAGCCAAATATTGTGAACAAAATAATTAAACTATCTTGTCTGGTACTGTGAAAGGCACTATGACAGAAACATGACAGACCTCATCATAGTCAATGGATTCTGTGAGGCCTAGGTCAATGAGAGTTAAGTATGATAGTATGGGTTCCATCTGCAGAGGTCATTTTGTCACTGGGCTCACACATTTTGATCACACTGTGCGCCAAGTACCTCAATTTTATAAGCGTAGTCTAAGTAGCTATAATGATGTTCAAAATGTATATAGTCAATGTTCACATACATCTTAGCATGCTCAGAGTCTTGTTTTACCATGTAAATTTGCACCGTATTACAATTTAATCCGCACTTAGAAAACATTTTTGTGTATAAGTAACATGCCTAGCTTTACTAACTTTAATGCAAAGCCTTTGACTGTATTGCAAAATGCATACTTTTTCTAAACTAAGGAATATTCCAGCCTAACACCCCAGGAGAACACACTTGATTATTTGCCTCCTAGAAGAAAAAGAACATGAGACAGAGTTACTGTGCGGTATTGTGAAATGTGGTAGAAGCTTTTCTATAGAAGAACAAGTCACATGTCATTGATCTGTCTTGGAAGTAATTCATTTGCTATTGTGCGGCCTGACAAAGTCTTCAAAGCTGCTTTAGAAGCAATGTATAAACCTTTCATAATATAAGGAATGATTTGTGCCTACTTATGTAACAACCATGAAAAATAAGTGCTACGTATTAAACACTTTCTGAAGAAGAAAAAAAGCAAAAAAAAAACAATTTGCACATTTATATTGTTCTCTGTAGCCAGCAATTTACAGACCTATTAATTCATGTATGTACATGATGTACTATCATCAATGTTACAAAAAAGGACAGAACAAGAAGACTGTTCAGACAGAACACTGCAGAGAAGAAACGATGAGGGCCACCATGACTCCTGTGTCATGCCATGGGTAAAGCAGCCTGAGACGATTCAGGTGTAGGGTTGCTTTTCATCCAAGGAAGTGGGCCCACAATTTTGGAAAAGAAAACTGCCATGAATACAGAATGCTACATACACATCCTCCAAGAGCAGTTTCTTGCAACAAACCAGAAGCAATTTGGTGCTGAACATTGCTTTTTCCAGCATGATTGAGCCGTGTATCGAACAGTGATAACTAAGTGGTTCAGAGAACAAAATATTGAAAGGGGGTCCACTGCCAGGAATCTCCCCTCTCCTTTTGAGATGTATCTATCAATAAAATTATGACACTCCAGCGGCACCGCAGGGAAACAATAAAATTATGTGGTGCCCATTGAATTTAGTATACAATCTCTATAGTGAATTGACAGGCTGAGACCTCCACAGAGAAAAACACTCCTTGTAGTCAGCTTAGGCTACTTTCACACTAGCGTTGTGTGACGGATGTCGCAATGCATTGTTTTGGAGAAAAAAACGCATCCTGCAAAGTTGCCCGCAGGATGCGTTTTTTCTCCATAGACTTGCATTAGCGACGCATTGCGACATATCGCCACACGTCGCATCCGTCGTGCGACGGATGCGTCTTGTTTTGGCGGACCGTCGGCACAAAAAAAGTTACATGTAACATTTTTTTGTGCGTCGAGTCTGCGTGGCCGAAACTCGCGCGGACCCACTATGAGGTTTGCCGTGACGTGGCAGTGGCTTCATACAGTCTGATCAGAATGTTAAACTGAAAACCTCATGTTCAGTTATATAAATTTTTGCCTAGCGGCTTTAGATCAATGTATGATTTTGGGATGTGCGGTTCATGCTCCTATTTTTTCTTTTTTGCAAAGCATGTTCTAGTCTTTTTCTTGGACCAGCACTCCTCCTATTTGGTGCAGGTGATTTTAACTAGCAGGAGACTGCAAAGTAAGGGGTCTAGCCCATTTTGGCTCTCACTGAAGAGCTGGAGGAAGGTGAGTTTCAGTGCTCCCTTCATTTTGGTGTTGGTGCTGTGTGGCGGCCATTGTTGCAGTGGCTCTGTGCTGGTGGGGCGGCGTGGTCTGGAGTCATGGGGACTCAGTCTTGCAACATGGGTGCTGTGGGGCAACAGGCCATCTGCCCTGCTGGTACATTGCCGCTGTGGCGGTGGGCGCTGCACGGCTCCGCTCCGTTAGGGCGGTAGGACCCACTACGAGGTTTGCCGTGATGTGGCAGTGGGCTTCATACAGTCTGATCAGAATGTTAAACTGAAAACATCTTGTTCAGTTATGGTAATTTTTGCCTAGCGGCTTTAGATCAACGTATGATTTTGGGATGTGCGGTTCATGCTCCTTTTTTTTTCTTTTCTGAAATTATCATTTCTGCTCAAGAAGAAGAAATTTAATCTGTGCAGCACTCAAGTCTGTTTTCCACAACTGAAATTACATATTCTGCAAGGTGCATCCTAACTCATAAGTGTATTGTCCTTCCGTGTCAGAGAGATATATAGCTGATCATGACAATAAAGACCTCTGTGAGTCACAAAACAGAACTATTATAATAAGACTTGCATAACGTTCATTGTCTGGAGAGAGAGAACATTTCATAAGATGCCCTCAGCAGCAAAAGTATTGTCATTCCTAAAATATATCATTCCAATATGAAAAGAACTAAGGAAAGACAAAAATAGGAGAATTCAATACTAGTATTCAGTTTTCATAGATTAAAATGTATAATTTGTCTAGACAGAAAGCTATTAAACATTTGTTTTCCATTTTTTTCTTCCTGTGGTTCTGGCTCCATTCTGGCTCCCTCTCTAAGTAACCTTGTTGGAGAATACTATTCACTTAGGGAAAGGCTGACCTATAGCTTCTGGTAATGTACTTATGGTATTGTTAGAATTTATATGTCAGCTTCAAAGAATAAAAAAAAAATACTGTAGGTGGCAAGAACAAAAATCTTTGTCAGTGGCAGGAGCAGTCTATACAGTAGTGCAGCATCTGTGCGGAAGAGGAGTTTAGGTCAGGTTGGCTCTATTGGTATTTCTCGCAGAAACAAAACCATAGAAAAAGCCATAGGGTCATATTACCTTTTCAGAAGAAACTACATTGTTGAGTCCTATGGTATAGAGCAGGGGTGTCAAACTGCATTCCTCGAGGGCTGCAAACAGGTCATGTTTTCAGGATTTCCTTGTACTGCACAGGTGATAATTTAATCACCTACACAAATAATACATTTTCTTGTATACTGAAGGGGGTTACTGGTGGCTGAAACCAGCAACAGAAGAAGCATATTCATATTTTTTTTTATAAACTCCATTTTTCTCAATTTAGAAAACTGGTGGGTGGCATGTATTCTCATATTTTGCTAATATCTATCAATCTGTCTACATATGAATTAATGCAGGACTGGTATGTATGGGTCCACACATCAAGACAATTGTCTACTTATATAAACACTGAGGGTATGTGCACACATTGCAGATTTGGCTGCGGATCCGCTGCGGATTTGCAGCAGTTTTTCATGCATTGTACAGTACCATGTAAACCTATGGAAAACCAAATCTGCAGTGCACATGCTGCGGAAAATACCATGCGGAAACGCTGCAGTTTATTTTCCGCAGCATTTCAATTCTTTGTGCGGATTCCGCAGCGTTTTGCACCTGCTCCATAATTGGAATCAGCAGGTGTAAAAACGCATATGAAAACCGAACAAAAAGCAAGGCATTTTGAAAGCGGATTTTTCAGAAACTGTGCGGAGAAATCCGCACACGAATCTGCAACATGTGCACATACCATTATAATCCAAGGAAAAAAGGCAGCACTCCAACATTAAGTCAAAAAGTGGACCTGTGTTTATTCAATCAGTGGGCTTGAATCATTAAAGAAATAATCTTCCCATAAAAATGTTTATACTCTTAGGCTAAGTGCACACATTGCAGAATTGCCGCGGAAATTTCCGAGGCAATTCCACAACTCCTGCCGCGGGTATATCGCATGCGGAATTGGCATGCGTTTTCCCGCTAAACACTAGCGTTTTTAGCTTGCAGAATGCTAGCATTTTCCAAGTGATCTGTAGCATCGCTTGGAAAACTGATTGACAGGTTGGTCACACTAGTCAAACAGAGTGTTTGACAAGTGTGACCAACTTTTTACTATTGATGGTGCCTATGCAGCATCAATAGTAAAAAGATAGAATGTTAAAAATAATAAAAAAATAAAAAAATCATGATATTCTCACCTTCCGGCGTCCCCAGCAGTCTTCCCCCTCCTCGCGATGCTCTGGACCCAATAATGCATTGCGGCAATAACCTCAGATGACGTACGGTCTCGCGAGACCGCTACGTCATCACAGGTTATTTTCGCAATGTATTATTGGGAACGGAAGCATCGCGAGGAGAGGAAAGACTGCTGGGGACGCCGGAAGGTGAGAATATCATGATTTTTTACTTTAATTCTTTTTTTTTTTTTTTAACAATTATATGGTTCCCAGGGCCTGGAGGAGAGTCTCCTCTCCTCCACCCTGGGTACCAACCGCACATGATCCGCTTACTTCCCGCATGGTGGGCATAGCCACATGCGGAAAATAAGCGGATCAATGTGTGGCACCCCTAGGGGTATTTGCCACAAAAATAGTTACTGACAGTAAATACAAATACTAAAATAGCAAGACTGCACTACCACCTCCGGCCAGAAGGGGGAGCTCCAGAGACTCCCCTTGATCCATTCTGGTCTGAGAGAAGAAATGGCAGTTGGGCCAAGGAGCTGATAGTGAGAGGTCATACAGTTGAATCTCTAACAGCCCTGTGACTGTTACCAGGCCTAAATCACCGGCCTGAGGAGAAGAGGGATAGAGAAAAAGGACATTGTGAGAACCGGGTAACATTAATCACTACCCAGAACAGGCGCAAAGACGGATACCGGATCCGTGGCTGTATTCATTATATATAATACAGCAACCGGAAAAACGTGAGGTGATATCAGCTTCACTAGGGTCGGATGCAGCAACAGACACAGAGTTCAGCGGTACTCCCAGAGGGGGTAAACCGATAAAAGGACTCGGGTTGCCCGTCGAACCAGGACCCGGAGGGGACAGATTGGGCCGGCAGCCAGTTCACATACAGCAGCAGGGCCACACAGAAATTGCGCACAATAAGAGGCGAAGACCCCGGCAGGGTCAAAGTAACTCAGAGTTCCCATACAGACTCCGGTGACAGGACTGGATTGTAAATCCTTTTATGTTAAAGTAAACTGGTTAAACGTTTCAGTGCCTCAGTCTTTCATTTGGACAATAGCCATCTATCCAGGATCGAGATTGTCACCGCTGGGAGAACCTGCTGCTGATCAAGTAAGTGCCTGTCCCCTCATGATACCCCTTACACTGTGCATTGCCTGAGGCCACAGCACCGGGTCAAGCCACCCGTGACATCCCCCTCAAGAGACAGACTCCATTGGTCCGGTGCTGGGTATCCCGGTCTCCTGGGCGTCACAATTGGCGTCACGAACAGGATCTAGCCAGCCCGTATACCGGGTATTGTGTGCCGTGATTGGAGCCCAAAACTGTGAAAACTGAGATGAAAAATCTTGAAAATTGACTTTATTAAAGAAAAATCCATTCCCCATTGAAAACTATTGAAAGTGACTTTTCCCCATTGGTTATAATGGAGTAAAGATGGCCGCCATCCCCTGAGGTAATCACTTCATAACCGTTAGGCACGAGACTGTTAATTGAGCTACGCCATCACCTGAGCCCCAGTCTAACTGAAAAACTTCAGAATCCGCCATTACAGAGCGCGGTGGGTGGGAGCAGCAGGGGGCGTGTCATTGTGGGCGGCACCAAGCTGAGCGCTCTGACATCAGAGCAAGGGGAAAATCGATCCTGCTGCACAGCGGAACGAATCTACACTATCCCGACGGAAGCGGAGGACCGGAAGGGTCCGGATTAACTAAGGGGGCACAGTATGTCGCAGCACGGAGACGCCGCAGCACTCGGCAACGCTAATGCAGCTGAAAGACAGAGTGTCAATAGAGAGTCCGGCAGCGCAGCGGTGCAAGGAGTGGCGCCCATCATGCCGGTGCTGATGCCATATACCCCGGGTGGCCCATGGCTTCCAATGTATGAAGGTGAGCCTAATACCCTTGACGATTTCAGAGAAAAGATGCTGGCCCATTTTGACATGTTCCCTGTGGGTGAAGTTCAGCGTGTTAGTCTCCTGATGATGCAGTTAAGTGGCCATGCTAAGCGAGAAGTCACAGCATGGGCAGCTGATCTAAAAGGTACTGTTGAACGCATATTTGCTGGATTAAAAGCTACATTTGAAACCACGGCCAGCAGCAAAGCTAAAATACAATTCTTTAGTTGCAAACAAAAAGCTAATGAGGGCGTGAGAGACTTTGCCTTAAACCTGCAGGAAGCCCTTAAATCACTTACACTGGCTGAACCCATTTTTAACACCGGAGCGGATAAACTGCTAAGAGATCAATTTATTGAGGGACTCTACACCCCTTCTCACCGGGGGCATGTGAGCATGCTTGTTTTTAAGAACCCTGAATTGACATTTGCCCAATTAAAGGAGAGCGCTATACGTCTCCAGCTGGCAGAGGCACCTCGGGATCAGGATCCTGCGCAACCCATGGCAGAGGCACCTCAACAACAGGGAGTGCCAGTGACATCAGCTATGTCTGGGGCCATTGCTAAGCCCCTGGGGCCCAGTACTAATGAGGCTCTTCAACAAAAGCTTGACTCTTTAGCTGATGTTGTTGCTTCAATGGCTAAAACCATGCAGGAGATGAGAGGACACAAGATGGAGTTGGCAAACTGTAGAGAGGATGTTCCATGGATGAGACCCCGGAGATACCCGACATGGAGAGGACGACCCCGCGACCGCTACCAACCGGATGGACAGCCCATTTGCCGCCGTTGCCAGCAGCCGGGCCACTTTGCACGAGATTGTGATTTAAACGGGAATCCCCTGGGAATGCGGGCCGCTTCGCAGGAATGAACTTTCAAGGCCCAACACCCTGGCACGACAGGTACATCGGAGGACGACCCATTATCCCTATCGTGCTGGACGGAATTCCCCTCAACGCTTTGCTGGACACAGGTTCCCAGATTTCATCTATACCGTATATCCTTTATAAGAGGTACTGGGCTGATGCAGATATTGATAAAGGGCCCTCTGATGTTGAACTAGATATATGGGCCAGTAATGGTAAGTTGGTACTGAAACTAGGATTCAGGGAGATGACCATAAAGATTGGTAAAGTAGAACTGAAGAAACAGGGTATAATTGTTGTTGATGTTGACCGGTGGAACTGTGAACCAACTGTATTGATAGGAATGAATGTGTTAGAGAACTGCTTTTCCGAAGTCATTTCTGTCTTACAGCAAATTGCTGAAACTGCCCAATCCTGCCAGCAGAGAGTTCTCCGGAGGGAAATAAAAGTATTGATGTTAAGGCAACAGGTAGAAGTTGCAGGTGGAGAAATCGGCAGTGTGAGGGTAAGTGATCCAACGTCTATTGTAATCCCACCAAAAACAGAAATGCTGGTATGGTGTAGAGCAGCCATTGGTACTAAGGGACGAGATTATCAAGCCTTAATAGAACCAGTGTACACCGACAGCAGGCCCACTATACTCACAGCACGAGGGATAGTCGAGGTACACCGGGGACGAGTGCCGGTACGACTTTTGAACTGTGGAGAGGAAGAGGTCACTTTGCCAAGGTATGCTACAATGGCAAAGCTATATACTGTTGACAACAATGCCATCACAACCATTGAGCCCTTAGAACCAACCTGTCAGGTGGAAGGCAATGGCTCAGATGGAGAAATGGAGGATTGGTGCCAACAGCTATACGTGGGCATAAATTCAACACCTACCCATCAAAAACAAGGGGTGTATAGGCTAGTGACGGAATATGAACAAGTCTTCAGTAAACACCCATTGGACTTCGGACGGATAGAAGGGGTAGAACACACAATCCCCACAGGTGACCATCCCCCAATAAAAGAAAGATATAGACCCATACCGCCCGCTCACTATCAATGTGCAAAAGATATGCTGAGGGAAATGAAACAGGCCGGGGTAATAAGAGACAGCTGTAGCCCCTGGGCGGCCCCTCTAGTGATTGTCAAAAAAAAGGACGGAACCATGAGAATGTGCGTAGACTACCGGAAGATTAATAACATCACCCATAAAGACGCCTACCCCTTGCCTAGGATAGAAGAGTCCTTAACTGCTTTGAAATCTGCTAATTATTTTTCCACCTTAGACTTAACAAGCGGGTATTGGCAAGTCCCTGTGGCTGAGAGAGATAAGGAAAAGACGGCATTCACCACACCAATGGGTCTATGTGAATTTAATCGCATGCCGTTCGGACTCTGCAACGCATCCGGTACCTTCCAGCGGCTGATGGAATGCTGCCTCGGACACAAGAACTTCGAGACCGTCCTCCTGTACCTAGATGATGTGATCGTCTACTCAAAGACTTACGAACAACACTTAATAGACCTGGCAGAAGTGTTCGAAGCCTTATCCAGGTATGGCATGAAAGTCAAGCCATCCAAATGTCACCTTCTCAAGCCAAAGGTACAGTACCTGGGACACATCGTGAGTTCGGAGGGAGTAGCACCAGATCCCGAGAAAATAAGCGCCATAAGGGATTGGCCAAGACCTACCAGCGCAAAAGAAGTGAGACAATTCCTGGGATTGGTGGGTTACTATCGCAGATTTATAAAAGGATTTACCAAGTTGGCAGCACCCTTGCAAGACACCTTGGTAGGGCAGACGAAGAAACCTTCAAACCGAAACCCTCCTTTTCAGTGGAACGACGAAAGGGAAGACTCCTTTGAACAACTAAAGAAGGCACTAACCGGAGAAGAGGTTCTGGCATACCCAGATTACCATAAACCTTTCATCCTCTACACCGATGCCAGTAATGTGGGACTAGGAGCGGTGCTGTCACAAAAGCAAGAAGGTCGGGAGAAAGTCATCGCCTTTGCAAGTAGAAAGCTCCGGCCTACTGAAAGAAATTCAGAAAATGACAGCTCCTTCAAATTGGAACTACTGGCAGTAGTTTGGGCTGTGACGGAGCGTTTCAAACACTATCTAGCCGCTGCAGAATTTATTGTCTATACTGACAACAATCCGTTGACCCACCTGGACACAGCCAAATTAGGTGCGTTAGAACAGCGATGGATAGCCCGGTTATCTAATTACAACTTCATAATCAAGTATCGAGCAGGTCGCAAGAATGGAAATGCCGATGCCCTATCCCGGATGCCACACTTGAGAGATGTAGAAGAGGAAACGGGGGAGCTTGAAGAAATTGAACTACCAGCCTTCCATCGTCCCAAGGCAAAACATCATCAGTCAAGTACCTATCAGAAACAACAAGAGGTGAATTTTAATCCGTTAGCACACCATAGATGGGCTGACACCCAAGACAGCAATCCGGCTGTGAAGTTGGTGAAGGAACTGTTGACTGAGCAAAGTGCATATCCCTATGAGGATGCCCCAGAAGAGACGCATCAACTCTGGAAAGAGAGAGGCAAAATGTTCCTGTATCAAGGGAAGCTCTGTAGAAGATACACCAATCCGAAAACACATGAATTGGTTTGGCAGATTATTGTGCCTAAACAAGATGTGAAGATGGTCCTCGAAGCTTACCATAATGGTGCTGGTCACTTCGGTTGGAAAAAGTTAGAAGTACTTCTAAGAGAAAGATTTTATTGGGTCGGGATGAGAAAATCAATCGAACAGTGGTGCAGAAATTGTGGCCCGTGCAACCTCAGAAGAAACGATCAAAAGAACCAAAGAGCACCCCTGCAGCCCATAATCACCAAACAACCACTTGAACTTGTAGCCATGGACCACGTGAAGTTGACACCAAGCCGGTCCGGCTATGTCTATGCCTTGACCATCGTGGACCATTATTCACGTTTCTTGGTAGTAGTACCCGTAAAAGATCTGACAGCAAAAACAGCAGCCAAAGCGTTCCAAACGTACTTTTGTAGACCCCATGGATATCCGGAACAGGTTCTCACCGACCAAGGTACAGCCTTTGAATCAGAGATCTTCAGAGAATTCTGTAATATGTATGGTTGCAAAAAGATCCGGACGACGGCCTATCATCCACAAACAAACGGCTTATGCGAGAAGATGAACCATATTGTAATAGACCTACTAAAGACTTTACCTGAGACAGAAAGGAATCAATGGCCAGAGAAATTGCCTGACTTGGTGGATCTGTATAATCATGTCCCGGTGAGCTCCACCAACTGCACCCCAGCTTACCTTATGCGTGCAAGACCCGGCCAATTACCAATCGATCTAGAAATGGGAATTCTGAAACCAGACGCAGAAGTTCAAGACTCCAATTGGGATATCATACGGCAAAAGCAGTATCGCCAAGTGCAAGAGAGTGTGGAAAGAAGCCTTCAGCAAACTAGAGAAAGACAAGAGCGAACTTTCAACCAGAATGCTCTAGCGACCCCATTAAGACCGGGTGACCAAGTGCTCAAGAGAAATCGTCGAACCAATAAACTGGACAATCAGTGGGAAGCCGTACCCTACACACTTTTACCAACAAGAGTGGATAATCCTAAAATGTGTCTCATTAGCAAAAACGGAGGCTTAACATCTGTACTAGTGTCAAGAGACAATCTTAAATTATGTCCGGAAGCATTGAAAGAGCCAGACGTTGTCCAGCCAGAACCAGAAGTTATTCAACCCATACAGGTTCAACCAGTAAAGGAAAAAGAAGAGGAAGTGTATCACACCTGTATAGGAGACTTTCCCAAAACCCTACTAACATACCATGGTGCAGTAGTGGTTCCCATGGTGGCCTTTTACCCAACACCGAACCCAATACCAGAAGTCCCAAGACAGGAAGAGGCTGACCCCGTACTACAGGAGGTTCCAGGCCAGGAAGAACAGATTCCTGGTCAGAGTAATCCCATTCACGGTGGACTTGCCAACTCCATAGTCGTGGAATTATCTTTAGCAGAGCGGGCAGATACTACATCCGCAGTAGACAGTAGTACACCACATGAAGAGACACCGCTATTACGTAGATCACAGCGTAGTACCCAGGGTCAATTACCGGCCAGGTATGCAGATTACCAACTATAAAGCTCATAATGTGAATTGTATATATGTTATGCCGTATATAGTTAAACAGAAAATGTAGTATAGTCATTGCTATCAGTCTGCAACGTTTAAGCCCAGTGCCTACAGAGACTTGTCTGTATGAACTTATTGCATATTCTTGAACTTTTTATCAGCCCGGAGGCACTAATTCAAAGCTCCGGAAAGACTGCTTTTTGAACTTTGCTTTTTGCTCTTTTTGAACTTTCTTTAGACTTTATATTGATAACTCCGTTGGAAAAATGGAACTAAATTCCTGGACACTAAGTACAGTGCCGTTCCTAATACCTTCAAGGATAGAACTGTATTAATGGACGCTATTTGAAGTGACTTTTTACAGAACTCTATTTTTGTTTCCTTGAGTGGTTTTTGTAACTTTTCATTTTTAAGACTCTGTACATATTAATTGTTATTTCAAAATGTTATTGTCCCACAGTCCCGGAGTACTGTTCTTAACTAAGGGGGAATGTGGCACCCCTAGGGGTATTTGCCACAAAAATAGTTACTGACAGTAAGTACAAATACTAAAATAGCAAGACTGCACTACCACCTCCGGCCAGAAGGGGGAGCTCCAGAGACTCCCCTTGATCCATTCTGGTCTGAGAGAAGAAATGGCAGTTGGGCCAAGGAGCTGATAGTGAGAGTCATACAGTTGAATCTCTAACAGCCCTGTGACTGTTACCAGGCCTAAATCACCGGCCTGAGGAGAAGAGGGATAGAGAAAAAGGACATTGTGAGAACCGGGTAGCATTAATCACTACCCAGAACAGGCGCAAAGACGGATACCGGATCCGTGGCTGTATTCATTATATATAATACAGCAACCGGAAAAACGTGAGGTGATATCAGCTTCACTAGGGTCGGATGCAGCAACAGACACAGAGTTCAGCGGTACTCCCAGAGGGGGTAAACCGATAAAAGGACTCGGGTTGCCCGTCGAACCAGGACCCGGAGGGGACAGATTGGGCCGGCAGCCAGTTCACATACTGCAGCAGGGCCACACAGAAATTGCGCACAATAAGAGGCGAAGACCCCGGCAGGGTCAAAGTAACTCAGAGTTCCCATACAGACTCCGGTGACAGGACTGGATTGTAAATCCTTTTATGTTAAAGTAAACTGGTTAAACGTTTCAGTGCCTCAGTCTTTCATTTGGACAATAGCCATCTATCCAGGATCGAGATTGTCACCGCTGGGAGAACCTGCTGCTGATCAAGTAAGTGCCTGTCCCCTCATGATACCCCTTACACTGTGCATTGCCTGAGGCCACAGCACCGGGTCAAGCCACCCGTGACATCCCCCTCAAGAGACAGACTCCATTGGTCCGGTGCTGGGTATCCCGGTCTCCTGGGCGTCACAAATGCATTCCTATGTGTGCGGAATAAAACTCAACATGTGCACAAAAATTGCGGATTGCATTCTAATGATAGGATGCTTAATGTATGCGTTTTTTCACAGGTTTATCGTGTTTTTATAGTGAAAAACTGCAAAAAAAAAGCGAAAAATCCTGAACGTGTGCACACAGCCTTAATATGTTGCAATCATCGTATTATGTGGCACATTTTTGATTACAAAAAATGCAAAAGCCATCCCACCACTTCATGGTGACCCTAGGGCTTTTGCATTTTTTTAAAATTAAAAAACATGTTAACTTAATACCTATATTACTTTCATGCACTATTGCTGTTTATTTATTTATTGCAGAATATTCAATCATTATGTTTCTGCCTTTTTTTTTTCTGTTCAGTGGCCAGTGTGAATGTGTGCTGTCATGGCTGTACACCAGTTTATATCCCAGTTCATACCTTTGGGTTTTTTCAGACTGTTTATATCATATGCATATAAAGGTGTGGCCTGCCTTTTCTTTGAGCTAGGCATTATATTAATGTGGTTTTCCATGCCTGTGTGCCCACTAGCCAGGCCCAGTTCTTCTCTGCCCATATCCACATGCATGTCACTTGAAAAATGGTCTGGTTTTTAATATTAGAGTTAGGAACCTCCCATTTAGGGTCACCGTGAAGTGGTGGGATGGCTTTTGCATTTTTTTATTGAAAAACATGTTAGCTAAGTATTGTATATTATATTCATTCACTATTTCTGTTTGTTATTTACTGCAGAGTATTCAATCATTATGTTTCTGTCTTTGTTTTTTTTCCTCATTATAGCAAGT
This sequence comes from Ranitomeya imitator, assembly GCF_032444005.1. Lineage (NCBI taxonomy): Eukaryota > Metazoa > Chordata > Amphibia > Anura > Dendrobatidae > Ranitomeya > Ranitomeya imitator. The sequence goes on from NC_091287.1 coordinate 121,654,970, forward strand.
CCTGGCTTGGAGTGATCTCGGTGGCAGTGATAAGATCTTATGTGGCCCAGACAGGGAACAGTGAAAATAGTAGGTGACAAAAAGGTGAGTGTAATAATTTTTTATATTTTTTAACTTTTTGATGGTTCTTTTTGGTCCAGCAAAATGGCTGCCATTTGAATCCACATGGAAGCAAAAGACAAAAATAATCTGCATGTTGGCGAAAGATTATTTTTGTAATATTTGAGTAGAATTCAATTCCATTCAAATATATTTGCTCATCTCTAGTAGACACTTTGATGATTCAAGTCTATAGTTTTCTAACAACATTTCAGCTCCAAAAACAAGACTGAACATTTCTCAATCTCTGTACATGATTTATTCAATACATATAGTGTTACCAATTCATGATTAATTACAATCAATTGATACAAAAATCCATAAATAGTGAACACTCAATATAAAAATGCATTGAATAAAAATTGAGATGGATGTGAAGTGCAAAGTATGAGCCTACACAATCATTTAAAAGTTGACGCCACTTGAGGGTGCAGTACTGGTCTCTGCACGCTGGATAATACTCTTACAGTGCCTTGCAAAAGTATTCGGCCCCTGGAACTTTTCAATCTTTTCCCACATATCATGCTTCAAACATAAAGATACCAAATGTACATTTTTGGTGAAGAATCAACAACAAGTGGAACACAATTGTGAAGTTGAACAAAATGTATTGCTTATTTTAAATTTTTGTGGAAATTTGAAAACTGAAAAGTGGGGCGTGTTGAAAAGTTCCAGGGGCCCAAATACTTTTGCAAGGCACTGTACAATGAGCACTGACATTGCGCTCTGTTGCCGGTTCTTTATTTCTGATCAGAGTCGGCGATAGAGAGAAGTGTCATTGTATGCATGCACAGTGACAGGAGTCTACTGAGCATACCTCGGATTGACAACAATGCATGCTCAGTAAAGCAGGGACCAGCCCAGCCCGTGAAACAGAGGTCACTAATGATGCTTTGTTTCAGGGAGGGAGCAGAGGCTGCCCCCCTGATGACTACTCATTTGAGTATCTCAGCATGCCTTGGAAATTTTCAAATGAAGTATCATCAAGGAAGCAGTAAGAACATTTTAAAGCAGTTAGATAGAGTAGTTAGGTATAGGGAATTTTTAATTCAAATACACTGCTCAAAAAAATAAGGGGAACACTTAACAGAATATAACTCCAAGTAAATCAAACTTCTGTGAAATCAAACTGTCCACTTAGGAAGCAACACTGTTTGACAATCAATTTCACAAGCTGTTGTGCAAATGGAATAGACAACAAATGGAAATTATTGGCAATTATCATGACACACTCAATAAGGGAGTGGTTCTGCAGGTGGGGACCCCAGACCACATCTCAGTACCAATGCATTCTGGCTGATGGATTGGTCACTTTTGAATGTTGGTTGTGCTTTCACACTTGTGGTAGAATGAGACGGACTCTACAACCCACACAAGTGGCTCAGGTAGTGCAGTTCATCCAGGATGGCACATTATTGCGAGCAATGGAAAGAAGGTTTGCTGTGTCTATCAGCGTAGTGTCTAGAGGCTGGAGGCGCTACCAGGAGACAGGTCAGTACACCAGGAGATGTGGAGGGGGCCATAGGAGGGCAATAGCCCAGCAGCAGGACCGCTACCTCAGCCTTTGTGCAAGGAGGAACAGGAGGAGCACTGCCAGAGCCCTGCAAAATGACTTCCAGCAGGTCATAAATGTGCATGTGTCTGCACAAATGGTTAAAAACCAACTCCATGAGGATGGTCTGAGTGCCTGACATCCACAGATGGGGGTGGTGGTCACAGCCCAACACCATGCAGGACAATTGGCATTTGAGCCCCAGACACCCGTGGTAAGTCCCCTCGTACAGGGTCAGAATGGAATGCCTGGGGGCCAGTTAGACCCCGAACTCGTAGCAGCTGTCCCAGCGGGACAAACGGACAAATAGGGTTAGCGGGAGACGTGGAGCTACCCAGGTGATACCGGATGGATGGGTAGAAGCAGGTTCCAGCGGTACTGGCGTTGTCCGGAGATGAGGATGGCAGATTGGCGGGATGAGATGGGTCTGACGTACACAGAGCTAACATTGTCCAGGATAGCCGGGTAACCGGTAGCTGATGATCTGTGGAGACAGAAAGTATAAGCAGAGCACTGGCAGAAATCTTCAGAAATAGAAGCACATGCTGACAGGAACCGAAAGAAGCAACAGTGGATACTTGTTGCTCTAGAAATAGCAATGAACAACACGCCATTGGCCAGAAGCATATTTTTTAAAAATGCGTACTGTCTCTTTAAGAGACCAGGAGTGAGAGCGTACGTACGTGACCTAAGCACTCTGCCTGAGAACCTGCTGGCAGCGCGCCAGGAAGCAGGAGAAGAGGGAGAGGCAGAGGCTGCATCCTGAAAGCATGGAGCCAGCACACAGCGGGAGTCCTAACGGGGACCCCGCAAAGGTACAGAAACCGAACCGGGTGTAACACAATGCTGTATAAAGGTTGATTATGGCCCCATAAGATGATCCATTGAGACATTTGCCCCATACAATGCTGCATAAAGGTTAATAAGGGCCCCATAAGATGCTCCATACAGACATATGCCCCATACAGTGCTGCATAAAGGTTAATAAGGGCCCCATAAGATGCTCCATACAGACATTTGCCCATACAATGCTGCACAAATGCTGATTATGGTCCCATAAGATGCTCCATAGAAACATTTTCCCCATATGCTTTTGCTGCAATTTGAAAAAAAAACATGACATACTCACCTCTCGTTGCTCAGGCCCCCAGCACTTGCGATATTCACCTGTCCCCATTCCACCACCAGGCACCGCTCTGTCTTCTGCGTCCTCTGCAGTGACTGTTCAGGCAGAGGGCATGCACTATACACGTCATCGTGCCCTCTGACCTGAACAGTCACTGCACAGGACACGGAAGACGGAGTGGCGCCCAGCGGTGGAACGGGGACAGGTGAATATTGCGCAGTGCTCACCCTCCCCATTATACTCACCTGCTCTCGGCGTGGTCCCTGCTTCTTTCTTACAGATGGTCTCCGGGCACTGACAGCTTCTTTCAGCGGTGAATGGTCACTGGTACCGCTCATTACAGTAATGAATATGCGGCTCCACCTCTATGGAATTGGAGTTGCGTCCATATTCATTACTGTAATGAGCGGTAACATGTGACCGCTCAACACAGGAAGAAGCTGTCAGCGCCCGGAGACCATCGGAGATGCAGGGACCTCGCCAGGAGCAGGTGAGTATGTGCCAGCTACCGCTCCCCCTCCCTCGTCAACAATGACTCGTGTATAAGCCGAGAGAGGCACTTTCAGCCTAAAAAATGGGCTGAAAATCTCGGCTTATACTCGAGTATATAAGGTATTTAAAATTTTTGTGGAAATTCAAAAACAAAAAAGTGGGGTGTGCAATATTATTCGGCCCCTTTAACTTAATACTTTGTAACTCCACCTTTCGCTGCGATTTCAGCTGCAAGTCGCTTGGGATATGTCTCTCTCAGTTTTGTACATCGAGAGACTGAAATTCTTGCCCATTCCTCCTTGGCAAACAGCTCGAGCTCAGTGAGGTTTGATGCAGATCGTTTGTGAACAGCAGTTTTCATCTCTTTCCACAGATTCTCGATTGGATTGAGATTTGGACTTTGCAATATTTTCTAATTTTGAGGGGCAAATTTTTGATATTTTCATAAACTAACGCAAATCATATTGCCCAAAATGTACTAATAGCATGACCTACATGTCACAAAAAAAATATCAGAGTCACTGGCATATGTTGAAGCGTTCCAGAGTTATTACCACATAAAGTGATACTGATCAGAATTGAAAAAATTTGTCCTGGTCAGGAAGGTGAAAACATACTGTGGAAATGAAGGGATTGAAATATGTTTATCACAATCCATGGCTGAAATTGAAGATGGGAATGACTATTAGGGTTGTTGCTTGATTTGAAGGGACTCTGTCACTTGAATTTGGAGGGAACAATCTTCAGCCATAGGGGCGGGGTTTTCGGGTGTTTGATTCACCCTTTCCTTACCCGCTGGCTGCATGCTGGCTGCAATATTGGATTGAAGTTCATTCTCTGTCCTCCATAGTACACGCCTGCGCAAGGCAAGATTGCGCGAATTTAAACCCCACTCACAGCACGACGTACATACATACATACATATTCTAGAATACCTGATGCATTAGAATCGGGCCACCATCTAGTTTATAGATAAAAGGCTATGTACAGTATGATGGTTTTTACATCCGTCATATGGCAAATACCGCTTTCCAACAAAACTGATGGTTGGTGGTTCTGGTGACGTATTATATACTGATGGTGGCTCTGGTGATGAATTCATGGAGTGATGATTGTTCAAGTAATGCATTTATCCCCAGAACTATCATCAGTATGTAAATATGAAGCCAGAACCAAAAAAATAAAATCATCATCAGTGCATAAATAGAACACCAGAGCCATCAACAGTACATGAATACAGCATCAGAACCATTATCAGTAAATAAGCACATCAGACCCACCATCTACTATATAATTGTCTAAGGGTCACTTCTGTCTGTCTGTCTGTCTTTCTGTCACGGATATTCATTGGTGGCGGCCTCTGTCTGTCATGGAAATCCACGTCGCTGATTGGTCACGGCAATAATCAGTGACGGGCACAGTCAGGAAGAAAATGGCCGCTCCTTCCTCCCCGCAGTCACTGCCCGGGACCCGCATACTCCCCTCCGGTCAGCGGTCACACAGGGTTAATGGCAGCGTTGACCGCGGTGTAACGCACTCGGTTAACGCTGCTATTAACCCTGTGTGACCAACTTTTTACTATTCATGCTGCCTATGCAGCATGAATAGTAAAAATATCTAATGTTAAAAATAATAAAAAAATAAAAAATAGTTACATACTCACCCTCAGATCGAAGCGACCGGTTACCGATGCTCCTCGTGACGCCCCGGTGACCGCTCCATGCATTGCGGTCTCGCGAGATGATGATGTGCCGTCTCGCGAGACAGCTATGTCATCATCTCGCGAGACCGCAATGCACTCTTCAGACAGGAGCGCGCGACGAGCCTCGGTAACCGGTCGCTTCGATCCGGAAGGTGAGTATGTAACTATTTTTTATTTTAATTCTTTTTTTTAACAGGGATATGGTGCATACTACGTGACTGGCCAATATACTACGTGACTGGGCAGTATACTACGTGACTGTGCTGTATACTACGTGGCTCTGTGCTGTATACTACGTGACTGGGCAATATACTATGTGGCTGGGCAATATACTATGTGGCTGGGCAATATACTATGTGGCTGGGCAATATACTATGTGGCTGGGCAATATACTATGTGGCTAGACAATATAGTACGTGGCTGGGCAATATACTATGTGACTGGGCAATATACTACGTGTCTGTGCTGTATACTACGTGGCTCTGTGCTGTATACTATGTCACTGGGCAATATACTACGTGGCTGGGCAATATACTATGTGGCTGGGCAATATACTATGTGGCTGGGCAATATACTACATGGCTGGGCAATATACTACGTGTCTGGGCAATATACTATGTGGCTGGGCAATATACTATGTGGCTGGGCAATATACTACATGGCTGGGCAATATACTACGTGTCTGGGCTATATACTACGTGGCTGGGCAATATACTACATGGCTGGGCAATATACTACGTGGCTGGGCAATATACTACGTCTTTAGGCAATATACTACGTGGACATGCATATTCTAGAATACCCAATGCGTTAGAATCGGGCCACCATCTAGTTATTACATAAATGCTGTACAATCAGTACATTAATACATCACCAAAACCATCATCAGTAGAGGAATGCATCACCAGAACCACAATAAGTACTTGAATACAAGAGCTAAGCTTAGTATAGCAATCAATTGCAATGTCATGTCAGCCGCATGCACATTTGTATTGTGTAAACCTACAACTCCCAGTATGTACACAGGCAAGATCACACAAAAAAAATTACATCCAGGTACCTTATAGATGACATCTTCTCTGATTCAGTCATTCCCTTTCCTTTCAACCCCCTCTTGTCCTGACGCCATGATGACTTTTCACATCCACAGCTCTTCTCTGCAGATTTCCATCTTCTCCAGTCTTCTGCAATACATCCCAACATGGTGCCCTTAAAACCGAAAAGTATTATTAAAATGCCCTCTGTACAAAAATATCTGTCCATACTATGTCCTAAATAATCATCTTATGGTATATGGCCTCGACACTGTCCGCCTTAATGAGCTATAACCACCCCACTGTCTGCCATTATCAGCTATAACCGCCACTTGTCCACCCTTATAAACCACAGCCTATACCATGGCTGTCCCCTCTTCACTGTTTTCCCTTACACACTCTATATATCCACACTGTCTCCCCGCTATGCTAACTTCTTTCCATACTGTGCTCCCATTTCACACTGCCCCCTCTCCATTCTGTAACCCTTCTTAACACTGTGCTCTCATACTATCTACTACACTGCTCTGTCCAAACTGTACCCCCTCCTCATACGGTATGATGGTCACCACAGCAACCATTAAAGTATTATGTCCACCACAGCCTACCAATTATTTACTATGGTCACCACAGTCCTTCCGTTATATAGTATGATCACCACCACAACTCCATTGTACAGTATGATGGTCTGCCCTGTCCCAATACAGTATAATGGCCCCCACACCCACTTATATACATTATAATGTCTCCTACAACACCCCACACAGTATATCTACTACAGCCCCCTATTCAGTATGGTCACCACAGCCTACTATAAAGAATGATGTCCCCACAGCCCAGGAATAATGTTTGCCACAGTTCCTCATATAATGACCCTCATATCATGTCTCTCCGCAGCCCCCTTATATCAGGTCCCCATAGCCCCTCATATCAGGTCCTCCTACAGTCCCTAAAACCAGGTCCTGCTGCAGTCCCTTATTTCATGTCCCCCACAGCCCCACATATCACATTCTTCCTCTTGCCCCTCATATCATGTCGATCCACAGCCCCTTTATCAAGTACCCCACAGCCCCTTTCATCATGTCCACCTGCAGCCCTTCATAGCAGGTCCCCCGATTCTCTCTCATATTATGTCCCTCACAGCTCTCATATCATCTCTCCCTGCAGCTTCTCAGATTATGTCCCACGCAACTCTCATATAACGCCCCCCATATCCCCTTTTGTAATGGTTCCCACTTTATGCCCAAGTAACATAAGAAAAAAAACCTTATACTCACTTAGTCCCTGTAAAATGCGGAAACCATCTCCTCTTCTTTGAAGCACAGCAGTGGGCGTTGGGCGGTGCAATGACGTTTTTTTTTTAAACTGCGTCCTCACCGGGAGGCAGGAAGTAGCACCATAGGCGGTTTCCTGCCCTGCCTACTCTTCATCCCAGCCCTGACAGTTAGCACAGTGTATGGTCAGGATGTGTGAGCCCATCTGCCAGCAACAACGCAACCTTTCCAGGGAACCTTCAAAATCAAATTTATCTCTCCTGAACCTACGCACTAAATTGAAAGGGCAGGTAGGATGCAGCTCTAGTTTAAAACCAAGCCAACATGCAGGCAGTCATTTACCTCCAAATGTATATTTAAAAAAAATAAACATACAAGTACCTCCTAGGTTGATGAAATTAATGTATTGGTACAGGTCACTTGACTGCTGCTGTGATACAGTGGGGAAAATAAGTACAGCTGCCTCTCACAAAATTAGAATATCATCAAAAAGTTAAATTATTTCAGTTCTTCAATACAAAAAGGGAAACTCATATGTTATATAGAGTCATTACATACAGAGTGATGTATTTTAAGTGTTTATTTCTGTTACTGTTGATGATTATGGCTTACAGCCAATGAAAACCCAAAAGTCATTATCTCAGTAAATTAGAATACTTTATAACACCAGCTTGAAAAATTATTTTAAAATCTGAAATGTTGGCTTACTGAAATGTATGTTCAGTAAATTCACTCAATACTTGGTCAGGGCTCCTTTTGCACCAATTACTATATCAATGCGGCGTGGCATGGAGGCGATCAGCCTGTGGCACTGCTGAGGTGTTATGGAAGTCCAGGTTGCTTTGATAGCAGCCTTCATCTTGCCTGCATTGTTGGGTCTGGTGTCTCTCATCTTTCTCTTGACAATACCCCATAGATTCTCTATGGGGTTAAGGTCAGGCGAGTTTGCTGGCCAATCAAGCACAGCGATACTGTTGTTTTTAAACCAGGTATTGTTACTTTTGGAAGTGTGTGTATAGGTGCCAAGTCCTGCTGGAGAATGAAATTTCCATCTCTAAAAAGCTTGTTGGCAGAGGGGAGCATGACTGCTCTAAAATGTCCTGGTAGACGGCTGCGCTGACTTTAATCTTAATAAAACACAGTGGACCTACACCAGCAGATGACATGGCTTCCCAAACCATAACGGATTGTGGAAACTTCACACTAGACCTCAAGCAGCTTGGATTGCGGCCTCTCCACTTTTCCTCCAGACTCTGGGATCTTGATTTCCAAATGAAATACAAAATTTATTTTCATGTGAAAACAACACCTTGGACCACTGAGCAACAGTCCAGTTCTTGTTCTCCTTGGCCCAGGTAAAACGCCTCAGGCGTTATCTATTGGTCATGAGTGGCTTGACAGAAGAAATGCGACACTTGTAGCCCATGTTCTGGATATGTCTATGTTTGATGGCTCTGTTTTTTAACTGTAAGCCATTATCATCAACAATAACTAAAATAATCACTTGAAATAGATCACCCTGTTTGTAATGACTCTATACAATATGAGTTTCACTTTTTATATTGAAGAAAAGAAAAAATTTACTTTTTGGTGATATTCTAATTTTGTGAGAAGCACCTGTATTTGATGCACTGCCAATTTTGCAAGTGGAGTCCAAATCGCAAAGATTCGGTCACTGTTCAAATATTTCTGTATTTAACTGTATTTCTGCCAGACTAATTATAGATTGCTAGCAAAAGTCATGAAATGTAATAAAGTTCATGGAAAGTAATATACAAGATTTATATATTTCAATGTGTAATTTTAAAATAGAAAATTTTTGCTGTCAACTCCACTTGCTGTATTTGCAGGAAGAAGAAGGATAAGTATAACCCCAAGAATACCGTCCCAACCATGAAGCATGGTGGGGGAAACATCATACTTTGAGGGTGCTTTTCTGCAAAGGGGACAGGACGATATTACCATATTGAAGGGAGGATGAATGGGGTCATGTATTGCAAGATTTTGGCCAATAACCTCCTTCCCTCAGTAACAGCATTGAAGATGGGTCGTGGCTGGGTCTTCCAGCATGACACTGACCAAAAACACTCAGCCAGGGAAGCTAAGTAGTGGCTCCATAAGAAGCATTTCAAGGTCCTGGAGTTGCCAAGCCAGCCTCCAGACCTGAATCCAATAGAAAATCTTTGGAGGGAGCTGAAACTCAATGTTGCCCATTGACAGCCCTGAAACACCAGGAGGAGTGTGACAAAATCCCTGCAGTTTGTGCAAACTGGATAAACAACTACAGGAAAAGTCTGACCTCTGTAATTGCAAACAACGGTTTCTGTACCAAATATTAAGTTCAGTTTTTCTATTGTATCAAATACTTATTTCATGCAATAAAAATGCAAATTAATTTGAAGACTTGCTGTGGTAAATCGAACCATAAATTCTGCTGTCTACCAATCATGTAAAATCATACAATCTGATTTTCTGGATATTTTTTACATTTTATCTCTCACAGGTGAAGTATACCTACAATAAAAATTACAGACCTCTCCATTCTTTGTAGGTAGTAAAACTTGTAAAAGGGGAGTATGTTTTCATCCAGATTTTAATCCAGAAAAGGCGGATGAGTTTTCATCTGTATTGTCATCCATATGCAATCCATATATCATCCATATGGTATCTGTATGGCATTGTTTTTTTTTACATCAGTAGTTGATTAAATTTAAAAAATCAAATACGGTTTCATGAATTACAATGTATCTGTAAAAACTGGTTGCTGTACAAATAATCCTTATGAGATCTGATCTGAGGACCTGGGAGACTTGCTGTGGTGAATGGAGCCATGACTTCTGCAGTATATCAAAAATTCCTAGAGGAGAATATCCGTCCATCTGTTTGTAACTTCAAGCTGAAGCACACATAGGTTATGCAGCAGGACAATTATCAAAACACACAAGCAAGTCCACCTCTGAATGGCTTAAGATAGACAAAATTAAGACTTTGGAGTGGCCTAGGTAAAGTCCTGAACTTAGTCTGACAGAGATGCTGTAGCCTTAAAAAAGCGGTTCAAGTTTGGAAACCCTCCAATGTGGCTGATTTACAACAGAATTACAACAATTCTGCAAAGATGAGTGTAACGCTCATACACAGGTAAGTCTGGCGGACGACACAGCATACATCAACGACGGGATGGAAAAGTGGGAAGAAGGCCTTAACAGTAGGGAGCGAAGAATGGGACACCCCCTGACTCCAATCTGTGCCTGTCCCTAAGCTCCCCTAATGCCCTATATAGGTCCTTCCCATTGCTGCCATCATGTTCCTCGTACCCTGTTTGTCAACTCAATATACCCTGGCTAGTGCACTGGCCAGCAAGGATGGTAGCCTCACCACTGCAGATGGTAAAAACACAGGAGACGTGACAAACACGGGACAGACTAAGATAAGGGTATCAATACTCAACAACTGGCTCTGCTGCAAACCTCCCAGCAGCAGAGGATACGTCACCAGGAATTCAAACCCCACACCAGCAGCAGCTACACCACTGACATCAGACAGCTCTTAACTCCAGGCTGGTCTGCAAATAATTACTCTATTACCTACAGTCAGCTGATGCGTCATGTGACTATTTAACGGATGCTATGAATGGTCACCACCTACATCAGCTGACCAGCCAAAAAGCAGCTCCCATCAAGGATACTGACATTAACTCTTACTGGCCCAAAAGGAAAAAAGCAACATTTAAATTATAGCAGAACCAGAGGTGCCACAAATCCAAAATTGAATAGTGACAATGAGGTTGCCAAAATTCCTACAGATCATTGTAAAAGACTCATTGCCAGTTAAATGCTCGATTGCAGTTGTTGCTGCTAAGGGCAGCCCAACCAGTTATTAGGTTTCGGGGACAATCACTTCTTTACGCAGAGCTCTGTAGGTTTGTATTTCTTTTTCTTTTAATAGTAAAGACCTTTATTGAAAAACTGCATTTTGTGTTTACTTGTGTTATCTTTGTCTAAAATTTAAATTTGTTTGGTGATCTGAAACATTTAAGTGTGACAAACATGCAAAAGAATAGAAAATCAGGAAGGGGGCAAATACTTTTTCACACCACTGGATATATATGAATTTCTGTTCTCTGTTGTTTATGCACGTCCAAACCACTAGAACTATCTGCATCAATTTTGCCAAATCGGTAAGCCAGGCACTTCAGAAAGTTGCAGACTACTTTCAGCTGTCTGCGATTTAGCTTCTCAATGTATTCTCAATAAAACAAAATCTAGAAAACGTTATTAATATATGAAAAACACCAAAAAAGGACACATTCAAGAAAAAACACCAAAAAACAGGCAAAGATGCTTACCTGTCTAAATAGGCCTCAATACAAATGCACAAGCAGGGTGCAGTGGACCCAAACAAAATAGCAAGTGCACAGGTGCAATACCTAATGAAACAGCCAGCCTTCAATAAGGGTTTGGCCGTGTGGTACACCAATGCACTAAGATAAAATACTCTGTATGTGGCGTGTTCACACAAGGAAAACAAAGCGTCTGGATACAGCCTATTAATGATGCCATATGGCGGGCTGCCCAGTGCTAAAATGCATCCCGTGCGAACAGAGGCCACAGTGTACAGAACAATTTGGGCCCAGCTGCACCCTGCAAAAAATATAAGTGCAAAAAAAACATATAAATATATTTAAGGTATTAGTTGATATTAGGGCCATAATATGGAAGCTGGCAACCCACGCCAAGGGTCCTTACGTATTAATATATGGTCAAACCAATCTGTCCCAAATTTTTCACATAGGTAAATCAGTCACTTCAGAAGATTTTTGACCTGATTTAAGCTTTTTAGGATCTACGGTTCTCAAGATATTTGCAAAGAAAACTTGAATACAAAAGCAATAGGTTTTCAGTTCTGTAGGACATTCTCTCCACATAATTGTAATAAAAAAAACTGAATGCAAAAGTATTAATTGAAATATATTTGGGAAACCACCAAAGAGACATCAATTTCTGTGCTTATTTATCTAACTAATAAAGTACCGTTTGTTCCACAGCGCTGTACAGACACTGTCTGCACTGTCCCCATTGGGGCTTACTAAATTCCCTATGAGTATGTATTTGAAGTGTGGGAGGAAACCCAAGAAAATATGGGGAGAACATACAAACTCCTTGCAGATGTTGTCCTTGGTGGGATTTGAACCCAGGAGCCCAGCACTGCAATACTAACCACTGAGCCACCGTGCTGTCCTAAATAACTCATCACACAAATGACAAATAAACAAACATCAAAACAAAATAGACCCAAGCAAAGTAATTCTACTCGTATTATAAGAATAAGAAAAATCAGAATGAGCACAGCCTAATTCCTATTCTAAAATAACAAACCCAAGTCTACACAAGAGCATGTTTTGGCTGACATTTTACATACTTGCTGTAAAATGACTGTCTTGACTACAATTTTTTGTTGCTTTGTACTATTCTCAACTTTAAAGATATGTTTGTGAAAATTTTTACAAATATTCAAGACATTTATCTTTAACCAGACATTTTTGGATAAATAGTAAATGAAATGAAGAACTACGGTATGTAGTATGTGAACAGCCACCTTCAGAGAATGAGCAGAAATTTATAAGAAGCCTTTAGTCAAAACCATTGGAGTTGGAAAAGGATGATAAGAGTCGTGAAATATTTATCAACTCCATGCATTTTGCAAACCATAATCTTTTATTCTTGCTTTTAAAAGGTAAAATCTCCAACCTCCTTAGTGGTGGAGGGGGAGAAGCAGCATTCAGTCTTTGGTACAAGAGTTTTCAGTCAGGGGAAAAAAATGCTTGAATGCATAATGTAAGGATTACAGTTAATTAGCCAACGCTGGAAGAAAACGCGGCGCGGGAGCAGGTAGAGAGATAATGAGTGTATGGGATTAAAAGGAAATTCACTTCCTGTTGTGTAGTAGCTTTTGCAATTGCTTTGATAACGATAAAAAGCTAAAGACATTGTTTTGTTAAAATTTACATAATGCTTGTGTAAAAGGGGAGACATTTTTTCTAAAATTACAGTTAAATTAGTATTTAGGGACTACTTGATATAGTGTCCTGTGCCATAAAATGGCTGAGCGTATTGTAAGTAGCCTTCTAGGACTGTTCTGTGTGACATTTAATTAAAGACTTTTTTTTGCATCGATATACAACTGAGCTCTTAAGGTACAGAAATTTCTAATTGTTACATTTCTTCGTTAAAGAAAACTAACAAGTCTGTGAGATCCAGAATTCTTGCTTGGTGATCAAATACTTATGTCATACAATAAAACGCAATTGAATTATGTAAAAATCATACAATGTGATTTTCTGTTTTTTTATTTTTAGATTCTGTCTCTTACAGTTGAAGTGTAAATTGCAGACCTCTCCATTCTTTGTAGGTGGGAAAAGTTGCAAAATCAGCAGGGTATCAAATACTTATTTTCCCCACTGTATGACATCTTAAATAGGTGTTTTATGTCTGAAGATATCCATGCATTGCTGTGGATCACCACTCAGTCACAAATATACTGCTTGCAATTACACATTTAAATATATAAAACTTGTATTGTACTGAGGTCTTTTCATGATTTCCGTGAAGTTTATCAAATTTCATGGCCTTTTGTGTCAATTTGTAATTTATCTGAATGAAATCATCTTTGCTCTTCCCGATTGCCCTGATGCCTTGGAAATTGGGGTAATGTGGCTTGTGGTTGATATCAGCTGTGGATTGTCAAAAAAAACCACTGACATCAAGCCCTTATGTTAATAGTGGAGAGGTGTCTATCAGACAAACCTATTACTATCCCATGAGAAAAGAATAATTCTTCATTTAAATAATCACTCCCCGACAATTTCCCTGGCTAACTACATCATTAAAAAAAAGTCCTGCAAATCCTCAGTAGAAAGCCTATGGAGCCTTGTTCTGTTTTTATTTCCTGGGTTAGTAATGGGTTGTCTGATAGACATCTCTACATTACTAACACCAGGGCTTGATGTCAGCTGTGTTTTTGGACAATTTACAGCTGACATAAACTCAAAACCCCAGTACCCAAATTTCCAATGCACCAGTGCATCGCAAAGAGTGATGGTGAAGCGCCAAAATTGGAGCATCTCATGTGATGCTCCACTTGTTGGGCAGCTGCAGGCTGGTATTTTTAGGATAGGAAGGTGTTATGATCAGGTGGCCTTGGAGCAGCATGAAAACTTTCTCTGGAGTAGGTGGTAACTATACGGACCGCAAACCCTGATCTTAACATCGCAACTAGAAGTAGCCGTGGGGTGTGCCTAACAAAACCTAGACACCTCGACACAGCCGGAGAACTAAATACCCCTAAAGATGGAAATAGGAAAACTATCTTGCCTCAGAGTAGACCCCCAAAGGATAGGCAGCCCCCCACAAATAATGACTGTGAGTTTGAGAGGAAAAGACACACGCAGGCAGAAAACAGGCTTAGCAAAGGAGGCCACTACTAGCTAAATAGAAAAGGACCGGACAGGATACTAAGCGGTCAGCATAAAAATACTACAAAAATATCCACAGCAGAAAATACAAAACTCCACCACCTAACTAAAGATGTGGAGAGTATAACTGCAACTCCAGAGAATCCAACCAGACTGAGAAAAACAACTGACACAGTCTAAGCTGGAGCAAATAGAAACAAAAGATCAGCACTGAAAATAAGCACACAGCAAGTGTGCTTCAGAAAAAGAAACATACACTTATCTTTGCTGAACTGGCAGCTAAGCAGGTGAGGCCAGGCAGAGATCCAATACTTCCAAAGAAATATTGACAACTGGCAAGGGCTAATGAATCCTGCACACTTAAATATCCCAGTCAGAACAGCAATTAGCAGATACACCTGGCCAGGACTGTGACTCAGAGACAACTGCATTCCCACCTACCACCACTGGAGGGAACCCAAGAGCAGAATTCACAACAGGAAGGGCCCAATATCCATGGATCTTCCCAGCCTGATAATATTAGTTCACAGCTGTCTGCTTTACCTTTGCTGGTTACAAATAAATGGGGTGACCTCACTTCATTTTTTCATTTCATTTAGGTTAATACATGTACAGTAAGCTACACATGCAAGGCACAAATGATATATCTCAGATTGCAAAGATGATCTGTCTCTCACATTTTAAGTCGACTTGTAAAGTCGGCCTTACAGAGGATGTGGGGTTCTTTGGATCATGAGCCGTTACAAGCCTTCTCCATTCTTTCGTCTTTCCATCATTCTGGTACAGGTTAATCTTAGTTTCATCTGTCCAAAGAATTCTTTTCCAGAACGAGGCTGGCTTATTTAGATTTTTTTGGCAAAGTCTAATCTGGCCTTTCCATTTTTAAGGCTGATTAAAGGTTTGCACCTTGTGGTCAACTCTCTGTGTTTGCTCTCATGAAGTCTTTTCTTACTGGTAAACTTAGATACATACACCTACTTCCTGCAGAGTGTTCTTCAGTTGGATGTTGTGAAGGGGGCTTTCTTCACCATGGAATGGTTCTGCGATCAGCCACTACTGTTGTCTTTCGTAGACATCCTGGCCTTTTTGAGTTGCCAAGCTCACTAGTGTGCTCTTTTTTTGCAGTTTTGCAGAGTGTACCAAACTGGACAGCATGATGGCTCAGTGGTTAGCATTGTTGCTTTTCAGCCCTGATGTCCTGGGTTCAAATGTCATCAAGGACAATGTAACAGGAGTAGTGGAACCACTGTGCCATGGTGTGAGGAGAGCCTTTTCACAAGAGCCACTGATGGTGGGGTTAGGCTTGGCTCC
The DNA here is from genome assembly GCF_032444005.1 of Ranitomeya imitator. Taxonomy (NCBI): domain Eukaryota; kingdom Metazoa; phylum Chordata; class Amphibia; order Anura; family Dendrobatidae; genus Ranitomeya; species Ranitomeya imitator. The sequence goes on from NC_091287.1 coordinate 121,671,031, forward strand.
CGATAAAAACAAGGTACAGGACAGACCATGGGTGCATGGCAGTTGAACCCCAAGGGACTGGTAGCTGGAATGGACTCGGGAGGAGAGGACCGCTGATGCATTCAGGCACTAGCAGGTGCGGACTGGTACAGCTTATACACAGGTTGGCATGGCAAGTGCTGATGGGTCCGACTGATATACAGACTGGTACGGCAGGTGCAGGCAGGTCTGCCTGATAAACAGATTGGTACAAGTGCAGGCGGATCTGGCTTATGTACAGACTCACACGGAAGGTACTGGTGGGTCTGGCTGATATACAGACTGGCACGACAAGTATGGGCAGATCTGGGTTATGTACAGACTGGCACAGCAAGTGCTGCAAGACCTGACTGATGTACAGACTGGCACGGCAGGTGCTGGCGGGTCCGGCTATAATACAGACTGACAGGGCAAGTACTAACAAGGAGGTAAAGGACAGACAGACACTAGCGGGAGTTGGCAAACTAGGAACTGAGAACTAGCAAGCGTATTTGGAAACAGACTAACAACGACGCGCAGACACCTCTGTGCAGTTGGAGGTGCCATAAATAGTAAGTATCTCCCAGCCATTGGCTGAGGACACTTTAGGACAGCGCTGAGAGAGAGGGCATGTGTGTGTAATAAGCACAGTGCCCAGGGATCTGCCTTGCCCGTACCCTGAGCAGCAGCTGACAAGGAAGATGGAGGAAGTGCGAGACAGAGATTGAGTGAGTTGGCATCCCGGCTGGGGAGAGGATCAGCATGAAGGGATGCCAGCGCTGCAGACAACATCTGCAAGGAGTTTGTTTATTCCCCATATTTGTATGTGTTTCCTCCAGGTACTCTGGTATCCACCCACACTCCAAAGACATATTGATAGGGAAATTAGATTGTGAGCCCCAGTTGGAACAGTGATGACAATATCTATAAAGTGTGGAATATGATGGTGCTATATAAGTAAGCATAATAGAAATTAAACTGTTGATTTGACAGCTCCTAAGATTTCTGCTATTTCTCTGGTGGATTTTTTTTTCAGCCTAATCATGGTCTTTTTCTCTTCCATTGCGGTCTCCTTTGACTGCATGTTGTGGGTTCACAGCAAATCTTCTAATTGCAAATGCCACAACTGGAATCAGCTCCAGACCTTTTAGCTACTTAATTGATGATGAATTAATGAGGGGAAAACCCATGCAGCCCATCAAAGATCTTTTGAAATAATTGTCCAATTGGTCCCTTTAAAAAGACGCAGCTACATATTAAAGAGCTGTAATTCTTAAACCCGGATGGTATGTGCCCACATTCAGTAAAGGCTGCGGGTTGGATTCTGCGTACTTGTGCAGCCTCCAACCCGCAGCATCCAGCTGCTATAGCTCAGTGGATGGGATTTCAAGAAATCTAATGCCCACTATGCATCCAGAAATGCTCGCGGCTCACCTGCGGAGACGGACATGAGGTGCGTTTTTCCAGATCGCTGAATGTCAATTTCTTTTCCAAGAGAAAATTAATTCACACAATGTATTGGACGCCATGATTCCGCATAGTTCAGTGAACACATGCGCATTCTCCTGCGTTCAATAGACAGCAGTGATTTGAACACAGTGAACATGCGCTGCATCCAAAGCGCTGCCAGTTCCGGATCGTGTGCACATACCCTCACTCCAATTAGGATGCGAATACCCTCAAATAAAAGCTGAGAATTTGCACTTTAACCTCATATTAATCATACATTTTAAAAATGTTTTGGCATTTTGTGTCACTGTCCAAATGTTTCTGGACCTAACTGTATATCATGCTTTGATTTATTGAATGCCAAATGCATGACCACATGCTTTATTTGAACTAAAAAGGAAGCTCTTTCCAGAGTAGGACTTCTCCAAAAATTCTCTGTAAATTAATGAATAGAACATACTCATTACCATATTCATGTAGCTCATGAGTTATCCCGTATTTTGTAAATTCATTATATTCTAAACTTGTAATTTAGAGATCTGTACTAAGAAATGTATTTCTGCATAAAATAGAGTCCTATAACTATCAGTGACCTAATTAACTGAAATGAAATTAAAAATACCGTAAGTCGTTCTTTAACCTGTTCTGCTATGTCCATAATCTATTTGTAATTTAGCCTGTTCTGCGATGTCTGTCTGTTTGTGAAAGCAGGAAAAAAAATTGTAAAAACACTACAAATATAATAAACAGGGGATGACTGTTTAAACCTATTTATGTCCTAAGATGACCAGACGTCCCCTTTAGCCAATTAAACGATTATAAAACACTGCGTTTTGTGACAATGGGATGGGATTTCAGCTCACCCAGAAGCCCTGTGACAGAATATCACTATGAAGAACTGCATGTGGATGGACAAACCATTACATCCACTTGCTGTATTACTATACTCTGCTGCTAATAAAAATAAAATAGGTGAAATTTATGGAAGGTAACCTAATAATATCAAGAGTCATAAATATTTCTCGAAAGGTTAAAGAGGAGCTGAACATTTCAATCTCCCCGTCTTTGTCCCTATAACGTAGGGCACGACTTTGTCTGCAATAGTCATAACCGTTCTGAGCCACTGATCCCCAATATAGCTGCTCACATCAATTCAGCGTCTTCCTGAAAATGTACTTTTAAGCACCTTAATTGCATTTCAGAGATAACCCTGCAGGCAAAGTGACAGGAAGAGAAACCCTATAGAGCAGTTTGGCGGTCAGCCTCTTTGTTTTAAATCAATCAAACATCTGTGACTAATGCAGCTCTGGGCAGCTCCTCAGGAAGCATTAGCCCTATTAGTCTGCGCTGGCAGGAACACAAAATAATATATTTATGGATGGAGCACATGTGCATTGCTGATGGAGACCGAGCAGTGGTCAGCACATTTACCTTGTCGGGAGTTCACCGTGCACACATTATTATACACATACACCCCGGTTCTGTAGACTAGAATGATTCTTCTATCCGAGGCCATTTATATCAGCAAAGTGTGAACTGTGTAGAGCGGGAGACGAGTCTGTGATTTTCCATGGTTACAACAAGTGTGACGCTCTAATAGCTGCCGTGCCCAGATGACCCTGGTATTGCTGCATTGACAGACAAAAGAGGTAATTTGGAAAAAATATTAAAGCAGTTGTTGCTGCAATTTTATTACAAACAGTTGTGGATGTGTAGAGCCATTAGATTAAGAAGTGAAGAGCTCCTGACTAGAGATGAGCGAATTTGCTCGGGTTCCCTCTTATTCGGCAAGCTGCAGTGGGAACCTGGCTTCCTGGATCGCGCCGGCTGATCAGCTGTTCGGCGCCGCAGCTGCATGTGTCGTGGTTGTGTCACTGTCATGACACAAATGCATGGAGAGCCCAACAAACAGGCTCTACATGCATGTGCTGACTGTCACACAGCTGCGACACAGGCAGCTGTGGCGCTGAACAGCTGATCAGCCGGCGCGATCCAGGAAGCCAGGTTCCCACTGCAGCTTGCCGAATAAGGCTATTTTCACATATCAGGTTTTTTAATTCTGGCTGTTTACAGCTCTTTAGAGAAAAAGCGGAACTGGTTAAAAAAAAACGGAACCAGATTTTCTCCATTGACTTGTATTAGCGCCGGATCGCGCCCGATGGCCCTGCGTTTCTGCATAATTTTGCCGGCTAAAATTTCGGTTCCGGCGTCTGGAAAAAAAGTCTATTGTAATGTTTTTTGTCTGCGGCGATAAAGCCAGAAGGGCTCTTCCTGGCTTTTCACTACAATGCATGTCTATGGACGCCGGATTGCGCCGGATCCGCCTTTTTCCAGATCCGGCGCAATCCGGCGTCCATAGACATGCATTGATCCGGCTTTTTAAACTGAGCATGCTCAGAAGCTATTGGCCTGCCCCCAGTACACATATATAAACCAATGCCATTGAGGCCCTCACTCATTTCCAGCCATACTGCCAGCCAGAGAGCCCACACCCTGCCAAGAATCTTCCAGACCCTGCCAAAAGAGCCAGCCAGAGAGTGAAGCCAAGCCTGCCAGAGAGCGGAGCCAAACCTGCCAGAGAGCGGAGCCAAGCCATGTCTTCATCTGGGAGCCCTCCCTCCCGTTGGCAAGGTAAATATACAGTGGGGCAAAAAAGTATTTAGTCAGTCAGCAATAGTGCAATTTCCACCACTTAAAAAGATGAGAGGCGTCTGTAATTTACATCGTAGGTAGACCTCAACTATGGGAGACAAACTGAGAAAAAAAAATCCAGAAAATCACATTGTCTGTTTTTTTAACATTTTATTTGCATATTATGGTGGAAAATAAGTATTTGGTCAGAAACAAAATTTCATCTCAGTACTTTGTAATATATCCTTTGTTGGCAATGACAGAGGTCAAACGTTTTCTGTAAGTCTTCACAAGGTTGCCACACACTGTTGTTGGTATGTTGGCCCATTCCTCCATACAGATCTCCTCTACAGCAGTGATGTTTTTGGCTTTTCGCTTGGCAACACGGACTTTCAACTCCCTCCAATGGCTTTCTATAGGGTTGAGATCTGGAGACTGGCTAGGCCACTCCAGGACCTTGAAATGCTTCTTACGAAGCCACTCCTTCGTTGCCCTGGCGGTGTGCTTTGGATCATTGTCATGTTGAAAGACCCAGCCACGTTTCATCTTCAATGCCCTTGCTGATGGAAGGAGGTTTGCACTCAAAATCTCACGATACATGGCCCCATTCATTTTTTCATGTACCCGGATCAGTCGTCCTGGCCCCTTTGCAGAGAAACAGCCCCAAAGCATGATGTTTCCACCACCATGCTTTACAGTAGTTATGGTGTTTGATGGATGCAACTCAGTATTCTTTTTCCTCCAAACATGACAAGTTGTGTTTCTACCAAACAGTTCCAGTTTGGTTTCATCAGACCATAGGACATTCTCCCAAAACTCCTCTGGATCATCCAAATGCTCTCTAGCAAACTTCAGACGGGCCCGGACATGTACTGGCTTAAGCAGTGGGACACGTCTGGCACTGCAGGATCTGAGTCCATGGTGGCGTAGTGTGTTACTTATGGTAGGCCTTGTTACATTGGTCCCAGCTCTCTGCAGTTCATTCACTAGGTTCCCCCGCGTGGTTCTGGGATTTTTGCTCACCGTTCTTGTGATCATTCTGACCCCACGGGGTGGGATTTTGCGTGGAGCCCCAGATCGAGGGAGATTATGAGTGGTCTTGTATGTCTTCCATTTTCTAATTATTGCTCCCACTGTTGATTTCTTCACTCCAAGCTGGTTGGCTATTGCAGATTCAGTCTTCCCAGCCTGGTGCAGGGCTACAATTTTGTTTCTGGTGTCCTTTGACAGCTCTTTGGTCTTCACCATAGTGGAGTTTGGAGTCAGACTGTTTGAGGGTGTGCACAGGTGTCTTTTTATACTGATAACAAGTTTAAACAGGTGCCATTACTACAGGTAATGAGTGGAGGAAAGAGGAGACTCTTAAAGAAGAAGTTACAGGTCTGTGAGAGCCAGAAATCTTGATTGTTTGTTTCTGACCAAATACTTATTTTCCACCATAATATGCAAATAAAATGTTAAAAAAACAGACAATGTGATTTTCTGGATTTTTTTTTCTCAGTTTGTCTCCCATAGTTGAGGTCTACCTATGATGTAAATTACAGACGCCTCTCATCTTTTTAAGTGGTGGAACTTGCACCTATGCTGACTGACTAAATACTTTTTTGCCCCACTGTATATGCTTTTAATTTGGCTCTCGCTCTCTCCCCCTGTGTGTGTGTGTGTGTGTGTGTGTATGTATGTATGTATGTGTCTGTGTGTGTGTGTGTGTCTGTGTGTGTGTGTGTCTCTGTGTGTGTGTGTCTGTGTGTGTGCGTTTATATCTTAATTTATTTCGCCATCTTTCTTTTTTGTAGGAAGCTGCTGCCGCAGCACCAGAGGTGCTCCCAGAAGAAGAGAGAAGGGGTGGAGAAATACCTGGAGCGGGATCACAATTGGTATGTTTCTTTCATTTATCGCAGAATCACAACCTCACACTACACCCAACACATAACAACACAAAATACTTACAGTAAGATCGCAGCACACTACACATCCAAACTGCCCATTTCAGACATCACACAACACATACAAAATGATCATTATAGATATCATACGGCACACAACACATAAAAAGGCTACATACAAGCACATCATTTTTAGGTTATTTTTCTTCTAGAGTTCGGATTCTGGTGCTCTATCCAGAGGTCCTCCCAGTGGCTCCCAGGGTCGTCGGCATCAGAGTCAAGGCGGCCGTCATCTTGTAAGCATCTTCTTTTTTTTAATTTTGGTTTTTGGTATTTTTTTTCTTTTGAATCTAATTTAATTTTTTTGCCCTTTTTTATAACAGGCTTCACAGCGTGCTCCAGATTCGGACAGTGAGGAGGTCGGACTCGATATTGACCTCCTCATCGATTTGATCTGAGACAGGGAGCCGCTGTGGAACATGAGTGACCGCCGCCATGCTGATATCATCGTCACCCATCGACTCTGGGAGCAAGTCTGCCAACAGCTTATAGAGAAGTGGGAGGGCCTCGATGTTCGGGCCCAGAATCAAGAACATAAGTATACTCAGTTCAGTTTTCTTGATGCATTCTAAGTATTGTTTCTAACCAATTTGTGTTTCTCCTTTTTAACAGGTGAGAGGATTGTGAAACGGTGGCGGTCGATCAGGGATCGCTTTAAGAAGGAGTTCAACAAAGAAATGTGGGCCCCGAGTGGTTCTGGAGGACGCAGGAGCAGATACAAGTATGCCGAAGCCCTGTCGTTCCTCAGGACAACGATGGTGACTCAAAGGTAAATATTACACACCATATGTAATAACCAATGTTTAACATGTGTAAACCACTTTTGCTCTTTCAGCCAGGGCCATGCAATATCAGTATATTAATTGTTTGTTTTTCTCTTTTGTTCCACAGCACCGTCAGGAACACTCGGGAGCCTGCAGCAGAGTTGAACCCTTCTGTCCCATCCACGAGCGCTGGAGCATCCTGGCCGGTTCCATTGCATGTATCTGCTGGTGACAATATAGCGTTTCCTGTACCCCACCCCTCTGCTGCTGCCACCTCTAGTACACCTGTAGCTTCGGGGCGACAGTGGCAGAGGGGTCAGGTACAGAGCTATGCGCCCGAGTTCTTACACCTGAACGCATCCTTTCAGCACTGTCTTAAAGTTTTGTCTGAGCAAATGGCTGCAGGTTTCAATTTAATAAATAAAAGTATACTCGAGTTGCATACACTGCTGTTATCGATGCGTTCAGAGGCAAGACAGTCACTGAACAACACTTTTTTCCAGTCGGTACTCGAGCAAATGGAAACTTCTCAGCAGAAGCAAGTAATGGAATCCTGTCAGTCAACTCTAGCTCATTGCCTCAAAAGCCGAGACTCTTGCCACCCATGCTGCACATGCCCCCCTTCCTCCACTGTCCATCACTACAGCCACTACCATCCTCCTGACCCATACCACCAACCTCCCCGTGCCCCATCCCACCAACCTCACCATCACCCACATTGTGCCCGTGCCCCGTCCCACCAGCCACAACACTACCAGCGTTCCCATGCCCCATCCCACCAGCCAGACTACCTGCATCCTGCCCATGCCCCTTCCCACCATTCTGACCAATATGATGATCCCGACCCATACCACTTCACATCTACTTCATCCGCGCCTCCTCTCCCTGCCCGCTACCAACAGCCTCTTTCACCTCCTTCCCAACCCTCTTCTCCACCCATCATTGCTTCTGCCTCCCAATCCTCCCAAAACATCACCTACACCCCTCCATCCTACCAAATTCCTAACCCCAATCCCACTTTCCTGTCCTCCCGCTCAATTGCCTTCTCCACCCCTTCACCACTACCTACTGATCCTTCCCCACCACCAACACATTCCTCTCTCCACACTCCCACTGTTGAATTGTCCCTATCTGACAGCCCCTCCAGCACTCTCTCCCCCCCGACCTATTCCAACCTTTAGTTTTTTCCGTTTTTTTGTGTTGTGTTAAAAAATTTAATAAAATTGTGTTGTTTACAGCAAAATTGAATTTTATTTATAAGGTATAGATAACATTTGGGTAAAACAAGGTTTATTGGTTAGAGGATAAATACTTTGGGTACTACCCAAACAGGTACACAACTTTGGTAAAAGGTAAAATCAAACAGGTACACAACTTGGGTAAAAGGTTAAATACTTTGGGTACTACCCAAACAGGTACACAACTGTGGTAAAAGGTAAAATCAGACAGGTACACAACTTGGGTAAAAGGATAAATACTTTGGGTACTACCCAAACAGGTACACAAATGTGGTAAAAGGTAAAATCAAACAGGTACACAACTTGGGTAAAAGATAAAAAGCTTGTTACTAGGTTCAAGACAAATTGTTCAAACTCTCTCATCCTGCCAGTCTATTCTTCCTTTGGGTGAAATAAAATATTCTGCAAATTGATCCCGAATTCGGGAAACAGTCGCAGAACTTCTATGCGTTATGTTGCTATAATCAGCCAAGGTGGTTTCTTCAGAGTGGTCCTCAATGGAAAGCTGTTCCTTGGATAGAACATAATTGTGCAGGACAACACACGCTTTCACTTCCTCATCCACAGTGTCTGCCTTCAAGTGAATAGATATCAGTAGAACTCTCCATTTGGCGGTTAAGATCCCAAACGCACACTCCACTATTCTCCGTGCACGTGTTAGTCGGTAGTTAAAAATTCTTTTAGTTTGGGTTAAACTACGACTGGAGTAGGGTTTCAAAAGATGTTCTGGAAGTTGGAAGGCTTCATCCCCAACACAAACAGAAGGCATTGGTGGCTCAGAGGTTTGAGGCAGTGGTCTTTGAGGGGGGAATTGAAATGTTTTTCCATACAAATGCCGCCCCATTGCAGACAGTTTGAAAACTTGTGAATCATTTGAGCGGCCATACGCCCCAATATTCACCACTACAAATTTGTAATCTGCATCGGCGATGGCCATCAGCACGATGGAAAAGTACTTTTCATAGTTGAACTACTCGGATCCAGAACCAGCCGGTTTCACAATACGGATATGTTCCCATCCACCATGCCCAAGCAATTGGGAAGCTGATATACTTCCTGGAATTTGTCTGCTACTTCCAACCAAGTCTGCATTGTGGGATGTGGAATAAAATCATCGGTTCAAAGAGTCCCACAGTGCACGGCAAGTGTGCTTTACAATTCCAGAGATGGTTGAAATTCCCAGTCTGAACTGGAAATGTAGTGATGAAAGGGATTCTCCAGTAGCTAGGAATCTGTGATCAAAAGCAAAGCAGAAATTACTACAAATTCAAAATATCAATCGATGAAAGTGCACTACAAGAGTATATAAAAAAAGAATGCTTACCGAAGAGTGACCATCAGACGCTCAGCCGGTGAAATAGAGAATCTGCAATATGTATTACTCCTTCTTATAATATGTTCAATTCGATCCACCAATACATCAAAGCTCTCCACTTTCATCCGCACATAGCTGAAAAACTTCTCTGGCTCTCCTCGTAGCTCCATGTATAAAGTAGAAAAGACTCCCCGGGTCATTCTCTGTGCGGTGTTGGGGTGGATCCACAAACGACGTCGTCGCCGCAGACGCATGATGCGTTGTCTCTCTCGCTCCTTCTCAAGAACAATTGCTTTCAATCTATTCGCCTCCACAATGAAATCCACGTTGTTCTGCAGAATCTTCGCAATAATGCCGTCCATCTTGCTCTGTATGTACTCCTCTCCAACCTGTCACAAATGGGCTGTAGGAACACTGTATATATAGTTTTCAGGGGGCCAATCACATTTTTAGCCTGTCGGGGGGCGTTTTTAAAAACCGGATCCATCAAAAACCGGATGGAAAACCGGACGAAACGGATGCCAACCAGATGGGATGGATCAGGTTTCTTGCTGGATCCGGGCATCGGATCCGGCAGAAAACCGGATCCGCCCTATCCGATTTTCACAAAATAAGCTGGATCCGATGCTGCGACGCCGGAATCGGCATGCGGTGAAAAACCTGATGTGTGAAAGTAGCTTAAGAGGGAACCCGTGCAAATTCGCTCATCTCTACTCCTGACATCATATAGTGTTTCATTGATAAAATGTCTACATGATAAAAGTCAAGATAAATAGTATACACCTCACACTCTGGGAATATATAATGCAATGATAGTGGAATTTATTTATGATACATTAGACATGAGATTCAATAAGGCAGAAGGCAACCAGAAGTTTAAGCTGACGTTTCGACTCGTCCCGAGTCTTTATCAAAATGGTCGCTTTACATGTAAATAATAGTTTACGTGTTTCACTATTATTTACATGTCAAGCGACCATTTTGATAAAGACTCAGGACGAGTCGAAACGTCAGCTTAAACTTCTGGTTGCCTTCTGCCTTATTGAATCTCATGTCTAATGTATCATAAATAAATTCCACTATCATTGCATTATATATTCCCAGAGTGTGCGGTGTATAATATTTATCTTGATTTCCATGGACTTATCCAGTCCACTACACCAGCACCTCGTCATTTATTAATCCTAGTGCACACCATTTTTTCTTTACATGATAAAAGTGACCATTCAGCTAATAAGTGTTGTCCACCAAGGGGCAGACATACCATTGCTGCAGCGTGTGCAGCGATCATGAGCCCGAAAGGTCAGGGGGCTCATCTGCCTCCAAAGCAGGTAGACTTGTGCTACATTCACTACACTCGTGAAAATCTATAATATGACACACAATGTGTATAATATCAACAATTCAAAGTGTTATTTTAGATAAGCGTATGTGATTTTGGACTCTACCACCACAGGTTTTATCAAGTCATATATGCATTTTCTTTTTTGTTTTACTCACCTGTTGCTCAATGTACCATACTGTGATTTTCCACATTTTCTATTTTTTGACCCACCTCCTGTGCACTTTTGATTCATATTTTTATGTTTTTATCTGGAATTTTTTATTGGGTTGGTTTTCCCGCTTTCTTTCCCTTTTTTATTAATCATGTAATGATTTGTGATATAATTTATTAATACAATTTGAATTGTTTACATTATTTGTTATGTGCCATATTATAGGTTTTCATTCCATTGAGGTTACACAACAACCCTAATATTGGATGTTAGTTCCTTTTCCATTAATCCACTTCACTCTTGTTTTATGTCCTACGTGTAGTGTACTGCGCTCCAACTAAGCTACAAGTACTGTTGTCTGTTTGCACTATGCTACTTTATCTCTGCAACATACGTACTGTTCTCTCTTTATCTACCCCATGAAATGTACGTTAATCTGTCTGTACTAAATATTTCTACAGCTCTCTATCTGCATGACATGTACTATGCCGCTACCTAAGGCTACTTTCACACTAGCGTCTGACTCGGCCCGTCGCAGTGCGTCGGGCCGAGGTTCCGACGCTAGCAGTGAATGCGCTGCACAACGGGGGCAGCGGATTCATTTTTCCTGCGCATCCGCTGCCCCATTGTAAGGTGTGGGGAGGTGGGGGCGGAGTTCTGCCCGCGCATGCGCAGTCGGAACAAGCGGTCCATCGGCAGCAAAAAACGTTACATGTAACGTTTTTTTGCTCCCGGCGGTCCACCACAACACGGCGCAACCGTCACACGACGGTTGCGACGTGTGTCAATGCGTCGCAATGTGTTGCTAATGTTAATCTATGGGGCAAAAACTCATCCTGCAAAAAACTTTGCTTAGCTTACAAACTATGGGGAAAAGGGGAGACACGAGAGGTGGATGGTAACAATTGCTTTAGTTATTCGGACCAGCCATAGTGTAAGACTCAGGTGTTCATGTAAAGCTGCATGAACCAGTTCACTGCCTAAGTATGTAGCAGTACAGACACAGAGGGCTAATACTGCATAAAGTGTATGAGAACATGATGCGAGGAACCTTTTTTTTTTTTTTTTTATTATAAATAGGCCACACAGGGATCGTTAGGTTAATGCATTGAGGCGGTAGGCCAGTCTGAACAAATGAGTTTTTAGGGCACGCTTAAAACTGTGGGGATTGGGGATTAATCGTATTAACCTAGGTAGTGCATTCCAAAGAATCGGCGCAGCATGTGTAAAGTCTTGGAGACGGGAGTGGGAGGTTCTGATTATTGAGGATGCTAACCTGAGGTCATTAGCTCATAAATCGTAATCAGCACACAACAGCCATCAATTACAGGAACCACTTATAAAGTTTATCTGTTCTACTACGATTTTCCTGATATTTCCTTAGTTGCATTTTACAACAAAAGTCATTGTGTGTAACACAGCAAAGGGATCTCATGGTTGAAAATTATCAGTCAGAAGAAGGGTACAAAAAACTCCAAGTCATTAGATATGCGATGGAACACTGTGAAGACAAAATTATCAAGAAGTGGCTGAAAATGACCACACCAGTGACATTACCAAGAACTGAACACCCCTCAAAAATTCATGGAAGAAAAAAGAAAATTGCTTTGGCAGACTGCCATGAGGCCTACAGCAACATTAAAGGAGCTGCAGGAATTTATGGCAAGTACTGGTTGTTTACTGCATGTGACAACATTTTACCCTATTGTTCATATGTCTGGCCTGTGGGGTAGGTTGCAAAGACAGAGGGAATTATTGACAGTTCCAAACATCAGTCAATTTTGTAACAAAACCTTCAGGCCTTTGGTGAGAAGCTGAAGATGTAAAGGAAGTTCACGAGCAAAAGCATACCTCCAAATCATCAAAATAATGGCTTCAACAGAAGAAGATCAAAGTTTTGGAATGGCCCAGCGAGAAGTCAGACCTCAATCCAATTGAAAATCTGTGGGATAGCCTGAGGAAGACTGTACACAGGAGATGCTAGCCAAAAATGGGTAGGTTGCACAGAAAATATGGTAAGTCAGGGAGCTGCATCATGTAACAAAGCAAACCACAAACATAAAGAAAAGGAATTCTATAGCGACAAGCACACCTAAAATAATAATAATTTTATTGGACAACCAATACAAATGCAAAATCATTAAAAACACTTAAAATTATCAATATATCCACACTGACATCCACTGTACACAGTGAAGAAAATGGGCCAAAATTATAAACATTTAACATATATAAGAAAATATGAGAACAGAGAATAAACTTTCCAGATTGTACACAGGAGATGCTCTCGCAATCTGACAAATTTAGATCGCTCCTGCAAAGATTGCCAACTGTAGATATACAATGCTGATAGACTCCTATCCAAAAAGACTCAATGATCTCATAAATTCAAAGGGTACTTCATCAAAGTGTTAGATTTAAGGGAAATTGTCATTAGATTTTTGCTGTGTATTCTGAGAGCACCGTGATGTAGGGGCTGAAACACTGATTTCAGGGACATGTCACTTAATGGGCTGTGTTTTGCTATTTCAATACAGTCAGTGTTTTATTAGCAGGAGATTATCATTACACGATAAGCTGCCTACTGCTTCCTAATCCAACCATGCCCCCAGCATTGATTATAGCAGACTTCTGTCAATATGCATTGTACATGGAAAGCTGCCAATCAGTGGTGTTGGAGGGGTTACACAGGACTCAACATTACGAGCCCTGCTGTTCTGCAGCAAAAGAAAACTGTGCTTCTATCATAACTGCTGCACCCAGTAAAATAAGTAATACATCACTTGAATCAGGCTCTCTGCTTCTCCATCATGCTGTATTAGATTACATAGCAAAAACAGGCTGACATATTCCCATTAAGCATGTTAAGACTTATACAACCACATTATTTTAGTTCTTTACTTTTCTTTTTCCACCCTAAACAATTTCAGCTTACTTTTCAATTGAATTGTACAGATTATCGGTGACATTGAAGGTGGAAAAGTTCTCAAATGATTCTTCTTAGTATAAATTTTCATATGACAAAGCCTAGTATTTTAACAGGTGTATATTCACAATATGTGTTTTTCTTCTTCAATTCTTATACTGTCATGGTATATCTAGTGATGAGCGAGTGTGCTCGTTACTCGAGTTTTCTGAGCATGGTCAGGTATTCTCGAGTATTTTGGGCATGCTCGTAGATTATGTTTGAGTCCCCGCAGCTGCATGATTTGTGGCAGTTAGACAACCTGGACACATGCAGGGATTGCCTGTTTGTTAGGGAATCCCCACATGTATTCAGGCTGTCTAGCAGCCGCAAATCATGCAGCTGCGGGGACTCAAATATAATCTACGAGCATGCCCAAAATACTCGAGAACACCCGAGCATGCTTGGAAAACATGAGTAGCAAGCACACACGCTCATCACTAGTTATATTATATTGTTTTTGAGGTCGGATTTTGGAAGCGTTGAACCAACTTGCTTTCCGTGTAGCTATGGTGTCAAGTTACAATCTTGTCTCGTTACGGTGTTGTCTTAACATAAATTACTGCTGTAAATTGAGGAGCCACTGAATATTAAAAACTCCTGATGTGATACATTTCAACAATTTGTAAGATTTTTCAGCAGAGAAACAACCTTACAAAATTATGATCACAGATACGTCTTTATTTAGTCACACCACTCCTGAGCCGTATGAAGTGAACAGTCCTTTATGAAGACAGAGTGTGATGTTTCCACTTTTATTGGTAATGTACTATAGTCACAGTATTTAGCTAACAGTCCTTTATTTGCAGGAGCAATGGCAATAAACTGAGCATCTTTAGCTACATTTTGTTTCTTAGTCATTAGCTGACTCATCTTTAAATGATTGTGCACATATTATCATATTATAAAATTAGTCTTGTTTTACATTGAAAATATGCACAATCCTCCACTCATGATGATGGTACATAGTCTGTTCTGTTATGGTAGGTTATGCTGTGTTTCTGATGTATAAGTTGCAGTGATGACTTGTGAAATCTATGAAAAAAAACACATGAGATGCTTAGCACAAAATTTAAGCCAAAAAATGTGAGCCCATCCACCAACGTCAAGGTAATCTCATGGATCGGCTGGGTCCCTGACCTAACTGCCTAGTGTGAACACTTACCTCTAGCTAATGTCATGGTAAAGCCTGCATTTATAGGAATGTCGGAACCAACTGTGTTTGGATGTAATTAAAATTACAGCATGGTGAAGGGCGGGGTTCACACTAGGCAGTCAGGTCAGGGACCCATCCGATCCATGAGATTACCTTGACGTTGGTGGATGGGCTCACATTTTTTTGGCCAAAATTTTGTGCTAAGCATCTCATGTGTTTTTTCATAGATTTCACAAGCCATTATGCTATTCACATTTCATGTATTACACATTCCCTTGCTTTAGTACAATTGAGTGCAGCCATTTATCTATTTGCTATGTAAGTTGCAGTGATGTCATCATGCTGCATGATGTCACCTGCGTGGCCCTGACTTCCAGCACGCTGCAAGTTGGAAGCATCCTGAGGATGCCGATACTGTTAACAGAGGTACAATTTATGTGGTTAACGGCTGATAGGCCCATCTAGCATTTGCCAAAATTGCCAAATGGACAGTCCAGCCCTGCCTAAAGATTATTGTTGAAAGCTAGCGATATCCATCATGCAGTACAATGTTAAACAGGAGTTTTCAAAAGCTGAGTATCAATATGAAGGTATTTACGGGCTGAGCTTCTAATAAATTTTTTGTGCTTCTAACATGTTAAAATCGGGAAAAAAACAACCTAATATTCCAAAAGGAAGCAGTTCAGCCTCAAGCTTTGGACAAAGGGGTAAGAGATAAAAGATTTAATTAGCACAACTGAGATAGAGGAATATTGAGAAACACATAGAATATGCAAGTGATATTCTAAGTCCTTTAACGGGATTTTTTAAATTTATTCTTTTACCAGAACAGATTCTGCTGCAAGTGACATTACAAGAGTATGAATGAAATGAAGGAAATTGCAAGAGTGACTTTTGGTTGCTTCATCTGACTCCCAAAATAGCTCCTTTTGAATTTTGACTGTCCAATATTATGAGGGGCACTTCAATCCTTTATTTAATGCCCCCTGACTGGTGTGCCCTGTTTACAAGGGATTAAAGTTTGTGTCCCAATGTTCCTTGCATCTCTTTATCTCCTCTCTTCCCGTTTGTCATTAAGGAAACTCCCCCTGTATGCTCCTCCCTTTGTGCCCCCTTTATAAATGTTGTCCCAACCTCTTCCTGCCTCTCTCCTCACAGCAGTGGGACCCAAATGCTGCATTCTCCCACCCTCCCTCCCTTACTTTTCAATTTTTCACAGTGTTTTGATTGATACATGGTTTTGGTGTCCAAGTCACAGCGGCGGTCAATTTGTTATACCATAGAGTTTTGTATGTACAAAGTCAGACTTGCGCCTGGAGTCCGGCTGGGCATATCAATTTGTACCTGTTTCTTATGGCCAATTATTATTATTATTATTTATTGTTATAGCGCCATTTATTCCATGGCGCTTTACATGTAAGGAGGGGTATACATAATAAAAACAAGTACAATAATCTTAAACAATACAAGTCATAACTGGTACAGGAGGAGAGAGGACCCTGCCCGCGAGGGCTCACAATCTACAAGGGATGGGTGAGAATACAGTAGGCGAGGGTAGAGCTGGTCATGCAGCGGTTTGCTCGATCGGTGGTTACTGCAGGTTGTAGGCTTGTCGGAAGAGGTGGGTCTTCAGGTTCTTTTTGAAGGTTTCGACGATAGGTGAGAGTCTGATATGTTGGGGTAGAGAGTTCCAGAGTAGGGGTGATATGCAGAGAAATCTTGTATATGATTGTGGGAAGAGGAGATAAGAGGGGAGTAGAGAAGGAGATCTTGTGAGAATCGGAGGTTGCATGTAGGTAAGTACCGGGAGACAAGGTCACAGATGTATGGAGGAGACAGGTTGTGGATGGCTTTGAACGTCATGGTTAGGGGTTTGTACTGGAGTCTCTGGGAAATGGGGAGCCAGTGAAGGGATTGACAGAGGGGAGAAGCTGGGGAATAACGGGGGGACAGGTGGATTAGTTGGGCAGCAGAGTTTAGAATAGATTGGAGGGGTGCGAGAGTGTTAGAGGGGAGGCCACAGAGCAGGAGGTTGCAGTAGTCAAGGCGAGAGATGATGAGGGCATGGACTAGGGTGAAGATTGCAGATTCATGGTTGAGGAATGAACGGATTTGTGAAATATTTTTGAGTTGAAGTCGGCAGGAAGTGGAAAGGGCTTGGATATGTGGTTTGAAGGAGAGATCAGCATCAAGGATTACCCCGAGGCAGCGAACTTGTGGGACTGGGGAGAGTGGGCAGCCATTTACTGTAATGGATAGATTCGTTGGGGGGGTCACATGAGATGGGGGAAAGATGATGAATTCTGTTTTGTCCATGTTAAGTTTCAGAAATCTAGCGGAGAAGAAGGATGAAATAGTGGACAGATATTGAGGGATTCTGGTTAGTAGGCAGGTGATATCTGGTCCTGAGATGTAGATCTGTGTGTCATCAGCAATTGTGCCTTATTGGTGATTTTGATACTTACGTGCTGTGCACGCCCCTTTTGCTGTAACTGACCTTTAGCCATTAAAAGAAAAAAAGTGTTTTGGTTAAATATGTGTAGTGTCATTTCTTACATGGGACGCCCCTGAGGGAAAACATGGTTTTGTGGGTCTCACCAGTCAAGCCCCACTGCAGCAATGTTTTTTTCTATTTCAGTGCTGTAGTGGTGCCAAAAAGTTTCCTGGACCTAGTATTCTGCTTACCAGCCAACATCTTCAGCTGTTCCTGAAGAGACTCCGGTCCTGCACCGCCATCTTGTGACCACAACATCTGACTGACCAGAAGTCAGAAGTAACAGTCACAAGCTCTCAATGTTCATCTATAAGAACTTCATTCTGCCTTGTTCTGGCTCTCATAGGCTTACAGTGAAAAGTGACCTCTGCTCACCCAGCAAACACTGAAGCTAATACGGCAGGTTACAATCTGCAGAAGACGACTGGTGTGGCACCAATAAAAGTTGAAGATGGCGGCTGGTGAGTATAGTACTAGAAGCAGGGAACTTAAATTAATGGCACCATTCCAGAGATAAAATAAAAAAGCCTGGAGCAGTGCTTTAACATAACATGTTTGGTTGTTTTTATTCTCCAGAAATAGCGCCACTCTCATTTATGGGCTATGTCAGGTATTGCAGCTCAGCCTTATTCACTAAACTAGATAAAGTATTCACAATTTTAGACAATAGCCCGATATTCGAAATTAAAGTTAGTTATTGCTTTCCCATACATATGTAGCGATGCAGTTTGTGCTTCCTGTGCAGGGACGCATAGTCGCGGTATGTCACTTCCGGTTCCGGAGATGTCTATCCTCGGCGTGCGGTCCTGGAGCACAGGCTCGCTTCGCGATATTTCTGACACTCTTCACGTGTTTTGACCTGACTAATTTGATAAAACTGGATTCCATATACTGTATACAAGTTATTTAGGTAATGTATTCATTTTTCCAATGGATTGATCACATGGACTATTATATTTTCTCTGATTGGTTTGGGTCACGTATAAAAGACTCCCCTTTCCACTTCCCCTTCACTCCTTGAAAAAGCCACAGTGGCGAAATGTACATTGGAGCTGGAGTCCCTGGGAGTCACGGATCACTACTTTACTGGTACTTATATCCTCTATATACCACTTATGCACTGTTAAAAATCGTTATTGCGCAAAAATATCTCATCAAGACTTAACCAGGTGCGTTATTCTTAAAATAAAAATGTCATGATATTCTGACGAAAGTATAGTGGTTTATTGAGTTATCCACCATCGCAACAAAAACATAAAAGGTAGATGAAACAATTACAAACAGAGTGTCCATGTGTAAATATCAGCGCTTCTCCTATTACTCATCTTTCCAGGGTCCTGAATGGTAGAAGTCATCTGTCTGTGTGAAAGTCTGAAGTCATCATGGCATGGAGTAGCTAACAGCTGTTGTTCCTCGTGTCTTGTCCCATGTCCATGGAGAATGATGGTGAAGGAAGGGAGGTGACCGTCCCACGTGACAAAAGCCCCCCACCCCCTCCTAAGAGACGTTTATATATGCTCAACACTGATCACGTGTTCCCTGTATATGGCGTTAACTTATACTCTGAGCTACATACACAGAAATAGCTTTGGATAATGTCAGCAAGAAACCATGTGCTCGGTACAGAATAAAAATAAGAATAATTAATATTTAACAATTCCCCCTTTTGAGGGTGACAGACATTGATTGGAACCCTCAAATTAAAATAATAATAAGATCTTCTTTCTTCTTTGGCAAAATGATGTAATAAATAATATCAATAATAATATTGTTATATGTTCTCAATAATATAATGATATGTAAATTCATGTTATGGTAGGCCGTAACTAATATTCATATAAAATATATATATATATATATACTTCCCTATATCTACTTGAAGCATCTCAGGTCTGATGTCATCTGGTCTTCATATTGATGTCTTCTTCTTTTAAAACAATCTTTATTATAAGTCTTTTGTAATAGATGATAACATGTAGATATGTAGAGACTGTGTGTCATGTGTCAATCAAAGTCCATAAATTCAAATGTTGATAAGAAAACAAAGTTCATAGATGAAATGTAGCTTTAATATCTGTGCAGTGTCACCTTTAGAGACCTGGACTTACATTGGCTCGCCTTGGAAATCATCTGGAATCCTTCCATATCATCCGCACTGGTCTTGGGACAGGTGTGACATCTTTGGTCAGCACAGCAAGGGTTACATTGACTCTTCCTTGCTAAACATAGCACCATAACCAGTGCTTAGTGCACAGGACGCATGTCAGGGTTATTACCTGAGTGTTCACCAGCTTTCATGGAAGTCTTATAGGTGATAGGAAACCACTGGATCGTGATAAGAACGTAATAACACAGTTCATCTTTGATACTGTACTCATAGTCAGTGATGGATGCTGTAGTTGTTGTCAGTAGTGACATGAATTGTATTTGACACAGTCTATTATTACTCAGAAATCAGAACATTGTTACCTTGTGGAACTTCTGGATAACGGCTTTTCTTCTTGCAACTTTTAAAAATCAATTGAATTTAGAAAAATGTAAAGTCTTTATTAACGTATCTCCGGTATCTTGATTGAAGTCTTCATTCCCTATTCTATACCAAATCTGGTTCTTTTCCCTAACTTATAACATCACAGCGTACCATAGCAATCAATAATATCCATATAATTATTAAATGATATTAAAATGGAGTTTATATTTGGAAAAATAAAATAATAATAATAATAATAATAATAAATGATATATATTATTTACCATATTCTTCATGTGATTGGACATTTTTATGTCATAGGTGTAATTTCTTTTTGAACCCATAGATGTCAGTGTGTCTTTTATGTAACAAGTGCTGATATTTAGTATTAAAACTTTATTAAATTATGTTCAGTAGACCAATAATATGTAAGCATGTATAGCCATGAACCAAAATAAGTATATATATGAATAAATGAATGAATGAGTGAAAGAATTGTTGTATTTAACTCAGAATTGAAATTTTCTTATATAATGAAACCATATGATCACTATATTTGATAAAGCAATATGCTTGTAGACATTACTCTATTAAATATTGATTTTTCCTTGATGAAAAATAAGAATGAAAAATAAAAATTGAAAGAAAAGTGGAAAAAAAAAAATGAAAAATAAAAATGAGAATAAAAAATAAAAATAAGGCCTTTATATGTTGATGACAAATGCTGAGGTTATGTCTCAGTAACACATTCCCTTAATATTTTCCTCATGTAGATGTTGTCATAACCTTGGATTACCAAAATATTGAAATTATGCAACTTTGCATAGAATACCCTTCATAAGAGAAAAAATGATATTTATAATAGTTATTGTTATTATACCCAATAATACCTTATTAATATTTCTTCTTTATTAAAATGTGTGAAGAAGAGGTATTGATGAAATGTGATGATGTGATCAGGATCAAAAACACATTTCCCCCTTAATATCAAAAAATATTATTTTATGAAAAAATTAATTTGTAAAAACCCAAGTGAAAAATCATTATTTTTATAACTGTCATATCAACTTGTGCCATATATTTGTTTGAAGATGTGTACTCATCTATGTAAATATAAAAAACACTGAAATATGAAAAAATTATCATTAGGAAAAAATGTTCTAAATGTAGGTTTTCTAGAAAAATCATATTGATGTATTATTGTACTTATTAAATAATGATCACCAAAGAAATATATGTTGCATAATAATATTTAAATATATCTTAATATTCTAATAATTTAACTGAATCCTTTTATTATTATTTTTTTTTTAAACACACAGTTGTTGGGTTTTTTCTGACATACCATAAATCATGAGGCCTCAGTCAAACTGTGCATACACATTCCACATTCCACATACCACGCTCTGGTCACTCTTACATCACATCTCATGTCAAATTCACTCAGCAGCTGCTCATATGTTCTCTCACCTGTCACATGTGACTCACATAGACGTTCACAATACATTTCACATACAAAGAATAAAAAACATGTATATTAACCCAAAATATTGTATCCTAATTATCAATCAATGCGCATTGTAATCTATTAAATTTAGTATTCTAATATTCCTTTGAATATTCCCCAAATATTATGTAACAGTATGTTTTAACCTATAGAAAGGACTCCTCCATTTACAAGAAACCCAAGTTGAATGTTTCAACACTATTTCGGTACAAGCCTGTTACTGAAACCATTTGAATGTAAAGGCTGAGGAAAATTCCTAAAATTAAAAAAAAACAAGGCTATATGATATTCCTTAACTCACAGCTGTCACGTCATGCACCATGCAGTGGGAGGAAAAAAAAACACGTTTTAGATTATTACAGAAAGAAAATTTACATGTAGTACACACATTTTTAGGTTGTTAGATATATTATTTATTTTGTTAGTGTTAAATATATAAAAATCATGCAGTTAATATAGCTTCCTGTGTGAATAAGACATAAATTCATGAAACAGGTATTTTTTGTTCAATCCTCGCTTTGAAAGTAAAATTCTAAGGGAAATGAAAGATAAAGGTTAATTTCATATTTATTTCAAAACAAAATAATTTAAATATCTTATACATATGAATATATTTAATAAATGTATTTAATTGCAATTCTAAATATTTTTTACTGGAGTAAATTTTAATTATTTCACTATATATATAAAAATGCAGTTAATATAATTTCTACTTATACAAATATGCTACAGTATTTACTGTATACTATATTAATATATGTAACTGCAGAATTATATTGAATAAAATAATTACATTAATAAATAATACATTGTATAACTCATCATATAATATAATTAATTTTTAGCCAATTCCTATCCCAAAATTTGGCTGTTTGTCGATAATCTGCTGAAATGCTAAATTTAGTAAGGTCAGTTTTAACCCTATGGACTCTTTGAAGAGCTGCTGTGATAATGGAGTGTTCAGCTGAGCTCCCCCTGGGATACTCACCTGCTTCCGTCTGTCAGTTTCCGCCATCTTTAGAGACAGATCTGAGCCTTCAGATTTTAAATCTTTCAGATAAATTTCTTTAATAGACTCCTGAATCTTTTCATAGGGTTTGTAGCAAATATGTAATTTTCTTCGTACTTCATAGATTTGATTTTGGATCAGATTTGAAGATTTTGATTTTGGCTTTTGATAAGATTGAATTCTGACTGGTTTCAAAAACTTAGTAAAATGTGTTTTCCTTTCAAGATTCTCGTGTTTTCTAGAAAAATCAAGGGATTGGGCGCATTCGTATAAAGAATTTTTCTGTGTAGCAATTATACGAGATACAGGATTTAAGAATTTAAACTTGTTTACAAAACAATTTATCATGGATTGTTGATTCAAATTCGTACAGACCAATTTATAAATCCTTTCAAAAATGGCCATAAAAGTAAACGTACATTCTTCCCGGCCAATCTTCAATTTTAGAAGAATATCAAGATCTGGATAATTTTCTTTTAATCCACAGAAAATCAAAATTCTTAATCTTTCTACATCAGTCATCTTTTCGTGGAACTCATCAGTCTGCATTTTTAGTGAGAGTCTTCTGGAGAAGATTACCGGAAGCCAAATTTTAAACAAATTATTTCTCTGCACATTAGTCAAATCAAACTTATCAGCAAAACTCTCAAATATCTCTGAATTTCTGCACACATGGATTTTGTCATCATATGCAGGAATGATTTTGCATAATTTTAGCAGGATTTTCCTAGATTTAAGTTGGAGTTGGGCCTCTGAGTCGTCTATTTTTAAGGGCAATGGTACATCTGTCCCTCGTAGATCATCTTTGTCAATTGTCATGTCTCCTTCACTTCCTCCATCTTGTTTTTCATCTTGTGTCACAAAGTCAATGTCACTTTGGGTGGTCATCGTCATTACAGATACGTGCGTCACATCTTTCTCACTCTTCTCATTACAGTCAATCTTGGGAACATCATTCGTTTCCTTAGAAATTCTTTCTACACTGTCTTTTTTGGACTTCTCTGTCACAAACTCGTTAAATACATAAACCATATGTAAAATATTTTTAAGTTGCTCTTTTTCTTTTTTCTTAGACATTAGCTTACAATCTAAATTCAAATTCGCGGTTCTGCATTCTGAAAATAAATTAGACCAAAATATTTCTAAGCTAGATCCGTACAAACTTACAAAGTCTATCTGACTTGATTTAGCATATGAATTTATCAAATCCATTTGTCTTACCTTGAAATCTCAGCTTGTAATCCCTTTGCTTTTACAATGCTGGGCTCCGGACTTCAGCAAGACTTAACCAGGTGCGTTATTCTTAAAATAAAAATGTCATGATATTCTGACGAAAGTATAGTGGTTTATTGAGTTATCCACCATCGCAACAAAAACATAAAAGGTAGATGAAACAATTACAAACAGAGTGTCCATGTGTAAATATCAGCGCTTCTCCTATTACTCATCTTTCCAGGGTCCTGAATGGTAGAAGTCATCTGTCTGTGTGAAAGTCTGAAGTCATCATGGCATGGAGTAGCTAACAGCTGTTGTTCCTCGTGTCTTGTCCCATGTCCATGGAGAATGATGGTGAAGGAAGGGAGGTGACCGTCCCACGTGACAAAAGCCCCCCACCCCCTCCTAAGAGACGTTTATATATGCTCAACACTGATCACGTGTTCCCTGTATATGGCGTTAACTTATACTCTGAGCTACATACACAGAAATAGCTTTGGATAATGTCAGCAAGAAACCATGTGCTCGGTACAGAATAAAAATAAGAATAATTAATATTTAACATGCACTTTACTCAGTCTTGATAGACTGCCTATAAGATTTGCACCTTATGTGGATATTTTTTGGAGGTTATTCATTTAGCTAGTTATATTTGTATATACTATGGGATCTGTGCCCCTCATGATGTATTCATTTTTTGTACTATGATATTTACTGTGATGTTTGCTGTCAGTTTCTCCTTGTTTTTAATAATTATATTTAATAAAATTATTTTAACCCCTTTCTGCCATTAGACATACTATTCCGTCCATGTGGGGTGGGCTTTACTTCCCAAGGACGGAATAGTACGTCATAGCCGATCGGCCGCGCTCACGGGGGGAGCGCGGCCGATCGCGGCCGGGTGTCAGCTGCTTATCGCACGGACCGCCCCCGACACATTAACCCCCGGCACACCGCGATCAAATATGATCGCGATGTGCCGGCGGTGCAGGGAAGCATCGCGTTGCTCCGGGGGTCTCCCACCTCCCTCCCTGCATCAAGTCCCGGATCCAATATGGCCGCGGATCCGGGTCCTGCAAGGAGGGAGGTGGCTTACCAAGTGCCTGCTCAGAGCAGGCACTTGGTAACGCTGCACTGCTCTCAGACAGATCGGTGATCTGTCAGAGTGCTGTGCAAACTGGCAGATCACCGATCTGTATTGTCCCCCCCTGGGACAAAGTAAAAAAGTAAAAAAAAAATTTTTTACAAGTGTGTAAAAAAAAAAAAAAAAAAATCCTAAATAATGAAAAAAAAAATATATATATTATTCCCATAAATACATTTCTTTATCTAAATAAAAAAAAAAAAACAATAAAAGTACACATATTTAGTATCGCCGCGTCCGTAACGACCCGACCTATAAAATTTGCCCACTAGTTAACCCCTTCAGTAAACACCGTAAGAAAAAAAAAAAAAAACGAGGCAAAAAACAACGCTTTATTATCATACCGCCGAACAAAAAGTGGAATAACACGCGATCAAAAAGACAGATATAAATAACCAGGGTACCGCTGAAAGCGCCATCTTGTCCCGCAAAAAATGAGCCGCCATACAGCATCATCAGCGAAAAAATAAAAAAGTTATAGTCCTCAGAATAAAGCGATGCAAAAATAATTATTTTTTCTATAAAATAGTTTTTATCGTAAAAAAGCGCCAAAACATAAAAAAATGATATAAATGAGGTGTCGCTGTAATCGTACTGACCCAAAGAATAAAACGGCTTTATCAATTTTACCAAACGCGGAACGGTATAAACGCCTCCCAAAATGAAATTCATGAATAGCTGGTTTTTGGTAATTCTGCCTCACAAAAATCGGAATAAAAGGCGATCAAAAAATGTCACGTGCCCGAAAGTGTTACCAATAAAAACGTCAACTCGTCCCGCAAAAAACAAGACCTCACATGACTCTGTGGACTCAAATATGGAAAAATTATAGCTCTCAAAATGTGGTAACGCAAAAAATATTTTTTGCAATAGAAAGCGTCTTTCAGTGAGTGACGGCTGCCAATCATAAAAATCCGCTAAAAAACCTGCTATAAAAATCAAACCCCCCTTCATTACCCCCTTAGTTGGGGAAAAGTAAAAAAAATTTAAAAAATGTATTTATTTCCATTTTCCCATTAGGGTTAGGGCTAGGGCTAGGGTTAGGGCTAGGGCTAGGGTTAGGGTTAGGGCTAGGGTTAGGGCTAGGGTTAGGGCTAGGGTTAGGGCTAGGGTTAGGGCTAGGGTTAGGGTTAGGGCTAGGGTTAGGGCTAGGGTTAGGGCTAGGGTTAGGGCTAGAGTTAGGGCTAGGGCTAGGGTTAGGGCTAGGGTTATGGTTAGGGCTAGGGTTAAGGCTACAGTTAGGGTTAAGGCTACAGTTAGGGTTAAGGCTACAGTTAGGGTTAAGGCTACAGTTAGGGTTAGGGTTTGGATTACATTTGCGGTTGGGAATAGGGTTGGGATTAGGGTTAGGGGTGTGTCAGGGTTAGAGGTGTGGTTAGGGTTACCGTTGGAATTAGAGTTAGGGGTGTGTTTGGATTAGGGTTTCAGTTATAATTGGGGGGTTTCCACTGTTTAGACACATCAGGGGCTCTCCAAACGCAACATGGCGTCCAATCTCAATTCCAGCCAATTCTGTGTTGAAAAAGTAAAACAGTGCTCCTTCCCTTCCGAGCTCTCCCGTGTGCCCAAACAGGAGTTTACCCCAATATATGGGGTATCAGCGTACTCAGGACAAATAGGACAACAACTTTTAGGGTCCAAGTTCTCCTGTTACCCTTGGGAAAATACAAAACTGGGGGCTAAAAGATAAGTTTTGTGGGAAAAAAAAGATTTTTTTAATTTTCACGGCTCTGCGTTATAAACTGTAGTGAAATACGTGTGGGCTCAAAGTTCTCACAACACATCTAGATAAGTTCATGGGGGGGTCTAGTTTCCAATATGGGGTCACTTGTTGGGGGTTTCTACTGTTTAGGTACAACAGGGGCTCTGCAAACGCAATGTGACGCCTGCAGACCATTCCATCTAAGTCTGCATTCCAAATGGCGCTCCTTCCCTTCCGAGCCCTCCCATGCGCCCAAACGGTGGTTCCCCTCCACATATGGGGCATCATCGCACTCAGAACAAATTGGACAACAAATTTTGGGGTCCAATTTCTCCTGTTACCCTCGAGAAAATACAAAACTGGGGGCTAAAAAATAATTTTGTGGGGAATTTTTCTTTTTATTTTCATGGCTCTGCGTTAGAAACTGTAGTGAAACACTTGGGGGCTCAAAGTTCTCACCACACATCTAGATAAGTTCCTTGGGGGGTCTAGTTTCCAATATGGGGTCACTTGTGGGGGGTTTCTATTGTTTAGGTACATTAGGGGCCCTGCAAACGCAATGTGACGCCTGCAGACCATTCCATCTAAGTCTGTATTTCAAATGGCGCTCCTTCCCTTCCGAGCCTTCCCATGCGCCCAAACGGTGGTTCCCCCCCACATATGGGGTATCAGCGCACTCAGGACAAATTGCACAACAAATTTTGGGGTCCAATTTCTCCTGTTCCCCTTGGGAAAATACAAAACTGGGGGCTAAAAAATAATATTTGTGGGAAAAAAAATTTGTTTTATTTTTACGGCTCTGCATTATAAACTTCTGTGAAGCTCTTGGTGGGTCAAAGTGCTCACCACACCTCTAGATAAGCTCTCCCATGCGCCCAAACAGTGGTTTACCCCCACATATGGGGTATCAGCGTACTGAGGATAAATTGTACAACAACTTTTTGGTTCCAATTTCTTCTCTTACCATTGGGAAAATAAAAAATTGGGGGCGAAAAGATCATTTTTTTTACAAAAAATATTTTTTATTTTTACGGTTCTGCATTATAAACTTCTGTGAAGCACTTGGTGGGTCAAAGTGCTCACCACACCTCTAGATAAGTTCCTTAGGGGGTCTACTTTCCAAAATGGTGTCACTTGTGGGGGGTTTCAATGTTTAGGCACATCAGTGGCTCTCCAAACCCAACATGGCGTCCCATCTCAATTCCAGTCAATTTTGCATTAAAAAGTCAAATGGCGCTCCTTTGCTTCCAAGCTCTGTCATGCGCCCAAACAGTGGTTTACCTCCACTTATGTGGTATCAGCGTACTCAGGACAAATTGTACAACAAGGTTTGGGGTGCATTTTCTCCTGTAACTCTTGGCAAAATAAAACAAATTGGAACTGAAGTAAATTTTTTGTGAAAAAAAGTAAAATGTTAATTTTTATTTAAACATTCCAAAAATTCCTGTGAAACACCTGAAGGGTTAATAAACTTCTTGAATGTGGTTTTGAGAACCTTGAGGGGTGCAGTTTTTAGAATGGTGTCACACTTGGGTATTTTCTATCATATAGACCCCTCAAAATGACTTCAAATGAGATGTGGCCCCTAAAATAAAATGGTGTTGTAAAAATGAGAAATTGCTGGTCAACTTTTAACCCTTATAACTCCCTAACAAAAAAAAATTTTGGTTCCAAAATTGTGCTGATGTAAAGTAGACATGTGGGAAATGTTACTTATTAAGTATTTTGTGTGACATATCTCTGTGATTTAATTGCATAAAAATTCAAAGTTGGAAAATTGCAAAATTTTCAAAATTTTCGCCATATTTCCGTTTTTTTCACAAATAATCGCAAGTAATATCAAAGAAATTTTACCACTATCATGAAGTACAATATGTCACGAGAAAACAATGTCAGAATCACCGGGATCCGTTGAAGCGTTCCAGAGTTATAACCTCATAAAGGGACAGTGGTCAGAATTGTAAAAATTGGCCCGGTCCATAACGTGCAAACCACCCTTGGGGGTAAAGGGGTTAAAGTATCTGATACTTGGATTCTATATATTCACTTTTGAGTAGGTTCTTAGAGAAAGTATTCACAATTTTAGACAATAGCCCGATATTCGAAATGGAATTTAGTTATTGGTCTCCCATACACTGTTATTAAATTGTTGAAAACTTTCCTTTTGTAGGTAACTTTGTAGCAAGATCATTTTACTATACATTGACCTCAAATTGTTGCCATTAAGTTTTATGCGAACATTTTTAGAAATAGTAATATGTCACAAGATACATTTTAGAGAATTGAATTTATGAGTTTGCAGTGCGCTTCCAAAAAGTTATACCTGTTTGGGTCTTAGTTTGTAGACTACTGTAGGGAATGCTTATGTTGTTCTCTGAACAGACTTTAATACTGCTCTCATTGACATTCACCTCCAGTGCCCATACCCCTCTCTGTAAGTCATTTACTCGTTCTATTTCATGCTCTTCTGAATCTTTACTTGGGTTAAGAGGTGCTACTACTGAACAAAGCATTCTCACCTCGAGCTATTAACCACGAATCACAGGTCATAAGTATTGATGGGCGAACCCCTGAATGTTCGGGTCTGGCCAGTTTGGCCGAATATTTAAAAAAAAGTTTGGTTTGGGTACCAGAAGAGTACCCGAACCCGGACCCCATTCAGATGAATGGAGGGCCCAAACATCCATTGTTTTCCGCACTGTCATCTGCATGACAGTGCAGCAAACACTGCCTCTGATCGGTGGTAAGATTATTATCGGCGGTCAGAGAGCTGCAGTTCCCACGCTGTCAGATGACAGCATGAGCCAGCAGCTGTGACCGGCAGTAAAAAGCTCACCTCCGGTCACAAAGGCATTGGCTGATGAAAGAGTACTACTCCCATCAGCCTAAGCCTGCTGCCGTTAATAACTGCGAAAGCAGGGGGGCTGGTGGGCTTATTCATCAGCCGTGGCCTGCGCTATAAATAAATAAATTTTAAAAATGATGTGGGGTCTTTCTATTTTTGATAAACAACATGGCAAAACTGACAGCTGTGGGTTGCAATCCTCAGGTGTCAGCTTTATCATGGCTGGTTATCAAGAAAAGAAGGGTCCCCACGCCGTTTTTTTACATTATTGAAATAAATCATTTTTAAAACCAGCGTGGTGTCCCCCCTTCATTTTTGACAACCAGCCAAGCTAAAGCAGACAGCTGGGCTGACTGGTATTCTCAGGCTGGGGAAGTCTATGCTTGGGGTCCATGCACGAACAGTAGGTGGTCGGTATGGACCCTGAACTTTACTGTTCTGGTTTGCCCATCACTAGTCATGAGGGAAGATAAATTCACATCAACACTTATTAAATGTTTGCAAAATAGTTGTGTAGTTTAAAATGTAAAAGACTTCATCCTGAACTTTGTTACATGGGCTCCTAATAGTTAATTTAATGAGTTAGGCAAGAGATTTATTTAGCAGCTTGTCACATGATAGGATAGAAAGTCTATTTCAAGGTACAATAGCACCCTCTCCTCGAGAGAAAGTCTGGGAGTCGGAAGATTCCTGCATCAGTGACACCTCGATAGGTCTCTGCTATGAATATACTTATACACTCATAGCTGACAGTTACTAGTGTTATACACACTTGTTTGTCTCGGATTGTCATTGAGCTGAAACATTGTGAAGTAAAAACAGTAAAGATGACATTTGTTTGTGGTGTCAGAGCTGCCATTCTCTTACCTGAGAAAATCAAGTGATCAATTCATCACAATCATTTCTTACATGCCCCTTAAAAAATAGTGAGGAAAGAATGGTTGTAGATGACGAGGAAAAAGCTAACATATTAAACACCTTCTTCTCCACGGTATTCACGGTTGAAAATGAAATGCTATGTGAAATCCCAAGAAACAATGAAAACCCTATATTAAGGGTCACCAATCTAACCCAAGAAGAGGTGCGAAACCGGCTAAATAAGATTAAAATAGATAAATCTCCGGGTCCGGATGGCATACACCCACGAGTACTAAGAGAACTAAGTAATGTAATAGATAAACCATTATTTCTTATTTTTAGGGACTCTATAGCGACAGGGTCTGTTCCGCAGGATTGGCGCATAGCAAATGTGGTGCCAATATTCAAAAAGGGCTCTAAAAGTGAACCTGGAAATTATAGGCCAGTAAGTCTAACCTCTATTGTTGGTAAAATATTTGAAGGGTTTCTGAGGGATGTTATTCTGGATTATCTCAATGAGAATAACTGTTTAACTCCATATCAGCATGGGTTTATGAGAAATCGCTCCTGTCAAACCAATCTAATCAGTTTTTATGAAGAGGTAAGCTATAGGCTGGACCACAGTGAGTCATTGGACGTGGTATATCTCGATTTTTCCAAAGCGTTTGATACCGTGCCGCACAAGAGGTTGGTACACAAAATGAGAATGCTTGGTCTGGGGGAAAATGTGTGTAAATGGGTTAGTAACTGGCTTAGTGATAGAAAGCAGAGGGTGGTTATAAATGGTATAGTCTCTAACTGGGTCGCTGTGACCAGTGGGGTACCGCAGGGGTCAGTATTGGGACCTGTTCTCTTCAACATATTCATTAATGATCTGGTAGAAGGTTTACACAGTAAAATATCGATATTTGCAGATGATACAAAACTATGTAAAGCAGTTAATACAAGAGAAGATAGTATTCTGCTACAGATGGATCTGGATAAGTTGGAAACTTGGGCTGAAAGGTGGCAGATGAGGTTTAACAATGATAAATGTAAGGTTATACACATGGGAAGAAGGAATCAATATCACCATTACACACTGAATGGGAAACCACTGGGTAAATCTGACAGGGAGAAGGACTTGGGGATCCTAGTTAATGATAAACTTACCTGGAGCAGCCAGTGCCAGGCAGCAGCTGCCAAGGCAAACAGGATCATGGGGTGCATTAAAAGAGGTCTGGATACACAGGATGAGAGCATTATACTGCCTCTGTACAAATCCCTAGTTAGACCGCACATGGAGTACTGTGTCCAGTTTTGGGCACCGGTGCTCAGGAAGGATATAATGGAACTAGAGAGAGTACAAAGGAGGGCAAGAAAATTAATAAAGGGGATGGGAGAACTACAATACCCAGATAGATTAGCGAAATTAGGATTATTTAGTCTAGAAAAAAGACGACTGAGGGGTGATCTAATAACCATGTATAAGTATATAAGGGGACAATACAAATATCTCGCTGAGGATCTGTTTATACCAAAGAAGGTGACGGGCACAAGGGGGCATTCTTTGCGTCTGGAGGAGAGAAGGTTTTTCCACCAACATAGAAGAGGATTCTTTACTGTTAGGGCAGTGAGAATCTGGAATTGCTTGCCTGAGGAGGTGGTGATGGCGAACTCAGTCGAGGGGTTCAAGAGAGGCCTGGATGTCTTCCTGGAGCAGAACAATATTGTATCATACAATTAGGTTCTGTAGAAGGACGTAGATCTGGGGATTTATTATAATGGAATATAGGCTGAACTGGATGGACAAATGTCTTTTTTCGGCCTTACTAACTATGTTACTATGTTACTATGTCTTGTGTTTTGGTAAGAATACAGATGAGATCAGTCCTAACAATAATTGATCAAAATTCTGCATATATTTTGTAAATATTTCAAGTCATTAATTCCATTTACTATTTTTGCGACATACCCTATAATGTCCTGAAAGCAAGCTGAAAAAGGTACTGGTCTTTATTAGTATGTAAGTCTATATATGTTCTATGCAATCGCATATTAATAGAAAATCTAGAATATACCACTATAACTAACTGATAAGTCTCATTACAACTGAGCTTCACAAATGGGGTGGCTGGTTTTCCATTTGTGAAATATTAAAAATAGCTTTACTATTTGTAAGGTGTAGATGGTTCCCTCATTTTTTTGTTTGTAGATGTGTTTCCATTACTGTGTTCAATTTATCAAAGTATTGCACGAGGCTGAGGAGCTGTGGGCGCATCGTTACACACCAATGCACTTCCAGGCACCTACAAGTGCTTCTCACAAAATTAAAATCTCATCAAAAAGTTAATTTATTTCAGTTCTTCAATACAAAAAGTGAAACTCATATATTATATAGAGTCATTGCAGCTTGATTTATTTCAAGTGTTTATTTCTGTTAATGTTGATTATGACGTACAGCCATTGAAAACCCAAAAGTCATTATCTCAGTAAGTTAGAATAATTTACAAAAAACACCTTCAAAGGCTTCCTAAGAGTTTTAAAAGGTCCCTTAGTCTATTTCAGTAGGCTTCACAATCATGGGGAAGACTGCTGACTTGACAGATGTCCAGAAGGCAGTCATTGACACACTCCACAAGGAGGGTAAGCCACATAAGGTCATTGCTAAAGAAGCTGGCTTTTCACAGAGTGCTGTATCCAAGCATATTAATGGAAAGTTGAGTGGAAGGAAAAAGTGTGGTAGAAAAAGGTGCACAAGCAACTGGGATAACCGCAGCCTGGAAAGGATTGTTAAAAAAAGGCCATTCAAAAATTTGTGGGAGATTCACAAGGAGTGGACTGCTGCTGGAGTCATTGCTTCAAGAGGCACCACATAGAGACATATCCAGGACATGGGCTACAAGTGTCACATTCCTTGTGTCAAGCCACTCATGACCAATAGACAACACCAGAAGCGTCTTACCTGGGCCAAGGTGAAAAAGAACTGGACTGTTGCTCAGTGGTCCAAGGTGTTGTTTTCATATGAAAGTAAATTTTGCATTTCATTTGGAAATCAAGATCCCAGAGTGTGTGCACACGTCAGGATTTCTTGCAGAAATTTTCCCGACAAAAAACGGACATTTCTGCCAGAAATCTGCATGCGTTTTTACCGCGATTTTGACGCGTTTTTGGTGCGTTTTTGGTGCGTTTTTCCCAAATGCATAGAATTGCGGGAAAAACGCAGAAAATCCGCAAAAATAATGAACATGCTGATTTTTTTACCGCGATGCATTTTTTTCGCGGAAAAAAACGCATCCATGTGCACAAAACATGCAGAATGCATTCTAAATGATAGAATGCATAATGTATGCGTTTTTAATGAGTTTTTATAGCGTTTTTAGCGCGAAAAAACTTGAAAAAAACGTAAAAAAACCTCAACGTGTGCACATGGCCTCAGGAGGAAGAATGGAGATGCACACAATTCAAGCTGCTTGAGG
Source organism: Ranitomeya imitator (assembly GCF_032444005.1). Lineage (NCBI taxonomy): Eukaryota > Metazoa > Chordata > Amphibia > Anura > Dendrobatidae > Ranitomeya > Ranitomeya imitator. The sequence continues at coordinate 121,704,690 of NC_091287.1, forward strand.
TCTAGTGTGAAGTTTCCATAATCAGTGTTTGTTTGGGGAGTCATGTCATCTGCTGGTGTAGGTCCACTGTGTTTATCAAGACCAAAGTCAATGCAGCCGTCTACCAGGAAATTTTAGAGCACTTCATGCTTCCCTCTGCCGACAAGCTTTTTGGAGATGGAAATTTCATTCTCCAGCAGGATTTGGCATCTGTCCACACTGCCAAAAGTACCAATACCTGGTTTAAAAGCAACAATCTCACTGTGCTTGATTGGCCAGCAAACTCACCACACCTTAACTCCATAGAGAATATATGGGGTATTGTCAAGAGGAAGATGAGAGACACCAGACCCAACAATGCAGAAGAGCTGAAGGCTGCTATCAAAGCAACCTGGGCTTCCATAACACCTCAGCAGTGTCACAGGCTGATCACCTCCATGCCACACCGCATTTATGCAATAATTGATGCAAAAGGAGCCCTGACCTAGTATTGAGTGCATTTACTGAACATACATTTCAGTAGACCAACATTTCGGATTTTAAAATCATTTTTCAAGCTGGTGTTATAAAGTATTCTAATTTACTGAGATAATGACTTTTGGGTTTTCATTGGCTGTAAGCCATAATCATCAACATTAACAGAAATAAACACTTGAAATATATCATTCTGTTTGTAATGATTCTATATAATATATGAGTTTCACTTTTTGTATTCGCGAACTGAAATAAATAAACTTTTTGATGATTTTCTAATTTAGTGAGAAGCACTTGTATGTAGAGAACTTCTAAACATTATTTCTCAGTTATATACAAAAAAGAGACACACTGGTGCTCCTGAACTAACCAGAGGTTGGTGGCTGCAAGTGAGGGTGCAGGCTCTGTGTAAATCCTGCTAAACAAATTGTCAATTAAGCAATAAAAACTCACTGCGCTCACACTACAAGAAATAAATGAGTACTAGATGTTGCTATTACTGACAAGTAATGGCAATGCGAAGCTGCGATGTGCTCGCAACTAATAGTTACTGATGGCACTTACTGCGACTATCCAGGCTCACAAGTGCTATGCTGGTGTTACTAAGGTGAAAGGAGACATGAGCATTGGCAGTGTCCTCCCATGATGGCAGTTAGCATGGGTGCACAGGAAATCAAGCAGGGGTGCGTTGGGACAGAAGATGCCAGCGGACTCCGGCCAGAAGCACCGCCACAGCAAGCTAAGATTGCCGGAGAGCCGGAAAGCGTGATGTCACATGAATCGTAAGGATGGGTGCGGGTAGGGGGTCAGATCCAACCAACGCGTTTCGAGGGACACAGTCCCTCTTCCTTGGTTGCTGGATGATCTCTTTGGAGATCCATTGGCTTCGCTGTGAAAACGCAACATGGTGGATCAGTGGTTAGCAGTTCCTTTGCAGTGCTGCGGTCCTGAGTTCAAGTACCACCAAGGACAACATCTACAATGAGTTTGTTTGTTCTCCATGTGTTTGAGTGAATTTCAGCCCACACTCCATACTGATAGATTGTGAGCCCCAATGAGGACAGAGATGATAATGTATGTAAAGCGCTGTGGCATATGATGATGCTATATAAGCTATGCATAATAGTATGGTTCTACATAGACGTATAAAAGGTTTGGTGGTATAAAAGATTCTTTTTTAGTGGAATTAGGTAATTCTATATTGCACAAGCCATTAACTGATGTAGAGTTAGGTGTCATATTTTACTTTTTTATTTGGTGATATCCTAGTGCGGTGTTATCGGTGTTAAAGTAAGCTTGGCCAGATCTTTACTCCTGCTGCCTAAATAGCAATGTGCGCTCACTCAGCGGCCATCAATGATAAGCTGGAAAGTAATCAAAAACATTGGTCATGCATATGAACAGAAGGTGGGGCCTATGGAGATAAGGGCAGGACCGCACTTCATTAGCACAGGACCACAGTGTGGATGGTTTTATATTATGCAATTATGGTGCTTTTTTTTTAAATTGCCAAAAAATGAGGTATTTCTACGGTGATTTCAGAACGTCACTGGAAAAAACACTGTAATTGTATGGTCTGGCAACAAACTGAAAGGGCGCACGATGTTATCTTGATCCTGTGCACTGCAAGAAGACAGTGCACATGATGTAGTAGCAGTGAACATGGAAGACCTATTATACTGGGAAGTTCCATGGCCCACCAGGGATTCACCCGCTCCTCAATGGGCCAGTCCCATCTTGGTTGGTCAACTTACATATTCACAATCCACAAGGTATAAATACTAAGTCTAGGGCTTTGCGTCAATTAATAGCCATAGAATTGTTGAAGCAAACTGCCACTATTTTCTCAACATTTTCTTATATGAGAAAAAGTTGTTTAAAAAATACAAGAATTTCAACACTCCGACGATTGCCTTGGAGCTCCAGCTTTAAGCTGGCTGAACATATTAAATTAAAGACATCTGAACCCTCTGACTTTAGAAAGATTGACCGAAAATCTGATGTATATGGCAGATATTTGGAAAAAAATATCAGGCATGTAAGATTTCAACATGATTTATCTTTTTCTGCTCCTTAAGCAGATGAGTATCTGACAGAAAGGTCTGACAGTGACTTATTCCTTTCTCCCTATTGAAAGAAGCATATCTTACAAGCATGGCGAAAGTATAGTGGATTCCAAACTGTCATAGTATTTTTTTAGAATTTTGTAATGAAAATATAATTTTTATAAATAACTACCCAGAGAAGAAGCAGGTGGAAGCCGTTATCTGTGCCGGCTCTAGTGTTGCGAATGCCGCCTCATTATAACTTAGATAGGTTTCCTTGGTTTAAAAAGTCTAAACTGCCTGTTTTGGTACCTTAATGGAATATTGCTTTATGTCATGGAGTGGTATAAGAACCCTAACCCACATTCTCATTTGTTAGGTAGCGAAACATGACAAGGTCAGCCACCTGCATTACAGCTGGCATAGACCGACCCTTCCGACATTCTGTGGTAAGGTGGCAGCAAGCTGCACTCCTGGGAGCAATTACACAAAATACAACTACCATGTCTTATAAGCAATAGCTCACTCACACATTCTGCAAGTCAGCTGTCAGTTACCTCTCGTGTCACCTAAGAGATGCACACAGAGCGTGGTGAAATACATTTAAGCTGCAGCAGAAGGTCTGAAAATAAAAATGTCTGGGAAAAATAGGATGTTTATACCAATAGTAAGAATAACAAAACTTCTAGAGTTTTTTTTAGAGATATTTTCCTATTGCCTTATACCTTATGTATATAATAGCATTCTCCAGAAAAATCTTTGCATAGCAAACACCTGGCACACCAGTAAGGACGATCAACGCGTTTCAACTATGAAGTCTTACTCATGATCATGTCCAATAAAGTTTCACAAAGTTTGAACCGTCTCCGCCTTCAGCTGGATCATTTCTCCTCTTTTCTCCATTTGGCGTGGGCGCTCACCCCGATCCGTGCTGGGGGTTGGCAGGTCTGGGGATTTCTCTGAAGACCGGTAAGCTGACTATATTTTTTTTTTCCTTTTTAAAACTGGTTAGCTGGTTCAAAATCTTTATTTTTATTTTATTTGTTTTTTTTGTCATCATGGCAGATAAGTTATGAAGATAGCCCATGCCCATATACCCAGGGCTATATTTGGATTTCATGCTGCCCTAGGCACTTTAAGTGGTCACACCCCCTATTGATCAGTCAGACTAAGGGTATGTGCACATAGCGTTTTCTTTTATTTTGCAGATCTTCTCTGTAACCTGCCTGAAATAGTGCTAAATACAGTGGGTACGGAAAGTATTCAGACCCCTTTACATTGTTCACTCTTTGTTTCATTGCAGCCATTTGGCAAATTCAAACAAGTTAATTTTTTAACATTAATGTACAATCTGCACTCTATCTTGACTGAAATAAAACAGAAATGTAGACATATTTTGCATTTTTATCAAAAAAGAAAAAATGAAATATCACATGGTCATAAGTATTCAGACCCTTTGCTCAGACACTCATATTTAAGTCACATGCTGTCCATTTCCTTGTGATCCTCCTTGAGATGGTTCTACTCCTTCACTGGCGTCCTGCTGTGTGTAATTAAACTGATAGGACTTGATTTAGAAAGGCACACACCTGTCTATATAAGACCCCACAGCTCACAGTGCGTGTCAGACCAAATGAGATTCATGAGGTCAAAGAAATTGGCCAAGGATCTCAGAGATAGAATTGTGACAAGGCACAGATCTTGCCAGGGTTATAACAGAATTTCTGCAGTACTCAAGGTTCCTAAGAGCACAGTGGCCTCCATAATCCTTAAATGGGAAGAAGTTTCGGACCACCAGAAGTCTTCCTAGACTTGGCCGTCCAGTCAAACTGAGCAATCATGGGAAAAAACTTTGGTAAGGGAGGTAAAGAAGAACCCAAAGACCATCGTTGCTGAGATCCAGAGATGCAGTAGGGAGATAGGAGAAAGTTCCACAAAGTCAACTATCACTACAGTCCTCCACCAGTCAGTCCTTTATGGCAGAGTGGCCTGATGGAAGCCTCTCCTGCAAGACATATGAAAGCCAGCATAGAGTTTGCTAAAAAACACATGAAGGTCTCCCAAACTATGAGAAATAAGATTCTCTGGTCTGATGAGACAAAGATAGACCTTTTTGGGGATAATTCTAAGCAGTATGTGTGGAGAAAACCAGGCACTGTTCATCACCTGCCCAATACAATCCCAACAGTGAAACATGCTGGTGGCAGCATCATGCTATGGGGGTGTTTTTCAGCTGCAGGGACAGAACAACTGGATGCCATTGAACGAAACATGAATGCGGCCAAGTACAGAGCTATACTGTATGAAAACCTCTTTCAGAGTGCTCTGGACCTCAGACTTGGCTGAAGGTTCACCTTCCAACAAAACAATGACCCTAAGCACACAGCTAAAATAACAAAGGAGTGACTTCAGAACAACTCTGTGACTATTCTTGACTGGCCCAGCCAGGGCCCTGACCTAAACCCAATTGAGCATCTCTGAAGAGACCTGAAAATGGCTGTCCACCAACGTTCACCATCCACCCTGATGGAACTGGAGAGGATCTGCAAGGAAGAATGGCAGAGGATCCCCAACTCTAGGTGTGAAAAACTTGTTGCATCATTCCCAAGAAGACTCATGGTTGTACTATCTCAAAAGGGTGCTTCTACTCAATACTGTAATGTTCAATCACTGCACACTCTTAATAGATGCTTGTGAAGACTTTATTATACAGGTGTGGATGCAGCGATAACACAATTCATGATAAAGGAATTGGTGCAGGGATAGAGAAAATGGTGAGGCGACAAGAACATAACGTTTTTACCCTCATAGTGTCATTCATATAGTCGCTGTTGGCAAAGTTCACTGAACGGTGTAAAGGATATCCTGCTTGCAAAAGGACACCTGAGTGCTGGGTAGGTCCAGCCCACCTTGGATTGTAGGCACCTGTATAATAAAGTCTTCACAAGCATCTATTAAAGGGAATCTGTCACTGGCATCAGGGGCTTATCTACGGCATTCTGTAATGCTGTAGATAAGTCCCCGATGTAACCTGAAAGATAAGAAAAACAACCCACCTCACCCCGGGGCGGTCCGGTGCTGTCCGGTCCGATGGTCATCACGGTCCGGGTCCGGCACCTCCCATATTCATACGATGATGTCCTCTTCTTTTCTTCCTGCCGCTGCACCTGCGCAGGCGTACTTTGTCTGCCCTGTTGAGGGCAGCGCAAAGTACCGCCGTGCTCAGGCGCCGGGCCTCTCTGACCTTTCCCAGTGCATGTGCACTGCAGTACTTTGCTCTGCCCTCAACAGGGCAGACAAAGTATGCCTGAGCAGGAGCCGCGGCAGGATGACAAAAATAGGATGGGATCGTATGAAGATAGGAGGTGCCGGACCCGAACCGCAATGCCCATCGGACCCGGACCGCAGCGGGACCGCCCCTGGGTTAGTATAATATACCCTATTTTTCTTCCCTTTCAGGTTACATCGTGGGCTTATCTACAGCATTACAGATAAGCCCCTGATGCCGGTGGCTTTAGCTCATATATGATTTTTGGGGTGACAGATTCCCTTTAAAAGTGTGCGGTGATTGAACCTTAATTTATTACAGGGATTGCCATCCCACTTAACCAGCACCTCAATTCTCAGCAAGAGTGCTCACCACACTGCCTGTCTACTCAATACTGAGCAAAGGGTCTGAATACTTATGACCATGTGATATTTCAGTTTTTCTTTTTTAATAAATTTGCAAAAATTTCTACATTTCTGTTTTTTTTTCAGTCAGGATGGGGTGCAGAGTGTCCATTAATGAGATAAAATAAACTTTTTTGAATTTACCCAATAGCTGCAATGAAACAAAGAGTGAAAAAATTAAAGGGGTCTGAATATTTTCCCTACCCAATGTATATGCTAAAAAGAATGAACTCATACACTACACTGTAAAAACGACTCGATGTTCATATGCTCAGTCTTTTGGGTTTTTTAAGCACTTCAGGCATGAAGCAACTAAAAGAAATGACTGGTACTTTAAAAAAGTAAATAAACAGAAACTGATGGTAAAAGATGTTTGAAAAGACAACCAAAAAGAAGCAAGAAAGAAAAGGTTATTTAGGGACAAAGTGACAATAATATGTTCAAAGGGTCCCATACCCTTTAGATTGTAGTTAAGAGCTTCATACGCATTAGACTAAATTTGGCCAAATCCGCTGATATCAACAGGTACCACTGACATTCCAATCTGTATGAGGGGCTCTGACTGATGACTGTCAGGTGAGATAAGAATCCAACTTGTCTGATTTTGGACTGCAGATCCTTTTCTTCTCTAAATGATAAGCTGCTGCCAGAAATGTCTAACAGCGGCTCTCGTAGAGAACACAGGAATGCTCGGCAGAGTGAGCAATCCTGTATACGGGAGAGCCAGGAAAGATAGCTGCCTGTTGAATTATCAGACAGATGTCTATATTGTATGGGGGCTTTAGTTAATTTATTGTTCAGGTGACAGACATTCGGACAGTTGTCTATTTAGACCTTGCAATGTTTTAATATCAAATCTCAAATTAAAGATTACAACATTTACATGACTACATCACCAGAACCATCATCAATACAGTAATATGTCACCAGAACCTCCAACGGTGCAGTAAAACATAACCAGAACTTCAATCAGTGCGGTAATACATCATCAGAACCTCCACCAATGCAGTAATACATCACCAAAACCTCCGTCAGTGCAGTAATACATCACTAGAACCTCAGTCAGTGCAGTAATACATCGCCAGAACTTCCGTCAGTATTGTAATACATCACCAGAACCTTAGTTAGTGCAGTAAACCATCTGAACCTCCATCATTACATGAATACATTGCAAAGTTTAGCACAGTAATCAATTGTAGTGTCTGGTCAGCCACAAATACAATTGTAAGCAGATATCTCAAGTTTGGAAGTTATTCGCTATCCGCGGTGTAAGGAATTATTTTCCGATAATTAGTGGTCCAACTGCCGTGGTTCCCACTGATCCTGGGAACTGGGGATCTTAAGAGTCCCATTTGAATTGAGTAGAGGGATCTGCACTACTGTGCCATTCAGTCTTATGGGAACACAAAATAGCAGCAGAGTCTTGCGCTTGGTAATCTCCGGCACTCCTGTTAAGAATGAATGGAGCAATAGTGCAAATGATCGATCTCAGCTCCAGTTTTCAGAAATGCTGGGGATCCCATCACCTGCAGATAGGGAATAACTTTCTAGCTTGAAACAACCCCTTTAAGGAGCAATAAAGGGGTTGCCCAGTTCAAAACTACAAATCTGCAGTCACTATGATTTTCCTGGTACCAGCGCCGGGAACGATGGTCATGTGACTGCAAGTATGCAATATACATACTCCCCACCACAATCCAACTAGAGGGGCGCCTCCTCTGTCAATTTAGTTGTATAGACAGATTGTGGCCAGAAGTATGTAAATCACATACTTGCAGTCACATGACCACCGTTCCCAACACTGACACTGGAGAATTCTCACTGCAAGCAGTGGTTAGTGTCAGGATTCACAAGTCTGCAGTCACTACGTCACTGCAGAATTGTAGTTTTAGACCAGAAAACTCCTTTAACACTGCAGCCGCTAATGGGAAACTGATTAGTGATCTATTTAATACAGGCTGTTAATCATCCGATGCACGACAAAAACGTTCCTTCGTTGAGTGAAATTAATTTTAAGTTTTTTTTGAATGACAATTAGACTGCACAAAGATTTAAATAGGGGATGTAGCCCTCACTAAAATAATACCAGGCATATTTCCTGTTTTGTATAATAAGTGACATTTATTTAATATGCACATGAAGACACTTCTGTGCACCCTTGGCATGGCCTAAGCCATGGTGCATTGCTGTGACCTTAATTTGAAAATGAAGGTGAACCTGTTGCTAGGTTTTCCCCATATAAGTACGGCCAGCACCTATAAGCCTCTGTTACAGCATTCTGAAAGCTGTATATATGTCCCAAATCCCCTATGCAAGACACAAAAAAAGCTTTTATAATACCAACAGACAGCGCAGTCCGGTCTGCTGGGCGTCTCTGCTCTTGATCCAATGCCTCCTCTCTTCTTACAATTATCGCCCTCCTTCCCTTCTTCATGTGGATGGTGCATCCTATGTCATCATCACTGTGTCTCCCAATCTCGTTCATGCGTGGGCACACTTCTCTCTGCCATGCCGAGGGCAGAGCAATGTACTGTAGTGTGCCTGAGCCACTAAAGGCAGAAGAGTGCTGCTGACACGTAGGTAAAGCCAGTGCATGCGCACTACCAAACTTTGCTCTGCTATCAGCAGGGAAGATGAAAGTGCACCTGAACAGGAGTGTGATGGGGACACAGTGTGGATGACATAGGACGATTCATCCACACAAAGCAGAGAAAGAGGAGGTTGACTGTAAGAAGAGAGGAGTAAACCAGATCAAGACCAGAGACGCCCATCAGACTGGACTGCGCCATCTATGGGTTTTATAGAAGCTAATTTTTGTGCCTTTCATAGGTGATTGGGGACATGCAGACAGCATACCAGAATGCTGTAACAGAGGCTTACGGTATGTGCACATGTTCAGGAATTGGCAGCGCTTTGGACGCAGCTCATGTCCGCAGGTGAATCCGCAGTTGAATCCGCATCTGTTCATTGACCCAACCAACATGTTTCAGCTCATCATTGGTATGATTGTTTGCTTTTTGCAGGGTGAGTTGTACTTTTGAACAATACCATTGGTTTTAACATATTGTGTATTGGAAAACGGGAAAAAAATTCCAAGTGCAGTGAAATTGCAAAAACAGTGCAATTCCACAGATATTTTTTTTATTTCTGTTTCTTCCCCACCTTTTTCTATTTCGCTGACGTCCAAGACTGAGACGACTCCGGGAGATGTTACTTCATCCGGCAAGGTGCTGCAACAGATGGTGAGCTGACGTTTTTCCCCACTATTTTCCCCCTATTATTTTCTGTGCCCTATATATGCCCTATACTGCTCCATACAGTTTCTTTGCCGTCCTTAGGTACTCCATACAGCTTCTCCCCCATCCCAGGTTCTCCATACAGCTTGTCACCCTCTCCCCAGGTATGTAGGACATATATGACAGCAGCGGCTCAGTATTGGGGTATCAGCAGAACGAGTACGGTAGTTTGCACAGGTTGGGCATAGCTATGGACATGCCAGAAATGTGAGAAGTCAGATGTGTTGTTGTTGTCATCTCTGCAGATGAGTCCTGGCTGGAGAAGTTGTCATGTTGGTCTGGGCCAGATGGAAAAGACAGGAAAAGTGAATGACTCCATAAGAAGGAATGTCACCTGTAAGTCACCATCTATAACTGTACTGTGATCTCTTATATGGTCTGCAGGACTGGTATCTACCACCATATGGTCTCCATGTAGTAATATCAGTGTTCATTATTGTATATAGATTTATCTTCAATCACAGTGCGGTCATCTGTCGATGTACCCCTATGCTCACAGTTAGGGTGCACCACATAGCTTTAGTCAGAATTACCTGGTTAGGGGCCCACTCAGATTTTTCACCCCCCTAAGCTGAAATCCTACCTACACCTCTGATGCATATTTATTTAAAACAATCCAAATGTACCCTGAAATGATCCCAAAACTACAGTTCCGCACACAAAAAAAAGAAAAGTCATCATACAGTTTTGTCTGTGGAGAAATAAAAAAAGTTACGGGTCTAAGAAAATGGTTACACAAACCACCGCTGTGATGGATTTAACGTGTCCCACATGTCTGCTAGTTGCTTTACTAGCAGGTTGGCAAATTGCAGCCACTTGAGTAAGACTGAATATGATAACAGTGGGCAAAGGTTAGCTGAAGTTTCAGTGGCAAACATCAAGTTACTGGCTTGTTTTTCTCAGAATACCTGTAATTTATGGCATTGAAAGGCTGGAGCTACATGGTGAATTTTGCTGCGACACGTCAGGCGACCAAACATAGCAAACGCTATGTGCACACGTTGCGGATTGGGGTACAGAATTTTCTGCACAAAATCTGCATCTCCTGGCAGAAAACGCAGGTGCTGATTTGATGCATTTTTTATGCGGATTTTGTGAGTTTTTGTTGCGGATTTGCTGCGGATTTCATGCATTATTTACCACTGCGGATTTCTATAATGGAAGGGTGCAGAAACGCTGCAGATCCGCACAAAAGAAGTGACATGCTCCTTCTTTTGATCCGCAGCGTTTTCCATCTGGAATTTTCCGCACCATTAGCACAGCATTTTTTTTCCTATTGACTTACATTGTACTGTAAATCACTTTGCGGATCTGCAGCATTTCTGAGCGGAAAAAAACATTGCGGATCCGCACTAAATCCGCATCGTGTGCACATAGCCTAAGAGTTACTGCTGCATTGCAGCATAATACAAGTGAACCAGTAAAGCGACCATGACAAACAAGATGCAAAAATCATACCCAGTTGAATTATGCAAACTGATTTATCTCAGCACCTTTGTGGTAGCAATGCGATACTTGTGTTGTGATTGTCCTACATGACGGGTATTGCTGCCAAAGTCACCGTGTTCACTGGCTGCAGCGGAGGACCGTTCCCCTGGGCTGTTACTTCCACCTCAGACATACAGTACAGGGTGTACGCTGTGGCCACACTTCGGAAGAGAACGAGGGTGGGTAGTGTGGAAAGCACATGCAGGGTACTAAGTGTCTCACTTATGAAGGACTTGCGGCCTAGCGGCAAACCCCCGTTACTGCCAGTGTAACAATCAAAAACGCTTGTGGAGAATACGACAGTGACAGGTCTAGTGTTGAGAGTGGCGTCCACGGAGCTAAGACAGAAAGACATAAATATTCAATTGACTTTTGAACCATAAAGATAATGTATACAAATAGAACGAGGAATAAGATATTGCATTTAGTTTAGTGTCGTAAAGTACAGTACCGCTCTTATTGTTATTACTCCTAACATTGTTTGCATGCTTCTATCCATATATCTATATATATCTGTGTCCCTATGGTTAGATTTCCTTTCTGTGGTAGAAAGATAAATAGTTTTGGATGATTACCATTGTCCCTTCATTGTCTGCGCCATTGCTTCCAAATAACTTGTTCACAAAATCAAATTATGTCATTGGGTGGAAAGGGGTTAAACAGGCAGTTTGGAAGACATCACAGAGGACATAAACATCATAGTCATCATATGACATCACAATTGGTATAGAATGTGCAAAGTGCAACCCCTGAGCCATCTTGTTTCATTAGAGCCTGACATCTTGAAGGAAACAAGTCCAGGTAGGGGACTCTTCACTTACGACTAGTGTTGAGCATTCCGATACCGCAAGTATCGGGTATCGGCCGATACTTGCGGTATCGGAATTCCGATACCGAGATCCGATATTTTTGTGATATCGGGTATCGGTATCGGAAGTGTAAAATAAAGAATTAAAATAAAAAATATTGTTATATTCACCTCTCCGGCGGCCCCTGGACATCAGCGGGAGGATCCGGCGTCCGGCACGGCTTCTTTCTTCAAAATGCGCGCCTTCAGGACCTGTGGTATGACGTCCCGGCTTCTGATTGGTCGCGTGCCGCCCATGTGACCGCCACGCGACCAATCAGAAGCCGCGACGTCATTCCTCAGCTAAAGTCCTAGAATAAGCGCCTTTTAGGACCTGAGGAATGACGTCGCGGCTTCTGATTGGTCGCGTGGCGGTCACATGGGCGGCACGCGACCAATCAGAAGCCGGGACGTCATTCCACAGGTCCTGAAGGCGCGCATTTTGAAGAAAGAAGCCGTGCCGGACGCCGGATCCTCCCGCTGATGTCCAGGGGCCGCCGGAGAGGTGAATATAACAATATTTTTTATTTTAATTCTTTATTTTACACTTTAATATGGATCCCAGGGCCTGAAGGAGAGTTTCCTCTCCTTCAGACCCTGGGATCCATGAGGATACATTCCGATACTTGATGTCCCATTGACTTGTATTGGTATCGGATATCGGTATCGGCGATATCCGATATTTTTCGGGTATCGGCCGATACTATCCGATACCGATACTTTCAAGTATCGGACGGTATCGCTCAACACTACTTACGACCGCACTCACAAATTGTATTGATGGGGGTTTAGTAGTGGGATTCAGAACTGCATCATTCACCTGAAAATCTTAGCAAAAAGCGCTGTATCATGTGTCCTGTGATTGTTATAATGATTCGATGATTTAAAAAAAATGTTATTGACCAGATTCCAAGGAAAATATGAACATTTTGGTTCTTTTAAACAATAAATATACAACCCCTTATAATAATGCAACCCCTTCCCTAAATAAGGACTTGCTGGGCAATCAACTGATCATGTGTTACTGGTCATGAAGACCCTCAGAAATCAGCTGGTTTTTCCCTCTATGACACCCATCTGCTCTAATAAAAGCATACAGAAAGGGGTGGGCCAGGTGAGACAATTCCATTTTGGTTCCATTTTTGGGTAGCTTTGCCATTAATGTTGTGAAAACATTATCATAACATAAATGGAATTGCAGACTGCTAGAGTTCTCTATTATCAGCTACCTTGGTCCTGTTGGATTAGGGGTGACCGGGAACTGACGGTTTGTCATGTTCAGGAATTGCAGTATGGCGACCTGCATTTTCCTTTAGTTCATAGAACAGTAGGTGATACGGATTAGAATAAAAGGGTGGAAATGTTTAGCTTTTAACGTGCGTCATGACTAGAGTTAAGCGAATTTTTCAAAATTCGGTCCCGATTATGATCGGTGGCGAATATTGTTTTTGCAATATTCGCTGAACACAGCCAAACGTCATTTGAGTCAATGGGAGTAAAAGTGAACTAATATGTTCGGAACTGATCAACAAACATAAATTCGGCATGAATAGGGTACCAATATGGCACGAACATGGCAAATTCAGATTTGGCGACCGATTCCAAAAATATTAGCTCAACTCAATGACTCAATTAAAAATGAGGTTGGTGTTTATTTGCAGCCTGTGATTTTGTTTTATTAATTCCACTCTTGATGTTGGAAACTTGATACATAAAACACCAGTGGCCATTATTACGACAGGAGACATGACGTCACAGGGCACATGACATCATAGATATCACATGACATCGCAATTGGTACAGAAGTTATTATCCTGAACCACCTAATGTCCCCAGAAGCAGCAGCTTGAGGAAGACAAGTCCCTGTAGGTAGCTGTTCACTTAATACTAAGGCCCAGTCACTCATTGTATGGCTGTGGGGTGTTTGTGGTGAAGTTTAGAACTGCATCATTTACCCCTAAAAAATCTCAGCAAACATCTCTGAGTGACGTGTTCTCTCTTGTGTATCAGAATGATTCCTTAAATAGGACCTACCATTTAATCCTCTATTTTGTAATAATACGTGTTATGTCTCATCTAGTTCAGATGAGCAGCTGTAATGAAGCACGGACAGATGACAGTGGTGCAGCAGGATTGCCGAGCAGAACCAATGGAGAACGTAGTAGCTTGATGACTACAGGAGGACCAGAACTGGAACCACAGGATATCATGAGCAGAACTGATTAATCGGCAACTGGCATAATAGAGTCACAGACTCTGATCATATCATATCAGGGTTTGATCAGAGTGGCATCAGTTTTTCTCTGACGTGGAGAGGGGAAAAAAAAGGTTTCTCCACCTTCTCCATTATTTCAGTCTGTGAAAATCGGATCACACTCAGATGTCATCCAAACGAGGTCCAATTTTTTCACGGGCCCATACGGGCCCATGCATTGGCAATTTTGATCTGGCACTGGGATCAAAATCGGACTTGTCTACAATTTTTTCCATGGACCACTGGGTCCGAGGAAAAAAAGATTTGACATTTGCACAGCCCCATTGAATATAATAGGTACGAGTGCTATCCGTCAAAACCAAGGATAGCATTCAGATGATAAAATTGGTTGTGTGCACGAGCCCTTATGTGGATTGGATCAGTGGGTGACTGGGTCCTGAGAAACCCACTGATTGCTCCAAACACTCGCTCTATAGCATTGCTGTTCGACAGACAGAAGCACAGAGATGCTACCTGGGTGGGCTTAATCTATGTACAGGCTCAATAGAAAGTCTATTAGCCTGTATACTCTGTGCACAGGCTTATAGAATTACACAAATACACACAAACACATATATATTTATTTATTTTACTCAGATTGCGCCATTAATACCGCAGCACTATGTATACATACTATATAAATAAATTAAATATATTTAAATATATTTAAACATATGCTCTCCGATGTTCACAGATTGACAAAATGGAGAAACTTTTTTTTTCCCCCTCTCCACCTCCGAGAGAAACAGATGCCACTCTGATCACACTCTAATCAAAGCCTGATCGGAGTCTGCAATTCTATTATATATATATGTGTGTATTTTGACTATAAGGTGCACCTGATCATAAAATGCACCCCAATATAAAATGGGGATGCGTCTTCTAGTTTGGGTTAATGGTAGTTTTCCGGTGGGCGGCATCACAGGAGGCAGGGTCACTGCTTCAGGAAGCCAGCAGCATCAGGAGTGGGGCGATGTTGCGGGCCCTGCGCCCTCATAAGATGTTTGAGCTGGTGAGTGGGGTCCCCTTTCCCATTGATTTCCCTGTGGTGGGCTTCGGGAAAATTGCGACCAGAGGCCACGCATGCATGGATTGAGAACTCGGGAGACGAGATCTTGGAAGAAAATCTTGTCTCCTGAGATCTCAATCTGCACATGCGTCACCTTTGGCAGCATTTTCCGAAGCTCACCGCAGGGAAATCAATGGCACTCACCGCTGCCAACGTCTCATGACAGCCCAATATACCTGCATGTATATTATATATTAGGTTGTAAGCTCCTAGGAGTAAAGGGTATATTGTAGATTAGATTGTAAGCTCCTAGGAGCAGGGTGTATATTGTATATTAGATTGTAAGCTCCTAGGAGCAGGGTGTATATTGTATATTAAATTGTAAGCTCCTAGGAGCAGGGTGTATACTGTATATTAGGCCTCTTTCACACAACAGTGTCAAATGAATGGGTCTATGCATATGTGAGTGTGTTTCCATGGACCAATGGCGGGAAGCGCACGTTAAATGCGTCTGTCAGAGTTTGACAGCAGCATTTAACTAGTTAATAGGCATTCGTGGATTGTGATTCCACCTCCGCCTCTTGCTGGCACATGTCAGCTGTTCAAAACAGCTGACATGTCCTGGCTTTGATGCGGGCTCATCGTCGGGGCCCTCATCAAATCGGGGGTACTGCCCCTGGACATACTATTCCGTCCAATGGCAGTAAGGGGTTAAATAATTTAAGCGTGGGGACCCCTCTATTTTTGATAACCAACTTTGCTGAAGCTGACAGCTGGGGGTTTCAGCCCCCAGCTGTGAGTTTTGTCTGGTTGGTTAATAAAATAGGGAGGAACCCACGGCGGGTTTTCATTCATTTCCGAATGATCGCAGGCGGTGGCTGTGGAATACACCCATCCTCCGCACCTACTGTCACTGTTATCAGTGACAGCAGGTGTCGGATGATGGGGTAACAGTCCCAAAAGCCACCGCCTGCTTTTGCTTGGACTTTAATTTAACGCTCATCATTGTCCTCTGCTCGCCAGCAGAGCAGGGGAGAATGATGACAGCCGGCTTCAGCACCAGTTGCTGGGGAACAGCCCTTACTAAAGCGCTTCTTCCCTAGTGGCTGTCCGTGTGAAACTGATGCAGCAAACGGGTGGCAGACGGTTGCCACACATGTGCCACACGTAGTATACACATGGATACAGATATCTCCGGTACAGTTTTTTCCGATACCGGAAATATCAGGTCGTGCAAAACCGGCCTTAGATTGTAAGCTCCTAGGAGTAGGGTGTATATTGTATATTAGATTGTAAGCTCCTAGGAGCAGGGTGTATATTGTATATTAGATTGTAAGCTCCTAGGAGCAGGGTGTATATTGTATATTAGATTGTAAGCTCCTAGGAGCAGGTTGTATATTGTATATTAGGCCTCTTTCACACATCAGTGTCAAATGAATGTGTCTATGCATATGTGAGTGTGTTTCCATGGACCAATGGCGGGAAGTGCGCGCTAAATGCCTCTGTCAGAGATTGACAGCGGCATTTAACTAGTTAATAGGCATTCGTGGATTGTGATTCCACCTCCGCCTTTTGCAGGCACATGTCAGCTGTTCAAAAAAGCTGACATGTCCTGGCTTTGATGCGGGCTCACTGCCGGGGCCCTCATCAAATCGGGGGTACTGCCACTGGACATACTATTCTGTTCAATGGCAGTAAGGGGTGAAATAATTTAAGCATGGGGACCCCTCTATTCTTGATAACCAACTTTGCTGAAGCTGACAGCTGGGGGTTGCTGCCCCCAGCTGTGAGTTTTTTCTGGTTGGTTAATAAAATAGGGAGGAACCCACGTCGGGTTTTTCATTTATTTTCGAATGATCGCAGGCGGCGGCTGTGGAATACCCCCATCCTCCACACCTACTGTCACTGTTATTAGCGACAGCAGGTGTCAGATGTTGGGGTAACAGTCCCAAAAGCCACCGCCTGCTGTTGTTTGGACTTTAATTTAATGCTCATCATTGTCCTCTGCTCGCCAGCAGAGCAGGGGAGAATGATGACAGCCGGCTTCAGCACCAGCTGCCGGGGAACAGCCCTTACTGAAGCAATTCTTCCCCAGTGGCTGTCCGTGTGGTACTGATGCGGCAAAAGGGTGTCACACGGTTGCTACACATGTGCCAGACGTAGTACACACACGGATACAGATATCTCTGGTACCGTTTTTTCCGATACCGGAAATATCAGGACGTGTGAAACCGGTCTTAGATTGTAAGCTCCTAGGAGTAGGGTGTATATTATATATTAAATTGTAAGCTCCTAGGAGTAGAGTGTATATTATATATTAGATTGTAAGCTCCTAGGAGCATGGTGTATATTGTATATTAGATTGTAAGCTCCTAGGAGCAGGGTGTATATTGTATATTAGATTGTAAGCTCCTAGGAGCAGGGTGTATATTGTATATTAGATTGTAAGCTCCTAGGAGCAGGGTGTATTTATCTCTTCCCTTCCAAATTGACTTTCCTGAGCTTATAATACATGCAGATATACAGCAATATGCAGCAGGACAGATGTGATCCAGGGAAATATCCGATCGCCACAATTGGGGTCAGGAAGGAATTTTTTTCCCCCCTGAGGCAGAACTCTCCGGGGGGTTTCTTCGCCTTCCTCTGGATCTTTTGGTCCAGTGGCTCTCAGCCAGTCCTCAATGCCCACAGCTAGTTCTGTGGTCTGTATAGGGCCTGACCTGAGAGTCACTGTGATCATGGTTTAATTTCTTAAAGGGCCAGTAATATTTTTATTACAGTGTTGCTTATTGCTATTCCAATAAAAATTTTAAAGAAAAAATAAAAGTGTCTTGGGAGTTCTTCGCATTCACTTTCTTTTTATACAGTTACAATGATAGGAGTTATCATTACTACCCTCAATACTCTACAAGTTGAACCAGGAATTATGAGTTGGCGCCAATTACAGAAGGCAGACAACATTTATCTCCAGCCATTGTGGTATCATAATGTCAACTCCTGTCCCAAGTTACATTAAAAGTGTTATGGAGGCAGTGCCCTAAAATAGTATATGTGCTACACAACAAACTACCTGATAGAAGACTGAAGACAGGGACACAGAGCTGCAGAATACAAGAGACACAAGCAGTGTAGGATTGGGGTACCAAGGACCCACCAGTAACCAACTCCAGGACCCCACTTTTTCATCTACATGCAAATGTGATATTATCCTCAATCACAAATTTATATAACAATGAACTGGGCAGATTATTCACTATGTACAAAGGCAGCATCTTATTCATGTAACAAAGTATATTATGCCAAGTACTGCTCATATAAGAGGGTGGTGGACCACTCTGGCACAGGGGCCCACCGCAGGATGTTCCTGTTCTCCGGAGGGCCAGTAAAAGCCTGGGTATAATATGTGTACTGTTTGTAAATGTAATACTTAGTGTTTGTGGTGGAGATCTGCCCAGCTACGTACTGTAGGGCCAGGCATAGTTAAAGCTTGGAACTGGCCCATAGTGGGAGGGGAAAGCCCTAGTAAAAGATTACTGATAGTCAGATAGGGAAAGAACAGTATAGCAGGCAGCCATCGTTCAAGGCAGTGGGAGGCCTTACTGGAATCTCTTGCAGACATTCCTGCAACATCCGGAGCCTAGGGCTCAGTACCGATACTTCAAAGAGTGCCTTATCCTCTAGTCTACAGAGGAAGTGGATGTGAAACCGCCTTAAGGGAAGGTAACGGATCCCTGCTGCACTGTGGAACTGGACAGGAAATCCATGGAAAACCAGTTAACGTGAGGATAGTCCAGGAGGAACGGAGAGCGATGCTGGAGACGTACTGTACTAAAGAAACAAGGAATAAGAAACGTGCCTGAAACACCATGTTATAGCCTGATGAACTTGAACTGCCCAATAAATGTTTGCTTCTTACAATGAACTGCGCGTTCCCTGAGTTGTGTGCGGCGTCTCCTGAGGAGGGAGACCTGGAGAAAGCAGAGGCCTGTGGTCTACATGTGAATGTGATGCACCCCACACTTGCCAGTAAGTTGGGACTGGGATGTGATTTTACTGTAAAGTTTCAGGGTGCAATGGAGCAACAGCTCGACAATTGCTACCGCCCGCGGTCACTTTACATCAGCATAGCAGTATAATTCTTTGCAATACTTTAGTTCAATTTCTACACACCTAGACATATTGGCAAATCCTCAATATCCCTTCTCCCTGTCATTCAGACTGGGCAGAGGTTATTTTCCTCATCTGACTAGCCCTATTGAATAACATTGGCCAGTGATACTGTACATCATTTTAACAGGTACAGCACACATAGGCATATTACACTGAAATGAACGAGCCCTTAAAAGCTAATACCCTCTAAAAAAAATTATTTATATATATATATATATATATATATATATGTATAACCTGTTCACCCCTCCCAGCCTGTTTGCATCTTCTTTACCAGGCTGTATTTTATAATTATGAGTAGAGATATTAGTAAAGCTAGATGCAAAACATAAAGTGCATAGTGCAAAACAGGTTTTCACTTTAAGTATGTAGCTGTATTTAAAGGTATAGGGTGATGCATAGCAGAACTAAGTCGGTTGTTTTGTCAGCATGATGTCAGGCTACGTAGCCAATAATAATGTGCACACCATAACATTAAAGTAACCATTTATAAAGAAACAAATGTCAAATACCCAGAAATGTTATGATTACCCTATGTAGGTACAGGTCAAGCGAACCCCTTAACGCGCGTTTCGAAGGGTGCACACCTGATGAGGAAGATACGGAGTCGAAACGCGCATTAAGGGGTTCGTGCGTTAAGGGGTTTTTTAGCGACCACATGCCATTTGAAGTAATTTTTGGGGGTCAAAATACCCAAAACTAACATCATTCTAAAAACTGCATACCACAAAGTGCTCGAAACCACATTCAAGAAGTTTATTTATTAACCCTTCAGGTGTTTCACAGGGTTGCATTTTCCCAAGGGTAACAGGAGAAAATTTACAATTTCTTGTTCCGCCGATTTTATGTTACTATGAACTCAGTCGAGGGGTTCAAGAGAGGCCTGGATGTCTTCCTGGAGCAGAACAATATTGTATCATACAATTATTAGGTTCTGTAGAAGGACGTAGATCTGGGTATTTATTATGATGGAATATAGGCTGAACTGGATGGACAAATGTCTTTTTTCGGCCTTACTAACTATGTTACTATGTTACTATGATATGCCAAACGTGGTGGAAAACCATTGTTTAGCACCATTTCACTTTTTGGAACACAAAATTGGCTGGAATAGATAGCGGACACTATGTCATGTTTACAGTGCCCCTGATGTGCCTAAACAGTGGAAACCCGCACAAGAGACTCCATTTTGGAAACTAGACCCCTTAAGGAATGTAACTAGCTGCGTGGTGAGTACCTTGGACCTGCAGGTGCTTCATAGAGTTTTATAACGTTGAGCCGTGAAATAAAAAAGCTAAATTTTCCCACATAAAAATGTTGCTTTTGCCCAATTTTTCATTTTAACAAGGGTAACAGCAGAAAATGGACCATATAATTTGTTGTACAATTTCTCCTGAGTAAACTGGCACCCCATGTGTAGTGGAAAACTATTGTTTGGGTGCATGGAAGAGTTTGGAAGTGGCACCATTTGACTTTTGGGGCACAAAATTAGTTGGAATAGATAGCGGACATCATGTTGCGTTTGCAGAGCCGCTGATGTGCCTAAAAAGTGAGCATGTTGACACCACATTTTCCACATTTCATACCATTGGGTGGTGAAGCAAGAATAAATAAGTTTTTTCCACTAAAATGTTGTTTTAGCCGCAAGTCGTTAATTTTTATAAGGGCTAATAGGAAAAAAATCGCCTTCTCAGTTTGTTGTGCAATTTCTCCTGATTGCGCCAATACCCTACATGTAATTGGGAAATATTTTTCAGGCACAGTGGAAAGCTCAGAAGTCAAGGAGCGCCATATTATAGAACAGATTTTGTTGTTATGGTTTGCGGGTGCCATGTCATATTGGCAGAGCCCCTGAGGTGCCAGAACAGCAGAACACCCCCCCTTTCATAAGTGACCCCATTTTACATACTAAGCCTCTAAATTAATCTAAGGGTGCAGTGATCATATTGACACCACGGGTGTGTCACAGAATTTTATACCATTAGGCAGTGAATAAAAAACAATTAAATTTTTACCACAAAAATGTAGTTTTAGCCCAAGATTTCACATGGTGAAATTGATACAAAAATGGCACCAAAATGTGTCACACTTGACTCTTGGTGAGCAAAATTTCGTAGAATAGTTGGCAGACTTCATATGCAGAATCCCTAAGTGCCAGAAGAGCAGAATCCCCCCTTGAGTGACCCATTCTGGAAAGTCCACCCCTCTGGGAATTTATCTGCAGGTGTAGTGATCATTTGATTCCAGTGGTGTTTTCCAGAAACAAGCCGCAATGAATGTTGTTCAGTGAAAATTGCAAACCTGCCGTTGTAGTCACCAATACATTGTAATGCCCAGTACATTATGCCCAGTTTGTGCTTCTGGAGATACACCCCGTAAATTAAATGGGGTCTCATTGTTTGAAAACTGAAATCTGCAGTTTAGGCACACTGTGGAGCTCCAAAGGGAGGGGGAGTGATGGGGTATGCGACAGAGCAGAAAGAGACACCAGGCCGAGAAACAATCCAACAAGATTTATTGGAACAAGGAACTGGGACAATGCCACAATGAGTCCACAATGAGTCCACAGAAAGGGAGTAGATCCGGGGGCGCCACCCGGCAATCCGATGCCAGGGAAATAGCAATAGTCCTTAAGTGAATTCAATAGATGCAGCAGATGAGGGGCACAACACAGTCCCACGTGGCAGCTTCCAACAATTCACATGGTCACAGGGATCTCGCTTCAGCCTAAGATCCCAGCCCTTCGCAAGGCACCACACAATTGAATCAGCCAACACATGAGTCTATTGTTCTGTTTCCTGGGATCCACCCACACAGGCCAGGGGAGGGACATGCTGTTACAGGGGGGCATTAGTGTTTTGGAGTGCAGAATTTGCTGGATTTCTTTTGGGGGGCGAAAAGCCATTTTGCTTTTCCAAAACCTTTGTACAACCAGTAATGTGAAAACCCCAATATTTCTATTGATAAATGACGGACCTGAGTGGGAACTTGC
Organism: Ranitomeya imitator; assembly: GCF_032444005.1. Taxonomy (NCBI): domain Eukaryota; kingdom Metazoa; phylum Chordata; class Amphibia; order Anura; family Dendrobatidae; genus Ranitomeya; species Ranitomeya imitator. The sequence continues at coordinate 121,726,916 of NC_091287.1, forward strand.
TTTTTATGGATTGAGTTTAAGCTTATTGGGAGCATAACATTTCGGATCACATTTATCCTGTGCTCTATGCTGAGCATTCACATCGGGGTTTACATCTAAATCTCTGAATGAGGTGATTAAGATGAAATCCCTGAGGAATCCATTCATCATAATGAGGCAGCAGAGTTACTTTGGACTCCGTCTGGCTTCTGCTCAGCAGTATCCTTCTTTTTATAAGTGCATAAAACTGTGACAGACAGCACTTTTGTGCACGTCTAAGAAGACGGACTCCACCGGACCACAGTACAGTCCACAGTGCCTCTATCTGCCTCATTATAAGGAATCTCCTGTCAAGGTTTCCGTCTAGAAGACGTATTTCAGAGATTTACATGGAAATGCAGGATAAATGTGCGGCAAGCCTTACTGCTATCTTTGGGAGGCAAAATGAACAAATCAACAGCAGGTGAAGAATTGGTTTTACTTATTTATTACATTGTTCCTCGTTTGATTAAAAGCAATGAGATGACTTTATTCTTCGAGTCGGTGCGATTACAGTGATAGCAGATTTATATAGGTTTTTTTCTATTTGGCTGCTGTCAGCCCCATCAGCACAGCCCTCACCTCAATGTATTGCCTCCCATCAATACAGCCCCTCCACTCATTCATCCCCATATGCACAGCCCCTCCCTTAATTTTATGCCCCCTGCACAGTAATATGAGAATTTAAAAAAGCTTATACTCATCTAATCCAGGCGCCCGGTCTACCATTTCCTCTGTGCAGCAGTGAACTGAACCACGCCATCCAATGTCCCCTTTGTGCACCTTCTCCAACAAGGTGCAGTCTGAAAGTGGCCTGTGTCTTGCTGGAGACCCCAGTGGAGCAGGGGAGATGACAGTTCCTCTGCTCCTGTCCCAGGCGGCACACACAGCAATTGTATTCACGTATGATAGACGGGAATTCATTTGTGCGCGAGGGAGTAACGTCCGCTGCGTAGGACAGAAAGAAGGATGAGCTGTGTTAGTGACTGACATTGCTCACCTCTGTGCCTGCGCCCCCCTCTGGTAGGCAGGAGGTAGCACTCTAGGCAGGTGCCTACCCATCATCCTGGCCCTGTGTAGGTTATATCACTCTCTACCTGCCGTCCATGTGGAGTCTGTCACCAGGAATGGACTGGTGCTGAAATTCAGCCCTGGCATTTGAAATCACAGAGACCCATGCTGTCCTCGCCCCTAGATGGGGAGATATTAATAATAACTAATATTACCCTGTCCGGAGGATATCAAGATTTATTACTAGACTAAAATTTCTAATAATACCAATAATATTGCTATACAAGATGAAATAATTATAATATCAAAATAATAATATAGTAATATTACAGCCAAATACCAACAAACCATAACCAGATATAACTAGCATATACAGTTATAATAATACCACCATACTGATCGTTAAAGGGGTTGAGGTTAAAGTCTATGTAATTTCAGACTTCTGAATCCTCATAGCGCACACTGTGAGGATTCTCTGATCATGGCATTGGGAGCGGGCCGTCATGGCTTTGCTAATTTCACTAGTATTGAGCGAGGCTGTGCACATCTAGTCAGAACCTGACTGCATGTATGCAAATCGCATACTTGCGGTAAAATAATCAGGGGTGAAATTACAGTAGGTGCAAGGGTTGCAATCGTACCCGGGCCTGGAGCCTAGGGGGCCCCAAAAGTCGCTTTGGCCTACATAAAAAGACAAATGCTATTAAAGACTTGCAATTATTGGGGGCCCCATTAGATATTTTGCTTTTTCCCCAGGAGAGGTAACGTATCAGGACAGAGACCAGTAGCGTAGCTATTGGGAGGCAGAGGGGCCATTGCCCTGGGTCCCATCACATAAAGGGGCCCACCGAGAGTCACTGCGACTTTTTGATGAGGTAGAACACAGCACAGGAGGCGAGCAGGAAAATGCCTCTTCCCCTGCCTGACGGAGATTCTGCATGCTGGCTAGCACAGTAGCCAGTTGCAGAGTCTCCCTCCTGCAGTGTAAAGTGCAGGCTTTACTGACCTGAGGAGATTGTTCCAGGTTACAGTTTGGTGCACATTTGGATTGGCTCAGGCACCCTGAGTCCTAGTGCCCACCTTGCATTTCACTCAGACACTTCCTGGTCCTGCCTCACTGTGCCTGCAAACATGGTATGTGGCATGTCATGGTCACTGGGGAATGAATTTGAGAAGATGGGGGTATTGTGGGGGAGAGGGAACAGGACACTGGGGTGAATGTGAGAGGATGGGGGTTTTGCAGCTTCTCCCTTACTCCCCAGGATCTCCATATATATTTTCTCCCCCTCCCTAGGTTCTTCATACAGCTTCGTCCCCTTCCCATGTTCTCCATATAGCCTCTCCTCTCTCCCCAGGTTCTCCATGCAGCTTCTCCCTCACTGCCCAGGTTCTCCATATACCTTTTTTCCCCCTCCCCAGTTTCTTCCTACAGCTTCTCCACCCTTCCCAGGTTCTCCATATAGCTTCTCCCCCTCCCCAGGTTCTCCATATAGCTTTTCTCCCCCTCCACAGGTTCTTCATGCAGCTTCTCCCCCACCTCCCCAGGTTCTGCCCTACACTGTGCTTCATCCCCAATGTTCTCCATACTGTGCTTCACCCCCCATGTTCTCCATACTGTACTTCACCAGCCATGTTCTCCATACTGTGCTTCACCCACCCATGTTCTCCATGCTGTTCTTCACCACCCATGATCTCTGAACTGTGCTTCATCCCCCCATGTTCTCCGTACTGTGCTTCACCCCCATGTTCTTTATACTGTGCTTCACCCCCCATGTTCTCCATACTGTGTTTCACCCCCATGTTCTCTGTACTGTGCTTCACCCCATGTTCTCCGTACTGTGCTTCACCTCATGTTCTTCTTACTGTGCTTCACCCCCATGTTCTCCTTACTGTGCTTCACCCGCCCATGTTCTCCGTACTGTGCTTCACCCCCATGTTCTCCATACTGTGTTTCACCCCCCCATGTTCTCTGTACTGTGCTTCACCGCCATGTTCTCTGTACTGTGCTTCACCTCATTTTCTTCTTACTGTGCTTCACCCCCATGTTCTCCTTACTGTGCTTCACCTGCCCATGTTCTCTATACTGTGCTTCACCCCCATGTTCTCCGTATTGTGCTTCAACCCCATGTTCTCCGTACTGTGCTTCAACCCCATGTTCTCCGTACTGTGCTTCATCCCCATGCTCTCCGTACTGTGCTTCACCCCCATGTTCTCCGTACTGTACTTCACCAGCCATGTTCTCCATACTGTGCTTCACCCACCCATGTTCTCCATGCTGTTCTTCACCCCCCATGTTCTCTGAACTGTGCTTCATCCCCCATGTTCTCCATACTGTGCTTCACCCCCCATGTTCTCCATACTGTGCTTCACCCCCATGATCTTCTTACTGTGCTTCACCCCCCATGTTCTCCATACTGTGCTTCACCCCCATGTTCTTCTTATTGTGCTTCACGCCCCATGATCTCCATGCTATGCTTCACCCCCATGTTCTCTGTACTGTGCTTCATCCCCCCATGTTCTCCATATTGTGCTTCACTCCCCACCTTCTCCAGAAGCCCATTCCCCCGCCAGGCTGTATTTTCGGTTCTGGGAGCGCTTACCTGCTCCAGACTATGGCCTGTCATCCTGCGCGGCACTCTACATCGATATTGGAAGATGAAGTCTCCTCATCGCGCTGCCGTGACATTAGCGGCGTGCGCCCACTGCCACAGCATGTAGGGTCAGGGAACTAATTGGAGCTCCCTTGACCCTGGAAGTGCCAGGGCCAGGGCGCACAGTGGATCATTTGTGTTCATCTCTCAATGAATTGAATACAAATTAACGTTGCAACTCAAGCACCCCTTTTTTAATCTTGACCCAGGCACCGCCATCTGCAAGCCGCTGCCTTAGGAGCCGGACCTAGAGTGCCTAGTGGCAAATAAAGGCCTGCAAATACCCCATCAAGGTATACGGGTGTCATAAAGGAACTCTATAAATAAGATTGAAGAGTTGTTAGAGCAGCTGTGGTGGACTCAAGCAGGCTATGTGCTGCATGAACATGGAATCATGTAAATTGCTGGTGCAGTACACTCACTTCCAGGCCAGAAGGCTTTGCTGTCCATGTCCATAGTCCCAGGAACAGCCACACACCAATCAGGGGACACCTGGTTTGTTTTAACAAGATCAGCTTTACTAGACAGTTCAAGTACATCAGTCTTTATCACGCAGTACCGGGCACAGCACCTTTCACCACTTGCTTCGTTCACACAGTACATTTCCATCATTTTCTTATGTTCAGCTCGGACTATCCCTACTTTATTAGATGCTGTTAGCCCCATGGATTTCCCATCCAGCACCGCTGCATTACCGAGATCCACTATGTTTCCCTCATGCAGTTCCAAGTCCATCTTCCTCTGTACAGAAGGGGTTAAAGTGTTCTCCATAGCACCTGTATCGAGCCGTAGACTTTGGACATTGCAGGAATGTATGCAGAAAGTTTTGTGTGTCCTCATACAGCCAGAATGTTTTGCCCACACCATAATTCCAGCCCACTGCACCAACACTTTCACTAACTCCCTTGCTGTCTAATAACAGGATGTAAGCTTCTTTTTACTGGCCCTAGTCTCCCCAATGTGGGCTTGTTCCAAACATAAACTGTCTCTTTACTCTGTCTGCCCAGCAGTCTGTTGCTGGGCAGACTTAATTTTTCACCTACATTCTAACATCACTATTTAACTGCAGTCACTATCTTTTAACAGTATGCACTAAGCATATTACACTTTCAATGCCTAACACATTCTATCTCATGTCCTAAATCTTATTTTATGTCTTAAAATATACTCATGCTGAAGTGTATATTACTCACAGTAAGCATTACCTTTATAGTACCTAACAAGCAGCATCGGTACCTACAACACTATGCATTAGTAAAATTACATTCATAAAAACAGCATGACACAGTTCACACTTCACATGGCACAATAAAACATAGTAAAAATGCGTGACATTATTCCCATCACTCGACGTCTTCAGGTGGCAGGGACAGGGCAGTCACACCCTTACCACTAGCATCCATGCATTTCATTCCAATTGTTGCAGAAGCACATAACTCTGTGGTCTCAGGTGTGCAACTATAGTGGGTGCAGGGGCTTCAGTCTTTCACCCATAGGTGAAGACTAATAGTATTATAGTCTTCTGATAGTTGGGGTCCATGTTGGAGATATTGCTTTACAGAGCATTTCAATAAAAGGTATACACACCCTTCTAACTAAGAGAATGAAGAGCCCCATCCTATTACCTATATAGATCTCAATGAAAGAAAAAATATATGAGCAGCTTCTGACTTCTTACATGTATTATGTAAAATGTGACGAGCAAGCAGGTAAATAGAGGGACTGACAGTTGTAGGGTGGATTTGCTTCTAAGCCTCTATGTCTAATATTTATCGGGGACCTCTAACCAGCACTTCTAAGCCTCTATGTCTAACATTTATCGGGGAGCTGTAGCCAACACTTCTAAGCTTCTATGTATAACATTTATTGGGGAGCTGTAGCCAGCACTTCTAAGCCTCTATGTCTAACATTTATCGGGGAGCTGTAGCCAGCACTTCTAAGCCTCTATGTCTAACATTTATCGGGGAGCTGTAGCCAGCACTTCTAAGCCTCTATGTCTAACATTTATTGGGGAGCTGTAGTCAGCACTTCTAAGCCTCTATGTCTAACATTTATCGGGGAGCTGTAGCCAACACTTCTAAGCCTCTATGTATAACATTTATCGGGGAGCTGTAGCCAGCACTTCTAAGCCTCTATGTCTAACATTTATTGGGGAGCTGTAGCCAACACTTCGAAGCCTTTATGTATAACATTTATTGGGGAGCTGTAGTCAACACTTCTAAGCTTCTATGTATAACATTTATCGGGGAGCTGTAGACGGCATTTCTAAGCTTCTATGTATAACATTTATCGGGGATCTGTAGCCAACACTTCTAAGCCTCTAAGTCTAACATTTATTGGGGAACGTGGTCATCTGGCCAACGGACATGTACGAGAGGGAAGCCTTTCGCCATCTCAGAGACAAGGAGGGATATACCCTGCTATCCAAAAATCCAGTGACAGCATTCTCTAGATCACTGTATGAAATACTTGATAGGGCTTTCCAACAGGGCATCATCCCCAAAAAAATCTTTGAGGGGCTATGTGTGAAGACCCCAGTTATACCAACCTTGTATTTTTTACCTAAGGTTCATAAGAACCCTGTTACTCCCCCAGGTCGTCCGATTGTCTCTGGCATAGGGGGGCTTTGCGATCCAGCATGTAAATTCATTGAATACTATCTGCACCCATTAGTTGAGACGCTACCCTCCTATGTCAGGGACACTACGGACGTCCTGGGGAAATTGGATGGTGTGGTGATGGAATCGGATATGCTGCTCGCTACAATTGATGTGGAATCACTTTACACTAGTATCGGACACGCTGATGGCATCAGGGCTGCTAGATTTTATTTGGAATCTAGCAGCCTTGACCCTGCTCTGTGCTCCCTCGTCCTGGAACTGCTGGATTTCATTTTGAGACATAATTTTTTTACGTTCAAAGATCGTTTCTTCTTACAACAACGCGGCACTGCGATGGGCGCGGCGTGTGCGCCATCCTACGCTAACCTCTTTCTCGGGTATTGGGAGAGGGAGGTTTTCGGGGATGGCGCGCACGCCGCCTCCCAGGCGCAGTGCTGGTATAGGTACATCGACGATGTCCTCACAATTTGGCAGGGTGATGAATCTGGGCTTCATCGTTTCATCCATGAACTCAATCAGAATCAATACAACATCAAACTTACATATAAAATTGCCTCCAAGATGATCGACTTTTTGGATATCAAAATCCTGGTCGATGATCTTGGGATGGTGCAGACCGATGTTTTTCGTAAAGACACATCGGTCAATGCTCTACTGCATGCATCAAGTGCACATATCTCTTCAACCATACGGGCTGTCCCAATTGGGCAGTTCTTGCGTATGAAGAGGATTTGTTCATTGGATGGAATGTTTGAGGCCCAGGCTCGTGACCTTTCCAGCAGATTCCGGGAGAGGGGGTACAGTAATAGAAACATTAAGCAGGGATATCAACGTGCTAAACGTGCGCCGAGAGAACAACTTCTTTGTACCACCAAAAAGGATTCCAAGAGAGAGCAGCCTCTCCGTTTCATCACCACATACAATGACCATTGGGGATCGATTCGCAACATTTTTTTGAAACACTGGCCGATTCTCAAGACCGAACCTACTCTGGGACGCCTTATTCCGGAAAACCCCCTTCTAACAGCAAGGCGGGGTAAAAATTTAAAGGACATTCTAACAAAAAGCCATTACGTGGCTAAACCCCCAACCCCTTTTGGGACAAGTAAACAGAAGTGGGGTTTCTTTCCCTGCGGCTCTTGTGCAGCCTGTCGCAATTTCGAGAGAGCGACTTCCTTTACATCAGCGAATGGTGACAAGGAGTACCGTATTACACATTATATGACTTGCAATAGTACTTATGTTGTGTACTATGCACGGTGCTCCTGTAATCTGGTGTATGTCGGCCTTACATCCCGTGAACTCCGGATAAGGACACGAGAGCACGTGCGGGACATCATTGCTGCAAAACAGGCAGTGGAAATTGATGAGCTCAGGACGATCCCCCGACACTTCAGACTGTGCCATGATTCCGACCCCTCATCCTTTAAAGTTCGTGGTATTGATAGGGTTCGTTGTGGTATCAGAGGGGGTGATCAAAAGCGGATCTTGGCGCAGATGGAGTGTCGGTGGATCGCTATTCTGGGCACGATGTCTCCGCACGGGCTCAATGAGAAGTTGTCCTTTGCCCCCTTCCTTTAGTGTCTCTCTCTCCTGAGCTAATAGGGGTTCTTCCCTATTGTGTTAATGGTCCCTGTCCCTATATGCATATAGAGTGGTTTTCCACCTCACCATGTGTCTCTCTCGTATTATTACTATTTGTTGTATGTGTTTTTATCTAATTGGTTACTTTTGTTTTTTCTTTTCTCTTCTTTTAATATTGTGCAGTCACATTAGGGGTGCTATAATCGGTTTCATCTGATTTCTATTATATCGAGTGGGAGCCATCACGCAGGGACACTCTGCTATTTCCATATGGAAACATTATACTATGGATCATAATGAACGAATTACATCTATGGATTCTGACTACTTGTGAACAGAAGATGTGAAGACTTTTTGTGTTCTTTATGATCGCACTTTACCCTACCGTGATAATGCTCCATTATTTTGTCGTTGCATCTAACCCCCCTTGTGTGCCTGTATGTATTAGTTGTTCTTTTTTATGTATTTTTAATCACATACCGCATGTTCTTATGTGAAACCGCATTGCCCCGTGGTGTTGCCCATAACCTGTCCAGTATCCAAGATGGCCGCTGCGCCGCGCGCCTGCGCAGTGCGGCCCCAAACGTGTCCGCGTCACCGAAGGCGTCCATTCGGCCAGGCGCGGGTCTTTGACGTCACAGGAAATGTTTTCCTTGACCCGCGCCTGTCCTGGAGCGCCGGATGTGACGGGGGACGCGGGGAGTAACGCATGGCGCATGCGCCATACTAAGCGCGGCATCTCTGAGATCAATTAGTTTGCTATAAATACGGGGCACTGCAGGGTCTAATATACGGCCCCCCGAGGAAGCCAACCACGCGAAACGCGCGTCGGGGTCCTCCTGCCTTCAGCCAGTCACGGTCTCTCTCCCACATGGGTAAGCACTTGTCATTTTTCAGTCAGCCGGTGGGTCCACATACCTTATACATTTAGTGGAACCAGCAATTTGCTGGTATGTGCTCCTTAGCACCAGTTGGTGTGCACATTTATTAGGATGTGTGTCTTTATCTATTAGATCACATTTCCCTGGGCTTTCTGCTACAGAGACACCCTGAGTGGCTGTTTGCATATGTTTTTATTCTTGTTCCTGTTCCTTTCATCTTTGTCTTGTTATTACATTTTGGCTATTTTTTGCCATTACTTGTGAGTGAGCTTTTTGTACAAATAAAACTTTTTTTGATATGATGTCACTGGCATTTGAGCTCAATCTTTTCACTATACTTATATTTTTGAGAGTTTAGACTCCTGTTTCTTTTGTAGGTGTTATTCATATTTTGGAGTAGCGACTCGCGCTCTCATTTAGATCCTGGTTACAGGATCATTATTTCTGTTAGTGTTTCCAATATGTCAGTAGTTGTTTATCTATCTATTTATTGGGGAGCTGTAGCCAGCACTTCTAAGCTTCTATGTATAACATTTATCGGGGAGCTGTAGCCAGCACTTCTAAGCCTCTATGTCTAACATTTATCGGGGAGCTGTAGCCAGCACTTCTAAGCCTCTATGTCTAACATTTATCGGGGAGCTGTAGTCAGCACTTCGAAGCCTCTATGTCTAACATTTATCGGGGAGCTGTAGTCAGCACTTCGAAGCCTCTATGTCTAACATTTATCGGGGAGCTGTAGTCAGCACTTCGAAGCCTTTATGTATAACATTTATCGGGGAGCTGTAGCCAGCACTTCTAAGCTTCTATGTATAAAATTTATCGGGGAGCTGTGGCCAGCACTTCTAAGCTTCTATGTATAACATTTATCGGGGAGCTGTAGCCAACACTTCTAAGCCTCTATGTCTAACATTCATAGGGGAGCTGTGGCCAGCACTTCTAAGCCTCTATGTCTAACATTCATAGGGGAGCTGTAGTCAGCACTTCGAAGCCTTTATGTATAATATTTATCGGGGAGCTGTGGCCAGCACTTCTAAGCTTCTATGTATAACATTTATCGGGGAGCTGTAGTCAGCACTTCTAAGCCTCTATGTCTAACATTCATAGGGGAGCTGTAGTCAGCACTTCTAAGCCTCTTTGTCTAACATTTATCGGGGAGCTGTAGCCAACACTTCTAAGCTTCTATGTATAAAATTTATCGGGGAGCTGTAGTCAGCACTTCTAAGCTTCTATGTATAACATTCATAGGGGAGCTGTAGTCAGCACTTCTAAGCTTCTATGTATAACATTTATCAGGGTGCTGTAGTCAGCACTTCTAAGCCTCTATGTCTAACATTTATTGGGGAGCTGTAGCCAGCACTTCTAAGCCTCTATGTCTACCATTTATCAAGGTTCTGTAGCCAGCACTAGGCTTTGTGGCTACCACTCAATAGTAACTTTTTAATAATAAAAAGAGGCCGCCTCGGACTGGCCCATAAGAGAGTGGTGAATCCCCCGGTGAGTCCCTGTTTAGGTGTGAGACCCCCACAAGAGCAGTGTTTGGCACAGTACATGTAATGCAATGTTTACAAACAAAAACAGTACCTCGTTGTTCATTTAACAAACTATCCAATTTATTGCATAGAAAGATTGGCGAATTTTTGAACAAGAGTCAGGTAATTGTGCTTGCAGCCGAATAGTGAGCCCCAGTATCAATCTCACTGGTGGGCCACTCGCCCCCAAGTCTGACACTGATTAGAGGAATTCTGTAACTGTACTTAATGGAATGAGAAATTGAATAATCTGAGCATTTCACCTATAAATGTAAGGCCTATGCCACAGCATTAGCAGCATAGAATAAAGAACATTTTCAGAGGGAAGGGGGAAAATAATTTCAGGGGATAACTGAAATTATGGCAACTGTCATTTATGTGTCAAACTAAAACCATAGTACCCAGAATTGTCATCTACGGTAAGTGAAAAGACAGAAATGGATATGAATCCAGTTGCAATAAACTTCCAGTAAATGGTAAATATGGTCTCGGATGACATTGTCAATTGCTAATCTAATACAATAAAGGGATTTGTGAGCTCTCTTCCCCCATTCCACTAGAACACATCGCCTCTGAGATGACGCCAGGGCCCAGGGATGTTTGCTGAAGGGTTAAATGTTCCCTTTCACTTTAAGGTGTTAGAATGAAAGTAGTAGAGCTTATATCTGACAATCCGTTTATCGGTCATTGCAATATCCAGATTTTACAAGCGAGATACTGTACAAGATCCATTACTTAGCAACAGAACATCCGGTCATCAGAACAACGTACAAATTTAATAGAAGTGCTTCCTTTAATAGCAATTCACATTCATTACCTCTCATTTATAATAAATCACATTTTCTTTAGTCCGACCCATCGAGCCCAATAGTGTTAACCACAATGGTTTTTGTCTGCTTGATGCAATAGAAGGCAACGTGCACTTGTGTGGTAGAATATGAAGCATATATTGCGAGACAGGATGAGTAACTTATCATAAAACTCTGATTAAATAATAGCAACACAAAGTAACAAATCTTTTGTTTCGCTATCTGCAAGCCATTCATTTACAGCACTGTCATATTCTGCATCATTGAACGGAGAATGCAGTCACATATTCATATCGGTCCTATCCATGGAGTGAATTATGATCATGCATATTCTGTATAGGCTACACCTGGGACAATTGTCATTGGCAGGCAATAAACATAGGCATTTATGTGATGTACGAGAAGAAACGCACACCAAGGTTGTACGCAGTGTGCACAGAGCCGGCAATGCACATGAAGACCCTATGGCTCTACAGTATAGAGGGGCTTTATGGCCAAATGCTACTAAGTGGAAATAGAACAGATTTACCATTCAAAATACAGCAGAAGTCCAGTACATGCTGTTCAAGATCTTTTTAAATATATCTGTGTCTAATGTAGTCTCAGTATATGAATATACTCACATAACCGCCACCTTCTCTGATATCCAGCGCCATTTTGTTCCTCTTCTCAGTGACATCACCGCACTGCAAATTCTTCGGGTCACACTGCGCGCTGCGTGACCAGGAAGTTACTTTTACAATTAAGTCTATGATCGTAAGAACTAGGCCCAAAACAAGCTTCCATAGGCTTACATTGTAAAAGAGACTTCTGTCTCACGCGTAGAGCATAGAGTGAGCCGGATAGTATGAAGAACGGTATTGTCACCAAGAAGAGGATTTAATCGGTGCTAGATGCCAGAGAAGACGCCGGTGAGTATGTGCTTCTTTATAAGTGTAGAACAATATTGCTGAGCGAACGTGCTTGGATAAGGTGTAATCTGAGCATGCTTGTGTGCTAATCAAGTGTCTGCGGCGTGCTCGAATACTATGTTCGAGTCCCCGAGGTTTCATGTCTCGTGGCTGTTAGATATCCGCAGCACATGCCGTGATTGCCTGTTTGTTAGGCAATCCATGCATGTATTGTACCTGTCGAACAGCCACGAGACATGAAACCACGGGGACTCAAACATAGTGTTCAAGCACGCCGCGGACACTCGATTAGCACACAAGCATGTTCAGATTACACCTTATCCAAGCACGTTCGCTCACCACTATAGAGCAAGGTTGCATGGTGTTACTGGAATATGTGTGGTTTATTAGTAATGAAACGTACCTTAAGATGCTCCCGCCCAAAATAATTGGCCTAGAGAAAACCAACCAGGAGGAGATATAAATTTGTATAAAGATTACTAATGATGCGCCAATTTATCAACGAGCATGAACCACTAAAATACATTTGGCACATCTAGTCTAACTAGGCTGTTTAAATTGAAGTCAATATTAATAAATCTGATCCGATATGTCTATAACACTGCGTCAGCTGGGTGATTAATACGGAATATGACGGGTAACATATTGGTGTTTGGTATTATTAATTATATGTACACTATACGGTGACATTTATACTGTATGTACAGTATATGTATTATAGTAAAAAAGTATGGAATCAACACACCATAATCCGTGAGAAAAAAAGCTAATATAATAGCCCATGTGGCGACGTTTGGGCATCTCAAGCTTGAAGAAGGCTAACATTTGGAGCCAAAATGTCACCACATGGGCTATTAAATTCGTTTTTCTTTTTCACGGATTATGGTGCGCTGCTTCCATACTGTTCCATACAATTGTGGACTGGCACTGTATGTACCTGGGAGGCTTTGCACCCAATTTTTCTGGTGCTGCTCTTGTCTTTTTCTTTTTTTTTTTCAGTACATGTATTAGATATATGCACGGTGTATAATAGTATTATTTATTAGAGTTGAGCGACCTTGACCTTTTTAGAGTCGAGCCGGGATTTGCGAAACCCGACTATGTCCAAAGTCGGGTCGAGTGAAATCGGCCGATTATGACGTAAAGTCGGGATCGACCGAAACACGAAACCCAATGCAAGTCAATGGGGCAGCATAGTCGGCAGTGAGTGGGGGCCAGGAAAACACCTAGAGTGCCCATTTTAATGTCAAAACCATCCATTCTTCTTAATGAAGCTTGTCAAGCGTAATTTACCTTATAATAATTGGAAGGCATTTGAAATTGGGGGTCATTTGGCTAAAGTTGTGGGGGGTAGGGCTGGTTCAAGTAATTAGTGGGCCCAGGAAATCTGGACCACGTCACGGCAGTGGAGCAGGGAGAGGTAAGTATTTCAACTTTGCAAGTGCTGTGAACCTGAGCAAGCAGGGGGGGCCCACTCGTTGGCATTGGCACTGGCACAGGGCCCCTCAAAGTACAGCGGTGTGTTTGCACGGCGGGGGCGCCTCCCACCGGCAGCAACACTTTTGCGTACTATGAGAGGCCCTGTGCCAGTGACGTCGCCAACTAGTATTCCTCCCCCCACCTGATGAAGGAACCTGCACTTTCATCTGCACCTTCCTCTTTGTCCCCGTGTAAGGTGGTATGGTATGCGGGAAGAGCAACCTGACTTTCAGCAGGGTCACAATGTTGTTGTGTAGCGTGCACGGGGAATGTTGCGTTATGGGTCAATGTACCAGCAGACTCATCTATCACTGGCTGGGCAATGGGCACGATGAAGTGGAAACACAGATATAGGCCCAAAGAAGAAAGTGGGCTAAATGCAGTTCAAAATTGGTAACACAGGAATAACCAGGGGGCATTGCAGTGGAGGACAACTGGAATGAGAGGCTGACACAGAGAGTAGGGCCAAATCAGTAAGTAGTCGAAATGCAGTTCAAAATTGGCAACCGTAGTAAACAGGCGGCACAGCTTTGTTCAGTGGAGGAGAACAGCAAGGAGTGGCAGACACCGATAGTAGGCCCCAACCCAACTAGTAGGCCAAATGCAGTCTAACATTAACAACTACTTAACGAGAGGCTGAAAATGGTATTTCAGGACAGGAAACCAGGAGAACAGCAAGGAGTGGCAGACACCGATAGTAGGCCCCAAACCAACTAGTACGCCAAATGCAGTTGTTCCATTTAACCACAATTTAATGAGAGCCTGAAGATAGAAGCTCAGGAAAGGCAACCTGGGGAACACCTTGGAGTGTAACACACCATCTCTCTCCACCCCATACCCATTTTGTAGGCCTAATGCTGTGTACTTTTCTACAACTACTAAACGAGAGTCGGAAGACCGAAGCAATGGCAAGGAAACCTGGGGAACACCTTGGAGTGTAACACACCATCTCTCTCCACCCCATACCCAATTTGTAGGCCTAATGCAGCCTACTTTCCGACACCTACTAAACGAGAGCATGAAGATCGAAGCTCAGGAAAGGCAACCTGGGGAACACCTTGGAGTGTAACACACCATCTCTCTCCACCCCATACCCATCTTTAGGCCTAATGCAGTGTACTTTTCTACAACTACTAAACGAGAGTCGGAAGACCGAAGCAATGGCAAGGAAACCTGGGGAACACCTTGGAGTGTAACACACCATCTCTCTCCACCCCATTCCCCATTTTTTAGGCCTAATGCAGCCTACTTTCCGACACCTACTAAACGAGAGCATGAAGATCGAAGCTCAGGAAAGGCAACCTGGGGAACACCTTGGAGTGTAACACACCATCTCTCTCCACCCCATACCCATTTTGTAGGCCTAATGCTGTGTACTTTTCTACAACTACTAAACGAGAGTCGGAAGACCGAAGCAATGGCAAGGAAACCTGGGGAACACCTTGGAGTGTAACACACCATCTCTCTCCACCCCATACCCAATTTGTAGGCCTAATGCAGCCTACTTTCCGACACCTACTAAACGAGAGCATGAAGATCGAAGCTCAGGAAAGGCAACCTGGGGAACACCTTGGAGTGTAACACACCATCTCTCTCCACCCCATACCCATTTTGTAGGCCTAATGCTGTGTACTTTTCTACAACTACTAAACGAGAGTCGGAAGACCGAAGCAATGGCAAGGAAACCTGGGGAACACCTTGGAGTGTAACACACCATCTCTCTCCACCCCATACCCAATTTGTAGGCCTAATGCAGCCTACTTTCTGACACCTACTAAACGAGAGCATGAAGATCGAAGCTCAGGAAAGGCAACCTGGTGAAAACCTTGGAGTGTAACACAACCTGTCTCTACACCCCATACACAATTAGTAGGCCTAATGCAGCGTAGTTTCCAACAGCTACTAAACGAGAGCCGGAAGATCGAAGCTCAGGAAAGGCAACCTGAGGAACACCTTGGAGTGTAACACAACCTCTCTCTACACCACGGAAGGGCTGATTCTTAGGAAGGAAGGCTGTTGTAAATAAGCATTGCGCGTCCGAGGGTGATTATATTCTTATTCGGTATCTACTCACCCTCGGACGCGCCATGCTTCTTGATTTGTAATTAATGTTTATTTGCAATGTGCTTTTGACTTACTCAATTATTTTTTTAATTATTGATTTTATTAAATTAATAGTTTAACATCTTATTGGAAATAATTTAAAGGAGACGCGACAGGACAACACTCGGTGGATGCCATATCTGTGTTAACAACTCCAAAAAACTTTCAGTTAACTTCTTGCAGGAGAAAGAAATTGTAGCTGTTGGACCTTTGTAGTACAGTTCCAGATATTTGTTGTGTGTTTGTTTTGATTGTTAAAATGTCTGCATTTGAGATCTCAACACGATCTTATTTTTTATAATCAAATTAATTTTTTAAATATTTTATTAGGTTGGTTCAAGGGGTACACGGGCCGCAGTAGACAGGTCAGTGGAGGCCTAGTGGAAGGAGGGACCGCAGATGCGCCACTGTTTCACCCATACACAATTAGTAGGCCTAATGCAGCGTAGTTTCCAACAGCTACTAAACGAGAGCCGGAAGATCGAAGCTCAGGAAAGGCAACCTGGGGAACACCTTGGAGTGTAACACAACCTCTCTCTACACCACGGAAGGGCTGATTCTTAGGAAGGAAGGCTGTTGTAAATAAGCATTGCGCGTCCGAGGGTGATTATATTCTTATTCGGTATCTACTCACCCTCGGACGCGCCATGCTTCTTGATTTGTAATTAATGTTTATTTGCAATGTGCTTTTGACTTACTCAATTATTTTTTTAATTATTGATTTTATTAAATTAATAGTTTAACATCTTATTGGAAATAATTTAAAGGAGACGCGACAGGACAACACTCGGTGGATGCCATATCTGTGTTAACAACTCCAAAAAACTTTCAGTTAACTTCTTGCAGGAGAAAGAAATTGTAGCTGTTGGACCTTTGTAGTACAGTTCCAGATATTTGTTGTGTGTTTGTTTTGATTGTTAAAATGTCTGCATTTGAGATCTCAACACGATCTTATTTTTTTTAATCAAATTAATTTTTTTTATATTTAATGATGTTGGTTCAAGGGGTACACGGGCAGCAATAGACAGGTCAGTGGAGGCCTAGTGGAAGGATTGACGGCAGACAGGCATCAAAGGCCTAACATTGGGCTGGCTGTAGGCAAGTTAAAATTGGTTCCAGGGGAACACGGCCATCAGTGGCCTGGTCAGTGTAGTTGTAGTTGAAAGAACGGGACGCAGACAGGCTTCGAAGGCCTAACATAATAACATAGGGCTGGCTGTAGGCAAGTTAAAATTGGTTCCAAGGGAACACGGCCATCAGTGGCCTGGTCAGTGTAGTTGTAGTTGAAAGAACGGGACGCAGACAGGCTTCGAAGGCCTAACATAACAAACTTGGGCTGGCTGTAGGCACTTTTAAATTTGTTCCAGGGGTACATGGGCAGCAGTGTATGGTCAGTGGAAGTCTAGTGGAAGGAGTGACCGCAGACAGGCTTCCAAGGCCTAACATAACAAACTTGGGCTGGCTGTAGGCACTTTTAAATTGGTTCCAGGGGTACACGGGCAGCAGTGGTCTGGTCAGTGGAAGTCTAGTGGAAGGAGTGACCGCAGACAGGCTTCCAAGGCCTAACATAACAAACTTGGGCTGGCTGTAGGCACTTTTAAATTGGTTCCAGGGGTACACGGGCAGCAGTGGTCTGGTCTGTGGAAGTCTAGTGGAAGGAGTGACCGCAGACAGGCTTCGAAGGCCTAACATAATAACATAGGGCTGGCTGTAGGCAAGTTAAAATTGGTTCCAAGGGAACATGGCCATCAGTGGCCTGGTCAGTGTAGTTGTAGTTGAAAGAACGGGACGCAGACAGGCTTCGAAGGCCTAACATAACAAACTTGGGCTGGCTGTAGGCACTTTTAAATTTGTTCCAGGGGTACATGGGCAGCAGTGTATGGTCAGTGGAAGTCTAGTGGAAGGAGTGACCGCAGACAGGCTTCCAAGGCCTAACATAACAAACTTGGGCTGGCTGTAGGCACTTTTAAATTGGTTCCAGGGGTACACGGGCAGCAGTGGTCTGGTCAGTGGAAGTCTAGTGGAAGGAGTGACCGCAGACAGGCTTCCAAGGCCTAACATAACAAACTTGGGCTGGCTGTAGGCACTTTTAAATTGGTTCCAGGGGTACACGGGCAGCAGTGGTCTGGTCAGTGGAAGTCTAGTGGAAGGAGTGACCGCAGACAGGCTTCCAAGGCCTAACATAACAAACTTGGGCTGGCTGTAGGCACTTTTAAATTGGTTCCAGGGGTACACGGGCAGCAGTGGTCTGGTCAGTGGAAGTCTAGTGGAAGGAGTGACCGCAGACAGGCTTCCAAGGCCTAACATAACAAACTTGGGCTGGCTGTAGGCACTTTTAAATTGGTTCCAGGGGTACACGGGCAGCAGTGGTCTGGTCTGTGGAAGTCTAGTGGAAGGAGTGACCGCAGACAGGCTTCGAAGGCCTAACATAACAAACTTGGGCTGGCTGTAGGCACTTTTAAATTGGTTCCAGGGGTACACGGGCAGCAGTGGTCTGGTCAGTGGAAGTCTAGTGGAAGGAGTGACCGCAGACAGGCCTCCAAGGCCTAACATAACAAAATTGGGCTGGCTGTAGGCACTTTAAATTGGTTCCAGGGGTACATGGGCAGCAGTGTATGGTCAGTGGAAGTCTAGTGGAAGGAGTGACGGCAGACAGTCTTCAAAGGCCTAACATAACAAAATTGGGCTGACTGTAGGCACTTTTAAATTGGTTCCAGGGTAACACGGCCAGCAGTGGCCTGGTCAGTGTAGTAGTTGTAGAAAGAAGGGACCGCAGACAGGCTTCGAAGGCCTAACATAACAAAAATGTCAAAACAATGGTATTGTCAGTGCCAGGCATTGAAGGATGTCAGCGCCTAGACTACACATTGGTGAAGCTGTGAGAGATAATTTTGCTAGTGGTAGAGCACTGTTTGAGCTGGGGGGGGGAACTGTCTTGTGGCCGGCGGTACAGGCACAGGGCCCCTCATATTACAACGGTGTGTCTGACGTTGGGTGCGCACCACCACCGCCAGAGACACTTTATTGTACTATGAGGGACCCAGTGGCAGTGCCGTCGACCAAAAGCGGCCACACCCACCTCTTCAGACAAACAGCACTCTCAAGGGTCCAAGCGCAAAGTGGCGATAGCACGGCCCCGTGTGGGGAGTTTGGCCATTTCGTGAGGTGGAAACATGTCGTATGCTGGACAATCAGGTGAAGAAAATTACGAGATTGGAAAAGTCATTCAGAATAGTCCACAGGCAAGACCTTTTCATAGGAAAGCTAGGTGTCAGCCGGGCAGGGTGGGGCAAAAGATTTTGAAATCCAGTTGTGGTTCATTTTAATGAAGGTTAGATCATCTACATTTTGGGTAGCCAGACGAGTCCTTTTTTCTGTTAGTATTGAACCTGCAGCACTGAATACTCTTTCTGATAGGACACTAGCTGCCGGGCAAGCAAGCTCCTGCAATGCATATTCTGCCAATTCTGGCCAGGTGTCTAATTTGGATGCCCAGTAATCAAATGGGAATGACGGTTGAGGGAGAACGTCGATAAGGGATGAAAAATAGTTTGTAACCATACTGGACAAATGTTGTCTCCTGTCACTTTGAATTGATGCTGCAGTACCTGTCCTGTCTGCGGTCATAGAAAAATCACTCCACAACCTGGTCAGAAAACCCCTCTGGCCAACGCCACTTCTGATTTCTGCCCCTCTAACACCTCTGGTCTGCTGGCCCCTGGAGCTCGTGTGAGAACGATCACGGGCGCTGTGTGCAGGGAATGCCAGAAGCAAACGGTCAACAAGAGTTGATTGTTTTGTTGCTAATATTAGTTCCAAGTTCTCATGTGGCATAATATTTTGCAATTTGCCTTTATAGCGAGGATCAAGGAGGCAGGCCAACCAGTAATCGTCATCGTTCATCATTTTTGTAATGCGTGTGTCCCTTTTGAGGATACGCAAGGCATAATCCGCCATGTGGGCCAAAGTTCCCGTTGTCAAATCTGCGGTTGTGCTTGGTTGAGGGGCAGTTGCAGGCAAATCTACGTCACTTGTGTCCCTCAAAAAACCAGAACCCGGCCTTGCCACGCCACCAATTTCCCGTGCCCCCGGGAAAGCTTCCTCATTAAAAATATATTCATCCCCATCATCCTCCTCATCCTCCACCTCCTCTTCGCCCGGTACCTCGTCATGTACACTGCCCTGACCAGACAATCGCTGACTGTCATCAAGGCTTTCCTCTTCCTCTGGTGCAGACGCCTGATCCTTTATGTGCGTCAAACTTTGCATCAGCAGACGCATTAGGGGGATGCTCATGCTTATTATGGCGTTGTCTGCACTAACCAGCCGTGTGCATTCCTCAAAACACTGAAGGACTTGACACATGTCTTGAATCTTCGACCACTGCACACCTGACAACTCCATGTCTGCCATCCTACTGCCTGCCCGTGTATGTGTATCCTCCCACAAAAACATAACAGCCCGCCTCTGTTCGCACAGTCTCTGAAGCATGTGCAGTGTTGAGTTCCACCTTGTTGCAACGTCTATGATTAGGCGATGCTGGGGAAGGTTCAAAGAACGCTGATAGGTCTGCATACGGCTGGAGTGTACAGGCGAACGGCGGATATGTGCGCAAAGTCCACGCACTTTGAGGAGCAGGTCGGATAACCCCGGATAACTTTTCAGGAAGCACTGCACCACCAGGTTTAAGGTGTGAGCCAGGCAAGGAATGTGTTTCAGTTGGGAAAGGGAGATGGCAGCCATGAAATTCCTTCCGTTATCACTCACTACCTTGCCTGCCTCAAGATCTACAGTGCCCAGCCACGACTGCGTTTCTTGCTGCAAGAACTCGGACAGAACTTCCGCGGTGTGTCTATTGTCGCCCAAACACTTCATAGCCAATACAGCCTGCTGACGTATGCCAGTAGCTGCCCCATAATGGGAGACCTGGTGTGCAACAGTGGCAGGTGCGGATGGAGTGTTTGTGCGACTGCGGTCTGTGGACGAGCTCTTGCTTCTGCAGGAGGACGAGGAGGAGGAGGAGGAGGAGGGGGTGCGAACGGCTACAGACAACTGTTTACTAGACCGTGGGCTAGGCAGAACTGTCCCAAACTTGCTGTCCCCTGTGGACCCTGAATCCACCACATTTACCCAGTGTGCCGTGATGGACACGTAACGTCCCTGGCCATGCCTACTGGTCCATGCATCTGTTGTCAGGTGCACCTTTGTGCTCACAGATTGCCTGAGTGCATGGACGATGCGCTCTTTAACATGCTGGTGGAGGGCTGGGATGGCTTTTCTGGAAAAAAAGTGTCGACTGGGTAGCTCGTAGCGTGGTACAGCGTAGTCCATCAGGTCTTTGAAAGCTTCGCTTTCAACTAACCGGTAGGGCATCATCTCTAACGAGATTAGTCTAGCTATGTGGGCGTTCAAACCCTGTGTACGCGGATGCGAGGCTAAGTATTTCCTTTTTCTAACCATAGTCTCATGTAGGGTGAGCTGGACTGGAGAGATGGAGATCGTGGAACTAGCGGGGGTGCCGGTGGACATAGCAGACTGAGAGACGGTGGGAGATGGTATTGTTGCCGCCGGTGCCCTAGATGCAGTGTTTCCTACTACGAAACTGGTGATTCCCTGACCCTGACTGCTTTGGCCTGGCAAAGATACCTGCACAGATACAGCAGGTGGTGCGCTAAATGGTGGTCCTACACTGCCGGAAGGGATGTTGCGTTGATGACTAGCTTCATTGGCCGAGGGTGCAACAACCTAAAGGGACGTTTGGTAGTTAGTCCAAGCTTTCAAATGCATGGTGGTTAAATGTCTATGCATGCAACTAGTATTGAGACTTTTCAGATTCTGACCTCTGCTTAAGGAAGTAGAACATTTTTGACAGATGACTTTGCGCTGATCAATTGGATGTTGTTTAAAAAAATGCCAGACTGCACTCTTTCTAGCATCGGATACCTTTTCAGGCATTGCAGACTGAGCTTTAACCGGATGGCCACGCTGTCCTCCACCAGGTTTTGGCTTTGCCACGCGTTTTGGGCAAGATACGGGCCCGGCAGATGGAACCTGTGGCGATGTTGATGCCTGCTGCGGCCCCTCCTCCTCCTCTGCTTCAGAACTGCTGCCGCCTGCACCCTGTTCCCCCAATGGCTGCCAATCGGGGTCAAGAACTGGGTCATCTAATAACTCTTCTTGTACCTCCTGCGCAACTTCGTCTGTGTCACCGTGTCGTTCGGTGGTATAGCGTTCGTGATGGGGCAACATAGTCTCATCAGGGTCTGATTCTTGATCAGCACCCTGCGAGGGCAATGTTGTGGTCTGAGTCAAAGGACCAGCATAGTAGTCTGGCTGTGGCTGTGCGTCAGTGCACTCCATGTCAGATTCAATTTGTAATGGGCATGGACTGTTAACTGCTTCACTTTCTAAGCCAGGGACGGTATGTGTAAAGAGCTCCATGGAGTAACCCGTTGTGTCGCCTGCTGCATTCTTCTCTGTTGTTGTTTTTGCTGAAGAGGACAAGGAAGTGACTTGTCCCTGACCGTGAACATCCACTAACGACGCGCTGCTTTTACTTTTACCAGTTTCACGAGAGGAGGCAAAAGAGCTAGAGGCTGAGTCAGCAAGATAAGCCAAAACTTGCTCTTGCTGCTCCGGCTTTAAAAGCGGTTTTCCTAATCCCAGAAAAGGGAGCGTTCGAGGCCTTGTGTAGCCGGACGACGAACCTGGCTCCACAGCTCCAGACTTAGGTGCAATATTTTTTTCCCCACGACCACCTGATGCTCCACCACTACCACTACCCTCATTACCAGCTGACAATGAACGCCCCCGGCCACGACCTCTTCCACTAGACTTCCTCATTGTTTTAAAAACGTAACCAAACTAACGTTATTTGTTGCAGTCACACAACTTACACGGTGAGCTATAACTTCAGTATGATTTAGCTACCCCTTTACAGGTTGGTGAGACCACAGCGAAAATCAGGCCCAATGTTACACACTCTTTTTTTGGTGGCTGCAAATTAGAGAGATGCCCCACACGCAGGACTGTCACTGAAGCACAAATGTTAATATTAATGTCACACTATTATTTTTTTTTTATTTTTATTTTTTTCAGGAACACTTTAGAAACCCCCCCAAAAAAAAAAAATAGATTTTTGCAGGGAGAATTTAGAAAACAAATGTAACAAACTATATGCTTTCTATGGGCCACTGAGTGAGAGATGACGCACACAGGAATCAGGAGTGGCACACAAGCCCAGAGGCCAATATTTTTCTACCAATGATTGATGGAGTTATTTTCTCTGGTAGATTTTGGAACCCAAATCAAGGAAAAAAAATATAGGCTTTCTATGGACCACAATTGGAGAGAGAGAGAGAGAGAGAGAGAGAGAGAGAGATGGCACACCCAGGAGTCAAGACTGGCACACAAGCAGAAAGGCCAATATTAATCTCCCACTGTTTTTTTTGGTTGTTTTTTTTTTTTTTTTTTCAGGGAGACTTTAGAAAAAAAAATAATAAAAAAAATATGATTTTATCAGGAAGAATTTAGAAACCAAATAAAATAAAATGATTTTTTCAGGGAGAATTTATAAAACAAATAAAAACAAAAATAGGCGTTCTATGGCCCACTGACTGAGAGATGACGCACACAGGAATCAGGAGTGGCACACAAGCCCAGAGGCCAATATTTTTCTACCAATGATTGATGGAGTTATTTTCTCTGGTAGATTTTGGAACCCAAATCAAGGAAAAAAAATATAGGCTTTCTATGGACCACAATTGGAGAGAGAGAGAGAGAGAGAGAGAGAGATGGCACACCCAGGAGTCAAGACTGGCACACAAGCAGAAAGGCCAATATTAATCTCCCACTGTTTTTTTTGGTTGTTTTTTTTTTTTTTTTCAGGGAGACTTTAGAAAAAAAAATAATAAAAAAAATATGATTTTATCAGGAAGAATTTAGAAACCAAATAAAATAAAATGATTTTTTCAGGGAGAATTTATAAAACAAATAAAACCTAAAATAGGCGTTCTATGGCCCACTGACTGAGAGAGAGAGAGAGATGGAACGCTTAGTACTGGCACACAAGCCCAAAGGGCAATATTAATCTCCCTTTTTTTTTCCAGGGAGAATTTCTAAAACCCAAAAAAAAAAAAAAATAGGCTTTCTATGGCCCACTATTTGTGAGAGAGATGGGACGCTCAGGACTGGCACAGATGGCACGCTCAGGACTGGCACAGAAGCCCAGAGGCCAATATTAATCTCCCTTTTTTTCTGGGAGAATTTATAAAACCAAAAAAATATTTAAATAGGCTTTCTATGGCCCACTATTTGTGAGAGAGATGGCACGCTCAGGACTGGCACAGATGGCACGCTCACAACTGGCACACAAGCCCAGAGGCCAATATTAATCTCCCTTTTTTCAGGGAAAATTTATAAAACCAAAAAAAAAATTAAATAGGCTTTCTATGGCCCACTATTTGTGAGAGAGATGGCACGCTCAGGACTGGCACAGATGGCACGCTCACAACTGGCACACAAGCCCAGAGGCCAATATTAATCTCCCTTTTTTCAGGGAAAATTTATAAAACAAAAAAAAAAATTAAATAGGCTTTCTATGGCCCACTATTTGTGAGAGAGATGGCACGCTCAGGACTGGCACAGATGGCACGCTCACAACTGGCACACAAGCCCAGAGGCCAATATTAATCTCCCTTTTTTTCAGGGAGAATTTATAAAACCAAAAAAAAAATTAAATAGGCTTTCTATGGCCCACTATTTGTGAGAGAGATGGCACGCTCAGGGCTGGCACAGATGGCACGCTCAGGACTGGCACACAAGCCCAGAGGCCAATATTAATCTCCCTTTTTTTCAGGGAGAATTTATAAAACCCCAAAAAAAATAAAATAGGCTTTCTATGGCCCACTATTTGTGAGAGAGATGGCACGCTCAGGGCTGGCACAGATGGCACGCTCAGGACTGGCACACAAGCCCAGAGGCCAATATTAATCTCCCTTTTTTTCAGGGAGAATTTATAAAACCCAAAAAAAATAAAATAGGCTTTCTATGGCCCACTATTTGTGAGAGAGATGGCACACTCAGGACTGGCACACAAGCCCAAAGGCCAATATTAATCTCCCACTGTATTTTTATCAGGGAGAATTTATACACCCCACAAAAAAAAATACAGAAAAATGAAAAGGCTTTCTATGGCCCACTATGTGAGAGAGATGGCACACACAGGGATGGCACTCTAGCAGAAATGCCAAATTGCCAATCTTAATCTCCCACCAAAAAAAAAAAAAAAAAAAAAACAGGGAATGTCCTACAATTACTATCTCCCTGCCTGCAGTAATCTCAGCCAGGTATGGCAGGCAGCTACTATCTCCCTGCCTGCAGTAATCTCAGCCAGGTATGGCAGGCAGCAATAAGGAGTGGACTGATGCACAAATGAAATAAAAAGTGTGGACAAACAAAAAAGATAGCTGTGCAGAAAGGAAGGAACAAGAGGATTTGTGCTTTGAAAAAAGCAGTTGGTTTGCACAGCGGCGTACACACAGCAATGCAGCTATCAGGGAGCCTTCTAGGGCAGCCCAATGAGCTACAGCGCTGAGGGGAAAAAAAAAAAAAAAAAAACTTCCACTGTCCCTGCACACCGAGGGTGGTGTTGGACAGTGCAAATCGCTGCAGCACAAGCGGTTTTGTGGTTAATGGACCCTGCCTAACGCTATCCCTGCTTCTGACAAAGCGGCAGCAACCTCTCCCTAAGCTCAGATCAGCAGCAGTAAGATGGCGGTCGGCGGGAACGCCTCTTTATAGCCCCTGTGACGTCGCAGACAGCAAGCCAATCACTGCAATGCCCTTCTCTAAGATGGTGGGGACCAGGACCTATGTCATCACGCTGCCCACACTCTGCGTTTACCTTCATTGGCTGAGAAATGGCGCTTTTCGCGTCATTGAAACGCGACTTTGGCGCGAAAGTCGCGTACCGCATGGCCGACCCCGCACAGGGGTCGGATCGGGTTTCGTGAAACCCCGACTTAGCCAAAAGTCGGCGACTTTTGAAAATGTTCGACCCGTTTCGCTCAAGCCTATTATTTATATGTACAGTTTTTGGTGACATTTATATGTACAGTATATTTATTAGATATATGTACAATGTATGGCAGTGTTATTTATATGTACAGTATATTGTGACATTTATATGTGCAGTCTATGGTGAAATCAATTTTATGTACAGTATATGATATTATAAATATATGAAAAGTATTATTTTTAATCAGTGTATTGGATAGATAGGAGGTGGGCCTTCAATAAGAATTCCCAATGTACCCAAGCACAAAACTGTCCATAATATATTACAGTGGAAATATCTTTACCTGACCATATAATATTATGATATTTTTGAAGAGTACATTATTAATTAGAATTAATGGAATTTTTTTTTTAAATTAAAATGATGCCAAAGTATACAAGACACATTCATTACATGTGCAATAGTGGTGGGAAGAGGGGATAATGTCAGCAAAATTTATTGTAAAATGTTCAATGCTGAGAAATAGGAATCGTATCCTACTGATCTTCCTAAGAGAGAGCTGCAGAAGCTGTAAGAAGCGTGTTGTCTTGTCAAGAATGTTTTCTCTAGAGGCAGAACTGAGTCATCTGAGGATCACTTTCAGGAAAAAGGATGTCACTTGTCAGATCACATTCTGCCTGGAAACCAAAAAAAAAATGATTAAAACATGTATCATATCTTATTATAGCATTAATATGAGGGACATATCATCAGTAGTTAATGGTTACAGGCCTATGTTCCTGCTCATGGTTATTCATTTAAGCATGGTCTATTTCTGTAAATGTCATTATTGGTTTGATACTCAACATTCAGTGTAATGAAACTAAGTGATGTTATATTCTGTCTGTAATAGAAGAATAACTGCTGTAGAATTGTCTGATTTTGTGTCTTTTCACGTGTCCTTTCCTTTTTTGTAGACCAATTGTCAGCAAAAGCAAAAAAAACAGAGAAATGTCCTGCTTAAGCTACGTTCACATTTGCGTTGTTGTGTGTTGCGTCGGCGACACAACGCATGCAAAACGCATGCAAAAACACATTGTTTTGTGACGCATGCGTCCATTTTTGGCTTGACTTTGGCCGCAAAAAAAATGCAACTTGTTGCGTCTTCTGCGCCCTGACGCCTGCGCCAAAAATGCCGCATGCGTCACAAAACGCAAGACAATGCATGTCCATGCGCCCCCATGTTAAATATAGGGGCGCATGACGCATGCGTCGCCGCGGTTGCGCCCGACGCAACGCTAATGTGAACGTAGCCTAAGATACGTGTTGTGGATCGGACTCGTGAATTCAAGTCAACGGCTCCTTAGAAAAAAAAACAGCACACAGATATCATCGCAGTGCTGTCAGGATTTAATTGCTTAATGGTTCGAATAAGCTAAGAATTTGTTTTTCCTACAAGAAAAACAGATGCAACAAAGATAGTAAAAACTGACACACGGACCACAAATGGACTCAGCATCTGAAAGTAACACAGACCGCTTTCCAAATTTGAGAAAAAGAACGGAATTGTGAAGCTGGGACAAGAGTGGAAAACACATTAACCCCTTGGCGCCATCTGCTGGAAGTGTACGGTGTGGGATGATTAACAGTCACCGCCCTGCAGTAATGTCAAGGATTGAAAATAATTCTGATTATGGCTGTTTAATCCTCATGCGACAACGCAGAGGATGAGGACACAGTAGTAACTTAACCAACAAATATTTATTTGATTAACACAAGTATAAGTAGTGCCTACGGCTCAATATAAATGGTAAAGCAAATGATGAAAGGACCGTAAGTTATTGTACAATTGGATACAGCAATTCGGCTGTAGAGAATATCATCACGATTCTAATCACACATTATCGTTCTATTATTACAAATAAACAAATATCTACAGGAATTTATTGGTCCTTATATCTTAACCTGAGGTGTATCACCGTCACTATAGGGTCTCTCTGTCACTCTCTAGGCAATATGAGCTGTAATACTAACACAGGCCCTAACGGAGGTCTATTATACCTCGCCGTTAGGCCGCAAGTCCTATATCAATGAGCCACTTTGCACTCCGGTTACGCTGGTCGCTTTCATCCCTTGAAGCACAACCCTAGTCCCCTGTGTACCGCACGTCTACACTGGAAGTCACAGGTAACATGAATGTCCTTCAACGGCCTGGCCGTGTCTCTGTATTGTGTCCCTGCTCCCTCTGCTTGGATCTCTTAGCTCTGGTTTCTTGTCTTTGGTTCCAGCTACCCAGCTCTGGTCAGTCACCCCCGATTCTGGTTACTGTCTACTTCTCTCGGTTTGGGTCCCTGTTATGACCTGGTGGTTAGGAGCACATGGAATGACCTGATAATTAAACCTCATACAGGACGAGCTCTGGGATGTGGGAGCTCTGCTGACCGCAAGCCCTAATCCTATCACACACACTAGAAATAGCTGTGGAGCGCTCCTGACCAGACCTAGGCGCCTCGTCACAGCCTAAGAACTATCTAGCCCTAGAGACAGAAAATAAAGCCTACCTTGCCTCAGAGAAATTCCCCAAAGGTAAAGGAAGCCCCCCACATATATTGACTGTGAGTAAGATGAAAGTCACAAACGCAGAGATGAAACAGGTTTCAGCAAAGGGAGGCCAGACTTACTAAATAGGACAGAGGATAGGAAAGGTAACTTTGCGATCAGCACAAAAACCTACAAAAGACCACGCAGAGTGTGCAAAAAAAGACCTCCGCACCGACTCACGGTGCGGAGTGACCACTCTGCATCCCAGAGCTACCAGCTAGCAAGACAAAATCATGAAAACCAGCTGGACAAGAAAACAGAGAACAAAATAAGACTATAAGGAACTTAGCTTCTGCAGGAGAAGGCAGGTCACCAGAGAGATCCAGGATCGAACTGAACGAATGCAAAAACATTGACAGCTGGCATGGAGTAACGATCTGAGAGGAGTTAAATAGAGCAGCCAACCAAAGGATAATCCACGTCACCTGTGCAAGGAACCTCAGAAGCAGCAGCTTCACTCAAAGCCACCAGAGGGAGTCCATAGACAGAACTCGGCGAAGTACCATTCACGACCACAGGAGGGAGTTCGACAACAGAATTCACAACAGGTCCCGGTCTGGTCACTCAGTTCTCCACTTGGGTCTGGTCACTCATAATGGCGGTTATAAGCCAACCTCACTGCACGTCCATCCTGTTACAGGTTTAGGCACCAACCCCTCCCCTTCACTGCCCTCCTGGGCCTTTTATAATTACTAATTCTGCCACAGCTATCACCTGACCTAGTGTCTCCTCTAATCTCATCCACAAGGGAACATGCATTTCACTCTTCAGTTCCTGCTTATGGGGTTCTCTCTGCTTTCCCTTTTCCTATCATCTTTGACCAGCAGATGGCAGTGTTCACTTTCAGACAATCTCTTAAGCATTAACTGCGTGAGTCTTCTCAGTTGTCCATCTCATTACACTCGCAGTGGCAAGATCAATAGTAATTGACATATCACATAAAAATTAAAAATGTATAATTATCCTAGGCTGGTTTGACAAGTCTGATATTCCAGAGTATGTGCAGTGATACCTGGAGGTATGAATTGTGTGATATGCTCATGTACAGCACCATGGAATTAATGGTGCTATATAAATAATAATAATAATAATAATAATAATCTGCCTGATTTTCTTTCACTTCCCCATTCAGATGAGGCCTGATTTGGCACATAGAGAGGTAGGACATTAGTGATAGGGATCATCCATATTTACGTGGACCTTTACGTGGTTTGATGGCTTTTGAGATATTTGATAAAAAAACACTAAGTATCATGGCCAGATCACCCTCATTTTAATATTTTGTGCACCACCATTGGTAGCGCTTACTCCCATGCAGGGACCACTGCTGGCAATAAATAATTGGAGGTGTAGCTCTAGAGAAGCTACCGTCGAC
Organism: Ranitomeya imitator; assembly: GCF_032444005.1. NCBI lineage: Eukaryota > Metazoa > Chordata > Amphibia > Anura > Dendrobatidae > Ranitomeya > Ranitomeya imitator. Next base: position 121,756,486 of record NC_091287.1, read on the forward strand.
TTTTCTGTGACGTGCCTCAACTGGCGCCAGTGCAATTATATAATTACTCCAGCATGTACACGCCCGCCACAAGAATAAGTGTTTTTCTTTCAATGCAGTGAATGAAATATGGGTGGAAGAGAAGAAATTATGTTATAACTAGATGGTGGCCTGATTCTAACACATCGGGTATTCTAGAATATGCATGTCTACGTAGTATATTGCCAGCCCACGTAGTATATTGCCCAGCCCCCGTAGTATATTGCCCAGTCAAGTAGTATATTGCCCAGTCACGTAGTATATTGCCCAGTCACGTAGTATATTGCCCAGTCACGTAGTATATTGCCCAGTCACGTAGTATATTGCCCAGCCACATAGTATAGTGCACAGCCACGTAGTATATTGCCCAGTCACGTAGTATATTGCCCAGCCACGTAGTATAGTGCACAGCCACGTAGTATATTGCCCAGTCACGTAGTATATTGCCCAGTCACGTAGTATATTGCCCAGTCACATAGTATATTGCACAGCCCACGTAGGACATTGCCCAGCCACGTAGTATATTGCCCAACCACGTAGTATATTGCCCAACCACGTAGTATATTGCTCAGTCACGTAGTATATTGCCCAGTTACATAGTATATTGCCCAGCCACGTAGTATATTGCCCAACCACGTAGTATATTGCACAGCCACGTAGTATATTACCCAGCCATGTAGTATATTGCCCAGCCCACGTAGTATATTGCCCAGTCGCGTAGTATATTGCCCAGTCACATAGTATTTTGCACAGCCATGTAGTATATTGCCCAGCCACATAGTATATTGCCCAGCCCACGTAGTATATTGCCCAACCACGTAGTATATTGCCCAGCCCATGTAGGATATTGCCCAACCACATAGTATATTGCACAGCCACATAGTATATTGCCCAGCCACGCAGTATATTGCCCAGCCCACGTAGTATATTGTCCAGTCATGTAGTATATTGCCCAGTCACATAGTATATTGCACAGCCACGTAGTATATTGCCCAGTCATGTAGTATATTGCCCAGTCACATAGTATATTGCCCAGTTATGTAGTATGTTGCCCAGTCACGTAGTATATTGCCCAGCGACGTAGTATATTGCCCAGACATGTAGGTATATAACACTGCCCACGCAGTATTTAGCAGTGTGTGCATCATATCCCTGTTAAAAAAAATAATTAAAATAAAAAATAGTTATATACTCACCCCTGGGATCCAGCGAAGCTGTGTGATGCGGCTGCCATCTTCCGTTCCCAGGATGCATTGCAAAATTACCCAGATGACTTAGCGGTCTGGCGAGACCGCTAAGTCTTCTGGGTAAATTCGCAATGCATCTCTGGAAATGGAAGATGGCGGCCGGCGTACAATGTTCCTGGCAGTTGTGGATGATATTTTTGTTGGTCTACCTGACCATAGTTTTGTTTTTACAGGGTCCCTGATTTTCCATTTGTTAATCAGAGTTTGAACGCTGCTGACTGGCATTATCAATTCCTTGGATATCTTTTTGTATCCCTTTTCTGTTTTATACAGTTCAACTACCTTTTCCCGTAGATCCGTTGACTAGGGTTGAGCGACTTTTACTTTTTTAGGATCGAGTTGGGTTTTGCGAAACCCGACTTTGTCAAAAGTTGGGTCGGGTGAAATCGGCCGATTATTGCGAAAAGTCGGGGGCCGACCGAAACACGAAACCCAATGCAATTCAATGGGGAATCAAAGTCGGCAGTGAGTGGAGGACAAGAAAACACCTACAGTGCCTATTTTAATGCCAAAAACATCAATTCTTATTTCTTAAGTTGTCAATCTTAATTTACTTTCTAATAAAAGTTAGGCATTAAAAACAGGGGGTCATTTGGCTAAAGTTGTGGGGGGGTAGGGCTGGCTCAAGATTTTTGTGGGCCCAGGAAACGCGGAATACATCACGGCGGTGGAGCAGGGAGAGGCAAGTATTTCAACTTTGCAAGTGCTGTAATCCTGAGCAAGCAGGGGGGGCCCATTAGTTGGCACTGGCACAGGGCCCCTCATAGTACGGCGGTGTGTTTGATGGCGGGTGGCGCCTCCCACTGCCAGAGACACTTTTGCATACTATGAGGGGCCCTGTGCCAGTGCCAATGAGTATGCCCCCCACCTGATGAAGGAACCTGCACTTTCATCTGCACCTTCCTCTTTGTCCCCGTGTAAGGTGGTATAGTATGTGGGAAGGGGAACCTGACTTTCAGCAGGGTCAGATTCTGGCTGTGTAGAGTGCAAGGGGAATGTAGTGGTCTGGGCCAATGTACCAGCAGACTCATCTAGCAGTGGCTGGGCAATGGGCAGGATGAGGAGGAAACACAGATATAGGCCCAAAATAAAAAAAAGTAGGCTAAAAGCAGTACAAAATTGGTAACAGGACTAAACAGGCGGCATTGCTTTGTTCAGTGGAGGACAATTGTAACTAGTGGCAAAGACACAGGTAGTAGGCCCAAAATAAAAAAGTAGGCTAAATGCAGTTCAAAATTGCTAACAGGACTAAACAGGCGGCATTGCTTTGTTTAGTGGAGGACAATTGTAACGAGTGGCGCAGAAACAGGTAGTAGCCCCAAAATAAAAAATTAGGCTAAATTCAGTTCGAAATTGTTAACAGGACTAAACAGGCGGCATAGCTTTGTTAAGTGGAGGACAATTGTAATGAGTGGCGCAGACACGGTTAGTAGGCCCAAATACAAAAGTAGGCTAAAAGCAGTTCAAAATTGGTAACAGGACTAAACAGGCGGCATAGCAGATAGCAGACAGTGGTAGTAGGCGCAAAGTATTAACTGGTCAAAATGGAGGCCAGGGTCCCTGTATATTTTAACTATCATCTATCATTTCAACAAATTTGTATTGGCAGTGTCATTGAAGGATTTAACAGCACAGACTACACAGTGGTGGGGCAGGGAGAGGTAAGTATTGCAAGTGGTAGAGCACTGTTCGAGCTGGGGGGAACACTCTCTCGTGGGCGGCAGTACTCGCACAGGGCCCCTCATATTACGATGGTGTGTCTGACATTGGGTGTGCACCAGCACCATCAGAGACACTTCATTGTACTATGAGGGACTCTGTGCCAGTGCCGTCGCCAAAGAGTGGGCGCACCCACCTGTCCAGGCAAACGGCACTCGCACGGGTGCTTGCGCCAGTTAGTGACCACGGCCCTGTGGGGGGAGTCAGCCTATTTAGGGAGGTATAAAAATGGCCTATGGTGGACATTCAGCAGCTGCAAATGGCGGAATTGGAGAAGTCAGTAAGAGGAGGCTAAAAGCAAGACATTTTCAGGCAAGCTACGTGTCAGCAGGAGAAGGTGGGGCAAAATAATTTGAAATCCATGATTGGTTCATTTTAATGAAGGTTAGATCATCAACATTCTGGGTAGCCAGACGTGTCCTTTTTTCGGTCAGTATTGAACCAGCAGCACTGAAGACTCTTTCTGATAGCACACTAAAAGCAGGACAAGCGAGCTCCTGTAATGCATATTCTGCCAATTCAGGCCAGGTGTCTATTTTAGATGCCCAGTAATCAAAGCGGTATGACCTGTGAGGGAGAACATCGATAAGGGAGGAAAAGTAGTTCGTAACCATACTGGACAAATGCTGTCTCCTGTCACTTTGAATCGATGCAGCAGTACCTGTCGTGTCAGCGGTCATTGCAAAATCACTCCACAACCCGGTCATAAAACCCCTCTGTCCAACGCCACTTCGGATTTGTGCACCTCTAACACCTCTGCCATGTTGCCCCCTACGGCTCGTGTGAGAACCATCACCGCCGCTGTGTACTGGGAATGCCTGAACCAAACGGTCTACAAGAGTTGCTTGTTGGTAGCCAATATTTGCTCAAGGTTCTCATGTGGCATGATATTTTGTAACTTTCCTTTATATCATGGATCCAGGAAGCAGGCCAACCAGTAATCGTCATCGGTCATCATTTTGATAATGCGGGGGTCCCTTTTTAAGATACGCAAGGCATACTCAGCCATGTGGGCCAATGTTCCAGGTGTCAATTCACTGCTTGTGCTGGGTTGAGGAGCACTTTCTTGCAAATCAACATCACTTGTGTCCCGCAAAAACCCTGTACCTGACCTTGCAACGCCACCAGTTTCTATTTCCCCCTGAGAAGCATCCTCCTCTCATAAATATTCATCCACATCCTCCTCCTCCTCTTCGTCCGCCACCTCATCCAGGAGAGTTCCCTGAGCAGACAATGGCTCACTGTCATCAAGGCTTCCCTCCTCCTCGGCTGCAGACGCCGCCAGCTCCTTAATGTGCGTCAAACTTTGCATCAGCAGACGCATTAGTGGGATGTTCATGCTTATTATGGCGTCGTCTGCACTTACCAGCCATGTGCATTCCTCAAAACACTGAAGGACTTGACAGAAGTCTTGGAGCTTTGACCACTGCACACCAGACAACTTCATGTCTGCCATCCAACTGCCTGCTCGTGTATGTGTATCCTCCCACAAATTAATCACAGCACGCCTCTTTTCGCACAGCCTCTGAACCATGTGCAGTGTGGAGTTCCACCTTGTTGCAACATCGATTATTAGGCGGTGCTGGGGAAGATTCAGCGATCGCTGATGGTTGAGCATACAGCTGGAGTGTACGGGCGACCGGCGGATGTGCGAGCAAAGTCTTCGCACCTTCAGGAGCAGGGCTGGTAACTCCGGATAATTTTTGAGGAAGCACTGCACCACCAGGTTCAAGGTGTGAGCCAGGCAAGGTATGTGTTTCAGTTCTGAAAGGGCTATGGCAGCCATAAAATTCCTTCCATTATCACTGACTACCTTGCCTGCCTCAAGATGTACACTGCCCAGCCATGACTGAGTTTGTTGCTGCAAGTACTCGGCCAGTACTTCCGCGGTGTGTCTGTTGTCGCCCAAACACTTCATTTCTAACACAGCCTGCTGACGCTTACCACTAGCTGTTCGATAATGGGACACCTCGTGTGCAACACTGGCAGCTGCGGATGGAGTGGTAGTGCAACTGCGCTCTGTGGACGAGCTTTCGCTTCTGGAGGAGGAGAAGGAGGAGGAGTCGCGAATGCCTACAGACAACTGTTTCCTAGACCATGGGCTAGGCAGAACTGTCCCACTATAGCTGTCCCCTGTGGACCCTGCATCCACCACATTAACCCAGTGTGCCGTGATCGACACACAACGTCCCTGGCCATGCCTACTGGTCCATCTGTTGTGAGGTGCACCTTTCAACTGACTGATTGCCTCAGTGCATAGACAATGCGGTCTTTGACATGCTGGTGGAGGGCTGGGATGGCTTTTTTCACAGAGAAGTGTTGACTGGGTAGGTCATAGCGTGGTACTGCGTAGGCCATCAGATTAGTCTAGCAATGGGGGCGTTCAAACCCTGTGTACGCGGATGAGAGGATGAGTACTTTCTTTTCCTAACGAGAGTCTCTTGTAGGGTGAGCTGGACTGGAGAGGTGAATATGGTGGAACTAGCGGTGGTGGTGGACATGGCGGATTGAGAGAGGGTTGGTGATGGTATTCTCGATGTTGGCCTCCATACAGTGTTTCCTACCAATAACCTTGTGATTCCTTGACTGCTTCGGCCTTACAACGATACCTCCACATTTGCTGCTGGTGGTGTCCTAACCGGTGGGCTTACAGTGAGGGAAGCAATGTAGCGTTGCTGACTACCTTCATGCTGAGCAGGTGCACCAACAGTACGGAACATTTGGTAGTTAGTCCAGGCTTGCAAGTGCATGCTGGTTAAATGTCTAAGCATGCACGTTGTATTTAAATTTTGAAGATTCTTCCCTCTGCTAAAGGTCTTTGAGCATTTCTTATAGATAACTTTTGACTGATCATTCGGATCTTGGTTAAAAAATTGCCACACTGCACTCTTCCTACTATGGAATACCTTTTCAGGCATTGCATGCTGTGTTACTTTCACCGGATGCCACGCTGTCCTAAAACTGTTTTTGTTTATGACAAACGTTTTTGGCCTGATACGGGCCTGCCAGATGACAGCTGTTGTGATGTAGATGTCTGCTGCGGATCATCCTCCTCCGCTTCTGAGCTACTGGCAGCGGCACCCTCTTCCCCCATTGGCTGCCAATCTGGGTCAACAACTGTGTCATCTATCACCTCCTCTTCAATGTCATGTGCACCTTCCTCTGTGTCACCGTGTAAGGTGCTATAGCGTTCGGGACCATAGTCTCATCAGGGTCAGATTCTGGCTCAGTACACTGCGAGGGCAATGTAGTGATCTGAGTCAATGGAACAGCATTATAATCTAGCTGTGGCTGTGCATCAGTGCACTCCATGTCCGACTCATCTTGTAATGGGCAGTTAACAATTTCCCGTTCTTACCCAGGCACGGTATGTGTAAAGAGCTCCATGGAATAACCTGTAGTGTCGCCTGACGCATCCTTCACTTTTGGTTTGGGTGAAGGACACAAGGAAATGTCTTGTTCCTGATCGGGAGCATCCACTGACGACTCGCTGTTTTATATTTGGAACTTTCTGAAAAGGAGGCGAAAGAGCTAGAGGCTGAGTCAGCAAGGAAAGCCAAAACTTTTTCCTGCTGCTCTGGCTTTAAAAGCTGTTTTCCTACTCCCAGATAAGGGAGCCTTCGAGGCCTTGTGTAGGCAGATGATGATGCTGGCTCAACACCTCCAGCCTTAGGTGCTATTGTGCTTTTGCCACTACCACCAGATGCACCACCACCACCACCATCAGTACCAGCTCGCAACCACCGCCCATGGACTCTTCCACCTGACTTCCTCATTTTTTGGAAAATCTAACCAAAATAACAACCGTTATATGGTACTGTAAAACACGGTAGAAAGTGTATATAAACGTGTTGAGATTTTAAATCTCCCTTTTTTGGGGGGGAGACTGAACAAAAAATCAGGCCCTGTCCAAAAAACAACACAATGTAAGTGGCTGAAAGTGGCTGGCTGATATACGACAAATTAACAGGATAGAAGTATATCCACTTTGTGAGAATTTGAATCTCCCCTTTTTTTTGGAGACTGAACCACAACTTAGGCCCAGTGTATATAACAACGCTATCTAAGTGGCAGAAAGTGGCTGGTTGATATACGACAAACTAATAGGACAGAAGTATATCCACTTTTTGAGAATTTGAATCTCCCTCTTTTTTTGGGGAGACTGAACCACAACTTAGGCCCAGTGTATATAACAACGCTATCTAAGTGGCAGAAAGTGGCTGGCTGATATACGACAAACTAATAGGACAGAACTATATCCACTTTTTGTGAATTTGAATCTCCCTCTTTTTTTTGGGAGACAGAACCACAACTTAGGCCCAGTGTATATAACAACGCTATCTAAGTGGCAGAAAGTGGCTGGCTGATATACGACAAACTAACAGGACAGAAGTATATCTACTTTGTGAGAATTTGAATCTCCCTTTTTTTGGGGGGAGACTGAACCACTACTTAGGCCCAGTGTATATAACAACGCTATCTAAGTGGCAGAAAGTGGCTGGCTGACATACACCAAACTAACAGGACTGCACTAGATCCACTTTGTGAGAATTTGAAACTCCCTTTGTTTGGGGGAGACTGACCCAAAACTCAGGCCCAGTGTATATAACAGCGCAATCTAAGTGGCAGAAAGTCGCACTACGGACCTCGCACGGCTGAACCCCCGTCACTGATTCATGTACAGGTTTTCTTGAAAAAGGCTTATGAGCCAAAACGTTGAAATAATTACCTGTTAAGTGATGAATACTATTATTTTTTTCGTCTCACTACGTATGCGGTGTTAATCTTTTCTTTAAACGGATTAAACGTTATTTGAAACGTCATTTGCAACGTGATGGGAATTTTCAATAAACTCATATGTGAATTATATTGACTTCCATTGTGTGCCGGAGTTACTTTTTCGGATATCTCTATTTTTCTCCCGAGCACCTTATCAAAGGGTAGTGAGCACCTCATTTTCTATATACCGTATATACTCGAGTATAAGCCGAGATTTTCAGCCCAAATTTTTGGGCTGAAAGTGCCCCTCTCGGCTTATACTCAAGTCAAGGTGGGTGGCAGGGTCGGCGGGTGAGGGGGTGAGGGCGCTGAGGCATACTTACCTAGTCCCAGCGATCCTGGCGCTGTCCCTGCCGTCCCACGGTCTTCGGTGCTGCAGTTCTTCCCCTCTTCAGCGGTCACGTGGGACCGCTCATTAGAAAAATGAATAGGCGGCTCCACCTCCCATAGGGGTGGAGCCGCGTATTCATTTCTCTAATCAGCGGTGCCGGTGACCGCTGATAGAGAAAGAGGCTGCGGCACCGAAGACCAGCTGTGACAGGCAGAGTGAGCGTCAGGATCGCTGGGACTAGGTAAGTATTTTATATTCACCTGTCCGCGTTCCAGCCGCCGGGCGTCGCTCCATCTTCCCGGCGCCTCCATCTTCCCGGCGTCTGCGCTCTGACTGTTCAGGTCAGAGGGCGCGATGACGCATATAGCGTGCGCGGCGCCCTCTGCCTGATCAGTCAGAGCAGAGACGCCGGGAAGATGGAGGCGCCGGGACCAGACGCTGGGAGCTGCAAGCAAGAGAGGTGAGTATGTGTTTTTTTTTATTTTTTATTGCAGCAGCAGCAGCGGCACAGATTTATGTGGAGCATCTTTGGGACAAAATGAACGGTGCAGAGCACTATATGGGGCACAGCTATGGGACAAAAATGAACAGTGCAGAGCATATATGGGGCACAGATATGGGACAAAATGAACGGTGCAGAGCACTATATGGGGCACAGATATGGGGCAATAATGAACGGTGCAGAGCACAGTATGGGGCACAGATATGGGACAATAATGAACGGTGCCGAGCACAGTATGGGGCAGAGCTATGGGGCAGTATGAACGGTGCAGAGCACAGTATGGGGCACAGCTATGGGACAACATGAACGGTGCAGAGCATATATGGCGCACAGATATGGGGCAATAATGAACGGTGCAGAGCACTGTATGGGGCAGAGCTATGGGACAAAATGAACGGTGCAGAGCATATATGGGGCACAGATATGGGACAATAATGAACGGTGCCGAGCACAGTATGGGGCACAGCTATGGGGCAGTATGAACGGTGCAGAGCACAGTATGGGGCAGAGCTATGGGACAAAATGAACGGTGCAGAGCACTATATGGGGCACAGCTATGGGACAAAATGAACGGTACAGAGCACTGTATGGGGCACAGCTATGGGGAAATATGAACGGTGCAGAGCACTATATGGCACAGCTATGGGGAAATAATGATCTATTTTTATTTTTATACTCGAGTCAATAAGTTTTCCCAGTTTTTTGTGGCAAAATTGAGGGGGTCGGCTTATACTCGGGTCGGCTTATACTCGAGTATATACGGTACTTATCAGAAAGTGGACGGCTGACATACACCAAACTAACAGGACTGCAGTAGATCCACTTTGTGAGAATTTGAAACTCCCTTTGTTGGGGGTAGACTGACCCAAAACTCAGGCCCAGTGTATATAGCAACGCTATCTAATTGGCAGAAAGTGGCTGGAGGATATATGAAAAAATACAAGGACTGTAGTACAATTTCAATCTCCCTACAATGATCTCAGGAAAAGTATGGCAGCAATAAAAAGGACTGCTGCACACAAAAGTGTGGACAAATAAACAAAATAACTGTGCAGATAGGAGCAACAGGATTTTTGCTTTTAAAAAAGCAGTTGGTTTGCACAGCGGCGTGCAAACAGGAATGCAGCTATCAGGGAGCCTTATAAGGCAGCCTAATAAGCTACAGAGCTGATGCACAAAAATCTAGCCTCCACTGTCCCTGCAAACAAATGGTGTGTTGGACAGTGGAAATCGCTACAGCACAAGCAGTTTCAGGGCTTAATCTTCCTTCTTCTGACGAAGCTGTGGCAACCTCTGCCTATGCTACAATCGGCAGAAGTAAGATGGCAGTCGGCGTGCACGCCCCTTTATAGCCCCTGTGACCCCACAGAAAGCAAGCCAATCACTGTCATGCCCTTCTCTAAGATGGTGGGGACCAAGACCTATGTCATCATGCTGCCCACACTCTGCGTCCTCCTTCATTGGCTGAGAAATGGTGCTGAAAGCTTCATACAAAACGCGACTTTGGCGTGAAGATCGCCGACCTCATGGCCGATCCCACACTAGGATCGGTTCGGGTTTCATGAAACCCGACTTTGCCGAAAGTCAGCGATTTTTGAATTTGTCCGATCTGTTTTGCTCAACCCTAAAGCTAACATTAAATTATTCAGAAATATACTCTATACATTGTCAATGAGGTAAATGACTGTTCTAGCTGCAAACGTCCGGTTTGTAATGCAATATCTTCATAGGTGTATACAGGCCTATTTCCAAGAACCATCACTTCAGTGTTCTTATGGTACTTTGTGTTTGCTAACTGTGTAAGAAGGCTAATGGATGGTTAGAATACCCTTGAAAACCCGTGTGCAAGTATGTTAGCACAGCTAAAACAGTTTGGCTGATTAGAGAACCTATAAACCTGACCTTCCTTTGAGCTAGTTGAAAATCTGGAGCATTACATTTGTTTGTTCCATTAAACTTTTAAAAATGGCCGGAAAAAAGAACTTTCATGTGAAACTCGACTGTCTATCCTTGTTCTTAGAAATGAAGGCTATTCCATGTGAGAAATTGCCAAGAAACTGAAGATTTCCTACAATGGTGTGTACTACTCCCAACAGAGGAAAGCACAAACAGGCTCTAACCAGAGTAGAAAGAGAAGTGGGAGGCCCCGCTGCACAACTGAGCAACAAGACAAGTACATTATCAATCTGTAGATTGAGAAATTGACGCCTCACAGGTCCTCAACTCGCAGCTTCATTAAATAGTACACGCAAAACGCCAGTGTCAGCGTCTAAAGTGAAGAGGCGACTCCGGGATGCTGGCCTTCAGGGCAGAGTGGCAAAGAAAAAGCCATATCTGAGACTGGCTAATAAAAGGAAAAGATTAATATGGGCCAAAGAACACAGACATTGGACAGAGGAAGATTGGAAAAAAGTGTTATGGACAGACGAATGCAAGTTTGAGGTGTTTGGATCACACAGAAGAACATTTGTGATGCGCAGAACAACTGAAAAGATGCTGGAAGAGTGTCTGACACCATCTGTCAAGCATGGTGGAGGTAATGTGATGGTCTGGGGTTGCTTTGGTGCTGGTAAAGTGGGAGATTTGTACAAGGTAAAAGGGATATTGAATAAGGAAGGCTATCACTCCATTTTGCAACACCATGCCATACCCTGTGGACAGCGCTTGATTGGAGCCAATTTCATCCTACAACAGGACAATGACCCAAAGCACACCTCCAAATTATGCAAGAACTATTTAGGGAAGAAGCAGGCAGCTGGTATTCTATCTGTAATGGAGTGGCCAGCGCAGTCACCAGATCTCAACCCCATTGAGCTGTATGATACCCAAAAAAGTGCCCATCAAGCCAAATCAACTTGTGGGAGGAGCTTCTGGAAGAAAGGGGTGAAATTTCTCCAGATTACCTCAACAAATTAACTGCTAGAATGCCTAAGGTCTGCAATGCTGTAATTGCTGCAAAGGGAGCATACTTTGACGAAAGCAAAGTTTGAAGGAGAAAATTATTATTTCAAATAAAAATCTTTTTTTGAACCTTGTCAATGTCTGGACTAGATTTTAAATTCACTTGGCAACTCATTTGATTAATAAAAGTGTGAGTTTTCATGGAAAACACAAAATTGTCTGGGTGACCCTAAACTTTTGAACGGTAGTGTATGTCCTCTAAACTGCACGGAGCCTTGGCTACTCTTAGTTCGCCCTGATTGGCCACACAGCATATTTGTGCACCTATTCATTATTTTAATACTAAAGGTTTGCAGGTCCCTTTTCTTTTTTTGTAGCGTTACCTTGACTGACACAATAGCTTCATTGGTCTATATGAGGCTGCTTAATTTTGGCCTGGACACCAGTAACCATTCCAGACATTGTTATCCACACTCAGACCAGAAATGTCAGACAAGTAAAACCGGCCTAACAATTCGGAGAATTTTTGTCCCTTTTAAACATGGAGATTTAAAGAAGCTTCCACCAAATTTTTCATATTGAAGTGGACACACAGTATAATAGTGGCTGCAGAGCAGAATAAAAGCTTTTGTTGTGTTTTTTTATTTTACTTTGTTGCAGAGAAACTTGCAATCAACATATTTGGCACTTAATGAGTTAACTTTCTTTAGGTCCAAACGGGTGATATCCGAATTTTCACTGGAGGCGTGTACTTCTGCTCCCTATATGATACTGACCAATCATAAGTAGGCAGCAACACTCAAAGGAAAGAAACACGCCCCTTATAGTTTATATCAGGCTTCTCAGTGTTCAATGACACTGCTGAGTTTATCTGCGTCACATTACAAGCCCTTCTATCAGCTCTCCTGCTTATTGTGTGGGTGTCAGTTACCAGATTATGTTTTTAATCTTTGTATGATAAATACGCTGTTTGAAAAAAAATAAATTTGTTTTGTTTTGTATTCTCAGAGTTATACCTTTTACAATTTTCCGTCAATGTATAAGGACTTTGCATGCCATGATGTCGTTTTCATTAGTAACATTTTCTGTACATACAACATTTCAAACACTTTTATTACAATTTTTTGAGGTGGTATGCACATTATACAAAAGAAACAGCAATTCTGGAATTTTACTGTTCACTATTTAATGGACATATTAACCCCTTTACCCCCAAGGGTGGTTTGCACGTCAATGACCAGGCCAATTTTTACAATTCTGACCACTGTCCCTTTATGAGGTTATAACTCCGAAACGCTTCAACGGATCCTGGTGATTCTGACACTGTTTTCTTGTGACATATTGTAGTTCATGATAGTGGTAAAATTTCTTTGATAGTACCTGCGTTTATTTGTGAAAAAAACGGATATTTGGCGAAAATTTTGAAAATTTCGCAATTTTCAAACTTTGAATTTTTAATGCAATTAAATCACAGAGATATGTCACACAAAATACTTAATAAGTAACATTTCCCACATGTCTCCTTTACATCAGCATAATTTTGGAACCAAATTTTTTTTGTTAGGGAGTTATAAGGGTTAAAAGTTGACCAGCAATTTCTCATTTTTACAACACCATTTTTTTTTAGGGACCACGTCTCATTTGAAGTCATTTTGAGGGGTCTATATGATAGAAAATGCCCAAGTGTGACACCATTCTAAAAACTGCACCCCTCAAGGTGCTCAAAACCACATTCAAGAAGTTTATTAACCCTTTAGGTGTTTAATAGGAATTTTTTGAATGTTTAAATAAAAATGAACATTTAACTTTTTTACACAAAAAATTTACTTCAGCTCCAATTTGTTTTATTTTACCAAGGGTAACAGGAGAAAATGGACCCCAAAAGTTGTTGTCCAATTTGTCCTGAGTACGCTGATACCCCATATGTGGCAGTAAACCACTGTTTGGGCGCATGGGAGAGCTCGGAAGGGAAGGAGCGCCGTTTGACTTTTCAATGCAAAATTGACAGGAATTGAGATGGGACGCCATGTTGCGTTTGGAGAGCCACTGATGTGCCTAAACATTGAAACCCCCCACAAGTGACACCATTTTGGAAAGTAGACCCCCTAAGGAACTTATCTGGATGTGTGGTGAGCACTTTGACCCACCAAGGGCTTCACAGAAGTTTATAATGCAGAGCCATAAAAATAAAACAAAATTTTTTTTCCCACAAAAATTATTTTTTAGCCCCCAGTTTTGTATTTTCCCTAGGGTAACAGGAGAAATTGGACCCCAAAAGTTGTTGTCCAATTTGTCCTGAGTACGCTGATACCCCATATGTGAGGGGGAACCACCGTTTGGGCGCATGGGAGGGCTCGGAAGGGAAGGAGCGCCATTTGGAATGCAGACTTAGATGGAATGGTCTGCAGGCGTCACATTGCGTTTGCAGAGCCCCTAATGTACCTAAACAGTAGAAACCCCCCACAAGTGACACCATTTTGGAAAGTAGACCCCCTAAGGATCTCATCTTGATGTGTTGTGAGAGCTTTGAACCCCCAAGTATTTCACTACAGTTTATAACGCAGAGCCGTGCAAATAAAAAATATTTTTTTTTCCACAAAAATTATATTTTAGCCCCCAGTTTTGTATTTTTCCAAGGTTAGCAGGAGAAATTGGACCCTAAATGTTGTTGTCCAATTTGTCCTGAGTACGCTGATACCTGATATGTGGGGGGGAACCACCGTTTGGGCGCATAGGAGGGCTCGGAAGGGAAGGAGCATCATTTGGAATGCAGACTTAGATGGATTGGTCTGCAGGCGTCACATTGCGTTTGCAGAGCCCCTAATGTACCTAAACAGTAGAAACCCCCCACAAGTGACCCCATATTGGAAACTAGACCCCTCAATGAACTTATCTAGATGTGTTGTGAGAACTTTTAACCCCCAAGTGTTTCACTACAGTTTATAACGCAGAGCCGTGAAAATAAAAAATCTTTTTGTTTTCCCACAAAAATTATTTTTAGCCCCCAGTTTTGTATTTTCCCAAGGGTAACAGGAGAAATTGGTCCACAAAAGTTGTTGTCCAATTTGTCCTGAGTACGCTGATACCCCATATGTGAGGGTAAACCCCTGTTTGGGCACACGGGAGAGCTCGGAAGTGAAGGAGCACTGTTTTACTTTTTCAACGCAGAATTGGCTGGAATTGAGATTGGACGCCATGTCGTGTTTGGAGAGCCCCTGATGTGCCGAAACAGTGGAAACCCCCCAATTATAACTGAAACCCTAATCTAAACACACCCCTAACCCTAATTCCAACGGTAACCCTAACCACACCTCTAACCCTGACACACCCCTAACCCTAATCCCAACCCTATTCCCAACTGTAAATGTAATCTAAACCCTAACCCTAACTTTAGCCCCAACCCTAACTGTAGCCCCAACCCTAACCCTAGCCCTAACCCTAACCCTAGCCCTAATCCTAGCCCTAACCCTAGCCCTAGCCCTAACCCTAGCCCTAACCCTAGCCCTAACCCTAGCCCTAGCCCTAACCCTAACCCTAACCCTAGCCCTAACCCTAACCCTAGCCCTAACCCTAGCCCTAACCCTAGCCCTAACCCTAGCCCTAACCCTAGCCCTAGCCCTAACCCTAACCCTAACCCTAGCCCTAACCCTAGCCCTAATGGGAAAATGGAAATAAATACATTTTTTTTTATTTTTCCCTAACTAAGGGGGTGATGAAGGGGGGTTTGATTTACTTTTATAGCGAGTTTTTTAGCGGATTTTTATGATTGGCAGCTGTCACACACTGAAAGACGCTTTTTATTGCAAAAAATATTTTTTGCAATACCACATTTTGAGAGCTATAATTTTTCCATATTTTGGTCCACAGAGTCATGTGAGGTCTTGTTTTTTGCGGGACGAGTTGACATTTTTACTGAAAACATTTTCGGGCACGTGACATTTTTTGATCGCTTTTTATTCCGATTTTTGTGAGGAAGAATGACCAAAAACCAGCTATTCATGAATTTCTATTGGGGGAGGCGTTTATACCGTTCCGCGTTTGGTAAAATTGATAAATCAGTTTTATTCTTCGGGTCAGTACGATTACAGCGATACCTCATTTATATCATTTTTTTATGGTTTGGCGCTTTTATACGATAAAAACTATTTTACAGAAAAAATAATTATTTTTGCATCGCTTTATTCTCAGGACTATAACTTTTTTATTTTTTTGCTGATGATGCTGTATGGTGGCTCGTTTTTTGCGGGACAATATGACGTTTTCAGCGGTACCATGGTTGTTTATATCTGTCCTTTTGATCGCGTGTTATTCCACTTTTTGTTCGGCGGTATGATAATAAAGCGTTGTTTTTTGCCTCGTTTTTTTTTTTTTTTCTTACGGTGTTTACTGAAGGGGTTAACTAGTGGGGCAGTTTTATAGGTCGGGTCGTTACGGACGCGGCGATACTAAATATGTGTACTTTTATTGGTTTTTTTTTTTATTTAGATGAAGAAATGTATTTATGGGAATAATATTTTTTTTTTTTTTCATTATTTTGGAATATTTTTTTTTATTTTTTTTTACACATTTAGAAAAATTTTTTTTAACTTTTTTACTTTGTCCCAGGGGGGGACATCACAGATCAGTGATCTGACAGTTTGCACAGCACTCTGTCAGATCACTGATCTGACATGCAGCGCTGCAGCCTTCACAGTGCCTGCTCTGAGCAGGCTCTGTGAAGCCACCTCCCTCCCTGCAGGACCCGGATCCGCGGCCATCTTGGATCCGGGGCTGGAGGGAGCAGGGAGGGAGGTGAGACCCTCGCAGCAACGCGATCACATCGCGTTGCTGCGGGGGGCTCAGGGAAGCCCGCAGGGAGCCCCCTCCCTGCGCGGTGCTTCCCTGCACCGCCGGCACATCGCGATCATGTTTGATCGCGGTGTGCCAGGGGTTAATGTGCCGGGGGCGGTCCGTGACCGCTCCTGGCACATAGTGCCGGATGTCAGCTGCGATAAGCAGCTGACACCCGGCCGCGATCGGCCGCGCTCCCCCCGTGAGCGCGGCCGATCGGCTATGACGTACTATCCCGTCCAGGGTCAGATAAGCCCAGGGCACCTCGACGGGATAGTACGTCTAAGGTCACAGAGGGGTTAACGTCGTTCTTCAGGTTGGCACTGTAATGACAATACCCAATTTATATAGTTTTTTTATGTTTAAAGGGAACCTGTCAGCAGGATTGTGCTGAATAACCTACAGTGTCAGGTTGGTGCTGTCATACTGATTAAAATGATACCTGGTTTGATTGCTTCCCCTAAGATGGTGCCGCCAGCACCTGCACAGTAGCATTTATAGGATTGCTGCTAGATGCTAGTACACAGGTGCAGCTGACGCCATCTTAGTGGAGATAAAAATATTTGCTCTAGCCAGATGGCTGCGTAGTGGCATCTATCGGCAATCCAATAGATGCTATTGCACAGGCGCTGGCGGTGCCATCTTGGAGGAGGCAATTTTTTCTCTCTAGACAGATGGCACCAATAGCTGCTACTGTGCAGGAGGGGCTGACGCCATTTTCAAACTGATTTTTTTAATGAATTTATGGATACCATCAAAGAAAATAAATCACATTTTAGATGCGATCATGGTTGCAGAAGGGGATTTTTATAGCTTTGTCACACAAAAAGAGGGGGGCCCAGACACAGTTCTTGCACAGGGGCCCCAAGATGTCAATGTCCGCCCCTGCTGTAAACAATCAAGGGGAAAGCTGCAGAAAAGCAACTCTGGATTCGGAGAGAGTGAGTAGCGGCTCAGTTTAAATTCAAGTTGATATTCAACATGTTCAATTCTATGGGGAGGAACAATTTTATAGAAAACCCCTTTAACTTGTCCATTTAAGAAACCTCTTTTTCATTTTTTTCGCAAGTCCTTGGTCAAATTGCGATGTTGCAAGGTCTATATCTAACTAAACAGTCAACTGACAGATGTCTTCCAATGTTGTAATAGAAGGGGAGGGCACTAGTGATGAGCAAGTATACTCGTTGCTCAGGTTTTCCCGAGCACACTGGTGTGGTCTTTGTGAGTGCTCGGAGATTTATTTTTTGTCGATGCAGCTGCATGACTTATGGCTGCTAACCAGCCTGAGTACATGTGGGGGTTGCCTGGTTGCTAGGAAATCCCCACATGTATTCAAGCTGTCTAGCAGTTGCAAATCATGCAGCTGCCACTTCGAAAACTAAATCTCCCAGCACATCCAAATACTCGGAGACCACCCGAGCGCGCTTGGAAAATCCGAACAACGAGTATACTCGCTCATAACTAGAAGGCACCACCCAAGAGTAAAAGGATCACCGGTTATATGCTGAAACAGAGTTCAAAAATGTCAAAGGAGAAAAATAGGCTTATATAACTCAGGGATTACTCAAAGATGCAAAAATATGAAATCTTTATTGACATACTTAACACTGCAAACATAAAAACATTTAAAACCAAAACGGGAATACATAAATGCCCATAATAGGACTACAAGCCCTGTCTCACACCTATCGATAAATCAATAAATATCCCAATGATTATACATCCTTCACTTGAATTAGATAAAGGTGAAAAATTGTAACCAGCACCATGAGCACAAAACCAATTGCAATTCAAGTATCAGCATGAGGAATACATGTATTCTCTGACAACCATATGCCCTCTTAGATAAATCAGCATAATTGTAACCAGCACCATAGGTATGCACTCCCATGGTCTATGATGATACAATCGGCAGCAAGATGAATAGGTGTGCATCAAATAACGTTCCCAGGGAAAATAAAATGCCGTTGTGCTTACAAATATGCAATAAAATATTGCACGAGGCCGGACCAGAGAGATAGAAGTAAAAGAAAAGCGGGAATCATACCCTCACTACAAGGTACAGGCTAAAGTGCAAAATAAGCAGGTCAGATGAAGCAGCAAAAAATGCATGACCATGCAATAGTATAATACTACTTGTACCCTGTGAATGCGTCTATCGTTTGCCAAACATCCTCTATGGTATAAGACGTGAATCTGTGCTGGAGGGGTAGACGAAGGAGGAGAACAGGGCAGGAAATTGCCCAAAGCGTGTCGCCAGTAAACTGGCTTCTTCAGGGGCTGGGGCTATAGCATTAAGGTACTGGAAGTCTCCCTAAGCTAGAAGATCGTTGGGTACAGCCGGGACCAGCTGCTTCGAAAGCATCACCAAACCAGGGATTCAAGCTTCAGGAGGCTAATTTGCATATTCCAGGTGCCTTCTGGGAGAAGCGAAGTCTCCCTAAGCTAGAAGATCGTTGGGTACAGCCGGGACCAGCTGCTTCGAAAGCATCACCAAACCAGGGATTCAAGCTTCAGGAGGCTAATTTGCATATTCCAGGTGCCTTCTGGGAGAAGCGAAGTCTCCCTAAGCTAGAAGATCGTTGGGTACAGCCGGGACCAGCTGCTTCGAAAGCATCACCAAACCAGGGATTCAAGCTTCAGGAGGCTAATTTGCATATTCCAGGTGCCTTCTGGGAGAAGCGAAGTCTCCCTAAGCTAGAAGATCGTTGGGTACAGCCGGGACCAGCTGCTTCGAAAGCATCACCAAACCAGGGATTCAAGCTTCAGGAGGCTAATTTGCATATTCCAGGTGCCTTCTGGGAGAAGCGAAGTCTCCCTAAGCTAGAAGATCGTTGGGTACAGCCGGGACCAGCTGCTTCGAAAGCATCACCAAACCAGGGATTCAAGCTTCAGGAGGCTAATTTGCATATTCCAGGTGCCTTCTGGGAGAAGCGAAGTCTCCCTAAGCTAGAAGATCGTTGGGTACAGCCGGGACCAGCTGCTTCGAAAGCATCACCAAACCAGGGATTCAAGCTTCAGGAGGCTAATTTGCATATTCCAGGTGCCTTCTGGGAGAAGCGAAGTCTCCCTAAGCTAGAAGATCGTTGGGTACAGCCGGGACCAGCTGCTTCGAAAGCATCACCAAACCAGGGATTCAAGCTTCAGGAGGCTAATTTGCATATTCCAGGTGCCTTCTGGGAGAAGCGAAGTCTCCCTAAGCTAGAAGATCGTTGGGTACAGCCGGGACCAGCTGCTTCGAAAGCATCACCAAACCAGGGATTCAAGCTTCAGGAGGCTAATTTGCATATTCCAGGTGCCTTCTGGGAGAAGCGAAGTCTCCCTAAGCTAGAAGATCGTTGGGTACAGCCGGGACCAGCTGCTTCGAAAGCATCACCAAACCAGGGATTCAAGCTTCAGGAGGCTAATTTGCATATTCCAGGTGCCTTCTGGGAGAAGCGAAGTCTCCCTAAGCTAGAAGATCGTTGGGTACAGCCGGGACCAGCTGCTTCGAAAGCATCACCAAACCAGGGATTCAAGCTTCAGGAGGCTAATTTGCATATTCCAGGTGCCTTCTGGGAGAAGCGAAGTCTCCCTAAGCTAGAAGATCGTTGGGTACAGCCGGGACCAGCTGCTTCGAAAGCATCACCAAACCAGGGATTCAAGCTTCAGGAGGCTAATTTGCATATTCCAGGTGCCTTCTGGGAGAAGCGAAGTCTCCCTAAGCTAGAAGATCGTTGGGTACAGCCGGGACCAGCTGCTTCGAAAGCATCACCAAACCAGGGATTCAAGCTTCAGGAGGCTAATTTGCATATTCCAGGTGCCTTCTGGGAGAAGCGAAGTCTCCCTAAGCTAGAAGATCGTTGGGTACAGCCGGGACCAGCTGCTTCGAAAGCATCACCAAACCAGGGATTCAAGCTTCAGGAGGCTAATTTGCATATTCCAGGTGCCTTCTGGGAGAAGCGAAGTCTCCCTAAGCTAGAAGATCGTTGGGTACAGCCGGGACCAGCTGCTTCGAAAGCATCACCAAACCAGGGATTCAAGCTTCAGGAGGCTAATTTGCATATTCCAGGTGCCTTCTGGGAGAAGCGAAGTCTCCCTAAGCTAGAAGATCGTTGGGTACAGCCGGGACCAGCTGCTTCGAAAGCATCACCAAACCAGGGATTCAAGCTTCAGGAGGCTAATTTGCATATTCCAGGTGCCTTCTGGGAGAAGCGAAGTCTCACTAAGCTAGAAGATCGTTGGGTACAGCCGGGACCAGCTGCTTCGAAAGCATCACCAAACCAGGGATTCAAGCTTCAGGAGGCTAATTTGCATATTCCAGGTGCCTTCTGGGAGAAGCGAAGTCTCCCTAAGCTAGAAGATCGTTGGGTACAGCCGGGACCAGCTGCTTCGAAAGCATCACCAAACCAGGGATTCAAGCTTCAGGAGGCTAATTTGCATATTCCAGGTGCCTTCTGGGAGAAGCGAAGTCTCCCTAAGCTAGAAGATCGTTGGGTACAGCCGGGACCAGCTGCTTCGAAAGCATCACCAAACCAGGGATTCAAGCTTCAGGAGGCTAATTTGCATATTCCAGGTGCCTTCTGGGAGAAGCGAAGTCTCCCTAAGCTAGAAGATCGTTGGGTACAGCCGGGACCAGCTGCTTCGAAAGCATCACCAAACCAGGGATTCAAGCTTCAGGAGGCTAATTTGCATATTCCAGGTGCCTTCTGGGAGAAGCGAAGTCTCCCTAAGCTAGAAGATCGTTGGGTACAGCCGGGACCAGCTGCTTCGAAAGCATCACCAAACCAGGGATTCAAGCTTCAGGAGGCTAATTTGCATATTCCAGGTGCCTTCTGGGAGAAGCGAAGTCTCCCTAAGCTAGAAGATCGTTGGGTACAGCCGGGACCAGCTGCTTCGAAAGCATCACCAAACCAGGGATTCAAGCTTCAGGAGGCTAATTTGCATATTCCAGGTGCCTTCTGGGAGAAGCGAAGTCTCCCTAAGCTAGAAGATCGTTGGGTACAGCCGGGACCAGCTGCTTCGAAAGCATCACCAAACCAGGGATTCAAGCTTCAGGAGGCTAATTTGCATATTCCAGGTGCCTTCTGGGAGAAGCGAAGTCTCCCTAAGCTAGAAGATCGTTGGGTACAGCCGGGACCAGCTGCTTCGAAAGCATCACCAAACCAGGGATTCAAGCTTCAGGAGGCTAATTTGCATATTCCAGGTGCCTTCTGGGAGAAGCGAAGTCTCCCTAAGCTAGAAGATCGTTGGGTACAGCCGGGACCAGCTGCTTCGAAAGCATCACCAAACCAGGGATTCAAGCTTCAGGAGGCTAATTTGCATATTCCAGGTGCCTTCTGGGAGAAGCGAAGTCTCCCTAAGCTAGAAGATCGTTGGGTACAGCCGGGACCAGCTGCTTCGAAAGCATCACCAAACCAGGGATTCAAGCTTCAGGAGGCTAATTTGCATATTCCAGGTGCCTTCTGGGAGAAGCGAAGTCTCCCTAAGCTAGAAGATCGTTGGGTACAGCCGGGACCAGCTGCTTCGAAAGCATCACCAAACCAGGGATTCAAGCTTCAGGAGGCTAATTTGCATATTCCAGGTGCCTTCTGGGAGAAGCGAAGTCTCCCTAAGCTAGAAGATCGTTGGGTACAGCCGGGACCAGCTGCTTCGAAAGCATCACCAAACCAGGGATTCAAGCTTCAGGAGGCTAATTTGCATATTCCAGGTGCCTTCTGGGAGAAGCGAAGTCTCCCTAAGCTAGAAGATCGTTGGGTACAGCCGGGACCAGCTGCTTCGAAAGCATCACCAAACCAGGGATTCAAGCTTCAGGAGGCTAATTTGCATATTCCAGGTGCCTTCTGGGAGAAGCGAAGTCTCCCTAAGCTAGAAGATCGTTGGGTACAGCCGGGACCAGCTGCTTCGAAAGCATCACCAAACCAGGGATTCAAGCTTCAGGAGGCTAATTTGCATATTCCAGGTGCCTTCTGGGAGAAGCGAAGTCTCCCTAAGCTAGAAGATCGTTGGGTACAGCCAGGACCAGCTGCTTCGAAAGCATCACCAAACCAGGGATTCAAGCTTCAGGAGGCTAATTTGCATATTCCAGGTGCCTTCTGGGAGAAGCGAAGTCTCCCTAAGCTAGAAGATCGTTGGGTACAGCCGGGACCAGCTGCTTCGAAAGCATCACCAAACCAGGGATTCAAGCTTCAGGAGGCTAATTTGCATATTCCAGGTGCCTTCTGGGAGAAGCGAAGTCTCCCTAAGCTAGAAGATCGTTGGGTACAGCCGGGACCAGCTGCTTCGAAAGCATCACCAAACCAGGGATTCAAGCTTCAGGAGGCTAATTTGCATATTCCAGGTGCCTTCTGGGAGAAGCGAAGTCTCCCTAAGCTAGAAGATCGTTGGGTACAGCCGGGACCAGCTGCTTCGAAAGCATCACCAAACCAGGGATTCAAGCTTCAGGAGGCTAATTTGCATATTCCAGGTGCCTTCTGGGAGAAGCGAAGTCTCCCTAAGCTAGAAGATCGTTGGGTACAGCCGGGACCAGCTGCTTCGAAAGCATCACCAAACCAGGGATTCAAGCTTCAGGAGGCTAATTTGCATATTCCAGGTGCCTTCTGGGAGAAGCGAAGTCTCCCTAAGCTAGAAGATCGTTGGGTACAGCCGGGACCAGCTGCTTCGAAAGCATCACCAAACCAGGGATTCAAGCTTCAGGAGGCTAATTTGCATATTCCAGGTGCCTTCTGGGAGAAGCGAAGTCTCCCTAAGCTAGAAGATCGTTGGGTACAGCCGGGACCAGCTGCTTCGAAAGCATCACCAAACCAGGGATTCAAGCTTCAGGAGGCTAATTTGCATATTCCAGGTGCCTTCTGGGAGAAGCGAAGTCTCCCTAAGCTAGAAGATCGTTGGGTACAGCCGGGACCAGCTGCTTCGAAAGCATCACCAAACCAGGGATTCAAGCTTCAGGAGGCTAATTTGCATATTCCAGGTGCCTTCTGGGAGAAGCGAAGTCTCCCTAAGCTAGAAGATCGTTGGGTACAGCCGGGACCAGCTGCTTCGAAAGCATCACCAAACCAGGGATTCAAGCTTCAGGAGGCTAATTTGCATATTCCAGGTGCCTTCTGGGAGAAGCGAAGTCTCCCTAAGCTAGAAGATCGTTGGGTACAGCCGGGACCAGCTGCTTCGAAAGCATCACCAAACCAGGGATTCAAGCTTCAGGAGGCTAATTTGCATATTCCAGGTGCCTTCTGGGAGAAGCGAAGTCTCCCTAAGCTAGAAGATCGTTGGGTACAGCCGGGACCAGCTGCTTCGAAAGCATCACCAAACCAGGGATTCAAGCTTCAGGAGGCTAATTTGAATATTCCAGGTGCCTTCTGGGAGAAGCGAAGTCTCCCTAAGCTAGAAGATCGTTGGGTACAGCCGGGACCAGCTGCTTCGAAAGCATCACCAAACCAGGGATTCAAGCTTCAGGAGGCTAATTTGCATATTCCAGGTGCCTTCTGGGAGAAGCGAAGTCTCCCTAAGCTAGAAGATCGTTGGGTACAGCCGGGACCAGCTGCTTCGAAAGCATCACCAAACCAGGGATTCAAGCTTCAGGAGGCTAATTTGCATATTCCAGGTGCCTTCTGGGAGAAGCGAAGTCTCCCTAAGCTAGAAGATCGTTGGGTACAGCCGGGACCAGCTGCTTCGAAAGCATCACCAAACCAGGGATTCAAGCTTCAGGAGGCTAATTTGCATATTCCAGGTGCCTTCTGGGAGAAGCGAAGTCTCACTAAGCTAGAAGATCGTTGGGTACAGCCGGGACCAGCTGCTTCGAAAGCATCACCAAACCAGGGATTCAAGCTTCAGGAGGCTAATTTGCATATTCCAGGTGCCTTCTGGGAGAAGCGAAGTCTCCCTAAGCTAGAAGATCGTTGGGTACAGCCGGGACCAGCTGCTTCGAAAGCATCACCAAACCAGGGATTCAAGCTTCAGGAGGCTAATTTGCATATTCCAGGTGCCTTCTGGGAGAAGCGAAGTCTCCCTAAGCTAGAAGATCGTTGGGTACAGCCGGGACCAGCTGCTTCGAAAGCATCACCAAACCAGGGATTCAAGCTTCAGGAGGCTAATTTGCATATTCCAGGTGCCTTCTGGGAGAAGCGAAGTCTCCCTAAGCTAGAAGATCGTTGGGTACAGCCGGGACCAGCTGCTTCGAAAGCATCACCAAACCAGGGATTCAAGCTTCAGGAGGCTAATTTGCATATTCCAGGTGCCTTCTGGGAGAAGCGAAGTCTCCCTAAGCTAGAAGATCGTTGGGTACAGCCGGGACCAGCTGCTTCGAAAGCATCACCAAACCAGGGATTCAAGCTTCAGGAGGCTAATTTGCATATTCCAGGTGCCTTCTGGGAGAAGCGAAGTCTCCCTAAGCTAGAAGATCGTTGGGTACAGCCGGGACCAGCTGCTTCGAAAGCATCACCAAACCAGGGATTCAAGCTTCAGGAGGCTAATTTGCATATTCCAGGTGCCTTCTGGGAGAAGCGAAGTCTCCCTAAGCTAGAAGATCGTTGGGTACAGCCGGGACCAGCTGCTTCGAAAGCATCACCAAACCAGGGATTCAAGCTTCAGGAGGCTAATTTGCATATTCCAGGTGCCTTCTGGGAGAAGCGAAGTCTCCCTAAGCTAGAAGATCGTTGGGTACAGCCGGGACCAGCTGCTTCGAAAGCATCACCAAACCAGGGATTCAAGCTTCAGGAGGCTAATTTGCATATTCCAGGTGCCTTCTGGGAGAAGCGAAGTCTCCCTAAGCTAGAAGATCGTTGGGTACAGCCGGGACCAGCTGCTTCGAAAGCATCACCAAACCAGGGATTCAAGCTTCAGGAGGCTAATTTGCATATTCCAGGTGCCTTCTGGGAGAAGCGAAGTCTCCCTAAGCTAGAAGATCGTTGGGTACAGCCGGGACCAGCTGCTTCGAAAGCATCACCAAACCAGGGATTCAAGCTTCAGGAGGCTAATTTGCATATTCCAGGTGCCTTCTGGGAGAAGCGAAGTCTCCCTAAGCTAGAAGATCGTTGGGTACAGCCGGGACCAGCTGCTTCGAAAGCATCACCAAACCAGGGATTCAAGCTTCAGGAGGCTAATTTGCATATTCCAGGTGCCTTCTGGGAGAAGCGAAGTCTCCCTAAGCTAGAAGATCGTTGGGTACAGCCGGGACCAGCTGCTTCGAAAGCATCACCAAACCAGGGATTCAAGCTTCAGGAGGCTAATTTGCATATTCCAGGTGCCTTCTGGGAGAAGCGAAGTCTCCCTAAGCTAGAAGATCGTTGGGTACAGCCGGGACCAGCTGCTTCGAAAGCATCACCAAACCAGGGATTCAAGCTTCAGGAGGCTAATTTGCATATTCCAGGTGCCTTCTGGGAGAAGCGAAGTCTCCCTAAGCTAGAAGATCGTTGGGTACAGCCGGGACCAGCTGCTTCGAAAGCATCACCAAACCAGGGATTCAAGCTTCAGGAGGCTAATTTGCATATTCCAGGTGCCTTCTGGGAGAAGCGAAGTCTCCCTAAGCTAGAAGATCGTTGGGTACAGCCGGGACCAGCTGCTTCGAAAGCATCACCAAACCAGGGATTCAAGCTTCAGGAGGCTAATTTGCATATTCCAGGTGCCTTCTGGGAGAAGCGAAGTCTCCCTAAGCTAGAAGATCGTTGGGTACAGCCGGGACCAGCTGCTTCGAAAGCATCACCAAACCAGGGATTCAAGCTTCAGGAGGCTAATTTGCATATTCCAGGTGCCTTCTGGGAGAAGCGAAGTCTCCCTAAGCTAGAAGATCGTTGGGTACAGCCGGGACCAGCTGCTTCGAAAGCATCACCAAACCAGGGATTCAAGCTTCAGGAGGCTAATTTGCATATTCCAGGTGCCTTCTGGGAGAAGCGAAGTCTCCCTAAGCTAGAAGATCGTTGGGTACAGCCGGGACCAGCTGCTTCGAAAGCATCACCAAACCAGGGATTCAAGCTTCAGGAGGCTAATTTGCATATTCCAGGTGCCTTCTGGGAGAAGCGAAGTCTCCCTAAGCTAGAAGATCGTTGGGTACAGCCGGGACCAGCTGCTTCGAAAGCATCACCAAACCAGGGATTCAAGCTTCAGGAGGCTAATTTGCATATTCCAGGTGCCTTCTGGGAGAAGCGAAGTCTCCCTAAGCTAGAAGATCGTTGGGTACAGCCGGGACCAGCTGCTTCGAAAGCATCACCAAACCAGGGATTCAAGCTTCAGGAGGCTAATTTGCATATTCCAGGTGCCTTCTGGGAGAAGCGAAGTCTCCCTAAGCTAGAAGATCGTTGGGTACAGCCGGGACCAGCTGCTTCGAAAGCATCACCAAACCAGGGATTCAAGCTTCAGGAGGCTAATTTGCATATTCCAGGTGCCTTCTGGGAGAAGCGAAGTCTCCCTAAGCTAGAAGATCGTTGGGTACAGCCGGGACCAGCTGCTTCGAAAGCATCACCAAACCAGGGATTCAAGCTTCAGGAGGCTAATTTGCATATTCCAGGTGCCTTCTGGGAGAAGCGAAGTCTCCCTAAGCTAGAAGATCGTTGGGTACAGCCGGGACCAGCTGCTTCGAAAGCATCACCAAACCAGGGATTCAAGCTTCAGGAGGCTAATTTGCATATTCCAGGTGCCTTCTGGGAGAAGCGAAGTCTCCCTAAGCTAGAAGATCGTTGGGTACAGCCGGGACCAGCTGCTTCGAAAGCATCACCAAACCAGGGATTCAAGCTTCAGGAGGCTAATTTGCATATTCCAGGTGCCTTCTGGGAGAAGCGAAGTCTCCCTAAGCTAGAAGATCGTTGGGTACAGCCGGGACCAGCTGCTTCGAAAGCATCACCAAACCGCGCGCCTTACGGCGCGCGAATTTTTGCCTGTAGGACATTATTGCAAGAGAGCTTGGCTGAGTAGATTACACAAGAAGGAAAACACACAGCAAGTCAGCAGGATCTAGGAGCAACATGGCAGATGTGACAACCTACATGGTGAGCTGCAGCATGTGCTACATGTTCACAGATCGACCAGAAGAAGAATCCAATTTCACCTGTCAGAAGTGTAGACTAGTGGCCCTTTTATAAGAAAAGGTGCGGGGTCTGGAAGAAAGAATAGCAACTTTGAAACTCATCAAAGAGAATGAAGACTTTCTAGACAGAACAGAAGCATCTCTACTGGTCACAGAAGGTGCAAAAAGTGTCAGAGAACCTCCAAAAGCAGATGAGTGGAAGCATGTGACCAAAAGAAGCAAGAAGACCATGGACAAATCACCAACCACACAACTGAAGAACCGATATCAAATCTTTGTAGAGGATGAAGATGGCACACCTAAGGATGAAGCAATACCAGCAAGCAAAAAAGAAAAGGGCACACAGCAACAAGTGACAGCAAAAAGTACAGCCAAGAAGCAACGAAGAGTGGTGGTGGTGGGAGACTCACTACTGAGAGGCACAGAAGCAGCCATCTGCAGACCGGACATAACTGCAAGAGAAGTATGCTGCCTTCCAGGTGCGATGATCAAGGATGTGACCGATAGGATACCAAAGCTCTTCAGCTCCAAGGACGTCCACCCATTTCTTCTGATACATGTTGGCACCAATGACACGGCAAGGAAGGACCTACCGACAATCTGCAAGGACTTTGAAGAGTTGGGGAAGAAAGTAAAAGAACTGGATGCACAGGTAGTTTTTTCTTCTATCCTTCCAGTAGATGGGCATGGCACCAGGAGATGGAACAGGATCCTTGATGCAAACAACTGGCTAAGACGATGGTGCAGACAACAAGGATTTGGATTCCTGGACCACGGTGTGAATTACTGGTATGATGGACTCCTCGCCAGAGACGGACTACACCTCAACAAACCTGGGAAACACACATTCGCCAGAAGACTCGCTACACTCATCAGGAGGGCGTTAAACTAGAAGAAGGGGGGACGGGAAGAAAAACATTAGACTCGAACAAAGACGACCCAGGAAAACATACTCAGAAGGGAGGTAAGAACATTTCTAAAACAATCCACAGTGAGGAGATTGTAAAAAAACAAAATCCTCTAAACTGCATGCTCGCAAACGCCAGAAGCCTGACAAACAAGATGGAAGAACTAGAAGCAGAAATATCTACAGGTAACTTTGACATAGTGGGAATAACCGAGACATGGTTAGATGAAAGCTATGACTGGGCAGTTAACTTACAGGGTTACAGTCTGTTTAGAAAGGATCGTAAAAATCGGAGAGGAG
Source organism: Ranitomeya imitator (assembly GCF_032444005.1). NCBI lineage: Eukaryota > Metazoa > Chordata > Amphibia > Anura > Dendrobatidae > Ranitomeya > Ranitomeya imitator. The sequence goes on from NC_091287.1 coordinate 121,785,013, forward strand.
GAGGGGTTTGTCTCTATGTAAAGTCTTGTCTAAAGTCCACTTTAAGGGAGGATATTAGCGAAGGGAATGAGGATGTCGAGTCCATATGGGTTGAAATTCATGGAGGGAAAAATGGTAACAAAATTCTCATTGGGGTCTGTTACAAACCCCCAAATATAACAGAAAGCATGGAAAGTCTACTTCTAAAGCAGATAGATGAAGCTGCAACCCATAATGAGGTCCTGGTTATGGGGGACTTTAACTACCCGGATATTAACTGGGAAACAGAAACCTGTGAAACCCATAAAGGCAACAGGTTTCTGCTAATAACCAAGAAAAATTATCTCTCACAATTGGTGCAGAATCCAACCAGAGGAGCAGCACTTTTAGACCTAATACTATCTAATAGACCTGACAGAATAACAAATCTGCAGGTGGTCGGGCATTTAGGAAATAGCGACCACAATATTGTACAGTTTCACCTGTCTTTCACTAGGGGGACTTGTCAGGGAGTCACAAAAACATTGAACTTTAGGAAGGCAAAGTTTGAACAGCTTAGAGATGCCCTTAATCTGGTAGACTGGGACAGTATCCTCAGAAATGAGAATACAGATAATAAATGGGAAATGTTTAAGAACATCCTAAATAGGCAGTGTAAGCGGTTTATACCTTGTGGGAATAAAAGGACTAGAAATAGGAAAAACCCAATGTGGCTAAACAAAGAAGTAAGACAGGCAATTAACAGTAAAAAGAAAGCATTTGCACTACTAAAGCAGGATGGCACCATTGAAGCTCTAAAAAACTATAGGGAGAAAAATACTTTATCTAAAAAACTAATTAAAGCTGCCAAAAAGGAAACAGAGAAGCACATTGCTAAGGAGAGTAAAACTAATCCCAAACTGTTCTTCAACTATATCAATAGTAAAAGAATAAAAACTGAAAATGTAGGCCCCTTAAAAAATAGTGAGGAAAGAATGGTTGTAGATGACGAGGAAAAAGCTAACATATTAAACACCTTCTTCTCCACGGTATTCACGGTGGAAAATGAAATGCTAGGTGAAATCCCAAGAAACAATGAAAACCCTATATTAAGGGTCACCAATCTAACCCAAGAAGAGGTGCGAAACCGGCTAAATAAGATTAAAATAGATAAATCTCCGGGTCCGGATGGCATACACCCACGAGTACTAAGAGAACTAAGTAATGTAATAGATAAACCATTATTTCTTATTTTTAGTGACTCTATAGCGACAGGGTCTGTTCCGCAGGACTGGCGCATAGCAAATGTGGTGCCAATATTCAAAAAGGGCTCTAAAAGTGAACCTGGAAATTATAGGCCAGTAAGTCTAACCTCTATTGTTGGTAAAATATTTGAAGGGTTTCTGAGGGATGTTATTCTGGATTATCTCAATGAGAATAACTGTTTAACTCCATATCAGCATGGGTTTATGAGAAATCGCTCCTGTCAAACCAATCTAATCAGTTTTTATGAAGAGGTAAGCTATAGACTGGACCACGGTGAGTCATTGGACGTGGTATATCTCGATTTTTCCAAAGCGTTTGATACCGTGCCGCACAAGAGGTTGGTACACAAAATGAGAATGCTTGGTCTGGGGGAAAATGTGTGTAAATGGGTTAGTAACTGGCTTAGTGATAGAAAGCAGAGGGTGGTTATAAATGGTATAGTCTCTAACTGGGTCGCTGTGACCAGTGGGGTACCGCAGGGGTCAGTATTGGGACCTGTTCTCTTCAACATATTCATTAATGATCTGGTAGAAGGTTTACACAGTAAAATATCGATATTTGCAGATGATACAAAACTATGTAAAGCAGTTAATACAAGAGAAGATAGTATTCTGCTACAGATGGATCTGGATAAGTTGGAAACTTGGGCTGAAAGGTGGCAGATGAGGTTTAACAATGATAAATGTAAGGTTATACACATGGGAAGAAGGAATCAATGTCACCATTACACACTGAATGGGAAACCACTGGGTAAATCTGACAGGGAGAAGGACTTGGGGATCCTAGTTAATGATAAACTTACCTGGAGCAGCCAGTGCCAGGCAGCAGCTGCCAAGGCAAACAGGATCATGGGGTGCATTAAAAGAGGTCTGGATACACATGATGAGAGCATTATACTGCCTCTGTACAAATCCCTAGTTAGACCGCACATGGAGTACTGTGTCCAGTTTTGGGCACCGGTGCTCAGGAAGGATATAATGGAACTAGAGAGAGTACAAAGGAGGGCAACAAAATTAATAAAGGGGATGGGAGAACTACAATACCCAGATAGATTAGCGAAATTAGGATTATTTAGTCTAGAAAAAAGACGACTGAGGGGCGATCTAATAACCATGTATAAGTATATAAGGGGACAATACAAATATCTCGCTGAGGATCTGTTTATACCAAGGAAGGTGACGGGCACAAGGGGGCATTCTTTGCGTCTGGAGGAGAGAAGGTTTTTCCACCAACATAGAAGAGGATTCTTTACTGTTAGGGCAGTGAGAATCTGGAATTGCTTGCCTGAGGAGGTGGTGATGGCGAACTCAGTCGAGGGGTTCAAGAGAGGCCTGGATGTCTTCCTGGAGCAGAACAATATTGTATCATACAATTATTAGGTTCTGTAGAAGGACGTAGATCTGGGGATTTATTATGATGGAATATAGGCTGAACTGGATGGACAAATGTCTTTTTTCGGCCTTACTAACTATGTTACTATGTTACTATGTTACTGTAGGTCTTATAAATAACGTGTGTAATTTAGATTCATGTGCAGCAGCTGGGAAACTTGGACTGGAGCCAATGGGTCAAGGGACTCGCAGTTCGCATTCACCCGGAAGAGGCATGAAGTCGTCATAGTGACTGGGGAAGCTACCATAGTGCGCATGTGTTCCAATTGTCAGAGGACCATGCAGTTCATTGAAAGCGCTAGCCCGGAGATGACGTACAGTCTGGTAAGCTGTGTTAGTGCGCATGCGTTAAAAAGGTCACGCTAGATATGCCAGTTGTAAGAAAGTGTCTACTGTGAAAGACCGGACATGACGTATTTATCAATAGGACAGGGCTTGTAGCCCTATTATGGGCGTTTATGTATTCCTGTTTTGGTTTTAAATGTTTTTATGCTTGCACTGTTAAGTATGTCAATAAAGATTTGGTATTTTTGCATCTTTGAGTGATCTCTGAGTTATATAGGCCTCTTTTTCTCCTATGGCATTTTTGATGTCTTCCAATATTCTCATACACATATTGGTACAAGGAATACTTCATAATGGATTCTATGATGCTAAGCTACTGGGCCCTGATGCAGCAAAAATGTGCCAACTGTATAATTTCTACAGCAAAATTTTCTGGTTGGTATTGGGTTCTGCTGCTGAAATGTTGTCTTTAGTGTTCATCAAACATGGTTTGTGGTATTGGCTCCTTTCACATCTGCCATATTGTTCTAATTTATGTTGTCACTTTCCCATGGTAGACTTATGCACATTGTCATCAGCAATGACAAAAGCTGTTGTGAATTCTGTGGCTGAATTCACTCCTGTGGTCACAAGTGGTACTGCAGCTTCTGAGCTTCCTCCCTCAGGTGTTCTGGTGAGCTCGTTAACTGCTTCATTACTTAACTCCGCCTGATGCTGCTATCCTTGCTCCTTGTCAATGTTTCAGTGTTGGATCTGAGCTTCTCCTGATTGTTCCTGTGACCTGCTGCTCTGTATAGCTAAGTGCCTTTTGCTTTTTTGTTGCTTTTTTTCTGTCCAGCTTGTCTTTTGTTTTGCTGGAAGCTCTGAGACGCAAAGGGTGTACCGCCGTGCCGTTAGTTCGGCACGGTGGGGTTTTTTTGCCCCCTTTGCGTGGTTTTGCTTTAGGGTTTTTTGTAGACTGCAAAGTTCGCTTTACTGTCCTCGCTCTGTCCTAGAATATCGGGCCCCACTTTGCTGAATCTATTTCATCCCTACGTTTTGTCTTTTCATCTTACTCACAGTCATTATATGTGGGGGGCTGCCTTTTCCTTTGGGGAATTTCTCTGGGGCAAGTCAGGCCTATTTTTCTATCTTCAGGCTAGCTAGTTTCTTAGGCTGTGCCGAGTTGCCTAGGTAGTTGTTAGGCGCAATCCACAGCCGCTTTTAGTTGTGTTTAGGATAGGATCAGGTGTGCAGTCTACAGAGTTTCCACGTCTCAGAGCTCGTTCTTGTATTTTTGGGTATTTGTCAGATCACTGTGTGCGCTCTGATCGCTAAGCACACTGTGTTTCTGGATTGCCTTCATAACACCTGTCATTAGCAAACATAACAGTACAAGGAGCCAAACTAATGATTCTCAATAGAGGGAAAGAAAAAGTTCTGACATCATTTTTTTTTTTTCTGCTCTGTGTTCACTTTTTTTTTTTCCCCTAGACATTTGGGTGATTCGGGACACAGGTGTGGACATGGATATTCAGGGTCTGTGCTCTTCAATGGATAATCTCGTTATAAATGTACAAAAAATTCAAGATACTATTGATCAGAAATCTATGTTAGAACCAAGAATTCCTATTCCTGATTTGTTTTTTGGAGATAGAACTAAGTTTCTAAGTTTCAAAAATAATTGTAAGCTATTTCTGGCCTTGAAACCTCATTCTTCTGGTAATCCTATTCAACAGGTTTTGATTATTATTTCTTTTTTGCGCGGCGACCCTCAAGACTGGGCATTTTCTCTTGCGCCAGGAGACCCTGCATTGAGTAGTGTCGATGCGTTTTTCCAGGCGCTCGGATTGCTGTACGATGAGCCTAATTCAGTGGATCAGGCTGAGAAAAATTTGCTGGCTTTGTGCCAGGGTCAGGATGATATAGAAGTATATTGTCAGAAATTTAGGAAATGGTCAGTACTCACTCAGTGGAATGAATCTGCGCTGGCAGCTTTGTTCAGAAAGGGTCTCTCTGAGGCTCTTAAGGATGTCATGGTGGGATTTCCTATGCCTGCTGGTTTGAATGAGTCTTTGTCTTTGGCCATTCAGATCGGTCGACGCTTGCGCGAGCGTAAATCTGTGCACCATTTGGCGGTACTGCCTGAGGTTAAACCTGAGCCTATGCAGTGCGATAGGACTATGACTAGAGTTGAACGGCAGGAATACAGACGTCTGAATGGTCTGTGTTTCTACTGTGGTGATTCCACTCATGCTATTTCTGATTGTCCTAAGCGCACTAAGCGGTCCACTAGGTCTGCCGTCATTGGTACTGTACAGTCCAAATTCCTTCTGTCCATTACCTTGATATGCTCTTTGTCGTCGTTTTCTGTCATGGCGTTTGTGGATTCGGGCGCTGCCCTGAATCTGATGGATTTGGATTATGCTAAACGTTGTGGGTTTTTCTTGGAGCCTTTGCGGTGTCCTATTCCATTGAGAGGAATTGATGCTACACCTTTGGCCAAGAATAAACCTCAATACTGGGCCCAGTTGACCATGTGCATGGCTCCTGCACATCAGGAAGTTATTCGCTTTCTGGTGTTGCATAATCTGCATGATGTGGTCGTGTTGGGGTTGCCATGGCTACAAACCCATAATCCAGTATTGGATTGGAATTCCATGTCGGTATCCAGCTGGGGTTGTCAGGGGGTACATGGTGATGTTCCATTTTTGTCGATTTCGTCATCCACCCCTTCTGAGGTCCCAGAGTTCTTGTCTGATTATCAGGATGTATTTGAAGAGCCCAAGTCCGATGCTCTACCTCCGCATAGGGATTGTGATTGTGCTATCAATTTGATTCCTGGTAGTAAATTCCCTAAAGGTCGATTATTTAATTTATCCGTGCCCGAACACGCCGCTATGCGCAGTTATGTGAAGGAATCCCTGGAGAAGGGACATATTCGCCCATCGTCATCACCACTGGGAGCAGGGTTCTTCTTTGTAGCCAAGAAGGATGGTTCGCTGAGACCGTGTATTGATTACCGCCTTCTTAATAAGATCACTGTTAAATTTCAGTATCCCTTGCCATTGTTATCTGACTTGTTTGCTCGGATTAAGGGGGCTAGTTGGTTCACTAAGATAGATCTTCGTGGTGCGTATAATCTGGTGAGAATCAGGCAAGGAGATGAATGGAAAACTGCATTCAATACGCCCGAGGGTCATTTTGAGTATCTAGTGATGCCGTTCGGACTTGCCAATGCTCCATCTGTGTTTCAGTCTTTTATGCATGACATCTTCCGTGAGTATCTGGATAAATTCCTGATTGTTTACTTGGATGACATTTTGATCTTCTCAGATGATTGGGAGTCTCATGTGAAGCAGGTCAGAATGGTTTTTCAGGTCCTGCGTGCTAACTCTTTGTTTGTGAAGGGATCAAAGTGTCTCTTCGGTGTGCAGAAAGTTTCATTTTTGGGGTTTATCTTTACCCCTTCTACTATCGAGATGGATCCAGTTAAGGTCCAAGCCATCCAGGATTGGATTCAGCCGACATCTCTGAAAAGTCTGCAAAAGTTCCTGGGCTTTGCTAATTTTTATCGTCGCTTCATCTGTAATTTTTCTAGCATTGCCAAACCATTGACCGATTTGACCAAGAAGGGTGCTGATTTGGTTAATTGGTCTTCTGCTGCTGTGGAAGCTTTTCAGGAGTTGAAGCGTCGTTTTTGTTCTGCCCCTGTGTTGTGTCAGCCAGATGTTTCTCTTCCGTTCCAGGTCGAGGTTGATGCTTCTGAGATTGGAGCAGGGGCGGTTTTGTCACAGAGAGGTTCTGATTGCTCAGTGATGAAACCATGTGCTTTCTTTTCCAGGAAGTTTTCGCCCGCTGAGCGTAATTATGATGTGGGCAATCGAGAGTTGCTGGCCATGAAGTGGGCATTCGAGGAGTGGCGTCATTGGCTTGAAGGAGCTAAGCATCGCGTGGTGGTATTGACTGATCATAAGAACTTGACTTATCTCGAGTCTGCCAAGCGCTTGAATCCTAGACAGGCCCGTTGGTCGTTATTTTTTGCCCGCTTCGACTTTGTGATTTCGTACCTTCCGGGCTCTAAAAATGTGAAGGCGGATGCTCTGTCTAGGAGTTTTGTGCCCGACTCTCCGGGTTTATCTGAGCCAGCGGGTATCCTCAAGGAAGGAGTCATTGTGTCTGCCATCTCCCCTGATTTGCGGCGGGTGCTGCAAAAATTTCAGGCGAATAAACCTGATCGTTGTCCAGCAGAGAAACTGTTCGTCCCTGATAGGTGGACTAATAAACTTATCTCTGAACTTCATTGTTCGGTGTTGGCTGGTCATCCTGGAATCTTTGGTACCAGAGAGTTAGTGGCTAGATCCTTCTGGTGGCCATCTCTGTCACGGGATGTACGTACTTTTGTGCAGTCCTGTGGGATTTGTGCTAGGGCTAAGCCCTGCTGTTCTCGTGCCAGTGGGTTGCTTTTGCCCTTGCCGGTCCCAAAGAGGCCTTGGACACATATTTCGATGGATTTCATTTCTGACCTTCCCGTTTCTCAAAAGATGTCAGTCATTTGGGTGGTCTGTGATCGCTTTTCTAAAATGGTCCATCTGGTGCCCTTGGCTAAATTGCCTTCCTCCTCTGATTTGGTACCTTTGTTCTTTCAGCATGTGGTTCGGTTGCATGGCATTCCTGAGAATATTGTTTCTGACAGAGGTTCCCAGTTTGTTTCAAGGTTCTGGCGAGCCTTTTGTGGTAGGATGGGCATTGACCTATCCTTTTCCTCGGCTTTCCATCCTCAGACTAATGGCCAGACCGAACGAACCAATCAGACCTTGGAAACATATCTGAGATGTTTTGTTTCTGCAGACCAGGATGATTGGTTTCTCCATTTTTTTGCAATTCTGGGTTCCATCCTCGTTTCTCTTCAGGACAGGTTGAGTCTTCGGACTGTCCTGGTGTGGATTCTGTGGTGGATAGGTTGCAGCAGATCTGGACTCAGGTAGTGGACAATTTGATCTTGTCCCAGGAGAAAGCTCAACTTTTCGCTAATCGCAGACGCCGTGTGGGTCCCCGACTTCGTGTTGGGGATCTGGTTTGGTTATCTTCTCGTCATATTCCTATGAAGGTTTCCTCTCCTAAATTTAAACCTCGTTTTATTGGTCCGTATAGGATTTCTGAGGTTCTCAATCCTGTGTCTTTTCGTTTGACCCTCCCAGACTCCTTTTCCATACATAATGTATTCCATAGGTCGTTGTTGCGGAGATACGTGGCACCTATGGTTCCATCTGTTGAGCCTCCTGCCCCGGTTTTGGTGGAGGGGGAATTGGAGTATATTGTGGAGAAGATTTTGGATTCTCGTGTTTCTAGACGGAAACTCCAGTATCTGGTTAAATGGAAGGGTTATGCTCAGGAAGATAATTCCTGGGTTTTTGCCTCTGATGTTCATGCTTCCGATCTTGTTCGTGCCTTTCATGCGGCTCATCCTGGTCGGCCTGGGGGCTCTGGTGAGTGTTCGGTGACCCCTCCTCAAGGGGGGGGTACTGTTGTGAATTCTGTGGCTGAATTCACTCCTGTGGTCACAAGTGGTACTGCAGCTTCTGAGCTTCCTCCCTCAGGTGTTCTGGTGAGCTCGTTAACTGCTTCATTACTTAACTCCGCCTGATGCTGCTATCCTTGCTCCTTGTCAATGTTTCAGTGTTGGATCTGAGCTTCTCCTGATTGTTCCTGTGACCTGCTGCTCTGTATAGCTAAGTGCCTTTTGCTTTTTTGTTGCTTTTTTTCTGTCCAGCTTGTCTTTTGTTTTGCTGGAAGCTCTGAGACGCAAAGGGTGTACCGCCGTGCCGTTAGTTCGGCACGGTGGTTTTTTTTGCCCCCTTTGCGTGGTTTTGCTTTAGGGTTTTTTGTAGACTGCAAAGTTCGCTTTACTGTCCTCGCTCTGTCCTAGAATATCGGGCCCCACTTTGCTGAATCTATTTCATCCCTACGTTTTGTCTTTTCATCTTACTCACAGTCATTATATGTGGGGGGCTGCCTTTTCCTTTGGGGAATTTCTCTGGGGCAAGTCAGGCCTATTTTTCTATCTTCAGGCTAGCTAGTTTCTTAGGCTGTGCCGAGTTGCCTAGGTAGTTGTTAGGCGCAATCCACAGCCGCTTTTAGTTGTGTTTAGGATAGGATCAGGTGTGCAGTCTACAGAGTTTCCACGTCTCAGAGCTCGTTCTTGTATTTTTGGGTATTTGTCAGATCACTGTGTGCGCTCTGATCGCTAAGCACACTGTGTTTCTGGATTGCCTTCATAACACCTGTCATTAGCAAACATAACAAAAAGCTACCTGAAGAGTTCTGGGCTAAGCTCAAGCCAACTTGGAATCTTCACTACTTGTAGATGATTTTCTGGATACTTAAAGGGTTTCTTCAAGAAATTAAGAAAATTAAATACTGAACCAATACACCCTTATAAATAAATGCTCAGTGACTGTTATGGGGGTGTAGTTTTCTAACAGAATCCATACTAGTACTGCTGGTTATATGCACGCTGTTCGCGGCTACTGCACCTCCCACAACAGCCTGCATCTTGTCCCTTCTCATTACAATTTCAGTCAGATATTATATTGGCTGTGATATGCATGCCTCCTCTTCTGTAAGACAGTTTACTTGTTTATGTGGAGGACTTATGCAGGTCTTGAGCCAGACTACTTATTAAGGCTATGTGCACACGTATAATGGTCCACTGCGGATTTTTCTGCAGCGGATTTGATAAATCTGCAGGGCAAAAACGCTGCATTTTTGCTGCAGATTTATCGTGTTTTTTCCGAGGATTTCACTGCGGTTTTACAACTGCGGTTTTCTATAGGAGCAGCAGTAAAACCGCTGCAGAATCCGCAGAAAGAAGTGACATGCTGCGGAATGTAAATCGCTGCTTTTCCGCGCGTTTTTTTCCGCAGAATGTGCACAGTGTTTTTTGTTTCCCATAGGTTTACAACGTAATGTAAACTCGTGGGAAACTGCTGCGGACCCGCAGCTGCGGAAACGCTGCGGATCAGCGGCGTTTTCCGCATCGTGTGCACATACCCTTACATAATGGTTGCCTTAGTAATTACCCTAAAAATAAACCTTTATCAATAAACGTATTTATGGAGTTATTTATAATTATTATTGTTTTTAGTATTGCGTTTTCTGTGTTTTCTGAGATAATCTTTTTAAGGTTACCTAATGGATAAATAGTCAACATTTCATATATCATAATCACAAAACATCTAGGTTTTGTGTACATAATGGTAGAATGTTGCTCTTTCTATTTCACCTTCATTTTGGATGTGATATTCTGTATTCTGGCCTGTACAATAAGGAAATATTGGTACTTTTCTGTTACCAAATTCCACCAGGAGCACCTGGATATTAAGAAGGACAACACCAATGATGATTTCCCCCAAGCCAACATCTTATCCGGACAGCACCAGGTGTGCTACCGATAAATTGTGCCCCTCATGCCACCAACTTTTACAGATGCCAGAAGGAGTGCCATTGATGGGTGGTTTTCCCCACACCACCGAAGGATATTTATGCAACCAAGATGACTATATACGTACAAATTACATACCCCGGCAGATTTTTTGCTTTCTTGGCCTTTTTTCAGAGAATATGAATGATAACACCAAAACTTTTTCTCCACTCATGGTTAGTGGTTGGGTGAAGCTATTAATTGTCAAACACAGAGGCATTGCTTTCCTTACGGGGAGAGTGATGTCACTCTTGGAAGCGAGGAGGGATCCCTTTTATCAGGTATTCACATACATGCAGCACAGTTCTAACTCCAGGCCAGAAGGGGGAGCTCTGAACCCGGTTTCAGGGGAGCTTCCCTGTATATAAATATATATTCTGGTCTGGGGAGGTGTTAGACAGTCTGTCAGAGGAACAGAACGGAGAGGAAGCAGACGTAGAGAGTCTGAGGGAGGAGGTGGCCGTGCAGCCACGAGAGGTGCTGCAGCTCCTAGAAAGTACGAGAACAGAACAGTTTGCAGAGACAGTGAAGGAGGAAAGAAGCACAGGAGAGTTGAGAGCTAAGGGTTAGCTGTGACTGGGCTACCTCCCTGCTGAGCATAGATACCGCTAGTGGTAAAACTGAGGTTGTGAAGTACTCTACGTCTCACAGAAGAAACCGGCTGGACAGCTGGATTGCAAGTCACCTGTCCACCCTTACACCTGAAGATACAGTGGCACATAGATCCCGGGTTGTGATAGAGATCCTGTAAAAAGCCTTGAGCCACCTTTCATATGGGTTAGTGTCCTACCTGCAATGAGGACAGAGAGAAAACGTGAGGACCTTGTGAAAGGCCTAAGGCAGCAAGGGACAACACCACAGTGCTAGAGGGAAGGCTTCCAACTCCACCGTGTAAGGGGGATTTCCAAATTGCTTCTAAGCCGGCCAGACCACATCTGCACCCCTGATCTGATATCCTAGACTGTGGCTGCCTGAATTCAACAGTAAAAAGGTAAAGAGACTGCAATCCTGTGTCCTCCGTTTCTTGCTACACCATCTACCATCTTTATCTATACACCGGGAGCCCTGGGGACCCAGCTTCACCTGTGGAAAGCCATACCATTCCTGCTGCCACAACATCACCCCAGAGGACCCCTTTAAGCAGCGTCGGTCATCCCTGATCAAGTACCACAGGTGGTGTCACGAACACAAACTTTAATTCTCATTTAAAATCCCCTTTTACTTGGGCGTCCAGGGCCACGGACCGGGTCGCCGCCGCCATGACATTATGTACCGGACCCGGTACCAAGTACCCCACAGCCTTGGCGGGTATTCCATATATATAGCTTCACATTTTTCCATGTCAACATTTTTGATCCATGAGTGGTAAAATATGGTAAGATGGAAGCATAAATACTTTTGTTACATTACATTTAATGTTAAAATCCCTTTGCATAATCATCAAAGGTTTTGGAGGGGCTTAGTGCCTATTGATTTACTACAAAAGCTGAAAGTGTGCTATTCCTAATTATAGAAGTTAGTCAGCTGCTGAGGTTGTTAATTAAACACAGCTAAGTAAGGAAAATTAGGAAAATGCCTGGCACAGACAAGAAATCTCTAATTGAAACTAATGATGAAATCACTGGAAGTCATCCCCAGACAATAGCAGTGTTGCCTATGCAGGTTGAATATGAGCGTGCCCTTCTGTCCAGTTGCCATGGACACCTACGTAGATATGTTATTGGGCAAGAAAATGGAAGTCCTAGAGCAGGAGAAACATGTCATGGTTGTAAATTCCTCGCAGCCATTCGTTGCAAACTAAAAATATCAAGAGTAAGTTATAGCCTGACTGCCCTATACTACAAGATGTACAACAAGAGTTGACAGCTCATTGTGCAGACACAATAGTTTTTTCGCAATTGCCAGTAAATTGTTTCTGCTCATTAGTGACCTCAGATTCTCTGTATGTTGTATATCAGACCATGACCATGTAAGCATCTATAGCATCTGGGGGGCTACTGAATGCGGCAGGAAACATTGGGAATTGCAAGAGTAAAAGATATACAGGTATTGAGAAGAACTGGCTGCTGGCACTAATGTCTCTTTGTTCCGCAAAGAAAAGAATATTACACGTGTCTGACTAAAACAGTGGCGTGAAAAAATATTTATTTTTATTTTTTCAAATAAAATATATTATTTGTCAGACACAGTCCGAGTTAACACAAAATGCAGCAAAGATACCCCAAAATAATCAGCCCTTTCTAAAAAAAAATATATACAGTATATATTATTTCTAATGCTATGTGCACACGTTGCGGATTTGCCTCTGGAATTTTTTGTGCGGATTCTGCATCTCTTGGCAGAAAACGCAAGTGCGGATTTGATTAGTATTTTATGTGGATTTTGTGCAGATTTTCTGCGGATTTACTGCGGATTTTGTGCAGTTATTACCCCTGCGGATTTCTATAATGGAATGGGTACAAAAATGCTGCAGATCCGCAGAAATAAATGACATGCTCCTTCTTTTTATCCACAGCGTTTTCCGTGCGGAATTTTCCGCACCATTAGCACAGCATTTTTTTACCATTGATTTACATTGTTCTGTAAATCACTTGTGGAACTGCAGCGTTTCTGCGTGGAAAAAAACGCTGAGGATCCGCAGTAAATCCGCACATAGCCTAAACATAATACTTGGCTGAGCCTCTCCTGAAATCATATGCTGCAATAACTGCATCCATGATCCCCCAATAACTAAAAATCATTCTTTCATGTTTAAGTCCTCTTTTTCTCAGAAGAGGCAATTTGAATATTTAATTTCCCAGAGGAGCATTGCACGGCGAATAAGCCTCCTTACCTTGACAAGCCAGAGATGATATGTCACTCTCCATAAGGAGAAACCTTACCTTTTAGACCTCAGTCCAGAGCCTCTCATCTAGCCAAATCAGTTCTCATGCTTCGCAATGACGAGGGCCAACAGCCCGAAACACCGTGTCTGCGAATTGAGATACTGATTTGGCTTTTATCCTAAGTCATATTGCACGACTCGTTGAAGGGTTGATTGTGACATGTAGGATCGCTACTTCCAATAGGTGGCGCTATAGAGTTCAAGTCTTCTTTTTCTCTGAAGAGGCAATTTGCATATTAAATTTCCCAGAGGAGCATTGCACGGCGAATAAGCCTCCTTACCTTGACAAGCCAGCTGGTATGTCACTCTCCATAAGGAGACACGTTACCCCTTAGACTCCATGTTGCTGTACAGGAATTCTTTGGTTTAATTCACATGGATTTTTAAACCTGCATTGCTGGCACAATATTCCACCACATTACCTCAATGAGGTTGAAGACACGCTAAATCCTTATTCTCTTAATATATTGCAGTCATCATATTATATTGCACTGTGTAATTACAATAGCTCATTTTGCTTTTCTACCCACTTAATTCTTCTCTTTTCTCTGCTCTATGTAGAAACAAGAAGTCTCTTTTCCCTGTAAAAATCATCCCCCTCTCAACTCCTGACCCAGCTACACTGCTCCTCCCCACTGCCAGGGACTTTTGCATTGCCTCATGACACATGCAGGGAAAATAAACTTCATGTTTATACAAAGAGCTTAGAGGGATTCAGCTAGTCAGTTATTAATCATGTGATGTCATAGACCTTATGGAAAAGAGAAGAGTTAGCTGGGTAGAAAGGCAAAATGGGCAATTGTAAGTACACAGTGCTATATAATATGATGACTGCAATATATTTTGAAGATAAAAACTTTGATAGGAATGCTTCTTTAACCCCTTCCCGACATGTGCTGTGCCTGTACTGCTCTGCAGGAGCTGCATTCCTGCAAAGAGCAGTACAGGTACGGTGCACCGATCTCACGGCCTCACACTGAGCGCCACAGCGATCGGGTGCAGGTGTCAGCTCTATGTGAGAGCTGAAACCCTGCAGCAACACCTACGATTAGTTCTAGCACTCATCATGGGCATTTATCCCCTCTGATGCCACTGTCACTAGAACCAGCAACATTAAGGAGCATCACGCAGGGAGCCCACTCCCTGCGCACTTCCATCAGGACAACGTGATGTGATTGCGTTGTCCTGATGATCTCCAAGGAGAACCCTGGCCGCAAGGGTCATTCAGGGAAGATGGCTTCCCAGTACATGCTCAGAGCAGGACCTGAGACCTCTCTTTCCCTGCCTGTCAGTCGCTCCTCCGATGTTTTGCAGTGCAGATGCATTGCAGAACATCAGATCAGCGATCTGATGTAATACAGTGATGTCCCATCCTGAGACACTGTAAAAATGTAAAAAAATTATTAGAAAGTTTAAAAATATTTTTTTAAAGCCCCAAATAAAGAAAATAAAAGAAACAAATATTTTTTCCAATAAATACATTTATGTATGTAAATAAAAAAATAAACAATAAAAGTACACATATTTGGTATTGCCGCATCCGTAATGGCCTGCTCTATAAAACTGTCATACTAGTTAACCCCTTCAGTGAACACCGTAAAAAAAAAAAACAGGCAAAAAGCAATGCTTTATAAAAAAAAGCAATTTCTAAAATGCTGTTGGTTTTTGTTCATTCTGTCTCCTAAAAATCGGAATAGAAAGTGATCAAAAAATGTCAAGTGCTCAAAAATGGTAAGTACACAGTGCTATATAATATGATGATGGCAATATATTAAGAAGATAAAAACTTTGATAGGAGTGCTTCTTTAACCCCTTCCCGACATGCGCCATGCATGTACTGCTCTGCAGGAGCTGCATTCCTGCAAAGAGCAGTACAGGTACAGCACACCGATCTCGCAGCCTCACGCTGAGCCCCGCAGCGATCGGGTGCAGGTGTCAGCTCTATGTGAGAGCTGACACCCCGCAGCAACACCCACGATCGGTGCTAGCACTGATCGTGGGCATTTAACCCCTCTGATGCTGCTGTCACTAGTGACAGCGACATTAAGGAGCATCGCGCAGGGAGCCCACTCCCTGCACCCTTCCATCAGGACAATGTGATGCGATCTCATTGTGCTAATGATCTCCAATGCTTTATAATAAAAAAAAGCAATTTCTGAATTGCTGTTGGTTTTTGTTCATTCTGTCTCCCAAAAATCGGAATAGAAAGTGATCAAAAAATGTCAAGTGCCCAAAAATTGTAACGATAAAGATGTCAGCTTGTCCAACAAAAAGCAAGCCATAACATGACTGTCAGCCGAAATATGGAAAAAGTATAGCTCTCAAAATATGGTGATGCAAAAAAAAAAAAAAATCATCTTTTAGGCCCCTTTCACACATCATTTTTTTGCCATCTGTCGCAATCCGTCGAATTTTTAAAAAAAGCTGTACTAGTGACAGATGGCCTCACGTTTCTCGCCGGCAGCCGGAGATGACGGAAAAAGTTAAGTTTTTTGTGTACGTCAAAAAATCGGACATCGATGGATCCGTCGCCATCCGTCGTTTGCTCGAATAGAAGCCTATGGGTGCCGAATCCGTCAAATGCTCTGATTTATTTAGGATCCAATTAACCAAATCCACTAGTCGGATCCGTCGAAAAGAATAATTTGTTGCATCAGTTTTTCACCATCTGCGACGGATCCATCGATCCGTTGAGTCAACGGATTGTGACTGACGGCAAAAAAATGATGTGTGAAAGGGGCTTTAGTGTGTGGCAGCAGCCAAACATAAAGACCCGATATTAATCTTGTATCACTGTAATCGCACCGACTTGAAGAATAAAGTCGCCTAATCACTTATACCGCATGAGGAACGGCATAAAAATAAATACCGTATATACTCGAGTATAAGCTGAGATTTTCAGCCCATTTTTGTGGGCTGAAAGTCCCCATCTTGACTTATACTCGAGTCATACCCGGGGGTCGGCAAGTGAGGGGGAGCGGGGGCTGTGTAATTATACTCACCTGCTCTGGCGTGGTCCCTGGACATCCCTGCTTCTTCCAGCGCTGCAGCTTCTTCCTATGTTGAGCGATCACATGGTACCGCTCATTACAAAAATGAATATGCGGCTCCACCTCCTATAGAGGTGGAGCCGCATATTCATTTCTGTAATGATCGGTAACTGAGACCGCTCAATACAGGAAGAAGATGTAGCGCCGGGAGAAGCCGGGACCGCGCCAGGAGAAGGTAAGTATACGGGGAGGGGAGCGCTGCACGATATTTACCTGCTCCCCGCTCCGGTGCGGCTCTGTCTCCGGCGTCCTCTGGCAGTGACGCTCAGATCAGAGGGCGCGGTGACGTAGTCAGTGCGCGCCCTCTGCTGAGCGTCAGTGCTGGAGACGGAGCCGCACGAGGAGCAGGTAAAAGTGCCGGGGTCCTGAGCGACGGAGAGGTGAGTATGTGATTTTTTTTATTGCAGCAGCAGCATTATATATTGGACAGCTTTATAAGGAGCATCTATGGGGCCAAATCAACGGTGCAGAGCAATATATATGGGGCACAGCTTTATAAGGAGCATCTATGGGGCCATAATCAACGGTGCAGAGCAATATATATGAGGCACAGCTTTATAAGGAGCATCTATGGGGCCATAATGAACGGTGCAGAGCATTCCATATGGCACAGCTTTATGTGGAGCATCTATGGGGCCAAAATGAACGGTACAGAGCATTCTATATGGCACAGTTTCATTATGGCCCCATACATGCTCCATATAAACGGTGCAGAGCATTCTATATGGCACAGTTTTATATGGAGCATCTATGGGGCCATAATGAACGTTGCAGAGCATTATATATGGCGCAGCTTTCTATGGAACATCTATGGGGCCATAATGAACAGTGCAGAGCATTATATATGGCACAACTTTATGTGGAGCATCTATGGGGCAATTTTCTCCTGTCACCCATGTGAAAATACAAAATTTGGAGCTAAAAAAGATTTTTGTGGGAAAAATTTGATTTTTTTAATTTTTACGTCTTAACATTATAAACTTCTCTGAAGCACCTGGGGGTTCATGGTGTTCAATACACATCTAGATAAGTTCCCAAAGGGGTTTAGTTTCCAAAATGGTGCTACTTGTGGGGGATTCCACTCTTTAAGCACATCAGGGGCTCTCCAAACGTGACATGGCATCCGTTAATTATTCCAGCACAGTTTACATTCAAAAAGTCAAATGGCGCTCTATCCCTTTCAAGCCCTGCAGTGCGCCCAAACAGTTGTTTTCCTCCACATATTGGGTATCTGCGCACTCAGCAGAAATTGCACAACAAATTGTATGGAGCAATTTTTCCTGTTACACTTATGAAACTGCAAAATTTAAAGCTAGAAACAAACCAACCACCAGATCCAAGGATGCACCAGGAAGACCAGACTGGATCATAAGAAATAATATCTTTATTCATTAATTAATTAGCAGCGATATAAGAATATAAAATCAATAACTTTAACAAAAAAATACAAAAAGTGTGCAAAGCAGGATGGCGTATAAAAAATAAAAATTAAATGAAAGGAAACCCATAAGGACAATTATTATGATAATCACTTATATAGTTGTGGAAGGTAAACAATTCCCAGAATCGGGGTATAATAATTCCCTGAAAATTTATATATAAAAATTTATAGTGGAAAAAAACAATTATATCCTAATAAAAGACTCCCATAATAATGTGCAATTAATGCAAAAAGTGCTAAAGTGCAATTAAATTAGGGAACTGATCCATTTATATATATAACAGCTTTTCCTCAGATCCTACACAGTGCCAAACAGAAACAAAGTGCTAAGTGCTAAAAGTGAATAGTCCAGGGATGATATTTATAATCGTTACCTTAGGGCACCACGCCGTCCTGAGTACGTGCACACACCCGACGCGCGTTTCGGAACTAAATTCCTTCGTCAGGGGGTGGCATTCAGGCATGGTAAGTGAGTTTATATAATGCGCACGCCGAAAATATCCCAATAGGAGCCGGAACATTTCCGGGTCAGTATCGGCGCGTGCGCAGAAGAACTCCTTCACATATTGTGTGTCGCCGATGATGTCGGCCTGGGCACTGTCGGCGCAGGCGCGGCCAAGCGAATCCGGAGTCCCCCATCACCGCACCACGAGACCGGACGTACAGGATAGTTACCCGACGTTGCCAAGGTAATCGTGATGCAAGAGGCAGGAGACACCGACCGCAGGCCACGCATGCGCACTGACCGGGCCTTACGCCATGAGCGGCACAAAGTGAAAGTGAGCTCTATAACCTCAAAAAATGGGGGCAAAGTACATGTAACACAGAATTGGCAAATCTATACAATTAAGGCAACATTAAAAGAGGGAACAAAAAGTATATAATAATAAATAGAGAGAAAAAGTGAAAAAACTACCCAAAACAAAATAACAATATAATAAAGACAAAAATAAAAATAAATAAACCCACCATATATCAGATGGGGTAAATACATAATTGCTCCAAGTATTGTCTGATGCAAATGCAAAAATAAATAAGTAAACATATAAATAATAGGAAATCTATATGCATCAGACAGCCCTGGTTGTGTAAGTGCTAAAAACACGAAAACATAAAATAATATGGAAAAATATAGAAAATATGATCCACCATACAGCAGACAGAGTAATACATCGTGTGTTTCAAATTATTGTCTGATGCAATAAATAAACATATAAATAATTAAAAAATATATATGCATCAGACCGCGCTGGCTGTGTAATTGCTTAAAAGCAAAAAATGTATAAACAAAACACAATAATATATAATTCTTAAGTGAATATGCACAATACCTAGTGAAATACAATAAATATATCAATCTCTCTCTCTTCACTTTAAATATAAGGTCGAAGAAGAATCCATCCTATTGTAGAGATATTGCCGTAATCCATCCTATAATGGTCCATATATGCGAAAGAGATGTCATCATATTGAAGAAAAGTGAACCACCCGATAATCCCAAATGACGGATCATCAGATGACGTGTTCACGGATCGCAAGATGAGGTATGTATAAAAGAAATAACCTAAAAATATAAAAAGACAATGTAAAAAACAATAAAAGGTTAAACTGCCTAAAACAACCAAAGGATTATGAAAAAGGGGGTTACAAAAAACGGGCAAAGCTTATGTTCTCGTTTAGGCCATAGGGGGAAATAGTTTCTAATGTCCAGATCCATTTCATTTCCATCTGAGCTAGGGGTGTACTAATTTTACCCCCCTCTCCCTGGACTCAATCAAATCTATACCGATCACTTTCAATAGAGTGGCATCACAGTCATGATGAATTTTAAAGTGTTTGGGAATTGTTTTTAGCAGGGAAACATCCTCCACTTCTTTTGCTGCTTGTATTCCCAGGATATGCTCACGTACACGTATTTTCAATTGGCGAGTTGTAAGTTCCACATATAAAAGAGAGCAAGGGCATGTAGCATAATAAATTACAGCCTTAGAAGTACAAGTTATTACATGCTTTATCTTGTATGTAACCTTTCTTTAGAGTTTAAAAAGGTTTGTGCTCTCAGAATGTTGGGGAATGCTACTCATTTGCCACATGGCTTGCATCCCATTTGGGGCCTAAAGTTAGACAAAAATGTAGATGTTGTATGTGTATAGTGGCTTTTAACAAGCTGGTCTCTCTAATTTTTGGATCTTCTGTAGATGATATTTGGTTTCTCCCCTATATATCTCGATAGTAGTGGATCGGCCTGTAAAATAGACCACGATTTGGCAATATAAAATCGCATAAGGTCAGCTTGACCATGATGCGTTGTAATAAAACGAACAGTTTGGCTTGAAATAGAAGGTTTAGTGGAATGCAAAGCCTGATGTCTTGTTGTATTTTTAGCTCGATTATAAGCTTTCTTGATTGACCGTTTGCTATAGCCACGGTCTGAGAATTTTTTACAGTGATCCTTGGCCTGTTCTTCAAAATCAAGATCTTCTGAGCAGATCCTCTGTAATCGCAAAAACTGACCTATGGGAATAGAGTGTATCATTGCTGGGGGATGTGCCGATGTCGCATGTAGCACCGAATTTACCGCAGTCTCCTTACAATATAGATTAGTTTGAAGGCAGTTATTTCTACCTCTCCGAACATAAACATCAAGAAATTCTATCTGGTCTTTGTCATATTTATACGTTAAACGTATATTATTAGTATTACAATTTAGTATTGACATGAATTCCTGAAGTGTCTCAATAGATCCCTGCCAGATAAAAAATATGTCATCAATATAGCGCATCCATATAGGGATGCACTCGATTGATGACAACTGACCAGACATAAAGAGGTCCCTCTCCCACAGCCCCAGGAACAAGTTTGCATAATTTGGCACAAAAGAAGCACCCATTGCAGTGCCCTGGAGCTGTAGGTAGAGGGACCCCTTAAAGAAGAAGAAATTATGTGACAATGAGAATTGTAACAGTCGGACTACAAATTGGCTCATGGAAGGAATCATAGGGAAGCAATCGACAAAATATTTCACCGCCTGAATACCATCACTATGGCGTATATTGGTATACAAGGCCTCCGTGTCACAAGTTACCAAAATAGCATCGGTGTCAATGTATAAACCATCCACTTTTTTAAGAAACTCATTAGTATCTTTGATGTATAACGGAAGTACTTCAACAAGAGGTTGCAATTCGGCATTTATGAATTTATTCACGTTTTCCAGATAGTTGCCACATCCTGAGATAATCGGTCTCCCAGGGGGGTTTTCACTATTCTTGTGTACCTTAGGCAACAAGTACAGCGTTAATATCATAGGTTCTGGCATCTGAAGTAATAACAATTCCTTAGTTATTACCTCTGTTTCCATAGCATCCTTTAGGATAATTAAGAGTTCTGACCTGAATTTCTCAAGGGGATTGAAAGTCAATTTACGGTAACATACCTGATCCCTCAATTGCCTAAAAGCTTCAGTTTCATATAGCGCTTTTGGCCAGATCACCACATTTCCACCCTTGTCAGCTGGTTTAAATAACACATCACCAAGTTCTTGCAGTCTTTTAAGTCCAGATTTTTTTTTTATTCAAATTATCAAATTTGGGATAACGAGGGATGTTCTCAAAGTCCCTACTGACTGTCTTGACAAATACATCGATCGTAGGGTACGCTGACAAGGGTGGAAATTTGTGAGATCATGGCTGAAAACATTTGGGGACCTTACCTCCCTGAGGTTCATCATGTTCTTGTGCCAATTCGTTCAGGGTTGCTAGTGCCTCCTGTTCCACCTCTGTGAAAATGCCATTTGAAAATAAGTTTCCTAGCAAATAAGTGCAGGTCCTTAATGGCCGTGAATCTATCAAATTGCGCTGACGGACAAAACATTAGTCCCCTGCACAAAATATCAATTTCAATATCCGAAAACACGTGAGCTCAGATTAATTACCTTCAAAGTATTTTTGTTCCTATAATTTTCTGGTGAATAATTATAAGTGTGCTTCGTTGGTGCATAGCGTAATTTTCTCTTGCGTTTTGGAGTTGAATTTGTTGAAATGATGGATAAGGCGGAAGAGGAGGCACCAGATACGTCACATACAGGTTGATTTGACGAAGTTGATGGGTTTCGATCCCTGATGTTTTCATTCAGTTGGTGCTTACGCCATCTATAAATCTTCCCACTGGAGAAATCTTTCTGGTCCCTTGTAAGTTTACTCATTTGCTTTGTCCGAATATCTCTAACCCATTGATCAATCAGTTTCTCCAATTGAGGGACTATTGATTGAAATTTTTTGACAGGGAGGTTTAGTTTTGCTTTAGCAAAAGCTTCCTCCAATAGGAGATCAATTTTGGATATAATTCCCACATTAATCTTTTTGAGGTCTCGTTACATATTCCTTCCCAATTCTTTATAAAATCATCATCATCATCAATCAAAAATGAAGGGGTAACGTGAATTCTTAGACCTCTCGGTATAAGTTGTTTTTGAACGTAATTTTCTAAAAAGACTCTATTCCACCAAGAGTGAGTTCTTTTATACGTAAGATTTTTAATAGTATTAAAAAACCCATCAAAATGTAACCCACTATCGGTATTTATAGCAGTACCGCCGCTACTGAATACCGCATCAATCTGTCCTTGCCAAGAGGCCTCCCTGGTTTTAAAATCCATGTTTCAGTGTATGGAAAAAACCTGTGCAAAACACAGTAAATTATATTAAAATATAATAAAATTTAAAGCTAAAATACATTTATTTTGGAAAAATATGATTTTTTTATTTTCACCGCTCTATGCTTTAAACTTCTGTGAAGCACCTGTAGGTTCAAGGTGCTCAATACTCATCTAAATAAGTTCCATAAGGGGTTTAGTAGTAGAGTTTTGCAACTAGTGATCAAGAACTAGGAATCCCTAGTTACCGAATACAATTGTTTTCCAATTAATAGAAATCTGTTTGTCATGCAGATTCTTAATTACCATATGTGGTATCCTTTTTGACCTTGCTTTTTAGATCCAACAACAACAATTATGTGGCATGTGACTTGAATTTTTTTGTTGGTACTGACAAATCTTTATTGTTATAGGAAAAGAAGTACATGCCTTCCCAGCCTGACTTGATTCATCTCTGCCAGCTGGCTGGACTAAAGAGAGCTGAATTAATATCATTTACTTTGTCTGCTCCCGTGCTCTATGACTCAGCAGGGCTGATATCTGCCTTGGCAAGACCAAGATCAGACACTGTATCTCTTAGTATAGAACACTGCCAACAGCACTGAGCTTAGATATTACTAACAGAGAAAATTGTAGTTTCTTGCCCAAAAAATAAAGTCATGTTTATTTCATTGCAGATTAATACCAGTGCTCTTTCATATTTTAAATTCCATATTTTATACAACATCCACAATTATGTAGTTCTTGCACGTAATGTTGCTGCATATCACTGCTGCAATTCATCAACTTCAATGATTTTTACAAAATTCCATACTAGAATTTTGACCAGTTTTTTCTTTATTTTCCTTTTGCATTTTCACGCTAATTTGAAGCAGCTCCTCCAAAAAGGGTGGAGCTAGGGAGGAGACAGGGCAGAATGGAGCATTGCTACGCCCAACTGTTAAATTCAATATGGGAATAATTCAATAGGGTAAGTGTTTGGAGCCTTAAAGAAAATCTTTCAGCAATATCATCCCCCTCCAAGCCCGAGATATGAGCATGTCATTTTTTGAAATGTCAATCCATCAACACTCATGCAGGCACTCGTACTTCAGTTTTGGTCAGTAGCTTATCCTGCTTCTGTGACACACTAAAAGGTCTGTCATTGTCATGAAGTGTACACCATTATCACACGATTATTACACAATTATTATTACACTATTAATAACATGAGAACATCCCTTTACGTGCTTTGGGAGTAAATGAGCACTTTGAGTTACTGATTGCAAAGAACACTGTCCCTACTGTGAAACATGGAGGAGGCTCTGTTATGTTCTAGGGCTGCTTTGCTGCATCTGGCATAGGGTGTCTAGAATCTGTGCAGGGTACAATGAAATCTCAAGACTATCAAGGGATTCTAGAGAGAAATGTGCTACCTAGTGTTAGAAAGCTTGGTCTCAGTCACAAGTCATGGGTCTTGCAACAGGATAATGACCCAAAACACACAGCTAAAAACACTCAAGAATGGCTAAAAGGAAAACATTGGACTATTCTGAAGTGGCCTTCTATGAGCCCTGACCTACCTCCTATTGAGCATCTTTGGAAATAGCTGAAACATGCGGTCTGGAAAAGGCAATCTTCAAACACGAGACAACTGGAGCAGTTTGCTCTTGAGGTGTGGGCCAAAATACCTGTTGAAGAGAGGTGCAGAAGTCTCATTGACAGTTACAGGAATAGTTTGATTGCAATGATTACCTCAAAAGGTTGTGCAGAAAAATATTAAGTTAAGGGTACCATCATTTCTATCCAGGCCTATTTCATGAGTTTTTTTGTTTTTTTTTTAATTCTGTGGAAGCATGGTTGAAAAGCAATGTCTGACTTTCATTTGTTAATTTTCATAGATTTTTTATTTATTATTACTTTTGTCAGATTCAAGTTATTTCTTTGACAATTGTGGATTTTCTGTTGTTAAATGAGGGGTACCGACAATTTTGACCACTTGTGTATACCATGTTGTCAAAAGTATGCAGGTACTTGCATGTTGGACATCGCATTTCACAACCATGAACATTACTAATAAGTGGTACATCATTTTGTGACTATAAGAGTGTCATTATTTCTAGGAATGTTTTCCACATTTTGAATTGTATATGTGAATTTGCACCAATACCTTCTTTTTGTTCCCACCACAGTAGCAGTATTCCCAAAAATGAAATATATACTCATACAGAATAATGTCCTTCTCTGTGGACTCCATACAGTATAATTTTCCTCTCTGTGGTCCCCATAAGATATAATGTCCCCATTCTGGCCCCTAACAGTATAATGCTCCAGTCGGTGGCCCCATACAGTATTATGTCCCCCATTATGACCGTCATACCATATAATATCCCCTTCTGTGGCCCACATACAGTAGTGTCACCAATTCCGACCCTCATACAGTATAATGATCCCCATTCTGGCTCCAATATAGTAATAATATAATATTTCCCATTCTGACCCCATACAGTATAATGTCCCCTCTGTTGCCCCAAAGCAGTATAATATTTGCCATTGTAACCAACATACATTGTTCTAAAAAAATAAGGGAACACTTAAACCACTTAAACAACACAATGTAACTCCAAGTCAATCACACTTCTGTGAAATCGACCTGTCTAGTTAGGAAGCAACACCAATTGTGAATCAATTTCTCCTACTGTTGTGCCAATGGAACAGACAACAGGTAGAAACGATAGGCAATTAGCAAGACAACCCCTATGAAGAAGTAGTTCTTGAGGGGGGTGACCACAGACCATTTTCTATTATCATCCTTTTTGGATGTTTTGGTCACTTTTGTATTTTATCATTGCTCTCAACCCTAGAGATACTGTATAGTAGCATGAGGTGGTGTCAACATCCCACAGAAGTTGCTCAGGTAGTGCAGCTGATTTAGGATGGCACATCAGTGCGAGCTGTGGCAAAAAGAGTAGCTGTGTCTGTCAGTACAGTGTCCAGAGCATGGAACAGATACCAGGAGACAGGCCATTACACCGGGAGACTTGGAAGGGGCCATAAGAGGACAAAAACCCAGCAGAAGGACTGCTACATTCTCCTTTGTGCAAGGAGGACACAGTGCCAAAGTCCTGCAAAATGACCTCCAGCAAGCCACTAACATCTATGTGTCTGCTTAAACTGTCAGAAACAGACTCCATGTGGGTGGTATGAGGACCCTACGTCCACAAGTGTGTGTTGTGCTTACAGCACAACACTATACAGAGAGATTCGCATTTGCCAGAGAACACCAAAATTGGCAGATTCAACATTGGTGCCCTGTGCTCTTCACGGATGAGAGCAGGTTCACACTGACCACATATGACAGACATGACAGAGTCTGGAGATGCTGTGGAGAACGTTTTTCTGCCTGCAACATCCTCCAGCATGACTAGGCAGTTGGTCAGTAATGTTGTGGGGAAGCATTTATTTTGAGAGCTGCATAGCCCTCTATGTGCTAGCCAGAGGTACCCTGACTCACATTAGGTACCAGGATGAGATCCTCAGACCAATTATGAGAAGACTATATGCAAGTGCAGTGAGCTCTGGGTTCCTTCTCGTGCAAAACAATGCAAGGCCTCATGTGGTTGAAGTGTGTCACCAGTTCCTGCATGATGAAGGCATTGATGCTATGGACTGGCCTGCCCGTTCCCCAGACTTGAATCCAATAGAGCACATCTGAGACATCATGTCTTGCTCCACCCACCAACTCCATGTTGGACCACAGACTGTCCAGGAGTTGACTGATGCTTTAATCCAGGTCTGGGAGGAGATCCCTCAGGAAAACATCTACTGCCTCATCAGGAGCATGCCCAGGCATTGTAGAGGTTACACACACTACTGGCCATCATTTCCTTGTCTTGAGGCTTTTCCAACGAAGTTGGATCAGCTTGTAATTTGATTTTCCACTTTGACTTTCCAAATTAGGACCTCAATTGAATATTAATTATGATTTACATTGACCATTTTTATGTTTTATTGTTCTCATCGCATTCCACTATGTAATGAATAAAGATTTGCAACTGGAATAGTTCATTCAGTAATATCTAGGATATAGTATTTTAGCATTCCCTTAATTTTTTTGAGCAGTGTATAATATATTGTTCCTGATTGTGGCCCCCACTCAGTATAACATCTTCCTTTGTGGCCTTCATATAGTGTAATGGTTCCCTCTGCGGCGCCATACAGTATAATGCCCCTCACTGACTCTAATATAATGTAATGTCCCCCATTGTGGCAGCCATTTAGAATAAAGTACCCCTCAGTGGCCCCATTCAGTATAATATCCCTGTCTGTGTCCCGCATACAGATTAACAGTATAATATCCTCATTGTGGTCCCAATACAATATATTGTTCCCCTCTGTGGCCTCTATACTGTATAATGTTGCATATTCTTACCACCATACAGTATAATATCCCCCTCTATTAGTTGGCATATTGTATAACTTCCCACCTTGTGACCACCATACAGTATAATGTTCCCTTTGTGTCGTGCTTTACATGGCAATTACAAAAACAACCATTTGTCTCACCTGTCCACATTCCCAATATGAGCAGTGTTTCCTTCCTCCTCTATCGTCCAGTGCAGGTGTTGTTATACGGTGATGTATTTGCTCCACATGTGATGGCCATTCATAGATAAATGCTGAAAAGATGAAATGTCTTTCGGCTTCAATTGTACACTGTATACTTATACACTGTATACTGACATAAACATTTTTATAAAAATAAGCTATCATGAATTAAGCAATTTATGGGTCGTAATGTACAAATGTTTGGCCATGAATCAGAGATTCTCATTTTGCAAATTGTGCTTGTTGTAAATAAACCATTAATAGGTGGTACGCTTTAGGAAAAATAAAGAGGTGCAAGAAACCATCTTTGTAGTGTGTCACATCATTAACCCCTTCCCGACCTGTGACACAGCGTATGCGTCATGAAAGTCGGTGCCAATCCGACCTGTGACGCATATGCTGTGTCACAGAAAGATCGCGTCCCTGCAGATCGGGTGAAAGGGTTAACTCCCATTTCACCCGATCTGCAGGGACAGGGGGAGTGGTAGTTTAGCCCAGGGGGGGGTGGCTTCACCCCCTCGTGGCTACGATCGCTCTGATTGGCTGTTGAAAGTGAAACTGCCAATCAGAGCGATTTGTAATATTTCACCCATTATAACGGGTGAAATATTACAATCCAGCCATGGCCGATGCTGCAATATCATCGGCCATGGCTGGAAATACTAGTGTGCCCCCACCCCACCCCACCGATCGCCCCCCCAGCCCCCCCGATCTGGCCGGTACACTGCTCCGGCTCCCCTCCATCCAGTGCTCCGCTCCCCCCCGTGCTCTTGTCCGCTCCCCCCGTGCTCCAATCACCCCCCCGTGCTCCAATCACCCCCCCCTGCATTCAGATCCACCCCCCCGTGCTCCGTTCCACCCCCCCATGCTCCGTTCCAGCCCCCCCGTGCTCCGTTCCACGCCCCCCGTGCTCCGTTCCACGCCTGCCGCGCTCCGATTCCCCCCCCGTGCTCCGATCCTCCCCCGTGGTCCCCCCCCACCCCATCATACTTACCGATCCAGCCGGGGTCCCGTCCGTCTTCTCCCTGGGCGCCGCCATCTTCCAAAATGGCGGGCGCATGCGCAGTGCGCCCGCCGAATCTGCCGGCCGGCAGATTCGTTCCAAAGTGCATTTTGATCACTGAGATAGATTATATCTCAGTGATCAAAATAAAAAAAATAATACATGACCCCCCCCCCCCCTTTGTCACCCCCATAGGTAGGGACAATAAAAAAATAAAGAAATTTTTTTTTTTCCACTAATGTTAGAATAGGGTTAGGGTTAGGGGTAGGGTTAGGGTTAGGGTTAGGGTTAGGGCTAGGGTTAGGGCTAGGGTTAGGGCTAGGGGTAGGGTTAGGGGTAGGGCTAGGGTTAGGGCTAGGGTTAGGGATAGGGTTAGGGCTAGGGTTAGGGCTAGGGTTAGGGCTAGGGTTAGGGGTAGGGCTAGGGTTAGGGGTAGGGTTAGGGCTAGGGTTAGGGTTTCGGTATGTGCACACGTATTCTGGTCCTCTGCGGATTTTTCCGCTGCGGATTTGATAAATCCGCAGTGCTAAACCGCTGCGGATTTATGGCGGATTTACCGCGTTTTTTTCTGCGTATTTCACTGCGGTTTTACAATTGCGATTTTCTATTTGAGCAGTTGTAAAACCGCTGCGGAATCCGCACAAAGAAGTGACATGCTGCGGAATGTAAACCGCTGCGTTTCCGTGCAGTTTTTCCGCAGCATGTGTACAGCGATTTTTGTTTCCCGTAGGTTTACATTGAACTGTAAACTCATGGGAAACTGCTGCGGATCTGCAGCGTTTTCCGCAGCGTGTGCACATACCTTTAGAATTAGGCTATGTTCACACGGTGCGGATTTGGCTGCGGATTGGCCGCTGCGGATTTGCAGCAGTATTCCATCAGGTTTACAGTACCATGTAAACATATGAAAAACCAAATCCGCTGTGCCCATGGTGCAGAAAGTACCGCGCGGAAACGCTGCGTTGTATTTTCCGCAGCATGTCAATTCTTTGTGCGGATTCCGCGGCTTTTTACACCTGTTCCTCAATAGGAATCCGCAGGTGAAATCCGCACAAAAAACACTGGAAATCCGCAGGTAAAACGCAGTGCTTTTTACCCGCGGATTTTTCAAAAATGGTGCGGAAATATCTCACACGAATCCGCAACGTGGGCACATAGCCTTAGGGTTAGGGTTGGAATTAGGGTTGTGGTTAGGGTTGTGATTAGGGTTATGGCTACAGTTGGGATTAGGGTTAGGGGTGTGGGGGGGTTAGTGTTGGAGGTAGAATTGAGGGGTTACCACTGTTTAGGCACATCAGGGGGTCTCCAAACGAAACATGGCGCCACCATTGATTCCAGCCAATCTCGTATTCAAAAAGTCAAATGGTGCTCCCTCACTTCCGAGCCCTGAAGTGTGCCCAAACAGTGGTTTACCCCCACATATGGGGTATCAGTGTACTCAGGATAAACTGCGCAACAATTACTGGGGTCCAATTTCTCCTGTTACCCTTGTGAATCTAAAAAAATGCTTGCTAAAACATCATTTTTGAGGAAAGAAAAATGATTTTTTATTTTCACGGCTCTGCATTATAAACTTCTATGAAGCACTTGGGGGTTCAAAGTGCTCATCACACATCTAGATAAGTTCCTTTGGGGGTCTAGTTTCCAAAATGGGGTCACTTGTGGGGGGTTTCTACTGTTAAGCCACATCAGGGGCTCTGCAAACGCAACGTGACGCCCACAGAGCATTCCATCAAAGTCTGCATTTCAAAACGTCACTACTTCACTTCCGAGCCCCGGCATGTGCCCAAACAGTGATTTACCCCCACATATGGGGTATCAGCGTACTCAGGAGAAACTGGACAACAACTTTTGGGGTCAAATTTCTCCTGTTACCCTTGGGAAAATAAAAAATTGCAGGCTAAAAGATCATTTTTGAGAAAATAATTTTTTTTTTATTTTCATGGCTCTGCGTTATAAACTTCTGTAAAGCACTTGGGGGTTCAAAGTCCTCACCACACATCTAGATTAGTTCCTTTGGGGGTCTAGTTTCCAAAATTGGGTCATTTCTGGGGGATCTTTAATGTTTAGGTACACAGGGGCTCTCCAAACGTGACATGGTGTCCGCTAATGATTGGAGCTAATTTTCCATTTAAAAAGCCAAATGGCATGCCATCCCTTCCGAGCCCTGCCGTGCGCCCAAACAGTGGTTTACCCCCACATATGGGGTATCAGCGTACTCAGGACAAACTGGACACAATATTTGGGGTCCAATTTCTCCTATTATCCTTGGCAAAATTGGAATTTCCAGGCTAAAAAATCATTTTTGAGGAAAGAAAAATTATTTTTTATTTTCATGGCTCTGCGTTATAAACTTCTGTGAAGCACCTGGGGGTTTAAAGTGCTCAATGTGCATCTAGATAAGTTCCTTGGGGGGTCTAGTTTCCAAAATGGGGTCACTTGTGGGGGAGCTCCAATGTTTAGGCACACAGGGGCTCTCCAAACGCGACATGGTGTCCGCTAACAATTGGAGCTAATTTTCCATTCAAAAAGTCAAATGGCGCGCCTTCCCTGCCGAGCCCTGCCGAGTGCCCAAACAGTGGTTTACCCCCACATATGAGGTATCGGCGTACTCGGGAGAAATTGCCCAACAAATTTTATGATCCATTTTATCCTACTGCCCATGTGAAAATGAAAAAATTGAGGCGAAAAGAATTTTTTTGTGAAAAAAAAGTACTTTTTCATTTTTACAGATCAATTTGTGAAGCATCTGAGGGTTTAAAGTGCTCACTAGGCATCTAAATAAGTTCCTTGGGGGGTCTAGTTTCCAAAATGGGGTCACTTGTGGGGGAGCGCCAATGGTTAGGCACATAGGAGCTATCCAAACGCGACATGGTGTCCGCTAACGATGGAAATAATTTTTCATTCAAAAAGTCAAATGGCGCTCCTTCCCTTCCGAGCCTTACCATGTGCCCAAACAGTGGTTTACCCCCACATGTGAGGTATTGGTGTACTCAGGAGAAATTGCCCAACACATTTTAGGATCCATTTTATCCTGTTGCCCATGTGAAAATGAAAAAATTGAGGCTAAAAGAATTTTTTTGTGAAAAAAAAGTACTTTTTCATTTTTACGGATCAATTTGTGAAGCACCTGGGGGTTCAAAGTGCTCACTATGCATCTAGATAAGTTCCTTGGGGCGTCTAGTTTCCAAAATGGGGTCACTTGTGGGGGAGCTCCAATTTTTAGGCACACGGGTGCTCTCCAAACGTGACATGGTGTCCGCTAAAGAGTGGAGCCAATTTTTGATTCAAAAAGTCAAATGGCGCTCCTTCCCTTCCAAGCCCTGCCGTGCGCCCAAACAGTGGTTTACCCCCACGTATGAGGTATCAGCATACTCAGGACAAATTGGACAACAACTTTCGTGGTTCAGTTTCTCCTTTTACCATTGGAAAAATAAAAAAATTGTTGCTAAAAGATAATTTTTGTGACTAAAAAGTTAAATGTTCATTTTTTCCTTCCTTGTTGCTTCTGCTGCTGTGAAGCACCTGAAGGGTTAATAAACTTCTTGAATGTGGTTTTGAGTACCTTGAGGGGTGCAGTTTTTAGAATGGTGTCACTTTTTGGTATTTTCAGCCATATAGACCCCTCAAACTGACTTCAAATGTGAGGTGGTCCCTAAAAAAAAATGGTTTTGTAAATTTCGTTGTAAAAATGACAAATCGCTGGTCAAATTTTAACCCTTATAACTTCCTAACAAAAAAAAATTTTGTTTCCAAAATTGTGCTGATGTAAAGTAAACATGTGGGAAATGTTATTTATTAACTATTTTGTGTCACATATCTCTCTGGTTTAACAGAATAACAATTCAAAATGTGAAAATTGCGAAATTTTCAAAATTTTCGCCAAATTTCCGTTTTTATCACAAATAAACGCAGAATTTATTGACCTAAATTTACCACTAACATGAAGCCCAATATGTCACGAAAAAACAATCTCAGAACCGCTAGGATCCGTTGAAGCGTTCCTGAGTTATTACCTCATAAAGGGACACTGGTCAGAATTGCAAAAAACGGCAAGGTCTTTAAGGTCAAAATAGGCTGGGTCATGAAGGGGTTAAAAAATAATTAGAATGCTCCAAATACCTTTCACTGTAAATGATAATGCAGTAGATTGCAAAGTCATAAATATATGTTGCAAATACCTGAATTATAATTGGGTTTCAAGGATACAGTGCACATCTCCTCATGTGCTATAGTAGCAAGCTCGCTAAAGCTCTGTCCTCAATCGGATGTGGAAATAATGTCAGATAAATCAATTTAGTGTGCAGAAGACATTCATCAAATAGAAATCTCCTTTAACTCAGCATCCAAGAAGATCCACTGGCCACAACAGTAACAGTGATGAATTAATTTGTTGTTCTATTCTGTTCCATATTTATCATGCAAATCTTATTTTTCTTCTTAATTTGTGCATTCAAAGATTGTACTTCCACATACAAAAACTACAAGCAACATTTCTTAATGCATAAAATATGATCTTGAAATGTTATCCTTAAAATGTAACTGTACTTTCAGCAAACTTTGCATAAATCAGTAGTATATGGGAATATAAAAAAATCTTTGTAATATATTTTATCACATTTTTCAGCTTCTTTCTCCACTTATAAGCCACTCCCTCTCCCCCTTCCTCATAAACCTATCATCTACTCTGGCAAGATGGATTGCTAGAACAGTGAGGTATCAGTTTGCAGATCTATTCTACTCTATGGAGAGGAGATGGGGAAGAAGGAGTGAGGAGCAGAGTGAGATGACAGGCAGAGGTAGACACAGAAAGATCATGCTGAGTTTCTAACAAGTCTCTTATCTCACACCAGAGCTGAATTAACATCCACATTGCTGAGTATTGCTGTATAATATCATCCATGCTGCCACTGCTTTTCTTGCGCTTTTCTCTGTTTACTAAAGCACAAGACAAAATGTATTACATGTAGACTAAAATTAACATGCCATTATTACTATAGAGTAAAAGCTGGTAAAGCAAAATGTTAGCAACGGTTGCAGATTTGCAATTTTTTTATCCATTCAACCACACAAAGAATTTTTTTAGTACATTATAAGATAAATTAATGGGAATGTGTCATGTCCCCAAATGGGTTCAATCTGCAGGTTAATAGTGCTGTAAAGCTGTGTGACTGTTGCACTGAATGCTCGGCTACCGAAAGGAAATTTTCTTATTCCGACACAGTTTTAGTCAATGTGCTGGAGTGGTTGTAAGCATGCCCTAGCACAGTGACTAACAGCCGTCTCTCCATTGATATGCTGCAAACTGACCAGTCTGTCAATGTGCCAGGGCTTGCTTACAGCTGTTGCTCACTGTGTACTGAGCGGTGATTGAAGCAGCGCTGACCATGCCCATGTGAAAAATTTGGCAACTCACAGGAGGAGCAAAGCTAACTTATTCCCGGTAGCCATGCTTTCACCGTAGTGGCCACATAGCTTTTGAACGCAATTAAACCCTTCTTGACATGCGCCGTGCATATACTGCTCAGCAAGAGCTGCGCTCCCACAAAGAGTAGTACAAGAGGCCTCAAGCTAAGTGCCGTGGCCTGTGCAGGTGTCAGCACTGTATGAGAGCTGACACCCTGCAGCGACACCCACGATCGGTGCTAGCACCGATTGTGGGTATTTAACCCCTCTGATGCCACTGTCGATAGTGATAGCGACATCGAGGAGCATCGCGCAAGGAGGGGGTGCTTCCTTCAGAACAACGCAATGCGATCGTGTTGTTCTGATGGTCTCCATTGAGACCCCGGCCACAAGATGGCCATGGGGTCCTTCAGAGAATGTGGCTTCTCAGTGCCTGCTTAGAGCAGGAGCTGACATGCCTCCTCCCCTGTCTGTCAGACGCTGTTCTGATTTTCTGCAGTGCAAAAGCATTGCAGAGTATCAGATCAGCGAACTGTTATTGTACAGTGAGGTCCCATCCTGGGACAATGTAAAAAGGTTAAAAAAAAGTTATTAAAAAGTGTAAAAGTATTTTTTTTTTTAAAAATCTCCAAATAAAGAACAAAAAAATAAACAAATATTCGAATAAATGCATTTATTTATGTAAAGAAAAAGTACACATATTTGGTATCGCCGTGTCCGTAGTGACCCACTCTGTAAAACTGTCCCTCTAGTTAACCCCTTCAGTGAAAAAACTGACTCAAAAAACAATGCTTTATCATCATACCGCTGAACATAAAGTGCAATTAAATATGATCAAAATCACGAATGTAAATAAAAATGGTAGCATTCAAAACGTCTTCTTGTCCCACAAAAAAACAAGCTGCCATACAACTCCATCAGCAGAAAAATAAAAAAGATATAGCTCTAAGATTAAAGCAACGCAAACATAATTATTTTTTCTATAAAATAGCTTTTATTATGTAAAAATGTAAAAGCGTTAACATATAAAAACAATATAATGGGGGTATTGCTGCAATCATACTGACCTGAAGAATAAAGCTAATTTATCAATTTTACCACACATGAAACATATGAGATATATAGATCCTGGTCTGGAGGAGGAGTCAAGTCAGTCTGAAAGAGTCTGAGAGTGAAGAGAGACAAGAAAAGAGCAGAGGAGAGATTGAGGGCTCAAGGAGGCTACGATTGGGCCTCCTAGGAGCCAGAGTGCAGAAACCGGGCAGCGGGAGCCCAAGGTTGTGGATAACTGCAAGGTCCACAGCAGAACCGGAGGGCATAGGACTATACGTAAATTGCCCGTACAACACCTGAGGTATAGCAGCAGTTAGAGCCTGGAGCCACCCAGTCAGAGACCCCAAGAAAATGGCTCAAGCTGCCTACCATGCAGGTACTGTCCCAGGACAGGAGAGAAAAGGGATAGCTTGCCAGAAAACTACAGGGAGCAAGGGACCAGGAAAGCAGCGCATAGTGGAAGGCTCCCAACCTGACCTGCCAAGGGGATTTCTCCTTGTTTCTGGGCTGCCTGGACTCCTTCTGTACTTGCTGCCAGTACCCTGGACTGTGGCCTGCTACCACCAGTAAACCAGGTGAAGATTGCAACCCTGTGTCTCCCGTTATTTACCGGCAACACATCATCCCTGCCATACACCTTGGGAGCCCTGGGGACCCCACTTCATCTGTGGGAAGCATCATCATCTTGCTGCCACAACATCACCCCAGAGGACCCCATTAAGCAGCGTCGGTCCCTATTGACCGAGAACCACAGGTGGCGTCACGAAAATAGACTTTCACAATTCCTTTAAAAGACCTTTCCCCTTTAATTGAGTCCCAGGGCCACGGACCGGGTCGCAGCCACCGTGACATCCCCTTTAAGTGCGACCGCACCCGTTACTGAGTATCCCCATTGCCTTGGTGGGTGACTCATATGGATGTCTTGAGAACACCGATTCTGCTAACAACTCAGCTCATGACCAGACAAGCCCTTCTAGCATTTGCCAGAATTGCCAGATGGCAAGTCCGGCCCTGCACGGCGACACTAAAAACCTGCTCTGACAAAACGCTAGAGGCATGACAGGCCTCCAAGGCATACTGAAGAGAGACAGTTCATGCCACGTGTCTAGCTTGGATACCCAATATTTGTAAGGCACAGAAGAATCACGGTGGACACTGGTACGCGGCCGGCAAGGTACTCCTTCAGCATCTTCCAAAACTTTTCCCTCCTTGTCAGAGTACCTCGCGCATCAGGGCCTGGGTACTGGAAGGGTTTGAGAAAATGTCCCAGACCTTTGACAGTGTTGCCCTGCCTCTGATGCACTTGCACCTCCCTCGTCTCCACTCCAAAGCAGTGCAAGGAACTGGGAACTCTGCCGCCAGCATCGTCAGATGGGAATTGTTTAAATAATTCTTCAACTGGGGCCTTCTTGTACTGCAACATTTTATTAGACAGATATGGTGTAACTGGTATTCAATTACTTCCCCCTGCTGCTCAAAAAGCCTTGCCATCATATGTAACATTGAGTTCCAACAAGTGGTGACATTACACACCAGTGAACTGGAAGTTGCAAATGCTGCTGCAACACTGCCAGGGCAACTGCAACTTTAGCCGACTTGCGTAAATGGGCACACACACAGCATACTTTCACAAATAGCTCATGCAGATCTGGGTAGATTTTGAGAAACTGTTGAACTACAAAGTTGAGCACGTATGCCAGGCATGGTACATGTGCTGGATTTCCAAGTTTCAGAGCTGCAACCAGATTACATTGTCATACATGACCATTCCTGGTTGTGGGTTCAGGGGCAAGAGCCAAGATCAGTCTGGTCTGTTAGACCTTTCAACAACTCCATGGTGGTGTGTGGTTTGTCACCTAATCAGATTAGCTTCAGCAGAGCCTATTGTCACTTGGCTGAGACAGTGTTGCAGTGCTTACAGCTTACGACTGATGATGTATCAGAGATGAACGGTAAGGAAGTGCTGTAGAAGGAGGGGAAACCCTGATTGAACCAGGGCCCGCAATCCTTGGTGTCGGTAGCACGTGTTCCATCCTAGAGTTGGACTGGCTCCTGGCTTCCACAATGTTCACCCAGTGTGCCATCAGGGAAAGGTTGTGTCCCTGGCCACAAGCACTTGTCCAGATGTTTGTTGTTAAGTGAACCTTCCCAGTAACAGTGCTGGTCAGGACATGGCTGATGCTATGGGACAAGTGTTTTTGTAAGATGGGGATGGCACACCAGGAGAAATAGTGGCAGCCAAGTACCGAGGCATGGCCACTGCCATAAGTTTGCAGAAACCTTCTGTCTCCACAAACCTAAACTGTAACATTTCCAGGGCAAGCAGTCTGAAAATGTGACAGTTTAGTATTGTGACCTGTGGGTGGGTGGCTGCATATTTACGCTTGTGTTCCAAGAACTGGGGTGGGGCAATAGAACGCTGCAATGGGACAAGGACATGGTTGCTGATGGTGGTTGCAAGTGTGCAATGACAGGTGCAGGGTGGGAGGCATCTTTGCCTCCATCATGGACAGGAGATTCGCGTCCACATTGAACAGGGAAAGAGGCAGTGATGTCAACCGCAGACACTTTTTTCTGGA
The DNA here is from genome assembly GCF_032444005.1 of Ranitomeya imitator. Classification (NCBI taxonomy): domain Eukaryota; kingdom Metazoa; phylum Chordata; class Amphibia; order Anura; family Dendrobatidae; genus Ranitomeya; species Ranitomeya imitator. Next base: position 121,822,031 of record NC_091287.1, read on the forward strand.
CCCTGGCATTCGGGTGCTTCACTCGCTTGGGCATGAGCATGGGCATGGGTGTCTGGCCACCCCACTGCCTCTTCTTGCCTCTTGTGGTGCTGGGATCCCTCCCCATGAGCGCTTCTGTCATCACTCTGCATGTCACTTTCCCAGGTTGGTTCAGTGACTTCATCATCCACGACCTCATCTTCCACTTCCATACCCTGGTCCTCCTCCTGACTTGCTGACATAACAACATCACTTATTGCCAATTGTGTCTCATCAACATCCAGCTCTTGCGACGGTAATTGCATTTTTCCACCATCGCCTTCTTGTGAGCGTGGCTACCTGCCTGTTTCCGGGTTACAGTGTGCCGAGCATGACATCACTGGTGTTATATAGACCAGATGATGCTATGCGGCCAGCTAATCACAGTAGTGCCACAAGAAAGATGGGTATAGTATTACAGTGACTGGCAGGCAATCCCCGCAAGTTTTCTAGCTATCTAAAAAGTTTCAAATAAGCGGAGCGGGGACATGAAGGAGTATAAGCTGATGACGACCTTTGACACTCTCAGTGCAGGAATGACTGTGTCACATGGATTTATATCTTTCTAGATCAATTAAGGAATTTGCTCCTCAGACCTTGTGGGGACATCACAACACAGAACCAGACCCCAATCAGAGGGCAATAAAACATTCACACTCCTTATCTATGAACTGTTCCAATATTTATGGACACAACTGTTTATCCCCCTCTCCCATAATGATAGCTCTGCTTCACGTCATTTGTCTTATCCATTGCATTATCTTTCTGCTGTGCTGTGTATAAACATGTGATTCTTCAGATTTTGTATTAGTCTATACCTGAGGAAGAGGCCTGGGTAGTCTCGAAAGCTTGCAATTAGTTACCATCTTTTCAGTTAGCCATTAAAAGGTATCAACCACTGAGGACTCTGAATGCTAAATATTTTTTAAAATCCTTTAGTAATCTTCAGATCTTCATCTTCCACTTCCATACCCTGGTCCTCCTCCTGACTTGCTGACATAACAACATCATTTATTGCCAATTGTGTCTCATCAACATCCAGCTCTTGCGACGGTAATTGCATTTTTCCACCATCGCCTTCTTGTGAGCCTGGCCACCTGCCTGTTTCCGGGTTACAGTGTGCCGAGCATGGCATCACTGGTGTTATATAGACCAGATGACGCTATGCAGCCAGCTAATCACAGTAATGCCACAAGAAAGATGGGTATAGTATTACAGTGACTGGCAGGCAATCCCCGCAAGTTTTCCGGCTATCTAAAAAGTTTCAAATAAGCGGAGCGGGGACATGAAGGAGTATAAGCTGATGACGACCTTTGACACTCTCAGTCCTGAAAGAATGTGTCACATGGATTTATATCTTTCTAGATCAATTAAGGAATTTGCTCCTCAGACCTTGTGGGGGCATCACAACACAGAACCAGACCCCAATCAGAGGGCAATAAAACATTCACACTCCTTATGGATCGCCCCCAGACACAGGGACACAGGTTACTTGGTACCGGTCCTTTCTGTCTCAGTTCTGGGGTTGTCACGGTAGCTGGACCCGGTCCGTGACCCTGCTAAGCTTTTACTGAAGGTTTCAGGATCCTCAATCCAGGGCACTTTCAACAGGGCTGTCTGAGACCGGCCGGTCCGAAGGCACATCCAGAGTTCCCTTTGCAGGTGAAAATCAGTGTCTACCCACTAGCGCCTGTGTGTTGCAGTGCTTCCCTGCTGAGCAGGATAGTCCTCACAACTTCTGTTCTCATTCGTTCTAGATCTTTCTTTTCTCCGTCCCCCAGGTATGTTATGGCTAGGACGCACCTTTATGACAGGTAGGCCTGGAGTTATTCTGGAACCCTAGTGTTGCCCCTCTCCCACGATTGCCTCCTATGTCCTTCTTAGGTGTTGTATGGTAGACAGCCAACCTGTAATTAACTGTCCTGCCGCTGTTTGAAGTAATGCGTGTCATGCGTGGTCATCCGTCACGATCCGTCGGCAATACAAGTCTATGGGCAAAAACGCATCCTGCGGGTACATTTGCAGGATCCGTTTCTTGTCCAAAACGACGGATTGCGACGGATGCCAAACGACGCAAGTGTGAAAGTAGCCTTAGGGCTAGGGTTAGGGTTGGGGCTAAAGTTAGGGCTAGGGTTGGGGCTAAAGTTAGGGTTAGAGTTGGGATTAGGGTTTGGATTAGGGTTAGGGTTGGCATTAGGGTTACGCTTGGGATTAGGGTTAGGTTTGGGATTAGGGTTAAGGTTAGGGTTGTGATTAGGGGTGTATTGGGATTAGGGTTAGGTTTGAGGTTAGGGTTGAGATTAGGATTAGGGGTGTGTTGGATTTAGGGTTTTGATTAGGGTTATGGTTAGGGTTGACATTAGGGTTGTTTTGGGGTAAGGGTTGTGATTATCGTTAGGGTTAGTGATTAGGATTATGGATCGGGTTGGGATTAGGGTTAGGGGTGTGTTGGGGTCAGGGTTGGAGCTAGAATTTGGGGGTTTCCACTGTTTAGGTAGATCAGGGGGTCTCCAAACACGACAGCCAATTTTGCGCTGAAAAAGTCAAATGGTGCTCCCTCCCTTCTGAGCTCTGCCGTGCGCCCAAACAGTGGGTTACCCCCACATATGGGGCATCAGCGTACTCGGGATAAATTGGACAACAACTTCTGGGGTCCAATTTCTCCTGTTACCCTTGTGAAAATAAAAACTTGGGGGCTACAAAATCTTTTTTTGTGGAAAAAAAAATATTTTTTATTTTTATGACTCTGCATTATAAACTTCTGTGAAGCACTTGGGCATTCAAAGTTCTCACCACACATCTATATAAGTTCCTTGGGGGGTCTAGTTTCCAAAACGGGGTCACTTGTGGGGGGTTACTACTGTTTAGATACATCAGGGGCTCTGCAATGGCAACATAACGCCCACAGACCATTCTATCAAAGTCTGCATTCCAAAACGGCGCTCCTTCCCTTCCGAGCTCTGCCGTGCGCCCAAACAGTGGTTTACCCCCACATATGGCGCATCAGCGTACTCGGGATAAATTGGACAACAACTATTGCAGTCCAATTTCTCCTGTTACCCTTGTGAAAATAAAAACTTGGGGGCTACAATATCTTTTTTGTGGAAAAAAAAATATTTTTTATTTTCACGACTCTGCATTCTAAACTTCTGTGAAGCACTTGGGCATTCAAAGTTCTCACCACACATCTAGATAAGTTCCTTGGGGGGTCTAGTTTCCAAAATGGGGTCATTTGTGGAGGGTTTCTACTGGTTAGGTACATCAGGGGCTCTGCAAACGCAACATAACGCCCGCAGACCATTCTATCAAAGTCTGCATTCCAAAACGGCGCTCCTTCCTTCTGAGCTCTGCCATGCACCCAAACAGTGGTTTACCCCCACATATGGGGTACCAGCATACTCAGGACAAATTGAACAACAAGTTTTGGTGTCCAATTCCTCTTGTTACCCTTGTGAAAATAAAAACTTGGGGGCTAAAATATCTTTTTTGTGGAAAAAAAAATATTTTTTATTTTCACGACTCTGCATTCTAATCTTCTGTGAAGCACTTGGGCATTCAAAGTTCTCACCACACATCTAGATAAGTTCTATGGGGGGTCTAGTTTCCAAAATGAGGTCACTTGTGGGGGATTTCTACTGTTTAGGCACATCAGGGGCTCTCCAAACGCGACATGGCGTCCGATCTCAATTCCATACAATTCTACATTGAAAAAGTAAAACGGCACTCCTTCTCTTCCAAGCTCTGTGGTGCGCCCAAACAGTGGTTTACCCCCACATATTGGGTATCACCGTACTCAGGAGAAATCGCACAACAACTTTTGTGGTCTAATTTCTCCTGTTACCCTTGTGAAAATAAAAATTTGGGGGCAAAAATATCATTTTTGTAGAAAAAATGCGATTTTTTTTTTCACAGCTCTACGTTATAAACGTCTGTGAAGCACATGGGGGTTCAAAGTGCTCACCAGTCACCACACATCTAGATAAGTTCCTTAAGGGGTCTAGTTTCCAAAATGGTGTCACTTGTGGGGGGTTTCCACTGTTTAGGCACATCAGGGGCTCTCCAAACGCGACATGGCGTCCAATCTCAATTCCAGCCAATTTTACATTGAAAAAGTAAAACGGCACTCCTTCTCTTCCAAGCTCTGCGGTGCGCCCAAACAGTGGTTTACCCCCACATATTGGGTATCGACCTACTCAGGAGAAATTGCACAACAACTTTTGTGGTCTAATTTCTCCTGTTACCCTTGTGAAAATAAAAATTTGGGGGCAAAAAATCATTTTTGTAGAAAAAATGCGATTTTTTATTTTCACGGCTCTACGTTATAAACTTCTGTGAAGCACATGGGGGTTCAAAGTGCTCACCACACATCTAGATAAGTTCCTTAAGGGGTCTAGTTTCCAAAATGGTGTCACTTGTGGGGGGTTTCCACTGTTTAGGCACACCAGGGGCTCTGCAAACGCAACATGGCGTCCGATCTCAATTCCAGATAATTCTACATTGAAAAAGTAAAACGGCACTCCTTCCCTTCCAAGCTCTGCGGTGCGCCCAAACAGTGGTTTACCCTCACATACAGGGTATCGACGTATTCAGGAGAAATCGCACAACAACTTTTGTGGTCTAATTTGTCCTGTTACCCTTGTGAAAATAAGAATTTGTGGGCGAAAAGATCATTTTTGTGTAAGCAAAAGCGATTTTTTTATTTTCACGGCTCTACGTTATAAACTTCCGTGAAGCACTTGGGGATTCAAAGTGCTCACCACACATCTAGATAAGTTCCTTTAGGGGTCTAGTTTCCAAAATGGTGTCACTTGTGGGGGGTTTCCACTGTTTAGGTACATCAGGGGCTCTCTAAACGTGACATGGCGTCCGATCTCAATTCCAGCCAATTCTGCATTGAAAAAGTCAAACGGCGCTCCTTCACTTCCAAGCTCTGCGGTGCGCCCAAACAGTGGTTTACCCCCACATATGGGGTATTGGCATATTCAGGAGAAATTGCATAACAAAATTTATGGTTACAATTCTGTTTTTACACATGTGAAAATAAAAAAATGGTTCTGAATTAAGATGTTTGCAAAAAAAAGTTAAATGTTCATTTTCTCAGTTCCTGTGAAGCACGTAAAGGGTTAATAAACTTCTTGAATGTGGTTTTGAGAACCTTGAGGGGTGTAGTTTTTAGAATGGTGTCACACTTCGTTATTTTCTATCATATAGACCCCTCAAAATGACTTCAAATGTGATGTGGTCCCTAAAAAAAAAATGGTGTTGCAAAAATGAGAAATTGCTGGTCAACTTTTAACCCTTATAACTCCCTAACAAAAAAAAATTTTGTTTCCAAAATTGTGCTGATGTAAAGTAGACATGTGGGAAATGTTATTTATTCACTAGTTTTCATGACATATCTCTCTGATTTAAGGGCATAAAAATACAAAGTTTGAAAATTGCAAAATTTTAAAAATTTTCGCCATATTTCCGTTTTTTTCATAAATAATCGCAAGTAATATCAAAGAAATGTTATCACTAACATGAAGCACAATATGTCACGAAAAAACAGTCTCAGAATCAGCCGGATCCGTTGAAGCGTTCCAGAGTTATAACCTCATAAAGTGACAGTGGTCAGAATTGTAAAAATTGGCTCGGTCATTAAGTACCAAATTGGCTCTGTCACTAAGGGGTTAATGCCGATTTTAAGCAAGTGAACGATCCTACCAGTCCGTCGTTCCAATCCAACAGGGTATTCTTACCCTTGGGTTTTTTGGGCTGGCCCACCAACAGGTCTTGCAACGGTGCGGACTTCTTGGTGAAGTCCTTGATAAACCTCCGGTAGTAACCCACCAACCCGAGGAACTGCCGGACCTCATGAATGTTACTGGGCTGTGGCCAGTCCCTGATCACCGTGACCTTGTCGGGGTCTGGGGCCACTCCTTCGGCACTCACCACATGGCCCAGGTACTGTACTTTGGGTTTGAGCAGATGGTATTTGGACGGTTTCACCTTTAGGCCAAAGTTGGACAGCGCTTCAAAGACCTCGGCCAGGTGCTTCAGATGGTCTTCATAGGTCTTAGAGAAGACAATGACATCGTCCAGATACAGCAGCACGGTCTCAAAGTTCTTATGTCCCAAACAGCACTCCATCATCCTCTGGAACGCCCCCGGGGCGTTGCACAATCCGAAGGGCATGTAGTTGAACTCGCAGAGACCCATCGGCGTCGTGAAGGCTGTCTTTTCTTTGTCCGCCTCTGCCACGGGAACCTGCCAATACCCACTGGTGAGATCTAAAGTAGAGAAGTAATTAGCAACATGTCCTTGGCACACTGATAATGAGCTGGGGGTACAGGACGGTATCTTTCTTTTATGGGCGGGTGATCTCCTGTGGGGATGTGATGTTGAATCCCTTTTACCCGCCCGAAATCAAGGGGGTGTTTGCTGAATACCCGCTCATACTCGTGAACCACCCTGTAGGCCCCCTGTATCTGGTGAGATGGAGTAGCATCAGTGCCCACATGTAATTCTTGGCACCAATCTTTTGATTGCTCTGCGGAGCCGTTGTCCTCCGCCGACTTGGATGGAGCCAAGGGCCCGGGTGCCTGTATCACACTATTATTAACAGTAAACAACTTGGCAAGTATGACATATTTAGTTAGGTGGACTTCCTCCTCCCCGCAGTTAAGAACACGTACCGGCACCCTTCCCTTGCGGACATCATACACCCCTCTGGCTGTCAGGAGGGTAGGCCTATTCTCCGAATACACAGGTTCTACCAGGGCCTGATAGTCTTTAACCCCGAGACCTATGGCTGCCCGACACCATATTAACATTTCACTCCTGGGGGTATTGCAATGGGGTTCGAATTACTCACTGTGACCCGGCCAATTTCACCACCAGTCAGCTCCACTTGCTGTCTCTGCATTAGGGCTCTGATTTCTTTCTGTAAGGCACATTGTTCACTGTGACCAGCTGTCTCTGCTACTTGCTGCAACAAAACAATAACTTCTGCAAGACAATTTTCTATGACATTAGTACCGATGGTCATCATGGGGTTACGTTCATGCCGGTCAATATCAACAATGACAATTCCTTGGGCCTCCAATTCTACCCGCCCCACCTTAATAGTGACCTCTTTATATCCCACTTGCGGCAGTGGCTGACCATTGCTAGCTATTATGGTGAAATCATCATCAGGGGCACGGGTGATGTCAGTGTCCTCCCAATAACGCCTATAAAGAATGTAGGGCATAGTTGTCACCTGGGAACCGGTGTCCAGCAAAGCGTTCATGGGGATACCGTCGATCACGATGGGGAGAACAGGACACCCCCCGATGTATTTGTCTCTCCAATTTTTCGGGCCTGGGCGTTCTACTTCTGGGGGTTGGCCCTTGGCCCCAGGGGTTGCTCGTTTAACTGACAGTACCTTGCAAGATGTCCCACCTGATGGCAGCGGCGGCAGATAGGTCGTCCATCCTGATGAAAACGATCGTCGTCTCTGCCTCTGGTCGATGGAACCCTCCTTGGTCGTTGCGAGGGGACATCCTCCGGTCTGGAAGCCAGCTGGATCTTCTCCTTGGGGGCCTCCTGTAGGGACTGGACGGTCCGGGCTAGGGCAGCAACGCTCCTGGTCAGTTCCTGTACCTGGAGGCGCAGTCCTGCAGGGGAGTCGTCGTCCAGGATCTGGGCATCGGCCTCGGCAGAGACAGGTGCGTCCGGCGCCACCTCCTGGTGGTATGTGAGGGCTTGCCGCCTGGGAAGTGTGGCACGGCTGGGCTGCCGCTCCGGGAGCGCCTGGATAGCTTTATCTTTGAATTACGCGAAAGTCAGATCTGGATTCTGCATGGCCAGGAAGTGTAGCTGGGTCCTTTGGTTACTGCACAGGAGCCCTTCGATGAACCACTCTTTCAGGAGTTTATCTTCATCTTGCATGCTGTTTGGGTCACTTTGCTTGATGGCCCGCAGCGCCTCCTGCAGATTAAGGACATAGTCCCGTAAGCTATCCTGCGGCCGCTGCTTGCACCCATAGAACGTCAGTTTAATTTCCGTAGCGGTGCGGGTGTCAAAGGTGGCTTTAAACTTGGCAAATAATTGTTGCGCAGTTTTCTTGTCCGCAGCGGGCCAGGACATTACTTCCCTCAATGCCGCTCCAAAGAGTTGGCCGATTATCATATGAACCTTCTGAGGCTCCGTCAAGGGATAAAACTCGAGCAGGCTACAAATCCCTTCTTTAAAGTCAGTTAACGTATGAGCTTCTCCAAAGTATCGCGGGAGCCAGGCGGCCCCTGGTAGGTACGGCATAGAGAAGGGCATTATGGCTGCTGTAGCGGCGGCACTATCTGGCTGGTTGGTGGGAGCGGTAAGCCCCGCGGCCTCTAGTGGTGATACCGGGTTTTTGGCTGCGCTTACCGCGGAATCCGGAAGTGCTCCCGAGTCTGCAGCTGTGGCCGCCGCCTCCGCTCCTCCGGGGCCCGACATGGCCGTTCCTCCCCCTTGCTAATCGGTCGGGGTTCTCCTTCAAGGGTCGGCGCCTCACCGCGTCTTCCGCTCCGCGCGCTTTTCCAGTCGCCTCCACCCACGAAGCTATGGCTCCTCCCTTCGCGCTCCACACGGCGCGGCAATGGCGGATTTTTGGCGGCAAATAGCAATACACAGTCTTTGCAATAAGTCACAGTTCAATCACAGTTCCAAGGCACACATGACCTGATTAAGTAGATCCTGTTCGTGACGCCAAGTTGGATCGCCCCCAGACACAGGGCCACAGGTTACTTGGTACCGGTCCTTTCTGTCTCAGTTCTGGGGTTGTCACGGTGGCTGGACCCAGTCCGTGACCCTGCTAAGGGGCATCCAATAAAGAGTGATGGGGCGTAGTGTGAGGAATAACGAGGACACAGGGTTCAGTTTCTTTACCTTTTACTGAATGTTTCAGGATCCTCAATCCAGGGCACTTTCAACAGGGCTGTCTGAGACCGGCCGGTCCGAAGGCACATCCAGAGTTCCCTTTGCAGGTGAAAATCAGTGTCTACCCACTAGCCCCTGTGTGTTGCAGTGCTTCCCTGCTGAGCAGGATAGTCCTCACAACTTCTGTTCTCGTTCGTTCTAGATCTTTCTTTTCTCCGTCTCCCAGGTATGTTATGGCTAGGACGCACCTTTATGACAGGTAGGCCTGGAGTTATTCTGGAACCCTAGTGTCGCCCCTCTCCCACGATTGCCTCCTATGTCCTTCTTAGCTGTTGTATGGTAGACAGCCAACCTGTAGTTAACTGTCCTGCCGCTGTTTGAAGTAATGCGTGGAGACTGTTACTTCTTCGGTGCTCCGGCCACCGACTATGCGCCTCAGTAAGATGTTGCCGTTCTCGGGGCACGACTCCTACTGGATCTCCTTTATGCTGATCTCGTTTCTCACTGTTCCACAATATCCTTCCTTTCTTGTCTCTTTCTTAGGATACCGCCGCAAGGTAGTGCAGGCGCGGTTCCGTAACAATCTGTTCTTTCGCTAAGTACCTGCCAGATTTCCCAGTTCTGACAGGTCCTCCCTGGACCTCTCCCAGGCTTCGTTCTGCCTAACTTCCAGTCCGACCCCTAGTTTTACCAATGTGAGAAGTGGCCCAATAAATAAGCCTTTTGCTCCCCCTAGTGGCCGGAGTGTGAAGTGTAGTGTGTGCTTGGCGATACCTGGTCAGTAGAACTCCTTTAGTGCCATCAGACGTACCATCACTCCCCTTAGTGGCAGAGCGACATTACTGCAACGACCAGATCTCTGGGACGCTGCACTTATCTATGAACTTTTCCGATATTTATGGACACAACTGTTTATCCCCCTCTCCCATAATGATAGCTCTGCTTCATGTCATTTGTCTTATCCATTGCATTATCTTTCTGCTGTGCTGTGTATAAACATGTGATTCTTCAGATTTTGTATTAGTCTATACCTGAGGAAGAGGCTTGAGTAGTCTCGAAAGCTTGCAATTAGTTACCATCTTTTCAGTTAGCCATTAAAAGGTATCAACCACTGAGGACTCTCAATTCTAAATATTTTTTAAAATCCTTTAGTAATCTTCAGATCTCACGATGCCTTACACACATTCAAGGCACCTAAGGCCAAAGGCAGCAAAACAACCCCAAAACATCTTTGAACCTCTTCCATATTTGACTGTAGGTACTGTGTTCTTTACTTTGTAGGCCTAAATCCACTTTTGATAAACAGTAGAATGATGTGCATTACCAAAAAGCTCTATCTTTGTCTCATCTGTTCACAAGACGCTTTACCAGATGAATTTTTGTTTACTTATGTACATTTTGGCAAACTGCAGTCTAGCTTTTTTGTGCCTCAGTGTCAGCAGTAGGGTCTTCCTGGGTCTCCTGCTATAGCGCTTAATCGCCAGATTGTTCATTGACACTGATGCACGCTGAGCCTTCAGGACAGCTTGAATTTGGATCTTGATTAGGGCTGCTTATCCACCATCCAGACTATCCTGCATTGCAATCTAACATCAATTTTTCTCTGCCGTCTATGTTCATGGAGAGTAGCTACATTGCTATGAGTTGTACGCTTCTGGATTGTGTTGTGGACAAAGGAGCATCAAGATCTTTGGAGATGGACTTGTAACCTTGAGATTGTGGATATTTTTCAATAATTTTGGTTCTCAAGTCCTCAGACACTTATTTTCTCCTCTTTTTGTTCTCCATGCTTAGTGTAGCACGCACAGACACACAATTTAAATATTGACCCACCTTCTCCCTTTTTAACTGGTTTCAGGTTTGATTTTCATATTGGGAGAAATACTTCACTTTCTGCTATAACAATTTCAAAGGTGCCAACACTTTCAGGCACGACTGTGTATATATACTGTATATCACACACACATACATATTTACATAAAAATACACACAGATATACACTTATCCATACACTAGCCTACTATGCTCCATTTGGCAGACAGTCTCCAGATCAAGTATCTGCAAGATACCAGGACAGAGACTGCACCTACTGTTGCAGGTCCTAACTGTCTGAGGGACTACCCCCTCGCTATTTTAGCCATCAACTGACTGAGGACCCCCACACTTACTAGCACTACTGAGATCAGGAGTAGGGCCCTCAATTAGGTGTGCTCAGAAAACATTTATCCTTACTAATGCTTATTGATGCAGCAGGGAGCTCTTCTTGTCTCCTTCTGACCCTCACATCTCTTCGGTGGACAGTGCAGGTGGGGCAGATCCAACTTCTCTAATCTCAGCACAGCTTTTTACTTTAGCTGTACTGCGTAGCTGGGTGAATTTTTGGCTGCCTAAATTTAACATCAGCCAAACCGCTCTGCTAGGCTGTCTAACCCAGGGAGGAGCAGTGACAACAAGGTGCTAAGTGGAACAGCCTATTACCTTGAGCTGCAGCAGTACTTTTAATCAACTTCTATGTACTGCTCTCTTGGCAGAGGCGTAGCTAGGGTTTCAGCTTAGGTTGGGGGGTATATGAGTGGGCCCCTATCAAGGTAATCCTGACTACAGCTATGTGGTGCACCCAGGGCCGGCGTCAGCACCAGGCGTACCCGGGCAAATGCCGGGGCCCTGGCGAGACAGGGGGGCCCATTCAGGGCTGGCGTTAGGGGCAGGCTGCCCGCATGCGGCCCCTGAGGCAGGCATCTGCGGTCCGAGGTGCACGATTGAAGAGAGGAGGCAGCACGGAGCTCTGGGACTTTTGCAGCTGCTGGAGGGCAGCCCACAATCCATCGCCATGGATACAAAGAGCAGAGCAGAGTGACTTCCGACCGTCCAGTGCCCAGAGAATGAGCCGAGCGTCCCCAAGCAGGAAGTGTGCAGCACCTGCCACCTGGCTGGAACAAAGGATTGCAGGGGGATGCAGAGCCTGGCTGGGAGGACAAGGTATGGGCTCTTATATACTGGCTGGGCTGTGTTATATACTACGTGGGCTGCTATATACTACATGGGCAGCTGGGCTGCTATATACTACGTGGGCTGGGCTGCTATATACTACGTGGGCTGGGCTGCTATATACTACGTGGGCTGGGCTGCTATATACTACGTGGGCTGGGCTGCTATATACTACGTGGGCTGGTGTTGTGAGTTCTGTTTTTGGGCTCCCTCTGGTGGTTACTGATGGTACTGGGTGACTTGTGTTCTCTGCGGTCTCTGGTGTCCACCTGTTCCATCAGGTTATGGGAGTTTCCTATTTAACCTGGCTTTTTTGTCACTTCCTCGCCGGCTATCAATGTAATCAGCGTGTCTTTTTACCTCTGCTCCCTGCGTCTGTTATCTTCAGGACAAGCTAAGTTTTGATTTTCCTGTTCCACGTTTTGCTTAATTTTTGTCTTAGTCCAGCTTGCAGATATGTGATTCCTTGCTGCTGGTTGCTCTAGTGGGCTGAAATTACTCCTCATGTTCCATGAGTTGGCACATGAGTTCAAGTAATTTCAGGATGGTTTTTTGAAGGGTTTTTCGCTGACCGCGCAGTTCACTTTTGTATCCTCTGCTATCTAGCTTTAGCGGGCCTCATTTTTGCTGATTCTATTTTCATAACTACGTATGTGCTTTCCTCTCATTTCACCGTTATTACATGTGGGGGGCTGCTATTTCTGTGGGGTGTTTCTCTGGAGGCAAGTGAGGTCTGTGTTTCTTCTAATAGGGGAAGTTAATCCTTCGGCTGGCGCGAGACGTCTAGGAATCATCGTAGGCACGTTCCCCGGCTACTGCTAGTTGTGTGTTTAGGTTCAGGATCGCGGTCAGCTCAGGTTCCATCACCCTAGAGCTTGTTTTGTTTTTGTGCTTGTCCTTTTGTGATCCCCTGCCATTGGGATCATGACAGTATAGCCGGCCATAAAAAAAAATTGGTCATCGTTTTGGCTGAAGTAGGAAAAAAGTAGTCTGAGGAAGTTTTTTTTTTTTCCCCTCCTCAGTGTTTGCTGCCTAGCCTTAATTGCAGCTTGGCTGCTTCTTTCCTCCTCTTAGTCCTTGAATGGCTCTGACCTCAGCTGTTTATCATGGACGTCCAGAGTTTGGCTTCCAGCCTGAATAATCTTGCTGCTAAGGTTCAAAATATACAAGATTCTGTTGTACATACGCCTATGTCTGAACCTAGAATTCCTATCCCAGAGGTTTTTTCTGGAGATAGATCTAGTTTTCTGAATTTTAGGAACAATTGCAAGTTGTTTCTTTCTTTGAAATCTCGCTCCTCTGGAGACCCTGCTCAGCAGGTCAAGATTGTTATATCTTTCCTGCGGGGTGACCCTCAGAATTGGGCATTTGCATTGGCACCATTGGGATCCTGCGTTGCTCAATGTGGATGCGTTTTTTCTGGCATTGGGTTTGCTCTATGAGGAACCTAACCTAGAGATTCAGGCTGAAAAAGCTTTATTGGCTCTCTCTCAGGGGCAAGATGAAGCAGAAATATATTGTCAGAAATTTCGGAAATGGTCGGTGCTTACTCAGTGGAATGAGTGCGCTCTGGCTGCAAAATTCAGAGATGGCCTTTCTGAGGCCATTAAAGATGTTATGGTGGGGTTCCCGGCGCCTACAGGTCTGAATGAGTCCATGACTATGGCTATTCAGATTGATCGGCGTTTACGGGAGCGCAAACCTGTGCACCATTTGGCGGTGTCTTCTGAACAGGCACCTGAGATAATGCAATGTGATAGAATTCAGTCCAGAAGTGAACGGCAAAATTATAGGCGGAAAAATGGATTGTGTTTTTATTGTGGTGATTCAGCTCATGTTATATCAGCATGCTCTAAACGCACAAAAAAGGTTGATAAGTCTGTTGCCATTGGTACTTTACAGTCTAAGTTCATTCTGTCTGTGACGCTGATTTGTTCATTATCATCCATTTCCGTCGATGCCTATGTGGATTCAGGCGCTGCCCTGAGTCTTATGGATTGGTCATTTGCCAATCGCTGTGGGTTTAGTCTGGAACCTCTGGAAGTTCCTATTTCTTTGAAAGGAATTGACTCTACACCTTTGGCTATGAATAAACCTCAGTACTGGACACAAGTGACCATGCGTATGACTCCCGTTCATCAGGAGGTGATTCGCTTCCTGGTACTGTATAATTTACATGATGTCTTAGTGCTTGGTCTGCCATGGTTACAAACTCATAACCCAGTCTTGGACTGGAAAACAATGTCTGTGTTAAGCTGGGGATGTCAGGGGGTTCATGATGACGCATCTCCGATTTCTATCGCTTCATCTACTCCTTCTGAGGTTCCGGTATTTTTGTCTGATTATCGGGAGGTTTTTGAGGAGCCTAAGCTCAGTTCGCTTCCTCCTCACAGGGATTGCGATTGTGCTATAGATTTGATTCCTGGCAGTAAATTCCCTAAAGGTCGTTTGTTCAATCTGTCAGTGCCAGAGCATACTGCTATGCGGAATTATGTTAAGGAGTCCTTGGAAAAGGGACATATCCGTCCATCTTCGTCCCCTTTGGGAGCAGGTTTTTTTTTTGTGGCCAAAAAAGATGGTTCCTTGAGGCCTTGCATAGATTATCGTCTTTTGAATAAGATTACAGTCAAATATCAGTATCCTTTGCCATTGTTGACTGATTTGTTCGCTCGCATTAAGGGGGCTAAATGGTTCACTAAGATTGATCTTCTGGGTGCGTATAATCTTGTGCGGATAAGGCAGGGTGATGAGTGGAAAACCGCATTTAATATGCCTGAGGGCCATTTCGAGTATTTGGTGATGCCTTTTGGACTTTCTAATGCTCCTTCTGTCTTCCAGTCTTTTATGCACGATATTTTCCGTGAATATCTGGATAAATTTATTATCGTGTATTTGGATGATGTTTTGGTTTTTTCTGATGACTGGGAGTCTCATGTTCAGCAGGTCAGGAAGGTGTTTCAGGTCCTGCGGGCCAATTCTTTGTTTGTAAAAGGTTCTAAATGTCTCTTTGGAGTCCAGAAGATTTCTTTTTTGGGGTATATTTTTTCCCCTTCTACTATTGAGATGGATCCCGTCAAGGTTCAGGCTATTTGTGACTGGACGCAGCCTACATCTCTTAAGAGTCTACAGAAGTTCTTAGGCTTTGCTAATTTTTATCGTCGCTTCATAACTAATTTTTCTAGTGTTGTTAAGCCTTTGACGGATTTGACTAAAAAGGGTGCTGATGTTACTGATTGGTCTCCTGCGGCTGTGGAGGCCTTTCAGGAACTTAAGCGCTGGTTTTCTTCTGCTCCTGTGTTGCGTCAGCCAGATACGTCGCTTCCTTTTCAGGTTGAGGTTGATGCTTCCGAGATCGGAGCGGGAGCGGTTTTGTCACAGAGAAGCTCCGATGGCTCAGTGATGAAGCCATGTGCATTCTTTTCTAGAAAATTTTCGCCCGCTGAACGGAATTATGATGTTGGTAATCGGGAGCTTTTGGCCATGAAGTGGGCATTTGAGGAGTGGCGTCATTGGCTTGAGGGTGCTAGACATCGTGTGGTGGTCTTGACTGATCACAAAAATCTGATGTACCTTGAGTCTGCCAAGCGTCTGAATCCTAGACAGGCTCGTTGGTCACTGTTTTTCTCCCGTTTCAATTTTGTGGTTTCATACCTGCCGGGTTCAAAGAATGTGAAGGCGGATGCTCTTTCTAGGAGTTTTGTGCCTGACTCCCCTGGAAATTCTAAGCCCACTGGTATCCTTAGGGATGGGGTGATTTTGTCGGCTGTCTCCCCAGACTTGCGACGTGCTTTGCAGGAGTTTCAGGCGGATAAACCTGATCGTTGTCCGCCGGAAAGACTGTTTGTTCCGGATAATTGGACCAGTAGAGTCATCTCCGAGGTCCATTCTTCTGTGTTGGCAGGTCATCCTGGAATATTTGGTACTAGAGATTTGGTGGCCAGGTCTTTTTGGTGGCCTTCCTTGTCGAGGGATGTGCGTTCTTTCGTGCAGTCTTGTGGAGTTTGCGCTCGGGCTAAGCCTTGCTGTTCTCGGGCCAGTGGATTGTTGTCACCTTTGCCTATCCCGAAGAGGCCTTGGACGCACATTTCCATGGACTTTATTTCGGATCTCCCTGTCTCTCAAAAAATGTCCGTCATATGGGTTGTGTGTGACCGCTTTTCTAAGATGGTTCATCTGGTACCCTTGCCTAAGTTACCTTCCTCCTCTGAGTTGGTCCCTCTGTTTTTTCAAAACGTGGTCCGTTTGCATGGCATTCCGGAGAACATCGTTTCTGACAGGGGATCCCAGTTTGTGTCTAGATTTTAGCGGACGTTCTGTGCTAAGATGGGCATTGATTTGTCCTTTTCGTCTGCATTCCATCCCCAGATGAATGGCCAGACGGAAAGAACTAATCAGACTTTAGAAACTTATTTAAGGTGTTTTGTTTCTGCTGATCAAGATGACTGGGTTTCCTTTTTGCCGCTTGCCGAGTTTGCCCTTAATAATCGGGCTAGTTCTGCTACCTTGGTTTCTCCTTTCTTTTGTAATTCGGGGTTTCATCCTCGTTTTTCCTCTGGTCAGGTGGAGCCTTCTGATTGTCCTGGAGTGGACATGGTGGTGGATAGGTTGCATCGGATTTGGAGTCATGTGGTGGATAATTTGAAGTTGTCCCAGGAGAGGGCTCAGCAGTTTGCTAATCGCCGTCGCCGCGTGGGTCCTCGACTTCTTGTTGGGGACTTGGTGTGGTTGTCTTCTCGTTTTGTTCCTATGAAGGTCTCTTCTCCTAAGTTCAAGCCTCGGTTCATCGGTCCCTATAGGATCTTGGAAATTCTTAACCCTGTGTCGTTTCGTTTGGATCTCCCGGCATCGTTTGCTATTCATAATGTGTTTCATCGGTCGTTGTTGCGGAGGTATGAGGTACCTGTTGTTCCTTCGCTTGAGCCTCCTGCTCCGGTGCTGGTGGAGGGTGAATTGGAGTATGTTGTGGAGAAGATCTTGGATTCTCGTGTTTCCAGACGGAAACTCCAGTATTTGGTCAAGTGGAAGGGTTATGGTCAGGAGGATAATTCTTGGGTGATTGCCTCTGATGTTCATGCTGCCGATTTGGTCCGTGCTTTTCATAGGGCTCATCCTGGTCGCCCTGGTGGTTCTCGTGAGGGTTCAGTGACCCCTCCTCAAGGGGGGGGTACTGTTGTGAGTTCTGTTTTTGGGCTCCCTCTGGTGGTTACTGATGGTACTGGGTGACTTGTGTTCTCTGCGGTCTCTGGTGTCCACCTGTTCCATCAGGTTATGGGAGTTTCCTATTTAATCTGGCTTTTTTGTCACTTCCTCGCCGGCTATCAATGTAATCAGCGTGTCTTTTTACCTCTGCTCCCTGCGTCTGTTATCTTCAGGACAAGCTAAGTTTTGATTTTCCTGTTCCACGTTTTGCTTAATTTTTGTCTTAGTCCAGCTTGCAGATATGTGATTCCTTGCTGCTGGTTGCTCTAGTGGGCTGAAATTACTCCTCATGTTCCATGAGTTGGCACATGAGTTCAAGTAATTTCAGGATGGTTTTTTGAAGGGTTTTTCGCTGACCGCGCAGTTCACTTTTGTATCCTCTGCTATCTAGCTTTAGCGGGCCTCATTTTTGCTGATTCTATTTTCATAACTACGTATGTGCTTTCCTCTCATTTCACCGTTATTACATGTGGGGGGCTGCTATTTCTGTGGGGTGTTTCTCTGGAGGCAAGTGAGGTCTGTGTTTCTTCTAATAGGGGAAGTTAATCCTTCGGCTGGCGCGAGACGTCTAGGAATCATCGTAGGCACGTTCCCCGGCTACTGCTAGTTGTGTGTTTAGGTTCAGGATCGCGGTCAGCTCAGGTTCCATCACCCTAGAGCTTGTTTTGTTTTTGTGCTTGTCCTTTTATGATCCCCTGCCATTGGGATCATGACAGGCTGGGCTGCTATATACTACGTGGGCTGGGCTGCTATATACTACGTGGGCTGGGCTGCTATATACTACGTGGGCTGCTATATACTACGTGGGCTGCTATATACTACGTGGGCTGCACTGCTATATACTACGTGATCTGGGCTGCTATATACTACGTGGGCTGTGCTATATACTACGTGGGCTGCTATATGCTACGTGGGCTGCTATATACTACGTGGGCTGCTATATACTACATGGGCTGCTATATACTACATGGGCTGGGCTGCTAAATACTACGTGGGCTGTGCTATATACTACATGGGCTGCTATATACTACGTTGGCTGCTATATACTACGTGGGCTGGGCTGCTATATACTACGTGGGCTGCTATATACTACGTGGGCAGTGCTGTATACTACTATGTGGGCAGTGCTGTATACTACTGTGTGGCTGTGCTATATACTACTATGTGGGCAGTGCTGTATACTACTATGTGGGCAGTGCTGTATACTACTGTGTGGGCAGTGCTGTATACTACTGTGTGGGCAGTGCTGTATACTACTGTGTGGGCAGTGCTATATACTATTGTGTGGGCTGTGCTATATACTACTGTGTGGGCTGTGCTATATACTACTGTGTGGGCTGTGCTATATACTACTGTGTGGGGTGTGCTATATGCTATTCTGTGGGTAGTGCTGTACACTACTATATGGACTGTGCTGTATACTACATGACTGTCCTATAAACTACGTGGGCCGTGTTATGTACTATGTGGCTGTGCTATATACTATATGGGCTGTTATATGATACGTGGGCTGTGCTATATACTACGTGGCTGTGTTATATGCTACGTGGCTGTACTATATACTACGTGGGCTGTGTTATATACTACATGGCTGTGTTTATATGCGATCATGAATCGTGGTATGTGTTAAAGGGGGGGCCCACTGAGACTCTTTCGCCCGGGGCCCACAAAAACCTGGAGCCGGCCCTGGGTGCACCCTATTTGTGAGTATAGGGGAACATCAGCAGATGACCGCGCTGTGATTGAAAATAAATCTATATACAAAAACTAACACTGATATAAAATATGGAGACCATATCATCGTAGATACCAGTTCTGCAGGCCAAATAAGAGATCACAGCACAGTTATAGAAAGTGACTCACAGCTGATGTTCTTTCTTTTGGAGTCATTCGCTTTTCCCATCTTTTCCATCTGGCCCAGACCAAAATGACAACTTTTCCAGCTAGGACTCGTCTGCAGAGATTACAAAAACACATCTGACTTCTCACATTTCCTGCACCGTCCATATCTATGCCCAACCTGTGCAAACTACTCATTCTGCCGATACCCCAATACTGAGGCACTGCTGCCTTATGTGTCCTACAGCACCTGTTGTGTGGTACAATAATGGCTTCTCTTATCGCCCCACATAATACTGCCACCACTGTGCCCCTTATATAGTAATAATGTCACCTTTGTGCTCTCTAGATAGTAAAAATCACGCCTAAAAAATATCAATGCCTTGTGCTAGTGCCCTCCACATTTTGTCCCTAAAAATAATAATACTCCATATGCAACTTTGATGGTCACAATACTCTGAGTGCCCCTATAACAATAATGCTTAAGTGCCCACTTAACATTTAATAATGTCTTCCTAGTCCCCCATGTACAGTAACAATGGCCCCAGCACTGCTGATGTCAGCAGGCGGTCACTCTTTTGGCTTCTCTTAATTCTCTTCTAGTGAGAGAAGCCAAACCTTTCTAGTCGCGACATGCACATAGCAAATGTGTGGTCGCATGACCGCCTGATAACGCTGATATTGGAGGCTCAGGCAGCATACGCTGCCAGTCATGACTTGGAAGTCTGCAGTCACATAAAGCGACTGCAGACGTTTATTCCAAACCTTTATTAACTTTATAATAATAAATTGCTTATTATTAAAGCACTGCTACAGCAGGGGGGGGTTGTTTCACCACTGGAATGGTGCTTTAAGAGCAAGTCCCCTGCCCCGGTCATATACTCATCCTCTGGCGTATTCACCATTTTTTAGCACCGCTCCAGTCTCGTGGCTCAAACTTGCAGCTTATGACTGGCCAGAAGTTAGGAGCTATGTCACAAGCGCTCAATGTAAATCTATGAAAGACAGAAAGAGGCTCTCATAGACTTACATTGATTAGAGACCTCTGCATCATTCCATGAAACATTGAACCAGCGGACAGGTCACAAACTGCAGGAGATGGAGCCATGCTGCTGCGAAAACAGATTAAAACGCCAGAAGGTGAGTATCAGACAGTCGGTAAAGGTCTTGGATTTTAAGCATTTTAAAAAATGCTGGAGTGGTGCTTTAAATGGAATTTGTCACCCTCCGGGACATGTATGACCTATTAATATAGGCATACAGGTTATAGAAATGTTGCACTAGTCCTACCTTTCTGCTTCATATCAATGGTCTTGATGCTGAGAAATGTTATATTCTTTCTTTATGCTAATGATTTCTTTCAGTCTGCGGGGCGTGCGGTGCTTGTAAGAAATCCCTGCCTCCTGGTGATGACTATGCAGGGAGGAAGTGGGGAGAGCACCTTATCGGCGTGAACACCAGAGGTCACTGGAGCGGAAGTCGCTAGCGCCTGCTCAGAAGATCCTTGAATGCAGGTCTTATAGAAGGGAGGATGAGATCTGTATTTCTGAGGGAATGCAGGGTGCACGCGTGGGATTCCAGGACCATAGGATGCTGATGGGAGGAGGGTAGTATTATAATGAAGACTGAAGGCAGACTGGAATGCACGCCCCGGAGCCTGGAAGAAATCATTAGCATAAAGACAGAATATAACATTTCTCAACAACAAGACCATTAATGGGGCATATAGGTAGGACTATTGTAACATTCTGTCACCTGTATGCCCATATTAATAGGTTATATACATCCCGGGGGGCTACAGATTCCCTTTAAATGTGATGCAACTCATGGTTACTATATGGGGACTTGTTATACTAATACTCGTAAAATATCCAGCTGTTAAGTATCAAAAGCCCACAACCTCCCCATCTTCAGCCCCCCAGACAGCAAATATTACATGTAATAGACTGTATATTATCTCCTAACAAAACAGTATAATAATCAATCCCCCAGTGTTCTGTTGTCCCTCACTCACCTCAGTCCTCACAATACCCCAATCCTCTCACATTCCCCCCTCCCCCACTTCAGCCTCCACAATACCACAGTACTACAGAAGGAGCAATATGAATGAGATTTCAGGAAATCTCTTCCATGTGTTGCCGAAAAAATAGCTAGAATTGGCCATAACGATTTAAATAAATCACAATGGTTAAATCTCTCCATGATCAATTCATACAGGAGAATTTGCAATCAGAAAGTTATTAAATCTGGGATACTCCTCTAAAGCAACTCAGAAGAAAATGAAGTAGTTTGATGTAGCTTGTGAGAGGTGTATAGCACGCAAGGAGCCATCATATTTCATCATGGTTAATTTATAATAGAAATTTTTCAACTGTGTTATTGTACTTGTTGACTTTCCACAGATAGATAATTAACACAAGGGTAGAATGACAAGAAAAGTGAATGTGTGATACAGTATGTGTGAACACTCAGCATACTATGTATATCAGCATCTAACACCATACATGCTTGGAATCCGAAATACACATATGGGCTGAGAATATACCGTACTGTCAAACATAGTGGGTGTCAGTTCATTTTATTCATTATTAGTCTAAGCATGTAAAATGGTGGGAAGAAAAGGTCTCATACCC
This sequence comes from Ranitomeya imitator, assembly GCF_032444005.1. Lineage (NCBI taxonomy): Eukaryota > Metazoa > Chordata > Amphibia > Anura > Dendrobatidae > Ranitomeya > Ranitomeya imitator. Next base: position 121,843,591 of record NC_091287.1, read on the forward strand.
ATTGTCTCTATGTTAGCACTTGTGTATGTATTCATATTTTGTTCTTTCAGAGCTGGTGCATCTCTCCTTGCTTTTACTGTGTGCTATTGGCATTCTTTTGCAGGTTCTATAAATACATTTACTCATTGTAACGGACATAGCCGCCGGATTGCAGGCCAGCAGGGCAGACAGGCAATGGAATGTAAGGAAAGCCACATTAAAACCAGGAAATCCAGGAACGAGGGCAGAATCACCAGGTGAAAGGGCAGTCGGAGAACAAACCGGGATCAATTACAGGAGAATGTCAAATACAGCAGGGCAACACAACCAGGTATCAAGGCTAGTGGCACAACCACCCACAAGCCAATTTTCACCTTCATAACCAGGCTAAATTTTACAATTTGTGAACTACTTAGTCATATGGCGAGACTCGGGAGGGACGAAGCGCTATTTGCCTCCTGGAGCACAGATTTTCCAAGTATAATTTGTAGAAACATATGCAAAGCCCCTAAGTGCTGAAAGAGCAGAATACCCCCTTCAAGTGACCCGCTTATGGAAATGTTACCCCTTTTGGAATGTATCTAAAGGTGTAGTGATGATTTGACCCTATGGGTGTTTTCCAGAAACTAGCAGAAGTAAATGTTGCTGGGTGAAAATTGCACATCTGCTATTGTAGTTCCCGTATATTGCAGTGCCCAGTATGTTGTAGTACCCAGTAAGTTATGCCCAGGTCGTGCTTCTGGAGACATGCACCAACATATTAAGTGGGCTCTCATTACTACAGAAATGCCAAACATGTGGATGCTAAATGTGGTTTTAAGTATACTGTGTGGCTCATAAGTGAGGACAGCATTTAGATTTTTGATGCTTACCAGGTGTCTCATGTGGACGAACTCATTAAGAGACTTGGGCCTGCCAGGTACATTACAACCCTGGACCTGACCAAGAGCTTTTGCCAGATCCCAATGTCCCAGAATGCCAAGGAGAAGACAGCCTTCTCGACGCCTGATGGGTGTTTTCAATACACTAGGATGCCCTTCGGTCTGCAGGGGGCCCCGGCCACCTTCCAGAAGGCGATGGATCAAATCCTGGCTCCGCATAAGAAGTATGCCGCAGCGTACCTTGATGACATAGTGGTCTTTAGCCCTGACTGGGCTAGTCATATGCCAAAGGCACAGGCAGTTCTGGATGCTTTAAAAAATGCAGGGTTCGCTATGTATCCAAAAAAATGTGCCATAGGGAAGGAAGAGGCCACGTACCTTGGCTATGTTGTTGGGAGAGGCGAAATTAAGCAGCAAATCAACAAGATCGAGATTCAAGAGTGGCCACAACCTCTTTTCAAGAAGCAAGTGAGGGCGTTTCTCGGAATTCTGGGGTACTATCGGCGATTCATTCTGAATTTCACTATAATCGCCATGCCATTGACATAGAGATGGCGTTCCAGGAACTGAAGAGAACTCTGTGTAAATATCCCGTCCTCATTGCACCAGGCTTTAGCAAAGAGTTTGTGGTCCAAACAGATGTGTCAAAAGTTCGTTTGGGAGCCATGCTGTGTCAAATAATAAATGGAGAAAAACATCCCATCCTGTATTTGAGCTGGAAGCAATCGTCATGTGAGAAGAACTACGCCATGGTTGAAAAGGAGTGTCTAACCATAAAATGGAGCGTAGATACACTGAGGTATTATCTACTAGGCCAAAGGTTCAAACTTGCGTCCGATCATGCCCCTCTGATGTGGATAAGCGAGAAAAAGGTAAGAATAGAGGCCCAGGAAGTCCCACTGAAACACAGATACCCTCTCCTGGTTTTTGGCAGAGGGGGGGAATATGTGACAGTGTCACTGGCACTGTATGTGAGGTGAGATATGTGTCACGGAAATTGCTTTCCTCCGTGATCTAGAAACCCATACTTTTTTTCAGCATGCTATGTGCTGAAGGAGTTAAGCGGCCATGTTATGTGCAGGTTTTAAGATGAGTAAAGAGATGGGCGGGACACCTAATCACTATATCTCCACCTCAAGGGTGTGGCTGGGGAAATAAATGTCAAGTTTTTCCTCTGTCTGTGTTGTGTGGAGGTAAGGAAGTCTCCATACTGAAGCTCCTGTGAGACATGCCATATGTGTTGTCCCAGAAGTACTGTGAAGGACTCTATTTGAACTGGTTATTTTCTTTCGAGCCAGAAAGGCTGTTTTTCTGTTACCTTTTTGGGGTTTTGGTCTACGATACAATAAACCACCCAGAGACTACAACCCCACGTATACCTGTGTCTACCTCGAGGAGCATCTAAGTGAGCTGACCATCCACAATACATAGGCTCTCTGACCAAAGAACTCCATTCCTCAGCCTCTGGAGTTTTTAATTACAGCATAATCCTAGCTTCCCATATAAATGTAGGCTTCAGTATAGGAGAGGATTCACAATAGGCAGGTTCCCAGCAACAAGAATCACCTTATTGTGGCTTCTGGGTACACATGAATTGGCCAATTTATGCACTAAGTATTCTCAATTTTTCAAATTTTCTAGAGCAGTAATGCAACTCAAATTTCATATTTCATATTGACATGCAATAGCGCTACAGAGTGCTACTTTTTTGTTGGTTATACAGTGGATTTTCATTCTTTGTTTCATTGCAGCAAATTTGGTAAAATCAAAAAAGTTCATTTTTTTCTCATTAATGTACACTCCGCACCCCATCTTGACTGAAATAAAACAGAAATGTAGAAATTTTTGTAAATTTATTTAAAAAAAAACCTGAAATATCACATGGTCATAAGTATACGAGTCCTTTTCCTCAGACACTCATATTTAAGTCACATGCTGTCCATTTCCTTGTGATCCTCCTTGAGATGGTTCTACTCTTTCATTGGAGTCCAGCTGTGTTTAATTAAACTGATAGGACTTGATTTGGAAAGGCACACACATGTCTATATAATACCTCACAGCTCACAGTGCATGCCAGACAAAATGAGAATCATGAAGTCAAAGGAACTGGCCAAGGAGCTCAGAGATAGATATGGCCAAGGTTACAAAAGAATTTCTGCAGTACTCAAGGATCCTAAGAGCACAGTGGCCTCCATATTCCTTAAATGGAAGAAGTTTGAGACCACCAGAAGTCTTCCTAGTTCCTAGGCTCTCCATCCAAACTGAGCAATTGTGGGAGAAGTGCCTTGGTGAGAGAGGTAAAGAAGAACCCCAAGATCACTGTGGCTGAGCTCCAGAGGTGCAGTCTGGCCTTTATGGCAGAGTGACCCGACGGAAGCCTCTCCTCAGTGCAACACATATGAAAGGCTGCATAGATTTTGCTAAAAAAACATGAAGGACTCCCAAACTATGAGAAATAAGATTATCTGGTCTGATGAGACGAACATAGACCTTTTTAGTAATAATTCTAAGCTGTTTGTGTGGAGAAAACCAGGCACTGCTTATCACCTGCCCAATACAACCCCAACAGTGAAACATGGTGGTGACAGCATCATGCTATGGGGGTGTTTTTCATCTGCAGGCACAGGACGACTGGTTGCCATTGAAGGAAACATGAATGCGGTCAAGTACAGCGATATCCTGGATGAAAACCTCTTTCAGAGAGCTCTGGACCTCAGACTTGGCCGAAGGTTCACCTTCCAACAAGACAATGACCCTAAGCACACAGCTAAAATAACAAAGGCATGGCTTCAGAACAACTCTGTGACCATACTAAACTGGCCCAGCCAGAGCCCTGACCTAAACCCAATTGAGCATCTCTGGAGAGTCCTGAAAATGGCTGTCCACCAATGTTCACCATCCAACCTAATGGAACTGGAGAGGATCTGCAAGGAAGAATGGCAGAGGATCTCCAAATCTAAGTGTGAAAAACTTGTTGCATCATTCCCAAGAAGACTCATGGCTCTACTAGCTCAAAAGGGTGCTTCTACTCAATACTGAGCAAAGGGTCTGAATACTTATGTACATGTGATATTTCAGTTTTTCTATGTACATTAATGAGAAAATGAACTTTTTGAATTTACCAAATGGCTGCAATGACACAAAGAGTGAAAAATTTAAAGGGGTCTGAATACTTTCTGTACCTACTGTGTACCTACTGTGTATGGAGATGGCTACTCTTAGTAAGCACCTGTACACACCTGTTTTCTGTTTAGGAAGTAATAGTCATTCTTTTGATATTTGTGTACATAGGCTCTCTGACTGAGCACTCCACCCCTCAGCCTCAATTGTTTTTAATTATAGCAAGATCCTTCCTTCCCATATAAATGTAGACATCAACCTAAGAGAGGATTCACATTACGCAGGTTCCCAGCAACAAAAATTGCCTTATTGTGGCTACCGAGTACACATGAGTTAGTTGCTGGCTGAGCTTCGCTCAGGTAGTTGGTCCCTGACAGGGGTGGGATCCTGTCAGAGATCGAGACAAAAGGACACAGAGCTGTTCATGCCCTGAGAGCTGCAGCTTCTAGAAAGAGACACTGAAGGAGAACTGTATTGTAGAGAGGGTTAAGAAGTCATAGCAAAGGAGTGGATTCCAGGAAGGGAACAGCCCTACACAGGCTGCCTCCTTCTGAGGCGCAGGATCCTGGTAGCCGGAACACCGAGGGAGCAACGATCCTTTATGCCTTGCTCCAGAGACTGGCAGGACAGCTAATTTCACGTTACCTGTCTGCCCCTACACCCAGGAGGCAAGGTGGCACCCACGAGAGGCCGGGGCATGATAGAGTCCCTGTAAAACACCGCCAGCCACCGATCATACGGGTTTGTCCTATCCATCTGGGGGACAGAGAGAGAGAGATAACATCTATAACATCTGTGAGAACCTTATGAGAAGCTTAGCAGTAAGGGACTACAACACCACAGTGCTAGAGGAAGGCTACTTATTTCTACCTGGTCAAGGGAACTCTGGATTTGCCTCCAAACCAGCCGGACTCTGTCTGCCCTGTGATCTGATGCTCTGGACTGTGGATGCTGAAACCTTCAGTAAAAGGTAAAGAGACTGCAACCTTGTGTCCTCGTTCTTCACTGCGCCTCTCACCATCCACCATTTATACACTAGGAAGCCCTGGGGACATACTTCACCTGTGGAAAGGTATACCATCTAGCTGCCATAACATCACCTCAGCAGATCCCTTAAAGCAGCGTCGGTCACCCTGACCGAATACCACAGGTGGCGTCACAAACATATACCTTTAAAGACCTTTCCCTTTTACATGGACGTCCCAGGGCCATGGACCGGGTCAGCCACCGTGACATCCCCCTGAGAACCGAAGGACCCGGTACCGAGTACCCTGCTGCCCTTGGGGGCGCTCCAGATACTCTCAGTAAGCACCAGCGCACACCTGTTTTCTGTTTAGCAAGTGACAATCAGTCTTTTGGTATTTGTATACATAGGCTCTCTGACTGAGCACTCCACCCCTCAGCTTCAGGGGTTTTTAATTACAGCAGGATGCTACCTTCCCATATAAATGAAGGCTTCAGCCAAAGAGAGGATTCACAATAGGCAGGTCCCCAGCATCGCAAATCCCCTTATCGTGGCTGGGAACCTGCCGAGTACACATGAATTGGCCAATTTATGCGCTAAATATTCTAAATTTTTCTAACTTTCTAGAGCAGTAATGCAATTCAAATGTTATATATTTCATGTTTGCATGCTATATTGCTACAGAGTGCTACTTTATTTGTTGACTCAACAAAGCAGTTAGACTGCATGGTATCTATTTTGTTCTGAGCTTAGCTTGCTCAAGGTGTGATATCTGTCACTCATAGCCTTTTGAAGCTTGACCCCCTGCTGAGCTAGATGTCCTGTTACAGCTGCATATAGGAAGGGGGTTTTATAATCCCATTCCACATAGGATACAAATGATTGGCATGAAATTAGATTTCAAATATTCTGCACACCTGCCTTATTATGACTGGGTGCAGCAGGTCTTTAACTACTCTTACATCATGGGACTCAGTGCCACAATTCGTTTTTATAGTCACTCTGGCGACGGGGTAGTTCTTGGTGTCCCTGTGAATTCAGGGGATGCCCACGAGCTTTCCGGGGATCAACTGGTGGAGAAGTGTAGCACTTACCAGGATCACCATACTCCCCGAGTCCAGACACCAGTATCCCATTTATTTTCACTGGACATGCCTGCAACCCCTCACTGGTCTGATAGTCCACACTGCAGGCTGGATAGGCATAATACATACAGCACCTCCCTATGCTGCAGTCTATCTGTTCAGTGGACATAGGACAATGGATGTCTATGTTCCCAGGACTGTGACATCTCCAGCAAATTAAGTCCTTACCAGTGGCCTTTGGCAACCCCTCAGTGACCCCTTGGGACCTCAGACTCCCTTTAATTGTGGCTCTATTACCCTTCTTTTGAGAGTCAGGCTCCTTCTGGTTACCCCAGTATGGAGATGCAGCAACACCCAGTTTAATTAAGGACTTCTAGACCACCTGGTACCTTTCCACCAGGCCAACCAGGTCATTCACATTCCGGGGTCTCCCTGGGCAACCAGCCTAGGAAGGGAATAGATAAATCTGTTCATAACATCATGCTCGATCATCTGGGCTGGGGTGGAGGACTCCAACTGCAACCACCTCTGTACAACATGTAGCAGGTCGAACATTTCTCACCACAATATGCTCAGTGGTAGACCCTTTGTGCTCTGACAGACATAGACACTCCTGAGCATGCCAATATTTAAGTTTTTAATTTGTCATATTTCTGTGGATCCTGTAAAGCTAGGTCATAATAAGCCTTTTGGGGCTCGCCAGTTAGATAGGGGCCAGCACCTCCGCTCACTGCTCTGGCGGCAGCTTCTCCTTGTCTGTAAGGCTACTTTCACACTAGCGTTTTTTTCAATACGTCGCAATGCGTCGTTTAGGGGAAAAAACGTATCCTGCAAAGTTGTCTGCAGGATGCGTTTTTTCCCCATAGACTAACATTAGCGACACATTGCGACGCATTGACACACGTCGCAACCGTCGTGCGACAGTTGCGCCGTGTTGTGGTGGTCCGCTGGGAGCAAAAAACATTACATGTAAAGTTTTTTGCTGCCGACGGTCCGCTTTTTCCGACCGCGTATGCGCAGCCGGAACTCCGCCCCCACCTCCCCGCACCTCACAATGGGGTAGCGAATGCGCTGGAAAAATGCATTCGCTGCCCCCGGTGTGCGGCGCTTTCGCTGCTTGTGTCGGTGCACCGCAACGTCGCATAGCGACGTGCGGTGCACGACGCAAGTGTGAAAGTAGCCTTACTCTTTCAAACATTTAAAAATGCTTTAAAATCATCACACGGGGTCATCTTTAGCATGGCTCATTTTACTGCCTTCCAGACATATGAGTCATACCTTGGACTTGGGAGAGGGGCTGTCGGCCTCCCACGAACCACCTCTGCAAGGAGTTCCAGTTGCCTGTAAACACCTCCTGTTGCTGTCACTACTGCTGTTGATGTTGTTGGAGCTCCTTCACCAATAGATTATTAATTTCCTGTTGTGCTAGCATCTTCTTCGGTTGGGCTTCTAGCAGGTGTTTGATCAGCTGCTCCTTGCTGCCTGACTTCACTTCTTGGCTTACCGCTGCCTTCACCCAAGACATTCAGTTTGTCTACAGCAGTCACACGTGCTTCCTGAAGAAGTTGCCCACACTTCTCCTCTAACTGTGGTAGATTGGCTCACTTGGCTGCTCTCAGAGGACACAGGAACCCTTTCCATTATATTCTCCCACTGGTGATTGTTAAAAATGTACTGCATAAGTTATATACTATGGGCACAGATACACAATATTACATACACTGGATGGATCAATCCTGCACCTGGCTCTGGACATACATGCACTGTATATATACAGGGCGATGTGTATAGCATGTGATGTCCAGTCACCAGGTTCAGGCTTGATCACTCCAGGGCTGGATTCTGTATAGAGTCTCTGGTCACCATCAGTATAGGGAGATTTATTGCAGGAGACTGAACTTTCCTGCAGTCTGGTGACCCCGGAGCCGATGACCTGGCGCTGAAAGGGTGATCTGGGAAAGTTCAGACTGCTGCAATAAATCTGTGAGTATCAGCAGAGCGGCCGCTAATACTATACAGGGACACGGCCCTGGACTTACCGGTAGATGAGCAGCAGCGTCCATCTCCTCACCGCACAGAGAGCTGAAGCTCCCACTGATGTCTGACCCTTCCACCAGCTCCTCTCCTGCAGTTAGATGCAGCCATGGTCCCTTCCCTCTTCAGGAGGCCCGCACACAGGGAGCAGGGGGCGTATCTGCTCCACTGTGATGCAGCTGGCCAGGACATAGAGAACAGCGCCGGCCACCAGCAGCCTGAATCATCTGCTAAGTGACTGGCCCAGGGGGGAGGGCACTGGAAGACTCAGTCAAGAACATATGGAAGGGGTGTGGCCTAACACAAGGGGGCGTGTCCTGGCTACTTCTCCTGTGTCTGCAGGAAGCAGAGTGTCCCGTGCGGGACAGCGGAGAAAAGCATCAAAACCGGGACAGTCCCGCACAATGAGGGAAGGTTGGGAGCTATGCATAAACCAGTGCAAAGTTAAATAAAATAAACACAGGCTTTCTGGCATAATGTGAAAACAAAAATAGCATACAGTACAGGCTGTGTGGCTGCGGGGATCCACACGCTCAGGATAGCAAAACACATGGTTTAGTTCTCTTTAACATGAGCACAGCTCTGGAGCTCTCATCTTCAGGCACACCAAATACTGAATGTATCAGAAGTCTGCCAATTTACCTTTTGAACCACACCCTGGCGTAAAGATATGGTGAACAGCCTCCCATCCACTCTTCAGCTGTCCACAAAAACACAACCCTTAAAGGGAACCTGTCACCAGTTTTGTCATGTGTCAACTAAAACTATCACCTTAATCAGCACCTGTGCACAAATAGTTATATAACCCTATTACTCCCCATGTATACCCTCAAAAACCTTTTACAATGTTCCCTGTATGTGAATCTTGTCAGTCCAGGCTTAGAGGTGTCCATTCTTGGCTCTCTGCCTCACCTCCCAGCTGCTACTGACAGGTTCCCTTTCAAATGGCCGATTAACCTCTCTCTGCACTTAGTGTGCTGGAGAATTTTTCCAGGTTCATATCACTGAAGCTAACTTCCTCAATGACACATTTCTCCATTGCAGTATTTTACCAGTGACCTTGTCACACACTGTATATGTGTGTATGGAATGTGGGCCAGTGTATATTGTGCTATGTGAGTTCGCAATATACATAGGGGGCTATGTGAGGGATGACACTGACTATAGGGAGGCTATATGCGGGTTCATACTGCCTATAGAGGGACTATGTGAGGGCTTGTATTATATATGGGCTATGTGAGGATCACACTATTTATAAGGGACTATGTGGGGGCTCAAACTGTATATAAGTGCTATAAATAAAAGGTCAGTGTAGAGGGAGGGGCAGCACAGCTGAGTTTATCTGTCTCAAATTACAAACCCTTCCATCAGCTGTCCTCTCATAGCAATGTCACCTCTGCTGTATGGCCCCTCCCACCACACTGCCTATCCTGAGAGGTCAAAAGTGTCAGTAATAAAAATAATGTCTGAGGTGTCCAGGGCAATTAGTAATTATTCTGCAGCGATATCAGGCTGACTGTCATTATATGTCTCATACAGGAATAGCCCACAACTGACAGGCTATTCATGTGTGAGAGATATAATGCCAGACAACCTAATCTCACTGCAGAGTGATTATAAGTTATTGTGAGCACAGCAGATACTGTATAAGCATGATTACTGACACCTTTGAGTCCTCAGCTCAGGATAGACAGTGTGGGGGAGGGACCGTATAGCAGAGGTCATAATGCTATGCGAGGAGGAGAGGTGATAGAATGGTTTGTAATGTGACACAGCCAAACTCAGCTGGTCTGCCCCTCCCCCCACATGGACTGCTGGGACTTTGTCTGAAAGCTGTTAGTCACCTATGCTTTACTCTTAGCATTTTCAAATCATGTTCGAGGTACACACAAGGTCAAAATTGTTGGTACCCCTCGTTTAATGACACTCAGTCTCACTCAGAAATCTGTTGTAAGCTACTGTGGGTGGGTGTTCTTTTTCTGATGTGTGTTGCCACCTGCTTATGATTGAGCAACTTCATAGAGTAGAAGTACACGCCCTCAGTAAAAACTCTTTGATTAAGCACACTTGGAAATAACAAAAATTAACTAAATTAATGCCAAATACTTTAGTTGCTAATGTATTCACGGTGAAGATGTAAAATGTAAAAAAAATGCTGTATTCTGCTCTGCAACCATTACTACATTGTATGTACAGTTCAACATGAAACATTTGGTGAAAGGTCCTCTTTAAGTTGTCAATTTATTGTTGCTTTTCCAAGAGGAATAACAGAGTAACAACAATGCGGCGTTCTAAGAAAATAAGATCGAGATTGTGCTTTTTAATAAAGAATAAATATATTTATTAAAGCAGGCATGTCAGAACAGAGACAGATCCTCTTTAATTACATACAAGTGTATGTGTTAATCAGTCATTACTAGTGTTGAGCATTCCGATACCGCAAGTATCGGGTATCAGCCGATACTTGCGGTATCGGAATTCCGATACCGAATTCCGATACTTCCCGCGTATCGGATACCGGAATCGGAAGTTCCCAGAATTCAAACTGAACGCAGCAGCCAATGAGGAATGAATGGAAGTGTGGGCAAATCCTGTTTAGCATGGTGGGCATGTAAGTACTGGCAAGGCTGTGATTGGCTGCTGAAATGATGTCACTCTGCACTATAAAAAACGCTGCCGCCATTTTGCGCTCACTCTGCTGTGATTTCAGTTAGGGACAGGACGCTGTGTTCTAACTGAGGGCCAGTTGAGATAACTAATTGCTTTATTTTGCTTTTCCAAGGCTAATTTAGCAAACGCTGTGTTCACTGTTCAGTTCACCTTGCTCTTGCCTTGCAGCGCTGTTTTAACAGCGTTCTGCAAGGTCTCAGTGTGTGTGTGTGTGTGCAGCTCACTCTGTAGTCTGTGTGCAGCCATATACCAGGTTATATTCAGCTCAGGGGGGGTTCACACTGCCTCACACAGTTCTATCCATTGTCCTTTTTTGCTCATAGTGCAGCCTGCTGCACATTTTTTCTAAAATTTCCTATTAGTGTCTTTCCACCCGTCTCCAGCCAAATAGTGGAAAAACACTAGATAGGATAACCTAGAGGGGTTTTTTTGGGCCTTGCAGCGCTGTTTACGGCTGTCTGCACGGTCTCCTTGTGAGCGCAGCTCACCCTGTAGTCTGGGTGCAACCACAGCCGGTTGTATTCAGCTCAGGGTTTTGCCACTGCCTCATACTGTAAAATAACTTGTCCTTTTTTCAAATAGTGCAGCCTGTTGAAAAAATTTTTAAAAATTTCATATTAGTGTCTTTCCACCCGTCTCCAGCAAAATAGTGGAAAAACACTAGATAGGATAACCTAGAGGAGGGTTTTTGGGCCTTGCAGCGCCGTTTACGGCTGTCTGCACGGTCTCCGTGTGAGCGCAGCTCGCCCTGTAGTCTGTGTGCAGCCACAGCCCGTTGTATTCAGCTCAGGGTTTGTCACTGCCTCATACCATTAAAAAACTTTTCCTTTTTTTCAACTAGTGCAGCCTGTTTAAAAATTATTTAAAAAATTCCTATTAGTGTCTTTCCACCTGTCTCCAGCTAAATAGTGGAAAAACACTAGATAGGATAACCTAGAGGAGGGTTTTTGGGCCTTGCAGCGCCGTTTACGGCTGTCTGCACGGTCTCCGTGTGAGCGCAGCTCGCCCTGTAGTCTGTGTGCAGCGACAGCCCGTTGTATTCAGCTCAGGGTTTGTCACTGCCTCATACCGTTCAATAACTTTTCCTTTTTTTTCAACTAGTGCAGCCTGTTGAAAATTTTGTAAACAATTTCCTATTAGTGTCTTTCCACCCGTCTCCAGCAAAATAGTGGAAAAACACTAGATAGGATAAGCTAGAGGAGGGTTTTTGGGCCTTGCAGCGCCGTTTACGGCTGTCTGCACGGTCTCCGTGTGAGTTAAAATCGCTCTGTAGCCCGATCTGCTCCCCCAAAAAAAGTAAAGTTCACCAAACACCACTTAACACTTGTGTAGGCCACATTTTATCAATAATAAAGTCTAGTCCACACTTTACAACATTAGTGTTTCTTACACCTGTTAGGAGGAGCATTTCAGGAATAAGCACACTAAGGCCTTAGTACTTTTCTGCTTATCTTTATCTGTCAACCAAGATGAAGAGGGTAGTGCAGATGATGAGGTCCTTGACCCATCGTGGCGTGAGGAACAGGAAGGTGGTGGGAGCAGCTCAGAGGAAGAGCCTGTCTCTTTCAAAAGCCAAAAAGGGCGCTCCCAAGACTTGCAGTGCCTGGTCCTTTTTTGACACAGTTGCAGATGACATTTGTTTTGTCAAATGCAAGCTGTGTCATCAGAAAGTAAAAAGAGGTAAAAGTGTCAGCAACCTCAATACCACAAATATGTGGAAACATGTGCGGACCAGGCACGCGGTGGAGTTCCAAAAACACACTGAAGACCTAGGCCAACCAACAGCGGCAGCTACCACCTCTTCAGCTCGTGTTGCTTCTTCCTCCAGCTCACGCACAGCTGGTTCGGCTTCCTCCTTGGATCGCCATGGAAGAACCTCTGGCACTGTTGTCCAGAGACCTAGTGTAATTCGACCCACAGCACCATGTTCCCAGTCATCCTCACACTCCCAGCCTAGTCTACAGCCATCGGTAGTACAGGCATGGGAGAAAAGGCGGGCATTCTCGGCAAACCACCCCCGAGCACAGTCTCTGAATGCAGGCATTGCCAAACTTCTGTCCCTGGAAATGCTCTCATTCAGGCTGGTGGAGACTGACAGCTTCCGTGACTTGATGGCATTGGCAGTCCCACAGTACCAGGTACCCAGCCGCTTTTACTTCAGCAGGCAAGCTGTCCCTGCCCTGCACAAGCATGTGGAGGGACAAATAAAACATACGCTACTGAACGCCGTCAGTAGCAAGGTTCACCTCACCACCGATGTGTGGACCAGTTAACATGGACAGGGGCGATACCTTTCCGTCACTGCCCATTGGGTTAATGTTGTTGAGCCGGGTACAGACCGTGCGAGTGGCGCAGGACGTGTCCTGCCCACTCCAAGGATTGCAGGAATCCAGTCTGTACGCATTGACTCCTCCTCTTACACCAGTTCCTCAGATTCCTCACTGCAGGATCCGTCACAGTCCACCTCCACATGGACCCGTGAACGTTTACCTGTTACGACTGACATGAGCACAGCCGTGGCCAAACGTCAGCAGGCCGTCTTGAAATTAGTTTCTTTGGGGAATCGAAGCCACACAGCGCAGGAGCTCTGGAATGCCCTAAAGCAGGAGAGCGATGTGAGGTTTGTGCCAGCGAATCTCCAGCCAGGCATGGTAGTGTGTGACAATGGCCGAAATCTGGTGGCAGCTTTAGGCCTTGGCAACCTCACTCACATCCCATGTCTGGCACATGTGCTCAATTTGGTTGTGCAGAGTTTTCTGAGGGACTATCTGGATCTTGATGCACTTCTGCACAAGGCCCGCCTAGAGTGTGCTCACTTGCGGCGTTCCAGCTTGGCAAGATCCCGCATTGCTGCTCTGCAGCGTCGGTTTCGCTTTCCTGAACATCGCATCATATGTGACCTACCTACCAGGTGGAATTCCACGTTACATATGTTGGAGCGGTTGTGTGAGCAGCAGCAAGCAGTAATGGAGTACCAGCTGCATCAGGCACAAAAAAGTCGCAGTCAGCGCCGCTCAGACTTCACAACCACAGAGTGGGCCACTATGAAGGACGTCTGCCAGGTTTTGTGTCCTTTTGATTATTCCACGCGGATGACAAGTGCAGATGATGCACTAGTCAGCATGACTGTCCCCCTTATCTGCTTGCTTCAAGAAACCCTGCAAGGGATAAGGGATGATGTGGAAGAGGTGGAGGATGAGGAGTCACCTTTTCCATCAGGTTCTGGACAGTCAGCGCCACGTGGTTCCTCACAAAGGGGTCGGCAGGGGACCCTTTGTGAGGAGGATGAGGAGGAGTCAATGGACGAGGAAGAGCTACGTCCAGAGGACGGAGTTCCACCATTGTCCAGTGGTCAGTGTGTACAGCGAGGGTGGGGTGATGAAGAGCGGGCAGAGATCATGTCTCAAGCAGGGGACAGCGTTTCTGGGCCAGTTGGCAGTCTGCAGCACATGGTTGAGTTCATGTTGCAGTGCCTGAGAGATGACCGCCGCATCGACCACATTCTCAACATGCCTGATTATTGGGTGTACGCCCTCCTCGATCCTCGCTACCGTGACAATGTCCAAAACCTCATCCCGGCGTTGACACAGCGTAAAATGCGGGAGTACCACGACACACTGGTGAATTCCATCATCTTCTCCAGTCCAACTGAGAGGAGTGCTGCTAGTGCTTTACAAAGCAGATCAGTGCGTCGAGGCAGTGGAGGAGGAGGCTCTGCACAAAGAGGGAGCAGAAGCAGTGCCTCTGCCCAAGGCAAGCCAAGTATGGCACAACTGTGGAAAACTTTTGTGTGCCCGCCCCAAATGTCTACACCATCATCGGCGGCTCCAGTCAGCAGGAGGCAACGGTTCCGTCAGATGGTGACAGACTACATGGCTTGCCCTCTTAGTGTACTCCCAGACGGCTCTTCCCCATTCAAGTTTTGGGTCTCTAAGCTGGATACATGGCCAGAGCTAAGCCAGTATGCATTGGAGGTGCTGGCTTGCCCTGCGGCTAGTGTCTTATCGGAACGTGTCTTTAGTGCCGCAGGTGGTGTACTAACAGACCGTCGCATGCGACTATCCTCCGATAACGTTGACCGGGTTACTTTCCTGAAAATGAACCAGGCCTGGATCTCGCAGGAATTTGCCGCTCCTCTGCCTGATTAAGTAATTGGGTGTCATCCAGGTCTCCTGATGTGTTCATATTTCTACCACCTGAACTGCTATTCCTGGGCTCCAACACCGCCAGTTGCGGCTCAGAAGTGCAGGCTGCACAGTCTAAACATACGACCCAGTGTTATTGGGTTTCAGTAACGTCAGCTGATCCCCAGCTGTGTAGCCGGCAATGTGTCCTGCGACCGCCACGCTGGCACAACAACCTAAATGTAAGGGAACCTGTCCCCCCCCCCCTCGGTGTTTGTTACTGAAAGAGCCATCTTGTGCAGCAGTAATGTTGCACAAGGAAAAGGTAGCTCTTTTATTTTAGCTCCTTGCACACGCAGAACTTAACACTTATAAAATGTGTTCACTGATACCGTTATACCGTCCCGGAGCTGGGACTTTCCTTCATAATGTGACACAGCACAGCCGTCATTCCTACCCCCTTGGTGCCATGCGCTGCCTCCTCAGCGTTGTTTTAAGCTGTCACGGAGCCTGCGCTGTTCTGTTATCCCTTGGCCATGGCCAGTTTGCTCTGCCTGTCTTCTGACATAATTTGGTGTCAGGATGGCTGTGCCTGTGCGCCCACGCTGCCCGAGAACCCGCCTTGCAGTGTCTTCTGATTGAATCACACTGCGAGCCTGGGATCCATGGGCATGCGCAGTGCATATCTTCACCTCGGGCTCTCGCCCATCTCCCTCCGCCTTCTTTAGACTGTGCGCCGTAAGCTGATCCCTAATAGCATGCCACGGCCGTGACGCCGCACAGTCTGAAGACGAGGGAAGGAGGGGAGTGAGAGTCGAGGATATGCACTGTGCATGTCCATGGATCCAAGGCCCGCAGTGGGATTACAATAGACGACACTGCGAGGTGAGATCTGGAGCAGCGTGGACGCACAGGCACTGACAGCCTGACACCAAATTATGTCAGAAGACAGGCAGCGCTAATTGGGCATGGCCAAGGGATAACAGAACAGCGCAGGCTCTGTGACAGCTTAAAACAACGCTGAGGAGGCAGCGCACGGCACCAAGGGGATAGGAATGACAGCTGTGCTGCGTCCCATTATGAAGGAAATTCCCACCTCCGGGACGGTTTTACGGTATAAGGGGACACATTTTTAGTGTTTACTTCTGTGTTTGCAAGGAGCATAACTAAAAGAGCAACCTTTTCCTTTTGCATCCTTAGTGCTGCACAAGATGGCTCTTTCAGCTACAAACGTCTTGGGGGGGGGGTTAAAGGTTCCCTTTCAACTTGCTCCAATCAGGCTTCGGCCTACACTCTGTTCCTCTGCTCCTCCTGCTGTCCCTGGGCTCTAACACCGCTAGTTTTTGCCCAGAAGTGCTAGCTGCACAGTCAACAGTCGCTCCTCTGTTATTGGGGTTCAGTAACGTCAGCTGATCCCCAGCTGTGTGTGCGGCAATACCTCCAATCTGCTCCTCCTGCTGTCCCTGGGCTCTAACACCGCCAGTTGGTGCCTGGAAGTGCAGTCTGCACAGTCAACAGTCGCTCCTCTGTTATTGGGGTTCAGTAACGTCAGCTGATCCCCAGCTGTGTGTGCGGCAATACCTCCAATCTGCCCCTCCTGCTGTCCCTGGGCTCTAACACCGCCAGTTGGTGCCTGGAAGTGCTGTCTGCACAGTCAACAGTCGCTCCTCTGTTATTGGGGTTTAGTAACGTCAGCTGATCCCCAGCTGTGTGTGTGGCAATACCTCCAATCTGCTCCTCCTGCTGTCCCTGGGCTCTAACACCGCCAGTTGGTGCCTGGAAGTGCTGTCTGCACAGTCAAAAGTCGCTCCTCTGTTATTGGGGTTCAGTAACGTCAGCTGATCCCCAGCTGTGTGTGCGGCAATACCTCCAATCTGCTCCTCCTGCTGTCCCTGGGCTCTAACACCGCCAGTTGGTGCCTGGAAGTGCTGTCTGCACAGTCAACAGTCGCTACTCTGTGATTGGGGTTCAGTAACGTCAGCTGATCCCCAGCTGTGTGTGCGGCAATACCTCCATTCTGCTCCTCCTGCTGTCCCTGGGCTCTAACACCGCCAGTTGGTGCCTGGAAGTGCTGTCTGCACAGTCAACAGTCGCTCCTCTGTTATTGGGGTTCAGTAACGTCAGCTGATCCCCAGCTGTGTATCCGGCAACGTGTCATGCGACCGCCACGCTGGCACAACTAAAATGTAAGGGGACCTGTCCCCCCCCCCCCTAGGCGTTTGTTACTGAAAGAGCCACCTTGTGCAGCACTAATACTGCACAAAGAAAAGGTCGCTCTTGAAATTATGCTCCTTGCAAACGCTGAACTACACACTCATGTTATGTGTCCCCTCACACCGTCCAACCGTCCCGGAGGTGGGACTTTCCTTTGTAATGTGATGCAGCACAGCCGTCATTGCTACCCCCTTGGCACTGTGCGCTGCCTCCTAAGCGTTGTTTGATTCCGTCATGGACCCTGCGCTGTTATGTTATCCCTTGGCCATGCACAGCTTGCGCTGCCCGTCCTCTGACATCATTTGTTGTCGTCCTGGCTGCGCCTGTGCGTCCACGCTGCCCGAAATCCCACCTCGCAGTGTCGTCTAATGTGATCCCACAGTGGGCCTGGTATCCATGGCCATGCGCAGTGCATATACTAGCCTCTCACTCCCCTTCTTCACGCTTCTTCAGACTAGGCGGCGTCAGCTGATCCCTAATAGCATGCCACGGCCGTGACGCCGCACAGTCTGAAGAAGCAGGAAGGAGGTGAGTGAGAGGCGATGATATGCACTGCGCATGCCCATGGATCCCTGGCCCGCAGTGGGATTACATTAGATGACACTGCGAGGTTGGATCTCGGGTAGCTTGGACGCACAGGCACTGCTAGCCTGACACCGCTAACTGTGCATGGCCAAGGGATAACATTACAGCGCGGGCTCCGTGACAGAACCAAACAACGTTGAGGAGGTGGCGCACGGCACCAAGGGGGTTGGAATGACGGCTGTGCTGTGTCACATTACAAAGGAAAGTCCCACTTCCGGGACGGTTTGACGGTGTGAGGGGACACATTATATGAGTGTGTACTTCAGCGTTTGCAAGGAGCATAATTTTAGGAGCCACCATTTTCCATGTGCAGTATTACTGCTGTACAAGATGGCTCTTTCAGCAACAAATGCCTGGGGGGGGGTTAAAGGTTCCCTTTCAACTTGCTCCACTGCAGGCTTCGGCCTACACTCTGCTCCTCTTTGATTCCCTGGGTTTCAACACTGTCAGTTGCCACCTGGAAGTGTTGTCTACACAGAAAAAACACTAGCTGATATGTCAGTGGGGTTCAGCACCGCCAGCTGTTCCCCTGCTGTGTAGTCGGCAACGTGTCCAGCACAAGCCACGCTGGCACAACAGAACAAAAGCTGCCACCAGTGCAGGCTTCGGCCTCCACTCTGCTCCTCTCCTCCTCCTGCTGACCCTGGGCTCAAACACCGCTAGTTTTTGCCCGGAAGTGCTAGCTGCACAGAGAAAAACACCAGCCAATGTGTTAGTGGGGTTCAGCACCGCCAGCTGTTCCCCTGCTGTGTAGCCGGCAACGTGACCTGCAAACGCCACGCAGGCACATGAACTGAAATTAAAGGGACCCTGCCACCCACCCCAAGGTGTTTCTATGTATAACAGCTACCTTGTACAGCAGTAATGCTGCATTTGTACAAGGTGGCTGACTTTTTCTCCTTGCCAACGTGGAACTCAACACGTACAAAATGTGTCTCATTGAGACCATTCCACTGTCCCTGAGGTGTGACTTTCCTTTCTAAGGGTATGTGTCCACTTTCAGGATGGCCGGCGGTATCGTCGGAGCGGCTTAGCCGCTCTGCGGTAAGCCCCGCCCCCTTTCTGGGACGCGATGATATCGGATGTGTTCACAGCACACATCCGGCATCATCGCTCCCCACCATAGCGCCCTGTGCTATATCTTGCGGCGACGCAGCGTCGCCGCAAGATATACGGACATGCTGCGATCTGAAAAGACGCGCAGCATGTCCGGAGTCGCAGGACCGCCGCGTGCATGTTACCACGCATAGTGGAGACGGGATTTCATTCAATCCCCTCCACTATGCTGTAACATCTGGACGCTGCGTGTTTGACGCTGCGTCCCTATGCAGCGTCAAACACGCAGCGTTTACTGCACGTGGACACATACCCTAATGGTACGCAGCACCACCCTTGGTAGCGCTGCACGTCTTCTGACATCATTGGTTGGCTGCCTGTGCCTGTGCGTCCGCCCTGCCCGACACAACCCCCCTCGTTGTCTCATATTTTTTGGCTGCGAGGGTGTGATTGATGGGCATGTGCAGTGCATATGTTCGCCTGTCTTAACTCATCTCCTTCCGCCTTCTTCAGACTGTGCGGCCTCATGGCCGTGGTAGGCGATAAGGGATCAGCTGAGGCCGCCCAGTCTGAAGCAGGTGTAAGGACATGTGTGAGCGGCAAACATATTTACTGCACAAGGCCACGAATCCCAGCCACGCAGTGTGATTTTTTTAAAACACACTGCGGGTCTGGGATTCATGGCCATTGCTAACCGCAACGGCCAACATGAAATGAGGTGAGAAGACAGGCAGCGCTCACAGCGCATGGCCAAGGGATCACAATAGCGCAGACTCCTGTACAGCAAATAACAACGCTCAGGAGGCTGCGCCCAGCACCAAGGCGTTATTTATGTGCACCTGTGCTGCGTCTCCTTAAAAAGACAAGTCACGCCTCCAATACAGAATTGAACCACTGTTCAATGGGCTAAATTGTGTACGTCTTTCATTCTGCGTGTGCAATGAGCAAAACTTAAAGAGCAACCTTTAACTTGTGGAGCTTTACTGCTGCACAAGGTGTGGCTCTTCAACATTGTAACACCTGAGGGTGGGTTAAAGGTTACCTTTGAAATTGGTTCAAGTAGGCTTCCGCCTACACTCTGCTCCTCCTGCAGACCCTGGGCTCTAACTACGCCAGTTGGGGCCCGGAAGTGCTGGCTGCACAGAGAAAAACACCCACCATTGTGTCAGTGGGGTTCAGCACCGCCAGCTGTTCCCCTGCTGTGTAGCCGGCATCGTGTCCAGCACAAGCCACGCTGGCACAACAGAACAAAAGCTGCTACCAGTGCAGGCTTTGGCCTACACTCTGCTCCTCTCCTCCTCCTGCTGACCCTGGGCTATAACACCGCCAGTTGTAGCCTGGAAGTGCTAGCTGCACAGAGAAAAACACCCGCAAATGTGTTAGTTGGGTTCAGCACCGCCAGCTGTTCCCCTGCTGTGTAGCCGGCATCGTGTCCAGCATTAATGCTGCACAAGGTGTGGCTCTTGTACCTTGCAACACCTGAGGGGGGGGGTTAAAGGTTACCTTTGAAATTGGTTCAACTAGGCTTCGGCCTACACTCTGCTCTGGGCTCTAACACCGCTAGTTTTTGCCCGGAAGTGCTAGCTGCACAGAGAAAAACACCAGCCAATGTGTTAGTGGGGTTCAGCACCGCCAGCTGTTCCCCTGCTGTGTAGCCGGCATCGTGTCCAGCACAAGCCACGCTGGCACAACTGACCAAAAGCTGCCACCAGTGCAGGCTTCGGCCTACACTCTGCTCCTCTACTCCTCCTGCTGACCCTGGGCTCAAACACCGCCAGTTTTTGCCCGGACATGCTAGCTGCACAGAGAAGAACACCAGCCAATGTGTTAGTGGGGTTCAGCACCGCCAGCTGTTCCCCTGCTGTGTAGCCGGCTGTTATGATGAGGTAATTCAGTACCACAATGGACATAGAAGTCAGAGCACATACAGTGATCTGACAATAACCCAAAAACATAGAACGAGCTCTGAGACATGGGAACTCTGCTGACCGCAATCCCTAATCCTCTCCAACCACACTAGAGGCAGCCGTGGATTGCACCTAACGTTCCCTATGCAACTCGGCACAGCCTGAGAAACTAGCTAGCCTAAAGATAGAAAATAAGCCTACCTTGCCTCACAGAAATACCCCAAAGGAAAAGGCAGCCCCCACATATAATGACTGTGAGTTAAGATGAAAAGACAAACGTAGAGATGAAATAGATTTAGCAAAGTGAGGCCCGACTTACTAAACAGAGCGAGGATAGGAAAGGTAACTTTGCGGTCAACACAAAACCCTACAAACAACCACGCAAAGGGGGCAAAAAGACCCTCCGTACCGAACTAACGGCACGGAGGTACACCCTCTGCGTCCCAGAGCTTCCAGCAAGCAAGAAAAAACAAATAGACAAGCTGGACAGAAAAACACAGCAAACAAAATAGCAAAGCAGAACTTAGCTATGCAGAGCAGCAGGCCACAGGAACGATCCAGGAGGAAACAGGTCCAATACTAGAACATTGACTGGAGGCCAGGATCAAAGCACTAGGTGGAGTTAAATAGAGCAGCACCTAACGACTTCACCACATCACCTGAGGAAGGAAACTCAGAAGCCGCAGTACCACTTTCCTCCACCAACGGAAGCTCACAGAGAGAATCAGCCGAAATACCACTTGTGACCACAGGAGGGAGCTCTGCCACAGAATTCACAACAGTACCCCCCCGTTGAGGAGGGGTCACCGAACCCTCACCAGAGCCCCCAGGACGACCAGGATGAGCCATATGAAAGGCACGAACAAGATCGGGAGCATGGACATCAGAGGCAAAGACCCAGGAATTATCTTCCTGAGCATAACCCTTCCACTTAACCAGATACTGGAGTTTCCGTCTTGAAAGACGAGAATCCAAAATCTTCTCCACAATATACTCCAACTCCCCCTCCACCAAAACCGGGGCAGGAGGATCAACAGATGGAACCATAGGTGCCACGTATCTCCGCAACAATGACCTATGGAATACGTTATGTATGGAAAAAGAATCTGGAAGGGTCAGACGAAAAGACACAGGATTAAGAACCTCAGAAATCCTATACGGACCAATGAAACAAGGTTTAAACTTAGGAGAGGAAACCTTCATAGGAATATGACGAGAAGATAACCAAACCAAATCCCCAACACGAAGTCGGGGACCCACACAGCGTCTGTGATTAGCGAAACGTTGAGCCTTCTCCTGGGACAAGGTCAAATTGTCCACTACATGAGTCCAAATCTGCTGCAACCTGTCCACCACAGTATCCACACCAGGACAATCCGAAGACTCAACCTGCCCTGAAGAGAAACGAGGATGGAACCCAGAGTTGCAGAAAAACGGCGAAACCAAGGTAGCCGAGCTGGCCCGATTATTAAGGGCGAACTCAGCCAAAGGCAAAAAGGACACCCAGTCATCCTGATCAGCAGAAACAAAGCATCTCAGATATGTTTCCAAAGATTGGTTCGTTCGGTCTGGCCATTAGTCTGAGGATGGAAAGCCGAGGAAAAAGACAAGTCAATGCCCATCCTACCACAAAAGGCTCGCCAAAACCTCGAAACAAACTGGGAACCTCTGTCAGAAACGATATTCTCTGGAATGCCATGTAAACGAACCACATGCTGGAAGAAAAATGGCACCAAATCAGAGGAGGAAGGTAATTTAGACAAGGGTACCAAATGGACCATCTTAGAGAAGCGATCACAGACCACCCAAATGACTGACATCTTTTGAGAGACGGGAAGATCTGAAATAAAATCCATAGAGATATGTGTCCACGGCCTCTTCGGGACCGGCAAGGGCAAAAGCAACCCACTAGCACGAGAACAGCAGGGCTTAGCCCGAGCACAAATCCCACAGGACTGCACAAAAGAACGCACATCCCGCGACAGAGATGGCCACCAAAAGGATCTAGCCACCAACTCTCTTGTACCAAAGATTCCAGGATGACCAGCCAACACCGAACAATGAACCTCAGAGATAACTTTATTCGTCCACCTATCAGGGACAAACAGTTTCTCCGCTGGGCAACGATCAGGTTTATTAGCCTGAAATTTTTGCAGCACCCGCCGCAAATCAGGGGAGATGGCAGACACAATTACTCCCTCTTTGAGGATACCCGCCGGCTCAGATAAACCCGGAGAGTCGGGCACAAAACTCCTAGACAGAGCATCCGCCTTCACATTTTTAGAGCCCGGAAGGTACGAAATCACAAAGTCAAAACGGGCAAAAAACAGCGACCAACGAGCCTGTCTAGGATTCAACCGCTTGGCAGACTCGAGATAAGTCAAGTTCTTATGATCAGTCAAGACCACCACGCGATGCTTAGCTCCTTCAAGCCAATGACGCCACTCCTCGAATGCCCACTTCATGGCCAGCAACTCTCGATTGCCCACATCATAATTTCGCTCAGCAGGCGAAAACTTCCTGGAAAAGAAGGCGCATGGTTTCATCACCAAGCAATCAGAACTTCTCTGCGACAAAACAGCCCCTGCTCCAATCTCAGAAGCATCAACCTCGACCTGGAATGGAAGCGAAACATCTGGTTGACACAACACAGGGGCAGAAGAAAAACGACGCTTCAACTCTTGAAAAGCTTCCACAGCAGCAGAAGACCAATTGACCACATCAGCACCCTTCCTGGTCAAATCGGTCAATGGTTTAGCAATACTAGAAAAATTGCAGATGAAGCGACGATAAAAATTAGCAAAGCCCAGGAACTTTTGCAGACTTTTCAGAGATGTCGGCTGAGTCCAATCATGGATGGCTTGGACCTTAACAGGGTCCATCTCGATAGTAGAAGGGGAAAAGATGAACCCCAAAAATGAAACCTTCTGAACACCAAAGAGACACTTTGATCCCTTCACAAACAAAGAATTAGCACGCAGGACCTGAAACACTGTTCTGACCTGCTTCACATGAGACTCCCAATCATCCGAGAAGATCAAAATGTCATCCAAGTACACAATCAGGAATTTATCCAGGTACTCTCGGAAGATGTCATGCATAAAGGACTGAAACACTGATGGAGCATTGGCAAGTCCGAATGGCATTACTAGATACTCAAAATGGCCCTCGGGCGTATTAAATGCAGTTTTCCATTCATCGCCTCGCTTAATACGCACAAGATTATACGCCCCACGAAGATCTATCTTGGTGAACCAACTGGCCCCCTTAATCCGAGCAAACAAATCAGATAACAACGGCAAGGGGTACTGAAATTTAACCGTGATCTTATTTAGAAGGCGGTAATCTATACAAGGTCTCAGAGAACCATCCTTCTTGGCTACAAAAAAGAACCCTGCTCCTAATGGCGACGATGATGGGCGAAAATGCCCCTTCTCCAAGGACTCCTTCACATAACTCCGCATAGCGGCGTGCTCAGGCACAGACAAATTAAACAGTCGACATTTTGGGAATTTACTACCAGGAATCAAATCGATAGCACAATCACAATCCCTATGCGGAGGTAGGGTATCGGACTTGGGCTCATCAAATACATCCCGGTAATCAGACAAGAACTCTGGAACCTCAGAAGGGGTGGATGACGAAATAGTCAGAAATGGGACATCACCATGTACCCCCTTACAACCCCAGCTGGACACAGACATGGATTTCCAATCTAATACTGGATTATGGACTTGTAGCCATGGCAACGCCAACACGACCACATCATGCAGATTATGCAACACCAGAAAGCGAATAACCTCCTGATGTGCAGGAGCCATGCACATGGTCAGCTGGGTCCAGTACTGAGGCTTATTCTTGGCCAAAGGCGTAGCATCAATTCCTCTCAATGGAATAGGACACTGCAAGGGCTCCAAGAAAAACCCACAACGCCTAGCATACTCCAAGTCCATCAAATTCAGGGCAGCGCCTGAATCCACAAATGCCATGACAAAGAGCAGATCAAGGTAACGGACAAAAGAAATTTTGACTGTACCGTACCAATGGTGGCAGACCTAGCGAACCGCTTAGTGTGCTTAGGACAATCAGAGATAGCATGAGTGGAATCACCACAGTAGAAACACAGCCCATTCAGATGTCTGTGTTCTTGCCGTTCAACTCTGGTCAAAGTCCTATCGCACTGCATAGGCTCAGGTTTAAGCTCAGGTAATACCGCCAAATGGTGCACAGATTTACGCTCACGCAAGCGTCGACCGATCTGAATAGCCAAAGACATAGACTCATTCAAACCAGCAGGCATAGGAAATCCCACCATGACATCCTTAAGGGCTTCAGAGAGACCCTTTCTGAAAATAGCTGCGAGCGCACCTTCATTCCATTGAGTGAGTACGGACCACTTTCTAAATTTCTGACAATATACCTCTATATCATCCTGAGCCTGACACAGAGCCAGCAAATTCTTCTCTGCCTGATCCACTGAATTAGGTTCATCGTACAGCAATCCGAGCGCCAGGAAAAACGCATCGATATTACTTAATGCAGGATCTCCTGGCGCAAGAGAAAATGCCCAGTCCTGAGGGTCGCCACGTAAAAAATAAATAATGATCAAAACTTGTTGAACTGGGTCACCAGAGGAGCGAGGTTTCAAGGCCAGAAATAGTTTACAATTATTTTTGAAACTCAGAAATTTAGTTCTATCTCCAAAAAACAAATCAGGAATAGGAATTCTTGGTTCTAACATAGATTTCTGATCAATAGTGTCTTGAATCTTTTGTACTCTTGCCGAGAGCTGATCCACACATGAAGACAGACCTTTAATGTCCATCGCTACACCTGTGTACTGAACCACCCAAATGTCTAGGGGAAAAAAAAGGCAAAACACAGTGCAGAGAAAAAAAAATGGTCTCAGAACTTCTTTTTTCCCTCTATTGAGAATCATTAGTACTTTGGGCCTCCAGTACTGTTATGATGAGGTAATTCAGTACCACAATGGACATAGAAGTCAGAGCACATACAGTGATCTGACAATAACCCAAAAACATAGAACGAGCTCTGAGACGTGGGAACTCTGCTGACCGCAATCCCTAATCCTCTCCAACCACACTAGAGGCAGCCGTGGATTGCGCCTAACGCTCCCTATGCAACTCGGCACAGCCTGAGAAACTAGCTAGCCTGAAGATAGAAAATAAGCCTACCTTGCCTCACAGAAATACCCCAAAGGAAAAGGCAGCCCCCACATATAATGACTGTGAGTTAAGATGAAAAGACAAACGTAGAGATGAAATAGATTTAGCAAAGTGAGGCCCGACTTACTAAACAGAGCGAGGATAGGAAAGGTAACTTTGCGGTCAACACAAAACCCTACAAACAACCACGCAAAGGGGGCAAAAAGACCCTCCGTACCGAACTAACGGCACGGAGGTACACCCTCTGCGTCGCAGAGCTTCCAGCAAGCAAGAAAAAACAAATCGACAAGCTGGACAGAAAAAAACAGCAAACAAAATAGCAAAGCAGAACTTAGCTATGCAGAGCAGCAGGCCACAGGAACGATCCAGGAGGAAACAGGTCCAATACTAGAACATTGACTGGAGGCCAGGATCAAAGCACTAGGTGGAGTTAAATAGAGCAGCACCTAACGACTTCACCACATCACCTGAGGAAGGAATCTCAGAAGCCGCAGTACCACTTTCCTCCACCAACGGAAGCTCACAGAGAGAATCAGCCGAAGTACCACTTGTGACCACAGGAGGGAGCTCTGCCACAGAATTCACAACAGCCGGCAACGTGACCTGCAAACACCACGCAGGCACATGAACTGAAATTGAAGGGAGCCTGCCCCCCACCCCCAGGTGTTTCTATGTATACAGCCACTTTGTACAGCAGTAATGCTGCATTTGTACAAGGTGGCTGACTTTTTTTCCTAGCCCACGTGGAACTCAACACGTACAAAATGTGTCTCATTGAGACCATTCCACTGTCCCTGAGGTCTGACTTTCCTTTCTAATGATACGCAGCACCCCCCTTGGTAGCGCTTCCCGTCTTCTGACATCATTGGTTGGCTGGCTGCGCCTGTGCGTCCGCCCTGCCTGAAACAATGCTCCTCGTTGTCTTACTTATTTTGACTGCGAGGGTGTGATTGATGGGCACGAGCAGTGCATATCTTCGCCTGTCTTTACTCATCTCCTTCCGCCTTCTTCAGACTGTGCAGCCTCATGGCCGCGGCATGCGAGAAGGGATCAGCAGAGGCCGCCCAGTCTGAAGCAGGTGTAAGGACGTGTGTGAGCGGCGAAAATATTTACTGCTCAAGGCCACGAATCACAGCACCGCAGTGTGACTTTATGAAAAGGCACTGTGGGTCTGGGATTTATGGCCATCGTTAACCGCACCGGCCAACATGAAATGAGGTCATAAGACGGGCAGCGCTAACAGGGCATTGCCAAGGGATAACACAAGAGCGCAGACTCCTGTACAGCAAATAACAACGCTCAGGAAGCTGCGCCAAGCACCAAGGCGTTATTTGGGACACCTGTGCTGCGTCTCCTTAAAAAGACAAGTCCCGCCTCCACTACAGTTTGACTGTAGAATGGGCTAAATTGTGTACGTCTTTCATTCAGCGTGTGCAAGTAGACAAATTAATAGAGCAACCTTTGACTTGCTCTAACACCGCTAGTTTTTGCCCGGAAGTGCTAGCTGCACAGAGAAAAACACCCGCCATTGTCTTTAATAGGCAACGCATCCGGGTTCCAGCACCGCCAGCTGGTTCTCGCCAGTGTTTTTGTCACGGGTACTCCCTCGTGCCCTGCCTGGTTCCAGCACCGTCAGCTGTTTCCGGGTACTGTCAAACTCACTGAGACACCTATGCGTTGCCCCGTCGTGTTGCGGTCGAGTTAGCCAACTCCAGGGTGCCTCCAGTTTAGGAGCTTCCTATGTGGGCTGCATGAATTGGTAGTCAAGGCTGGTTCTGTAGTGCCAGTAGGCCAAGCTCCCCCTGTAGGACTGTTTGGGTTCGGTAACTGCGGCTGCCTCGCGGCCTAGCTGTTCTCTCCTCTCCTGTGGACCTTCGGGTCCACCACCTGGTTCCAGCACCGTCAGCTGGTTCCGGGCCGAGCCTTTGGCTTAGGTGCCTCCTCCTGGGTATCCGAGTTCCGCCAACTTCAGGCGGTCCTTAGTAGTGCTTTTAAGCGCGGGCACCTACAGCTTAGTAACCGGGTTCCAGCACCGTCAGCTGGTCCTCGGTCGTGCCATTGGCTCTTGCACACTGGGGCGACGCATCCGGGTTCCAGCACCGCCAGCTGGTTCTCGGCAGTGTTTTTGTCACGGGTACTCCCTCGTGCCCAGCCTGGTTCCAGCACCGTCAGCTGTTTCCGGGTAGTGTCAAGCTCACTGAGAGGCCTATGCTTGCCCCGTCGTGTTGTGGTCGGGTTAGCCAACTCCAGGGTGCCTCCAGTTTAGGAGCTTCCTATGTGGGCTGCATGAATTGGTAGTCAAGGCTGGTTCTGTAGTGCCGGTAGGCCAAGCTCCCCCTGTAGGACTGTTGGGGTTCGGTAACTGCGGCTGCCTCGCGGCCTAGCTGTTCTCTCCTCTCCTGTGGACCTTCGGGTCCATCACCTGGTTCCAGCACCGTCAGCTGGTTCCGGGCCGAGCCTTTGGCTTAGGTGCCTCCTCCTGGGTATCCGAGTTCCTCCAACGTCAGGCGGTCCTTGGTAGTGCTTTTAAGCGCGGGCACCTACAGCTTAGTAACCGGGTTCCAGCACCGTCAGCTGGTCCTCGGTCGTGCCATTGGCTCTTGCACACTGGGGCGAGGCATCCAGGTTCCAGCACCGCCAGCTGGTTCTCGGCAGTGTTTTTGTCACGGGTACTCCCTCGTGCCCAGCCTGGTTCCAGCACCGTCAGCTGTTTCCGGGTAGTGTCATGCTCACTGAGACGCCTATGCTTGCCCCGTCGTGTTGTGGTCGGGTTAGCCAACTCCAGGGTGCCTCCAGTTTAGGAGCTTCCTATGTGGGCTGCATGAATTGGTAATCAAGGCTGGTTCTGTAGTGCCAGTAGGCCAAGCTCCCCCTGTAGGACTGTTGGGGTTCGGTAACTGCGGCTGCCTCGCGGCCTAACTGTTCTCTCCTCTCCTGTGGACCTTCGGGTCCACCACCTGGTTCCAGCACCGTCAGCTGGTTCCGGGCCGAGCCTTTGGCTTAGGTGCCTCCTCCTGGGTATCCGAGTTCCGCCAACGTCAGGCGGTCCTTGGTAGTGCTTTTAAGCGCAGGCACCTACAGCTTAGTAACCGGGTTCCAGCACCGTCAGCTGGTCCTCGGTCGTGCCATTGGCTCTTGCACACTGGGGCAACGCATCCGGGTTCCAGCACCGCCAGCTGGTTCTAGGCAGTGTTTTTGTCACGGGTACTCCCTCGTGCCCAGGCTGGTTCCAGCACCGTCAGCTGTTTCCGGGTACTGTCAAACTCACTGAGACACCTATGTGTTGCCCCGTCGTGTTGCGGTCGAGTTAGCCAACTCCAGGGTGCCTCCAGTTTAGGAGCTTCCTATGTGGGCTGCATGAATTGGTAGTCAAGGCTGGTTCTGTAGTGCCAGTAGGCCAAGCTCCCCCTGTAGGACTGTTGGGGTTCGGTAACTGCGGCTGCCTCGCGGCCTAGCTGTTCTCTCCTCTCCTGTGGACCTTCGGGTCCACCACCTGGTTCCAGCACCGTCAGCTGGTTCCGGGCCGAGCCTTTGGCTTAGGTGCCTCCTCCTGGGTATCTGAGTTCCGCCAACGTCAGGCGGTCCTTGGTAGTGCTTTTAAGCGCGGGCACCTACAGCTTAGTAAACGGGTTCCAGCACCGTCAGCTTGTCCTCGGTCGCGCCATTGGCTCTTGCACACTGGGGCGACGCATCCGGGTTCCAGCACCGCCAGCTGGTTCTCGGCAGTGTTTTTGTCACGGGTACTCCCTCGTGCCCAGCCTGGTTCCAGCACCGTCAGCTGTTTCTGGGTAGTGTCAAGCTCACTGAGACGCCTATGCTTGCCCCGTCGTGTTGTGGTCGGGTTAGCCAACTCCAGGGTGCCTCCAGTTTAGGAGCTTCCTATGTGGGCTGCATGAATTGGTAGTCAAGGCTGGTTCTGTAGTGCCAGTAGGCCAAGCTCCCCCTGTAGGACTGTTTGGGTTCGGTAACTGCGGCTGCCTCGCGGCCTAGCTGTTCTCTCCTCTCCTGTGGACCTTCGGGTCCACCACCTGGTTCCAGCACCGTCAGCTGGTTCCGGGCCGAGCCTTTGGCTTAGGTGCCTCCTCCTGGGTATCCGAGTTCCGCCAACTTCAGGCGGTCCTTAGTAGTGCTTTTAAGCGCGGGCACCTACAGCTTAGTAACCGGGTTCCAGCACCGTCAGCTGGTCCTCGGTCGTGCCATTGGCTCTTGCACACTGGGGCGACGCATCCGGGTTCCAGCACCGCCAGCTGGTTCTCGGCAGTGTTTTTGTCACGGGTACTCCCTCGTGCCCAGCCTGGTTCCAGCACCGTCAGCTGTTTCCGGGTAGTGTCAAGCTCACTGAGAGGCCTATGCTTGCCCCGTCGTGTTGTGGTCGGGTTAGCCAACTCCAGGGTGCCTCCAGTTTAGGAGCTTCCTATGTGGGCTGCATGAATTGGTAGTCAAGGCTGGTTCTGTAGTGCCAGTAGGCCAAGCTCCTCCTGTAGGACTGTTGGGGTTCGGTAACTGCGGCTGCCTCGCGGCCTAGCTGTTCTCTCCTCTCCTGTGGACCTTCGGGTCCATCACCTGGTTCCAGCACCGTCAGCTGGTTCCGGGCCGAGCCTTTGGCTTAGGTGCCTCCTCCTGGGTATCCGAGTTCCTCCAACGTCAGGCGGTCCTTGGTAGTGCTTTTAAGCGCGGGCACCTACAGCTTAGTAACCGGGTTCCAGCACCGTCAGCTGGTCCTCGGTCGTGCCATTGGCTCTTGCACACTGGGGCGAGGCATCCGGGTTCCAGCACCGCCAGCTGGTTCTCGGCAGTGTTTTTGTCACGGGTACTCC
Organism: Ranitomeya imitator; assembly: GCF_032444005.1. Taxonomy (NCBI): domain Eukaryota; kingdom Metazoa; phylum Chordata; class Amphibia; order Anura; family Dendrobatidae; genus Ranitomeya; species Ranitomeya imitator. The sequence goes on from NC_091287.1 coordinate 121,874,213, forward strand.
CTCGTGCCCAGCCTGGTTCCAGCACCGTCAGCTGTTTCCGGGTAGTGTCATGCTCACTGAGACGCCTATGCTTGCCCCGTCGTGTTGTGGTCGGGTTAGCCAACTCCAGGGTGCCTCCAGTTTAGGAGCTTCCTATGTGGGCTGCATGAATTGGTAGTCAAGGCTGGTTCTGTAGTGCCAGTAGGCCAAGCTCCCCCTGTAGGACTGTTGGGGTTCGGTAACTGCGGCTGCCTCGCGGCCTAACTGTTCTCTCCTCTCCTGTGGACCTTCGGGTCCACCACCTGGTTCCAGCACCGTCAGCTGGTTCCGAGCCGAGCCTTTGGCTTAGGTGCCTCCTCCTGGGTATCCGAGTTCCGCCAACGTCAGGCGGTCCTTGGTAGTGCTTTTAAGCGCAGGCACCTACAGCTTAGTAACCGGGTTCCAGCACCGTCAGCTGGTCCTCGGTCGTGCCATTGGCTCTTGCACACTGGGGCAACGCATCCGGGTTCCAGCACCGCCAGCTGGTTCTAGGCAGTGTTTTTGTCACGGGTACTCCCTCGTGCCCAGGCTGGTTCCAGCACCGTCAGCTGTTTCCGGGTACTGTCAAACTCACTGAGACACCTATGTGTTGCCCCGTCGTGTTGCGGTCAAGTTAGCCAACTCCAGGGTGCCTCCAGTTTAGGAGCTTCCTATGTGGGCTGCATGAATTGGTAGTCAAGGCTGGTTCTGTAGTGCCAGTAGGCCAAGCTCCCCCTGTAGGACTGTTGGGGTTCGGTAACTGCGGCTGCCTCGCGGCCTAGCTGTTCTCTCCTCTCCTGTGGACCTTCGGGTCCACCACCTGGTTCCAGCACCGTCAGCTGGTTCCGGGCCGAGCCTTTGGCTTAGGTGCCTCCTCCTGGGTATCTGAGTTCCGCCAACGTCAGGCGGTCCTTGGTAGTGCTTTAAAGCGCGGGCACCTACAGCTTAGTAAACGGGTTCCAGCACCGTCAGCTTGTCCTCGGTCGCGCCATTGGCTCTTGCACACTGGGGCGACGCATCCGGGTTCCAGCACCGCCAGCTGGTTCTCGGCAGTGTTTTTGTCACGGGTACTCCCTCGTGCCCAGCCTGGTTCCAGCACCGTCAGCTGTTTCTGGGTAGTGTCAAGCTCACTGAGACGCCTATGCTTGCCCCGTCGTGTTGTGGTCGGGTTAGCCAACTCCAGGGTGCCTCCAGTTTAGGAGCTTCCTATGTGGGCTGCATGAATTGGTAGTCAAGGCTGGTTCTGTAGTGCCAGTAGGCCAAGCTCCCCCTGTAGGACTGTTTGGGTTCGGTAACTGCGGCTGCCTCGCGGCCTAGCTGTTCTCTCCTCTCCTGTGGACCTTCGGGTCCACCACCTGGTTCCAGCACCGTCAGCTGGTTCCGGGCCGAGCCTTTGGCTTAGGTGCCTCCTCCTGGGTATCCGAGTTCCGCCAACTTCAGGCGGTCCTTAGTAGTGCTTTTAAGCGCGGGCACCTACAGCTTAGTAACCGGGTTCCAGCACCGTCAGCTGGTCCTCGGTCGTGCCATTGGCTCTTGCACACTGGGGCGACGCATCCAGGTTCCAGCACCGCCAGCTGGTTCTCGGCAGTGTTTTTGTCACGGGTACTCCCTCGTGCCCAGCCTGGTTCCAGCACCGTCAGCTGTTTCCGGGTAGTGTCAAGCTCACTGAGACGCCTATGCTTGCCCCGTCGTGTTGTGGTCGGGTTAGCCAACTCCAGGGTGCCTCCAGTTTAGGAGCTTCCTATGTGGGCTGCATGAATTGGTAGTCAAGGCTGGTTCTGTAGTGCCAGTAGGCCAAGCTCCCCCTGTAGGACTGTTGGGGTTCGGTAACTGTGGCTGCCTCGCGGCCTAGCTGTTCTCTCCTCTCCTGTGGACCTTCGGGTCCACCACCTGGTTCCAGCAAAGTCAGCTGGTTCCGGGCCGAGCCTTTGGCTTAGGTGCCTCCTCCTGGGTATCTGAGTTCCGCCAATGTCAGGCGGTCCTTGGTAGTGCTTTTAAGCGCGGGCACCTACAGCTTAGTAAACGGGTTCCAGCACCGTCAGCTTGTCCTCGGTCGCGCCATTGGCTCTTGCACACTGGGGCGACGCATCCGGGTTCCAGCACCGCCAGCTGGTTCTCGGCAGTGTTTTTGTCACGGGTACTCCCTCGTGCCCAGCCTGGTTCCAGCACCGTCAGCTGTTTCTGGGTAGTGTCAAGCTCACTGAGACGCCTATGCTTGCCCCGTCGTGTTGTGGTCGGGTTAGCCAACTCCAGGGTGCCTCCAGTTTAGGAGCTTCCTATGTGGGCTGCATGAATTGGTAGTCAAGGCTGGTTCTGTAGTGCCAGTAGGCCAAGCTCCCCCTGTAGGACTGTTTGGGTTCGGTAACTGCGGCTGCCTCGCGGCCTAGCTGTTCTCTCCTCTCCTGTGGACCTTCGGGTCCACCACCTGGTTCCAGCACCGTCAGCTGGTTCCGGGCCGAGCCTTTGGCTTAGGTGCCTCCTCCTGGGTATCCGAGTTCCGCCAACTTCAGGCGGTCCTTAGTAGTGCTTTTAAGCGCGGGCACCTACAGCTTAGTAACCGGGTTCCAGCACCGTCAGCTGGTCCTCGGTCGTGCCATTGGCTCTTGCACACTGGGGCGACGCATCCAGGTTCCAGCACCGCCAGCTGGTTCTCGGCAGTGTTTTTGTCACGGGTACTCCCTCGTGCCCAGCCTGGTTCCAGCACCGTCAGCTGTTTCTGGGTAGTGTCAAGCTCACTGAGACGCCTATGCTTGCCCCGTCGTGTTGTGGTCGGGTTAGCCAACTCCAGGGTGCCTCCAGTTTAGGAGCTTCCTATGTGGGCTGCATGAATTGGTAGTCAAGGCTGGTTCTGTAGTGCCAGTAGGCCAAGCTCCCCCTGTAGGACTGTTTGGGTTCGGTAACTGCGGCTGCCTCGCGGCCTAGCTGTTCTCTCCTCTCCTGTGGACCTTCGGGTCCACCACCTGGTTCCAGCACCGTCAGCTGGTTCCGGGCCGAGCCTTTGGCTTAGGTGCCTCCTCCTGGGTATCCGAGTTCCGCCAACTTCAGGCGGTCCTTAGTAGTGCTTTTAAGCGCGGGCACCTACAGCTTAGTAACCGGGTTCCAGCACCGTCAGCTGGTCCTCGGTCGTGCCATTGGCTCTTGCACACTGGGGCGACGCATCCAGGTTCCAGCACCGCCAGCTGGTTCTCGGCAGTGTTTTTGTCACGGGTACTCCCTCGTGCCCAGCCTGGTTCCAGCACCGTCAGCTGTTTCTGGGTAGTGTCAAGCTCACTGAGACGCCTATGCTTGCCCCGTCGTGTTGTGGTCGGGTTAGCCAACTCCAGGGTGCCTCCAGTTTAGGAGCTTCCTATGTGGGCTGCATGAATTGGTAGTCAAGGCTGGTTCTGTAGTGCCAGTAGGCCAAGCTCCCCCTGTAGGACTGTTTGGGTTCGGTAACTGCGGCTGCCTCGCGGCCTAGCTGTTCTCTCCTCTCCTGTGGACCTTCGGGTCCACCACCTGGTTCCAGCACCGTCAGCTGGTTCCGGGCCGAGGCTTTGGCTTAGGTGCCTCCTCCTGGGTATCCGAGTTCCGCCAACTTCAGGCGGTCCTTAGTAGTGCTTTTAAGCGCGGGCACCTACAGCTTAGTAACCGGGTTCCAGCACCGTCAGCTGGTCCTCGGTCGTGCCATTGGCTCTTGCACACTGGGGCGACGCATCCAGGTTCCAGCACCGCCAGCTGGTTCTCGGCAGTGTTTTTGTCACGGGTACTCCCTCGTGCCCAGCCTGGTTCCAGCACCGTCAGCTGTTTCCGGGTAGTGTCAAGCTCACTGAGACGCCTATGCTTGCCCCGTCGTGTTGTGGTCGGGTTAGCCAACTCCAGGGTGCCTCCAGTTTAGGAGCTTCCTATGTGGGCTGCATGAATTGGTAGTCAAGGCTGGTTCTGTAGTGCCAGTAGGCCAAGCTCCCCCTGTAGGACTGTTGGGGTTCGGTAACTGTGGCTGCCTCGCGGCCTAGCTGTTCTCTCCTCTCCTGTGGACCTTCGGGTCCACCACCTGGTTCCAGCAAAGTCAGCTGGTTCCGGGCCGAGCCTTTGGCTTAGGTGCCTCCTCCTGGGTATCCGAGTTCCGCCAACGTCAGGCGGTCCTTGGTAGTGCTTTTAAGCGCGGGCACCTACAGCTTAGTAACCGTGTTCCAGCACCGTCAGCTGGTCCTCGGTGCCATTGGCTCTTGCACACTGGGGCAACGCATCCAGGTTCCAGCACCGCCAGCTGGTTCCCGGCAGTGTTTTTGTCACGGGTACTCCCTCGTGCCCAGCCTGGTTCCAGCACCATCAGCTGTTTCCGGGTACTGTCAAACTCACTGAGACACCTATGCGTTGCCCCGTCGTGTTGCGGTCGAGTTAGCCAACTCCAGGGTGCCTCCAGTTTAGGAGCTTCCTATGTGGGCTGCATGAATTGGTAGTGAAGGCTGGTTCTGTAGTGCCGGTAGGCCAAGCTCCCCCTGTAGGACTGTTGGGGTTCGGTAACTGCGGCTGCCTCGCGGCCTAGCTGTTCTCTCCTCTCCTGTGGACCTTCGGGTCCACCACCTGGTTCCAGCACCGTCAGCTGGTTCCGGGCCGAGCCTTTGGCTTAGGTGCCTCCTCCTGGGTATCCGAGTTCCGCCAACGTCAGGCGGTCCTTGGTAGTGCTTTTAAGCGTGGGCACCTAAAGCTTAGTAAACGGGTTCCAGCACCGTCAGCTGGTCCTCGGTCGTGCCATTGGCTCTTGCACACTGGGGCAACGCATCCGGGTTCCAGCACCGCCAGCTGGTTCTCGGCAGTGTTTTTGTCACGGGTACTCCCTCGTGCCCAGCCTGGTGCCAGCACCGTCAGCTGTTTCCGGGTAGTGTCAAGCTCACTGAGACACCTATGCTTGCCCCGTCGTGTTGTGGTCGGGTTAGCCAACTCCAGGGTGCCTCCAGTTTAGGAGCTTCCTATGTGGGCTGCATGAATTGGTAGTCAAGGCTGGTTCTGTAGTGCCAGTAGGCCAAGCTCCCCCTGTAGGACTGTTTGGGTTCGGTAACTGCGGCTGCCTCGCGACCTAGCTGTTCTCTCCTCTCCTGTGGACCTTCGGGTCCACCACCTGGTTCCAGCATCGTCAGCTGGTTCCGGGCCGAGCCTTTGGCTTAGGTGCCTCCTCCTGGGTATCCGAGTTCTGCCAACGTCAGGCGGTCCTTGGTAGTGCTTTTAAGCGCAGGCACCTACAGCTTAGTAACCGGGTTCCAGCACCGTCAGCTGGTCCTCGGTCGTGCCATTGGCTCTTGCACACTGGGGCGACGCATCCGGGATCCAGCACCACCAGCTGGTTCTAGGCAGTGTTTTTGTCACGGGTACTCCCTCGTGCCCAGCCTGGTTCCAGCACCGTCAGCTGTTTCCGGGTACTGTCAAACTCACTGAGACACCTATGTGTTGCCCCGTCGTGTTGCGGTCGAGTTAGCCAACTCCAGGGTGCCTCCAGTTTAGGAGCTTCCTATGTGGGCTGCATGAATTGGTAGTCAAGGCTGGTTCTGTAGTGCCAGTAGGCCAAGCTCCCCCTGTAGGACTGTTGGGGTTCGGTAACTGCGGCTGCCTCGCGGGCTAGCTGTTCTCTCCTCTCCTGTGGACCTTCGGGTCCACCACCTGGTTCCAGCACCGTCAGCTGGTTTCGGGCCGAGCCTTTGGCTTAGGTGCCTCCTCCTGGGTATCCGAGTTCCGCCAACGTCAGGCGGTCCTTGGTAGTGCTTTTAAGCGCGGGCACCTACAGCTTAGTAACCGGGTTCCAGCACCGTCAGCTGGTCCTCGGTCGTGCCATTGGCTCTTGCACACTGGGGCGATGCATCCAGGTTCCAGCACCACCAGCTGGTTCTCGGCAGTGTTTTTGTCACGGGTACTCCCTCGTGCCCAGCCTGGTTCCAGCACCGTCAGCTGTTTCCGGGTAGTGTCAAGCTCACTGAGAGGCCTATGCTTGCCCCGTCGTGTTGTGGTCGGGTTAGCCAACTCCAGGGTGCCTCCAGTTTAGGAGCTTCCTATGTGGGCTGCATGAATTGGTAGTCAAGACTGGTTCTGTAGTGCCAGTAGGCCAAGCTCCCCCTGTAGGACTGTTGGGGTTCGGTAACTGCGGCTGCCTCGCGGCCTAACTGTTCTCTCCTCTCCTGTGGACCTTCGGGTCCACCACCTAGTTCCAGCACCGTCAGCTGGTTCTCGGCAGTGTCTTTTGCTCTTGTACCTTCTGCTCCCCATCCTGGTTCCAGTACCGTCAGCTGGTTCCGGGCAGAGCCTTTGGCTTAGGTGCCTCCTTCTGGGTATCCAAGTTCCACCAACGTCAGGTGGTCCTTGGTAGTGCTTTCAGGCACGGGTACCTCCTGCTTAGTAACCGGGTTCCAGTAACGTCAGCTGGTCCTCGGTAGTTCCATTGGCTCTTGGATTTTCGGCTACCCATCCGGGTTCCAGTACCGTCAGCTGGTTCTCGGCAGTGTCTTTTGCTCTTGTACCTTCTGCTCCCCATCCTGGTTCCAGTAACGTCAGCTGGTTCCGGGCAGAGCCTTTGGCTTAGGTGCCTCCTTCTGGGTATCCGAGTTCCGCCAACGTCAGGCGGTCCTTGGTAGTGCTTTTTAGCACGGGTACCTCCTGCTTAGTAACCGGGTTCCAGTAACGTCAGCTGGTCCTCGGTAGTTCCATAGGCTCTTGAACCTTCGGGTAGCCATCCGAGTTCCAGTTCCATCTGCTGGTTCTTGGCATTTTCCCAGCCTTCTTGTACCTTCTGCTACATTTCCAAGTTGAAGACCCTAAAGTCGACGACCCGGAAGACCACCCCAATGACGACGGCGGAGACGACGACGGTGTAGACGACGACCCTGGAGACGACGACCCTGGAGACGACGACATGGAAGACCGAGAAGCAGAAGAACAAGAGGCTGCAGAACAAAGAGAAGAACATTAAGCATAACACTTAATATCAGAGCAAAAGATATTATCTAAATTATATGCAGAAGAAGACTAAGCAGTGTATGGGGGTGAGTCCGTTCCTCCTCGTGGTGCCCCTGGATAAAGCCTGATGCTGCAGGCCAAACTGAACGCGGACAAATGTAACTTTTGTGACTGGCAGAACGGAAGGTGTAATCTTCTAACTTTTATGGATAACAACTACGGGAATGCCTGTCACAAATGAGAATATGAGAATATGATGAAGAAAATGAGAATATGATGAAGAAGTAGAATAGGAAGAATAATAATAGTTTAATAAAATGAATATGTAGAATAGGAAGAATAATAATAGTTGAATAAAATGAATATGAAGAATGTAATAAAAAAAAAATAGGTAGAAGATGAAGAAGAAGATGAATAAGGTGAAGAAGAAGTTGATGTCAAAGATGCTGATGATGATGAAGATGAAAGTGTGGGAAAAGTAAAAAAAAAAGAAGGGGAAGGGCGTGGAATAGTGAAACATCAATATCTGACAAAATAAAAAAAAAAATATTCACATAGTCAATATCTTTGTCACTCCGAACGTCTTTAAAAAAAAAAAAACATGCTATTCTATTTGATTGGGCTAAACCTCTATGACTTTAATGTCTCCGCCACCTCCCCAAATACATCCTGCATTATTCTTAGTTGTTTTCCTTCATGTAGAATGAACCTACAAGGAAAGAAAGGGTTTATTTTAATTCCGATATTTTGGTCCCATTGACTTCCATTGGGATCGGGTATCGGTATCGGCGATATCCGATATTTTTTGAATATCGGCCGATCCAATCCGATACCGATACTTTCCGATATCGGAAGGTATCGCTCAACACTAGTCATTACATTTACATTTTTTAATTTTTACACATACCAATGATTTTACACTGTTATTATTATTATTATTATTATTATTATTATTATTATTATCATCATCATCATCATCATCATCATCATTATTCTTAGGAATAAAGGAATTTCCAGTTATAAGGATAAAAAAAGCAATTCTGTCAATGTTACTTCCAATATGTGTGACAATTAATTTGCATACAGTGTACTGTGACTGTACGTAAACAAAAAGCTCATAATTAGTTATCAACAGTTCCTCCTTGTTAATGTAATAAACTTATTTTTCAATGGTCTTAAAATATTATGAAAAAAAAAAACAGAATTAGCATGGGATTAAAAAAAAAATATTAAACTACTAAATCTATGTAAATACTGTATTATTTATGGTTTATAGAAAAATCAGCATCACATTAGTAGCAACTTCTGTCCAAAGAAGTGTTTTTATATGATCTCGACACTTATTACACCTCCCATTCTTGAAAAATGTCTAGGTAAGAGGACATAGCTAGGAGGACTTATAAAATGTTTCACATTTATGAAATTCTTACATTTACCTGTATTTGGTATAATAAACAGTTCCTTCACTGGTAACATTGATTAGGGGTTAATAAAAATAATTTAAATATTCACATTTTCTGCTGCAATACATGCCTGATAACTATGCAGGCCTACTAAGGAATGTATTGTTATTGCATATTGTACATGGAAATGCCTCCATCTGGTGGCAGAGGTCTGCATTTGGGTATGTGCACACGTATCTGTGAGGGCTGCGGCTTTTTCCGCAGTGGATTTGATAAATCCGCAGTGCAAAACCGCTGCGGTTTTTCCTGCGGATTTATCGCGGTTTCTATTGCGGATTCCGCTGCGGGTTTACATTGGAGCAGGTATAAACCTGCAGCGGAATCCGCACAAAGAATTGACATGCTGCGGAATGTAAACCGCTGCATTTCCGCGCGTTTTTTTCCGCAGCATGTGCACTGCGGATTTCATTTCCCATAGGGTTACATTATACTGTAAACGCATGGGAAACCGCTGCGGACCCGCAGCAAAATCCGCATCGTGTGCACATACCCTTTATTTTTCTATGCTGCATGGCAATAACTACTATATTACATGGATAGGCGTGGCTTGAGGCGTAAATATGATAACTTCTTTATTTTCTTCTTAAATATTCATAATATTCATATATATTTAGCTAAAATTATAATGATACAATGCAGCAAGATATCCCAGCGTGGGAGTGTAGATAGAGCGTAATTGTAACCTAGTAATACAAATTCATTAACCTTGTTGTGTTAACAGGTTTGTCCTTTTTCAGAAAAGTTTATGACATATGCTAACTTAGTAATAAAAAAACAAAGTTTTACTTACCCTCCCAAGGTCCAATACAAGCTCTCCACTACTGCGCTGTTCTCTGTTTGGCTTCAGCAATTACATCACATTGACAGTGTTGCAGCCAATCACTAAGGCTGGTTTCACACTTGCGTTTTTGTCTGCTGCGTTTTTTTTCAAAAAAACGCATGCGTTTTTTTTTCCTATATTTAACATTGAAAACGCATGCGTTTTTTTGTGTATGCGTTTGGTCGCGTTTTGCAACGCATGCGTTTTTTTACTGCATGCGGTTTTTTTCTAAAATGCTACTTGTAGTATTTTTAGAAGCGTTTTTTGGACCAAAAAAAAACGCATGCGTTTTCATGCGTTTTTTTTGTGTCAAAAAATGCATTGGAGTCAATGGGGACGCATGCGTTTTTTGGTGCATGCGTTTTTTGCGTTAAAAAACGCATGCGTTTTTTTATTAAAAACACTTAAAACACACTAATATGCCACCACCCAACGTAAAGGTGATAAAGGGATCCTAACCCTACCCCTAACCCTAACCCTACCCCTAACCCTAACCCTAACCCTAACCCTACCCCTAACCCTAACCCTAAGGGATCCTAACCCTACCCCTAACCCTACCCCTAACCCTAACCCTAACCCCTTTATGGTTAGGGGTAGGGTTAGGGTTAGGGTTAGGGGTAGGGTTAGGATCCCTTAGGGTTAGGGGTAGGGGTAGGGTTAGGGTTAGGGTTAGGGGTAGGGTTAGGGTTAGGGTTAGGGGTAGGGTTAGGGTTAGGATCTCTTTAGGGTTAGGGTTATGATCCCTACCCCTAACCCTACCCCTACCCCTAACCCTAACTATTTCTGTTTATAGTGGGTTTTTTACTTTTTTTTAATGATTGGCAGCTGTCACACATTTCTCAGCATGCGTTTAAAAAACGCAAACGCATGAAAAAACGCATGTAAACGCGGTAAAACGCCGCGTTTTTTACACCACATGCAAAAACGCATGCGTCAAAAAAACGCAGCGTTTGCATGCGTTTACATGCGTTTTTTCACCATGCGTTTTTTTGCGTTTTTTACCGCAAAAACGCACCCAAAAAAACGCAAATGTGAAACCAGCCTAAGCTCAGCAGCTGATACAATTTACATGGGAAGAGCCACAGAGCTCAGTAATTAGCTGCAGCACTGTCAAGGAGACATCCGCATTGCAACCAAACAATAGAGTCTGATGAATGTGATTACTACCAAGAAAGTCACCTTACAGGAGAGCATGTGTAATGGTGCCGTCACACAGTGCAATTTTGATCGCTACGACGGCACGATTTGTGACGTTGCATCGTCGCTTAATTATCGTTTCAAACATCGTAGACTGCGGTCACACTACACGATGCACGGCGCTGAAGCGATAAATTCATGACGTATTTGCGATGTAGAAGTCGTATGGGACAGTCGTACGGTCATGTCACACACGACGATTCAGAGCAAATTTTGCATAATCTGTGCGTGACGTTGTTCACTGGGGGCGTGTTGTGCTACTAGCTAGTGTGCTGATAGGCCAAAGGTTCTGTGCACACAATTGGTTGGAAAATTTGTCACCTGAGCGCTATTGTTCCCAATGCCACCTCACTGCTTTCAAAATTTCCTTTCTTCACTTCGTACTTGGACACTTGGTGGACCTGGACATTGGAATTTTGTACTTCGCTGAATATACCACGCTTTGCACCGCTGCTTCGAGGTATGTAAACCGCTTGGGCGTGGTGGATGGAACGCTGTATGGACGGCATGAGTGCTTCGTTCCACCGCTGAAGCGAAGCGGATGGTACACTGTTGTGACTGGAGGGCTACAATGTGGCAGATGGTACGCTGTTGTGACTGGTCGTGACTGGTGGGCTACAGCGTGGTAGATGGGACGCAGTTTGGTCGGCATGACCGCTTCGTTCCGCCGCTGAAGCGATGCGGATGGTACGCTGTTGTGACTGGTTATGACCGGTTGTGTCTGGTGAGCTAGAGCGTGGCAGATGGTACAATGTATGGTCACCATGAGCGCTTTGTGTGGCTGCTGTGGGGAAGCGGGCGGTAGTGGCCTATGGCGCGGCAGATGGAAGTAGCGATGCGGATGGTACGCTGTTGTGACTGGTTGTGACTGGTCGTGACTGGTGGGCTACAGCGTGGTAGATGGGACGCAGTTTGGTCGGCATGACCGCTTCGTTCCGCCGCTGAAGCGATGCGGATGGTACGCTGTTGTGACTGGTTATGACCGGTTGTGTCTGGTGAGCTAGAGCGTGGCAGATGGTACAATGTATGGTCACCATGAGCGCTTTGTGTGGCTGCTGTGGGGAAGCGGGCGGTAGTGGCCTATGGCGCGGCAGATGGAAGTAGCGATGCGGATGGTACGCTGTTGTGACTGGTTGTGACTGGTCGTGACTGGTGGGCTACAGCGTGGTAGATGGAACGCAGTTTGGTCGGCATGACCGCTTCGTTCCGCCGCTGAAGCGATGCGGATGGTACGCTGTTGTGACTGGTTATGACCGGTTGTGTCTGGTGAGCTAGAGCGTGGCAGATGGTACAATGTATGGTCACCATGAGCGCTTTGTGTGGCTGCTGTAGGGAAGCGGCCGGTACACTGTTTTGGGTTATGGTGGCCTATGGCGTGGCAGATGGAAGAAGCGATGGTAGGCATGAGCGCTTTGTGTGGCTGCTGTTGTTAAGCGTTTGGCACACTGGCAAAAGTATTGTTTAAAGGACTCTTTGTCAACCATGTAATTTTTTTTTATAATTATTTTTCAGATGTCAAATCGTGTGGAGTTCATCAGGGATTTCATCGAAATTTATCAGTCTTTTCCCTGCCTCTGGAAAATCAAATCTCCTGAGTATTGTAACAGGGAAAAGAGGAGGGAGGGTTACTTAAAGCTCATTGAGCTTTACAATCGTCATGCACCAGAAGAGGCAGCAAACGAAGCAGTTATTAAAAAGAAAATCCAGGCGCTCTGCACGGTGTGGAGGAAGGAGCTGAACAAGGTTCTTCAGACTACAAGGTCCGGAGCTTCCACTGAAGATGTTTATGTGCCAAAACTTTGGTATTTTGAACATCTTAATTTTCTGAGGGACCAAGAGGTGCCACGGACTTCCACGTGTCTTCGCAACTTGGCACCTGTGGAACAAATTGTTTCGGAGAACCACGCCGAGCAGGAGTCACAAGGGCAACAAGTAAGTAGCTCTTTGGACGAAAGTTCACCAATGTGTCCTATAATTACATAATTTTTCTCTGCATTTTATGTTTTATACTTCTGATTATCACATCAGTTTGAAGTTGTTACAAAAACATGTACACATAAGTAACCCTGTCGCAGTCAAGTATTATATGGGGAACTTAATATGTATGAAATGGCGATATATCTAAACCATACCATCTAAGCAATATAGAAAATAGTATCGCTTCAAGCTGCCGATGTACTCTTGTTGAGACTATTTAGACTATAAAATATTCGTCAGGTTCCCCTAGCAGTCAGAACAGTGTAGTTCAAAGTATTAAATAAAAGGGAGGGTTAAAGAATATTACTAAGCTTAAAATATATTATAATCTTTTTTTTACCTACTACGAATATATAGTTTGGATGCGGTTATGGTGGTACAACTTTTTGTTGCCGGCTTCATAACTTGTTTTTTTTTTTCCCCCCCAGGATGACAGTGCGCAGGAGAGTACACTGGACTGTTCACAGGACTGCACGACAACAGATTTAGTGGAGGCTGCACCTGCCAGGACTCAATCGAGGCAAGGTCCAAGAAAACGGAAAGCCACCTCAGACGCCTCAAATGAACTATTGAGCCTTGCAAAGAAGGTGTTGACAAGAAATGTTAGCCCTGCGTTGCAGGGGTTTGGACACTATGTGGTTGACAAACTGGCCAAAATGGACGACAACCAAAGAATACTAGCAGAGCGTCTGATTATGGAAGCAGTAAACAGGGGTACAGATGGCGATTTGGACAAGAACACTTGTTTGGTCTCTTCCCGGCCAATACAGCGGACAGAGCCATCAAATTACAATGGTTGGTCACAGTGTCAGACATCGATGCGACACAATGCTCACGTTTCCCACTTCGGCCAGCCACCCCCTAATAACTCCTACACGCCAATACCGTCACATATGGCTTCGCCCATCAGGCACCAAAGTTTTCAGCCGGAACAATCGTCGTATCATAATTTGTGATTTCCTAACTTCTTTTACATTCCTTTTTATTTTATTGTCTTGTTAAAATAATGTTTCAAATAAAAGCTTTTATTAGAAATTCTATCACTACTTTTTGATTGGTGTGTCTCGATCACAGCACTGTATGAGGGCACAAATTAACGTAACAAATTCATGTACAGTTAACTAATACAAAAAAAATGGAATGATAGTTAAACTAAATATTTTTATTGTAACAACCAAAAATGGATTATTGGCCCGCCTACAACTGCTGGCACATGTCCCGCAGCTTCTGCAGCTCCTCCATTGCCACATTGTGCTGCTCCTGAATACGCGCCATAGTGTGGATTAGCTTTTCTATGCCGGCTTCAAGATCCTCCTTGTTCACAGTGACGACAGCTGTGGGTCAAAAAACATAACATTAATAACACAGTAGTCTCCCGATGTGTCTTTGCTTCTGTGAAGGAAAAAAAAAAAAAACAGTCAGCATATAAGGGCAAAACTGACTTGGGGGGGGTGTTTGGGTTGGGGGTGAAAGAGTGGGCCTGCAACAAAATCAAAATAACTTTATTGTGGGAACCTACTAGGATGTTGAGGCACGGAGGGCACTTCGGGATCTGAGTCTGTGTCGAATGCCTTGTGCTGTCGGCGGCGGCGCTGTCTCTTTGCCTCTGTGAAGGGAACAAAAAAAAAAAAGGTCTGTCAGCATATATGGCAACACTGGCTGCCGGGGGAGGGGGTGGGGGGGAAGAGGGGACCTGCAACTGAATCCAAATCACATAATTGTGGGAACCTACTAGGATCTGGAGGAGTAGACCCGGAGGGCACAGATGTAGAAGAGGCTGTGCGGGATGCCTCGTGGCGGCGGTGGTGCTGTGTCTTTGCCTCTGTGAAGGGAAAAAAAAAAGGTCTGTCAGCATATATGGCAACACTGGCTGCCGGGGGAGGGGGTGGGGGGGAAGAGGGGACCTGCAACTGAATCCAAATCACATAATTGTGGGAACCTACTAGGATCTGGAGGAGTAGACCCGGAGGGCACAGATGTAGAAGAGGCTGTGCGGGATGCCTCGTGGCGGCGGTGGTGCTGTGTCTTTGCCTCTGTGAAGGGAAAAAAAAAAAAAAAAAGGTCTGTCAGCATATATGGCAACACTGGCTGCCGGGGGGGGGAGGAGGGGACCTGCAACCAAATCCAAATCACATTATTGTGGGAACCTACTAGGATCAGTTGTCTTTGACCCGGAGGGCTCTGGGACTTCAGAGGCGGTGTGAGAAGCCTCGTCGCTACGGCGGCGCTGTGTCTTTGCCTCTGTGAAGGAAAAAAAAATTAAAAAAAAAAAAGGTCTGTTAGCATATATGGCAACACTGGCTGCCGGGGGGGGGGGGGGGAGGAGGGGACCTGCAACCAAATCCAAATCACATTATTGTGGGAACCTACTAGGATCAGTTGTCTTTGACCCGGAGGGCTCTGGGACTTCAGAGGCGGTGTGAGAAGCCTCGTCGCTACGGCGGCGCTGTGTCTTTGCCTCTGTGAAGGAAAAAAAAAAAAAAGGTCTGTTAGCATATATGGCAACACTGGCTGCCGGGGGGGGGGGGGGAGGGGACCTGCAACCAAATCCAAATCACATTATTGTGGGAACCTACTAGGATCAGTTGTCTTTGACCCGGAGGGCTCTGGGACTTCAGAGGCGGTGTGAGAAGCCTCGTCGCTACGGCGGCGCTGTGTCTTTGCCTCTGTGAAGGAAAAAAAAAAAAAAGGTCTGTTAGCATATATGGCAACACTGGCTGCCGGGGGGGGGGGAGGAGGGGACCTGCAACCAAATCCAAATCACATTATTGTGGGAACCTACTAGGATCAGTTGTCTTTGACCCGGAGGGCTCTGGGACTTCAGAGGCGGTGTGAGAAGCCTCGTCGCTACGGCGGCGCTGTGTCTTTGCCTCTGTGAAGGAAAAAAAAAAAAAAGGTCTGTTAGCATATATGGCAACACTGGCTGCCGGGGGGGGGGGAGGAGGGGACCTGCAACCAAATCCAAATCACATTATTGTGGGAACCTACTAGGATCAGTTGTCTTTGACCCGGAGGGCTCTGGGACTTCAGAGGCGGTGTGAGAAGCCTCGTCGCTACGGCGGCGCTGTGTCTTTGCCTCTGTGAAGGAAAAAAAAAATTTAAAAAAAAAGGTCTGTTAGCATATATGGCAACACTGGCTGCCGGGGGGGGGGAAGAGGGGACCTGCAACCAAATCCAAATCACATTATTGTGGGAACCTACTAGGATCAGTTGTCTTTGACCCGGAGGGCTCTTGGACTTCAGAGGCGGTGTGTGATGCCTCGTGTCTACGGCGGCGCTGTCTCTTTGCCTCTGTGAAGGAAAAAAAAAGTTCGGTCAGCAGTTAGCTGTGCCACATAGTACTTTTCACCGTTCATACTGTCCCATAGCTGTTGGACATAGTGGCTCTGCAACGTTCAAACTGTCCCATAGCTGTGGCACTGCAACGTTGAAACTGTCCCATAACTGTGGCACATAGTGGCTCTGCAACGTTGAAACTGTCCCATAGGTGTGGCACATAGTGGCTCTGCAACGTTCATACTGTCCCATAGCTGTGGCACATAGTGGCTCTGCAACGTTCAAACTGTCCCATAGGTGTGGCACATAGTGGCTCTGCAACATTCATACTGTCCCATAGCTGTGGCACATAGTGGCTCTGCAACGTTGAAACTGTCCCATAGGTGTGGCACATAGTGGCTCTGCAACGTTCATACTGTCCCATAGCTGTGGCACATAGTGGCTCTGCAACGTTGAGACTGTCCCATAGGTGTGGCACATAGTGGCTCTGCAACATTCATACTGTCCCATAGCTGTGGCACATAGTGGCTCTGCAACGTTCATACTGTCCCATAGCTGTGGCACATAGTGGCTCTGCAACATTCAAACTGTCCCATAGCTGTGGCACTGCAACGTTGAAACTGTCCCATAGGTGTGGCACATAGTGGCTCTGCAACGTTCATACTGTCCCATAGCTGTGGCACATAGTGGCTCTGCAACGTTCAAACTGCCCCATAGCTGTGCCACATACTTTTGGGTACCTGAGTACTAACCTCTGCGAATCTCCTGGCGAAGCTCCTGCAGGCGCTCTGGCCTTTTGGACTTGAGATCGCCCCATTTTTTCACTATCTGGGCCTTGCTGCGAATTATCCCAAACCGCTTCCTGAGGCCCTCAGACACCACACGGACAACTTCCTCCTTGTGCTGGTTGCGGTGCAGCACCATCCCTGTGGTTTCATACTGCATCCTATCCATTGTTCCAATAAGGAACTTGAGCTCTGGGATGCCCATAGGTGGACCACGGCGACTGGCAGCCATTATCACGATGTCAGGGGACAAAAACAAGCTAGGGCAGGCACGCAGGAACGCTGTACGTCATCACGCCGTCATAGACCACGAGCGTACATTACGTGCCGCTCCGGCGTTATATAACGATCCTTCGAACGGCATTTACTATGTGCGTTCCTTTCGTAACGCTCAGTCGTCACAAATGTGACGCTGTTCATAAACGGCAACGCTATTGCGATGCCAATCGCGCGGCAGGACGGCGGAGCGCTGCTCCTCCTCTGGGCGTTGCTGTTCAGGGTCATTCCATCTAAAATGGCGGCGAGAATGCGTTCTGCTCCTCTGGGGCAGCCAGAAATCCTTTTTTTTATTAGTCAGATGGATGCCATGGATTACGAAGGTCTGGAGAGCCGCCCTGCCCACCCACACATCCACAAGCGAGAAGTGCTTGGCCACATAACAAGAATGATGGAGAGGAGGTTTGGCGTCTGCCGCAGTCAGCTTCAGCTGCGTAAAAAATGGGCTGACCTCCGCTATAAAACGCCACAAATGTTTGCTGAGTTGCGTGCGGAGGCAAGGCGAGGCAAGTACTAGTATGAGGGGATTGGGAGATGCATGCTGTCAGGAGGGGGGGGGGGTTTGGGAGGGAGGCTTGCGCTCATGGTTGCCAACGTGACCTCAAATGCATTAAAACACATGCCCCGTTTTGTTAAAATTTAGTTATTTTCCAAGCAGAATATGCGTTGTCCGTGAGAAAACTTGTCGGGTTCCCTAATCTCAACCACCATCTTGAAATTATTAAGATGTCCATAATTTTTACTTTCTCAATTTCCCATAAATATTAACGGAGGAGGTTGGCCTACTGATGAAATAATATGTTTTCCAAAGACAGGAAGACCATTGAACACCAGAGCCCACATACATGTCTGAGTATCGCACCCCTGTAAAGTGTGATCTCTATTTTATGTTTGAGTATATTGTAAGCTTTGATCTGCAGCACTCAACATTTGTGTGTAAACATTGTGATTCTTTACTTTAGGTGTAGAGAGACAGCGGCGGCAAGTCAGACCCACCATTGCCACCAGTACCCCATCTTCAGGCACCAGTGGGAGCCCACAGTCCGGGACATCACGTAAGTTCACAATCATTTATTGCATTTTTTTTTAACATCACACGGGACATAACAGGGTAGCTGAAATATTTGAAGACATTACAGACGCAGTAATGACCCAGCGGCCTACCACGCCTCCACCATCTGTTGCGACCATGCACCCTCGCACCCCTGTGAAGTGTGATATAAATTTTATGTTTCAGTATATTGTTAGCTTTGATCTGCAGCACTCTACATGTGTTTTTAAAGATTGCGTTTGTTAACTTTCTGTGTAGAGAGACAGCGGCGGCAACAGGTACCTGCCATTGCCAGCAGCACCACAGCATCCACCACCAGCGGGAGCCCACAGTCCGTGACGTCACGTAAGTTAACAATCATAGATTACAGTTTTTCAACTGCATACGGGACATAAGAGGGTAGCGGAAATATTTGAATACATTACAGACGCAGTAATGACCCAGCGGCCTACCACGCCACCACCAGACAGCAGACGGCCTCGCACCCCTACACCACCCTCAACACCTCCCTTTCGACACTCCTCTTCCTCCCCCGGGTCGGCGGCATTCTCCCCAGAAGCTAACATACGTAAGTGACCAAAACAGCGAGCGCTTCCCAACGGCGTGTTCCATAGTTAACCAGATCTGTTATTATTTCCTTTTAGCTGCTGCAGCAGAGGCCAGATCGCTGGGATGGGACATTAGCAGCTCTGGTTCTGGCAATGAGGAACCGGCGTCCCTTCTCCGTAAGTATCAAGATAATGCGAGTGGTTTTCTGCTGGATGTCACCATAGACAACTAAAACTGTAGAATTTAATAAAATTTACATCGCCCTGTGGTGCCAGACCAAATAGAAATTTACAACACAGAAAATTTGGTCCTGCCCCAGAGGTCGAGATGTATTTTCAGTGGAATCAACGTTGGTTCTCCAACCTCTTCTATCCACAGAACCGCCCACCGTAAGAGAGCTCCTGGCGAGACAATTGCGACTGGAGCGGACAGCAGCGCTCCTGCAGCAGACAGCAGCGCTCCTCCAGAGTCAAGTGGAGCAGCAGGGCGTGACGCTGCGACACCTCTTGGGCCGGAGATAATTTTTTTTTTTGGGGGGGGTTATGTTATATTTTGTTGTAAAATAATTTAAAACCAAGAAAGTGTTACAAAAAAAACCAAAAATCTTTGCATTATTTCTTTAATGTTTACCAAGCTATAAGGGTTAACAGCACCATTTTATAGGCATCACATTTAAAGTTATTTAGAGAGGTTTATATGACAGCAAAGCAAAAAAAAAATTTTTTTTATACGGCGCGATCCTGCCAGGGTACAGCTCCAGAACCATTAAAGTACTGACAGTATTTTTCGCGACAGTCCCTTGCATCGTCTGCCTGTCTGCCAGATCCAAGAGCTTGAAGAGCTGTAAAATTATCAGGTTGTGTACGCCATTCCCCGGGCACAATATCTCCGGTTCTTGCGTCCACTGCATCAATAAACGAAGGAGGAGAATAGGAGCTCGTATCATGACGTCTCAGGAAATTATGGAGCACACAGCATGCCAAAACCACAAAGTCTATAGACGGCAGCTTCAAGTTGATAGCTGTGTGGAACACTCTAAACCGATTTGCCATAATCCCAAAGGCATTTTCAACCACACGACGGGCCCTCGACAACCGGTAATTAAAGATTCTGCGCTCCGGTGTGAGTGTTCTCTGTGCAAATGGCTTCAGCAAATGTGGATGAAGAGGGAAAGCTTCATCAGCGATGAAGACAAAATTTAGGTTTGCTTTTGTGTCTTCATTTAGTGGCAACAGCAGTTCATTGTTCCTCAAGCTTTCCCCAAATGAAGTGTGTTCAAAAACACCACCGTCGGAGACTCGACCATTCATGCCAACATCCACATCGACAAACTCATAGTTTGCATTGACAAGGGCCATGAGGATCACACTGAAATATCCTTTGTAGTTGAAAAAAAAGGATCCAGAGTTGGCTGGTTGCGTGATGCGCACATGCTTTCCATCTAATGCACCACCGCAGTTTGGAAACTGCCACAGCTCATCAAAATCGGAAGCAATCCTCTTCCAGTCATCCGCCGTCTTGGGAAACTGCAAGATGAGAAGGAAACATGTACAAATTAGGTCAAATATATTATGCACATACACTCTCGTGTGGACATCCTACAGTGATTGAGGCGCAGTATGGATTAGTATAACAAAGTCAACAACCCAGAGTATGCAGGCAGCCATTTTTTCAGATGGCTTCGGTGACTCAGAGGGGGTGCTAAACATAGTAACATAGTAACATAGTAACATAGTTAGTAAGGCCGAAAAAAGACATTTGTCCATCCAGTTCAGCCTATATTCCATCATAATAAATACCCAGATCTACGTCCTTCTACAGAACCTAATAATTGTATGATACAATATTGTTCTGCTCCAGGAAGACATCCAGGCCTCTCTTGAACCCCTCGACTGAGTTCGCCATCACCACCTCCTCAGGCAAGCAATTCCAGATTCTCACTGCCCTAACAGTAAAGAATCCTCTTCTATGTTGGTGGAAAAACCTTCTCTCCTCCAGACGCAAAGAATGCCCCCTTGTGCCCGTCACCTTCCTTGGTATAAACAGATCCTCAGCGAGATATTTGTATTGTCCCCTTATATACTTATACATGGTTATTAGATCGCCCCTCAGTCGTCTTTTTTCTAGACTAAATAATCCTAATTTCGCTAATCTATCTGGGTATTGTAGTTCTCCCATCCCCTTTATTAATTTTGTTGCCCTCCTTTGTACTCTCTCTAGTTCCATTATATCCTTCCTGAGCACCGGTGCCCAAAACTGGACACAGTACTCCATGTGCGGTCTAACTAGGGATTTGTACAGAGGCAGTATAATGCTCTCATCATGTGTATCCAGACCTCTTTTAATGCACCCCATGATCCTGTTTGCCTTGGCAGCTGCTGCCTGGCACTGGCTGCTCCAGGTAAGTTTATCATTAACTAGGATCCCCAAGTCCTTCTCCCTGTCAGATTTACCCAGTGGTTTCCCGTTCAGTGTGTAATGGTGATATTGATTCCCTCTTCCCATGTGTATAACCTTACATTTATCATTGTTAAACCTCATCTGCCACCTTTCAGCCCAAGTTTCCAACTTATCCAGATCCATCTGTAGCAGAATACTATCTTCTCTTGTATCATCATACAAGTTTTGTATCATCTGCAAATATCGATATTTTACTGTGTAAACCTTCTACCAGATCATTAATGAATATGTTGAAGAGAACAGGTCCCAATACTGACCCCTGCGGTACCCCACTGGTCACAGCGACCCAGTTAGAGACTATACCATTTATAACCACCCTCTGCTTTCTATCACTAAGCCAGTTACTAACCCATTTACACACATTTTCCCCCAGACCAAGCATTCTCATTTTGTGTACCAACCTCTTGTGCGGCACGGTATCAAACGCTTTGGAAAAATCGAGATATACCACGTCCAATGACTCACCGTGGTCCAGTCTATAGCTTACCTCTTCATAAAAACTGATTAGATTGGTTTGACAGGAGCGATTTCTCATAAACCCATGCTGATATGGAGTTAAACAGTTATTCTCATTGAGATAATCCAGAACAACATCCCTCAGAAACCCTTCAAATATTTTACCAACAATAGAGGTTAGACTTACTGGCCTATAATTTCCAGGTTCACTTTTAGAGCCCTTTTTGAATATTGGCACCACATTTGCTATGCGCCAGTCCTGCGGAACAGACCCTGTCGCTATAGAGTCACTAAAAATAAGAAATAATGGTTTATCTATTACATTACTTAGTTCTCTTAGTACTCGTGGGTGTATGCCATCCGGACCCGGAGATTTATCTATTTTAATCTTATTTAGCCGGTTTCGCACCTCTTCTTGGGTTAGATTGGTGACCCTTAATATAGGGTTTTCATTGTTTCTTGGGATTTCACCTAGCATTTCATTTTCCACCGTGAATACCGTGGAGAAGAAGGTGTTTAATATGTTAGCTTTTTCCTCGTCATCTACAACCATTCTTTCCTCACTATTTTTTAAGGGGCCTACATTTTCAGTTTTTATTCTTTTACTATTGATATAGTTGAAGAACAGTTTGGGATTAGTTTTACTCTCCTTCGCAATGTGCTTCTCTGTTTCCTTTTTGGCAGCTTTAATTAGTTTTTTAGATGAAGTATTTTTCTCCCTATAGTTTTTTAGAGCTTCAATGGTGCCATCCTGCTTTAGTAGTGCAAATGCTTTCTTTTTACTGTTAATTGCCTGTCTTACTTCTTTGTTTAGCCACATTGGGTTTTTCCTATTTCTAGTCCTTTTATTCCCACAAGGTATAAACCGCTTACACTGCCTATTTAGGATGTTCTTAAACATTTCCCATTTATTATCTGTATTCTTATTTCTGAGGATATTGTCCCAGTCTACCAGATTAAGGGCATCTCTAAGCTGTTCAAACTTTGCCTTCCTAAAGTTCAATGTTTTTGTGACTCCCTGACAAGTCCCCCTAGTGAAAGACAGGTGAAACTGCACAATATTGTGGTCGCTATTTCCTAAATGCCCAACCACTTGCAGATTTGTTATTCTGTCAGGTCTATTAGATAGTATTAGGTCTAAAAGTGCTGCTCCTCTGGTTGGATTCTGCACCAATTGTGAAAGATAATTTTTCTTGGTTATTAGCAGAAACCTGTTGCCTTTATGGGT
Organism: Ranitomeya imitator; assembly: GCF_032444005.1. NCBI lineage: Eukaryota > Metazoa > Chordata > Amphibia > Anura > Dendrobatidae > Ranitomeya > Ranitomeya imitator. The sequence continues at coordinate 121,896,669 of NC_091287.1, forward strand.
TTCACAGGTTTCTGTTTCCCAGTTAATATCCGGGTAGTTAAAGTCCCCCATAACCAGGACCTCATTATGGGTTGCAGCTTCATCTATCTGCTTTAGAAGTAGACTTTCCATGGTTTCTGTTATATTTGGGGGTTTGTAACAGACCCCAATGAGAATTTTGTTACCATTTTTCCCTCCATGAATTTCGACCCATATGGACTCGACATCCTCATTCCCTTCGCTAATATCCTCCCTTAAAGTGGACTTTAGACAAGACTTTACATAGAGACAAACCCCTCCTCCTCTCCGATTTTTACGATCCTTTCTAAACAGACTGTAACCCTGTAAGTTAACTGCCCAGTCATAGCTTTCATCTAACCATGTCTCGGTTATTCCCACTATGTCAAAGTTACCTGTAAACAATATATCTAAATAATATAATCAATAAAATTACGTTGGGAGCAGCAAATAAAAAAGGGTGGCGCAGGGTTGGAGCAGCACATATCAGAATGGAGCCGCAAAATGGTAGCAGCACATGTCAGAATGGAGGCGCAGGATCACAGCAGCACATGTCAGAATGGGGGCGCAGGATGGGAGCAGCACATGATAGGATGTAGAACATATACCTATAGAAATGCTCGCCATCAGGGCGTAGAACGGGTTCAATAGCTAGTATAATATATCGACATAACACAGCAGCCAAAAAAATATAGTAGTACCTCCATATAATGCCTTAAGCTCTGCACAATGGCCTCGCATGTCTCCGGAATCACAACGCTCAGGAAAGGTCTGGAAACAGCTGCGGAAAACTGCAAATCCTGAAGAGACCTTCCTGTTGCCAGGAAGCGCAGTGTCACCGCCAACCTTTCCTCCACGGGCACGGCTGCACGCATCGGCGTATCACACCTTTGTATGAGTGGCGTAACAGCAGACAGTATTATTTTGAAGGATTCCTCGGACATCCGAAGGTAGTTTCGGAAATCTTGAGGGTTATTGTCACGTAACTCTCTTATGAGACCCATGTGTGACAATGTGGATCTTTTCTGCAGCCAGCTCCGGGTCCACATGCGACATTTTCGTTTAGGACGTCTCTCCTCTTGGAGACGTGCTGCCTCAAACACCAGGGCAGCAGCAACAACAGAACTCTCATCTGAAGTGAGCATAGTTCCTAAAAAGAAAACAAACGTACAATAAATATACGTGCTTACAAAACAATGTTCTGACCATTGATCTAATAACTATATATGTTACTACTGGTATTAAATGGGGCAGTCAACCATCTCGATCTGTAAAAGGATTAATTAATTGGGCCACGCAACAGCTGTGTACCTGAGGTTCTCAGGCCTACCCTACTCAAAGGAACAATCAACCACACTCCAGCGTTTATCCCCGTTGAAGCGCAACATATGCTACGCTGTAGCGTTATACATACCTTTTGCGGTAAAAGTCTAGTAGTTAAAAGTCCAGGGAATCCAGCGAATTTAGGAGTTCTGTTCACAGCACGTGCTACAGAGAGAAATGAATAGCGCGCTCGAGAGCTCCGGTTTTATCTGCTGGGAACAATAGTCCTTTGTCGAATGAGCGCACAGTATTGTACCGCCCAATCAGCACACGGGAGGTGGAGAATTCAGCGCTCCTACGTAGCCAGCTCCTCCGCCCTTTACATTGTATACAATATCGTGCACACCTTTGTCACACCATGCGATCATGCCGCCACAGCGGGACACTGGACGACGAAAGAAAGTTTCAAACGATGTGCTACGACGTACGATTCACAGCGGGGTCCCTGATCGCAGGAGCGTGTCACACGCTGCGATATCGTACCTATATCGCTCGAACGTCACAAATCGTGCCGTCGTAGCGATCAAAATTGCACTGTGTGACGGTACCTTAAGGTGCGTGAGCGAACTGCTACATCTGCTCGCTCCTCGCTGTGGCAACCTACAGACAAAATGTATCCCAGTCCCGGTGTTCTGCTGTATGTAGTGTGCATCACACTTACTTGTGGCCTATACACCTCCACTGGCTCCAGCCTTTCATCTTCCAGAGCCTTTTGCACCAAACAATCCAGGGGACACTGAATTTGTAAAAACAGTCAAACTTTTACTAGGCATATAAGATAGGACCAATGGGTTACAGCCTTCCCACAGGTACCGGACATAACTTCAGCCCTAGTTCTCGGTATGGGTAGAGCATCACTCTTGCCAAATCCTCCAGCACTAGGAATTCTTTTCCACCACAAGCAGTGTGCCCAGATTCCCTCACTTCCCGCCTTTGAGAGTTTGAGTCCATCTTTCCATGCAGTTCCACAGGCTTAGAGCACCCAAGTGCCCCAACGTCCCCGAGTAACAGGCTCACGTTGTCCCTTGCAGCCTATTGCCTATAACCACTGCTGTCACTTCACCACACTTTCTCTAACTGCTCTTGACACTTCCTGAACTTGGCACTAACTCTCAGTTCCTCCTCCCTAACCTTCGCTGGCTGTTAAGGTACCGTCACATTAAGCGACGCTGCAGCGATATAGGCAACGATGCCGATCGCTGCAGCATCGCTGTTTCGTCTCTGTGTGGTCGCTGGAGAGCTGTCACACAGACAGCTCTCCAGCGACCAACAATGCCAAAGTCCCCTGGTAACCAGGGTAAACATCGGGTTACTAAGCGCAGGGCCGCGCTTAGTAACCCGATGTTTACCCTGGTTAACATTGTAAATGTAAAAAAAAAAAAACACTACATACTTACATTCCGGTGTCTGCCCCTCGGCCTCAGCTTCCCTGCACTGTCTCAGCGCCGGCCGGCCGTAAAGCAGAGCGGTGACGTCACACACGCCGATTCAGAGATGTCTGCGGGAGATCCAACGACGAAATAAAGTTCTGGCCTTTCTGCTCCGACCAACGATGTCACAGCAGGATCCAGACCGCTGCTGTGTGTCAAACACAACGATATCGCTATCCAGGACGCTGCAACGTCACGGATCGCTAGCGATATTGTTGTTAAGTCTCTCAGTGTGAAGGTACCTTTACAGTTAACTCTGTCTAGCCTAAACTGTAGCCCCAGAGGGTTTTATTTTCACATAGCATACATTACTATAAAATACACTTAACCACTTGGGGTGTCAGAGAGGATAGGAGAGCATCATCTACGCCATTCCTACGAATGAACTAAGAGATGTCCATGATCAGTTCATAAGGAGAGGACTTTAAAGCACCCATTAACAAGTTAAAGTTTGATACAGGAGCAGTAAGTGAGCCAGACCATGGAAAAAGGTCCTGGCTTGAAGCCTGGTGTCCAGGTTTCACTAAAAAAAGGATAGATAGTGCTGAGACATGAGTCTTGAGAGTTTAACAGCTACACCAAACTCATGAATAGATTGTAGAATAGAAAAGAGAAGAAGTGAGAAAGACACAAAGGCAACATCATGGGATTCACACTAACAAAAGAAGGCCTTCCAGCCTTCCAGGTGCGATAGTAAATATGCGATGAGAAGGGCTTTCATGCTTTTATCATAGTTTGAGTCACTTTATCAGACCGGATGAAAACTTCAGGACTGTGCCCTCAATAGCCATGCCATTAAATTGAGCGACTCTGAATTTGGCTGGAAGAGGGGACCCAGGGGAAACAGATCTGGACAATTTGAGAGGCCCTAGGGGCTTCTGCAATGAGGTTGGCCACTTCCACATATTAGGATATCCTGGGCCATTTTAAGGCCATGAGAATGATTGAGACCCCTTCAAATGCATTCTCTTAAGCAGAATGGATAGCAGGAGAAGAGTAGAAAACAGATACAGGATGTCTAAATTAGACTTTCGGATTGCTAGGTGGTCATTTGATATAATTGCTAGAGGATCGCAGATTATGGACATTCAGTCTGAATACCACAAGACTAAAGTCTAGAATGCTCCACTGCTCCACCAAAGAAAGATGGGGCTGAAGTCATAAAGGTGAGGAGACCACTCTCCAAGTATGATTAATAGGGCTCATACCCATCACCATAAAAAAAATGGGCCAATATTGGTCCAGAAAAGTGGGACGAGTGTCATGCAATTGTCATGCGATTTTCATGCTTGTATAATGCAATTTTTCTCACCTAGCATCCAAATGACATCTGGTTTACATGCATATGCAATCCGATTGCAATGTGATTTTTAAACAAATGACACAGACTCCTTTTATTGAATTAATATTAACCAAGAACATTTAGACTCACCTTTATTGTCCAATCCATTGAAGCCCATGTCCCCTCTAAAAAAAATAAAATAATAAAGCAACATCATCCTCACCTGTCCCTGACATAAAGAAAATAATCCAATTTTCCCATGACGCATCTAGCTCTGCTTCATCTAGATGGCAGGCTGAATTGTTACATGATGCGACAATACAGCCTTCCATCCAGCAGAGACACTGAGCTGCACATGCATTCTCAGTTCAGTCACTCGCTGTGACGTGATAAAGTTGAACAGAGTTCATATCCATTTAACTATTTTTACCTCACTGATAGAAAGGTCATCGCAGTTAAGAGCCAATGAACTCTTTTTACCTCGATTAAGTCAGCGCGAGCACCATGGGAAAAGTTCTAACAGCATGTGTGCTGATGTCATTGAGCTGAGAAAAAAAATCACAGAAGAGCAGGAACTCATAGAATAACATTGATCAGAATTCAATGGGATTGTTTTATCGTATTGCACTCGTCCATTTTTCTCGCAAATGAGTATGAGTCCCTATTGTCATAATAACGTGGGCCAAGTCCTGCAACTTCAAATAAATCACGAACACATTTAATTTCTTTCTATGGACAGGGGGAAAAAGTGCCCAACTTTTACAGACTGTCCAGGAATTTATGGACACATGGCAACCCTGGACATGATAGAACCACTGTCAGGCACAGGAGAAGGCTATGACATTCTGTTTGGGTGGTCACTCACAATTGCAAGGCATCTGCCCTCATATAACCATCTTTTAGTTTTTGTGTTTTGGAAGCATCTTCATGCATTATCACAAGTTAATGAATTATATTATATGTGACTAATACCCATCTGCCTTGCATGTGGCACTGATCTTGTCATTCAGGATGTGTTTGTCACTTCTTCAGAATAGATTTTTCTAACTGTATTTGAAGGTGATAACTCTGTGTGATGGCTTTATTGGAATATGAAAAGCATATTCTTGGCTGAGGCCACAGGTGCTCAGAATATCACATCATTTTTCTAAAGTAAATTATGTCAATTTCTTTAGAGCAAAAAAACAATCCATTTAAAATCAGATTTCTGCAGCTGAGCAAAGTACTGTATCTCACCCAGTACAATACCAGCTGAATAGATCTGACAAGATGGATTCAAGAATAGAAACAGGGTGATGGTTTGTACAAACCCATAGCACACTACGAGCAAAATCTGAACATTTTCATTTTTTTCATCTGTCTGCTAATTCACATTTTCTTACTTTGTCCTTGATGCCTGATCCGTCTATTTGACATGAGGGGGTCAGCAGTCACAGGATCAAAATCTGATAAGTTGAGTATGTGTACACTTTATACTGCTTTAAAAATCAATTTCATATAAATATATTTAAAAAATGTAAATACGGTACTTGATGCCAGTTTTACACATCCATGAAATGTGGACCATGCCTGTATCAGAAGAACCAACCAGACTACTAGGTCTTCTGACCTCAACTAAATACTTCATAGGCATAAATGTGGGAGTTAGCTCATGACAGGAGACACAGTGGTGTGGTTGGGTCTTCCAATGCAAGACTGGTCTATGTTTTATGAATGTGTGACATTGGCTTTAAGGTGCATCCATTTTTTTTCTTCCTTCCACTTCTTCCAAAAGCCATAACTATTTTTTCAGTTACACAACCCCTGGCAAAAATTATGGAATCACCAGCCTTGGAGGATGTTCATTCAGTTATTTAATTTTGAAGAAAAAAAGCAGATCACAGACATGGCACAAAACTAAAGTCATTTCAAATGGCAACTTTCTGTCTTTAAGAAACACTGAAAGAAATCAAGAACAAAAAGTGTGGTAGTCAGTAGTCAGTAATGGTTACTTTTTTAACCAAGCATAGGGGAAAATTATGGAATCACTCAATTCTGAAAAAAAAAATGGAATCATGAAAAACAAACAAACAAAAAAACACTCCAAAACATCACTAGTATTTTGTTGCACCACCTCTGGCTTTCATAACAGCTTGCAGTCTCTGAGGCATGGACTTAATGAGTGTCAAACAGTTCTCTTCAATCTGGCTCCAACTTTCTCTGATTGCTGTTGCCAGATCAGCTTTGCAGGTTGGAGCCTTGTCATGGACCATTTTCTTCAACTTCCACCAAAGATTTTCAATTGAATTGAGATCCGGACTATTTGCAGGCCATGACATTGACCTTATGTGTCTTTTTTAAGGAATGTTTTCACAGTTTTTGCTCTATATTGTACAGTTTCACTTGTCTTTCGCTAGGGAGACTTGTCAGGGAGTCACAAAAACACTGAACTTTAGGAAGGTAAAGTTTGACCAGCTTAGAGATGCCCTTAATCTGGTTGACTGGGACAATGTCCTCAGAAAGAATACAGATAATAAATGGAAAAAGTTTAAGAACATCCTAAATAGGCGCTGTAAGTGGTTTATACCTTGTGGATTTCACAATGGAAAATAAAATGCTAAGTGAAATGCCGAGAGACAAAGAAAACCATATATTAAGGGTCACCAATCTAACCCAAGAAGAGGTGCGAAAACAGGTAAATAAGATTAAAATAGATAAATCTCCTGGTCTGGATGGCATACACCCACGACTACTAAGAGAACTGAGTAATGTAATTGACAAGCCATTATTTCTAATATTTAGGGACTCTATATTAGAGATCTATAGTGACGGGATCTGTTCCACAGGACTGGGCATAGCAAATGTGCTACCAATATTCAAAAAGGGCTCTAAAAGTGAACCTGGAAATTATAGGCCAGTAAGTCTAACCTCTATTCTTGGTAAAATATTTGAAGGGTTTCTGGGGATGTTATTCTGGATTATCTCAATGAGAATAACTGTTTAACTCCATATCAGCATGGGTTTATGAGGAATTGCTGTTTTCAAACCAATCTAATCAGTTTTTATGAAGAGGTAAACTATAGATTGTACCAAGGTGAGTCATTGGACGTGGTATATCTTGATTTTTCCAAAGCATTTGATACCGTGCCACACAAGAGGTTGGTACACAAAATGAGAATGCTGGATCTGGAGAAAAATGTATGTAAATGGGTAAGTAACTGTCTTAGTGATAGAAAGCAGAGGGTGGTTATAGATGGTATATTCTCTAACTGGGTTGCTGTGACCAGTGGGATACCACAGTGGTCGGTGTTTGGACCTAGTTTCTTCAACATATTTATTAACGATATTGTAGAAGATTTACACAGTAAAATATCGTCATTTGCAGATGATACAAAACTATGTAAAGCAGTCAATACAAGAGAAGATAGTATTCTGCTACAGATGGATCTGGATAAGTTGGAAACTTTGACCAAGAGGTGGCATATTGAAACCAAAAAGGTCCAGCTAAGTAACAAATGGTACTTCCTAGTCATATATATAAACCACAAGATGGCAGAAAATCCCTGTCATCTATAAAGAAGCCAACCATACATAAAGATAAAAAATAAGGAATTTATTACAGAAAAAATACAAATAATATACAAACATCTAAAAAAAAAAAGCTACAAGATATCATCCTAGTTATATCCCATGGGAGGGTGGCGAGGAACACCAAACAAGAATACCATGCGATACAATTTATAGTAGTTGACTACCTATTTTACATATATAAGTATAGGTGCACAAAAGCATCCCTTGCTGACACCTCACAGTCTGAGGTAAAGTAACGGCAGTCATACAAACCCTCTTTTCTCCCCCTGTATAAATAAGCCTATGCTGAAAACTCATACAAAAATATGGCATAAGGGAGAACGGGTCCAAATAATTACCAATGCAGGTTTCCACGGAGTGTGTCCTCCCACGTCACAATCCCAGCGCCCCGACGCGCGTTTCGCCCTGGCTTCTGCGGCATATGCGGTTTAAGAATGATAAATGTAAGGTTGTACACATGGGACGAAGAAATCAATATCACCACTACACACTGAATGGGTAAATCTGACATGGAGAAGGACTTGGAGATCCTAGTTAATGATAAACTTACCTGGAGTAGCCAGTGCCAGGCAGCAGCTGCCAAGGCAAACAGGATCATGGGGTGCATTTAAAGAAGTCTGGATACACATGATGAGACCATTATACTGCCTCTGTACAAATCCCTGGTTAGACCGCACATGGAGTACTGTGTACAGTTTTGGGCACCGGTGCTCAAGAAGGATATAATGGAACTAGAGCGAGCACAAAGGAGGGCAACAAAAGTAATAAAGGGGATGGGGGAACTAAAATACCCAGAGAGATTAGCAAAATTAGGATCATTTGGTCTAGAAAAAGACTACTGAGGGGTGATCTAATAACCATGTCTAAGTATATAAGGGGACAATACAAATATCTCTCTGAGGATCTGTTTATAATAAGGAAGATGACGGTCACAAGGGGGCATTCTCTGCATCTGAATGAGAGAAGGTTTTTCCACCAACATAGAAGAGGATTCTTTACTGTTATGGCCGTGAGAATCTGGAATTCCTTAACTGAGGAGGTGGTGATGGCGAACTCATTCGGTAGGTTCAAGACAGGCCTGGATGTTTTCCTGGAGCGCAACAATATGGTAACTTACAGTTATTAGGTTCTTTAGAAGGACGTAGATCTGGGGATTTATTTTGACGGAATACAGGCTAAACTGGATGGACAAATGTCTTTTTTCGACCTTGCTAACTATGCTACTATGTTACAATATAAACTCGCGCATTTTTCAGTCGGCCCCCCCGGCGGTCTGCAGAGGGACTAGAAATTGCGGAAATTGATGGGAACAGTGCTCAAATGACATGTGAACAGCATGGGGAAGACCCCTGGAAGCATTTCTGACTGCCAAGTCACTGCTGTGAACAATGTCAGAGTCTTACGCCACTTTTACAGACTCACAATAAAACATACAAAAACGAAACCAAAATTGATTTTCCTGGGAAATATGTTAAGGAACATCCTTTCCAGGGAAATGACATGTATATAAGGCAAAATAAATAACCAAAATCAAAAATTCTCCACACCTTGAGTTTTGTTTACGCGTAGCATTTTTGATGCGTTTTTGAACTTTAGCACTGCTTTCAAACAAGACAAATGCATGTCATTTTAACATTTTACAACCTTATCTGGCCATGTGGTGTGTGACACATCAACAGACACATCCTGTTTCATTTATGAAGGAGGGACTCTGAAAGTCACAAAGCCTATTTTTATATTGCCATCAGTTTTACTTGTTTTGCATGGTATGCCCACAATTTCTGTGTTGCAGGTTTTTTCATCTGAACATTTATTCCTTCTGGGTTGGTGCATCACTAGCACATTTTGATTGTGCACACTTATGTTCTCACATGCAGTACATCTTGCAGTGCCCTAATATTGTGTTGCTTTTTTCTATCTATATCCCTCAGAACTTGTAGTGTGACCAAAGCTATTGATCCATTACGTCTATTGTGTTATAATTATCATTTACCTTCATGATTCATGTGCATGTCAAGGGGGGCCTACCCCCTCATGGGGTGTTTTTCTGGTTTTTAAATGGTTTTATAATATGTGTGTGTTTTTTTAGAACTTTAATAAAGATCTGTTATTTAGTTTATCAGTGGTGGTCCCTGGAATCAGTATATCTCTTTTTTCTTAGTTTGCATTTCCATTTTCAACATACTCCAGGTGGATCCTCTATATTTATACTCGCAATTGTTGATTGTGCCCTCTGTTCCCTTTTGCAAGACATAGAAGAGGGCCTCATGAAAAAAAAATTCCCATTGTTAGGAAGTGGGTCTCCCATAGTGTTTGCCAATGCAGTGGAGCAATGGCTGTCAAAAATTTGGAGGAAATCCCAAAAAATGTTTCCCATTAGAAAGGAGCGGGTCTACTATACTTGTAATGCCCATGCACTAAGTGTATGGGCTGACAAACATTTACCCCTGGGGGTATACATGAACATACTAACAAATTGTTTTTACGGGCATCATAAACACCCTTTAAAAAAATTATGTGGGTGTTGCATCACGGACCATGGTCACCCTGGTGATGTGGTGGGGGATGAGGATGAGGAGAAGGAGGAGGACAACAGCAAATTGTCAAAATCAGGAAGCATATACCCATGTGTGGGTGTGAAGAGGTGCATGGGAATAGACCTCCTAAAAAAAGAGAATGGATTTAAGTTTATGTTATGCTGCTATCATTCGGTGGTCTTGAGAAGTCTGTCCCAATCCAGCCCTTGATCATTTTTATAAGAGTCTGCCTGTCAGCATTTTCAGTTGACAGGTGGATGCGCTTATCAGTTATAATTCTGTTATGACCTGGTGGTCAGGACAATAATGGACCTGATGGTTAAGAGCACACGGAATGACCTGATAGTTACCGATAATATAGGACGAGCTCTGGGACGTGGGAACTCTGCTGACCGCAATCCCTAATCCTATCAACCACACTAGAAACAGCCGTGGATTGCTCCTAACGCTCCCTATGCAACTCGGCACAGCCTAAGGAACTAGCTAGCCCTGAAGATAGAAAAATAAAGCCTACCTTGCCTCAGAGAAATTCCCCAAAGGAAAAGGCAGCCCCCCACATATAATGACTGTGAGTAAAGATGAAAATACAAACACAGAGATGAAATAGATTAAGCAAAGTGAGGCCCGACTTACTGAACAGACTGAGGATAGGAAAGGTAGCTTTGCGGTCAGCACAAAAACCTACAAAAAGACCACGCAGAGGGAGTGCGGAGGCGCTCCCCCTGCGTCCCAGAGCTTCCAGCAAGCAAGACAACAATCAAAATAGCAAGCTGGACAGAAGAATAGCAAACCAGAGAAAAACAAGCAGTCACTTAGCTTCTGCTGGGAAGACAGGTCACAAGAACGATCCAGGAGAGAACTAGACCAATACTGGAACATTGACAGGTGTGTTATGAATAGGTAATTCAGAACCACAATGGACCTTGAAGTTCAGAGCACACAAGTGACCTGACAAAAACCACAAAACATAGGACGAGCTCTGAGACGGGGAAACTCTGCTGACCGCAATCCCTAAACCTATCAAACCACACTAGAGGTAGCCGTGGATTGCGCCTAACGCTCCCTATGCAACTCGGCACAGCCTGAGAAACTAGCTAGTCCTGAAGATAGAAAAATAAGCCTACCTTGCCTCAGAGAAATTCCCCAAAGGAAAAGGCAGCCCCCCACATATAATGACTGTGAGTTAAGATGAAAATGCAAACACAGACATGAAATAGATTTAGCAAAGTGAGGCCCGACTTACTGAATAGACCGAGGATAGGAAAGATAGCTTTGCGGTCAACACAAAAACCTACAAACAACCACGCAGAGGGGCAAAAAGACCCTCCGCACCGACTAGCGGAACGGAGGTGCTCCCTCTGCGTCTCAGAGCTTCCAGCAAGCAAGCAGAACCAAAAAAGCAAGCTGGACAGAAAATATAGCAACAAAAGGACACAAGCAGAACTTAGCTTATGCTGAGCAGACAGGCCACAGGAACGATCCAGGAGGAAGCAAGACCAATACTAGAACATTGACTGGAGGCCAGGATCAAAGCACTAGGTGGAGTTAAATAGAGCAGCACCTAACGACTTAACCTCATCACCTGAGGAAGGAAACTCAGAAGCCGCAGTACCACTCGTGACCACAGGAGGGAGCTTGATCACAGAATTCACAACAGTACCCCCCTTGAGGAGGGGTCACCGAACCCTCACCAGAGCCCCCAGGCCGACCAGGATGAGCCATATGAAAGGCACGAACAAGATCGGCAGCATGGACATCAGAGGCAAAGACCCAGGAATTATCTTCCTGACCATAACCCTTCCACTTAACCAGATACTGGAGTTTCCGTCTCGAAACACGAGAATCCAAAATCTTCTCCACTATGTACTCCAACTCCCCCTCCACCAAAACCGGGGCAGGAGGATCAACAGATGAAATCACAGGCGCCACGTATCTCCGCAACAATGACCTATGGAATACGTTATGGATGGAAAAAGAATCTGGAAGGGTCAAACGAAAAGACACAGGATTAAGAACCTCAGAAATCCTATACGGGCCAATGAAACGAGGCTTAAACTTAGGAGAGGAAACCTTCATAGGAATATAACGAGATGACAACCAAACCAAATCCCCAACACGAAGTCGGGGACCCACACAGCGTCTGCGATTAGCGAAACGTTGAGCCTTCTCCTGGGACAAGGTCAAATTGTCCACTACATGAGTCCAAATCCGCTGCAACCTGTCCACCACAGTATCCACACCAGGACAGTCCGAAGACTCAACCTGCCCTGAAGAGAAACGAGGATGGAACCCAGAATTGCAGAAAAACGGTGAAACCAAGGTAGCCGAGCTGGCCCGATTATTAAGAGCGAACTCAGCCAACGGCAAAAAGGACACCCAATCATCCTGATCAGCAGAAACAAAACATCTCAGATATGTTTCCAAGGTCTGATTGGTTCGTTCAGTCTGGCCATTTGTCTGAGGATGGAAAGCCGAGGAAAAAGACAAATCAATGCCCATCCTAGCACAAAAGGCTCGCCAAAACCTCGAAACAAACTGGGAACCTCTGTCAGAAACGATGTTCTCTGGAATACCATGTAAACGAACCACATGCTGGAAGAACAATGGCACCAAATCAGAGGAGGAAGGTAATTTAGACAAGGGTACCAAATGGATCATCTTAGAGAAGCGATCACAAACTACCCAAATGACCGACATTTTTTGAGAGACGGGGAGATCCGAAATAAAATCCATAGAGATATGTGTCCAAGGCCTCTTCGGGATCGGCAAGGGCAAAAGCAACCCACTGGCACGAGAACAGCAGGGCTTAGCCCGAGCACAAATCCCACAGGACTGCACAAAAGAACGCACATCCCGCGACAGAGACGGCCACCAAAAGGATCTAGCCACCAAATCTCTGGTACCAAAGATTCCAGGATGACCAGCCAACACTGAACAATGAACCTCAGAGATAACTTTATTCGTCCACCTATCAGGGACAAACAGTTTCTCCGCTGGGCAACGATCAGGTTTATTAGCCTGAAATTTTTGTAGCACCCGCCGCAAATCAGGGGAGATGGCAGACACAATTACTCCCTCTTTGAGAATACCCGCCAGCTCAGGCAAACCCAGAGAGTCGGGCACAAAACTCCTAGACAGGGCATCCGCCTTCACATTTTTAGAGCCCGGAAGGTACGAAACCACAAAGTCAAAACGGGAGAAAAACAGCGACCAACGAGCCTGTCTAGGATTCAACCGTTTGGCAGACTCGAAATAAGTCAAGTTCTTGTGATCAGTCAAGACCACCACGCGATGCTTAGCTCCTTCAAGCCAATGATGCCACTCCTCGAATGCCCACTTCATGGCCAGCAACTCTCGATTGCCAACATCATAATTTCGCTCAGCAGGCGAAAACTTCCTGGAAAAGAAGGCGCATGGCTTCATCACCGAGCAATCAGCACCTCTTTGCGACAAAACAGCCCCCGCTCCAATTTCAGAAGCATCAACCTCAACCTGGAACGGAAGCGAAACATCTGGTTGACACAACACAGGGGCAGAAGAAAAACGACGCTTTAACTCTTGAAAAGCTTCCACAGCAGCAGAAGACCAATTGACCACATCAGCACCCTTCTTGGTCAAATCGGTCAATGGTTTAGCAATACTAGAAAAATTACAGATGAAGCGACGATAAAAATTAGCAAAGCCAAGGAACTTTTGCAGACTCTTCAGAGATGTCGGCTGAGTCCAATCATAAATGGCCTGGACCTTAACAAGGTCCATCTCGATGGTAGAAGGGGAAAAAATGAACCCCAAAAATGAAACCTTCTGTCGGGATCACACTCAGTCGGAGCAGCCTTTGGAAGTGGGGAATCACCAGAAATAATACACAAGACACGTCTTGTATAGTGTATCACTGGGAAGTCTCTGAAGCACGCCTGCCTCCAAGGTGCTATCCCTTCTTTATATAGTTGTTTCAGTAGGTTTAGTGGTTATACAAGTTTTGCATGTTTAAACAAAGAGACAAAACAGGAAAGAAAGAAAAGAAAAGAAAACAGTTTCGTGGGCGGCAGTTTCACAACAAACAGTACAAAGGCAATTCCACAGACAAGAAAAACAGGATTTCATACTATAGCTAAAATGTCCTTGAATGGACAGGTCAATATTTATCACAAATTCTTTTTTTTTATTTTTGTTCATTGAGGTAATCATTTTTGTTCTGCTCTTCACAATCCCCCCTTTGACATATTCCATTCAAAACCTTGTCGATCATTTTAGTCATTCTTTTTGTGATATTACAAAAAAAAACTTTATATTCTCGCATCCATTACACAAAATTTATTTGTGCATACCAAGATACCCTTGAGTACAACCTTGAATAATACATATATAATTACAATAACCATAACTGTATGTATTAGGCTTTGCATAATCCCGGTAACCCACCCACCGATCCCTCTGAACCAATTGGCCGGGTTAAGAAAAGAAAAGGTATCTGACCACCAGCTATCCTTATTTTGGTCATTGTCTTTGTCATACTGATCCCTGAGTCGTTGTACGTCTTTTAATTTAAATCTCATACTCATAGTACTATTCGGGTCTATATAATGACAGCAGGTGGGTCCGATGATTTGACACATACCCCCTTGTGAGGCAGTTAGGTAATCCAATACCAGGGTATGTTGGTTAGTGACTATTATAAGCTGATTCTGTACAGCTATACTAGTATTTAATATGTCCAATATATCCCAAATCTGATCATCTAGATAATCCGTGGCTCTAACTAATTTATCCCACATTTGTGTTAACATAGGATAAATAAAAATGGTACTAGCAATTTTGTTGGGAATTCCCATTTGTACTATATGCGGCCTCCCCGAGGGACGTGGTGAGTTATCTGCAGCTCTTTTATACAGTGTGTGCTTGGGCACGGCTTGCATATTCACTTGTTTATTTGAAATTATGAAAGTAGCCGGGGTTAGGCGTCCTAATGTACAAGTACCCTTTATACCTACGGGAAGCCATTTATATGCTCCTTCTCCGCATATCCAAAATGTACCCTCAGGCAGATCCCACAAAGCTGAGTGCTGCAATACCAATCTGTGAGCCAAATCCACAAAACTAGATACATTCTGAAGCATACACCAAGAGGGTTTTTGTCCCAAGGGGCTACAGTACCCGGCTGCGGGATTCCCACATACATGCATTCCGTTGACATACTCATTGGATTCATTACAAACCAGGTTCCCCGGCTTACTTGTACAACTGTTTGCATCACCTTGGGGGAACAACTCAGAATGTTCCCATTTTCTATTATGTATGTATCTTTCCAATACTGTAGGTTTGAAAGCATCAGAGGAAGGGGTGGTTGTACTGAAACTGAGCTGTAGATTTTCAGTGGGGACCTGTCCTAAATCAGTTAATCCAGTCTTATTCCTAGGTACCCATTTTCCTCCCTTGAATGCTAAATATTGTAAGTTGTCTATTTTTCCTGTAAGATTGCCCTGCCACCAAGGAAATTCTACCCATCCCACAATTGGTATGGCGATTGTAGTATTCCATAGTCTAGTATTGCCAGGTTGGTTGTTGGCCAGGTTGTCTGAACAATTAGGCCAAGCGAATATTTCTTCAGCTGACACGGGAACTGCTAGAAAAGGTATACTTGTGGCTGATACTGGTGAATGGGTACAGATCCAACAATCTGCCAGGGGTTGTGTATTATTTAACAAGTCATGCACTAATTTTCTATGATGTTGTACGAATCTATTGTTCAAAGGGGCTAGAGAATTCAGTCTTTCCCATGCCTCCGTTGAGGTTAACATTATTAACATCAATATCATGAGTCTTATACTGCTTTTTTGCAATGGCTTGCATGTATCCATGATGCCTTTCCTTCAAGCTTGACTGCTGTTGGAGTTGTTAACAGGACTTGGAAAGGTCCGTCAAATCTCGGTTCCAGAGTCTTTCTGGTGTGTCTTTTCACGTAGACTTGATCACCAGGTTCCAACTTGTGGCCTCCTTCGAGATTTTCTGGATCTGGAAGGGAAGCAAAAACTTGCGAATGCACTTTAGTTAAACGTTTTTGTAATTCTTGTACATAAGCAGTTAAAGTCTCAGTATTCAACATCAGTTGTTGTGGAAAATAACAACCCAAATTTGCTGCTCTACCAAAAAGAATCTCATGTGGTGACAGCTTAGCCTTCCCCCTTGGGGTGTTTCGGATGGAATACAGGGCAAGTGGTAGACACTCGGTCCAAGGCTTTCCTGTTTCTGCCATGGCCTTCTGGATTTTTAATTTTATTGTCCCATTTAATCTTTCCACTTTACCTGAACTCTGTGGATGATATGGAGTGTGAAACTGGTTTTCTACTCCCAACATTTTCATAACATTCTGGAATATTTCCCCAGTAAAATGGGTACCCCTATCTGACTCGATCACCTCAGGCATGCCGTAACGGGGTATCAGTTCATGTGCTATTTTAATGGCAGTAGTTTTTGCTGAGGCTTTACGAACTGGATAAGCCTCTGGCCACCCTGAGAACATGTCCACACACACAAGCACATATTCGTATCCATTGTACCTAGGAAGTTGGATGTAGTCGATCTGGAGTCTTTGAAATGGATACAGTGGTCTTACATGATGCTTGGTTGGGGTTTTAATGGCCTGACCTGGATTGTGTGCCAGGCATATAGCGCATGCAGCACACATGTTCCGAGCAAAATTACCAAAGCCTGGAGCCAACCACCTTTCTTTTACCTTGAGCGTCATACCATTTGCCGACACATGCGTGGGTAGGTGGAGGTCACTTGCCACTGCGGGGTACCAGGCTCTGGGTAAACACAACAAAGTTCCTTTTTTCCATAATCCTTGCTGATCTTCTGCCCCTTTTTTCTGCCACTGCCCTCGTTCTTCGTCGTCTACCTGTTTCTGAGCTTCCTTCAATCTTTCCTCATCATCTTCAGAGCTATCTAGTGTGTGGGCATGATGTAAGGGTTTACGTGCTGCCTGTTTTGCTGCCTTATCGGCTTTATCGTTACCCCTGGCTTCCTCGGTGTCGAGTCTCACATGTGCAGCTACCTTTAT
Organism: Ranitomeya imitator; assembly: GCF_032444005.1. Taxonomy (NCBI): domain Eukaryota; kingdom Metazoa; phylum Chordata; class Amphibia; order Anura; family Dendrobatidae; genus Ranitomeya; species Ranitomeya imitator. The sequence continues at coordinate 121,913,868 of NC_091287.1, forward strand.
CACCGCTATTTCTTTAGTTTCTTGTGCTGCCTCCAGAATCTGTCTAATGAGGGAGGCATGTTTAACAGGTTGGCCTGAAGCAGTCATATAACCTCTGGCTCTCCATATTACGCCAAAATCGAAAATAATGCCATGTGCATATCTAGAATCAGTGTATATGTTTGCTGTCTGATCTTTGGCTATTTTTAGAGCTTCAACTAATGCCGTAAGTTCTGCTTCTTGTGCAGACTGATTAGCAGGGAGAGGTTCTGCTTTCAGCACTTCATGCTGAGTTACTACCGCATAACCTGTATGAAATTGTCCATTCATATCTGCATATCTACTGCCATCTATGAAAAGTTCAAATGTAGCATTACAGAGTGGCTTGTCACGTACATTACATAAGCCCTGAGTCTCTTGTTCCATTAATTGTACACAATCATGCATTGACTTTGATGGGTCAAAGGAGTTGGAGAGTGCAGTTTCAAAGGAGTTGGAGAGTGCAGTTTCCTCAGGTATGGTACCCCCCTCAGACTCTAAAGGGAGCAAAGACGCGAGATTAAGAGTCTGAATCCTGGCAAAGGAAATGTTGGGCGGCAGTAGTAGGGAACATTGGAGACGGAGGTGTCTGGCCATTGAAATATGTTTAGGTTGGACCTGGTTAAGAATGCCATGTACATCATGAGTGGTCTGAACTAGAAGTGGGTGATCAAGAACAATCTCAGAAGCTTTATCTAATAACAGTGAAATTGCGGCTACTACTCTTACACAAGAAGGTGCGGCTCTAGCTACAGGGTCCAGATGAGCTGATATGTATGCCACAGGTCTCTGTTTGTTTCCATGTTTTTGTGTGAGCACCCCTGTAGCATGTGAGGATATCTCAGCTGCCATCAATTGAAAAGGTTTAGTGTAGTCTGGGAGTCCCAAAGCGGGAGCTGATACCAGTGCTGTTTTCAAAGAGGAAAATGACTGTTTAGCCTCTTCACTGAGTGAATATGGTGTGTTGGCAATACAGTCATATAAAGGCTGCATGAGTTGACTTGCATGTATGATCCACTGTCTACAGTGTGAAACAATACCTAGGAAAGCACGCAGCTGTTTGTGATTCCTGGGTTCAAGCATGTTACGTATGGCTTCTGTACGTTGAGGTGTGAGGTGTCTGATGCCCTGTGATATGCAGTGACCTAAAAACACGACTGTTTGTTGACAAGCCTGGAGTTTCTGTCTATTTACTTTACAGCCTTCTTGCGCTAGGAAAATTAAGAAATTAACAGTTGAGGTAACTGCCGTCTGCTCATCAGGGCAACAAATAAGTAAGTCATCTACATACTGTAGAATGACTACTCCTGGTTCTGGGATGAAATTTTTTTAGCACGGTCTGCATTGCTTCAGAGTACAAAGTTGGTGAGTGTACCATACCTTGTGGCAATCTTGTCCATGCTAATTGTTTACCCTTGAATGTAAAGGCAAACAAATGCCAACAGTTCTTATGTAGTGGCACAGAAAAAAATGCGTTTGATAAGTCAATTACCGTAAAATATGCAGCAGTGCTGGGAATTTGAGACAGTAAGGTATGAGGATTCGGTACCACAGGGGTGACCGGTGCCAAAACCTTATTGATTTCCCGTAAGTCGTGCACCATGCGATATTTCACCATAGTTTCTTTGGAGGACACTTTCTTTTTAACAGGATATAAGGGTGTATTGGCGGGTGACCTGATTTCTACCAAAACACCTTGTAACACATAATCCTGAATTTGTTGAGAAATCGCCTGTTCTTGCTGGGCGCTGATGGGGTATTGCCTAAGCTGAGGTAATATGGTTCCCGGGGCAGTTTCTAACAGTATAGGAGCTACTGATAAAAATCCTACATCAGTGTCTCCTTTTGCCCATAGGCTGTCAGGAACCCGAGACAAGTCAATTTTTGCTTGTTGAGTGTAAATTTCGGGAAAATCCTCCATTGCCTGTATTCTAACATATGGTTCCAGAGTTTCTGCATCTTCAGGGATGGTCAGCATAACTGTGCCATCTTCTCTAAAATGGATGTTTGCATGCATTTTACTTAAGACATCAGTACCCAACAAGCAGGTAGGTGCACCTTTAGCAAATAAAAATTTGGATACAAAAGTTTTAGGGCCAAAGCTCACATTTAAAGGTTTTGTAAAGGGCAACGCCTGAATTTTACCATCATACCCTTCTGCATATGTAACCTTTGAGGATATATTGTCAGGATATGGTAAAAAGTCCTGATTTAAAATGGAGGATGTTGCTCCCGTATCTATCAGAAAAGGTACATTTTTACCCTCAACTTCAACTTGTATTATTGGTCTTCTAGAAGGAAGAGAGACCCGCATAACTTTCAGTCATTCTGAGCTGTCTGTTTGATCAGGCACTGGGTTATTTATCCTATTTTTGGGTACAAAGGTTACTGAATCTATATCTGCTTTTCTCTTCCTACATTCCCTTTGGAAATGTCCTGGCTTCTTACAGTAATGACAAGTAAACTTTTGATTAGCAGAGCCAGTATTAGCCTGTGCAATTCTTACTGGCTTAGAATTTTCTCTTAAGTCCATTTCTATCCCTACAGCTTTCTGTCTAGCCAGGTGTGGGTCTTCCAAGGTTCTCGAATCAGGGGTTGCGGCCTTAAGCTTTTCCTTCACTTTTGGAGACAATCCATCTATAAAGGTTTTTGTAACTAACCTCATCATTCCTGGAGCGGTTAGATCCATGCCTTCATCTCTGAAATTATTTTCTACACTTAGATAATATTCGTCTACTGATTGTCCAGATTTCTGAGCCACCACTCCCGTTGTTCCTCTCTGCCTCTGTCTCTCCCTCATGAAAACCATTAAGTGATCTACAAATTGTGTACCTGATTCTATCGTTTGTAAGGCACCATCTCCTGCTTGGGGCCTATGTACCTGTAGATTTGCTAATAGCACCTGGAAGAGTCCAGGAGTCATTTTCATTCTACATAATTCTTCTCCATCTGCCCAAACTCCAGCGTGAGTCTGCATAATTTGCTGTATATATTGTGCAAATCTAACTGGACACTGGGTGGGATCTGGTGCGTTATGCAAGAGAGACATGCCTTCAGCGGGGGACCAAGGGAAATATTGTCGAGTTTGGTGATATCTAGTTCCCATTACTCCGTCAGCACCAGGTTCCCTAAAGGGTCTTGGTACTACCCTAACAGGGGCAAGTACAGCGCCATGTCTAGGTGTACCACAGGCTAGGCAATCATTTCTCCAGTCTGGATTTTGTTGTCCACAGTGCGGACATACCCATCCTCCTGGTCCGGCTAAACTTGGAGGTGGTGTTTGGAGAAAAGATGGGGCATGTGGGTTAAGGTATGGGGGTGGGGTATTTTTAGATTCCACATTTTGTTTTTCTCCACAGCCTGTGGGTCTAATACACCACTTTTTACTCTGTTGATTATATGTCCATCCCTCATTTTCTGCTACCCTAGAGACATCAATCAATGCTTGGATCTGATCTATCCATTTCTTGTCTCTGATTATGCCTTTTTTCCTTTCCTGAATTCCTTCCCATAGTTTTCTACTAAAAGCTTCTGCCCTAGTAACTCCAAACTTACTAAAAATCTTTTTCAGCCCCTTAGTGGCATCTTCACCACTTCTCTCCTTTATGATAGTATAGATATCTAATTCTTCTGGTTCCGACTTTGTTTGCTTATTCCCCATTTTCTTATCCTGAGCTTTCTTGCCCTAGGTGGCGTTTGGGTATGAGAATACCTCGTTACCTTCTTCCTAAGGAGCTAGGATGTCTTTTTCTTGCCCTAGGTGGCGTTTGGGTATGAGAATACCTCGTTACCTTCTTCCTAAGGAGCTAGGATGTTTAAACTGTGTTGATGTAAGAAAATCCTGATTCCTACACCTATAGCAAACAACACAAATGCAACCAGACAGAAAAAGAAAAAGAACATACAACGTATCTTGTCCCAGGCTAATTTATCTGTCCTGGGCTTATACTATCACATACAACGTATTCTTGTCCCAGGCTAATTTATCTGTCCTGGGCTCATACTATCATACACTTATCCGTCACCAGGTTTTTGTCAAAGACAGGATCAGAGATTGAACATAGGCGCGGAGGTCTCCCCGAAAGGACGCAACCACGTTGCCCAGTGGGACAGTCACTTCTTCTGTTTCAACCCCCTGGGCGGCTTATAGGGCTATTCCCAACTTCCACACACCTTCTATTCACATTCACTCTCATTCAATGCCGTACTCCGTGAGGTGATCAATTCCTAAATAGTTCAAGAACCCGAGCTATAGGTATCCTCCTCTACTAGAACTACCCGCTAAAGAACACGACACAGAAAATCTTACGGACAGTGCAGGGCAGATATAAGAGATCTAACAGTGTCTCTTACCTGGCCAGGTTTTTGTTCATCTGCCGTCCATTATCCCAGATTCTCTTTTCGTTCGTATTCTGCCGGTGTTCTTGAAGGAATACACAGACCTCGGGTCCCTGTTCAGGCGCCAGGAAATGTCGGGATCACACTCAGTCGGAGCAGCCTTTGGAAGTGGGGAATCACCAGAAATAATACACAAGACACGTCTTGTATAGTGTATCACTGGGAAGTCTCTGAAGCACGCCTGCCTCCAAGGTGCTATCCCTTCTTTATATAGTTGTTTCAGTAGGTTTAGTGGTTATACAAGTTTTGCATGTTTAAACAAAGAGACAAAACAGGAAAGAAAGAAAAGAAAAGAAAACAGTTTCGTGGGCGGCAGTTTCACAACAAACAGTACAAAGGCAATTCCACAGACAAGAAAAACAGGATTTCATACTATAGCTAAAATGTCCTTGAATGGACAGGTCAATATTTATCACAAATTCTTTTTTTTAATTTTTGTTCATTGAGGTAATCATTTTTGTTCTGCTCTTCACACTTCTGAACACCAAAGAGACACTTTGATCCCTTCACAAACAAAGAATTAGCACGCAGGACCTGGAACACCATTCTGACCTGCTTTACATGAGACTCCCAATCATCCGAGAAGACCAAAATATCATCCAAGTATACAATCAGGAATTTATCCAGGTACTCTCGGAAGATGTCATGCATAAAGGACTGAAATACTGATGGAGCATTGGCAAGTCCGAATGGCATAACTAGGTACTCAAAATGGCCCACCACTCCACTCCACCACTTAAATGCAGTTTTCCATTCATCGCCCCGTTTAATACGCACAAGATTATATGCACCACGAAGATCTATCTTGGTGAACCAACTAGCCCCCTTAATCCGAGCAAACAAATCAGATAGCAGCGGCAAGGGGTACTGAAATTTGACCGTGATTTTATTTAGAAGGCGGTAATCAATACAAGGTCTCAGCGAACCATCCTTCTTGGCCACAAAAAAGAACCCTGCTCCCAATGGCGACGACGACGGCCGAATATGACCCTTCTCCAAGGATTCTTTTACGTAACTCCGCATAGCGGCGTGCTCAGGTACAGATAAATTAAACAGTCGACCCTTAGGAAACTTACTACCAGGAATCAACTCGATAGCACAATCACAATCCCTATGCGGAGGTAGGGCATTGGACTTGGGCTCATCGAATACATCCCAATAATCAGACAAGAACTCTGGGACCTCAGAAGGGGTGGATGATGAGATAGACAGAAATGGAACATCACCATGTACCCCCTGACAACGCCAGCTGGACACAGACATTAATTTCCAATCTAATACTGGATTATGGACTTGTAGCCATGGCAACCCCAACACGACCACATCATGCAGATTTTGCAACACCAGAAAGCGAGTATCCTCCTGGTGCGCAGGAGCCATGCACATGGTCAGCTGGGTCCAATACTGAGGCTTATTCTTGGCCAAAGGCGTAGCATCAATTCCTCTCAATGGAATAAGACACTGCAAGGGCTCCAAGACAAACCCACAGCGCCTAGCAAACTCCAAGTCCATCAAATTCAGGGCAGCGCCTGAATCCACAAATGCCATGACAGAATAGGAAGACAAAGAGCAGATCAAAGTAACGGACAAAAGAAATTTCGACTGTACCGTACCAATGGTGGCAGACTTAGTGAACCGCTTAGTGCGCTTAGGACAATCGGAGATAGCATGAGTGGAATCACCACAGTAGAAACACAGCCCATTCTGACGTCTGTGTTCTTGCCTTTCAGCTCTGGTCAAAGTCCTATCGCACTGCATAGGCTCAGGTTTATGCTCAGATAATACCGCCAAATGGTGCACAGATTTACGCTCACGCAAGCGTCGACCGATCTGAATGGCCAAAGACATAGACTCATTCAGACCAGCAGGCATAGGAAATCCCACCATGACATCCTTAAGGGTTTCAGAGAGACCCTTTCTGAAGATTGCTGACAAAGCACATTCATTCCATTGAGTGAGCACAGACCACTTTCTAAACTTCTGACAATAAATCTCTATCTCATCCTGACCCTGACACAGAGCCAGCAAATTTTTCTCTGCCTGATCCACTGAATTAGGTTCATCGTACAGTAATCCGAGCGCCAGAAAAAACGCATCAATATTACATAATGCAGGATCTCCTGGCGCAAGGGAAAATGCCCAGTCTTGAGGGTCACCACGTAATAAAGAAATAATAATCTTAACTTGTTGAACTGGGTCACCAGAGGAGCGAGGTTTCAACGCCAGAAACAGTTTGCAATTATTTTTGAAACTCAGAAATTTAGCTCTATCTCCAGAAAACAAATCAGGAATAGGAATTCTTGGTTCTAACATAGAATTCTGAGCCACAAAGTCTTGAATATTTTGTACTCTTGCAGTGAGAAGATCCACACATGAAGACAGACCTTTAATGTACATCACCACACCTGTGTCCTGAACCACCCAAATGTCTAGGGGAAAAAAAAGGCAAAACACAGTGCAAAGAAAAAAAAAATGGTCTCAGAACTTCTTTTTTCCCTCTATTGAGAAGCATAGTACTTTGGGCCTCCAGTACTGTTATGAATAGGTAATTCAGAACCACAATGGACCTTGAAGTTCAGAGCACACAAGTGACCTGACAAAAACCACAAAACATAGGACGAGCTCTGAAACGTGGAAACTCTGCTGACCGAAATCCCTAAACCTATCAAACCACACTAGAGGTAGCCGTGGATTGCGCCTAACGCTCCCTATGCAACTCGGCACAGCCTGAGAAACTAGCTAGTCCTGAAGATAGAAAAATAAGCCTACCTTGCCTCAGAGAAATTCCCCAAAGGAAAAGGCAGCCCCCCACATATAATGACTGTGAGTTAAGATGAAAATACAAAAACAGAGATGAAATAGATTTAGCAAAGTGAGGCCCGACTTACTGAATAGACCGAGGATAGGAAAGATAGCTTTGCAGTCAACACAAAAACCTACAAACAACCACCTAGAGGGGCAAAACGACCCTCCGCACCGACTAACGGTACGGAGGTGCTCCCTCTGCGTCTCAGAGCTTCCAGCAAGCAAGCAGAACCAAAAAGCAAGCTGGACAGAAAATATAGCAACAAAAGGACACAAGCAGAACTTAGCTTATGCTGAGCAGACAGGCCACAGGAACGATCCAGGAGGAAGCAAGACCAATACTAGAACATTGACTGGAGGCCAGGATCAAAGCACTAGGTGGAGTTAAATAGAGCAGCACCTAACGACTTAACCTCATCACCTGAGGAAGGAAACTCAGAAGCCGCAGTACCACTCGTGACCACAGGAGGAAGCTTGATCACAGAATTCACAACACAGGTGGCATGGAGCAAAGATCCAAGTGGAGTCAAATAGAGCAGCCAGCCAACGAATCAACCTCGTCACCTGTGGAAGGAAACTCAGAAACACCCACAGCCACCAGAGAAAGTCCATGGACAGAACCAGCCGAGGTACCATTCATGACCACAGGAGGGAGCCCGACAACAGAATTCACAACAGTACCCCCCCCCTTGAGGAGGGGTCACTGAACCCTCACCAGAGCCCCCAGGCCGACCAGGATGAGCCAAATGAAAGGCACGAACCAGATCGGCAGCATGAACATCAGAGGCAAAAACCCAGGAATTATCTTCCTGACCACAACCCTTCCACTTGACCAGGTACTGGAGTTTCCGTCTCCAAACACGAGAATCCAAAATCTTCTCCACCACATACTCCAACTCCCCCTCAACAAACACCGGGGCAGGAGGATCAACGGATGGAACCACAGGCGCCACGTATCTCCGCAATAACGACCTATGGAACACATTATGGATGGCAAAAGAAGCAGGAAGGGCCAAACGAAATGACACAGGATTGATAACCTCAGAAATCTTATACGGACCAATGAAACGAGGCTTAAACTTAGGAGAGGAAACCTTCATAGGAACATAACGAGACGACAACCAAACCAAATCCCCAACACGAAGTCGGGGACCCACACAATGCCGGCGGTTAGCGAAACGTTGAGCCTTCTCCTGGGACAAGGTCAAATTGTCCACCACATGAGTCCAAATCTGCTGCAACCTATCCACCACAGTATCTACACCAGGACAGTCCGAAGACTCAACCTGCCCTGAAGAGAAACGCGGATGGAAACCAGAATTGCAGAAAAACGGCGAAACCAAAGTAGCCGAGCTGGCCCGATTATTAAGGGCAAACTCAGCCAACGGCAAAAAGGACACCCAATCATCCTGATCAGCAGAAACAAAGCATCTCAGATATGTTTCCAAAGTCTGATTAGTTTGTTCGGTTTGGCCATTTGTCTGAGGATGGAAAGCCGAGGAAAAAGACAAATCAATGCCCATCCTAGCACAAAAAGATCGCCAAAACCTCAAAACAAACTGGGAACCTTTGTCAGAAACGATGTTCTCTGGGATACCATGTAAACGAACCACATGCTGGAAAAATAATGGCACCAAATCAGAGGAGGAAGGCAATTTAGACAAAGGTACCAAATGGACCATCTTAGAAAGGGATCACAAACCACCCAAATGACCGACATCTTTTGAGAGACGGGGAGATCCGAAATAAAATCCATAGAAATATGCGTCCAGGGCCTCTTCGGGACCGGCAAGGGCAAAAGCAACCCACTGGCACGAGACTAGCAGGGCTTAGCCCGAGCACAAGTCCCACAGGACTGCACAAAAGAACGCACATCCCGTGACAAAGACGGCCACCAAAAGGATCTAGCCACCAAATCTCTGGTACCAAAGATTCCAGGATGCCCAGCCAACACTGAACAATGAATCTCAGAGATAACTCTACTAGTCCATCTATCAGGGACAAACAGTTTCTCCGCTGGGCAACGGTCAGGTCTATCAGCCTGAAATTTTTGCAGCACCCGCCGCAAATCAGGGGAGATGGCAGACAAAATTACCCCCTCTTTGAGAATGCCCGCCGGCTCAGGAACACCCGGAGAGTCAGACACAAAACTCCTTGACAGGGCATCAGCCTTCACATTCTTAGAGCCCGGAAGGTACGAAACCACAAAATCAAAACGGGAGAAAAATAACGACCATCGAGCCTGTCTCGGATTCAACCGTTTGGCAGACTCAAGATAAGTCAAATTCTTGTGATCTGTCAAGACCACCACGCGATGCTTGGCTCCTTCAAGCCAATGACGCCACTCCTCGAATGCCCACTTCATGGCCAACAACTCTTGATTACCAACATCATAATTGCGCTCAGCAGGTGAAAACTTTCTAGAAAAGAAAGCACATGGCTTCATCACCGAGCCATCAGAACTTCTTTGCGACAAAACAGCCCCAGCTCCAATCTCAGAAGCATCAACCTCAACCTGAAACGGGAGCGAAACATCTGGCTGGCACAACACAGGGGCAGAAGAAAAACGACGCTTCAACTCCTGAAAAGCCTCTACAGCTGCAGAAGACCAATTGACCACATCAGCACCCTTCTTGGTCAAATCAGTCAACGGTTTAGCAACACTAGAAAAATTAGCGATGAAGCGCCGATAAAAATTAGTACAGCCCAGGAACTTTTGCAGGCTCTTCACAGATGTCGGCTGGGTCCAATCGTAAATGGCTTGGACTTTAACAGGGTCCATCTCGATAGTAGAAGGGGAAAAAATGAACCCCAAAAATGAAACCTTCTGAACTCCAAAGAGACACTTTGACCCCTTCACAAACAAGGAATTCGCACGAAGGACCTGGAACACCATTCTGACCTGCTTCACATGAGACTCCCAATCGTCCGAAAAGACCAAAATATCATCCAAATACACAATCAGGAATTTATCCAGGTACTCTCGGAAGATGTCATGCATAAAGGACTGAAATACTGATGGAGCATTGGAAAGCCCGAATGGCATAACCAGGTACTCAAAATAGCCCTCGGGCGTATTAAATGCTGTTTTCCATTCATCGCCTTGTTTAATATGCACAAGATTATACGCCCCTCGAAGATCTATCTTGGTGAACCAACTAGCCCCTTTAATACGAGCAAACAAATCAGACAGCAACGGCAAAGGATACTGAAATTTGACTGTAATTTTATTGAGAAGGCAGTAATCAATACAAGGTCTCAAAGAACCATCCTTTTTGGCCACAAAAAAGAACCCTGCTCCTAACGGTGATGACGACGGGCGAATATGTCCTTTCTCCAAGGATTCCTTTATATAACTCCGCATAGCGGCGTGTTCTGGCACAGATAAATTGAACAATCGGCCCTTAGGAAACTTAATACCAGGAATCAAATTAATTGCACAATCGCAATCCCTATGAGGAGGTAGGGCACTGGCTTTGGGCTCATCAAACACATCCCGATAACCCGACAAAAACTCTGGAACTTCAGAAGGAGTGGAAGACGAAATAGACAAAAATGGAACATCACCATGTACCCCCTGGCAACCCCAGCTGGACACAGACATAGATTTCCAGTCCAATACTGGATTATGAACCTGTAGCCATGGCAACCCCAAAACGACCACATCATGCAGATTATGCAACACCAGAAAGCGGATATCCTCCTGATGTGCAGGAGCCATGCACATGGTCAATTGGGTCCAGTACTGAGGCTTATTCTTGGCCAAAGGCGTAGCATCAATTCCTCTCAATGGAATAGGATACTGCAAGGGCTCCAAGAAAAAACCACAGCGCCTAGCATATTCCAAGTCCATCAAATTCAGGGCAGCGCCTGAATCCACAAATGCCATAACAGAATAGGATGACAAAGAGCAAATCAGAGTAACGGACAATAGAAATTTAGACTGTACCGTACCAACGGTGTCAGACCTAGCGAACCGCTTAGTGCGCTTAGGACAATCGGAGATAGCATGAGTGGAATCACCACAGTAAAAACATAGCCCATTCCGACGTCTGTGTTCTTGCCGTTCAGCTCTGGTCAAAGTCCTATCACATTGCATAGGCTCAGGCCCATGCTCAGATAGTACCGCCAAATGGTGCACAGCTTTACGCTCACGCAAGCGTCGATCGATCTGAATGGCCAAAGACATAGACTCATTCAGACCAGCAGGCATAGGAAATCCCACCATGACATCCTTAAGGGCTTCAGAGAGACCCTTTCTGAAGATTGCTGCCAGGGCACATTCATTCCACTGAGTGAGCACAGACCACTTTCTAAACTTCTGACAATATATCTCCGCTTCATCCTGACCCTGACACAGAGCCAGCAAGATTTTCTCTGCCTGATCCACTGAATTAGGTTCGTCATAAAGCAATCCAAGCACCAGGAAAAACGCATCAACATCACGCAATGCCGGATCTCCTGGCGCAAGGGAAAATGCCCAGTCTTGAGGGTCACCACGTAACAAAGAAATAATGATCTTTACTTGTTGAACAGGGTCACCTGAGGAGCGAGGTTTCAAGGCAAGAAACAATTTACAATTATTTTTGAAATTAAAGAACTTAGATCTATCACCAAAAAACAAATCAGGAATAGGAATCCTAGGCTCTGACATCGGATTCTGAACCACAAAATCTTGAATGTTTTGTACACCTATAGTGAGATTATCCATCAAAGAGGACAGACCCTGAATGTCCATGTCTACACCTGTGTTCTGAACCACCCAGATGTAAAGGGGAAAAGAGAGACAAAACACACTGCAAAGAAAAAAAAAAGGTCTCAGAACTTCTCTTATCCCTCTATTGAGATGCATTAGCACTTTTGGCCACCTGTACTGTTATGACCTGGTGGTCAGGACAATAATGGACCTGATGGTTAAGAGCACACGGAATGACCTGATAGTTACCGATAATATAGGACGAGCTCTGGGACGTGGGAACTCTGCTGACCGCAATCCCTAATCCTATCAACCACACTTGAAACAGCCGTGGATTGCTCCTAACGCTCCCTATGCAACTCGGCATAGCCTAAGGAACTAGCTAGCCCTGAAGATAGAAAAATAAAGCCTACCTTGCCTCAGAGAAATTCCCCAAAGGAAAAGGCAGCCCCCCACATATAATGACTGTGAGTAAAGATGAAAATACAAACACAGAGATGAAATAGATTACGCAAAGTGAGGCCCGACTTACTGAACAGACTGAGGATAGGAAAGGTAGCTTTGCGGTCAGCACAAAAACCTACAAAAAGACCACGCAGAGGGCGCAAAAAGACCCTCCGCACCGACTCACGGTGCGGAGGCGCTCCCCCTGCGTCCCAGAGCTTCCAGCAAGCAAGACAACAATCAAAATAGCAAGCTGGACAGAAAAATAGCAAACCAGAGAAAAACAAGCAGCCACTTAGCTTCTGCTGGGAAGACAGGTCACAAGAACGATCCAGGAGAGAACTAGACCAATACTGGAACATTGACAGGTGGCATTATTATTATTATTATTATTATACATTTTTATAGCGCCATTTATTCCATGGCGCTTTACATGTGAATACGGGGCAAATATAGACAAATACATTAAACATGAGCAGATAACAAGGCACACGAGTACATAAGGAGGGAGGACCCTGCCCGCGAGGGCTCACAGTCTGCAGGGGGTGGGTGAGGATACACTAGGAGAGGGTAGGGCATGGGTAGGGCATGGAGCAAAGATCCAAGTGGAGTCAAATAGAGCAGCCAGCCAACGAATCAACCTCGTCACCTGTGGAAGGAAACTCAGAAACACCCACAGCCACCAGAGAAAGTCCATGGACAGAACCAGCCGAAGTACCATTCATGACCACAGGAGGGAGCCCGACAATAGAATTCACAACATAATTCCACCAACGGCACTAAAAACCCACTCTGACAAAACGCTAGCGGCAGGGCAGGCCAGGACCTCCAAGGCGTAGAGAGCCAGTTCATGCCACGTGTCCAGCTTGGATACCAAATAATTACACAGGTCTGCAAAAAAAATTTTTTCAAGAGCTGTTTTGGTTATTCCACGTAATCTTTATGTTTTTAAGTGTGCTGAATTCGAAAATGACCTCCGTTTTGTCATAGTACATCACGTTTTCTGACAATTTAAGTAACTATGTTAAATAAGACAATACCTCAAAATAAATGAAAATAGACTCATAAAATTAATTTTTTATTACAAATGTTTCATGAAAATCATTTTTTGACTGCAATGAGCTCACTAACACACACTAAAATCAATTCTTCTTCCCTGTGAGGCTTCTCTTGGTACATTTATGCTTGTGAGTAGCATCTGGAATGTCTCTCTGAAGCGTCCAACAGTAGTCTGCCATCATTGTAATGCTCCATCTTTTCTGGTATCTTTTTTCCATCTCTTTAATGTCCTGGTGGAATCGTTCACCTTGCTCTTCACTCACAGCTCCCAAATTTTCAGGAAAGTTGTCAACGTGGGAATGGAGGAAATGCGCTTTCAAACTCATCAGGCAACCTAAAGCTTGAAATGCTTTCAGCATTCGTCCGACGATTTTTTTTTGGAGTCAGGGTCTTGTATATCTTCAATGCATTGATGTGAATTAATTAATAGTAATTTTGACTTTCAAAACCCTAAGATAAAAAAAATAAAAAAATTGAGAAAAATATGCTAAATTTGAAGAGAAATTTGTATTATGTGGCAAATCCTGACGTCCAGGATTTTTTTTCAATATTTTTTTCGTTTTCAGCACACAAAAATACATGGAAATTAGAAGAAAATAATCAAATAGCTTTTTAGTCGCAGACCTGTGTTATAAGGCACAGAGGAATCACGGAGGATGTTGGTATGGTCAGCAAGGTAATCCCTCAGCATCTTCCCAAACTTTGCACTCCTTGTGAGAGTACCCCGAGCATCAGGGCCTGTGCGATAGAAGGGTCTGAGAAAACTCTCCCAGAACTTTGACAGTGTTCCCCTGCCTCTGCTGGATTGGAGTTGTGTCTCTTTCACCTGTACTCTTTGGTTGTCCAACGAACTGTGACCTCTGCCCCCAGAGTTTTCAGATGGGAATTTTTTTAATAATTCCACAAGGGCCTTCTAGTACTGCCCCATTTTAGTAGATCTGTCCGCCTCAGGAATAAGAGATAGAAAGTTCTCTTTGCGTGGGTCTAGAAGTTTCACCAACCTGTAATGACAGTCACACAAAATTTTGAGAACACGAGGGTCACGGGAAAGGCAGCGTAACATAAACTCAGCCATGTGTGCCAGACTGCTAACAGGCAAGACTTCTGCGTCTTCACCAAGAGGACGACTGACCATGCTCTCCTCCTCCCTGTCCTCAAGCTATCCATGCTGAACAGACGGTATGACAGTTGTGCAGGTAGTACCGTCTATAGCGCATGAAACTAGCTCCTATTCTTCCTCCTCCTCCTTCTCGTCTTCCTCATTCTCACCCAATCCACATTGGGATGAGATGAGGCTGGGCTGTGTGTAATCACCCTGTATGGTTTCTTGCTCCATCTCATTGTGCTTTGCCTGCAATGCATCCTCTTTGATTGTGAGCAGAGAGCATTTCAGAACAAAGAGAAGTGGGATGGTGACACTAGTTTTGGAGGATGGTACATAAGTCTGTCTGACATCCATGTCCAGTCCTGAGGTCTTATGTGTGGAGTCTGAACTGAATATGGATGGCCTTGTTGATGCTGGTAGTCAACAACTGCCCTCTTCTGCTCACAAATCCTTTCCAACATCTGCAGTGTAGAGTTCCAATGCGTGGGGAGATCACACACCAGTCGGTGAGTCGGAAGCTGCAAATGCTGCTGAAGCACGGCAAAGGCGGCGGAAGATGTAGCTGACTTTCTAAAATGGGCACCCAGGTGAAGTACTTTGACAAGCAGATCGCACCCTGGTCCTCCTCCTGATTTTCTGGCAATTATGTCTCATTATCGTCCACCTCTTGTGACACTTTCCCACCATCGCCTTTGTGTGACAGTGACTGCTCAAATATTTGAGAAAAGAGTTTCGGTATGCACTCAGCTTAATATAAGGCGAGGTGCTGGTGTAATGGACCAGAGGCCCAGATAATAGTATAAACAGTAATTCACCGCACTCTCTAATGGATAATCAATAAAGATAGTGTAGATTTTATTAAATAAGGACTGGGAGCGTAACAGAATATAACAGTATATGCGATACTATGCGATACAACGTTTCGGCTCTACCAGAGCCTTTATCACGTACTCGCTGGAAAAGAAAAAAAGAAAAAAAGAAACACAAATACAAAAATTACATAAAGATACAGATAATAATTTCTCAAAACGAAGTGGGTCGTCCCAAAGTCGATGTGAAAGAAAACGAACATGTCTACCAACGGCAAACAAAGGACATCTGAGGAAGAGATGAAACAGGGATCAAGAGTTGAACTGGAGTGCAAAGCGATCCTGTGTCTCCTGCGGGTAGGGATAGTATCGTGAATACAAGATAGTAATGTTACCCATCACTCCAGTTCAACTCTTGATCCCTGTTTCATCTCTTCCTCAGATGTCCTTTGTTTGCCGTTGGTAGACATGTTCGTTTTCTTTCACATCGACTTTGGGACGACCCACTTCGTTTTGAGAAATTATTATCTGTATCTTTATGTAATTTTTGTATTTGTGTTTCTTTTTTTCTTTTTTTCTTTTCCAGCGAGTACGTGATAAAGGCTCTCTGCACTCAACTGTATTCATGTCTGTAAAACACAAGTACAATTGCTCTGAGCCACGTCGCCCAGGACAAGAGCAGATCAGTTTCCTTCCCTGCTGCGCTCCTACAGAACGCAGGCCACTTCCAGCCGGCTCCCTGTTGGAGACGACGCACACAGGGGATGTCAGATAACATCCCTGTATCGTGTCATCCAGCATCCACTGCTGTACAGGAAGGAAGAGGAGACGGTGTCTTCGGGGTACAGGGAGCCTGGATTAGGTGAGTATAAACCTTTTTTTATCATGATATTTTACTTATGGGGGACAAAGAGGGGCTGGATGTGAGGTACATAAAAGGAGCTGGCTATGGAGGACATAACAGGGGCAGGATTTGGGGGACATAAGAGGGGCTGACTATGGGGACCTAAGAGGAGCGGGATGTGGTGGACATATGAGAGGCTGGTTGTGGGGAATATAAGATGGGCTTGTTGTGGGGGACATAAGTCGGGCTGACTGCAGGGACATAACAGGGCCTGGATGTGGGGTACATAATAGAGGCTGGCAGTGGGGGAAACATGAGGGGCTGTCTGTGGGGGACACAAGATGGGCTGACTGAGGGCGACATACAAGGAGCTGGCTGTGGGGGACATCATATTATATTGGAGAGTTTGGGGAATATTATATTGGGAGATTTTTGGGGACATTATACTGGGAGCTGTCGGGGACATTATACCTGGGCTATGGGGACATCATACTATATAGGATATGTGAGGGGCATCATTGTATAGGAGTCTGTGGGGGAATCATACTGTATAGGTGGCTGTGGTGAACATCATACTATATAGGAGGTTTTTAGTGAAATTGTGAGGGGCAGAGACAGGGCCGTATTCATGGCCAAGAGCATATACGTTAGCGTGCCCTGGTCTCCCGTCACATGAATATAGTGTCCCCACTGCAGCATACCTTCTGCTTCACATTCTGCACCATCAGGGTCCCATCAAGCTGTCTGAAGATGCTCTGCTGCCTTCAACATCAGATTTCACACTATGCATTTCTTCCTCTTTCCCTGTACTCTTCTCCCTGTCACACAGCACGTGCCCGGGACGGACCATATCATACGGTTCCTCAGCGTCCTCCCTGTTCAGACTCTCTGCACTTTGGGGTTCCCTCAGCCGTTTCACACCGGATCTGAGAGCATCAGCCCATGCGATGATCTGCCACATGGTGAGCAACCTGCCCTTCATTACTCCTGTGACTTCTCCTGCAGCTTCAATTCTTGCTAACGCTGTCACTGCTGCTGTTCTGCTGCTGGCCTGGCCTGCTGGTCCTGGATGGCTGGGCTTCTTCCATAATGTTACGTGGTCACTGTGTTGTCCTGGGCATTAAGCCCATCTGGACTGTCTGGGCACTCAGGCTCTCCTGAGCTGTTCAGCTCCCAGGCTACACTAAACTCAAAAACAGGAAGCTCTCTAACTTGTCCCACAGTGGCCCCTCTTATATTAACTATTTACTATATAGAACTCCCATCCCTTAGTATGTACACTATAATGCCCCATCTAGTGGCACAACTGAAGCACTACACTTTCTCTAGTAATACTGTATAAATAACAGAACAAACATATAAAAACAATTATACATTCAAGGCATATATAAATACATGAAAGAAAGAGGCGGAACATCACACGGTCCTGGTACACCCCTTACAAAATCATACTGTATTTTTGTGGGCTGTGGTGGACATCATAGTGTATCTTGGGGGATGTTGTGGATATCACACCATATGAACAATTGTGGTCTACATCATACCGTGTAGGGGAACAGTGTGAGGAAATGATACAGTTTGGAGAATACAACATGGTGGGCAGTATGAGGGCATAGTGTGAAAAGGGGCATAGAATGGATATGTAAAGCAGGCAGCTTGAAATGGGGGAACAGCATGGAGAGATGTTAGCATGGTGGGGGGACAGTGTAAAGATATAGAGAGTATAAGAGGAAACTAGAGAGGGGACAACCATGGCATAGACCATTGTTCAGAAGGGCGGATGAGGTAGTGGTTATAGCTGATAATGGCAGGCATAGTGACCGGGAGTACACTGTGTGCAGAATTATTAGGCAAGTTGTATTTTGATCACATGATACTTTTTATATATGTTGTCCTACTCCAAGCTGTTCAGGCTTGAGAGCCAACTACCAATTAAGTAAATCAGGTGATGTGCATCTCTGTAATGAGGAGGGGTGTTGTGTATTGACAACAAAACCCTATATAAGGTGTGCTTAATTATTAGGC
Source organism: Ranitomeya imitator (assembly GCF_032444005.1). Taxonomy (NCBI): domain Eukaryota; kingdom Metazoa; phylum Chordata; class Amphibia; order Anura; family Dendrobatidae; genus Ranitomeya; species Ranitomeya imitator. The sequence goes on from NC_091287.1 coordinate 121,932,071, forward strand.
AACTTCCTTTCCTTTGGCAAAATGGGTCAGAAGAGAGATTTGACGGGCTCTGAAAAGTCCAAAATTGTGAGATGTCTTGCAGAGGGATGCAGCAGTCTTGAAATTGCCAAACTTTTGAAGCGTGATCACCGAACAATCAAGCGTTTCATGGCAAATAGCCCACAGGGTAGCAAGAAGTGTATTGGGCAAAAAAGGCACAAAATAACTGCCCATGAATTGAGGAAAATCAAGCGTGAAGCTGCCAAGATGCCATTTGCCACCAGTTTTGCCATATTTCAGAGCTGCAACATTACTGGAGTAACAAAAAGCACAAGGTGTGCGATACTCAGGGACATGGCCAAGGTAAAGAAGGCTGAAAAACAACCACCTTTAACCAAGAAACATAAGATAAAACGTCAAGACTGCACCAAGAAATTTCTTAAGACTGACTTTACAAAGGTTTTGTGGACTGATGAAATGAGAGTGACTTTTCATGGGCCAGATGCTGGATCAGTAAAGGGCAGAGAGCTCCACTCCGACTCAGACACCAGCAAGGTGGAGGTGGGGTACTGGTATAGGCTGGTATCATCAAAGATGAACTTGTGGAACCTTTTCGAGTTGAGGATGGAGTGAAGCTAAACTCCCAGACCTACTGCCAGTTTCTGGAAGACAACTTCTTCAAGCAGTGGTACAGGAAGAAGTCGGTATTGTTCAAGAAAAACATAATTTTCATGCAGGACTATGCTCCATTACATGCCTTCAACTACTCCACATCATGGCTGGCCAGTAAAGGTCTCAAAGCAGAAAAAATAATGACATGGCCCCCTTGTTCACCTGATCTGAACCCCATGGAGAACCTGCGGTCCCTCATAAAATGTGAGATCTACAGGGAGGGAAAACAGTACACCTCTCGGAACAGTGTCTGGGAGGCTGTGGTGGCTGCTGTACGCAATGTTGATCACAAACAGATCAAGCAAATGACAGAATCTATGGATGGAAGGCTGTTGAGTGTCATCATAAAGAAAGGTGGCTATATTGGTCACTAATTTTTTTTTTTGGGGGGGGTTGTTTTTGCATGTCAGAAATGTTTTGTACAGTTATATTGGTTTTTCTGGTGAAAATAAACAAGTGAGATGGGAATATATTTGGTTTTTATTAAGTTGCCTAATAATTCTGCACACTAATAGTTACCTGCACAAACAGATATCCTCCTAAGATAGCCAAATCTAAAAAAAAAAAAAAACACTCCAACTTCCAAAAATATTAAGCTTTGATATTTATGAGTCTTTTGGGTTAATTGAGAACAGAGTTGTTGATCAATAATAAAAATAATCCTCTAAAATACAACTTGCCTAATCATTCTGCACACAGTATAAGGTGTGCATAATTATTAGGCAACTTCCTTTCCTTTGGCAAAATGGGTCAGAAGAGAGATTTGACGGGCTCTAAAAAGTCCAAAATTGTGAGATGTCTTGCTGAGGGATGCAGCAGTCTTGAAATTGTCAAACTTTTGAAGCGTGATCACCGAACAATCAAGCGTTCAATGGCAAATAGCCTACAGGGTCGCAAGAAGCATGTTGGGCAAAAAAAGGCGCAAAATAACTGCCCATGAATTGAGGAAAATCAAGCGTGAAGCTGCCAAGATGCCATTTGCCACCAGTTTTGCAATATTTCAGAGCTGCAATGTTACTGTAGTAACAAAAAGCGCAAGGTGTTCAATACTCAGGGACATGGCCAAGGTAAGGAAGGCTGAAAAACAACCACCTTTGAACAAAACACATAAGATAAAACGTCAAGACTGGGCAAAGAAATATCTTAAGACTGACTTTTCAAAGGTTTTATGGACTGATGAAATGAGAGTGACTCTTGATGGGCCAGATGGATGGGCCAGAGGCTGGATCAGTAAAGGGCAGATAGCTCCACTCCGACTCAGACGCCAGCAAGGTGGAGGTGGGGTACTGGTATGGGCTGGTATCAAAGATGAACTTGTGGGACCTTTTCAGGTTGAGGATGGAGTGAAGCTCAACTCCCAGACCTATTGCCAGTTTATGGAAGACAACTTCTTCAAGCAGTGGTACAGGAAGAAGTCGGTATCGTTCAAGAAAAACATGATTTTCATGCAGGACAATGCTCCATTACATGCCTCCAACTAGTCCACAGCGTGGCTGGCCAGTAAAGGTCTCAAAGAAGAAAAAATAATGACATGGCCCCATTGTTCACCTGATCTGAACCCCATAGAGAACCTGTGGTCCCTCATAAAATGTGAGATCTACAGGGAGGGAAAACAGCCACCTCTCGGAACAGTGTCTGGGAGGCTGTGGTGGCTGCTGCACGCAATGTTAATCATAAACAGATCAAGCAATTTACAGAATCTATGGATGGAAGGCTGTTGAGTGTCATCATAAAGAAAGGTGGCTATATTGGTCTCTAATTTGGTTTTTATTCAGTTGCCTAATAATTCTGCACAGTAATAGTTACCTGCACAAACAGATATCCTCCTAAGATAGCCAAATCTAAAAAAAAAAAAACACTCCATCTTCCAAAAATATTAAGCTTTGATATTTGAGTCTTTTGAGTTGATTGAGAACATAGTTGTTGATCAATAATAAAAATAATCCTCTAAAATACAACTTGCCTAATAATTCTGCACACTGTGTATGTATAACACAGACATGCCCTCCGGTCCAGTCTCAGAAACCAGCGAATCCCTTCAGCGCACAGTGCGTGCGCTGGGGGGGATTCATTGGTCTGAAGTCACACAGAGTGACTGCAGACTTATCAATTTGGACAGGACAACCCCTTTAAGGAGGACAGTGGGGAGGCAATATACTATTGGAGGCTTATTTAGGTCTTAATATGGACAGATATTTTAATGCAGAGGGCCTTATAATAGCACTCTTAATCTTATGGGGCACCATGTCGGGATGTGCTGCAGAAGACCAGAGAAGAGTGAATACGGAGAGACAAGATGTGGATGAGAAAAGTCATCATAGCGTCTGAACAATATGGAGACAAAAAGAAAGAAAAGACTCAATCAGAGAAGAAGTCACCTACAAGCAGGCCACCACCATCTTATATGAGCAGTACTTGGCAATGTATACTTGAATCACTATGTACAGACATTCAGAATCTTATTCATTTAACAATTTACACAGTTCATTGCCATAAATTTGTGATAGAACATAATATCACATTTGCATGTAGTTGAAAAATGGAGCTCTAAAGCTGGTTACTGGTCGACCCTTGGCACCCCAGTCCGACACTGCCTACAAGGTACATGGATGTAAATGTTTACTTGTTGATACTGACTACGTCAAATCAGTACTGTGGTCCCTGCATGGTCCGCAGTCTGATAAAGACTGATAACAACTCCCAGCATCTCCTTACCAATGTTAATACTGGGAGTTGTAGGTTCATGATATACAAATGTCCATGGACATAGAAGGATTCAATTAGTCAGTCATTAATCACGTGATGTCATAGACCTAATGGAAAAGAGAAGAATTAGCTGGGAAGAAAGGCAAAATGAGCAATTGTAAATACATAGTGCTATGCAATATGAAGACTGCAATATATTAATAGAATAAAAATTTTGATGGGAGGTGTCACAACTCCGTTGTTGGGTGTCCCAGAACCAGGGGCTCCTTCCCTGTCCCTAATGCTAGGGGCCACCTGGCTCGCCCTGTTTCCCAGATTACTTCTGATGGTGAAGACGCTGGGGTCCACGTACATTGCCTTAGCTCCTATATCCACCCTCAGTCTGTACCCTTCCCCCACCCAGGGAAGAGGGGAGTAGTAGTGTACTGTAATTCACAAACCAGAATAACAACGTAAAATGACCAGGGTGTTATGCCGTAAGCGGCGTTAAAGGGGCAGGACGGCGTACTGGGACCCGCACCTGTCCCTACCACTTTAATGGGGCCCTGGCTTTCCCTTATCTCGGGGGTACCTATGATGGTTAGGAGGCCCGAGCCGCCAGCATATCCTTGTCTCCTGTGCAGGCCCTATAAGTGGCCCCCTCTCCCCCCCAGGGAGGAGGACTGCACCAGTGTATAAACACAACAATAAACAGGGTATACAGACAAGGTAACTAAAAGTCTCAAACTCACCAAATACTCACACAACCACAGAGGGTACACATAGAAGGGAAGAGAAGGAGAAAACTAGGAAGGAAAACAGGTTTAACATGCAACCAAAACCGCAGACACCAATCTCTGTAATAAACCTCCAAGCTCCAAATATCACTCTCCTTCAACCTCCAAGCCAGGCAGCAGAACTAATCACTGACACTAGCTGTAGTCAGGACAGGGTCTATATAGAGGAGGAGATTACAAAATCACCTTCAGCTGAGAGACCCAGCTCACAGCAACTTAGCAAATAAGGTTAACTCCTGCACTGCTGGCACAAAGCAGCCAGGTCAAAATACAGGAGAAGAGCTTCTGTTCACTGAGTGTGAAAGAGGCCAAGAGCGCTGCGGTTCTCTGGAACCTCTCTGTCGCTGTAGCCCCGTGACAGTAACCCCCTTCTACGAGGGACCTCCGGAACCTCAGGACAAGGTTTCTCAGGATGAGCTGTATGAAATGCCCGAACCAACCTAACCGCATGGACATCGGCAGCGGGTACCCACGTCCTCTCCTCAGGACCGTACGCTCTCCAGTGTACCAGATATTGTAGGGACCGATGAACTAAACGAGAATCCATAACCGTGGAAATCTGGAACTTGAGATTTCCACCAACAAGGACCGGAGATGGAGGTGAAGGGGAGGGATTGGATGACGCCACAACCTTCTTGAGTAAGGAGCGATGAAAAACATTATGGATCTTAAATGACTGAGGCAAAGCCAGCCGAAAAGTAACAGAATTCAGGACGGCCACAATCCTATAAGGGCCAATGAACCTAGGGCCCAATTTCCACAAAGGAACCCTCAGCCTTATATTTTTCGAGGACAACCAAACCCAATCACCCACACACAGGTCCGGACCTTCCACACGTCTCCGATCAGCTGCATTCTTATACCTGGAACCCATCCTCTTTAATTTATCAAGAAACCCTTGCCATACAGACGTGATGGACGAAGAAAACCTCTCCTCTTCAGGCACCCCTGAGGAATCCTTCCTATTAAAAGAACTGAATTGAGGATGAAAACCATATGCCCCGAAAAACGGGGACTTACCAGTGGACTCATGAGTACGGTTGTTTATAGCAAACTCTGCCAACGGTAAGTATTTAACCAAGTCCTCCTGATTTTCTGAAATGAAACACCTGAGATAAGTTTCAAGATTTTGATTTACACGTTCTGTTTGACCATTAGATTGAGGATGAAAAGCTGAAGAAAATGACAAATGAATCCCCAACTGGCTGCATAAAGCCCTCCAAAACTTAGAAATAAACTGCACCCCACAGTCTGATACAATATCTGAAGGAACACCATGCAATCTCACAACCTCCTTGATAAAGATCTGTGCCAGATTCTTGGCATTAGGTAACGCGGGAAGAGCAATAAAATGTGACATTTTGCTAAATCTGTCAACTACGACTAAAATAACTGTATTACCCACAGAAACCGGTAAGTCAGTGATGAAGTCTATTCACAAATGGGTCCAAGGTCTATTGGGAATCTCCAGAGGTTGGAGACACCCAGACGGGCGAGTACGAGGCGTCTTGGAACGCGCACACACACTGCAGGCAGCGACATATTCCTGTACATCATGATTTACCCCAGACCACCAAAAACGCCGAGTCAGAAGGTCCGAGGTAACCTTACTTCCAGGTTGTCTGGCCAGAACCGAATCATGATATTCATTGATGACCCTAAGACGAAGATTAGGGGGAACGTACAGTTTACCTAAAGGACAGGCTGCTGGGGTGTCCCCCTGCGCCTCTACCACCTCTCTCTCAAGATCCGAATTAATTGCGGTGACAATTACACCCTTCTGCAGTATAGGACCTGGCTGACAGTTATCCCCACCCCCTGGAAAACAACAGGGTAACGCATCGGCCTTGACATTCTTTCTTCCCGGCCTATACGTAATGTAGAAATTGAACCTGGCGAAGAACAGAGACCACCTAGCTTGCCTAGGTGTGAGACGCTTCGCAGATTCTAAATACAACAGATTTTTGTGATCTGTGATCACCATGACTGGGTGAAGTGCTCCCTCCAAAATATGGTGCCATTCTTCAAATGCCCATTTAATTGCCAACAGTTCCCTGTTACCAATATCATAATTCCTCTCAGTAGGAGATAATTTTTTCGAGAAAAATGCACATGGACGCCACTTACTCGGAGAAATCCCCTGTGACAATACTGCTCCCACCCCCACCTCAGAGGCATCCACCTCTACCACAAATGGCTGCGTGATGTCAGGCTGTATTAGTATGGGTGCAGTAGAAAAACACTTCTTCAAAGTCTCAAAAGCCTGACCGGCCGCACTGGACCAGGCAGAGAAGTCTGTGCCTCTCATGGTCATATCTGTTAAAGGTATGGCTACTACTGAAAAGTCTTTAATAAATTTGCGATAGTAGTTTGCAAAACCTAAAAACCTCTGTAAGGCCTTAAGGTCCTCAGGACGCTCCCACTCCAGGACCGCCTTGACCTCAGCCGGATCCATATGAAATCCTGTGGAGGATAAGAAATAACCCAAGAACAGAATCTCTTTGACCACGAAAATACATTTCTCAAGTTTGGCAAATAGTTTATTGTCCCTGAGTACCTGAAGGACCTGCCGTACATGATCCTGATGGGACTCGAGGTCAGGGGAATAAATTAAGATGTCATCGAGATATACCACCACTAACCTACCTACCAGATGACTAAGTATATCATTGACAAAGCGTTGGAACACCGCAGGAGCACCACACAATCCAAAAGGCATGACCAAGTTCTCGTAATGTCCCTCTGGAGTATTAAACGCCATTTTCCATTCATCCCCCTCTTTCATCCGAATGAGATCATATGCCCCCCTGAGGTCTAATTTGGAGAACCACTTAGCCCCCACGATTTGATTAAAGAGGTCTGGAATAAGAGGGAGCGGGAAAGAAGTCTAAGCATGGGCGTAAACCCCCGTCCTTCTTCTTTACAAAGAAGAACCCAGCAGCAATAGGTGATGACGAGGGTCTGATATGACCCTTGGCCAGACTCTCCGTGATATAGTCCTTCATGGCCTGTCTCTCTGGGGCAGAGATGTTGTATAGCCTACTCTTAGGCAGTTTAGCACCAGGAATGAGACGTATGGCGCAATCATAAAAACGGTGTGGAGGCAGCTCTTGGCTCCCCTCCTCAGAGAATACATCCTCAAAATCTGGGATGAACTCTGGCACAACCTGAGAACTCAACCCAGCCAGCCGAGTGCCCAGGCAATGTTCCTGACAAAACTCACTCCATCTAGTAATCTCCCGAGGCTGCCAGTCTAACACCGGGTTGTGTAACGTGAGCCATGGTAAACCGAGAACTATAGGCGACGGCGAACCCCCCAAAACATAACAATCTATTGACTCAGAGTGCAACGCCCCTATTTGTAGGCTCACCCCACGGACGATCTGAGTGAAAGTCCCCTGGCTCAAAGGTGCAGAGTCAATAGCAATTATAGGTATGGGTCTAGACAACTCTTGAGTCTTAAGCCCATGTGCCTGAACAAACCCAGCATCAATTAAATTAAATCCTGCCCCAGAGTCCAGAAAGGCAGAGATATTGAGACTACACCAAGACGGATCTCGGCTCGTAGGAAAAATTGTGGTTTACCTAAGCGGCGATTCATTAAGTCTCTGGCGCAGGCGGCGGTCCACACGGATTGCAAGAGACATAGCTGCCTCTAGTGTGGTTGGTGTCTCCTGTAGGGCGAAGGCATCTTTTATTTTATCAGAAAACGCCCAGGTCTGAGGGTCACCTTGTAGGAGCGATACTACAATTCCAACCCTCTGCTCCTCTGAACCTGAAGTGTGGGGACGCAACCTAAAATACAATTTACAGGCCTCCCTGAAAGTAACAAACTTGTCGGGCCTCCAGAGAACCTGTCAGGTAACGCAATTTTAGGCTCCAACGTAGCTTCTGGAGGTGTAGCAACCCCTGCAGTGGCCACTGGAGTGCGCTGTACAACCGCCGAGGGTCAGCCATCTGCTGTAATTGTCCAGCTAAAGCAGCAATGGGGTCCATATTGGACCAAGAAAATTTTTAGGGTCAGTGATACTGTCACGCCGTAAGCGGTGTTAAAGGGGCAGGACAGCGTACTGGGACCCGCACCTGTCCCTACCACTTTAATGGGGCCCTGGCTTTCCCTTATCTTGGGGGTACCTATGATGGTTAGGAGGCCCGAGCAGCCAGTGTATCCCTGTCTCCTGTGCAGGCCCTATAAGTGGCCCCCTCTCCCCCCCAGGGAGGAGGACTGCACCAGTATATAAACATAACAATAAACAAGGTATACAGACAAGGTAACTAAAAGTCTCAAACTCACCAAATACTCACACAACCACAGAGGGTACACATAGAAGGGAAGAGGAGGAGAAAACTAGGAAGGAAAACAGGTTTAACATGCAACCAAAACCGCAGACACCAATCTCGGTAATAAACCTCCAAGCTCCAAATATCACTCTCCTTCAACCTCCAAGCCAGGCAGCAGAACTGATCACTGACACTAGCTGTAGTCAGGACTGGGTCTATATAGAGGAGGAGATTACAAAATCACCTTCAGCTGAGAGACCCAGCTCACAGCAACTTAGCAAATAAGGTTAACTCCTGCATTGCTGGCACAAAGCAGCCAGGTCAAAATACAGGAGAAGAGCTTCTGTTCACTGAGTGTGAACGAGGCCCAGAGCGCTACGGTTCTCTGGAACCTCTCTGTCGCAGTAGCCCCGTGACATAGGGACAACGTAAAACACAAAACATACAAATATACACACACAAATAACAGAGGGATGCACCGGGGAGTAGAGAATGGTGTAAAACCAAAGTAGGAGAAGAAACGGAATTATCACACACTCAAAACCTAGCAACAGTAACAGATAAATCCACCAACCGCATACTCTAATAACCAAAAACAACCTCCAGTCATGCAGCAAAAGCTTTCTCTGACAATGAGCGCTAACTAGAACTCCGTTAATATAGGAGATGGGAGTGGCTAACAGTGCTCAGCTGAGAGCCCAAACTCTACATGGGCTCTAAAGAGAGCAGATTAACCCTTGCACTGCCAAACGAATATGTTTAATTAGAAGGTGAAGTGCTTCTAACCAGTACAAGGGTAGAAAAAATCAGATGCTGCGGTCTTCTGGCTCCTCCCTGTCGCGGTAAACCAGTGACAGGAAAAGTGCTTCCATGGACACATCAATTGAAGCTAAATAGCCCCTATTACAGTTAAGCTCTATGAGTTTCTATGACTATCCTTTTGTATTACATATAAAATATAGGACGTCAGGGATGAATATCAATATTTATCCCTCATATTGTGCAAATGGTCCACAAACAATGAAAACAAACTCCCTATTGAGCCTCACCCCTAAAGAACATCACTTTTGTTTTACTTTTGCTGGTATTTTGTGGTGAAAAAGAGGGTGTACTGTAGGGGTCCTTTTACCCTAGTCTCTAATCTTTGACCCATTCCTCTACTTGGGTGCTGAGGTTAATCGGGATGGCAGGGTGGCACCATCAGCATCCTCTGCCTTGGCTACCAAAATACCTTGCCCCGGCCCTGATTATAACTACAAGTATACTGTGGGGGGACATTGGAAATTATTACTAAGCGCGCGGGAAATTAAGCCGTTCTTACTATACAGTGGCTTACAATGCATTCATCCCCTTGACAGTTTTCATGTTTTGCTACCTCACAACCTGGAATTTCATTTTATTTTTTAAGGTTTTGCATCAGTTCATGTAAAGAACATGCCTACAACTGTGAACATTTGGTTTTCTTTTTACTGTGAAGCAAACAACAAATAGGAAAAAATAATTGAAAACTTCAGTGTTCATAACTATTTACACCCCTAAAGTCAGTACTTTTTAGAGCCGCCTTTTACTGCAATTTCAGCCTAAAGTCACTTTGGATAAGTCTCTGTGAGCTTTCCACATCTTGCCACTGGAATTTTTGCCCACTCCCCAAGGCAAAACTTCTCCAGCTCCTTTAACCCCTTAGCGACCACCGATACGCCTTTTAACGGCGGCCGCTAAGGGTACTTAAACCACAGCGCCGTTAATTAACGGCGCTGTGGAAAAAGTGAATAGCGCCCCCCAGAGTCGGACTTTCTCCGGAGTCTCGGCTGCCAGGAGTAGCCGAGACCCCAGAGGACATGATTCGGGGGGTTTTTTACCGACCCCGCATTTGCAATCGCCGGTAATTAACCGTTTACCGGCGATCGCAAAAAAAACCAAAAACGCAATCTTTTTAATTTCTCTGTCCTCCAATGTGATCGCACATCAGAGGACAGAGAAAGGGGGTCCCAAATAGCCCCCCGATACTCACCTATCTCCCCCGGTGCTCCTGGTGGCTCCCGGTGGGCGCCGCCATCTTCAAAATGGCGGGCGCATGCGCAGTGCGCCCGGCGGCCGGCCCCGGGAGAATCTTTGGGGTCTCGGCTGCCAGGGGTAGCCGAGACCCCAAAGAGCATGATCGGGGTCAATTTTACCGACCCCTGTTTTGCGATCGCCGGTAATTAACTGTTTACCGGCGACCGCAAAAAAAAAAAAAGCAAACTGTAATTCTCTGTCCTCTGATGTGATCGCACATCAGAGGACAGAGAAATAGGGGGATTGGGGGACCCTATCATACTTACCGGTGTCCCTGGGTCCTCCTGCTGCTCCTCCTGGCCGCCGGCATCTTCTGGGCAAAAGAAAATGGCGGGCGCATGCGCAGTGCGTCCGCCATCTGTCTCCATCTGCCTGCCGGCAGGAGAAGAGCAGTTGGGGCTAAAATTAGGGTTAGGGCTAGGGTTAGGGCTAGGGTTAGGGCTAGGGTTATGGCTAGGGTTAGTGTTAGGGCTAGGGTTAGGGTTAGGGCTAGGGCTAGGGTTAGGGCTAGGGTTAGGGCTAAATTTAGGGTTAGGGTTGGGGCTAAATTTAGGGTTAGGGTTAAATTTAGGGTTAGGGTTGGGGCTAAATTCAGGGTTAGGGTTGGCGCTAAATTTAGGGTTAGGCTTCTTTCACACTAACGTCGGTACGGGGCCGTCGCAATGCATCGGCCCGACATACCGACGCACGTTGTGAAAATTGTGCACAACGTGGGCAGCGGATGTAGTTTTTCAACGCATCCGCTGCCCAATCTATGTCCTGGGGAGGAGGGGGCGGAGTTACGGCCACGCTTGCGCCGTCAGAAATGGCCGATGCGACGTACAAAAAAACGTTACATTGAACTTTTTTTGTGCTGACGGTCCGCCAAAACACTGATCCAGTGCACGACGGACGCGACGTGTGGCCATCCGTCACGATCTGTCGGCAATACAAGTCTATGGGCAAAAAACGTATCCTGCGGGTACATTTGCAGGATCCGTTTCTTGTCCAAAACAACGGATTGCGACGGATGCCAAACGACGCAAGTGTGAAAGTAGCCTTTGGGCTAGGGTTAGGGTTGTGGCTAAAGTTAGGGCTAGGGTTGGGGCTAAGGTTAGGGTTAGAGTTGGGATTAGGGTTAGGGTTTGGATTAAGGTTGGTATTAGGGTTAGGGTTGGCATTAGGGTTACGCTTGGGATTAGGGTTAAGGTTAGGGTTGTGATTGGGGGTGTATTGGGATTAGGGTTAGGTTTGAGGTTAGGGTTGAGATTAGGATTAGGGGTGTGTTGGATTTAGGGTTTTGATTAGGGTTATGGTTAGGGTTGACATTAGGGTTGTTTTGGGGTAAGGGTTGTGATTATCGTTAGGGTTAGTGATTAGGATTATGGATCGGGTTGGGATTAGGGTTAGGGGTGTGTTGGGGTTAGGGTTGGAGCTAGAATTGGGGGGTTTCCACTGTTTAGGTACATCAGGGGGTCTCCAAACACGACAGCCAATTTTGCGCTCAAAAAGTCAAATGGTGCTCCCTCCCTTCTGAGCTCTGCTGTGCGCCCAAACAGTGGGTTACCCCCACATATGGTGCTCCAGCGTACTCGGGATAAATTGGACAACAACTTCTGGGGTCCAATTTCTCCTGTTACCCTTGTGAAAATAAAAACTTGGGGGCTACAAAATCTTTTTTGTGTAAAAAAATATATTTTTTATTTTTATGACTCTGCATTATAAACTTCTGTGAAGCACTTGGGCATTCAAAGTTCTCACCACACATCTACATAAGTTCCTTGGGGGGTCTAGTTTCCAAAACGGGGTCACTTGTGGGCTGTTACTACTGTGTAGGAACATCAGGGGCTCTGCAAACGCACAATAACGCCCACAGGCCATTCTATCTAAGTCTGCATTCCAAAACGGCGCTCCTTCCCTTCCGAGCTCTGCCGTGCGCCTAAACAGTGGTTTACCCCCACATATGGCACATCAGCATACTCGGGATAAATTGGACATCAACTATTGCAGTCCAATTTCTCCTGTTACCCTTGTGAAAATAAAAACTTGGGGGCTACAATATCTTTTTTGTGGAAAAAAAATATTTTTTATTTTCACGACTCTGCATTCTAAGCGTCTGTGAAGCACTTGGGCATTCAAAGTTCTCACCACACATCTAGATAAGTTCCTTGGGGGGTCTAGTTTCCAAAATGGGGTCACTTGTGGAGGGTTTCTACTGGTTAGGTACATCAGGGGCTCTGCAAACGCAACATAATGCCCGCAGACCATTCTATCAAAGTCTGCATTCCAAAACGGCGCTCCTTCCTTCCGAGCTCTGCCGTGCGCCCAAACAGTGGTTTACCCCCACATATGGGGTACTAGCATACTCAGGACAAATTGGACAACAACTTTTGGGGTCCAATTTCTCTTGTTACCCTTGTGAAAATAAAAACTTGGGGGCTAAAAAATCTTTTTTGTGGAAAAAAAAATATTTTTTATTTTTACGACTCTGCATTCTAAACTTCTGTGAAGCACTTGGGCATTCAAAGTTCTCACCACACATCTAGATAAGTTCCATGGGGGGTCTAGTTTCCAAAATGGGGTCAATTGTGGGGGATTTCTACTGTTTAGGCATATCAGGGGCTCTCCAAACGCAACATGGCGTCCGATCTCAATTCCAGACAATTCTACATTGAAAAAGTAAAACGGTGCTCCTTCCCTTCCAAGCTCTGCGGTGCGCCCAAACAGTGGTTTACCTTCACATATAGGGTATCGACGTATTCAGGAGAAATCGCACAACAACTTTTGTGGTCTAATTTCTCCTGTTACCCTTGTGAAAATAAGAAATAAATAAGAAGGGGGCACCACGGGCTAAACAGTGGGATCGCCCTGACCTACAACCAAGTATATCAAACAAAAACAAAAGAAAAAAAGCGAAGGTCATACAGATGGGGATCACCACGCATTGGATTTAGCCAAAATAGAACAATTTTTATTACACTGCAATATACATGAAACAAGCAATACAGAAAACAGACAGTTTAAAAACAATTAAAAAAGGCAACACACTTGTTCCTTAGAAACAGAGCCCATAATAAGGCCTACACCTGCGCTAAAGCAAAACAGGCTATACCCAATAGGAAAAATGCCTATATGGACACCACTGTGCATACACTTGTAATACAATAGAATAGACCCATAGGTACGTATAGATGGACAAAATAAAGGACAATCCTATAACATAATCGCACTTGCACGGTTTTCACCACAAGCTGCTGCCGTAAATACAGCCGTAAATGCTAACCCTCATGTCGACATGTCCCTTGCTTTGGCATACACAGAGGCAAAAAGCCTCCCTCATATCACCAGATAAGACTGCAGGTAACTAAGCCTGCACAAAGTCCCATGTGCAGCCATATAATACAATACCAATAACGTGTATGACACAGTCAAAAGCGCAGGTGAAGCGGAGACCCTTGTGAAAATAAGAATTTGTGGGCGAAAAGATCATGTTTGTGTAAACAAAAGCGATTTTTTATTTTCACGGCTCTACGTTATAAACTTCCGTGAAGCACTTGGGGGTTCAAAGTGCTCACCACACATCTAGATAAGTTCCTTAAGGGGTCTAGTTTCCAAAATGGTGTCACTTGTGGGGGGTTTCCACTGTTTAGGCACATCAGGGGCTCTCCAAACGCGACATGGCGTCCAATCTCAATTCCAGCCAATTCTGCAATGAAAAAGTCAAACGGCGCTCCTTCACTTCCAAGTTCTGCGCTGCACCCAAAAATTGGTTTACCCCCACATATGGGGTATTGGCGTATTCAGGAGAAATTGCATAACAAAATTTATGGTTACATTTCTGTTTTTACACATGTGAAAATAAAAAAAATGGTTCTGAATTAAGATGTTTGCAAAAAAAAGTTAAATGTTCATTTTTTCCTTCCACATTGTTTCAGTTCCTGTGAAGCACGTAAAGGGTTAATAAACTTCTTGAATGTGGTTTTGAGAACCTTGAGGGGTGTAGTTTTTAGAATGGTGTCACACTTCGTTATTTTCTATCATATAGACCCCTCAAAATGACTTCAAATGTGATGTAGTCCCTAAAAAAAAATGGTGTTGTAAAAATGAGAAATTGCTGGTCAAATTTTAACCCTTATAACTCCCTAACAAAAAAAATGTTGTTTCCAAAATTGTGCTGATGTAAAGTAGACATGTGGGAAATGTTATTTATTAACTATTTTTCGCGACATATCTCTCTGATTTAAGGGCATAAAAATACAAAGTTTGAAAATTGCAAAATGTTAAAAATTTTGCCATATTTCCGTTTTTTTCATAAATAATCGCAAGTAATATCGAAGAAATGTTACCACTAACATGAAGTACAATATGTCACGAAAAAACAATCTCAGAATCAGCGGGATCCGTTGAAGCGTTCCAGAGTTATAACCTCATAAAATGACAGTGGTCAGAATTGTAAAAATTGGCTCGGTCATTAAGTACCAAATTGGCTCTGTCACTAAGGGGTTAAGTTAGATGGTTTCCTCTGGTCAACAGCAATCTTCAAGTCTGACCACAGATGCTCAATTGGATTAACAGGTTATCCACTACTTTTACATTGATGGCGTATAGCAAAGTACTGCAGTGCGCAGGTGCCGAGAAAGGTCAGAGAGGCCTGGCGCCTACGCACTTCAGTACTTTGCTCTGCCCTCAACAGGGCAGACAAAGTACGCCTGTGCCGGAGTCGCAGCGTGAAGACAAGAAGAGAACGTTATCCTATGAAGATGGGAGACCCCAGACCGGACCGCAACACCCATCGGACCGGACCGCAGCGGGACCACCCCTGGGTGAGTATAGTCTAACTTCTTTTTCTCATCTTTCAATGATACATTTTTCAGGATACATCGTGGGCTTATCTACAGCATTCCAGAATGCTATAGCTAAGCCCCTGATGCCGGTGGGCTTAGCTCAACTTCTATTTTGGGGGTTACAGGTTCCCTTTAACCCCTTTACCCCCAAGGGTGGTTTGCACGTTAATGACCGGGCCAATTTTTACAATTCTGACCACTGTCCCTTTATGAGGTTATAACTCTGGAACGCTTCAATGGATCCTGGTGATTCTGACATTGTTTTCTCGTGACATATTGTACTTCATGACAATGGTAAAAATTATTTGATAGTACCTGCGTTTATTTGTGAAAAAAACGGAAATTTGGCGAAAATTATGAAAATTTCGCAATTTTCCAACTTTGAATTTTTATGCAATTAAATCACAGAGATATGTCACACAAAATACTTAATAAGTAACATTTCCCACATGTCTACTTTACATCAGCACAATTTTGGAACCAAAATTTTTTTTTGTTAGGGAGTTATAAGGGTTAAAAATTGACCAGCAATTTCTCATTTCTACAACACCATTTTATTTTAGGGACCACATCTCATTTGAAGTCATTTTGAGGGGTCTATATGATAGAAAATACCCAAGTGTGACACCATTCTAAAAACTACACCCCTCAAGGTGCTCAAAACCATATTCAAGAAGTTTATTAACCCTTCTGGTGCTTCACAGGAATTTTTTGAATGTTTAAATAAAAATGAACATTTAACTTTTTTTCACAAAAAATTTAATTCAGCTCCAATTTGTTTTATTTTACCAAGGGTAACAGGAGAAAATGGACCCCAAACATTGTTGTACAATTTGTCCTGAGTATGCCAATACCCCACATGTGGGGGTAAACCACTGTTTGGGCGCATGGCAGAGCTCGGAAGCGAAGGAGTGCCATTTGACTTTTCAATGCAAAATTGACTGGAATTGAGATGGGACGCCATGTTTCGTTTGGAGAGCCCCTGATGTGGCTAAACATTGAAACCCCCCACAAGTGACACCATTTTGGAAAGTAGACCCCCTAAGGAACTTATCTAGAGGTGTGGTGAGCACTTTGACCCAACAAGTGCTTCACAGAAGTTTATAATGTAGAACCGTAAAAATAAAAAATCATATTTTTTCACAAAAATTATCTTTTTGCCCCCAATTTTTTATTTTCCCAAGGGTAAGAGAAGAAATTGGACCCCAAAAGTTGTTGTACAATTTGTCCTGAGTACGCTGATACCCCATATGTGGGGGTAAACCACTGTTTGGGTGGATGGGAGAGCTCGGAAGGGAAGGAGCGCCGTTTGACTTTTCAAAGCAAAATTGACAGGAATTGAGATGGGACGCCATGTTGCGTTTGAAGAGCCACTGATGTGCCTAAACATTGAAACCCCCCACAAATGACACCATTTTGGAAAGTAGACCCCCTAAGGAACTTATCTAGAGGTGTGGTGAGCACTTTGACCCACCAAGTGCTTCACAGAAGTTTATAATGCAGAGCCGTAAAAATAAAACAAAATTTTTTTCCCACAAAAATTATTTTTTTAGCCCCCAGTTTTGTATTTTCCTGAGGGTAACAGGAGAAATTGGACCCCAAAATTTGTTGCCCAATTTGTCCTGAGTGCGATGATACACCATATGTGGGGGGAACCACTGTTTGGGCACATGGGAGGGCTCAGAAGGGAAGGAGTGCCATTTGAATGCAGACTTAGATGGAATGGTCTGCAGGTGTCACATTGCGTTTGCAGAGCCCCTAATGTACCTAAACAGTAGAAACCCCCCACAAGTGACACCATTTTGGAAAGTAGACCCCCTTAGGAACTTATCTAGATGTGTGCTGAGCACTTTGACCCACCAAGGGCTTCACAGAAGTTTATAATGGAGAGCCGTAAAAATAAAACAAAAATTTTTTCCAACAAAAATTATTTTTTAGCCCCCAGTTTTGTATTTTCCCGAGGGTAACAGGAGAAATTCGACCCCACAATTTGTTGTCCAATTTGTCCTGAGTGCGCTGATACCCCATATGTGGGGGGGAACCACTGTTTGGGCGCATGGGAGGGCTCGGAAGGGAAGGAGCTCCATTTGGAATGAGGACTTAGATGGAATGGTCTGCAGGTGTCACATTGCATTTGCAGAGCCCCTAATGTACCTAAACAGTAGAAACCTCCCACAAGTGACACCATTTTGGAAACTAGACCCCCTAAGGAACTCATCTAGATGTGTTGTGATAGCTTTGAACCCCCAAGTGTTTCACTACAGTTTGTAACGCAGAGCCGTGAAAATTAAAAAAAAAAATCTTTCCCCCCAAAATTATTTTTTAGCCCCCAGTTTTGTATTTTCCCGAGGGTAAGAGGAGAAATTCGACCCCAAAAGTTGTTGTCCAATTTGTCCTGAGTACGCTGATACCCCGTATGTTGGGGGAAACCAACGTTTGAGCGCATGGCAGAGCTCGGAAGGGAAGGAGCGCCATTTGGAATGCAGACTTAGATGGAATGGTCTGCAGACGTCACATTGCGTTTGCAGAACCCCTAATGTACCTAAACAGTAGAAACCCCCCACAAGTGACCCCATATTGGAAACTAGACCCCCCAGGGAACTAATCTAGATGTGTTGTGAGAACTTTGAACCCCCAAGTGTTTCACTACAGTTTATAACGCAGAGCCGTGAAAATAAAAAATCTTTTTTTTTCCCACAAAAAATATGTTTTAGCCCCGAGTTTTGTATTTTCCCAAGGGTAGCAGGAGAAATTGGACCCCAAAAGTTGTTGTCCTATTTGTCCTGAGTACGCTGATACCCCATATGTTGGGGTAAACCCCTGTTTGGGCACACGGGAGAGCTCGGAAGGGAAAAAGCACTGTTTTACTTTTTCAACGCAGAATTGGCTGGAATTGAGATCGGACGCCATGTCGCGTTTGGAGAGCCCCTGATGTGCCTAAACAGTGGAAACCCCCCAATTATAACTGAAACCTTAATCCAAACACATCCCTAACCCTAATCCCAACAGTAACCCTAACCACACCTCTAACCCTGACACACCCCTAACCCTAATCCCAACCCTATTCCCAACCGTAAATGTAATCTAAACCCTAACTGTAACTTTAGCCCCAACCCAAACTGTAGCCCTAGCCCTAACCCTAGCCCTAACCCTAATCCTAACCCTAGCCCTAACCCTAGCCCTAACCCTAACCCTAGCCCTAGCCCTAACCCTAGCCCTAACCCTAGCCCTAACCCTAGCCCTAACCCTAGCCCTAACCCTAACCCTAGCCCTAACCCTAACCCTAGCCCTAACCCTAGCCCTAACCCTAACCCTAACCCTAGCCCTAACCCTAGCCCTAACCCTAGCCCTAACCCTAGCCCTAACTCTAACCCTAGCCCTAATGGGAAAATGGAAATAAATACATTTTTTTAATTTTTCCCTAACTAAGGCGGTGATGAAGGGGGGTTTGATTTACTTTTATAGCGGGTTTTTTAGCGGATTTTTATGATTGGCAGCCGTCACACACTGAAAGACGCTTTTTATTGCAAAAAATATTTTTTGCGTTACCACATTTTGAGAGCTATAATTTTTCTATATTTTGGTCCACAGAGTCATGTGAGGTCTTGTTTTTTGCGGGACGAGTTGATGTTTTTATTGGTAACATTTTCGGGCACGTGACATTTTTTGATCGCTTTTTATTCCGATTTTTGTGAGGCAGAATGACCAAAAACCAGCTATTCATGAATTTCTTTTGGGGGAGGCGTTTATACCGTTCCGCGTTTGGTAAAATTGATGAAGCAGTTTTATTCTTCGGGTCAGTACGATTACAGCGACACCTCATTTATATCATTTTTTTATGTTTTGGCGCTTTTATACGATAAAAACTATTTTATAGAAAAAATAATTATTTTTGCATCGCTTTATTCTCAGGACTATAACTTTTTTATTTTTTTGCTGATGATGCTGTATGGCAGCTCGTTTTTTGCGGGACAAGATGACGTTTTCAGCGGTACCATGGTTAGTTATATCTGTCTTTTTGATCGCGTGTTATTCCACTTTTTATTCGGCAGTATGATAATAAAGCGTTGTTTTTTGCCTCGTTTTTTTTTTTTTTTTCTTACGGCGTTTACTGAAGGGGTTAACTAGTGGGCCAGTTTTATAGGTCGGGCCGTTACGGACGCGGCGATACTAAATATGTGTACTTTTATTGTTTTTTTTTTTTTATTTAGATAAAGAAATATATTTATGGGAATAATATTTTTATTTTTTTTTCATTATTTTGGAATATTTTTTTTTATTTTTTTTTTTTACACATTTGAAATTTTTTTTTTTTACTTTTTTACTTTGTCCCAGGGGGGGACATCACAGATCAGTGATCTGACAGTTTGCACAGCACTCTGTCAGATCACTGATCTGACATGCAGCGCTGCAGCCTTCACAGTGCCTGCTCTGAGCAGGCTCTGTGAAGCCACCTCCCTCCCTGCAGGACCCGGATCCGCGGCCATCTTGGATCCGGGGCTGGAGGGAGCAGGGAGGGAGGTGAGACCCTCGCAGCAACGCGATCACATCGCGTTGCTGCGGGGGGCTCAGGGAAGCCCGCAGGGAGCCCCCTCCCTGCGGGAAGCTTCCCTGCACCGCCGGCACATCGCGATCATCTTTGATCGCGGTGTGCCGGGGGTTAATGTGTCGGGGGCGGTCCGTGACCGCTCCTGGCACATAGTGCCGGATGTCAGCTGCGATAAACAGCTGACACCCGGCCGCGATCGGCGGCGCTCCCCCCGTGAGCGCTGCCGATCGCATATGACGTACTATTGCGTCCTTGGGAAGTAAAGCCCACCCCACATGGACGCAATAGTACGTCTAATGGCAGAAAGGGGTTAAATGGGATATACAATAACAAACACAACCCATGGACTAAATTTGTGTTGTGTCTAGAAAAAGAAAGCAGTCCATTTTTTCTGATCCTGTAAATTTGTTTAAGGACATGTGCACATGTTCAGTATTTGGTCAGTATTTTACCTCAGTATTTGCAAAACCAAAATCAGGAGCGGGTAAAAATTACAGAAGTAGTGACGCGTTTCTGTAATACTTTTCCCCTGATTGTTCCACTCCTAGTTTTGGCTTACAACTACTGATGTAAAATACTGACAAAATACTCAACATGTGCATGTAGCCTAACCTCTTCACCCGGAAGTCTGTTTTCACCAAACTGACCAGGCCAATTTTTTCAGTTCTGACCACTGTCACTTTATCAGGTGCTAACTCTAAACTGATTCAATGGATCCCACTAATTCTGAGATATTGTTCTTTATGATAGTGGTAAAATTTCTTTGATATAATGTGTAAATTGCCTCTTCTGAGAAAAAGAGGACTTAACTCTATAGCGCCACCTGTTGGAAGTAGTGATCCTACAAGTCACAATCAACCCTCTAACAAGTCGTGCAATATGACTTTGGATTAAAGCCAAATCAGTATCTCAATTCGCAGAAACGGTGTTTCGGGCTGTTGGCCCTCGTCAGTGTGAAGCATGAGAACTGATTTGGCTAGATGAGAGGCTCTGGACTGGGGTCTAAGGGGTAACGTTTCTCCTTATGGAAAGTGACATACCATCTCTGGCTTGTCAAGGTAAAGAGGCGTAAGGCCCCGTCACACATAGCGACGCTGCAGCGATACCGACAACGATCCGGATCGCTGCAGCGTCGCTGTTTGGTCGCTGGAGAGCTGTCACACAGACAGCTCTCCAGCGACCAACGATCCCGAGGTCCCCGGTAACCAGGGTAAACATCGGGTAACTAAGCGCAGGGCCGCGCTTAGTAACCCGATGTTTACCCTGGTTACCATCGTTAAAGTAAAAAAAAACAAACGCTACATACTTACCTATCGCTGTCTGTCCTCGGTGCTCTGCTTCTCTGGTCTGGCTGTGAGCACAGCGGCCGGAAAGCAGAGCGGTGACGTCACCGCTCTGCTTTCCGGCTGACCGGCGCTCACAGCCAGACCAGAGAAGCAGAGCGCCGAGGACAGACAGCGATAGGTAAGTATGTAGCGTTTGTTTTTTTACTTTTAGGATGGTAACCAGGGTAAACATCGGGTTACTAAGCGCGGCCCTGCGCTTAGTTACCCGATGTTTACCCTGGTTACCAGCGAAGAAATCGCTGAATCGGCGTCACACACGCCGATTCAGCGATGTCAGCGGGACCTCAACGATCAAAGAATGGCCCAGGCCATTCCGACACGACCAGCGATCTCACAGCAGGGGCCTGATCGCTGGTACGTGTCACACATAGCGAGATCGCTACTGAGATCGCTGTTGCGTCACAAAACTTGTGACTCAGCAGCGATCTCGCTAGCGATCTCGCTATGTGTGACGGGGCCTTTATTCGCCGTGCAATGCTCCTCTGGGAAATTAAATATGCAAATTGCCTCTTCTGAGAAAAAGAGGACTTAACTGATATAATGTACATTTGTTTGTGAAAAATCGAAAATATAATAGAATACCCAAAAGTGACACCATTCTAAAAACTGAACCCCTCAAGGTGCTCAAAACCACATTCAAGAAGTTTATTAACTCTCCAGGAGCTTCGCAGAAATTTATGGAACATGGAAATAAAAAATAAACATTTAACTTTTTTTGACAAAAATTTTCTGCCTCTTGAAGCTCATCAAGAGAATGCCAAGAATGTTCAAAGCAGTCATCAAAGCAAAAGGTGGCTACTTTGAAGAACCTAGAATATAAGACATAATTTCAGTTGTTTCACACTTTTTTTGTTAAGTATATAATTCGACATGTGTTAATTCATAGTTTTGATGCCTTCAGTGTGAATATACAATTTTCATATGAAAATACAGAAAAATCTTTAAATGAGAAGGTGTGTCTTTTGGTCTGTACTGTATATATATATATATATATATATATATTTCTATTTCATATAGCGCTAGATAGCTTAAAGGGAACTTGTCACCCCCCCCCCCCCCCCCCCCAGGCGTTTGTAACTAAAATAGCCATCTTTTGCAGCACTAATGCTGCATTCTGACAAGGTGGTTCTTTTAGTTATTGGTGCTGTAACTTCAGAAATAATCCATTTTATAATTTGTCCCAAATACCTTGAATCAGTCCTGGAGGCAGGTCTTTCAACCCCTGCTGCAAACACAGCACCGCCGTCACTCATGTCCTCTTGGCGCCGCCTCCTCAGCGCTGTTTTCAAATGAGCCGGCGCCTGCGCTCTTTTCTCATGCCTTGGGCATGTGCAGTGAGTGCCTCCCGTCCTCTGTCCTCATTTGCAGTCTAGCTGACTGCGCCTGTGCGGCCACCCTGCCCAAAATCCCGCCCCGCAGTGTCTTCTGATTTATTCTCACTGCAGGGCTGGGATTCCTGGGCATGCGCAGTGCATATCTAAGCCTCTCACTCATCTCCCTCCGCCTTCTTCAAACTGTGCGGCATCAGCTGATCCCTAATCGCATGTCACGGCCCTGCCTCTAGGAGCCTGTTACGAACTGCTCTTGCTGTGCACTTCACCCCAGCTGCCATTTGCCATTCCTTTTGTAGGTCACTTGATGTCATCCAGCTTTGCTGTCCCCAATGTCTGCCTGGTTGTAATGGACTACCGACATTTTAACCCCTCTGTGACCTTAGACGTACTATCCCGTCGAGGTGCCCTGGGCCTATCTGACCCTGGACGGGATAGTACGTCATAGCGATCGGCAGCGCTCACGGGGGGAGCGCCGCCAATCGCGGCCGGGTGTCAGCTGCTTATCGCAGCTGACATCCGGCACTATGTGCCAGGAGCGGTCACGGACCGCCCCCGGCACATTAACCCCCGGCACACCGCGATCAAAGATGATCGCGATGTGCCGGCGGTGCAGGGAAGCATCGCGCAGGGAGGGGGCTCCCTGCGGGCTTCCCTGAGCCCCCCGCAGCAACGCGATGTGATCGCGTTGCTGCGAGGGTCTTACCTCCCTCCCTGCTTGCTCCAGGCCCGGATCCAAGATGGCCGCGGATCCGGGTCCTGCAGGGAGGGAGGTGGCTTCACAGAGCCTGCTCAGAGCAGGCACTGTGAAGCCTGCAGTGCTGCATGTCAGATCGGTGATCTGACAGAGTGCTGTGCAAAAATATTATTCCCATTTCTTCATCTAAATAAAAAAAAAAAAAAACAATAAAAGTGCACATATTTAGTATCACCGCGTCCGTAATGACCCGACCTATAAAACTGGCCCACTAGTTAACCCCTTCAGTAAACACCGTAAGAAAAAAAAAAAAACGAGGCAAAAAACAACGCTTTATTATCATACCGCCGAACAAAAAGTGGAATAACACGCGATCAAAAAGACAGATATAAATAACCATGGCACTGCTGAAAACGACATCTTGTCCCGCAAAAAAACGAGCCACCATACAGCATCAGCAGCGAAAAAATAAAAAAGTTATAGTCCTGAGAATAAAGCGATGCAAAAATAATTATTTTTCTGTAAAATAGTTTTTATCGTATAAAAGCGCAAAAACATAAAAAAATGATATAAATGAGGTGTCGGTGTAATTGTACTGAACCGAAGAATAAAACTGCTTTATCAATTTTACCAAACGCGGAACGGTATAAACGCCTCCCCCAAAAGAAATTCATGAATAGCTGTTTTTCAGTCATTCTTCCTCACAAAAATCGGAATAAAAAGCGATCAAAAAATGTCACGTGCCCGAAAATGTTACCAGTAAAAACATCAACTCGTCCCGCAAAAAACAAGACCTCACATGACTCTGTGGACCAAAATATGGAAAAATTATAGCTCTCAAAATGTGGTAACGCAAAAAATATTTTTTGCAATAAAAAGCGTCTTTCAGTGTGTGACGGCTGCCAATCATAAAAACCAGCTAAAAAACTTGCTATAAAAGTAAATCAAACCCCCCTTCATCACCCCCTTAGTTAGGGAAAAATAAAAAAAATGCATTTATTTCCATTCTCCCATTAGGGCTAGGGTTAGGGCTAGGGTTAGGATTAGGGCTAGGGTTAGGGCTAGGGTTAGGGTTAGGGCTAGAGTTAGGGCTAGGGCTAGAGTTAGGGCTAGGGCTAGGATTAGGGCTGGGGTTAGGGCTAGGGCTAGGGTTAGGGCTAGGGTTAGGGTTAGGGCTAGGGTTAGGGCTAGGGTTAGGGCTAGGGTTAGGGCTACAGTTAGGGTTGGGGCTAAAGTTAGGGTTAGGGTTTAGATTACATTTACAGTTGGGAATAGGGTTGGGATTAGGGTTAGGGGTGTGTCAGGGTTAGGGGTGTGGTTAGGGTTACTGTTGGGATTAGGGTTAGGGGTGTGTTTGGATTAGGGTTTCAGTTATAATTGGGGGGTTTCCACTGTTTAGGCACATCAGGGGCTCTCCAAACACGACATGGCGTCCGATCTCAATTCCAGCCAATTCTGCGTTGAAAAAGTAAAACAGTGCTCCTTCCCTTCCGAGCTCTCCCGTGTGCCCAAACAGGGGTTTACCCCAACATATGGGGTATCAGCGTACTCAGGACAAATAGGACAACAACTTTTGGGGTCCAATTTCTCCTGTTACCCTTGGGAAAATACAAAACTGGGGGCTAAAAAATAATTTTTGTGGGAAAACAAAAAGATTTTTTATTTTCACGGCTCTGCGTTATAAACTATAGTGAAACACTTGGGGGTTCAAAGTTCTCACAACACATCTAGATAAGTTCATTGAGGGTTCTAGTTTCCAATATGGGGTCACTTGTGGGGGTGTTTCTACTGTTTAGGTACATTAGGGGCTCTGCAAACGCAATGTGACGCCTGCAGACCAATCCATCTAAGTCTGCATCCCAAATGATGCTCCTTCCCTTCCGAGCCCTCCCATGCGCCCAAACGGTGGTTCTCCCCCACATATCGGGTATCAGCGTACTCAGGACAAATTGGACAACAACATTTAGGGTCCAATTTCTCCTGCTACCCTTGGAAAAATACAAAACTGGGGGCTAAAATATAATTTTTGTGGAAAAAAAATATGTTTTATTTGCACGGCTCTGCGTTATAAACTGTAGTGAAATACTTGGGGCTTCAAAGCTCTCACAACACATCTAGATGAGTTCCTTAGGGGGTCTACTTTCCAAAATGGTGTCACTTGTGGGGGGTTTCTACTGTTTAGGTACATTAGGGGCTCTGCAAACGCAATGTGACGCCTGCAGACCATTCCATCCAAGTCTGCATTCCAAATGGCGCTCCTTCCCTTCCGAGCCCTCCCATGCGCCCAAACGGTGGTTCCCCCCCCCCCACATATGGGGTATCAGCGTACTCAGGACAAATTGGACAACAACTTTTGGGGTCCAATTTCTCCTGTTACCCTAGGGAAAATACAAAACTGGGGGCTAAAAAATAATTTTTGTGGGAAAAAAATGTTTTATTTTTTATGGCTCTGCATTATAAACTTCTGTGAAGCCCTTGGTGGGTCAAAGTGCTCACCACACATCCAGATAAGTTCCTTAGGGGGTCTACTTTCCAAAATGGTGTCACTTGTGGGGGGTTTCAATGTTTAGGCACATCAGTGGCTCTCCAAATGCAACATGGCGTCCCATCTCAATTCCTGTCAATTTTGGCATGAAAAGTCAAACGGTGCTCCTTCCCTTCCGAGCTCTACCATGTGCCCAAACAGTGGTTTACCCCCACATATGGGGTATCAGCGTACTCAGGACAAATTGTACAACAACTTTTGAGGTCCAATTTCTTCTCTTACCCTTGGAAAAATAAAAAATTGGGGGCAAAAATATAATTTTTGTGAAAAAATATGATTTTTTATTTTTACGGTTCTGCATTATAAACTTCTGTGAAGCACTTGGTGGGTCAAAGTGCTCACCACACCTCTAGATAAGTTCCTTAGGGGGTCTACTTTCCAAAATGGTGTCACTTGTGGGGGGTTTCAATGTTTAGGCACATCAGTGGCTCTCCAAACACAACATGGCGTCCCATCTCAATTCCTGTCAATTTTGCATTAAAAAGTCAAATTGCCCTCCTTCGCTTCTAAGCTCTGTCATGCGCCCAAACAGTGGTTTACCCCCACATATGGGGTATCGGCGTACTCAGGACAAATTGTACAACAACTTTTGGGGTCCATTTTCTCCTGTTACCCTTGGTAAAATAAAACAAATTGGAGCTGAAGTAAATTTTTTGTGAAAAAAAGTTAAATGTTCATTTTTATTTAAACATTCCAAAAATTCCTATGAAACACCTGAAGGATTAATAAACTTCTTGAATGTGGTTTTGAGCACTTTGAGAGGTTCAGTTTTTAGAATGGTGTCACACTTGGGTATTTTCTATCATATAGACCCCTCAAAATGACTTCAAATGAGATGTGGCCCCTAAAATAAAATGGTGTTGTAAAAATGAGAAATTGCTGGTCAACTTTTAACCCTTATAACTCCCTAACAAAAAAAATTTTGGTTCCAAAATTATGCTGATGTAAAGTAGACATGTGGGAAATGTTACTTATTAAGTATTTTGTGTGACATATCTCTGTGATTTAATTGCATAAAAATTCAAAGTTTGAAAATTGCGAAATTTTCAAAATTTTCACCAAATTTCCATTTTTTTCACAAATAAACGCAGGTACTATCAAAGAAATTTTACCACTATCATGAAGTACAATATGTCACGAGAAAACAATGTCAGAATCACCAGGATCCGTTGAAGCGTTCCAGAGTTATAACCTCATAAAGGGACAGTGGTCAGAATTGTAAAAAATGGCCTGGTCATTGATGTGCAAACCACCCTTGGGGGTAAAGGGGTTAAGGATGGAGGCAACATGAAGCTCACTGTATCCCTCTGCTAGGAAAGCCAGAATTGAGCCCTTCTTTTCCTCACTCAAGACTTTTCTTTTCAACTCCTTTGGCATGGTTAAAAGTTATTTTTTTTAATTCCTATTACTTTTTGGATATTACTAGCACTTGTTTTGCCATCCAGCTTGGCCCATTGCAAGAGGATTGTGAACACCACAGCAGGGTTTTTTATACTTTCCTTCGCTAAATAAGATTTGGTTCAGGTGATCACCTAATCAGAAGCACAATAATTAGAATGTTGTGTCCTCTAGTTGGAATTCAACTGACACTGGAATGGAATGGCTGTCAGACATATAGAGAAGCTGATTTTTATAAAACTGTGTGCTGTGGTCTCGTAATTTTTGCCAGAGCTGTATACGGCAGTTTGCGAGAACGCAGCTCCTGTGGTGCTATATATATATATATATATATATATATATATATATATATATATATATATATATATATATATATATATATATATATATAAATATATACTTCTGTTTATGAAGAAAAGAAGAAGGCACTCACCGATCTAAAACTTCCAACTCTTTATTGTGAAATCTTCATTAAAAATTCATGGCCGGGAGAGTGAGAAACGGAGCTATTGTGAGCAGGACAGACGACGGCCGTTTCGCGCTGTGCTTGCACTTCTATGGGTCAGTGTGTGAAGGGATATGACAAAAGGAAGATATACACCTGCACAGTGTTCTCCTCCCACCTATATATATCGGCGCATATTGGGGAGGGGTAAGGGGTTAAGCTTTTTGGCAGTGACACTTCATGCAGCTAAAGATCATGCTACACCTCTGCTACAGCTCCACACTATGATGTTTTGTTATTTGGGGTCATTTCTAGTTGTTTTCCATAGGTCACATGTCTTCTGCAGTTTCTTTGTATTTGATGTCATTCGCTGACCATCTCTCAGAGATGAATGTGGCTTTCTAGGTCAGAAAGGACTAGGCCCACTCTTCTAAAATCTTCAAACCATTTACTTACCGGATGTAGCACTTCATTACTGATTCATCCTCAAGATTACTGGGGGGGCAGATCTTAAATATTATTTTTTTCTAATGTCAAATATCTGCTATATCATGGTCCTGAGTTCACTGTTCTGCCCAGTTTCATAAAACATGGCATTTGTATGGACATAACCTACCTATGATATAAAGCTCTGGAGATGCTTTAGAAGCTCCATCAAGATATTCATTCACAATGCTGAAAAGCATGGCAGGAATCCTACTAAAAGTGGCATATTTAATGAGGAATATAGAGCCAAAGTGTTCATTATCTCTTTATACTGCTGATTCATTCAACCAACCATTAATGGAATTTTTTATTACACAGAAGCAGCCCAGAGATGTATATCTTGTTAGAAATACATTATTATTAATTTACTCTAAAATTATGTCTGTGCATTAAATGTGAAATCTGCTATGTTGTTCTTTAACCCTAATGAGAAGAAAGGCTGGTGGAAGAAGAGCTAGAGTCTATTATCTCAACTTACAGCACATTCATTTTTTTTCATAACTCGGTATTAGATTCTTCAGATATACTAGTGGTATGAAATGTATTATCTATATGGAGCCCTTTAAGAAACCAGTCATATTATTCAGCTTCCTTAAGCGATAGATCTATTCATTATATGCTTTTTACAGGAATTACGGTACTCATAGGTAGGAATGAACATAAATTGGACCCTATATGAAATGAAAAACAGCGTACACTGACCTCCCATTCCACATTTGTCAGCTCCGCTGTTCCAGTAAGTGGTGTGATATTGTAATGTTACATGAATTAGCTGCCATTCATCAGCTGCAGCCTTTACTATTATATAAGAATGGAAATCAGTTCTAACAGAATATTAAAGAGTTGCATCCAAAGATCTGCCGATCATTGGCTGCAACTGACATGATAAACAACAATGTCACCACCAGGAACATCAGAGCCATCATCACTGGAACAGCACTGCTGATGGAGGTGTTAATAGGCTGTTTTTCTTCTATACGAGGTCCTGAATTTATTAGAATAGGGTTTTCAAGCAGTGGACAACCCTTTAGAGCAGGGGTGTCAAACTGCATTCCTCGAGGGCTGCAAACAGGTCATGTTTTCAGGATTTCCATGTACTGCACAGGTGATAATTTAATCACCTACGCAAATAATGAGTTGGTGATTAAATTATCACCTGTGCAGTACAAGGAAATCCTGAAAACATGACCTGTTTGCAGCCCTCGAGGAATGCAGTTTGACACCCCTGCTTTAGAGTTAGAATAAAATATTGTTAGCTCTAATGACCACAGCAAAAAGTTGCAGCTCAAAGAAACATTTCAGCATTTTTACTTTTACACAAGCTAATAATTAGTTGAACGAGTTTTGATAGAAATACTTGTGAACATACCACCAATCAGATGACAAATGAAAAAAATGCTTGTTTGTCGCACAATTGGAAAGTTTATGTGGGCACTACAAACATTATGGGCTGTTCATCGTTCCATATTAATAAAAATAATAATGATTTTATTTGTATAGCGCCAACATATTCCGCAGCACTTTACATTTTAGAGGGGACTTGTACAGACAATAAAAGACATTACAGAATAACAGGGCAAAAATAGGGTGGACACGAAAGGTGGATGTATTGTTGACCAGGGGTATAACTAAAATGGGGGCAGGTCCAAGGCACCAGGCATTCTCCTTCAAGGAATCTCTTTATTGGTTACCACATTTATGGTATCCCGGTACCCAGTCTACTGCTGCTGAGTGAAACAGTTGTCATGTGGCAGTAGATTTGTTCCAGTGTGCCAGCCCTACTTTGCGCACTGGGAGTTAGATGTAATACACTGTATGCGCGTACAATGAGGGCACATTGTGCATTGTGTTTTGCTGTCATCTACTGTTTAGTGTATGTGTATGACAGTCAGGTGATTGCTCTCCTCACAGCAAGCTGCCATAGAAATGGTTGGGAGGAGCCTCCAGCTCAGTTCTAACACACTTCCTGTGAGCTGGTACAAACAAGATTAGTCTAGTCAAGACAGAGCAAGGAAGCTCCACTGTACCCTAAATCTATTCCAGTTCACGCTGAGGGGACATCATCCTCCACTTAGTTGCCTCCAGAAAGGAGTGAAGTCTCAGGAGAGATAAGGCTGAACAACTGCTTTCTTGCATGGAAACCAGATCCACGTGTCTGTCATGCCACAAACCTTGCCCGATCTACCCCTGCAATAGGGAACGGTAGGGCCTAAACCAGGAGTTCTTCCACACCACTAGGGAGACAAAAAGTGAAGGTTCCTCCTTCAGTGTATCTTTACCTTAATTGTGCATAATATTTCCTACAAAAGCATGTGGAAAGGACTGTGCTACCACCAGACTGAGAGGCCATAGACCTGCTTGTTTCATAAGGAGAAGACACTTTCTTTCATACGCACAATATGCAGTGTAACCTATACTGTGAATTACCGTCACTTTGCTTTTAAAAGAGAGACTGTACCCTGTTTTTGCCTTCACTAAAGTTTTACGCTTATAAGTACACGTGTGTCTGGCTGCATAAAACTGCAGAAACATCGAGAGCACTCCAACACCAGCACCCAGACATAATCTGTACAGCAGCACCCTGAGGGGTCCTATACCATCTCCGTAAGTGCCACCTGCCGCTATTGACAATTCTTGTGGACACAAGAGACATGTTTATAGGTCCAGTGACCCACTTCAGTTATCTTGACAATAAAATCTGCTGCCAGTGGAACTACA
This sequence comes from Ranitomeya imitator, assembly GCF_032444005.1. NCBI lineage: Eukaryota > Metazoa > Chordata > Amphibia > Anura > Dendrobatidae > Ranitomeya > Ranitomeya imitator. Next base: position 121,962,878 of record NC_091287.1, read on the forward strand.
TGTCCCAACTGGCTCCTCTGCAACATCTGATGCCTCCCATGTGGCTCACCGCACACACAAAAGGTAGAAAATACATTTCATTTACATTTTCAAGCCAAACATAATAAGAGATGTATGGGGTGATGCATTGGAGTGGATATCTTTCCAAATATAATGGGAGCAGGGGTTGACTTCCTCTGGGTCTCTTTGCCATGTTCTCCAATGTAAGGCTCTCTCCCGTCTGTACTGGACATGCACTCTATCCCTGGCAATGTGATTCCCTCCTTCTTGTCCTCCTATCTCTGATAGTCTTTATCTCAACTACTCCTACTGGCTCCTGGTTGGAAAGAGAAGCTAGGGCATCTGACAACTACAGTCCAGAACACGGCAGGACTTCTCATTTCTTGTGCAGCTGTGAGACCCATTAAAATAATTCCTTCTATGCCCATCTGGTCTTTACTTATCCACAAGATAAAATTGAAGATGATATTTTTTGGGTGCTTGTAACAACTTATTTCGAGCTTAGTAGCAAAAAACTTTTTGTTAAACATATACAGTTGACCATAATCTAAGGCTACTTTCACACTAGCGTCGTGCACTGCACGTCGCAATGCGTCGTTTTGCAGAAAAAACGCATCCTGCAAAGTTGTCTGCAGGATGCGTTTTTTCTCCATAGGCGTGTATTAGCGACGCATTGTGACGCATTGCCACATGTCGCAACCGTCGTGCGACGGTTGTGTCGTGTTGTGGCGGACAGTCGGCACCAAAAAACGTTGCTTGTAACGTTTTTTGGTGCGTTGTGTCCGCCATTTCCGACCGCGCATGCGCGGCCGGAACTCCGCCCTCTCCTCCCCGCAGCTCAGAATGGGGCAGCGGATACGTTGTAAAAATGCATCCGCTGCCCCCGTTGTGCGGCACTTCCACAGTATGCATCGGTACGTCGGCCCGACGCACTGCGACGGGCCGAGTACGATGCTAGTGTGAAAGTAGCCTAAGGGGTTTTACAGAATTTCTTAAGTGTGAAGGACATTTCAAGCTCAGATTAAGATTGTATACTCTGGTGGATCATAAAACATTATGCTACGGTATGCTTAATACAGAGCTATGGAACACTGAATCTCATTTGCAGGAATGTCATGTCAGTACCGGAATGTAACTTACAAGGAGAAATTGTCAGGACAGAATGTATTAACAGCTTTGGAACGTTTCCAAAACGCAGGATTACTCCTCTGAATTCGGCGAAAATATTAGCACACATAATAATTTGGCCCATAGTATTGCATGACCTTGAATAAACAAAAAGAATTTATATGCAAAAAAACAGACCTACATATTAATTGAAAGGTCGAAAAGACATTAAGATAAAGTGGAATTCTTTGTGTTTTATTGACAAATGTCTGTTCTGATAACCCTATGGGAGTTGTGATTGCATGCCATTATCTAGTCTAATGGAAAATATTATCATCCTTTGTGTCAATCAAATAAGACATAATGGAAATTGTTGATCCTATTTTTATAGAAAAAACAGGAAAATATTTTTGTAATATAATAATAAGCAATATAAAATGTATCAATATTGAATCATAACTAGTCATGAAGTATAGATATATGTCGCTTTCTTGTGCAAGGAGAAGTTTAGTTGCAGTCCTTGTATTATAGAGAAACTTTCACCACATTTTTATTTTAAACTATACAGCTCACTAAAATGGGGCTGAAGAGCTGATTAAATATTTTTTCCACTACGTTGCAGAGATTATAATAATTTTATTTATATAGCGCCAACCTATTGTGCAGCGCTGTACAATTATAGACGGGATTTGTACGGACAATAGACATTACAGCATAACAATAATCACCGTTCAAAACAGATACCAGGAGGACTGAGGGCCCTGCTCGCAAGATTACAATCTATGAGGAAAAAGGGGAGACACGAGAGGTGGATGGTAACAATTGCTTTCGTTGTTCGGCCAGCCGTAGTGTAAGGGTCGGGTGTTCATGTAAAGCTGCATGAATCAGTTATCAACCTAAATATGTAACAGTACAGACACAGAGGGCTAATTAACTGCATAAAGTGTGTGAGAACATGATACAAGGAACCTGATTATGGTTTAAGTTTTTTGAATGGGCAACACGGGGATAGTTAGGATAATGCGTTGAGGCGGTAGGCCAGTTTGAACAAATACTTTTTTAGGGCACGCTTAAAACTGTGGGGATTGGGGATTAATCGTATTAACCTGGGTAGTGCATTCCAAAGAATTGGTGAAGCACTTGAAAGTCTTGGAGACTGGAGTGGGAGGTTCTGATTATTGAGGTTGTTAACCACAGGTCATTAGCAGAACGGAGAGCACAGGTAGGGTGGTAGACTGAGACCATGGAGGAGATGTAGGGTTGTGTTGAGCCATGGAGTGCTTTCTGGATGAGGGTAATAGTTTTGTACTGGATTCTGGAGTGGATGGGTAACCAGTGTAATGACTGGCACAAGGTAGAGGCATCGATTTAACGATTGGTGAGGAATATGATCCTGGCTGCAGCATTCAGGACAGATTGGAGAGGGGAGAGTTTGGTAAGAAGGAGGCAGATTAGTAGAGAGTTACAACAGTCCAGACGAGAATGAATGAGTGAAACAATGAGAGTTTTTGCATAGTCGAAAGTAAGAAAAGGGCAAATTCTAGAAATGTTTTTGAGATGCAGATAAGAAGAGCGAGCCAGTGATCGGATGTGGGGGGTGAATGAAAGCTCACGTATGACCCCAAGGCAGCGGGCATGTTGCTTGGGAGTAATGGTGGAACCACACACGGAGATGGCAATGTCAGGCAAGGTTAGTAGAGGGAGAGAACACGAGGAGTTCAGTTTTTGACAGGCTCAGTATCAGATAGAGGGAGGACATGATGTTAGAGACAGCAGTAAGACAATCACTGGTGTTTTCTAAAAAGGCAGGCATGATATCAGGAGAAGTGTATAATTGGGAGGCATCAGCATAGAGATGGTACTGGAAACCAAATCTACTAATTGTTTGTCTAATAGGGGCAGTATACAAAAAGAAGAGGAGGGGCCCAGGACTGATCCTTGAGGAACCCCAACAGTAAGGGGAAGGTGAGAGGAGGAGGAACCAGCAAAAGATACAGTGAAGGAGCGGTCAGACAGATAGGAGGAGAACCAGGAGAGAACGGTGTTCTTGAGACCGATGGAGTGTAGGATAGTGAGGAGGAGCTGATGATCCCCAGTGTTGAATGCTGCGGAGAGATCCAAGAGAATTAGCATGGAGTAGTTACCATTAGATTTATCTGTTAGTAGATCATTAGAGACTTTAGTGAGGGCAGTTTCAGTAGAGTGTAAAGAGTGGAAACCAGATTGAAGCAGGTCGAGAAGAGAGTTATCTGAGAGATAGTGGATAAGACGGGAGTGGACCAGGCATTCGAGGAGTTTAGAGATGAAGGGAAGATTAGAGACAGGTCTATAGTTAGCGGCACAGTTTTGGTTGAGAGATGTGTGCTTTTGAAGTTTTAGGCATCCAGCAAGCAAATTTGCCTGTCAGACAAGTGGCTGGTAACAGAAATTATTCTCTGGGAGCGTTTACTTTTTCCCCTCTATGATGCTGTCCAATCATTAGAAAGCAGTGTTGTACCATCGAAAAAACAAACAGAAGCTCACAGAGAGTGTCCAAAGAGGCATTTTCACCATGATCCCTGTCTACTCTAATAGCTCTAAAGGTACCGTCACACTAGACGATATCGCTAGCGATCCGTGACGTTGCAGCATCCTGGCTAGCGATATCGTCCAGTGTGACAGGCAGCAGCGATCAGAACCTGCTGTGATGTCGCTGGTCGGGGCAGAAAGGCCAGAACTTTATTTGGTCGCTGGCTCTCCCGCTGACATCGCTGAATCGGCGTGTGTGACGCCGATTCAGCGATGTCTTCGCTGGTAACCAGGGTAAACATCGGGTTACTAAGCGAAGGGCCGCGCTTAGTAACCCGATGTTTACCCTGGTTACCATCGTAAAAGTTAAAAAAACAAACACTACATACTTACCTACCGCTGTCTGTCCCCGGCGCTGGGCTTCTCTGCTCTGGCTGTGAGCGCCGGGCAGCCGGAAAGCACAGCGGTGACGTCACCGCTCTGCTTTCCGGCCGCTGTGCTCACAGCCAGAGCAGAGAAGCCCAGCGCCGGGGACAGACAGCGGTAGGTAAGTATGTAGTGGTTGTTTTTTTAACTTTTACGATGGTAACCAGGGTAAACATCGGGTTACTAAGCGCGGCCCTGCGCTTAGTAACCCGATGTTTACCCTGGTTACCGGCATCGTTGGTCGCTGGAGAGCGGTCTGTGTGACAGCTCTCCAGCGACCAAACAGCGACACTGCAGCGATCCGGATCGTTGTCGGTATCGCTGCAGCGTTGCTTAGTGTGACGATACCTTAAGAGCTGTATACAAATATCTCAAGGGCTGTCACATTGTAGAAGGATTATCTTTATTCTCATTTGCACAAGGAAAGACTAGAAGAAATGGGATGAAACTGAATGGGAGGAGACGCAGATTAGATATTAGAAAAAACTTTTTGACAGTGAGGGTGTCAATGAGTGGAACAGGCTGCCATGAGAGGTGGTGAGTTCTCCTTCCATGGAAGTTTTCAAACAGAGGCTGGACAGACATCTGTCTGGGATGATTTAGTGAATCCTGCTTTGAGCAGGGGGTTGGACCAGATGACCCAGGAGGTCCCTTCCAACTCTACCATTCTATGATTCTATGATTCTATACAGCACTGGGAGAGGAAATAAGCTGAAGCATGAAAGCGCCACAGCAGTGAAGATCATTGTGGAAGCAGCATTTGTCACATACAACGCTCTGAAACTACTACAGGGGAATAAGGATGGTATGCCCTCTTACTTGTAGGTTGACCGTGTTTTATGTGAAAAACACTGTTCATGCCATGATCTTCTGGCGCTCCCATGCTGCAGCTCTTATACTCTCCTGGTGCTGTAATGACAGGAAGGAACAAGAGAGAAGAGTTCTCAGCGTGATCAAATGAGACACATGAAGCCTCACCTCATCACACTGAAAATTCCTGTTCTGACCTTTTATGTGAGCTTTTGCTTTTATCGGTTCTAGAATGCAGGTTGCTTATGATTGGGCAGCAACACAGAAGGGAAAAATAAAACCCCCCAGAGAAGAATCGCTGATACCATGGACTTGATTGAGGGTAGGGCCTGGGACAAAAAAGCAGCCTTGCCACACAAACCCCACCAGCCCACACACTAGAACACTTCCCCCACACCCGATCAGTGGATTTTGCTATACGTTGTCGTGCCCTTCAAACACTCCTCTTAAAGGCGTTATTTGAAGAGCCATGTGTGAATGCCGCTGCATGATCAACCGCTTCTTTGGAGCCCAGTTCTCGGGATCATGGGGGTCCCAGCAGTCGGACCACAGCGACTACATAAGTCTTGGGATAGGGAATTACTTGGCATAATCCAATTAAATGGGTTTTCCAATATGTACACCGGATTTTTCGGACTAGAAGATGCACCTAGATTTTAGAGGATAAAATTGGGGGAGAAAAAAAACTGAAGCAAAAAAATGTGGTCAATTCTGTACTTAATGTCCCATATCTTGGTAAATAAGATCCCCTCATCCCTGGCCTGGTATGCATGGCCTCCTCATCCCTATACTGGTATGCATGGCGCCATCAGAAAAGATTAAAAAAAAAAAAACTATTACACTTACCTTCCCAGCACTCCCTCACAGCATCTTGTTCTGATGCCAGCAGCTGCTTTATGCTTGTAAGCAGCACCTGGCAGGGACATCATGCGCTGCTTGCAAGCCTAAGGGCAGCTGCCGGAATACTCAGTGCTCTGTTCATCGCAGAAAGCAGTGAGTATTCATTGCTCTTAAGTAGCATGCACAGGGGCCCCTGGCAGTGCACGGGGCCCCAGGCAGCACACGGTTGCCCCAGGCAGTGCACAGGGCCCCAGGCAGAACACAGGGGACCCATGGAGCACACAGGGGGCAGAGACAGCGAACGGAGTCCCAGGCAGCACACGGGGTCCCAGGCAGCACACGGGGGCCCAGGCAGCACACAGGGGCACCAGGCAGCACATAGGGGCCCCAAGCAGCACACGGGGCAGAGACAGTGAACGGGGTCCCAGGCAGCACACAGGGGCCACAGGCAGTGCAGAGGGCCCCAGGCAGCGTACAGGGGCCCATGGCAGCATACAGGGGCCCCTGGCAGCACATGGTGCCCCTGGCAGCACATGGGGCCCCAGGAAGCACACGGGGCCTCAGACATCACACAGGATTGAATGATATACTCAAGAACAGGGCCCCAGACATCATGCAGGGGGTCCCAGATAGCGCACAGGGGGCAGAGACAGCGCACAGGGGCAGAGACAGCTCACAGGGGCCCTGCGTGCTGTCTCTTCCCCCCTGCACACTGTCTATGCCCCCTGTGCGCTGTCTATGCCCCCTGTGTGATGTCTATGCCCCTATATGATGTCTCTGCCCCCCTGTGCACTGCCTGAGGCACCGTTCTTGAGTATATCACTCAATCCTGTGCAATGTCTGGGGCCCCTGTATGATGCCTGGGGCCCCTGTGCCATGTCTGGGGCCCCTTGCTCTGTCTGGAGCCCCATGCGCTGTCTCTGCCACCCAGTGCACTGCCTGGGGCTTCTGTGTACTGACTGGGGCCCCATTATTAAGTATATCACTCAATGGTTCTCAAAAGCATGAAAAATCTGATCTACAGCAGCTGGGGTATATTCTGGCCCAGAGGGGTATAAACTGGCCTAGGGCACTTTAACTCCGGGTATATTCTATATTCTGGGTGGGGGGTTAATCTGGCCTGTTACAACGGTATATGAGCCGGAAGTACGTGTGTCAGTGCATGACACATCTGTTTTTCAGCTTTGCCCACAGTTGGGCAAAGCATGCTGCGCAGGTGCAAAACGCAATATTTCTGAGCAGCGAGATGTCGCACAAAACAAAAGGCATCATCCATGAAGTAGGACGGCAAGCAACAGCCAATGGGAGTGATGTAGAGGCCCGAAAATATGCCCATCAGACCGGACTGAGAAGATTACCATACTGCGCGGAAGAAATTAAAAATGTTTTTCGAGAGTATACAAGGGGAGTCAGGGGTTCATATAAGAATTGAATAAGGTTATATTTTAACTGCTATGTCACAAAACTGGTGACAGGTTCCCTTTAAACATCAACAATAGCATGATTTGATGGAACGTGTCATAATTGAGTTTGTTTATTGCGATACTGACCAGATGATAGCTGATGTTATGACAAAGCCACTTCCGAGAACCAAATATAAGTAGTTGTTGAGTGGGGGTGTTGGAATAATGCCTATTATCATACCTCCCAACTTTTGAAGATGGGAAAGAGGGACAAAGTTTGCGCGCCGTGGCAAATGTTAGGCCACGCCTCTGACTACACCCATTCATAACTAGTCACACCCATATCCACGTCCCAACCACACCCATTTAGCACTGCTAATCACACTGTTTCATAAAGAATAATTATAAACAAAAAAGTATGGCCACACAGTGCTCCATACTGTATAATGGCCACACATGATGCTCCATACTGTATAATGACTGCACATGATGCTCCATACTGTATATTTGCTGCACATGATGCTCCATACTGTATAATGACCGCATATGATGCTCCATACTGTATAATGGCCACACATGATGCTCCATACTGTATAATGGCCACACATGATGCTCCATACTGTATAATGGCCACACATGATGCTCCATACTGTGTAATGACTGCACATGATGCTCCATACTGTATAATGACCACACGTGATGCTCCATACTTTATATTGGCTGCACATGATGCTCCATACTGTATAATGACCGCACATGATGCTCCATACTGTATATTGGCCTCACATGATACTTTGTACTGTATAATGGCCACACATAGCTACTCCTACACAAGCGACTGCGCACCGTACACTTGGCACACACGGCTCCGCTCCGTACACACGCGCTCCGCTCCATACACCTCGTACACACGCGGCTCTGCTCCGTACACCTCGTACACATTTAGCTCCGCTCCATATACCTCATACACACATGGCTCCACTTGATACACCTCATACACACACGGTTCCGCTCCGTACACCTCGTACACATTCAGCTCAGCTCCATACACCTCATACACACACGGCTCCGCTCCATACACCTGACCTCGTACACACATGGCATCCACACTGTAAACACCTCCTGACCCCACACATAAGGCAGCTTACTTACCTCATCCAGCAGCACCATGGTAAGTTGGGCATGCAGTATTCGGTGTCAGAATACACACTCCATGGCGGGACATGCAGACGCACCACGCACAGAACTTTATGCTCAGTAAGCACCTCCATGAGAATGTATGGAATGTAACACTTGCCTTACGAAGGAAACTCCACTGACTCTTCTTCCCGCTCCATCCATCCTATCTGCCCCTCAGCCCTTCTCCTCTAATTTGTCCACGGAGCTCGGCGAGCAGCTGATTGATGGATGGGCCTGTCAGTCAAAGAAGTCTCCAGTAATCAATCTGCAGCAGTGCATTCCCTAACAGAATTCTAAACACAAGAGCGCGCACTGTAATACACAGGTTTGTCTCAAGATGTTCTAGTGACATCACTGAGGGCGGCCATTTTTCCGAAGATAAAAACCTACTTAGTTTCTATTAGGTGGCGTTTATAAAATGGCATTGGTAATAGAGTCATAAATTTCCCACACCTCCCAACCAGTGCAGGACATAGTGGTCCTGGCCGTGACAGCGGGGGAGACTGTCAAAATCGTGACAGTCCCGCTGGATCCGGGACAGTTGGGAGATATGTTATTATTGTATATATTGCAACCACTACTATTTACTAATGTTTAGTGGTGCATGCGTTTCTGTCTCAAGCAATAGTGTTTTATTGCCAATAATACATTATGGGGAAAAACAGGAAGTTCCTGTTCACTGTGTGTGTAGCTAAATCACATTTTACTTTCACTTTGCAAGCTGACAGACAAGATGCTAAAATCCTAATAAAATACCAGCTGTAAGCTTTGTTATCTTTGTTCCTGAAAAAATATATATTTGCTGTTGACCAGCTGGACACAACAGAGATTAATCCGCTGCCGAAATATACCCTGCTGTAATTAAGTAAAAAGAAGTAGTTTGCTAAGTACACTATGCTATCCACATACACTACTGCTTTTTACATACTTATAGCAGGGTATATATTCATTTTTCATGTTTCCGAGGTGGAATCGCATCAAAAATGCATGTAATCCGCACCTAAGTATATCAATAAAATGTCATTGCCATTGTTCCAGGCCTATTCTGCAGACAGGGTATGGAACTGGATGGCATAATGTCCCAATGAGTTAGTCCCTTGTCTTAGGCGCAGTATGGAATCAGCAGCTTAGGGAATGCGACCTTGTCCATCAAACACTTGATGGAATGTGTTCAGTAAAGGGTGTAGAGATTGCAACATGGCATTGTCCCATTGTGACAGTGGTGCATCCCACGCAATGGCATCACCAGACTATAAAGAAAAAATGTGCACCACTTTAGACCAGTCGGAAGAAAAACTGAAGTTGCATTGATTCACAAACCTTGGCAGGCTTTAAAATAGCCATTAAAATGTGCAGGCACAGGAACATGTGAAACTGTTTCCCAAGCAGAATGTTGCACATTAGGCTGTGGCAGGTGTTGAGGAGCTAGTGGGGAAACCGCAGGAGTCTGAGGCAATGCATGTTACACATGGAGGAAAGACAATTATGGCAGCTAAATAGGAAAGGGTTCTTTACAGTTAGAGCAATCAGACTGGAATGCCGACCACAAGAGCTAGTAATGGCAATTACTATAACAACATTTAAAAAAGGACTGGATGCGTTTTTAACAAAACATGACATTGTGAGTTGTAAATAATCTAACAATATAAAATATATAACTTTGAAGATAGGTTGAACTTGATGGTCCTAGGTCTTTTTTCAAACTATGTAATTATGTGAACTGTACATAAGGAAAATGGTTGAAATGTAATTCCCTATAATACTATTTTACAAGTAAATTCCCCTTATTTTTTCTGTATAAGTGCTAGCTATAAATCCAATCTCTGGCTTTAAAAAGTGTAAAACACTCCTGAAGCACTTGCACGCTTAATCTGTATTTCTTATGGTGCCTAAGGGAAGCCATAATGATAGGCGCCTACTTGGTAACAAGTGCAGTTATTTGCCTCTATAATGAAGTGAATTACCAATGATGAAAGGGTTAATACTTGGGTCCTGCATCAGTAATAGGGCCTGCAGTAACCATGACAACTGTTATGATGTCATAAACAAGTGTGCTAAAGAAGATTCCATAATAGAAGGACGCGCTGCCACGATCAGCGCCATTACTGATGCACCTGAGGACGTTGAGCTTGACCACCGCACGTAATGTGCCAACCTTGGTGAAATTTGGAGGTTCTAGCAGGGAAAGGGTTTGTCTGCTTTAGACACCCCCAGAGCATGGGAAGGTAACCGAGGGGGTCCCCAGCACAGGATCCCCTTCTGTTACCCTCTACAAAGAGCTGCTCACCTTTGGGAGTTCATGGAAGCACCTATGACTTTAATGGGTGATAAATTGGGATAGGAGAAGGGGGAGGGGGTATTTCTCCTCTTAGGGGTTATCCATCTATATATATAATTGTCTAAGGGTTTTTCCGTCTGTCTGTCTTTCTGTCTGTCTGTCTGTCTTTCTGTCTGTCTGTCCTGGAAATCCCGGCTCTCTGATTGGTCGAGGCCGCCAGGCCTCGACCAATCAGAGACCGGCACAGCATCGACGTAGAAATCCCGCGTCTCTGATTGGTCGAGGCCGCCAGGCCTCGACCAATCAGCAACGGGCACAGCGACGATGATGTCATAAAGGACGTAGACATCCCGCGTCTGATTGGTCGAGGCCGCCAGGCCTCAACCAATCAGCAACGGGCACAGCGACGATGATGTCATAATGGTTGCCATGGCGACGATGATGTCATAAAGGTTGCCTCGACCAATCAGCGACGGGCACAGTCTGCCGCGAATTCTGGAATCATCATTGTCCATATATTACAGGGACATGCATATTCTAGAATACCCGATGCGTTAGAATCGGGCCACAATCTAGTTATGAATAATCCCTGTAACCATAAGTCTAAATTTATGAGAGGTGGACCTGGATCTGTAAGGAAGAAATGGTTCATCCATCTGGGCAATCAGATCAACTAAATTGGGTCTAACAACCAATGTGGTGACCAATATTGCAGCCAGATCTCTCCCACACCCGGTTTATCACATTTATAGTCTATATTTGTTATGTTGTTCTCTGTTAATCTGGTAAAATGTACAAATGTTAAAACTTGTTACATCTGTTATATCTCAGCACTAAGTCTCTAAGCCCAAGGGAAGGGCGATCCTCCAGCCATGGTTTCCTAGAGGTTTCCACCACAGGGATTTTTTCCTCTCCTGAGTGCTGGAGGGTGACTCTTCGGAAGTCGGGAGTTGTGCCATTTTTGGTGTCATGTGAATAAAATTGAGAACGTTTGACACATAATTACAATGCTTTGTGTATTTATTTTGTGTGTGTCTGTGTGATTCATTTTGCTTGGGAGTCGGGGTCCATCATATGTCACTGTGTCATAGGGCCGGACATCTGCTGGCCACAGTTTTGCCCCAGGTGTTGCTCCTGCTCTGCTGAACATCATGGATCAGAGAAGACAAGCAAGTGTGCACTCATCATCGGAATAAGGACTTACATTACAGCAGGATTACAAGCAGCTTCCTCGCCTCATTTACACAGTGAGTATTTTGGCCAGTATTTTACATCAGTATTTATCAGCTAAAAAACAGACAGGAGCAAACACTGAAAAAATAATAACTGAATGACTTTCACCTCTTCTGTGTTTTGGATAAACTCCTGGAGTCTGTTAACAAATACTGATGCAAAATATCGCCATGTAAAAGTGCTGTAAATCCTTACTGACTTCATCATTACATCGATGACAGCACTGCAGTCAGTAACTTAGCTCAGTGACTCTACTTGAGTTGACATCATAAGCTGCTGATCTCACTAATTGTCTGCAGTGCTGTCGATGTGAAGTCAACGCAGCAGACAATAACAGATATTATGGGTGGCACCAGAGATTCAGCCCTGGAGCAGGGGAGAGTGTGTACAGTACAGGGGAACAGAGATTTCACCCTTCATAAAAAGTGACGCATTTCGAACCAGGACTAAGAACATTGTAACGTTTGAAACGCGTTGGTTCTTATGGAATGTGTCCACCTCAACGGATGTAATCCACATGCACACATACCATTATCAATAAAGCATTATCAAAGCTCACAGCAAATCGGAAGTTTATAAAACAAAGTAATTTTAATTAAAAACGAAGAAACACAGATAACCTAATCTGGCAAGTTGAAGAATGAAATTCTGCAGGAAATCTACAGCGTCAAAATCTCACCAAATACTCATCGTAGAAACATAGCCTTAGAGGGTAATTTCACTGATTGTGAGACGGGAGATGAGAGACAAGTCTGTTGCCAATGGGAGAGAATTTGTGGTCTAAATTTTGAGATTGTCCAGCTAAGAAGAAAGTGCACAAAAAATCCCAAAACAAAACATTTTGATATGGTATCTTGAATAATACTAAGGAATATAGGGGTGTCCTTTGTCCGTGATCCTCGTGGTCATTGTGGTTACAGAGAACATGTCTTGCTCTTGCCTCTGATTGGCTGTTATACCCTGCAGTAACTGACAATCCATGGTTAAGAATAAGCACTGTATTGTGAGCGGCAGCCAGTGCCGTAGTCATGTCACACATAGGTGTCTGCTTTAGCATGCCCTGACCACCCGCATCACATATATACAATCCCACTGTCTCACTTGCCTGGTTCTCAGAGGTCTCCCTTAGATGCAGGGACACTTCCTCACATAAAGAGACAGAGTCCAATTCCAACCTAAAACGTAGAATTTTGCTTGTTTCCAATCGCAGCACGTCTACATCAGTTACAGCATCAACACAGAGTTCTGCAAAGTTCACATCCTTCGCTTTGCCAGTGCTCTTCCCTATGTCCTTTAGGTTGTACCTGGTTTGTCCCATCTCGACTGGTACTGTTATGATCTGGTGGCCTTGGAGCAGCATGAGACGTACTCTGGAGAAGGTGGCCACTGTACTGACCGCAAACCCTGAACCTAGCAGCGCAACTAGAAGTAGCCGTGGGGGGTACCTAACACTCCCTAGACCCCTCGACACAGCCTAAGAAACTAACTACCCCTAAAGACAGAAACAGGAAACCTATCTTGCTTCAGATAAAATCCCCAAAGAACAGACAGCCTCCCACAAATATTGACTGTGAGAGGAGAGGGAAAAAACACACGTAGACATGAAATCAGGATTTAGCATAGGAGGCCATACTAGCTAAATAGAAAGAATAGAACAGAGTACTATGCGGTCAGTATAAAAACGCTAGAAAATATCCACCACAGAAAATACAAAACACCACATCTGACTAAAGACATGGAGGGTATATCTGCATCTCCAGAGACACAGCAAGGCTGCAAAAAATACTTCGCAGACAAAGCTGGACAAGACAAAACATGAAAATGCACATAACTATAAGGTCCACAGCAGGTGGACAGCAAAAACAAAGCCAGGACTTATCTTTGAAGAAAAGCACAGCGAACAAGAGAGACCAGAAGGGATGTGAATCCTCCAAAAACAATGGACAACTGGCAGGGACTAAAGAGTCCTGCAAAGCTATATACCCCAGTCAGTTTTGCAATTAGTAGATACACCTGTCCAATCCTGCAGTCCAGGCACAACTGCATTACCCTCTACAACCACCGGAGGGAGCCCAAAAGCTGAATTCACAACAGTACCCCCCCCCCCTTGAGGAGGGGTCACCAAACCCTCACCAGAGCCCCCAGGCCGATCAGGATGAGCCAGATGAAAGGTACGAACCAAATCAGCGGCATGGACATCAGAGGCAGAAACCCAAGAATTATCCTCCTGGCCATAACCCTTCCATTTGACAAGGTACTGAAGCTTCCGCCTCGAAAAACGAGAATCCAAAATCTTCTCAACAACATATTCCAACTCCCCATCGACCAACACAGGGGCAGGAGGATCAACAGAGGGAACAACGGGTTCCACATATTTCCGCAACAAAGATCTATGGAAGACATTATGCATAGCAAAAGAGGCCGGAAGCGCCAGGCGAAAGGACACCGGATTAATAATCTCAGAAATCCTATAAGGACCAATAAATCAAGGCTTAAATTTAGGGGAAGAAAACTTCATAGGAACATGACGGGAAGACAACCAAACCAGATCCCCAACCCGAAGCCGGGAACCAACACACCGACGACGGTTAGCAAAACGTTGAGCCTCCTCCTGAGACAGCACCAAATTGTCCACCACATGAGCCCAAATCTGCTGCAACCTGTCGACCACAGAATCCGCACCAGGAAGGTCAGAAGGCTCAACTTGCCCAGAAGAAAAACAAGGATGAAAACCAAAATTACAAAAAAAAAGGCGAAACCAAAGTAGCCGAACTAGCCCGATTATTAAGGGCAAACTCGGCCAATGGCAAAAAAGCCACCCAATCATCCTGATCAGCAGACACAAAGCATCTCAAATAGGTCTCCAAGGTCTGATTAGTTCGCTCAGTCTGGCCTTTTGTCTGAGGATGAAATGCAGAAGAAAAAGACAAATCAATGCCCAGCTTGGCACAAAAGGCCTGCCAAAACCTAGAAACAAACTGGGAACCTCTGTCGGACACAATATTCTCCGGAATACCATGCAAACGTACCACATGCTGAAAAAACAACGGAACCAAATCAGAAGAAGAAGGCAATTTAGGCAAAGGCACCAAATGAACCATCTTAGAAAATCAGTCACAGACAACCCAGATAACCGACATCCTTTGGGAAACAGGAAGATCGGAAATAAAATCCATAGAAATATGTGTCCAGGGCCTCTCGGGGACCGGTAATGGCAAAAGCAAGGCTTAGCCCGTGCACA
Organism: Ranitomeya imitator; assembly: GCF_032444005.1. Lineage (NCBI taxonomy): Eukaryota > Metazoa > Chordata > Amphibia > Anura > Dendrobatidae > Ranitomeya > Ranitomeya imitator. The sequence continues at coordinate 121,977,903 of NC_091287.1, forward strand.
AATCCCACAGGACTGCACAAAAGAACGCACATCCCGCGACAAAGAAGGCCACCAAAAGGACCTACCAACCAAATCTCTGGTACCAAAAATCCCAGGATGGCCAGCCAACACAGAACAATGAACCTCAGAAATCACTTTACTAGTCCATCTATCAGGAACAAACAGTTTCCCCACTGAACAGCGGTCAGGTTTATCAGCCTGAAATTCCTGAAGAATCCGTCGTAAATCAGGGGAAATGGCAGAAAGGACCACCCCTTCCTTCCGAATGCCGACCGGCTCAAGAACCCCAGGGGAATCAGGAAAAAAAAACTCCTAGAGAGGGCATCCGCCTTAACATTCTTAGTACCAGGAATGTACGAGACCACAAAATCAAAACGGGAGAAAAACAGGGACCATCGAGCTTGTCTAGGATTCAGCCGTTTGGCAGACTCGAGGTAAATCAGATTCTTATGATCGGTCAGGACCACAATACGGTGCTTGGCCCCCTCAAGCCAATGTCGCCACTCCTCAAATGCCCACTTCATAGCCAACAACTCCCGATTGCCGACATCATAATTGCGTTCCGCAGGCGAAAACGTCCGAGAAAAGAAGGCACACGGTTTCATCAAGGAACCATCAGAATTCCTTTGAGACAAAACGGCCCCTGCCCCAATCTCAGACGCGTCAACCTCAACCTGAAATGGAAGAGAAACATCTGGCTGACGCAACACAGGGGCAGAAGTAAATCGGCGTTTAAGCTCCTGAAATGCAGAAACAGCCGTGGAGGACCAATTCGTCACATCAGCACCTTTCTTTGTCAAATCAGTCAGAGGTTTAACCACACTGGAGAAGTTGGCAATGAAACGACGATAAAAATTAGCAAAGCCCAAGAATTTCTGAAGGCTCTTCACAGATGTGGGCTGAATCCAATCATGAATGGCCTGAACCTTAACCGGATCCATTTCTATAGATGAGGGAGAAAAAATGAAGCCCAAAAAAGAAACCTTCTGCACTCCCAAGAGGCACTTCGACCCCTTCACAAATAAAGCATTATTACGGAGGATCTGAAATACCATCCTGACCTGCTTCACATGAGACTCCCAATCATCGGAAAAAATCAAAATATCATCCAAATATACAACCATGAATTTATCAAGATAACTCCGAAAGATATCATGCATGAAGGATTGGAACACAGATGGGGCATTAGAGAGTCCGAATGGCATCACAAGGTATTCAAAATGGCCTTCGGGCGTATTAAATGCAGTTTTCCATTCGTCACCCTGCTTAATACGAATAAGATTATATGCCCCTCGAAGGTCTATCTTGGTAAACCAGCTAGCCCCCTTAATCCTAGCAAACAAATCAGTAAGCAAAAGCAAAGAGTATTGAAATTTGACCGTGATCTTATTCAAGAGGCGAAAATCAATACAGGGTCTCAAGGAGCCATCCTTCTTGGCAACAAAAAAAACCTGCTCCCAATGGTGAAGAAGATGGCCGAATATGCCCCTTCTCCAAAGACTCCTTAATATAGCTCCGCATGGCGGCATGTTCTGGCACAGACAGGTTGAAAAGTCGGCCCTTAGGGAGCTTACGACCTGGAATCAAGTCAATAGCACAATCACAGTCCCTATGCGGTGGAAGGGAACTGGATTTGGGCTCATCGAATACATCCTGGAAATCTGACAAAAACTCAGGAATTTCAGAAGAGGGGGAAGAGGAAATTGACATCAAAGGAATGTGACCATGAACCCCTTGACAACCCCAACTAGTCACAGACATAGATTTCCAATCTAACACCGGATTACGTACCTGTAACCATGAAAAACCCAGCACAATATCATCATGCAAATTATGCAACACCAGAAAACGACAATCTTCCTGATGGGCTGGCGCCATGCGCATGGTCAGCTGTGTCCAAAACTGAGGTTTATTTTTAGCCAACGGTGTAGCATCAATGCCCCTTAAAGGAATAGGGTTCTGCAAAGGCTGCAAGGGGAAACCACAACGTCTGGCAAATTTTAAGTCCATTAAGTTCAGAGCGGCGCCTGAATCCACAAATGCCATGACAGAAAATGATGATAATGAACAGATTAAGGTCACAGATAACAGAAATTTAGGTTGTGTAGTTCTGATAGTAACAGAAATAGCGATTCTCTTTGTACGCCTAGGTCAATCAGAAATAACATGAGCAGAATCGCCGCAGTAAAAACACAACCTATTCTGGCGCCTGAATCTTAGACGTTCAGCTCTAGACAAAATCCTATCACACTGCATAGGCTCAGGGCTCCGCTTGGAGGACAACGCCACAGTGTGTACAACTCTGCGCTCGCGCAAGCGCCGATCAATCTGAATGGCCAGAGACATAGAATCACTTAGACTAGCAGGCGTGGGGAACCCCACCATAACATCTTTAATAGATTCAGAAAGACCCTTTCTGAAAATTGCCGCCAAGGCATCCTCATTCCATTTAGTCAGTACAGACCATTTTCTAAATTTCTGGCAATACGATTCTGCCGCTTCTTGACCCTGACACAGGGCCAACAAGATCTTCTCAGCTTGATCCACAGAATTAGGCTCATCATACAATAACCCCAATGCTTGAAAGAAAGAATCAACATTAAGCAAAGCAGGATTGCCAGTTTCCAGGGAAAATGCCCAATCCTGTGGGTCACCACGCAGCAGGGATATGATAATTTTAACCTGCTGAATGGGGTCTCAATGCAAAAAACAGTTTACAGTTATTTTTGAAACTCAAAAATTTGGATCTGTCACCAAAGAACAAATCAGGAGTGGGAATCCTAGGTTCTAAGGCAGGAGTCTGAACAATATAATCTGAAATACCCTGTACCCTAGCAGCAAGCTGATCCACACGAGAAACTAACTCCTGAACACTCATGTTATTACTAGGTTCCGCAGCCACCCAGAGATTAAGAGGGAGGAACAGGCTAAAGAAAAAAAAATGGCTCAAAACCTTCCCTCCCTTCTTCTGAGATGCAATTAACTCATTGGTGGCCAGTTGTACTGTTATGATCTGGTGGCCTTGGAGCAGCATGAGACGTACTCTGGAGAAGGTGGCCCCTGTACTGACCGCAAACCCTGAACCTAGCAGCGCAACTAGAAGTAGCCGTGGGGGGTACCTAACACTCCCTAGACCCCTCGACACAGCCTAAGAAACTAACTACCCCTAAAGACAGAAACAGGAAACCTATCTTGCTTCAGATAAAATCCCCAAAGAACAGACAGCCTCCCACAAATATTGACTGTGAGAGGAGAGGGAAAAAACACACGTAGACATGAAATCAGGATTTAGCATAGGAGGCCATACTAGCTAAATAGAAAGAATAGAACAGAGTACTATGCGGTCAGTATAAAAACGCTAGAAAATATCCACCACAGAAAATACAAAACACCACATCTGACTTAAAGACATGGAGGGTATATCTGCATCTCCAGAGACACAGCAAGGCTGCAAAAAATACTTCGCAGACAAAGCTGGACAAGACAAAACATGAAAATGCACAGAACTATAAGGTCCACAGCAGGTGGACAGCAAAAACAAAGCCAGGACTTATCTTTGAAGAAAAGCACAGCGAACAAGAGAGACCAGAAGGGATGTGAATCCTCCAAAAACAATGGACAACTGGCAGGGACTAAAGAGTCCTGCAAAGCTATATACCCCAGTCAGTTTTGCAATTAGTAGATACACCTGTCCAATCCTGCAGTCCAGGCACAACTGCATTACCCTCTACAACCACCGGAGGGAGCCCAAAAGCTGAATTCACAACATGGTACTGCATTCTCCCTGTTCAGCTTTGTACGTTCAGGGGTTCCCTTGTCTATTTCGCACAGACATAAGGGCATCTGCCCAATTAGAAAGCTGCCACATTTTTGAGTGACCTGCGTTTCTGTTCTGTGGTGACTTCTGCTATCACCTCTGCTCTCACTTCTGCTGTTTCTGCTGCTCTCACTTCTGCTGTCCTGCTGCTCTCACTTCTGCTGTCCTGGATGACTGGGCTTCACACTTAACGTTACGTAGCCCACTGCTTAGCTGGGGGCACCCAGGCCCAGCTGACCAGCCTGGGCTCCCTAGCCTGACTGACTGAAAACCAGGAAATCCTCCTGTCTTACCCACAGTTGGCCCTTCCTAAGTTAACTGTTACTGTTCCTGAGCTCCTATCTCTAATCTCAGTGCGCTATAATGCCCTCTCTAATGGCTAACCCAGACTCTTAGAGCTGCTTAAAATGTACAGTATATAAACTGGCCATTACCCCATCACCATTTTTTTGCTCGACCAAAATTTAGAAAATTTAAGGGAAGTAACAGTTTAATAAAGAGACACAAGTCTCCTTTAGGAGCCTCTGAAAGCCAGCAATGGTCTTTGTCCAGCACCAGACAATGTAAAGTGCTAACAAATATATATGCCCTATCTAACTAACAATTTGTGAACAGACACATATGCTGACAAGGGACAACTGAACGCTGGACTGGACGTGATTGCTGACTGTTGTGTCTGTGCAACTGCAGGTTGTGGGCAAGAGGCATCAGCGCCTTCTTCCTGGACAGCAAATTGGGAAGGGTGTAACACAGGGGAATTGAATTACTGCATGCATTTAAATCAGGTACATAAAGCACCTATCTGGAGTTACTTCATTGATGCAAGAAATGCAATTTGCAAAACAGTAACAGACCTACATAGTGTCCTGATGGCACCGAAAAATGCTATGTTGACAGCATGGAATCTCATTTATTCAGGAAACTTTTTTGAAATTTTTTTCCTCTTAATACAGTATATTGCAATCATCATATTGTGTATCACTGTGTACCTACAATTGCTCATTTTGCTTTTCTACCCAGCTAATTTTTCTCTTTTCCATTAGCTCTATATCACGTGATGTAGAATTGTAGTTCTAATGATGACTCATGCGGGGAAGACAGGCTTCCTGTTTCTACATAGAGCTTAGAAGGATTCAGCTAGTCTGTTTTTACTCATGTGATGTCATAAACCTAATAGAAAAGAAAATAATTAACTGGGAAGAAGGGAAAAATGAGCAATTGTAAGTACACATTGCTATATAATATGATTATTGCAATATATTAAGAGGAGTGCGTTTTAAAATTTAGTTACCTTTAGTTATTATTATTATTAATTTATATAGCACCATTAATTCCATGGTGCTGTACATGAGAAAGGGGTTACATACAGGGTTAGAGATATCGATTACAGTAAGCAGGTTTACAGTGACAGACTGGTACAGAGGGGAGAGGACCCTGTCCTTGCGGACTTACATTCTGTGGGGAAGAGACAGAAGGTAGGGGCGAGGCGGTGGCTCTGGCGATGGCGAGGTGGCAGCTCTGGCGATGGTGAGGCGGCAGAATGGTTATTGCAGCCTGTAGGCTTTCTTGAAGAGATGGGTTTTCAGGTTCCGTCTGAAGGAGCCGAGGGTGGTGGATAGTCGGACGTGTTGAGGCATGGAATTCCAGAGGATGGGGGATATTCGGGAGAAATCTTGGAGGAGGTTGTGTGAGGAACGAATAAGTGTGGAGGAGAGTAGGAGGTCTTGGGAGGATCGGAGATTACGTGAGGGAAGATATTGGAAGATTAGTTCAGAGATATAGGGAGGGGACAGGTCGTGGATGGCTTTGTAGATCAGTGTTAGTTGTTTGAACTGGATTCGTTGGGGAATGGGGAGCCAGTGGAGGGATTTGCAGAGGGGAGAAGCAGGGGAGTAGCGAGGAGAGAGGTGGATTAGCCGGGCAGCAGAGTTGAGGACAGACTGGAGTGGTGCAAGAGAGTTAGCAGGGAGGCCACCGAGGAGGGTGTTGTAGTAGTCAAGGCAGGAGATGATGAGGGCATGCACAAGAGTTTTGGTAGATTGTGGGCTGAGGAAGGAACAGATTCTGGCAATATTTTTGAGTTGGAGGCGACAGGTGGTGGCAAGAGTTTGGACATGCGGTTTGAAGGACAGGGCAGAGTCGAGAGTTACCCCGAAGCAGCGGATTTCAGGTGTGGGAGAGAGTGTGATGCAGTTTACCATAATAGAAAGGTCAGGTAGGGGGAATACGTGAGATGGGGGAAAGATGATGAGTTTGGTTTTGTCTACATTGAGTTTTAGGAAGCGAGAGGTGAAGAAGGAGGATATGGCTGACAGAC